>NW_025814050.1:0-2500000 GCF_018902025.1 Drosophila willistoni
TCGCTCATAAATATATTTATCCAGAAAGCGATGCACAAAAAAAATGTATAAATTGAAGACGCACTAATGGTGGCATTTGTTAAAAGTGAATTGTGTTTTGTGAAATTTAAATTATTGAATTTGAAGTGAGAAATGCCGCCAAAAACTAGTGGAAAAGCAGCCAGAAGGCTGGCAAGGCTCAAAAGAACATCACCAGATGACAAAAGAAGAAGCGCAAGCGTAAGGAGAGCTATGCTATTTACATTTACAAAGTGTTAAAGCAAGTCCACCCAGACACTGGTATTTCTTCAAAAGCAATGAGCATAATGAATAGCTTTGTAAACGATATTTTGAACGTATTGCTGCTGAGGCCTCCCGCTTGGCCCACTACAATAAGAGGTCGACCATCACCAGTCGCGAAATCCAAACGGCTGTTCGTTTGCTTTTGCCGGGTGAGCTTGCTAAGCACGCTGTTAGTGAGGGAACAAAAGCTGTCACCAAGTATACCAGCTCAAAATAAAATGTCCCTAGCTTAAACACACGCTTCCTATTAAAAAAAAGGCCCTTTTCAGGGCCACAATTTATATTAAAAAGAATTAAGATATTTTTAATGGATATTGCAAAATACATGCAGCCAGTGGTAATGTGGATAAAAATCATTGTTGTTATTTTTATTTTAACCATTTCTGTTTATTGCAAGGCTAAACTGAAAAAAAAAATGCACCTACATTAAATCAAAAAGACTCGTACAATATAAATATCTGTGTATGTTGCTAATATGTACATACGTATGTATGAATGTATGTAAATTACATATTTGTAATTTTTAGAAAATTTGAATTTTTTTTTCTCTTGTTATATGAAATTGTAGCCCTGAGAAGGGCTGTGTTTAAATAAAATTTTAGATTTTCGTATTCGATATCTAAAATTTTTTCAATATTACGATTGCAATAAAGTATTAATTATTTACTTCTTGCTAGCAGTTGTCTTGGCTTTTGGCTTCTTGACGGTAGCAGCAGCAGCTGCCTTTTTGGTTGCCTTTTTTGGTTTAGCCGATGATACGGCAACTGTTTTAGCTTTTGGCTTAGTTGAACTCGACTTAGATTTCGATGCGACAGGTTTGGATTTTACAGTTCCTGTTTTCTTAGCATCCTTTACCTTTACCTTTTGACTTTTCTTTTTCTCGGCTGTCTTTTTGGTTGCGACTGCCTTTTTGGCCTTTGGTTTCTTATCAACAGAGCCAGCACCAGTTATTTTTTTGCTACCGATTGCTTTCTTTTTAGCTGCTGCTGATTGAGTTACCTTTTTCGGTTTGCTTTTCTTTTCTACAGAGGCAACCTTTGGCTTCGGTTCCTTTTTAGCGGCAGCAGACAGTTTAAATGAACCAGAGGCACCCTTTCCTTTTGTTTGGATCAGTTTACCATTTCCGACAGCTGACTTTAAGTACCTCTTGATAAATGGTGCAAGTTTCTGGGCATCGCACTTGTATGTGGCACTAATATATTTTTTGATTGCCAGTAGTGAGGAGCCACCACGTTCCTTTAAGTTTTTAATCAAAGCGTCTACCACCAGTCGATTTTCGAGCAGTTTGCTTAGTACGAGCCATGTTTTCACTACACTTTTTTTTTTTTTATGTTCACTCTTCACTGTTCAAAACACAATAAACAAGCCAGCTCGTTTGGTGCCTGCTTTTATAGCAAAATCAGGGTGGGTTAGAAAGAGGAAGAGAGAAAAACATTCGCGTTCACTTTCTGACGAAGCATCTGAGCGAGATGCAACATATTTCTTACTCTCTCGTGTTTTCTTGATTTTTGGTATAAATAGAAGCGATGGCAACACATACAGCATTAGTTTATTTCTGACTCTTGTGCAGTGCGTTTATAGTGAAAAGTGAAAAATAAAAATGACTGGTCGTGGCAAAGGTGGAAAAGGATTGGGAAAGGGTGGTGCTAAGCGTCATCGTAAAGTATTGCGTGATAATATTCAAGGTATCACGAAGCCCGCTATCCGCCGTTTGGCTCGTCGTGGCGGTGTGAAGCGAATTTCTGGTCTTATCTATGAGGAAACTCGTGGTGTCCTAAAGGTATTTCTTGAAAATGTAATCCGCGATGCAGTAACCTACACGGAACATGCCAAAAGGAAGACAGTCACTGCGATGGATGTTGTATACGCATTGAAGAGACAGGGCCGCACTCTTTATGGATTCGGTGGTTAAAATATTTATAAACACCAAAATGTATTAACTACAAATTATGCCCTTCAAAAAATCGGTCCTTTTCAGGACCACTAAAGTTATTAATCAAAAGAGAAAAGAAAAAAATAGTATGTGTTCTTGTTTTATCAATTTTAAATTTTATAATAAAAAAAATAAAACCGGTTTAATAATCATTTGAGTTTATACATATGTATATACATGTACAAAAATTAATAAAATTATTATTAAAAAAAAACAACAAAACACAAAGAATTTATACACAAAATCTCCATATTTTTAGTTGCACAAGAACCGAATCTACAATAAACAAACAAATATATTGAATATGTACATATCTCTAATGTAAATAAATAAAGCAAATTGTCACATATGCACATATACATAGATTCCGTAAGGCTCTCCTTACACATACACATACAATTTATATGCATGGATGGAAAACTGTATTAATTTCTTTTAATTTTTTGGTCGTCCTGAAAAGGACGGTTGTTTATGTTTGTTGTATGTACAAAGTTGTATTATTTTAAAGCAAGTATTAATTGGTTTAAGCCTTCTTTTCGGTTTTCTTGGGCAGCAGTACAGCCTGAATGTTGGGTAGCACACCACCCTGTGCAATGGTTACGCCAGAAAGCAATTTGTTTAATTCCTCATCGTTGCGAATGGCCAATTGTAGATGACGAGGTATAATTCTGGTCTTTTTGTTGTCTCGTGCAGCATTACCAGCCAACTCAAGAACTTCAGCCGCCAAATATTCCATAACAGCAGCCAAATATACTGGAGCGCCAGCACCAACACGCTCGGCATAATTTCCTTTACGGAGTAAACGGTGAATACGGCCAACAGGAAACTGGAGCCCAGCTCGGTTCGAGCGAGACTTTGCCTTTCCCTTCACTTTGTCACCTTTACCACGACCAGACATATTAGAATTTTTTTTTTTTTTTCTGTTTTACACACTGTTCACTTTTCACACACAAATGTTGATGTTGATGTGGTACATTGTCGTTTTATTTATACCTTTTCCAAAGACACACTCGCTCAACTAGGGGTTGATACTCAATAAATATATTTATCCAGAAAGCGATGCACAAAAAAAATGTATAAATTGAAGACGCACTAATGGTGGCATTTGTTAAAAGTGAATTGTGTTTTGTGAAATTTAAATTATTGAATTTGAAGTGAGAAATGCCGCCAAAAACTAGTGGAAAAGCAGCCAAGAAGGCTGGCAAGGCTCAAAAGAACATCACCAAGAATGACAAAAAGAAGAAGCGCAAGCGTAAGGAGAGCTATGCTATTTACATTTACAAAGTGTTAAAGCAAGTCCACCCAGACACTGGTATTTCTTCAAAAGCAATGAGCATAATGAATAGCTTTGTAAACGATATTTTTGAACGTATTGCTGCTGAGGCCTCCCGCTTGGCCCACTACAATAAGAGGTCGACCATCACCAGTCGCGAAATCCAAACGGCTGTTCGTTTGCTTTTGCCGGGTGAGCTTGCTAAGCACGCTGTTAGTGAGGGAACAAAAGCTGTCACCAAGTATACCAGCTCAAAATAAAAATGTCCCTAGCTTAAACACACGCTTCCTATTAAAAAAAAGGCCCTTTTCAGGGCCACAATTTTATATTAAAAAAAGAATTAAGATATTTTTAATGGATATTGCAAAATACATGCAGCCAGTGGTAATGTGGATAAAAATCATTGTTGTTATTTTTATTTTAACCATTTCTGTTTATTGCAAGGCTAAACTGAAAAAAAAATGCACCTACATTAAATCAAAAAGACTCGTACAATATTAATATCTGTGTATGTTGCTAATATGTACATACGTATGTATGAATGTATGTAAATTACATATTTGTAATTTTTAGAAAATTTGAAATTTTTTTTTCTCTTGTTATATGGAATTGTAGCCCTGAGAAGGGCTGTGTTTAAATAAAATTTTAGATTTTCGTATTCGATATCTAAAATTGTTTCAAGATTACGATTGCAATAAAGTATTAATTATTTACTTCTTGCTAGCAGTTGTCTTGGCTTTTGGCTTCTTGACGGTAGCAGCAGCAGCTGCCTTTTTGGTTGCCTTTTTTGGTTTAGCCGATGATACGGCAACTGTTTTAGCTTTTGGCTTAGTTGAACTCGACTTAGATTTCGATGCGACAGGTTTGGATTTTACAGTTCCTGTTTTCTTAGCATCCTTTACCTTTACCTTTTCACTTTTCTTTTTCTCGGCTGTCTTTTTGGTTGCGACTGCCTTTTTGGCCTTTGGTTTCTTATCAACAGAGCCAGCACCAGTTATTTTTTTGCTACCGATTGCTTTCTTTTTAGCTGCTGCTGATTGAGTTACCTTTTTCGGTTTGCTTTTCTTTTCTACAGAGGCAACCTTTGGCTTCGGTTCCTTTTTAGCGGCAGCAGACAGTTTAAATGAACCAGAGGCACCCTTTCCTTTTGTTTGGATCAGTTTACCATTTCCGACAGCTGACTTTAAGTACCTCTTGATAAATGGTGCAAGTTTCTGGGCATCGCACTTGTATGTGGCACTAATATATTTTTTGATTGCCAGTAGTGAGGAGCCACCACGTTCCTTTAAGTTTTTAATCGAAGCGTCTACCATTTGTTGAGTTGGTGGATGCGATGGTGGAGCAGTTGATTTTTTGGCCTTTGTTGACGACGCTGCCGATGTTTTTTTGGCAGCCACCTTCTTATCAACTGATGCCGTTGCTGGTGCTGTTGGGCCAGCCACAGGAGATGCTGATGTTGCTGCTACTGAATCAGACATTATACACTTTATTATCAAACAAATATATATCACCAAATACACTTTTAAATATAATGATTGTATGAAAATTTCGCTATGACATAGGCCCTCATTCAAATGAGAATCGAGGAGGACGGCCGTATGAACATGTCTTTGGTATTGGACGATTAAAATGTTTTAGTTTTGTTAAATAGTGCTCGTATATTGCTGTTTTCACTCTTAATAATAACAAAATTTATAAAAATTATTTTCTCACAATATTAATAATTGTTGTAGAATTTATATTCCAATATTTTTTTATATATAATTTCATGGATTCATTTTGAATAGGCAATCAAATTTCAACTATATGTATTACAGAATGCAATTTTCCCATGTAACCCTACATAAAAAATAGAAAAAATCAAAATTTTAAAAAAATTATTCATTTGTTATAAAATTTCAACAATTTACTTTAGATAATAATCAAAAAATTTAGAGTTATATAATTTATTCATATTCTAAAATTGTATTGTAATTGACTCTATGCGGTGAAAAATTACCAATTTTGCAAAGTGCATGCAATATTAGTTTTTGGTATTGAAAAAATAAAAATATTTATTAAAAAGAAATCAAAAAATTAATATTTATATAATTGTTTTTTTAATTAACTTTATTATTTAATTTGTTGCTAATGCCATAAACAGTGTGCTAAAATTTAAACTATTATAATTATTCCTGTTAGTAGAACCATCAATTGAAGAAATTTGTATACACTTTTTTTGTTAGCTAACAGGCAAAATAATAATACAATAAATAATTATTAATCATTTAAAAATCTTGCTAAGCCTAACAATTAAACTAAACGTGTAGGATGGAAAAAATTATTTTTTTTATTTTATTTTAATTTAGGTAATTTAAAAATCCAATATTGATTTTTATGCTTTTTATATTTATTATAAATTAATGTTGTGTCCTTGCGCTTTTTGATTAGTATATACAAAATCAAAATTGATTAAGTTCAAATCGATCTGTATATAAATGTCAGACCTTTAAAAATATAAACAAAAATGATTGAATATTAAAGCTGGATATCTATATGACTAGTACATAACCATTATATGCCCAATATAACGGTTTTATAATAATTAAATGACATATATAATATATTTATACTCATAACCGAATAAAACACATTGAATAATAAATCAAGTTTAATTAAGAAAATAATAATCTCAATATCGACATGACTAGTTTGTGGTCCTGAAAAGGACCGATTTGTATTAAAAATGCGCTTTGCGTTAAAATTGTGTTCGAAATAGTTACTCTGACGGTAACTACACGAGTAGATTTAATTTAAGCACGCTCGCCTCGAATACGTCTGGCTAGTTGAATATCCTTAGGCATTATGGTCACTCGTTTGGCATGGATTGCACACAAGTTAGTATCTTCAAATAGGCCAACCAAATAGGCTTCGCTAGCTTCTTGTAAAGCCATAACTGCAGAACTCTGGAAACGCAAGTCGGTTTTAAAGTCCTGAGCGATTTCACGCACTAAACGCTGGAATGGCAATTTGCGAATGAGCAGTTCTGTGCTCTTCTGGTAACGACGGATTTCACGGAGGGCAACAGTACCGGGACGGTAACGATGTGGTTTCTTTAGGTGTAAAGACTCCGGTTGCTTTTCGAGCAGTTTGCTTAGTACGAGCCATGTTTTCACTACACTTTTTTTTTTTTTTATGTTCACTCTTCACTGTTCAAAACACAATAAACAAGCCAGCTCGTTTGGTGCCTGCTTTTATAGCAAAATCAGGGTGGGTTAGAAAGAGGAAGAGAGAAAAACATTCGCGTTCACTTTCTGACGAAGCATCTGAGCGAGATGCAACATATTTCTTACTCTCTCGTGTTTTCTTGATTTTTGGTATAAATAGAAGCGATGGCAACACATTATTTATTTCTGACTCTTGTGCAGTGCGTTTATAGTGAAAAGTGAAAAATAAAAATGACTGGTCGTGGCAAAGGTGGAAAAGGATTGGGAAAGGGTGGTGCTAAGCGTCATCGTAAAGTATTGCGTGATAATATTCAAGGTATCACGAAGCCCGCTATCCGCCGTTTGGCTCGTCGTGGCGGTGTGAAGCGAATTTCTGGTCTTATCTATGAGGAAACTCGTGGTGTCCTAAAGGTATTTCTTGAAAATGTAATCCGCAATGCAGTAACCTACACGGAACATGCCAAAAGGAAGACAGTCACTGCGATGGATGTTGTATATGCATTGAAGAGACAGGGCCGCACTCTTTATGGATTCGGTGGTTAAAATATTTATAAACACCAAAATGTATTAACTACAAATTATGCCCTTCAAAAAATCGGTCCTTTTCAGGACCACTAAAGTTATTAATCAAAAGAGAAAAGAAAAAAATAGTATGTGTTCTTGTTTTATCAATTTTAAATTTTATAATAAAAAAAATAAAACCGGTTTAATAATCATTTGAGTTTATACATATGTATATACATGTACAAAAATTAATAAAATTATTATTAAAAAAAAAACAACAAAACACAAAGAATTTATACACAAAATCTCCATATTTTTAGTTGCACAAGAACCGAATCTACAATAAACAAACAAATATATTGAATATGTACATATCTCTAATGTAAATAAATAAAGCAAATTGTCACATATGCACATATACATAGATTCCGTAAGGCTCTCCTTACACATACACATACAATTTATATGCATGGATGGAAAACTGTATTAATTTCTTTTAATTTTTTGGTCGTCCTGAAAAGGACGGTTGTTTATGTTTGTTGTATGTACAAAGTTGTATTATTTTAAAGCAAGTATTAATTGATTTAAGCCTTCTTTTTGGTTTTCTTGGGCAGCAGTACAGCCTGAATGTTGGGTAGCACACCACCCTGTGCAATGGTTACGCCAGAAAGCAATTTGTTTAATTCCTCATCGTTGCGAATGGCCAATTGTAGATGACGAGGTATAATTCTGGTCTTTTTGTTGTCTCGTGCAGCATTACCAGCCAACTCAAGAACTTCAGCCGCCAAATATTCCATAACAGCAGCCAAATATACTGGAGCGCCAGCACCAACACGCTCGGCATAATTTCCTTTACGGAGTAAACGGTGAATACGGCCAACAGGAAACTGGAGCCCAGCTCGGTTCGAGCGAGACTTTGCCTTTCCCTTCACTTTGCCACCTTTACCACGACCAGACATATTAGAATTTTTTTTTTTTTTCTGTTTTACACACTGTTCACTTTTCACACACAAATGTTGATGTTGATGTGGTACATTGTCGTTTTATTTATACCTTTTCCAACGACACACTCGCTCAACTAGGGGTTGATACTCAATAAATATATTTATCCAGTAAATTGTATAAATTGAAGACGCACTCATGGTGGCATTTGTTAAAAGTGAATTGTGTTTTGTGAAATTTAAATTATTGAATTTGAAGTGAGAAATGCCGCCAAAAACTAGTGGAAAAGCAGCCAAGACAGTTTAAATGAACCAGAGGCACCCTTTCCTTTTGTTTGGATCAGTTTACCATTTCCGACAGCTGACTTTAAGTACCTCTTGATAAATGGTGCAAGTTTCTGGGCATCGCACTTGTATGTGGCACTAATATATTTTTTGATTGCCAGTAGTGAGGAGCCACCACGTTCCTTTAAGTTTTTAATCGAAGCGTCTACCATTTGTTGAGTTGGTGGATGCGATGGTGGAGCAGTTGATTTTTTGGCCTTTGTTGACGACGCTGCCGATGTTTTTTTGGCAGCCACCTTCTTATCAACTGATGCCGTTGCTGGTGCTGTTGGGCCAGCCACAGGAGATGCTGATGTTGCTGCTACTGAATCAGACATTATACACTTTATTATCAAACAAATATATATCACCAAATACACTTTTAAATATAATGATTGTATGAAAATTTTGAATTGAATTTGAATTTATTTGTCTCTTGGTATGGTATGGTTTAGTACAAATACATATGGTACCTATATTATGGTTTAGTCTTGGTGGACAAGGCCAAGCTAACTTATTTTAAGATTTTGTTATTTTTGCCCTGCGCTTTCGGCTTATCGGGGCTTTTGATTTGAAACATAGTTAATTTAGTTTTCATTTCTTCTCATTGTTTATGTAATTAGATATTTTTATATATATGCATCAGGAAAAAAACCCATATTGAGCTTTAAAAAAAAACCTGTTAATTTTATGGTATAGTGTGGGCTTAAGTCTAACTTACAACTACTTAATACTATTAAGGAACTTGGTTACTATAAACTACTTAAGAACTACTATTTACAGAGGTACAGGTATATTAGGTACGTTGAGCAAATTAATGACAGACCATTTGTTTATTGATTTACATTATAAGTAAGTCGATTTGGGTTTAATGATAGTTGTTTCCTATGGTAGAAAATAAGATTTTTGTTTAGATCATAAATTATTCCAATTTCTTTTAAGTGATTTATATGTTTTATGGTTAGGTGGTGAGGAGAGAAACTATCTGGGAGTCTCGTCTGGGATACTGCATCTGAGATTAAGGAGTTTGTGTTATTTTGATTATTTTCTAGGAAATTCTCTATTATTTTAAATATGTGGGCGTCAACCCGTTTGGTCTTAGTTCTAGCATATAGCGCTTTGTTTGAGATATAGTTACGTGTGATAGGGTCTCTAGATGTACTACCCAAGGCCCAACGAAGAACTCTTCTCTCAAAGAGGCGAAGATCTTCCATTTGCCTGGATTTGATGTTAAACCAAGCAACTTGTCCGTATGTTAGAATGGGCTGTATAAGTTTTTTATATATAAGGGAGGATGTTTTTATAAATTCAGGCTTTGGATTAATGTGATTTAACTTTAGTGGCCTGAATATCTGGTAGATTTTGCTAATTTGACATTTTGCCCTTTTTAGGCTTTGCTCTATGTGATTTTTAAAGTTTAACTTTTGGTCGTATATTATGCCCAGGTATTTTAGTTCAGATTTTATTTCTACCTGGATATTTCCATTGATATATATTTTTGGTATGAAGTTTCGAGCGTTTTGGTAAATATCTGATAGTTTGGGACCTTTAAATATGCAACATTCGCATTTGCCGGTGTTGAGTTTTAAGCGCCATTTTACGAAATATCTACAAAGCTTATCTAGATATTTATTTAGGTCAATTTCTGCCCTAGCTATTCTTGCTGACGAAGCCAACAATAGGATATCATCTGCATACACTAGAGGTTGCACACAAGCAGTTGAAGTCGAGTTGGGGTTTCTGGTAAAAGGAGGCATATCTGCTAGATATATATTATAAAGGATGGGAGCTAACAAAGACCCTTGAGGCACACCAGCGGTTATTGAGCGGGTGAGTGACCGATCTACGCCATCTGTGCTGCAGACAAAGAAGGATCGTTGTGTCAGATAACTGTATATAATTCGAGTAATATTATGGTTAAAATGAAAAATATTATTCATTTTATATATTAAGCCGTTCGTCCAAACTGTATCGAAGGCTTTTTCAAAATCTAGTGCACAGGCGATGGTGGCTCGCTTATGTGATAGATTATTGTAGATAAAATTGTTTGCTACAGCCAGAGAGTGGTTTGTGGATGAGGATTCCCTAAAGCCAAACTGTGAGTTTTGAAGAATTTGATTAATTTCTATATGGTTTATTTTTTCCATTAACATTTTTTCGAAAAGTTGACTTATTGAGGAGAGGATTGATATGGGCCTGTACCCCTGGAGGTTATTAGGGTTTGCTTTGGGTTTACGAATTGGTACTACTCTGGCACACTTCCAAGTGAAGGGAAAGTATCCACAATTATAGCAATGGTTGAAAATAGCTGCGATATGTTTTAATACTAATATATTGCATCTTTTTAGGAGGAAGTTACTAGTCCCATCTGGTCTTAACGTTTTCTTATTGTTCTTGGATCTTAACCATTCAAAAAGCTGGTCGGCATTCGTGAAACCAAGTTCGGCAGCACCTTGCCAGTTACCTTCCGCGTTCTGAGAAGGACTGAAGTAATGTATATAATGAGCAGATGTCTGACCTACGCCAAATTGTCTTGATACCTGATGATCAATACGGTTTGTGTGTCGTCTAACGGCTTCATTAGTTGTCCTTGTGTCATTTTGTTTGTGTACCCTTTCGAAAGCAGATTGTGAAGTTATTCTAGGGCTAGTGGTAATATCTATTTCCTGTTGCCCAGTACTCGAGAGTTGTATGTCACTACCCAGCTGGTCTAGTTGATTTGATTCACATAGGTTCTTTACACAAATATTTTTTGCCTGTAGATTTATAATACGTTGCTCTATGTATTTGATGTTACTGAGTTGAATATTTTTTATATCGGTTGATAGTTGGGCTATTAAAATGCGGATTTGTGTTGTTTGCTCAGTGGAGAGGTGTTGTTGTTGTCTGAAAAGGAGACGCCTAAGACATCGTCTTTGCTTTATTTGATTTAGGCAGATATTGGTCAAGCGGACTATTTTGTTTGGTTTTGAGGGATCGATAGTTATTTTAGGTATGGCGGTGTGGGTATTAAGTGCTTCGTTTATTGCATAGTTGAAATTTTGTAAATGTACATCTATCTCGGACGGACTTTGGTTAATAGATTTCGGAAAAGGTCTTATGTTTCTTAATAAAATTGTATTCCACATCAGAGTGTCTATTCTGTTAAAGTCATAAATTAATTTTGGATTTGTGTGTAGCAGATGATGTATGTCTAGCTGTATGTCTAGTTTTATACCGAAATGATCGGAAGTGAAACCTTTAACAGTTTTACAAGTCTGATCCATGGCTATAGGGAGCGCCGTTGAGCAGATAAAGAAATCTATGGAGCTATGCCTGCTACTGCTCCTATTATTTGGTCGTGTGGGCTCTGTACTAGGGATAATAGTGAGGCTGGGTTGTGTTAGTGCCCATCGGTATAGTGTATTGCCATCAGCATTCAAATGGTTTAACCTATGCGTTGGGATGTTCCAGCTGGGATGTTTTGCGTTTAGATCGCAACCGATGATAATGGGTGTGTTATTCGAGTATTGGCTTAGACGATTGATCAGGGAGTTTAAATCACTTTCGTAAAGACGCTCATATGGGCGTTTGTAAAGTGAGACTAGAATGATTTTGTGGTTTGCATTTTGAGAATCCAGGTATGATATTTCGATTGCCACCGCTTCGATATATCGTAGGGGCTGGATTTCTATTTTTTTGTATTGCACTCCGTTTCGTACACATATGGCGACAGAGGTGCCGAGATTTGGGGACTGGGAAGATTGCTGTTGTGCTGCTCTAGTATGTGTAGCTGGTATCAGCTGGCGGATGAATTGATAGTGCGTAAGCAATGGCGAGTGTCTTGAGCTTAGACGATGTTCGGCTATAAGCATTACGTCAGGCTTATGCAGGCTAATAAATTGGTCGAATTCATGTCTCTTTTGGAGGTACACGATTGAGTTTACATTTTGAAATATGCATTTAAAGGGAGTCATGATGATTGTGACATTTGGACAAGAAATTCTAGTAATATTTGTTGTTTTTGTTTTATTGGGTCAGCATTTGCATGTGTTACTGAGGCATATTTTTTAGATATGCTTTGTATGATTTCAAAGCAGGATAGGATGTCCTTGCCAATGCTTCAAGTGCATCGTCATTGAGTTTTTGAAAAGAAAACACGTTTGTATGAGGTTCTACTGTTAGATTTTTGGGTTTAATTTTAGGGTTTGCTGGTTTTTTGTTTTGAAGGACTGACGCATATGATGCAGTGTTTTTGGATAATGAATTTTTTGCATTTTGTAGGGTTCGGTTTACATGTTGGATGGACGTTTGTTGTTTTTTTTTAAGTGCCTCCATTCGGGCTATTCGGACAGGGCATATTTTGGCATTGGCGGTATGTTGCCCGCTACAGTTAACGCATTGTGTTTTATTTTCTTCGGACGGACTTTCTGATTTTGTAATTTTGCAGTTGCCAGGCTCATGCTTCTCTGTACACTTGACGCAACGGTATTGCATTTCGCAGTTGCTGGCGGTGTGTGTGAAACGCTGGCATTTGTAGCATTGTTTTATTTCGTTTGAATTGGGCTTTAAATTTTCAATTACAATCCGGCAGTTTAATAGGGTTCTAATGCTATAGATTTGTTTGATATTCTCGGATTTAGCAAACTGTACTAGCCAGAGACTCTTTTTAAATGGCTTCACCGATATTATCTTTTGCTCAGGTAAGCAAGACATTAGGGCTGATTGTATTTCTTGTGCCTCATATACTGTCTGAGGTAGTTTCTAGATTGAAAACTTGTATGTGCATGAGATTTTTATTTATTACATTAATGGTAAACTTTTGATCTGGTATGAATTTGCTCAACTTACCGACAATTTCTTTTGCATTTTGGTTATATATAGCTATTATTGGTATTTGCGTTTTGATGCTTGTGTTCGCTTCACCGGGAGGTGCTGCTGGTGTACTGTTATGTTCTATCACTGCTTTGGAAGCCGCTTTAGATGAGGTTGCAGTGTCCTGGTTTCCTTTATTTCCTGATCCTACTGGTCTTGGCGATGCTGCTGCCCCGCCTTGCTTTGCCAGTAAATCCTGATTGTCAATTTCCATTGAATCAGCCGTGTTTGATGACGGCTTTTCTTTCCTATTGGCTCGTCCAGACTTTCCCTTAGCTGTCTGTTTAGCCTTCTTTAGGGCGGGAAAATCAGTTTCTGAGTCTGAATCTGAAGCTTCTTCGGACTCTTCATCAGGAGAAAATAGCGATGCATATTTATTCCCAATTAATTGTTTAATATTAGACGATATGCCGAGTTTTTTGTGTTGATTTTTGATGTTTTGCGCATGCTGTTGTTGTTTGAGTAGCTGCTGATATTGCTGCTGCGATTGTTGTAGTTGTTGTTGACTTTGTTGTAGTTGTTGTTGAGTTTGCTGAAGCTGTTGTTAAGTTTGTAGATGTTGTTGTTGAATTAGCTGTATTTGTTGTTGCATTTGTTGTATTTGTATTTGGGGCGCATCGGTTTCGAGTCTGGCTTGGTCATGTTCTTCTTGTAATATTTTTTTACTTTCTAAATAGTCACTCTCGGACGAGTAAGGAGATGAGGAGATTTCACAATGTTTGCGTTTGTCCCCCCCCTTTTCGTCATCAGTAGTATCGTCGGTTTCCATTTTAATGTTTTTTTGATATCTCACATGGGACGGCAACTTTTGCACACCAGGGTTTGCTCTGGAAGGGGGGGGGGGGTTTCCACACAAGCTTTTTGTTCAATTTTATTTTTTGATTCTTCTTGTTCTTTTACTTTCAGTTTATTCATTACACTCACGGTAACGTAGGCCGGAGGCTACTTATCGTAGTCTCTCCAATTAGATATTTAGATTGTTTTTCACACTGTCCAATTGGACTTTTTTTTTTTTTCTCTCCCTTCTCTTTTATAGTTAATAATGTGTTGTTCACTGCTAAGAAAGTGATGTTGCTGCTACTGAATCAGACATTATACACTTTATTATCAAACAAATATATATCACCAAATACACTTTTAAATATAATGATTGTATGAAAATTGAATTTGAATTTGAATTTATTTGTCTCTTGGTATGGTATGGTTTAGTACAAATACATATGGTACTTATATTATGGTTTAGTCTTGGTGGACAAGGTCAAGCTAACTTATTTTAAGATTTTGTTATTTTTGCCCTGCCCTTTCAGCTTATCGGGGCTTTTGATTTGAAACATAGTTAATTTAGTTTTCATTTCTTCTCATTGTTTATGTAATTAGATATTTTTATATATATGCATCAGGAAAAAACCCATATTGAGCTTTAAAAAAAACCTGTTAATTTTATGGTATAGTGTGGGTGAATAGGGATTCCGGGAGAAGGAAAATAACCCAATCTTCATTCGTTGAATTCAAAATATGAACTGATTTTATTTACTAAAGTACGGAGTTTATATAGGAAATCTTAGGCTCTAGTAGGTAACAATTGTTCTTAAGGAGATCTTATTCTAGTACAACTCACACCCACGCATTCGGGGGTTGAAAAATTATTATTATTTTGGGCACGGCGTCGGCCACTTGACATCCTGCCGTCGTGATCGTTTGGGTTAGTTTACAATTACAAGTGTTTTTCCCACAACGCGTGTGGCTGATTGTAATTCTAGTCATATGCTAGGTTAGTTGTTTGTGCCAAAGTACAGTTGTATTATATTTTCTTTAGTGCATCTGATTTGGTGAAGCCGCTTCAGATGAACACGATGTTTATTCTTAAACATTCTGCGAAGGGCAGCCAAATGGGACGTTTTGGAATTTATTTGTGTAGTATGTAATTAGTTTTTTATTTAAGCGACCTTTAAATTGTTAGAAAACCATGCTTTGCCTCCGCTCGCCTCTCCTTAAACTCGTTCGAACTCCGCTCGCCTCTCCGATCTGCTCCTGCGGCCACCTGGCACCATCCTTTTCGTCTCTGAAACTATGTTGTTGCTCTTCTGCTAACGTGTTGCCTCTTTGCAAATATTTCATTGCTCTTCTGCTGTCCTTTGTTGGCTAATTGCAACTGTTTCATTGCTCTGCTGCTGATCTTTGTTGCCTACTTGCAACTACATACAGCGTTTGCAACGATATTAGTGTACATATACACTGCCGAAATTACTACAGTTGCTCCACTAGCCAAACTGCCTTTAAGATCGGTTAAAAACTCTCCCGCCGCTGAAGATACTACAGTTGCTCCACTAGCCAAACTGCCTTTAAATTCAGACGCACGCATTTTTTATTTATTAAGCAATAATATTTTGCTTTAATTTTATACTCTGTCTCTTACCACTGGTGGGGGAAAACAAGAGTTTTTTATTTTGCTACCTTTATCTGATCTTATCATAAGAATTCAGACCTTAAGGAGCTGATTGAACCTCTGAGTCTCTTACCACTGGTGGGGGAAAACTACAGAGTTCTTTTTTATCGAAGGACCAAACATGATCGATCCGGCTCGAAGGACCAAAATGAATAGGGATTCCGGGAGAAGGAAAATAACCCAATCTTCATTCGTTGAATTCAAAATATGAACTCATTTTATTTACTAAAGTACGGAGTTTATATAGGAAATCTTAGGCTCTAGTAGGTAACAATTGTTCTTAAGGAGATCTTATTCTAGTACAACTCACACCCACGCATTCGGGGGTTGAAAAATTATTATTATTTTGGGCACGGCGTCGGCCACTTGACATCCTGCCGTCGTGATCGTTTGGGTTAGTTTACAATTACAAGTGTTTTTCCCACAACGCGTGTGGCTGATTGTAATTCTAGTCATATGCTAGGTTAGTTGTTTGTGCCAAAGTACAGTTGTATTATATTTTCTTTAGTGCATCTGATTTGGTGAAGCCGCTTCAGATGAACACGATGTTTATTCTTAAACAGTGGGCTTAAGTCTAACTTACAACTACTTAATACTATTAAGGAACTTGGTTACTATAAACTACTTAAGAACTACTATTTACAGAGGTACAGGTATATTAGGTACGTTGAGCAAATTAATGACAGACCATTTGTTTATTGATTTACATTATAAGTAAGTCGATTTGGGTTTAATGATAGTTGTTTCCTATGGTAGAAAATAAGATTTTTGTTTAGATCATAAATTATTCCAATTTCTTTTAAGTGATTTATATGTTTTATGGTTAGGTGGTGAGGAGAGAAACTATCTGGGAGTCTCGTCTGGGATACTGCATCTGAGATTAAGGAGTTTGTGTTATTTTGATTATTTTCTAGGAAATTCTCTATTATTTTAAATATGTGGGCGTCAACCCGTTTGGTCTTAGTTCTAGCATATAGCGCTTTGTTTGAGATATAGTTACGTGTGATAGGGTCTCTAGATGTACTACCCAAGAACTCTTCTCTCAAAGAGGCGAAGATCTTCCATTTGCCTGGATTTGATGTTAAACCAAGCAACTTGTCCGTATGTTAGAATGGGCTGTATAAGTTTTTTATATATAAGGGAGGATGTTTTTATAAATTCAGGCTTTGGATTAATGTGATTTAACTATAGTGGCCTGAATATCTGGTAGATTTTGCTAATTTGACATTTTGCCCTTTTTAGGCTTTGCTCTATGTGATTTTTAAAGTTTAACTTTTGGTCGTATATTATGCCCAGGTAATTTAGTTCAGATTTTATTTCTACCTGGATATTTCCATTGATATATATTTTTGGTATGAAGTTTCGAGCGTTTTGGTAAATATCTGATAGTTTGGGTCCTTTAAATATGCAACATTCGCATTTGCCGGTGTTGGGTTTTAAGCGCCATTTTACGAAATATCTACAAAGCTTATCTAGATATTTATTTAGGTCAATTTCTGCACTAGCTATTCTTGCTGACGAAGCCAACAATAGGATATCATCTGCATACACTAGAGGTTGCACACAAGCAGTTGAAGTCGAGTTGGGGTTTCTGGTAAAAGGAGGCATATCTGCTAGATATATATTATAAAGGATGGGAGCTAACAAAGACCCTTGAGGCACACCAGCGGTTATTGAGCGGGTGAGTGACCGATCTACGCCATCTGTGCTGCAGACAAAGAAGGATCGTTGTGTCAGATAACTGTATATAATTCGAGTAATATTATGGTTAAAATGAAAAATATTATTCATTTTATATATTAAGCCGTTCGTCCAAACTGTATCGAAGGCTTTTTCAAAATCTAGTGCACAGGCGATGGTGGCTCGCTTATGTGATAGATTATTGTAGATAAAATTGTTTGCTACAGCCAGAGAGTGGTTTGTGGATGAGGATTCCCTAAAGCCAAACTGTGAGTTTTGAAGAATTTGATTAATTTCTATATGGTTTTTTATTTTTTCCATTAACATTTTTTCGAAAAGTTGACTTATTGAGGAGAGGATTGATATGGGCCTGTACCCCTGGAGGTTATTAGGGTTTGCTTTGGGTTTACGAATTGGTACTACTCTGGCACACTTCCAAGTGAAGGGAAAGTATCCACAATTATAGCAATGGTTGAAAATAGCTGCGATATGTTTTAATACTAATATATTGCATCTTTTTAGGAGGAAGTTACTAGTCCCATCTGGTCCTAACGTTTTCTTATTGTTCTTGGATCTTAACCATTCAAAAAGCTGGTCGGCATTCGTGAAACCAAGTTCGGCAGCACCTTGCCAGTTACCTTCCGCGTTCTGAGAAGGACTGAAGTAATGTATATAATGAGCAGATGTCTGACCTACGCCAAATTGTCTTGATACCTGATGATCAATACGGTTTGTGTGTCGTCTAACGGCTTCATTAGTTAAGGACATTGTGTCATTTTGTTTGTGTACCCTTTCGAAAGCCCATCCAAGAGCGTTTATTTTCCCAGATTGTGAAGTTATTCTAGGGCTAGTGGTAATATCTATTTCCTGTTGCTCAGTACTCGAGAGTTGTATGTCACTACCCAGCTGGTCTAGTTGATTTGATTCACATAGGTTCTTTACACAAATATTTTGTGCCTGTAGATTTATAATACGTTGCTCTATGTATTTGATGTTACTGAGTTGAATATGTTTATACCCTTGCAAAAAGGGTATATTAATTTTGGTCAGAAGTGTGCAACGCATAGAAGGAAGCATCTCCGACCATATAAAGTATATATATTCTTGATCAGCACGACGAGACGAGTAGCCATGTCCATGTCCAATAGCCATGTCCGTCCGTCCGTCCGTCTGGATCAACGCAAACTCCTCCTAGACCGTAAGAGCTACAGAGCTGAAATTTGCATGTAGGCTTGTATATACTGCAGGCGTTGTATATCTCGGATTCAGCCGGATCGGATCACTATATCATATAGCTCCCATACAAATGACAAAGTCACGAACAGTGACTTTTCTTAATAACTTCGTTATTTTCTGAACTATTGTCGTGAAATTTAATATTGGTGAGTTAATTACACATATAAACGACTATTTATATTTCTCAGTTTAGCATATCTATTAATGACTGTGCCAAATTTGATTAAGATCGGACGACTATATCATATAGCTCCCATAGGAACAATCGGTGGTGAACAGTGACTTTGATCAATAACTTCGTTATTTCCTAAGCCGTTCTTTCGCAAGCATTAGACCTTTTACACAAAAAACTTGCAAGGGTATACAAACTTTGACGCGGTCAAAGTTAGCCCCGGCCCTCTGGTTTTTTGTATCGGTTGATAGTTGGGCTATTAAAATGCGGATTTGTGTTGTTTGCTCAGTGGAGAGGTGTTGTTGTTGTCTGAAAAGGAGACGCCTAAGACATCGTCTTTGCTTTATTTGATTTAGGCAGATATTGGTCAAGCGGACTATTTTGTTTGGTTTTGAGGGATCGATAGTTATTTTAGGTATGGCGGTGTGGGTATTAAGTGCTTCGTTTATTGCATAGTTGAAATTTTGTAAATGTACATCTATCTCGGACGGACTTTGGTTAATAGATTTCGGAAAAGGTCTTATGTTTCTTAATAAAATTGTATTTCACATCAGCGTGTCTATTCTGTTTGTTTAAGAATAAACAACGTGTTCATCTGAAGCGGCTTCACCAAATCAGATGCACTGAAGAAAATATAATACAACTGTACTTTGGCACAAACAACTAACCTAGCATATGACTAGAATTACAATCAGCCACACGCGTTGTGGGAAAAACACTTGTAATTGTAAACTAACCCAAACGATCACAACGGCAGGATGTCAAGTGGCCGACGCCGTGCCTAAATGACAAAAACATTTTTGTTAGATCTGCCCTTGTCAACTGGACCAAAATGGTCAATGTGAATAACTTCGAAAGGAACTGATAGATATATTGTGTAAAAAGCCTTCTTGTTTTCCTTTTTTTGCCGAATAGGCAATACATTTTAGACAGTTACTAATGTGCATTTTTGTTTTTAACCTAATTTTTGGAAACCAATAAGACCTAATTCGTCGTGATATTTGTAGAGAACATGATTCTCCATGTCTTCTGGCACATAAAGTAATAAACTATTATTCTCTTTTTATTTGATATAAAACCCCATTCCTCATTTCATAATATTTGTGTTCGGCTTTTTCTAAACTTTCTTTTAATTCTTTTAATTTTTAGAGCGAAGCTCTCTTAGGCTCGTTTGGATGGTCGGTCGCGGTGGGAAATTTTTTTTAAAATTCGTCAGACGTCAGATCTGCAGCGCGTCAGATTTTCTTTCTCTTCACTGTTCGTGAGAGACAAGGACCGACGGCATTGAAACACCCGTAATTGGTCCGCCTATGTCTCTCTGTCTAGTCAGAGAGAATAGTCTATCTAAATAGTGGCTCAGTTCTCGGGGTGGGGGCGATGCGGGAGAAACTAGTGATCACCCCGGCCGACAGACGGCGCATGAGCAAATCCTGTCGGTAAGCGATCAGTTAGATCCATAATCCAACTGACGCGGCATCTGGCGGGAGCATAATCATAAGTGAAACCCAAAATCCATCCCCAGTATTTCTTCTACTCTTTCGTACTCAATACTCAACTCATAATAACAGTCGTTCAGTGAAGTAAACAATCAAGCGTGCAGTGTGAAAATTAAACCGTATTAGATGGTTCAAAATATACGATCTTTCGAGGAAGATGATTCCAAACCAAGAAAAAAGTCTAACATACCCGCGAACCAGCCTCCCATTGCGACAACGTACATACATAAGTATATTGAAATTTGTCAGCGACTACGTTTTTTTTACAGTGCCGTCAAGTTGGCGCCAATTGCAAAATGAGAAAGAGGAAATGTTGACAACAAATTTGTTTGTATAGAAAATTATTGGCACGCGCACAGCTGAGAACTGTATTTTTGGGTGTAGGTGGGCGGAGAGGACTTTTCATATTCAAAAAATTTATTTTGAAGGATTCAAAAAATTCACCTTGCAGCCGTCAGCGTCGGTTGTGGCCAATCAAAGCAATAAGAGAGTTTCTCAATAAATTTGTAGTTTTTAATAATCGAATTTGAATTTAAAATTGAACGAGGAATTAACCGACCGCACAACCGCTTACCATAAAAATAAAAATGAAGTAAGTAAGTCGTCTCGCCGACTTAGGTATACCATACACCAGTAAAGCAAATATTTCAACTGTATTAACCAAATGCATTTTCACATGCTTCTTACAAGCATATCTTAGTTTCTCGCGCACTCAGTCATACGAGCACAATAGCGCCCCCACCAGCCAACGGCCAACTCCGGCCTTATGGAAAAATGTTTATATGCATAACTCGACTGTTTTTTGTCCGATTTTCAAAATTTGGTATTTTGCTAGATATTAGTATTAAATTTAAGTGTGCCAAATTTGATTGCATAAGGTAACAAATTCCGGGAGATAAACAAGTTTTTCATATTACGGGGGCGGAAAAGGGCGTGGCAAAATTTGTATACATACAAAATGTGTGCATTTACTAAGCGAATATACATCGGACGGACAGACGGACATGGCTAGATCGACTCGGTTGTTGATGCTGATCAAGAATATATATACTTTGTGGGGTCGGAGATGCTTCCTTCTGCCTGTTACATACATTTTGGCGACTTTAATATACCATTTCACCCTATGGGTGTATGGTATAAAAATAACATAAAATTAAACATAACTTTAGCTTATTTAATGTTCGTAGGTTAGGGTCATTCCATTTCTCGTAAATTCAAGTTTTCGAGAAATTTCAAATTTCAGTGTTTTCTAATTTGAAAGTGAATAAGGACTGATTTCATCGTATTCAACTGCAAAGTTTAAAATTTTTGTGCATTTCCAGAATGAATTGGCACGAAATTCAAATTTTCAGAATTTCCAAATTATGATGTTGACAAATTTGGATTTTTAAAAATATAAGAGCTAATAATGACAGATTTTATAAATTTCAATTGCAAAATCCGACTAAAATTGGAATTTAAAAACTGGACTGGGCGCAAAATTTGATCTTTCAGAATTTTAAAATTAGAATTTTTCAAAATTTTCATTCTTTAAAATCTGTAAGTTGACAATCACTAATCGCTAATCACTAATTCAATTGTATTGTTTCTTATATAAAATTTGAAATTTTTACAACTTCCAAAAGAAAAATTGGGAAAAAATTCAAATCATCCAAATTTTAATTGATTTACGTGTGAAAGTTGACAAGGACCACTTTTATTGGAAGTGCAAAGTTTTGAATTTTTCTACATTGTGAACGAAATTTTCAGGAAATTGAAATTTTCAGAATTTAAAAATTATGATTTTGAAAAATTTTGTTTTTTTCCGAGAATACAGCAAACGTTATAGGGACCGATTGAAAGCGAAACAACTTCAACTCGACACTTCAATACTTGACCAAGGCCCAGGAAACATTGGCTGCATCTCGCCTACAACTGTGAAAGAATTACAAAAGGCAGGAAGGTAATTTATTACACGATGAATATTTTGACGTTATCTATGATTTGTATGATCACATCCACGTCAAAACCGAAGACCATAAAATGTCGAGTTAGCAACATTTTTGAACATTTTTTATATGAAACGAACTTTAGACAAACATAATGAAAAGCAAAGTTGAAAACAAAAGAACTGAAACTGAAAGATCTTGAAATGTTGAGATCTAAGCATTTTGATTTTTGAAAACCTGAAAGTTGATACTCACTCATTCAATTGATTTTAATTGCACTGAATTAAGCTCTAAAAAATATCAGCCGTCGTTTATCTGCACACAGAAAAATGAAATCGTGAATGACGAAAAATGAAATCGTGAATCACGATTTTGAAGCCAATCGGGGTGCCCCGTGTATTTTGTTCTCTGCATTTTTTGCTCAATTTTTTAATTGACAACAAAATAATGGAAAACTTGAATTTTTTCACAGTCTTTTGCTTTTGTTTTGTCTACAGTGCTAGAACAATCACGACTAATGCCCAGGAAAAATTTAAACAACGTAATCGAGAATACAGCAAGCGCTATAGGGACCGATTGAAAGTGAAACAACTTCAACTCGACACTTCAATACTTAACCAAGGCCCAGGAAACATTGGCTGCATCTCGCCTACAACTGTGAAAGAATAACAAAAGGCAGGAAGGTAATTTATTACACGATGAATAATTTGACGTTATCTACAATTTGTATGATCACATCCACATCAAAACCGAAGGCCATAAAATGTCGAGTCAGGAACATTTTTTATATGAAACGAACTTTACACAAACATAATGAAAAGAAAAGTTGAAAACAAGCATTTTTTTTTACGAAGTTAGGATTTTCCAAGGAAAATGCATTCTTTGAATATAGAAAATGTGCAATGAGATTGTCATCAATATCGTTGCTATACATTAAGAGGTTATTAAACCTTTCGAAATGAGCCATCATACGTTTGCTTATGTATGATCTGCTCCGACGCTGACGTGGATCTGCTCATATGACAAATTGATTTCTTATCAAAAGAATAATTTCAATTTACGTTTTGCAGTAATATCGACAATGAAGTAAGGTCTTCTCCAGTTTATGATGGGCGAAGGGAAACGCCAAAAGAAACAAACCAGACAGAAATACAAACACAGCATCACAACTCCCCTACTTCAACATACCGTGGTAAGGACCGTGGTCCTTTTCGCGTTTATGAAGAAACTGCGTTTTGTGCCGAGGCCTAGAGCACAATTATATAATGACAGAAACATTCCCGCTGAAGGAAACTGCCTCTTTTATTCTCTGATAAAGATTCTAGGACTCAAAATATTGCCTCTAGCACTGAGAAGACAACTTAGAGAGTCACGTTTTTTACAATCATGCGGAGATCCTGAGAACACGAGACAAATACTTCTCAGTAACAATCAATATGGTGATGTCGATTGTATACACATTTTTACACAAGAATATAATCGAAATGCATGCGTCCATCTACACTATACTCATGGCATAAATAACACTGATCGAGTAATTAACTGCCACTTTCGTGTCAATGATTCACCTAATTTCATTCATTTACATCTTCGTGGTCTTCATTTTAACCCATATATGCCGATTCCGCAAATACTTCCACACGAAGCAAGAGAAACTCATGATAAAGAACTCTCAAAATCTACTGAATCAACCTCAGATGCAGATGGCACCCAACGTGGCGATTGACGAGAACAATGATTTTGCACAGACTAATGTACATATTAGCTCTAATTTATACAAATTATAATCAACACGCTAAGGGGCATCTAGATTTTCATACAGTAGCAACAAAAATTCATACAGTAGCTTTCAAACACGTCGGCTGTAATACAAATATTACGAAAGAGCAGATACAGTCTGATACTTATATCAATGATTGCATTGAAAGTAATCTTGCTTTTCTTCGTTGTATTCCAAATTCAGCTTGGTATTGGGCAGATCGAAAAAACGAATTATTTGCAATGCTGAGACAATTGGGACCACCAACAGCTTTTATGACCTTGAGTGCTAATGAAACGGGCTGGACAGATTTGCTGAAATTGCTATATAAATTGAAACACAATGGGGCAGATGTTTCAGATGAATTTATATCAGAAATGAATTATATGCAGAAAGCTCAATTAGTTAATGGTGTTGCCGTTACGTGTGTTATTTATTTCAATAAACTCGTAAGTACTCTATTAAGCATTTTGCCGTCAAAAACGAGGAGTCCATTCGGTAAATACAGGATTGTCGAATATTTCAAACGCATTGAATTTCAACATCGAGGAAGTCCGTACGCTCACATTCTCCTATGGTTACAAAATACACCCGCAGATCTAAAAAGTAATAACGATGATGTCATCAAAATGATAAACGAATTAGTTTCTGTATCAGCGTCAGAGGCATCCGGACTCATCAAACTACAGACTCACAAGCACTCGTTTACGTTCTACAAACGTATGGATCCGAATAAAAAAGAAAACTGTAGATTTGGAGCTCCCTTTATGCCAACACGAAAAACAATAAGACTAATACCAATGTTGCCAACTGATCCTGATTTTTCTGAAGACGATTTTAAAAAAATAAGAAGCACTATGGAATACTTCGAAGAAACTTGGAAAACATTGATTATACCGATTTCGACCATTTTTTCGCTCATAATAACATTGTCTCAGATGAACATTATTATAACATTCTTCGTGCTGGAATCACAAAACCAAAGCTCTTTTATCGCCGAGCACCATCTGAAAAGTGGCACAATACATTCAATCCATTTGTTTTACATACTTTGCGGTCTAATACGGATTTTCAGATCATCCAAAATGAGTACGCTTGCGCTGCATACATTGTTGAATATGTTAACAAACACAACAGAGCTTTGATATTGTTCAAATAACAAGGAAGATGAGTGTTGATGTACTAAATAGTATTGAGATGTCAGCACAGGAAGCTCCTTGGTTTCTATTACGTGAACCCATGGCGAAATCATCGGTCGCAACTGTTTATATACCCACTATGTATATACCCCACCGAACGTCAGAGGATAAGAAAAACCCTCAAGGAATTGGAAAATTTGGCTGATGATTCTACCGATATATGGAAACAAAATTTGAATGGATTGATAAATATGAGAGAAGACCAGAAATTCTAAATGATGTAACTTTAGCCCAGTTTGTTGCAAATTATTACATAAACCATAAAAAAGAATATACTAAAAGAGACAAACCTAGAATCATCAGATACAGGAACTACGATATGACCGATAGCTATAACGATTATAGACGAGAAATGGTTTTATTGCATATACCGTTCAGAAGTGAAGATACCGACGTTCTTGCGGAAAATAAATTCGTTCAAATCTATGAAGATAATGAAAAAATCATATTAGAACGCAGAAAGGAGTTTGAACATAATATGGATATTGAGAAAACTTTGGAAATTTGCAAACAGATGCACCGAGAAGATGATGCCGACAATGAAGAGGAAGAACGTAATCAGGCTAACGTTATCTTCGAACCTGATCCATATGAGAGAATGATTGGGAATCCAGACGGCCACATTAATGCTGATCTACAAGGTGCTGCACTCAGTAAACTTGGTGCGATTGCAAACAAAGGGAAAATTTGATGGAGAGGCAATTTATCGATATAATTAGATCAGCAAACAGTGAACAACAGAAGCTATTAATGCATATTATTCATAATCTACAAACACCAAATGAGTCACCATTCCAAATATTTTTCACTGGCCCAGCTGGTTGTGGTAAGACATTTGTGATTAGGCTTATTATGGAGATATACAACAGGTTTACTGACAATGATGGCTATTGTAATGCTTACATAGCATGCGCTTCAACAGGCAAAGCTGCTGTGGCGATTGGTGGTACTACCGTACATACAGCTCTCAAGATAACGCTTTCAAAATTCCTGCCGTTGTCATCCGAAAATCTCCAATTATATAGATCTCTCTTCAAGTATGTGAAAGTACTGATCATTGATGAAGTTAGCATGATTAGTGCAGAATTGTTAACGAAGATCGATAACCGTTTGAAACAAACTGCTGGAGACCATAATTCTGAATTTGGTGGTATAGTCGTCATTTTAATCGGCGATTTACGGCAATTACCACCAGTCAGAGCAACTCCAATCTACAAACCTATCAAATCCCGTATGGTGGGGCCTCATCTGTGGCGCAGGTTGAAATATTATCAACTTACTGAGGTCATGAGACAGGCCAATGCTGCTTTTGATCCTATCCTCACTAAAGTAGGCAACGGCGACATTTTAGAACGAGAAGAATTGGAGCTGATTGAATCTAGATTTTTTACTAAAGTCGAAACTCAAATACGGTGTCCTGACGGTGTTCGCCCGTTTTGGCAAGTTAAAGATGTCGACAATTATAACAATCATATTTTACAGCAGTCTCCATATAAATACATTTCCACCGCCAATGACATCATTACTGACATCCTTCACACAAAGGCTTTGATTGATACTGGAATTGCTTTCATTTGTTGTTCATGTTTATTCATTTCTGCTATTGTATATGACTGTAGTTCATCGTTTACTCGACGAATTCCTAGAGAGCTTCGCTCTACCCGGGTGTCCTGTGACACCACATTGCTTTTTTATCTCTATTTTGACATACTTACTATTATATTTTCCTCAAATGTGTTTGTATTAATTGTTAAAATCTGCGTGTTCCTACTCAATGCATCCACATGCTGCATTCTACTTCCTGATCTATGCTCTGGTGTAAAATCATATTTTTGTAGTTCTAGCAACCATCTATCAATTGCTGGGCTCATTGCTCTTTTATTTATTGCTAAACTGAATTACAATCAGTTACTAATTTAAAGTGTATACCTTGTAAATAAATCCTAAATCTTTCCAAAGCTGGTACTATGGCTAGCGTTTCTAATTTGAAACTATCATATCTTGATTCTGTGTCGGTTGTTCTTCTAGAAAAATAAAATATAGGATGCATCTTTCCATCCGCTTTCCTTTGCATCATAATCGCCCCAAACCCTAGAGCGCTCGCGTCAGTATGTAACTCTGTCTCGTCGTTCGGATTGTATAAGGCTTGTAACAAATATTCTTCATCTCAAAGCAGTCTAATTCTGTTTTATCAAACTTAAATTCTCTATCTTTTCTAATAAGGTCATAAAGGGGCTTTGATTTTTTTGAGAAATCCTTAACGAATCGTCTAAAATAAGAACATAATCCCAAAAAGCTCTTGACATCTCTTGCTTTCTTTGGAATTGGGAAATCTTAACTGCTTGCAGACCCCTATCATCTGGCCTAATTCAATCTCCTGATACTAAGTAACCTAAGTACCTTATTTCAGATTGGAGAAACTCGCATTTGTCAAGTCTCAGTTCTAATTTATTTGGAACTAGCCGCAGCCATTCATACTGCTCCATTGGAGTCGTGAACGAAGTGTACTTCATGGACTCTTCATGCATATAAACATGAAAATAGCCATTTTTCAAATCTAATTTCGTAAAATATTTTTTTCTCGAAAGTTTATCTATAAGGTTGTCAATATGTGGAGTTGGACAATTATCCTTCAGCATACTTTTGTTGAGTGTGCGATAATCAACACACATTCTTAATTCACCATTCTTTTTTCTTACTAACACTATAGCCGACGCAAACTCTGATTCACTTTCCTTAATATAACCTTTTTCTAAATATTCATCTATCAGATTGTAAAACCAAGGTTGCTGCAATTAAAACACGCAACATTTCGTTACGATACAACAAGTTCGATCGGACCACATACGACCAAACCAGCAATTTCGTCACAGCGGGAAGATGCGTGGGAGGCAGAGAACGAAAGAATGAACGGTTGGAGAGCATACGCACAAGAGAGAGGGCTGCGGTGCTCCAATCACAAGAGGGCATGGACCGATTAAGAGAGAGTATGCATGAACATTTGAGAATGCAGCAATACAAGCAGCACACCTACACTATGCGTGTGCCGATTGAGCGCGGGTACCGGTGGATGGAGCGCGCTCTATGAGGCTAGACAAGCAGAGAGACAAAAAAGGCCAAAGTGATGGCGAAGCGTGTCTAACGGGGGTAGTGGGGGCTGTGTGCATACCAAGTAAAGCCAATATCGTCGATCAAGTTCGAAGGGCAAAGGGGGAATTGGGTATATGTCTACGAGGCGAATAACGTATTGATGACGTGGGCAAATGATTTTTAGTTAATGTTGAAGTAAATTAACTAAAGCCAAATAAACGAAAATCAATATGTTGTTCACATAAAGTAAATGGCCATACAGAAAAGCAACAACGCCCAAAACTGAGAGAACGAGCCAAAAGAAGAAGGACATTGGAGAGAGCAGCGTCGCCTAGCAACGAGAGAGGACATGCGACCAGAGCAGAGAAATAAACTAGAAAAGGATGAAAGCCCGCATAGCAACAGAGGCGCTATTTGGGCAGAGCAGAGGAACAAGGACAGGAATTTGATGGGCGCACAGCAGGCCAGAAAGTGGATGCGGCTGCGCCAAGGACTTGTACGGGACTTTCACCACGCATAGCAACAGCGTGGATGAAAGCGACGCACAGTCGTCTGCCCCATAGGCCAAAAATAAAAAAAAAAAAGTTAAATTTTTTGCTTAAAATGTGGCAACTCTATTTCAAAATAGATCAAACTTTTTTAATCAGCTGTTTTTTTGACACTGTGCCAGCTGTTCTCTTCAATAATAACTGTTAAACACAAAGCATGAAATTTTACTCGTTTTGCAGCGTGAGTACAACAAAGAGAACAGAAAACTTAAAATTAAATAAAGTATTTAAAAAGTCGTTTTATAACAATGGAAGTTTTGAATGTTGTTAATAAAGGTTAAGCTATTATTTAAAATTATTTTTATGTTCTCTGCAAGTTACTTTTATTTGTAAATATTAATGTAATATATGTATGTTCAATTTCTTTACTAATTCGTGTGTATACTTAAATTTCACTTAAGCTTTTAGTTATGAAGCTAATCGTAGCTGACAATCAAATTGACTTAATAAATTTGTCCAAATTTAAAGATTATAATATGTAAAATTTAGCTGCTAGTTTTTGCAAGTTGCCGCGCAATCTTTCCTAGAATTATGCGACTTCGACGTTTTCGGTGTCTTTTTCGTCTGCCTAACTGTGCATTCTTGTGCTGTGTGTTGTGATTATCGTCTTCGTCTCTTTTCTGCGTTATGCTGAATGTTTTTTGTGATTGATGTCTGAGTTTCTATTTATTCTTTTTGTTTGTTTTTATGTTGTATTTTTATTTTAAATTTGTATTATTTTAAATTTTTGTACAGGAGATTTTTTTGAATGTGAATTGAGTCGTAAGTTCGTATTTGATAAGTGGTGTTCCGAGACCGGTACAAATCCAGAGAAGATTCGGCGCATATCTCAATCTTTAAAATTAATGATTGAAAAAGAAGGATACAATATTGGATCTACGTACTTGGAGAAATTACAAAATCGTTACTGTTGCAAACAAATATCAACATTTTGGCGTGAATGCCGTCGAATTAAATCGTTCGTTTTGGAAAAGCAGTCTGATTGGCTTAGAAAAAATGACTCATTTAAATTTAAATGTGAGTTGCATACTCCACCTGGAAGCAATATTGACCGTGGTCGTCCGAAAACAAATTATTCAGACTGCTCATCCCGAACAAAGAGAAGACAGATTGCTGAGATAGCCAAAATCGATGAGCCGTTTGCTGACGTTCTGCGCTCTTCTGACCAAGGACAATTGATAATTGTGCCTGCAAGTACTGCTGAAGTTGTCTCCCTAATCATGGATGCCAATTTAACGAAGCATCAATATATTCTCATTAGAGAATTTGTTAACAGCAAAATTTCTGCAGAACTCTTGTGCGGTTATGAGAGTGTCTTAAATGAAAAAAAAAATGTTATCCCCAAAAAATAACAGTAAGCGAGTCACATCCTGAAGTGGAGCTTCAAAGTTTGTTGGACCACACCACGAAGAGAATAGTTAAGTTGTAGGATAATGTAATAGACGATGCTCTCAGTAAACCCGTGAACAACTTAAAACTTATCGGGAAATGGGGCTTCGACGGAAGTTCCGGGCACAGTGAATATAAGCAGAAAGTTTAGAACAATAACTTGGAAGACAGCCACATGTTTGTCACTTCATATGTCCAACTTGCCCTGATACTTAGTGAAGACAGCTCAAAGATTATCTGGAAAAATCCACGACCATCATCCACTCGATATTGTCGACCTGTGCGATTCCAGTTGAAAAAGGAATCAAGTGAAGTAAGCATTGAAGAGGAAAAGTACTTTAAGAATCAAATAGCAAAGCTCCTTCCAACAGATATTGTTATTGGAAATAAGACAGTATATGTTCATCATGTGCTGCAATTAACAATGGTTGATGGCAAAATATGTAATGCCTTAACTCAAACTTCATCCTCTAAATGCTATATATGCAACGCGAAGCCCACAGAGATGAACAACATAGAGGAAAGCATGCAAAGGGAAGTTCAGAAGGATCGATATGAGTTCGGATTGTCACCACTTCATGCATACATAAGATTTTTTGAATATTTTATTCATTTGGCTTATAGACTTGATGTCAAAGTCTGGCAAGTTAGATGCATTAAAGGAAAGGAGCAAGTCAATGAGCGAAAAATAAAAATTCAAACAGAATTTCGCTTAAAAATGGGATTGTTAGTCGACAAGCCCAAAGTTGGAGGGTCTGGATCACCGAATGATGGAAACACTGCCAGACACTTTTTTAATAATGCGTGCCTTTCGGCTGAAATAACTGGCCTGGATGTAGACCTTATTGAAAGATGTGGGACAATATTACAAGCCCTCTCTTCTGGTTACCAAATTAATGTAGAAAAATTTAAGGCATTCGCACTTAATATAGCGAATGATCTTACAAGGACATATTCTTGGTACTATCTGCCACCTACCGTTCATAAAATTTTAATTCACGGCCCATACATAATAGAAAATGCTTTACTTTCTATTGGAGACTTGTCAGAAGAAGCTGCTGAGTCAAGGAATAAGGACATTAAAAAATATCGTCTGCAACATACCCGCAAGATTTCTCGTCAGGCAACAAATGAAGATTTATTTAATCGACTATTGCTGACGTCAGATCCTTTTATTACAGAACAGCGAAAGTTACCCAAAAAAAAAAAATCAATTTTAAATAAATCTGTTTTTGATTTGTTAGAACAGTATTTTATATTTAATCATACTTAGCATAATATATTACAACAAATTTGAAATATATTCAACTTTTTTAAAAATGGGGATTTGGGGCCATGGCCATGGGTGGCATTTCGGAAGGGGCTTACTTACGGAAGATTTATATATACATATTTTAACAATTACTGTATTTTTATAGAATTTCGGAAAAAATTTCAGAATTTTATCTCCACTAGAAGTATTTTTGGCCGCTCGCTCCATACAAGCCCAACCACTGTGCGATGGGCCGATGGAAATTCACCGGCTGTATAGCGGTATCACATCAAGTGATTCTGGAGGCCCAGGATGCCTATATAAGGAGAGCAGCGAGTCAGGACATTATCAAGTCGTCGAGTCAAGATCAAGCAATCAAGTCATCGAGTGCTGATCAACAACAAACGAAGCAACAAATCTCTTTTGGCCTTACGAGTAACCATAAGAGTATTTGGCGCCTAGCAATCTACAAGTGCGAGCAAGTCATCGAGTTGTAAGGCCTTACGAGTAACCTTATAGACTCATTAAACAACAACTAAATCTAAAGCAGTTATATATGTACATGAATTATTGTGTCGTGATTTATATAGGTAAACATTTTACCAAAAACCCAAAACATACAAATAAACTCCAACATACATTTATATACAAAAATGGGGCACAAAATAAAATTTGTTGTGCCGAACCTCGCCCTAAAGCTTGAAATTATCCTGAAGGACGAAAAAGGATCGTTACAACATATTGTCATCTAATTTGTTAATGGCAACAATTGACTTTAGTTGCGCAACCCAAATTGTTGCGGAACTTTTGCCATCAAACTCTGGCAACATGTCTTTGACAGCACTCAGCATCATGTTGCTACCGCCGTTGTTGCTCTCTTTTTGCGATCTTTTCAACATTTCGTTTTCAAATTTCATGAGTTTCATCCTCATTTTTAACAGTTGTACTTCTGCACTGTCGTTTTCGTTCTTTCGTTTCTTTTTCGTCTCACTTAGACCTCGAGTATTTGCATGAGTAAATGAAGCAAAACGTCTTTGAGCGAGTGATGCTTATTAAACGTCGGAGCTCAATAGGAGCAGACAATTGAAACACTCTGTTATTAATTAAGATAAACAATTAGTCAAAATAAATAGGAAATATTCATTGAATTCATTTATGTTGTTTTTTTTTTTTTTTCTATTTTGTCTAAGTGGCCCTGTCATAAAGGCAACTGAACAACGGGGATCCGGGATCCGAATCCCAGGCTAGTGTATGGATTTGGTTATCATACAAGCCGATGGCCGTACTAGCTAGTGTTTGGAAAAATTGTTAGGTTGATAATTTTCAACTATGTATATCCTAAACTAAATAAAACAAACAAATATTTTTTCTATTGTTAATCAAGTATTCGATTGAAGCTAGAAAAAAAAGAATTCTCGGAGAAAAATTAAATATTTTTGACTTATTACTTACATTAAGAAAAATGAACAAAATAAAACTAAGTAAATATTATTTATTAAAAAAAATCCTTAAAGAGTGTTTGCAAGACTTTTTGAATTAACTTATTTAGTCATTCAATCACTCATTGAGTCTCAACTCGCGAGCGACAATTATATTACTCCCGAAAAGAGAATCGTTAAAAGAGTTCAACACGAAGAACTCAACAACAACTCTCAAGCGAAGACCGAAGCAAAATAGAAAAAACCCTCTTGCTCAGAGTGGGAGCAAATTTTTTTTGTTGTTTCGTTTTCTGCTCAGAGATTGAGCGTAAAGAAAAAACACTCAATTGTTATTTGCGAGCTATGGTGTAGACTCTCCGTTACAATTCTAACGGCGCCTTCGTTTTCGTCTTGAATTTGCATTGCGTTGTTGGAGTTTTCATCTTTGTCTTGATTTTGCATTGCTTTGTCATTTTTGTCGATTTCACCAGAGTTTTCTGGCTCTGCGCGGGGCGGCCCCTCGCCATGCGCTATTAATGGGACTTCACTAATCCGAGCCGCTAGAGCAACCTTGCTCCCATTTGTTGGCAATTCTAGACGTCCAAGCCAGCGTTTTAGTTCAGCGAGCGTATAATCACTTGCATTGATTGCTTGCATTTTGAAGTCTGTGCACTTCACTTATTAATTTGTTGTTAATGTTTTTCGTTTATTTCAATGCAGCACATTAATTATACCATACACCCATAGGGTGAAATGGTTTATTAAAGTCGCCAAAATGTATGTAACAAACAGAAGGAAGCATCAACGACCCCACAAAGTATATATATTCTTGATCAGGATCAACAACCGAGTCGATCTAGCCATGTGCGTCTGTCCGTCCGTCCGTCTGTATGAACACGCAGATCTCGGAGACTATAAGAGCTAGAGCCACCAAATTTGGTATGTAGACTCGTGTGAAACTAATTGGAATTTCGGCCACGCCCCCTTACGCCCCCAGAATTTATATAAAACTGTTTTTCTAAAAAATAATTCCATAAAATTAATGAAAGCTACCGACATTAAATTTGGTATGTAAGCTACCTTAATACACGCGCAGATATTGACTATTTAAAAATTTTGCCACGCCCATTTCCGCCCCCGCAAATTAAACAAAACTGATTTTTTCGAAAACTAACAAAGCTAAAGTCACCAAAATATATATTTTAATATGTTGCCACTCCCATTTCCGCCTCCATAATTTAGAAAAAACCGATTGGCTCTTGCCATTTTTTGACCATCGCGATCAAATTTGGCAGACTAATTAATCTTATCTATTTCTATCAAACTACCAAATTTGATTGAAATCGGACTAGAAACATGCAAAATATACGTATGAACGTATTTTGCTATGCGATCTATAAGGGCAGAATTGGCCGTTGGCTAGTGGCGGCGCTAGAGTGCTCGTGTGTTTGTAGAGTAAAAGATAGCATACGGTATGAGGCATGTTAAAACAATTTAATAGACATACATTTGGTTTTCGAAATTTTTATTATTTGTTTCACCTGGTGTATGGTATACCCAAGTCGGCGAGACGACTTACTTACTTCATTTTTATTGTTTTTTAGGCGTTTTTGTGTTTTTTTTTTTCGCTTTTAATCCCACTTCTGAAATTGATTCATGATGATTGTGACATTTGGACAAGAAATTCTAGTAATATTTGTTGTTTTTGGTTTATTGGGTCAGCATTTGCATGTGTTACTGAGGCATATTTTTTAGATATGCTTTGTATGATTTCAAAGCAGGATAGGATGTCCTTGCCAAATGCTTCAAATGCATCGTCATTGAGTTTTTGAAAAGAAAACACGTTTGTATGAGGGGCATATATTGGCATTGGCGGTATGTTGCCCGCTACAGTTAACGCATTGTGTTTTATTTTGTTCGGACGGACTTTCTGATTTTGTAATTTTGCAGTTGCCATGCTCATGCTTCTCTGTACACTTGACGCAACGGTATTGCATTTCGCAGTTGCTGGCGGTGAATTGGGCTTTAAATTTTCAATTATAATCCGGCACTTTAATAGGGTTCTAATGCTATAGATTTGTTTGATATTCTCGGATTTAGCAAACTGTACTAGCCAGAGAATCTTTTTAAATGGCTTCACCGATATTATCTTTTGCTCAGGTAAGCAAGACATTAGGGCTGATTGTATTTCTTGTGCCTCATATACTGTCTGAGGTAGTTTCTTTATTATTACACTATGTGGTTTCAGTTCTTTTGGGGTGTATGAATAGAAGTTTTGGTTGAGGCTTTTGAAAAAATATTTGGTTTTCTCAAAGTCTTCTAGATTGAAAACTTGTATGTGCATGAGATTTTTATTTATTACATTAATGGTAAACTTTTGATCTGGTATGAATTTGCTCAACTTACCGACAATTTCTTTTGCATTTTGGTTATATATAGCTATTATTGGTATTTGCGTTTTGAGGCTTATGTTCGCTTCACCGGGAGGTGCTGCTAGTGTACTGTTACGTTCCATCACTGCTTTGGAAGCCACTTTCGATGAGGTTGCAGTGTCCTGGGTTCCTCTATTTTCTGATCCTACTGGTCTTGGCGATGCTGCTGCCCTGCCTTGCTCTGCCAGTAATTCCTGATTGTCAATTTCTATTGAATCAGACGTGTTTGATGACGGCTTTTTTTTCCTATTGGCTCGTCCAGACTTTCCCTTAGCTGTCTGTTTAGCCTTCTTTAGAGCGGGAAAATCAGTTTCTGAGTCTGAATCTGAAGCTTCTTCATCAGGAGAAAATAGCGATGCTTATTTATTCCCAATTAAGTGTTTAATATCAGACGATATGCCGAGTTTTTTGTGTTGATTTTTGATGTTTTGCGCTTGTTGTTGTTGTTTGAGTAGCTGCTGATATTGCTGCTGCGATTGTTGTAGTTGTTGTTGACTTTGTTGTAGTTGTTGTTGCATTTGTTGTATTTGCATTTGGGGCGCATTGGTTTCAACGCTTGCTTGGTCATGTTCTTCTTGTAATATTTTTTTACTTTCTAAATAGTCACTCTCGGACGAGTAAGGAGATGAGGAGATTTCGCAATGTTTGCGTTTGATTATTTTATAGGAAATTCTCTATTATTTTGAATTGGTGGGCGTCAACCCGTTTGGTCTTGGTTCTAGCATATAGCGCTTTATTTGAGATATAGTTACGTGTGATAGGGTCTCTAGATGTACTACCTGTACTACCTACCCAACGGAGAACTCTTCTCTCAAAGAGGCGAAGATCTTCCATTTGCCTTTCCATTGATATATATTTTTGGTATGAAGTTTCGAGCCTTTTGGTAAATATCTGATAGTTTGGGACCTTTAAATATGCAACATTCGCATTCGCTACAAAGCTTATCTAGTTATTTATTTATTTCAATTTCTGCATTTCTTGCTGACGCCAACAATAGGATATCATCTGCATACACTAGAGGTTGCACACAAGCAGTTGAAGTCGAGTTGGGGTTTATGGTAAAAGGAGGCATATCTGCTAGATATAAATTATAAAGGATGGGAGCTAACAAGGACCCTTGAGGCACACCAGCGGTTGTTGAGCGGGTGAGTGTAACTGGATTGATATGGGCCTGTACCCCTGGAGGTTATTAGGGTTTGCTTTGGATTACTCTGGCACACTTCCAAGTGGAGGAAAAGTATCAACAATTATAGCAATGGTTGAAAATAGCTGCGATATGTTTTAATACTAATATGTTGCATCTTTAGTTATTAGTTACTAGTTACTAGTAACTAGAAGTTACTAGTCTCATCTGGTCCTAAGGTTTTCTTATTGTTCTTGGATCTTAACCATTGAAAAAGCTGGTCGGCATTCGTGAAACCAAGTTCGGCAGCACCTTGCCAGTTACCTTCCGCGTTCTGAGAAGGACTGAAGTAATGTATATAATGAGCAGATGTCTGACCTACGCCAAATTGTCTTGATACCTGATGATCAATACGGTTTGTGTGTCGTCTAACGGCTTCATTAGTTAAGGACATTGTGTCATTTTGTTTGTGTACCCTTTCGAAAGCCCATCCAAGAGCGTTTATTTTCCCAGATTGTGAAGATATTCTAGGGCTAGTGGTAATATCTATTTCCTGTTGCTCAGTACTCGAGAGTTGTATGTCACTACCCAGCTGGTCTAGTTGATTTGATTCACATAGGTTCTTTACACAAATATTTTTTGCCTGTAGATTTATAATACGTTGCTCTATGTATTTGATGTTACTGAGTTGAATATTTTTTTTTATATCGGTTGATAGTTGGGCTATTAAAATGCGGATTTGTGTTGTTTGCTCAGTGGAGAGGTGTTGTTGTTGTCTGAAAAGGAGACGCCTAAGACATCTTCTTTGCTTTATTTGATTTAGGCAGATATTGGTCAAGCGGACTATTTTGTTCGGTTTTGAGGGATCGACTTAGATTTATACGATCGATTATACTTGTTTACAACTCTCTTTTGATATACAATCGTTTTCTGACTTCTCATTAGATAGACGATAATTTTTAACACATTTATTTTTTGTACAATCATTTGACCACGGCTTAACTGCATTTTCAATTTCCTTTTCATCAAAAATTTTGCTTATTAACTTAAATTTACATATTGCCATAAAATTTCTTCCTAAAACCACATCATAACTCATTGACTCTTTTGCCACTACATGCATGAATTTGAATTCCAATTTAATAATTCCTACAATAATGAAACATTTTATTTTTTTATAAACGTGTAATTTGCTACTATTTATTCCAACATAGGTCTTTTCATTGAGGGAACATTCATTAAAGTTTTTTGAACATAAATTGTTTTTTTCAAATTTATTGACAAACTTAGAATTGATCTTTAATTCATTTTCAAAATGCATGTTTAAATAAGATAATTTTACAATACTTATTGGGCTCCCTGAGTCGATGAAGCATTCTGTGGAAAAACACTTGCTAAAATTATTTTCAAAACAAATATTATAATCTCTTACATAATCGTTCTTAGCCTTCTTCTTGTATTCGGAGCACGTTGCAATACCATGATCTGCACTGCCACAGCCATAACACGACCTATACTCCCGTTTTGGTTTGCGGCACTCACTGGCAAAATGGCCCAATGCGTTGCAATTGTAACATCGTTGAGCAGCTTTCTATTCCGGGTTGACAGTTTTCTTTCCCACAGGCGAAGTCGTCTTGGTCAGCGTTATCTTCTCAAACGCCTGCAACAGCTGATCCGGGAATACCTTCGATCAGTTTATCGATCAGCTCCTCCTCACTGAGTTCTATTTCTGCAGCCAACATAATTTTGTGTTGATATAATGTGGAAAAATCTTCATTTGCCAACCACTTGTATGCTTCAAACTTCCGTCGTTGCATCATAACATTTTTTTCCATGTGAAAAACGTCTTGAAGTTTGTTTAGCAACCCGTCTATTGGCATCTCTAGATGGTTTCCATTTGAGTACAGCCACATTCGCGCATCACTAGTTAATTTCGCCATCACTAGCATTCGCAACATTGTGAGGAACATATATTCGACAATAATGTTCCACACAACAACATGGAAATAACCAAAACGAGCGCAATGTAAAACCAAGGTTGCTGCAATTAAAACACGCAACATTTCGTTACGATACAACAAGTTCGATCAGACCACATACGACCAAACGACGAAATTGCTTGCTGTCACAGCGGGAAGATGCGTGGGAGGCAGAGAACGAAAGAATCAACGGCTGGAGAGCATACGCACAAGAGAGAGGGCTGCGGTGCTCCAATCACAAGAGGGCATGGACCTATTAAGAGAGAGTATGCATGAACATTTGAGAATGCAGCAATACATGCAGCACACCTACACTATGCGTGTGCCGATTGAGCGCGGGTACCGGTGGTCAAAGTGATGGCGAAGCATGTCTAACGGGGGGTAGTGGGGGCTGTGTGCATACCAAGTAAAGCCAATATCGTCGATCAAGTTCGAAGGGCAAAGGGGGAATTGGGTATATGTCTACGAGGCGAATAACGTATTGATGACGTGGGCAAATGATTTTTAGTTAATGTTGAAGTAAATTAACTAAAGCCAAATAAACGAAAATCAATATGTTGTTCACATAAAGTAAATGGCCATTCAGAAAAGCAACAATGCCCAAAACTGAGAGAACGAGCCAAAAGGAGAAGGACATTGGAGAGAGCAGCGTCGCCTAGCAACGAGAGAGGACATGCGACCAGAGCAGAGAAATAAACTAGAAAAGGATGGAAGCCCGCATAGCAACAGAGCCGCTATTTGGGCAGAGCAGAGGAACAAGGACAGGAATTTAATGGGCGCACAGCAGGCCAGAAAGTGGATGCGGCTGCGCCAAGGACTTGTACGGGACTTTCACCACGCATAGCAACCACGTATAGCGGTATCACACCAAGTGATTCTGGAGGCCCAGGATGCCTATATAAGGAGAGCAGCGAGTCAGGACATTATCAAGTCGTCGAGTCAAGATCAAGCAATCAAGTCATCGAGTGCTGATCAACAACAAACGAAGCAACAAATCTCTTTTGGCCTTACGAGTAACCATAAGAGTATTTGGCGCCTAGCAATCTACAAGTGCGAGCAAGTCATCGAGTTGTAAGGCCTTACGAGTAACCTTATAGACTCATTAAACAACAACTAAATCTAAAGCAGTTATATATGTACATGAATTATTGTGTCGTGATTTATATAGGTAAACATTTTACCAAAAACCCAAAACATACAAATAAACTCCAACATACATTTATATACAAAAATGGGGCACAAAATAAAATTTGTTGTGCCGAACCTCGCCCTAAAGCTTGAAATTATCCTGAAGGACGAAAAAGGATCGTTACAACATATTGTCATCTAATTTGTTAATGGCAACAATTGACTTTAGTTGCGCAACCCAAATTGTTGCGGAACTTTTGCCATCAAACTCTGGCAACATGTCTTTGACAGCACTCAGCATCATGTTGCTACCGCCGTTGTTGCTCTCTTTTTGCGATCTTTTCAACATTTCGTTTTCAAATTTCATGAGTTTCATCCTCATTTTTAACAGTTGTACTTCTGCACTGTCGTTTTCGTTCTTTCGTTTCTTTTTCGTCTCACTTAGACCTCGAGTATTTGCATGAGTAAATGAAGCAAAACGTCTTTGAGCGAGTGATGCTTATTAAACGTCGGAGCTCAATAGGAGCAGACAATTGAAACACTCTGTTATTAATTAAGATAAACAATTAGTCAAAATAAATAGGAAATATTCATTGAATTCATTTATGTTGTTTTTTTTTTTTTTTTTCTATTTTGTCTAAGTGGCCCTGTCATAAAGGCAACTGAACAACGGGGATCCGGGATCCGAATCCCAGGCTAGTGTATGGATTTGGTTATCATACAAGCCGATGGCCGTACTAGCTAGTGTTTGGAAAAATTGTTAGGTTGATAATTTTCAACTATGTATATCCTAAACTAAATAAAACAAACAAATATTTTTTCTATTGTTAATCAAGTATTCGATTGAAGCTAGAAAAAAAAATTTCGGAGAAAAATTAAATATTTTTGACTTATTACTTACATTAAGAAAAATGAACAAAATAAAACTAAGTAAATATTATTTATTAAAAAAAATCCTTAAAGAGTGTTTGCAAGACTTTTTGAATTAACTTATTTAGTCATTCAATCACTCATTGAGTCTCAACTCGCGAGCGACAATTATATTACTCCCGAAAAGAGAATCGTTAAAAGAGTTCAACACGAAGAACTCAACAACAACTCTCAAGCGAAGACCGAAGCAAAATAGAAAAAACCCTCTTGCTCAGAGTGGGAGCAAATTTTTTTTGTTGTTTCGTTTTCTGCTCAGAGATTGAGCGTAAAGAAAAAACACTCAATTGTTATTTGCGAGCTATGGTGTAGACTCTCCGTTACAATTCTAACGGCGCCTTCGTTTTCGTCTTGAATTTGCATTGCGTTGTTGGAGTTTTCATCTTTGTCTTGATTTTGCATTGCTTTGTCATTTTTGTCGATTTCACCAGAGTTTTCTGGCTCTGCGCGGGGCGGCCCCTCGCCATGCGCTATTAATGGGACTTCACTAATCTGAGCCGCTAAAGCAACCTTGCTCCCATTTGTTGGCAATTCTAGACGTCCAAGCCAGCGTTTTAGTTCAGCGAGCGTATAATCACTTGCATTGATTGCTTGCATTTTGAAGTCTGTGCACTTCACTTATTAATTTGTTGTTAATGTTTTTCGTTTATTTCAATGCAGCACATTAATTATACCATACACCCATAGGGTGAAATGGTTTATTAAAGTCGCCAAAATGTATGTAACAAACAGAAAGAAGCATCAACGACCCCACAAAGTATATATATTCTTGATCAGGATCAACAACCGAGTCGATCTAGCCATGTGCGTCTGTCCGTCCGTCCGTCTGTATGAACACGCAGATCTCGGAGACTATAAGAGCTAGAGCCACCAAATTTGGTATGTAGACTCGTGTGAAATTAATTGGAATTTCGGCCACGCCTTACGCCCCCAGAATTTATATAAAACTGTTTTTCTAAAAAATAATTCCATAAAATTAATGAAAACTAACAAAGCTAAAGTCACCAAATTTAGTATGTATACTGGCTTAGTATGCGCGCAGAATATATGTATTTTAATACGTTGCCACGCCCACTTCCGCCTCCATAATTTAGAAAAAACCGATAGTCTCTTGCAATTTTTTGACCATCGCGATCAGACTAATTAATCTTATCTATTTCTATCAAACTACCAAATTTGATTGAAATCGGACTAGAAACATGCAAAATATACGTATGAACGTATTTTGCTATGCGATCTATAAGGGCAGAATTGGCCTAGTGGCGGCGCTAGAGTGCTCGTGTGTTTGTAGAGTAAAAGATAGCATATGGTATGAGGCATGTTAAAACAATTTAATAGACATATGTACATTTGGTTTTCGAAATTTTAATTATTTGTTTCACCTGGTGTATGGTATACCCAAGTCGGCGAGACGACTTACTTACTTCATTTTTATGGTTTTTTAGGCGTTTTTGTGTTTTTTTTTTTACTTTTAATCCCACTTCTGAAATTGATTTAAGGGAGTCATGATGATTGTGACATTTGGACAAGAAATTCTAGTAATATTTGTTGTTTTTGTTTTATTGGGTCAGCATTTGCATGTGTTACTGAGGCATATTTTTTAGATATGCTTTGTATGATTTCAAAGCAGGATAGGATGTCCTTGCCAAATGCTTCAAATGCATCGTCATTGAGTTTTTGAAAAGAAAACACGTTTGTATGAGGGGCATATATTGGCATTGGCGGTATGTTGCCCGCTACAGTTAACGCATTGTGTTTTATTTTGTTCGGACGGACTTTCTGATTTTGTAATTTTGCAGTTGCCATGCTCATGCTTCTCTGTACACTTGACGCAACGGTATTGCATTTCGCAGTTGCTGGCGGTGAATTGGGCTTTAAATTTTCAATTATAATCCGGCAGTTTAATAGGGTTCTAATGCTATAGATTTGTTTGATATTCTCGGATTTAGCAAACTGTACTAGCCAGAGAATCTTTTTAAATGGCTTCACCGATATTATCTTTTGCTCAGGTAAGCAAGACATTAGGGCTGATTGTATTTCTTGTGCCTCATATACTGTCTGAGGTAGTTTCTTTATTATTACACTATGTGGTTTCAGTTCTTTTGGGGTGTATGAATAGAAGTTTTGGTTGAGGCTTTTGAAAAAATATTTGGTTTTCTCAAAGTCTTCTAGATTGAAAACTTGTATGTGCATGAGATTTTTATTTATTACATTAATGGTAAACTTTTGATCTGGTATGAATTTCAACTCATACTCAACTTACCGACAATTTCTTTTGCATTTTGGTTATATATATGTAGCTATTATTGGTATTTGCGTTTTGAGGCTTATGTTCGCTTCACCGGGAGGTGCTGCTAGTGTACTGTTACGTTCCATCACTGCTTTGGAAGCCACTTTCGATGAGGTTGCAGTGTCCTGGGTTCCTCTATTTTCTGATGCTACTGGTCTTGGCGATGCTGCTGCCCTGCCTTGCTCTGCCAGTAATTCCTGATTGTTAATTTCTATTGAATCAGACGTGTTTGATGACGGCTTTTTTTTCCTATTGGCTCGTCCAGACTTTCCCTTAGCTGTCTGTTTAGCCTTCTTTAGAGCGGGAAAATCAGTTTCTGAGTCTGAATCTGAAGCTTCTTCATCAGGAGAAAATAGCGATGCTTATTTATTCCCAATTAAGTGTTTAATATCAGACGATATGCCGAGTTTTTTGTGTTGATTTTTGATGTTTTGCGCATGTTGTTGTTGTTTGAGTAGCTGCTGATATTGCTGCTGCGATTGTTGTAGTTGTTGTTGACTTTGTTGTAGTTGTTGTTGCATTTGTTGTATTTGCATTTGGGGCGCATTGGTTTCAACGCTTGCTTGGTCATGTTCTTCTTGTAATATTTTTTTACTTTCTAAATAGTCACTCTCGGACGAGTAAGGAGATGAGGAGATTTCGCAATGTTTGCGTTTGATTATTTTCTAGGAAATTCTCTATTATTTTGAATTGGTGGGCGTCAACCCGTTTGGTCTTGGTTCTAGCATATAGCGCTTTATTTCAGATATAGTTACGTGTGATAGGGTCTCTAGATGTACTACCTGTACTACCTACCCAACGGAGAACTCTTCTCTCAAAGAGGCGAAGATCTTCCATTTGCCTGGATTTGATATTAAACCAAGCAATTTGTCCGTACGTTAGAATGGGCTGGATAAGTTTTTTATATATAAGGGAGGATGTTTGTATAAATTCAGGCTTCGGATTAATGTGATTTAACTTTAGTGGCCTGAATATCTGGTAGATTTTGCTAATTTGACATTTTGCCCTTTTTAGGCTTTGCTCTATGTGATTTTTAAAGTTTAACTTTTGGTCGTATATTATGCCCAGGTATTTTAGTTCAGATTTTATTTCTACCTGGATATTTCCATTGATATATATTTTTGGTATGAAGTTTCGAGCCTTTTGGTAAATATCTGATAGTTTGGGACCTTTAAATATGCAACATTCGCATTCGCTACAAAGCTTATCTAGTTATTTATTTATGTCAATTTCTGCACTGACGCCAACAATAGGATATCATCTGCATACACTAGAAGTTGCACACAAGCAGTTGAAGTCGAGTTGGGGTTTATGGTAAAAGGAGGCATATCTGCTAGATATAAATTATAAAGGATGGGAGCTAACAAGGACCCTTGAGGCACACCAGCGGTTGTTGAGCGGGTGAGTGTAACTGGATTGATATGGGCCTGTACCCCTGGAGGTTATTAGGGTTTGCTTTGGATTACTCTGGCACACTTCCAAGTGGAGGAAAAGTATCAACAATTATAGCAATGGTTGAAAATAGCTGCGATATGTTTTAATACTAATATGTTGCATCTTTAGTTATTAGTTACTAGTTACTAGTAACTAGAAGTTACTAGTCTCATCTGGTCCTAAGGTTTTCTTATTGTTCTTGGATCTTAACCATTGAAAAAGCTGGTCGGCATTCGTGAAACCAAGTTCGGCAGCACCTTGCCAGTTACCTTCCGCGTTCTGAGAAGGACTGAAGTAATGTATATAATGAGCAGATGTCTGACCTACGCCAAATTGTCTTGATACCTGATGATCAATACGGTTTGTGTGTCGTCTAACGGCTTCATTAGTTAAGGACATTGTGTCATTTTGTTTGTGTACCCTTTCGAAAGCCCATCCAAGAGCGTTTATTTTCCCAGATTGTGAAGATATTCTAGGGCTAGTGGTAATATCTATTTCCTGTTGCTCAGTACTCGAGAGTTGTATGTCACTACCCAGCTGGTCTAGTTGATTTGATTCACATAGGTTCTTTACACAAATATTTTTTGCCTGTAGATTTATAATACGTTGCTCTATGTATTTGATGTTACTGAGTTGAATATTTTTTTTTATATCGGTTGATAGTTGGGCTATTAAAATGCGGATTTGTGTTGTTTGCTCAGTGGAGAGGTGTTGTTGTTGTCTGAAAAGGAGACGCCTAAGACATCTTCTTTGCTTTATTTGATTTAGGCAGATATTGGTCAAGCGGACTATTTTGTTCGGTTTTGAGGGATCGACTTAGATTTATACGATCGATTATACTTGTTTACAACTCTCTTTTGATATACAATCGTTTTCTGACTTCTCATTAGATAGACGATAATTTTTAACACATTTATTTTTTGTACAATCATTTGACCACGGCTTAACTGCATTTTCAATTTCCTTTTCATCAAAAATTTTGCTTATTAACTTAAATTTACATATTGCCATAAAATTTCTTCCTAAAACCACATCATAACTCATTGACTCTTTTGCCACTACATGCATGAATTTGAATTCCAATTTAATAATTCCTACAATAATGAAACATTTTATTTTTTTATAAACGTGTAATTTGCTACTATTTATTCCAACATAGGTCTTTTCATTGAGGGAACATTCATTAAAGTTTTTTGAACATAAATTGTTTTTTTCAAATTTATTGACAAACTTAGAATTGATCTTTAATTCATTTTCAAAATGCATGTTTAAATAAGATAATTTTACAAAACTTATTGGGCTCCCTGAGTCGATGAAGCATTCTGTGGAAAAACACTTGCTAAAATTATTTTCAAAACAAATATTATAATCTCTTACATAATCGTTCTTAGCCTTCTTCTTGTATTCGGAGCACGTTGCAATACCATGATCTGCACTGCCACAGCCATAACACGACCTATACTCCCGTTTTGGTTTGCGGCACTCACTGGCAAAATGGCCCAATGCGTTGCAATTGTAACATCGTTGAGCAGCTTTCTATTCCGGGTTGACAGTTTTCTTTCCCACAGGCGAAGTCGTCTTGGTCAGCGTTATCTTCTCAAACGCCTGCAACAGCTGATCCGGGAATACCTTCGATCAGTTTATCGATCAGCTCCTCCTCACTAAGTTCTATTTCTGCAGCCAACATAATTTTGTGTTGATATAATGTGGAAAAATCTTCATTTGCCAACCACTTGTATGCTTCAAACTTCCGTCGTTGCATCATAACATTTTTTTCCATGTGAAAAACGTCTTGAAGTTTGTTTAGCAACCCGTCTATTGGCATCTCTAGATGGTTTCCATTTGAGTACAGCCACATTCGCGCATCACTAGTTAATTTCGCCATCACTAGCATTCGCAACATTGTGAGGAACATATATTCGACAATAATGTTCCACACAACAACATGGAAATAACCAAAACGAGCGCAATGTAAAACCAAGGTTGCTGCAATTAAAACACGCAACATTTCGTTACGATACAACAAGTTCGATCAGACCACATACGACCAAACGACGAAATTGCTTGCTGTCACAGCGGGAAGATGCGTGGGAGGCAGAGAACGAAAGAATCAACGGCTGGAGAGCATACGCACAAGAGAGAGGGCTGCGGTGCTCCAATCACAAGAGGGCATGGACCTATTAAGAGAGAGTATGCATGAACATTTGAGAATGCAGCAATACATGCAGCACACCTACACTATGCGTGTGCCGATTGAGCGCGGGTACCGGTGGTCAAAGTGATGGCGAAGCATGTCTAACGGGGGGTAGTGGGGGCTGTGTGCATACCAAGTAAAGCCAATATCGTCGATCAAGTTCGAAGGGCAAAGGGGGAATTGGGTATATGTCTACGAGGCGAATAACGTATTGATGACGTGGGCAAATGATTTTTAGTTAATGTTGAAGTAAATTAACTAAAGCCAAATAAACGAAAATCAATATGTTGTTCACATAAAGTAAATGGCCATTCAGAAAAGCAACAATGCCCAAAACTGAGAGAACGAGCCAAAAGGAGAAGGACATTGGAGAGAGCAGCGTCGCCTAGCAACGAGAGAGGACATGCGACCAGAGCAGAGAAATAAACTAGAAAAGGATGGAAGCCCGCATAGCAACAGAGCCGCTATTTGGGCAGAGCAGAGGAACAAGGACAGGAATTTAATGGGCGCACAGCAGGCCAGAAAGTGGATGCGGCTGCGCCAAGGACTTGTACGGGACTTTCACCACGCATAGCAACCACGTATAGCGGTATCACACCAAGTGATTCTGGAGGCCCAGGATGCCTATATAAGGAGAGCAGCGAGTCAGGACATTATCAAGTCGTCGAGTCAAGATCAAGCAATCAAGTCATCGAGTGCTGATCAACAACAAACGAAGCAACAAATCTCTTTTGGCCTTACGAGTAACCATAAGAGTATTTGGCGCCTAGCAATCTACAAGTGCGAGCAAGTCATCGAGTTGTAAGGCCTTACGAGTAACCTTATAGACTCATTAAACAACAACTAAATCTAAAGCAGTTATATATGTACATGAATTATTGTGTCGTGATTTATATAGGTAAACATTTTACCAAAAACCCAAAACATACAAATAAACTCCAACATACATTTATATACAAAAATGGGGCACAAAATAAAATTTGTTGTGCCGAACCTCGCCCCAAAGCTTGAAATTATCCTGAAGGACGAAAAAGGATCGTTACAACATATTGTCATCTAATTTGTTAATGGCAACAATTGACTTTAGTTGCGCAACCCAAATTGTTGCGGAACTTTTGCCATCAAACTCTGGCAACATGTCTTTGACAGCACTCAGCATCATGTTGCTACCGCCGTTGTTGCTCTCTTTTTGCGATCTTTTCAACATTTCGTTTTCAAATTTCATGAGTTTCATCCTCATTTTTAACAGTTGTACTTCTGCACTGTCGTTTTCGTTCTTTCGTTTCTTTTTCGTCTCACTTAGACCTCGAGTATTTGCATGAGTAAATGAAGCAAAACGTCTTTGAGCGAGTGATGCTTATTAAACGTCGGAGCTCAATAGGAGCAGACAATTGAAACACTCTGTTATTAATTAAGATAAACAATTAGTCAAAATAAATAGGAAATATTCATTGAATTCATTTATGTTGTTTTTTTTTTTTTTTTTTCTATTTTGTCTAAGTGGCCCTGTCATAAAGGCAACTGAACAACGGGGATCCGGGATCCGAATCCCAGGCTAGTGTATGGATTTGGTTATAATACAAGCCGATGGCCGTACTAGCTAGTGTTTGGAAAAATTGTTAGGTTGATAATTTTCAACTATGTATATCCTAAACTAAATAAAACAAACAAATATTTTTTCTATTGTTAATCAAGTATTCGATTGAAGCTAGAAAAAAAAGAATTCTCGGAGAAAAATTAAATATTTTTGACTTATTACTTACATTAAGAAAAATGAACAAAATAAAACTAAGTAAATATTATTTATTAAAAAAAATCCTTAAAGAGTGTTTGCAAGACTTTTTGAATTAACTTATTTAGTCATTCAATCACTCATTGAGTCTCAACTCGCGAGCGACAATTATATTACTCCCGAAAAGAGAATCGTTAAAAGAGTTCAACACGAAGAACTCAACAACAACTCTCAAGCGAAGACCGAAGCAAAATAGAAAAAACCCTCTTGCTCAGAGTGGGAGCAAATTTTTTTTGTTGTTTCGTTTTCTGCTCAGAGATTGAGCGTAAAGAAAAAACACTCAATTGTTATTTGCGAGCTATGGTGTAGACTCTCCGTTACAATTCTAACGGCGCCTTCGTTTTCGTCTTGAATTTGCATTGCGTTGTTGGAGTTTTCATCTTTGTCTTGATTTTGCATTGCTTTTTCATTTTTGTCGATTTCACCAGAGTTTTCTGGCTCTGCGCGGGGCGGCCCCTCGCCATGCGCTATTAATGGGACTTCACTAATCTGAGCCGCTAAAGCAACCTTGCTCCCATTTGTTGGCAATTCTAGACGTCCAAGCCAGCGTTTTAGTTCAGCGAGCGTATAATCACTTGCATTGATTGCTTGCATTTTGAAGTCTGTGCACTTCACTTATTAATTTGTTGTTAATGTTTTTCGTTTATTTCAATGCAGCACATTAATTATACCATACACCCATAGGGTGAAATGGTTTATTAAAGTCGCCAAAATGTATGTAACAAACAGAAAGAAGCATCAACGACCCCACAAAGTATATATATTCTTGATCAGGATCAACAACCGAGTCGATCTAGCCATGTGCGTCTGTCCGTCCGTCCGTCTGTATGAACACGCAGATCTCGGAGACTATAAGAGCTAGAGCCACCAAATTTGGTATGTAGACTCGTGCGAAATTAATTGGAATTTCGGCCACGCCTTACGCCCCCAGAATTTATATAAAACTGTTTTTCTAAAAAATAATTCCATAAAATTAATGAAAACTAACAAAGCTAAAGTCACCAAATTTAGTATGTATACTGGCTTAGTATGCGCGCAGAATATATGTATTTTAATACGTTGCCACGCCCACTTCCGCCTCCATAATTTAGAAAAAACCGATAGTCTCTTGCAATTTTTTGACCATCGCGATCAGACTAATTAATCTTATCTATTTCTATCAAACTACCAAATTTGATTGAAATCGGACTAGAAACATGCAAAATATACGTATGAACGTATTTTGCTATGCGATCTATAAGGGCAGAATTGGCCTAGTGGCGGCGCTAGAGTGCTCGTGTGTTTGTAGAGTAAAAGATAGCATATGGTATGAGGCATGTTAAAACAATTTAATAGACATATGTACATTTGGTTTTCGAAATTTTAATTATTTGTTTCACCTGGTGTATGGTATACCCAAGTCGGCGAGACGACTTACTTACTTCATTTTTATGGTTTTTTAGGCGTTTTTGTGTTTTTTTTTTTTACTTTTAATCCCACTTCTGAAATTGATTTAAGGGAGTCATGATGATTGTGACATTTGGACAAGAAATTCTAGTAATATTTGTTGTTTTTGTTTTATTGGGTCAGCATTTGCATGTGTTACTGAGGCATATTTTTTAGATATGCTTTGTATGATTTCAAAGCAGGATAGGATGTCCTTGCCAAATGCTTCAAATGCATCGTCATTGAGTTTTTGAAAAGAAAACACGTTTGTATGAGGGGCATATATTGGCATTGGCGGTATGTTGCCCGCTACAGTTAACGCATTGTGTTTTATTTTGTTCGGACGGACTTTCTGATTTTGTAATTTTGCAGTTGCCATGCTCATGCTTCTCTGTACACTTGACGCAACGGTATTGCATTTCGCAGTTGCTGGCGGTGAATTGGGCTTTAAATTTTCAATTATAATCCGGCAGTTTAATAGGGTTCTAATGCTATAGATTTGTTTGATATTCTCGGATTTAGCAAACTGTACTAGCCAGAGAATCTTTTTAAATGGCTTCACCGATATTATCTTTTGCTCAGGTAAGCAAGACATTAGGGCTGATTGTATTTCTTGTGCCTCATATACTGTCTGAGGTAGTTTCTTTATTATTACACTATGTGGTTTCAGTTCTTTTGGGGTGTATGAATAGAAGTTTTGGTTGAGGCTTTTGAAAAAATATTTGGTTTTCTCAAAGTCTTCTAGATTGAAAACTTGTATGTGCATGAGATTTTTATTTATTACATTAATGGTAAACTTTTGATCTGGTATGAATTTGCTCAACTTACCGACAATTTCTTTTGCATTTTGGTTATATATAGCTATTATTGGTATTTGCGTTTTGAGGCTTATGTTCGCTTCACCGGGAGGTGCTGCTAGTGTACTGTTACGTTCCATCACTGCTTTGGAAGCCACTTTCGATGAGGTTGCAGTGTCCTGGGTTCCTCTATTTTCTGATCCTACTGGTCTTGGCGATGCTGCTGCCCTGCCTTGCTCTGCCAGTAATTCCTGATTGTTAATTTCTATTGAATCAGACGTGTTTGATGACGGCTTTTTTTTCCTATTGGCTCGTCCAGACTTTCCCTTAGCTGTCTGTTTAGCCTTCTTTAGAGCGGGAAAATCAGTTTCTGAGTCTGAATCTGAAGCTTCTTCATCAGGAGAAAATAGCGATGCTTATTTATTCCCAATTAAGTGTTTAATATCAGACGATATGCCGAGTTTTTTGTGTTGATTTTTGATGTTTTGCGCATGTTGTTGTTGTTTGAGTAGCTGCTGATATTGCTGCTGCGATTGTTGTAGTTGTTGTTGACTTTGTTGTAGTTGTTGTTGCATTTGTTGTATTTGCATTTGGGGCGCATTGGTTTCAACGCTTGCTTGGTCATGTTCTTCTTGTAATATTTTTTTACTTTCTAAATAGTCACTCTCGGACGAGTAAGGAGATGAGGAGATTTCGCAATGTTTGCGTTTGATTATTTTCTAGGAAATTCTCTATTATTTTGAATTGGTGGGCGTCAACCCGTTTGGTCTTGGTTCTAGCATATAGCGCTTTATTTGAGATATAGTTACGTGTGATAGGGTCTCTAGATGTACTACCTGTACTACCTACCCAACGGAGAACTCTTCTCTCAAAGAGGCGAAGATCTTCCATTTGCCTGGATTTGATATTAAACCAAGCAATTTGTCCGTACGTTAGAATGGGCTGGATAAGTTTTTTATATATAAGGGAGGATGTTTGTATAAATTCAGGCTTCGGATTAATGTGATTTAACTTTAGTGGCCTGAATATCTGGTAGATTTTGCTAATTTGACATTTTGCCCTTTTTAGGCTTTGCTCTATGTGATTTTTAAAGTTTAACTTTTGGTCGTATATTATGCCCAGGTATTTTAGTTCAGATTTTATTTCTACCTGGATATTTCCATTGATATATATTTTTGGTATGAAGTTTCGAGCCTTTTGGTAAATATCTGATAGTTTGGGACCTTTAAATATGCAACATTCGCATTCGCTACAAAGCTTATCTAGTTATTTATTTATGTCAATTTCTGCACTGACGCCAACAATAGGATATCATCTGCATACACTAGAAGTTGCACACAAGCAGTTGAAGTCGAGTTGGGGTTTATGGTAAAAGGAGGCATATCTGCTAGATATAAATTATAAAGGATGGGAGCTAACAAGGACCCTTGAGGCACACCAGCGGTTGTTGAGCGGGTGAGTGTAACTGGATTGATATGGGCCTGTACCCCTGGAGGTTATTAGGGTTTGCTTTGGATTACTCTGGCACACTTCCAAGTGGAGGAAAAGTATCAACAATTATAGCAATGGTTGAAAATAGCTGCGATATGTTTTAATACTAATATGTTGCATCTTTAGTTATTAGTTACTAGTTACTAGTAACTAGAAGTTACTAGTCTCATCTGGTCCTAAGGTTTTCTTATTGTTCTTGGATCTTAACCATTGAAAAAGCTGGTCGGCATTCGTGAAACCAAGTTCGGCAGCACCTTGCCAGTTACCTTCCGCGTTCTGAGAAGGACTGAAGTAATGTATATAATGAGCAGATGTCTGACCTACGCCAAATTGTCTTGATACCTGATGATCAATACGGTTTGTGTGTCGTCTAACGGCTTCATTAGTTAAGGACATTGTGTCATTTTGTTTGTGTACCCTTTCGAAAGCCCATCCAAGAGCGTTTATTTTCCCAGATTGTGAAGATATTCTAGGGCTAGTGGTAATATCTATTTCCTGTTGCTCAGTACTCGAGAGTTTTATGTCACTACCCAGCTGGTCTAGTTGATTTGATTCACATAGGTTCTTTACACAAATATTTTTTGCCTGTAGATTTATAATACGTTGCTCTATGTATTTGATGTTACTGAGTTGAATATTTTTTTTTATATCGGTTGATAGTTGGGCTATTAAAATGCGGATTTGTGTTGTTTGCTCAGTGGAGAGGTGTTGTTGTTGTCTGAAAAGGAGACGCCTAAGACATCTTCTTTGCTTTATTTGATTTAGGCAGATATTGGTCAAGCGGACTATTTTGTTCGGTTTTGAGGGATCGACTTAGATTTATACGATCGATTATACTTGTTTACAACTCTCTTTTGATATACAATCGTTTTCTGACTTCTCATTAGATAGACGATAATTTTTAACACATTTATTTTTTGTACAATCATTTGACCACGGCTTAACTGCATTTTCAATTTCCTTTTCATCAAAAATTTTGCTTATTAACTTAAATTTACATATTGCCATAAAATTTCTTCCTAAAACCACATCATAACTCATTGACTCTTTTGCCACTACATGCATGAATTTGAATTCCAATTTAATAATTCCTACAATAATGAAACATTTTATTTTTTTATAAACGTGTAATTTGCTACTATTTATTCCAACATAGGTCTTTTCATTGAGGGAACATTCATTAAAGTTTTTTGAACATAAATTGTTTTTTTCAAATTTATTGACAAACTTAGAATTGATCTTTAATTCATTTTCAAAATGCATGTTTAAATAAGATAATTTTACAAAACTTATTGGGCTCCCTGAGTCGATGAGGCATTCTGTGGAAAAACACTTGCTAAAATTATTTTCAAAACAAATATTATAATCTCTTACATAATCGTTCTTAGCCTTCTTCTTGTATTCGGAGCACGTTGCAATACCATGATCTGCACTGCCACAGCCATAACACGACCTATACTCCCGTTTTGGTTTGCGGCACTCACTGGCAAAATGGCCCAATGCGTTGCAATTGTAACATCGTTGAGCAGCTTTCTATTCCGGGTTGACAGTTTTCTTTCAGCGTTTCAGCGTCAGCGTTATCTTCTCAAACGCCTGCAACAGCTGATCCGGGAATACCTTCGATCAGTTTATCGATCAGCTCCTCCTCACTGAGTTCTATTTCTGCAGCCAACATAATTTTGTGTTGATATAATGTGGAAAAATCTTCATTTGCCAACCACTTGTATGCTTCAAACTTCCGTCGTTGCATCATAACATTTTTTTCCATGTGAAAAACGTCTTGAAGTTTGTTTAGCAACCCGTCTATTGGCATCTCTAGATGGTTTCCATTTGAGTACAGCCACATTCGCGCATCACTAGTTAATTTCGCCATCACTAGCATTCGCAACATTGTGAGGAACATATATTCGACAATAATGTTCCACACAACAACATGGAAATAACCAAAACGAGCGCAATGTAAAACCAAGGTTGCTGCAATTAAAACACGCAACATTTCGTTACGATACAACAAGTTCGATCAGACCACATACGACCAAACGACGAAATTGCTTGCTGTCACAGCGGGAAGATGCGTGGGAGGCAGAGAACGAAAGAATCAACGGCTGGAGAGCATACGCACAAGAGAGAGGGCTGCGGTGCTCCAATCACAAGAGGGCATGGACCTATTAAGAGAGAGTATGCATGAACATTTGAGAATGCAGCAATACATGCAGCACACCTACACTATGCGTGTGCCGATTGAGCGCGGGTACCGGTGGTCAAAGTGATGGCGAAGCATGTCTAACGGGGGGTAGTGGGGGCTGTGTGCATACCAAGTAAAGCCAATATCGTCGATCAAGTTCGATAGGCAAAGGGGGAATTGGGTATATGTCTACGAGGCGAATAACGTATTGATGACGTGGGCAAATGATTTTTAGTTAATGTTGAAGTAAATTAACTAAAGCCAAATAAACGAAAATCAATATGTTGGTCACATAAAGTAAATGGCCATTCAGAAAAGCAACAATGCCCAAAACTGAGAGAACGAGCCAAAAGGAGAAGATTGGAGAGAGCAGCGTCGCCTAGCAACGAGAGAGGACATGCGACCAGAGCAGAGAAATAAACTAGAAAAGGATGGAAGCCCGCATAGCAACAGAGCCGCTATTTGGGCAGAGCAGAGGAACAAGGACAGGAATTTAATGGGCGCACAGCAGGCCAGAAAGTGGATGCGGCTGCGCCAAGGACTTGTACGGGACTTTCACCACGCATAGCAACCACGTATAGCGGTATCACACCAAGTGATTCTGGAGGCCCAGGATGCCTATATAAGGAGAGCAGCGAGTCAGGACATTATCAAGTCGTCGAGTCAAGATCAAGCAATCAAGTCATCGAGTGCTGATCAACAACAAACGAAGCAACAAATCTCTTTTGGCCTTACGAGTAACCATAAGAGTATTTGGCGCCTAGCAATCTACAAGTGCGAGCAAGTCATCGAGTTGTAAGGCCTTACGAGTAACCTTATAGACTCATTAAACAACAACTAAATCTAAAGCAGTTATATATGTACATGAATTATTGTGTCGTGATTTATATAGGTAAACATTTTACCAAAAACCCAAAACATACAAATAAACTCCAACATACATTTATATACAAAAATGGGGCACAAAATAAAATTTGTTGTGCCGAACCTCGCCCTAAAGCTTGAAATTATCCTGAAGGACGAAAAAGGATCGTTACAACATATTGTCATCTAATTTGTTAATGGCAACAATTGACTTTAGTTGCGCAACCCAAATTGTTGCGGAACTTTTGCCATCAAACTCTGGCAACATGTCTTTGACAGCACTCAGCATCATGTTGCTACCGCCGTTGTTGCTCTCTTTTTGCGATCTTTTCAACATTTCGTTTTCAAATTTCATGAGTTTCATCCTCATTTTTAACAGTTGTACTTCTGCACTGTCGTTTTCGTTCTTTCGTTTCTTTTTCGTCTCACTTAGACCTCGAGTATTTGCATGAGTAAATGAAGCAAAACGTCTTTGAGCGAGTGATGCTTATTAAACGTCGGAGCTCAATAGGAGCAGACAATTGAAACACTCTGTTATTAATTAAGATAAACAATTAGTCAAAATAAATAGGAAATATTCATTGAATTCATTTATGTTGTTTTATTTTTTATTTTTTCTATTTTGTCTAAGTGGCCCTGTCATAAAGGCAACTGAACAACGGGGATCCGGGATCCGAATCCCAGGCTAGTGTATGGATTTGGTTATCATACAAGCCGATGGCCGTACTAGCTAGTGCTTGGAAAAATTGTTAGGTTGATAATTTTCAACTATGTATATCCTAAACTAAATAAAACAAACAAATATTTTTTCTATTGTTAATCAAGTATTCGATTGAAGCTAGAAAAAAAAGAATTCTCGGAGAAAAATTAAATATTTTTGACTTATTACTTACATTAAGAAAAATGAACAAAATAAAACTAAGTAAATATTATTTATTAAAAAAAATCCTTAAAGAGTGTTTGCAAGACTTTTTGAATTAACTTATTTAGTCATTCAATCACTCATTGAGTCTCAACTCGCGAGCGACAATTATATTACTCCCGAAAAGAGAATCGTTAAAAGAGTTCAACACGAAGAACTCAACAACAACTCTCAAGCGAAGACCGAAGCAAAATAGAAAAAACCCTCTTGCTCAGAGTGGGAGCAAATTTTTTTTGTTGTTTCGTTTTCTGCTCAGAGATTGAGCGTAAAGAAAAAACACTCAATTGTTATTTGCGAGCTATGGTGTAGACTCTCCGTTACAATTCTAACGGCGCCTTCGTTTTCGTCTTGAATTTGCATTGCGTTGTTGGAGTTTTCATCTTTGTCTTGATTTTGCATTGCTTTGTCATTTTTGTCGATTTCACCAGAGTTTTCTGGCTCGTCGCGAGGCGGCCCCTCGCCATGCGCTATTAATGGGACTTCACTAATCCGAGCCGCTAGAGCAACCTTGCTCCCATTTGTTGGCAATTCTAGACGTCCAAGCCAGCGTTTTAGTTCAGCGAGCGTATAATCACTTGCATTGATTGCTTGCATTTTGAAGTCTGTGCACTTCACTTATTAATTTGTTGTTAATGTTTTTCGTTTATCTCAATGCAGCACATTAATTATACCATACACCCACAGGGTGTATATATTCTTGATCAGGATCAACAACCGAGTCGATCTAGCCATGTCCGTCTGTATGAACACGCAGATGTCGGAGACTATAAGAGCTAGAGCCACTAAATTTGGTAATTAGACTCGTGTGGAATTAATTGGAATTTCGGCCACGCCCCCTTACGCCCCCAGAATTTACATAAAACTGTTTTTCTTAAAAAGTATAGCAGATAGACACATCAAATTTGGTTTATATACTCGTTTAGTTAGCGCGCAGAAAATTTGTAGTTGTTCCAACTTTTTGCCACGCCCCCGGAATTTACAAAAAACAGATTTTCTTAAAAACTATGAAAGCTACCGACATTAAATTTGGTATGTAAGCTACCTTAATACACGCGCAGATATTGACTATTTAAAAATTTTGCCACGCCCATTTCCGCCCCCGCAAATTAAACAAAACTGATTTTCTCGAAAACTAACAAAGCTAAAGTCCCCAAATTTAGTATGTATACTGGCTTAGTATGCGCGCAGAATATATGTATTTTAATAGTTTGCCACGCCCACTTCCGCCTCCATAATTTAGAAAAAACCGATAGTCTCTTGCAATTTTTTGACCATCGCGATCAGACTAATTAATCTTATCTATTTCTATCAAACTACCAAATTTGATTGAAATCGGACTAAAAACATGCAAAATATACGTATGAACGCATTTTGCTACACGATCTATAAGGGCAGAATTGGCCGTTGGCTAGTGGCGGCGCTAGAGTGCTCGTGTGTTTCTAGAGTAAAAGATAGCATATGGTATGAGGCATGTTAAAACAATTTAATAGACATACATTTGGTTTTCGAAATTTTAATTATTTGTTTCACCTGGTGTACGGTATACCCAAGTCGGCGAGACGACTTACTTACTTCATTTGTTTTTTTTGTGTTTTTTTTTCGCTTTTAATCCCACTTCTGAAATTGATTTAAGGGAGTCATGATGATTGTGACATTTGGACAAGAAATTCTAGTAATATTTGTTGTTTTTGTTTTATTGGGTCAGCATTTGCATGTGTTACTGAGGCATATTTTTTAGATATGCTTTGTATGATTTCAAAGCAGGATAGGATGTCCTTGCGAAATGCTTCAAATGCATCGTCATTGAGTTTTTGAAAAGAAAACACGTTTGAATGAGGTTTTACTGTTAGATTTTTGGGTTTAATTTTAGGGTTTACTGTTTTTTTGTTTTGAAGGACTGACGCATATGATGCAATGTTTTTGGATAATGAATTTTTTGCATCGGTTTATATGTTGGATGGACGTTTGTTGTTTCTTTTTAAGTGCCTCCATTCGGGCTATTCGGACAGGGCATATATTGGCATTGGCGGTATGTTGCCCGCTACAGTTAACGCATTGTGTTTTATTTTCTTCGGACGGACTTTCTGATTTTGTAATTTTGCAGTTGCCATGCTCATGCTTCTCTGTACACTTGACGCAACGGTATTGCATTTCGCAGTTGCTGGCGGTGAATTGGGCTTTAAATTTTCAATTATAATCCGGCACTTTAATAGGGTTCTAATGCTATAGATTTGTTTGATATTCTCGGATTTAGCAAACTGTACTAGCCAGAGAATCTTTTTAAATGGCTTCACCGATATTATCTTTTGCTCAGGTAAGCAAGACATTAGGGCTGATTGTATTTCTTGTGCCTCATATACTGTCTGAGGTAGTTTCTTTATTATTACACTATGTGGTTTCAGTTCTTTTGGGGTGTATGAATAGGAATTTTGGTTGAGGCTTTTGAAAAAATATTTGGTTTTCTCAAAGTCTTCTAGATTGAAAACTTGTATGTGTTTATTACATTAATGGTAAACTTTTGACCTGGTATGAATTTGCTCAACTTACCGACAATTTCTTTTGCATTTTGGTTATATATAGCTATTATTGGTATTTGCGTTTTGAGGCTTATGTTCGCTTCACCGGGAGGTGCTGCTGGTGTACTGTTACGTTCCATCACTGCTTTGGAAGCCGCTTTCGATGAGGTTGCAGTTAGAGGTGGAGAACTATCGATAGTGGGCACCATCGATTGTGGACGATAGTAAATTTTAAACCATCGATCGTGGTCGATAGTGCCATCGACACTATCGATAGTGCCATCGATAGTATAACCCAAAAAAAACAAATTTATTTTCAACATATATAGGAAAATTGAGCTTTAATTTAGCCAATAGTTGCGATTGAGAAAGAGCAGAATGTTAACATTTTTTTCCTTGAGTCGGGTTCGCCTCTCCGAAACAATTTGGCCCGCCTTGCTGAAGGCCCTTTCGGACTCTACGGATGTAGCGGGAACGCAGAGGTACTTTCCGAAAAGGCTTTTGATGGAGGGAAAATCAGTTTGATTAATCTTGAAAAAAAGTAGTATATTTAATTATATAGAACTTTTAATATGTTTTTAGGCATACCTTAATCCATAGCAAAGGGTCCGTATCTTGGGTAGCAATTGCTCTCTCCAGATATTAATTTTTCGTTATAATAGCATCCACTCGTGAATTTGCAGCTTTGTTTGTCGGACGCTCAACCAAAAAATCAAACAACGAGTTCTCCGAACTTGTATCCAGGGCAACAGTCAAATTAGTTAATGATTCTTTTACGGGGAAATTTGCCAACTCATTTTCTAAAAATGTTGATGCGTGTTCAGCGTTCGAACTGTATTGAAAACCATTTTTTTTGAATCGTGGATCCAAAAGCGTGGCCATCCTGCAGATTGTCCTTTGCTCATAAATGGATAGGCGCTTCTTAATTGATTCCATTAATATTTTTTGCATAGCTTTTCCTGGCAAGGTTTGAATCAGAAGTAAAGCATTGTCAATTTTTCGGGAAAGTCCATATGCCGTGGGTATAATAAGCGAAATGGTTACGTACTTTCCTCCTGAATTTTTTTCGATTTCTTGCTGAAAGAAAGCTAATAATATATCTATATCTTTAAGAACAAGTATTTCTTCAGCAGTGAATGGCTGCGGTGCATTTCTTGTTGACAATAATACTTTGGAAATAGCATCGTTTGTTTTTATAATTCGCTCAATCATAAAGTAGAAACTGTTCCATCTGGTGGGTGTCTCTTGCAGCAAGGTATACACTGAACCTTCTTGAGCTACTTTAAATTTTTCGTTAGCTATCGTGCTTTGCTTGAAAAACCGGACAATCGATTTGCACTTCGTAAATAAATTTTGAAGCTCTCCGTCATTAACTTTCAATGCATCTTGCACCACCAGATTAACAGTATGCGCAAAGCAAGGCAGATTACGTATCTGTAAGATCTCACATGCTTTGACCATGGAGCTGGCATTGTCCGTCACAATGCAAAGAATTTTGTTGAGGATCTTCCAATCGACGAATATTTCTTTCAATGTGTCTGCAATGTTTTGCGAACAGTGGTTTGTTGGGCTTAATAGTTTTTTTGTTGCCAAGGATGCTGTTTTTAATTCGTAATTATATACGAAATGACTGGTCACGGTCAAAAAACTATCATTGGCACATGACGTCCACAAGTCTCATGTTATCGCTATATCCGACACATTTTCAAGAATCTCTGATAACTTGCCTGAAGTGTTCTTACAGAAGTTCAACATAAGCACATCTCGCAAGTGTGTTTTACTTGGCAATCTGTATCTAGGATCCAAAATATTACTGTACTTTACAAAGCCTTCGTTTTCTACAATATTGTAGGGCTGCACGTCTTTGGCAATCATCTCTGTTAAAGCTTTGTCAATGTCAACCTTTCGTTTAGAATTTGTATCGTACATGACAGCTCTTTTAACGTACGACGCTACAGAATTCATGCTCGAACTGCTACTGCTTGCAGTGTTGATCCTCTCATCCCGTACAGCTGGTGTGCTCGAATCTGGCTTTTTTACCTCCAATCCAGGATGAAACCTTTTCAAGTGATCGTGTAGGTTTGTCGTGTTGCCGGAAGTCTTATATTCCTGCAGTGCAGTGCAAACATTTTGCAAACTTCTTGTCATCGGATCTCTTAAAATACTTCCAGACATTGGAAATTTTAATTTTTTTTTTATTTTTAGTACCGTGCTGGAACAGTGTCCCGTCTGTCATCGCTTAACCCCGACGCTCGGCGTTTACCTTAAATAGGTAACATATATTGTCTAATAGTTATGTATAATACATTAAACATACCCATTTTTAAATAACGATCCATGATTCACTCTTTTTCTGTCTGAAATTATTCACGTCAATTAAAAGTAAAACAAATTTATCAGCGATGTGAGACGCCTACTATCGATGGCACCATCGATGGGCCACTATCGAAAGTGTCTGCTACTATCGATTGTGGCTCGATAGTGCCCAACCATCGATAGTGCCGATAGTGCCATCGATAGTTCTCCACCTCTAGTTGCAGTGTCCTGGTTTCCTCTATTTTCTGATCCTACTGGTCTTGGCGATGCTGCTGCCCTGCCTTTGCCAGTAATTCCTGATTGTCAATTTCTATTGAATCAGACGTGTTTGATGGCGGCTTTTTTTTCCTATTGGCTCGTCCAGACTTTCCCTTAGCTGTCTGTTTAGCCTTCTTTAGAGCGGGAAAATCAGTTTCTGAGTCTGATTTTGAAGCTTCATCGGACTCTTCATCAGGAGTAAATAGCGATGCTTATTTATTCCCAATTAAGTGTTTAATATCAGACGATATGCGTGTTGTATTGTGTTGATTTTTGATGTTTTGCGCATGCTGTTGTTGTTTGAGTAGCTGCTGATATTGCTGCTGCGATTGTTGTAGTTGTTGTTGACTTTGGTGTAGTTGTTGTTACATTTGTTGTATTTGCATTTGGGGCGCATTGGTTTCAACGCTTGCTTGGTCATGTTCTTCTTGTAATATTTTTTTACTTTCTAAATAGTCACTCTCGGACGAGTAATGAGATGAGGAGATTTCGCAATGTTTGCGTTTGATTAATGGGACTTAACTTTAGTGGCCTGAATGTCTGGTAGATTTTGCTAATTGGACATTTTGCCCTTTTTAGGCTTTGCTCTATGTGACTTTTAAAGTTTAACTTTTGGTCGTATATTATGCCCAGGTATTTTAGTTCAGATTTTATTTCTACCTGGATATTTCCATTGATATATATTTATACCATACACCCATAGGGTGAAATGGTATATTAAAGTCGCCAAAATGTATGTAACAGGCAGAAGGAAGCTTCTCCGACCCCATAAAGTATATATATTCTTGATCAGGATGAACAACCGAGTCGATCTAGCCATGTCCGTCTGTCCGTCCGTCTGTCCGTCTGTCCGTATGAACACCTAGATCTCGGAGACTGTAAGAGCTAGAGCCACCAAATTTGGTATGTAGACTCGTGTAGTATGTAGAGTGATCAAGTTTATTTCAAATTTTTGCCACGCCCCTTTCCGCCCCCGCAATTTAAAAAAAGCGTTTATCTCAAAAACTATTCCAGCTAGAGACACCATATTTGGTATGTATATTCGTTTAGTAAATGCACACATTTTGTATGTGTAAAAATTTTGCCACGCCCTTTTCCGCCCCCGTAATTTGAAAAACTTGATTATCTCCCGTATTTTTTTACCTTATGCAATCAAATTCGGCACACTTAAATTTGATACTAATATCTAGCAAAATACCAAATTTGGTCAAGATCGGACAAAAAACAGTCGAGTTATGCATATAAACGTTTTTCCATAAGGCCGGAGTTGGCCGTTGGCTGGTGGGGGCGCTAGGGTGCTCGTATGATTGAGTGAGCGAGATACTAAGATATGCTTGTAAAAAGCATGTGAAAATGCATTTGTTTAATAAAGTTGAAATATTTGCTTTACTGGTGTATGGTATACCTAAGTCGGCGAGACGACTTACTTACTTCATTTTGGTTTGAAGTTTCGAGCGTTTTGGTAAATATCTGATAGTTTGGGACCTTTAAATATGCAACATTCGCATTTGCCGGTGTTGAGTTTTAAGCGCCATTTTACGAAATATCTACAAAGCTTATCTAGATATTTATTTATGTCAATTTCTGCATTTCTTGCTGACGCCAACAATAGGATATCATCTGCATACACTAGAGGTTGCACACAAGCAGTTGAAGTCGAGTTGGGGTTTATGGTAAAAGGAGGCATATCTGCTAGATATATATTATAAAGGATGGGAGCTAACAAGGACCCTTGAGGCACACCAGCTGTTGTTGAGCGGGTGAGTGTAACTGTATATAATTCGAGTAATATTATGGTTAAAATGAAAAATATTATTAATTTTATATATTAAGCCGTTCGTCCAAACTGTATCGAAGGCTTTTTCAAAATCTAGTGCACAGGCGATGGTGGCTCGCTTATGAGATAGATTATTGTAAATAAAATTGTTTGCTACAGCCAGAGAGTGGTTTGTGGATGAGGCCTCCCTAAAGCCAAACTGTGAGTTTTCAAGAATTTGATTAATTTCTATATGGTTTCTTATTTTTTTCATTAACATTTTTTCAAAAAGTTGACTTATTGAGGAGAGGATTGATATGGGCCTGGATTACTCTGGCACACTTCCAAGTGGAGGAAAAGTATCAACAATTATAGCAATGGTTGAAAATAGCTGCGATATGTTTTAATACTAATATGTTGCATCTTTTTAGGAGGAAGTTACTAGTCCCATCTGGTCCTAAGGTTTTCTTATTGTTCTTGGATCTTAACCATTGAAAAAGCTGGTCGGCATTCGTGAAACCAAGTTCGGCAGCACCTTGCCAGTTACCTTCCGCGTTCTGAGAAGGACTGAAGTAATGTATATAATGAGCAGATGTCTGACCTACGCCAAATTGTCTTGATACCTGATGATCAATACGGTTTGTGTGTCGTCTAACGGCTTCATTAGTTAAAGACATTGTGTCATTTTGTTTGTGTACCCTTTCGAAAGCCCATCCAAGAGCGTTTATTTTCCCAGATTGTGAAGTTATTTTAGGGCTAGTGGTAATATCTATTTCCTGTTGCTCAGTACTCGAGAGTTGTACGTCACTACCCAGCTGGTCTAGTTGATTTGATTCACATAGGTTCTTTACACAAATATTTTTTGCTTGTAAATTTATAATACGTTGCTCTATGTATTTGATGTTACTCTATGTATTTGATGTTACTGAGTTGAATATTTTTTTTATATCGGTTTATAGTTGGGCTACTAAAATGCGGATTTGTGTTCTTTGCTCAGTGGAGAGGTGTTGTTGTTGTCTGAAAAGGAGACATCGTCTTTGCTTTATTTGATTTAGGCAGATATAGGTCAAGCGGACTATTTTGTTCGGTTTTGAGGGATCGAGTTAGATTTATACGATCGATTATACTTGTTTACAACTCTCTTTTGATATACAATCGTTTTCTGACTTCTCATTAGATAGACGATAATTTTTAACACATTTATTTTTTGTACAATCATTTGACCACTGCTTAACTGCATTTTCAATTTCCTTTTCATCAAAAATTTAGCTTATTAACTTAAATTTACATATTGCCAGAAAATTTCTTCCTAAAACCACATCATAACTCATTGACTCTTTTGCCACTACATGCATGTCGAATTCCAATTTAATAATTCCTACAATAATGAAACATTTTATTTTTTTATAAACGTGTAATTTGCTACTATTTATTCCAACATAGGTCTTTTCATTGAGGAAACATTCATTAAAGTTTTTTGAACATAAATTGTTTTTTTCAAATTTATTGACAAACTTAGAATTGATCTTTAATTCATTTTCAAAATGCATGTTTAAATAAGATAATTTTACAAAACTTATTGGGCTCCCTGAGTCGATGAGGCATTCTGTGGAAAAACACTTGCTAAAATTATTTTCAAAACAAATATTATAATCTCTTACATAATCGTTCTTAGCCTTCTTCTTGTATTCGGAGCACGTTGCAATACCATGATCTGCACTGCCACAGCCATAACACGACCTATACTCCCGTTTTGGTTTGCGGCACTCACTGGCAAAATGGCCCAATGCGTTGCAATTGTAACATCGTTGAGCAGCTTTCTATTCCGGGTTGACAGTTTTCTTTCCCACAGGCGAAGTCGTCTTGGTCAGCGTTATCTTCTCAAACGCCTGCAACAGCTGATCCGGACTCCGAAAACACTGCATATGCGCCTGACGACGTAAATTTTTCTCGGGAATACCTTCGATCAGTTTATCGATCAGCTCCTCCTCACTGAGTTCTATTTCTGCAGCATAACATAATTTTGTGTTGATATAATGTGGAAAAATCTTCAGTTGCCAACCACTTGCATGCGTCAAACTTCCGTCGTTGCATCATAACATTTTTTTCCATGTGAAAAACGTCTTGAAGTTTGTTTAGCAACCCGTCTATTGGCATCTCTAGATGGTTTCCATTTGAGTACAGCCACATTCGCGCATCACTAGTTAATTTCGCCATCACTAGCATTCGCAACATTGTGAGGAACATATATTCGACAATAATGTTCCACACAACAACATGGAAATAACCAAAACGAGCGCAATGTAAAACCAAGGTTGCTGCAATTAAAACACGCAACATTTCGTTACGATACAACAAGTTCGATCGGACCACATACGACCAAACGACGAAATTGCTGTCGTCACAGCGGGAAGATGCGTGGGAGGCAGAGAACGAAAGAATCAACGGCTGGAGAGCATACGCACAAGAGAGAGGGCTGCGGTGCTCCAATCACAAGAGGGCATGGACCGGTTAAGAGAGAGTATGCATGAACATTTGAGAACGCAGCAATACAGGCAGCACACCTACACTATGCGTGTGCCGATTGAGCGCGGGTACCGGTGGATGGAGCGCGCTCTATGAGGCTGGACAAGCAGAGAGACAAAAAAGGTCAAAGTGATGGCGAAGCATGTCTAACGGGAAGTAATGGGGGCTGTGTGCATACCAAGTAAAGCCAATATCGTCGATCAAGTTCGATGGGCAAAGGAGGATTCGGTTATATGTCTACGAGGCGAATAACGTATTGATGACGTGGGCAAATGATTTTTAGTTAATGTTGAAGTAAATTAACTAAAGCCAAATAAACGAAAATCAATATGTTGTTCACATAAAGTAAATGGCCATTCAGAAAAGCAACAATGCCCAAAACTGAGAGAACGAGCCAAAAGGAGAAGGACATTGGAGAGCAGAGAAATAAACTAGAAAAGGATGGAAGCCCGCATAGCAACAGAGCCGCTATTTGGGCAGAGCAGAGGAACAAGGACAGGAATTTAATGGGCGCACAGCAGGCCAGAAAGTGGATGCGGCTGCGACAAGGACTTGTACGGGACTTTCACCACGCATAGCAACCACGTATAGCGGTATCACACCAAGTGATTCTGGAGGCCCAGGATGCCTATATAAGGAGAGCAGCGAGTCAGGACATTATCAAGTCGTCGAGTCAAGATCAAGCAATTAAGTCATCGAGTGCTGATCAACAACAAACGAAGCAACAAATCTCTTTTGGCCTTACGAGTAACCATAAGAATATTTGGCGCCTAGCAATCTGCAAGTGCGAGCAAGTCATCGAGTTGTAAGGCCTTACGAGTAACCTTATAGACTCATTAAACAACAACTAAATCTAAAGCAGTTATATATGTACATGATTATTGTGTCGTGATTTATATAGGTAAACATTTAACCAAAAACCCAAAACATACAAATAAACCACAACATACATTTATATATACATAAATTCAGTACCACTTCAACCCTCGCGGAGATAAGACGTGCTATTACCCGATCACCAAAACCCAGTTTACACAAACAAAACAATAAGCTCACCAGCAAATCTTAACAAACAAATTTCAACCGCAAAACAAACTAGCAAAAAAACCAAAAACAAACACACGCTACAAACAGCATAGCCGGGCTCAAGCCCACAATAACAACCATGCACGAACCACCGGACATAAGCAGACCAATTGGCAATTACAACAACAGCAGACTAGGCGAACCCAAATACATTGTTTTGAAACGAAAAGACAACGGTTCTCTCAAAGAGATTTCACCGTTTGCTATTAAAAAAACTATAGATTATACTTGCGGAGGAGAAGTTAACTCATGTAAAATTACAAGAGACGGCTCCCTTCTCGTCAAAACAATCAACAAACTGCAAGCATTGAAACTTCTCAAGCTTACCAAAATTTTGAACACGGAAATTATGGCAACAGAACACAAAACACTCAACTCAACCAAAGGTGTGATATATTGTAATGAATTGCGCAACATACCCGAAACTGAAATTCTTCAGGAATTAAAATCACAAAATGTAATCGAAGTAAGGAAAATATTGAAAAGACAACATAATACTACTTACCAAGGAGGTGACGCCTCCAATACACTAATAGAAACCGGACTTACCACATTAACCTTCGAAACACACAAACTACCTGAAACGATAAAAATTGGCTATGAAACAGTGCGCATCCGACCCTATATACCACTTCCACTCCACTGCAAAAAGTGCCTACGTTTTGGACACCCTACTTCCATCTGCAAAAGCAATACAACATGCAAAAACTGCTCACAAGAAAAACACACAACGGATCAGGAACTATGCAACAACCCAAAAAATTGTTTAAACTGTAAAAACAACCCAGAAGTCGATAGCCAACATTCCCCTCTCGATCGCAAATGTCCCACCTTCTGCAAACAACAAGAACTAACCGCCATAAAAACCATAGAAAAAGTCGATCATAAAACTGCACTCGGCATATACTACAACAGACAAGGTCAACAATTGAGAAACACCTATGCTCGTACACTCGCACAACCAACACCACTCACACAAATTCAACACCCACACTCAGAAACCACTGCACTACAACAACAAGAAGCCCTCTCTACGCCCAGCCCCTCAAGAAACAATTCACCAAGCACACCACAACCAAACGAATCACTTCCACACCAACATCAAGATCACACACCAATAGCATCAGCAAACATGGATATTGACCCAATCACAGATAACACCCCTTATACATCAAATCACACTGGCGATCTAAAAATTAGAATCTTTACCAAAGACAAAGGTAATCAACTTTCTACTAACTTTAAGCCCACGAAAATAAAATCAAAAACCAAGCTACCCAACCAAGCAAACAGAAACCAAACCGCAAGCAACAGCGACATCGAATCTATCTAAAACAAAAAAGAACCAAACTTAACTTTACTAATTAACCTTAACTCAAAGTCAAAACAAATTAAAATAACAATGCTATATATTATACAATGGAACATGAAAGGATACACAAACAACTACAATGAACTTCTAATTATAATCAACAAACACTCACCACAAGTTATTTGCCTCCAAGAAACTCACATTTACAATATACCATTTCCTATACCTATCCCAATAAATTACCAAATGTACACCAACAAAGCCAACAACCGATTTGGAGGAGTAGCAATACTAATTCATAAGTCTATACAACACAGTCTAAAAAACCTAACTAATATCTTTGAAAACATCGCAGTAGAAATTATATCTCAAACAAAAATTAACATTCTGTCAACATCTGTCTGTACATACCTCCAAATAAAACCTTCTCACTAAACTCCCTAAATAACAACTTTGGAACCCTCTCCAACAATCAACTTGTCTTAGGCGATTTCAACAGCTGGCACCATAGCTGGGGATCACCTAAAGACAACAAAAAAGGAAGACTTCTAGCCAAATTTATCCTAAACTCAAATCTCACGATACTCAACAACGGCTCCCCAACCCACCTCTCAACCCACAACACATTTACCCACATTGATCTATCTCTATGCTCCGCACAACTTACCCCTTACACCACCTGGAAAACCATCGAAGACCTCCATGGAAGTGACCACTTCCCAATCTTAATCTCCATGTATCCTCAACAACAATCAACTAACAGCCAACTAACCCGCAGCTTCAAAATCAAAGAAGCCAACTGGGCATTATTTACCAAACAAACTGAACAGGCAAACGATCACACACCTACCAGTACAAATATTAATAAAGAAGCCGCAGCTATCAATAAAATAATACTACAAGCCGCCCACAACAGTATCCCACTAACATCCACCCACCCGCACAGGAAAAACACTCCTTGGTGGAACAAAGTCCTGACTGAACTAAGAGCAAACAAATTCAAAACCTTGAATAATTTCAAACAAAATAATAACATAGACAATCTACTTAAATACAAAAGAGCTAATGCACTTTTCAGGAGAGAACTAAAAATATCAAAAATTAAAGCCACAACAGACTTTACTACCACAATTAACCCTAACACTCCCCCCGACAAAATTTGGGCAAATATTCGACGACTTTGCGGACTCAATCCAACTAAAACCATACATTGCATCACAGACACAGCTAACAACTCTTTTACAACTGATACAAAAACTATATCACAACTATTTGCACTATACTGGTCCGATCAATCTAAAGATAAAAACTTCAGCCAAGAATTCATTGCTAACAAGTACGCGAACAAACTAACAAACTACATAACCCACCCATCAGCACAAACAATAGAATCAGATATCACTCAGATAGAACTACTCTCAGCATTACACTCCCTCAAAGGAACAACCCCTGGTCTTAATAGAATAGCTTACCCTATGATTAAAAACACCTCAATCCCAGTGAAACAACGAATTGTTAAACTCTTCAACAACATCTTTAATAACAACACCATTCCACAAACATACAAAACAAGTCTAGTTATCCCCATACTAAAACCCAAATCTGACAAAACACTAATTTCCAGCTACCGCCCAATCTCACTTAACTGTTGCCTAGCCAAAACACTGGAAAAAATAATAGCCAAACGTCTATGGTGGTTTGTCACCAAACACAACCTAATACATCCTAACCAATCAGGCTTCAAATACGGCAAATCAGTTTCAGACGGTCTGCTCCTTGCAGACCACCTGATAACCAAGTCGTTAAGAAGCAAAAAGCACACCTCTATCATTGCCCTTGACTTCTCAAAGGCCTTCGACAGAGTTGGCGTGCACACTATAGTAGACCAATTAATCAGCTGGAAAGTAGGCCCAAAAATAGTATCCTTTGTCCAAAACTTCATGTCAAACAGAAAAATTAAAATTAAAATCAAAAACACGATAAGCTCCCCATATTCTCTATGCAACGGCATTCCCCAGGGATCCCCAATATCGGTAATTCTCTTCCTCATCGCCTATAACAAACTTTCAAATATCATCCACCTTCAGAAAGATATTCAATTTAGCGCATACGCCGATGATTTCTTCCTGATAATCTCCCACAAAAAAAAAAAAAATCCTAACCACAACCTTGACACACTTTTCTCGAACATCCACAAGTGGTGCCTATACTCAGGAGCCCTACTATCCCCGCAAAAGTGCCAACACCTCCACATATGCCGAAAGCAGAACTGTTCTTGCACCATCTTGCAACAACACCCAAATTCCCACAGTTCCAAGCCTAAAACTCTTAGGACTAACAATAAACAGCAAATACAGATGGCACTCACATATTAAAAATATGCAACCAGCGTTAAACAACAAACTGAATGTTATCAAATGCCTAGCAAGTCCCAAATTCAACTGCAACACACACACACTGATCAACATAACAAAATCTATATTGATTTCTAAAATAGACTATGCAATATTTATTTACGGGCACGCACCAAAATCAACGCTCAACAAGCTTAAGTCTTTGTTTAACGCAGCAATACGCACATCACTTGGCGCCCTACGATCAACACCTATATCAAACTTACTTTTCGAATCGAATATACCCCCAATAGAACAACAGAGAGACCTCATTACAGCCAAAACATACAAAACACTACTTAACAGTTCAAATTCACCACTCTACAAACATATTAAGCAAAGTAACAAAAGTAAAATACATAAAATATCATCGACACTAGAAAAAATTATACTATTATGCAAAGAAAACCATATCCCCTACCTCCCGCTCCCAAACAGAGCAATAACCCCCCCTTGGACTTTCCCTACTGTTATAAACACTACACTACAAAAATACAGCAAACCCAACACAGCGACGAGTATTTATAGGCGGCACTTCCTTGATCTCAAGGCAAATTACAAGAATCACACATTTATATATACAGACGGCTCGTTGCAACACAACACTGCTACTTTTGCCATCACCACCGAAAAGGAAACCTTACAAAGAGGTTTACTACCACACTTCACATCAATACTATCAGCCGAAACCATAGCCATTCTTGAAGCAATTAAACTAATTCAAAGTAGAAAAGGTAACTTTGTAATTTGTTCGGATTCTCTATCATCTATAAAATCTATCGGGAACATTGACAACAACAACTTTTACCCAACATTAATTAGGAATCTGCTTACCAAATCTGCACCCAAAATAAAACTACTTTGGATCCCCAGCCATTGTGGCATTGAAGGGAACGAACTTGCCGATTCAGTAGCTAAGTCCACAATCTATAGTCCGTTACATTGCACCCCCAACTTCAACACTAAAGACATCGACAAATTTCTCAGAAACAAAAATATTCAACAACTTAGGAATAACATTGAACACTGCAATAGATGGTACCAACAAGTCAACACTAGCCTAACAAACTCAAGACACTATCTAAAATCATTTAGCCAGAACATAATAACACGTAGAGACCAAATAAAAATAGTAAGGCTTAGACTAGGACACACACGGCTCACCCAACAAGTATATATCGACCCCAACAACATCACCCCATGCCCAAACTGTTCATGTACAAGTAACCTCACCATTACCCACATCCTTAAAGAATGCCCAGCAACCCAGCACCTTAGAAACCAAATTTTCAAAAATACCTGCCCCCTTTCCATCCTCTCAAATCCCACGCCAGAAAATACATCCCTAATAATACAATTCCTTAACCTTTCACAAATATACCATTTATTGTAATTATAAGTATGTTAATATGTAAATATCTAAATATGTAAATACGTAAATGTGTAGGTAAATATGCAATTTTGTAAATATAAATGTATGTAAATACCAAGCCGAAGGCCTTAGCCGCCAGCGCTTTAGTTAATAAGCTAGTAATAATTTTAATTATTATTAACTTTATTATAAATAAAATAAATAAAATATACATAAATTATTGTGTCGTGATTTCACTGGGGCACAAAATAAAATTGTTGTGCCGAACCTCGCCCTAAAGCTTGAAATTATCCTGAAGGCCGAAAAAAGATCGTTACAACATATTGTCATCTAATTTGTTAATGGCAACAATTGACTTTAGTTGCGCAACCCAAATTGTTGCGGAACTTTTGCCATCAAACTCTGGCAACATGTCTTTGACAGCACTCAGCATCATGTTGCTACCGCCGTTGTTGCTCTCTTTTTGCGATCTTTTCAACATTTCGTTTTCTAATTTCATGAGTTTCATCCTCATTTTTAACAGTTGTACTTCTGCACTGTCGTTTTCGTTCTCTTCTTCCTCCGTGCCTTCGCCAACTGGGCGTCCAATTTGTATTCCAGCGCCGCTGTCGTTCAAATTTTCGTCTGCACTTTGCACACTGTTGTTGTTGTTGTTGTGCTCGTTTTCGTGTAGACCAGGGCCCGGCACAAAGAGAGCGCTAAAAAAGTTTAGTTGTATGTGTGCACTTGCTTGTATGCGTATGTTGCTTTACACTGCGCAAAATTAAACTTCATCAAATTCTGCCTCGAATCAAGAAAACGAGTGCAGCAAATAATCTTATGCAAGAAAAAGATAGAGAAAACAAAGCAGCGATCAATTTTTTCATGTGTGTTCTCTCAACAAAGCGACATAGATCTGCTTGTGTCGAAATGCTGAGGGAAACTAAATCAACCCTCATCCTCTGTGTGAGGACTTCGGCAGCCGTTCGGTTACACGCATACGAGGTGCCGAACGTGTTCGTCCCCCGGGGGATATGAGTGCCGGGCTCTGGTGTAGACCATAGCTCGCAAATAACAATTGAGTGTTTTGCGACGTCTTCAAATAAGTCTCTTTACTGAGTATTTGAAAAGAATACTCGCGAGCAGAGTATGGATAATCTCTTCGTTTTTCTCACACGCGCTCGGACAACAATCGTTTTTTTGGTTTCTTTTTCGTCTCACTTAGACCGTGAGTATTTGCATGAGTAAATGAAGCAAAACGTCTTTGAGCGAGTGATGCTTATTAAACGTCGGAGCTCAATAGGAGCAGACAATTGAAAAGCTAGAAAAAAAAAAGAATACTCTGGGAAAAAAGTTAAATATTTTTGACTTATTACTTACATTAAGAAAAATGAACAAAATAAAACAAAGTAAATATTATTTATTATAAAAAATCCTTAAAGAGTGTTTGCAAGACTTTTTGAATTAATTTATTTAGTCATTCAATCACTCACTGAGTCTCAACTCGCGAGCGACAATTATATTACTCCCGAAAAGAGAATCGTTAAAAGAGTTCAACACGAAGAACTCAACAACAACTCTCAAGCGAAGACCGAAGCAAAATAGAAAAAACCCTCTTGCTCAGAGTGGGAGCAAATTTTTTCTGTTGTTTCGTTTTCTGCTTAGAGATTGAGCGTAAAGAAAAAACACTCAATTGTTATTTGCGAGCTATGGTGTAGACTCTCCGTTACAAATCTAACGGCGCCTTCGTTTTCGTCTTGAATTTGCATTGCGTTGTTGGAGTCTTCATCTTTGTCTTGATTTTGCATTGCTTTGTCATTTTTGTCGATTTCACCAGAATTTTCTGGCTCTGCGCGGGGCGGCCCCTCGCCATGCGCTATTAATGGGACTTCACTAATCCGAGCCGCTAAAGCCACCTTACTCCCATTTGTTGGCAATTCTAGACGTCCAAGCCAGCGTTTTAGTTCAGCGAGCGTATAATCACTTGCATTGATTGCTTGCATTTTGAAGTCTGTGCACTTCACTTATTAATTTGTTGTTAATGTTTTTCGTTTATTTCAATGCAGCACATTAATTACACCCATAGGGTGAAATGGTTTATTAAAGTCGCCAAAATGTATGTAACAAACAGAAGGAAGCATCTCCGACCCCACAAAGTATATATAAATTACAAAGCTCCAGTCCTGTTAAGGGTGAAGATTAGGTTGAGAGGCAAACTGAGCCTCTTATTGCTGGCCTTGGGCTCAGACAATAAAACAAATTGTTTTACGGCTAAGTGCCGGAGTGAATATTTATTTAAGCGACTTACTGGAAGAGCGCTGTATTCAAACTGATTTTTTAATACATAGAATATTTCACTTAAGCTAAGCCCAAAATTCGCATCATGCCACAATGTCATGGTCGGCAAGCCGACTCAGCAAATCTTCGGCGATAACGGAAACTCTTGCAGCAAAACAAAAGTGTCCGGTTACCGTCGCTGACCATTGCAGCTATAGCGCGCTGATACAATTTATGCAATGTCGCAATTGCGAGGGCTGCTACTTAACTTATGGAGCACGTGATAGCGAGGGTAGATTATGAACTTATAAAATATCCTATGTTAAGTGTTACTTGTTAACTACTCCCCCTTCAAGTGTAAGGCCGTCCTCGGCCGACCCAATCCCGGCGACGACTTCTCGTAACTGCATTGCAGACTTCTTTGCACCGATGAGTCGACAAAGAGTGAGGCCAATGCAGATCAAAGCACAGCATATGGCTCCGATGATGAACGCCACACGATAGGCCTGATCAGTTCCGGCGTTTTTTTGGAATTCCTGTATCACCTCCAGATTACGTTCATTCAAACGATGAAGGTAAGGGAGGCTGAGGACATCTTGGGTGGCAGTGATGTTCAGCAAGGGAGAATTGGCAATACCCGGGACTCTATTGCGCACGTTGTTGTGATTGTAAAACAGAGTCCCGTTAATTGCGACTCGGTCTCCGAACGTGATGAGATGCGTGCCTTGTACCTGGATCTCAGTGCCGTTGTCCACCTGAATCCTTGCGGACCCGTCGTTGAGGATTATGATTCCGTCATCTACATGGGTGATTATTTCCAGGTTGCTCGGCTGGATCTCGCAGTGTGCCGTGACACCTGCATGGAGCTCTTTGGCACATGAACTCTCCAAAGCCAGACGACAAAATGTGGCTCCAGGTGAAGCGGCGCAACTCTGCAGTGTGTGGGTTTCTCCATCGCATTCGGCTATGACGTTGTCAAACAATCGCACTATGAAGTTCTTGTGGATAAATTGTGATCTTTCTGCAAGTTCTTTTAATCTTGGGGAATTTAATTATAAAGTGTATCGTGTTAATGGATTGAAGAACTTTTACGGACGCAACGGACATAAGATCTCCTATGGGAGTGTTGGTGGGTTCCTCTAGCCAAATTGATTTCAAATCTGAATGGTCCAAAATGTTTGGGCTAACAATGTTGGCCTTTGCCAGAGTAATAGCAAGCATTAAATTTTGCAACTCCATCATTAGCATTCTGTTTCTAGACAGAAGTGTTTCATATAAATGGCCAGTGTCAACCTGTGAGTCTTTGGCTATCTTGAGAATTTTGTTGACAGTAATTGTTAACTGATTAAGCTGGTCCTGAACTCTAGTGTTTATTTCTATCTGTCTATTATTGGCGTTTATCAATTGCATTTCAGTTAACCTAGTCTGCTCTAAATCCTCGGCATCGGGTGTACCCGCCACAACCTTTAGTATGGATCCTAGGAACTCTAAGCTCCTGGCGACTCTATGGTGCGTGCCTAACGCCTCCAATAGGTCTTGTAGATGTGCCGTGTCCACAATTAAAAGTTTTTTCATGTGGGATTGCGGGAACATGTCAATTAATTTGACCGTTTCTTCCACCATTCGCGCGTACTCGGAGAGGTTTGCCGAGTGCCTGGCATAGGCGTATTCTTCCCATACCAAGATTTCGCCGTCGACGATGGGAATGTACTTGGCACGCGAGTAGTCGATGACATGTGCCGAAGCCAGGGATAAGGAGAGGAATAGTATGGATCCAAACCTGTGAAATGAGGTTGTTTTCTTATTTTTTCGCAATTTTTCTGTTTTTCTTTTCACGGCCCACCACCAAGTAAGTTTGTAAAAATTATGCCAAGTGGCTAAAAGTAAGTTGAACAACTATATCTAGCTTATACGAGTTTGCCTAGTGGCTTAAAAAAGGTGTACAAAAAAGACAAGGGAGTCACTTTAGGTTGTCCTTGTGGACCACCCTCCCTTTAATGAGGACCTCGGTCCCCAGGTCTGCTTCCACTGTCTTCTCATCACATAAAGGTGTGAGTTTGTTTCCGAGCCGTCGGTTGGACTTGACCAAAACTCTGTCACCAACGTCGAAGACCCTATTCTGACGATTTGCGTTCTCCCTAGCTCTGAGCATCGTCTGAGCGTTTCTGATCTTTTCTTGTATTTTTCCTTGTGGCTCATCTGGGTGAGCCTGAACCACATCGACTGGTCTCTGGTCGGTGACCGAATGGATCGACTTATTGTACTCAGTTGTAGCCAGTAAAATGACTTCTACAGTGTCATTTATGCCTCTATCGATTTTTAGGCATCTGGCTAGCTCTAACAGGGTGCTGTGAAAGCGCTCAACCTGTCCATTCGAGATGCTATGCAATGGCGGTGCATTTGAAATGCTGACCCCATAGCTGTTTGCGAGCATAGTCACTATGGTCTCTGAATTCAATGACGGTTCATTGTCGCAGTAAATGGATCTGGCTTTAGGAAAAAAATTCATGATTTGCATTAGAGCTGGCTTCAGATCCACAATGGTTCTTGAGGGGATCGGTTGGACAATAGCAAACTTAGAGAACTTGTCGATGCAAGTTAGAAAGTATTTCTTGTCAGTGGAGAAAATGTCTATGTGTAACATCTCTCCTACATGTGAGGGGATCGGTGTCTCTCCAAGCTCTTGTTTTTTGGGGTGTCTATCATATTTAGCCCTAGCACATGTTTTGCAATTTTGTACTATTTCATTGGCAATTCTTGCCATCTTTGGAAAGTAGTACTCCGAGAGTACCTGCTTAATATTTTCCTGTGCAGACCTATGGGCCCTATTATGCTCGGCTGTGAGGATTTCCCTTCTATCTCCCACCGCAATTACATCCACTACGCGATTTTTGCAATGCCAGAACTTTGTGGCCGGGTATCTACGAACCAATGAATCTTGTATCATTGCAAGTGTGTGCAAATTACAGTGGAGAGCATTTACGCATTTGGGTGAAATTACATCTTCGAGCTCGTCTAGCAGCGATTCGATGGAAGTATAGCTGATCAAGTAGCGTTTCTTATTTCCAAAGAGAATAAAACTTCGTTTTAAGGGTGAACGTGCCTCTTCTAGCACTATTTGGTTTTGAAAACAATTCAAGGGTTTGTCTGTTGTCTCAATGGTGTTGGTGAGAGATACCTCACTGTGGATCGTTGCTGCGCAGGACTCAATTTCTTGTTCATTCACAGCGTTGAGCTGCTGTCTTGACAAAGCATCCGCAACCAGATTGTCCTTGCCGGGTTTATAGAAGATACGTGCATTAGACTCATCAATGCGCGCTTTCCACCTTTTGATCTTCGCATTTGGATTGGATTCCGAAACTGCGAAGGTCAAGGGTTGATGGTCAGTAAAGATATTAATGTCTTTCACCCCATACAAGTAATGCCTTAACTTGGCAAGTGACCATACGATGGCCAATAACTCTCTCTCATTTGTCGCATAGTTTACCTCGCTGTCCTTCAATAATCTTGAAATCATTGTTATAGGACGACCCTCTTGAGCCAAGACTGCACCTATGCCGTAAGCCGAAGCATCGGTCGTTAGATCGAATGGCTTCTTAAAATCAGGGTACCTGAGCATTACGTCTTCAGATGACAAAATGTCGCGCAACTTCTGAAAAGCCCTTTGCTGCACTTCAGAGAATTGAACCTTTATATTTCTGGACCTATGCTTACTGACTGTTCCATTTTCACCCTTCAAAATATTTGAGATGGGTTTTGCTATTGCGGCAAAGTTCCTAATGAAACATCTATAATAACTTGCGAGGCCTATTTCATCAGTGCCCTTCTTGTCTACTACCCATATTGGGTTATTGTAGGGAGAGACTGACTTTTGAATTATATCATTTTTTAGCAGATCTTTGATTTCTTTATTAACGAAATCAGCTGCTCCCATTGGATATGGGTAAAGCCTGGCATAGATCGGTTGCTCATCTGTGGTCCTAATGGTGGCCACGACTGATGTGTTATACGGCAACGCTTCGTCTGGGTCTGCGAAGGCCTTTTGTCTGGTCTTTAGCATTTTCAAAAAGGAACTTCTGGCTAATGGGGATGCCTCTGCACAGTCTACATTTGTGAAATTTACATTTTTGCACGTGTGGAAGGTGATTTGTTCGACCTCCGTGCCCCATTTGAGCTGTCCTGAAGCTAGACAAAGCGAAGCAGCTGCCTGCTTTAGCAGGTCAAGGCCTATAATCCCGATCGAAAGTTGACAAGTCTGGCAGAATAAAAAAGGTTGCCTTTAACCCAAACATTGCAACAAAGCATTTGTGTGTAATTTGTGTCTCGCCGTGAATGGAATGAATTTTGAAGGGGGACTCTACAGAGTGGACGCCTTTTAACCCTTCATGTGGCCGAATGAAATTCTTGGCCGCGCCCGTGTCTATGAGGAATCGCATGTGAGTCCCTGCTATTCTTCGTCTGATGACGGGTAGCAGGGATTTACTCCTAAAAAATTGAGGGCATCAGAGTCATAACTAGCATCGTCATTGATTTGTGCCGCTGCGCTAGAGGCCGCATCAGCGTACGCCTCTGCTTCCTGTCCCGCGTCTTGCGTGACGTGATTCAATCTTTGCTGATTTCTCTGACCGCCTGTGCGGTCGGATGCGGGGTTCTTCCTATTCGCGTAAACCGGGGCCTAAGTGGGCTGCAAAACCCTTGAGAAGGAAGGATCGACCTCCATGGGCACCGGTGCACCATTATTATTATGCTGCCTACTGCTTCGTTGATCCGTCTGCACTGGGGCCTTATTTTGCTTGCTAAAGTGTGGATTCTTGGTACCGCTAGCTTGTGTTTCGGCTTGTCGCGAATGCCTCTCCTGTTGGTGACCCTGCGCTTTTGCATGCGGCTTGCGCTCTTTGTCCTCTAGACTTTTTGCGAAATTAGCCGCAAATGTGTACCTATCATGATTTGACTCAACTTCTTGCGCGAGAGCTAGCGCTGAAGGCAAATCTCTGGGCTTTGCTGCAAAGAGCACATCTGTAAGACTGCGCTTGAGACCCGATATGAACACACGCAACGCATCGTCACGGAATTTTTCACATAGGCCCTTTGCTAAAGTTGGCTCATATGACATGTTAACTTTGTTAGTGAGAAGAGTGAGTTTCTTCTCTACCTCGTCGTAATACTGGAGCAGGGACAGGCCACCTTGCCTCAAGGTACCTAATTCCTGTTCAATGACGTGAATGGGTCTCTTGTCACTGTATGTGAAATCTAGGCGATTTATTATCGCATCAAAATTCAATACTGTACCAAATGAGGCCAGCACCGCGTCTGCGGGGCCCCTGATCTTGCTTCTTATAATGATAACCGCCTGGTAATGACGAGAACTGCCATTATGTGGTCTAAAGATCTCGTAAGCGGCTAATGCTGCCTGCCTCCAAGATACATAAGCTTCCTGTTCTCCTGCAAACTCAGGTAAACATTTGACGGCATCTAGTGGCTCGTCACAGTGAATGTCGTTTCTAATTCCTATAGCAGAATATGCTACTACTTGTGGGGCGGCAACGTTTGCTGCTGCTATTTGTTGAGCCAACTCATTAATTCTTTGGGTCAACGCTCGCTCCCTCTGCTCGTTTGCAGCGGCCTGTTCAGCTAAAGCACTGCTGACAGCCGACCTTATTACTTCCCTAAGCTGATCTGAATCCATTTTACCTATTGGGGGGGAAACTGCAGGGAGAGGTTTTGTAGCTGAGGCTTCGATGCGAATGTCACAGTCGGAATCTGAGTCGCTAAAGTGCTTGCGAGGTGTTCTGTATTGGCTGAACATGCGCAGGCCAGTGGCCGCGAAAAGCAAAACGGGTCGAATTACGTTGTAGCTCTGAACCACGAGAACTGTATGTATTGATATAGCACAATTTTAGACACAGAAAGTAACACAAATTAATTTTATTAACGAACTGGATGACAAATTGTTTTACCTAGAATTCTCAAGACAGTCACTCTCACAAGTTTTAGAAACCTAGTTCAGATTACTGTTATTAATTATGATCTGTTGCAACATTAAACACTCACAAGTACTAAACTAATTTTTACAAAAAATTAAGACTTTTGTATAAGAAAAAATTTTGGCTAGAGTATCCACTTACATGATTCCACTAACACAAAAAAAATATTTCTTTATTATGTTGGTCACTCGCAGCTCCCTCGCTGCTGTCTTAATTTTTTGTTGGTCACTGGCAGCTCCCTCGCTGCTGTCTTATTTGTTGTTGCTTGTTGCAGCTCCTGTGCTGCTGTTTGGTTATTAGTGGATGTGGAGTCCGACCACTAGTTGGGCGCCAATTACAAAGCTCCAGTCCTGTTAAGGGTGAAGATTAGGTTGAGAGGCAAACTGAGCCTCTTATTGCTGGCCTTGGGCTCAGACAATAAAACAAATTATTTTACGGCTAAGTGCCGGAGTGAATATTTATTTAAGCGACTTACTGGAAGAGCGCTGTATTCAAACTGATTTTTTAATACATAGAATATTTCACTTAAGCTAAGCCCAAAATTCGCATCATGCCACAATGTCATGGTCGGCAAGCCGACTCAGCAAATCTTCGGCGATAACGGAAACTCTTGCAGCAAAACAAAAGTGTCCGGTTACCGTCGCTGACCATTGCAGCTATAGCGCGCTGATACAATTTATGCAATGTCGCAATTGCGAGGGCTGCTACTTAACTTATGGAGCACGCGATAGCGAGGGTAGATTATGAACTTATAAAATATCCTATGTTAAGTGTTACTTGTTAACTTATATTCTTGATCAGGATCAACAACCGAGTCGATCATGTCCGTCTGTATGAACACGCAGATCTCGGAGACTATAAGAGCTAGAGCCACTAAATTTGGTAATTAGACTCGTGTGGAATCAATTGGAATTTCGGCCACGCCCCCTTACGCCCCCGGAATTTACATTAAACTGTTTTTCTTAAAAAGTATAGCAGATAGACACATCAAATATGGTTTATATACTCGTTTAGTTAGCGCGCAGAAAATATGTAGTTGTTCCAACTTTTTGCCACGCCCCCTTACGCCCCCGGAATTTACAAAAAACAGATTTTCTTAAAAACTATGAAAGCTACCGACATTAAATTTGGTATGTATGTACCTTAATACACGCGCAGATATTGACTATTTAAAAATTTTGCCACGCCCATTTCCGCCCCCGCAAATTAAACAAAACTGATTTTCTCGAAAACTAACAAAGCTAAAGTCACCAAATTTAGTATGTATACTGGCTTAGTATGCGCGCAGAATATATGTATTTTAATACGTTGCCACGCCCACTTCCGCCTCCATAATTTAGAAAAAACCGATTGTCTCTTGCAATTTTTTGACCATCGCGATCAGACTAATTAAACTTATCTATTTCTATCAAACTACCAAATTTGATTGAAATCGGACTAGAAACATGCAAAATATACGTATGAACGTATTTTGCTACGCGATCCATAAGGGCAGAATTGGCCGTTGGCTAGTGGCGGCGCTAGAGTGCTCGTGTATTTGTAGAGTAAAAGATAGCATACGGTATGAGGCATGTTAAAACAATTTAATAGACATACATTTGGTTTTCGAAATTTTTATTATTTGTTTCACCTGGTGTATGGTATACCCAAGTCGGCGAGACGACTTACTTACTTCATTTTTATTGTTTTTTAGGCGTTTTTGTGTTTTTTTTTTTCGCTTTTAATCCCACTTCTGAAATTGATTTAAGGGAGTCATGATGATTGTGACATTTGGACAAGAAATTCTAGTAATATTTGTTGTTTTTGTTTTATTGGGTCAGCATTTGCATGTGTTACTGAGGCATATTTTTTAGATATGCTTTGTATGATTTCAAAGCAGGATAGGATGTCCTTGCCAAATGCTTCAAATGCATCGTCATTGAGCTTTTGAAAAGAAATCACGTTTGTATGAGGTTCTACTGTTAGATTTTTGGGTTTAATTTTAGGGTTTACTGTTTTTTTGTTTTGAAGGACTGACGCATATGATGCAATGTTTTTGGATAATGAATTTTTTGCATTTTGTAAGGTTCGGTTTATATGTTGGATGGACGTTTGTTGTTTCTTTTTAAGTGCCTCCATTCGGGCTATTCGGACAGGGCATATATTGGCATTGGCGGTATGTTGCCCGCTACAGTTAACGCATTGTGTTTTATTTTGTTCGGACGGACTTTCTGATTTTGTAATTTTGCAGTTGCCATGCTCATGCTTCTCTGTACACTTGACGCAACGGTATTGCATTTCGCAGTTGCTGGCGGTGAATTGGGCTTTAAATTTTCAATTATAATCCGGCACTTTAATAGGGTTCTAATGCTATAGATTTGTTTGATATTCTCGGATTTAGCAAACTGTACTAGCCAGAGAATCTTTTTAAATGGCTTCACCGATATTATCTTTTGCTCAGGTAAGCAAGACATTAGGGCTGATTGTATTTCTTGTGCCTCATATACTGTCTGAGGTAGTTTCTAGATTGAAAACTTGTATGTGCATGAGATTTTTATTTATTACATTAATGGTAAACTTTTGATCTGGTATGAATTTGCTCAACTTACCGACAATTTCTTTTGCATTTTGGTTATATATAGCTATTATTGGTATTTGCGTTTTGAGGCTTATGTTCGCTTCACCGGGAGGTGCTGCTAGTGTACTGTTACGTTCCATCACTGCTTTGGAAGCCGCTTTCGATGAGGTTGCAGTTAGAGGTGGAGAACTATCGATTGTGGGCACCATCGATAGTGGACGATAGTAAATTTTAAACTATCGATTTGTTGGGCTTAATAGTTTTTTTGTTGCCAAGGATGCTGTTTTTAATTCGTAATTATATACGAAATGACTGGTCACGGTCAAAAAACTATCATTGGCACATGACGTCCACAAGTCGCATGTTATCGCTATATCCGACACATTTTCAAGAATCTCTGATAACTTGCCTGAAGTGTTCTTACAGAAGTTCAACATAAGCACATCTCGCAAGTGTGTTTTACTTGGCAATCTGTATCTAGGATCCAAAATATTACTGTACTTAACAAAGCCTTCGTTTTCTACAATATTGTAGGGCGGCACGTCTTTGGCAATCATCTCTGTTAAAGCTTTGTCAATGTCGACCTTTCGTTTAGAATTTGTATCGTACATGACAGCTCTTTTAAAGTACGACGCTACAGAATTCATGCTCGAACTGCTACTGCTTGCAGTGTTGATCCTCTCATCCCGTACAGCTGGTGTGCTCGAATCTGGCTTTTTTACCTCCAGTCCAGGATGAAACCTTTTCAAGTGATCGTGTAGGTTTGTCGTGTTGCCGGAAGTCTTATATTCCTTTCCGCAGTGCAAACATTTTGCAAACTTCTTGTCCTCGGATCTCTTAAAATACTTCCAGACATTGGAAATTTTAATTTTTTTTTTATTTTTAGTACCGTGCTGGAACAGTCGCTCCGCCTTGTCCCGTCTTGCATCGCTTGACCCCGACGCTCGGCGTTTACCTTAAATAGGTAACATATATTGTCTAATAGTTATGTATAATACATTAAACATACCCATTTTTAAATAACGATCCATGATTCACTCTTTTTCTGTCTGAAATTATTCACGCCAATTAGAAGTAAAACAAATTTATCAGCGATGTGAGACGCCCACTACCGATGGCACCATCGATAGTGGATGGGCCACTATCGAAAGTGTCTGCTACTATCGATTGTGGCTCGATAGTGCCGATAGTTCTCCACCTCTAGTTGCAGTGTCCTGGTTTCCTCTATTTTCTGATCCTACTGGTCTTGGCGATGCTGCTGCCCTGCCTTGCTTTGCCAGTAATTCCTGATTGTCAATTTCTATTGAATCAGACGTGTTTGATGACGGCTTTTTTTTCCTATTGGCTCGTCCAGACTTTCCCTTAGCTGTCTGTTTAGCCTTCTTTAGAGCGGGAAAATCAGTTTCTGAGTCTGAATCTGAAGCTTCTTCGGACTCTTCATCAGGAGAAAATAGCGAAGCTTATTTATTTCCAATTAAGTGTTTAATATCAGACGATATGCCGAGTTTTTTGTGTTGATTTTTCATGTTTTGCGCATGCTGTTGTTGTTTGAGTAGCTGCTGATATTGCTGCTGCGATTGTTGTAGTTGTTGTTGACTTTGGTGTAGTTGTTGTTGCATTTCTTGTATTTGCATTTGGGGCGCATTGGTTTCAACGCTTGCTTGGTCATGTTCTTCTTGTAATATTTTTTTACTTTCTAAATAGTCACTCTCGGACGAGTAATGAGATGAGGAGATTTCGCAATGTTTGCGTTTGATTAATGTGATTTAACTCGTGGCCTGAATATCTGGTAGATTTTGCTAATTGGACATTTTGCCCTTTTTAGGCTTTGCTCTATGTGACTTTTAAAGTTTAACTTTTGGTCGTATATTATGCCCAGGTATTTTAGTTCAGATTTTATTTCTACCTGGATATTTCCATTGATATATATTTTTGGTATGAAGTTTCGAGCGTTTTGGTAAATATCTGATAGTTTGGGACCTTTAAATATGCAACATTCGCATTTGCCGGTGTTGAGTTTTAAGCGCCATTTTACGAAATATCTACAAAGCTTATCTAGATATTTATTTATGTCAATTTCTGCACTACTATTCTTGCTGACGCCAACAATAGGATATCATCTGCATACACTAGAGGTTGCACACAAGCAGTTGAAGTCGAGTTGGGGTTTATGGTAAAAGGAGGCATATCTGCTAGATATATATTATAAAGGATGGGAGCTAACCAGGACCCTTGAGGCACACCAGCTGTTGATGAGCGGGTGAGTGTAACTGTATATAATTCGAGTAATATTATGGTTAAAATTAAAAATAAAATTAATTTTGTATATTAAGCCGTTCGTCCAAACTGTATCGAAGGCTTTTTCAAACTCTAGTGCACAGGCGATGGTGGCTCGCTTATGAGATAGATTATTGTAAATAAAATTGTTTGCTATAGCCAGAGAGTGGTTTGTGGATGAGGACTCCCTAAAGCCAAACTGTGAGTTTTCAAGAATTTGATTAATTTCTATATGGTTTTTTATTTTTTTCATTAACATTTTTTCAAAAAGTTGACTTATTGAGGAGAGGATTGATATGGGTCTGTACCCCTGGAGGTTATTAGGGTTTGCTTTGTAATTTGCTTGTAAATTTATAATACGTTGATCTATGTATTTGATGTTACTGAGTTGAATATTTTTTGTATATTGGTTTATAGTTGGGCTACTAAAATGCAAAGTCGATTATACTTGTTTACAACTCTCTTTTGATATACAATCGTTTTCTGACTTCTCATTAGATAGACGATAATTTTTAACACATTTATTTTTTGTACAATCATTTGACCACTGCTTAACTGCATTTTCAATTTCCTTTTCATCAAAAATTTTGCTTATTAACTTAAATTTACATATTGCCATAAAATTTCTTCCTAAAACCACATCATAACTTATTGACTCTTTTGCCACTAAATGCATGTCGAATTCCAATTTAATAATTCCTACAATAATGAAACATTTTATTTTTTTAGAAACGTGTAATTTGCTACTATTTATTCCAACATAGGTCTTTTCATTGAGGGAACATTCATTAAAGTTTTTTGAACATAAATTGTTTTTTTCAAATTTATTGACAAACTTAGAATTGATCTTTAATTCATTTTCAAAATGCATGTTTAAATAAGATAATTTTACAAAACTTATTGGGCTTTCTGAGTCGATGAGGCATTCTGTGTAAAAACACTTGCTAAAATTATTTTCAAAACAAATATTATAATCTTTTACATAATCGTTCTTAGCATTCTTCTTGTATTCGGAGCACGTTGCAATACGATGATCTGCACTGCCACAGCCATAACACGACCTATACTCCCGTTTTGGTTTGCGGCACTCACTGGCAAAATGGCCCAATGCGTTGCAATTGTAACATCGTTGAGCAGCTTTCTATTCCGGGTTGACAGTTTTCTTTCCCACAGGCGAAGTCGTCTTGGTCAGCGTTATCTTCTCAAACGCCTGCAACAGCTGATCCGGACTCCGAAAACACTGCATATGCGTCTGACGACGTAAATTTTTCTCGGGAATACCTTCGATCAGTTTATCGATCAGCTCCTCCTCACTGAGTTCTATTTCTGCAGCATAACATAATTTTGTGTTGATATAATGTGGAAAAATCTTCAGTTGCCAACCACTTGCATGCGTCAAACTTCCGTCGTTGCATCATAACATTTTTTTCCATGTGAAAAACGTCTTGAAGTTTGTTTAGCAACCCGTCTATTGGCATCTCTAGATGGTTTCCATTTGAGTACAGCCACATTCGCGCATCACTAGTTAATTTCGCCATCACTAGCATTCGCAACATTGTGAGGAACATATATTCGACAATAATGTTCCACACAACAACATGGAAATAACCAAAACGAGCGCAATGTAAAACCAAGGTTGCTGCAATTAAAACACGCAACATTTCGTTACGATACAACAAGTTCGATCGGACCACATACGACCAAACGACGAAATTGCTGTCGTCACAGCGGGAAGATGCGTGGGAGGCAGAAAACGAAAGAATCAACGGCTGGAGAGCATACGCACAAGAGAGAGGGCTGCGGTGCTCCAATCACAAGAGGGCATGGACCGGTTAAGAGAGAGTATGCATGAACATTTGAGAATGTAGCAATACAGGCAGCACACCTACACTATGCGTGTGCCGATTGAGCGCGGGTACCGGTGGATGGAGCGCGCTCTATGAGGCTGGACAAGCAGAGAGACAAAAAAGGTCAAAGTGATGGCGAAGCATGTCTAACGGGGAGTAATGGGGGCTGTGTGCATACCAAGTAAAGCCAATATCATCGATCAAGTTCGATGGGCAAAGGAGGATTCGGTTATATGTCTACGAGGCGAATAACGTATTGATGACGTGGGCAAATGATTTTTAGTTAATGTTGAAGTAAATTAACTAAAGCCAAATAAACGAAAATCAATATGTTGTTCACATAAAGTAAATGGCCATTCAGAAAAGCAACAATGCCCAAAACTGAGAGAACGAGCCAAAAGGAGAAGGACATTGGAGAGCAGAGAAATAAACTAGAAAAGGATGGAAGCCCGCATAGCAACAGAGCCGCTATTTGGGCAGAGCAGAGGAACAAGGACAGGAATTTAATGGGCGCACAGCAGGCCAGAAAGTGGATGCGGCTGCGCCAAGGACTTGTACGGGACTTTCACCACGCATAGCAACCACGTATAGCGGTATCACACCAAGTGATTCTGGAGGCCCAGGATGCCTATATAAGGAGAGCAGCGAGTCAGGACATTATCAAGTCGTCGAGTCAAGATCAAGCAATTAAGTCATCGAGTGCTGATCAACAACAAACGAAGCAACAAATCTCTTTTGGCCTTACGAGTAACCATAAGAATATTTGGCGCCTAGCAATCTACAAGTGCGAGCAAGTCATCGAGTTGTAAGGCCTTACGAGTAACCTTATAGACTCATTAAACAACAACTAAATCTAAAGCAGTTATATATGTACATGATTATTGTGTCGTGATTTATATAGGTAAACATTTAACCAAAAACCCAAAACATACAAATAAACCACAACATACATTTATATATACATAAATTATTGTGTCGTGATTTCACTGGGGCACAAAATAAAATTGTTGTGCCGAACCTCGCCCTAAAGCTTGAAATTATCCTGAAGGCCGAAAAAAGATCGTTACAACATATTGTCATCTAATTTGTTAATGGCAACAATTGACTTTAGTTGCGCAACCCAAATTGTTGCGGAACTTTTGCCATCAAACTCTGGCAACATGTCTTTGACAGCACTCAGCATCATGTTGCTACCGCCGTTGTTGCTCTCTTTTTGCGATCTTTTCAACATTTCGTTTTCTAATTTCATGAGTTTCATCCTCATTTTTAACAGTTGTACTTCTGCACTGTCGTTTTCGTTCTCTTCTTCCTCCGTGCCTTCGCCAACTGGGCGTCCAATTTGTATTCCAGCGCCGCTGTCGTTCAAATTTTCGTCTGCACTTTGCACACTGTTGTTGTTGTTGTGCTCGTTTTCGTGTAGACCATAGCTCGCAAATAACAATTGAGTGTTTTGCGACGTCTTCAAATAAGTCTCTTTACTGAGTATTTGAAAAGAATACTCGCGAGCAGAGTATGGATAATCTCTTCGTTTTTCTCACACGCGCTCGGACAACAATCGTTTTTTTGGTTTCTTTTTCGTCTCACTTAGACCGCGAGTATTTGCATGAGTAAATGAAGCAAAACGTCTTTGAGCGAGTGATGCTTATTAAACGTCGGAGCTCAATAGGAGCAGACAATTGAAACACTCTGTTATTAATTAAGATAAACAATTAGTCAAAATAAATAGGAAATATTCATTGAATTCATTTATGTTGTTTTTTTTTTATTTTTTCTATTTTGGTTAAGTGGCCCTGTCATAAAGGCAACTGAACAACGGGGATCCGGGTTCGAATCCCTGGCTAGTGTATGGATGTGGTTATCGTACAAGCCGATGGCCGCAGTAGCTAGTGCTTGGAAAAATTGTAAGGTTGATAATTTTCAACTATGTATATCCTAAACTAAATAAAACAAACAAATATTTTTTCTATTTTTAATCAAGTATTCGATTGAAGCTAGAAAAAAAAAAGAATTCTCGGAGAAAAATTAAATATTTTTGACTTATTACTTACATTAAGAAAAATGAACAAAATAAAACAAAGTAAATATTATTTATTAAAAAAAATCCTTAAAGAGTGTTTGCAAGACTTTTTGAATTAACTTATTTAGTCATTCAATCACTCACTGAGTCTCAACTCGCGAGCGACAATTATATTACTCCCGAGAGAATCGTTAAAAGAGTTCAACACGAAGAACTCAACAACAACTCTCAAGCGAAGACCGAAGCAAAATAGAAAAAACCCTCTTGCTCAGAGTGGGAGCAAATTTTTTCTGTTGTTTCGTTTTCTGCTTAGAGATTGAGCGTAAAGAAAAAACACTCAATTGTTATTTGCGAGCTATGGTGTAGACTCTCCGTTACAAATCTAACGGCGCCTTCGTTTTCGTCTTGAATTTGCATTGCGTTGTTGGAGTCTTCATCTTTGTCTTGATTTTGCATTGCTTTGTCATTTTTGTCGATTTCACCAGAATTTTCTGGCTCTGCGCGTGGCGGCCCCTCGCCATGCGCTATTAATGGGACTTCACTAATCCGAGCCGCTAAAGCCACCTTGCTCCCATTTGTTGGCAATTCTAGACGTCCAAGCCAGCGTTTTAGTTCAGCGAGCGTATAATCACTTGCATTGATTGCTTGCATTTTGAAGTCTGTGCACTTCACTTATTAATTTGTTGTTAATGTTTTTCGTTTATCTCAATGCAGCACATTAATTATACCATACACCCACAGGGTGTATATATTCTTGATCAGGATCAACAACCGAGTCGATCTAGCCATGTCCGTCTGTATGAACACGCAGATCTCGGAGACTATAAGAGCTAGAGCCACTAAATTTGGTAATTAGACTCGTGTGGAATCAATTGGAATTTCGGCCACGCCCCCTTACGCCCCCGGAATTTACATTAAACTGTTTTTCTTAAAAAGTATAGCAGATAGACACATCAAATATGGTTTATATACTCGTTTAGTTAGCGCGCAGAAAATATGTAGTTGTTCCAACTTTTTGCCACGCCCCCTTACGCCCCCGGAATTTACAAAAAACAGATTTTCTTAAAAACTATGAAAGCTACCGACATTAAATTTGGTATGTAAGCTACCTTAATACACGCGCAGATATTGACTATTTAAAAATTTTGCCACGCCCATTTCCGCCCCCGCAAATTAAACAAAACTGATTTTCTCGAAAACTAACCAAGCTAAAGTCACCAAATTTAGTATGTATACTGGCTTAGTACGCGCGCAGAATATATGTATTTTAATACGTTGCCACGCCCACTTCCGCCTCCATAATTTAGAAAAAACCGATTGTCTCTTGCAATTTTTTGACCATCGCGATCAGACTAATTAATCTTATCTATTTCTATCAAACTACCAAATTTGATTGAAATCGGACTAGAAACATGCAAAATATACGTATGAACGTATTTTGCTACGCGATCCATAAGGGCAGAATTGGCTAGTGGCGGCGCTAGAGTGCTCGTGTGTTTGTAGAGTAAAAGATAGCATACGGTATGAGGCATGTTAAAACAATTTAATAGACATACATTTGGTTTTCGAAATTTTTATTATTTGTTTCACCTGGTGTATGGTATACCCAAGTCGGCGAGACGACTTACTTACTTCATTTTTATTGTTTTTTAGGCGTTTTTGTGTTTTTTTTTTCGCTTTTAATCCCACTTCTGAAATTGATTTAAGGGAGTCATGATGATTGTGACATTTGGACAAGAAATTCTAGTAATATTTGTTGTTTTTGTTTTATTGGGTCAGCATTTGCATGTGTTACTGAGGCATATTTTTTAGATATGCTTTGTATGATTTCAAAGCAGGATAGGATGTCCTTGCCAAATGCTTCAAATGCATCGTCATTGAGCTTTTGAAAAGAAATCACGTTTGTATGAGGTTCTACTGTTAGATTTTTGGGTTTAATTTTAGGGTTTACTGTTTTTTTGTTTTGAAGGACTGACGCATATGATGCAATGTTTTTAGATAATGAATTTTGTGCATTTTGTAAGGTTCGGTTTATATGTTGGATGGACGTTTGTTGTTTCTTTTTAAGTGCCTCCATTCGGGCTATTCGGACAGGGCATATATTGGCATTGGCGGTATGTTGCCCGCTACAGTTAACGCATTGTGTTTTATTTTGTTCGGACGGACTTTCTGATTTTGTAATTTTGCAGTTGCCATGCTCATGCTTCTCTGTACACTTGACGCAACGGTATTGCATTTCGCAGTTGCTGGCGGTGAATTGGGCTTTAAATTTTCAATTATAATCCGGCACTTTAATAGGGTTCTAATGCTATAGATTTGTTTGATATTCTCGGATTTAGCAAACTGTACTAGCCAGAGAATCTTTTTAAATGGCTTCACCGATATTATCTTTTGCTCAGGTAAGCAAGACATTAGGGCTGATTGTATTTCTTGTGCCTCATATACTGTCTGAAGTAGTTTCTAGATTGAAAACTTGTATGTGCATGAGATTTTTATTTATTACATTAATGGTAAACTTTTGATCTGGTATGAATTTGCTCAACTTACCGACAATTTCTTTTGCATTTTGGTTATATATAGCTATTATTGGTATTTGCGTTTTGAGGCTTATGTTCGCTTCACCGGGAGGTGCTGCTAGTGTACTGTTACGTTCCATCACTGCTTTAGAAGCCGCTTTCGATGAGGTTGCAGTTAGAGGTGGAGAACTATCGATTGTGGGCACCATCGATTTTGGGCACCATCGATAGTGGACGATAGTAAATTTTAAACTATCGATTTGTTGGGCTTAATATTTTTTTTGTTGCCAAGGATGCTGTTTTTAATTCGTAATTATATACGAAATGACTGGTCACGGTCAAAAAACTATCATTGGCACATGACGTCCACAAGTCGCATGTTATCGCTATATCCGACACATTTTCAAGAATCTCTGATAACTTGCCTGAAGTGTTCTTACAGAAGTTCAACATAAGCACATCTCGCAAGTGTGTTTTACTTGGCAATCTGTATCTAGGATCCAAAATATTACTGTACTTAACAAAGCCTTCGTTTTCTACAATATTGTAGGGCGGCACGTCTTTGGCAATCATCTCTGTTAAAGCTTTGTCAATGTCGACCTTTCGTTTAGAATTTGTATCGTACATGACAGCTCTTTTAAAGTACGACGCTACAGAATTAATGCTCGAACTGCTACTGCTTGCAGTGTTGATCCTCTCATCCCGTACAGCTGGTGTGCTCGAATCTGGCTTTTTTACCTCCAGTCCAGGATGAAACCTTTTCAAGTGATCGTGTAGGTTTGTCGTGTTGCCGGAAGTCTTATATTCCTTTCCGCAGTGCAAACATTTTGCAAACTTCTTATCCTCGGATCTCTTAAAATACTTCCAGACATTGGAAATTTTAATTTTTTTTTTATTTTTAGTACCGTGCTGGAACAGTCGCAGTCCGCCTTGTCCCGTCTTGCATCGCTTGACCCCGACGCTCGGCGTTTACCTTAAATAGGTAACATATATTGTCTAATAGTTATGTATAATACATTAAACATACCCATTTTTAAATAACGATCCATGATTCACTCTTTTTCTGTCTGAAATTATTCACGCCAATTAGAAGTAAAACAAATTTATCAGCGATGTGAGACGCCCACTACCGATGGCACCATCGATAGTGGATGGGCCACTATCGAAAGTGTCTGCTACTATCGATTGTGGCTCGATAGTGCCGATAGTTCTCCACCTCTAGTTGCAGTGTCCTGGTTTCCTCTATTTTCTGATCCTACTGGTCTTGGCGATGCTGCTGCCCTGCCTTGCTTTGCCAGTAATTCCTGATTGTCAATTTCTATTGAATCAGACGGGTTTGATGACGGCTTTTTTTTCCTATTGGCTCGTCCAGACTTTCCCTTAGCTGTCTGTTTAGCCTTCTTTAGAGCGGGAAAATCAGTTTCTGAGTCTGAATCTGAAGCTTCTTCGGACTCTTCATCAGGAGAAAATAGCGAAGCTTATTTATTTCCAATTAAATGTTTAATATCAGACGATATGCCGAGTTTTTTGTGTTGATTTTTGATGTTTTGCGCATGCTGTTGTTGTTTGAGTAGCTGCTGATATTGCTGCTGCGATTGTTGTAGTTGTTGTTGACTTTGGTGTAGTTGTTGTTGCATTTCTTGTATTTACATTTGGGGCGCATTGGTTTCAACGCTTGCTTGGTCATGTTCTTCTTGTAATATTTTTTTACTTTCTAAATAGTCACTCTCGGACGAGTAATGAGATGAGGAGATTTCGCAATGTTTGCGTTTGATTAATGTGATTTAACTCGTGGCCTGAATATCTGGTAGATTTTGCTAATTGGACATTTTGCCATTTTTAGGCTTTGCTCTATGTGACTTTTAAAGTTTAACTTTTGGTCGTATATTATGCCCAGGTATTTTAGTTCAGATTTTATTTCTACCTGGATATTTCCATTGATATATATTTTTGGTATGAAGTTTCGAGCGTTTTGGTAAATATCTGATAGTTTGGGACCTTTAAATATGCAACATTCGCATTTGCCGGTGTTGAGTTTTAAGCGCCATTTTACGAAATATCTACAAAGCTTATCTAGATATTTATTTATGTCAATTTCTGCACTACTATTCTTGCTGACGCCAACAATAGGATATCATCTGCATACACTAGAGGTTGCACACAAGCAGTTGAAGTCGAGTTGGGGTTTATGGTAAAAGGAGGCATATCTGCTAGATATATATTATAAAGGATGGGAGCTAACAAGGACCCTTGAGGCACACCAGCTGTTGTTGAGCGGGTGAGTGTAACTGTATATAATTCGAGTAATATTATGGTTAAAATTAAAAATAAAATTAATTTTGTATATTAAGCCGTTCGTCCAAACTGTATCGAAGGCTTTTTCAAAATCTAGTGCACAGGCGATGGTGGCTCGCTTATGAGATAGATTATTGTAAATAAAATTGTTTGCTACAGCCAGAGAGTGGTTTGTGGATGAGGCCTCCCTAAAGCCAAACTGTGAGTTTTCAAGAATTTGATTAATTTCTATATGGTTTTTTATTTTTTTCATTAACATTTTTTCAAAAAGTTGACTTATTGAGGAGAGGATTGATATGGGCCTGGATTACTCTGGCACACTTCCAAGTGGAGGAAAAGTATCAACAATTATAGCAATGGTTGAAAATAGCTGCGATATGTTTTAATACTAATATGTTGCATCTTTTTAGGAGGAAGTTACTAGTCTCATCTGGTCCTAAGGTTTTCTTATTGTTCTTGGATCTTAACCATTGAAAAAGCTGGTCGGCATTCGTGAAACCAAGTTCGGCAGCACCTTGCCAGTTACCTTCCGCGTTCTGAGAAGGACTGAAGTAATGTATATAATGAGCAGATGTCTGAACAATTTCTTCTAAAACAATTTAATAGACATACATTTGGTTTTCGAAATTTTTATTATTTGTTTCACCTGGTGTATGGTATACCCAAGTCGGCGAGACGACTTACTTACTTCATTTTTATTGTTTTTTAGGCGTTTTTGTGTTTTTTTTTTCGCTTTTAATCCCACTTCTGAAATTGATTTAAGGGAGTCATGATGATTGTGACATTTGGACAAGAAATTCTAGTAATATTTGTTGTTTTTGTTTTATTGGGTCAGCATTTGCATGTGTTACTGAGGCATATTTTTTAGATATGCTTTGTATGATTTCAAAGCAGGATAGGATGTCCTTGCCAAATGCTTCAAATGCATCGTCATTGAGCTTTTGAAAAGAAATCACGTTTGTATGAGGTTCTACTGTTAGATTTTTGGGTTTAATTTTAGGGTTTACTGTTTTTTTGTTTTGAAGGACTGACGCATATGATGCAATGTTTTTAGATAATGAATTTTGTGCATTTTGTAAGGTTCGGTTTATATGTTGGATGGACGTTTGTTGTTTCTTTTTAAGTGCCTCCATTCGGGCTATTCGGACAGGGCATATATTGGCATTGGCGGTATGTTGCCCGCTACAGTTAACGCATTGTGTTTTATTTTGTTCGGACGGACTTTCTGATTTTGTAATTTTGCAGTTGCCATGCTCATGCTTCTCTGTACACTTGACGCAACGGTATTGCATTTCGCAGTTGCTGGCGGTGAATTGGGCTTTAAATTTTCAATTATAATCCGGCACTTTAATAGGGTTCTAATGCTATAGATTTGTTTGATATTCTCGGATTTAGCAAACTGTACTAGCCAGAGAATCTTTTTAAATGGCTTCACCGATATTATCTTTTGCTCAGGTAAGCAAGACATTAGGGCTGATTGTATTTCTTGTGCCTCATATACTGTCTGAAGTAGTTTCTAGATTGAAAACTTGTATGTGCATGAGATTTTTATTTATTACATTAATGGTAAACTTTTGATCTGGTATGAATTTGCTCAACTTACCGACAATTTCTTTTGCATTTTGGTTATATATAGCTATTATTGGTATTTGCGTTTTGAGGCTTATGTTCGCTTCACCGGGAGGTGCTGCTAGTGTACTGTTACGTTCCATCACTGCTTTAGAAGCCGCTTTCGATGAGGTTGCAGTTAGAGGTGGAGAACTATCGATTGTGGGCACCATCGATTTTGGGCACCATCGATAGTGGACGATAGTAAATTTTAAACTATCGATTTGTTGGGCTTAATATTTTTTTTGTTGCCAAGGATGCTGTTTTTAATTCGTAATTATATACGAAATGACTGGTCACGGTCAAAAAACTATCATTGGCACATGACGTCCACAAGTCGCATGTTATCGCTATATCCGACACATTTTCAAGAATCTCTGATAACTTGCCTGAAGTGTTCTTACAGAAGTTCAACATAAGCACATCTCGCAAGTGTGTTTTACTTGGCAATCTGTATCTAGGATCCAAAATATTACTGTACTTAACAAAGCCTTCGTTTTCTACAATATTGTAGGGCGGCACGTCTTTGGCAATCATCTCTGTTAAAGCTTTGTCAATGTCGACCTTTCGTTTAGAATTTGTATCGTACATGACAGCTCTTTTAAAGTACGACGCTACAGAATTAATGCTCGAACTGCTACTGCTTGCAGTGTTGATCCTCTCATCCCGTACAGCTGGTGTGCTCGAATCTGGCTTTTTTACCTCCAGTCCAGGATGAAACCTTTTCAAGTGATCGTGTAGGTTTGTCGTGTTGCCGGAAGTCTTATATTCCTTTCCGCAGTGCAAACATTTTGCAAACTTCTTATCCTCGGATCTCTTAAAATACTTCCAGACATTGGAAATTTTAATTTTTTTTTTATTTTTAGTACCGTGCTGGAACAGTCGCAGTCCGCCTTGTCCCGTCTTGCATCGCTTGACCCCGACGCTCGGCGTTTACCTTAAATAGGTAACATATATTGTCTAATAGTTATGTATAATACATTAAACATACCCATTTTTAAATAACGATCCATGATTCACTCTTTTTCTGTCTGAAATTATTCACGCCAATTAGAAGTAAAACAAATTTATCAGCGATGTGAGACGCCCACTACCGATGGCACCATCGATAGTGGATGGGCCACTATCGAAAGTGTCTGCTACTATCGATTGTGGCTCGATAGTGCCGATAGTTCTCCACCTCTAGTTGCAGTGTCCTGGTTTCCTCTATTTTCTGATCCTACTGGTCTTGGCGATGCTGCTGCCCTGCCTTGCTTTGCCAGTAATTCCTGATTGTCAATTTCTATTGAATCAGACGGGTTTGATGACGGCTTTTTTTTCCTATTGGCTCGTCCAGACTTTCCCTTAGCTGTCTGTTTAGCCTTCTTTAGAGCGGGAAAATCAGTTTCTGAGTCTGAATCTGAAGCTTCTTCGGACTCTTCATCAGGAGAAAATAGCGAAGCTTATTTATTTCCAATTAAATGTTTAATATCAGACGATATGCCGAGTTTTTTGTGTTGATTTTTGATGTTTTGCGCATGCTGTTGTTGTTTGAGTAGCTGCTGATATTGCTGCTGCGATTGTTGTAGTTGTTGTTGACTTTGGTGTAGTTGTTGTTGCATTTCTTGTATTTACATTTGGGGCGCATTGGTTTCAACGCTTGCTTGGTCATGTTCTTCTTGTAATATTTTTTTACTTTCTAAATAGTCACTCTCGGACGAGTAATGAGATGAGGAGATTTCGCAATGTTTGCGTTTGATTAATGTGATTTAACTCGTGGCCTGAATATCTGGTAGATTTTGCTAATTGGACATTTTGCCCTTTTTAGGCTTTGCTCTATGTGACTTTTAAAGTTTAACTTTTGGTCGTATATTATGCCCAGGTATTTTAGTTCAGATTTTATTTCTACCTGGATATTTCCATTGATATATATTTTTGGTATGAAGTTTCGAGCGTTTTGGTAAATATCTGATAGTTTGGGACCTTTAAATATGCAACATTCGCATTTGCCGGTGTTGAGTTTTAAGCGCCATTTTACGAAATATCTACAAAGCTTATCTAGATATTTATTTATGTCAATTTCTGCACTACTATTCTTGCTGACGCCAACAATAGGATATCATCTGCATACACTAGAGGTTGCACACAAGCAGTTGAAGTCGAGTTGGGGTTTATGGTAAAAGGAGGCATATCTGCTAGATATATATTATAAAGGATGGGAGCTAACAAGGACCCTTGAGGCACACCAGCTGTTGTTGAGCGGGTGAGTGTAACTGTATATAATTCGAGTAATATTATGGTTAAAATTAAAAATAAAATTAATTTTGTATATTAAGCCGTTCGTCCAAACTGTATCGAAGGCTTTTTCAAAATCTAGTGCACAGGCGATGGTGGCTCGCTTATGAGATAGATTATTGTAAATAAAATTGTTTGCTACAGCCAGAGAGTGGTTTGTGGATGAGGCCTCCCTAAAGCCAAACTGTGAGTTTTCAAGAATTTGATTAATTTCTATATGGTTTTTTATTTTTTTCATTAACATTTTTTCAAAAAGTTGACTTATTGAGGAGAGGATTGATATGGGCCTGGATTACTCTGGCACACTTCCAAGTGGAGGAAAAGTATCAACAATTATAGCAATGGTTGAAAATAGCTGCGATATGTTTTAATACTAATATGTTGCATCTTTTTAGGAGGAAGTTACTAGTCTCATCTGGTCCTAAGGTTTTCTTATTGTTCTTGGATCTTAACCATTGAAAAAGCTGGTCGGCATTCGTGAAACCAAGTTCGGCAGCACCTTGCCAGTTACCTTCCGCGTTCTGAGAAGGACTGAAGTAATGTATATAATGAGCAGATGTCTGACCTACGCCAAATTGTCTTGATACCTGATGATCAATACGGTTTGTGTGTCGTCTAACGGCTTCATTAGTTAAAGACATTGTGTCATTTTGTTTGTGTACCGCTGTACAGCTGGTCTAGTTGATTTCATTCACATAGGTTCTTTACACAAATATTTTTTGCTTGTAAATTTATAATACGTTGATCTATGTATTTGATGTTACTGAGTTGAATATTTTTTTTATATTGGTTTATAGTTGGGCTACTAAAATGCAAAATCGATTATACTTGTTTACAACTCTCTTTTGATATACAATCGTTTTCTGACTTCTCATTAGATAGACGATAATTTTTAACACATTTATTTTTTGTACAATCATTTGACCACTGCTTAACTGCATTTTCAATTTCCTTTTCATCAAAAATTTTGCTTATTAACTTAAATTTACATATTGCCATAAAATTTCTTCCTAAAACCACATCATAACTCATTGACTCTTTTGCCACTAAATGCATGTCGAATTCCAATTTAATAATTCCTACAATAATGAAACATTTTATTTTTTTATAAACGTGTAATTTGCTACTATTTATTCCAACATAGGTCTTTTCATTGAGGGAACATTCATTAAAGTTTTTTGAACATAAATTGTTTTTTTCAAATTTATTGACAAACTTAGAATTGATCTTTAATTCATTTTCAAAATGCATGTTTAAATAAGATAATTTTACAAAACTTATTGGGCTCCCTGAGTCGATGAGGCATTCTGTGGAAAAACACTTGCTAAAATTATTTTCAAAACAAATATTATAATCTCTTACATAATCGTTCTTAGCCTTCTTCTTGTATTCGGAGCACGTTGCAATACGATGATCTGCACTGCCACAGCCATAACACGACCTATACTCCCGTTTTGGTTTGCGGCACTCACTGGCAAAATGGCCCAATGCGTTGCAATTGTAACATCGTTGAGCAGCTTTCTATTCCGGGTTGACAGTTTTCTTTCCCACAGCCGAAGTCGTCTTGGTCAGCGTTATCTTCTCAAACGCCTGCAACAGCTGATCCGGGAATACCTTCGATCAGTTTATCGATCAGCTCCTCCTCACTGAGTTCTATTTCTGCAGCCAACATAATTTTGTGTTGATATAATGTGGAAAAATCTTCAGTTGCCAACCACTTGCATGCGTCTAACTTCCGTCGTTGCATCATAACATTTTTTTCCATGTGAAAAACGTCTTGAAGTTTGTTTAGCAACCCGTCTATTGGCATCTCTAGATGGTTTCCATTTGAGTACAGCCACATTCGCGCATCACTAGTTAATTTCGCCATCACTAGCATTCGCAACATTGTGAGGAACATATATTCGACAATAATGTTCCACACAACAACATGGAAATAACCAAAACGAGCGCAATGTAAAACCAAGGTTGCTGCAATTAAAACACGCAACATTTCGTTACGATACAACAAGTTCGATCGGACCACATACGACCAAACGACGAAATTGCTGTCGTCACAGCGGGAAGATGCGTGGGAGGCAGAGAACGAAAGAATCAACGGCTGGAGAGCATACGCACAAGAGAGAGGGCTGCGGTGCTCCAATCACAAGAGGGCATGGACCGGTTAAGAGAGAGTATGCATGAACATTTGAGAATGTAGCAATACAGGCAGCACACCTACACCAGGGCCCGGCACAAAGAGAGCGCTAAAAAAGTTTAGTTGTATGTGTGCACTTGCTTGTATGCGTATGTTGCTTTACACTGCGCAAAATTAAACTTCATCAAATTCTGCCTCGAATCAAGAAAACGAGTGCAGTAAATAATCTTATGCAAGAAAAAGATAGAGAAAACAAAGCAGCGATCAATTTTTCCATGTGTGTTCTCTCAACAAAGCGGCATAGATCTGCTTGTGTCGAAATGCTGAGGGAAACTAAATCAACCCTCATCCTCTGTGTGAGGACTTCGGCAGCCGTTCGGTTACACGCATACGAGGTGCCGAACGTGTTCGTCCCCCGGGGGATATGAGTGCCGGGCTCTGACCTACACTATGCGTGTGCCGATTGAGCGCGGGTACCGGTGGATGGAGCGCGCTCTATGAGGCTGGACAAGCAGAGAGACAAAAAAGGTCAAAGTGATGGCGAAGCATGTCTAACGGGGAGTAATGGGGGCTGTGTGCATACCAAGTAAAGCCAATATCGTCGATCAAGTTCGATGGGCAAAGGGGGATTTGGTTATATGTCTACGAGGCGAATAACGTATTGATGACGTGGGCAAATGATTTTTAGTTAATGTTGAAGTAAATTAACTAAAGCCAAATGAACGAAAATCAATATGTTGTTCACATAAAGTAAATGGCCATTCAGAAAAGCAACAATGCCCAAAACTGAGAGAACGAGCCAAAAGGAGAAGGACATTGGAGAGCAGAGAAATAAACTAGAAAAGGATGGAAGCCCGCATAGCAACAGAGCCGCTATTTGGGCAGAGCAGAGGAACAAGGACAGGAATTTAATGGGCGCACAGCAGGCCAGAATGTGGATGCGGCTGCGCCAATGACTTGTACGGGACTTTCACCACGCATAGCAACCACGTATAGCGGTATCACACCAAGTGATTCTGGAGGCCCAGGATGCCTATATAAGGAGAGCAGCGAGTCAGGACATTATCAAGTCGTCGAGTCAAGATCAAGCAATCAAGTCATCGAGTGCTTATCAACAACAAACGAAGCAACAAATCTCTTTTGGCCTTACGAGTAACCATAAGAATATTTGGCGCCTAGCAATCTACAAGTGCGAGCAAGTCATCGAGTTGTAAGGCCTTACGAGTAACCTTATAGACTCATTAAACAACAACTAAATCTAAAGCAGTTATATATGTACATGAATTATTGTGTCGTGATTTATATAGGTAAACATTTAACCAAAAACCCAAAACATACAAATAAACCACAACATACATTTATATATACATAAATTATTGTGTCGTGATTTCACTGGGGCACAAAATAAAATTGTTGTGCCGAACCTCGCCCTAAAGCTTGAAATTATCCTGAAGGCCGAAAAAGGATCGTTACAACATATTGTCATCTAATTTGTTAATGGCAACAATTGACTTTAGTTGCGCAACCCAAATTGTTGCGGAACTTTTGCCATCAAACTCTGGCAACATGTCTTTGACAGCACTCAGCATCATGTTGCTACCGCCGTTGTTGCTCTCTTTTTGCGATCTTTTCAACATTTCGTTTTCTAATTTCATGAGTTTCATCCTCATTTTTAACAGTTGTACTTCTGCACTGTCGTTTTCGTTCTCTTCTTCCTCCGTGCCTTCGCCAACTGGGCGTCCAATTTGTATTCCAGCGCCGCTGTCGTTCAAATTTTCGTCTGCACTTTGCACACTGTTGTTGTTGTGCTCGTTTTCGTGTAGACCATAGCTCGCAAATAACAATTGAGTGTTTTGCGACGTCTTCAAATAAGTCTCTTTACTGAGTATTTGAAAAGAATACTCGCGAGCAGAGTATGGATAATCTCATCGTTTTTCTCACACGCGCTCGGACAACAATCGTTTTTTTGGTTTCTTTTTCGTCTCACTTAGACCGCGAGTATTTGCATGAGTAAATGAAGCAAAACGTCTTTGAGCGAGTGATGCTTATTAAACGTCGGAGCTCAATAGGAGCAGACAATTGAAACACTCTGTTATTAATTAAGATAAACAATTAGTCAAAATAAATAGGAAATATTCATTGAATTCATTTATGTTGTTTTTTTTTTTATTTTTTCTATTTTGGTTAAGTGGCCCTGTCATAAAGGCAACTGAACAACGGGGATCCGGGTTCAAATCCCTGGCTAGTGTATGGATGTGGTTATCGTACAAGCCGATGGCCGCAGTAGCTAGTGCTTGGAAAAATTGTTAGGTTGATAATTTTCAACTATGTATATCCTAAACTAAATAAAACAAACAAATATTTTTTCTATTGTTAATCAAGTATTCGATTGAAGCTAGAAAAAAAAAAGAATTCTCGGAGAAAAATTAAATATTTTTGACTTATTACTTACATTAAGAAAAATGAACAAAATAAAACAAAGTAAATATTATTTATTAAAAAAAATCCTTAAAGAGTGTTTGCAAGACTTTTTGAATTAACTTATTTAGTCATTCAATCACTCACTGAGTCTCAACTCGCGAGCGACAATTATATTACTCCCGAGAGAATCGTTAAAAGAGTTCAACACGAAGAACTCAACAACAACTCTCAAGCGAAGACCGAAGCAAAATAGAAAAAACCCTCTTGCTCAGAGTGGGAGCAAATTTTTTCTGTTGTTTCGTTTTCTGCTTAGAGATTGAGCGTAAAGAAAAAACACTCAATTGTTATTTGCGAGCTATGGTGTAGACTCTCCGTTACAAATCTAACGGCGCCTTCGTTTTCGTCTTGAATTTGCATTGCGTTGTTGGAGTCTTCATCTTTGTCTTGATTTTGCATTGCTTTGTCATTTTTGTCGATTTCACCAGAATTTTCTGGCTCTGCGCGTGGCGGCCCCTCGCCATGCGCTATTAATGGGACTTCACTAATCCGAGCCGCTAAAGCCACCTTGCTCCCATTTGTTGGCAATTCTAGACGTCCAAGCCAGCGTTTTAGTTCAGCGAGCGTATAATCACTTGCATTGATTGCTTGCATTTTGAAGTCTGTGCACTTCACTTATTAATTTGTTGTTAATGTTTTTCGTTTATCTCAATGCAGCACATTAATTATACCATACACCCACAGGGTGTATATATTCTTGATCAGGATCAACAACCGAGTCGATCTAGCCATGTCCGTCTGTATGAACACGCAGATCTCGGAGACTATAAGAGCTAGAGCCACTAAATTTGGTAATTAGACTCGTGTGGAATCAATTGGAATTTCGGCCACGCCCCCTTACGCCCCCGGAAATTACATTAAACTGTTTTTCTTAAAAAGTATAGCAGATAGACACATCAAATTTGGTTTATATATTCGTTTAGTTAGCGCGCAGAAAATATGTAGTTGTTCCAACTTTTTGCCACGCCCCCTTACGCCCCCGGAATTTACAAAAAACAGATTTTCTTAAAAACTATGAAAGCTACCGACATTAAATTTGGTATGTAAGCTACCTTAATACACGCGCAGATATTGACTATTTAAAAATTTTGCCACGCCCATTTCCGCCCCCGCAAATTAAACAAAACTGATTTTCTCGAAAACTAACAAAGCTAAAGTCACCAAATTTAGTATGTATACTGGCTTAGTATGCGCGCAGAATATATGTATTTTAATACGTTGCCACGCCCACTTCCGCCTCCATAATTTAGAAAAAACCGATTGTCTCTTGCAATTTTTTGACCATCGCGATCAGACTAATTAATCTTATCTATTTCTATCAAACTACCAAATTTGATTGAAATCGGACTAGAAACATGCAAAATATACGTATGAACGTATTTTGCTACGCGATCCATAAGGGCAGAATTGGCCGTTGGCTAGTGGCGGCGCTAGAGTGCTCGTGTCTTTGTAGAGTAAAAGATAGGTATGAGGCATGTTAAAACAATTTAATAGACATACATTTGGTTTTCGAAATTTTTATTATTTGTTTCATTTGTTTATTTATGGTATACCCAAGTCGGCGAGACGACTTACTTACTTCATTTTTATTGTTTTTTAGGGGTTTTTTTTTTTTTTTTTTTCGCTTTTAATCCCACTTCTGAAATTGATTTAAGGGAGTCATGATGATTGTGACATTTGGACAAGAAATTCTAGTAATATTTGTTGTTTTTGTTTTATTGGGTCAGCATTTGCATGTGTTACTGAGGCATATTTTTTAGATATGCTTTGTATGATTTCAAAGCAGGATAGGATGTCCTTGCCAAATGCTTCAAATGCATCGTCATTGAGCTTTTGAAAAGAAAACACGTTTGTATGAGGTTCTACTGTTAGATTTTTGGGTTTAATTTTAGGGTTTACTGTTTTTTTGTTTTGAAGGACTGACGCATATGATGCAATGTTTTTGGATAATGAATTTTTTGCATTTTGTAAGGTTCGGTTTATATGTTGGATGGACGTTTGTTGTTTCTTTTTAAGTGCCTCCATTCGGGCTATTCGGACAGGGCATATATTGGCATTGGCGGTATGTTGCCCGCTACAGTTAACGCATTGTGTTTTATTTTGTTCGGACGGACTTTCTGATTTTGTAATTTTGCAGTTGCCATGCTCATGCTTCTCTGTACACTTGACGCAACGGTATTGCATTTCGCAGTTGCTGGCGGTGAATTGGGCTTTAAATTTTCAATTATAATCCGGCACTTTAATAGGGTTCTAATGCTATAGATTTGTTTGATATTCTCGGATTTAGCAAACTGTACTAGCCAGAGAATCTTTTTAAATGGCTTCACCGATATTATCTTTTGCTCAGGTAAGCAAGACATTAGGGCTGATTGTATTTCTTGTGCCTCATATACTGTCTGAGGTAGTTTCTAGATTGAAAACTTGTATGTGCATGAGATTTTTATTTATTACATTAATGGTAAACTTTTGATCTGGTATGAATTTGCTCAACTTACCGACAATTTCTTTTGCATTTTGGTTATATTTAGCTATTATTGGTATTTGCGTTTTGAGGCTTATGTTCGCTTCACCGGGAGGTGCTGCTGGTGTACTGTTACGTTCCATCACTGCTTTGGAAGCCGCTTTCGATGAGGTTGCAGTTAGAGGTGGAGAACTATCGATTGTTGGCACCATCGATAGTGGACGATAGTAAATTTTAAACTATCGATAGTGGTCGATAGTGCCATCGACACTATCGATAGTGCCATCGATAGTATAACCCAAAAAAAACAAATTTAGTTTCAACATATATAGGAAAATTGAGCTTTAATTTAGCCAATAGTTGCGATTGAGAAAGAGCAGAATGTTAACATTTTTTTCCTTGAGTCGGGTTCGCCTCTCCGAAACAATTTGGCCCGCCTTGCTGAAGGCCCTTTCAGACTCTACGGATGTAGCGGGAACGCAGAGGTACTTTCCGAAAAGGCTTTTGATGAAGGGAAAATCAGTTTGATTAATCTGGAAAAAAATTAGTATATTTAATTATATAGAACTTATAATATGTTTTTAGGCATACCTTTATCCATAGCAAAGGGTCCGTATCTTGGGTAGCAATTGCTCTCTCCAGATATTGATTTTTCGTTATAATAGCATCCACTCGTGAATTTGCAGCTTTGTTTGTCGGACGCTCATCCAAAAAATCAAACAACGATCCGGGGCAACAATCAAATTATTTTCAACTCATTTTCTAAAAATGTTGATGCGTGTTCAGCGTTCGAACTGTATTGAAAACCATTTTTTTTGAATCGTGGATCCAAAAGCGTGGCCATCCTGCAGATTGTCCTTTGCTCATAAATGGATAGGCGCTTCTTAATTGATTCCATTAATATTTTTTGCATAGCTTTTCCTGGCAAGGTTTGAATCAGAAGTAAAGCATTGTCAATTTTTCGGGAAAGTCCATATGCCGTGGGTATAATAAGCGAAATGGTTACGTACTTTCCTCCTGAAATTTTGTCGCTTGCTTTCTGAAAGAAAGCTAATAATATTTCTATATCTTTAAGAACAAGTATTTCTTCAGCAGTGAATGGCTGCGGTGCATTTCTTGTTGACAATAATACTTTGGAAATAGCATCGTTTGTTTTTATAATTCGCTCAATCATAAAGTAGAAACTGTTCCATCTGGTGGGTGTCTCTTGCAGCAAGGTATACACTGAACCTTCTTGAACTACTTTAAATTTTTCGTTAGCTATCGTGCTTTGCTTGAAAAACCGGACAATCGATTTGCACTTCGTAAATAAATTTTGAAGCTCTCCGTCATTAACTTTCAATGCATCTTGCACCACCAGATTAACAGTGTGCGCAAAGCAAGGCAGATTACGTATCTGTAAGATCTCACATCCTTTGACCATGGAGCTGGCATTGTCCGTCACAATGCAAAGAATTTTGTTGAGGATCTTCCAATCGACGAATATTTCTTTCAATGTGTCTGCAATGTTTTGCGAACAGTGGTTTGTTGGGCTTATTAGTTTTTTTGTTGCCAAGGATGCTGTTTTTAATTCGTAATTATATACGAAATGACTGGTCACGGTCAAAAAACTATCATTGGCACATGACGTCCACAAGTCGCATGTTATCGCTATATCCGACACATTTTCAAGAATCTCTGATAACTTGCCTGAAGTGTTCTTACAGAAGTTCAACATAAGCACATCTCGCAAGTGTGTTTTACTTGGCAATCTGTATCTAGGATCCAAAATATTACTGTACTTAACAAAGCCTTCGTTTTCTACAATATTGTAGGGCGGCACGTCTTTGGCAATCATCTCTGTTATAGCTTTGTCAATGTCGACCTTTCGTTTAGAATTTGTATCGTACATGACAGCTCTTTTAAAGTACGACGCTACAGAATTCATGCTCGAACTGCTACTGCTTGCAGTGTTGATCCTCTCATCCCGTACAGCTGGTGTGCTCGAATCTGGCTTTTTTACCTCCAATCCAGGATGAAACATTTTCAAGTGATCGTGTAGGCTTGTCGTGTTGCCGGAAGTCTTATATTCCTTTCCGCAGTGCAAACATTTTGCAAACTTCTTATCCTCGGATCTCTTAAAATACTTCCAGACATTGGAAATTTTAATTTTTTTTTATTTTTAGTACCGTGCTGGAACAGTCGCAGTCCGCCTTGTCCCGTCTTGCATCGCTTGACCCCGACGCTCGGCGTTTACCTTAAATAGGTAACATATATTGTCTAATAGTTATGTGTATAATACATTAAACATACCCATTTTTAAATAACGATCCATGATTCACTCTTTTTCTGTCTGAAATTATTCACGCCAATTAGAAGTAAAACAAATTTATCAGCGATGTGAGACGCCCACTACCGATGGCACCATCGATAGTGGATGGGCCACTGTCGAAAGTGTCTGCTACTATCGATTGTGGCTCGATAGTGCCGATAGTTCTCCACCTCTAGTTGCAGTGTCCTGGTTTCCTCTATTTTCTGATCCTACTGGTCTTGGCGATGCTATTGGCTCGTCCAGACTTTCCCTTAGCTGTCTGTTTAGCCTTCTTTAGAGCGGGAAAATCAGTTTCTGAGTCTGAATCTGAAGCTTCTTCGGACTCTTCATCAGGAGAAAATATAATTTTTTGATATCTCACTTTGGACGGCAACTTTTGCACACCAGGGTTTGCTCTGGAAAAGAGTTACCAAAAAAGTTGCAAGGGTATACAAACTTTGACGCGGTCGAAGTTAGCCACGGCCCTCTGGTTAATAAAATGATTGTGTGGAAATTTCGAGCATGTCTTTGGTATTGGACGATTAAAAAGTTTTAGTTTTAGGCAATCAAATTTCAACTATATGTATTACAGAATGCAATTTTCCCATGTAATCCTACATAAAAATAGGAAAAATCAAAATTTTAAAAAAATTATTCATTTGTTATAAAATTTCAACAATTTACTTTAGATAATAATCAAAAAATTTTGAGTTATATAATTTATTCATATTCTAAATTGACTCTATTCGGTGAAAAATTACCAATATTGCAAAGTGCATGCAATTTTAGTTTTTGGTATTGAAAAAATAAAAATATTTATAAAAAAGAAATAAAAAAATTAATATTTATATAATTGTTTTTTTAATTAACTTTATTATTTAATTTGTTGCTAATGCCATAAACAGTGTGCTTAAATTTGTGCTATTATAATTATTCCTGTTAGTAGACCATCAATTGAAGAAATTTGTATACACTTTTTTTGTTAGCTAACAGGCAAAATAATAATACAATAAATAATTATTAATCATTTAAAAATCTTGCTAAACCTAACAATTAAACTAAACGTGTAGGATGGAAAAAATTATTTTTTTTATTTTATTTTAATTTAGGTAATTTAAAAATCCAATATTGATTTTTATGCTTTCTATAATTATTATAAATTAATGTTGTGTCCTTGCGCTTTTTGATTAGTATATACAAAATCAAAATTGATTAAGTTCAAATCGATCTGTATATAAATGTCAGACCTTAAAAAATATAAACAAAAATTATTGAATATTAAAGCTGGATATGTATATGACTAGTACATAACCATTATATGTCCAATATAACTGTTTTATAATAATTAAATGACATATATGTGAGTTGAGTGGGCTTACTCAACTAAGTTTATTGATTAATTTAATTTAAAGTAGTTTGGAAAAGTTACAATTATTCAGGTCTTAATCTGCTGCTTTGGTTCACTTGCTTTTTCTCTCACTGCTGCTTCGTCGACTCTCCCACTTCAACTGTCTCTCTCTCGAGCTCTTCTCTTCTGCTGTCTGCTGTACTCTCTGTTGTTCTGCTGTTAAACTGTGCTGTTCATGATTATCTGTCCGTTTGCTGCTTTTAAGCCTCTGTAACTCTCCATCGTACCTTACATTCGGCCATTCCTGATCATTCATCTGTCCCAGATGATAAATCGTCTTCGTTGTCCTTAAAATAGCCCCACATTTTCATATAGTCGCAACTGGTAGAAGTATTTGTAGGCCCTTCGACATGCGCTGCTTTCCTTACGTCGTATCTACCATTCCTTTTTACTTGCGTCACCTCATAAGGACCTAAATATTCGCTGGACAGTTTTTTTCCTGCGACAAACTGCGTCCTGCGTATGGCGACTAAGTCTCCAACCTGATATCCGGCCTCTAGCTTTCTTTTACTGTCAAAGTGCTTCTTATAAGACTTCTGCGCTTGTATAATTTCACCTTTCGCGTTCTGCCTCATTAGTTGGCGTTCTTCATCAAAGCGTTGGTACATCTCTTCTTCAATTAGCTGTATTAAACGGTCTGCTGGTTTATTGTTCATCTTCACACCAAACATGAGCTCGAACGGCGATTTTTTTGTCATTGTATGCGTCTGAGAAGTTGGCCGTAAATGCTGAGCCTCTGTCGGAAACTATACGCACAGGATTTCCGATGATTTGACCATATATCTATATTTTTTAGCGCTTCCTCGCAGCTTGTAGTTTTGGTCGGAAACAGCCAAATAAACTTTGTAAAAGCATCAATCATCGCCAAGATGTATTTTTACTGCTTCTTAGTGGCGTCCATGGGGCCTAAGTGGTCAATATGCAACGTATGAATTGGTTGGTCTCCTTTATCAACATAATTTAGTAAACCCTCTTTCTTGCCCAGTTTTTTGTTAAAAAGCATTTCACACAGTTATTCACAATCTGCTGAACATTTTGTTCGAGATGGGGAATCCAATAAGATTGATACACAGCATGAAGGGTTTTTTGCACGGCGAAGTGACCAACATTATAAGCGTCGATAATCAGCTCCTTTTCCATCTGCTTCGGAACAACAAGGAGATCGTTACCGTTTTCTTCCCTGTAAAGAAGTCCACCTTTCATCTTGTATCCCTCAAATGGACGGCTGCCTAAAATCTCCACATTGGGTTTAAGAGTATCATCTTTAGCTTGTACTGCTTTTATACGTGCTGTAATCTCCAGAGAAGCTACCAGTATACAAGGATTGCGACTTAGGCAGTCAACATGCTTTAGCCTTTCCCCTGGTCGATGTTCTACTTCGTAGTCAAAGTCTTGAAGATATATTATCCACAGTGAGAATCCCAGGCTTAGCTCCTCTGATGTATAGCTTCAGCACAGGCTCTGTAGTCAATGCATTCTTGAGTAATTGAAATGCTTTCATCTGAGAATCGCCCATTTTGAAGCTAACGTTCTTCTGCAAAAGGTCGGTTAATGGGCGTGCGATTTGGGAATAATTTAACATACATTTTCTGGAAAATCCAGTTAATCCCAAAAATCCTTGCACTGCCCTGACGTTTTTTGGCGTCGAAAACCTGCTGACGGCCACCGTTTTTTCTTGTCCAGGCCACACAATTTTATTTTCTATGTTATGACCCAAGAAGTATATCTTAGTCTGCATAAAGTGACATTTCCGCCATTTAATCTCAATCCAAATGCACTCCAAAGCACTCTTATGGAGTCTCAGCGTGAATAATTATGTCAGCAAAGCACAAACTCTTCCAATGTAAAAAGTTTAAAATCAAATCTGGAGCAGAGCCGCTTAATTGGGTGCAGAGACACAAATTGTGTGTCAATTGCTTCAAGCCGGACCATATGGCATAAATTGGAGGGGATGCTAAAAAACTGAGATAAAAAACATAACACAATGTTGCATTTAGAAACAGGCAACCAAATTGCTACATCTGCTTCTGCAGCTTCTGCATATGGAATTGGCAGAAAATACACCCTGTTGGCAACGGCCAAGGGAGTGGTAAAAGGGATCAATGAAAGAAGAGGAGAATTTCGAGTACTCCTGGATAGCGGCTCACAATTAAATCTCGTCTCAGAGAGACTAGTAAAGAAGTTATCGTTAAAAATTAATGAGACTCATGTGCACATAAATGGAGTGGGTGGTCAACCCACAACGCCATAAGCAAGGCGCGAGTAAGCTTGGTTGTACGGTCAAGATACAACAAGTTCGCAATGCTAGTTGAGGCATTTGTATTGCCACACATAATAGGTGACCAATCCACAGAAAAATAACGCAGAAAGTCACATTACCAGAAAACATTCAATTAGCGGACCCAACATTTGATAAACCAGGAAAAATTGATATGCTGTTGGGCGCTTATGATCACTGTGCTATACTGCTACCAGACAGAAGACGGGGCAATCTAAACCGTACAACATAACAAAATTCAGAGTTTGGATGTATGTATGGTAGGCATGACAAATCCAGAGGAATCTCTAGAAAGATTCTGGCAGCTAGACACACTAGAGCCAATGAAAAGGTACAAAGGTAAAAAGTATTGTGAAAGATTCTTCATCGATAACCTGCACACGGCGGCGGACAATCGACTAATTGTAAAGCTTCCATTTGCTGAAGAGGCGTCATCCCTTGGAGAATCTCGTGAACTAGCCATAAGAAGATTCATGTCGTTAGAGCGGCGAATAAGCCGCTCATTAAAAAAGGAGTATGTAAAATTTATGTCAGAATATGAACAGCTTGGACATATGAAGCAGGTAATGGTAGAACAAATTCCCAAGAACCATTACTTTATATCGCACCACTGTGTACTAAAGCCATAAAGTACCACCACCAAGCTAAGAGTGGTATTTGATGCATCATGCAAAACGTCATCAGGAAAATCACTGAACGACATTTTATATCCTGGACCAGTTATACAGAGTCAACTCTTCTCAATTTTTCTGCGGTTCAGGACACACAAATATGTGTTCGGAATTTTTGGCACCAAAAAACATGGAAAAATTTTCGTCTGGAGCATTAGCATTAAAAAATGACTTTTATGTTGATGATTGTCTTACAGGAGCAGACAGTTTACCAGAAGCCCTGCAAATAAGACAAGAGCTTCTAGAAATCCTGAGACCTAAGGGTTTCAACTAACGAAAATGGTGTTCAAATAGCAGTCAAATTCTAAAGGAAATTCAAAAAAGAAGATGCGATTGCTGACATAAATCTCGGTGACACACTGGAACAAACAAGTGTCAAAACATTGGGAATCATATGGGCACCCAAAGAATGCCCGATCAACCTATAAAAATGTCAAAATTTCGGTCAGATTGTTGTGCGCCAAGTCGAGAGTGTCTCGCCTTGAAAAGCAGACACTGCCCCGGGTGGAACTACAAGGTGGGGCAAAAGAAGTCATTCAGACCAAAAGAAGTCACCCGATGTTGTTTGGCTCTAATTATACCATACACCCATAGGGTGAAATGGTATATTAAAGTCGCCAAAATGTATGTAACAGGCAGAAGGAAGCATCTCCGACCCCACAAAGTATATATATTCTTGATCAGGATCAACAACCGAGTCGATCTAGCCATGTCCGTCTGTCCGTCCGTCCGTCTGTCCGTCTGTCCGTATGAACACCTAGATCTCGGAGACTGTAAGAGCTAGAGCCACCAAATTTGGTATGTAGACTCGTGTAGTATGTAGAGTGATCAAGTTTATTTTAAATTTTTGCCACGCCCCTTTCCGCCCCCGCAATTTAAAAAAAGCGTTTATCTCAAAAACTATTCCAGCTAGAGCCACCATATTTGGTATGTATATTCGTTTAGTAAATGCACACATTTTGTATGTATGAAAATTTTGCCACGCCCTTTTTCGCCCCCGTAATTTCAAAAACTTGATTATCTCCCGTATTTTTTTACCTTATGCAACCAAATTTGGCACACTTAAATTTAATACTAATATCTAGCAAAATAAATAATTTGATTTGCCGGAATTGGCCGTTGGCTGGTGGGGGCGCTAGGGTGCTCGTCTGATTGAGTGAACGAGATACTAAGAAATGATTGTAAGAAGCATGTGAAAATGCATTTATTTAATACAGTTGAAATATTTGCTTTACTGGTGTATGGTATACCTAAGTCGGCGAGACGACTTACTTACTTCATTTTTTATACCATACACCCATAGGGTGAAATGGTATATTAAAGTCGCCAAAATGTATGTAACAGGCAGAAGGAAGCATCTCCGAACCCACAAAGTATATATATTCTTGATCAGGATCAACAACCGAGTCGATCTAGCCATGTCCGTCTGTCCGTATGAACACCTAGATCTCGGAGACTGTAAGAGCTAGAGCCACCAAATTTGGTATGTAGACTCGTGTAGTATGTAGAGTGATCAAGTTTATTTTAAATTTTTGCCACGCCCCTTTCCGCCCCCGCAATTTAAAAAAAGCGTTTATCTCAAAAACTATTTCAGCTAAAGACACCATTTTTGGTATTTATATTCGCTTAGTAAATGCACACATTTTGTATATATACAAATTTCGCCACGCCCTTTTCCGCCTCCGTAATTTGAAAAACTTGATTATCTCCCGTATTTTTTTACCTTATGCAATCAAATTTGGCACACTTAAATTTAATACTAATATCTAGCAAATTTGATCAAAATCGGACAAAAAACCGTCGAGTTATGCATATAAACGTTTTTCCATAAGGCCGGAGTTGGCCGTTGGCTGGTGGGGGCGCTAGGGAGCTCGTATGATTGAGTGAGCGAGATACTAAGATATGCTTGTAAGAAGCATGTGAAAATGCATTTGTTTAATAAAGTTGAAATATTTGCTTTACTGGTGTATGGTATACCTATGTCGGCGAGACGACTTACTTACTTCATTTTTTATAAAAAACTTTGATTTTGGTTTTAAATTATGTTTATTTAAACATTGAGAAATTTATAAATAAACATGTTTTTTTTTTAGAAAAAAATGAGAGCCAAACAATATCGGATGACTTCTTTGGCCCGGAGGACTTCTTTTGCGCCACCTTGAATGTGCAGCTGTACTTGGAGCTGAACTTACGGAAAGAGCTCGACAGGATCTCCAATTAGGATCCGAAAGTGTTGAATCATTTCTCTGGTCAGACTCAACTAATTCACGGGCATCACATTTCCACACGTTTGTGGTTGACCAAAATACATGCAGTATCACATCCAAGACAATGGCGTCATGTGTCATCAGCGCTCAACGCAGCTGATGTTCTGTGATTTTGCTGTCAGATTTTCTGATTTCGATTTTTTGCTGTTGCTTTCGCTTCGACTGTTCATAGTTTCCGAAGCAGAAGCAACAGCACACAGCAAAACTGTTGACAGTTTTCAAACCCTGTTCAATATAACAAGGATTTGTCTTAGGGGCTCTCCATAAACTACGTAACGACAATTTTTGACCCCCCCACCCCCCGCCCCACCTGAATGCGTTACGTAATTTATGGACAGCCCCTTATTGCTTTTTAAGAAGAAATGATTTAGCATTATTTAATATATTTATTTACATATATAACATGTGTACATATTTAAAAATAGAAGGGCCATATCTTTATACTTTATATAAAAATTCTAAATTTATTTGAACTACGAAAGTATTTATATATTACTTGCAAATCTTACGTCTGCATTTTTTTATTGCGTAAATTTTGTAATGCTTAAGCTAAATAAATTATATCACAAATGTAAAAAGTTTTTGTTTTAAAATGCATCAGAGCTGATATTAATCAAATAAGGATATATGGTTACACTGAACTAATAAAAAAAGATTGCAAAGTATATAGAACAAAACTTGGCAACCAAAGTATTCGCGATCACTTTTCTTCGGCAATTCACTCCAGAGTTGCCAGCTGTGTGCATGCTGAATTCGACATGCAATATATTATGATCCATTTTATCCTAAACGTGTTCCTTTTGTCCTTTTCTTGCATCACAAGATGAACACAACAATGAAGCTATTGTGACAAAAATTATTATTATTCTCATTTTGCCAATTCTCGATGTAGGATAAACCGTGTATAAAAAATCTGATCACACAAATAAGATAAATGTATGAATACCCAATAATGAAAAACTCCGACAAGTCGTACAGTGTTCCATTGAGATCCACGAGAAAAACATCAAGTCAAGGCTTATACTAACTCTTGCTGAGGGCTTTTTTTTTTCTTTGTACAAGGATATCATAGAATGGATTATGGCTTATAGATTGGGTGAGCCTCTTAATCCATTCTTGTTGATCCTCCTCGGTTGCAGCGGACATGCGGTAAACCGTATGTTTACCTTCAACCACCTTAAAAAAAAAAAAGAAAGAGTCAATTGGAGTAAACGTATAATTTCTCAGTTACTTACTTTGCCCTCAGAGTCAGTCTTACATGCTTTAATTATATCAGCACCACCAGTTGCAAAAAGTTCAAAACAATGGGGTTTGCTGCGATCGTGTATTTCACGAACGGATATGTTTTCTAATGGAATAATACCACGTGGCTCTTTATCCGTAGTATACTCAAAATAATACAGACAATTATCGTTTAGTATGAACCAGCGACGTTTCCAAGATTTGTACCTATTAATTATATTATAGTTGCAATAAGTAATAATAAAACATATCGTAATAATAAAAATGTTGTTTTTTTTTTTACTTACCTTCCACCTTGTTTCCACAGCCATCCCTCTTTGTCTGGGTTAAAGAAGGTGTGCATCAGATCGTTGCCGTCGTCCTGGGGTATTTTAAACGGCTCTGTCCGTATGGATTCGTAAAGAGATTCCAAAAGTCCTCTAGGCAAATCTCCACCATTGTTAATACCACGATTCATTGAAATAAACTGCTCAACTGTGGGCTTGTCTTTAACCTACAAAATGTTTAAAATGAAAAACTGTGATGTAGTTTGGCGCGCTTATATTATAATATGCAATAGGGGCGCTACTTTTAAAAAAAAAATTGCCTGGAAAAAACAACGGTAATATTTTAAACAACTAATAAGCCTTACACAAAATTTTTTATAAATACCGGTGTGATGGTGTACCTAAGACTACATATACATACATAAGATAAGCGTTGATCCGTGTATCAGCCGTTTCTTTTTCACCTTTTTATACCCTTGCAGACGGTATTGCAATGCACAGAAGGAGACGTTTCCGACACCATAAACTATATATATTCTTGATCAGCATGAAAAGCTGAGTCGATATAGCCATGTCCGTCGGTCCGGCCGTCCGTCTGTCCAAATCACCTTCACGCCGCCATCTTAAGAGCTATCGGGATGAAACTTCAAATTTGAGCTACTTATAGCCCGGAGCAGACAAAGTATGAAAATTGTCAGGATCGGACCACTATATCATATACTTATAGAAGAAACATAGATGAAGAAATTGGAGTATCTCTATGAAATTTACTAATATGATTGTTTTGGAAAACATCAGGTCCCGGAAATTTAATCAGATCGGATAAATATAACACAAGTTACAATCGACAGCGCTGCAGCCAGCCTAATACGTCATTGCTTGAAATCCAAGGAGCAGCTGTGCACACGCATATACACACAGACGCAACGCTACGTAAACTGTATGTGTATGCGTGCCAATCGCAGCATGCAGCATGGGGAAGAAGAAGAAAAAGAAATGGAAATGATATTTGGAAAGTTTTGTCTGTGCATTGATGAATTGATGATACAGAAAAAGAGTTTGGAACATGTACAAATATTATGACCAAGGACTGCAAGGGTATATAAACTTCGGCACAGTATATTTTAAACAATTTTTCGAAAGATCAAAAACTATAAACTTTGTTTTCTTACACCTAAACTAAAATTTAAAATTGAATTTCATTTATTTAATCAGAAATGATAAGAGATACAGGAAGTGTGTCATGGTCAACACTTAAAGAGTAAAAAAAACTAAACTAAGATGGTTGCCGGGTTACTAGTCGATTTTTTTTAGCCTGTTTGTTTAGATTAATGTAGACTTTGCAGAGTTGGATAAAGATAAAGAGAGAGGACGTCATCGAAAAGGCGAAGTCATGAGAAATCAAAACTAAACGTATTAAACTATTTTCATTTATTTGGGATTTGTTTTTGTAAACTAATTCATAACTAGATTGACTTTATATATATATATATATATATTCAAATTGGTTGTGTTACGAGATTTGATTAAAGCAAACGATTGTGTAGTCTACATGGACGACATCATCATTCCAAGTACAGGTATCGATGATGGTTTGGCCAAGCTAAAACGCGTACTAGACGTGTCAGCCAAAAACGGTTTACGAATTAATTGGAGTAAATGTCAGATGCTGCAACGAAAAGTCTTATTTTTAGGGTATGATGTGGAAAATGGTACCATAACGCCGGGCAAAGAAAAGATTAGAGCTGTTTCGAATTTTCCTATCCCAAGTAGCAAAAAGGGGTTACAAAGATTTTTGGGTCTAACTTCCTATTTTAGAAAGTTTATTGAAAGGTATGCAGTAATCGCGAAACCGTTGTCCGATTTAATGCGTAAGGATTCGAAGTTTGAATTCAAAGATATACACAAACTCGCCTTCGAAGAACTAAGAGCTGCGTTGACTAAAGAACCCGTCCTTAAATTGTTAAACCCGAAATTGCAAACTGAAATACACGCGGACGCTTCAAAATGCGGATTTGGAGCAGCTTTGTTACAAAAGCATCCAGAGGATAATTCATTTCATCCCGTTGAATATATGAGTCGTAAGACAAAATTGTGCGAAGAAAGGTATCATTCTTACGAACTCGAAGTGCTTGCTATAATTGGAGCACTAACCAAATGGCGTGTTTATGTTCTAGGATCTCGATTCACCATAGTTACTGATTGTAACGCATTCGCTATGACCATGAAAAAGAAAGATGTTCCTTTGAGAGTTGCTCGTTGGGCTATGTATCTTCAAGATTTTGATTATGTTATCGTACATCGATCAGGTACTCAAATGAGGCACGTCGATGCGTTGAGTCGTTTTGCATGTTTTATGCTTGTTGAGGACACTATTAAACATCGATTAAAAGAAGCTCAGTTGCAAGATGAGTGGACCAAGGCAGTAAGGACGCTAGTCGAAAAAGAAAGTTATAAAGACTTCTATATACAGAACGAGATTCTCTTTAAAGACCCTAATTGTGAATTGATTGTAGTGCCTTCGGCAATGGACCATAAGATTATTAGACTTGCACATACCCAGGGTCACTTTTCCGTCAAGAAAACGCAAGATTTGATCGAGAATTCATACAATATTCCCGAATTGAGAGATAAGGTTATTCGTGTGGTACATAGTTGTGTGGAGTGTATTGTTATTAACGCAAAGGCTGGCAAAAGAGAGGGATATCTAACTTCGATAGAAAAGGGTAACAAATCACTTTGTTCTTACCATATTGATCACGTCGGACCAATGGAACTTACAAATAAACGGTATAATTACTTGTTGGTTATTATAGATGGTTTTTCTAAGTACGTTTGGTTGTATCCCACTAGGAGCACAGGCGTAGATGAAGTGATACGGTGTTTAGAAGTTCAAGCGACAAATTTTGGGAACCCAGTACGATTGATATCTGATAGAGGCGCGGCTTTTACATCGCACATTTTCAAAAAGTATTGCGAGGATCACGACACCGAAGTACCGCGAGGAAACGGGCAGGTTGAAAGGATTCACAAGATTGTTATTCCAATGCTAGCTAAAATGAGTTTAGATAATCCAGCTTCATGGTATAAATACGTAGGGAGCAAATCATCAACGATACGGCACCTAGAAGTACTAAGATAGCTCATTTTTAAGATCCTAACCGGTATTGACATGCGTAGATCAAAGGATGTAAACCTTAAAGAACTACTCGATGATCTTCTAATCGAAGAACTAGCAGAACACAGAAAGAAAATACGAATGGAGGCAGTTGAAAATATAAAACAAATTCAGGAGGAGAACAAGAAGTCAGCTAATCTAAAGAGAAAAGAGGGAAAACGATTCAAAATAAATGATTTGGTTGCTATTAAGCGTACCCAATATGGCGTTGGTCTGAAACTTAAAGGAAAGTATTTAGGACCCTATAAAGTAACGGCAATTAAAAATCATGGAAGATATGAAGTAGAGAAAGTTGGACAGGCGGAAGGGCCTAATAGGACATCAACTGTATCGGAATATATGAAATTGTGGGGACCGTCATTCGGGTCGACCCGAATTCGAATGTACCGTCAAGAGGGCCGAATGTGGGAAATGGCATTGAGAGAGAGCAATCCAAAGTGATAGAAGAGAAGAGACAAACACGTAGTGGCCGAACGTTCTAGTAGTAGTAGAGAGAGCAGGGCATAGGATTATTATATAAGTTGAGAGAGAGCTTGTTAAAGGGGCCGTGCATTATTCGCAAAGAGACTGTCAACTGAGTCGCACGTCAAGGTCCATAACTAGTCCAGTGTTATTTCTATAAGTATGTTTAAATTCTAACAATATATTAAACTCGATTGTCATCAAACAATTCAAATATTAATAAATAAATAAATATAGTAACGATTGCTAAATCAACGCTACATTTATTTTTTTTACTTTAGATGTAAAACCTTAGCTGTCTATAAAAAAAAAATTAAAAAACATTACCTATTTTTCAAAAACTATATACATATGAATAGATAAATACAGCTAAAGCAAAAAAAATTCTAGGGCCTTCGCTCAGCTTACAAACTATATAATATATTTTTAATGCTTGATTGAGGATTTTTAGTACACATATTTATTTTTTTGGACTTTTATTATTAGTATTAAATTCATTCTGGCATTCTTTTTTCATTATTCGTAACAAAAATTTTCATTCCTTCGGGAGAGTTGTAAAATATGTAGTAGGGCATTTTTTAAAGACAAATAACTTGTAACTGAACAAATTTTATTTAACATTGCTTTTATTAAGCTTAACCCCTTTTTAAGGGGTAAACAACAGACCAAAGATTGCTTTTGCTGGCAGACCGCTAGCAGACTATTCAGAAGCTTACTCACTGAGGTTGCTATTCGAAATTTTTGGATTGTAAAGGATCTCGTTTATGAAATAAATAAAAGTTCCGACTTACTCGACCACAGTAAGTAACATACTTACTTTCATCGAATTTAATAATTGTCCAAGTCTGGATAGATTTTAAAGTATATTAAAAGAACACAAAAAAAAAAAAAAAACCAGAGGGCCGGAGCCAACTTCGACCACTTCAAAGTTTGTATACGCTTGCAACTTTTTTGGTAACTCTTTCCTTAGCTATAGCCGTCAAAGTGGAAAAAAGTTTTTTTCTAAAAAGGCTAAAGTTTGCGAAAGAACGATCAAAGTCACTGTTTTTCACCCATCGTTCCTATGGGAGCTAAATGATATAGTCACCCGATCTTTATCGAATACGGCACAGTCATTAACAAATATATTAAACTGACAAATGTTTAATTTGAAAGCAATCGGGTCAAAAGTAACGAAGTTATTGACAAAAGTCACTGTTTTTGAAGACACCCGAACTTGATCAAATTTGGCACAAAAAGTTATTGAGAAAAGTAACTGTTCGTGACTTAAATGATAAGGATACGGACTTGCTCGATATTCCGTTGAGGAATAAGTTGTTTTGAAAAAATTCGCAAACATATCGGCAATTGCCTGATCAGTGCTCGATTTTTTATTTTGAAAAGACAAAAAAGATGGGTGCACAGAGGTCTTACGTCTAGAATTAACAAAATTATAAAATTGTTTAGGGTCAGAAGAAAACTGAAGCTTACACCGCTGAAGATAATTCTTATAGCATCATGTATTAAGCATCATGAATTTTGAACGAGCGACTATATACAGAGCATAATCTGATAAACGACGTGTTTTTTGAAACTTCTTATAATATCGTGTCTTCACGTTTTTCAAATTGGATAACTCACGAGAGAACCAGGGAGGTTTGTTAAGACGCTCCAGCCTACCAAGAGGCACACAAATATCAAAGAGTGAATTCAGAGTATCATAGAAAAAACGAACAGCTGATCTACAGTTGTCCAGATAAGACCAATCGGTAGTAGTAATGTTTTCATTAAGGCTGACAAAGTCAGTCTTACGAAAGAATCTAGTTATAGGTAACTCATTTGAACCAAGAAATTACAATTTAAGACAGGATTGACTTGGGATAAAGATAAGCCTAGAAGGCCATCAATAAAGTCATGTGACAAAGAGGGCAGCAACATGGTACATTCATCTGTTGGTGACCATGCTAAAGCGGGTAAATTAAAATCACCTACAACTATGAGCATGTCTTGACTGGAAACTAAAGAGGAGACAAACTGAATTGCCTCAAGAGGTCAACAAGTAATTAAAGCATTAAAAGATTTAAAATTTACTTTAACACCGACAAACTCTCCTGGGTACTAGAAAATTGAATCATTTCAGATGATAAAGCAGCATCAACCGCTAACAGAACGCCACCACCTACCTATACGAGAAATCTGGTCACGTCTGAATATAGAAAAGTTTGTGGAAAAAACCGATGCATCAGCAATATCAGGTTTTAGCCACGTCTCTGTAAAAGCTAGAATGTTATGCTCAAAAGAAAGACTATCTACATAGAGATTAGGAAGTTTAGATTTCAGTCCTCTACCGTTCTGGTAACCCAGGTTAAGGGACAAAGCTGGTTTTTTGACACACCAGCAGATGCTGATGTGGCAGGAATAGTATTAGTTGTTTTTGTTGGCAAGCGAATCGGTTGCCGATTTTTCTTTTTTACAGTATATTCCTTAATTATTATATGTTTCTGTCAAAAATCTTCTCGACATATAGTGTCGAAGATATTGGCAGACGAAATGTCCCGACAATAAGAAAATTTAAACTTCTCCACCGCAATATTCGAGACGTTAACTTTCTTCCGAATATAGGCTATTACATCCTCAGATGTGACAACAGCCTAGAAACAAATATATGTTTCTTTGGTGGTATGCCAACGGGAGGCCGCGGTCCCGAAGCGTCATCCGTAGCAGTAACGTTGGACAAGTCGCCCACTGCAGCAGTCAACTTGTTTACGGGGCCCTCGATACTTGTAGAACTATTGGCAATTCCATTGGAATGGGTAATTGCCCGGACACATCGGACACTACAATAGGCATAATTTTTAGGAGATCATTCCCAGGTGATACCGGTAATTCCTTACTAATAGCATTCACAACCGGGCTCTTAAACGATATCAATTGCTGTACATTAGGAGTGGACGGTACATGAGACCGGTCGGGGACGATAAGAGACGCTGGCGGATCTACAGATACAGAAACACCCCAAGGACTGGTCCTTTTACGTTTCGGAGACTCATTCATAAGCGATAAACTTCTGAACTGAGTCTCCACCGCAGTAAACTCCGCTTGGATTTTATTAAAACCTGCCCTTAAAGTGTCAAAACTATTTCTAGTCCGCCTCATGAAAGAGCGTATCTCATTCTCGACCTTCCGGCAAGCATCATATCCATATTTTAAGACACCACCTTTAGCAATAGACTCCTTGATTCTGCCTGTGTAACCTGCACACTTAACGTGAACCGCATTGTCACACAACTAACAAAGAATATAATCATGGGAGTCAACCGCATTAGTGGCCACTATTAGAGGTGGACATGGGCTGGGCTTTTGTCGGATACCCGTAAGTATGGGCTGGAAAATCTAATTTCGGGTTGGGTGCGGGCGGGTATGGGTTAGGACGATCAACCCGAAAATAAATTTGGATACATAAAAACGGAATTGTTAAACACTTAAATATTTTTCTTTCTCAACTTCGTGTACACTATCTAATTTAAGTACTGTTTTGATGAAAACATAAGAAATACAAAATTGTATTTTTCATTTCTATTAATCCTTTATAAAATGAAGTAAGTAAGTCGTCTCGCCGACTTGGGTATACCATACACCAGGTGAAACAAATATTTAAAATTTCTAAAACCAAATGTATTATTTTAACATGCCTCACTCTACAAAAACACGAGCACTCTAGCGCCACTAGCCAACGGCCAATTCTGCCCTTATGGATCGCGTAGTAAAATACGTATATTTTGCATGTTTCTTGTCCGATTTCAATCAAATTTGGTAATTTGATAGAAATAGATAAGATTAATTAGTCTGCCAAATTTGATCGCGATGGTCAAAAAATGGCAAGAGCCAATCGGTTTTTTCTAAATTATGGAGGCGGAAATGGGAGTGGCAACATATTAAAATATATATTTTGGTGACTTTAGCTTTGTTAGTTTTCGAAAAAATCAGTTTTGTTTAATTTGCGGGGGCGGAAATGGGCGTGGCAAAATTTTTAAATAGTCAATATCTGCGCCTGTATTAAGGTAGCTTACATACCAAATTTAATGTCGGTAGCTGTCATAGTTCTTAAGTCTTCTTATCTCTTTTTTGTAAATTCTGGGGGCGTAAGGCGGCGTGGCCAAAATTCCAATTAACTCCATACATTTACATACCACACGAGTCTACATACCAAATTTGGTGGCTCTAGCTTTTATAGTCTCTTCATACAGACGGACGGACAGACGGACATGGCTAAATCGACTCGGTTGTTGATCCTGATCAAGAATATATATACTTTATGGGGTCGGAGATGCTTCCTTCAGCCTGTTACATACATTTTGGCGACTTTAATATACAATTTCACCCTAAATGGTATAAAAATGTAATTTAAGTGCTGTTTTGAAGAAAACAAAGGAAATAAAAAATTTTATTTTGTATTAAAATTTTTTAAAATTTTTTTTCGGGCGGGCGGGTTGGGTTGGGGTTACAACATTTTTTTAGCTTTCGGGTACGGGTAAAATTTTCCTCTTCGGCCCATGGGCTGGGTCGGGTTGGGTTGAAAATTTCGGCCCATACCCACCTCTAGCCACTATGCAATTATTTTTTGAGCAGACAACCATTTTATCAAAAAGTTTAATTTAATTAAAAAAAGAAATACAAAAAAATAAAAAAAATAAAAATAGTAAGTTTTGATTTTATTTAAATTTAAACAAAAACACAAAAGCGACAGCAAGAATTCGCGAAATGAAAATAAAATTCGGATGCTGGAATTACACCTAGACAACGCTTTGCGTCGTTTCGTTTTGCGTTTTTTCGAAGTTGCGTCGCTAATTAACTAATTTTCACTGTGCGTCGTTATATTCTCGTTGTTGCGTTGTTGTGAGTTCGACTGTTTAACTTTTTTTTTCTAAATCAGCCATTGTGGCAACGCCAATATCAAGTTTTACCAACATTGCCTTTGAATTTTTGGCAGTTTTACGTTTTTCAACATTGACATCTAGTTGACCTAATTCTGTTTATAATTGCGTCTTGATATCAAAACTCGGGGATGATTTAGTAGAAATGTTCGTAGAACAGTGTTTAACCTCCAAACAAATTTCAAAAGCGATGGGTCTGATTGACGAAGCAATGGAGAATTTTTATAAAAAACGATCCTGACAATGGCAGAAGTTTTAAGGTATCACAGGCGGTAGCTGCAAAGATCAACTGCTACCAAGAAATTTATTTAAATTTACAAAAAAAAGCTATTCACCAAACTCTGGACAAATTTTTGGTGAACGTAGCCACTAAAAACTCATAAAGATAAAATATTTGAATAGGTTATTTTGATTCAATAGAAGCAGTTTTTTTTTAATGAATGAATGCAATAATATTTTTGTTTTTAAATGTTTACTTTGTTCAATTTTTCTTTCTAGAAATTAGTATTTTCATAGCCCGGGAACCTATCTTTGATCTTTTCATGGTTGCCTATAGAAAATCTTAATTCACTTTGCGTCGTTTCAGTTTGCGTCGTGTTTTTTTGGAACGTATCCCCAACGCAAAGCGAGGTCTAGGTGTATATACTTTAAATGGTCGGAAATGCTTCCTTCTATACGTTGCACACTTTTGACCAAAATTAAAATACCCTTTTTGCATGGGTATAAAAACTTTGTTTAGATGATGAGCTATTCTTTTTTCCAGTTTTGGAAAATATTTTGGGTTTATCTATTATTTTACTGGGGATCTTTTGAATTTTATTGTACGTTTCCTCCTAAAAAATTAGGTATTTGATTTTATCCCTGTTTTTTAGAAAATGTTCTTTCTTGGCGTAGTATAGAGAGAGATTTGAATCATATCTGAAACTTTTTTTTTTGATTATCGGAATAAATATTGCACTACGATTATTTTGCTCGTAACTGAAAATTCTACTGCAAGACGTCTGTAAAAGAAAATGGCTCCGTATGGATCATAGGATTTGACATCACATTTAAATATTTTAGTAATAGCAGTGGGCGACAAATTATAAGATGTCTTGACCAAGAATTTAATGTGGTAAACTTCGTGTTATTAATATATAGCAACATATCAAATTGATAAAATAAGTCTAATAAGTTTGCCTTTCATTGCTAGCGACGATAGTCAAGCTTATAGTGAGTGAGAAAGTGAATGCTTGTTATGCAGCATTAAGAATTTTATATACTTCACACTTGGTCTTATAAATTTATAGCAGTTGTTTTACTTTGTGGATGGTAGTCGGCTAGACGGCTTACTTACTTCATTACTTTTGCACACCTGGGTCTTGATAGAACGTTTCTGACTTTGGACGCGATTTCGACAAATTTTTTCTATAGCTAGCGACGATTTTATGAAAATTAGGATACAAAACATACGAAATACATGGAATCATTAAAAATGCTATGCATTTTATCTATTATCGTGATTATTTACAATATCGTAATTTAAATAATACAGAAGCCCTTTAATATTCAACCAATAATAATGTGACAAAATTTAAATTTAAAGCCCTTTTTTTTCTTATCTAATATACTATATAATACCTTATCTTCTATTAGAAGATGATTCTCCAAATAAGTAAGTCGTCTCGCAGACTCCGGTAAATTATGCACCAAGGGACCAAAACGTATGTCTATTACATTTTTATGCATGCCACATAGCATATTTTGCTTTTATAAAAGGCGTAGTAAAAGAATTGGTTTGCAAAGGGGATGGTTATAGCGAAGGGACAGATCTTGAAGGTTTTGTCTGTGCATTGATGAATTCAGTTACAGAAAAAGTGTTTGGAACATGTAAAAATTTTATGACCAAGAACTGCTAGGGAATAGCCGATGCTAGCTTCTGCGATATTTTAACTGAAACTTCGTATTGAATCGTTAACTCTTACATGAAATTTCCATACCTACGAAAACGATAACGGTTGAATTAGTATTCGGCCTACAAAAATGTATATCAGCTAATATCTTGGCAGTGAGTTCGAATAACGTTATGAATAAGTATAAGTACATATGTACGTAAATTGATGCTAATTGAAGTGCCGAATAAGTTTGTTCATTTTCTCTCAATAAATAAATATGTTATTTTACTATTATTAAATAAAAAATGTATAGACCCAATTAAATAATTAAATTATTACACATCTTATTTGACAACATATTTACAAATACTTACAGATGGGTTGTGCAAAGAAGTATTGAGCATTATAATGGCAAAACTGAGAACGTAGCAGGTATCCGTGTTTGTGAAGATATCGAGATTCAATTGGCAGTACCGCTGAGCGAAGCATTCCATCATACGATCTATTTTTTGCGCTTCGCCCGGCAGTCGAAACGACCATAAAAACTGTCTATTCAACATAAAAACAATGAAGTAGAAAAGGTTTTTTATAGGAGCAAAAAAATGTGTACCTTAAAGCTTGAACTAAAATTAGATTGGTAAAATCGTGAAGTGCCACAAAGGCTTTTAGAACATCCTCATTAAAATCATTTTTTTCGCCAAGGTAGTCACCTAGGTATTAAAAAAATAATTATTTAAACTTTGTTCTAAGGGTTATGCGACTTACCAATGGCAGTTTTATTTAGACCTTCGCCCTTATAAAGGAAATGTGCTACATCTTGAGGATCGTGGCGTAACAATCTATTTTCTACAAGATATTCAATGCCTGAAAAATAGTTTAAATTAATAAGTACAATTTTTAAAATTTATAACTTTTATATTTTTATACCATGCACCCATGTGGTGAAATGGTACAAGTCCCCAAAATGTATGTAACAGGCAGAAGGAAGCTTTTCCGACCCCATAAAGTATAAATATTTTTTCAGCATCAACAGCCGAGCCGATTTAGCCTTGTCCGTCTCTCCGTATGAATACAAGGTCTCGGAGACTGTAAATGATTAACCACCCAATTTGATATTTACACTCGTGTAGTATGATCAAGTTTATTTCGAATTTTTGCTGTCCCTTCCACCCCCGAAATTTAAACAAAAGTATTATTTTTAAAAGCTATTTTAGCTAGAGACATCATACTTGGTATGTATACTCGATTAGTAATTGCGCAAATTTTTTTTTGTGTCAAAATTTTGTAACCTATGTATAAAATAAAACAAAATAAAACCAGAGGGCCGGGGCTAACTTCAACCGCGTCAAAGTTTGTATACCCTTGCAACTTTTATGGTAACTCTTTCCTTACCTATAGCCATTAAAGTAGAAAAACGTTCAAGCTAAAAAGGCTAATATTGCGAAAGAACGGCCTACAATCTTAGTATAGGAAATAACGAAGATATTGATCTGAGTCACTGTTTTGCACTGATCGTTCCTATGGGAGCTATATGATATAGTTACCCGATCTTTATCAAATTCGGCACAGTCATTAACAGATATATTAAACTAACAAATGTTTAATTTTAAAGCAATCGCGTCAAAAGTAACGAAGTTATTGACAAAAGTCACTGTTTTCGAAAGATCGTTCCTATGGGAGCTATATGATATAGTCACCCGATCTTGATCAAATTTAGCATAGTCGTTTATATGTGTAATTCACTCACCAATATTAAATTTCATGACAATAGCTCAGAAAATAACGAAGTTATTAAGAAAAGTCACTGTTCGTGACTTTGCCATTTGTATGGGAGCTATATGATATAGTGATCCGATCCGGCTGAATCCGAGATATACAACGCCAGTAGTATATACAAGCCTACATGCAAAATTTTAGCTCTGTAGCTCCAACGGTCTAGGAGGAGTTTGCGTTGATCCAGACGGACGGACAGACGGACGGACGGACGGACGGACATGGTTATTTGAACTCGTCTCGTCGTGCTGATCAAGAATATATATACTTTATATGTTCGGAAATGCTTCCTTCTATGCGTTGCACACTTCTGACCAAAATTAATATACCCTTTTTGCAAGGGTATAAAAATAGCCAAGTTTCATTAAAGCTAATGCTATGGGGTGGGAATGGTTTTTTGGAAATGTATGTATGTTGAGCAAATTTATTGAAACCTTTTGTGATAAGTATACTTTTAACAATTTTTTAAGAATTTATAATGAAAATAAGTTTGAAAAACAATCCGGTTACAGAGCTTTTCCCAAAACATGGCAGAAAAAAAAACCACCTTGCGGTGTTCACGGTATCTCGGTCGGAAATTATCTGAATTCAAAAACCATTAAAATTTAGTTAAAGTATCATTAAATCCTCTCCCCAATAGGCCCCGATTATTTTTTTCACGTGTCTAAAGTAAATATCAAAGAAGCTAACATCGGCTATGCCGAAGTTTATATACCCTTGGTAATAATAATTTTACATGTTCAAAATTTGTTTTCTGCAACTCAATTCATCAATATACAAACAAAACAATTTTACTCTCTATTTTACAATTTGTTCTTATTCCCTCATTCCCAAAGCAAAGCAACGCACGCATACACATACAGTTTATGTAGCATTGCGTGTGTGTGTGTGTATGCATGTACTCTGTTGATGACAAAAGACGTAGTAGATAGCAAGCAGCGCTGCCGGCAGAGCTGGGAGCAGAGCCGATTATTATATTGACTGTAACTTGTGTTATATTTATCCGATCACATTCAAATTTTGGGATCTGGGGTGTTATATTCAATATTATCACATATGTAAATTTCATAGCATACTCCAATTTTTATGAAAATGTTTCTTCTAGTTCTTCTAGAGCTACATGATATAGTGATCCGATACTTTTCATACTTTTTTTTTCCCGGGTAATAAAAAACACCGAAAAAAAATTTCAGCCCGATAGCTCTTACGACGGCTGAGTAAAACGCATATGCACAGACGGACGGACGGACGGACAGCCCGACAGACGGACATGGCTATATCAACTCAGCTTCTCATGCTGATCAAGAATATATATACTTTATGGGGTCGGAAACGTCTCCTTCTGTGCGTTACAAACATCTGACCAATTTTATAATCTGCAAGGGTATAAAAACTTAAATTGTCGAAATCTTTGTTGACAACTAAAAAAATTAATTTTTTCTTATTTTTTTTTATTGAAAATTTGGATTTGATGTGCAATGCGTTATTTGCTATCAAATTCTTTAAAGCTGGTTATAATGCATTAAATAATAATTTTACATTAGCTTTATGACATAATTATAATGCTTTTAACATTTTGTCCAAACATTTTATTCTATTTATTTTAGCTAAACAGTTTTTTTAGTGTAAAGCATGAAAACGTTTCGTAGTTCGTGTTTGTTGTCACACATACAAGTGCAAAGTCTCAATTTTGATTGCATGCGTGCCTACCCCTGATTTAAACACTGATTGTAATTATAAATCAGTTATTTATTGATTGTTTAACAGTTTTAAGACCTGTCGATTCGTAGAGACTAGCTGTTCTGGTGAAGTATGTTAGATCTAACAAGAGTTTTAGAAGCTTATTTTCGCACACCTGCAATTTACTGATATTCGTAGCAGCACAGATGCCCCAAGTGGAAAAGCCAGTGGAAAGTATAGAAGTCAAATTAATTTATTATTTTTGTTGATTGTAAGTCCCAAGAAGCGCACTGAATCTACCTTTTAAATCGGGGAGTTGCAAATTTTTAAAGAGTCATTGAGGAGAAAACAATGTTTTCTTTTTTTGGTGAAGTATTCTTGCGTTGGTTTTGATTGAGTTGACCCTAATTTTTCATTTGTGGTAGTATGATTCAAGTATATTGAGTGGTGGTTGAAGAGAAAACTTAATGTCACCATATTGTACATTAGCACAATAGATGGCTGTATCATCTGCAAACTTGGATAGCTCACAGTTGGGAGGTTTGGGTATGCCGTGAGTATAAACATTGAAGGGGATTGGCCACAAAACAGAACCCTGAGGGCCAGGAAGTATAAGTCGTTTAGATGATTCATTGTTTTTAAGAGCTACATGGAAAACTCGATGAGTGAAGAAGCTACGCAAAACAGAAACTTATAAATAAGTTCTAGATGCAGCTTCGATGTCTAATGTGACTAACCCCACGGACTGCTTTTGTTAGAAACTATTTTGGATAAAGTTCCTCAGCTTTGTTGTAGCAAGTGAACAGTTGGAATGGAAGTATGTTGTGGGATTCAAGGTGGTCAATAAGTCTAGCCTTAATAAGATTCTCGAATATTTTTGACATACCACTGAGAAGTCTGATTGGCCAGTAGCTTGCAGGATTGTCAGGGGGCTTCCATGGCTTAGCTATTGGTATGACTTTAGCAACATTCCAGGTACTAGGGACTTCCGTAGTTCTTTTGCAGACATAAGTTAAACACGAGAGTCAAGTAGGTTATAGCGTTGGATGGGAGGTTTTCAAGGCAAACTTGCGTATTCCATCAGTCCCAGGTAATTTTTTAGTTATAATCCCAGTTAGATGCTTTTCAGTTTGCTAGCTCTAATTTTATTAATTTGGGAATTTGAATTAGTGACGGAGGCAAGGCTATTTGGGGCGCTGTTGACTTCGTCGATTGTTCTCTGATTAGAAAATGAAGGCGTAAGACTATGCTTCGCTACAAAAGTATAGGATAGAAGATTGCACTTTTCTTTGCTGGCCCCCAGTAGGGAACTTTAGAGCGGTAGAGGTAAGGAATAAACTGTTTTCTATTCGTGATTGCCTTAGTAGTGTTCCAGAAAGGTTTGCTAGATTTGTCTAGTTTGCAAGTTTTAAGTTCCACTCATATCATTGTTGAATATAAAAAGTTCTTTTCGGATTGAATGGCATATGTGATTAAAACGTGCTTTGAATAAGGTTAACCGTGTACGGATCCATTCTCTTTTATTAATGTTTTTAATTTTGAAGAGATTAGTTATGTGCTCAGAAAGTTTGAGCTTTACATCTTGAACGCATTTGTGAGGAGTAGATTTTTTTAAGCTCGTTGAGAATGTTTCCCCAGCAGTTGGCTCGAGCATAGTTCCAGTTCCTATGCCATGAATTTAGATTGCCAAAGGCATTTAATAACTAGTTACATGGATACCTACATTTTCAATGAGATGCGAGTTCATATTGGAGATCTGTTCATGCTTCACATTCTTACTGACTATAACAGCGACTCCGTCACCTTTACTTACAGTTCTATCACATCTGTATATCATGTAGTTTTGTAGATCAAAACGATCATTTTGAGTAAACCAAGTTTCGTTAATAAGAGCTACGTGAATATTATTATCTTCTATGTGTGTGCTTTGCTTTTCGAAAATTAAAAGTGAATAAAATATGGCTAAATCGCTCAAACCAGCACAACCGATAATCTGATGCAAGAAAATGAATGAAAAAAAAAACCCTAAACTATTTATTTTATCTGCATTTTTCAAAAAAGGCGACACAGAAGACTAATTCTAATTTTACGCTCTCAAGTGCACTTCGTGTTGACTTCAGCATGCACACAGATGGCAAAACGGTCAAATGCCGAAGAAAAGTGCCCGCCCGGGGTATGGTTGCCTACCACTGCACTATGGTCAGAAAGTCGGATTATTTGGCATAAAGTCATTTTTTTATGTTTCCAAAACTTAAAATTTAATAATATTTTTTGATTGTAGACATATTAGATAAGAAAAAATGTTTTTTAAAAAATTTTCAAATTAGTCCTTTAAATTTGGCGGGCAACTGAAGTCCGCTGTTTCAATTCAAATATGAATTGTCGATATGCAACCGTAAAATGTATTAAGCTTTGTCATTGTTTTGAGACTGATTTTTTAAAGACAAACAAATATTTAAAATAAATGTTTAGTGTTAGTTTTTCAACATTGTGAATATTTAGCTGTGTATGTGCAATTGTTGTTGGTGTCTTTTAGAGGTAAAATTTAACAACTGTAGTCGTGTTTCGTAGCATATTACTTGTTCTCAGAGCGCTTCAGCGCGCAACTAAAAACTGTATGTTCAAGTTTAATGTTTACATATTCGGAATTACTATGTTTCATTTTCCCATTTTTTAAAATAAATAAACATGTTGCAGCAGAATATGAGTAAAGCCGCTTAACGTTGCTGGAAGTTTGGGACAACAACAAGCACCATGATGGTGCACTTATCATGTGGGTTTTGGAAAAAATTAACTAATCTGATCTCAGGGCTGATCAAGTGGATATATTAACGACAAAAATTCGGAATTTCATCACGTCAAAAAGTATTTGCCGCAATGCAATCGAATGTTGCAAGGATTTAAGGCTCGACACGCAAGGTGGCTTTCGCAGTCAATTATTTTGATGTTAGATGAAAAGATGACAGAACTGCCATCTTCATCTGCAAACTTAGGTCTACCCAAGTTAAACTATTCAGATGCTGGAGAGCGCCTAAAAAGAAAGTTAGCATGTGACTTTGCATCGAATATTAATTTTTCCACGCCTCATTTGCTTCACTCAGCTTCAGTTTCTGCAAAGAATGAATTGGCGACAGTTCTGAAAGTCTTGATAAAGACTGCTTAGATAAAAAAAAAAATGGTTTCCAAATTAAGTCACAGATCCGCTTATATCAAGCATATGTCTGAATAAAAGACAAAATAAAACAAAAAAAAAAACCTTCCCCAAGATGTCATATATCTTGTGAAGGCAGTATCTCCGCCGATCCAGCTAGCTATTAATTCCAATCCGGAAACTGCAGATTCGGATTCTGATTCCGATAATGATTCTGACTGTGAAGATCACTTTAACATTATTTTAGACAACGAGGAAGAATAAACAATAAATATTTAATAAAAAATTTTGAACAAAATTTGTTTTATGAGGAGGGGGATTAAGACATGGGCCAACTAAAAAAAAAAAGAAATTCTGTATAATTTTAACAAACGTATGTACCAAATTTCAATGCTCTAGCTCTAAAATTGGACTTTATGCCATAAAATCCGACTTTCTGACCATAGTCCACTGTATTAAACTATTATTTTCCCTCTCTTTGATAGTATTTTCAGAACAGAGCAAAGCATCCCGATCTTATTAAAAGTATACTTATAATCTCTTTATTAATTATTTTCACTTTCTTTAAGTCTCTCAAATAGTATTTTTAGAACGACGCGAAGGATCCCGATTTTAATCAATGGTAATGTTTGTCTGGGCTAAGAAGAGTATAAATTATTCTTTCAAATTTCTAGTTTATTCTTTCTTCAATTTTGAAACCTTTGCTTACAGAACAAATAGAGAATATTTATATCGCCCTAAGCCTGATCTAGTATTATAGTCTTTCTTTAACCCTTAATACATTTTTCGAGATCGGAGGCAAGCATATCATATATTTCTTTGGCCTTAGGGAACCTCTGAATAATTTATAATTTGAAATAAAGATTTATATTGTTTAATAATCATTTAATGTGTTTTGAATTCATTAGTTTGAAAAATATTTGAACATTTTAATAATACAACAACCAATTTTGTTAATCTATGAAATTTTACCTTTGTTATCGGATTAAATATAATAAAGAACTGCAAGGGTAAATAAACTTCGGCATAACTGAATTTAACTTCTTTGATATTTATATATGTCTTCAGAGTTTTTCAATATTTTGGTATAACTTTTGTCATCAACTTTTCGAATTACGATTAATAGTAGTACCAAAATATAACTGAATATTTGTGTTTAACTTTGTGGTTTGATTAGACTGTGCAACACCAAAAATCAAAACGAACCGGACCTTATTTTTCTGAAAGTACATGTATTGAACAGCAAAACCCTATTTGGGTTTTTCAAAGTTAACTCGTTTTTTTTTTTTTATTGCGAGTTGAAATTTTTTATTTTGGGGGTATTTTTTAGTTTGTCATATGAGCTAAATATGACTTATATATCGATTTCTTCTTCATGTATACGACCTAAATCATCCTCATTTATTGTATAAATATTGTTAATGGTTAAATAAATTCATTTTATGAATGTTATATTACCAAAATGACTTTTACAGCTACAGTTTTAGAAAAAATTACAATTAGGCCCTTTTTTAGAGTAGAGCAGAGGCCTTTCCGCCCCCGTAATTTGAAAAACTCGATTATCTCCCGTAATTTTCTACCTTGTGCAATCAAATTTGCGCACTTAAATTTGATACTAATTTCCAGCAAAATACCAAATTTAATCAAAATCGGACAAAAAATAGCCGAGTTATGCATATAAACGTTTTTCCATATGGCCGATGTTGGCCGTTGTCTGGTGGGGGCACTAGGGTGCTCGTATGCTTTGTTTAATAAATTTCAAATATTTGCTTAACAGGTGTATGGTATACCTAAGTCGGCGAGACGACTTACTTACGTCATTTTATTGCTACTAATAGTACAAAATATTTTACGTTGAAAAACGTAATCACAACTTTATAAACGTATTGTATGCGGTCTATAAATGCGTTAGCGAGATAGCATATACGAGCCCCAACAACTATTAATTCGTACGGTGAGCTTTTTTACCCGAATTCAATGTATATCAGTCGGTATTTCTATACCATATAAACAAGATATTGTTTTTCTTGTTGTTGAAGTACAAAAAAATTGTATTATCGGAAAATTTAGCTATTCAAAATTATTTTAGTACTAAATATCAAAAAAGCTGCTTATATACTCTTGCAGTCCTTGGCCATAATTTGGGAATCTGATGTTTTATATCCAAAGCTATCATATAAGTAAATTTCGTAGAGATACTCCAATTTCTTCATCTATGTTTCTTCTATAACTATATGATATAGTGGTCTGATCCTGACAATTTTCATACTTTATTTGCTCTGGGCTATAAATAGCTCAAATATCATGTTTCATCCCGATAGCTCCTGAGATGGCAGCGTGGAGTTGTTTGCACATGCTCAAGATTATATATACGGGGTCGGAAACGTCTGCTTCTGTGCGTTACAAACATCTGACCAATTTAATAATATCCTCTGCAAGGGTATAAAAATGTCGTCTGTTAAACATTGAATTCGGATAAAAAAGGTTGAAAGACGAATTAATTGTCGTCGGGGCTCGTGAGATCTTGAGGCTTGTAAAATGAATATAATAGAAGTGTTCTTATGCCTCTTAAAATATGTACAATGTACCTTGTACATATAATTTTTTTAAAATAAAAATTTAAATGGTTTAGCCATTTTTTTTTTTAATTTTTATAAATATTAAGCAATTTTTCTTTCCAAATCTAAAAATTTTATTATTATTTTGTTTAACCCTTTCAAAAAGGGTATATTAATTTTGGTTAGAAGTGTGCAATGCATAGAAGGAAGCATCTTCAAAAGTATATATTTTCCTCATCAGTACGAGAAGAGTTCATATAGCCATGTCCGTCCGTCTGGATCAACGCAAACTCCTCCTAGATAAGCTACAGGGTTGAGACTTATGCATGTTGGTTTGCATAGACTGCACAGTTTGTATGTCTCGGATTCAGCCGTATCGGACCAGTATATCATATACGTAGCTCCCATTCAAACGGCAAAGCCACGAACTGTGATTTTCTCAATAACTTCGTTTTTTCTGAGCTATTATCATGAATTTCAATATTTAATATTTATTACACCCATAAACGACTGCGACAAATTTGATTAAGTTTGGGTGACTACATAATATAGCTCCCATAGGAACGATCGGTGGAAAATAGGGAATTTGATGAATATCTTAGTTTTACCTTAGCAAAACTTGCAAGGGTCTACAAACTTTGACGAGGTCGAAGTTAGCTCCGGCCATTTGGATTTTTTTCATATTGGATAGTATTATTTATGATTTTTGGGTTTTCGACAATTAGGCAAACCTTCTTCATAATTAGCTTTCAAAGGATTTTTTCAGAATGTCCGCTCCGAAACCGCGTATTAAAATTTTTGGTGTATTAAATATTAAAATATTAATATATTCTTTAAATGTCCCCAATCAAAATGAGAGATTCGAGTTATTCGAATTGATTCGATATAGTATATTTCAATGCTATGACACTTAATTCGTTGCCTTTCTTGAAACGAGTTGCGTTTTTTGTTTTGTTTGAGATTATACATTCACACCAACAAAAAAACTTTCGAAAACAAAAATTATTCATCATGACAATGTAAGCTCTCACGCAAAAAAAATCAAAACATTGAATTGGTGATGTTATATTATATAATATATCATACATTACAGGGGCTAAGAACGTATTTTAAATTTATGTAAATATTACATTTTTAATTAATATAGCTATCCGATTTTTATCAAAATTTGTCAAACTATTAGCATTTTATGTAGAAATATCCTGTAAGTATTTATGTATAGTTATCAGGTTTGGTGATAATTGCATAAGAAACACAAACGTGTTTTGAAGGAAGGTGTATGATATGTTCGGCTGATCTTTATGGATATAGATATCGAAAAGATTGTGAAACCAAACTTTAAAAAATGTAATGAAATAAAATTTTGAAAATGTCAGTGTAGTCTTCTCACCTTTCTTGGGATCCATGTTGAACTTTTTCCGACCAATTGACATTTGCTTATCCTTGTTTGAGTGTTTGCAATCTTCAGGGACATCGAGTGTCTCCATCTCCGTGACAACCTCACATAACTCATCTTTGATTTGCTGTAAGAGACAGAATTTCATGTAGGTTGTATTGTATTGTATGTAATGAAAATTCAGCAAGATACAAATAATGAAGAAAGTAAGTCGTCTCGCCGACTTAGGTATACCAAACCGTATTTTTAAAAAACTCTGTTCAGATGCTTTTTACAAGCATATCTTAGTATCTCGCTCACTCAAGCATACGAGCACCCTCGCGCCCCGACCAGCCAACGGCCAACTCCGGCCTTATGGAAAAACGTTTATACGTATAACTTGGCAATTTTTAGTCCGATAAAATGTGTGCATTTACTAAGCAAATATACATACCAATAGTTAGTATAATGTTTGCGACAATCGGTTTTATTTGCGGGGGCGGTAGGGGGCGTGGCAAAAATTTATAACAAACTCGATAACTGTACACACTACATGACACTACATACCAAATTTGGTGGCTCTAGTTCTTATAGTCTCCGAGATCTAGGTGTTCATACATTGTGGCGACCTTAATATACCATTTCAGCCTATATGTTAATATGTAGATCGGACAAAAAACAGCATTTTTCAGCAGATTTCTCAGCAGTCACAATCTTGCAGAAAGATAAAAATTCAACATCATATTAGTCATGTAAAATAACATCGATGCATCGAACATCGATGTTCTCTTGGCGATGTTTAACAATGTTTTTGTTGATGTCGATGTTCAGCGATGTATCGTAACACCAAAAAATCGGTTTTATTTGTCACTTATCAAATTTTATCATATAATTAAATGAAGCTGTCTTTAAAAAGACCTTTCAAACCTCAATTAAGTTATAACTTTTAAATTGACAACAAAGATAAGGTAAAGGATTTTTCACCGACTGGCAAAATGTTAAATAAATTGAATAAGCCCAAATAAGGTAAATGGAATTTTGTTTTGGGAAGTAAAGCCTATAAATACTTTATAAAATAGTTTTTGGAAAATAGGGCTAACAATAAGAAAAGAGACCAGCTGGTTTCAATATTTTTTTAATGCCTTATTCATTCAAGATTAATTTTAAATACTATTATGAGATCTTTTGATCATTAGAAAACAGTGAACTTTATTAATTTAAAAAAAAACATCAGACATATGTATCTACATCGATGCATCGAGATATTAGCTCAAAGTTTTAAAACACCATCGATTATTAACATAGAAACCATCGACGAAAATAGACATCGATGTTTTTATTGAAATTTCCAATATTACTACATATCATCAATACACCAACAAGTATTTACTAATGAAATTTACTAATATGATAGTATTGGATATAAGACGTCAGATCCCAAAATTTGAATCTGAACGGATAAATAGAACACAAGTTACAGTCGATATAATTCGGTTTAAGCGCTGACGGCAGCGCTGCTTGCTGCCTACTACGTCATCATCAAATCAACAGAGCACATGCATACACACACAGTTTTTCTCAACAGTGGCATTAATGATTATATTTATATCTAATAAAAAACATTCCAAATAGTGTAAAAACAATTTATAAAATTTTTTTAGTGAGTACCCTTAATGATTTACGTTTCGCCAAAGTCAGCTGTTTCAGGCTTGCACTTAGTTATCGAAAAAAGGCACGAAAGCTTCTGCGACTTTCAGCGTTCATAAAACATTATATTTTGCAATTGTGAAAAAGTTTGATTTTGGAAAAAATTCAAAAAGGTATGTAAAATAAGGTGTTTACATGGATTTTGTATTATTGTAATTGTCTAATGTGTTGCTATGTGTATTTCTAGATCAAAACTAAAACTTATTTCTGCGTTTTGTGAATTGTAACTTTTGAGTCGGGAAAGGTATTTAAAAAGACTTCTTGCTCATTTTTGCCACTTTACGAAATAATCGACATGTTGCAGTTACACATAAAAATTATATCGTGCAGAAAATAGCCAAAGACAACGTATCGGACGATCAACTTAAAGTAATTGAGTTTAAAGTCAAACAATTTGTTAGATTTATTAATTATAACTTGCCAAAATGCAATCGAATGCTTGAACGGCTTAAAGATAAGCACCCGTGTTGGCTAGAGTTAAGTATGAGAAAAAGCAGAAAAAGCAAAAAGCAGGTCGGAAGCAATTAAGCTATAATGATGCTGCTCGATTAAAACGAAAATTGGCTTTAACGCTTGCTGCAAAGCACGACAACTCGCCTCCTCTTTTAATTCACGCAGCATTAGTTTCATAAAAAAAATGAAGTAAGTAAGCCGTTTCGCCGACTTAGGTATACCATACACCAGTAAAGCAAATATTTCAACTTTATTAAACAAATGCATTTTCACATGCTTTTTACAAGCCTATCTTAGTATCTCGCTCACTCAATCATACGAGCACCCTAGCGCCCCCACCAGCAAACGTTTATATGCATAACTCGACTGTTTTTTGTCCGATTTTGATCAAATTTGGTATTTTGCTAGATATTAGTATTAAATTTAAGTGTGCCAAAATTGATTGAATAAGGTAAAAAAATACGGGAGATAATCAAGTTTTTCAAGGGCGTGGCAATATTTTTATACATACAAAATGTGTTACTAAGCGAATATACATACCAAATATGGTGTCTCTAGCTGGAATAGTTTTTGAGATAAATTGCGGGGGCGGAAAGGGGCGTGGTAAAAATTTGAAATAAACTTGATTACTCTACATACTAAACGAGTCTACATACCAAATTTGGTGGCTCTAGCTCTTACAGTCTCCGAGATCTAGGTGTTCATACGGACAGACGGACGGACAGACGAACATGGCTAGATCGACTCGGTTGTTGAACCTGATCAAGAATATATATACTTTGTGGGGTCGGAGATGCTTCCTTCTGCCTGTTACATACATTTTGGCGACTTTAATATACCATTTCACCCTATGGGTGTATGGTATAATTAAAGAAAACGAATACAACATATGTTTTGAAAAATGCGATAAACAGCGGTAAATTAAGTGAAGTTAAGCATAAACTTGAGAAACATGACCCGTTGCCGTTAAGTCTTGATTAACATTAGCTTTAACGTTTTTAATAGAAAATGAATTGACTAAGCAGCAATACCTTAACATGAAGGCTCTAAATAAGCAACATGGATGTGACCTCTATCCACCATAGGCTAAACTTAGAGAAATAAAACTTAAATGTAGACCTGAAGAAATCATGTGCTCTGAGACAAAAGTAGAAGTCTCGTTACAAAATTTAGTAGATTTACTACTGTGTGATTACACAGTCGATCGTATTCTTCAGATGCAGCAAGATGTTCCTGAAATATCTAATTCATCGCGTTATACGTTAATTTTAAGTTACGGTTTCGAGGGCTCCAAAGGACAAAGCTTTTACAAGCAGCGATTTCAAGAAGATGATCATATTGGATTGGATCATTCATTATTTGTAACCACGATAATTCCATTACAATTAAATGATGAGTGCAAGAAGTTATTTGGTTATTTTACTCCACAATCAGTAAGATTTTGTCGGCCGTTAAAAATTGAATTTACAAAGGAAACTACTGAACTGATATTGAAGGAAAAATTTAGTTTGGATGCACAAATACAAAATCTTCAAAACTATTTATATATTTAAAAAAAAAGGGTATACTTGTGGTCTATAAACCCTACATGACATTAGGGTTATAGCCCTAATGTGGAGCCCGTTATGTGGAGCAAAGCCCAATCAAGTGCTGAAAACCACTGACTTCAACTCAGGAATATTTACGGTTAATTCCAAAAGCCTTCAATATGGAGTAAGCCGTTTACATCGAAACATTGCTTCTGATTCTTTCTGCGTGGCGAGTACGACGACGCAAATTCGCTTTTTTAGGAGGCATTATTTCGTTAGTAACTTTTCGTTTGTAACTGAATCAGGAATGAATGAATTTGCTACCACGTGATTGACATGCAACTGCCCCCGCCTACTGCGGTCGATACACGGAAACCCGACTTTTTTATATATAAGATATATGACATATATATTTAAACCAGAAGGCCGGGGCTAACTTCGACCACTTCAAATTTTGTATACCCTTGCAACTTTTTTGGTAACTCTTTCCTTACATCAAAGCCATCAAAGTGGAAAAACGTTTTTTCTAAAAAAGCTAAAGTTTGCGAAAGAACGGCCTACAATCTTAGCAGAGGAAATAACTTAGATATTGATCAAAGTCACTGTATTCCACCGATCGTTCCTATGGGAGCTTTATGAGCTATATCGTATAGAATGTTATGTGATGGTGTGATTTTGAATGCCCTGAGAGCGATTCTGAGGTCTGTGTTAATCTTGGATTTTATAGGTCGCAAAGTTGTTCTTGGGCAGTGCCCATAGATGGAATGGGGAGAGGTTGATGTTTATTCGTACTGTAATTTTTCTGTTCGTCATGATGTTTTTTATGTAGTTTAAGATTTTAGGTCCCGTTTTCCATTCCGTGAGTTGGTCAAGTATTGAGTGTAGTCCGATTCTTTCAAAAGTTTTTTTAAAGTCTAGGGTATGAGGTCGGTATGAGTTTAGTGCGGGTTTGTGTGTGTTGGGTTTTGAGATTGGGACTATTATACTATTCTTGTAGACTTGGGGGATATATAATTGTTTAGTATAGAGTTTTGGAGGTTGATTATACGACATTTTGTTTTCCTGACCAAATTTTTGATCACGGCGTAGTTTAATCTGTCGAGTCCTGGTGTTTTTCCTGTTAACGTGTTTAGAGCTGACATAAATTCGACTAGTGTTATTTCTTTTTCTATTTCTGTAGCTCTCTTTCTGGGAACATACATATGTGTGATTGAGTGGGTTGTTCAGTGATGCTTGTTTTGTGTTTATAAAGGTCGCAGAGAAATTGTGGTCGGATGACGTGTCTGAGAAGTTTTTGCAAAAGAGTTCTACTATTTCTGCATTGGTGGTATTTTAATTTGTTACCGGTTTTGGATGCAATGAATGTGTTTTTGGGGATTGTTTATGGAGGTGTTTTTTTTTTTTGTTTAATTCATTTATTAACATATATAAAAAAGAGATCAATAAAATACAACCAGACTGACAAAAGAAATCGATTAACATGGATAAATAAACAATGCCCGCCCGGCGGTATGTCCCATTGGGAATTGCTTTGCCAGGGTTGTGGCAGCTTCTATGTTGAACCGACTCTTTCTCGCTCCAGTCTCCTAAGCTCCTGCATGATGGCTCCGAAGTAGGTGCTCACCGCCGCCCAGTTATCCTTGCTCTCCAGCATGCTAGGTACCAAGCTGGCCACCGATAGGGACTGGCCGATCGCCCGCTCGGCCCGCTGTCTATCCGCACTGAAGCGGCAGCAACTAAATACAACGTGGTGGGCGTCCTCGATTGCTCCTTCAGGACACGCAGGACGCGTTGAGAAGTGGTCGTGGCCGAACCTGTTTAAGTATTGGCGGAAGCAGCCGTGTCCGCTCAGCACCTGCGTGAGGTAGAAATTCACCTGCCCGTGCTTTCTACCGACCCAAGCCGCAATATTGGGGATGAGGCGATGCGTCCATCTGCCGTTTGGTGCAGCGTCCCATCGGTCCTGCCATTTCCTCAAACTGAGCCTTCTAGCGTCTGCTTTGGCGACACTCTAATGCTGCATCCTCCGAAACAGTCCTAAAGGCACTACATACTCAGAGAGCGCAGAGTCGATACGTCGGACTGATGAGGCGACGGTAGCTATCGACCTCCATGGCCAGGGCCCAGATCTGGGCTGCGTACAATATTTGCGATTTTACCACGCTCATCAGCAACATTCTCCGCTCCTGTTTGGCCCTCTTGTGTTGAGCATGATCCTGGCGAGTGCTCTACTCGATTCCGCTACCTTCCGCTGTACCGCCGCTAGGTGTTCTCGGAAACACAATCTTGTGTCGAGCCACACTCCTAGGTAGCGAATTGCTCTAGCCGATTTCACCTCAATACCGTCGATAGTAACGGTGGCGGTTTCCACTAACTTCCGGCTGCTGATTAGCACCGCTTCCGTCTTATGCGCCGCTAGTACTAGGCCCACCGAGCGCAGCCAGGTCGTAATGGATGCAATGGCTGCATTTGCCGTTGACTCTACATCCTTCAGTTCCTTGCCCACCACTACGACCGCGACATCGTCCGCGTAGCCGACTAGCTGACACCTACTCGGTATGTCTAGTCGAAGGATGCCATCGTACATGATGTTCCACAGAAGAAGACCCAGAACAGAGCCCTGAGAACGGATCCAGTAGACGCAGCGTACACCAGCTTTCTCCCCGAAAAGAAGCTCCATATCACCTCGTACATGTACAACGGAATTCCGAAGCTTCTGGCAGCATCAAGAATGCAGCCCCAATCAGCCGTGTTCACTAGGCAGTATTCCTTCGCACCTCCTTTCCATCGAGAACCCTTAATAGCATCAGCCGCTGTACACAGTACTCTGCTGACCGCGTCTATTGTGGACCTTGCCTTGCGAAATCCGTACTGATTGGCGGACAGGCCGCCCCCCTCTTTGATCGCCTCGCTCAGTCTGGCGCTGATGAGGCTTTCCAGCACCTTACCCACGGAGTCCACGAGGCAGATTGGACGATATGACGACGCTTCCTCTGTTGGTTTCCCAGGCTTGGGGAGCAGCACCAGCTTTTGCAACTTCCAAAAAAACCTGGCGGCCGCAAGCACTTCTTCGGTGGTACACTTCCCGCTTCGCTTCATATATAGCCTTCTTCAGCTCCTTCCTGCATGCGCTATAGGCTGCCCATAGCTGCGGCCATGTCTCCAATCCTCGCTTCCTTGCTCTCTGGTAACGCCGCCTAGAGGCTAGGCACGTTCTACGTATGTCTCCAATTGAGCTTTTCCACCAGAAAACCGGTTGCTGACGTCCCTTAAAAGGTCTCCTTACCGCCATGCTCGCGTTGCACGATGCAGCCAGCATGCTGGATAGCTGGTCTGCCATCCGCTGGGCTGTGCTCTGGGTCCACTCGTGTGTTGCCCATGCCTCGGCGAAGGCACTTACGTCCAGGGTGTCGCTTTTGTATACCCCGCTTTGGGGCAGCGCCGCCTGACGGGGTTTGGTGACGCCTAGGGTGAATAATATCGCCTCGTGGTCGCTGGCCGTGTAGATTTCGCCAACGCTCCATGATGACGACCTAAATAGCCCGCCGCTGACGAAGGTGAGGTCGATAACGGACCCGCCGCTTGCTCTGCTGAATGTAAAGCTCGACCCTCTGTTCAGAAGGACTAAGTCCATGCGATGCTCCTAGTAACCAGCTTCACTATTTCGCTGTATGAGATGTTACCCTTTCCCTGGACCAAAATAGCAGGTGGACGCTTCTTGAGTATCGCCTTTTTCGCTGGTCGCACAGCCACTGTCTGCCAAGCGGGCTCTGCTTGCTTGCCTGCATTTGGCAAAAAATTTTCTTTCGGCTTGGAATCGTTTTTTTTGCCCTGCAGCAAAAAAGGTTTCCGAAGTGTTGGCGACTGTTCTTTGACGGGGCACCCTTGACTGTTGCAAGTTCTCAGTTTGCTGTCCTTTGGTAGCGAAGGACTTCGGCGGCGCTATGGTGCATGCCACTAATGGTTTAGGGTCGCAATTGTTGCACAGAATGTTACTAACTGCCCGCTGCAATTCTCTCAGTCTGTCTACTTTGTCTCTAAGCGCGTTCGTAATGGCTCACCTGCCTCCCTCCTTTTCTGGCTTGATACGTTCGGCTATTTCCTCCAGTAATGCTCCCATTTCTGCTATCTCGCTTTTGCCCCTACCATGTTGCAACTTATTTTTTTTTGGTTGCACCGCACTGCCTGCTGGTGGACTCCTTGAATCTTCACGCAGTCTTTTCGGCGTTTCGGTTGCACCAAACATCTCCTCTACTCCTACTCGCTCATGACCGAACAGAGCCTCTATCGCTAATTGACTAACTGGGCTGCCGTCGCAAACAGATTCAGACCATAGAACCGGCTCTGAAGCGAGCGTCATTGGTTGACGCCGCCCGCTTGGCCCCGCCATCGAGCCAGCCGATCTCAAGCCCTCCATGCTTGCAACCAGGTATTTCCCCCTGGAATTTTATCGAAGTTATGCCGCTCCCTGCTCGGCTCCACACACTTGGAAATTTATGGAGGTGTGTCCGGTGCTATTTGTGTTGTGAATTTTTGTAGACTATGGTTTTTTTCTTCTTTTAGAGTCCTTCTAAATTTGGCGTTTCCTCGTTTAAATAGCATGATGTTTTGGGTAAAGATGTTTCTTTTTAGCGTGTGCCATTTCTTAACTTTATCGTCTATAAGTTTTTGTAGATTACACAGGCCGACATGATTTTTGGTGACGTTAACCTGAGAATTGTTTTTAACCAATTCGGGTACGCTGATTCTGACTGCATACTCAGTTTTTGTTCATCACGACCAGATTTTGTGAAATTAGGGGATCTAGGGTTGGAAAATAGGCATTTATGAATGTTGGGCATTTGCGGTCCATTGGGCTGTGTTTGTGGTCAAATTCGGAGTTATTTTTGCAATTTAGGCAACACTTTTCGTTGGTGCAGGTTTCGTTTTCAGCAGTGTGTATCATTTGTGAGCCGTTTTTGCAAGTTTCTTCTGAACTATTGCAGATCGGGGTTGGGTGGCCAAATTGTAGACATTTTTTGCATCTTAGAGGGAGAGGAATGTATGAATGTATGGCGGACACGTGCGCTGTCATATCCAATTTTAATAGATTCTGGAAGGTTGTGTGTGGCGAATGTAATAATTATAAGTTCCGTTTCCGCCAAGCCTTGCTCCTGTTTCTTTAATATTTTTCGCACTTCGGTTACGCTTTGAGATTTTAGTTCGTTTAGTATTTCTGTTTCCTCTATGTTTCGTAATTCGTTGCTCTAGACTACTTGGAAAAATTTAGTGTCTTGTGTTCGGTGGCCTCTACTTCAATATCGGCCATATTTTTGATTTTTAATAATTTCATTGTTTGTAAAGCATTTTTTGTTTTGATTAATAAGGTGCCGACGCGAGTTTTTTTGCAAGTGTCAACTTCTCCTCCACATGGAAAGTCTATTGTTTTTTTAATTAGGAATGGTGATACATTTTCGAAAGATTTGTTGTCTTTTCTGTTAATTACAATATATTTTGGGTTGTTTAGGTTTTTATATTTGTTGTAGAGCGGTGTTGTTGTTATGCTTATGTCAGGCGGTTTCATCATTGTTGTTGTTTTACGGGCTCAGTCCCGGCACTTTAATTTGTGCTTTTTTTTTTTTTTTGTTCTGTTTTATTGAACTGTTTGTATGTCTCTTTTCACTGACAAGGGGAACTTCAGGTATGCGAATCACCGATTTGTATGAATTTTGGATATGTTGTAGAATACCCCGTCATTTGAAGCTGTGTGAAATATTTCGGCGCACTATTCTATATTTTCCTAATAAATCGGCTTTAAAGTTATAGCTTTGGTGACTTATAAGTAAAACGCCGAGTGGTCTACAAGCAGCTCTACGGTGTAAGGGGTAGAGGTCCTGCCTAAAATCGACGGAACTCTGGTTCAACCCCCGCCCGAAACTAGTTAGATTTAGGTTTTGATTTTTTTTTTCCTTTTTTAATAATTATTTTTTTTTAATAGCGAAATAGGTATTTTGATGATTTGTAATTGGAAACATTTTTTATGTATGTTGAAATTATTGTAGATTATTATTAACTATTATTAACTTGTACGCTTAAGGTAATACCAGCTATACGCACGCCATTATGTACTGTATTTTTTATGCAAGTTTAAAATATGATAAAGCGGATGCAAAACTCCTTAACGCTTATAGAAGAAAATCGAGAAATTTCATCAAAAGAAGACTGCACTAAAGTAAAATCCCCGTCAAAGACGGGGCAATTCCACTTGTCATCTCTGATATTGAAGGGAATGCTCAAGTATGCATGGTTCGCTTCAGATTAGAAACTGGTTTTCCAAAATTTTTATTTCGTTTGTTTCCTTAAAATTGGTTTAAAGTTGGTATGTTTTTGCACAAAAGCATTATTTAAACATGTTCATAGTCTTGAGCAAATATACATACGGGTATCATGTTTTTATGATTTATATCACAACAAAAAATGTGAAGGCAGAAGTTAATTAGTCTATTTTGCGTCTATATTTTATTTATGTTTTTGTAAAGGCATAAAAAATGGATCCAATCAAAAATCATCAAAAGACCTATAACGTTATTAGACCAAAATAATTATTGAAAAAGCAAAAAAAAATGAAAACCCAAAACTAACTAGTTTCGGGCGGGGGTTGAACCAGAGTTCCCTTCGATTTTAGGCAGGACCTCTACCCCTTACACCGTAGAGCTGCTTGTAGACCACTCGGCGTTTTACTTATAAGTCACCAAAGCTATAACTTTAAAGCCGATTTATTAGGAAAATATAGAATAGTGCGCCGAAATATTTCACACAGCTTCAAATGACGGGGTATTCTACAACATATCCAAAATTCATACAAATCTCTTTGGTCACCACAGAAATGCAGAAGTAACAATGCTGTTTTAAGTGAAAAATATTTTCATCTGGCTTTATATTAATGTATTTTATTCTGCCTTTTAATAATTCACAAAAAATTTGCGCGCTCTCGATTAGTGTGGCCGAAATATATTTAATAGCATAAAATGTAAACTTGTATGTAAGCAACAATCTTCATTTCTATATGTTAATATATTTGTATGAAGGGGGAGGGGGTGTGGGCGTGGTTTAATTTTAAAATTGAAATTATATAAAATTCATACTAATACATATGTATACAAAATTGCAATCTTCTGAAGAAATTCAGGAAAAATAAATGCCAAAATATCCACGTTTTTACCAGTAGTGCAGTGTTGAAAAAATTTTAAAAACCAAGTATGTAGATATGTGCATGGATATTTTATTTTTAAAGCGGCATTAAATTATTAACATTTTATAAACTTTTAAAAATCGACTTAAGTGCTCATAAAACAGTGTTGAACACAGGCACAAAAAATACTCGATGAGAAAGAGATTTTATCAGCCTGCACCAAGAGTATGCCGATCGGCGCAGAGTACTCAACAAATTAGTCAAGTAAAGCAAGCGTTAGTGATTTTTTGAAACGAACATTTGGGACATACATGCGAAGGTTTTCAACAAATGGCTTAATGAATGCACATTTCCTGTCATCTGGAAACAGCAGGACTTTGTGCTTATTCCGAAGAACAACAAGCGGCTCGAAGACCCTTCTGTCTACAGAAAATTGTGTATGCTTGATTTTCCGGCAAAAGTCATTAGTACAAGGCAGGAGACTGCCATACTATTTCCGTAACCGCATATTGAATTTTGACACACGGAATGCCGTACCACAGGACTCAGTATTCTGCCAGCAACATCTACGTGGGGCCTAGAAAAAAAGGTGGTGTCCTTGGGCGCAACAAAACAATGGCTGAAGCTAGATCATAAAACCGAGGCTGTCCCCGTAAGCAGAGACTGTTGAAGTTGCCAAAATTGAGCTGTAAAATCTATTAGAGCCTTAAGGTACCTTGGAGTGCTACTATATACAAGACCAGCAACACGTCAGTACAAAGGCAAAGATCGACAAAACGTCGCGGAGCGACGAAAACCCCCACAGTCGCCAATCTGGCCAAATGCTTGGGTCGGAGAAGCTTTTTTCTGCCTGTTACATACATTTTGGTGAATTTAATATGTAATTTCACCCTATGGGTGCATGGTATAAAAACACTCACACACAAGAAATTATAATCGATCCATTTCGTGGATTTCTGCGAATAGGGTAGCAATGTAAAAAATAGATGACGCTTTTTTAAGCTGGGGATTTCGCAACACATTAACCGTGCGGGCAGAAGACCTAACGCATGTCTGCAACGAAGCTAGTATGACCTGCTGCAGACCCAATAAAAAGCATCACCAAGCTGTCTTTTGGTGGAACAACGAAGTTGGAGATCCACGGAGCGCTTGCTTAGCCGCAAAATGGCGTTACCAACGGCCAAGGAAAAGGTTTGATACAAATTGGCCCAAGCTACACGCCATTCGCGGCCTAGATAGAAAGTCCCTGAAAAAGGCCATCCTTGCAGACGAGAGAGAGGTATTCCTAAGGCAGAGTGACTCTGAAAAACGCGACCCCATGGTCGCTATGTATGAAGTATAAGCGGCAGCTCTGCATAAAACGGAGGCAGTGCTTATCAGTAGAAGGAAGGCACTGGAAGTTTCCAGTAGCGCTTTCAGGACGGTATCAGAGGATGCTGCGCTGGTTATTGCGGGTATGGTTCCAATTGATTTACTTAGAGACGAATCTAAAGAGGTCGCCGTCGCCGTTATTAGCGGCACATCAGGAAAATCGAGTAGCACTGAGTCGAGCAGTATGCCTCTAGCAAGGGGAGGTAGACGCTTCTTTTCATCCCAATCGTAAATGGGTGGCTGGAGAGGAGAAACGCGATAGAAACTGCTAGGCATGACAGGCTAACGTTTTTGCGAAGCGATTCTCCCTAGGACGTCCCGCCAAATTATGTCTGCAGTTGGAAAAACTTTTTGTAAATTCTATGTTATCCCCCAAATTCATGTAAAAAAAAATCAAATTAAAAATAGCAAAGAAGCTAACCCTTGCAGTCCTTGGCCATAATATTTTTACATGTTCCAAACTCTTTTTTTATCAATGCACAGACAAAACCTACCAAATATCATTTTTATTTCTTTTTCTTCTTCTTCCCCATGCTGCATGCTGCGATTGGCACGCATACACATACAGTTTACGTGTGTATGCGTGTGCTCAACTGCTTTGTGGATTTCAAGCAATAACGTATTAGAGCCGATTTATATTGACTGTAACTTGTGTTATATTTCTCCGATCTGTTTGAGATCTGATGCATTATATCCAAAACTATCATATTAGTAAATTTCATGGGGGTACTCCAATTTTTATGAAAATGTTTCGTCTAGAGCTATATGATACAGTGGTCCGATCCTGTCAATTTTTACTTGCTTTATATACTTTATCTGCTCCGGGCTATAAGTAGCTCAAATATCAAGTTTCATCCCGATAGCTCTTAAGATGGCGGCGTGAAGTTGATTTGCACAGACGGGCGGACGGACAGAAGGACATGGCTATATCGACTCAGCTTCTCATGCTGATCAAGAATATATTTTTAGGGGTCGGAAACGTCTCTTTCTGTGCGTTACAAACATCTGACCAATTTTATGATACCCTCTGCAAGGGTATAAAAAGACACACATAGAGACGCAACGCTACGTAAACTGTGTGTGTATGCATGCTGAACACTGATATATGTATATATTTACGCATACACATACATGCACAGGGGACACAGGAAAAAAAATTTGGAAAGATTTTAATAAATTTATTTTTTTTAAATCAATATTTTTGTCCGGCAATAAATAAGAAAAATAAATAAAAATTTACTGTCGCGTCAAATCCGATAGGCGTAAGCTTTTAAAGCCAATTTTGAAACATTTTTTAATAAAGATATGAATAATCTGGGACTATTTTCGCCGACTTTGGTACACCATACACCACTAAAACAAATATATCTCAGGCGCATAATAAATAGCTTAAAAGTTGCTATATCTTTCTCAGCTTTCCATCGATTAACTAAAAAATAAAAAAAATTTTAAACCTTAAGTAAAGAAATCTATTTGTATAGGCAGCAAAGCTATCGATCTCCGTTGATTTGCCATACATTATATAAAAAAAAATAATTTTTGATGATGTTCGGTATGTTAACTGAAAGACATTCTTAATTATGTAAACTGGGTTGATTTCAAAAGTATTCTGCTTAAAATTTAGAAATTAAAGATTAGAATAATTAACAAAATACTGTAAGGAAATTACAATTATTATTGAGAAAATTAATTATTGTATGGTAGTTTTTTATAAAAGTAGTTTTCCAAAGTTTACCTTGAGATTCCGACAACTCTCACAGAGATTTGACTTTTCGTCAATGCGGTTGCTAATATTTTTGCTCCGTTTTCTAATGCTAGTATTATTATTGATGTTGCTAAGGTCATGCTCGGTATCATTTTGGGGAGTTGAGACATCATCAATAAAGCGAAATTCTCCCGTGTTCAATTTCAACGGGGAGCTAAGATTAGCGCTTAAGTTTCCATCATCATCTAACATGAACCCGAGCGAGTTCGAACTTTGTTTACTTGGTGATCTTTTTGAAATTATTTCTCCCTTTTCATTAAAGAGGATTTCAATAGGCCGGGAAAAAATCAATGTTCGCGTAGTAGTGGTCCTAGTTATGTGGGTGACCTGGTCACATTTATTATAAGTTTTTGTTCCAAATTTTCCACCAGCAATTCGAAGAAGCTCCCTCTTATGAATCATATCACTCTCAGTTTTAGTACTAAGTGTTGGACTTACAGGTGGGGGACTTTCTGGACTGAGGGATGTAATTTTATGGGTGAGCTCACTTGTGCATGGCTTTAGCAAAGAGCATCGTGATTTTGCCTGAGGCTTTAAAAATGTTTTTTGTGTTGCAGGTGTGGACGGTGTCCCAGCAAGTGACTCAACTGCTAACATATTGCAAAAGCAGCGGACACAAGCACTGTTGATAGTGCTTCCACTTGTTTCATTCAGTCCAAAGAATGGAATATCGTCTATAACTGTAGTGAAAAAATGTAGTAAGGTTTCGTAAAATATGCTGCGCCTGTCGCTCATACCTCCAGCTCCCGTTAAAGATAGATCAAAGCAACTATGCTGCATTTGCTGTTTACTTTCCAAGGATTTGCTGCTCTGCCATTTTAGGATTTCTTTATTGGTCTTAGGCTGCCGACGCAATGAGGAAAACCAATTGCTAATGCTGGGTCGCTTTTGGTTGCGGGAAGCCATCGCTTTACCCACTATAGACACATAATGAATTGAACAATATTTAATGTTTTTTACACTGTATTTGTTAATGTTTTTTAGAGCTCTTATTATTACAACGGACAGGAAATAATCATTAATATTAAAATAACAATTTCTATGAGAAATGCAGTAAGTCGTCTAGCCGATTTCGGTATACCATCCACCAGGTGAAAAATATTTTATATTTCGAACACGAAATGTATGTCTATTAACTCTGACAAAAACAAACGCACTCTAGCGCCGCCACTAGCTTACGGCCAACTCCGCCCTTATGAGACAGGCAATCGGTTCTTTCTAGATTATAAAGGCGAAAGTGGGCGTGGCAAAAATTTTAAATATTAATAATCTGCACGCATACCAAAACAATCTACATACCAAATTTGATGGTTCTAGCTTTGTTAGTTTTCGAGAAAATCGGTTTTATTTAATTTTCTGGCGCGGAAGTGGGTGTGCCAAATATTCAAATTTGGTGTCTATAGTTAGTAAAGTCTTTGAGAAAATCGGTTTTATGTAATTTGCGGGGGCGTGAGATCGCTAGATTGACTCGGCTGCTGCTCCTGGTATATGGTAAGAATATATATACTTTATGGGGTCGGAAATGCTTCCTTCTGCCTGTTACATAAATTTTGGCGACTTTAATATAGCTCCAATAGGAACGATCGGTCGAAGTCACGAACAGTGACTTTTGTCAATAACTTCGTTTCTTTAAACGCGATTGCTTTCAAATTAAACATTTGTCAGTTTAATATATGTACCTTTTAATCACTGTGCCGAATTTGATAAAGATCAGGTAACTTTATCATAGCTCCCATAGCAACGATCGGTGGAAAACAGCGACTTTATGTAATATCTTCGGTTTTCCTATGCTAAGATTGTAGGCCGTTCTTTCGCAATCATTACCGTTTTTTCCACTTTGATGGCTATAGGTAAGGAAAGAGTCACCAAAAAAGTTGCAAGGGTATACAAACTTTGACGCGATCGAAGTTAGCCCCGCCCCTCTTTTTTTTTATTTTTAAATATTTCTCAAGAGCTTCGATTTTTAATTATTATTTTACCACTGCGGTAAATCTGTAAAACGAATATTGAATAATTGTGACCTTATGCATGAAAAGCTGATTGTCATGTCCGACTTTTTGTCTGTACGAATAAAACTAACAATTGCAAAGTTAGAATGACGAAAACAAAGACTTAAAAAATCCGAACACCTCTGAAAAAACAGGTAAAAATATAAAAAATGCTAACTTCGGCTATGCTAAGCTGATATACCCTTGCCATAATATTTTTATATGTTCCAAACTTTTTTCCTGTATAATCAATTCATTAATGCACAGACAAAACCTTCCAAATATCATTTCTATTTCTCTTTCTTTTTCTGCTTCTACTCCATGCTGCTTGCTGCGATTGGCACGCATACACATACAGTTTACGTGTGTATGCGTGTTTAGCTTAGCTGCTCTGTGGATTTCAAGCAATGACATAGTAGAGCCGATTTATATTGACTGCAACTTCTGTTATATTTATCCGATCTGTTTGAAATTTCGGGATCTGATGTTTTATATCCAAAACTATCACATTAGTAAATTTGATGGGGATACTCCAATTTTTATGAAAATGTTTCTTCTAGAGCTATATGATATAATGGTCCGATCCTGACAATTTTCATACTTTACCTGCTCCGGGCTATAAGTAGCTCAAATATCCAGATTCATCCCGATAGCTCTTAAGATGGCGGCGTGAAGTTAATTTGCACAGACGAACGGACGGACAGACGTACATGGCTATATCGACTCAGCTTCTCATGCTGATCAAGAATATATATACAACAAATGTTTAGTTTGAAAGCAATCGCGTTAAAAGTAACGAAGTTATTGACAAAAGTCACTGTTTTCGACCGATCGTTCCTATGGGACCTATGTGATATAGTCACCCGATCTTCATCAAATTTGGCACAGTCAGTATTAGCTATGGGAAACTAAGAAATATACATTTTTTTTTTAATTGATTTAAAACTAACGAAGTAACTGACAAAAGTCACTGTTTTCTACAGATTGTTCCTATGGGAGCAATACAATTCCGAGATATACAAACTATGCAGTATATACAAACCTACATGGGAAATTCAACCATGTGATGGTCTAGGGGGAGTTCGCGTTGATTCAGACGGACGGACATGGCATGGTATATATATACATATTACTTTATATGGTAGGAGATGCTTCCTTCTATGCGTTGCACACTTCTGAGTAAAATAAATATACCCTTTTTTGCAAGGGTATAAAAATTAAATAAGTAAATCGTCTCGACCAGTTCGACTACGTCGAGAGGAACAAATATTTTGAAATGCAAAGACTAAAAGTATACATTTACAAAATTTTTCAACGTACTTCAAGCAAGCACATGCTGTCTCGCTCACTCATAGAAACACATGCCACGACCTACAGCCATCTCTGCCCTTATGAACAACTAGTAAAACATGTTTATACGTAAAAAATTTGAAATAATTATATTTTGCGCACATTTTAGTATTTTAAGTCCAGAAAATCAGTTTAATTCAAATGGCAGAAACTACTATTTGTATGGAGCGAAAAAAATTAATAATTTTTTAAGTGCCGGGAATTTTCTTCCCCTTTTAGTATAAAATGTTTGACAAAATATGCTTATTGTCCATTTTGGATAGATAATGTTTAATGGGCGGAAAACCTATCTAATGTTTTTGGTGTGATGCTCCCGTATAAGCAATACTATGTATCATAATAGAAATACCATAAGAGTGAGCCAGATGGCATGTGTTTAGCGCAACTTATAATTAGTGTGAAACTGACCATTTGTACGAAACTATATTGTAGTTGAAATAAAACTATTCACAACATCTGTAGGAAAAGTTCTGATTTTAAATATTTTTATAAATTTTTTTTTAAATTTAAATAAAAATTTCAAAAGTAAGTGAACAAATTTTTGTCTAAATTATTGATTAACGCTATTCATGAAATGTTGTAGCTGGTATAATTTTCGAACACCTGGATACCTATGTATATTCTTTAAAGATTATCTGGTGTCACACAAGTGGTGTGAATCCGCTCACTGGTGTGTTAGTTAAATAGTCTAATGCAGGGAACATACAAAGTTTCTATTACAAGTGGTTTAGTTACTGATGATTTTGCGTTAAAATAATAAAAAGTTGATGCAATTCTTTGCTTAATTTCACGTTTTAACAAATCATAGAAATTTTTATCAGGCACAAATCCACAGTTAGAAAAGTGAAACCAAAATTAATGCTTTAATTATTTGGTATTGACCAAAGTAAATGTTTTAAAACATAAATAAAAGTGTTGTTATTTAAGTGACGCTTTTAATTATACCCTTGCAGAGGGTACTATAAAATTTGTCAGAGTTTGTAACGCACAGAAGGAGACGTTTCCGAAACGACGCAAAGTGAATTAAGATTTTCTATAGGCAACCATGGAAAGATCAAAGATAGGTTCCCGGGCTATGAAAATACTAATTTCTAGAAAGAAAAATTGAACAAAGTAAACATTTAAAAACAAAAATATTATTGCATTCATTCATTAAAAAAAACTGCTTCCATTGAATCAAAATAACCTATTCAATTATTTTATCTTCATGAGTTTTTAGTGGATTCGTTCACCAAAAATTTGTCCAGAGTTTGGTGAAAAGCTTTTTTTTTGTAAATTTAAATAAATTTCTTGGTAGCAGTTGATATTTGCAACTAGCGCCTGGGATACCTTAAAACTTCTGTCATTGTCAGGATCGTTTTTTATAAAAATTCTCCATTGCTTCGTCAATCAGACCCATCGCTTTTGAAATTTGTTTGGAGGTTAAACACTGTTCTACGAACATTTCTACTAAACCATCCCCGAGTTTTGATATCAAGACGCAATTATAAACAGAAGTAGGTAAGCTAGATGTCAATGTTGAAAAACGTAAAACTGCCAAAAATTCAAAGGCAATGTTGGTAAAAGTTGATATTGGCGTTGCCACAATTGCTGATTTAGAAAAAAAAAGTTAAACACTCGAACTCACAACAACGCAACAACGAGAATATAACGACGCACAGTGAAAATTAGTATTAATAAAGCAGCGACGCAACTTCGAAAAAACGCAAAACGAAACGACGCAAAGCGGGGTCTATATGTACATGCATACACACACAGACGCAACGCTACATAAACTGTATGTGTATGCGTGCGTTGCTTTGCTTTGGGAATGAGGGAAGAATAAGAACAAATTGTAAAATATAGAGTTAAATTGTTTTGTTTGTATATTGATGAATTGAGTTGCAGAAAACAAACATGTAAAATTATTATTACCAAGGACTGCAAGGGTATATAAACTTCGGCCTAGCCGATGTTAGCTTCTTTAATATTTTTTTAATAAATTGAGTAGTTACACGAAGTATTATGCAAGAAAAAACAACTATTTTTTAAATATAGAGCTTTCATTTTGGGCACACGGCAACAATATCAAATGTTTGCCTTTTACAGGTGAACGTTGCAACTTCAGGGATATAACTTATTTTTTCACAAATTTAATAGCTAGAGACATCAAATTTGGCATATATAATCGTTTAGGAAAAGCGCAGATTGGGGTTATGTACAAACGGGATCTCTATCACCAGCCAACGGCCAACTCCGCCCTAATGAAAAGCGTACGTTGCTACATATTGTTGACAGATTTTAGCAAATTTGTACATAACCCCAATCTGCGCTCTAGCTTCTGTGATTATAAGAGTGAAAGTGATATGCTTCCTAAGCAGCATGTTAACATAATATATGTACATTATCAAAACCTGGTTTTAGCCGCTGAAGACATCACTAAATAATCCACAATTGTAATGGCCATACTATATCTTCAACGCTAAAAGTAGTTGGGAATTCAAACTAACGCCCAAATATTTTTTTTATAGTATATTGTACTAGTGGTTTACATACATTATGTTGTTATAAATTTGAAGTATTTGTGTGATTTGCTGCATGGTATACCGAAGTCGGGGAGACCACTTACTTACTTCATTAAAATAAAAAGCAAGGTAAGGAATTTTTGGAAAAAATGTCAGTGGCAAAGAATTTATAAATTTGGCATGTTTAGCCTGGTATCAAAGCTAAGTTATACAAACAATGGGTTGCGGAGATTGTTTTTTAAGAAATATTAAAAAATTAAAATTAAAAAATTAAAGTGTAACGGTTGTTGACCCTGGTTATTAGACAATTTACAAGTTCATTAGTTTAATACTTCACTGAGAGAGCTACACAATTAAAAGTAAAAAATATTGGCTGCTAGGAAACAAGAGGCACTACAACCAATAGTCTTCTGACGTAAGCCAAACAGTATGCCGTTTATTAAAAAAAGAGATTACAAAGTTTATTACAGGATATCCGCGGATTTTTGATAACCCATTTCACCAGCTTCCACAAAATAGTAATTTTTGACGCCAAATTCTTGCTGCCTTTTGTTATCGCTAAGCTGTTCAAAATTATGTCTTTTTATAAAGGTTCCCCAATTAGACCTTGCAAAAAGGGTATATTAATTTTAGTCAGAAGTGTGCAACGCATAGAAGGAAGCATTTCCGACCATATTAAGTATATATATTCTTGATCAGCACGACGAGACGAGTTCAAATAGCCATGTTCGTCCGTCCGTCCGTCAGGATCAACGCAAACTCCTCCTAGACCGTCAGAGCTTCAGAGTTGAATTTTGCATGTAGGCTTGTATATACTGCAGGGGTTGTATATCTCGGATTGAGCCGGATCGGACCACTATATCATATGGCTCCCATACAAACGCCAAAGTCACGACAGTGACAGACTTTTCTCAATAACTTTGTTATTATCTGAGCTATTGTGAAATTTAATATTGGTGGGTTTATTACACATATAAATGACTATGCCAAATTTGATAAAGATCGGGTAACTGTATCATATAGCTCCCATAGGAACGATCGGTGGAAACAGTGACTTTAATCAACATCTTCGTTATTTCCTATGCTAAGATTGTAGACCGTTCTTTCGCAAACATTAGCCTTTTTAGATAAAACGTTTTTCCACTTTAATGGCTATAGGTAAAAGAAGAGTTACAAACTTTGCTGCGGTAAAAATTAGCCCCGGCCCTCTGGTTTTTTGAATAATTTTCCGTTAGAAAGAAATAATGATACTTCTTTGGTTGTTAAAGATTTTGGGATCTTAATACACCGCAAACATAGTTTTAATCAGCATATATGGACTACAGTTAGTAGGGCTAAGAGTGTTCTTGTTCACTAAATGATATAGTGGTCCGATCCGGATCATTTTCATACTTTATTTTAACCAGGCTATAAGTACGTTAAATATTTAGTTTTTTGCAAATGGAGGCGTGAAGTTGATGTGCACCACCGGACGAACGGACATGATTTAATTTACTCTGGTTTTCATGCTGATCAACAATATAAATACAGTGGCTCACAGCTTATTTCGTGCAGGGGTGCAAAAAAACTTTAACAGCGTGTACCCCCTAAACTATTGAAGATATCAAAAAAATTTAAATGCAGTTTTATTTAGTAGTCATTTATAATATATTTAGGCTTTTCATTTTTTTTCTTACTTTTAAAATAATTATTAAAACTAAAAAAAATGAACATCAGTGACTTTTTCTATGTCACAGCTTATTTCGTGCACTGCACTTATAATGACTTTATTGCCAAAATTTCGGTATTTTTTTCACGGTTTTAGGTTCTATCTATTAAATATATGTTTATTCTTGGTTTTTTTCGATATAATGGATCTGGTCACACTTGAGTATATTGTTTAATTGGGAATTACAAAAATGGGTCCACGTACAACTGTTGAGATGCGGGAATTAGTCCTAACTCATTTCAAAAATGGTAAATCACAGCGAAATATTGCCGAAATCGTTCAGTTGAGTCCCAGTACAGTGCAATACATCATACAGCGCTTTGTTCGAGAAAATCGGGTGGCAGATAAAGGCCGAAATGCACCGAACAAAATTTTCACCGACACCGAGGAGAGACTTATTGTGCGAAAAATTAAAGCCAATCCAAAATTATCGGCACCAAAATTGGCATCGGATGTTGAGAAAGAACTGGGGAAACAATGTTCGGCAGAGACAGTTCGTCGTGTGTTACGGGATCAGGATTTTAATGGCCGGGTTGCACGAAAAAAGCCATTCATAAATGCGAAAAATCAGAAGTGTCGTCTTAACTTTGCAAAGGATCATGTTTCCCGCCCGATTTCTTTCTGGAACGAAGTAATCTACGCCGATGAATCCAAATTCAATATCTTTGGGTCGGATGGGATGCAATATGTTTGGCGCCAACCAAATACCGAGCTTCAAAATAAGAACTTAAGACACACTATGAAGCATGGCGGTGGCAGTGTCATGGTTTGGGCATGCATGGCGGCTTCGGGTGTTGGAAACCTGGTATTTATCGAAGGAAACATGGACCGACATATGTACCTTTCAGTTTTGAAGGAGAATCTTCTTCAAAGTGCGGAGAAATTGGGTCTAGAGGGTCGATTCCGTTTTTATCAGGATAATGACCCAAAACACAAATCCGGCATTGTCCAGTCCTGGTTGATCTGGAATTGCCCACATGTGGTCAATCCTCCTGCCCAGTCTCCTGACCTTAATGTGATCGAAAACTTATGGGCAATATTGGACATGGCCATCCGGAAAAGGTCAATTTCCAATAAAAATGACCTTAAAAAGGCCCTACTGGAAGAATGGGCCAAAATATCACCTGAAGTCACCAAAAAATTGGTTTCCTCAATGGAAACCAGCATTAAAGAGGTCATCAAACAAAAGGGAGGTCATACCAAATATTAGTTTAATTTGTTTAGAATAATTTTTACAGTTAAGTGCAGTGCACGAAATAAGCTGTGACATGGAAAAAACCACTGATGTTCCTTTTTTTTAGTTTTAATAATTATTTTATAAGTAAGAAAAAAAATGAAGTGCCTAAATATATTATAAATGACTACTAAATAAAACTGCATTTAAATTTTTTTGATATCTTCAATATTCCCCTGCACGAAATAAGCTGTGAGCCACTGTATGTATATACTTTATGGGGTACGAAACGTCTCCTTTTCTGCTTTACAAACATGTCACCAATTTTATAATGCCCTCTGCAGGTGTATAAAAACCCGTTAAGACCCTACCACCCCTCTCCCCAGCGACTGACAGACCACCTCAATCATCGCACAAATACAAAGATATAAGTAATTGTCACGCCTTCTTCTTGCTCGGCCATAATTTATAAATATGTATTTATATACTCAGATTTATGTATACATATGTATGTATGTATGTACGTACATACATATATGTATGTAGATAACAGTCATGAAAAAATAAATTGTATTTCCCTTATCACTCTCTCGTTTAGTAATCTTTCATACTCTCCCGTCCAGTAACTTTTTCCTACGATCTGTTATTTGTTTTTATTGGGCTGTGTCTTTCTTTGGGATTGCATTGAATCATTATTCTAGTTGTTCGACTAAGCATCCAAAAACTCATGAACAAAATTACTTTATGTATTTTCGGTTCCTATGTACATATTTACATACTAAATAGTATTTATAATAGTATACAACGCCTGGAGTTGCCTCACTAATTGAACCATTATACAACGAACTAACAAAATTGTCTATTTGAATGCATTTATATGTACATATATGTACATATGTACATATATAAAGTATATTTTCTGTACTTGGAAGTTATTTGCAACAGCATGGTTTGATAGGGAATTGTTCTTTGTAATTCAACACAACACTTATGCTTTTAACAGACTAAATAAATATTGTATATGTGTATATGTAGTTGTGTTTTATGTGGCTACATATGTTAAAATGCGTACATACATACGTAAGTATGTACATATGTATATGAATTTTGCACAATATAACCACCACGCCACATTCATCAGTATTAGCAAAAGTACATATGTATGTACTATATATATTTTTGAACACGCATATGTACATGTATATTTCTAGAGGTGAGTCTAGTAAAAACAAATTTAAAAACACAAACGAAATACTAAAACTTAAATATTGTTGCTATATTTTGTGACGGCACACCGACGAGTAGGTCCGTTACGCAAACATGTTGTTTGTATTTCAGAATTCAAACTGAAGCAAATGAGCGCTTACTGCCTCAACCGACTGGGTCTTTTGCTGACAACAAGTGTTTTTAAGAGAGTGATAGAAAAAAACATTCAATTAAATACTGCGTGTCTTTTAAGAGTGCGAAAACGGTACGTTCTCTTTGTTTGCATCGTGTGGTCTTCACATTAGTTAATAAAACTGAGGCGATTTTGAACAAGTTTAAAAGCCACTAGAACTAGTAGATGAACACCTAAGCCTGCCAATTGAGGACAAGTTTGAAAAATATGTACATATGTATGTGTAAATGTACATATGCTGTTCTAAACTAGCTGACTTCTTGTCCTGGGTGGTCATAGACTTAAGAAAGACAAAATAACTTGGAATACAAAATTTGTATGTGAATCGGCATTCCAAACATTTGTAATTGTTCCTGTTTAAATACTCTTATAACACGAGGGCCGGGGCTAACTTCGACCGCGTCAAAGTTTGTATACCCTTGCTACTTTTATGGTAACTCTTTCTTTACCTATAGCCATCAAAATGGAAAAACGTTCAAGCTAAAAAGGTTAATGTTTGCGAAAGAACGGCCTACAATCTTAGCATAGGAAAAAACTAATAAAACTAATTAATCAAAGTCACTGTTTTCCACCGATCGTTCCTATAGGAGCTATATTATGTAGTAACCCGATCTTTAGCAAATTCGGCACAGTCATTAACAGATATATTAAACTAACAAATGTTGAATTTGAAAGCAATCGCATTAAAGGTATCGAAGTTATTGACAAAAGTCACTGTTTTCGACCGATCATTCCTATGGGAGCTATATGATATAGTCACGCGATCTTGATCAAATTTAGCATAGTCGTTTATATGTGTAATAAACCAACCCATATTAAACTTCACGACAATAGTTTTATAAATAACGAAGTTATTGAGAAAAGTCACTGTTCGTCACTTTTCCGTTTGTATGGGAGCTATATGATATAGTGATCCGATCCTGCCGAATCCGAGATATACAACGCCTGCAGTATATACAAGCCTACATGCAAAATTTCAGCTCTGTAGCTCCAACGGTCTAGGAGGAGTTTGCGTTGATCCAGACGGACGGACAGACGGACGGACATGGCTATTTGAACTCGTCTCGTCGTGCTGATCAAGAATATATATACTTTATATGGTCGGAAATGCTTCCTTCTATGCGTTGCACACTTCTGACCAAAATTAATATACCCTTTTTGCAAGGGTATAAAAATCGTGCAGTAAACATGCGCCGAACTATCAGCGAAAAGAACTTGTTTTGAAAAATTAAAGAGAATTGAATTGAGGAGTGACTAATCCAAAATGACAATTAAGAGAAAAAATATGTGCCATGACTGTGACATTTGTCGATCGGATGACTAACCATTCGCATCAAGAAATGATATTCCAATCCAAAAACAACTTTTACAAAAATTCATCGAAAGAGCTATACAGACATAATGTACATACAAGCATGCGTGTGTGTGTCTACATACACACAAACATACATGTATGAATAGTTACATATGTACATACATAGATACATATGTATGCTTGAGCAAAAACGTTTTTCATCATCAAAAACGCGTGATTCGTAATATTAAGAGAGAAGCTAAGTTCGCTCTCTTTCGTAATTTATATTATCTTATCGACTTTCGTATTGAGAGGTAGTGCAAATTCTACGAAATTTTTATACCATACACCCATAGGGTGAAATGGTATATTAAAGTCGCCAAAATGTATGTAACAGGCAGAAGGAAGCATCTCCGACCCCATAAAGTATATATATTCTTGATCAGGATCAACAACCGAGTCGATCTAGCCATGTCCGTCTGTCCGTCCGTCCGTCCGTCTGTCCGTCTGTCCGTATGAACACCTAGATCTCGGAGACTATAAGAGCTAGAGCCACCAAATTTTTTATGTAGACTCGTGTAGTATGTAGAGTGATCAAGTTTATTTCAAATTTTTGCCACGCCCCTTTCCGCCCCCGCAATTTAAAAAAAGCGTTTATCTCAAAAACTATTCTAGCTAGAGACACCATATTTGGTATGTATATTCGCTTAGTAAATGCACACATTTTGTATGTATAAAAATTTTGCCACGCCCTTTTCCGCCCCCGTAATTTGAAAAACTTGATTATCTCCCGTATTTTTTTACCTCATGCAATCAAATTTGGCACACTTAAATTTAATACTAATATCTATCAAAGTACCAAATTTGATCAAAATCGGATAAAAAACAGTCGAGTTATGCATATAAACGTTTTTCCATAAGGCCGGAGTTGGCCGTCAGCTGGTGGGGGCGCTAGGGTGCTCGTATGATTGAGTGAGCGAGATACTAAGATATGCTTGTAAGAAGCATGTGAAAATGCTTGAAATATTTGCTTTACTGGTGTATGGTATACCAAAGTCGGCGAGACGACTTACTTACTTCATTTTTTTTTAAATATGTGAATGTACATATGTATTCACACTAAATTTTCAGCAAACAAAGGATTATTCAGAATTAAAAGATTGGAATACTAAAAATTCATTGAATGATGTCTCTAGAATGTCTAACACCTATTTCGACTTTTTTATATGTACATACATATGTACATACATGTATGTATGTATGTTCACGGCCTGATAAGTATTTTTTTTATACCCTTGCAGAGGGTATTATAAAATTGGTCAGATGTTTGTAACGCACAGAAGGAGACGTTTCCGACCCCATAAAGTATATATATTCTTGATCAGCATGAGAAGCTGAGTTGATATAGCCATGCCCGTCTGTCCGTCCGTCTGTGCGTATGCGTATTACTCAGCCATCTTAAGAGCTATCGCGATGAAATTTTTTTGGGGTTTTTTATTACCCGGGTAAGATAAGGTATGAAAATCTTTAGGATCGGACCACTATATCATATAGATCTAGAAGAAACATTTTTGCAAAAATTGGAGTATCCCCATGAAATTTACCAATATGATAGTAAAAAATCAGATCCCAAAATTTTAATCTGATCAGATAAATAGAACACAAGTTACAGTCAATATAAAACGGTTCAAACGATGCTTTGCTTAGGGAATTATTGGAAGAAGAAAAAATTGTAGTAAAAAGAGAAATAATGCTTTGTTTGTATATTGATGAATTGAGTTGCAGGGAAAGAAATTTCAAAAAGGAAAAATATTATTGCCAAGTATACTGTAAGGGTTTATAAACTTCGGCATAGCCGAAGTTAGCTTCTTTGATATTTTAAGAATCCAATACAGCATTTTGAGTTTCATGATATATGTATATGCTTATTGTTTTTTGAACATGTTTTTTCTAATTTAATCCTCTGTCTATCGTGATTCCCAAAAATGTGGCATTCTGGCAGTCGGAATTGTGTCGTTGTTGAATGTTAGTGCAGGGCAGGTTAATCTTTTGAGGGCAAATGTGGTTTGAATTGAGTTGGTGGTATTTACATATATTGATGCACCATCGTTTGGTCCATGTATGGAAGTCGTCTAGATATGTTTGAAGGGCTCGCATCTTATGGGTAGTATGCACTGGAGAGAATAGCCGTGTCATCAGCATACATCGCAATCGTCATGCCGTGGGTTGTGGACTCGGTAGGAGTTGGCATATCGCCTGTGAACAGTTTGCATAAAACAAGGCCGAGTACGCTATCTTGTGAAACTCCTGCGCAGATGGGTTTTTATGGATGCGATTGCGCCTTTATAATAAATTATCTTTCTCGAAGATATGATTCAAAGAGATCATAAAACGGTGGTGGTAAAACTTCTCGTATTTTTTTAAGTAGTCCAGAGTGCCATACTCGGTCAAAGGCTTGTTTAACGTATAAAAAGACAGCAGAGCAATATTTCTTTTCTTCGAAAGCACTTACGATATAATGAAAAACCCTGTGTACTTGTTCAGGTGTACCATGCTGACTCCTGAAGCCAAAAAAAAAAAAGTGATTCAGGATGGCTATCAAGGTGTGCCAGTACTCTACCAAGAAGTATAGTATAGAAGTTTAAAAAGCAATACGTTTTTAGAGCAGTTCAGCGGCAAAGTCAATATCAGCTGCTAACGTAAGCTCGATTTCTGGATGCAGATAGAACTTAAGAGCTTGCCGAAAAGTGACGAGGTTAGATCCAAATGGGAGAAGGTGGCGACAAGGAGGGAGTGGCTGAGGCGTAGTAAGTAGTAGATCTACATATGTTAATACATATGTACATTTGTATGTATGTAACTGTGTATATATACTCGGAAACCAAAAAACTAGTAAAAATTATTCATGCTTTCCGTTTGTATTATCAAATTGGTCAGATGTTACCCCATTAGGTATATATGTACATACATATGAACATATCTATATACAGTGTTCACGAAAATAGCAGTGCATTAGATGCTAACAAAGACACACATTCAGTTTTTGACTTTGGTTTTGTAAAATGGTATATAGGTATAGAAAAACCGAAAAAGTTCCGTTAATTTTGCTAATTTTTGGGTTGTTTTTCACAGTTTTGTGCTTATCCCCACAAATTTGGCTGTTCACAAAAATAGCATTGTTTCGTTTAGTTGCGAAAAAAGCTAATAAAAAGTTTACAAATCTGTCAGTAGTAAGTGTAATTAATTAGATAATTATGGTACACTATAATTTGCGTCAACTAACGCTACAATTTTCATGTTAATCGGAAGAGGAACGCATTACTCTACAGAGAAGACGGAGTGGATCCAAAACATTGGAAAGCAAGGTAAAACATATAATAGGCAGGTTGTTTGGCATCGCACCGAACACGGTCAGCGAAATTCTTCATGAAACATTCAGACAAGCGTCACAAAAAAAAAAACAATTCAAGAAAGCTGTACATTGGGAAGTTATTCAAGAAACATGGCAGCATGAATTCAGTGCGGCGCAGGTGTCAAGACGCTATTGCCAATAAATTGGTACAGGATTAGATATTAGGTCCTAAGAACCAAAGGTGACCTGAATTTAAAGTTTCAAATAATAATTTGGAATCGACAGATTTTAGTTCTTAGTTGTCACTGCTATTTTTATGAGCAGCTCAAAATGCCCTTTTTCACTATCTTGCTCGTTTCTGAAAATGGGGGACTTTTTGTTCAGTCCAAAGTGGTAGTAATTCAATTATACATACATACATATGTAAATATGATTATAAATTAAAAAAAAATTGGTGCATTTATGGTCTTTTTAATATAATTTAACAATTTTTTTCAAAAGACACTGCTATTTTTGTGAATACTGTTGTATGTTCATATGTACATACAGTGGCTCACAGCTTATTTCAACCAGCACACAGTGGGCTATTTGGCTGATCTAGCGTAACGAAATTAATTATTCGAAAAATAAAAACCATTTTGCAAAAATGGTAATTTTTATATTATTTGGACCCTCAAAGAGTAATATTTAATACCTTATTTCAAATTAAACTATTTTTAGTTTTTTTTTTTAGTTTACATGGTTGTGTTAATATTTCATTTAGTGTACCTATAATTTATTTCATTTTCCAAATCCGAATTTGTTATGAGTGGATCTGAAGCTTTTAATAATGAGTTCATCAAATCCTCGATTGTTTTTACATGCTAGTTTTTACGTGTATGTTTGAGCTGAAAACTTCGTAAATTTTTGTTGTTTGCTTCCAAAGCTACTTCCGACATCATGCTAATCGAAAGTGGTACACTTTCTATAATATCGGCTCCGTGAATCAATATTTTGTGCAATGAGCCGGGATTATAATACTAAGAATAATCTGGAACAGTTTCCCAAGCATATACTCGAAAGCTGTCGGCATTAATTGAACAACCTGAAGAAATGGAACGTTCATCGTGTAATCGCGATCAATATACAGCGTCAAAGCTTCTTCTGGAGCACAATTATTGGGGAGTTGGTCTAAACTTCAAAACTTGGTCTACGCTAATTTTTATTTTTTTTAGAATCGTCGAGATCTGCTTCTACCATTAAAAGTATTTCCGATGCACTCCATTTACCACATTTATATAGGCTTATTCGTGTTGCTCTCATAAGATCATTACATGAATTGTTTTCTACAAGCCATATGATATGGTGGTCCGATCCGGCTCACTGCGATCTCAATCCGAGATATACAACCCCTGCAGTATATACAAGAATACAAGAATATATATACTTTATATAGTCGGAGATGCTTCCTTCTATGCGTTGCACACTTCTGACCAAACTTAATAGACCTTTTTTGCATGGGTATAATAATGGACTACAAATGTTACGAATTTTAATGTTACAAATGTTTCGAGTTAAACAAATAAACAAAAAAAATTGTTTTGTGTTTGTCTAGATTTCGAACGTTTTGAAAAACTGGGTTTCAGCCGGCTTGAGGTCAATAATTCTTACTAATTTTTAAGATTTTAGGAATGCGAGCAGGTTGTCTGTATAGGTATTTCGGGAACTTCCAAGTTGTATCATCAGCAGACTTCGCAGAGGAATAAAGATTTGTAATGGCCCTACCATATCTTCAAGACTAAAAGTAGTTGATAATTCAAACTGAAGCGTAAATATCAAAGAAGCTAACTTCGGCTATGCCGATGTTTATATATCCTTGCAGTCCTTGGCAATAATATTTTTACTTTTTGAAATTTCTTTCCCTGCAACTCAATTCATCAATACACAAACAAAACATTATTATATAATATTTAGTGATTACCAAGCTGAAGCTCCGCAAAATGAGATTTTAGCAACTCGCGGAAAATTGTGCAAAAAGTGAGAATAACCAAAAATAGTCAACCTAAAAGTGTGTCTTTTTTTCCCCCGGGTATATGTATATTTCAAGTCTTAATAAAATATTTTATAAAATTTTAAAATGACTAGAAAGGGACAGTATGGGAGTTTAGGTGCATTTGAGAACAGCGTAATCAATACCTTTTTCCATGACTGCATAAGTACAAATATTGTTAAAAATCATCCAATCCTAAGAAAATTTAAGGTAGCTTTATATTTACTAATGCCAATCTTGGCTCAACCCATGCTCGTACAGAAAATACAAAGAGTTTAAGAACTAACGATCAGGAATTGATCAATTTAAGTGTAATAACTATTACAATATAATAATAAATTATATAATATAATGTATAGATGTTATAGATCTTATATCTTGAAGACGATCAGTTTCATTGGTTTGGCTGTTTTTTTTAAAGGAAAATGAGCTTGGAACATATTTAAATATTAGGGGAGAGTGGGGCTAATCGGCGCATTTTTTTTTAACCCTTCATATATCCTGATCGGATGCTCGTATCCTCTCATATGAGCACTTAAATGAACGGTTAATTCATTGTCGAACTATTGTTCAAAGATACGATTCGATATAATTTACCGTTACAAAGCTATAGCGGTTTTTTCGTACATACCCCAAATTGGCGTTGTCAAAAATAGCGGGGCAATGTGGCGCATTGTTGTTTTAGAAGTTTTTTATATAAAAAAAGCGATTTAAAAAAAAAAAAACTAAATATAGCTTAATATTAAAAAACTGGTTTTATAAATAAACTTTTTTTTCACCAAAAATGTTGATTGGTTTAGACTTTCAACTATGATTGTTAATTTCATGGTTTGTATGGCAGCTATATGATATAGTATTCTGATCCGTCTGATTCTGGCAAATGTACTGTTTTTATCAATAATTAGTTTATATAGCGGACTTTTATTCAAATATAGCTATGATTTTAAAATGCCATTTTTAAATTTCTACTAGTGCGCCACTTTGCCCCACCCTTAGTTTTAGCATTTTAAACTAAATATTTTAAAAACGTGTGAATTAAAAAAAAAAACGAAGTGCACAGCATAAGTTAATACATGTCGGAACCTGTTTTAGTTAACATCTATCAAAATTAAAAATTTATTCAATGTTTTTAAAACCAAAAAAAAAACCAAAAAAACGAAAAAAAATTGATTTTTGAGGTTAAAAATTACATATTCCCAAAAATTTCGAATACTACGAATTGGATACGTCTAAGTTTATGATCCAAATATAGCCTACCAAAATGCGATCTTAGGACACTTATCACTTTTTCGATCGTGCTATTATATTTCAAGATAATTTGACTGCGCCGGATTGCCCCATGCGCCGATTAGCCCCACTCTCCCCTATGACCAAACATAAAAGAAAATACGAGGGTTGTTATTTAGATTTCGGGAATAGGAAATAGGAACAAATAAATTTAAAAAAAAGCAATGCAAGGCACACATACACATACAGTTCATGTAGCGTTGCGTCTGTGTGTGTATTCGTGTGCTCTGTTGATTTGATGATGACGTAGTAGGCAGCGCTTGAGCCGATTTATATTGACTGCAACTTGTGTTCTATTTATCCCATCAGATCAAATTTTGGGATCGGAACTTTTATATCTAATACTATCATATTGGTAAATTTCATGGGGATACTCCAATTTCTGCAAAAATGTTTCTTCTAGATCTATATGATATAGTAGTCCGATCCTAATGATTTTCATACTTTATCTTTCCCGGGTAATAAAAAGCCCCAAATAAAAATTTCATCCCGATAGCTCTTAAGAAGGCTGAGTAAAACGCATACGCAGCGACGGACAGACGAACGGACGGACCGCTGGACGGACATGGCTATATCAACTCAGCTTCTCATGCTGATCAAGAACGTATATACTTTATGGGGTCGGAAACGTCTCCTTCTGTGCGTTACAAACATCTGACCAATTTTATAATACCCTCTGCAAGGGTATAAAGAAGAAACTTTTTAAAAAACAGACATGAGGAGACTACTTATAAACCCATAATAAACTTTTTAGTTCATCGAATAAAATTTTCGTCAAACCCTACAAAAGCGACAAAGGAACCTACAAAGTAAAATTGACTATCCGTCCTGTTGCATTTTACGTTAGGAAGCCTGCCGCTATACCATCGCCTTCGCAGCTGTGGATTTAAAAAACATCCTTTCCTATCAGAATTCTCCACTGCTAAAGCCAACGCTATTCATATAAATTTGTATGACAACAGCTTAGAAACATAACGTATTTATTGAGGTTGTCGAATTCAACTTTCATTTATTTCCCCTAAACTTCTATATAAAACTTTTCAATGTAAGAGTTATACATTATTATATCTTTTACACGCTCTTCGATTTAAGGCATCGTAAAAACTAAAGACAGGGCAAGCAAACATAAAAACCAAATCAAAAAGGTATCACAAGGAGAAATATTAATTTGAGGGTGCCGTTTATTTCCCACAATCGTGAAAATTATAAAACTGGGTCTATATTTTTTAATATATTCTAAATTGACATTTAAATGGCGATGGTAAAATTTTGAATTCAATATAAACTTTCAAAACTTTCTTTTTTCTCCAAATTACTTTACTAATTTTTAATCATAAAAAAAGCGTTTTTAAACGCTTAAACGGAAAATACCGTTCGTCAGAAAATCAACTTAAAGATACTTGATTGGCTTTAGGGGCAGCCGTTCGAGTATAAGAACGTTGTCAGTTTTATTCTGATTAGCTTAAAATTTTTGCACAACTTCAACTTCAAACTTCACAAGTTTAAAAAAAAAATCTTTTAAATCTAAACGTATCAAGAAACGTACAAATCGTACATATGTTGTTTTTTTTCAAAGATATTCCCATTTTAGTAAACGATCAACCTAGCAAGTTGTTTTGTTATTATGACCTTGTACAAAGCTTTTTAACAAAAACATCGTTTTCATAACATTATCTGTAAAGCTAGTTTCCTGAACACTTTTACATCCAGCCGTATAAGTATGTAGTGTAGAACTAATATCCAAATGAAAGTATACTGAGTAACTCACCTGGATTTCGAGCAAAAGTTCCTGTTTTTTTCGGCGCAGCTCAATCAGCAATTTTTGTTGTTCTGGTGTTAATTCTTGACCCATATGCGAAAACAAAGAAAAATATATGTTTCATATTATTATTAAAAAGAATAAAAATTATTATTAAGCTAATATATGTATGTAAGGCTAAGCTCACTACCTTCTTCGGCTGTTGTCTCCGGCGACAAAAACCACTTTTAAATTAGTTCGTCGCTCTGGTTTAATTTTAATTGAACATAACAAAAAAACATTATCAGTGTGCTATAAACAATATCAAAGAAGCTAACTTCGGCTATGCCGAAGTTTATATACCCTTGCAGTATACTTGGCAATAATATTTTTCCTTTTTGAAATTTCTTTCCCTGCAACTCAATTCATCAATACACAAACAAAATATTATTTCTCTTTTTACCACAAGTTTTTCTTCTTCCATCATTTTCTAAGCAAAGCACGGCACGCATACACATACAGTTCATGTAGCGTTGCGTCTGTGTGTGTATGCGTGTGCTCTGTTGATTTGATGATGGCAGTAGTAGGCAGCAAGCAGCGCTGCCGGCAGCGTTTGAACCGATTTATATTGACTGTAACTTGTGTTCTATTTATCGGATCAGATTCAAATTTTGGGATCTGAGATTTTATATCTATTACTATCATATTGGTAAATTTCATGGGGATACTCCAATTTTTGCAAAAATGTTTCTTCTAGAGCTATATGATATAGTGGTCCGATCCCAAAGATTTTCATACTTTATCTCACCCGGGTAAAAAAAAGCTCCCAAAAAAAATTTCATCCCGATAGCTCTTAAGATGGCTGAGTAAAACGCGTACGCACCGACGGACAGACGGACAGACGGTCAGACGGACAGACGGACATGGCTATATCGACTTAGCTTCTCATGCTGATCAAGAATATATATACTTTATGGGGTCGGAAACGTCTCCTTCTGTGCGTTACAAACATCTGACCAATTTTTTAATACCCTCTGCAAGGGTATAATTACTGTCAGTTTCAATTCAGTTTAGTTCAAAAAAAGCTGTACGATGTTAACTTCTTAGATATTTTTCTTGTATTTTTATACCCTTGCAAAAAGAGTATATTAATTTTTTTCGACGACGAGTTTAAAGAGCCATGTCCGTCCGTCCGTCTGAATCAACGCGAACTCCTAGACCGTAAGAGCTACAGTGTATATATTATATACCTCAGTTTAACATACCTATTAATGACTGCTAAATTTGATCAAGATCGGGTGAATATATCATATAGCTCCCATAGAAACAATCGTCGGCAGTCACAATTTTGAAAAAAGCTAACTCTGCGCGTATAATAATCCAGTACACATTCCAACTTTGATGCCTATAACTATTATAGTGTTTGAGAAAAACGGTTTTATTTAAAATAAATTTGAACACCGTAGGTATTACAGGTGTCTAAGTACCAAATTTGGTGAATCTAGCTCTTATAGTCTACGAGATCTGCGTGTTGTTGCTTGTAAAAAGCATGTGAAAATGCAATTGTTTTATAAATTTAAAATATTTGTTTTACTGGTGTATGGTATACCTAAGTCGGCGAGACGACTTACTTAATTTTTAACAGTATAGCTGAGGATCCCGCGTCAGTATTTGCATATCTTAAACTATTTTTTATTCTAGACAGTCATAATAATAAAAATTTAATCAAATACCATTAAGTAAGAAACATTTGTTTCCATTCTTTTTTTCCTTTTTGTAAAATAACATTAATGGTGTTAACAATGTAGTAATATTTTATTTCATAGCACGCCATCTCGCTTATATGGGAGTATCCCACTGAGAACTTTAGGTGAGTTCCGCGCCCATTAAACACTATCGGATCGGACCAAAATTGTATTGAAATATTTTTTAGACTAAAAGGAAAAAAAATGCACGGCACTTGGTGAATTTCGAATTTTTTAAAATAAGAACACCCCTATTGTACATACATACATACATATGTACTTAATCGCGTCGGGTATGTGTACTCTGCGTTTCAAACATCTAATTTTGTAAGCTATATGTAAAATTTTTCTCCCAAAAGGTAAGAGAGTGCAAAACTTTGGCATTTCGATTTTTTAGCAATTGTGCTTAGCACTTCTTTTGTTGTGCCCAAATGATGAAAAGATTTTCATTTTTTTAGGAATAAAGTTAAGTTGTTACAGAATTAAACGCTAGTAGAAGTATTATCGTGGATTAAGTTTCAAGAACGGTATGACCTGCCCAACTGAAGGCTACATTGTTTAGTATGTATACACACCCAGCGACAAAAAAAAAAAAAAAAAAAAACCGCACTTTAATGTTATTGCAACTTTTGCCTTCTCTAGCTCGGGTTTTCCCCAAATTGTATTCTATTCGCTTAACTTTTTTTTTTTTTGGGGAGTCCCGATTGTTTTCTTCACTTTTTGCAAAATTTTCGACTTGTCTGTTGCCGATTTTAGCAATGTTTCGGAGCTTTAACTTGGTGAACATTAAACATTATTGTTAAAGGAAAGCAGATTACCCTCACTGAAAAAGCAAAACTTATCGCTTTGGCTGAACAAAACATGTCGAATCGGGAAATAGCAGATAAAATGAATTTTAATGAAAGTCCAGTTCGACGCTTTTTGAAAAAATATCGTGAAACGGAGGAATTGGGAAGGACGAAAAGATCAGGCATAAAAAATTGCACAAATGAAAGGGAAAATCGCATTATTATGAGAACGAGCCTCTAGGATCGCTTCAAAAATGCCGTCGAAATGGCATCTAAAATGCGGAAACGATTTGCGAAAGAAATTTCGGCTCGGACTATTCAACTTCCGCTCAAGGAGATGTGTTTAATAGCAAGGACACCAGCCATAAAACCTCTTCTCAAGCAGAGAATGAAGACAGCTTGCTTAAAGTGGGCGAAAAATAAGCAAAATTGGGGTCAATTTGAATGGTCACGAATCACATTTTCTGATAAGTCCAAATTTAATCCTATGGCTGCTTGAAAGTTCGGCACAGAAACGGAGAGCGATATTCGGAAAACTGCTGTGCTGCCTCTGTTAAACATTCGCCTTATGTTACGATATGGGGATGCATTTCCAAATACAAAACAGAATCACTTATTATGCTTTAAGGGATGGTGAATGCAGAAAAGGGTAAATATTTACTATAGTTACTCGGGCCCAAAACGCGCTTAAACTACATAAATTTGGTATCAAACGAAAGAGAAAAATTCCACGAGCACGACCTCAGGTGCGCCTTGTCGATTTATTATGTAGTTTTTGTGTAATTAGCAAAAGGAAAACGAGTAAGTAATTAGTAATTACGAAAACGAAAATTATGTTTTTAGCGGGATTATAGTTAAAAGTAGCTATTTCCGGCTAAAAGAAGTTGTCAAATTTTGAGATAGTGTTGCCAGATGCCAAATATCGGATACTCGAATACGCGCGCTTTTTGAAACTTTTGTTCGCACTATTCTCAACAATCGAAAATATTGTTGAGTTTACATTATTTCTTGATTTTAGAGAACAAATATAGTTCAGAATACAAAATTCGGCTGCCAGAGCAACGGAATATTCCTTAATTTTATAATTTAGAGTAAAATATTTAGCTGCCAGGGACGTCAAACAACGCGCCAAATAAAAAATAGCATTTGCCAACACTGAAATCTAGCTTTAGCCAATTTTTTCACTTTTTAACACTGAAATCTCGAGTAGCATAAGTAAATATTTACCAAATATTGTTGAGTTTACATTATTTCTTTTTTTTAGAGAACAAATATAGTTCAGAATGTATGAATATTGTAATATTCGGCTGCCAGAGCAGTCAAATATTCCCTAATTCAGAGTAAAATATTTATCTGCCAGGGCGGTCAAACAACGCGCCATATAAAAAATAGCATTTGCCAACACTGAAATCTAGCTTTAGCCGATTTTTCCACTTTTCAACACTGAAATCTCGAGTAGCTTAAGTAAATATTTACCTCCGATCGGATTAAAATTTTGGGATCTTATGTTCTATTTGCAAAACTATTAAAGAAGTAGCTATTTAATAGATTTCATCGGGATAAGATCCGGATGATTTTCATACATCATCTCAGTCAGGCTATAAATCGCATAAATTCCAAGTTGTATCCTAATAACTTTTAAGACGGCTGAGTTAAGCGCATACGCATGGACAGACGGACATGGCTATATCCGCTTCTCATCCTGATCAAGAATATACATTCTTTACGGGGTCGGAAACGTCTCCTTCTGTGCGCTACAACAAATTTGACCATTTTTTTAACACCCTCTGCAATGGTATAACAAGCATTTATTCACAAAAATGTAATTTTTTAGAAACTTCAACAAAAAATATTTAAAAATTTAAATCAATGCAGACACAATCACATATGTATGTATGTATGTACATATGTATGTCCATACTCGCGAATACTTGACCAAGAATACTCTAAAGAAGTAACATATTCATTTGATTCGTTGGGTTTGTTTTGTTTAAGAACTGCAAAAGCAAATACCTCGGGACTTTGCATCTCGTTTCGTTAGTTTCGAAGCAATATTATCGACCAAAATGCATACATACATATGTATTTTAAAGTATCCAATGTACATACCTAATTACATATTTGTGCTTTATAAAAAGAAATTATTTTTATGTTTTTTGTTAGAATTTGTATAGTACTCAGTGTGCACATTTATATGTACATATTTATATCTATACACAAATACACACTCAAATCAACCACAGTCACACTCACTAAAGCAAATCCTAAGAGCTGAAGAGCGCATTATTTCGCAAACTCGCAATTTACTCGTCTTTAAGTCTGATTTACTAGGTGTATTAAACATTTATTGATGGTTGAACGATCATCCACACGTATGCAACAACACATATGTATGTATGTATGTAAATATATACATATGTACATTCGTACATATGTACATACATTTAGAAAAAAGAGAGAGAGGCAGACACAAACAAATGTAATAGGCTTGTTGATTCTTAATATTATTCGTGGCCTGTAATAGTCTTTCGTTTAAAATTGGATTTATTTACTGATATCGATACTAATTTCTGTTTCAATTTCACGTCATTTTGTTCATTTGTATTGGAATTATATTTTACCTGGCATCGAGAATTCACTCCGTTTCGATATCGCTCCGTACGACCTGTTGTCAAAATTGTCCGTTCTAATCATTATAGTGTCTACCCTACACAACCACACGAACACGCAGATTAATAAGTCATGTTTGACAAAAGAAAAATCATTAAATTTGTTAAATTTTCATTGATTATTCACAAACTGATTCCCGTAAACAAAAAACAATACCTATTTATTCTGGCAACACTGCTACCTTGTTGTTTTTTCTCTTTGTTAGAGATGAGAGATATAGTGTGACTGCGAATTTTCATGATTCGTGAAACAAATCAATATATCGATATTTCTCGCATATTTAAAATATCGATTGTATGATTGGCAAGTATTCGATAAGTCGTGAAATCGTCGATACACATAAAACCAGGGCAAATCAAGCTGACAAAAAAGTATAATTCTAGAAATTTCCTTTGTGACACCAACTCGGGGACGTCTGAGAAGAATAAAAACTGTCGCTCCTGCCATTGACAGCTTCCACCTTGATTTGATTTTATAACCACATACACCCACACAGTACTTTAGAGAAAATCATGGCTAAATGGGGAGAAGGAGACCCTCGTTGGATTGTGGAAGAGCGACCAGATGCTACCAACGTCAATAACTGGCACTGGACAGAAAAAAATGCAACGCCATGGTCTAAGGAACGATTATCGCAACTGTTTAAAGATTTTAAAATAGGCAAGTCGGATGGTGAAAATGTATATTAAAGCGTACTTAAGAAATCCTAACCTAAAATCTCGATACTTCAATGCCAGAACAAAACGACATTGACTGCGTAGTCGAAGCGGTGGATAAGTGTAATGGCGAAGCGACTGTCAACAATCGTAAGGGCAAGCTGATATTCTTCTACGAGTGGGAGCTAGTCCTCAAGTGGTCCGGACGGCTTTTAAAAAACAGCAAACTGAGCCACAAAGGGAAGCTAACCATACCGAATCTGTCTGAAGAGAATGATTTGGATGATGTAGAAATAACTGTGACCATTGACGAGTCAAATGATGAATCGGAGACCCTTAAACTATTTATGTACAATACGGGTCGGGATCGCATACGCCATCAACTCGGAGTTTATATCAAGGAACTGAAGGAAGAATACTCCAAAAATCTATTACTACCAAAGAAGGGCGACGGAAACGAAGCCCCGCTAAAGGACTCTAAACTCAAGGATGCTAACAATGTTAAAAATGCTATTCATAAAGCAGTAACGGTGTCGGCTAAAACATCAAAAACACCGCTTAATGCTTCTATTAACGTTGGTTGCAAATTGGATGTGCGCACTTTATCTATGACCGAGGAATTCCATTGTAATGCTAATGATCTTTATAATGCCCTCACAAAGCCAGAAATGGTAACCGCATTTACCCGGGCTCCCGCTAAAGTAGATGCTGTGCGTGGCGGCGAGTAAGTATATTGATTTTGTAGAGTACAGAACGAAGACATATTTATACTAACAGAACATTTTTAGAAAAATCTTGCACCTCAAAATATAGTTAGTTTTAAATACGAAAAATAGTTTTTTCGTTGAAAAAGCAATAGTGTGATTCAGACAAGGTCAGCGTAAAATAATGTTTAACATTTCGTTTATTGTTATTAAGCAATGTTTATTTTGTGCACAAAAATCCATTTTAAATGTTTTTTTTACAGGTTTGTTCTTTATGGTGGTAACGTACTGGGGAAATTTGAAGAGCTTGTTCCTGAAAAAAAAATCCAGCAGAGTTGGCGTTTAAAAAATTGGTCATCTGGTCACTACTCGAATGTTGTCATTGAATTTGAAGAAACTGTAAGTATAGGCAGATTTTGATGTTTGTATTAATTGTATTATTAAATTAAGGTAAATAAGTTGCAAATTAAACAATTACCTTCATCTTTAACGTAATAAAGTATAATCATTTTGACCACAATTGTAAGCATCGCATAGAAGTAAAAATTTCCGACCGTGTAAACTAACTGTATATACATACGTTTAATATTGAGCAGTAAGGCGAACTCAAACACCTTCAAGACAGTTTGAGCTAAAGCGGAATATGCACGAGTGTTTCTATATACTGCAGGGGCGAAATATATGTACATATATTTTATAGCTTTAATAGAAACATAAACGAAGTTTTAGGTTAATAACTTTGCCATTGTTAGGCTATTGACATGAAAATTTTTTTTTTGAAAGAAATAATATTTTTAGATACAACTATTGGTAGGAAAAGAGTTGTATATTTTATTTTTTTGCCGATGGAGCATAATAAATTATGCATTTTTAAACTTACAATTTAGACACTACACAAAACTTCGGAAATGATAAACCGCCCAAGAATTCATAATTATTTGACAAAAATCCTTTTTGTTTAATTATACTCGAGGCAAAGTAGAGCCTTTTACCATACACCAAAGAGCAGAATAACTGCAATATAACGTAAAACAAGATTTTATTAAGTTCATAATTTTAGTAAGTCAATATAAATCGGCTCGGCAGCACCGCCAGCAGTATACTACGTCATAGTTTTTATAGCCGATGTTGATGGTGATCAATAAAGTGCATAGATTATAGGGTTAAAAACGCCGTTTACCGCATACATATTGCAGTCTTAAATCCAGATCTAGATTATTTATAATACATGCTAATAATATATTACATAAAATTACATATGTATATATATTTTTTAAAAATTGATTCTATGCTGCTCTCCCTAATTTAGCCCTTGTTTCTTTCAGTCCTCCAGCACAATGATGACTCTTAAACAAACTGGCATTCCGGCCTCTGAATACGATGCGATGAGAACTAATTGGCACCGATACTACTGGCACAGCATCAGACAAACATTTGGCTTCGGCTCCTCAATTGCTGACTCCTTATAATTATGCCCATATTAAGGTCTACCTTGATTTCCTGCTACAACTTCCAGCTTTCCCTTGAACGTGTGGTGCGATGTAAGATTTCAAACAAAGCTTAATTGAGCTATCATTTACTAGCTTGAAGCCACACATGATACCGCAAGAGTCATACTCTTGGCATTATTTTACACATTAAAATGGCGTAAATATACAAGAGTTCTTAAACATGTACATTTTTGTTTTAATGAAGTGAAATGATATTGAATGGTACATACTTATGTATATCACTCTTGTAGTATGTAAAGAAATAATTAAAATGAACTTACTTAGAATCCCTCATTTGGATAAATGAATGGTCAAATGTCTTTGATATTCCTTAAAACTGTTGCTTTTGAAAATTGCATTGCTTTGATCAACTAAACATTTATCGCACTCATAAATAAACCTTCCGGGATGCTTGCCTGTCTTAATAATGTGCTTGCGCAGGTTATCTATTGTGCTGCAATGGAAATCACAGTATGGGCATTTATGCGGTTTAGCTCCAGAGTGCTGTAGTATATGTCTGGTAAGATGTCCCTTGAGTCGAGCTTTAAAGTCGCATTGGTTGCAAGAAAACCAATGAGTATTCTCATTCTTATGTGATTTGAGGTGCCTGCAGATTAAAAGATGAAATAAAAGAAAAGTTATGTAGCGTTTGATTAGACGCAAATTACAATGGTAGATTTGGTTCCGCCAATTCACTAGGAAATAATTGATAGTTTCTCATTTGAATCGCACGTTCGGAATCAAAATGCAAGTTGGCGGTGGCAACAGGCAATCCTGGTGTGTTCGATGAAGATTAGCATTTAAAACATTCGGCATGTGCGAATGCTCTTATTGACAATTTTTAGCTTTTAATGAAATAATAATAAATTCCTTTTAAATATTTATTTCTAATTAATATTCTTTTTTACTAATCCCGTCACACTTTATTTAATCTTACTGTGTACATATATTTTCATATTAAGCTCAAAAATCAATATACCCGACGAAATTATATTACCAACAGTTAACAAACGTTCATTGCAACGTGTTTTCAATTATTTCAACGTTCCCGGAGACCAAAACTGGAAACTGTTTTTATGTATTTGTGTTCTCCACTCACTTATCAGCTACTGTAACCGAGGCTTTACAATTAATTGCCAATGTTTTGTACACAGACAGAATTTGAATCTGTGCGAAATCTCGAAAAATTCACGAGTAACCCACAACATAAAAGGTGCAACACATGCACACGCGGTTAGCTTAATTAGCTGCAACTAGGGGAGCTTCGAGACGAGGTTAGTGTGAAGTTGTAGGAGTTTCGTTCTTAGCTTGTCAAGAAAAAGAGGACTAAATGCATTTTTTGGTTTCACTTTACAGAACAACTAAAGCTTTTGATAACTAACTGGCCAACATAGATGAATATTTAATGTAACCAATATCCCACATTTTCGTCAGGACAACAATATTTGAATGTTTTTTCCTAAAAATTTCAATAAATGGTGTATTATTGTTCAATTGTAGTAAAAAACATTGCAAACGTTTAAATGACCACATTTGCGGTTCATCATCTTAATACAAAAACCAACAAATTTCTGAAGAATTTCTTAAATTTTCTTTTCTTTTTTGGGAGTTGAGATAAACGAAACTAAATGTCGAAAAGCTAAATATCATAAATTCGGCTCTGTATGTTCCGGCTTGAAGTGAAAAAAGTTTATGCGATCACTACTTTTTCTAGCTTTGATGTTTCTAGCTGGTTTAGTTAAAAAAAAAATATCAAAGAAGCTAACATCGGCTATGCCGAAGTTTATATATCCTTGCAGTCCTTGATAATAATAATTTTACATGTTCAAAATTTGTTTTCTGCAACTCAATTCATCAATATACAAACAAAACAATTTTACTCTCTATTTTACAATTTGTTCTTCTTCTTCCCTCATTCCCAAAGCAAAGCAACGCACGCATACACATACAGTTTATGTAGCCTTTCGTCTGTGTGTGTATGCATGTACTCTGTTGATAACGAAAGACGTAGTAGATAGCAAGCAGCGCTGCCGGCAGAGCTGGGAGCAGAGCCGATTATTATATTGACTGTAACTTGTGTTATATTTATCCGATCACATTTAAATTTTGGGATCTGGGGTTTTATATCCAATATTATCACATATGTAAATTTCATAGCATACTCCGATTTTTATGAAAATATTTCTTCTAGAGCTATATGATATAGTGGTCCGATCCTGATGGTTTTCATACTTTATTTTTCCCGGGTAATAACACCGAAAAAAAAATTTCAGCCCGATAGCTCTTAGGACGGCTGAGTAAAACGCATTCGCACAGACGGACGGATAGACGGACATGGCTATATCAACTCAGCATCTCATGCTGATCAAGAATATATATACTTTATGGGGTCGGAAACGTCTCCTTCTGTGCGTTACAAACATCTGACCAATTTTACAATACCCTCTGCAAGGGTATAAAGAATCAGTTTTGTGTAAATTTCGGGGGCGATAGGGGGCATGACAAAAATTTTAAATAAACTTGATCACCTCATCATAGGAGTCTAAGCACCAAATTTGGTGACTCTAGCTCTTCTAGTCTCCGAGATCAAGGTGTTCATGCGGGCAGACGGATGAATTGACATGGCTAGATCAACTCGGCTGTTGATGCTAATCACGAACATATATACTTTATGGAAAATAATCTCATTAGCACTAATTTGACAAAGATACTCCCATGTCCTTTCCGATTTTTCGTATAGAACTTTATGATATAAGTAAGTCCGATTTGGATAATTTTTATACCATACACCCATAGGGTGAAATGGTATATTAAAGTCGCCAAAATGTATGTAACAGGCAGAAGGAAGCATCTCCGACCCCACAAAGTATATATATTCTTGATCAGGATCAACAACCGAGTCGATCTAGCCATGTCCGTCTGTCCGTCCGTCTGTCCGTCCGTCCGTCTGTCCGTATGAACACCTAGATCTCGGAGACTGTAAGAGCTAGAGCCACCAAATTCGGTATGTAGACTCGTGTAGTATGTAGAGTGATCAAGTTTATTTCAAATTTTTGCCACGCCCCTTTCCGCCCCCGCAATTTAAAAAAAGCGTTTACCTCAAAAACTATTCCAGCTAGAGACACCATATTTGGTATGTATATTTGTTTAGTATACACGCACATTTTGTATGTATGAAAATTTTGCCACGCCCTTTTCCGCCCCCGTAATTTGAAAAACTTGATTATCTCCCGTATTTTTTTACCTTATGCAATCAAATTTGGCACACTTAAATTTAATACTAATATCTAGCAAAATACCAAATTTGATCAAAATCGGACAAAAAACAGTCGAGTTATGCATATAAACGTTTTTCCATAAGGCCGGAGTTGGCCGTTGGCTGGTGGGGGCGCTAGGGTGCTCGTATGATTGAGTGAGCGAGATACGAAGATATGCTTGTAAAAAGCATGTGAAAATGCATTTGTTTAATAAAGTTGAAATATTTGCTTTACTGGTGTATGGTATATCTAAGTCGTCGAGACGACTTGCTTACTTCATCATACTTGATTTCACTTAGGTTATAAGTAGCTTAAATACCAATTTTCATTCTAATAGCTTTTAAATTGGCGCACCGATAGATACACGGACAGACGGACATGGCTATATCAACTCAGTTTCTCGTGCTAATTAAAAACATATACTTTATGGGACCGGAAACGTCTCCTTCTCTGCAAAACAAACATCTGACCAATTTTATAATACCCTCTTGAAGGGTTTAAAAAGGCCAAGTTGCGCACTTATATATACCCGATGAAGAGCGTAGAAGAACTTTGGCACTGGAAAAAATCCTAAAAGATTCGGAATATGATGAAAGAAACTACGATTTTGATAGCCTCTTATTGATTGTTAACCGATGAATTTAGAAATTAGCGATCATAGAAAATATCAACGCATCCCAAATAGGGAGTAATTTCGGAGGCTATAAGAGCTAGGGCCACCAAATTTGGCTCGTGTATAGAGTTAATTGGCCACGCCCCCTTACGCCCCCAGAGTTTACATAAAACTGTATTTCTTAAAAAGTATAACAGATAGAGGCATCAAATTTGATTTATATACTCGTTTAGTTAGCGCGGAGAAACTAATTGTTCAAACTTTTTTTCCACCCCCGGTATTTACATAAAACATATTTTCTTAAAAACTATGACAGCTACTGATATTAAATTTTGTATGTAAACTAGCTTAATAGACGCGTAGATATTGACTATTTACAAATTTTGACACGCCCACTTCCGTCCCGCAAATCAAATAAAACTGATTTTCTCAAAAAGTAACAAAGCTAAAGTCACCAAATTTAATATGTGGATTTGTTTAGTATGCGTGCAGAATTTATATATTTTAATATTTTGCCACGCCCACTTCCACCTCCATAATTTAGAAAAAACCGATTGCCAGCTGCAATTTTATGACTATCGCAATCAAATTCAGCAGACCAATTAATCTTATCTATTTCTACCAAACTACCAAATTTTAAATCGGACTAGAAACATGCAAAATATGCGTATGAACGTATTTTGCTACGAGATCCATAAGGGCAGAATTGGCCGTTGGCTAGTGGCGGCGCTAGAGTGCTCGTGTGTTTGTACAGTGAGCGAGATAGCATATGGTTATGAGGCATGTTAAAACTATTTAATAGACATATGTACATTTGGTTTTCGAAATTTGAAATCTTTGTTTCACCTGGTGCATGGTATACCCAAGTCGGCGAGTCGACTTACTTACTTCATTATACCATACACCCATAGGGTGAAATGGTATATTAAAGTCGCCAAAATGTATGTAACAGGCAGAAGAAAGCATCTCCGACCCCACAAAGTATATATATTCTTGATCAGGATCAAAAACCGAGTCGATCTAGCCATGTCCGTCTGTCCGTCCGTCCGTCCGTCCGTCCGTCCGTATGAACACCTAGATCTCGGAGACTATAAGAGCTAGAGCCACCAAATTTGGTATGCAGTCTCGTGTAGTATGTACGCTTATCGAGTTTGTTTCAAATTTTTGCCACGCCCCCTTCCGCCCCCGGAATTTACATAAAACTGTTTTTCTTAAAAAGTATGGCAGATAGAGACATCAAATTTGGGTTATATACTTGTTTAGTTAGCGCGCAGAAAATAATTGTTCCAACTTTTTGCCACGCCCCCTTCCGCCCTCGGAATTTACATAACTTTAATTTTCTTAAAAACTATGAAAGCTACCGACATTAAATTTGATATGTAAGCTAGCTTAATAGACGCGCAGATATTGACTATTTAAAAATTTTGCCACGCCCATTTCCGCCCCCGCAAATTAAACAAAACTGATTTTCTCGAAAACTAACAAAGCTAAAGTCACAAAATTTAGTATGTATACTGGCTTAGTATGCGCGCAGAATATATATATTTTAATACGTTGCCACGCCCACTTCCGCCTCCATAATTTAGAAAAACCCGATTGGCTCTTGCAATTTTTTGACCATCGCGATCAAATTTGGCAGACTAATAAATCTTATCTATTTCTATCAAACTACCAAATTGATTAAAATCGGACTAGAAACATACAAAATATACGTACGAACGTATTTTGCTACGCGATCCATAAGGGCAGAATTGGCCGTTGGCTAGTGGCGGCGCTAGAGTGCTCGTGTGTTTGTAGAGTTAGCGAGATAGCATATGGTTATGAGGCATGTTAAAACAATTTAATAGACGTACATTTTGTTTTCGAAATTTTAAATATTTTTTTCACCTGGTGTATGGTATACCCAAGTCGGCGAGACGACTTACTTACTTCATTTTTTATCGAGACGTGTACATAAATCCTGCAGAGCTTTTATAAGACTTGATATTACGCCAGCAAATTCAGTTTTCGGGATGCTAAGGGGCAAAATATTATTTTTAGTAACCAAAAATGTTTAATTTACATAAACTCGATGGCTTTAAAACAGATCCAAGTGTTCCGAAATTGTTACGAAGGCCCTAAGGCCTTTACAACTAACCATACAGCAAAACTCACAGATGCATATATTAAAGTCTCCCGTAGGTATGTATTCCTATTTTAGACTGATTAGCAAGCGGCAGTCCGATAAAAAATCTTTGGGGCAGCTTCATTGGAAATTTAGGGGCATTTATTCAAGAATGGGATAAATTGGACATCTAAATGCTCCAAAAAATGTTTAATTCAATGGCAGTACTTATATTGAAATTGGTAAAAAACAGAGATAACATCTGTTTGTTATAATAGTGGTACTTTACTTTAGAGTTCACGTCTAATGACCTTTTCTGCTATGTTTCATATTGGGTATATTATTATTACATTTTAGTATTATTACATCATAATAGGGGTTAACTCAGCGATAAACCCCCCGAGCCTACTTAAGATAATAGGTTAAGTATCTACGTCTATCATTATACATAGATAAAGACTTGTCAGTGTAATTAGTCTATCTGATACTGGCTCTGCTTGCGCTTTGAGGCGAAGGTCTGAGGTTGGATAGTGCCAAGGAAGCTTGAATATCATTTTTAATAGCTTGTTTTGGGCTATTTAAAATCTTTTAGTATGACACTTGGCAATACCGACCACACTGGACCTCCATAATACATAACTGACTGGAATATCAGGAAGATACCATATTGCTAATCTATCGGGCTATTAGGAATATACCATATTGCTCTTTTATTAGTTACATATATCGCTCGCATTTTTTCGGAGTTGACCTGGATTTTCCATCTTGTTAGAAAGCATTGGAAAGTGTCAAAAGCTTCACGTATGTAGATTATGAGTAATTTCATTTAGTAAAAGACCTGTACTAATAATTGCTGTGTAGTCAGCAAAAATGGAGGCAAACCAGCCATTTAGATTTGCAAGTCGGAAGTATAAGTATTATATAGCGAGGGGAAAGACAGGACCCTTGGGGGCAACCTGCAGGGATATTTACAGAGGTAGAGTTTGCGAATCCTAAGTAGACACTGAACGAACGCTAGTTTTATTAGTTCCGTACGAAAATAGGAGTAGGAGTCCGTTTCAACAAAAAAGAGAAATCTTCCCCTTAATGAATGTTTCTAATATTTTGCTTTGGGGGTTAGGAACTAATAGCTCGGAGCGTTGAGAGAGACTCCGGAGGTTTATTTGGCTTTCTAATTGGGACAACTTTAGATATTTTCGAAACTTGTGGAAAATAGACAAGTCGAAGGCATGCGTTGAAAATGCTGGTTAGAAAGCGGATACAGCTGCTGGGTCGAGCTTTAAGACATAGGTTGTTGATGGTTGTTGGGGCTTTACTTTTTATACCCTCGCAAAAAGGGTATATTAATTTTGGTCAGAAGTGTGCAACGCATAGAAGGGAGCATCTCCGACCATATAAAGTATATGGTTTGCATGTAGGCTTGTATATAGTGCACAGGTTGTATATCTCGGATTCAGCCGGATCGGACCACTATATCATATAGCTCCCATACAAACGGAAAAGTGACGTACAGTGACTTTTCTCAATAACTTCGTTATTTATTAAACTATTTTCGTGAAGTTTAATATGGGTTGGTTTATTACACATATAAACGACTATGCTAATTTGTCAATAACTTCGTTACCTTTAATGCGATTGCTTTCAAATTAAACATTTGTCAGTTCTATATATCTGTTAATGACTGTGCTGAATTTGATTAAGATCGGGTGACTGTATCATATAGCTCCGTGACAGTGACTTGTCAGTGACTTTGCTCAATAACTTCGTTTATGCTAAGCTAAGATGGTAGGTAGGCCGTTCTTGCGTTAAAAAGTTTTTCCACTTTTACGGCTACTGGTGAGGAAAGAGTAACAAAAAACTTGCAAGGGTATACAAACTTTGACGCGGTCGAAGTTAGCCCCGACCCTCTGGTTATATTATATATTTTTGTTTAACGTTTACTATACTTGTTGAATCTTCTCTTAACTTAAGGCCTAACAACAAGTTTGTAATATTTTTCTTAGTCTAGTACTTAGTCTAAATCCAGGGGATGCTGCAAACGGCCCTAATCACTTATTATTAGGTTGGTCTGTCATTTCTTTTAAGACGAGTTCTGTTATTAGTCCGGGTAAGGGAATTGGCAAGAGCGTTTGGATCTGCTTACAGTTTTGAAGAATACTTTAGTTGCTGAGTGCTTATTTAAGTATATTTGGATAGCCGGATCATTTTGAATGTTGTCGTTCCGTATGTACCCCGGAGCCCCAGTGATTGTTCTCAGAATCTTCAACTGCGGGAAAAGCATTGAAAGCTGAAGTGTGGGACAAGCTATCGACTTTGGTTATTGGTCACCACACTAAATCCTTCAGCGGATGGCAAGTATGCCTCGTCTAGAGTTTACCTAGAACTGGAATTTTGGTTACCTAGCCTTAAATCTATGCAAGTAGGATTTAAAGAATCCATGTACCGCCAGTAACTGAGTCAAGTAGATGTCGGTCTGGCCATGTTTGCGATTAAGCAATGGCCGAATGTCTGCAAGGCCCCTTGATCGCCATCTGCGTTGCCAGAGTCATGTCTTATGTATGACTTCGATATTAATGCAGATGGCCTTCAGTACGGAGTTGTATAGGAGGACTTTATACTACTAACGTAGAAGGGAGCGCGCATTGATGATCTAATGTAGGCTACTCGCTTTTAGTTTAAGTTGTGATTTCTTTGCTTCCATGTGCTTTCGCCAAGTTAAACTTCTGTCTAGGTCGATGCAAAGATAAATGACGTCGTCGGCTTGAGCAAATGGTACGTTGTAGCTGGCCAGCTTCTTCTGTTTAGCGTAAATCAGGGGTAGGCAACCATGGCCCGTGCGGGCACTTTTCTTCGGCATTTGATCGTTTTGTAGTCTGTGTGCATGCCGAAGTCAACACGAAGTGCACTTGAGAGCATAGAAACAGAATTAGTCTGTTGCAGCATTTCGACGCGGCCGCGTCTATGTCGCTTTGCTGGAGAAATACAGATGAAAAAATTTATTTAGGGGCTGTTTTCTCCGTAAATGTTATGTTTGTATTTCTGCTCAGTTTTCTAGTAATTCCTCTACCACCTTAAGGGGTTCCCCTAATTTTGCAGAGGCTTGTATTGGGCATTTGGATCTGCTGAGGATTGCCGTGTCATCGCCAAAAGTGGATGTTGCAGTAAAGCAATGAGCCGAGTACGATGCCTTGCGGTACACCAACTTTGATTTCGAAATTACATCTAACAGTGAATTTCCTTCTTTTTATACCCTTGCAAAAAGGGTATATTAATTTTGGTCAAAAGTGTGCAACGCATCGAAGGATGCATCTCCGACCATATAAAGTATATATATTCTTGATCAGCACGACGAGACGAGTTCAAATAGCCATGTCCGTCCGTCCGTCCGTCCGTCCGTCCGTCCGTCCGTCCGTCTGGATCAACGCAAACTCCTCCTAGACCGTAAGAGCTACAGAGCTGAAATTTGGCATGTAGGCTTGTATATACTGCAGGCGTTGTATATCTCGGATTCAGCCGGATCGGACCACTATATAATATAGCTCCCATACAAACAGCAAAGTCACGAACAGTGACTTTTCTTAATAACTTCGTTATTTTCTGAGCTATTGTCGTGAAATTTAATATTGGTGAGTTAATTACACATATAAACGACTGTGCCAAATTTGATCAAGATCGGGTGACTATATCATATAGCTCCCATAGGAACGATCTTTCGAAAACAGTGACTTTTGTTAATAACTTCGTTACTTTTGACGCGATTGCTTTCAAATTAAACATTCGTTAGTTTAATATATCTGTTAATGACTGTGCCAAATTTGATAAGGATCGGGTAACTATATCATATAGCTCCCATAGGAACGATCGGTGGAAAACAGTGACTTTGATCAATATCTTCGTTATTTCCTATGTAGGCCGTTCTTTCGGAAACATTAGCCTTTTTAGCTTAACCGTTTTTCCACTTTGATGGCTATAGGTAAGAAAAAAGTTACCAAAAAAGTTGCAAGGGTATACAAACTTTGACGCGGTCGAAGTTAGCCCCGGCCCTCTGGTTTTTTTTTGTTTTGTGTCAGCCAAACTCTATCAAAAGCCTAAGCAACATCGAGAAAAAACGTACAGTATTCTTTTATTTCAAATGGTGTTTGTATTTCGGATGTTGTGCGATTGACTTGTTCCATTGTGAGTAGATTTTCGCGGATGCCGAACTCGTGAGAATGGATTGTGTTTTTGGATGCCAGAGATGAGTTTAGTCGTATCTGCAGTGCCTTTTCAACCAGCTTCGAAAGACATGGCAGCAAACTAATTCGCCAGTAGGATGAAGGCTGTTGTCATGATGATAGTGGACTTTTTCCACACTGTGGCGATGGACAGTTTGAAGATGAATTGTCCGGCGATGATAGGAAGTTCTAGGATTATTTTCATAATTAAGTCATGGCTTAATCTTTTTTCGGCTTTAAATGGTTTTTAATAACTGCAGAGATATAATCCGATTGGAGTTCCAAATGCTTACTATCCGTTACTGTGCTCGAAGGGTGAACGAGTTTGATGTTGGATTTGACTGGAAAACCATTTGACGGTGAGTGACAAAGATGAATGCCCTCTCTTCGTCACTCCGAGCCCATCGACCGGTTGGAATCCTATTCGGTGTAACTGCCTCTGTAGTTTTCCACAGAGTATGTTTAGTGCTGGTTGGACTGAGCTTTTATATGTATTTCCTATGAGCATTGCTTTCTTCTTGCGTAAAGCCTTGGAGAGGTTGCGGTCGGCCTGTCCTAAGCGAAGTTTTGCTGCTGGTGAGCGAGTACTCGGCCATTCCTTACTGAGACAAGGTTTTCCCGTTATTAGTTGTTCTATGCGCCTGCTTGTAGGCCTATCATCAGGTACGGTGTAAGCAGAAGCATGTGGGGTGGATACTCTTGCTGCAGCTCTCAGCATTGACTTAAGTCTAGAGACACACATCACAATGTCCTCTGCATCATCCAATTTCTGCATCATCCAATTAGAGTGAAAAGCACTGAAGAGTGGTCGGAAGTTAAATCTAGCAGTGTCTCCGCAGTGATCTGATTACGCGGAATCCTCTTGCTTACTGCAAAGTCAATTAAGTCAGCCACTTTACATAGGCCAGCATATAGGCCTTCCCGGTAAAGCGGAATCCATCTTATTGATTGTGTTAATTATTTCGTACAACTGTTTCACTTTTGGGTTTACAAGGCGAGATATGTTTGGCGTTATAGTCACTTGCTACAATAAAGCGATTTCCGAGTGTGTTATCCCAATCGGTAAATTTCTTGTCAGAGATTGAGAAGCGTGGTACGCAGTACAAGGCAACCAATGTAGACTTATAGCAGTTGCTTGTAGGTACTGTGTTTCAAATATAATTGTTAAATGTGTTTCCGATATCAGCATGACGTCGATTTCACTTGAGTCAAGGAATGTTGACAGTTTGTTTTTGTGCTTGGAGATGACGTTAGCATTCCAAAGAAATAGACGTAGGGAAGAAATTATTTATTCTCAATAAGCTCCTGTATTAGCTGGTGTTGGTCCGTATTAGCTCCTACATGCAGGTCATAAAGGTGTTCATATTTGGGTTAAATATGTGAAGGGACGGAGTCTCTCTAGCAGGAGACTCCGTCTGTCCAGTTCGAAGCACGCTGCTGGAGGTTTGCGCCCGTTTAGGTGTGATTTAAGGTCCTTAAAGACAGGACATCCTCTGCAGCTGGCTGTATGGTTCCCTCCACAGTTACTGCACTGTCTTGCGACGTTATTTCTGTCCTTGGTACAAATGCCATCTTTATATTGTTCACCACAGCCAACACACACTGACCTATGATTGCAGTTGTTAGACGTGTGGTTGTATTCCTGGCAGTGTTTACACTGACGTGGTTGGGATCTCGTATGGAGCTTCTCTACGGTGATCCTTTGTGAAATAGGAACTGAAGGCTTTAGATGAGATGCACTGCATTTGGCTTTGACCGCTTTGCATATAGTTGGAGCTCGATTTTAAAGAGCGGCTGTGCGACTTCGTTTGTATTGATGATATCGACAACGGACTTAACCCCAAGTCCTTTCTTGGCCAACGCGTCCGATTTTTCTTATTTTGGTACCGATGACTCAATCCCCTTTAACACAACATGAAGCCCTTTACTGCTTTTGAGTTGGTAGGTATAAATCAAACACACTGAAAACATTTGTCCCTATTATATCGACTAGCCAAGGAGCAGGGACACTCTTCAGATTTCTCAGTTGTGTCCATCCTACAAAATAAAACACATTACAACAAACGCTTTATACTGAAGACGCTTCACATAATAAAAATACCAACAAATACTAGATTCATCTACAAGCAGTGTGAAATTCCGCGTTGGACGAAATAGACTACCGTACCGCCACCATATGTAAAAAAGGAAGAAAATGGTTTGCGTGATGTTTGCCTTTTTTTAGTCAAAATGTATATTAAAGTATGGTTTAAGTTTAACAAGCGTTCATTTCCATGAACTGAACCATATAAAAAGTTTTTTCAAATATGCAAATACTGATGCGGGAACCTAGTATTAAGAAAAATGAGCCATCATTCATGGTACCTTGTCGAAGATATAATAGCTCTGGCGTTTTTTAATTCAAATGTCTCCTCCGATAAAAAAATTTGAATGGTTAGCAATCCTCAGTAAAAGGAACCAAATTTTAAGCTTAAAAAAAATAGACATTATACTAATTTGTTGAACTTTAAAAAATACTCCTTGTCTGACTTTGTCTCAGCAAACACAAAGAAGTTTTTTAGGAAAGTTAATCTACCACAAAAATTTCTTGAACTGAATCCATCCAATTGAAACAAAACGTTTGAGTTCGAGGAAGGTTGGACATACTGCCAGGATCACGTTCTCACAAACCACGGGGAAGAACAGCAATCATTATTTTAATTTGTTCAAGCATATAAAAAAAAATACCCCAGTATAAACAAAATAAATAAAAGTAAGTCATTCATAATAATAAACATTTAAGTTAGACCCATTAATTAAGACCCATTTGTTTCCATTCTTCCTTTCTAACGTCAATAGTCAATAGTTTCAACAATGTACTAATATTTAATTCCATAGCATGTCATTTCGTTTACTCTTATGATATTTGTATTGTGCTATGTTTGCTTATATGGGAGCATCACACTGAAAGCTTTAGGTTAGTTGCGCGCCCATTAAACATTATCCGATCGGCCCTAATTTTTTGAGATTGTTTTAAGGCTAAGGAAAAATAAAATGCCGGCACTTGAAAAAATATTAATATTTTTTTCCCCCATACAACTAACAACACCCCTAATGGACATAATTGTTATTTTTATTGATTGTTTGTGGATTAAAATATTGACATTCATAAAACATGTATCATTCGACGAAAAATTCAATTTACTTTTATACGTAAATAAAAAAAAGTTCTTTAGTATAATTGGATGTTCTAAATCGGCAACAAGCCAAAAGACCTCAAAACTTATGTAATACATATCTTTTTGTATGTACAAAAACCAAAAATTTCGATTTTCCACAAAATAAACGCTGGGGCTAAATTAAAAATTTTTGGTATGCAGGGTATCTTTGATTACCTAAATCTACAACTTTTTATACCATACACCCATAGGGTGAAATGGTATATTAAAGTCGCCAAAATGTATGTAACAGGCAGAAGGAAGCATCTCCGACCCCACAAAGTATATATATTCTTGATCAGGATCAAAAACCGAGTCGATCTAGCCATGTCCGTCTGTCCGTCCGTCTGTCCGTCCGTCCGTCCGTCTGTCCGTCCGTCCGTCCGTCCGTATGAACACCTATGTAGATCTCGGAGACTATAAGAGCTAGAGCCACCAAATTTGGTATGCAGTCTCGTGTAGTATGTACGCTTATCGAGTTTGTTTCAAATTTTTGCCACGCCCCCTTCCGCCCACGGAATTTACAAAAAACAGATTTTCCTAAAAAGTATAACAGATAGAAACATCAAATTTGGTTTGTATACTCGTTTAGTTACCGCGCAAAAAATAATTGTTCCTTCTTTTTGCCACGCCCCCTTCCGCCCCCGCAATTTACAAAAAACAGATTTTCTTAAAAACTATGACAGCTACCGACATTAAATTTGATATGTAAGCTAGCTTAATAGACGCGCAGATATTGACTATTTAAAAATTTTGCCACGCCCATTTCCGCCCCCGCAAATTAAACAAAACTGATTTTCTCGAAAACTAACAAAGCTAAAGTCACAAAATTTAGTATGTATACTGGCTTAGTATGCGCGCAGAATATATATATTTTAATATGTTGCCCGCCCACTTCCGCCTCCATAATTTAGAAAAACCCGATTGGCTCTTGCAATTTTTTGACCATCGCGATCAAATTTGGCAGACTAATAAATCTTATCTATTTCTACCAAACTACCATTTTATTGAAATCGGACTAGAAACATGCAAAATATGCGTATGAACGTATTTTGCTACGCGATCCATAAGGGCAGAATTGGCCGTTGGCTAGTGGCGGCGCTAGAGTGCTTATATGTTTGTAGAGTGAGCGAGATAGCATATGGTATGAGGCATGTTAAAACAATTCAATACACACTCCTTTGGTTTTCGAAATTTTAAATATTTGTTTCACCTGGTGTATGGTATACCCAAGTGGGCGAGACGACTTACTTACTTCATTAAAAGAGTACGCAGGTCTAACTATAGCCAAAGAAGTGAACTTCGGCTGTTCCGAACTTTATATACGCTTGCAGTCCTTGGCAATAATTTTATCGCTTGTTCCAAATTCTTTTTATACCCTTGCGAGGGTATTATAAAATTGGTCAGAGGTTTGTAACGCACAGAAGATGCTTCTTGATGGGCATGAGACGCTAAGTCGATATATAAAACTATCTCATTGGTAAATTTGCTAAACATACTCCCACTGCTTCACTGATTTTTCGTAAAGCCCTTAATGATATACTGGTCCGATCTTGACGATTTTCATACTTTTTCTTACCCAGATTATAAATAGTTCAAATTTCAAAAGGTTTAAGATTAAACATCTTGATCATATCAGATTGACCAAAGAAATCTACAAAACGAAACATAAACAGAAATAAGTCATAAAGATTCTTATGGGAAGTATTCCTTAAAACCAAACAAACATGCATCCGCACTCTGTGGAGAACACTTAAGATCAAACGAATGATTATTGGGCTATTTTCCTTCTCCCTGGAATCCCTATTCATCAAGTTTCATCCCAATAGCTCTTAGAATGTCGGCGTGAAGTTGAATTGCTCCTTCGTGTATTTTTCATGTCACTAAATGATATAGTGGTCCGTTCCGTTTGTTTTTAATACTTTATCATACCCGGGTTATAGGTAGTATATTGATACGGGGACACCGTCTCAGTCAAACTTAATAGACATCCAGTCATCCTTAATCAAATGATGATTGGCTCCAGAATCGAGTATAAGTCCGAGTTCACTAGTAGCTTTATTATTGTCTTTTATTTTTCTTATCATGCCACAGTAATGGCATTAAATATTAATTTTAGCTTTTTCCTTAAAAAAATTGTCCTGTTGTTTATATTAAGCCTACATCCCACCATTATTATTAAAATATTGTTGTTGTCTACGACTGCCTTCTTGACCTTTCCACGTGTATCCGTACTTTAATTTCTTAGTTTGGTCTCATAGACTAACAATTAATTTTTACAAACGCTAATAAAAGAGTGTCGACTGACAAAGTTTCAATCGCAGTGATTACACCAATTTAGATTGAAGCAAGAGTGCGCCAGTTCATTCACTATATCATTAAGGTTCATTAAACGTTTATATGCACCTAAATGAGAATGCTGCTGATGTCGACTGTTGCAAAGTTTTTTTCTACCCTTTATTGTTGAAGCGCCTCTACGTGCGTCACTCAGTCATCCACAAAGACGTTAGCATCCCGTAGGTTAGGTACGAGATCCGGAGGTATTTCATTCGGTACCCCTCCAGGCTAGAAACCCATGATAATGCACTGGCCGTTAAACTGCTGGACAACAGTATGCAAAAGTCAGTTATTGCATTCCTTGGCAATAATATTTGTACCTTTTTCCTTTTTCTGTAAATCAATTCATTAATCATATAACATTTAAAGTAACACTTAGTCTCTTTTAAATTCGCCATACCTGAGTGAATGGTACGTTAAAGTCGCTAAAATGTGTGTAACAGGCAGAAGGAAGCATTTCCGACACCATAAAGTATTTACATATATTCTTGATCAGCATCAACAGCCGAGTCGTTCTATCCATGTCGGTCCGCCCATCTGTCCGTGCGACCGTCCGTCCACCTAGATCGCGGTACTATAAGAGCTAGAGCCTTCAAATTTGGTATGTAGACTCGTGTGGTCGGTACAGTTGCCACGCCCATGTCCGCCCCCGCAAATCAAATAAAACTGATTAAATTGTTTTTACATGCCCTATCATGGCTATGCTATCTCGCTCACTTTACAAACGCACGAGTACTCTAGCGCCGCCATTAGCCGCCCGTTCCGCCCTTATGGACCGCTTAGTAAAATACGTTCATAAGCATATTTTGCATGTTTCTAGTACGATTTAAAATTTGGTAGTTTGGTAGAAATAGATAAGATTAATTGGTCTGCTGAATTTGATTGCGATAGTCAAAAAATTGGAGCTGGCAATCGGTTTTTTCTAAATTGTGGAGGCGGAAGTGGGCGTGGCAAAATATTAAAATACATACATATACACTGCGCGCATACTAAACCAGTATAAATACTTAATTTGGTGACTTCAGCTTTGTTAGTTTTGGTTAATTTGCGGAGGCGGAAACGGGCGTGGCAAAATTTTTAAAGAGTTAATATCTGCGCGTCTATTAGGCTATTTTACATAGCAAATTTAATGTCGGTAGCTTTCATAGTTCTTAAGAAAATCAGTTTTATGTAAATTCCGGGGGCGGAAGGGGGCGTGGCAAAAAGTTGGAACAACTATTTTCTGCGCGCTAACTAAGCGAGTATATAAAACAAATTTAGTGTCTCTATCTGTTATACTTTTTAAGAAAAACAGTTTTATGTAAATTCTGGGGGCGTGGCCAAAATTCCATTTAAATCTATACATTTGCATACCACACGGGTCTACATACCAAGTTTGGTGGCTCTAGCTCTTATAGTCTCCGAGATCTGCGTGTTCATACAGACGGACGGACGGACGGACGGACTGACGGACCGACGGACCGACGGACGGTGGGATCTGATCAAGAATATATATACTTTATGGGGTCGGAGAAGCTTCCTTCTGTCTGTTACATACAAATTGGCAACTTTAATATACCATTTCACCCTATGGGTGTGTGGTATAAAAACATATTTTTATAAACTTTTTTTGTGAAGACATGAAAATATTTCTTTTAAATACACATTGTTAATCAACATTTAAAGTAATATTGGTAAAATTTTTAATCTATATGTACACTGACGAGCAAAACTGTAACACATGCTCAATGTTCTCACTTCATCAAGATCAAAGTCTTGTTTTGTTAGTGAAATATTTGGCTCTCTTATCTACAAATATTAAGTCATTTGAAGCTGGAAGAATTTTACCCATCAAAACTGTAAAAAAGTCAAATGTTACAATTTTGCACTGCAAGTATTTTTGAACAAATCTTTTTATTAATTGTTTTAACCCTACTTCCTTACAGTATCATTTTTGTCCTTTTTTTTTGTTTTTTTTTTTTTGAATATTTTTTTTATTATTTGCTTGATTCAAATAAACTTCTTTTTAGTTCGAGATATCTTGTTTTTTGATCTTTTCGTAAAACTATTTTGGATATCTGGTTTCTCTGAACGATTGAAAGTTTTTTTTCTGAAAATTTGACCCCACATGAAAATCCAATCGGATACGTTACGAAAGACTCATGTCCTAAGATAAATGTTTCCATTAAAAGCTTTGATGTTTTACAACATGATAACATGTCTTTAAATAATTCGTTTTTTTGTGTGCGAAAGCAGTGAAGACTTCATGCTTGAATGAACTTGGACCTTACGATTCTGATAAAATTGAAGAAATAGGTTCTAATTAAGAGCTCATTGTTGTCTTCAGTTTAGACTTGAAAGAGTCACAAATCGAGCACGAATGTAAGAATAGTCCAGACTTGGTCTCCAAAGATGGGAAAGTTTATTAGCATACAGAACGGACCTCCAAACAAATGTGATCGATAGGTAAATAGACACAAATAATGCGCTTGCAAAAATCGGGTTTCCCACACAGCACCACATTAAGTGTTGAAGATAATAAAAAAAACGATCATAATCATGATACAACAATAAAACAAGAAGGTGTTGACACTTGTGCCCAAATGATTGGTATATTCTCCTGCAAACGTACCGAATGACCTATTTTCATATATGTAGGTATACTAGGCATATCCGGTATTACCGCATTTACCATTTATGTACCTAAATCAATATAAAGTCTGCATCCGCAGTTGTAATATGTGGAAGAGTATTTGGAAAACACGGCATATAAGCTGGTCAAATCGCTTCTTTTTTTTTTGTTTGAAATTTTTATACCCTTGCAAAAAGGGTATATTAATTTTGGTCAAAAGTGTGCAACGCATAGAAGGAAGCATCTCCGACCATATAAAGTATATATATTCTTGATCAGCACGACGAGACGAGTTCAAATAGCCATGTCCGTCCGTCCGTCCGTCTGGATCAACGCAAACTCCTCCTAGACCGTAAGAGCTACAGAGCTGAAATTTTGCATGTAGGCTTGTATATACTGCAGGCGTTGTATATCTCGGATTCAGCCGGATCGGATCACTATATCATATAGCTCCCATACAAACGCCAAAGTCACGAACAGTGACTTTTCTTAATAACTTCGTTATTTTTTGAGCTATTGTCGTGAAATTTAATATTGGTGAGTTAATTACACATATAAACGACTATGCCAAGTTTGATCAAGATCGGGTGACTATATCATATAGCTCCCATAGGAACGATCTTTCGAAAACAGTGACTTTTATCAATAACTTCGTTACTTTTAACGCGATTGCTTTCAAATTAATTATTTGTCAGTTTAATATATCTGTTAATAACTGAGCCAAATTTGATAAAGATCGGGTATCTATATCATATAGCTCCCATAGGAACGATCGGAGGAAAACAGTGACTTTGATCAATATCTTCGTTCTTTCCTAGGCTAAGATTGTAGGCCGTTCTTTCGCAAACATAAGCCTTTTTAGCTTAAACGTTTTTCCACTTTGATGGCTATAGGTAAGGAAAGAGTTACCAAAAAAGTTGCAAGGGTATACAAACTTTGACGCGGTCGAAGTTAGCCCCGGCCCTCTGGTTGTAAACTAATTTGAAAATTTCAATGACTAAAATAGAGTTTCCGCTATATGTAGTGCTCACCGACATGAAAAATGTCATTCCTCAGAAAATCGGCATACGCTCGAACATCTTCACTGAAGGCCGAGCAGTTGAAGCACCATAGCTTTGTCACTTTTCCTCTGATTGCCTTCTAATTCTCACACAACATTCTTTCAATTTTAAACAAATAAAAAATAAAATAAAATAATGTGAAAAAACCTACCTTCTTAAATGCATAGCACTCTTTCCTACGTAGATGCATTTTTCCTTGGTACATTTGTAACTTCCCTGGGAGTGTGAAATTAAGTGGGTTTTAAGATTTTCATGGGTCCAACCTGAATACGCACATTCCTTAAAATGGCAATGAAAATTCCTTTCGATGTTGGCGTTGTGAGTCATCTCGTGAGCTTTTAGTGAGGATCTACAAAATAAAATCAAATTGGTAGTATCTATGCATTTATTAAAGATAGGACTGTAATAATTGTGTCTTTGCATTTATTTTCTTTTATTTCTTGTAAAGTATTTAATTGCATTAAATACAAGCAATGGTAATTCGTATCAAAGTCACGTTTCATTTGCCCACAAGCATGAAGGAAACAAAAGCACGTTCAGAGTCTTGCCTAGAACATGTCCAAGTCAAAAAAAGCAAATTTGATCTCGTAGGCAAAGTTTTCGGACTTCAATTACGAATGCTAATTAATACTAACATATGGAAACCAAGTTAAGTTAAATTATCGCCTTTGCTGTTGTTTTTTTGCTTTCGTATTAAGTGCACAAATGTATATATACATATATAAGGTACGCGAAATAAGTAAGTGGGACACTATAATCAAACCGATAAAGATATAAAAATAAAAAAAAATTTATCATAAAACTTCTTAAATTTATGAATATATTTCATCCCATTAAAATGGTAAAAAGCTTAGAAAAAAATCAAACAAAATATTTTCAAACGAAATAAGTAACTGGGACAAATTGTTAATTTATGTCCTAATTTTAAAATAAGAAATAAAAACTAACTGAAACAATAAGTTCGATTTAAATTTCAATAGGTCGTAATCTAACCAGATAACTGAAAAAACTTTAAACGATTGAATAGCCCTCTCCTCTGTTTTTTTTTTTACCAATTCCACTATGAGCTGCCATTTAATTAAGCATGTCTTGGAGCATTTGGATGTCCAATTTGCTCGATTCTTGAAAAATGGCTTCTTATAAGCCCTTTAAATTTGTAAACTGCTTTCCGTGGGCATAAAGCCGTTGAATCAAGATGCCTAAAATAAAATTTTTTATCAGATTTGAGTCTAGTCTGCTTGACCAGTCTAAAATAAGAAATGGAGAGACTTTTAAATAAGCTTCTGTGAGTTTTGTTGTGTGATTGGGTGCAATATCACGCTATAAAACATAGTTTTGTGCATTTATTTTATGCGTTATAAAACATTTTAGAGTCCTTTCAATAAACGGGAATTCCGTCCATATAATCATGTTAAAATTTCTGGACACATGAACTTGTTTTGGAGCGAGCAATATGGAATTTTATAGCGCTACACCTCGGGGTGTAGTAACATTTTTGGTTACTAAAAACAATATTTTTCCACACAGTTCAAGCTGAGAGTACAAACTTTGTATTTGTTGGCAAACTGTAAACGAGCGGCTTTATGCCTTTTGTGTTTTTATTTTCGCCAACATGTTCTGCACTTTTGCTATTGAGATCTCCACATAACACAGTGCCACAAATCTTCCACGCTCTCCATCCATTTTTTTAATAAAAAATATCAAAGAAGCTAACATCCTCTAATCAGGAGATTGAATTTGTTTGTGTTAAAATTTCGTTTAATTCTTTTTCTGTCTATATTACTTGTTCGTATATTCCACCACAGTCCGACTTGGCAGTATACACTCACCATTTGGAAGCTATTCAACTTATTTCCTCATATCTCACCGACAAAGACTTGCTCGTTGTTCTGGGAGATTTTAATTTACCTGAGATTGCCTGAACTCTCTCATTTGATTCTTTATTACTGTTGCCCTTCTTGTCACATTGTTTCATAGATGGTCTGCTTGAGTTGTCCCTAACTCAAATAAATCCTGTCCGGAATAGTCGTAACAGGTCACTAGATCTGGTATTTGTGTTGGATTCTTCAAACTGCGATGTTTCTAGGACTAATCCCTTAGTTATCCCCGAAGACAACTTTCATCCAACTCTGGATGTAACCATTGACCTTCCTTTAGGTGTTATGTCTCGACATAATAACTCGATGCCTCCAACCCGATGTTTTCGCAAGACAAACTTTACTAAACTTAAAAAACTCTTGTTAACTAATGATTGGACATATCTGTATACTTGCACGGATATGGACTCTGCCATTTCTGTCTTCTATAAAACAATTGAGTCGTTCTTTGATGTTTGTGTCCCGCGTGTGACTCTAGGATGGTCTGATAGATATTCTTGGATCTCACGTGAGTTATGTAACTTGAAGAACGTAAAATCCAGATGTTATAAAAGATTTTAAAAATCCGGTAAAGCATCGGATTTTTCCTTATATGTAGTTGCTCGATCAAATTTTATGGTGCTGAATTCACATTGCTATAAGGATTATCTTCAGCGATTATCTTCAGCGATCTTATCTTCCTCTTCGATTTATCAAGCAAATCCTCCTTATCCTCATCACTTGCAATCGTCTAATTGCATTTTAGACCCTGTGTTTGATGAAAGTTCGGTTCTTAGCGTGCTCAGTTCCGTCAAACCAATATATGCACCTGGCCCTGATGGAATACCAGGCTGCGTACTAAGGTTTTGCGCGGTGGCCCTATGTAAGCCAATACTTAAGTTGTTTACATTGTCCGTCACATCTTCCGCCTTCCCGCCTATCTGGAAGGAATCATATATTATTCCTCTTCATAAAAAGGGGAAGAAGTCCGAAGCCTCCAATTATAGGGGTATTTCTAAATTGTCTGAAATACCCAAAGCATTTGAGAAAATAATAACATCTCAATTGCAGCATTTTTGTAGCTCAATCATTTCGTCATCCCAATTCGAATTTACATCTCACTCAATCAAAGGGTTCAAGACTGCCGTGCAAACTGACGTCATTTATACTGACTTCAGCAAGGCCTTTGACTCTGGTAATCATACTCTGCTTTTATATAAATTAAACGCACTTGGCATCCCCAGCCTTTTGCTAGATTGGATTCTTCAATATCTTTCTAAGCGTACACAAAAGGTCCTCTTTAAGTCTTCATTTTCTAAGACCATCCAAGTGACCTCTGGAGTACCTCAGGGTTTTAATAGGTGAAATAGACTCTCCTGAGCTATTGAACCAGTTAAACCTATCTGTACCCTGTAGACCTACTAGAAATTTTATTCCTCTATCCTTAAAACACTGCAGTTCTAACTATTCTTTGCATGAACCTTTTCGAGTCCTATGTTCTGATTACAATCATCTGTATCCCGTAATCAGATCAGAAGCCTCTCTTTCCCTTGTGAAAACTTCTATCTTAGCACATTTAGCTCGTAATTAGCTGTAGTTAATCAAATTTTTAATTGTTTGTCCGTTTTATTTGTATTTGTCCACGCGATTGTGCCGTCCGATATGCGGCTGGGCCCCACGGTCGGTCGGGTGGGAGGTGGACAGCGCTCTGCTTCTGCTCGCGCGAAACAGGCTATGTCCTGGTGTCGTATGGGCCACTTTAACGTACTTCGCATTGTACGCGTCAACGTCCAGACAATATCGGCTATGCCGAAGTTTATAACCCTTGCAGTCCGTGGTAATAATAATTTTACATGTTCAAAAGGTGTTTCCTACAACACAATTCATCAATATACAAACAAAACAATTTAACTCTCTATTTTACAATTTGTTCTTCTTCTTCCCTCATTCCCAAAGCAAAGCAACACACGCATACACATACAGTTTATGTAGCGTTGCGTCTGTGTGTGTATGCATGTACTCTGTTGATGACGAAAGACGTAGTAGACAGCAAGCAGCGCTGACGGCAGAGCTGGGAGCAGAGCCGATTATTATATCGACTGTAACTTTTGTTATATTTATCCGATCACATTCAAATTTTGAGAGCTGGGGTTTTATCTATATATATAAAATTGTAAGCCTTTTTTTTTGTAATTTAATAAGTCATTCAGGAATCAACCAATTTTGCCCATTTTTTTTGTAAATGTTAATTGTGGCCCAAAGAAGGGTTTTTTTCCAAAAGAAAGTTAATTTTCAGTTTAACCAATTAACTAAAGGCGTTTTAAAATGAATGAATAAAATGAATTCAAATAACGAACCAGTGTTGTACAACGTATACCTCTAACGTATAGTGTTGTATAACATATAGCTTAAATATACCAGTGGTGCTGCCATACATTAATGACTGATGTATTGTTTATATGGCATTCGTTGCAAGATCATTGCATTCGTGACTGTTATATGTTAATTTTTTGCGTTCAATAAGAAAAGTGAGGTTAGAATTTAAAAAATTAAATGAATTGTATATAAACCACATTCAAAATGCCACTTCCAAGACGTTCAAATACTGGTAGACGAACACGAAACGCCAAAGTTGTTAGAGAATTTCGTAGACGTAATGCGAACACGGTTGACAACAACATGGAATTGGCGGCATATAATTATGATAGCACAATTGATTATAGCATATATTCCATTGGATGGGGGCCGAACTGCACATTCCGCCTTAAAATTGCCATTAAACATGCTAACGGTTGAGACTCCAACGTGTAATATTTCAAGAAATTCAGGAATGGCAAAAGTCTTGCAACAAGCAGCAATTATTTTATGGGATGAATGTCCGATGGCCCATAAAAAATCTTTGCAAGCATTGAATCAAACATTACAGGATCTACGGGGCACTCAAGAATTATTTGGAGGTGCATTAATATTGCTATCTGGTGATTTTCGACAAACGCTGCCCGTCATTCCCAGATCAACTCCAGCTGATGAAATTAATGCGTGTTTGAAAAGTTCATTTCTTTGGAGAAATGTTCAAAAGTTATCGCTTAACATAAATATGCGTGTGCGTCTTGAAAATAATCCAGCAGCACGTGAGTTTTCGGAGCAACTTCTTCAGATTGGCGATTGCGAAATTCAACGGGATTTAAATGGCTTTATCACGTTACCAAACAACTTTTGCATAATGTTGCCATCAAAAGAAGAACTAATTGATCACGTGTTTCCAAACATAGTTCAAAACTATACAAATCAGGATTGGCTGAGTGATCGCGCAATTTTAGCACCAACGAACTCAAATGTGAATGAAATAAATGATCAAATTCAACAGAAATTACCAGGTGACATAATATCATACAAGTCAATCGATACTGCTACAACAGAAGAAGACGCAGTAAATTATCCTGTGGAATTTCTAAATTCTTTGGAGCTACCCGGTATGCCACCACATATTTTAAAATTGAAAGTGGGTTCCTCAATCATACTATTAAGAAATATCAATGCACCAAAACTTTGCAATGGAACAAGACTTTGTATAAAAAAATTAATGCCTAATTTAATCGAAGCAACAATTCTAACTGGCGAAGAAAGAGGAGAAGTTGTATTAATACCAAGGATTCCATTGATATCAACTGACATGCCATTCGAATTGAAACGTCTTCAATTCCCAGTGCGTTTATCATTTGCAATGACGATAAATAAAGTACAAGGACAAACCCTTCAAGTGTGTGGGGTAAATTTAGAAGAGCCGTGCTTTTCTCACGGACAATTATACGTGGCATGTTCCAGGGTGGGAGCACCAAATAATTTGTTTATTTATGCACCTGCAAACAAAACAAAAAATATTGTATACTCAATAGTATTAAACTAAGTTAAGTGCGTAGCAAAAAATTTTAAAATTGCCACGTCGAACATTTAATGGATGAACTAAACATTTAATTCGCCAGCAAGTAAAAAAGGGGGCAGAGCAACGCTTGCCGGGCCAGCTAGTATTACCACATATCACAGTTTCATAGCTCCAATTTTTATGAAAATGTTGTTATGTTTCTTCTAGATCTATATGATATAGTGGTCCGATCCTGATACTTGATCTGCTCCAGATAATAAAAAGCACAGAGAAAAAATTTTAGCCCGATAGCTCTTAAAAATTTGTTATTCAAAGTACCAATTTCATGTGCTTATCTAACTACAAATGACAGCAAACCAATCTGTCCCATTTACTTATTTCGTTCGCATATCTCAACGTTGGCTTCTACAAATTAATGTAACTGGAAAACCTTGTGATACTTTTTCACAATTTTTTTGTCATCGCTGAAGAACAATACAACTAAAATAAAGAAGGAAAAGAGAAAACGAAAAACTGCATATTGTGGACAAAATAATGTGATAAGTCTTTGTCCCACTTACTTATTGCGCGCACCTTATTTTTTGTTCTTGCATTTTAGAAAATCCTTAAGGGAATGGAATTCTGAAGGATTCTATATACCCACGCCGACACCAGCCAACAGCCAACTCCGGGCTTATGGAAAAACTTTTATGTGTAAAACTTTGCTATTTTTTGTTCGATTTCGATCAAATTTGGTATTTTGCTGGATATTAGTATCAAATTTAAGTGTGCCAAATTTGATTGCTCAATGTAGATTAAATTACGGGAGATAATCGAGTTTTTTTGAAATTTCCTGCGCGAAAATGGGCGTGGGAAAATCTTTACACATACAAAATGTAAAATAAACTTGCTCACTTTACGTACTACACGAGTCTGTATACCAAATTTGGTGGCTCTATCTGTTATAGTCTCCGAGATCTAGACGGACGGACAGACGGACATGGCTAGAACGACTCGGATGTTGATGCTGATCAAGAATGTATATATATATATATATATATATATATTCGCCTTTTACATACATTTTGGCGACTCTAATATATCATTTCACCCCATGGGTGTATGTAGACGTAACAGCTGCTAATAAGCAGAAGAAACTTGAGCTCTCAGCGAAGAATGTTGCAGCACGGCTTAACTTCTGCTGGGAACACAGGAATTGGAGTGTGGATGATTGGAAGAGGGTGGATTGGTGATTCTTTTATCTTCCCGATTTTATAGATTAGAACAGAGCCCGGCACCCATATCCCCCGGGGGACGAACACGTTCGGCACCTCGTATGCGTGTAACCGAACGGCTGCCGAAGTCCTCACACAGAGGATGAGGGTTGATTTAGTTTCCCTCAGCATTTCGACGCAAGCAGATCTATGCCGCTTTGTTGAGAGAACACACATGGAAAAATTGATCGCTGCTTTGTTTTCTCTATCTTTTTCTTGCATAAGATTATTTACTGCACTCGTTTTCTTGAATTGAGGCAGAATTTGATGAAGTTTAATTTTGCGCAGTGTAAAGCAACATACGCATACAAGCAAGTGCACACATACAACTAAACTTTTTTAGCGCTCTCTTTGTGCCGGGCCCTGGATTAGAACAGGGCCCGGCACAAAGAGAGCGCTGAAAAGATGTAGTTGTATGTGTGCGCTTGCTTGTGTGCGTAAGTTGCTTTACACTGCGCAAATTGCATGTGACAAAAGCAAGAAAAATTAGAAATGCAATGGAAAACCAATAATTTTGAATTAATATTTTTTTTGAAACTCAACTATTTCCTTTATATTATTTGGATAACTTTTTATCCGAAGGAGATCTTCTAAATGGCTATCAGTTAGACTGTTTCGAATAGAACTTTTAATTAATTTCATTGTAGAAAATGTAGTTTCACAAATATATGTTGTGGTGTTTACCACTATTCTATATTTATAGAACATAATTTTAACATTGCCTTTTTGCAAAACGGAAATTTATCTATCGGTATTTCTTGCCAAAATTCTATTCCACTACTTAGCGGCAGCATCAAGTCAGTTTTTATGACCTGTATTTCCTCCCTAATTTGTTTTGGAATTGACTCAGATTCTGCTTCTAGGGGGTTATTAAAAACTGCAATGAGCCAATTGATTTGTTGAAAATCAGAAAATTTTTCCGCTATTTCAGAGGAAAGCGTATTAATTGTCTCTGCGTATTCCTGAATTCGGGAAGGGTTGGGGTGCAATGTGGCAATTTCTGCAGTTCGCTGAAGGCTGGACAGGTCATTGTTTTTTATTTGAATTTTAAGACCATTTATTTTGCAAGTAAATTTATTGATTGCTGCAATTAAATCGGACGGAAGTTTGTTGCGGCCTTGAAGCTGAAGATTTAATTGATTAATGAAAAGGACTATCTCAGTTAGAAACGCCAAGTCTAAAATAAATAATGGATTTTTTAAAGAAGCTAACAATTCTATATCTTTTTCTAAGTTCTCGCTTTCTAAGAATTACTTCATTACGAAGAGTATATAGTCTGTCTAAACTTTGGCCTCGGCTCAGCCACCTAACATCAGTAAAAAGGCAAAGATCCTCATATTCAGCGCCGAATTCTGAGAGAAAAGATTTAAACTTTCTATGGGTTAGCGAATTATGACCACCTTTAATGCGATTAATAATTCTAATTGCTACACCGATTGCATCCACAACTTGAAAAACAATGCTTGCTGATGGATGAAACAATGGAAAAATGGTATTTATCCTACATGTCTTTTGACATGGCTAAGAAATCCTTCATTCTTTCCCTTCATGGTGGCGGCACCATCAGTGCAAATTGAGGACATTTTATTTGATAATTGGAATGAAAGTACATGCTTCTCAAAGGCGTCAAACGTACTTTTTCCATTTACATGACTGTGAAAAGAATGTAATTTTAAAAATTCATCGCAAATGTTAAAGTCGTAATCAATAGTCCTAACACAAATAACCATTTGACTTATATTTCTAACATCTACGCTTTCATCCAAGCAAATTGAAAAGAAGGCACATCCCTCTATTCTTTTTTTAGGTTCTGAGTGTAAGTATTGGCCTATTTCCTTGCTCCTGCGAGTTATAGTTCGACTTGATAAAGGAGTATCGTTTATTAAACTATAAGACTCCTGGTCCCTATGCCCCAAAATATCAAGCACCTCCAAGCAAAGGTCTTTAAAAAACATACCGTCTTCGAATGGGCGGCATTTTCGAGCTAGTGCTAGTGCAATGGTAAAAGACTCTTTTAATTGCACATTTTCGGAGTCACTGTCTGGACCGTTTTCTATAACAGATTGGCGAACTCTATTGTTTTTGAGATAAAACAAACGTTTAAGCACTAACCATAAAACACATAGATGGGACAAACTCATGATTTTTTGATTGCAAACGCTAGCCTAGTCATGGAACCCCAGAGAACTTCGGGAAAACCCGAACGCTCGTACTCTCAATGAGAGCGTATAGTGGGGAGAGGGCCAAGCAGCTACGAAAAAATTTCAGTCTAGCACAGACTACAGAACGACGAAGGCAGGCCTACGTCGCTTGTGATTTCGTTCTGTCTATGTATGTGTACACTCGTCGGTACATGCTCAGGCTTCGTAGTGTGTGTGTGACGTGAAGTTGTACAACATCGCATTTCAATAGCTCGCTCGACCAAAATTTTTAATTTTCCACAAAACAGCGACAATGCGAATAAGAAATGCCCCTGTGGAAAGAATATCAAGAAATATTGGTATCGTCTTCGTATGTATCCCGGTGGCTGTACCGATAGAGTGTTCGCTTGGAAATAGGAATGTCCCTGGTTCGATTCCCAACTCGAAATCGTTGGGTTAAATAAGGTTTTTCTCTATTTTAAAATTTTGTTTTGTTTTCGTTGATTTACATATTTGTTTCTGTATTTTTTTGCTTAATTTACTTTTTTATTATAGACTATATAAAATTAGTTTTATCAATAAATACAAAAAAACCTGATGGTCGGTTTCGAAATGGGAATCGAACCATGGACATTCCTATTTCCAAGCGAACACTCTATCAGCACAGCCACCGGGATACATACGAAGCTGATGCCAATATTTCTTGATATTCTTTCCACAGGGGCATTTCTTATTCGCATTGTCGCTGTTTTGTCGAAAATTAAAAATTTTGGTCGAGCGAGCTATTGAAATGCGATGTTGTACAACTTCACGTCACACACACACTACGAAGCCTGAGCATGTACCGACGAGTGTACACATACATAGACAGAACGAAATCACAAGCGACGTAGGCCTGCCTTCGTCGTTCTGTAGTCTGTGCTAGACTGAAATTTTTTCGTAGCTGCTTGGCCCTCTCCCCACTATACGCTCTCATTGAGAGTACGAGCGTTCGGGTTTTCCCGAAGTTCTCTGGGGTTCCATGACTAGGCTAGCGTTTGCAATCAAAAAATCATGAGTTTGTCCCATCTATGTGTTCTATGGTTAGTGGTTTAAGTTTATGAAATAAATTTAATCTCTCGTTTTCGTTTTTAATCTGGGACACGTTATGAGTGGAAAAGTGACGATTAAGGTGGAATTTATATTTTTTGGCAATTACGCGATGACATATTAAACATTCTGCCTCATTGTTCAAATTTAATCCAAAAAAAAATTGGTTTTCCCATTTGATATCCCACATGTTTTCGGTAAAGAACAAAATATAAAAATAATATACGAAATTAAAAAAATTAACACAGCAAATCGCAATGGTTAATCACATCAAAAAGTCTTTAGAAAGACTATTTTCTAAACAAATTACTATTCACAAAAAATGAAACCAATTGCAAAACACTTTCACACAAATTGGAGGGTCAATTAAGAATAAAAAGTGGACCGCGGATTTGCGAAAATCTTGACCTTTAGGTAGCGAGTTAACAATTTTTACATACTTTTGCTAAAAATGGATAGTTGCTCATTTTTAAGTTTTTTCTGGATTATTCGAGCTAAAGAGGGGATAATGAAAAATAAATTTAAAAAAAAACAAATATTTTTTTTATTTTATATTTTATTAATGGATTTTTGTAAAAATTTGGATTCGATTAATGCATTTTCCTGGGTTTTAGAGCCACTCAAAGTCGCAGTATCGAAACATGTATCCGCATGTGTTCGCAGGTGTACTTGCTTAAAAGAAATTTCGCACACACCCCGTTAGGCCCCCGTAATTTAAAAAACTCCCGTAATTTTTTATGTAATCAAATTTGGCATGCTTAAATTTGATATTAATACCCAGCAAAATACCAAACTTGATCAAAATCGGACTACAAATAGCCAAGCTATGCATATAAACGTTTTTACATCAGGCCGGAGATGGCCGTTGGCTGGTGGCTGGTGTCGGCGCTAATGCGCTAATGCTTGGGTGAGGGAGATACTGAGATATGCTTGTAAAAAGCATGCAAGCCGAATTTTTTAAAAATACATAAATGCATTTGTTATTATAAATTTGAAATATTTGTTTTACTACTGTATGGTATACCTAAGTCGGCGAGACGACTTCTTTTATTTAAATGTACTTTTGAGAAACCTTTTTTTTTTGTCAAGCTCGAGTCGAAGTGTTTCCGCTTGGCCACTTAGACAACTCATCTACCGAGAACTGCCAAAAAAACATTTGTTATTATAAATTTGAAATATTTGTTTTACTACTGTATGGTATACCTAAGTCGGCGAGACGACTTCTTTTATTTAAATGTACTTTTGAGAAACCTTTTTTTTTGTCAAGCTCGAGTCGAAATGTTTCCGCTTGGCCACTTAGACAACTCCTCTACCGAGAACTGCCAAAAATATTTGTATTTTACTACATTTCTCAGTATTTTAAAAAATTTCTTTTTAAGTTTACATTAATAAAATATTTCTAAATACAGTATTTATACACCCAATCCAAATTTCTTCTTACCAGCACAATGAAACATATGTAGAACATCAGCCATGCGAGAAAAAACGGCCGGAACCATTCTCTTGCATTTCAAATAATGACGGAGTTGGTGGGTTCGCGGTAGGTGAAACCGTGCAGTTTGAATAGCTGCAACAATGGCAACAATGGCAATAACAACCACAACAAATACAACAAAATGATAGTAAGGCAAATGAGAGCGCCGAAGGACGAAATGTGCCATTTCACTTGTAGAAGTTACCATAAATTGTTTTTGTTGGACGATACATACACGCGTTTCATTGTAAGAAAAAATACGTAAAGCGCATTTAATGACACAACCACGGAGTAACAGGAGTAGCAGCATTAATTTTTATTGCTTGTTCTTTGTATGCACTCTGCAAGACCTCAAGTATGTACTCAACTTTTTTGGCAAAGGAGAACCAATATTAGAAATTCAACATTCATCATTATTATTTAATAGATTATTATTTAGGAAGAAATATTACTGTTACAGGATATTTTTTAATACTTTATAATTATAGACCTCAATTTACGATAGCGATATAAATTTGACTATCGTGCGACACGAAAAAAATTGTGAAAAACGTGTGAATGAAGCATATCCTTTTCATTGAAATGGCAATGCGATTTGCTGGCAGACTCGTTTGCGACAAAAAGTTTGCGTTTTAGCTTTTGTTCTGACTGAATCCGAACATTGACGTGGGCGTGGAATTGACTTCGTTGAACGGAATAGGTATCATCAAGGCGTAAGATGAAGATGGGGAAGTGCTTTGAAAGTTGGAATCAACCGTGCAGCAGCTGCAAGTCAGAACAAAGCTGTTGGCTTTAGCTTTTCATCTGGCCCAACCAGGTGTTAGATTCGGTGTTGTGTCAACTTTTGCGCAGCATCCATTATAAGTTTCAACTAGGAAGGGAAGCAGCTACGGAAGCTCTCAAGACGATGGGCAAACATAGTGCGGGTGTGGCAGATGCCAAATGTATCCTGCAGAACGAGGATGCAAACTGCAAAGGCAGAGGTCTGTCGTTGGCCGTAACATTCTTAGACAATCGCATATGCAGCATAGATATGGGGAACTTGCCTTCATCCCATCAGCAGACAATGTTTTTGAGTTCGGATTGTTGTTCCCAAAACTCACATAAATATTTATGACAGCGTCTTTCTTGTCTTCTAGTGCAAGTTTTCGTGCCACGAGGCGTTGCTCACCATCACCATCACAAAGTGCAGGCAGCATTCTGTGTCATTCAAAGGATGTGTGTTCATGTTCTTTCTTACCTCACACCGCGCGTTGTCTGTTAGCATGTAATTGCTATGAAATTCTTGACTTCTTAGTTCTGAGCTTTTCTTTGCTTGCGTGACATTAGCTGGATTTTGACGCTCTGTCCTGCGCTGCATGTGAAATTAGTCCATGCCTTTTTACTATCTTTCATTCGCTCGAAAATTTGGGGACGTGGCAACATTATATTATACATATATAATTAGGGAAGTGCCCGCACACCTTCTTTGTCATAAAGAAGGCTTTTAAAACCCATTTTATCATATTTTAAGTATTTAACATAATTCTTTGCGTATGAGAAAACGACGTAATTGTGCATTGCGCTCAGTCGTTTTTAGTAGGAGAAATGATAACTGTCGTATGCAAATAGTATTAAAGAAATGTCCACTAAAACTGAAATACAATAATAATACTTTAATACTCATTTCACCCTGTGGGCGGTATGTAGAAAAATTTTATAAGTATCCTTCGCAAGAATATTCGACAAGGATAATAAATTAAACATGCAATTTAAATATCTATGTAACTTCGGTTGATATGGACGTGACACGTTTTCATTGTTTGTGAAGAAGTAATATTCAAAAGATATGGCTATAAACACATAGAACAGTAGTAAATACATTAGACACTGATCGAATTGTAAAGCACTATCACAATATAGAAGATGCTAGATTTAATTTTCCTAATTGGGTTGAAAAAGATGCGAATGTAAATAAATACGGCCAATGTACATATAGTGTACTCTAGAAAATACAAACAAATTAATTGCAGAAATAGAAAATTACGATTCATACAATGTTTTAGATGATTTTTCAGTGGGTAAGAAAGGGGGATTGCAAGTCCCTCGGGTTATCATTTATGCTGGCTTTCAGTTCTATACTATTTGTACTCTTTTTTACTATAGCCGATTGCACTTTGCGGAGAAACAACCAAGCCTCCGGTTGTGTGGGACTGCATTGCATACTTTGTGGTGAGCGTCCAGCGCAGCAATTCTACCATGAGGGCCTTTGTGTAATTTTACGGAAATGTCCTGCACTTAATGAGTTATTTTTTCACCCTTGTAGTCCTATAATTTTGGTCATATGTTTTGTTTTTGCATTTTGTATCTAAAGCAAGCATCCTCTTGGCAAAGAATTTTAATTAATGCAAGAAACCCCTTTTTGGATTATTCATGCACATTTTTGTTGCTGCATTTGCTGTTATTTATTTCAAATTTTATAATAGCAAATATGTACGATTTTCTGAAAAATATTTTTCCTGACTTTTTTAACTTTAATATATGTAAGAGCCGTTTCTTGATGAATTTTAATTCTTATTGTTATAAATAACCTACAAAATAAATGTCCATAAATAATAATTTATGCGGCAAAAAACGACACACTCAAAAAATGTTATAAATTTTTTTAAAAACTCACTTTTTTGTTAATATTTTTCCACAGGTTTCACATTGATATTTCTTTGGATTTATTTTTAACTCTTTGTTTTTAGCATGATATTTTGGTTTTCTTTGGTGATTTTGACCATGCTTACTAGTTAAGTGATTTTTGAGATTGTGATGCCGAGCAAACTTTTGCAAACACTCGGGGCATTGAAATATCTTCTCATCCGTGTGATTACGTAAATGCGCTCTTAGGGAATGTTTACGAAATTTTTTACTGCATAGTGGACATTGAAGAAGCTCATTTTTGTCAATGGTCTCTCCCTGAGTATGGTAAAACTGATGATAGATTAAGTCCGACTTATACTGCGAACTAAAACTACATTTGTCACAAGGCCACAAGTTTATTTTATGCAGTGCCTGTTTAGTGGTTGTTGGTGTCGGTCTGCAGTTTCGAGTGTGCCGTCCTAAGGCCTGGGCAGATTGGAAATGGCATCCGCAACTAAGGCATTGATGATTTTCAGAGGGATGAGCCTGAGTCAAATGTTGACGAAGAAGTTGGGGCGACTCAAAAGTTTGTGAACAATCACTGCACTGTTTTTGAAAAATGCACCGCTTGTCACCAGAAGGCTTTGGAGATCTGTCTTCCAAAATTTTAGAAAACATTCTTTCGGTATTTTGCTGTGGCTGGGAAGTGGACTTATTTGGTTTAGTTTTCATCCTGTGTTGCATAAGACTGCGGTGTCGGCGAGCTTCCATTGGAGATTCAAACTCTAATCGACAAATTGTACAGTAATATCTTATAAATTGATGTTTGTACTTCTCGTGACGCTGCAGAGCCACTCGAGAACGATGAATTGATCGGCAGAATTGACAGCGAAAACGGCACTGATAATGATCAGCAGCACTTCCGGTGGGCGTGACTCCAGGATGTTCCGATGAAAAATGCCTACGCAATTGTATATTATACAGAAAGCGCATACCACAACAGGAGCAGTAAATATGTCTTCTTTGAGCTATGTAAACCGGAACAGAGCGATTAAGAGATGAAATGACGCTCTTGTGTGTTGATTGCAAAAAATGTTCCAACATGGCTTCATTCGAATTACACTCAAACTGACAGTAATCACACCAGAAGCTTCCTCCAAGCCTAATCGTAAGTTCCAGGTGTTTTTCTGATTGCCAATGACTTAGAAAAGTTGCTTCTGTGTTGGCATAGAAGCGGCAAGGCATGCACTGGAAAGGCGATTGTTTTATAATGCTGCTCATGTGATTGAGTATATCTTGAAGCGAGCTTTGTCGCAGACCCGGAGACTGCTGCTGAAGTCGTCGATAGTGATAGTGTGAAATAAGATGCTTGCCAATCCACTGACGTGGCACACTATAACGGCAAAGATTACACCGGAGGCGACTAGACCGACGCTGTCTTAATTGACTTCTATCTTTATTTGACCGTTGAAGCTCAATAGAAAACTGTTTACTTAATGTCAGCTCAGTTCCAAGAGTGGCTTGGGCTAGTTGGCACTCTGTTTCTGCCCTTTTTAAGTGAAAGCTACTTTTTAAATGCTGCTCGTAATTTGCACGACTTTTTAATTTACGACAACATATGTTACACCAAAAGCTGTCATCTAATTGTTCACATTTAGTGAGATTATGGTTTTCGCGATATTCCAAATGCTTGCTACCAGGAATCCACTTTCCCTTAGTATATTCCGCCGGTGGATGAGCATACGTTTCATCTCCAGGCTCATCCCAATTAGGTGAAATGCGTTCCATATGGGGATGCCTCAGTTGGGGCCTATGTTCTGGCCTCCACTTGCCTCCAGTATGCGTAGCTGGAACTGTAGGTGGCGAGTGTCGTCTTATATCATAATCTTCTTCAACCTCCTCACCAAATTCATCGGGATCTTCGTCTTCTTCTTCCTCATCACTTAGCTCTGGGGACTCATGTTCAAACTTAAGAGGTTTAAATACCGCATCGTCATGTTCTCTTAATACTTTGAGAAGAGGATCTCCCCGGGGAACATGCCAGTCTTCCTCTTTGGATCTTCCAATCTCGGCCCGACCACCTGGTACAGTCTTACAACCAGTTGAAACGCTTTGCAATTGCAAGGATGAAAAGAACACATCAGCGCCTAACTCGTATGGAATATCATAAGCCTCTGTCAACGATTTAGATGACTTTCCGTCGTGACTTTCAGCAGCTTTTTGTAGAAAATTGCTTGGTGGTTCTGGTTCAACGAAATGAAAACTATCGTATGTGTGGTCCAAGTGGTTGCGACTAACTATTGGTGACGTTCTCGTCATTGTACCATTTGTAGTAGTACTTGATGCGTTTGGCTTTTCCACAGACGAACAGTTACGTTTACGGTGATCAATGTATTTCGCCAGTCCAAAAATTTTTCCATTACACTTTATACACAGATGAGTGTCGTCTAAGTCGGCCGAATTCATAATTATCTGAATAAAAAAAAAATAATAATAAAAACACTGCATTAATATACATATATATTAATAAACTTTTGCTTTAATGTACGGAGAACTTTAACAGGGGAGAAATTAAAGCTGCAACCAGAGGGCCGGGGCTAACTTCGACCGCGTCAAAGTTTGTATACCCTTGTAACTTTTTTGGAAACTTTTTTTTTACCAATAGCCATCAAAGTGGGAAAACGTTTAAGTTAAAAGGGCTAATGTGTCCGAAAGAACGGCCTTCAATCTTAGCATAGGAAATAACGAAGATATTGATCAAAGTCACTGTTTTCCACCGATCGTTCCTATGGGAGCAAATTTGGCACAGTCATTAACAGATATATTAAACTAACAAATGTTTAATTTAAAAGCAATCGCTTCAAAAGTAACGAAGTTATTGACAAAATCACTGTTTTCGAAAGATCGTTCCTATGGGAGCTATATGATATAGTCACCCGATCTTGATCAAATTTTGCATAGTCGTTTATATGTGTAATTAACTTAACAATATTAAATTTCATGATAATAGCTCAGAAAATAATGAAGTTATTAAGAAAAGTCACTGTTCGTGACTTTGCTATTTGTATGGGAGCTATATGATATAGTCATCCGATCCGGCTGAATCCGAGATATACAACGCTCTGTAGCTCTTTCGGTCTAGGAGGAGTTTGCATTGATCCAGACGGACGGACATGGCGATTTGAACTCGTCTCGTCGTGCTGATCAAGAATATATATACTTTATATGGTCGGAGATGCTTCCTTCTATGCGTTGCACACTTCTGACCAAACTTAATATACCTTTTTTGCATGGGTATAATAATGGATTACAAATGTTACGAATTTTAATGTTACAAATGTTTCGAGTTAAACAAATAAACAAAAAAAATTTTTTTTGTGTTTGTCAAGATTTCGAACGTTTTGAAAAACTGGGTTTCAGCCGGCTTGAGGTCAATTAATCTTACTAATTTTTAAGATTTTAGGAATGCGGGTTGTCTGTATAGGTATTTCGGGAACTTCCAAGTTGTATCATCAGCAGACTTCGCAGAGGAATAAAGATTTGTAATGGCCCTACCATATCTTCAAGACTAAAAGTAGTTGATAATTCAAACTGAAGCGTAAATATCAAAGAAGGTAATTCTGTCGAAGACCTTAGTTACCAGTGCCTGTAAAATATAGTTAGATTGATATCCTAAACTGATAATAATAAGAATAATAATACTCTTGATATCTATCATAGCAATCAGAATTATGTTCCCAGGTTCTCAAGGTTAAATTTGATAGCAACCAAGAAACGCGATGAGCTAGATCGAGTAACCGCATATCAGTTCTGTTATTGTAAGCTAAAATATCGGGTAGTTTAAACTACGACACAATTCCAAAAAAATTTAGTCAAGCTAAAAGCCGAGAGACTCGTTATGTTATATATAACCTTAATACTCATTAATTCAATAATTTTAAGGCTGTTTTGAGAATGAATTAAAAACGGCTTCTTTGCCGTACGCATAAGACAGGCTTTGCCAACTCAAAGCGGAAAATTATTTAAATAAAACTAAACTTTCGAACAAGTTACTGATAACCGAGAACACTAGTTCAGACTAAAAATAATTGATGAATTTGGGAACAGTATCGACGAATATGCTCGCCAAAGAAAGAAAGACTATTGATTAAAGCGACTTTTTTCGACGGATTATCATAAAGAAATATTAATATTTATGACAATAGCATGAAAAATTAAAAAAGTTATTGGTAAATGTCACTGTTTGGCTGTCACGGCTGTATACGAGATAGACTATAATTATATGCACTGTTTACCCATATACGTTGCAGCTTTACCCATCTGGGAGGATATCGCTTTAATATAGACGGTAGAGCAGTTCTATATGGACTTGTCTCGACTAGCCGAATATATGTGGTCAAAATACTTGTTCCACTGGGTGCGTATTGAAGTCGATGAGGAAATTTATTTTCTTGAATTCCATAATTCTTTTAAGTATAATATCCTAAAATATTCATTATAATTGCAAAAAAAAAAAAAGGAAAACTTTCAAAAAGAAAGTTGGTTCTTGTGCGAGTTTTTATACCCTTGTATAGGGTATTATAGAGATGTTTCCGACCCCAAAAGGTATATATACTCTTGATCAGCATGAGTATGCGTTTTACTTAGCCATCTTAATGATTTTGAAATAAAATTTTTGCTTGAGATCAAGTATGAAAATCGCCCGGATCGGATCTCTATATCAGTGATATACGGAAAATAGGTGAAGGAGGTTGGAGTATCCATATGAAATCATCTAATGTGATCGGATACAAGATACAGTCAATATAAATAGGCTCTGCTCAAACGCTGCCGACAGCGATGCCATCAGCCTACTATGTCATTGCTCAAAATCAATGACGTGTTCACATGCAAATAGTTAGCAAAGCGGACGAGGGAAGAATAAGAAATTGCAATTATAGCAAATGAAGTAAGTAAGTCGTCTCGCCGACTTAGATATACCATACACCAGTAAATCAAATATTTCAACTTTATCAAACAAATGCATTTTCACATGCTTTTTACAAGCATATCTTAGTATCTCGGTCACTCAATCATACGAGCACCCTAGCGCCCCCACCAGCCAACGGCCAACTCCGGCCTTATGGAAAAACGTTTATATGCATAACTCGACTGTTTTTTGTCCGATTTTGATCAAATTTGGTATTTTGCTAGTTATTAGTATTAAATTTAAGTGTGCCAAATTTGATTGCATAAAAAAATACGGGAGATAATCAAGTTTTTCAAATTACGGGGGCGGAGAAGGGCGTGGCAAAATTTTTATACATACAAAATGTGTGCATTTATTAAGCGAATATACATACCAAATATGGTGTCTCTAGCTGGAATAGTTTTTGAGATAAACGCTTTTTTTAAATTGCGGGGGCGGAAAGGGGCGTGGCAAAAATTTGAAATAAACTTGATCACTCTACATACTACACGAGTCTACATACCAAATTTGGTGGCTCTAGCTCTTACAGTCTCCGAGATCTAGGTGTTCATACGGACAGACGGACAGACGGACGGACGGACGGACGGACGGACAGACGGACATGGCTAGATCGACTCGGTTGTTGATCCTGATCAAGAATATATATACTTTGTGGGGTCGGAGATGCTTCCTTCTGCCTGTTACATACATTTTGGCGACTTTAATATACCATTTCACCCTATGGGTGTATGGTATAAAAAAGGGACAGACTAATAATTTGATGGTTTGGTCGGTGGATAGATGAATCAAGTTACAGAAGAACAGTTTTGAACATGTAATTGAACTGCAAGCGTAGCTTCTTTGATATTTTATGTTCAATTTACTTAATTTAAACCCGTTTTTTCCTACATTTGTAACCTTTTTTGATACCCATTTACTACCACCCAATACCACCACAGTGTTGACATCGTGTTGTCCGCCCTGTTTCATGTCCGTGTCAGCCTGTTGGTATTGCGGCTTGTCAAAAATGAAGTTTATTGCGTCTGTGTATTACATATACATAGGTATGTGTAGAGTGTTCTCTCTGGTTCTCAATGCATGCATAAACAATGCCTCAGGTTTTGACACTCATATACCCTCTTCAAATTTATAAAAGCACAGTACTGAAAAATTACAGTTCCACCCAGGTTTATTATTGCAAGCACATATGATTTTTTTTATACCCTTGCAGAGGGTATTATAAAATTGGTCAGATGTTTGTAACGCACAGAAGAAGACGTTTCGACCCCATAAAGTATATATATTCTTGATCAGCATGAGAAGCTGAGTTGATATAGCCATGTCCGTCTGTTGGGCTGTCCGTCCGTCCGTCCGTCTGTGCATATGCGTTTTACTCAGCCGTCGTTAGAGCTATCGGGCTGAAATTTTTTTTCGGTGTTTTTTATTACCCGGGAAAAATAAAGTATGAAAAACATCTGGATCGGACCACTATATCATATAGCTCTAGAAGAACTAGAAGAAACATTTTCATGAAAATTGGAGTATGCTATGAAATTTACATATGTGATAATATTGGATATAAAACCCCAGATCTCAAAATTTGAATGTGATCGGATAAATATATCAAAAGTTACAGTCAATATAATAATCGGCTCTGCTCCCAGCTCTGCCGGCAGCGCTGCTTGCTGTGTACTACGTCTTTCGTCAGTACAGGTATCCCTCGTATAACGCGGTCTTATACAACGCGTTTTCGATATAACGCGATTTGGAAAAATTAGGGGTTTTAGTACAACGCGAAATTTAGGCTTATATAACGCGAAGGTTTGGTTGAGAAAATTAAATCTTTCTTTACAACTAATGATCCTTCGCTGGAGAGATCCAGCAAAATAATAAGGGAAATAGATATTAATCTAGCACCTTATTACAAAATTGAAAAGGAGCTTAATAAAATCACCCACCAAAAATTGATAACAGATTTTGCAATTATAAACCAGTAGAAGAACCACAAGGTCCCACAACTAGTTTCTTATCCAATAGCGAAAACTATGTTGAAGAAATATCTTCTGATCAAGCTATTGCTCCCCCAAAACGCCCACGTGCAAAGATCTTTGAAGACAGTGAAACAGATTAAATACCATATGAAGTTTGAAGAATAACAATTAAGTTTTTAAAAAACCTTTAATTTGTTTTAGTTTGTTTTTTGAATTTTGAAATATGTATGTACATATGTATTATTATTCATATCTTGTGTATTTAATTGTATAAGAAAGTATGAACTTTAGTATTGAGTTAAAATATATGTGCATCTGATATTTTGTATGTATTTTATTTGAAAAAAAAACCTATTGGAACATAACACACAGACGCAACGCTACATAAACTGTATATGTATGCGTGCGTTGCTTTGCTTTGGGAATGAGGGAAGAACAAGAAGAAATTGTAAAATAGAGAGTAAAATTGTTTTCTTTGTATATTGATGAATTGAGTTGCAGAAAGCAAACATGTAAAATTATTATTACCAAGGACTGCAAGGGTATATAAACTACGTCACAGCCGATGTTAGCTTCTTTGATATTTTTTTTTAATTTTGTTTATCCAATTTTGGTAAATAAATTTGTTAACATTCAAAACTAAATGTTTTGCCACTGCAAAGTTTATTGGCTATAAAAATATCAAGGCTTACATATGGGTTCTACTAAGTTAAACAGAATTATAATTTTTATAAATGTCTATTACACTACAGATAGATATGTATATTAAGCGTATATTACCTTTGCTGGTGCTACTGTTCCATTAAAAAAGATTTAACAACGTCTCATAGCTCAATAATTGCCAGCAGTTGCCAGTTGTTAATCGAATGTATATAACGTTAATTATGAAAAAACATAAGTCCAATGCAGAACTTTATAGTTCCCGTTAATTTGGGTCTGTCGTGAATGGCATAAATGAGAAACCAACGTGAATACCGACTGAGAAATCATAAAATTTGGTATGTATGCTAGCGTAGTAATCGTGCATATTTCGTTTGTCCATTTCTACACCTGCATGTTAAATAAAACAGATTTTCTTGTAAACTAACAATATTAAATTTACCAAGTCACCAATTAAATGTAGTTTGGCGAGCACCCTTGGGATGGACAAAACTGTTCTATGTTGTACGATCGTTGGAGGTGCCTAAGGAATTAAAAATGAAGTAAGTAAGTCGTCTTGCCGACTTAGGTATACCATACACCAGTAAAACAAATATTTCAAATTTAAGAATAATAATGCATTTACGTATTTTTAAAAAATTCTGTTCTCATGCTTTTTTTTTAAGCATATCTTAGTATCTCGCTCACTCAAGCATATACAAAATGTGCGCATTTACTAGCAAATATACATAACAAATTTGGTGTCCCTAGTTAGTATACTGGTTGAGGAAATCGGTTATATTTAATTTGCGGGGGCGGTAGGGGGCGTGGGAAAAATTTAAAACAAACCCGATAACTATACATACCACATTTGGTGGCTCTAGCTCTTATAGTTTCCGATATCTAGGTGCTCATACGGACGGACGAACGGACATGGCTAGATCGTCTCGTCTGTTGATGCTGATGAATATATGTATATACTTTATGGGGTCGGAAAAGCTTTCTTTTGCGTGTTACATACATTTTGGTATAACATTTCACACTATGGGTATGGGTGTATGGTATACTAAAGAAGTAAGTCGTCTCGCCGACTTCGGTGTACCATGCACCAAGTGAAAAATATTTTACATTTCGAAAATGTCTATTAAATTTGCCACCCTTACAAAAACATACGAGCACGAACGCACAAAAATATTTGGTAGGTTGGTAAAAAATATAAAAGATTAATAAGTCTGCCGAATTTGATTACGATAGTCAACAAAATGCGAAAGGCAATCGGTTTCTTCTAAATTATGGAGGCGAAAGTGGGCGTGGCAAATTATTTAAACAATTATAATCTGAGCGTATACTAAGCAAGTCTACATACCAAATTTGGTGACTTGAACATTGTTAATATTCGAGAAAATCGGTTTAATTCGATTAAGCTATTAGGCATACCAAATTTAATGTCTCTAGCTGTTATAGTTTTTAAAATCAGTTCTATATAAATTGCGGGGGCAGAAGGGTGCCTGGCAAAAAGTTAGAACAATTAGTTTCTGCGCGCTAACTAAACGAGTATATATACCAAATTTTATGTCTCTAGCTATTATAGTTTTTCGGAGAATCAGTTTTATGTAAATCATGGGGGCGTATTTTATTGAAATCGGTCTAGAAACGTGCAAAATATGCGTATTTTACTACGCGGTCTATAAGGGCAGAATTGGCGCTAGAGTGCTCATGTGTTTATAGAGTGAGAGCATATGGTAAAAACAATTTGATAGACGTACATTTGGTTTTCAAAATTTGAAATATTTGTTTTACCTGGTGCATGGTATACCCAAGTCGACGAGTCGACTTACCTACTTCATTCTATGTAAGAGTTTGTTCATAAAGAAAATCGAGTCTCTCAGCCTCATGCCATTATAATAAAAATTATTATTTAGTTTTTCTTTATAAATGAGAATGCAGAAAAGAAATCCCATTTAAATTTTTCTCTTTTAATGACCAGCAAACTAAGAACTCTTTTTCTTGATCAAAATTTATGAGACTGGACAATGGTTATGCAAATGGCGCTCATGATCAGCTTCATTTTTATACCCTTGCAGAGGGTATTATAAAAATGGTCAGATGTTTGTAACGCACAGAAGGAGACGCTTCCGACCCCATAAAGTATATATATTCTTGATCACTATGAGAAGCAGAGTCGATATAGCCATATCCGTCTGTCCGCCCGTCCGTCCGTTGGTGCGTATGCGTTTTACTCAGCCATCTTAAGAGCTATCGGGATGCAATTTTTTTTTTTGGGATTTTTAATATGAAAATCATTAGGATCGGACTACTATATCATATAGCTCTAGAAGGAACATTTTTGCAGAAATGGGAGTATCCCCATGAAATTTACCAATATGATAGTATTGGATATAAAACCTCAGATCCCAAAATTTGAATCTGATCGGATAAATAGAACACAAACACATGCATGCACACACAGACGCAACGCTACATAAGCTATATGTGTATGCGTGACGTGCTTTGCTTAGGGAATAGTGGAAGAAGAAGAAAAAATTTTAGTAAAAAGAGAAATAATGTTTTGTTTGTGTATTGATAAATAGTGCTGCAGGGAAAGAAATTTCAAAAAAATGATTGCCAAGGACTGCAAGGGTATATAAAATTCGGCATAGCCGAAGTTAGCATCTTTGATATTTGAACTTTAAAATATTTATGCCTTTTTATATTTCATAGCAATGATCTTGATTCTCCAGTTACGGAAGATATGGTTCCGGCGATGATGATTTATTATATGCGGCAATATAATTTTAAAGACATAAATATTTTTTAATAAAGCTCACACAAGCAACAAATTTTATGTGGGTGTTTTGGGTTTCGTTAAAGGCATACCCCATACTCTTGCAAAAAAGTTTAGGGAGTTTTCTTAATTGAAATTTTTTTTTGTAAATTATGCTTTGGATTGTTCAGAACATCGTCATAAGCGGTTTTTATTCGAATACTTTAAGAGATATTTTTGTCATGTGGGAAAAAGATACAGCCCTTAATTCTGATAAAGTTTAATAAAGTAAAGTGCTATTGACGCAAAAAAACAAAAGTTCCATTTTCAAATTATATATATGAAAATAGCTCAGAAAATAACGAAGTTATGAAGAAAAGATACTATTTGTAACCTCGCCTCGTATGGGAGCTATATAATATAGTGATCCGATCCGACTGAATCCGATATATACAACCTTTCCAGACGGACTTGGCTATATGAACTCGTCTCATCGTATACACTTTATATGGTCGGAGATGCTTTCTTCTATGCGTTGCATACTTTTGACCTAAAGTAATATACCCTTTTTTGCATGGGTGTAAAAGGAAGGTTTACATCAATATTTCAAAGCATAAGCAATATGTATACCTATGTATTAATTTGCGTAATATTCAATTTTATAATATTAAAGACTTAAACACCCATTTAATTGGATTAGTTTGGTAAAAAAAAGAGTTTTAAGTGCAAAAAGTTCTAAGGCAAAAACTAAATAAAACAACAGCAATTTGGGAGTATGTGGCGAAGCAAACAACGATTCAGATGAAGTTGTGTAAAGGCAACGGCAAACTAGCAAAAACAAAGTACCATACCATATTTATGTGCAATAAAAGCATGACTAGAAATGCAATCAGAATACTAAATCTGATATACGTCGCTAATTGCGCATATATTATCAATTGAAATGGTGATTTTAAGATGCCGCCCAATACAGGTTTGGGTTCTCCTTGCAATTTTAATACCCTTGCAGAGGGTTGAATAAAATCGGTCAGATGTTTGTAACGCATAGAAGGAGACTTTTCGGAAACGTATGGGGTCGGCTCCATAAAATATACAGATTCTTGATCAGCATGAAAATCTCAGACGATATAGCCATGCTCGTCTGTCCGTCGGTGCAAATCAGCTTCACGCTTCTATTTGGAAAGTTATTAAAATTAAACTATAATAGAAAAGATCCGCATCGGACCACTAAATCATTTAGTGATATACGAAAAATAGATGAAGGAGATTAATTGAGTTACAGAAAAAGAGTTTGGAACATGTAAAAATATGGCCAAAGACTGCAAGGGTATATGTTTATATTCGGCATAGCCGAAGTTAGCATTTTTTTTTTAACGAGTACCAGAAAAGGACAACTATACTCGAGCCAAGCGACAGTTCAATGAAAAATTGTGACAAAGACGTCTCTATTTGACTATCAGAGTAAGGATGGCGTCGGTTGTAAGGATCGCGCAAGATCTTTGCTTATTTATTTCGAAATGGCCTACTTGGCTATATTCATAAATTAAGCGTGCACCAGAGCCATAGCAGTAACATCGCTATCGTTAAACCTTAAGTTCTTCAACTTCTCTGCTCTCCATAATAGTTTTTGGTGCGGCTGTCATGTGAGCTTATTTGCGAGCATTGCGCTATTATAAGTTGCCGCAAAATTGTTGCACTTTACCTGCTGAGATAAGTGGAGACGGCAGAGACGGTACATATGTACATATGTGTAACATTCAACAGTGGAGTGGGCAATCCACATGACATGTCAATGACTTTTTTCTTAATATCATTTAATAAAATAGAATAAGCAGAGCTAAAGACAAATGTAAGCTGCCATCGTTGGTTGGCTGTGCAGTTCACCTCAAACTTATTTCTTAAAAAGCTAACAAAAACACATCTCTCGGGCTACGAAAAAACTGTTAACTGTTATTGCAAGCTCTGGTTATAGACACTGCTACCTTAATATTTTCAACATTTTGTTTTTAAACTCCTACAATAGATAAATTTAAAGAATCACAAACGGTTTCCCCATTTACTGGATCTCACGATCTCTTTTAAAAGCTCGCAAAATTTAAATTTTACGACTCTTCTTTTAATTGCAAGAAAACAAGCGTAAACAAGGAAAACATAACGCTTGAGGTGTAACTAGTTGAAAATTTTTTTTTTTCGCCTTCATCGCTAACCTTTGTTACCAACAATAATGCTGTACCACTATCAACACCCGGAAGTACATTAAAAAAAAACCATCCCCCATCATTATGTGTCAACGCCACTTTTTTGTTAATTGACTAATTATTCAAACAATCCCGGCAACGAAAGAACGTTCTACAATCTCAGCATAGCAAATAACGAAGTTATTGATCAACGTCACTGCTTACCACTGATTGTTCCTATGAAAGCTATATAATATAGTCACCCGATCTTGATTAAATTTGACACAGTCGTTTATAGGTGTAATAGACTTAAATTTTACGACAATAGCTTAGAAAATAACGAAGCTATTGCGAAAAGTCACTGTTCGTGACTTTGCTAGAGCTATATGATATAGTGGTCCGATCCGGCTGCATCCAAGATATACAAACTGTACAGTATATACAAGCCTACATGCAAAATTTCAACTCTGTAGCGCTTACAGTCTAGGAGGAGTTTGCGTTGATCTAAACGGACGGACATGGCTATATGCTGTACTGATCAAGAATATATATACTTTATATAATCGGAGTTGCTTCCTTCTATGCGTTGCACACCTCTGACCAAAATTAATATACCCTTTTTGCAAGGGTATAAAAATATCAAAGGAGCTAACTTCAGCTGTGTTTAAGTTTATATACCCTTGGCGTCCTTGTACGTAATAATATGACGGACAGACGAGCATGGCTATATAAACTCAGCTTCTCATACTGATCGAGAGTATACATATACATATGTCAGTTGGGTGGGTTTACTCAACTAAGTTCATTAATTAACTAAATTAAAAGTAATATGGAAAAGTTACAATTATTCTAATTTCATCGTTTACTTTGCTGCTTCGGTTCTCTTCTTTTCTCTCTTACTTTTGCTTCTCGAGTCCCCAAATTCTCTCTTTCTCCAACTGTCTTTAGTACTTCAACTTCTGTGTCTCCTGTACTCTGCTCTCTACTGTTCTGCTGTTTTTGATCATCTGTCCGCTTGCTGACAAATTTTATAATACTCTCTGCAAGAGTATAAAAACAAAAAGGGCCTAGGACGAAATCAAATCAAGTTTCATCTACTGGCGAAATTGAATTCGATTTATGGGCTCGCCATGAGCACATTGGTCCAGGTTTACCTTTGTTTCTTTATCGGAGACTATAGAAGCTAAAGACAACAAATTAGGAACATATGTAAAATTCCGCATCAGCAAATTAGATAAAAAAAAGTTTTAGTTCCTGACTAGCTAGAAACCTAAACTACTGATTTTTTAGCAACCTGACTTCATTTCCAGACTTTCTTAGCATTAAATTTTCTAATTTCCACCACTACTATCCGTCAAAAAAATTACCAAATGCTAAAACTCCGATACCGAATAAATAACAAACAACTGCCATCATATCTTTCATTGCCAAAGCTCCGTTATATTTTGCCTTTACCCTGTCCCTCATTCTTAACCCCGTTAACCCATCACGGCCCACTGTCTCAATGACGTCGCGACGTCGAATTTTCTTTCTCTCTCTTTATTTCTTTTCCTATAAGTACATATAAACACATTTATACATACATACATACATATATTCTCTTCATTTTGCTTGTGGTATTTTTATACCCTTGCAAAAAGGGTATATTAATTTTGGTCAGAAGTGTGCAACGCATAGAAGGAAGCATCTCCGACCATATAAAGTATATATATTCTTGATCAGCACGACGAGACGAGTTCAAATAGCTATGTCCGTCCGTCCGTCCGTCCGTCCGTCCGTCCGTCCGTCCGTCCGTCCGTCCGTCCGTCTGGATCAACGCAAACTCCTCCTAGACCGTAAGAGCTACAGAGCTGAAATTTTGCATGTAGGCTTGTATATACTGCAGGCGTTGTATATCTCGGATTCAGCCGGATCGGATCACTATATCATATAGCTCCCATACAAATGGCAAAGTCACGAACAGTGACTTTTCTTAATAACTTCGTTATTTTTTGAGCTATTGTCGTGAAATTTAATATTGGTAAGTTAATTTCACATATAAACGACTACGTCAAATTTGATCAAGATCGAATCACTATATCATATAGCTCCCATAGGAACGATCTTTCGAAAACAGTGACTTTTGTCAATAACTTAGTTAATTTTGCCGCGATTGCTTACAAATTAAACATTTGTTAGTTTAATATATCTGTTAATGACTGTGCCAAATTTGATAAGGATCGGGTAACTATATCATATAGCTCCCATAGGAACAATCGGTGGAAAACAGTGACTTTGATCAATATCTTCGTTATTTCCTATGCTAAGATTGTAGGCCGTTCTTTCGGAAACATTAGCCTTTTTAGCTTAAACGTTTTTCCACTTTGATGGCTATAATAGGTAAGGAAAGAGTTACCAAAATAATTGCAAGGGTATACAAACTTTGACGCGGTCGAAGTTAGCCCCGGCCCTCTGGTTTTGCTGATGTTTTACACTTGCAGCGCACTCTCTGCTAAATGAAAATGCAAAGGGAATATTTATGAGAGTATTATAATTATTTTGGTACTGTGTTTATCCTCCACACTCTGTGCTTTTGGCGGCTAATTCCCTACACTTCAATTTTTTCGGTTTTATTATAACAAAGAAGACAAGAAAGACCACACAGTCCAAGCTAATAGAACGACAGACCTATTTCGTGATTGACATAAAAAGATGAATAAATTGACAACTTGGAATATGGATTAAACATTTTTATAAATACAAAAAATATTTATTTCTTTTGTAGAACTTGGTATTTTAGTCTCATAGAAAGACAGCAAAACATTTATGTATAATTTAGCGGTAATTAAAATAGAATATTTCTAATTTACTTTTGTTGAAATGCTCAATCGGCTGTTCAAGTACGTCTTTTTTTGCCTTTCTCTTTTTGTTTTTTTTTACTATGGCTTTTTTATTTTGTTTTACTTGAGATATGTGAGAAATACATATGTACATATATGATTCCTCCGCTAGAAGGGATAAAGTTCACGCTCGTGTTGTCCTATTTATGATGAGTTTTGCCCCGCCTGTGCCCTGCTTGTTTACCATCTTTTCGAAAATTTTAATGATACAACAACAACATTAGAGCACTGGCATGAATCATCCGATGGCAAGCAAACATCGCTTACACTTACTACAACCACCACGTTCTCGCGTTTAAAATATTTTGTGAAATTATTATGAAAATGCGTAAAGGGATTTAATAAATAACTGTAACTGCTTCTCGCTTACACTCTGAGCTCTCTTTCTCTTTCTTTACCCCGCCGTTAAACCGTAATTCATTTTTTTTTTCGTTTTTCATTCAGACCACTTCCTTTTCTTGTGCAGCTGTGTGGGTTAGCTTTTCCAGAGACCCTGCGTCTGTTGCTCTGTGGAATTATGTTTTATCCTGAATTATGGATTTTGTTTTGTTGTTTTCTGTCAAAATCATATTTTTCACACCATCCCCCAAAATTCTTCAACAACCAACTTCCAACGTTGACTCATTTACATGCTCAGAATTTCGTTAGCCTCGCTTTGGGTACCATTTTAGTCTCAGCTTCATTAATGAGAATTTGTTTGTATCGACGTTAGTCTCGGAAAGGGAAGACACTATATACATACGTACATACATATATATGTACATATATACAGAAGCATATAGAAGAATATAGACCCCACGACTTGCACAATCCACGTCGAATATTTTCATACCCTATAGAAGAAAATATTAAAAAATCGCTTTTTTATGCGAGACTTAATGACACATTTCTGTGGCCGAGAGATTAGTATTATTAAAGGTATTTATTATTAAATTTTATTTGCAATAGGGTACGTCAAGGTCTGCAATTTAAATTCAGTAGCATTTTCGTAATACATTTAAGTTTGCTTCAGTTGTAAATTTTAAAAAAGTTTTTCAAATAACTTCCACTTTACGTTTAATATAATGTTTCGCAAAAATTAAAAGTAATGACAAATATTTCATCGTCTAAAGTTTAAAGGTCATCTGTGTGATGTATGTACATATGTATGAATTTTATTTAGCCCTTTATGTTTTCCCAGATACCATAGATCGCTTAAGGACATATAGCGTTGGAAGCGTCAGTCCAAACTGATTTTTACCATGGAACATGGCAATTTTTACCAATTTACTTTTAACAAAATATATATGAACACAAATGATATTGACTGGCCAACACGTTCCCTCGATTTAACTCTAAGTGGCGTTATATATGGGAATATTTAAAATCAAGTGTTTATATTACGAAACAGAGTCCTTACTATATCAGCCAAACAACAATGTGAAGATAGCAAGAAAGTGAAAATGAATACACACAACAATCTCCTTATGTCGGCATTATCCTAAAGAATTCTGGTTCGTTCTCGTCACTCGCAGGGCCATAAATCACTCACGTTTTTCTTTCCCTATTCCACCATCTTTTTCTTCCATGCTTAGTTGGCGTACTCTGAATTTGAAGCAATGGTGTCTGCAATTGTCCTGCTCAGACGCACAGTAGGTATCCCGCACTGTCACAATGTCCTTCTTATACGCTTTCGTTTGAAACTTTTTTTAGGGATTGCTTGGTTATTCACGGACAGCGAACTTAATGTAATTTTTAAATAAGAATTAAACATGATTAAATTTACAGGCTGTAGGTTAAAGTAAGATAAAAACAGATCACGACGTTTATTTATGTCTTACATTGATGGTCGGTTTTGCTTTATATTTTTTCTATGATAGAGTAAATAAGGTACTACCATTCAATTTTCAGATTTATTTTTGTTCTATGATTAGAGTATATAAAGTACTACCATTCAATTTTCAGATCTATTTCTGTTCTTCAAAACGCTGGTCTGTAATTCACCCCGCGGTGACATTTTGTAGTGTCAGACAAGACGTGTCCTTCGTCCTTTGAATTTTTTGTTCGTTTTTTGTGCTCTTTTTCTCGGTTGAGAGGCAAGTTTATCGTTTTAATGTTGATACAAGCGAGGGTCGACGGCTCCTTGGCCTCGTGACATAGCGTTGGTGAGGATAATAGGATGTTAAGTAAATATTTTAAAAAGGTTTCGACTCCACCTCCGTGCAGATACAAACAGCAACCATACCTATCCTTATTTCTTCCATTCAAGGAGATTGTGAAAAAATAGGCGACCCCAAACTTTCAGGCAGTGACCGGCCGCTCATTTACTTCGGGTGGAAACGCAGGGATTTTTCTGGTGTTTGGAACGTTTACGGGACGGTTGACTCAACTCTGGCAGAATCTAATCCAGTTTTGCTCGACTGCCGGGCACTTTTTGGCATAAATCATTTGCATACAAAATGAGCCTGAGTCTGAGCCTGCCACTGAGCATTCAAGATGAATGCGACAAAAACAAAAATGGCATTAACAACAAGACGACAACAATTCAGACGCTGGCAGCCAAAATCCTTTCAATTTTTGCACACATTCAATTTTATTAATTAAAACATTTTTTCTTTTGGTGATTTCCATTTCTACCCCTTCCAATGTTTCTACGGAGTGTGGCAATTAATTCCAAACATTCACGACACTTTTTCTTTGTTAAGTTTTTGGTTTGGAGAACAGAACCAGGGCGCAAATTATTCTCGCTATCCTTGCGCGGAAATAAAATATCACAAACAGTTACTGCCCCATAAATAATGGGAATTTATGCCAGGCATAAAGTGCTCCTGACTGAATAACACACGCAGAGGCGAAACTGGCCAAACAAAAGGCAGTCCAACTTTTCCGAGCAAATTACCATTCAATCATTTTGTAATTGCCTTAACTATCCAATCAGCTACAAGCTGCCACACACATAGGTGAGTCAACGTTACATTCTTCTTCAATTCCATTTTGCTTAATTTCTACAATATATTTTCATAAGCGTTTATTCTATTTATTTTGCATCCAAATTAGAATTTCGGCCATTTATTTATAAAATAGATTGAGTTAATTCTGTGGTGCTAAAAGAGTTACGCCTTTACTACTTTTGTAATCAACAAATATCATCAACTTTTATCTCCCAATTTAATTGAGGCTTAAAAAGAAGTAAGTCTTTTTTGACACAGAAACAGCAATTATTTATTAATTTTGACTTATCAGTCTTCTGTCTTCTTTTAATAATAATATAGTGACGAGTCGATTACACTAGTTTACACTAAAAGTAATCCTTCGAATTGAAGACATGTCTACAATAATCTCAAGTCAAGGAACTCGTTCGTGAATTACGTTTCACGTTTTTCTTAAGCACCGTTGTCGACAAATTCGCGAAACGCTAGTTCTTTGGCACATATTCCTTTATAAATTGTGAACCTTTCTGTTCAGCCATATATATGTAGGTCAAATAAATCTATTGGCATATTTAGATACTTTTAAAAAACTTAAAATTTCAGTGTCTTATTTAACATAATTTTTCCTAAACATTGAGGTGAATGATGTCTTGTCGACATCTAGGAGACAATAGCTTAAAATTTATTTGAAAGATACATGATATAATAGTCCGATACGGCTGAATCTGCAATATACAGGAAAAAAGCCGGAGGGACAGGCCAATTCGGGTTTGTATACAGTTATAAGTTTTTTTGTAACTCATTCGTTGCTGCCAATGCGTCAAATTGAAAGAAAACCTAGAGAATGTCAACTATATAATATATCTAGTTATCCGATTTTGATCAAATTTTGTGAGAATTATAGATTATTATGTGTATAAGTTTATTAACTAAGCTATTGCTTAGCTTTTTGACAATTGCATAAGCAAAAATTTTTTCTCACAGAAATTATATTTCAACCGATCGTTTCTATATGATTTACTCACTACATCTTTATTAAGTTTGATATATTCATTAATACGTATAGTAAACTAAGATATATTTTCAATTTTTTGGCACTGGCTTAGAAAATAACGACAAAACTCACTGTTTTCGTCAGATTCGGAAGACGGAGAGATTGACGGACGATAAGATGCAGCCTCCTAGGCGTTCTGACTATAATCCATTAAAGGGTATAAAATTTAAGCGTATTAAAAAAATTAGGTATGTTTAGAAAAAATTTTTCTTATCATTTGTAGTTTTAAATTTACAAAAATTTACAGTTTTAGACGGTAGAATCTTAGTGTATTCTGCCAAAAAGGTTTCAAATGCCACCCTTGAATTTTGTTTGATGCTCCGTCATAAATCTATCAAGTTTAATGGCCGCCCCAGCACTGTACATAATTTTATGTATTTTATGCTGCAAATGGTGTCCAAAGTGTACGCAAACACAAATCAGCAAAGCAACCCTCGTTCCCCCGCTCCCTAGCACCACCTGCCTCAACCATAGAACACCCAATCAACCAACCCAAACACCCCCAAAAAGAGCGGACGGCGGGGACATAAGCACGAGTTTCACGCACATCTCGGAAGACTCACAAATTTCATAAAGTGGCAATTCAATCAATCAATTCTGACAGAAACCCGGCAGTCGCCCGGGTGGGTTTCTTTGGGGATGGCTATTAAGGGTGGACGGATGCTTCATAACAAGTCAAGGGCATTCCACTGTTAAGCTTACTTACTTAGTCATACAGCTCAACTGATTTGTCAGAAGAAGAGAGCAGTACAGGAATTGTCAACTATGTATTTTAATAGATGCACCCACAAATAATTACTAAAAAGCGGCGGTATAAACCAGATGACCGGGCTAACTTTGCAAGTTTTGGTTTTACTAATTTACATATGGGCATTTCCGCCAAAGTGTCAACCAAGAGCAAAAATTTAAACCATCTTCAAACTCTTTGTTTTTTTTTTTCAATTCTTCTCAGAAAATGTTAAATGTTTATTTTATGTATTTAGAGCATATATTTGTTTACCGTAATGATAAAATCGAATGCAAAGTGCTAAAATAATTTTTTTTTTATTTGAGTACTTTTAATAACCTTTTTCCTTTATTATCTATCTTTTGTAGGTAAGCTTTTACAGGGTAAAAAGTTGACCAAGAAATGTTTATCACTTTACAATCAATTTAAAAAAAAAGTCGGGACTATATTGCAACCAGCATTAGTTGTAAATTATCGGTTTTTCTTTACCCACTTTTATAAGTTCCGTTCGACACCGAAAAAGAGGATTAGTTTACATTGTGCAAAAAATCAAAAGACCCAGAGATCAAGAGAAGTTGAAAAGTTGGGAGCAAATATCATTTTCAACTATAAATAGGAAAAAAACAAAATAAGAAAAAATTAGTTTATTGAATTTTCAAAAGTTTTGTGCGAATAACTACCGTTCTAGGTGCTAAGTTCAGTGCAATTGGCATTGGAACTGCATCGTCCAAAAAAAACATTTTTGATTTTATTTTTACGTTTAAATTTAAATATTGTTACAATACTTGTGCAATATGTAACTTTATGACAATAATTCTACTTGTCCGTGCGAAAAAATTTAATCTATTTTTTTTAGCAAAATATAAAAGTTTTGTATATGAAACCAAAATATTTTCAAAATACCATTTAAGAATGATGAATTCAAATTTTTTTACGTTAAAACGGACATGGCTATATCGACTCAGCATGAGAAGCGGACCACTATATCATATAGCTTCCATACAAAGTCACGAACAGAGACTTTTCTCAATAACTTCGTTATTTTCTGAGCTATTGTATTGATTTTAAATATTAGAGAGTTTATTACGCCCATTAACGACTGTGTCAAATTTGTTCAAGATCGGGTGACTATTCATATAGCTCCCATAGGAACGATCAGTGGAAAACAACGACTTTGATCAACAACTTCGTTATTTGCTATGCTAAGATTGTAGGCCGTTCTTTCGCAAACATTAGCCTTTTTAGATAAAACGTTTTTCCACTTTGATGGCTCTAGGTAAGGAAAGAATTTCCAAAAAAATTGCAAATTAGCCCCGGCCCTCTGGTTTTTTGTAAATTAGAATTATCGGTCTAATTTTCTAACGTCGCGTCGGTTTGTAAACTTAATTTAATAATAGTAGATCTATGATAATAAAAACCAGAGGGCCGGGGATAACTTCGACGGCGCCGAAGCTTGCTTACCAGTGCAATTTATTTTTGTTAATCTTTCCTTACCTATAATCAACGTCAATGTGAAAAAGTTTTGTTTAAAAAGTCTAATCTTCGCGAAAGAACAGCCCATTTATATGACAACTAACTAGTTATATGATTTTGATTCAATTCGGCACAGTCATTAAGTGGTATCTTAAACTGACAAATATTAACTTTTATACAATAGTTTAAAAAATACCGAAGTTATTGATAAAAGTCACTTTTAAAGTAGTCGCCGATTTTGATAAAATTTAGCACAGTCAGTTACAGATATATTAAACTGACAAATTTTAGTTTTTGAGGCAAACGAAGTTATTGTTATCACTGTATTCGACAGATCGTTTATTAAATTTGGTACAAAACTAACAAACATTTTATCACAATAGCTTAGAAAACAAGGAAGTAGTTTAGAAAAGTCACTTTTCTATTGCTTTGATAGCAATAGCAAAGTTATACATTTTAATACTAGGAACTGTTTCGACTGTTGCTATTGGCCAAATTCGGAAGTCGACGAAAGCAGCAGTCGGAAAAATAGTCGCAGCATACTACTTGCTTCTTGATTTTTGGCCTACTTTGATTTTACCTATACATACATACATTTAAAAGTACACATACTCATGTATGTATGTATACTGCTGTCGGGTTTTTTGCTTTCGGATTTTTGCTGTTTGCTACTGCTGTCAAAATTTTCTATTTCGGTTATTTGCTGCTGATTTTGCTGTCAGATTTTCTGATTTCGGTTTTTTTCGGAAGCAAAAGCAACACAAAGTATTTGTTTTCATATTTGATAAACAGTCACAGCAATGAATAGCATAAAATTTATGACTTTTGCTAATTCGACTACAGCAATTTAAGCACTGCTTTCTTCTATGCGTTGCACACTTCTGAGCAAAATGAATATACTCTTCTTGCAAGGGTATAGAAAAATCTATTATCCCGATTTTTGTATACCCTTTGCAACCAGCATTATTTGTATATTATCGCATTTTCTTTGCCCTTTTTTTTAAGTTCTGTTCGACACGGAAAAATAAGATTAGTTTACATTGTGCCAAAACTCAAGAGACCCAGAGATCAAGAGAAGTTAAAAAGTTGGGAGCAAATATAGTTTTCAACTATAAATAGGAAAAAAAAAGAAATAAAATAGAAAACAATTTGTTTATTGAATTTTGAAAAAATTTTAAAGTTTGTCCGTTCGACACGGTATGTGCGAATTACTACCGTTCTAGGTGCTAAGTTCAGTGCAGTTGGCAGGCTGAACTACATTGTTTTTTTTTTTATTTGTTTGATAAGTCCGTGTCTCAAAGTATGAAAGATTTGCATGTGAAACAAAAATATTTTCAAAATACCATTCAAAAATTATCCTTAAATTTTTTTTTTACTTTAAAAATATCTCTTGTTTTCCTGAAATCCTTCCTTTTGCAAATGCCTAAATAAATTAGTAAGTAAAAAATTATTTAAAAACGCGTCTTGGTCTAACTTTATTTAACTTTGTAGCTATACGGCGAAAATGCCCATATAGACATAAACATACCTACACACATATGTACATATGTACATACATACATATGTATATTCATTTTTTTCTTATGTAAGACTTTCTGCAACTATGTGCATATGTATGTACAGTTTGTAAAATGAAAAAATCACACAAATTCATTTAAAAACTTATAATTTATTACAAAACATTACGTTTTTTCCAAAAATTTTGATTGTATTTTGTATTTTAATGTATCAACATACATATGTACGTACATAGTATGTATGTTTAAGATGTAAACATAGGTACATACACATACAAATATACATACATACATATATATTTATAAGTATTTTTTTAGGTTTTCGACTTGACATTATTTTACGTTATAAATTGATTCGTGTTTTTATTTATTGTTTGTACTCAATATTTTAAACTGTAACGGTCGCTCAAAATCACTCAAAATATATTATGCGAATTCGCCGGCTCAATTTTCGATGTTACGGTCGAAAATTACCAACTTGAGAGAATAATTGCCTGCACAAACCGTCGCTGTAATATTGTGTAAATTTAGCTTACCTTGTCTTCAGTGCCAATTGAAAAACGATCAAATACTTAAATGTCACTTGAATACTCAAATACTTGAATAAGTCCTTTGACTTATATAGGCATGTGTATCAATATAACTCTTTTAATTTAATACTAAAATTTCACAGCGCACTTTTCATTAGCAACCGCACTACTCAGCGTTATTTCTTTAGAGATGAGCTAGTTTGGTTTGTTTGGTTTGGTCTGTGAGAAATTCACCGTGACAGTGAAAATACAAAAACCACTACATGTGGATTTTATGGTTTTGTTGACTTCAATCTGTTTGTTTCACTAACTTGTTACATAATAAATATTAACGAGATGTATAATAAATAATAATGAATACTTTACAGGCCATTGGAATTTTATTCTTTAGATTTACAAAATCATTCTGCCCACAATGGTGGGCTCACGGTTGCTCATCTCTAATACCGAAAGCACGCTCGAAATTCGAAAATGAGAGCATATTCGATGAGTGGATGGAAAAAACGACAGAGAGAGAGCATGTTGTCATTGAGCGTAAAAAGGTTTTGAGTGAGATTGTTATAAGTGTACATTGATGTACATTCATGTGCACATACATGTATACATGTGTACATTGATTTACATACATGTATACTTATGTATGATTATGTATGTATATGATTTGTCTAGACGTTATATATGATATGGAGTTAATGTATTTTTGTTTATACATACATACATATGTACATCCATATGCACTAATTTATTATATATGTACTTATACAAAGTACAAATAAGTTAAAATGTGACGCTTTGTGAATTAATTTTTTCAATTTATAATTCATGTGTAAAAATTTATATTTAACACTCAAGTGAACGTAAACGGAAGTCTTTTTCCTTTTTTAAATTTGTAAAATATAAAACTAGAGATAATTCGATAAAAAGTCAAAAGTGTGGGGATCGAGCTGCTGCATCTGCCGCTATGTCTGTGTTTTCGTTTCCCATTATTCCTTGATGACTAAGGACCCATAAAAGGATAATCTTTTTCGTGGTGCATATACTTCTAATTTCATTTATAATGTGGTTATGACAGTATAGATTTTTTATTGCAGAAATCGCAAATACGATGTCGGAGAAAATTACGAATTTTCCTTTATTGTTTTGGGCAAATATACAAGCATTTAGGATGTCTTTTTTATTTCCCGCAATTCCTAGAAAAACGTAACATTTGACCAAATCCCATACTTTTAGATGTTTATACCCTAGCAAACAAAGTATATTAATTTTGGTCAGAAGTGTGCAACGCAGAAATGGAAGCACCTCCGACCATATAAAGTATATATATATATTTTTGATCAGGACTACGAGACGAATTCATATAGCCATGTCCGTCCGTCCGCTCATAGCTCACATACAAACAGCAAAGTGACTTTTCTCAATAACTTCGTGATATTGGTGAATTTATTACACCTATAAAAGACTGTGCTAAATTTGATCAAGATCGGGTGACTATATTATATAGCTCCCATAGAAACAATCTGTGGAAAACAGTGACTTTGATCAATTACTTTGTTATTTGCAAAACGTAAAACGTTTTTCCACTTTGACGGCTATAGGTAAGGAAAAAATAACTAAAAACTTGCAAAGGTATAAAGGTATTTTTCGATTTTTTTAAATAAATACATTAGAATTCTTTGAAAATACCGAGAGTAAGTGACACCAAATGGTTGTCAATAGGGAGTGCGGTTTTCCGTATCGTCGATCAGTAAACAGAATTGAAATTGAATTGAATTGAATTGTCTGAAAAGTGTCACAAAGCACAACTTCTCCAAGGACTGTATAAAGATGAGATAAATTATTTTTATTTGGTGTTTTTAAGACGAAGAATGTTAAAAGACATGCGAAGCTTGAACAAAAGTTTTCAAAACAGGAACGGAGACCTTTATTCTCTACCATATGAGTACTTGCCAAAAATCAATGACAATGAGAAGTACACCGATGTATGTGAAGACGTTGACGAACTAGATAGTATTTTAAAAAGTTAAATGTAATTATAATTGTTTAATATCATGTTCCTTATTAATTTTAGAGTTTGGAATTCTGATTTTTATATTTGTATATCTTAATTTGTTAAAAATAAAAATAATGGTAAAATGCTAAATAAAATGAAGTAAGTAAGTCGTCTCGCCGACTTGGGTATACCATACACCAGGTGAAACAAATAATTAAAATTTCGAAAACCAAATGTATGTCTATTAAATTGTTTTAACATGCCTCATAACCATATGCTATCTCGCTCACTCTACAAACACACGAGCACTCTAGCGCCGCCACTAGGCAACGGCCAATTCTGCCCTTATGGATCGCGTAGCAAAATACGTTCATACGCATATTTTGCATGTTTCTAGTCCGATTTCAATCAAATTTGGTAGTTTGATAGAAATAGATAAGATTTATTAGTCTGCCAAATTTGATCGCGATGGTTAAAAAATTGCAAGAGCCAATCGGTTTTTTCTAAATTATGGAGGCGGAAGTGGGCGTGGCAATATATGAAAATATATGTATTCTGCGCGCATACTAAGCCAATATACATACTAAACTTGGTGACATTAGCTTTGTTAGTTTTCGAGAAAATCAGTTTTGTTTAATTTGCGGGGGCGGAAATGGGCGTGGCAAAATTTTTAAATAGTCAATATCTGCGCGTCTATTAAGCTAGCTTACGTACCAAATTTAATGTCGGTAGCTTACATAGTTTTTAAGAAAATCAGAGTTATGTAAATTCCGGGGGCGGAAGGGGGCGTGGCAAAAAGTTGGAACAATTATTTTCTGCGCGCTAACTAAACGAGTATATAAACCAAATTTGATGTTTCTATCTGCTATACTTTTTAAGAAAAAAAGTTTTATGTAAATTCTGGGGGCGTGGCAAAAATTTGAAACAAACTCGATAAGCGTACATACTACACGAGACTGCATACCAAATTTGGTGGCTCTAGCTCTTATAGTCTCCGAGATCTAGGTGTTCATACGGACGGACGGACGGACGGACGGACAGACGGACATGGCTAGATCGACTCGGTTTTTGATCCTGATCAAGAATATATATACTTTGTGGGGTCGGAGATGCTTCCTTCTGCCTGTTACATACATTTTGGCGACTTTAATATACCATTTCACCCTATGGGTGTATGGTATAAAAATGGTAAAAATTTACCTTTTCAAATCTAGCAATTTTAGCTTAAAAGATTCTGGAAGCACTGCCCATTGCATATGCTGTCTCGCGCACTCTTACAAGCAGACGAGCACTCTATACTATAGAGTCTATAGTACCGCCATTAGCCTACGGCCACCTTCGGCCTTATTAACGGCATACTAAAACACGTTTATACGTATATTTCGCATTCTAGTCTGTTTTTAATAAAATTTATTGGATTAGTAGAAATAAATAAGATTAGATATATTTCATATTATTAACAATATTCTTAAAAAATAAAGTGACTGATTTTATTTTGATCATTTATTAATCTAATTTCTAGCTTTCATTTTATTGCTCTATAAATTGTACTTAGCCTTGGTTGAATGAGAAAACTGATATACAATCCCTCTAGTCATTACTTCGATTTACCAAGAATTATTTAAATTGTTTGTTTTAAATGTAAATTTCCAATGAACATTTGCTTATGTTCATATATGTATATTTTGTTCATAAGTTATATTCCAACTAGCTTATCAACTGGATAAATGAAGTAAGTTGTCTCGCCGACGCCATAAAACAAATATATATTAGGGGGTCTGACATTCTCTGAGGCCGAAAATGAAATTGCTTTTTGGGAATTAATTGCGCAGAATGTAATTAAGGAATTATTACTATTTTTTTTTATTTAAAAGATACGTTTTTGTAATTTTTGTCAATATTTTTAAGTCAATAAAAAAAATGACACCTGCGTCCTGGAAAATCCATTGTAGACTCGCCACCCAAAATGGAGTCAGATTTTTCGGAAAACGCCTGATCTCAAATGAAAATGAATACATTCGTTATTTTTGCAATTACGTTGGTTATGCTTTTCCGAGGCAAATGTTGTTTTTTAATTTTTTTACACAAGTCAGAAACGGCGGAGATGGGGACCTTTCAATTACCAGAAACATGAGAAGGAATGCGATTTTCACAAAACCCTTTATGTAACGTATTCTCAGATAGTAGTAGGTTAAAATAAAGACAAAAAAAAATCTATTGTTTTTGGAGGGTGTCAGACTCCCTTAAACTTATAATAAATGCGTTAATTTATTTATAAACCAGAGGGCCGGGGCTAACTTCGACCGCGTCAAAGTTTGTATACCCTTGCAACATTTTTGGTAACTCTTTCCTTACCTATAGCCATCAAAGTGGAAAAACGTTTAAGCTAAAAAGGCTAATGTTTGCAAAAGAACGGCATAGGAAATAACGGAGATATTGATCAAAGTCACTGTTTTCCACCGATCGTTCCTATGGGAGCTATATGATATAGTTACCCGATCCTTATCAAATTTGTCACAGCCATTAACAGATATATTAAACTAACAAATGTTTAATTTGAAAGCAATCGCGTCAAAAGTAACGAAGTTATTGACAAAAGTCACTGTTTTCGAAAGATCGTTCCTATGGGAGCTATATGATATAGTCACCCGATCTTGATCAAATTTGCCACAGTCATTTATATGTGTAATTAACTTACACGACAATAGCTCAGTAAATAACGAAGTTATTAAGAAAAGTCACAGTTCGTGACTTTGCCATTTGTATGGGAGCTATATGATATAGTGATCCGATCCGGCTGAATCCGAGATATACAACGCCTGCAGTATATACAAGCCTACGTGCGTAAATTTCAGCTCTGTAGCTCTTACGGTCTAGGAGGAGTTTGCGTTGATCCAGACGGACGGACGGACGGACGGACATGGCTATTTGAACTCGTCTCGTCGTGCTGATCAAGAATATATATACTTTATATGGTCGGAGATGCTTCCTTCTATGCGTTGCACACTTTTGACCAAACTTAATATACCCTTTTTGCAAGGGTATAAAAATGCTGTTCACAAGCATGTGTAAAAAGCATTTTACAAGGATATCTCAGTATTTCGCTCACTTAACCATATAAGCGCCCCCAGCCAACGGGCAACTCCTGCCTATTCGCACAACTTTTGTATGTAACTAACTCGGCAAAGAATCCGTTGACAAAACTGCAGGCGAAATGAAGCTCGCCGTTACTCCCCTTTGTACTCCTATTAACACCAAGGACTCAAGAAACTAAAAAGCAGTCTTTGTGGAGCCTTTTCAATCACAAATACCCAAAAATTAACCCAATATTCTCAAATCGTTTTCCCTGCCAACCTCCTTCAGCCTGCGCATCGGGCACACAGAGTGCAACCACGTACACCTTCTCAAGGGCACTACTCGAACCCCCTGCCCACTATGCCAGGGAAACAATACCACTAGACAATATCCTTAAAATATACAATTTCATCAAAGAAACACGTGTAAAAATATGAGAACAAATTTACGAGTCGAAGGCCCTTGCAGCTAGTGCTCATTTATAAATCATTAGGTTCAGTAATTATTACTAGATTTAATTTGTTAAATAAATAAATAAATAATTTTAGACCGATTTTGATCAAATTTTGTATGTTTCTGGATATTAATAACAAATTGATGTATGCCTAGGTGTGAATAAGGTAGAAAATTACGGGAGATATTCGAGTTTTAAATCAATTTAAGAGTCGGTATTAAAACACATTTGGTTTAATTCTAAAATTTAGAAGCATACAAAACTCATTATTTTTAAAAACAGCTTTGTCAAACTTTTGTTACAGTTCCGACCGATGCCAGATTTTTAAATTTTTCTATCTCAACCCAATGGTTGAGGCCACGGGTCGATCATCAAGAGAATTTTGTTTAATTTGGCTTTCAAAAATATCAAAGAAGCTAACTTCCGCTATGCCGAGGCTTATATACCCTTGCAGTCCTTGGCAATATAACTTTTACATGTTAAAAATTCCTTTCCTGCAACTCAATTCACCAATACACAAACAACACATTTAAATTATTACTATTTTTACTACAAATTGTCCCTCTTCTTCCCTCATTCACTAAGCAAACCCACGGCACGCATCCACATACAGTTTATGTAGCGTTGCGTCTGTGAGTGTGTGTGTGTGTGCCTGTGTGTGTGCTGCTGGTCTCTGCATTTCGACTAATGACGTAGTAGGCAGCAGGCAGCGCTGACGGCAGAGCCGACTTATATTGACTGTAACTTGTGTTCTATTTATACGATCAGATTGAAATTTTAAGATCTGTTGTTTTATATCCAACACTATCACATTACTATCACATTGCATAGCGATATTCCAACTGTTTCACCTACTTTTCGTATATAACTATTTGATATATAGTTATCCGATCCTAAGAGTTACAGAGTTGAAATTTTGCATGTAGGCTTGTCTATACTGCACTGCACACTGTATATCTCGCTATATATTCAGCCGGATCAAGTCACTATATCATATAGCTCCCATACAGGCAAAGTCACGAACAGTGACTCTTCTCAATAACTTCGTTAGTTTCTCAGCTATTTTCGTCAAATTTAATATTAGTGAGTTTAAAAGAAAAAAGAACTATGTCAAATTTGATCAAGAGCGGATGACTATACCATAAGAACGATCGTTCGAAAACCGTGACTTTTGTCCATAACTTCGTTACTTTTTACGCAAATGACATTTATGTATTCAATTTATATTTCTCAGTTAAACATATGTAGCTATTAATGACTGTGCTAAATTTAACCAATATCGGATGACTATATCATATAGCTCCCATTAGAACAGTGACTTTGTTCAAAAACTTCGTTATTTCCTATGCTAACATTACTTCTTTCGCAAACATTAGGTAGGAAAAGAGTAACAAAAAACTTGCAAAGGTATACAAACTTAGACGCGTTAGTCCCGTCCCTCTGTTTTTTTTTTGACATGTAGAATACGCCTTTGTTAGAGAGATAGCCCGCGGATGAAAATTCTCAAAAATCATCTAAAATAAAAAAATAAAATCAAAAGCTAACATCGGCTATGCCGAAGTTTATATACCCTTGCAGTCCTTGGTAATAATAATTTTACATGTTCAAAATTTGTTTTCTGCAACTCAATTCATCAATATACAAACAAAACAATTTTACTCTCTATTTTACAATTTGTTCTTCTTCTTCCCTTATTCCCAAAGCAAAGCAACGCACGCATACACATACAGTTCATGTAGCGTTGCGTCTGTGTGTGTTATATTTATCCGATCACATTCATATTTTGGGATCTGGGGTTTTATATCCAATATTATCACATATGTAAATTTCATAGCATACTCCGATTTTTATGAAAATGTTTCTCTAGTTCTTCTAGAGCTATATGATATAGTGGTCCGATCCTTATGGTTTTCATACTTTATTTTTCCCGGGTAATAAAAAACCCCGGAAAAAAATTTCAGCTTGATAGCTCTTAAGGGGCTGTCCATAAATTACGTAACGCATTCAGGGGGGAGGGGGTCTCTGTGTGTGTGACAATTTGTGACATAGTGAGGGGAGGGGATCGGAAAGCTTGTGACGTAACATACATATATTTTTATAACCTTTCAAGACAGAAAAAAAAATTGTCCAAAATCGCGTTATGTAATTTATGGACAGCCCCTAAGACGGCTGAGTAAAACGCATACGCACAGACGGACGGACAGACGGACATGGCTATATCGACTCAGCTTCTCATGCTGATCAAGAATATATATACTTTATGGGGTCGGAAACGTCTCCTTCTGTGCGTTACAAACATCTGACCAATTTTATAATACCCTCTGCAAGGGTATAAAAACAAAAATAATATTAGAAACCAAAACAAAATGAACTAAGTCGTCTCGCCGACTTCGGTGTACCATGCACCAGGTAAACAAATATTTTAAATTGCAATGTACATATGTATACATATGTCTTTTTGATTCTTTTTACATGCCTCAGCATTTGCTGTCTCGCTCACTCTTACCGACCGCTCACTTCGGCTAGTAAAACTCGTTTATACGTATATTTTTCACGTGTCTATTCCGATATTATCAGGTGGCTAGATATTAATAAGGCTCATCAGTGTGCTGAATTTGGTTACGATAGTCAAAAAATGGCAGCAGGCAATCGGTTTTTTCTAGATTCTGGAGCCGGAAATGGGCGTGGCAAAATTTAAAATAATCATAACCTGCGCGCATACTAAGCCATTTTAGGTACCAAATTTGTTAGTTTTCGACAAAATCGGTTTTATTTAATTTGCGGGGGCGGAAGAAGGCGTGGCAAAATTGCATGCATATAAATTTCCAAAATTCACATGCAACTAATGTATTAGAACAGCTAAGGCTAAACCTTAAAAGCTGGTAAGTATATCAACAGATCTTATCTAAAGTTTTCAGTGTGTCGTATGTAGAGGTTATACTTTTTGGATCGGTTTAATTGCAGCAATGTACCTATTAAATAAAAGCTTATATTTAAAATTGTGTACTTGTTACAGACATTGGCCAATTCGACTCAAACTATTCCAAAAAACCATTTACAAATTTATTTTTTTCATATTTTTTCTTTGTTTTTTCGTCTGATAGATGTGAACTGTTATTCCACAGATTTTGTTGTATCCTTCTATAAATGACATCGACATCGTTGCCATATTACAACAACATAATCAATTTTATCTTAAAATACGGACGGGATGTTAACCACGATCAAAAAATTAAACCGTCCTTAAGCTAATAATTCTTAGATATAGAAATATAGTCTTAAGAATGTATACCTTTGTCACTTAATATATGTATATGTATATGTTTTTTTGTAATATTTGTATAAAGCCTTCTAAATGAATACTTTCGGGGTGTCAGCTGGCTCTTTTTAATAGCTATAGTACGTTAATAAGGTTAACAAACCGTGTTCTATGCAAAAATCATTTCAATTTATCGCATTTGGTTTGTCCTTTGGTTCACATTCATGTAACCACATATGTACATGTTGAGATATGTACATATACATATGTTCATACATATTTGTATATACATATGTACATACATACATATTAATGAAGCTTCATTGCTGGATGGGATCCCTGCCTCTTTTTATTCATGACAGACCTCAAGTCTCTTGGGAGCCCTGGGACCAGCGTTGATTTATACGCTTCAATCCCACATTTTTATTTTTCTGGCTGCCATTTAGTTAAAATATTTCATATCTTCACTGCATCGCAATCGTCTCTGAGCTTTTGGCTTGGAGGCTTTGGATTCCTGATGGTGAGCTGCTGCAATGGACAGCCGTTGCCCCGTAATTATGCGATTTGTTATTGGAGATTTGAGGCGATTGCGAATGTGAATCATGTGCTCCATAGAAAGGGAAATGGGGTTTCGGCGAACGGAGCTGTGAGATGATTTAAAATGCGATTTCAATTCTCATTCGAAGTCTGAGCAAAGATATCTGAGCATGAGCATCGCATGGCTGATCCCTTTAGCAAAGGAGGCGAGGCTCATCGTTGCATGTGCATTGGTTAGATGGACAGTACTGCGTTGGAGCAACCAACCACAAGACCAATGGACGCTATTCTTGACTGACATTTTCGAGGCTGACCGATATAGGCGGCTCTTAGAATTCTAAATTGAACAGCAGGCCTACTGCTGTAAATAAATGTTTGCAAATCAAACAAGAAATGAAGTACTGAAGTACCATGCACCAAAATGTATGTCTGTTACATTTTTTTGAATGCCTCATAGCATATGCTGTCTTGCTTACGATTATAAACAGTCGAGCTCTCTATAGTGCTAGGAGTGCATTCGTTTTTCACCTAAATTCGTAAAATTAACAAAAAAATACGTAGTTTTCATACGTTTAGGCATTATTATTAAGTGGTCAAAGTTTTAAAAAACCTACTAAGTATAAAATAGATAGTCTAATATTTAAATATATTTATTTTCAGCTCACTGAATATTTTTATGGCCCAAAAGTTATTGTATGACATGAAATCGAAAAATTAAGATACAAAAATGGGCGGATGAATCTAATAGACATGATACAACGCTTAAATTCTAAATCTACATAGCTTTTGATAGGATTCACTATTACAAAGCTAGGTTCAAAGCTTGCATTGCTTAATCTTAACATTCGGAAGCGAATCAAACTACATTTCAAAAGAAATCGAAGCTAAAATTTTGCATGTGGGTGTTTGCATGTTTGAGTTTTTGGGTGTATATTAATTGAGGGCTTCCCGGCAACGCCAATGTCAACGTTTACTAACATTGGTCTTCAAATAAACCCTTTTTGCCATTTGAACGACTGCTAACGTTGAAATCTCGTTTTTGGCAAGGTTTAAGTGTAGTCTTTGAGGCCCTGAATATACACAAGTCTATATACGATATTTTGTATTTTAGCTCTTGTTTTCTCCAACATCTAGGTGTTTATACGGTGTTTATTCGGTTTGTTGTAAATTCGGCTGATTGGTATAGTGGAAAAAGAGATATCTAAGAGAATATTTAGGGATGCCTTTTCAAGTTTGATTATGCAGTTTTTATTTTATTGATCATACCTTTAAAATCGACTAAAATGCAGGCAACATTAAAAAAAAACGTAAAGAGCTTTACTGAACATTTATGTATGAGTGTACCCATGTAACAATAATATTGCTTACAGTATGCTGGCTTGTGTGATTGCATTCACCAGACCTTCACCTTGGTCATCGTCATCATCATCTTCGTCTTCGTCGTCATCAACATCGTCCGTCAGAACACGAGGATTCGTTAGCTGTGCGGACTCACGAGCATAAATCACTCTCGCGGCTTGATCGTTGAAGAAGGCAAAAGAGGAGCGGTAGGTTAGTCTCCTCCTACCTGTACTGACTCCTTTTTGCTACGTTGATTAATAATTAATTTGCGTTGCCTGTGAGTGCCTGCGGTTGTCGAACGCAAGAACGAATGATTCCGATGCCAATGATTTGGCTCGACTGACTACCTGACTCCTTTATAATAAACGGCTTGTATGTATGTGTCCATTGCTACATTCGTCGTATGTTATATCGAAAAACGTGCCCAATTTTGCAGTGTCAGCTCAAGCTGTAACTCATAGGATTTCAACATTTCTTTGAATCGGTCAATAAATTCTTTTCGCACAGAGCCGTATGTATTTAAAAGCCACCAAACTGAAACCTAAGCCAAGAGAAAATAGGTTTTACGTAATTCAAAGTAATTTAATTTTATCTTGAATTAGAATTATGGTTTTCTGAAATCCGACAGAAATCAACGCTTTTGTCTACAGCGTTTATGGCTGCGCTCCTCATACATATTTTAGGCACAGTATCCGTCATTTGAATTTAAGCAAGTGACGCCCATAATTTGATGTGTTTATGCGCCATTATTAGCACGTCATAAGTTAGATACAATAACAACAATCAAGTTGCCGAAACTTGCCATAATGGAGACGCACATGCCAAGCTATCGCAAAGGTGCTCGAAAAGTTACCATCAATCAGACTGTCGACAAAGTAGCAAGTCTAAAGGATAAGCAAATAAAGGTGATGCAGGGTCGACAGCTCCCACCTGCATATCGTTTATTTATGCATAACGTGAGGTAAGGGCGAAGCCGTAAAGTGATTTTAAATGGGCCGCACAGGTCTTCAATTTGACGGCGGTGACGACGATGAAGTGAAGTGAACTGACTGGTTGGATAGGGAACTCAGTCGTGGACGGCCATGGTGACTATTAAAAAATGGCGAAATCATCGAGAAACAACCAAACTCCCAGTAAATACGTTATGTGCCGATTCTGGATACTCTGCATATCATGTTTTTTACCATGTATCTCTTTGGAAAGTTGCCTCAGATGTAACAAACTAACTAAAAAATCTTCTGTCAAAAAGTAAGTAATTTGGAAAGGTAAAAGTATCTTGTGGCACTGGGCTTTGTGTATATAATTGAGACGTATGTAAATTAAAGATTGTTATTTTAAAAAATATTTAGATTCTGGTAAATTACTTTATTTTTATGAACCATTTTAAATTTTAAAAATTTATTCTATAAATATATGGTATTATAAAGTCACTTGCCGAAATCGATGTAACATCAAATTTGGGGCACTATACAGTGGTGGTCAAAAGTATTTACACAATGAACTTTTTTTGCAACTTTTATTTAGGTGTTGTTGTAAGTAAATTACAACAAGAAAACATTCTAAGCTTAGAATGTGGAAGGATGTTTTCTTGTTGTAATTTAATTACAACAACAACAAAATAACTTTAAAAATAAAAGTTGCAAAAAAGTTCATTGTGTAAATACTTTTGACCACCCCTGTATTTGTAAACATTTTGCGTTTTTGTTTCTTATACAATTACACTGTGATAGTCGAAAAAAAGACATGGCAAAATTCGATGGTTTCACACTATTTAGGGTCCTGCGAAACGAACTGCATTATTAGTTTTTTAAGTTATCACGATGGTTTCTACATAATTGTTTGCGGTAGTTTCTCATCAAAATTGCTATTTTTTCGAAAAGGGTATTTTTTTCATTTGCTTCTAACTTCTAAAATATTCATTTTTTTACAAACTTCTTAGCTTAGTTTCTCAGAACTGAAAGGGCTACAAATGTTGGGAAGACGTCTAGCTTCTAAATCCGTCCGTTCCCGAGCTTTGGGACAAATATTACAACAATATTAGTCAACTGTTCGTGACTTTGGCGTTTGTATGGGAGCTATGTATATGATATCAACTTCACCTTTAAGTCATTGATTTAAATGCAACCCTCCCCCTCCCACCGTGCTCAAACCAGGCTACGCCCTTGACTAATATTGTTGTCAAATAAATAATATGCAGTTGTTATACAGTTGTATAATCATTTTTCAAAAATTTAACAAATACTGTTAGTTTCATTTTGTTAAGATATCTAAAAGAAATTCAATTTGATTAAATGGTTATATTATAAATCCTAAATTAGATAGGTCTGGTGTCTCTTCTGCTGCCATCGAGCATAATAAATTCTCATATTATGATCCAGACTCGAATGGAAAATTTTCAATATTAGCAAAATGCGAGAAAGAAAACATAAAAACAATTTGGTCAAGATTTGATTTTTTTTACATTTTGTCCCAAAGCTCGGGAACGGACGGATTTAGAGGTGATATTTTTTTTTTTAAGCTATCACAGTGTTATTACCAAACTGGATTATTAACAAATGAACTCTTAAAGTTTAACGATAAAATGATAAACGATAAGTTGCATGCATATGTTATTTTGGCTTTAGCTTATAGAAAATTACAGATACATTCGCACCTAGATTCATACATGGACGCATATTTACAATTGCTTATATGTATGAATATGTATTTTCTTGTTTGCGGTAGTTTAGTAGCGTTTACGGTAAATTGAGGCAATATTCAAATTTCAGTCAACCGTTTCATTATCTGCATCAGCAGCCTGTCTTTCATGAGGACATGCATGTATACAAAGATTTTACTTCATGCAAATTTAATTCATTGATATTGCACTCAAACCGAGTACGGAGTTTTTGTGGTTTCAGCTGAAACAGCCCTGTAAGGGGTTCCGTTCTAAAAGTCCCGTAAACTGCTTCATAGAGTAAATCTAATTTCGCTGGACAAGTGACTGTCATTGTCGATATTTAGGTGTTCTGTACCAGCCTGGTCTTTGGCTTTACCCTGCATACTGTACAACGACATGATTGTTAAAATCGTCAATCGTGTCCCATGACCGGCACCAAACTTTTTGAATACGTTGCATACAATTCGATTCCGTGGTATAGTACATTGGGGCGAAATATGTGTTGAAATGACATAGCATTTTTAAGTAAGTATTTAATATTAAAGGAAATATAAGTCAAACCTTGCATTTAAGTCGGCGCGAGATACATCTTCCGAACGAAGGCTCCGAAGCAGGTTGTCTGTATATCTATTCCAATAAGCACCAAGTTTTATCATCAGCAACCCCGAATTTACCAAAAAAAAAAACGCTTTTTCTATATGGTCCAATATACCATGTATGAAATAATAAGTCATGAACTTAGTTTGTTAATGGGGAAGCTCTTACACTAATATTTTATGGCGCCTAAAGGTATGCACAAAAAGGTGAACTTTGGTATTGTAGGCTTCACCTATCCTTTTTCGCTTAAATTAGTTGCAATTTCCAACAAGTTTTAGCGTTGAAGACATTGAATATTGGAGTTCTGGAGTTCTATGGCATAGTCTGCTGATAATAGAACTTGGTGGTTCTTGAAATAGCTATACAGACAACCTGCTCACCTTTGTGTGTTGCCTTTGAAATAATCTTCTTTAGGAAGATTGACCTTGAGTCAGCTTAAATGCAATGCTTGACATAAATTGCAAAACATGTCGTAATCTAACCAGATATTAAAGGAAATATTTAAAATAACCGATCTTAAATACCCTAGGGCAGCTAGACTCCCCAATAAGGCTTATTTTCGTACTTTATCTCATTGAGATAATAAAAAGCTAAATTACAAACTTGATTCGTACTGACGTACTGGCGGGCCTGGAAATATTGGCTGGGAACATTGATATATGATATATATGACACATTTATAAAACCCTTGAAATTTGTCAAATAATTCGGATTTTATATTTTTACATATATTAATACATGCATATGTAAACGTTTAAAAAATATTTTGTTGACGTTTGTAGGTGCAGGTTATGTGCCACTGTGACAACAATGGTTTCTGATTAGTCTTCATGTCGTAGGACATCATTTCACAGTCGATTGGACAACAGCGACGTTGGTTAACCCAACGCACCGGCCTAACTATTGACAACGACTGGCTCTGGGCCTGGTATTGGTGCATGAATGTGAACGTACGTCTGTGTTTTAGAAAATAAAATTGCATTTTCATGAACCTTTGCTTGGAAAATTTATCTGCCGCACAGATTTTACAACGGACCCGAATGGGGCACGCACATTGCATAAGACCCATAAATAGCTTCTCCCGGTACAGGCGACCAACCAGTAACAACGTTAAGCCCTTATACTCCAACACCCCTTTTCAATCTGGCCATGTGGTGGACATGCGTTTTACGAGTTGGCTGTGGCGACATCAGCTGCATAAAAAACTGAATAGCCTGGTTAAGAGACAGAGAGAGAATGTTCATGGGGTGGATGGGTTTTTGAACTCACTCTCATTCGGGGTTACAAAATAATTACCAGAAACTGAGCTTACCGGCATCTGTGATTGAGTTAGAAAACCAATGCCGCCTTTTTCATTTTTTATACCCTTGCAGAAGGTATTATAAAATTGGTCAGATGTTTGTAACGCACAGAAGCAGACGTTTCCGAACCCATAGCCATGTCCCTCTGTCCGTTCGTCGGTGCGTATGCGTTTTATCTTAAGAGCTATAGCGATGAAACTTGGTATTTGAGCTACTTAATGTAACAGGCCAAAATGTATGTAACAGGCAGAAGGAAGCATCTCTGACCCCACAAAGTATATATATTCTTAATCAGGATCAACAACCGAGTCGATCTAGCCATGTCCGTCTGTCCGTCCGTCCGTCCGTCTGTATGAACACGCAGGTCTCGGAAACTATAAAAGCTAGAGCCACCAAATTTGGTATGTAGACTCGTGTGGTATGTAAATGTATAGAGTTAACCGGAATTTCGGCCACGCCCCTTACGCCCCCGAAATTTACATAAAACTGATTTTCTTAAAAACGATGAAAGCTACCGACTTTAAATTTGGTATGTAAGCTAGCTTAATAGACGCGCAAATATTGACTATTTAAAAATTGTGCCACGCCTATTTCCGCCCCCGCAAATAAAACAAAACTGATTTTCTCGAAAACTAACAAAGTTAAAGTCACCAAATTTAGTATGTATACTGGCTTAGTATGCGCGCAGAATATATATATGTTAATATTTTGCCACGCCCACTTCCGCCTCCATAATTTAGAAAAATCCGATTGGCTCTTGCAATTTTTTGAGCATCGCAATCAAATTTGGCAGACTAATTAATCTTATCTATTTCTACCAAACTACCACTACCATTTTATTGATATCGGACTAGAAACATGCAAAATATGCGTATGAACGTATTTTGATACTCGATCCATAAGGGCATAATTACCCGTTGGCTAGTGGCGGCGCTAGAGTGCTCGTGTGTTTGCAGAATGAGCGAGATAGCATATGGTATGAGGCATGTTAAAACCATTTAATAGACATACATTTGGTTTTCGAAATTTTAAATATTTGTTTCACCTGGTGTATGGTATACTCAAGTCGGCGAGACTACTTACTTACTTCATTGTTGTTGAGAGGGTTAGGGGTTGATTTGAAAATGTAGGTGAGGAGCATTGGCTTTATTGGTTTGGTTCATTTTTAAGCTAATTTGACCAGCAAGCCTGAATACAAAGCCCAATCTAACTCATGCTAGGCAAAAACAGCTTTGCCTAGTAAGAAACTAAATAATTTTTTACGCCGAGCTTGGGTCTATAAACTTTAAAACTAAAAAAGCTTTTATTACTAATTGTAAGACATCGTTAAGCAGTTTGTTTCTATACCGTGCACCCATAGGTTGAAATGGTATTACCACTCATATTGTACACCAATTTTAAAACCCTACGTTGCTTACATTTCCTTACGAATATGTGGCAAATGCGAATTCATTTTTAAACAGTACATACTATCAAGTTTGTTTCGCAAATTAAATTCTTTTTAATAGCAAGATTATGATATCTAGCTTATACTCACCAATGTCAAAAACCGCTATTTTTAGTCCGATTTTTATCGAGTTGGTGGCTGATGATGCTTTCATAATATCTGAGATCTTGGTGCTCATTCGTACAGTCGGACACGGCTAGGTCGACCATTAGAATTTCACTCTATTAGAATATAGTGGTCCAGGCCGACAATAAACTTGGTATTTAACCATTTATTAGTAAAACCAGAGGGCCGGGGCCAACTTTGCAAGTTTTTTGTTACTCTTTCCCTACCTAAAACGGAGTTATTGATTACCACCGATTGTTCCTATGGGAGCTATATGATTTAGTCATTTGATCTTGATAAAATTTTGTAGAGACATTAATATGCATACAAAACTAAGAAACCCTACAGTTTTTTGAAAATACTTAGCCAGAAAACAACAAAGTGATTGAGAAAAGTCACTGTTCGTGACTTTGCCGTTTGTCAAAATTAGTATATCCTTTTTCCAAGGGTATACAACTTTTTGGAAGGCTTAAGTGTTTAGAAAATATGTGTAAAAAACGAAGTGTCCTATCATTATGTTAAGCACTGTATTTGATTTTGGGTTGGGACTTCGGGCTAAAATCCTAATGCATCGATGTACATAGATCGATGTAGCAAAAACCAAATTTTGTGGATTATCAAAGTTGAACGCACTACGATCTTTTATAAATCCTTCCCCCTTCATGGGGAAGGAAAGGTTTAAAAGCGGGAAAAAAACGCTTCGTCACGACCTGCTTATTTACGATTAGAATTTTTGTGAACATTTTGAAAACGATCGGTCACGTGGGTCTCCCGATAGAGTGCTCACCGACTTGGAAAATGCTGTTTGTCAGAAAATCGACTTAAAGTTTTTTATACTCGAACAGCGTCACCGAAGGCCGGCCAATCAGGTGAAGTGCTTTATCTTTGTCACTTTTATTCTGATATAATTCAAATTTACACACAGCATTCTTCAAATGCAAACAATTGAAACAAAAAAAAATAAAAAAAAAAATTGGAACAAAAATTTGATAAGTCGTAAGTTGAAAGGGCAAAGAATGTTTGAGTAAAGTTGACAATTGGGTCACTGTCCAGCTCAACGGCGCTAAAAAATGTGTAAATATGCGAATAAAAAGGGGAAAAGCATAAAAAATGGAAGAGAAACGCGGTCCACGGAAGTGTTGGAACAAGTGTTGGAAAGCCTGGCAGCCAGCGAACGATTGAATGATTTATTTTTGACAGGTTTAAAACTTAAAATTAAATCGGTAAATCAATTTTTGACAGCAGAGGCTGCTACAAGGCTGCCAACAAACATCAATGGCCTTTGTTGCTGCTCTTTGGCTAATGATGACGATGATCTCAATGTGTTAGTGTTTGTGTTGAATAAATGGAGAGTATGAGTAGGAACTGACTGTACCCAAATCAAGCGACGACTTTTGAAGCTTGTCAAAGAGGCTGGTGCTGGCAGGCAAATGCCAACAGTTGGCTTGCTGGCGACAGTTGCCGCCGCTGCTGAAATGTTTTCGAGACGTAATATTTCAGCCGCTGTGTTGTTTTATGTTTCGCCCTAGCTGTTCTGGAAGCATTCAGATGGACAATCAACGAATTTATTTGATAACATGAAAGAGAATACCGTTTGCTGCGGTTAGCTATTATCAGCATAACCTAGAATAGTGAGAAATAATACCTACATAATAACTAAACGATCGGCTACTACATTTATTGTTATTTAATATATTAATTATGACATTCGATGTCAGATATTGTTAAGGTACCAATGTATGTACAAATGTACAAAAGTGTCGTATCTCAAAATCTATTGTAGCTAAAGACACTATATTTGGTATGTACATATGTTTGCTTAGTAAAAGATTTTGCCACGCCCCTTTCCGCCCCCGAATATCTCCCGTCCCACTTAAATTTGGTACTATCATCCAGCTAAATACCAAATTTGACCAAAATCGGACAAAAAATAGCCATAATACGCATATAAACGTTTTTCAGTAAGGAGTTGGCCGTTGGCTGGTAGCAGCGCTAGTGTGCTCATATGCTTGTAAAAAGCATGTGAACAGAATTTTTTAAAAATAAGTAAATGCATTTCGTATTATAAATTTGAAATATTTGTTTTACTGGTATAGGTATGTACATATACCTAAGTCGGCGAAACGACTAACTTACTTCATTTGACTATCAAAACCAAATTCAGCACACTATTAATATCTACCAACCTACCAAATTTTATTAATATCGGAAAATATATGTACGTATAAACAAGTTTTACTAGGAGTTGGCCGCAGGCTAGTGGGGGCGCTAGAGTGCTAGTGTCTTTTTGTGAGGGTGGGCGAGATAGCATATGCTATGAGGCGAATTTAATAGACATACATACATACAATTGGTGTTCGAAATTTAAAATATATTTTCACCTTATTTGAAAACCATATTTTTTTCTTTTATTTGAAAACCAAAAATTAAAAATATTTATTTTATTTATTAATATTCCGATTGGAAAAACTGTAATTCAATTTTAAAGAAATACTTACGATACTTTCGCAATGAAATAGGGCCATTGGAAGGGGGCGGAGAATAATTTTTACACGGGGGATAATTTTTTCACAACCACGATCTGCGCTTTTTCTAAATGATTATAAATACCAAATTTGATCTCTCTAGCTCTAATTTTCTGAAGTAATCAGCCTTGTTTAAATTGCGGGTGCGGAAGGAGGCGTGGCAAAAATTGGAAATAAAATAAAACTTTTCATAATTAATATTTAATTGGAAATTCGTAAAGAAGAAAGCTTCTGTTAATTTGCATTAAAATGCCAATTTATATGGCACTATTATTAGCATTGGCATTCCTCCATGCCTCGCCTAAAGTCAGGGACCTCCAGACAATTGTAAGTAAAATCAATTAAACGCTTCGCAAACATTGTATAGCATTTTATAGCAGGCAGCCATTGCGTGCAGTGGTTGATACAGACAAGCTGTCTGAACGTCTACTTATACATATGTAGTATATTTTTTAAAAGTTTTCAATAATTAATGTACACCAAATTTCAAGAATTACAAAGGTCTCAATGTGGCTAGTTATCTAAATACAAAAGCAGGGTTGGCGACATATCTTATTTTACCATGCAACCGTAGGGTTAGTACATTAAAATCGCCAAAATGTATGTCACAGGCAAACAGACTGGTCAATCTAGATTTTAGACATATGCACACCCAGATCTCGGAGGCTATAAGATCTAGAATCTCCAAATTTGATATGTAGACTCTTGTAATATGGATGTATGCAAGTTTATTTAATAGCTAAATTTAATTTTAATATCCAAGGTTTGTGTATAAACTCTTTCGCTATGTGGGCCATACAGATAAAACATCAAGCATCAAAACATCAACAAGCTATCACTCTGTCTCTTTTCTTTACATCTTCCCTCATCCCCTTTGCACACCATTTGTATGTGTAGATTCATATAAGTCAGCGATCGGCACACATACACATACAGTTTATGTTGTGATGCGTTTGTACGTGTGTGTATGTATATTAAAAAAAAATTTCATCCAATAACTATTAAGATGGCGTCGTGAATGTCCGGAGTCCGGACAGGCGGGCATATCTACCTTATGGAGTCGGACACATTCTCACCTTCTGTGCGTTAAAAACATCTTACCAATTTGTTGACACCCTCTGCAAGGGTACAAAAATGAAGTTGAGAATGTGTACGTTCTGTGCAGGTACTTAAAGCGATATTAGGCATACTACGACTAAAAGTTAGTTAGTAATGTTTCAATGTGTTATATATTTGCAAAATTGTTAATATTTTAATCAAACCTTGCCAATATTTTATATACAATTGTAAAAATATCAAATTTATCCCATGATTGTATAATTAATTAATGCTTTAAACATAAAATAGAAGTAGGCTAACAATAAGATAGACAAGGGCTAGCGGGGTCTGCTCATTCCGTTCGTTACAAGTGTACCTGAATTACTCTATGTACATATAACAAACTACTGTCGGAATACACTTTGTCCACCGGATACTTGGTCAAGCTAGAGTTTGTAATAACAAAAATAACATGACCAAGTAGTCGCTTTTGGGAGGTCTGGCGTATTTCTTTCCTTTTGAAGGGCCAAAATATGTTTATTTAGAATATCAAAACTGAAAGTAATCGATTTAATAAACTGTCACCGACATGTGGACAAGGCTGTGGTAAGTCACGATAATTGTAAATGTATTTCAAAGGTATAGACTCATACTCAGAATACGAAACTGACTGCAGTGACGTCCACGTTGGACAACATTTCATAAAGGGTTATTTGCTTCATCGTCTCTTTGCTGCTTCGCATTCTCTGCACAGTGGGTTGGATGTTTGCAAAACTCACAAATGATTTAAAATATCAAACATTCGAAGTATAGTCCTAGAAGTTTTTTAAGTTTTTGTCAAGTTTTAGCTACGATTTGGAAACACTATGCAGATAGATGCATGCTTTGAAAACTGTCGGAATAGTGGTGGTTACATCGTCATTGATATCTCCGTAGTATCTCCTTAAGCGTTTTGTGCTAGCGGAAAATTTCGTATGCGGACATACTTGTATACATACATACATTCAATCATACATACATACATATGTATGTGTTTGCTTTTGTGTGAAATCCTTTATGTTGATTACAATTCTGAGTTTATTTTATTAAAAAAAATATTCTCGCATTGCAAGGCGAGGATAAAAAAGAGCCCAGTTCTGCGTTGGTTCACTCATAGTATAGTCACAGTCAGTATTGGCAGCGTCTGTGGCCTCCCATCTTTACCTCTCCCGTTCTTCACTCATAGCAGTCCTGGATATTGTTCAGGCTGCCAAATGCACGTTGCATGTGCAGTAACAAAAATTTGCAATGCAATTGCCTGGCAGGTTGGCAACAATAAAAAGGTAGACTTTCCCCTCTACCAAATTCTGCTTAATACACGAGTTGCGAGTATGATGAGTGCTTTCGACAGTACAAAATATTGGCTTTCTTGGCAGACGAAGGAGTGTGGTATAACGGGGGAGTGGTTTCGAATGTGAACTTGATAAGTTCAAAAATTAATTTGCTCGTTTCGTTTACATGGGCAACTCTCTGAAATAAGCGAGGCGTTTCAATTCGATAAGACAGCTGACCTAATATGCCAAAAACATAATAGTGGCATATACTCACATTTGTATTTTAACAAACCTATTTTGTACTTAATATCGAGTAAGTACAGTGGGAGCAATAAATCTAGCCGAATTCTTTTGCTACTATACGTTCTACTCAACTTTTTGAAAAATTCAATTTTTATAAAAGTTTTTATCCTTTAGTCATTACGTCTCAACGTCATTCGATGAAACAGAAACCTGGCAGCTGCCACACAGTCAACACTTTCCGCATCAATTACGTCATGTTAATCCGAGTGTCCACTGCATGTCCGCAACCTGACCGACCATACATCACCCACTAACATGGAGTGCGGTCAGTTGGAGGAGGTGCAGCGTGCAGTGCAATGTGCACCAGTAAAAACAAAATGTCAACCCGCCAACATTTCAACTGGACGTAGACGTGGTAGGAGTGCATGCCAACAAACATTTCAATCATCCACTTGGAGTGGGTAAAAGAGACCCATCGTCATCAGCAGGACGATGTTTGTATCCAATGACGGGCATAGAACTCAAAGCGTCAGCGTTAAATGTGTTCGTGCCCACAACCGCTCACTCACTCACTCCAGGCTTATGCGTATGTAAGGAAAAAAGAGCCAAAAATCGGAAAAGGAAAGAAATGCAAAAACGCAGAAAGATTACGGTTTCCGTCAAACCAAAAAAAAAAAGCAAAGTGATTTAATTAAATCGAATTTTATAAGTGAAAAGCACAAAGTGAGGTATTGCCGCTTACGTAGAATGAGGCAACCATTCTGTTTATTCCATCGGTTTGATGGTGACGTGAATTTCAGTCCCCAACTCAGACTGATTTAAATTAAGTTGACGATTTCGAACAATTATTGAAGTTGTTCCCGATTGTAAAAAGTTTTAGTTGCTGGCGTTGTTTATCATAGATGCTTATGAGACAAATGTATGTACATACATTCATGTGTATGTCTTTTCCTAACCGATAAAAGTTAAAAAACTGAGCTAGACTGACAATTTTTCTAGTTTTTGCTACCGAACAATTTTTAATTGTAATGTTGTAAAGTTAAATATTCATACATTTCCTTATATTTCGGAGAACTAGATAGGGGTTGTGCCATGTTATCCGACTTTTCGAATATTCGTATATTATTTTACCCCCCTCCCAGCATTTATCTCACCCTTTAGGAAACACTGCCATGGCTCGCAGTGCATTGAAATCCACTTCAATCCATTGCGATGGGCGCTGATAGGCAATGGGCGAAACCGAAGTCAGAGTCAGTGACGGCGGACGCGCACATTGCAGGGTATTAACAGTCATTATTCAATGATATCTGACTGCGGACATTGCAGGACAGGGACATCATCATTTGTGTGGAAAATTCGGTCGGGTGTGCGTGTATTAAATGGATCGATTTTACAGCCGCCTACTCAAACTTGTTCATCGCGGTATTTTCGTTGTTGTTTTTTTTGTTTCGGCAGAGGATCAAGCCGCCGAGTCGCCATTTTGGGGTGTCAATACAGGACACCGGACTGCGTATCCATATCCTTAATTATGATTATTGTTATTTTGGGCTCTGAATGTCGCATTTAGTGCAAGTCACAGTACACAGCGCCCAGCTCCCCAAATCATCGTCTGGCACTTTATGTTGTCATAAATTTTGTACTTTGGTGGCTGCCAGACTACAAATGGTGGACTCCCAAATGACGGCGAGACCATTGCAATATCAAACGTACTTAGTTATCAGTGGGAGAGATATTTGTTCTCAATTTAAAATCTTAAAACTCTAAAATTTTAAAAATCCTAAATATTGTGTTTAAGGAGTTTTCAATCTGTTAATGTTTTATATTTTTCAAAAATTCAGTATTTTCAAAATTTACTTAAAAAAACATTAAATATTTGCCCACAAAATTTACGGTACATAATCCCAATAGAATTACCATCTTTACGCTAAAAATTAACACATTAAAACTCTTCCCAAACATTATATAAAAATCGAATGAATTCAGATTTGCTATTTCTATCCTCGTTCGTTGTTCTGGTAAGATACATATGTACATACATATGTATTATTTATTTCTCAACATCTCATTTTAGCTCAATTGCTACAATTGCTAACATTTGGTAAAAGGATATAAACATATGGCCACCGAATAGTACGAAATAAAATGTATTTTTCTTTATCGAAGATTGGTAGGTGCGACAAAAATTTGATCTGTGTACACCATGCACGATTTTAAAAATTGGTGGATTTAATTCTTCTCGTATCCGAGATGTTCATAAGGACGGACAAACAGACGGACATTGGTAGATCAACTTAATTAGTGATGGTGATCAAGAATACATGGAGTCAAAGAAGGGTCTTTAATATATATGTTTAAAAAATTACTAGCATATGCTTTGAACGCCTCATTTGGAATTCGTATAATGCTATGGAGGGTTTTTGAAATAAATGTGCAAGTGTAGTTTTCTCTCCTAATGGTGTGAAATTGTGTGGAAGAGGCGGGGCAGGTCACGATTCATTGGACAAACATTTGAAAAATCATTAGTTTTTAGTATGCCTGGCAAACAATCAGAAAATTGCTACTTCAAATTTCGCACTAGTAAACGTGGAACCCTTTTGCTAAACAATTGACATGGGGATTGGTATATCGGTTCTGTTCCTTTTTTACGACATTCTGGATATTTCACACTCTTTTTTGCGCCTCATAACGTATTCAAAATCCAATTGGATTCTATTCGACCGGTTATGGAAACTTTTACTTTCAGCTTGCACGGCCAAAATGAAGCCAGAAAATTGAAAATAAAAAATCATTTTTCGCACAATAAAATATCGAGTTCTAGTTTACGCAAATCGAAACGAAAGTCCGCATCGTGTTTGGTGGAATTAGTTGCGCCTGAATTGGCGGGTATACACCACTCCCCCACTTACTCATAGTAGTCGTGTCCACCAAATGAAAAAAGTCCATTCAATACAATGTTTTTGCCGGTTATTTTGCGTTTGATTTTATTTTATGGGTTTCTTTTTATTTTCCTTATTTCTTGGGTATCCTTTCACATTTTATTTGCGAATGGGAACGCCGTGTTTATTGAAACGAAATTGATTTCAAAACGGACACTACCGCTAGGATACAATATGTACATATGTACATGCATATATAAATAAAATGAGTTTTTGTTTTTTGGTAAATGTATTGTCAGCCATTTCAGTCATTTTACGGATCAGTGTACAAACAATGTACATATGTATGTACATACATATATGTATGTATACTGAAATTAAAATGATCTATACTAAAAACACCTCCAAACATTTATGTACATGGATGGTGGAAAAAATTGTAACAACTCTGTATGAGACAAATCAAAATGTAATAACAATAGTGACTTTGTTTTTTACCTGGCCATTTAACATTATGTATACACACATATTTTTATCTTTACTTTATTTTTTCCAGACTAATGTCAGCAAGTCATTTAAGTCATTTAGGTGCTCATCGTTCTCGTAATATGTATAATATTTGCTACTCACACAACTTTGACAAATTATCACTTGTCAACTTATTATTTTGCGTACACGTGTTCGTCATAGTACATTTTTTTAACGCACTGTGGTAGTGGATACATAATAGTTTTGCACCTATTGACAATTTGCAATATGCACAATAAAAATTTCGAAAATTTTGTTTGTATGCAGCTGATTGTGAGTGAAATACAATTTCCGATATCTTTGTGTTTTTTTAAAATAATGTCAGATCTAGCAAGTAAATTGCTAAACTGGCAGCAGTGGTCGACCAAAAAAAAGGGAGTAAGTAGCATACCTTAGTGCTATTTTTTTGCCGGGCGTATATATTTGTACTTACGAACTTGACTATGATGTGATATGGTTGGTAATATTGAAATTAATGTTGTGAATGATGTAATTTCACATTTTTTCACGAATTTCTTTTTTTATTAGTTATACATAAAACAAAGCTGGATGGATACTCTACTCCAAAAATTGTGGATACTTCTAAAGGTCAACGTCACTCAAGAGTAGTCGATAGATAAAAACTCGGATCATATGGCGTACATATACATATAACTCCGCATTTTCGCCTTCGTTTCTTCTAATTTTCTCTTATTCTTTGGCAGTTTTTGATGCGCTATTTGACTAACTGCTTGACGTGTTTTCTTCACACTGGCTATAACATAAAATTTTACTATTATGCGTTTTAGCTGCTTTCCAGCATTTTAATACAATATTTGCTTACACGTCCATTCACGTCTCCACCTCCGCACAAGTGAAAGCTGAGCAGGAAAGAGAAGTGCAAAGCGTCGGCGAAATTTACATTCAAATGTGTTTCGCTTAGATGCGGAAAGAGCCTGGCTCCCGTCTGCGTGCTTCGGAAGTATGAGTATATACCTCAGTGTAGCCAATTCCCACGAGCAACATATGTTTGAAGCATACAGAGGGAAAGGTGCGGAAAGTGGGTATGAAAAACAAAAGTATATGGAACGGATTTTTGATGAAATTTCAAAAAATTTCCCACTTAGCAGCAAAATGACTAACATTAAATTGATTTGCAAGCGAACGACATGACGAAAGGAATCGTGAAGAAAGCCAAGTAGATGCCTTTCGGTGGTGGCTCGGGATTGGCAAAAATCAAAATTCCATGCACACTTGAGCATTTCATTTAGAAAGACTGAACTGCAGAAACACACACCAAGCAACAAATTGTGGAAAGGGCTTGATGTGGGCACCAAGGGAGTTGCAAAATGGAATTCAGGTTTCCATTTTCCTCTTTCTCTTTTCATTCATTGGGCTCTGGGTAGTAATACAAATTTAAAGTTATGTGTATGTTTCTGCACAAAGAGTCTTTCATTTATTTATTTCGTTAGTCAAGTTGTGTTTTGTTTGAGTTTTCTTATACACACAATACAAATGTTTTAAATTTTAGGAAAATGAGAAATAAATAAAATAAAATTTTATTTTATGTGCACAACATATGAAAATATTTTGCCTGGTCTGCCTACTGTCGCTTTCCATATCATTAAATGTAACGTTTAATATTTATAGGGTCAATTTTTTGATAATGAAATATAAATACGAAAAAAGTGTTTTCGTTTTCGTTTCACTTACATACATAAGTATGTAGGTACATAGTTTCGATGATCGTAATTAGCAATTTTTCCAATATCGAATCGAGAATATTGTATATACATGTGAAGAGGTGTTGTCCGCATCAGAATGGTTATGCCCGTCCCTGGTAATTGGGAGAGCGTCTACAACAGAGGTAGGCGCCCATAGCCCGTGCGGGCACTTTTGCTCGGCAATTGCTCGTGTGGCCGTCTGTGTGCATGCCGATGTAAGCACGAAGTACAAGTTGAGAGCGTAAAAAAACAGCTAGTGTCGCACAGACTTTTGACGACAGCAGTATTATGTCGCTTTGTTACGCAGCTACACGCAGAAAAATTAATGCTTCACTTTCTTACATGGCAACTTTAAAAATATTTTGTCCCTATAGGGTAAAATGTATATCATAATACAATTAGGTCGGAATTATTCTTTTTCACTTGCAGTTTAATTTTTTTATTCGTTTCTTCACATACGATTCGCGCAGTGTAAAGCAGCTTACGCACACAAGCAAGCGCACGCATACATTGACAGTTTGAGCTGGCTCTCTTTGTGCCTACCCCTGGTCTACAAGAGCATTGAGAGAGCGAATTGGAGAGTCAGTCGTCAGTCGTGAGTGGCAGTTGAGAGTTGAAAGTTGTCAGTCGAAAGTTTTCAGTCGAAAGTCGTTGCAAAGCCCAATCAAAGTTGTTCTCAGTTTTATATGTATAACCTAACCACCCAGAATGTCCATAATACTTTAATTAAAAACATAGTCAATATAATAAACTTTACATTTGGGGGCTCGTCCCATTCTGAGTTGGATTAGGCTATTAAACATTACATTTAGGAACCCGATCGATGTTATACTAATACAGAGCCCGGCACCCATATCCCCCGGGGGACGAACACGTTCGGCACCTCGTATGCGTGTAACCGAACGGCTGCCGAAGTCCTCACACAGAGGATGAGGGTTGATTTAGTTTCCCTCAGCATTTCGACGCAAGCAGATCTATGTCGCTTTGTTGAGAAAACACACATGAAAAAATTGATCGCTGCTTTGTTTTCTCTATCTTTTTCTTGCATAAGATTATTTGCTGCACTCGTTTTCTTGATTCGAGGCAGAATTTGATGAAGTTTAATTTTGCGCAGTGTAAAGCAACATACGCATACAAGCAAGTGCACACATACAACTAAACTTTTTTAGCGCTCTCTTTGTGCCGGGCCCTGTACTAATACATACGTATATGTACGTGCGTGAAAAGAAAAAAAGAGACCAAAAAGTGGACAAAGTTGAACCGGCAGTATATGTACATAAGTACATACAAAGTGTTTAATGACGCCACGCACACCATCTCAAAAAGCGAATTCGCAGAAGACGCCGAAAAGGGCGCGAAACGCAGTGGCTGTGGCGCCAATATCAGCAGACAAAGCATCATCAGTGCCGCCAAAAATTCGGCATCAGAAGCCGAAAGAGGAAAGAGAGAGACAGACAGAAACAGTGCCCGAAACAGTGAGCGAAGAAATCACAGAAGCAGTGCCCGAAACAGTGATCGGAACAGAAGCAGCGACCGAAACAGCGCTTGACCTAATAAACAAAATTGAAACAGTGGAAACGGAACAAGCGATGGCTAACGCCGTGGAAATGCAAAGTCAATTGCAACAGATGATGCAATTGCTGACGCTTAAAATACAAGTCGACAAACAGCGAGAAAGCCATGTCCATATGGCATCGAAAGCATAAACAGGAGTCGATTCAGGAATATATTCTCACTATGAGAAAGATCGCCTCTGATGGGGATGTAGAAGAGTCAGCTGTTTTGCGATACATAGACTATCTGTTTCTTAAGAACGAATTCAAAGTTGGTCTATATGCATGTAAAACCTTTAAGGAGCTAAAGGAAGCCTATGAAGCCTATGCCTATGCGTGTTTTTAGAACCACAACGGATGTAGCAAAGACGCAGCTTCCCAAAAGGCAGTTTTGTTTTAAATGCGGATCAGCTGAACACAAAATAAAAGATTGCTTGGGCGAAACAAAATGTTTTAAGTGCAATGAGAACGGACATTTTGCTAGGAGTTGCCCTCTTAATGGTGGAAACGATAAAAAGGATGCTCGTGGAGATTTTAAAGTCCGCAATATAGTTAATCGTCGACGAGTTAAAAAGATGTCCGTAAATGGTGTTTTGTTTGACTTGCTTGTAGACACAGGATCGGATGTGTCAATCTTCTCGGAAAGCACTGCGAAACAGTTGCCAAACATCGAAGTGCATAGGAACGAATCTACGTTGACTGGTCTGGGCAAAAAAGAAACAAAACCGACAGGCCCCTTTGTTGCCGATGTTGTTGTTGACGATCTGCATACAACTCAGAAATTTATCATTGTGCCTGATGAGGCAGTTGAGTGCAATGCCTTAATTGGATTCTACTTCGTTGAAAAGTTCATCGTCACATACGCCGAGGGGGAATACACGTTTTCGAAGGGCGATGCCGTTGGAGACTCAAATAAGGAGCGCATCGCAGGCTCATACAACGTCTTTGAGGTCCCAAGTGTAGATGAAGCACCAACAATCTATCAAAAAGCAGTTCGCGAATTAATAGAAAGCATAGATGAGCAGCCGAAACAAACCCAGATGGAATGCCCAGTCAAACTTCAAATATTCCGGATGCTACAACAATGAAGTCATTTCGCCAGTCGCCATCAAGATTGTCTGCCTGCGAGGCAGAAGCAGTCAAAAATCAAGTAGACGAATGGCTGACCCAAGGGATAGTACGAAAATCAACATCGAGTGTGGCTAGTCAGGTAGTTGTTGTTCAAAAGAAAGATGGTACACCAAGGATTTGCATTGATTATCGAAAACTCAACAGTATGACCTTGTCTGACCGCTTTCCGGTCCCATTGATAGAAGAAGTTCTAGAAAAGCTTCATCGGCCACATTCTTTTCAGTTCTGGATTTGGAAAATAGTTTTTTCCACGTGCCGGTGGAGGAGTCCAGTAAGTACCTAACAGCATTTGTAACAAAAGAGGGTCTTTTCGAATTCAATAAGACGCCGTTTGGATTTAAAAATTCACCTGCCGCATTTATAAGATTTGTCAATTATGTCTTTCAAAATTTAATCAACGATAATATAATGCAGTTGTACATGGACGATATAATCGTGTATGCCCATTCCGCTGATGACTGCTTAGACAAGACACAGAAGGTTCTGCAATTGGCTGCACAGTATAAGTTGAAAATCAAATGGGAAAAATGCAGTTTCTTACAGTCAAGAATTAACTTTCTTGGACACATCGTTTGCGGTGGAAAGATTTGGCCAGGCAAAGAAAAAACGGATGCCGCCAATCGATTTGGAACGCCCAAAAATGTTAGAGCAGTTCAGTCTTTTCTTGGACTTACCGGATTTTTCCGAAAATTCATTAAAGACTACTCTCAAATCGCAAGACTATTAACAAATTTACTTCGAAAGGATAAAATTTCATATAGGTGCAGCTGAACTACAATCTTTGCAGAAGTTAAAGGAGTTGCTAACGAGCAGATGCTCCCACCGAGTTGCACACAGACGCATCAATGCATGGCTTTGGAGCGATGCTACTCCAAAGTTTTAACGATAAACTCTACCCGGTGTATTTTTGGAGTAAAAAAACGACCGAATCCGAAGCTCAACGTCACAGCTACATATTAGAAGCCAAAGCTATGTACCTGGCTCTACGAGATTCCGGCACTACCTGATTGGGATTCACTTTAAATTAGTGACGGACTGTTCAGCGTTCAAGCAGACGACAAAGAAGGAAGACGTACCAAGAGAGATGACATCGTATGTGCTATATTTGCAAGACTTCACCTGCGATATTATTCACAAACCAGGGAAAAGTATGCAGCACGTGGATCATCTGAGCCGCTATCCACAATCAATTTATAATATATCAACGGAGGTATCGGCACGCATCAAAAAGGCGCAAAGTATTGATAACCACATTAAGGCTGTGGTAACTATTCTCAATCAACAGTCGTACGAGAATTACAAGATCAAAAGCGGAGTACTGTACAAAGCAATAGATGGAAATGATTTAATCGTAGTGTTAAAGCAGATGGAGAATGAAATAATTCGAGAAGCGCACGAAATTGGCCATTTTGCTACCCGCAAGACAATGCATGCGATTTGTCAGCAGTATTGGATCCCTCATTTAGAGCGTAAAGTGTCTAATTTTATTGATAATTGTAACCGTTGTATAATTCACAGCAAAAAACTTGGCAAGCAAGAAGGTCAGATGCATTTGATTGACAAAGGTGACACCCCGTTGCATACTCTGCATATCGACCATTTGGGGCCGATGGATGCCACGTCTAAGTCGTACAAATATATCCTTGCCATGGTAGACGGATTTGCAAAATTTGTGTGGCTCTTTACCACGAAGTCAACAGGCCACGATGAAGTCATAAAAAAGCTGACAGATTGGTCTCACATATTTGGTTTCCCAAAACGTATTATAAGTGACCGAGGTTCTGCCTTTTTGTCGAACACATTTGCAGAATTTGTCGCCGAGAATAAAGTCGAACACATCCTTACCACCACAGGAGTTGCTCGAAGCAACGGGCAAATAGAACGCATGAATCGATCCATACTGGACGTCATATCGAAGCTGTCTGCAGAAGAGTCAAGCAAATGGTACAAATATGTCCCACAGGTTCAAAAGGCTCTTAACTCACAGGTCCACGCATCTACAAAATTTTCGCCATTCGAGCTGATGTTTGGAACGAAAATCTGTGCACAAGCAGGAGATCGAGTATTATGTTTAATCAACGAAGAATTCATCAATAACTTTAATGCTGAGCGAGAGAGTTTGCGTGACGAAGCCAAGAAGAATATCCTAGAAGCACAGATGACTTACAAACGCAACTTTGACAAAGGACGCAAGCAGGATCATGGGTACTTGATGGGTGATCTCGTAGCAATCAAGCGAACCCAATTTGTCGCAGGCCGGAAGTTGGCCAGTTGTTTTCTTGGCCCTTATGAGGTAACTAAGATAAAGAGGAACGGCCGCTATGATGTGCGCAAAGCAGCCCAAGTGGAAGGACCAAATCAGACGAGCACAAGCTCCGACAATATGAAGCTGTGGAGGTATGTTGTTGACAATGACGATCCGGAATCATCTGGGACAGATGATGATGATCAGGAGGGCCGAATGTGAAGAGGTGTTGTCCGCATCAGAATGGTTATGTCCGTCCCTGGTAATTGGGAGAGCGTCTACAAGAGCATTGAGAGAGCGAATTGGAGAGTCAGTCGTCAGTCGTGAGTGGCAGTTGAGAGTTGAAAGTTGTCAGTCGAAAGTCGTCGCGAAGCCTAATCAAAGTTGTTCTCAGTTGTCTTTTATATAACCTAACCACCCAGAATGTCTATAATACTTTAATTAATAAACATAGTCAATATAATAAACTTTACATACATATATATATATATATATTCTAAGACGCGTTTTGTTTGAAAGAGAAGCATCCCTATTTCAGATACCAATGCGCATGAATGGAAAAATTTATGTTGATATGTTTTTTAACTGATTGATAATTATGTCAACCTTTATTCAAGTACACAGTGAAGTGTTCTCGTACAATTGAAATTTATTTCAACACCTTATTTTTTTGAAGGAGTATAATGGTTAGAGATATAGAGCTCAATTGAAAAACAAACTTCCGACCCTTTGTCCATTTTGATGCCGTCCTTGCATTAAATAGTTGACCCATCAGTTCACCATCCAACTAAATAGATAAACGTATACAAATAAAATTTAAATTTAAACATAGATCTATCCACTTACCCTTAACCTGAAATCCTTATCTTGGTCCTCTCGATTATAATATAGACTGACATTAAGCAATTGATCTACAAAATGTTTTTCAAGACGGGATCTTCGATCTGTTAAATATCCCAAGAGTACCAGGCTGAACAAATGGAAAACGGAGCCGAATCCATCGTGAACAATCTTTATAATCAGTAACGGCGACAGCTTCAATGTATTTACAAAAATGTCCGATGAGCTTTTGTTGAGCTCTGATATGGACGAGCTCATCCTTAAGCAGGTCTTAAGAATTACATTCTCAAACGGTACGCTCTCTTCATTCTTTAAAATGCCAGAGAGCTGCTCTAAATATAGAGCTAACTGAGTTTCCCAATCAATAACCATTATCTGATACAAAGCATAGGAAATGTATGATATGTGCATTAGCACGTTGCAGGATAATTCACAGAACACAGTCGTCCGATTACGAAATAGGTCCCACAAAAAATTAAGTGATGCCGCTACATATAAACTGATGTGCATTGACACGTGTTTACTCACAGCATAACCAAAAATTGTTTTCATTTCTTTCGAAATTTCTAAAATGTTATTGAGAACTTTCACCTGTTTTTTTTGATAATATCGAAAATGTGTGATACATATTAAGGGAAACAGTGCAATAATGAGACTTATCCAATATATCCACTCGCACAGAAACCAAACAACATCAATTCTATCCAAAATATTGGCAATAAAATGTCGACTCAAAAACAAAGACAGAAGCAGCTTCAGATCAGTGCAGAGCAACAGTACTTTCAACAGATTTATAGCAAATTTATACGAAATCGATGTGTTTAATACAAATCGATTGGCAATACAACAATGTCGATATAAGCACAATTGAAAAGCGCGACAAATCCAAAAGAGCACTCGACTACTTCGTTGGAGCAACATTTTCCAGCTTATAATAAACTTTTCATACTACTTCTAGTAATGTACATTACTGGCACTTTAGGAAATTACACATGCAAATGTTTACTAAAATATATCTTATTACTAAATTATACAATGTATTCGCCATGTAAACTAATTAGTTGATTTCACTTAATGGCGCATATTTTTTTGAAGTACCCTAGCCAAATAGATTTGCTCCAATATATGAATATCAACGGTTACCTACACATATTTGCTACCACATTCAACAATAAACTGATGACAGTTAATTTCTGGTTCATTATCGAAGTAAAATAAAACGCCGACAAAATGAAATGGAAACAAATGCGGTTAAGTAAATTTGTGGTGTGGGTTTGTTGTTTTTAAACATCAATCAAAAAGCAACAAAAAAAGTATGTATTTTAACTGATATTCGAAATGACTGATTGATCGATCGATCGTCATCGTCATCGTCAGTTGGCCAAAAGTTGGGAGGTCGGATTGATTAACACACAACAAAGGGTTAGCCTTGCCAGGTGAAGATGTGGGGGAGGTAGCCCAAGCAAGTGCGCTGCGTCATTCAGCACACGCAACACACAATCACCTCCTGCCACCTTAAAATAATAACAATAATAAAAAAGCAGCCAGCTTAGCCAGGCAGTTAGTCATTTGGACATCCGCCAGGGATTTGATTGATCGATGACTGCTGCCTAAAACAAGACACAGTCATACAGATTTCGAAATAGGCCAGCTCGACGAAGCTCCAAAAACGACTTCGACAGACATTCTCATAAATTCTTACCTTCAACGGTATGTGAGTACAAGTTTATCTCGTACAATATTTTCATATAGACGATCCCAGCATTAAAAGAGATAGAAAGAGTTGTTACTTTGATAAATAAAGTAAATGTAGTGCTAAATAGCAAATGCTATCACACTCACTCTAGCGCCGACACTAGCCCACGGTCAACTCCGCCCCTATGAAGCACCTAGTAAAACTCGTTTATAAGTATTTTCCATGTTTCTAGTCCGATTTCAGTACAATTTGGTAGATTGGTATTAATTGCTATTAATAGTGCTCACCAGTGTGCTGAATTTGGGTTTGATAATCAAAAGGTTGCAGGAGGTAATCGGGTTTTCTACATTCTGGAGGCGAAAGTAGAGGGGCAAAAATGTTAAATAACAATAATCTGCACGCATACTAAAGAAATCTACATACCAAATTTGGTGCTTCTAGCTTTGTTAGTGTTAGAGAAAATCAGTTTTGTCTAATTTGCGGGAGTGTAAGGGGACGTGGCGAAAATTTGAAATAAACTTGAACACTGTAGGTGTTATAGGAGTCTAAGTATCAAATTTAATGACTCTAGCTTTTATAGTCTCCGAAATCTACGTGTTCATACGGACAGATCGAAAGGTCGAAAATGCTGTCTTTTACATGTTACATACATTTTGGCGACTTTAATAATCCATTTCACCCTATGGGTGCATGGTATAGAAAATAATAAAAAACCAGAGGGACGGGGCTAACTTCGACCGCGTCAAATATGTATACCATTGCAAGTTTTTTATACCCTTGCAAAAATGGTATATTAATTTTGGTCAGAAGTGTGCAACGCATAGAAGGAAGCATCTCCGACCATATAAATATATATTCTTGATTAGCACGACGAGACGACTTCAAATAGCCATGTCCGTCCTTCCGTCCGTCTGTACTTAGGCTTGTATATACTGCAGGGCTTGTATATCTCGGATTCAGCCGGATCGGATCACTATATCATATAGCTCCCATACAAATAACAAAGTCACGAACAGTGACTTTTCTCAATTACTTCGTTATTTTCTGAGCTATTGTCGTGAAACTTAATATTGGTGAGTTTATTACACATATCAACAACTATGCTAAATTTTATCAAGATCGGGTTACTATATCATATAGCTCCCATAGAAACGATCTTTCGAAAACAGTGACTTTTGTCAATAACTTCGTTACTTTTGACGCGATTAATTTCAAATTAAACATTTAATAGTTTAACATATCTGTTAATGACTGTGCCAAATTTAATAAAGATTGCGTAACTATATCATATAGCTCCCATAGGAACGATCGGTGGAAAACAGTGACTTTGATCAACAACTTCATTATTTGCTATGCCTAGTTTGTAGGCCGTTCTTTCGCAAACATTAGGCTTTTTAGATAAAAGGTTTTTCCACTTTGATGGCTATAGGTAAGGAAAGAGTTACCAAAAAAGTTCCAAGGTTATACAAACTTTGACGCGGTCGAAGTTAGCCCCGGCCCTCTGTTTAGTTACTCTTTCCCTACCTAAAGCCGTCAAAGTGGAAAAACGTTTTAAAAGTCTAATGTTTGTTTTTAGGTGTTATAAACTTACTAATATTAAATAAAATAAATCGAGAATAGCTCAGAAAATAACGTCAATAAGTCACTGTTCGTGACTTTGCTGTTTGTATGGGAGCTATATGATATAGTGATCCGATCCGGCTGAATGCGAGATATACCAACAGTGCAGTATATACAACCAAGCAAGCTACATGCAAAATTCAACTCTGTAGCTCTTACGGTCTAGGAGGAGTTTGCGTCAATCCAGACGGTCCGACGGCCGGACATGGCATTCTACGCGTTGCACACTTTTGACCAAAATTAATATACCCTGTATGCCCTTTTTTTTGGATATAAAAAAAACAACGAACAAACGAAAAAAAAAAGAAGCATTTGCTCTGTCCAAATACAGTTTAGATAATTTGTAACTCAACATTGTTGTCAGGCTGCGGCAGTTGACTGACAGATGTTTTGATTTGCTGTGGGAGCTCGGGAAGGAAAACTCATTTGCCCCATTTCGTAGAAATCTCTTAACTGTGAGAGGATATCTTATATCCGCAAGACACTTCCTGAAATCAAAACAAATAGATATTGAAATGAAATGCCAAGCAGCCAATTGAATTGCCGGCAAGCGAAATCATTGAAAGATTTATGTGCCATACTGCTGGTACTTACGGTCCGCTCTTAAATAATTTTACAGTATAAAATTTATATTTTAGGCGTGCATAAAAAACACATGAAATTTGTAACTGAAAACAACCACTATATATGTGTATGTGTGTACAATATACCGAAATAACAAAGTGTATGTTTGTTTTTCTTTCGCCTTCAAGAGAGTGAAACTAAATATATAGTTGGAGCCCACCTTTATTTGTATGTACATCCACATACAATTTAGTTTAAACCAACTTATGCCTAAAAGTATCGCATCTCCCGTCGTGTTAGCCTATTAAAACTGAAGAATTTCACTAGTTCGAAGCGAATAAACGACGACTTAAGCTATAAATTTTGATAAGAAGTTTTTTAGAAAAAAATTGATGCATTGCTATTGTAAGTGTATTAGTAAGTGTACATTATATAGAATAAAGCTTTTTTCCTGCCTGATTCACACCACTTGACACCATGCATAGTCGTTTAGCTTTGAGTTAAAAATTGCAAGTGTCTTTTTGTTTGAATCTATCGATTACATCAAAATACTGGTGTCTACGATTTGATTGAATCAATTCATTCATATGCGTGCATAAGTACGTAACATATCAATTTCAAATAAAGATTGTGATAGCGACTTGGGTAATTCAAAGTCAAAACGACATTACAGACGAAAATAATTGGATTTGCTTTTTGAAATTTATGGCTTTTGTACATACACATGTATGTATGAGCTTGGCATCAATCAAATATAATAATAGTAAAAAAATTAATTAGTATGTCTTTAGTGCGCTCATGAATCAAACAAAAAATTATATTTTTCTCCGTTACTTACTAAATACTTTTTGGCCTTTGGACACAAGTTACTCAATCAATTTCCTTAACCGAAAACATAAGCCTCCCGGCACACGGTAGAATGTGTAGGAATGTGAATGAAACCAAAAAATGTCCCCAAATGATGGAAGAGCATGTGCTGGTGATCCATCTACCATCTATCATAATGCGGTTTAGGCCAGAATCGAGAATTAATCCGTCAAAATGTGCCTTTCACCGGCCGATTGCCAAATTCACAATCGATCAATAGGTGTTTTGGAAATGTTGGTCAGCTCAAACAAAGATAGAGCTTTGGGGGGTTCAAGAAAAGTTGCGGTAGCTTTGCATGGTAACGCCGCTCTCTTCTGCCTGGACTGGTCAAGCAAATTAAGTGATTTACTGCTAAGACCATTGATGGATGTGCCTACGAGCGTCCGGACGCAGCAGACAATATGGAATAGTTGCGCAGCGTTGACATACGTTTGTAGCCTACACACATACCTACACATATAGAGGTCTAAGTACAGCCAGATTGGAACTTATCAATTACAAAAGGCAGCGCTCGGGCAATTAGCCAGTCAGGCCAGTCACTAATGATCAAAGGTTTGCCGCATTTGGTGTTTGGCGAAGCCGCTGCTGGCGCCGTGGTACCCACCCGTCCAAAAGCACTAGCATTAAAATATGCATTTCGAAGTAACGTTGCGTGCCCTTTATGTTTTTTGATTTACATCTGGCGCATTGTTTGTATACTGATCAAACAGCAGTAACCAGTAATGTTGCCGTGGAAAACTTTGGCAATCGTTTAGTGTCTACTATACCAAAAAGGTAAATAATAGGCAAAAAATCAGAGTTCCGGGTTAACTTCGACCGCGTTACAGCGTTACTCTTCCCTTACCTAGAGGCGTCAAAGCGGAAAAATGTTTTATGTAAAAAATCTGATTCTCTCAGAAGTAGCTTAAGTTGAAACAATGCGTTAAGTTTATATGATAGTTTGGAGAAAATCATAAAAATATTGTATTTACAGGGAAATATTGATTGAAATAATTCAACAATAAACAGATTTAAAAATTCGATACAAGTTAACAAGATCATAAAAATCTAATTTGCCTAAAAGTCAATGGCATAACCATAGCATGTCCATGTAGTCTGTAACCAGATGGGCTTTGATAAAAACGCAAACATATTGAACACATTCCAAGATTTTATGGACCCACTGAACACGAACTCAGAGAACATTCAACTTCATACAGGGAAAATACTTTCTCAAGTCTTTCACATAAACAAAAAGCGACATAATGACAGTCAGCTTCGAAAAAGAATCAAGGGACTGGAATGGGAAACAAGCAGTTTGATCGTCATTATTGGAGCTGTTTGCTGGACTCTGAGAGTGACGAGCGATTGTCGCCTGCGAGTGTCTATATAAAGTAACAACTTTATTGAGGGTTATTTATTCGAGGATGACCCAATAAAATGGGCATCTTTATAATGAAGCACATAAATAACGTCCCGAAGAAGAACAAAGCCAACAAGAAGAGAAGTTTAAAGATGCGCAGGCGCAATCAAAACGACAATACCGAAACAGCGTCTCATCGACCCATATTGAAACGAGGATCTACGCGATAGATATAAGAAAAAATAAAAGTGATACATCTTATGATTTAATCCGCGTAAAGGATGGAACCCTGGCTGTACATAGTGTCCCTATTGGTCACCGGGAACCCGTAACTGGTGATTGGCTTATTCTACTGGTTAAATTCTACTGGTAGATCCTACTGATTATAGGGTTCGCAGAATTCGGCACAGTCAAGGTTTTGTCGCTGGATAGTCATACTTATGGACTATATTTTTCACAGCCTAAAATGAACAGAACTTTATATTTAGTCTGAAACCTTTTCAATGAAATTCAATCTGTTTATTAAATTGTGTCGCTATTTTACGTTAAAGAAATCAATTGCACCAATCATACCAGCATTGTGCAGCAGCCGTTAATTAGCGCAGTGAGTGCTTTTAGGGCCTGTGAATAAGGGCTTTGAAACCCACCAATAAAAATGGTTAAACCTTGTGGCTGGATTGTAGATCAAAAATTTTTTGTTTCAATGATTAAATGATTTATTTATATAGTTGGATCCCTTTAAACTTTACATCAAGGTTATTGCTCCAGACTGTGTTCGTGGCGAAATAGATTATGTCAAAGTTAAAAAGAAGCAATATGGGATTCTCTTGGGATTGTCATCACAAAATAGCAAATGATCTTAATCACGCTTACACCTTTTTGTTTATTATTTATTAATGCCTGTTCTATTATACCCACTATTTTCTGTGTGCTTAATCTCTGCCCGTTTAAAGCAAGACACATTTATCCCATTGTTGGTTTTGAGAATACTTTGTTTTGATTGACATTAATTTATTAACTAATACGATCATCGAAATTCGAAACGTATTTCCAAGTGATCTTTGCTATCGCCTTCGTCATAATTTGAATAAATGTTTTACGACCTGAATTGTATTTAACCGGCTTTAAAAAAGTTTGATAAAGCCGAACTTGGATCAAAACAAAACCAGATTTCAGTTTCTGCTTAGATGTCAAACCGAACAGAAACTGTTAATGTCGTTGACAAGCCAAAGAACTCTTGATCAATTAGTGGAATTTTTCTAGGTTTCTGTTGACTTGGCTCGATTTAGTGGCATAAATTTTCTATTGATAATTAGCAACTTTTTTGAACCATTTTAGAGGTATTCGATTTTGATTATCTCTACATATTTGTATAGATCATTTTGTCGGCTTGATGACCGCGTGGAATTTTCGATATACCTGCTTTTTATGTCATTTAGGTTTATTACTTTAGTTAATTGTAATTTATTTGATTGATTTATCGTTCGCATAAACACAAGGCAAATTAAAAAATAAAGAAAGAAATACGAGTTTTGCAATTAGCGCGATTCATTTTGATATTTCAGCTTTTAGTTTAATAATCTATAAATTATATATACACACATACGTACATTATGCAGAATTAAAAAAACGCTCCCCTTTAAGGTTCAAGTATCTACAACCATTTTTCGATAAACACTCAAGAGACGTAAAGATAGTTTTAAGAAAAAGAAGGTTCCAAATTACTACGTAACTCCCCCTTGTCAGGCGTAACCAAGCCTTTAACAATAACTGCTAAATTACCTTTTAAACGTTGCAGTTTTTCAGGGTTAAGCCGTTGAAATGTTAAGCGCCTTTTAAATATTAGGTGAAAAAAGGAGCACTTTTCGATATATAGCACTAGTATAGTTCCGCAAGATTTTGACTAATACGATACGACCCCAACTTTGTACAATAGTGTGAGCCCAACTAGCCACTGAAAATCTTTAATATTTCTTTGCTGCAATTTCCACATAATTGAAAAAACGTTTTTCTACAAACGGTCTACAAATTTAAGCTTGACCAGTGCACCGCATAAAGCATGTTTATAGATATAAGTATATAATAAGTATATAAATGCATATACAATATATACATTTTTATTATAGTGTAACGTACATGTATAAAAAAATATATTGTATAGCAAAAGTTGGCCGTTGATAGTGGTAGACTAAGGTAACTAAGTCCACTGCTGAGTTGACTAATTGTAAACTATTATTAAATAGTTCTGTCGGATTTCTTGTTATATGATTGCTGCTCTCATTAGGGCTACATTAGCGGATTTTTTAATCGGTAATCGTTGATGAATGCTTGTCCCCATAAAATGACCATCTTTTGACTATATTGGTCGACATTTTATTGATGTGCGATGGCAAGCTGACAAGTCCTGTTCTCCATTTTTGCACTTGTTGCTCCAAACGAACTCACTTAATGCCTTTGAAAGAGTCGTAAAAATTTTACGATCAACCAATTATCCGATAATAATCGAATCACTTGGACCCACTTGATTCGCTTAAAGAGAAATAGCAGGGAAGCAGGGGTAAAGGTGAAATAAGACGACCATTACTTCTGCTGCCGCATAATTCTTACCCTGCTGTCGCCAACGGACTGGATACCGTCAGCGTCATCTGTCCAGTATTTCGGCTGATGAGAGAGGACTTGCTCCTCGGACTGAGGCAATAAATACTTTTACGATTCTATAATTTGATTTTTGGAATTTGTATTTAATATTTGTTTCTCTTTAACTGTTCTCTTTCTTCATAAACTGGCTTTGGTCTCTTAGCCACGCATACATTAAATTTTTATGTGTTTAATCGTAAAATTCGTTTGATAAATTATTATTCAGAATTCGAGCTAGGGGTAAGCATCCATTTGCCTCTTTGCTATGAAAATAAACCAACAGATTAACACAGCACCCAATACTTCGATGCTATGAATATTTGCATGTACATATGTATGTACATATGTTAGTTAAACTATATTTATTTAGTTGCAGTTGGTTATTAATAATTTGAGCTACCAATTTGTATTTCTGTATCACGTTCACATTTTTAAGAAATAACGTAAGAATTCTCTTTTTCTTTTGTTATAATTCTACCTTTGCAGAAAGTATTATAAATTTGGTCAGATGTACGTAACGCAAACGCGATCGCCCCTGGCGCCATGATTTTAGGGGCGCCTTAAGCATATTATCATTAAAATTTTACCATCACTTTCAGACTAAACTTTTGGTGCTATACCTACATATAATATCTTAGTATTAGATGCGGTACTTGAACTAGATCGAGCAACCTGGAAACGATCGTACAGTATTCAGCACGATAAAACCATGCCAAAAGGAGAAATTTCTAATCAATATTGACATATCTACAGCAAATAATAAGTCTGAATTTTGTTTCCCAGGCTTATTGTTTTTGCGGATTATCAAATTGGAAAAAGCTAAATCCAAAAGTTCCAGAACTTGATAATTTTAATGAACATAGAAATGCATAAGTTCAATGGAAAGTTCTAGATAATAGATGAAGCTAGGTCTGGTAATTAAATCAGGCTGGGTAAAGCTATACAATATGAGAAAAATAACTGGCGAATCGTTTTTAAGGCTGTAGTAAAGAATATTATTATTTTTTTTTGCTGATAATAATTTGACAGAAGGATCTTTCAAAGCATGATCCTGAAATACGCTTTCACTTGGAAATTCAGAAAGAGTGTATTATTTTTGAAAGAAAACTTAAATTTTAGTGCTAATCCAACTCTACAGTAAAGTCAAAAATGTAATTGTTAAAGAAATTAAAAACCAAACCGGGGCTAACTTCGACCGCGTCAAAGTTTGTATACCCTTGCAACTTTTTTGGTAACTCTTTCCATCAAAGTAGAAAAACGTTTTATCTAAAAAGGCTAATATTTGCGAAAGAACCGGGCTATAATCTTAGCATAGGAAATAACGAAGATATTGATCAAAGTCAATGTTTTCCACCGATCGTTCCTATTGGAGCTATATGATATAGTTACCCGATCTTTATCAAATTTGGCACAGTCATTAACAGATGTATTAAACTAACAAATGTTTAACAAATGTTCACGACAATAGCTCAGAAAATAAAGAAGTTATTGAGAAAAGTCACTGTTCGTGACTTTGCGGTTTGTATGGGAGCTATATGATATAGTGGTCCAAACCGGCTGAACCCGAGATATACAACCCCAGCCTACAAGCCTACATGCAAAATTTTAACTCTGTAGCTCTAACGGTCTAGGAGGAGTTTGCGTTGATCCAGACGGACGGACAGACGGACGGACGGACAGACGGACGGACAAGAATATATATACTTTATATGGTCGGAAATGCTTTCTTCTACGCGTTGCACACTTCTGACCAAAATTAATATACCCTTTTTACAAGGGTATAAAAACGTATATTTTGCAATATCATTTGATTGCACGCCAGATACGTCACATAAAATATATATATAGATGCTGATCAAGAATATATCTACTTCATGGGGTCGGAAAAGCTTCCTTCTGCCTGTTATGGTATGTATGGTATAAAAATGAGACAAATAATAAGGCATTCGTTCGACTGTTCTGGCTAAGCGTTTTATGCACATTCATGGATAAATAAATAGATGTGAGCCTCAGGAATCGAGAACTGCCTATTTTAATTATGTAGCAAGGTCCTACGACCCGAAAACTGATCCCCAATGATTAGTAGTGGTATCATGAAGTAAAGTATTCCCAGGAATAATTATCAGCTTTAACAAATTTTATGACCATAAATCGTAAGAAACTCACTTATTCCGTTGGCCAGAATTATAGATGTGTATGCGTGTAGTAGTATCGTGAATAATAACAATTATTCTAGATAATTTTTTCCATATTTGTGTTTACCTGCAGGATTTTTCCCAAAATTATGTGCTGGGAGGGCAACCAATGTTTATAATTGATTCTTAAGGTTGTTCTCGAATTTCTTACTAGAAGGGCAATACCAAGCTGTCAGGGTGTTGCTCCTGGGCCCGGCCATAACCTCTTTGAGAAGCTTATTAAATAATGTAATAATTCTTAGTTAAAATCATCATTAAAAATAAAATCATTATAAAATCACCATTTCCTTGGCAAATAACTGAATTACAATCGTAATTGGAAATCTCCAATTAAGTCTTGCACCGAAATTTGCCCTATTTCACATATATACATAAATATATGAATAAAATTTTCAAACGAATATCTTGGTATGGAAGACAATCCCAAACACCGATACGCATACCCACAGTTACTTTCTTGGGCTTCAAGACCTTGAACATTAATGTTGACATCACTTTTAAACCAATTTAACCAAATTTCGATACTTCAAGCCATCGTTTGTAAATTTGTCTCACTCGGCAATTCTCATCTGATCGTGTAAGTGTGCCTGAATATTTTCACATCCACCAAAATGCATTTTTTAGTAAATTGCATCTCAATATTTGTCGATAAAAGTTTTTGATTCTTTGTTGTACACTTCGCTGTCAATCGTGTCAAACGACTTGAAAGAGGTACATGACACCAAGGTACCGATTTGACACATTTAATTGCTTTTTAAAAGCTTAACAAATGTTGTTAATGTAATTTAATTGTAAGAGTCCTGTTAGTGTACTAATGTTTTTAGATATGTTAATTTTGTTTGAAATCTAAGAAATACTCTTGCAGTCTAGTCTATCCATTTTTGCAAATAAGTTCTAACTAAACATCTTTTTATTTCAATATTATACCGCATAAAAAAAATAACACTTGCAAAAAATTACGTATCGTATTAAATGTTATCATGTCTAAACAATCCTATTATTACATATCAAGGCGGTTTTTGGGTCTATTATACCTGGGAATTCCAAATTTTCAAAATATTTATACCCTTGCAAAAGGGTAGAGCTGAAATTTTGCATGTAGGCTTGTATATACTGCACAGTTTGTATATATCGGATTCAGCCAGATCGGACCACCATATCATATAGCGTGACCACTATATCAAACGGCAAAGTCACGAACAGTGACTTTTCTCAATATTTTCTGAGCTATTGTCGTAAAATTTAATATTAAATTTAAGATCGGGTGACTATATCATATAACTCCCATAGGAATGATCGGTGTAAATCAGTGACTTTGATGGTAGGCCGTTCCTTCACAAACATTAGACTTTTTAAATAAAAGGTTTTTCCACTATAGGTTAGAGGTGAGGAAAAAATAACAAAGAACCTGCAAGGGTATACAAACTTTGACGCGGTTTTGGTTTAAATCTAAGTAAGTATTTGCCCTTACTGTTAATAGTTTATCTGAATTGCTATTTCAAAAACAGAAAAGTTTTTTCATCGACTGATTCTACTAAGGGCCAAGATAACTATGACTTCTTCAAATTAGCTGAGAAGTACAACTAAATACAGAATGAAGGGAAATTAATACCAGGGAATTACGGTTTGGCACTTTTATCAACGGTCACGCCGTTTTTGATAACATTTAATTTAACTTCATTAAGGATGTTTTGAAAATTTAATACACATATGTATGTACATATGTTTGTACGATATACAGTAGAAAAGATAGCGTACGTTTAATGAAATACTTTTAAATTTCTTTTGAAAAAACCTCAAAACCGCTGATATTTAATTGTTTCTATTGCCAAACAAAAAAAAAAAACATTTCTAAGTTAAGAAAAAAACCGAGGCACACACTCAAAACCCACCCTTCAGACAAAATATGTGTGTATACGAGAATTCAACCCTTTCCACAAAAGAGTGCATTGCTTGCACGCCCCAGTGAAAGAATAGAAGAAAAGAGACAATGCACAAAAAATGAAAACAAAAAAAAACTGGTATGTCAAGTGAAGCGAAATCTATGTAGTAGAAGAATCAAGAATCTGCAAACGAACGAAGTAGCGGCAACTGCGTGCAACGCAAACGATGGCATGGGGGCTGCTAAAGTTTCAAGTATGTATGTATGTATGTAAGTGCTGTTTGAAAGGCCCCGAAAGCTGAGGGTGACAATCAGCAGGAAGAGGAGCACAAGCAGCCAGTCCAGAACAGGTTCAGGGGGTAACAATCGCTAAAAAGAGACAGGTAGACAATGACAGAGAGAGAATCTGGCAGCAGCGAGCATCAAATTGACGAGCCGCCGCACAACAGGACGAAAAGCGCAAAGCAAAAGTTGGCTGCTACCGTTTTAGCTATTTATTTAGCAGTTTTACATTGTCATTTCAAGCATATGTATGTATATAATACATCTGTATATACAACACATACATACACGCATACAAAAACACCCGCGCAGTGGAAAAGAACAATGTCAGACAGAGAGACAAAATGTCGAAAGTGCGACAGCTGCAGCCAGCAACAACGGTGGCAGCGAGTCCACAAGAAAAACAACAACAAGCCAACAGCAACAAATTAGAACGGGCCATCTCACACGTACACACACAATCATACACAACGAAATTAAACATGGCAGTGTGAGGGAGTCAGCGCATGCGAGCGAGAAAATTTGTTTTGAACTGTCATAAATCTTAATTGTGTCGGAGTGATGGAATCGGAGTGATGGAATCAGAGAGCGAGACAGACAGCCAGAGAGAATGAGAAGCAGAGGGAGGCAGAGAAGCAGAGCCATTTCCCCTGCGCTGGCTTCTCGTTTGTTCCATTTCCATTTTGTTTACAGACTGCGCACACTCTCTCTCTTTTGCTCACGCTCGCCGACAAAAATTTCTCTCCCAAAAATCTCTCCCGTTCGACAACAAATTTCTCTCAATTCTCAACAAAAAAAAATGTTCAGTCAACAATATACCGTTACGGCGTACGATCATGCCTGAAAAAGCTCCGTCGGCTGGTAAATCGTCGAAATATTGAAACGCGTACGTAGGCGCGAAATGAGTTAGTAACACTAACACAATCAACATCTAACTGGAAGTTATGCAGAAAATATATAAAAAATGTCAATATTAGGCGATTACAGTTTGCTGATTTAAAAAACCGTTTAATGTAAACAAGCTGTGTGAGTAATTAATTGGAAGTAATCAACGAGTTGTCGCCGCATCGAAAACTACTGAGCTCGAGCAGAAGAGGGGCACATCTTAATCATTGCGATTTGTGTCGAGGGGAACGTGAATTAGTAGGAAGCTAAAATACAAAAAATAAATTTAAAAGAAAAATAAAAAGGAGCAAAGTAATCAACACGCAGTGCTGTCGACATTCTGTTCGCTATGGGGAAGAGAGGACGCCTGCGACAAAACACACACACACACAGACATTGAAAACGAGCTGCGCCGTCGCTTAAAGCATTTGAATCGAAAATTGCCGTCGCAAAAATCGCGGCTTCGTGTTGACGCTAACGAACGTCTCATCGTGTTTCCATGTCCTGTCCTTCCTCTCTCATCAAAAAGGCAACAACTTCACCGCCGACGCGCAGCTTCACAGCGGCAGACAAAACGAAACGTGCGCGTCTCTGCAACCGCGATTTGAACTTCATTCTTTTGGTATCAATCAGCGAAGGAAAGGAACGCATTATATTGTTGTTGTTGTTGTTTGTCTGATTCGGATGCTTATGCTGATTTCTTGACTGAATCAGATTGACACCCCCGACGCAGTGAGCAGCGCAGCGCTGTAGCAGCACCGAACAAGAAGCAGAGCAGAGGAACACGCCGGCAGAATTCATTTTCATTCCCTTTCGGGCTCATTCGCTTTTTGACTCTCAAACGAGTAACGACGGAATCCGGATGAAAGAAAAAAAAGAAAGCCACAAAGTGCGAACGAAGTGTGGGAGATTGTGACGCGTGTTCCGCATATTATTAAATAAAAAAAAGAATTGTTGAATAAAGGAAATAAAATCAACTATTAAAATTCAACGCCATTTTAAAGTGTGATAACAGAACCTAATAATAATTTAATAATCAATAATTTATGATTACAAACCAAAAGTATTTTTCAAATCGCGACGATCATTTCAAAGGACAGCAGCAGCAATATTGTAAAAATCATATCTAGTCAAAATTTCCCAGCTCTTCGATAATGAAACACGTCACGAATCTTTGATTAAGACTGAATAAAACATCAACAATTATTACAACAATAATAACAACAATAACAGCAAATACAAATGGTTCAACAACAATGTATACGTAAATTCAAAGCCACAACAATAAGAAAATCAAATTATTATATTATATTTACTTAACTAAAGAAATAAAAAAACATACATGAATGTATAATTTATGTACACTGTAATAAAAAATATTTTGCTCAAAAACAAAAAAAAAAAATGTTATAAAGCCAAGAAAAGTAAATCAACAAATCTGTAAACGAAGTATACGATTCAATGCAATTATTAAATTAAACTAAAAATTAAAAAACAAAAATATTAGACACTAATCTTCGTCTGACATACGAGAAAAAGTATTTAAACCACACAAATTATTATACAAAAACAAAAATTCTATACCACAAGTACCAAGTGCAAAAATCATTAAGATAATACATATATACATAAACCCATACATACGTATATGTCTAACTTAATGCCGATAAATATTGTGTCAAAATTATTGAAAATTACAAGACTCGTGGGGTGAACTGACTTCATTTTGACATTGGGTGTCATTTTATTCTGCAAATTGAATTTTAACACCCGTCAAAATTCAGCAAAACTTAAAAATGTTGCACGAGGCTTTGATGCTGGAGATCTACAGACAGGCTCTAAATGCTGGGTAAGTTCCTGTTGGTTTTAAAGATAATTTAATGCACAAACCGAAATCTTTTAAACAAATTCAGTCCTTATCTAGTTGGTGTTGTCACACACTTTAGGCAATATGTGTAATAATAGTAACTACAGAGAGCATGGTAAAAACTTGCAATACTTATAAAATGGTGTCATAAATTGTTGTAATCAGTCAAATAATCAATAATAAGAAATAATGAGTGCGTTGCTTTCCTCACATAATATTTGTTTTTTGTGGAGTGTATTTACATATACATATGTATGTGTAATTAATATAAATTGGACAAGTTGTATTTCTTAAAATAAATATTGCTTTTGGATTTTATTTTGTTTTTGCAACGATATGATAACTAGTGTACATAAATGTATTACTCTCTTATATAATTTGAGGGTTCATCAAAATTTTAAAATTACGATTACATCACATTAAGATAAATTTCAAATTCCATAAATGTATGAATGTACGTACGCATGTGTGTAGATACATACGAACATTCTAATGCATTGGGAAATTCAGTTCTCAATTTGAGGGACAGGCTTAAAACCGGTTTAATTTTTTGTGAAGTAGGCGCGCTATTAATTACAACAAAAACATTGATAAGACATATGTTTGTGTGTGTATAATTAATACATACATACACAAATGTGCACTAATTTTTGTGTACTAAGGAATGTATACAATTTTAAAGATTTTCTAACGCGATGACGTAAAAATTTAATAAATCATGCATACGCGTTTTTGTATCTCAAAAATCTAATACCAAATTGCTACGTTCTGTTTGCCACTGAACTCAACTAGATGGGTGTGGGTGTACACGTGTGTGTGCCTATTACTGAACGATTTATGGTCAGTTCACAATTTGCCGCTGAGATGTGTAATAATATTCGCTTTTATATCTCTTAGATTAGTCATATTTTGATCCTATTTACGTTTGCACTTCTTAGAGTTCATTAAAAACCATGTCCAATGCACGTTTCGATTTTCAATCAGACCTGTGCATGTACATATGTAACTACATATATGCATATATAAAAGATATAAAGTTACAAATACGGTCATTGGCGAATTTATACGCGAATTGATATCATTTAAGATTAAAGTTTTGAACCTCTTTTTATGTAGAAACAAGCATATGTAAGCTAATCTTTTTAGTTTAAGCCAAATAACCTTTTTGGTGGTTAAGAAGCTCTTACCGCTCTTACTATATGTATGTACATTCCTGTCTAGTTATACATACATATTTGTATAATGCTATCCATTAATTGTTCTTTGACAAAAATTGTAAGTTTCGCTAGTTAAACATCTTGGAACCGGCAAATAAATAACATTTTATGTAATGCTTTATAAAGTTATAATATTTTAAAGATTAAAAGTTTGAAGCAAATACATTATTAAATATTTTTGGTCAAGTTGCTCGATTTCCGCTTTGACTCATTCAAAAATTCCACAAAGCTAGCGCCACATAGTTTTGTATATTCCGATAAGCACCCACATAAGATCATAAGACTATACAGCTAATCATCTATCTCTCTCTTCCCTTTATAACACCTTAGTTTTAATATGTTTTGTACAATTTAAAGTCAATCAGACAATCATTCAAAATCAGTCGAAAATATACACATGCTACATCCAGCAGTATGAATAAGAATGTATGTATGTATAGACTGTCTATAAAAACACAAATTCCAAAAAATAATGCTTTGAATATGGTGATTTTTTTTAATTTTTGTAAAAAAAACACACGAAGGAAATCAAGATTAAAATTTTGCTTAAACGTTGTTTTTTTTTTTTGGTATATTATTTTTTTGTTGGACGTAATAAAATTTTGTTTTCTCGTATATACACATACATATGTATAAGAGCGATTTAATTTATGCAAACTATGTGGATATGTTTTTGTGTTGTCTTTTTTATTGGGTTTTGATCTTTTTCGGTTTGATCTCTCTTGTGGCCAATATAATTGGAGAGGCATTTGTTAGTTTTTCAAAATTCGGATCGCATCTGAGATGATGATACTGTTGATTATGATGACGATAATGATGAGCTCTTCTCATAACTCATGGCTTAAAGCTCGAATTAAATGCTATTGTTTCTTAAGATACACACACACACAACTTCATATCCATGTACTTATGTGTTTATATATGTAGGTATGCGCAGAGTTTTTATGTGCCTTAGTTTCATTTTTTTTTGCATATGGCGCTTTAAAATTTGAATAAAAAATCAAAATGTTGACATTGTGGCCAAGACTCTTGTTGTATTTGGCTTTTAAGTTAACAAACTGAAAAATACCTATACATATGTATGTACATGCCATTTATTATGATCTCGATTGTTTAATAGTAATGTTTCTAGTTGCATGTGAAAGTGTATGAATTATACAAAAGATTAAAGTCATAGGACAGAGACACAAAGAGAGAGAGAGAGAAAGAGAAAGAGAGAGAGAGATTATTAGCAACAAAAATTAAATAATGCAAACAAAATAGTGGAATACTCTTGTAAAATGTGTAAACATTTATGACAAAATTAATTTTAACAAACTTATTACTTTTTACCCTCTTTCGCCTATACAGCGCATTACCCACTGCACGTCCACGTTCCACAGAATCGGCAAATTCTAGTGAGCGCTGTCCCTCACACGATTCCAATTCCTCCGATAATGGCGGCAGTAATGGCGGTCAGCGAGATGCTTCTAATCCATCTTCGTCCTCAGGAATAGTTCCTGCCGCCGTGCCCACCACATTGCATTCAACATTCCCAGCGGTGCCGCAATCTCTGCCGGCGCAGCCACCTTCGATGGAGGCTTACCTACACATGGTAGCTGCTGCAGCCCAGCAATATGGGTTTCCTTTGGCCGCTGCTGCTGCAGCTGGCCCACGGTTGCCCCTTCCTCTGCCAAATGAGGCTTCTGCGCCATTTAAGTTACCGCCGCAAGCGTCTCCAACAGCGTCTTCTAGCAACAATTCGGAGGCCTTAGACTTTCGCACCAATCTATTTGCACGGGCAGAATCTGACGAACCAGCGGCGTCTGAGGAAGAAGAGGATTTCGATGATGGTGCCAATAATCCACTTGATCTCTCTGTGGGAACGCGTAAACGTAGTCATGAGCCAGAGGCTACGGGACAACTTGGACAAATTCAGGTGAAGAAAATGTTCAAATCTGACAGTCCTCCGGCCAATCCAGCTCCTCTTTTGCCTGGCGTTAATCCCTATTTGGCTGCAGTGGCGGCAGCAAACATTTTTCGAGCCGGGCAATTTCCAGATTGGAATGGCAAAAGTGATCTGGTGGTAGATCCTTTGGAGAAGATGTCTGATATTGTCAAAAGCGGAACTGGGGTAGCACCTCATAAGGATAAAACACAATCGGTCAAGGCAGCGCTACCAACAACAGCAGGCCCGCCTCCTTCGAAGAGTCCAGCGCAACCTCAAAGTGCTGTTTCAGAAGTGGGTGGAGGTACAAGTGGCGGGAGTGTCACCAAAGCTCGTCACAACATATGGCAGTCTCATTGGCAAAACAAGGGCGTCGCCAGCTCGGTATTCCGCTGTGTTTGGTGTAAACAAAGCTTCCCGACTCTTGAGGCTTTAACGGTTCACATGAAGGACAGCAAACACTGCGGTGTTAATGTGCCACCATTTGGCAATTTACCCAGCAACAACTCGAGCCAACATCCAGCTGCTCCACCACCACCCCCAACGCATAACCTGCGGAAGCACGGCGGTGGTGGTACATCCCACTCGAATCATTCACCATCCGCAAATGTAAAAAATGCGTTTCAGTATCGTGGTGATCCACCAACGCCGCTTCCAAGAAAGTTGGTGCGAGGTCAAAATGTATGGCTTGGCAAGGGAGTGGAGCAGGCCATGCAGATACTTAAGTGTATGCGATGCGGTGAGAGTTTCCGATCGCTGGGAGAGATGACAAAGCATATGCAAGAGACTCAGCACTACACCAACATACTTTCTCAGGAACAGAGTATTTCCATTAAATCTGCCAATGCCAATGCCGGTTCCGAACACAAGGACAACCAGGGCAGCCTTAGTTCGGAGGAGAGTCGCACTCTTAGTGCCGTGCTCACATGCAAAGTTTGCGACAAAGCTTTTAGTTCTTTGGGCGATCTTAGTAATCATATGGCGAAAAACAACCATTATGCCGAGCCGTTGCTCCAGTCTGCGGGAGCCCGTAAGCGTCCAGCACCCAAAAAACGGGAAAAATCGCTACCCGTAAGAAAACTGCTTGAAATGAAGGGCAGTGCCACGCAGGATGAACTGACTTTAAGTTCCGAAAAATCTGCGGTACCGCCTGGTAAGCCTGGATTGGGACCTGGAGGAGGTGACAAGTCTGACGCTGCGTTATTCGCCGAACGTATGAGGCAATACATTACAGGGGTTAAGTCACCTGAAGAGGTGGCCAAAGCTGCGGCGACACAGCTGCTGACCAAACAAAATAAGTCCCCGGATTTGATCGAACAGAAAAATGGAAACCAAGCCAAACCCGGAGCATCATCGGTTTTAAGTGCCATCGAACAGATGTTCACTACCAGCTTTGATACACCAGCTCAGAGGCACGCCAGTTTGCCTGCCAGCAGCCCCTCCAATTCGTCCACTAAGAACACTTCCCCAGTGGCCTCTAGTATACTGAAGCGTTTAGGCATCGATGAGACTGTAGATTACAATAAGCCGCTAATTGATACGAATGATCCGTACTTCCAGCACTATCGTTACACCAGCAGCGAGCGCAGTGGAAGTGAGTGTAGTGCTGAAGCAACTAGGCCGCGATTGGATGCTCCTACGCCAGAAAAGCAACAGGCTCTATGCGCCGTTAACGAGGAAGACTCTAAGCCTGTAAACATGAAGCAAGAATCATTACAGGCTCAAGAACCTACCATCAAGATGGAGATCAAGTCTGAGCTCAGCGATGAGCAGAACAGCGAGTTGGTGACTCATAGTGACTCTCGCGCTCAATCACCTAAAAGGGAGACAATGGTTAATGGTACCTACACAATTAGCAGCAACAATAACAACAACAATAATGTTGAACGCAATTCACCGAAAACCACATCTGCAGCAACCAGTCCCCAGTCACGAGTCCCTCATCATCCTCCACGGAGTCCAACCGATAGTCAACGTTCTATCACACCCAAATCGCCCGTTTCCAGTCACAAATCCTTCGATGGCAGCGACACAAACAGTAAAAAGTATCCAAGTGATTCCTTGAATGCTCTGTCTTCCATGTTTGATTCTTTGGGCAGTAGTAGCGGCGCTGGAGCAGCCAATACACGAGCTAAATTGTCTGCTGCCGCTGCATCTGCTACCGCTGGTCCAAGTGCAAATCCTGACTCACCGGAAAATCTTAGCGCCAGCAACTCCCTGGCTGCATTGCGTCAGTTCTGCGTCAAGAAAGAGAAGACCGCCTAAGCTTCGACTGCAATCAAATCGCACCAAACCGCTCTTGTTTGCCTTTTTTGTTGTTTCGAACAAAAGCATTTTCAACTTTTTGTTTGCCTCATTCAGCGGCCGAGCTCAAAACCTATCCTCCAGGGGGTTGGGCGATATCAACTGAGGCGACCGTTGATTTTAAGTCAAAATGCCAAAAATCCACCACTACAAGATGGCGGCGGCATGACGACCACTTTGTACAAAGACAAAAAGACACCACCGAAGTTGACATACGGTGTTACTATGATGATAAATGATGAAAGATGGATGACAATTCAGTTTAAGCTCCTGGCGCAAGTTCTGGTTGTTATTTTTACATAGGAATCATGTTGCGTCCCGCATGCTCCTCTGCGGCATCCATGAAGGTCAAATATCTCAAGGTGATTACTTGTTGCATTTTCTCGAATTCTTATTTTCGAACACAGCGCTAATCAATGTCTCTCATATCTTTACAGGACATAGAAAACTAAATTCTTTGAAAGACTTTGGCTTCACGACTGATAAGTCATTAGAACCAAATTAAATTTTAAAAGAAAGATGAAGAAAAGCCCTTCTTAGGGCTGCCATATGCCTAGGCAAAGAGTTATTGAATTCGAAAATAAAATGTGATCAAATAAATTAATTTTTATTGAATTAACATGAGAAACTTGAGTTTTGATTTAAATAAACACAAGAAACATAGCGGGTTTTTTGCTTACTTTTTAGAAATTTAAAATTTTAAACCGCGGAATTTAACTAATTGCGCTTCTTATTAGAGTTTTTACTAAAAGCTGTCTTATCCTTTACAGGCAGTGGCTGTTTTGGTGCCAGAAACGAAGTCAGTATTTCACTGAGCTCGGGTAAATCGGCGGGTAGCTTTGGAAATGGTATATTTTCTATCTCACGCTTCATTTCAGGATCATCTATTAGTTTGGGTAGCACCAGCATCAGCACCCAGGGAACCGCCATAATCATAAACATAGGACTTAGAATTACGTCAACGATCCGCCATTGTTCCCGACTGTGGAAATACCTGCGGCGCTGCCACGGGCTCAGTCGAAGTGGGTAAGGCATCTTCACTGTGAGTGTTGTCTGTACAAAGTTTACCTGGCGCGCCCTGAGCTTGCCATTTATGATCTCCACTTGCACTGGCGGGAAATATATATCGGGATGATCGACGAACATAACATAGCTACCATGCGGAACACCACTAATGACAAAGCGGCCATCCTTGCGAACAAATCCTTTGTATTCGCCACTGTTGATCGACAGCGTTATCTCAGAAAGCCAATTCGGGCTCACTGATGTATTTGATTCTGGTTGCAATATCACCCCTTCGATAGAGTAGACCATCATTTGCCTTTGTGTGACTAGATCATTAGCACCTACATTTTGGATGCACAGACACAAATATGCCACCATTCCAAAAATTTTAAACATTTTTGAATTTATTGGAACTGTCACCTGGAATATGTTCTGATTGAATTAGTTTTATATTAGATTTCTATTAAAAAAAGTCATGGTGTGCTTAGTCCGAAAAAATTACGATCTTTCTCATTATATATGTATGTACATATGTGGTATAGTTAGAGCAAAACAGTTAACGAAAAGTTATTTGAATAAGTTTAATACCCCCAGTTGATAAATCCATCGAATTTCCCATTCTTATTAAACATATGTACAAATGCATATACCAACCTAATATAGGAAACATTTTTATACACTTAACGGGTCAAGCCACTCATAAAACAAACCGTGCGATAATCGTGAGCCAACAACATTTGATGTTGCCTAGTTACTTGGAAATACTATAAGTGTTCAGCCCTTTTCTCAACGTTTGTTAAATTTCGCTGATAATGTTGTTATTAAATACACCTTGAGCTCATCAAGGTAAACAAATCGCTTTACTGCTGTGGGATCTGTATATTTCAGTTGTATACATATGTTGTACATACATTCACGTGAGCGATATAATAAATGTTTTTTTTTTTGTTTGAATATAGACGAGTTTAATGTGCAGAACGTTCAAGTAGTCCATACGACACCAGCCTGATTCGCGTGAGTCCAACCTCCCTATTTATTTATGTGAACCACGAGCTAAATAGGAATAGATAGAGGTTTTAAGCAAGGGAATAAGATTGTATACATGATATCGAAATTATACAGCCATTCAAATTGAAATACATAACAACAGTAAACTAGATAATTGTAATAAGATTTTATTTAAAGCAAACAATTTCCAATAAATGAAGCTACCTCCAACTTCTATAAATAATATTAATCTTATCTCAAATATTATGGATGATCATTAACGATCAAAAGGTTATAAATCAATCAATAGAATTGATAGCTTCGTGACTTATTTATGATTCGTAAAAGCCATGTCATGGAGTGTTTCTAAAACAAATATATGTATATTTATAAGTTTATATATAAATTATAAATCCCCAATGAGGTTGACAAGAACATCAAATACGGTATTATAAGCGATGTGACTCAGTGCCTTGAGTTTGTCCTTATCGATATCATATATTCATCAGCGAAACTTTTAATATTGAACCGATTTTGACAATTGCGCGATAATCGTTTAATAGCACAACCCTAGATAAGCACAGAGATTTACTATACCTGCAGATGGCTTATCTTTGTCAGTCTTATACGACAAAGGCCATCTACATTATTGTTAATCGCGGTTAGTTTGACCGGCAACTTTAACCATATGCATTTTAATTATAAAAATTTCCTAATACTTCTAAGAGTGGAGATATCGACCAAAGGAGAAATACATGTTTCACAATAAAGCTTAGATATAATTAATAAATCATGGCTTAATCCGCTGTCCTTTTGTTTTAAACAAAAATGAAAGGTTTTAAATATTCATACGCGGTATTTGTCGAATTGACAGGATAGCAGACCTGTTGAACGATCGATTGTTTCCACGAAACATGCGCTGCTGCTTCTTTTGTTATCTCTGAAGTCTCCAAAGTCAGTCAGTAAAACAATTGGTTAAAGAGAAATCAAACCCAAGCAGCCACAACGTATAAACAATGGGTCATTTAGACTACGGTCCGCCACGAGTGAGTTACCGAAAATGCTGCTGATACTGACAGTCAACAAGTAATGCACGATCCTTTCCTGTCCTTTCAGTATTTGTATTTCATTTCTTCTCTTCGGTACGGAGAGTTAAATGATTTATTTAGTTAAATTTAAAAATTATTCGGACTCCGAATAGTAAACACCAAGCAAAGGATCAGAAGGGTTTTTTCCATCAATCAACATACCTCAGTATCAGCATATATGTATGTATGTATGTATGAACGCATGACTGAGTCCCTTGCCAGCTACAGTACTTCTAAGTAATGTATTTGATTATAATTAATTTAACTCTCCCAGGTAAGGACATCGCACCGATGATGACTACGGGCCAACATTGGCAGTAAAGAAGATTCGGCTTATGCTAGAGGTGAGCGCCTTTAGCCTGGATTGGTTCGAGGGAATATGTGTGTGAAGACAGCGCGCATTTAAAACAAGTTAAAGATGCAAACAATGGATCATTATCCAGACACAGAAAAAACTAAACTAAAAAAAGCAAGAGCCAAGTAGATACAATCGAGCGCAATCGCCAGTCAGCATTCCCATAGGTTACACGAGATGCCTGTCTGCAAGCAGAACTAAGTTGAAGCCAAAAAGCCCGCAGAGCAGCTTCGATGGCGATGGCTCTTGTTGTTTATTGATTACACGCTTTTTGGGGAATGCGGTGCATTGCCAATGGTGGGTTGCTTCCAAGACGGGGACTAAGGCCAGTTGCCATTATGGTGCGGATGCCAACGGCTGCAACAAGCGCCTGTCATGCGATCGCCGCCAAAACATAACATCCATTACACAGCGATCGACCGAGAACGACGATTGTGACTGCGATTGGACTTGGCAAAGGGACAGTGAAAGGGACACGAATAGGGACAAGGACAGAAGAATAGGAGGAGTTGTTCTATCTGTTCGAGCAATATGAAATTCAATGCCACATTTGCTGCTTGAACTAGAAAAGAACAACGTAAATTTGTAAACATGTGAAGACGAATATTGTATACACTAGATCCTGAGGCAATACGATTTTAAACAATTTTAAGGGAAAGTAAATCACGTTCATTCTTATAAAGTGTACTTGTACCTGGTTCTGTATAGTATAGAACCACTAACCATAGAACACATAGATGGGACAAACTCATGATTTTTTGATTGCAAACGCTAGCCTAGTCATGGAACCCCAGAGAACTTCGGGAAAACCCGAACGCTCTCACTCTCAATGAGAGCGTAAAATGGGGAGAGGGCAAAGCAGCTACGAAAAAATTTCAGTCTAGCACAGACTACCGAACGACGAAGGCAGGCCTACGTCGCTTGTGATTTCGTTCTGTCTATGTATGTGTACACTCGTCGGTACATGCTCAGGCTTCGTAGTGTGTGTGTGACGTGAAGTTGTACAACATCGCATTTCAATAGCTCGCTCGACCAAAATTTTTCATTTTCGACAAAACAGCGGCAATGCGAATAGGATATGCCCCTGTCGAAAGAATATCAAGAAATATTGGCATCAGCTACGTATGTATCCCGGTGGCTGTGCCGATAGAGTGTTTGCTTGGCAATAGGAATGTCGCTGGTTCGAATCCCAACTCGATTATCGTTAACGAAGTTTTTTTTTGTCCTTTTTTTTATTTATATAAAAATAAAAAAATAAAAATAAACAAAAGAAAAAAAAAACAAAATGAAAATAAATAAAAAAAAAATCAAAAAGGAACAAAATAAAAAATAAAACTAAAAAAAAAACGACAAAAAAAAACTTCGTTAACGATAATCGAGTTGGGATTCGAACCAGCGACATTCCTATTGCCAAGCAAACACTCTATCGGCACAGCCACCGGGATACATACGTAGCTGATGCCAATATTTCTTGATATTCTTTCGACAGGGGCATATCCTATTCGCATTGCCGCTGTTTTGTCGAAAATGAAAAATTTTGGTCGAGCGAGCTATTGAAATGCGATGTTGTACAACTTCACGTCACACACACACTACGAAGCCTGAGCATGTACCGACGAGTGTACACATACATAGACAGAACGAAATCACAAGCGACGTAGGCCTGCCTTCGTCGTTCGGTAGTCTGTGCTAGACTGAAATTTTTTCGTAGCTGCTTTGCCCTCTCCCCATTTTACGCTCTCATTGAGAGTGAGAGCGTTCGGGTTTTCCCGAAGTTCTCTGGGGTTCCATGACTAGGCTAGCGTTTGCAATCAAAAAATCATGAGTTTGTCCCATCTATGTGTTCTATGGTTAGTGATAGAACCTTGAATTTGAAATAGAGTCAAATCGTGTGATGATTTTTTTCCTTTTCCTTAATTGAATTTGCACATACAATCACTTAAAAATAAAAATCGTATACCCTTTGTCTATTGTTTAAACCTTTAAGTAGGTAGACAAACGTATTTATAACGTTCTGCTGAGGTTTCTGTTGATTGCTGTACCCAGGATCACAGTGCCAACCACATGTGAATTTAAATACAAAATATTAAAATTAGCATTTGTAACAATGGCGAATTGGGCAGAAATAATGGAACTGACCTGGCATAACCGACCAATGATCATGGTCATGGGTATGCGGAATCGAAGCCAATACCTACACGTAACTTAGACATGCAAAGAGTGAGAAAGAGAAGCAGATAGCGAACCCAGATGCTGTTTTCTTTTAAAAGTCGAATATGGAGCCCAGGACGTGCAGACGACAGTTGCACTAAATTCTCCACTAGCAACGGTCAGAAGTGATGTCGTCGGCTGTGACGTTGCGACAAAATTAACAACGGGAGCAACTTCAGGTCGTGGACGACGAAGACGACGACACCGACAGCGACAGCGACAGCAGAGGGAAACGCTTACCATCGCCAGTATTTATGCTCCAAGATCGAGGACAATCGGCCGTGACTGCAGCGAAAACAGAACCAAAACATCGGCCAGTAATCGAATTTCGCATTGTAGGTTTATGCTAGTTACACGCCATATTTGAACAACAACCAGCTCGATCTTTGTGTGATGGCAAAAAGTACAAGCAAAGCTTTTAGTTTTGAGCTAAAGGGGATTTCAAAACGTACACACGTAATAGCGTATATCCAAAGCAAATGTTATTATTGGTTTTCCGACCACAAACCCACAAACTAAGAACACACATATTGTTGGCTAAACTAAGCTTAGTAAAATATAATAACAAAAATCTTACATCAAAACATAATCGATAGATTTTCGGTTAGTGTATGGCTAAACTTATACATCTGCCAATTGTGTCTCCTTCGCAAGCACCGTTATGATGTCCAATGGCAATGAGATCTACCAGACGTAGGTACCTCTCGGAATCTAAAAATTTAATACAGAGAAATTCGAAACAGAAATTTTTTTTTATCAGAAAATTGTCCTCTGGTCAATTTATAAGATTTTCGAATGCTTCTAATTGTTGGTTGAACAGAAAAAACTTTTTATTTTGGGCCACAAACATGCTAAATTCGCCCCTGACACATGCATACTTATGAGCAAGAAAAGACGAGGAGTAAGCGAAACTCATTTTTGTGCAGCGCCACATCAAGCGCACTGACCGCAGAGGCGTGGCATGCGGCCGCAACGGTGACGATGCGGACGGGGACGGGCCAAGGAATAGCTGCTTCATATCAGTTTCATGGAACTATGGTCACGATTTGGCAATAATGTTGCTTAAATACGCTGATGCCGTACGATGAAGTTGGGGCTGAAGCTGGAGCACCGGCGGTATGTGACTCTCAATAGCCAATTCTAAAACATTCGTTCGCAAGATTTGTTTGTGGGATAAAAATAAAATTGTTCATTTAAAGTAGCTGCTTCTGTGTGTGCTGTGTTGTTGCTGCTGTTGCGGTCTCAGGGTCCCAAAGCCGACGGCCCATTTTGCCCGTTTTCAAATTGGCTTTGTTTATGAGATCGTTTAATCGCAGAGCAGAGAAAGGACCTGCGGGTTAAATTTTTTTCTTTTGGCGCTACCTAATTTTTTCTAGTGCACTGAATTGGCAATTGCCGCTAGTTGTGAGTACGACAACAACTTCGTTTAGTTAGTCTGATATTCGAAATTAGCTAAGTTTTTTCGTTCTTATCAATCGAAATTGTGATGCGGCCTGTTGATTAGATTTTTACAACATTCGCTGTGTTGTTAGATTGTCACGAAAGCTAAGAATTTTTTTCTAAAGTGCAAGGTGTGCTTGAGGAAAACATCAAAGTGGCAACAAAAAACCTTGATACACAAAAAAAAATATTTCCTTTTCCCGTCACCGTATAAAATAAAGGCGCTGATGGTTGTCTCGATAGCTGCCAAACCCATCCAATAACAATCCATGGTGTATGTGTAGATGTGTGTATGCAGTTTACACAGTAACAAAAAAAAAAAAATAAATCGCTGCGAAGTGAAGCGAAAGAAACCCGAAATTTTTCGTCTATTTCGATGGCAATAATTCAAACTACGAAGACGGCTCGATAGTCATAAATCTGTCAAAAATCCATTTCTTCCATTTACCAAAAACAGCTTGGCATGGTGTTTTCTTTTGTTTTGCGTGTGTGAGTAAGCATGTGTGTGTGCTTGCAAAGCGTATCTTTCAGATACATGAACCGGCACTTCAAAAACGACAAAAAAAAGTATATACTTATTTCTATATATGTACAGTGTTCTCTGTAGCAGAAGCTGAGACGTCTTTTCAGTTCTGCTTCTTAAGAGAGATACACTCGACGCAACCTTTTCTGTTTCCATTGTTGTATCTGTTGTTTGTTGCTTTTCCAACTTCATTCCGAACCGTAACGAAAACTGAAAGTGAAGCAGAAGTAGCTGGTAAAATGCTCGTTTGCTTAGTCACCAATTCATCCCCTTTGATATACCCTGTACAATAATCGTATAATGGTACTAATACATAAATCAAAATAGCAACAAAAAATACAACACTATTAGCTGGTTAATGGAAGCTTTACCTACCTAAAAAAGGCACACATGCATTTCTTAGAAACATAATCACTACTAAACGAGTCAACAATGGTGATCAGTTTTAGTGAGTCTAGTAATTAATAAACACTTTTTTTATTATAGGGTAGCTCGAGGTCAGTGCCCCGATTCATTACAATATATTTTTTAAATTCGTATCTATCTATGTCGCCACTACGGCCCCAACAAGATCGGGATGATGGAAAGCAGCCATAGCACCATATTTCAGTCAATTAGAACTGTCATAATTCATTCTTTGGAGTTATTTAGATGCCTTTTTCGTTTTCATTTTCATTTCGGTTTTCGTTTCGCTGAGCGTATAAGAAATTTAGAGCCAATATGGCGTATGCTTCTTTTCTATATCTGGTAATTTATGGTTTCGCTTCTGACGAGTTCCAGAAAGTTGCCTATTTCATAATTTTGTTTTTGTGTCTGTAGTGCAGTGATCTTCGAAGAGGCTTTTGAAACATCCATATGCATGTGTATTAATTTCATTATACGAATGTATAATGCAAAAACAGTAATAGTAGATCAGCTAATTAGCTCCCTCTTTTATGCGCATCACAATATCTGGTCATAACTTGTCGACTAATGCTCATACACAATTTTCGCGGAACTTCACTTAACATAAATTAACAGAAAAATAAAATCTGGAAAAATAATTTCGAACTGCATTCGGAACAAGGACGAATGCCAGTACCAATGTGGTATAAGTGGTAATTGCCATTAACGCGAAATAATTTTTGAAAAGGCAATAAGAGCGAACATTTCCCACACGCACACCCATTGCATTCGCTTTCAACCGGCCAGGACACAATTCACAGGATAGTCGTGACGATGAAACGGCTACGTTGACAGAGCAGTTAGCAGCGACAGAGCAGAGGACCCATTAGCCATGTCTGAAGTGAAGGGGGAGGCTGCAAAATGGTGCACCGTATAAAGTGCACTGCAAAGGAGACTGAAACTGTACAGCGGGACGGGGGCGGGTTTCGAACAAGATCTCACTAAAATCCACTCAAATGAATTTGTATTTGCTTTTGTGTTTCTGTTTGCTGTTAGGAATAATTTTCCGCGCATAGAGGCAATCAAAATTGTTGACCACCCCCTCCCGTTCCGACCAGGAGTAGGTTCCAGTGAAACGGAAGAGGAGAAGGCCAGGTCAGGTCCTGCGGCTGGATTTTTATGTGGTAATCAACATTGGATTGTGTAGGACGCGCGAGTGGTGATGTGTTTGTCGATACGGACTATAAACTGGCAGGGATGAAAGCTGTGGTTGGCTCTATTGTCGAAATGTTTTTCAACGCCTGTTAATTGGGGACATCAATTTCAATGGCATAGACCAGTTGTGTAAGTGCGACACACCATCTCACACAGAGAGATGGAAGAAGAAAAATAAGATATTTAAGTACCCATATACATATGTAACCATGCGACTGTAAAATCTCTTGCACATATATTTCTAATTTAATTTTATATTATAATACAGATATCCTTAAATACATTATTACCTGCAGGTGAGGACGATTTTGAATATTAATAAGTTTATTTTAGCTGTTTATATAAATTAAAAGTGCGTAGTATATACTTATTACTACTTAGAAGAATAAGTTAAGAGTATATACTTATTACTACGTAGAAGACTAAGTTAAGATTTTCAAGCGAAGTTGATCTAGCCATACGTACATATAAATCCTTTCGTCCTTCCGTTTGAATGGTCACTTACATATGTATATAATATTGTAGAATACAAGAATTAGAGCCGCTATTATTTGTTATTAATCCGGACTCTTCTCGTTTCCTAGTCATTTTAAACCGTTTTCGATTTTTCTTTGCGAATTGCAATTGAGATTTCACTCGTGACGACTTCCTCTTTATTTTTTGTGTTTCAAAAAAACGATTATTTACCATAAATCAAAGGAGATCAGGAATCTATTTACATAGTTCTGAATAACGACTTTTAGATTGTCGCCGTAGCTACGGCGTGTTGCTAGTTGTATAACAATTTTGAAGAAATCCAAACCCCTTTTTTCTATTATACTGTAATTTTATAGTGGTGTAACGCAATTAACTAAGAAAGAATTGAGAAACGAGCGATGCCCTACTCTGCGATGCGCAGGATATGCTTAAGTGATACCGGCAAGCAGAAACGTTAAAGAAAAAGCCAGCTAATCAACAACTGCAACAGCCCAGAGAACGAACAATGAGAGACAGCGATGAAGTTTGATGACGATGCAGAGCAAGGAACCAGACTCAGCAGATGAAAAAGTCAACGAAAAAGAAACAAAAACAATGCCAACAACTTCATGTGAATGCTTTTTTCTTTGCTTTTGTTCATTTTCTTTTCCTTTATCTGGTTTCATTTTTGATGGGCAGAACAATGGAAAAAGGGGTGGAATCGTTCGCATACACACACAACAATCCAAAATGACGTTCTATGTATGTTTGTATGTATGTGTGTAAGATATGAATTTCGATTTGCATTTTACCAAGCAAAGCATGACAATACAGAATCGACAAGAACGTCGACCTGGGGCAGCATAAAAATTGATGGATTCACTTTCAACGCTTTGTCATAACGCTAACTTGAACCATCAGACTGTTTAAGAAAGCGTACATCTAGAGATGTACATACATACATACATACATAAACATGTATAAACATATAATAATATACATGTATATACATGTACATATATAAGGGGTGTTCCTCTTTTCCAAAATTCAAAATTCACTAAGTGCCGAGCATTCAAATAGTAGTTTTATAAAAAGTAATCAATAAATTATAATAAATAAATAATTAACTCTTATTATTTTAATTATTATGAATTATTATTTTTATTATTATGAATTACCGGAGCACGTTTTTTGTCAAAATTTGATAGATCCAATTCTAGAAATTTATTTGGCAGATTAGATATCTTACAAAAATTCTTTGTTCTTTCTGCCCGAAACATTGCTGATTTCTTCAGCAAGCTACCATACATTGTTAATTTTTATACTCTTGCAAAAAGGGTATATTAGTTTTGGTCAGAAGAGTCCGACCATATACAGTATATATATTCTTGATCGGCACAACGAGACAAGCTCGAATAGCCATTTCCGCCCGTCCGCCGACGGACGGACAGTCTGTATCAACACAGAGTAGACATTTTTGTATGTAGGCTTGTATACACTGCATAGGTTGACTGTCTCGAATTTAATCGGACCTCTACATTTGTCAGTTAATTACTGTGCCGAATTTGATCAAGATCGGGCGACTATATCATATAGCTCCCATAGGATCAATCGGTGGTAAACAGTGATTTTGATCAATAACTTCATTATTTCCTGTGCTAAGATTGTAGGCTGTTCTTTAGCAAACATTAGACTTTTAAGACGTTTTTCCACCTATTGTTAGACGACTATAGGTAGGGAAAGAGTAACAAAAAACTTGCAAGGGTACACAAACTTTGACGCGGTCGAATTTAGCCCTTTAACCAGGATAAGATAAAGTATGAAAATCGTCAGGATCTGACCACAATATCATATAGTTATATAGGATAAATAGGTGAAGAAGTTGGAATATAGCCATGAAATTTACTAATGTAGATCGGATAAATAGAACACAAGTTACAGTCAATATAAACCGGCTCTGCTCAAACACAGAGCAGCGCTGCCAGCAGCCTACTACATTATTACTTGAACCAGCAGACCTCTCGCATACACTACACATGTAGTGTACATGTGTACATGTATGTATGTGTAAACGATGTGTAAACAATGTAGTTCATATCTAAAGAGCTATGGATTTTCATATATTTAAAATATTTTAATCTCATATTCTTTGTTAAGAAAATTATACATAAACTAAAATATACTGCAGAAAAGTTGTTGCCTTTTATAATATACAAAGATATATTAACAATGTACATATACATATACATTTAAAGAGGAACAGATGATAAAAATCCTTTTTCCTTTTATAAAAACAAGTTAAGTTGATAAAAATTAAAATATTTAGTATATTTTCTTTACAATCTTATAATTGAAGCCGACCATTATTATGAACACTATGCTAAATATTGTTTCTTGATTTTCTACAAACTAGTGGCATGTTTTTGTAAAATGAAAAGGAAAATCATTGAAAAAACTTTCTAAGAAATGTGAAAAAATGAAAGTTCAACCTTGAAGCTTACTATTGCAGAGCCGAATAATGTTTAAACCATTCAATTATTAAAAACTTTGCAAAATGTTCTAAAATTCACCTGAAGCTGTGGGTTCTGGAAGACTTCTCTGTGGAAATACACGTCTGTGTAAAACTTTTTAGGGTACTTTGCTTCTCTTTCTACTTTTTATACACTTGAGAAATAGGTATATCATTTTTCAAAAGTGTGCAACGCAAAGAAGAAAGCATCTCTCTCCGACCATATAAAGTGTATATGTATATTCTTGATCAGCGCGACAAGACGAGTTCATATAGCTATGTTCGCCCGTCGCCCGTCGTACCAAAGAAAAGGTTAACAAAAAATCTTGCAAGGGTATTCAAACTTTGACGCGGTATAAGTTAGCCCCGGCCCTCTGTTTTTTTTTTACTTTCTGTGTTCGTGTCCATCTCATACTCATGCCCATGCCCATCTCTACTCTTTCATTTGGCGTAGTCTGCGTGTGTGTGAGCATTGTTTGAGAGCATTGAGCTGTCAACTCCATGTCTCCGCAGCATTTCGTTTGCGGGTTGTTGTTGCTGTTAGTGCCGGGCATTGTTGTTGATGGAATCTGGAATGTGGCAAGAGCAACACGAAGCAAAAGCAGTCATCTACCAATCAGGTTGGTCGGTAGCTGGCTCTTTTTCCTAAGGATTTTACTTGCAAGGCATCTCGCATACAAAGGCACAAAATGGTAGACATCTCAGCTCAAGTGGCTGCAACCTGTTTCTACGACGAATGGTCTTACTCTGTGTCGAATATTGCCCTATCTCGCTCTTTCTCTCTCTTAATTTTTTCTTTTCCCAATTTAATTGACTCGCTTGTATGTACATACATATATGCATTTTTTCAAATGCACTGAAAATAAGATATCGACCTTAGTAGAGCGTTGCCAAGAGGGAGCATGGTCGTTTGAGGCAATGGAGATGGAACGGAGGAGTCAACTGTCGGGACAGGCTATGATATGATTTAATTAGGAGTTACCACGCACAATTAATCTTGCTTCTTTTTGAAGCAGGGAACGTATTTATGTAAGTGTGTTTGAAAATGTGTCGAAACATCGAGTTTAGATGGCAGATACTTTCTAACATAGGAAGGCTAACTTCTTGGATTTGCAAAAGCCTTGTTTCTTAATGTGTAGGACCTGAAGTTGTAAGAAACACTTTGGGGTTTGGATCACAACCCGATTGCAATTTAATGGAAGAATTAGAAATCATGTATAGGTCAGTATGATGTCTGATATCTATGCCAAAACTAAGTTCTTAAATATGTACAATATAATGGTAAATATGTGAATTGTGAATTGTATACATAATAAACAAGTATGGTCGTAGACTGCAAGGGTAAATAAATATTCGAGATAGCCAAAGATGTCTTATTTTTAGTATTCGGTCCCCAATCATGATTCTCAGTCTGTAGAAAGGCCCAGGTCTTCTATTGTTTTCCCAGGGAATGTACCTGCTTTCTGCTTCATTGAGTGTGCCACTTAAACAACTTTCTTTACCTATCTCTCTCTCTCTCTCTCTCTCTCTCTCTCTCTCTCTATCTATCTATCTATCTCTCATTCTACGTCATCTGACATTTCAATTATTCAAAAAACGAAGATAAGTAACTAAAAAAGGCAAGTTCTTCACCCAACACGTGTTAGACAATTTCTTCGGGTGGGACGTTTTATGAGATTAATGCGCCAATTGTTCTCCTTCTTCATTTCCACTTTCGTTCCCGCCTGCGCGTATTCAATAATAATGCAATTACATTTTGAAAAATTATGTCTGACAGTTTTGAATTTGTCTTGGTATTTATCAAAGTCCCTTCAGTCTGCGCCATATGCAGGCGGCAAAATCGGCTTCATCAGGAGAGACATTTTGGGGAGACAGAGAGGAATTAACATTTCACATACAAAGCAGGTACGTATTTACCTGATTAAGTTACTACCTTTTGATGCTTAAGGACTTACATTTATTACTTATTGTTGGCTTTTTCGGAAAAGGATGAGTTGGGATGCAGATGGTAGAAAAAGACTTATTAATGTTTTTTTCAATCCTAGAATAAAAGTGTGAGACTTTTTTACCAATTCAAGACAATTTAATTTTATGTTCTTCGATTTATTTGACTTCAAGGTTAGGGAATCCATCTGGTATTCTGATTTATAAAAATTTGTGGTCAGTGGATACAAATTTGTCGTCAGTGGATACGTCGACAAATTTGAAATTGTTATCAAAAAAGTTTTTGTTTTTATTTTCGAAAAACAACTTAATGACTATTATATTAATGAAATAAAATAAAAACACTAATGTTACACTAATACACATCTGATGTATGTACATACTTGCATACATCCATAGACATATGATGTATGTACATACTTGCATACATACATACATAACTTTTAAATACCCTTAACACCTGCGGCGTTCATCATAAAAAGGAAGTATTTTGTTAGTAACAAAGAGGAAATCAAAGCAAACTTTAAACTTACATTTTTGTTTTCGCTCAGAGGTTTGAATAAATACATATAAATTTCTATATGTAATTATTATTGTATCAATAATTTTTATATATATAGCCATTATCATAAAAATTTAAAATAATTAATGATTGTGCCAAATAACAAGATCGGGTGACTTATCATATAACTCATGTAGGAACGACCGGTACGTTAAATTGAGCTGGTCGGAAAAACTTTTTTCTTACGCAATTATAACCACATAAACATGTCATACATGTACACAAATACATATATGTATGTACATACATACATGCGATAATATAGTATACTACAAGATATGAATTGTTTCAGCTTGAGTTGGTAAGCCGTTCTTTCCGGGAAATTTGATTTTATAGATCAAATTATTTCACATTTTTATACCTGTAGGTATTAAAAGAGTAACAGGAAAGAAGGTAGGACATACAAGGACAAATATAAATGTACACGTTAAAAGCAGAAGAAGGACATATAATGGCAATTAAGAAAGTACAATTTTTTTTCTGTCAGTATTAAAAGATAAATCACATATTTACATACAAAATGTCGAATATTTTCAATCTATGTACATTGCACATGTATGCACATATATATGTATTTATGTATGTTTGTATGCAAGAGATAGAACCACAAAATTAGGTATGTATGTAGACTCGTGTAGTATCTACAGTTATCGAGTTTGTTTTCGTCCCCGCAAATTAAATAAAACCGATTTTCCTAAAGATTTCCGCCTCTATAATTTAAAAAAAAACGATTTCCCAACGCAATTTTTTGACTATCGTAATTAAATTTGGCAGACTAATAAACTTATTTATTTCTACCAACTAGCTCGAAGTTAACCCCGAATACTTTTACAAAAGAGTCGCCTTGGAATTTCGATGCATCAGCCCTATATTCGCCGACATCTGTTTCTTCTTTCTGTTTATCCAATCTGATTGAAACTTGGGAAAGCGATTTGACATGAAATGAAGTAAGTAAGTCGTCTCGCCGACTTGGGTATACCATACACCAGGTGAAACAAATATTTAAAATTTCGAAAACCAAATGTATGTCTATTTAATTGTTTAATTGTTAACATGCCTCATACCATATGCTATCTCGCTCACTCTACAAACACACGAGCACTCTAGCGCCGCCACTAGCCAACGGGCAAATCTGCCCTTATGGATAGCGTAGCAAAATACGTTCATCGTATATTTTGTATGTTTCTAGTCCGATTTCAATCAAATTTGGTAGTTTGATAGAAATAGATAAGATTTATTAGTCTGCCAAATTTGATCGCGATGGTCAAAAAATTGCATGAGCCAATCGGTTTTTTCTAAATTATGGAGGCGGAAGTGGGCGTGACAACATATTAAAATATATGTATTTGTTAGTTTTCGAGAAAATCAGTTTTGTTTAATTTGCGGGGGCGGAAATGGGCGTGGTAAAATTTTTAAATAGTCAATATCTGCGCGTCTATTAAGCTAGCTTACATACCAAATTTAATGTCGGTAGCTTTCATAGTTTTTAAGAAAATCAGAGTTATGTAAATTCCGGGGGCGGAAGGGGGCGTGGCAAAAAGTTGGAACAATTATTTTCTGCGCGCTAACTAAACGAGTATATAAACCAAATTTGATGTTTCTATCTGCTATACTTTTTAAGAAAAACAGTTTTATGTAAATTCCGGGGGCGGAAGGGGGCGTGGCAAAAATTTGAAACAAACTCGATAAGCGTACATACTACACGAGACTGCATACCAAATTTGGTGGCTCTAGCTCTTATAGTCTCCGAGATCTAGGTGTTCATACGGACGGACGGACGGACGGACGGACGGACAGACGGACATGGCTAGATCGACTCGGTTTTTCATCCTGATCAAGAATATATATACTTTGTGGGGTCGGAGATGCTTCCTTCTGCCTGTTACATACATTTTGGCGACTTTAATATACCATTTCACCCTATGGGTGTATGGTATAAAAATACCTAAATGAAAATATGGTAACAGAAACATATACCTTTAATGGAAATAGTTGCTGTTATATTTGCAGTTCAAACGGTTTATTACATATACATATGTAGGTAGACCGGACAAATTAAACACAAACATGTAACGAAAAGCCATTTAAAAACCTGTGACGCAATAAATTAGATATAATGGAATCACAATAACGGGAGACCTAAGCTGCTATTTGTCTGGCTGTCGCGTCTAATATTAATAAATATCTTCAATCTGCTGTCAAACGGTGCAAAATAGTTATTGTGCGATATGCAATTAAAATACAGCAAAAACCGATTGTCAAAAAACAGATAGTGAGAGTGGAGAGCAGAGTGTAGAGAAAAAGGGGAAGAGACGAAAAGTGAAAGAGAAGGACAAATACCCCTGACAGGTAATAAAAGTAATTTATGCATGCTAAGGGTTGGTAAAAAGGTTTTTCAGGACGAAACTAGAGGAGTAGCAGCTCGCTTAATGCTGATGACGATGACACGAACTGAGTAGAAGTTGGCAGCGAAACACATGCATATTATATAATTCATACTCACTATCAAAGATCACAAATCAAATTATTATGCCTTGTGATGGCTGGCACAACATTTAGCAAGTAACAACCACCTAAAACGGGCAAAATTGCGATGAGCATAGTTAGATGCGCCGAATATTGAATGCTCTATTTCCATATTAATGTAATCTTAATCCGATTCTGAGTAGCTGCTGCTGCATGTGAATAAAAATCTGTTGTGTGGCCTTTACTTCAGTTTATACCCTTTGCCGTGATGTGTGCCAAATAAGCGCACTAAGAAATAAAAGATTGTTAAAGTAGTTACTATGAAATGTGCTGCCAAAGGTTATCCAAGCAACGATAGCAATACGAAAAAAAACTCGCAGAACAGGATATGATTTTTTATGATATCTGTGTCCAATCTCTTGATTTATTCGTCCACACGAATCAGAATTATTTTATTCAGTCGAAACAGCCCTATAGGACTGCCATTTTGTTTTCCCTTTGGCAGCCAGAGGACCGCTTCTCCTCAACTTTTCTCGTCCTTTTTGCGTTTAATTTCATACAATTGAGTGATTTATTCGTGTCACAAAATAAAAAGAATTATGAGTCTCGACAAGGCGAAATAGGGGTCGTTTTTGGTACAGCAGAATAAGAAAATGCTTGCCAAAAACCCGAATGGTGGTTGGTAAACTAAAAGCAGAAACAGGAGCAGAAGAACATCCTGCGTGGCCATTGCCCTGCCCCCTTTGTCTTGAATGACTGACAGGCTGACAGGCGCTCATTCTCTCGCCAGTTCGTCGGCGTCAGTCGTTGGTCGTTTGCTCGTGGCTCGTCGGCCATGATGGAATGGAATGGAAATGCCTGTTTGTGCGAGTAGAAGTGGAATTGCCAGGGTCTCGGTCGATACTTGAAAGTTTTCTTTGTCTTTGCTTAGTAAGAGCAATTTCTTATTAAAAGTACGTATTTGTGTTCGCTTTAACAAAGTCAACAACGATGAATGCTTATTAAGTTGGTTGTATGCTTTGACAATTTTCAAGTGTTTTGGGTAGTGAACTAATATTAATTTCGATAACAAAAAAAAAAGACATTTTTAGGCTTTGTGAAAAGTCTGCCTTTTAGCCACTTAAAATTTTTAATCAGTGAATGAAAACCAGAGGTCCAACACTTCGGCCACGCCGAGCAAGTGTTTTGGTTACTCTTGTAAGTGTGTTGGTTACTCTTACCTATAGCCGTCGTATAAAATTATTTATGAGTAGCCACAATTGAATGTTGCATTGCATACATTGTAACATACTAAATTATAATCAAAGGCTTTAACTTAAACTCTCCCTCGCCGCTGTCAGCACTCGGGCACTTTTGCTCTTTAGCCTTTGTAACGGCGAAATCAATTATTCAAATATTTTTCTTAATATTCCAATAAATACATTTTTAAATATCAAACCAGATGATTAAGAGCATAGATACTATGTGCCACATAATTATAATTATGCCGAAGACCTATTGATGCTGTCAGCGGCTAGCTTTAAAGACCAAAAATTATGACCAATAATTTAAAATTACAAAAAAGTAAACAGCTGGCATACATTTCAAAATATGCAACGATCAAATTATATGTGTGCGTCGTAGGAATGGATGTTCATTGAATGTGCCGCCGCAGTCGCAGCCAAGTATGGAAAAGAAAAGAATCTCACAAATGAAAAACCATAAATTTGATAATTGACTTTCCATAGAAACGAGGAGAACCTCGGCCCTGAATTGGCTTATATAATCGAAGAAACACATAAATCTCATGCGGGGGCCTGGAGAAAACCAGTCACTCACTTATACGACAACTGCAAACTGTGCAACGGAAATGTGCATCATAAAAATATTAAAAATTTTCCTAAGTGGAGAGTGAAATGAATAGAAGAAAATAAACGAAGAAGAAAAAGGCAGCGCAACCGTCAGGGAGTCGTTCCAGTGCATTAGACTCTTAGAATGACATTTCGGTAAAGTGTCAAGGTCATAAATCTAGTAATAGTATCACTAGCAGCGGCGCACAGTTTTCCATTTACTCTCAGTTCACTCTCATAATTTCCGTCATATTTTCAGCTGCCTGTACGCAATAGTATCTAACAAACATGCCATTTTTCGTTATGCCAAATTACCGGACGACTATGTGATTTATTTGGTGCCTGTATTGGAAACAGTCACTTATATTGCATTCTGCCGTTGCCTGCTGCTGACTTCGAGGCCTGTCCTTTTTGTAAACTTGCCTAAAACCAAACGCCGAAGCAGCATGTACCAGCTCCTAGAGTCACTGTCACTTTCATTTTCTTATCTTTCACACACGCATCAACAAGGGAGAAAGATGCTCACTTTCCCAATAGAGTTTAGCTAACTTTTGAACTCCTTTCTTCCTGTCACAGTTTTCACTGGAATCGGTGTCTTTGGTCGACATCAGCTTGTAAATCACTCAAATTTTGACATTTTGTATTTGTATGGCATTGTTTTATTGCATCTATGTGTGTGTGTGTTTGAATTTTTGAGAAAGAGGGATTATGCGGGGTGTTTATTGAATTTTCCAATATTAGGGCTATTCCATATGATAAAATGGTGCTTCATCCGCCATCATATTATCGAGTGAAAGAAAACGAAGAAATTTCTACTACTTCACTTCTTGCCTTTTGTGAAGTGGATTTTCCACTGTCAAAATATGATTAGTTTGCTTTAGTCAATGCTTATTCGTCCATTTCAGCTAATAACCCACAAGAAATTTTTGATATAGAGACAAAAATAAAAAAAAAACAGGAATACACAATACGGGCAGGGCTGTAGACAGCATTTAAAAAGGTCAGAATAAAAAGAAGCGATGGTTTTGAGATATTATACCAAGTACATATTTGTATTTTTCATATGTTAATGGATTGGGTGGAGCTCGATTTGAAAGTATATTTTGCACTCGTCGTTGTTGCTGGGCCAAATATTTACAGATTGCCGTGTCTCTATAGTGTCTGTTGAATATTGTTAAGAATTTTTTGAATATGAGCCGGATATACCACGAGAGAGCTTACATATGCGTATAGGGTGTTAGCGGCGTTCAAATCAAATTGAAACATTTGAAAAGCACCACAAAAAAGGCAATTAACTAAATCCGCACTGAAAGAAACGAAAGAAGATGTGGTATCCCACCCATTAGGCTTATACTTTCTGCTATGGCGGTTGACATTAAAATATAATTGCGACTATTTAATGCCATTAAAGTCACTGAGACGATTAATGACTGATGTCGGTATCGCTTAGAAAATACAGGGGAATCTACGCAAGGATTCAAGTGTACAAAAGAAAGCAAGGCAAGGACAGACGGTCAGCAATGCGCACTCGTGCCTGGGATTGATAGAATGATTTAATGTCGCCAATAAATGGACGACGAACAAAACGTGCGACTCATTCGAAATTTACGAAGAGCAGCCTAAAGCAGTGCCCGCATAGATGATAACATAATGGTTGCCTTGGATGTCTGAGAAATGCCAAGATGGCCGACGCGTCGCATTATTTTCGGGCTTGTTCATCGCATGCTCAACTGACATTTAATGTGTCAAATAAGGGTTACTCCCACCCCTGGAGAGATTCAAGAGTGGAGTTGCCTTTCATCATCATCCACTTTCTCGGGCTGGCAACTTTTATGTGAAATTGATATCCGCTGAGAGAGCATGCGGCATCGACGTCATGAAATGTATCGGAAAAGGAGTCCTGTTTCTGATATTCTTCTCTCTCCTTGGCATGCATCCGTGTGTGCGTACATAAATCTGTCAGTTTGCTTTTCTTTTTGTCACTGCTCGAATGTCAATTCACACAAAAATTATGATCCTGAAAAGTAGATTATCCTTGATTTATCGCCGCATCATTCGAAAGTTGAAATTGCCTTTCGCACAGGCAGCGGGCCAGATAGAGTGTTTGAAACAGAAAGGAAGAGAAACGAATGGAAAACATGTATCTTTTGTTGCCAGCCTGTATCGCTGCTGTGCATTTTCATCTGTCAGTCCCTCGAGTCAGCATCAGAGTTTGAATTCCATCTACGCACACACTTTATTTGTTGACATTTCTCCAGTTTTTGGTTTTATTTTCTTTGGGGTCCTTCTTCAATTTGGTTTATTTATGTGGCTTTACCCTCGTGTATCTTTCTCCCAGATAACAGAAGACATCAAATCATTTTCCACATTTGAGTGAAAGTATCTGTCGGATACACACATTGCAAGTGCCCATCACTATGCGTCCTGCTCTTTCAGGGGTCCTATCCTTGGGCGGTAATAAATAAAATTAAATGTGCTTTTGTTTGAGCCAATTGAATTATGTGCGTGTGAACGACTCGTTTTCATCCTCATCGCTATTCAGTTTCTCGTACAAGTTCTTTTTTTCTTAATTTAAAACTACAATTCGTAAACAGTGCGTAAATCTGCCTCTGATGTCCGTTCAACTTTAATTGCTTTTGAAATAAAAGGTTTCGGCTTTCATCCTAATCAGTATCCTAAGCTTACATTCATATGTTGCAGTGTGAGCTCCAAGTATAGACATATTTATAAATATATAGAATTCAAATTTATTTAATATTCCAGAAATTATTTCCTTCGTTTGTTAACACAAATAAATAAAAAAAATATCAAAGAAGCTAACATCACCTATGGCGAAGTTTATATACCCTTGCAGTCCTTGGTAATAATAATTTTACATGTTTGTTTTCTGCAACTCAATTCATCAATGTACAAACAAAACAATTTTACTCTCTATTTTACAATTTGTTCTTCTTCCCTTATTCCCAAAGCAAAGCAACGCACGCATACACATACAGTTCATGTAGCGTTGCGTCTGTGTGTGTTATATTTATCCGATCACATTCATATTTTGGGATCTGGGGTTCTACATCCAATATTATCACATATGTAAATTTCATAGCATACTCCGATTTTTATGAAAATGTTTCTTCTAGTTCTTCTAGAGCTATATGATATAGTGGTCCGATCCTTATGAATTTCATACTTTATTTTTCCCGCGTAATAAAAAACCTCGAAACAAAATTTCAGACCGATAGCTCTTAAGACGGCTGAGTAAACAGACGGACGGACAGACGGACATGGCTATATCGACTCAGCTTCTCATGCTGATCAAGAATATATATACTTTATGGGGTCGGAAACGTCTCCTTCTGTGCGTTACAAACATCTGACCAATTTTATAATAACCTCTGCAAGGGTATAAAAAATATGTAAAAATCTAACGGTCGGACCAAATGTTTATGTATGTATGTATGTATGTACAAATATAAATACATACACTCCCAGTGAAACACATCTATAAGCATTACATGCCTATTTTGATCAAATTTGGGTTGTTGCTATTTGTATAACAAATATTGGTGTAACATATTTAATTTCTAAAAAATTGCGGAAGGCAATGAGTTTTTATACCATACACCCATATGGTGAAATGGTATATTAAAGTCGCCAAAATGTATGTAACAGGCAGAAGGAAGCTTCTCCGACCCCATAAAGTATATATATTCTTGATCAGGATCAACAGCCGAGTCGATCAAGCCTTGTCCGTCTGTCCGTCCGTCCGTCTGTCCGTCTATCCGTATGAACACCTAGATCTCGGAGACTGTAAGAGCTAGAGCCACCAAATTTGGTATATAGACTCGTATAGTATGTAAAGGGATCAAGTTTATTTCAAATATTTGACACGCCCCTTTACGCCCCAGCTATTTAAAAAAACCGTTTTTCTCAAAAACTATTCCAGCTAGAGACACCATATTTGGTATATATATTTGTTTAGTAAATGCACACATTTTGTATGTATAAAAATTTTGCCACGCCCTTTTCCGCACCCGTAATTTGAAAAACTTGATTATCTCCCGTATTTTTTTACCTTATGCAATCAAATTTGGCATACTTAAATTTGATACTAATATCTAGCAAAATAGCAAATTAAATCAAAATCGGACAAAAAACAGTCGAGTTATGCATATAAACGTTTTTCCATAAGGCCGGAGTTGGCCGTTGGCTGGTGGGGGCGCTAGGGTGCTCGTATGACTGAGTGAGCGAGATACTAAGAAAAAGGCGCAAGAAAAATTTGTTGTCAAAACTTTTTGATCGGGGGTTGTAGAATGAGCAAAGCGCCAGTATATTGCGGCACAACTGTCAAGTTGTTGCTTTTCTTCTGATTGGGTATCCATCATGAACAAGTAAAACCGGAATCTTCAATTGTATCTGTATTTGTAAGTGTATCTCTGGGCATCGGCATCCATGTTTGTGGTTGATGATGAAGATGGTGGGAATGATGATGCGCTTACCATTACCGTCTACCATCTTCGGTCATTTCAACTTCTGCCTTATTTTGATTGCGTGTAGTCCTCAATCCAATCGCAACTTTCAGAGAAGAATGTACCTGCGCATCAATCGACCATAAATTAGCATTTCAGTAATTTGGTTAAATTCGTTGTTCGAAATTAGTATCCAATGAGCTGATGTTGCCATTTCTACACTTCTTTTAATTTGAAAACATTTCCATCCTAATGAATAGTTGCTCCCCGTGGCCATTAGTTTTGGACAGTGCAGACTGGTTTATTTAGAATTTTTCGTTTAAATTTATCTTACTGATTGATTTATTTTATTTATGAAGAAAATATTCGGAGTTTGAAAGAATTCCTTGAAAAATAAATAATGTTTCAAAACGTTGTTAAACTCTGGAGGCCCTGACAAATCTCATAATAAACGCCATTTTTATACTATTCACCATTGATAAGCTGGAAAAACAAGTGTTTTTAACTAGTTTTTTTTTTTGGTAATCGCGTTAGAAATTAATCTGGTTGGGAAAGTTAAAGAAGTGCTAGAAATTTAAATGAAATAAGACCACAAAACAAACGAAAAGCATTAAGAACCTGGCAGGCGATTAGGTTCTCAGCATTTGTGGGACTTAAAATCGATTAACAGAACGCGCAGGTCGGGGAGGCGATTGGAAAAAAATATATATTGTGGAATGTCAAAGGAAGCAGAAACAAAATGAAGACCCAGACCAAAGAATCTTGGCCATAAAAATGATAAAAAGGGGAAAAAAATTTCGAGAAATATCTTGCCACAGCTTCTCAAGGTGGAGACGAAGTCGATAGTGGAGTATTCCACTGTCTATGCCACAAATCAACTGAGAAGAAGGATGCAGGCTGAGGCTGAACGACTGTCCGCGGTGTCTGTCTTTGCTCCAACCATTCGTTCGACTTGCTTGATTCCCGCTGCAGGGCGTCCAACAGCAGCGTCATAATCACACGGCTGCATAGAGAGAACAAGAGACAGAGTATTTCTCCTCCAGCTTCTCGATAATTATGACTGGAAATAAATTGTGTATGATTGCTTGATTGGCGATTTATTGACTCACATTATTGGGAGCTGCCGTAAGCCGTCGCCACAACGCATCTTTGCCAATATGTGTTATTGTATATGTATGTACATGTATGTGTGTGTGTGAGTGCAAGTATGAGTGCATCTGTGAGTGTCCATAATCGATGCTGCTCTGACAGCGTATTATTCACCATAAAGTGTATATATATTGTTTTTTTTCTTACAATGCGCCATGTAGCAGACTTGCACTAATAGGATTGTAAATGCAGCAAAACCGGAAGCTATTAAATCGAAAATCTTATAGCAATCATTCGCACATTCCCAAAAAAGAAGGTAGGCAACAGCACCTGGTCTAGATTTGTCAACCAGGTTTGTATAAGCAATGAATTAAATAGTATAATTAAAAGAAACTAGAAAGTGGGTAAGTTTGTCGGTGCCTTAATACTTGTAACCGAAAGAAATTGCAAATAACATTTTGCCGTATATTTAAACATCGCATTGGACGGGAAATTCATTTCACTTTCTTTCGTAGTTCAAGGAAAAAAGTGCTTTAGTACAAATCAGTATCGTAAAATGGCATCTGCCAAAACGCTAAAAAATTCCTTAAAAAATTCAGAATTGTAATTGGGCCCAAAACGAATGTTGGGGCTAAATTGAATTTTTATACCATGCACCCATAGAGTGAAATGGTACATTAAATTCGCCAAAATGTATGTAACAGGCAGAAAGAAGCTTTTCCGACCGGCCTTGACCGTCTGTCCGTCCGTCCGTCTGTCCGTATGAACACCTAGATCTCGGAGTCTATAAAGGCTAGAGCTACCAAATTTGGTATGTAGACTCGCGTAGTATGTAAAGTGAACAAGTTTAATTTAAATTTTGCCATGTCACGTGCCGCAATTTAAACAAAAGAGTTTTTTTCTCAAAGACTGTACTAGCTAGAGACAAAAAATTTGGTATGTATACTCGCTTAGTGAAGGCGCAAATTTTATATTTTGTAAAAATGTTGCCACGCCCCCATTTGCTCATTTTGTTTCTTATGCAATCAAATGGCACACATAAATTTGGTATTAATATTTTTTTTTGCATAACACAGTTGGCCGTTGGTAAGAAGGTGCTAGGGTGCTCAACAGAATTGTTGATAAATACATATGTAAGTGCTTTCGTTATTATAAATTTAAAATATACCTGTTGTGAGCAATGCGGTGTCCAAAATATAATCTGCGATTTCGTTGCAGATTATTGTAATGTAGAAAGATTTTAGAAAAAAAGTCATAAACAAAAGCATCTGTAAAAAATCGCTGCAGCTAAGATGATCACATTTGCGGACCATAATCTGAATAGAATAACTTGTAAATAACTGAAAATTTTCTGCCTTGAATTACTTGGGGCCGAGAAAATCCGAACTAAAGTGCAATGAAGTAAGTAAGTCGTCTTGCCGACTTAGATATACCATACACCAGTAAATCAAATATTTCAACTTTATCAAACAAATGCATTTGCACATGCTTTTTACAAGCATATCTTAGTATCTCGGTCACTCAATCATACGAGCACCCTAGCGCCCCCACCAGCCAACGGCCAACTCCGGCCTTATGGAAAAACGTTTATATGCATAACTCGACTGTTTTTTGTCCGATTTTGATCAAATTTGGTATTTTTCTAGATATTAGTATTAAATTTAAGTGTTCCAAATTTGCATAAGGTAAAAAAATACGGGAGATAATCAAGTTTTTCAAATTACGGGTGCGGAAAAGGGCGTGGAAAAATTTTTACACATACAAAATGTGTGCATTTACTAAGCGAATATACATACCAAATATGGTGTCTCTAGCTGGAATAGTTTTTGAGATAAACGCTTTTTTTAAATAACCAGAGTGCCGGGGCTAACTTCGACCGCGTCAAAGTTTGTATACCCTTGCAACTTTTTTGGTAATTCGTTCCTTATTTATAGCCATCAAAGTAGAAAAAAAAGACTTATGTTTGCAAAAGAACGGCGATATTGATTAAAGTCACTGTTTTCCACCGATCGTTCCGATGGGAGCTTTATAATATAGTCACCCGATCTTTATCGAATTCGGCACAGTCTTTACCAGATATATTAAACTAACAAATGTTTAATTTGAAAGCAATCGCGTTAAAAGTAGCGAAGTTATTTCTAAAAGTCACTGTTTTCGGCCGATCGTTCCTAGCTATATGATATAGTCACTCGATCTTGATCAAATTTGGAATAGTCGTTTGTTAGTGTAATAAAGTCATAAATATTTAATTTTAATACAATAGCCTAGAAAATAACGAAGTTATTGAGACAAGTCACTGTTCGTGACTTCGCCGTTTGTATGGGAGCTATATGATATAGTGGTCCGATCCGGCTAAGTCCCAGATATACAACCCCTGCAGTGTATACAAGCCTACATGCAAAATTTCAGCTCTGTAGCTCTTACGGTCTAGGAGAAGTTTGCGTTGATCCAGACGGACGGACGGACGGACATGGCTATATGAACTCGTCTCTTCATGCTGATCAAGAACATATATACTTTATATGGTCGGAAATGCTAATAAAAACAGCTAGGTATTTCACCGTTTTTCGAATAACGGACGTGCCAATTGTTTGGCGTACATACTTTACGAGCTTACGCACCGGATTTGGTGGCTCTGGCACTTAGATCCTTAGATGCACCAGATGCGGATGAAATGACAAACATGGATTGGCCGATTAACTGACTGACGTTTAAAAATGATTTACACAAATTTTCGGACTCGGATTTTGATTATTTTTTTTCAATTCACATTTTTTACTTGGGTCTGTGTTGAGTAAACTTTTTAAACTTGCAAAACCATTAAAAACGCATTTTTAAGTTTTGGTGTTTTCAATATTAAATTCTCAATCCAATGTTGACCAGTTTAATACACTATTTATTTATTCGTAGCGTCAAAAATGTTTGGCATTTCTTAAAAACCATTTTCCATTTCATTGGTGAATGACCTAAAAAATGAATATATTCAAGTGCAACTTCATAATTCCATGAACATTTTCAGCTCGACCATACACAATAAGTAAATGCAGTTGAATACACAACAAACAGACGGTTCAACTTCGGTGCTGAACGTCAAAAAAGCTACAATGCAGCAGTGGCATAGTTATAGTACACTGGCGCAAGCATTTGCAGAGACTCACCAAGAGGACGCCCAAAGACTTTGGCATACCGGTGCATATTGACTGGCAGTGCAGCTTGTGCAACAAGTTTCAGTTCCTGCTGCTGTGCCGTGGCCGATGCAGCTGTCCGGCTTTAATTGACAGCGACAATCGTGGTGGGGCGAACCCACCCACCTAACATTTAACATACAATGCACACACACTCACTCGAACCATCGTGGATTTGAGATTATTTCAGTGCGTTGCCCACAATTGATTCGGACAATGTGGCTAACAATCGACAATATTTCCCCCATTTCTGTTCCTGTCTTTTGCAGGCAGAAGGCCTGTTTGTGCCAAATTCTACGATCATTTTCCTCAGTAGATAAAATTGTCTGTTTTAATATAAAAAGGGTATTTGGTATATCAGACTTAATGACTCGAATCTGAGCTTGTTTTTTTTTTTATATACATATTTTGTGTATACTTTTGTGAACACTCATTCAACTGGTTGCCGTTTTCAGTAGGTGCTGAACCGTTGTCCCTTTGCAATGTGGAAAATTTTTGTTGAACTTGAATTTCAGCTTGTCCTTTAAATATTTTACATCGAATTTATTGCATCATTTTTGACAATGTCTTGATGAGGTATCAGAATATTTAAGTATAAACAATTGAGAATGGTAATCCAAAAATCGAAAAGCGACAAATTTAGTATACATTTTATAAGTATCTTTAACTGATTGGATACAAAGGGAAATCCTTTAAATGGCCGCAGTTCATGAAACTACGAATGGCGCTGCCTTTGATCTTGTTTGGAGTTTTCCAGACTTGTGATAAATATCTACGACGTGAAACAAAGTGGATTCCCGAATGGGGATTATAATTTGTACAACATATTAAATTGTCATAAGAAATTGAGGAAATGCGCAGCAATTCTTTTGAACTCAAGAGTTAATAAATTTTCATATTTGTTTGTGAAATTCTTGCCTTTTGTTAAAGAGCAAACAACTCGCCCCCCATTTTCAATCTAGCTCAGCATTTATCTACCGGATACATTTTTATCTCTAGCACGAAACGCAATTATTGCTCCTCTGCGGCGGTGGTGGCGGCGGCAGCCGAACAATTAAGAAATGAACTATCGCTATCTGTGCGACGGCAACCAGGTGGATGCAGTGGGGTCCCAATTAGCCACCGATATTTGCCCAAGATCAGCAAAGCTTAACTGAAATCTGACTCTCTCCATCCACAAATCGTTTCACAATTGTTGGTTGAGTTTTCATTTTTAGCCTTTTTAATTATCCCAAATTTAAAGCAGTGTTTACACAATTTATGAGTGCCTTCCGGTTGCAAAATTACCTGTAAGTTAGAGCACACATCCACATTTAATTTGGTAGCTCAGTTGGACCCATAATAATATATGTATGTATTGCAATTTTATCAAATAAGTACTCATAATCGAAATAAAATTTAACAACAATAATAGAGCTGGTACTTCGGTCGTTTAATGTAGTCCACTGACAATGATCTTTTGAATTCACGACCCCATTTTTATACCCAGGCTAGAAGGAAGCATCTCAGAATGTATAAAGTATATATACTCTTGATCAGCACGACGAGCTACAGAGTTGAAATTTTGCATGTAGGCTTGTACATACTGCACAGTTTGTATCACTATATCACTATATCATAGCCTGTTTATAGGTATAAGTGTGTTGAACAAAATCGGGTGACTATATCATATAGCGCCTATATGAACAATCGGTCGAAAACAGTGACTTCATCAATAATTTGGTTGGTTTTTATTGTTATGAAAATGTATACTCTCTGTTAAATACAAAAACACTTTTAAAATCTTTTTCCACCTTGACGGCTATAGGTAGGGAAAGAGAACCCAAAAATTTTGCAAGGGTATACAAATTTTGACGCGGTCGAAGTTAGCTCCAGGCCCTCTGGTTTCCTCTAAAAAGAGATTATATGTATTTTAATGAGTTATCAGCGACGCAAAAAAGCAAGCATATTCGATTATACATACATATATGTATGTTCATAATGCCGATATGGCTCTCTGTTTGTATATTTAGCATCAAACACTTAATTTGGTTAAAATGAAATAATGTTAGATAGAAAAAAAATTATTCCTTATCCACAATAGCTTCTTGGATAATAGTTTTCAAATTTGATCTTTTAATAAATTTTTATGAAATTAGTCAATAAAATCAATTAAAATCAAATGCAAGTATTAGCGGCCAATATAAATTTGTTTTTTGTAGGAAAAATTCATAACGATTAATTTCTCAATAAAAATGCGATACCAGTTCATATGTGGCATGTGCATATGGAGCAGACACAATAAGTAAAACAAACCACAGTAAACCAACAGAATAACGAAAAACAAAAAAGGCACAAAATACAGAAATCAAATCGAATGAAAAACGATAAAAATCGCACAACTGTCCGGAGACCGCCGGAGGCCGAATGCAAATACTCCGATTTGAAATGTTGCAACAATAATTGTCACAAATTGAACTCATGTCATGATTTGCGACCGGGCCAGCTTGGTAAGGGGGGATTGGGATTGGAGACTGTAGATTGAGGTGGGATAGAGTGACAGTTAAGAGGTAGAAATACGATTGCATGACAGGTGCAATTTACTCAAAGTAGTCTATAGAATAAAATTGTCGACAAATACGGCATTGGAATGGTTTGCAATTTAATAGGAGTCACTCTGGATTTTATTTTTCACAAAACTATGCGTAACAAGTCACACATTTATGTACATAAATATGTTTAAAATTAAAGACGTTCTTATTGGCCGATCATTAGTGTTACAGTTCATTTGAAGTATAAATTTCGACGCAATGCTGCCTTACAGTGCATTATTAAATCGTACATCTATGGCGTATTGCGAGCCCGGTCTATGCCGCACCTGTTCGGCAATTTGAAATGAGGTTGTGAACCCAGCTGTAGTTTTTTTTTTTTTCAAAGTTACCAGCAACAACACTAGCAACAGCACCAACAACAACCACTCTCGCAAACCCATTTGGTTACCTCTTAGCCGGTTTTCCATCATGCCCCTTCTCTTCTTGGTCGCTTGGGCGCCTCTGCGTTGCTTAGAGACGATTTTCTTTCTGTGGCCACCAAAGATCTTGCAGCCCAACAGGCTGTATTTTTGCCATACGGTTTGGTACGGGGACCGGCTGGTTCACTGGCCAACACCACTGGAGATTGATGTTTGCTGCCTCTGACATTTGTTTAGCGCGCGATCTCTCCGTGCATCTCATTCGCACTCACTGCGATTGAGAGTTGCTGCACGAAAACTGGTTTTCGGGCCACATTTTTCGCTGTGTGATTTAAACGATTTTTTGCATTCAAATGGACGCCCCGCTTTGCAACAGCGGCTTTTCTGTAGATTTACTGGATTTTCCACTAAGCTGAAAAATTGCACTGTTCGATCTTGTAAACAAATTCATTAAGTTGCACAAATATTTTAATTATTTTGCTTATTGTCTTGATCAGAGATAATTTATGAGTATGTGCATTAATTTAGAGGTATTCTCTAAACATATCAAATAAAGTGATGAAAAGAAAAGTAAATCCAACGCTGTTTTCTTAATCTGCTAACACAATAATATCGTTCTCCAACTCGAAAAGCATTAGCAATTGTTCTACCATGCACGCGTATTGTGAAATGGGATTTTTATATGTAATATCCCATCAACTATTTCCAAGGGCGCTTACATGATTTTCGGAAGCAAAACTAAATTTTATATGTTAAATAATCCTTGAAGAGATCATTGCTAACAATCGGCAAACTGGGAATTGTGTGATGGTTTTTAACTTTAAATGTTTTTGGCATAAACAATAAACACCAATATTCAAGACAAGACTAATGATTTTTAAAAATTACCCATGTCCATTTTTTGAAATGGTTTCCTCTAGGTCACTCACGTGACATTATTAGTCATTACATTTGTATTTAAGCTAAGAATACAAGCTTAAAAAATAAAAGTAAATCATGGAAATAACTAATTTACATGACGAATTTTGGAAGAGAAGCTCTACGGTAAGATATTTTTATACCATGCACCCCTAGAGTGAAATACACATAAAGTATATAAAGTATAAAAGAATCCGGTTATAACGAATCCGCTTATAACGTCCGTCCGGTTATAGCGACTAAAGTTCGATGAGTGATTGGTTGGTCCCAATACAAACTTATATGAAAGGGCCTCCGGTTAGTACGTCTTCCAGATATAACGATGAAAATCGTCGGTCCCTTGAGCGTCGTTATAACCGGACTCTACTGTATATTCTTAATCTACCTAGAGCTAGAGCCTCCAAATTTTGTATGTAGACTCGTGTAGTATGTAAATGTATGAAGTTAATTTTACGCCACCAGAATTTAAAAACTGTCTCAAAAACTAGAACAACCATAGACATAAACTTTGTTATATATACTCGTTTAGTTAGCACGCAGAAACTAATTGTTCAAACTTTTTACCTCGCCCCTTCCGCACCCGGAATTTTCATAAAACAGATTTTCCTAAAAACTATAACAGCTAGAGACACTAAATTTGGTTTGTATTCTGGCTTTATAGACTCGCAGATATTGATGTTTAAAAATTTTGCTCCGCCCACTTTCATCCCCGCAATTTCAATAAAACTATTTTTCTCGAGAACTAAGAAAGCTAAAGTTACCAAATTTTATATCTAGACTGGCTTAGTGTGCGCACAGATTATTAATATACAAATATTTTGCCACGCTTACTTTTTTTAATATTAATAATTAATCTTATTTATTTATACCAAACAACTACATTTTATTTTATTTTATTAAATAATAATATAATTATATGAAACAAGAGTATTACAGAAATATTGTAAGCTGTGCTTTAAAGTCGACACTGGGCTATATCCGTTCGTAGTGTGAGTTTGTTTTGACGTAGACATGTCCATGCATCTCCGAATAGGCTAAATAGATGCATTCCCATGGATCTAACGCAATGGAGAACGCCACCGCAGACTGCAGCTGTCACCAGTCGTAGCTAGTCACTTTTTCTTTTGCAGTCAGCCAACTTCGTATTTGAGGTGTAAAGTGGCCTTTTCTGCTCAGCCATCTTAACAGGTTAATTCGCACAGTTTCGGCCTGAAGTACAGTGGATGAAATGAATTGCCGGTAAATTTGTAGTTTTACAGTATTAATACAATCAACTTCGCACATGGATGAAGCATTGAAATGTCCGTTAACAACAATGCACCGCCAAATCGGCAACATGTTGGGGCCGCCTCGGTATACGGTTTCCCCGTATAATGTAAAGACCGATAGAGCTTGGAGTCGGGCCGCATGAAGGTGTCATTTGTTGCGGACATGTACCTTCCGACTTGGCTGGACAACGCCACGCTAGCGATGGCAACGTTGACAACAACAGCATTGGCAAATGCAGCATTCATCGACGACAAAAGCCTGAAACGAGTATCTAATGATGTTGCACAGTGGATCGAATCACTCATATAATAGATTAAACAAAGGTTCAGGTGATTTGCAATTGCAACGAAGTGCATTCCTTCAACATTTTAACCGTAGGAATTGGTAAAGAGAGTAATAGGATGAAGCTTAAAATTCAAAGCATGACATTACGTGAATTTCCTATCCACCATGGACAATACTAATTGTTTTGATTTCACCCTGTTCTTTCCTGTTACGAGTTGTCGCAGTTGGGTCATTGTTTTCGTTTCTGTTCTTTTTTTACAAATCTGACATGTTTAAACAATTTATAAGAGTTTCCTTGCGCCCTCATCGCTTTAGCAACTAATTTCGTTGCAAAATTTTCATGGACACATTCAAAGTATGCACCATGGGTTAGACGAGCACCTGGACCACCAGGTGTTTCCCTCGTCCACCTCAGGCACCTATTCAAAAAGTGCGTGTGTCAAAGTGCGTGCGTGGTAGGTGACATTTGTTAGCTACTACGACTTGCATTGGTGTGGTATGCCGTAGCGGAGGGGCGCCGACTCACAGCAGTATCCGTGTCCACGTCAGTTTCCCTGACAGTTGTCAGTGGGGCTTTGATAATTTCATTTTGTCCCACTAGCCTCTTCTGCGATTTCAATGGAGCGATTTCAATAGAGTAACACATTTTGTTAGGATAGATTTTGAGCTTGTGTTGTGAGATTCAGTCATCAGTTTAAGCAATAATGCACATATAAAGTTATTCGTTTATTTGACTCAGAAACCTGCGAAAAAGTACATATATACACGAATTCTTGGTCAGGCCTCTCTAAAAGGGTTCAGTTTCCTTTGCCTCGACGAAATTCAGGGTCCCCACAGTCAATACTCAATCGAAGTCGAGCATCACAAAATAAAATGCCCAACAACCGACAAACATTCTCAGCCGTCGACATTTTTGAAGTTGTATTTTTTGTCTTTGCGTTAATTTATAGTCACTGATTGGGGCGTTATTCTTATTGATCCAGGCCATAAATTAAGAGAACCCCTGACATGCCACATACATTACCGACATTTTAGCGTTTGATTTGTTATTTATCATATGAACGACAGAACGAGAGAGAGAGAGGAACACAGAAAAGGAGATACACAAAAAGAAAGAGAGACATATCAAGAGAGGGAGGAAGATGGAGGCGATGACGATGACGACGACGAATCTCGTGGCATCTGATCGGATAAGCTCCATCTCGAACTCGGCCTGCGGCTTACCTGTAAAACTAGTTTTCAGTTTTCAACATTTTTTTGTATCCATTTGTTCTGTTTTTTTTTTCTTTTCTCATTTGCCTGCTGTTTTAATGATGAAATATACATTTTGAGTTTAATATATCACATCGAATGGCGGGCAGGCGAATGTTAATTTGTTTTTTTCAATGCGAAGCTGTTTCGTATTTGTGTTATTTATTTTTATTTCTATGTGTATTTTTTTTTTTTTAAATTTTGATTTATTTCATTTTGAAATTAACATTCGATTGAGTAACGAACTGTCGATCTTCTTTGGTGCGCAACGAATTTGTGTTCATTTAAATATTGATTTTTAGGTAGCCAAAGTAGCTTGTTTAATATGCAAAGTCAGTTGATAAGTCAAAGACTAAACTCGTCGATTTGACTTTGTTCTTTTTGTGGCTCTTAAGTTTTTTTGCGCTCAAAGTGTGCGTGGATTTTGAGTGATTAATGAAAATTATGGCCAGCAAGCGAACTAATGAGTTTAATACCACAAAATCCATTAATTATACACAAAAAATGTCCCCGGCAACGTTGACATTAAAGCATCATCAAGAGGGGCAAAGGCCGACAGCGGCTTCGGCGACAGAGTTGCAGATGTAGACAGAGCCGACCTCTATAATTAAAACAAAACCTTAGACTAATACAAAATACCGACGAAACAGAAGACAAAGAGCAGGCATCAGTGGTGAAGCTACTTCATCACCATCCCAGAGACCCAAATGAGCGCTGATGATTGCCATTTAAATGAAATCTTGATCGGGCAACCTCTCAGCGACTGTTGCACACTGGGCTCCATCTACATTTATAATGGTCCAAAAATTCGGGAGTAATCCATCTGCTCTCAATTTGTACATTTCGCTTTGAGCATTTCGAAGACAATAGTTGGTCTACGATTATTCACAATATTTTTTAAATATTTTCTTGCAATATTGAAACCAGGGTGCAGCATCACAGTCTCATTTTGATGTGCCAGAGAGAGACAGGGAGAAAGAGCAAGAAAACGAGAGAGCTCGAATCAAAGTTACCAATTTAATATCGTAAAAAGATACATCCGATAATTTATGAAACATAAATAACCAAAACAAAAATACAAATCATTTGTGCGATGACAGTTGCTGCGTCTGTTTTTCAATAGCTTTTAAAATTGATTCCGTTGCTCGTCGTCGTCGTGTTGATGTTGATGGCGTCCGTCTTCGTTTTTATACCCAGCATTAGTAACAGGGTATATTGGAGTCAGTTGGAATTGCAACGTTATATTATTAAATCAAATCTTGCTGCTATAGGGACTTACATAGAAAACTCCCATTTGCCCCCATTTTGTAACACAATGTTCTTCTTTTTGTTCCCATCCCCCTCCCATTATTTACAACATTCGAACTTATTTTTTTCGCTAGGAAGCGAGCTATTACTCTGCATTTATTTGGCCACAATGTGTAGTATGTATTGCCCGTCTCGTATTAATAATAACAAATTTTATAGGATATGGCGAAGGTTGAGACTCAAACCGGTTAAGGGATTTTGTTTTTCTGGTTGCTGTTGGAGTCCAGCTGACGTCTGCTCATTATTATTGGTCATCCGCGCTCGGTCAGCTCTTTTAAGATATTTTGTTGTTGTTTCTTTTCTTTTCTTTTTTAGGTTCGAAGCCGCCGTTTCATCTTGGGATTTGTGTTTCAATTTATGTAAATTACGCTCTGGAGAAGGAAGTCACTCAAGGCGAGAGAGTCGGAGACCCCGACGAATTATGAATTTACTGGCACTGTGCCTCTATAGGATTTTTGTTTTATTTTTATATCTTGAAAATCATTTGATTTGCTTTCATTAAAATCAGAACTGAAAAATAAACAGAATCGTGGGCAGTAAAAGCTTTTAATAATCTTGATGATATTCACGTTTCCAGTTTTTAATTTTAAGGTTTTCAGGTCTTTTTTTTTTATTATTTTTCTTTTCTTTTTGTTAAACAGTCGTAAAGTTGATTTGTGTTTGATTTTTATGATATTTAAGTAATTCTATGCAAGCGTTTTCTAATCCTTGCATAAATGACCTTTTAGTATCATCGCCATTCCTTCGCTCATCTATCTAAGCTATTTGATGGGTCACTCTTTCAAACAGTGTTAATTTGACAAAATTCTCAAGATCATCAGTCAGTTAGTAATGGCATTGCATTTGTTCCAGCTGTTCTAGCCTCAAATAATTTAATACCGCCTTCAGACTCGGTTGTGTGCCGAATCACAAATCAAGTGTGAAATATATTCAAAGAGCGATAAAAGAGCTGCGCCAAGAAAACCACACCACAAGCAGGCTAAGAAAAAAACTAGAAAATATGTATGTATAAATAGGAATATATACAAAAATGAAGATGTAAATTATAGAAATGAGAAGCACTGACCAGACCGAGTGCAGAGCTAGTTACAACATGGCAGACGAAGCAAGTGGCAAGAGCCCTTTCAGAACACCAGAGGCAGGTAAATATATCAATCTCCACGATGTATCTAACATGGCGAGCAAGAAGGAGAAAGAGCCAGCCATAGAGATACAGGAACCAAAAATATATTGAGAAAGAGAGACAGATAGAGACAGAAACTAAAAGAGAGAGAGGAAGATCAAGAGAGAGATAGTGAGAAGGGAGTAGCCAAGTGCATATGCACAGTATATAAGAAACACCCTCCCAGGCAAATGATTGATTGCTCATCATTTTTCATTCTTAATGAAAATGCACCCCGCTGGCATGAGTTGAGTTTACTGGCTCCTTTCGCTCTGGTTGGCTGACAGTCTGAGAGGTGTATCTGTATTTGTAAATGAATACCGATACGTACATATACATATGTATACTCGTGTGCCTGTGTCTGTGCCTGTGCTTGTACATACGGCACACCTGAGCCAGGGTCTGACAGCCAGAAAGGTGCAAAGGTGCGATTATCGCGACTGACTGACTGCCGTGGCGGAGGCAAGAAGGAGAAGGGCACATTCAAAAGCTTGGCCAAATTCCTCATTGGAAAAAATGGCTGCTAGGACACAAAACAGAAAACAAGATGGGCCGCTGCCGGCGCATACCGTCCTCTTGCCCGCCTGCCAGTCAACTGTCAACTGTTTTATGCCGTGGCATGCTATGTATCATCTTCTGGCAGTTATTAACCTTTGTCCCTTCTTTTCCTGCTCCTGTTCCTGCACATCGCATTGTTTACATGCACTAGATATCAAGGCGATGTGTGTGTCTTTCTTAAGCTACTGCGATATTTTTTGTTTCCTCCTGCTGATTTTTCAAGCTCCTGAATAAAAAAAAATAATTTTTTTTTTAATATAGATGTTAGCCACTATAAATATGTATATGTACATATGTACATATACATACGTACATGGCAGAAATCTGTTAATTTTGCAGTCGGACATTATAAGCTATTGTTTTAGTTAAAAATTTTTTAAATACCCTGGATATATGTATAATCTTTGCATTATATCCAAGATCCACGATTGTCTCTATTGGGAGAGGTCAGAAGAGGTTTCACCGTAAAGCACGTAATCCAATGGTGTGTAAGGGTATAATTAATTCGTCTGGTCTACGCTAGCAATCGGGAATTCGTCCTATTTTAGTAAATTACAAACATTTTCAACTGAGTTGCGACATGGACATCGAGCTTGGCATCATGGCAGCCATTTCTGGTGCTGCCTCATCCTCAACCTCAGCTGACTGCCAGCGCGCATCATCATTAATCATTTTTATTTGCACGCCGCCGCATTTGTTGGCATTTTCTGTTTGAAATGCGCCCTGTTTGGGTGACAGGAGATGGGGTTGGCGTTAGTGTTGTTGTCGGATTTTTGTTGCTTTTCCTGTAAATGGGCGGGCAGTAGGCAGCGTCCCACCCTCGTCAACAAAATATACAGCAAGTTTGTCAAATGGCCCGACTTAACAGCCCACCCAACGCCTGCCACCCACCACCCATCACACACCAAACTCGTCCGCCATCATCCTCCTCCTCATCATCATCAGAGCAAACAACAAAACATGGACAGTAAATTGTAACCGTCATAATGTGGAGAGCGAGAGTGAAACAGAAAAACAACAACAACTTCGACGGCAACTGTATAAATTATTACATTGTGTACTCTTAGCGTACATAAAAATACATTAATAAATATTATTTATGTATATTCATTTGTACATATGTATGTATGTACATACAAACGCTTGCAGAATACATTGCCCCTACTTCTCCCTCCGCCAGCCCCATTAACTGTCCCAGAGAGATGAGTTGAGTTGTTTAATACAGAGAAAGAAAATATGATAAGTACTCTAACTCAAATATCATACAAGTTTTGAATTGTCCAATTCTTTAGATAAAATGTTCCAGGGAAACCTCGATGGACCTTTCTTGAAGATTTATTGTAGATGACATCTTTGCATTATTATGTTTCACGTCTTTGATGTTAGGTATGTTTTCACCCTTTTGTTAATGTCTCATTTTTTTTGGATGTTTGAATTTATTTGTTTGTCTGTCATTTGCGTGAATGCAAATTTGGTGATTGTCTTTCTATCTTTCTTGCTGTCTATGCCCTTCTTACTCTTCATTATTTCGTCTTTTTATACCCTTGCAGAGGGTATTATAAAATTGGTCAGATGTTTGTAACGCACAGAAGGAGACGTTTCCGACCCCATAAAGTATATATATGTATTCTTGATCAGCATGAGAAGCTGAGTTGTTATTGCCATGTCCGTCTGTCCGTCCGTCTGTGCGTATGCGTTTTACTCAGCCATCTTAAGAGCTATTGGGATGAAACTCGGGATTTGAGCTACTTAATTATGCTACTACAAAGATTAATAATGTTGCAGGGAAAGAAATTTCAAAAAGTAAAAATATTATTGCCAAGGACTATATGGGTATATAAACTTCGGCATAGCCGAAGTTAGCGTATTTGATATTTTCTTTGTATCTTTTATTCATTTGAGTGAAAAATTCATTTTATGGCATCTGCGGCTTAAGTCAAGAACTTTTCATTATGGGTTATTCGTGAAAAAGCACTCTTTTAATTTTTTTGTGCTCCTTTTAATATTGGAATAAAAGTGTACGTATGTATATACGATACATGTTACGATCTCTAAATTATTAGAAGAAAATCTTCGAGGTACGAATTAGACCTTCATATGCATCGATTCACATATCTATTATCTATCTTATATACTATTTTATGTATATACAATTTAGATTTTAAAAGGACATAGGGAAAAACAGAAACTGAAAAATTGTATTGATAACACAAATAATTTTTAGGTTCATTCTAATAAAACATTAAAACTACATCAAATACATCAAGTCTTGGTGAATTTATTTAGTCGAATCGGCTGTTGATGATGATAAAGGCATACTACGAAAAGCACGCCCATATCATAATATTGGAACCAACATGCTTCAGCGCTTTTTGTTGTGTAGATTGGTTTGTACTACTAAGTAAGTAGTGGTCTCCGAACGAAATTACGAGAACCTGTCCCTCCATATAACACGATTTTGCTCTCGTCTGTCAACAATATATTCCTCCACTTTTCCACTGGCCATTTTGAGTGTTGCTTGGCAAAGTCAATAGTCAATAGTGACACTTTTTTCGGACATTTTTGTATTTAAATTATTTTCCCGTGGCCTAGTACGTATGGTTTCAACAGATGCACAAATTTTTAAATCTTTTTTAAGCTCTTTTGCTGGCTTAAATGGATCTTTCTTGATCTGTCTTACCAGACGCTTGACGAGTAATGGCGACATTACGGATTTTCGCCCAGGAGACTCCACTTTTGGGACGAATTTCAAGGCGTTACTGATCATTTTGTTGTAACAGCCCAGTATACGACCTATTTCGGCGAATGTTTTGCCTTCTTTTAGCATTTTTTAGATAACTTTCCTTTTTTCATCACTGCAATGCTTTCCGCAACTGATATTAAAAAAAAAGCTATTAATTATGTTTTCCTTTAAAAAATAATTTTTTGTAATAAACACGAGGGATTCTCAATGATAATTTTCGATCAAATTTTTTTTTTCTATGACAACATGTGCTTAGTGCTATTTTTTTCACTGCGCTATTTCGCACTCTCCTTTCGATTTGGCTTATTCTGAGAAGAACTGTTATCATTCAGGTTATTTTTCTTGCTCCCCCAAATCAGAGAGACTGTCAGTAAGGCAAGAGAAAAGAAAATTCTTTTAGTCAAGTTTTAGTGTAAAATAAAGTGAGTTGCTTGTTTTGGTGCTATTTTTTTCACCGGCACTGTATATACATATATAGTATATATTATATATGTACGTACATATTTACTTCATTGAGTTAAATATACTTAATTCAACCGAGGCAGAAGTATTAATGTACAATGGCGACAAAAATTTTGGGACATCATTTTTTCGTTCATGAATTCAGATTACATATATGCGACTTTAGAATCCTGTTGAAAAACTGACTCTAGGCAAGAAAAAGACATGTTTAAAAAAAATTTTGACCACATATACATTTTTGGGCCCTAGAAAAAAGAAGTAAATCTAGATTAATTATTATAAGATAAAGTGAATACCAGAAATTTTTAATTTGGCCTCATTATCGAATTTGAGTCCACTGGTAATTGAGTTATTGTATGTATGTATGTTTTTAGTTTCTCATTAAATTTATCTTCGAATGAGATACATTTCATAAAACTTATAGCAAAACAGACCAACTGTATCCTTCTTGTTCTTTCGCATTCAATATTCCACTGTTTAAGAAAAAAGGGACGATGGCGATGACCGCAACCCAGAGATAGTAGGTAGCACGTATAAGTACCTATTTTTGAGAACACAGTTAACCTAATTTTTATCTGTTTGTATCTACAATCGTACAATGAACATACATATAAGTATGAACATTCATATAACGAAGTACAAAAACATACATACACCGGTTTTATTATTTTAGAAAAAAGGCAATTGTTGACTAGCGTATAAATATTAGTGTTTGTAATTATGACGTAAGAGTACACAATCAATATTTTGTATTTGCGTGGACGTTAAGTTAAATCGTTTGCTTTCTCTGTTTATAAGATTGTCTTTTATCCTTTTCAGCCGCTCAATCTTGAAGATGTGTGCAGAAAGGCTTTTGGCCATTAACTTGATATATGTACCCTGGACCGCCTAATGATTGCTGAATTTCTAATTATACGCATAAGAAATTATATCTGTCAATAAATTTGCCACTGTATCAGAGTCGGGGCGAGCGAAAAAGGACGAAAAAGGAATCAGCAAAAGCCATAATTCACTCAAAGGCATACACACCCATACCCAGGCACTTGCACATCGAACACCGAGCGTAAATCCTTCCACAACTGACAATAGGAATGGTGCTCAATGCTTGTATAAATGATGAGTCCAAAAGTCCAAGCCAGAAAAAGCATAATGACCCAGTCCAGTAGGCGGGGAGACCTAGGCGGATCAGGAAATATTTGGTTGAATGACGTACATGTGTAACAAAATCCAAGCAGTCAAGAAGATGAGGTTAGCTTTAAGGGTTGGTCGCTGGCCGACAAACTTGAAAAGGGAGGCACCCTGAGAAGGGGAAGCTTGAAAGCTCGTCATTATTATCATCAGCCCAGTCATCATCAAGAAATAGACGGACGAAGCAACGACGAAACCCCTCAACTTGAAGATATTTTCGGGGCTTGTCTTGCCAGTCTGTCGAATGGGGGCCGCTTGGCCATATATTTTCGTTCGTCTGACATTAACGGCTGCTATCGTCAGGGCTGAAAGCTAGGAACTGGGCAAAACGCTTGCCAAGCTGCCATCATTACTGGCATTCCACGATTTATTGACGAAAAGGAAGAAGGCAAAAGAAGAGGGAGCAACGAAATTTAGAATCGGCAAAACGTCTTGGCTAGGACACAAAAAGGATTGTGTGGAGCTGTAGAGGGGTTTGCTAGTGGTCTACTGGGTGTGGTCCGATGCGGGACAACTGCGTCTCCTTTTGCAAGCGCCATTAGTTTCTATAGCCCATTTTGCTGGCGCTCAGCGTTGGTAGTCACCCAACACCCGACACAAGGCATGTACCTTTGATATCTACTTGAGGTTTGTTTCTCTATTCGAATGCCACATACATTTAGAACATTGAAATAAAATTAGTAACATAAATTCAATTACTACGTTAGTGTTTTTAAGTCTAAATAAAACTTTGACAACCATTAGCGAAAAATCAAGATTGTTATTGCATTGCAAGACTCCCAGTTAGTTCAAACTAAAAATTTGTAAGTCTTCTAATCAACGAAGAGTTTTATATCGAATAGCACCCACTACCAAAAAAGAAGAATTCTTAATCATTCTATTTGAATACACAATGCATATACATATGTACTTCAAAGCTTTTAAGAATTCATTAATAAGTAAAGGCGAAGACGTAATTTAGCAAAATGCTATCCCAGGCAAAACCAATTCCATTCTGTGAGTTCCTTAAGATATCGGGAATTATTTAGCACAATTTGATTTCAGTACAATTTGATTTCTGACCATTCCTATTTTTTATACCCTTGCAAAAGGGGTATATTAATTTTGGTCAGAAGTGTGCAACGCATAGAAGGAAGCATCTCCGACCATATAAAGTATATATATTCTTGATCAGCACGACGAGACGAGTTCAAATAGCCATGTCCGTCCGTCTGGATCGACGCGGACTCCTCCTAGACCGTAAGAGCTAAATAGCTGAAATTTTGCATGTAGGCTTGTATATACTGCACAGTTTGTATATCTTGGATTCAGCCGGATCGGATCACTATATCATATAGCTCCCATACAAACGTCAAAGTCACGAACAGTGACTTTTCTCAATAACTTCGTTGTTTTCGTAGCTGTTGTCGAAATTTAATATTGGTGAGTTTATTACACATATAAACGACCATGCCAAATTTGATAAAGATCGGGTGACTATATCATATAGCTCCCATAGGAACGATCGGCCGAAAACAGTGACTTTTGTCAATAACTTCGTTACCTTTAACGCGATTGCTTTCAAATTAAACATTTGTTAGTTTAATATATCTGTTAATGGCTGTGCCGAGTTTGATAAAGATCGGGTGACTATATCATATAGCTCCCATAGAAACGATCGGTGAAAAACAGCGACTTTGATCAATATCTTCGCTATTTCCTATGCTAAGATTGTAGGCCGTTCTTTCGCAAATATTAGCCTTTTTAGATAAAACGTTTTTCTATTTTGATGGCTATAGGTAAGGAAAGAGTTACCAAAAAACTTGCAAGGGTATATTTGACGCGGTCGAAGTTAGCCCCGGCCCTCTGGTTTTTTTTTTGCACTTGTTGTAGACTATGGGAACCGCGGGAACACACCAACTGAGTTGATTTTTTCACTTTCTTATTAGATTAGAAATTTAAAAAGTCCATAGATAAGACAAAAACTATTCCCTGGAGACTCTTTAAAAGAAAAGAATTTGCCCGACTTATCAGCGTATTTCATTTGACTTTTGTATGCAAATCTTCACGTAACACTAGTCAAATATGTAAATGGGGTTTGCATCAATATATTAACCTAAAGAAATATATAAAACTTATTATATTTACTTCGGTGAAATCGCAATGTTGATACCGTTCGGAAAGGCCAACAGCTCAATTACATAGAATTGTTAACAGCTGGTTTTTCATGTTTGTTATATTTGCAAAACGTACATCTTGTAATTTAATCAGCACCAAATTAATTTACTGTTGGCTAATATTGATCTCAGCATACTAGCATTAATGAATAATATAATGAAGTAAGTCATCCTCAATTTGCTAGTAAGTGAATATAATTAATTTTAAATTTGTAGGACAAAATTGACAAACAAACACATACATATTACAAAACTAATGCCTGTTTTGAGTAAAAAGTCAACATATTTAGAATTCTCATTTAATTTCTCTTCCCTTCCAGATATCTGGCCCTCAATAAAAATTTCCGGAAAAATCGGAATAAAACTTAAACGAGCTGAATATGGAATCGTTTTCTAAAAGAAATCACCAAAAATGATAAAGTTGCCAAAGTGTTCGATATCGGCATGACCTACTTGATATTTTGAAAAACGTAATTTGTTACCGATTATAATCATGATTCAGAAAACTTGGTAACAAGCTAACATGTTTTATCCTTCTCGAACAGAAACTGCACAACAATAAATGCACATATAATATAGGTATGTTTATATTATATAATGTCAATGCAAAGCGTGTTCCGAGGATTTCTCCCACTTCAATTTATATTGTGCATCATAGTGATTTTATCGCGGATAAATTTCAGTTCTGAAAGAGTCGTCTGGTAAGCTACTCTCCAAACTGACGATTCACCATCTCCTTGGTCTAGCAAGCTCTTTCTAATGCCATAACGATTCCATGCCAAGCTATGTCTACGAATACAATTCCCTGTGCTAAAAGGTTCTTCTCAGTCGTTTTAGACCATTCATCTACATGAGCGTGCCTTCGGCATATTTTTAATTGCCTAATTTTACGTCTTGAGTGATGGCACTCCTGAATGCTTTCAGGATAGCTTGTGCCGCAAGCGCTGGCTTCCTTTTTCCTTCAAACGTTGTCGTTCAGCTTGATAAACGAACGACGAGGCCGTTTGGCATTTTAAAATTGTCGCCAAACACACCACCAAAGCTTCGCTACCACCACAGCATACTTGGGAAGTGGCTTCATTTGGTGGCGCTGAAATATTTCACCGCCCTCAGTAGTCGCGCATACATCCTTCCCCCGTTTCATTCCGTTACAAAAACATTGGACCCAGCATTGTCACCATCAACAGCGCTTGCGGCAAATTATGGGACAATATTTTAGGCTAATGTTAATGTTTTCCCAAAAATTTTCTCATTGTGCTAGAGCTCACTTCTCCTTCCAATACTCCTCCGTAACTCTCGCAAAGGGTCTGCCTTTCTCCGTTGCCTTGGGGCAAAATCCGTTAAATTATTGAGCTGAAGGTACTTTCCAATGCGGTTCGTTGGATTGGGCTGTTTAGGTTCGCTGTGCTCGCTGTTGGTAGGGTGGGGGTTAAATGAGCAGCGACACTTTGCTGTTGTCGTATTCTTTATTTGTTGGCATTGCAATTTCAAGTCGGTCAGGTTTTTGTTAAATGTTTTGGAAAGGCGAAATGAGCAAACACCAGAAAGAAGCGGCTCAGTGTAGTAGGGGCAAGAGAATTGGCCCGCACAATTGGAAGAAAGAAACCGATATGTTTTCTGCGAAAGTAACACTTAAATTTTGGTTTCTTGTTTTCTTTCATAGTTTCACCCTTTATAAGCTTTACTTTACACAGTATTGTCTAAATAGAGAAACATGCTTCAGGCAACAATATTGAATATTGGTTCACCGTCTGTTTTTAGTGCGGCAAAATTGAAGACAGATTTGATCTGTCTAACATACTTCGAGCAATTAAAAATAAAGATTCTAGCTGCAACTGCTGCCTTCTTCTGTCTTCCTTAACTTAGACAACCCTGTACCTTAGTGTCAGTTGAAATGTTGATTCGATATTTTTATGAAAGTCTACTCTACTAGAGCGATGTCTAACTGTAATTTTTTAATTTTCTAACAACTCGTTACTTCTAATGCGACGAGAAGTAAATTAAACAAAACAAAAATTCGCTTGATGTAAGTATATTTGCATTTTTAGTTCTTGAATTTTACCTGTTGTTGCTTTATTATTTTGTTTTGCGTGCCTTGAATATTTTTGACAAACAATGCCGGCGGTTAATTTTAATTGGATTCTGACAAAAAATCCTTTTAATAAAATTAAACATCAAACATGGCGTGCAATTTTTTGTCGTATTACGCTGACAGGAGCAGGATTTAAATTAAAAACACGCCAAGTCCACGCAGCAACAGCACCCGAAGATCAAAAGGCATCAAAAATGGTTCGCATTCCCGGTTCTCAAAAAAAAGAAAAGAGCAAAAGCCAAAAACTGCCACAGCGGCGGCGGTGGCGAAGCGGAAACGGAAATCGACGCGCAAAAGGTTGTTGGTATCATATGACAAGGTCGGAGGTTGGAGGAGGTTGTTGCCACGCGCACAACTTTGCGCAGACTTGGGGGGGATGGTTGGGGGGACATTGATTAAGCGTGCGTTAAAAACGCGCCGAAAAAAGAGCAAAACGTAGGGCAAAACGAAATCAAATCAAAGTGTTGAAGTAGTTAAGCACTTCACTGGCATAGATGTGGAGTGGTAAAAGAGGGTGGTAACGGGACAGCAAGGGTTAAGGGTTGCTCTTACGGGTGAAGGGGTTAATTTGTTGCGTCAGAGAACGTCTCGAGGCATATGCTCGGCTCAACCAATGAATTAGTCCCCAAGGCATTGCGCAAAAATCATTAAAAAAGTTCCACGGGGCTCTAGTCTTAAATTACGCGCCCAAGCCAAAAAGAGCATGCGAAAAGATAGCACAAAAACAATTGTGTCTATCCCTAGTAGCGGGGCCATGTGGATATGTACGTTGTGGGCTGCGAAAGCCATACATTGGCCGCCTTTTCATAATTTAAAGTTGCGATCCAAAAAGGTGTTTCCATTGGCAAACATCAACCAGATATCTATATTGGTATGTGTTGGAAATCCTCTGGAAGCCTGTGTCTTTGGTATTTCAGAACTATTTAAGTGCTTTAAAGAGCTAGAGACAAGACATCTTCACCAACACTCTTCTGCTGTAACATTGTCAATTTTAACCGTAGCAAACCGTCTAAAGAAGAAACTGCAAAAATGTGTTAGGTATACAATTTATTCTGAATCACCGTGCATGGGCACAATTTACACAGGGTACAGCCATTTTGGTCACTGATTCCGCAAATTACCTTAATTTTTTTCGTTTAGCTCTTGTTATTGAGATATATTAGAATTTTTTTTCGAAGTACCACACTTAACATTGAAAAATTATTTTTTAAAAATTTAAAATTTATTTACATAAGTTTTCTTATTGATTTTGACCAAAAAATGTCAACTTATGTAAAGTATAGGTATATAATGATAAATCATTTATATTCTTTTTAATATTTATCGTTTCTGTGTTTTATCTATGTAGTTTTTACCTGCGAAAACATTGACAAACTTCGGCATAGCCGATGTGAGCACCATTTTTATTGTTATAGTTGTTGGTGGAAAAATTTCCCAACTTAAAATATATTGAAGATTCAAAATTTAGACATTTTAGTCTAAAGCATCAAATTGCAAACTGTTAGATACGCAAGCACTAACACTCTGTAACATTTAAAGATATGTGTGTCTGCTACTGTTGATTTATTAAGAGTAACTTTCACTTCGGTAGCATACCGAAGGGTGCAACGTTTTGAGATTATCAAGATGCACAGAAGATTTTCGCTTGAATGATTTATGGGTGAAAACCAAACACAGTAGGTATATATTCTATGCATAGACCTAAAAACTATACAATTAAAAAGGCGCTGCAACGAAAGTGAAATTAAGGTCATGTGGTTCCTCTGCAGTTCATAAAATAGGGGTGAGAATCAGTTACGGGATGCAAATGTGGAACTCTGTGACATCCTACACAAACACGCAAAAACGTTCCGTAATTTCACAGCACGTTGCTCGCCATGGCACCTAAGGAAAAATATTTTGACATTGATGCAGTTGCCGAGAAAATCGCATTTGCAACGTTGCATCGTTGTGCCGGCGCGTCGTCTGATGGATGGATTAGTGCGGATTACTCGGCGCAGCAGAGGCCTCCCGCTGTTCGAGAAAGTTTTAGCAGGTATTCGTTTCATTTCTTTGTGCCATGTGATGTGACCCGCAGATCGGACAATTTATGTGCATTTGTTTTTGTTTGCACGGACCGAAGTGGGCGTTTTGTTTGTACAAGACTTCAATAGTAAGTGAGTGATTGAATGCTAAGACGAAAGCGAAGTCCTTTGAAAAAATTCTGTTAGAATGACAACTTACAAAATAAAGGTGAAAACTATAAACCAATGCTCGACTTAAAATATGATGAGACAAACAAGAAGCACGGGTACGAATAATTTCTGATTTAATTGAGAAAACATAAAAAAGCTAACTTCGGCTATGCCTTGCATTCCGAGGCCATTATAGTTTTACATGTTCCAAACTCTATTCTCTACTCTGTCTCATACATGGCCCTAACTTTCCGTCTACGGCAAATACGGATTCATTCTTAAGCATCAAATGTTTATTTCTTTATACTTTTCTTTCGTTCCATTAGATGTAGAAATATCCTACGTTAAAAGCTAAGGAGTGAAAGAGATGGACGACGTTATTACCGTATTTATCTAGAATTTTATACACTTGCAAAAAGTGTATATTAATTTTGGTCAAAAGTGTGCAACGCATAGAAGGAAGCATCTCCGACCATATAAAGTATATATATTCTTGATCAACACGACGAGACGAGTTCAAATAGCCATGTCCGTCCGTCCGTCCGTCTGGGTCAACGCAAACCCCTTCTAGACCGTTGAAACTACACAGCTGAATTTTGCATGTAGGCTTGTATATACTGCAGGGGTTGTATATTTCGGATTCAGCCGGATCGGACCACTATATCATATCGCTTTTTTCAATACCTTCGGTATTTTACACATACAAACGACTCTGCCAAATTTGATCAAGATCGGGTGACTATTTTACATAGCTCCCATAGGAACGATCGGTCGAAAACAGTGACTTTTATGAATAACTTCGTTACTTTTGACGCGATTGTTTTGAAAGTAAACATTTATCAGTTTAATATATCTGTTAATGATACATTCAATTTGATAAAGAACGGGTGACTATATCATAGAGCTCCCATAGGAACAGTCGGTGGTAAACAGAGACTTTGTTCAAAAACTTCGTTATTTGCTAAGCTAAGATGATAGGCCTTTCTTTCGCAAACACTAGCCTTTTTAGATAAAACGTTTTTCCACTTTGACGGCTTTAGGTGAGGAAAGAATAACAAAAAACCTGCAAGGGTATACTACTTTGACGCGGTTGAAGTTAGCCCCGGCCCTCTGGTTTAAAGTTAATTGGATATAAAAACGAAGGCTCTTATTTTCATTTTCTTGGAAGATAAAATATAAACGATACTCTTTAAAGTAAAAAATATAAAGTTATTGTTTAAGGCACTTAGCAATTTTCGTTTTCAACAAATATTTGAATTAATATTTAGTTGTTCCACCCATGTCTTTCAAGACAACGGCAACATCCCATAGAATCAAATAACTTAGCGCTGGTAGCTGGTTTTAGAGAATACCATTTAACCTAAATCTTTTCCATATATTCTTCTCTTCTTTAATATTCCCCAAACAAATTTACATGTGTTTCATCCGACCACCGCACGTTTTTCAAATTGGCCCGAAGCACATGTTGGGTAGCAAAATCTAATAGTGGACAGCCATTTTACTCTTGGGCAATTCATTAATTTGGCGATCTCTGCAATTGAACAATCAGAATTTCTAAGTTTCTTTATAATTTTTCTTTCATTCTCCAAGGAGCGCGTGCCACGACCCATACTGCATATAATGTTATTAAATTTATGGACTTTAATAACCATTAATGTATAATATTATATTAAAACCAAAAATTGAGATTCTTGAGACTTAAAATGTTTTTGACTAAAAAAATATGGAGCGTTTCTATTTTTTTCCAACCGAAAAACGCGATTGTTTTACTATAAAGCATGTAGAAGAAAAAGTTTCGCGAAAATAGGTGTCGAAATGAATGAAAATAATAGAACTACTACCCCACATTCTTAAACACAGATTTTCATGGTGGATAATGTGTTCAACGTTGAAAAAAAAAGATTTCAAAATCAAAAAAGGTTGCCGTTTCTATACTTCCAACACTCTATATTTTCGTAAGTAAGGTCCAAGCACATAATTTGTTTATATATACATACATTGGTACTTACGAATATATATTTTTTTACATAACGCAACATTTCGCAGGATCTATGAATACCTATCCATACATATGCATGCGCCCCCATTGACAAGGTAAACATACCATCGATTTCAACTTAGCAAAAATCGCATTTATTTAAAATTTTATTGAGTGCAAGAGCCTAAAAATGTAGTGCAAATCTATTCACTTTTTACTATAATTTTAGTTATTGCGCTGTTGAGATCGACGAGTGTGTGGGTAAGACAACAAGCAAAGATTTGAAATTCAAGCAGCAGCCAATCCCAATGGCCAATGGCTTTCAATACCATAAACAAAACGATGCAAAGTTGGCGGCTGCAGCAGCCATAGCAACAAAAAGTGCCAGACGCAACAAGGCAGCAAACATTCTCAACATGAGCAGCTGATATTTCACGTGAACGACATAAACACTACGTCGTTGTCGTCTTTGCCGTCGAGTCCAAAGGGGCTTTGGCAACGATCTCATCGCTTGCGAAGGTGTAGCCAGCTACCAGCAGCATCAACCAACGGATGGACAACAAAGCAACTGGCGGGAAAAGTGCATGGTAACCGCCATTCCACAGCCTCATGCTGCTGCTGTACACACATACACAGCTCGAGGAGCAAATATATCAAATGCGATCGATCGCCATCGCAAACGTCGGGAGCTCTGTTGTATTTTTCTTTTTACTTTACTTCAGCTAACAAAGCACATTGGAAACAACCATAAAGAATTAGACATGCCCTTCTTGAATTAAAGACAGTATGTCTTCATATGTCTTTAAGATTTCTATAAAATTCTTACATTGGCCCACATTGAGAAAAAGTCTATATATTATTTGTTTTGTCGAAAAAACTAAAGTAAATCTTTTAAGTACTTTGTATATATATTATGTACAATTGTAAATACAATATTTTGAATTAGATCCGTTGCAGTACTGATATGAAAAATCACTGATTTAGGTCCAATATTAGTTAGCTGTAATCAACTAATGTAATTAATTTTTAAATCAATTTTAATACACATTAGTGTTGGGTAAACATTGCTCAATTTGGTGAACATGTTCACTTGTTCTTTTTTTCGAAGTGAGTCGACTCGCTCACTTTGCTCAGTTGCTCATTCACATTGCTCAGTTACTCACTGTTCATGAACAGCTCAAAGCTAGTGAGTGTTGAAAAACAGCTGAGCAAAAGAGCATGTGAGCAAAAAGAGCAAGTTAACAATAGTGAGCAAGTGAGCAAAAAAGAACAAGTGAGCAATAAAGAACAAGTGAGCAAAAAAGAGCAAGTGAGTAATAAAGAACAATTCGAGAGGAACATGTTCAGTTGCTCAGTTTAAGGAACAACTCTTTTTTGTTCACTCACTCATGAGCAACCCAACACTAATACACATTCATATGACATATCATCATGTATACATTAGGACAATTTTAAGCTTAAAATTAAGAACCATGTGATATGTTAAAGAATCTTTAGTAAATAACAAGTTTTTCTCTCTTTAAAAGTGGCTTTAAAAAAAATAAACAGATAATAAAATTTGTCTTAGCTACAAATGTTTAAAAAATTTGTTTTCGAGTGAAATGAAGCATAATTTAAAAAAAAAATATGCAATTTTTTGTTCTGCGTGATTTCTGAAACGAAACGAATGAGCTATTGAATGTGACGAAGCATTTTTATTTTTAGCCAGTTAGAGTAGAAACCAATTTGATCTGTGCCGAAAGAGTGAATTTTTCAGCGCTACGTTCGGCAGAAGCTGCACAACTTTGCAACCTTTTGAGATCTGTGATCTTTCTTGTGGACGCTGCTGCCGTTAAGGCATGCAACTGTCATTGCTACCTTTCAACTTCCTCCCTCTTCCAGCCTTGCATAAGCCACAGATACCAGCCATTGGCAGTGGACCCTCAAAACTTTGAATTGCTACACAAGCGACTGCGGACTTGTGCCGGCTTTCAGTGTGTTGTGGTAATCAAGGGACGGACAGCAGAACAGTGTACTCTTATAGACCTCTAAGAGCAAAAAACACTATTCCGTGTGCTACGAATGTAAAAGATTCAGTTTAATTTCAGTCGCCTTTTGAAATAATTTCAAATTAGCTTCTAGTCAAGTTTTCGAATGCGTAGCCTTGTGTCTTATAAAGACGACGACAAATGTCGGATTATTTCGATATGAATCCCTTGAAGTTCGCACCCGTGATCCTGTCAAACGATCCGAATCAGGACTCTAACAAAACAGAAAATCCTATGTCACCGGGTCGTAAAAACTTAAAGAAATGGCTTGGCCATATTGCCCGTGTTGTTCTAAACAACAAAATTATATTAATTGGTGTGTTTTGTTGCACTGATCGTGAGAAGAATCTGGTGTTGTCTAACTGCAGAACTTTTTTGGATGAAAATCAAGATCCCATTTTGTTTGGTAACGTGATGTACCTGGTGATAAAATTCAAGCTTTCTTCATAAATATGCCGAAATCGAAGTCTCAAATGCAAACCGAATAAAGTATATTTCAGAAACCAAATTTTAGTTTAAATTTTCAGTCAAATCATCAACACTTGAGATGGGTTTTCCGAATGTTGACTACGAGAGACCCTCTATCGGTTATCTAACGTTAACAAAAATGAAGTAAGTAAGTCGTCTTGCTGACTTGCTGAAGTAAGTAAGTCGTCTTGCTGACACCAGTAAAACAAATATTTCAAATTTATAATAACAAATGCATTTATGTACGTATTTTTACAAGAATATCTTAGTATCTCGCTCATTCAAGCATACGAGCACCCTAGCGCCCCCACCAACCAACGGCCAACTCCGGCTTTATGGAAAAACGTTTATCTGCAAAACTTGGCTATTCGATCCAATTTTGATCAAATTTGGTATTTTGCTAGATATTAACATCAAATTTAAGTGTGGCAAATTTGATTGCACATGGTAGAAAATTAAGGGAGTTAATAAAGTTTGTTCATATAACGGGGGAGGAAAGGGGTGTGGCAAAATCTTTACACATAAAAAATGTGCATATTTACTAAGCAAATATACATACCAAATATGGTGTCTCTAGTTATTATAGTGTCTGAGAAAATCGGTTTTATTTAATTTGCGGGGCGGTAGGAGGCGTGGCAAAAATTTGAAACAAACTCGATAACTGTACATACTACACGAGACTGCATACCAAATTTGGTGGCTCTAGCTCTTACAGTCTCCGAGATCTAGGTGTTCATACGGACAGACGGACAGACGGACGGACGGACGGACAGACGGACATGGCTAGATCGACTCGGTTGTTGATCCTGATCAAAAATATATATACTTTATGTGGTCGTAAATGCTTTCTTCTGCATGTTACATACATTTTGGCGACTTTAATATATCATTTCACCCTATGGGTGTATGGTATAATTAATGGAATCTACGTTACATAGGGATAAACAAACTTTAAAGTTTGGAACTGGAAGTGTTACCCTTTCGGTATAGAGTATAAAAGTTCTGTGAAACGATCTCATTACGAACGAACAGAAACGTTGAAGCAAAAAAGTGACACGATTGTTATCAGCGTTTTCCATAAAACTCCACAACTGATAAAGTATTTATAAAACTTGACCATCGTGCAGTTGGATTTCGAGGGCAGGCCGAAACGGTCCACAAAGAACAGTCGCTTTCTGAGTTGATGCCAACGCGTTTATTTAAAAATCGATCGCATCAACGAAACAACAATGGAAGTAAAATGCCAGAAGCTGCTATAACCATGCCAACCAAACAGCAAACGTATACTAACCAAGTGGGGTGACGGACAGACACAGAACACAGGCCCAAAATTCCAGTCCAGAGCGTCCAATAAATTTTGTAAAATGCGCACGCGTGCGGGAAGCTGGCTTCAAGTCGACGCGTCGTCATTCGCTGTCGTTGTCGATGTTGTTGTCGGTCCTTAGGAACGAAGGCTCAATGAGGAGCTACTACTAACTCAGTTACCACCGAGCAATTGCGATGGACATCTTTTTCTTTTTTGGGATCCATTCGATGCGAAGACCTGAGCTACAGATGGACCACGCAACCAGGCATTGCAACTCACGTAACACGAACCCCAGCAATTCTATAGAGATCACTTAGTTCGAGTTAAAGCACTCACGCGTTTACTTGCTCATCTCTTGGTAGAATTTCTTTACTTCTTTTTCACTGCCTAACAAGCTGATGAGACATAAACGCGCGCGCTTTGGGAATTCCAAAATGTCATCCTAAAATCACAATGTGCGCCATTATTTTCAGGAAGTGGTTAACCGTAGTACTTGGAGCAGGGTCTGGACACAGGGATCTCTTCTTGGTTTAGCTCAAGCTAATCCAATGCAGTGTCGTTGTTTTTCATAGGCTATAAACATAAATAAAGGCACCTACTCCATACCACAAATACCGGAGGCACAACAATGCAACATAGGCTTGGCGTTAAGATATTCAACAATATTATGAATGACATCAGAAACGTATTGAATGATGGTACAATACTTTCACGGAGTGTCACGAGCCTAACCAAACTGGGAAACAAATCTACGTCCACTTAGCCACTGGGGAAGAAAAATTAAAATACTGTTTTTTGTATTTAGCCAATCTGTTATTCAATTTATGCTACATTTGTCGAAGACGTTTTGGCCCTCACAAAATGTATTATGAATGTATTTAAAGCAAGCAAAAATTTTTACTGCTGTTACACACAAATGAAAATCTTCATAAATTCTGGTTGTATGCAGATCACTGATGTATAAACACAAAAAAAGGTTGTGCCAATGAAACGGCTATAAGGCGGAACACTTACAAGTTTAAGTGCTACAAGTTTTATTTTTAAAGTTTAACTTTTATAATTTCGTCACTAACTAAAAAAGTAATAATTTCATACAATTCTATTAAAGTTACGATGCTAGATTATAATCCCTTTAAGGGGTTATACACTAATATTAGTGTCATGGGCTGCTAGGGTATATAAACTTCGTCATACCCCAATTTGACTTTTTTGATGTTTTCATAGTAACTTTAGGACGACTACCGAATTGAGAAAACTGTCAACTCGAGGCAAAGAGCAGCATTACTGTGGCGATTTTTAAAATCAAACCATATCGAATTTCAGAATGCCAAATTTAGCAAATTTCTTGTTTAGCTTCTGGTGAGTGCAATTTGGTTTTATTCTCGAAAAACTTAGCGGAGCATGCACTAAATTCAACGGGTTTAAGTCTGGGAACAGACATTAAAGACAAAAAAACAAACAGCAAAAATTGTAGAAAGGGTGAAAGGCGGCTTAGCAGAAGAAACGGAGCCAGAAGTTCTTACCATGAATACCCATGAATCTTCATCTCCGGATGAAGCCCAGACGCGATTCAACTCCACTCTTGTCTTCCAGACGAACTGACATTCAAATTAAATTGGATTAGCTGCATCGTTCCCTTGTCAATCTCACCGAAAAGGCAAATTTTACTTTTGCAAGCCCCAAACTGAACAGAGCAAAAAAGAAACAAATTTAGCGCAAATCTCATCTCATTCCACTGACAGTGACATAACTTGTGACAGTTGATGGAATATGTTTGGAGTTGGGTCTCTTAGTTGCCCAGTCTCAAAGCCTATATAACATACATATCTACATACATGTATGTAGTTAGCTCTGATCCATCATGCCGTCGGAGTTCTCGCCAATGTCAACTTTATTCTGGAAGCTCTGTCTCTGTCGGCACCATTTGATCGTATCTCACCATACCCGCACTGAACTAATCCTTTTCGCAATGACTTGACAGCTGTTGCCTCTGCCTGGCCATCCTTCTTAAATTTCGCGGTGCCATCAATCAAGGCGGATGTTGGATCGTCGCGCTAATTAGTCAGTCTGTCGGACAGTCGCTCAGTCAGCAAGTGAGTCAGTCTGATATCAAATTTTCATACGGGCTCCTGCTACTGCAACACATCTCATGATAGTGAACGAATCGACCAACCGACTTACCGATCGCCATTGCCTGCACTTAGCCAACTCCAGTGATCAATCAATGATGATTAATGCAAATGCAAGGTCAGCAAATTGCGATCGCCACACACATCAATCATTCATTAGCAGCTCAAGCTGTCAGGTTTTGTCGCTATGACTTTGACCATGATGCGTAATTATAAATCGTGAGATCTTTAGTGTGCGTCGCAGCTTTTTGCCTATCGTTTTCTCCCCTTTCTTTCCCTGTCTTCGGGAGAGAAAATCATTTAATGCACTTCATTTCATGCAAGTGCAATTAGGCTCTGCTAGTCATGAATGACTCCTAGATAAGCATGGTTAATTAGTTTCACAATTGACTTGGCAATGTGGCAGTGAGAAGCACCCGGTTAGTGCGACGGTGTGCACCACATTAATATGTAGGAGTACTCTAGAGATTTATTATAAAACTATATTTATATCTGATGTTTTGTATGGTGCCTGTATAAAATATTGGTACGATCCTGAAATATTTCAATAGTGTAGCATTACCCGGCTATGAGAAGATTGCGTTGACCCGACATACGAACACATTACATATCATTAAATACCCAGAGATGTTTGATTTATTAATTCTTATTATGTACAGCTTACTTGAGTTAGTAACAGCAAACGCCTTCGAGTAGATGGTAGGTAATTAATTAATTAGTTAATACTTTTTGCATAAATATAATAAAGAGAACATAATCGTCCATCTGAAAAGCTAGTTCAAATTTACTTTCAATCAGCATAACATGTCGCAAAAAAGTAGCTCACTATTCCATCCATTTTGATTTTGATTTCACATTACTACATTTTCACATTCTGCCACCAAATTTGTATAATTTTGGCAAAAACAAATGAGAGCAGAACCGGGAACGACAGTTTAAAACACAGAAAGTAGACAGCCGAAATGGCAAGTAGAGATAAATAGTTTTAGCAACATTAGGAGTAAAATAGTCGAATTTTATATTATTAAAATAAACTTAAGAGTTTCTATCTTTATTTAATAAAAATATCAAAGAAGCTAACTTCCGATGCCAAAGTTTATGTACCCTTGCAGTCGTTTCCCATAATATATTTACATACTCCAAACTCTAACTCATACACATACACATACAGCTTATGTAGCGTTCTTAACTCCTTCGTCAATTCATCGCACATCACACTCTTCTTATTGTCACTCATCGAAGTTGGTCGTGTTTTTTGCGCTCTCACTTAATTAATGGTTTTCTTTGTTGCATGGTTTTATTGTTATACCATACACCCATAGGGTGAAATGGTATATTAAAGTCGCCAAAATGTATGTAACAGGCAGAAGGAAGCATCTCCGACCCCACAAAGTATATATATTCTTGATCAGGATCAATAACCGAGTCGATCTAGCCATGTCCGTCTGTCCGTCCGTCTGTCCGTATGAACACCTAGATCTCGGAGACTGTAAGAGCTAGAGCCACCAAATTTGGTATGTAAACTCGTGTAGTATGTAGAGTGATCAAGTTTATTTCAAATTTTTGCCACGCCCCTTTCCGCCCCCGCAATTTAAAAAAAGCGTTTATCTCAAAAACTATTTCAGCTAGAGACACCATATTTGGTATGTATATTCGCTTAGTAAATGCACACATTTTGTATGTATAAAAATTTTGCCACGCCCTTTTCCGCCCCCGTAATTTGAAAAACTTGATTATCTCCCGTATTTTTTTACCTTATGCAATCAAATTTGGCATACATAAATTTAATACTAATATCTAGCAAAATACCAAATTTGATCAAAATCGGACAAAAAACAGTCGAGTTATGCATATAAACGTTTTTCCATAAGGCCGGAGTTGGCCGTTGGTTGGTGGGGGCGCTAGGGTGCTCGTATGATTGAGTGAGCGAGATACTAAGATATGCTTGTAAAAAGCATGTGAAAATGCATTTGTTTAATAAAATTGAAATATTTGCTTTACTGGTGTATGGTATACCTGAGTCGGCGAGACGACTTACTTACTTATTTTTTATTATTAATTAATCTAATAATTTGTGTTTAATGAGTTTATACTCATCGCGACGTTTTAAAAAAAGTTCAATTTAAAGATTTAATTCAAATTTAACATTCATTTAAACAAAGGCAAAACAATGAAAAATTCACATATTGTTTTGTTGCTGCGCTGCTTAGTTTTTGATTTTTGTTTCGGTCCCACCCGCGCTTTTAAGATTACGGTATTGTTTTTGTTTGTGTGATGTTGTTGCTCTCCATTATTTTGTCTTCTCTTTTGATCACGCTCGAGGCCGTTTTCTTCGCGCTTGTGACAAGTTTTTTCTGTTGTATGTTTTAATACAGTGCCGGGCTCTGTTTTAATATGTATGTACCTACTAACAATATTCTCTTTCTTTTGATGGTTTATCTACTCTCTTAAAACTCAGTACATACATATACAGGTATCCCTCGTATAACGCGATAGTTACGTTCCAGAAGAATTGCGCGTTATGTAATTGCGCGTTATCTAAAACATAGTTTTCATATAAATTTGGGGGTTATGTTCTAATAGGTTTTTTTTTAAAATAAAATACATACAAAATAACAGATGCACATATATTTTAACTCAATAACAAAGTTCATACTTTCTTATACAATTAAATACACAAGATATGAATAATAATACATATGTACATACATATTTCATAATTATGTATTTTCCCCATCGCGTTATATAAGCATAAATACATCGCGTTGTACTGAAATCCCTAATTTTTCCAAATCGCGTTATATCGAAAACGCGTTGTATAAGACCGCGTTATACAAGGGATACCTGTATATTTCGTTTCTATAAAAAGGGTATATTCATTTTGGTCAGAAGTGCGCAACGCATAGAAGGAAGCATTTCCGGCCATATAAAGTATATATATTCTTGATCAGCACGACGAGACGAGACAAATAGCCATGTCCGTCCGTCCGTCCGTCTGGATCGGCGCGATCTCCTCCTAGACCGTAAAAGCTAAAGAGCTGAATTTTGCATGTAGGCTTGTATATACTGCACAGTTTGTATATCTCGGATTCAGCCGGATCGGATCACTATATCATATATCTCCCATACAAACAAACAGTCACGAGACTTTTTTCAATAACTTCGTTGTTTTCTGAGCTATTGTCGTGAATTTATTACACCAAGAAACGACTGTGCCACATTTGACCAAGTTTGGGTCACTATATCATATAGCTCCCATAGGACCTATCGGTCGAAAACAGTGACTTTGGTCAATAACTTCGTTACTTTTGAATTGTCATAAATTTATATTTCTCAGTTTAGCAAACCTTTTAATGACTGTGGCAAATTTGATTAAGATCGGGCGACTATATCATATAGCTCCCATAGGAACAATCGGTGGTGAACAGTGACTTTGATCAATAACTTCGTTATTTCCTAAGCTTTTCTTTCGCAAACATGCAAGGGTATACAAACTTTGGCGCGGTCAAAGTTAACCCCGGCTCTCTGGTTTTGTTTTTAAATTATGTATTCCTTTAAAAAATACCTTTTTCTAATAAACACTAGGTTTTCTCAATGATAATTTTCGCGCAAATGCTTTTTTGTATGTAAAATGAAGCGAGCTGCTTGTTTTGGTGCTATTTCACTGTATGTACGTATGTACATATATAAAGTATATGTATATTGTATATGTGTGTATGCATGTGGGAATTGCTAAGGGCACTCACACTTTCGGAAGTAGTTTTAGAGTTCTCTCAAAATTAGGTCCTATTGTTTTTATCTTTTGAGAAAAAAGCTACAAAAAAAAAAACGGTCACTCACGCTACATCAAATGTACATACATACATAGCTTTGAACATCAATGCTAACAATCGTCAAAATCTGTTGCGTATAAAAGAAATGTCAAGATTTATATTTAGGCCTATCATTTTCCTATTTAACTTCTTAAAAAAAAAAAAAATAACATTCTTCTGTGTTACTCACGCCATACACAATTTTAGTCATTACATTAGTATTGAAGCAAAAAATACATATGTACATACATACATTAATACAAATTAACATTCGCTTATAATTTTTTTTTACATATGATCTTTTCGTCACTCCACGCAAAAATACAAAATTTTTACACTCTTAGTCAAACAATATTTAAAAGATTGTATATACAATATAAATACAACGGAGTTGCAAAGGGGAAGGCGCGAAGTAAAAGAAATTGCGGGTCTAACAAAAAAGAAAAGAACAGTGTGTGAGTTTGAAGGTTTTGTACATATAAACTGAATAAATCATTTTATAAGCATCAACTATACCAGCATCAACTACCCTTCTTGTATGCTTGTATTAATAAATACATATGTATAATGTTTTGGTAATTTGCTGTTCTTTTGTAAATCGTCCCATAATGAAATGTTTTTCGGTCAATTTGATAACATTTTCTTGTATAAAACAAATTTATGGCAGACTCGGGGTAACAAATATGTTGAATTTTTAGTTTTTATTTCAGTCCAAGAAATCATCCGCTGACGAAATGATGGCTAAAGGCGACAGAACGACGAGACCCGAAGAGATTTCAATCGAGCAACCTGAGCGTCATCATCATCATAAAAAAAAATTATAAATAGTGGGTGTTTTTATTTTTTATTTCTTTGGCTTGATTGTGATTTACAACAATTTTGATATTTATTCAATATTTTGTCTATTCGATACATACTGCATATGTATGTATGTAAATGCTAAAACACACATATGTATGTATGTATGTATGTATGTATGTCTGTAAATACATGCATATTTATGAAATTCAGTATGCATAGATTGCTAATTATGATAATGTCTATCTCTAACTTTAAATAAAGCAGAAATCAAACATCGAAAACAGCTCTACGCTTTATTAATGGGAAAAACGTACATACATAGCTGGTAAAACAATTGGTTCTCAGTTAGCTCCCTAGCTGTTTGTTCATACAGTCCTTGCATCGCGCTAAAGAATTCGAACTCTATATAAGTATCTGGATGAGGCTTTTTTCAATTTTCCACCTCTTGAACTAATAACTTCAGAAATTCAAAAATATTTTAAAAAATTACATATACAATTCTTTGCGGTGTATATGAACCAAGTCAGTTGTTCTAGAAAAACGTCGTTAAATAGTATACGCTTGTCCCCAAATTTAGCTTTTATCTGTTTTAAATACATTTGCATGTACTCATAAACTACTTATTTTCTACCTACCGACACCATTAGCAATGTTTCAATACAAATCTATCCATCCATCTGAACTGACAAGATATACATAAATACATACATACATGCCACTCATTTCCGACACACATAAGTTGCTATTTAAATTTACATACATACATTTGTGTGTGTGTGTGTGTGTGCGTCGCTGTGTGTATCTACATATATGTATGTATTATTGTTAGATCATTCTATTTTCATTTTCAACACAAGAATATCATCAAGCCGTTAAAATAAATATTGTGCCAATTTAACATAATGATTTATTAGTTTATTTATTTCTGAAATATTTTCTTAGCAAAGTTTTTCACAACAAGACGCTGAAGACGCGGCCAAAGCACCCACGCTGCATCCGAAAAGACGAACAAATCCGCTGTGTCAACAGAACATGTCCCCTAGCTGAACTGGAAAAAATGCAAGAGAGATGTCACTCTCTGACTGTGGGCTTATTTATGAATTCGGAGACAGAGATATTGACGAATGCCATAGGAGCAACGCGTTTAACGCAAAGCTCTTTGCCTCTTTGAGTATGCGGAAATTTCAATACGTGGGCTGGTCTCTTAATTTTCATCCTTCGGTTTCGGGTTCGTGTTCGGAGGCATACCAAGAACCGAGAGTTATGTTAATTGTTGACACGTCAATTTGAATCACGACTTACACTTGTCTCTCGCATGCGGCTTTAATTTACGACTCGCCGGGTGAAAATCGCAATTATCGTTTTTTATTATGATTTAATGGTGAGTCCAAGATCCAAAAATGAAAAAATCAGAGAATCATTTCTTTCACAACAGAAATGTTTTCCATTTATGTATATGTATGTATATTTTAAAATTTTATTAATTTTCACGCATCATCGGAAAATGTTTTATGATGATGAAAGCGTTCTTTTCACTCGTCTGTAATTGTTGTCGCTAAGAATAACAAGTTAATTAATTTAGCTTAATGAATTCGGTTAATGGATACAACATGTTTAATGTCATCTTCGGCGATTTTGTCAAAATTGTCGTCAGAAACGTCGCAGCCAGAGAAAATATACTAAACGTCGATACGAGTCTAACAAAGAGTAGAAAAAAGCATTTTCGGTCTTATACACTTTAATTTGAACTCTTTTTTAGTCTCTCGTAGATGGTCCGCCTAAATACCTTAAATTGTGTATGTTTGCAGATAGATTGCTATATTTTAATTTCGCGTAAAACTGCTGTCAAAATGACAACTGTCACAATTTTCAGCTGCGAGCAAATGTTCAAAGTCATTAAACAAAATGGCCAACAAAGTCAGCGTCCAACAAAATGTTGCCTCTAATTAGAAATAAATCGAAAATGTTTGCCTTTCGTACACATATTTTGATGGCAATACTCAAATTCACATATTCAAAAGCCTTTCTCATTCGGCTATTTTCGATTCATTTCGTTTTCGGTGACGTTTTTATACCGAGTAACTTTAAATCAACGGCAATATTGGTACAAATGTTGAACGGAGTATGACGTCATTCGGCATATTAATGAACAGATTTCAAACTGTAGCTTTTATTTCAAAAAATACTGCACTTAACAGATGCAAAAATATATTTCGTTTTGCGTCGAATTTTTTCAGTACCCGTTACGACGCCAGCCCAGACGTTGGTTTATCCGTTGGTTTTTAAAACATGTATAAATATATTGCTTGAATTGCAGTCCAGAACGGTATAATTTTTTTTTAGTATAGGGTATCTCGAAGTCACTGCCTCATTTAAACGTGGCGCATTTTTCTTTTTCCACAGACAATTTTCAAAATATCAACTGCCAAATTTTTGCTGCAAAATGTTACTCACATTTTCTATGACAGTTTACCGAACCACAATTCATGCAATACCAGCGCACATGAGCGTAAGCTACCAGTTTTTTTTTGGGGGGAGGGGGGGCGAAATATCAAAATAAAAAACTGTTTCGCCAAAAAATTATAATCGATCTTTATTTCATTTGAATACAGATTGCCGAGGCTGGAGCGAATTAAATCTGTTATTGGTCCCCGCTTTCGACACCCCGCTGTAAAACATATGTATGTATGTATGTACATATGTACTTACCCCTATGGGCATCACAATGGGAGGGGTTGGCTAATAGAGAGGGCATTTTCCACTTCCATTTGCTGTGCTGACAATTTTTTGACACAGCTGAAAAATCTGCAATTTTGGGCTTCTTTTATTTTTTGTTTGTTTGCTTACTTGTTTCTAAAATAGAAATTCCGTTTTTGTCAACTTTTGTATGGGGGATGTTTAATTTTTTTGTTTTTGTGTGTCACATCGGAGTAGGGCACAATTAATTACGGACGACACTTTATCGTACTTGTTTAAGGCTACTTGAGAATACTGTCAGAATCATAAAAATATCCCTTTCCAACCCGCTTTTAGAAGGCTATTAAACTTGTGTTTTATATAAATATAAATTAATATGAAGAAGAAAGGCGTGGCTAATACAACTAACTGAACATTGCCCGCATAACGTAAGTAGTAATGTCCGTGGTAGAAGAGGCATGGACTTCGACAAAAAGACATAAGATCGACATTTTTGATATTTTTGGTTGACTTGAAGCGGTTTTTGTAGTACTCCTGGTGGGAAGAAACTGTTTTTGCTTACCTTGTGGTTCAAATTAATGTTAAGGTTGCTGAAATGTAGGTTTTTTTGCTCTCTTATCATTTTGATCCTTTATGTATGTGTTTCTAAAACGTACGTTTTGACCTCAACTTAAAAAAAATACGGCTTACAAATTTTAAGGAGGGCACAAACTTTAAAATTAAGCTTAATTCCTTTGACAAGCTCTTAGGTCGGTGATGATCGTATTCTTAAGCAGAGTTCCAAGTCTTGGGTCAGACCGATTCTCATATGGATATAATCTTTTTTAACAATGCTTCCAAACTCTTTTCTCCACACAAATTAAGTTGAGAGAAATTTTCATCGATAAATCCAAAAACTAAAGTTCCATACCGATACTATCGATGATTCTCCCGCTCTACTTTGCAGGTCGACAGCAAATTTTGGTAAGAAATACATTTAATGTAAAGACGTATTGTGCATTCCTGCTTCCTGCCTTAAAAGCGGATGTAGATTTGCTCCTTTTTCATCACAATTTTTGTACCTTTACAAAAGCTTTTAGTCTTAATACATACATTTAATTTTAATTTGAATATTTAGTGTAAAACCATCGAAACTATTGAATGTAGAAACCATCGATAGTTTTAGAGCAATAATAGCTGCCCTTTGGTTTAATGTACATTAATTGACTTTAGGTGAAAATAAATGTATTAACCTATTATGCAGTTGATCGCTTAAAGGTATTAAGTTTTAGTCAAACCTTGCATTTAAGCCGGCTACAGGTCATTCTTCAAAGGAAGATTATCTCAAAACGACACAAAAATGTAAGTGGGTAATCTAAACAGGAATTAAATTTTGTAAATCATTACTGCACTTACTCGTTCTGATAATAAGTAATACTATCTTTATGGAAGGGCTTCAATGTGCCCAATATCTACTATCGCTGTGAAGCGTTTTTGTAAAATCTGTACTCTAAAATCATAAAAATGAATTGTCTATGTTTTGGCAATGAACAAAGACGGCGGTATAGAAATAACCAAGTTCTTTGCTGCTCTTATGGTTGGGCAACCATCATTTCAAAATAACCTATCGTAAATTTTCAAGTTAACATCAAAATTGTGAAAATTATGTACAATTCCCAGTAATAGCAACGAGGGCAGCCCGAGAACATTCATAACCAAATTTATTGCAAATAAGAAAAATGTCCCCTATACGATAGACAGACAGTGAAAAAAACAAGACGATAGAGGGCAACGGAGAGACAGGGCAGAAGAATGAACATGGCGACTGGGAGCACAAGTAGTAGAAGTAGTCAAATTAGCCACAGGACAACACTACCATCACGACCAACCAACAACAAGGAGGAATGTGTTGTAGGATTTCTTCGTGCTAACTCTCTGGTCAGCAGAAAATGTGGAAAAATAGATGAAAAGCAAAGCATAAAAATCGTAAATTTCGTAGAAAAAAACCAAAGGAAAAAAAAAACGATGATGAAAGTCAAACATGCGCCACAAGGATAATGGACATGGGGAGCTCGAGAGTAAGTCCAAAAGGACACATTTGAGTATTGTGTGCACAGCAAACTTGCTTGGGTTGGAGAGAAGGGGACAGCTGGTGGTTTCTATCAAAATAAACATCGAGTCCAAACACTTGACGAGCTCCCAACTCCCATCTGCAAAGTAAAGAGATAGAGATAGCAATGGGAGAAGACGTGAACCAATTAGAAGCGTGAATATGTTTCTCCAGGTTTTGTCTAATTTACTTAGAAGCCACTAGATATAATATTAGACACAGATTCATAACTACAAAAAATCGCAAGCAAAAACCAAACATTATTTACATATATATTTAATTTTGACCCCTAATATTTTGATATTCAATAACATCTCTTCTGTTTAAATATCGGACTGTCATGTCCAACAAATTGACTGGGAAGTTGTTGTTTTCGTTTTTTGTCTTTCCTTCGCCATTTTTGTGTTATTTGCCCATAAAGTTGATGGTTTGCTTGACATTCCGCAGGACTTGGCCGAAATGGAGCACGACTAGGACTCTGAACCAGTATCATATTTTATTTCTCCTAATGACAGCGCACAAAATGTCTCCAAGGACCAAAATACGAAGGAATAGAAAAACAACAAATAGCAGACACCCAGAGAGAGAAAAGCTTACATAAAATGTCAAATTTATGTTTTGGCTTTTCTTTGTTTTTACTCAAATCGTACATAGATTATACAGAATTATGACGGGCGCGTGTCTATCCATCGAGCAGGACAATGGACAAATGAAGAATAAAGCTCGGAATAGATAAAAAAAAGGGGGTTAGGTGCGGGTTGGATTGTGTCATTTATGGTTTCCTGTTTTGTTCGAGGGCTTCTGCGTAAAAAGTTTTCATAAATTCATTTTATTTCGTTTTGGAAAGCGCTATTGCGACGTCTATCGGTGTACGATACTGGTTTTGGTCTTAATCATAGCTTGAGCGCTCCTTCTAGCCTGTCCGTTGAGCAATTTGCAGTCGCTTACATATTTCTTTCCTAATTGTGCGATAATCATGTTTATTTTCGGTCAAATTGACGTAAATTACATCACTTTGCGTCGTTTTGTGTTTAGGTGGTCAATCCAAATGCATAAGTAGTAAATTTTGAAATAGTCCCGAAACATCTTAACAACTGATTGATCACATTTGAGATTTGTAGTTGTTATAATATATATAGATGCCAACGAACTGTAGGTGCAACTGTCTTTAGTTAATTTTGATCAGGACAAGCTGTAAATAGTCGACGATGCTCGATTGTCTTTGTCTGTATGTGCAATCTCAAAATATACACACTAATAATTATTATTTATACACTTTTTCGACTCATCACATTTAATTTTGTTTCGCATTAGCAACTGTTGCCGCCAATCTCCGTGATATTTGTAAATAAAATAAACCCCACCTTCAAGTACTTAGCCTTCCTGCAAATGTCCAAAAACATCAAGCAACCGCCCATCGTATCGCTAGTCCAATTATGAGTAGAACAATTAATCTCTAATTATGGCCCAACATCTGTCAAGCAAATTATTAAAGAGACTGAAATGGGAATCAACATAAAGACGACCACGACGGGAGACCCATCAGCAGAGGATGAGGTGAATATGAGCGTAGAGGAAGATGGTGCTGACGACCCCACAGATCATACCTTGGGTGCCAACAAGGCCCTCCACCCTCGGCCAGCGCGCTGGCCCATTTGCTGATCGGATTATGACAAGCAACGACACAACACAAGCAACGTTTTATTTGCGTTGACGATGCCAACAGATGCAAGCGGATGCCGTGCATCTTGATCGCCACTTTTGGTTTGGATTAAATAAAATTTCATTAGATAATTTCCGACCACGCCGCATCATGATGGAACATAACTCAGAATATGGGATCTCTTGAGGCGCACAGCCGCAGCTTGCTTATCGAGCATACCGATTGACCGATTAAAGCAGATGTCACAAAAATTAAAGTCAAGATAGCAATACAGTGAAACCTCGATATAACGAACTTCGTTATAACGAAAAACCCAATATAACGAATTTTTTGTTAAGTCCCTTGAAAGGACTAAGGTTTTACATTTCAGTACCTATAGCGAATCAATAGATATAACGAATAATTTTGCGATCCCCCTCAGATTCGTTATATCGAGGTTTCACTGTATATTGCAATAGGTAGAATCACACCAACTCGATGGTGACGGCTTAGCTGGTAATTTAAAATACTCTTGAAACTTTGAATATGTAGATACAAATCTAACGATTGTTCTTCAAATTAATATGGCCTAAACCGATGCATTTGCAAAATATTTGTATGTACCTATTATTATTATATACAGGAAACTTTCAAAATTAGTATTCAAAATGATAAAAGAACAGATGGTAAAAACCAAGATGCAAATGAATCTTGTTGTGCTGCCACAAGTGTTGACTGACAAACTCTACTGCCAACAGTCCAGAGGGACTGGACTGGCTAGTGATCAAAACGGACAAGTGGAGTCTATTAAACACTAACGGCACGTCAAGCACCAAATGATAAATGTTTCCTAAGGCGAATGAAATGAAGAGCGAGACTGAAAGAAAAGTGCAGGCAAAAATCGGCAAAAAAAAAAAGACCCAGAGGAAGACTAACACAGACTAATGGTTCTGCGTTAACTGAGTTGTTTTGTTTCTGACTCTATAAAAGTGCAATGGTGCTCATGGTTGAATACCAATCGGAGAAACAATTGGCGATGAGCACATTCATACATACCCTTATTTCCCTCTCCATATCTCATTTCAGCCACCCAAAATAGGATGCGATGGCAATTTAAGGCAGACAGTCACTCAGCTTTTTGCTGGGCGTGGATAACGCCCACTGGACTGTGGCACTGTAGCACTGCATCGACATGACCATGGACACAAACATGAACACAGCCAATTGTCACCGGAAGTGAGGAAGTGAGCCCCTCTGCATCACACTCATGAAGTCATTCACTCAATTTATCGTTTGATGAATGTCCTGCCAGATAGTCCTGGCCTGGTCCTTCTACCGTTGTTCTGTGACTAGTCCCTACTGTTGTTGGGGCGTTGATGTTGATGCCCATCACATGGGCACACACACATTTAATGGCCATTTGAGCAGTTGATAAACGTTTCGCTCGTTTGCGTTGATGAAATGTCGTTGTCCTTGTTGTTGTCCTTATTCCTGGACGTCCTTTGTTGCATTGTTTATTTATGCTCAGCATATGGAACCAGCCACCTTTCCCATGCGCTTATTCTAATTGTTTTTGTTTAGCTTTTCTATACCTGCACCCTGCACTGTTCTCCTTATCATACTCCTACTCTTACTCTTTCTTGTCATGCGAAGCATTTTTGATTTATGGCTGAATACTCACTGCTGTTTTTTGGCACCAGCTTCCAACACGCCACTATTATGATGTCAGACTACGACAGGCGACATACTCATCACGTTTGACACGAGTGTGTACACATGCATCAGAGGAGAATTTGACTTGTAGAAAGAGTGCTTTTTCATGCACAAATGCGCAAATTTAATTTTTGTGTTAGCTTAAAAACTTCTACTTTTCCCTAGAATTGAACTTAATAACAGTGTTTAGTTGTGTATGTATTTCAAATATGGAATTCAAATTTTTAGGTTTTGTGACATTTCGAAAAATGGAAAATGTTCTCCTCATCTCTGAACATTAAATTTAAACTTTTTCAATGACATGAACGGTAAAAGTACAGCTATTTAACTTTAAAAACTTAACTTCCAATTGAGACCTAAACTTACATATGTATGTACATATACATATGTGCCAACAGGTTGGTTATATGGAAAAAAATTACAAATAACAATAATAATGATTTTGATTAATTTTAATGATTCTAAAATATATAAAATATAATTGCGCTTATTTTACGGTTAATTGTTAAAGGCGGAGTCCTTTACACACTGCAGTCCTTTTTTCGCTTCATGTTCATAGTATGAATTCGCAAATGCTTCATCTGTTAAGGCGCTAGGTGGCATGTCAGAACTCAAGAAGTCAAGGCATAACTTCAAGAACTTCGATACAAGCATCGACATCTGAAATACGTATTAAAAACTTTACATGAACCAAATAAAATAAAACAAAGTGAGTCAACAATCCAACGCTAATAATTCCTTTTTATTGAGTGTTTCTTGTGTAATAAAAAATAGGTTTTTCTTGGTTATCCCCTTTGAAGGGTCGTAAAAATTATTTGAAATTTTATTTTTATTGCCCAAAGCGCGCGCAAGGCAAAATAGTTTAAACCCTTTAAATTTTTTCTAATTGGGATGCATGGAACGGACTTTTAGAAACTTAACGATCCAACAAATTACGACAAAAAATATACCAAAACACGGGCCGGATTGCCTCCAAACTCTAAAATTAGAATGCTCAATGAATGCTGTAAATGGGTGGCCCCAAGACTTACAGCTTGCGTCATTATCAAAATGATTTAACAGCACAGTTGCGGTAGCATTAAATAGATTTCCCATGCCAATTTATGGGACGATGCATCAGTTGGTCATAAACTGATTAGAGGATGATTAGTGGCAGGCGGAATGATGGGAGCAGTCAACTTAGCACACATATAAATATTCTTCGTTGTGCCATAATATATTTGGGCCTTACTTAGTTGCCTTTTACTGCTATTTGAATCTGTGCAACATCGAATGGAATGGAGGTCGGAAAGTATGATGGAAACTATACCCTTGTCGCTAATTAATTTTCGAACTGATTATAGAGACGAGAATGCACCTTTTATATCAAGTTTGAACATTCACAAATGTTGAATTTGGGCCCTGGAGTTGCAAAAAAAGATGTGACATTTATATTTATTGTACCTTGAAATGGTATATTGAGGTCGCCAAAATGTTAGTAACAGGTAAAACGACTTGACGATCGAATTCAATATATAAAAGAGCCTACTTGAGCGTACCGTTCGGGCCTTGTGCTTGTTAGAGTGAAAAGTTTATACGTACCTATGTACATATATGGGAATTTCCACTGTCACTTAGACGACTTTCATAAGGGTTAATAAATTGTATATCAAAATCTAATTTTTTTTTTATTTACAGCTATTAGTGAATAGTTTTTCAATAAAAGTCTTCGGTTTTTGTCTTTTGAAATAAAAGTTACTAAAAAGCGGTTACTCACGCAACTTAAAATGGGCATGGCTTTAGATATCATTGGTAACAATCTAATATGTTCAAAAGATAATTTAAATGATGAAAGAAAAGCTAAAAGTGATATATTTTAACGAAATAAACCTACATATATTGTATTAAAACTCAACCACGCCTTGAATTATTTTTTACATATTTACGTATGTATGTTTCTTTATAAAGAAATAAATAAGTGTCTTGGATACTTTTAGTAATTCTTACATACTTACCTATGTATGTACATAACAAATTTTAAGAATTTGATAACAATCTCTAGCAAATTGTTTCCGAAATATATAATTATGCTTGGTTATTTACACAAAATAGCCAAAAATGTTTAATGAGCTGTCGTTTTGTTTCCAAAAATAAGTGATAAGGGCTAATACTTTCTTAATCCCACAAAAAAAAAAAGAAATAAATAAATCCAATAAAAAAAAGAAATAAATAAATCCATTTGTAACTGAATGAACGTTTTCCATACATCTCTCGGAGCGGGTCGAATTTTACCCAACCCAATAGTTTTAGCATGATTTTTTTTAGAAAATCCGTTCCCTTGGGCGGTCGTTCCGAGGACAGGATGCAGACACGAGTTTTTGAAAATAAAACGCAACGAGAAAGTCGCTTTTAACACTCACAACGCAAGCATAAAAATGAAAAGTCTAACAATAAGTAGTCTACTAAGTCCACTTTGACTAATTTTGCAAAAATATACAAAAGTGAAAGGAAACGAATTGAAATTACAGTTAAGTTTGTCTACATATTAATTTTGATAGGAACATCAATAGGCATAAGCCGTGTCCGCGGCGATCCGCCCACTGGAGCTTTCACTAAATCATGAACCTCTTAAAGAAAAAGATGCGCATGTAAAAGGATATTTGGAAAAGTCCTGAAAAATAATGTCATTCAGTTTTTTGCACTATTACAATTTCTTCAAAATCCGCTAATTAACCCCACATAAATATATATATTAATATATGTACATATTTATATGTATGTACATACATACATATGTGTGTCCATATAAAAATTCTGTCACACAATTTTATTTAGGGCAGATAGGCCATGAATAAATTTTAAGACCTCGTGTAGCATTCCAGCTGTGGGCTTATGAATTTCTTGATTTCTTGAATAGAAATATTTTGTGAGTGATAAATTGATTAAATAGTACATTGACTAAATGATCACTTCGAAGTAGAGAACAGCGGGCAAGGCGGACAAAGCGCAAATCCAAAACGGGAATCCGTTACGGGAATAGGCCTGAATGTCTCTTTTTTACAAATACTGATCATAGTAAAGTGGTAAAAAAAGTCAAGAAAAGAAATTCACAACAGTCTAAATGTATAATAAACGTTGATGAGCAGCGGCAGCAATTAACGCACACCCACACATTCACATCAAAAGATGAAAAAGTGAAAAAGAACAACTAGCTCAATCGGCTGGGTGCGTTAAAGGGAGATAGCAGGAGTAGTAACCAAAGAGGTGCGAGCAGGGCGATGACAGCCAAAAAGGAGAAGACAATAATAAAAACCAGAAAAAAACAGATGAGAGTGAGAAAGAGTGAGACAGAAGGATGGAATGAAAAGTCATTACTATGGATTGAAAGGGGAAGCAGCGGGGTAATGCGGAACATTGAGAATGAAACAACCATAGCTGTGTCTGCAAAGAGGGGAAACAAAGAGAGAAGAGAAAAAACCAATTGGACAAATGCTCTCGCTCTCTCGAAACCGGACAAAGAGTCATCCATGAGAGCACAAAGAGTAAACAAGAGAGCATGACCTTTTTTGCTCTCCAACGCAAACAAAAGCACACTAACACACATACGAAAACAACTTGCCGGCAAAGCTCTTTTTGGCTCAGAGAGGTCTTTATTTATTTAATTTATTTATTTTTTTTGTCAGCTTTTGTCGGATCATGGTCCGTAAAAAGCAGAACTTCTAAGCTAGAAACGTCGTTTCAGATTCAGACAGAAAAAATATCTATTAAATATGGATATATTTCATGCAATTGAGCGATTATTGGCAATATGCTGAGGTAAAAATTAACGTTTTCAAACGTACATATGTATGGATGTACATACGTATGTTTGAAGGATGGATTGTTTCTCCTTCTAGGTCCGGTTACAGGTTTGCCAAGCTCTATAACTATTTTGGCATAAGTTAGTTTATGATTGCAAATCGTGACAAAAATAACTCGTGTTTAATTGGTTGGAAAACTAATTTGGTTCCAGTCCTGACAAATGAATTTAATTTTCACACAATATTAAATATACATACATATTTATGTATTTTTTACTTCTACTTTGTGGTTTATTGTCAATTAGAAAAAGAGCATAAGTATTTCGGTTTCGAGAAGAGGTTAATTCCATTTCGAGTACTGTCACATGTTTTCCCCACTTAATTTAATGATTGCTTGCTAAGAATATTTCCAATATTGTTCGCAACATATTGAAAAGTAATAGAAAAAAACATTCGGAATCGGAATCTTTCCAATTGTGAAATATCACAATATTAGGAAATTTTAGTTTAAAATACGCAATTCATAATTGATAGATCACAGTTCATTATCGTATAGCTCATTTGATTTTATCAGGTCACGAAATGATTTTCATCTTTGATCTGGATATTTCTTAATTTTTTAAATATGATTCGCGGATGATTAACACCTTCAGCTTTCCGGTTCCAACGGAATCACGAGGATCTTTTCGCTTCTTCACACTGCGAATCACTTAATGATTGATGGACGCATCAGTTCACACCTGAGTTCAATAGAGCTTCCGTATCAAAGGATGCCGCCTCTGTTGTTTGCCGGTGGAGAACAAACAAATAAACAAATTAGAAACACATTTAGTTGTAAAAATTATGATCATTAACTGGTTCGTCAACAATAGCATCTTCAATAAGAACAATACATACATATTTGTTCGTATAATAGGCGTTTGAAGTCCGCGGAAGCAGCCGCCGCCTTTAATCTTCGATCCGCTTATGGGATGTAAAATGGCCGCAACTGAAAGAAACTTCCGGGCGGCGGCTTTGTGGTTCTTGGTGGGTGGCAACCACCAATCCATTTTATACAACTTTTCTCTATGGCGCCGAATAGCATTACTTGTATTTATTCCAGACAATTTTTAATATTTTATTGACTTTGCTTCGTTCGCTTTGAACTTCTTTCAATCGAAAATCTTGCGTCTATGAAATTTATGTACATTTGAAATTCTTAAACGCTCATAAATTCTTTAAAATTATGTGTAAATAAAGCAAAAACGCTGATGCTTTTGATGTTGGATGTTTAAAGAGCGTGGGTCTCTTGCGCCCTTCCCTCTCCCATTTTAAACACATATTATATGATAAACTATGTTCCTTATACGCTCGTAGCGGGAACAATTTGTCAGGAAATTGTATCCCTTAGAAGAAAACCAGTATATATGTATGTCCAATGTATGTGTACAAATATATGTACACATCCAAGGATCTAAACTATTCATATGATATACGTATATCAGTGTATACTATGTACTATACATGATTCGTTTCCTTTACTTCACGGGCTCCAATGTTGTTTGAACAGTTTTTGTTGGACAATAACCTATAAGAACTACCTTTCACAAGTCACTCGAAAAGACTCCAAAATACTTTTGAGTTGTTCAGAAGGGTAGCCGGAAGACAATATTCCGGATTGAGTGTTCTGTCCGGTGGCCCAGAGCTTTTACTCCATTTTACTCCATACTGATTCAGTACCCAGAAGTATAAAGGTTACAGTGGAAACGAAGGTGGCTTTCCCCCTGATCTCAGACAGGACTAGTCCATCAATTGATTCTAATTTATAAAGGTATTGGTTGTCGCTAATTTTGGTATTGATATGTTTATCGTTACGTAAGTCGCAATGTTCGTCAAATTCTTGCAAGATATTCTTTTACCCCATTCTAAAGATTCGTTGAAGGGTATTGTATCCAGGATTTACAATTGGCCCTGAAATCTTGCTGTCTTTCGTTATATTTGAACTTAAATTAGTTATTTGCATCTCATGGATATCTCTTTATTATGTTTGCTTGTATTTTTTGCTTAAATACTAATTTAATGGCTAAGAGTGTGTATGTAACTGCACTGGAAAAAATGTAGGGTGAGTGACACAGAAGAATCTTTTTTATAAAAAGCACAAGACCAATCTATAAAAAGCATAAAAATTCAAAAAAATTATCACACAAGTCGCAGATTTTTACGATTGTTAGCAATGATGTCTAAAACCATGGACATTTGTAGATTTATTCTCAAAAGATAAAAACAGGAAAAACAAATTATTTTCTTTGATTTACTGCATTATAAAGTTTTATTAAGCTTTATTGTGTGACTGACAATGGAAATGTACCTACATTTGGTTAATTGACATTCGAAGTATCATTGGTAAATGTTTAACTCTATATTCAGAGGTACATATATTTCGATCCATGGCAGAGCATCTGTTGAGGCTGTATAAAAAGAGTTTCCGTGGGCACGATTCTGGGTCCTAGGATTATGTAAACAAAAAAAGTAAAATTGCATTTGAATGGTAATCCCAAAGGTTTTTTTTTTAAATTGTTTTTTTTTTTTGCCAGGGTTTTAAAGTAAAAGTTAATGCTACAAAATTTTTTAATTATAAGAAAAAGGTTTTCCCGCTAGAGTGCTCACTGACTTGGAAAATGCTGTTGATCAAAATATCGACTTACAGCTTTTTACGCTCGAACAGATTCACGGAAGGCCAATCAGTTAAAGCACTATATCTTTGTCAGTTTGATTCCGATTTACTTTAAATTTTAAAACATTACCTTCTTTAAGAAAAATGATTAACTACATAGACGACTAAAAACTTAAAAGTCAGATGTAAAAACTAAAGTTCTTATAATACCATGTATAAGAATATATAAAAGCTATAAGAAAGCTTTATTCTCGATCAGCAGTAACAGCAGTGTCCATCTAGCCATGTCCGTCCGTATGAGCACCTCGATCTCGTAAACGATAAGAGCTAAGGTCAGAAAATTTTGGACAGTTCAAATTTATTAAACATTTTTCACTTCCCCTTTCGGTCCCGGAATATGGAAAGAACGATTTGTTACAAAACTATTTAAAACATCGATCTTGGCATATCAATTTTGTCTTTGATCTATCAATATACTGAATTAAATTAAAATCGCACCGAAAATGGCCAAGTTATGCATATCAAGGATTTTCACTAGGTCGGCCACGTGTTCCGTAATAGCGAGCGATGAAATATGTTTCATAACATAGACTTTAAACTCACCTATCAGCTCGGCACTTTATAGTCCATATTCCTACCCCTTAAATGCTTGTTTACTTTAAAATATCTTTACTTGAGTGTTTAACATGGCACCACCACAATTCAGAATTAATTGTTGTTAAATGTTTCTCAAATTCACCAAAAATTCTTAAAAAGCCAGAATTTCTGCAACTCTTACGATTCAACATTGAAATACGACAGGAGCGGCAAACCCTAAATTGGACGCGCTGACTGCATCAGTGTACATTCGAATTTTACGGACTTTAACTTATATCGTCTCAAAAATCTGGGTGGCGATGTTGATATACCATTTTACCCTCTGGGTGTATGACATAAGAACTACACCCTTAGCCAAACGAATCGTACTGAGTATGGATAAGGAGCCAACATTAGTAAAGGAGAAGGAATTAGAGATTACGATTCGAACTCTGCCTAAACCGATGAGTTTATTAGAGTGGTTAAGTTATACATTTATTAATGATTAAATAATGTTATGTTTGAATAATTAGATCGCTATTAAATATCAAGAATATATTTTAAATAACAGTTTCAATCGATCACTTTTTATATCATTGATTCTTCAATTTTCGTTTACTGTACATGCTTAAAAGAATCTATAGCTTTAAACTTATTAGCTTAATCAAAATCCGGCATTAAAGAATACGTACCAAATAGTTGGGCTGCTTAGAAATAACTAAGTCACTAAAAGTGATATTTCTTAACAACTTTCATTTTCTGTTGACATATTTGTCAGTTTAATATACTTACTTATTCATTATTCCGCTAAATTTCATTAAATATGATTGACTTTATCATATACACTCATGATGAAAATAATAGTTACAACCTTAAAATTTAACTTTATTGACTTTAGATTAGCACAACTTTTTTTCTATTACCTTGATCACCATAGTTTATTTTGTGAAATAAAGTGAATTAAGATTTTCTATAGGCAACCATGGAAAGATCAAAGATAGGTTTATTTCTAAAAAGAAAATTGAACAAAGTAAACATTTAAAAACAAAAATTTTATTGCATTCATTCATTGGAAAAAAACCAGAGGGCCGGGGCTAACATCGACCGCGTCAAAGTTTGTATACCCTTGCAACTTTTTTGGTAACTTTTTCCTTACCTATAGCTATCAAAGTGCCATCAAAGCCATCTAAAGAGGCTAATGTTTGCGAAAGAGGATATATTTCAATGAACAGGATACAATGATGAGAATAGTGCTTAGATTCCGTCTGTTTTACATTGTTTTTATACCATACACCCATAGGGTGAAATGGTATATTAAAGTCGCCAAAATGTATGTAACAGGCAGAAGGAAGCATCTCCGACCCCACAAAGTATATATATTATTGATCAGGATCAACAACCGAGTCGATCTAGCCATGTCCGTCTGTCCGTCCGTCTGTCCGTCTGTCCGTATGAACACCTAGATCTCGGAGACTGTAAGAGCTAGAGCCACCAAATTTGGTATGTAGACTCGTGTAGTATGTAGAGTGATCAAGTTTATTTCAAATTTTTGCCACGCCCCTTTCCGCCCCCGCAATTTAAAAAAAGCGTTTATCTCAAAAACTATTCCAGCTAGAGCCACCATATTTGGTATACATATTCGCTTAGTAAATGCACACAATTTGTATGTATGAAAATTTTGCCACGCCCTTTTCCGCCCCCGTAATTTGAAAAACTTGATTATCTCCCGTATTTTTTTACCTTATGCAACCAAATTTGGCACACTTAAATTTAATACTAATATCTAGCAAAATACCAAATTTGATCAAAATCGGACAAAAAACACTCGATTTATGCATATAAACGTTTTTCCATAAGGCCGGAGTTGGCCGTTGGCTGGTGGGGGCGCTAGGGTGCTCGTCTGATTGAGTGAGCGAGATACTAAGATATGATTGTAAGAAGCATGTGAAAATGCATTGGTGGATGGTATACCTAAGTCGGCGAGACGACTTACTTACTTCATTTCTAAATGACTTTTGCGAACTACACCGTAAGGTGCCTGTTCATAAATATACCATGCACCCATAGGGTCAAATGGTATAATAAAGTCGCTAAAATGTATGTAACAGGCAGAAGGAAACATTTTCGACACCATAAAGTATATAAGTATATTCTAGATCAGGATTAACAGCCGAGTCAGTCTAACCATGTCCGTCCGTCCGCCTGTCCGTATGAACATCTAGATCTCGGAGACTATAAGAGCTAGAGTCACCATATTTGGTACATTGAGTCCTGTAATACGTACGGTGTTCAAGTCTTTTACTGTTTCCCCCCGAAATTTGAATAGAACTGATTTTCTTGAAAACTAACAAAGCTAGAACCACCGAATTTGGTATGTAGATTTGTTTAGTATGCGTGCAAATTATTATTTAACATTATTGCCACGCCTACTTTCGCCAATTACCTACCAATTACCTCCTGCAACCTTTTTATTATCGAAACCAAATTCAGCACACTGGGCTTTATGGAAACTGCTTAAAGTTGAAATCTTACGTCGCGATGTAACAAAATAAAACGATATTTTCTCCGTTACAGCTAATTAACTGATTTTAAATTTGAAATTGAGACGTTTTCGGGCCAAGGTCGCTAGAGGGCGTTCGAGATAGCTCAGTGTCGCCACAGAACTCCTCCTCCAGTGACGTAGCCTAGAATTTTGTTGATAAAAGCGAACTCTATGTTTTTTATAGCCTTGGTGCAGACATTTTGATGACTTACATTTTGGATTGAGACTCTTTCTTCTCCCAAGACACTGCACTGTGTTTGTTGTTATTTGTGCTTTCCTAGAGTGACAGTTTCTACATCACTCAACAATGTTTTCGTTTATTAGGAAGATTTAGGAACGAACGGTTATAACCTAATAAAACCCTATAATCTTCCAAATACCGAGCTTTGCATTTGAAGGAAACTATAAATGTGGTTAATCATCATGCTTTGCTTATAAGGCAAAATGAGTATCGATATCCATCCATTCGATCGTTCGTTGATCGTTTTTCTTCGTATGACGCATGTGAAGGCATTTACGATAGAAGTTTCTTATATCCTAAAAATCGTACTAGCTGCTCGTGAAACATAATGTGTCTTCTGCAGTAAATCTGGAATATTCTCGCTTAGGAGCAGAGCATGCTACAGCACCCAGGCTTTAAAACTCCTGCAATCGAATCAATTAAATGTTAATTTGTCAAATTATTGAGTAATTCGGATTTGGCTAGAGCTCCAAAGGCCGTCTCTTGAGATTGTCTAGCTACAACCGAAGCAAAGTAAACGTGTTGACATTCTTCAGATCCGTCGGGTTCACCCCTATGTCATGATATTAAATATAAAGTGACAAGAAAAAATTGCGGTAAATTGTACATAGGCTGTCGAGACCAAAGTGCATCGGACCATTTTTTTCTGAAAGCATTTCTAATTAAGAATGGTTTGCTTACCTATAGGATGAAATGTGGAAGCTTTTTCGACTTGGTTAACTATATATATTTCTAATTAGCATCAACAGCCGACTCGATTTAGCCATGCCCGTCTGTCCAGCCCTTCTGACCGTCTTTCACAGATGGAGAGGTATTCATCTGGAATACCACGATGAAGTGTAAAATCAACAGCAGAATGATTTTCGGTGGTGTTCCGGGCAAAGAAAGTTGGTCCTTAAGAAGCCAATATATTGAACCTGATATTGATTAAATTATCGAACAGCCTACCACGTGCGTTGTTTTATGAATCATTCCACAATGAGTCTTTGGCATTCCAATAATCTCCGACTAGGGTTTTGTATGGAGTTTGAAGCAATGCTTGCAAGCTGCACTTCTAGGCAAGAAGACGGCGGCGAGGGGTATGGCGAATTTCTGATCCAACCCGAATGGAAGTACCATTATGGTAATTAGCACGTCCTCGGTAAGCGTTGTAATATTCGTAGGTAAATATTTTGAGGTAAGCGCATTCAAAAGTCTCTGATATAATCATTTTACAAATTATGAAGTCAATAAGTCAATTAGGTCTCTTAGTAATTTGGGGTGCTGATCACGGCCCTGTTCTTAGTTTTTGACCACCACGTTAGGATTCAAAAAAAAAAAATATATCAAAGAAGCAAACATCGGCTATGCCGAAATTTATATACCCTTGCAGTCCTTGGTAATAATAATTTTACATGTTTGTTTTCTGCAACTCAATGCATCAATATCATAGCTCACAAATAACTGTTGACACTTTTCCATTGTCTGCAAATAAGTGTCTTTTACTGACACAATTAAAAAGACTCAGACAGAAACTGTTTTTGTCGCGACTGACTTAGCTCGCTCGCGCTCTGATCGAGACAGTTATTTCTGTTTTCGTTTCGCTCAAGTCAAACACTGATCGATTTCTTGAGTTAAATGAAGCAAATTGTCTTTTGCGTATGTATGGGTACGCACACGCGATTGATGCGTTACATTTATGTATATGTGTGTATGTATTTACATGCACACGATAGGCAAAGATCATTTCTGTTGAGTTTTTTAGTCAAACTGTCTTTTGTTGAGACTCTTTGTGTGAGCGAAAATCGTATTACTCTTTACGCGACGCTCATTTGAGAGCGTCACACGAATGAGTCAATGCAAAGCGCTTGACAAAAACCAATTCAAAACAAAACAAAGAGAGCCGCTCAGAGCGAGATCGTTTCTGGACAATCTTGTCGGTTATGATACGAAGCAGATCAAATAAGAAAAAACGATCAACTGTCATTTGCGAGCTATGATCAATATACAAACAAAACAATTTTACTCCAGGGCCCGGCACAAAGAGAGCGCTAAAAAAGTTTAGTTGTATGTGTGCACTTGCTTGTGTGCGTATGTTGCTTTACACTGCGCAAAATTAAACTTCATCAAAGTCTGCCTCAAATCAAGAAAACGAGTGCAGCAAATAATCTTATGCAAGAAAAAGATAGAGAAAACAAAGCAGCGATCAATTTTTTCATGTGTGTTCTCTCAACAAAGCGACATAGATCTGCTTGCGTCGAAATGCTGAGGGAAACTAAAACCTACCCTCTCGCTCATGATAATTTTGTGTGAGGACTTCGGCAGCCGTTCGGTTACACGCATACGAGGTGCCGAACAAGTTCGTCCCCCGGGGGATATGAGTGCCGGGCTCTGTTTTACTCTCTATTATACAATTTGCTCTTCTTCTTCCCTCATTCCCAAAGCAAAGCAACGCACGCATACACATACAGTTTATGTAGCGTTGCGTCTGTGTATGTATGCATGTACTCTGTTGATGACAAAAGACGTAGTAGACAGCAAGCTGCGATGCCGGCAGAGCTGGGAGCAGAGCCGATTATTATATTGACTGTAACTTGTGTTATATTTATCCGATCACATCAAAAATTTCATCCCGATAGCTCTTAAGACGGCTGAGTGAAACGTATACGCACAGACGGACTGACAGACGTACAGACGGACATGGCTATATCAACTCAGCTTCTCATGCTGATCAAGAATATATATACTTTAAGGGGTCGGAAACGTCTCCTTCTGTGCGATACAAACATCTCACCAATTTTATAATACCCTCTGCAAGGGTATAAAAATACGTTAAAATTATTCAAAATTATTATACTAAAAACACTATTATTTTAACCTATTAATATATTAGGTATGATTTACAAGCAATTTGCAAAATATCAAAGAGCCGTTTCTTTTTCATAATGCATAATATCTTTGGATATGGTAAGATAGTATGCTTTAGAGATTCAAAGAATTTGCATCTTTTTAGTTTAAAGAATTATTGGAATCTTATGCATCTATCAAATTGTTTATTAGTAATGTTTGCAAACAAGAGTTATTTTTCTTGAATAGGAAATTCTAAAATGTTTTAAAAATGTGGAAAAAATCATTTTTAACTTTTTATAGTATACTTTTGAGTGCCTATTTTCCATTCCCAGATCCCCTGATTTCACAAAATCTGGATGTTATGGGCAAAAACCGAGTATGCAGTCAGAATCAGCGTACCCGAATTATTGAAGAACACCTCCCAAGTTAACGGCCTGTGTAATAACTCACAATAGTAGTACAATATATATAATATATGTAAAATAGTATTATGCTACAATAGTAGCGTTTTATGACTCTTATTATCGCAATTTTTTTTTCTTTTGGGTATTTAAGTATTTCGATGTGTCTAATAAGTTCTTTTGAAAAGCTACATTTAATTTGTGTTTTGGAAAAGTGACCAAGATGTTTCATAATATAATTCCGAAAATTAGCAAGGGATGTTTTTAAGACACAGTGATCTCGAAAGCTGCAGACCGTGAATAGAGAGAAGAGTCAACCCTTTTGGAATAGCCGCCTGAATCGGATACGGGCAGAGAAAGTTTTAGCATTGTGAATTAAAAGTTCCACCATCTTGAATGATTTAAAGTAACATTTTATTCCTAAGCATCATCCAGCGGACGACAAAGTTCTTCGACAGGAATGCTGCGTAAGTTCCAAGTGCTTAACGTAAAATCATGAACATTTACAAGCCAAAACGAAGTAAGTAAGTCGTCTCGCCGACTTCGGTATACCATGCACCAGGTGAATAAATATTTTACCATGGGTGAAATGCTATGTATAATAACGTCGGTAAAATGTATGTAACAGGCAGAAGGAAGCATTTCCGATCCCATAAAGTATATATATTCTTGATCAGGATTAACAGCCGAGTCGATTTAGCCATTTCCGTCCGTCTGTATGAACACATAGATTTCGAAGGCTGTAAAAGCTAGAGCCACCAAATTTGGTATGAAGACTCGTGTAGAATGTAAATATATAGAGTTAATTGGAACTCGGGCCACGCCCCCTTACGCCCCAGAATTTACGTAAAATTATTTTTCTTAAAAACTATAATAGCTACAGTTAGCTAGGGTGCAGATATTGATTGTTCAAACTTTTTGGCATGTCCCCTTCCGCCCCCGGAATTTACATAAAACCTATTTTCTATAAAACTAAATACTATAACAGCTAGAGACATAAAATTTGGTATGTATAATGGCTTAATAGACTCGCAGATATTGGCGGTTTAAAAATTTTGCCTCGCCGACTTTCGCGCCCGCAAATTAAATAAAACTAATTTACCATATTTCGTATGTACATATACTGGCTTAGTACGCGCGCAGATTGTAGTTAATTTAAATAATTTCCACGCCCACTCCATAATTGCCTCTTGCAATTGATTTGATTATCGTAATCAAATTTGGCACACAAGTTAGTATTATTCATTTCTTCCAAATTACCAAATTTGATTTGATTTGAAGTCGGACTAGAAACATGCTATGCGGCAAATTTAATAGACATACATTTGTTGATCGAAATTTGAAATATTTTTTCACCTGGTGCATGGTATACCGAAGTCGGCGAGACGACTTATTTACTTCATTATTTGAGTATTCGTGTAATAACGGTGCTCTAGGGATTTGCTTTATTTTATGTAATACGGGTGTAATGAAAACAAGCTAATCCAAAGAACCCCCCATCCCCACCACACAAAGACTGTTTGCTACCGGACAGCCAGAAGTCCCACCCGAACCAAAGCTTTCGATCCATATCTAGGCTGACATTCTTCAGGACAGTCAGACGAAGACGAAGGACAGGCAGGATCGTAAATTTTGTTGTGGAAGTAATACGCCGATAGCGCATCCCGTCACTACGGAAAAGGGAGCTTATATGTACATATATTCTTGATCAGAATCAACAGCCGAGTCGATTTCGCCATACCCGTCTGTGCGGCCCTTCTGTCCGTCTCTCTACCCTAAAGTTAACCCAGATCAATACATACTATACATACATATGTACACGTAGTTACGTGTAGTGTGTTATTTGACTAAAAGTAATTTTCTCGGAGACGAACAAAATTAAAACTACCAAATTTGGTATGCATACTTTTTTGTATGCACGCAGATGATGAATATTCAAAATTTTAATTATAACAGAAGGAGGCGTTTTCGACCCCATAAAGAATATATATTCTTGATCAGCATAAGAAGCTGAGTCGATATAGCCATGTCCGTCTGTCCGTCCGTCCGTCGGTGCGTATGCGTTTTACTGAGCCGTCTTAAAAACTTTTAGGATGAAACTTGGTATTAAAGCAATTTATAACCTGGGTGAGATGAAAATCATCCGGATCGGACCACAACATCCAATATTAATATACGAAATATAGGTGAATGAGTTGGACTATACCAATTAAATTTACCAATGTGATAGTTTTGGAAATAAAACATAAGATTCCAAAATTTCAATCCGATCGGAAATATAGGACACAAGTTACAGTCCATATAAATCACCTCTGCTCTAACGCTGCCAGCAGCCTACTACGTCATTGGTTGAATCAGCAGGGCAGTAGAGCTTAGGCATACACATACACGCGCGTGCCAGTCGCATTATGCATGTACACATTCAAAGGGGACGGGAAAGAAGAAGAAAACGATTGCAAGGGTATATAAGCTTCGGTGCACCAAAGTTAGCTTCTTTGTTATTTTGACTATCAATTCAAATTCGGTACACTAATTAGTCTCGCTTTCTCACCATAAGGGCCAAGAACGTAGGCTTGTAGAGGCGCTATAGTGCTCTTGTGTTTTTGTGAGGGTGAACGAGATAGCGAATTTATACTGAAGCCGGCGAGGCGACTTACTTACCTCAATATACCTTCAGATGTTTGTAACGGACAGAAGAAGACGTTTCCCACCCCATTTTTTTGGTGATCCGGCTAAAAAGGCTAATATTTGCGAAAGAACGGACTACAATCTTAGCATAGGAAATAACGAAGATATAGATTAAAGTCACTGTTTTCCACCAATCGTTCCTATCGGAGCTATATGATATAGTCACCCGATCTTCATCAAATTCGGCACAGTCGTTTAGTGGTGTAATAAAATCACCAATATTAAATCTATGCGTTGCACACTTCTGACCAAAATTAATATACACTTTTTGCAAAGATATAAAAATAAAAACCAGAGGGCCGGGGCTAACTTTGACCGCGTCAAAGTTTGTATACCCTTGCAAGTTTTTTGTGTAAAAGGTCTAATGTTTGCGAAAAAACGGCTGAGGAAATAACGAAGATAGTGATCAAAGTCACTGTTTTCCACCGATTGTTCCTATGGGAGCTATATGATATAGTCACCCGATCTTAATCAAATTTGGCACAGTCATTAATAGTTATGCTATACTGAGAAATATAAATTGCTTTGAAAGTAACGAAGTTATTGACCAAAGTCACTGTTTTCGACCGATCGGTCCTATGGGAGCTATATGATATAGTCACCCGATCTTGATCAAATTTGGCCCAGTCGTTTGTTAGTGTAATAAATTCATAAATATTTAATTTCAATAGGTCAAAAAATAACGAAGTTTTGCAAGGGTATAAAAATAGGTGAAGGAGTAGGAGTATCACTACCATAAAGTATATATATTCTTGATTAGGATCAACAGCCGAGTCGATCCGTCCGTATAAACAGTTGGATCTCGGAGACTATAGGGGCTAGAGTCACCAAATTTGATAAGTAGAATCTTGCAGTATGTACAAGTTTATTTCAAATTTTTGACACTCCAAGCAATTTAGAAGAAAAAGAAATTGATGGAGATATTCAAGAGGCAATCAATCATAAATAAGTCGGGCGCATGTGATAGCGTCTTCAGGAGTTAGGTTCATAAGACTACTGGAGGATGGCAGAAAAATATTCGAAACGTATATTAAAGCTTAGCATTAAAATGGTAAATGAATTAAGTAAGTTTCTAGCTTCTAAAGTTTTTAAGCAAATCAGTGCAATGTAAATACCGGGAAGCGGAAGTGAGTATGGCAAAATTTTAAATGAAGTACGGTAAATGTAGCTCTTATAGTCTCCGAGATCAAGGTTTTAATACGGACTGAAGGACGGACGGACATGGACAAGAATATATATACCTTATGGGGACGGAAAAGCTTATAAAAAGTACATATTGCTTATAGGTATTATTTAAATTTTTAAATGTTTTTTATTTTTATGACATGCACCCATCTAACTTTAGGTAATTTTAGGTAAACAAATGTTTTTTGAACTAATCGCTGGCACAAATCATCCACCTAATAACGACGACGATGGTGATAAAATTAAATCCACATTGGAGAAATACGCGCTGTGTGCCACATGCCTGGCCGCCATTATAGAATTTTTAATTACAATAAATCAATTTAAATAAAATGTAATTTTTCAATTTTATCAAATTGTCATTATGCGTAATTAATTCCTATGCACAAATGCATTTTAGTGACCCGCGCGATAGGCAACACCGACTACTCCTGGCACCATGGTGGCTTCATCTACGAACTAGTTATTGTGGCGTCACCCTTACCTTTTCCGATTGTCAAATCGATTACCCTCGCCCGAGAGGAATGAGTGCATTTGAATGCATTTGAAAGGTTGCTTTGGGATGAGTAGCCACGTTTATTTTGTCAAATATAATGCTGCTTAATTATTATATTTGTAATTTATTTGCCCCACAGTTATCAGATCCAAATGCTAAAAAGTATGCATGGAGCTTTAATACCACATTAATCCCACACAAAAAAATTAAAATACTAAGTCCCCGCGCCGACCTTAAAATACCTTTCGTCAAGTGATGAAGCTATGTACAAACCTTATTCAATTATTGTTTTTCACATGACATATTGCCTACATCCGCCGATGTCTGAATAGAGACAGGTATGTTTTGGTTCAATCTGATCTGATATTACAAAAATTGGTAGCAAGATGTATATAAAACAACACCTGGAGAAAATCACAGAATTCGATGCCGGTTACAACGATATTCCGCTTAAATTGAAGGAAGCTTTGATTGGTTTGTATGGAAGCACAATTTGTATTAACGAATATCGGTTATAACGAACCGAAATTGGCAGATCTTTGAGTATCGTTATAGCCGGCATCGACCGTACTTTGTTTTTAGGATTATAGAGCCATTTAAATAGAATCGGAGAAATATATTTGCCTGTTACCTTACTGACCTTATTAATGTACACTTAGACAGAAATTTCGCAAGTTCGGAACTTCATTATTAAACTTATATACATATATATAAAAAAAAATTTTAAAAATCATGTTGAAATTGCTTAGAAAGGTTTGCCTGTGACATAGGTTTCGCAAACTTTAATATACCATTTAACTCTATGAATACATGGTATGTAAACAGTTACAACCACTAAAATGAGAATGACAATAACAAACAACAAAAGCAATTTAAATGCTGCGCATAGAATGCATAATTAATTTTTATTTTGATGCAACGTCAACGCACCGCGTACCAAGCGTCACTCGCATTCTCATTCCCATTCCTGGCTTCTGTATATCTCTACGGATATTATTTTCCTTTGAATAATAGATATCTATGTATGTACGAAGGTACATGAAGATGTTACCTATGACCATTTAGTCTGCTGCTTATTCACAACGATCTTGAATTAGTTGTTCCAGTGTGACCCATAGGCCCTTTTTTGTGCAATAAAAAAAATAGTAAACTTTGTTTTTCAATGTGTAACCATATCTACGAATTTCTAGATATGTGTGTATTATCCACAATGCCCAGCAATCAATTTATAAATGACGCCATTTTGTTGTCATCGTTTCTAACAGTGTTAACCTACACTGAGGACCAACAAAGTATGCTTACCCACACTTAACCGAACATCTGCATGTATGTACATACATACATACATACATATGAACATACATCCATGCGGTACACAGTACTCCCTTGGCCCCCACCTACTCCACCACGCTAACATGCCAGCATGCCAGGTTAAACACAAATTAACCTCATTTGACAAAACAAAGCGAATAACGCTAAAATGGATAATTTGCTAAATAAATTGTGCGATTTTTATAAAAGTATTAAATATTTGTTGGAACCATGGGCGGAGCTATTATTTTATATAAGGATTTTATGGTTTTCTGTATTTTCCACAAGTTAATACTATTTGACACCTATCTACATAAGTACATAGATTCATACATACATATGTATACATACGTATGCAACAGACGGCCCTTGAAACTCTCTTTGTGGCCAAGGCCACTGTCGTCCTCTACCAAAATAACCTATGTAAGCAACCTACTGTAGACATCGGAAACTCATTTGGATCATTTTGGAACAACATGTTAAGTACCTTGGAGTTATATTAGACAAGAAATTAACCTATAATGAACATGCCCGTCAAGTCAGGCATAAAATGAATCTCCTAACTCGCTCTCTTTACCCTTTCATAAGTAGAAACTCCAAACTGAGCTTAGTGAACAAAATGTTTCTATTCAGGTCAATATTTTAAACTGTACTTTTCTACGGAGCACCGGTCTGGGCTGATATCGCGAACTGTCATGTTAAAAAACTTCAAGTCACTCAAAACAAATTACTTAAAATGATTTTATTTTTTCACAAGCGAACTGCACCATAGATCAAACGTTGAACTAGTGGCGGTGAGACTCGAACGTCTCCTGAATAATTTTGAAAATAGATGTTTGTATTCAACGTATCCTCATATAAATATCCTAGCATAATTTCTAGTTTTAGTCGTAAGTTTTATCTAAATGTATATTCAAGGGGTTTTTTAATTAAATTTTCTCCCTAACTTATCTCATAATAGCAAATTATTATATATTTAAGTAAAAAATGTCAATGCAGCATGAACTCTTAACCCTTAGAATTATACTCACACATATCAAATGTATACATCAATATTAGTAAATAAATGAATGAATGAATGAATTTGGATCATATCGCGGTACACCCATGGTTAAAACCATGGTTTCTGTATTTGCTGTCCATTGTGAAATCCCTATTTGCATTCGATAAATAAAATGAAATTAAAATTCTTTTGTTGTACTTTCCCCACGTTTTTTTGTTATTGGCGGATTTTCGTTAACAGATACAAATCCGTTTTATTTATTTTTTGTATTTTGTTTTCAAAAATGTTGGTTTTTTATCTCACCCTACTTCATCTCTTTTCGACTCAGTCGGCTTTTGCCAATAGCCAAAACTGTGGCTGAAAGCCCTCCAAAATTATTGCGTTCATTAAATTTTAAACAAAAGTGATTAGATTTTATATTGGAAACGAGGGTCAGAGAGAAAGAGTAACCGAGCGATAATTGTTAGGTACAGTTGTACTCATTATTTATTTAAAACAATTGCAAAACTTTTTTTTTGTTTTTTGCATTGCGTTGCATTGCATCGCATTTAGTTGTTTCCTTATTTATTAGCTGTATTTTTTATTTCTATTATTGTGCTCTAATATATCAAAGGATGGGATCATCAATGGTTTGTTTTGAAATCGTGTAATTTATTCATTTTTCGTATTCTTCTAATACATTTATTTGTCAGTTTTAATTAATTTTATGTTCGGCCCTTCGATATAAAATAGAAACTATGTATGTTTATTCTGTAAACAAATGAAGCTTTTTATTACATAATTCATTCAATGCCAGCATAAGTTAAATTATTCTTAAATTTATTTAAACGCACCAGGCTTTGAAGTTTCTGTTTGGAGTCTAAGGCGTTTTCTTAAAAAAATGGCTTCCAAGCTGTTTGAGAACTTCAATACGACAAATGAAACAAATCCTTATTTTGAACCGCACTTAAATTTCGCTCAGCCTATCTTACCAGTAAGCAAATTTCAAAGACAAATTTCGTCTATTAACATTTAAACATATATCAGGACACCTGCAGCAAGATCGGAACGTTGCCCGCAAAAGAGCGTTGTCGATATGCTAAATCCGAAGTCTGTTCACAACAAAATTACATATTTGCATACACTACTTTCTTTTTTTGCGTTTTCGATTCGAATGATCTATCGCGATATGTCGGATTTGGCCTTTTGACTGGCATTTGTATTCTTCAATTTTGGGTGGTGGTCGTAACGGCGAATCAGTTGTGAGTTGGATTATTAAATGCTCTTTATTCACATTTTCTTATCTCTACAACAATATACAGCTTTGTACCTGCTATAACAGAAGTAAGCAAGGTCCTGAAAATGAATGAGTTTGTGGCTGGTGTGACCATATTGGCACTAGGAAATGGAGTTTCCGACTATGTTATTTCTTTAGTAGGTATTGAAGGTGAGACCCGTCAAATATACACGGATTGTATAACCGAGAGTCTATTTGGCTGTGTTTTTATGTCCTCGTTTGTGATTTGGGTCTGTCCGTTCGCCAACGAACCCTACTATTTCTTAAGAGATGTTGGCTTCGTGCTATTTTATGTGCAATATGTGGATTATTGTATGGAGGTCAATGTTGGGAATGTAAGCATTTTAATGGCGTTGTCTATTGTGTGCGTCTATCTTATTTACATTGTGGTGGTTATTGTGGATCAGTATCTGCTGGTGCGGCAAAAAAACGGTAAATTGGCCTTAGGATGTATTGATGATGCATTAAAATCCATTTATTTTCCTAACATAGATTTGCGGAGCCGCATGATGTCGCGGGAGTCAACTGATGACTCAAATACGCAAGTTAGCCATTTTGAAAAAAGAAACTTCTCCTTTGCACACTACAAGTCCATGTGGGATATAACACTCAATTACGAATACCAATCTCCAAATAAAAAGCTCTGGAAGCAGCTTTTTGCAGTTCTGGATACCCTGGATCGGGATGCCTTCTCCAAATCGTCTCACATATTAAAGATGTGGGCATTGGCAAAGGTGATACCACTGATTGCTCTACGCTTGCTGATACCGCCAGTTAACCTAAAGGAGAGATGGTCAAAGCTATTATGTTCGCTGCAGTGTGTTATTATACCTTCTGTGATTACCTTTGGGTTCAGTGCGTCCCCGCATATTCGATATTTCGCCATGGATTAAGACTTCCTTCAATTTCTTTTCAGCGTCATGGGAAGTGCGGATTTTTGGAATTCCCGTGGTCGCAGTGGTGATCATTTTGTGCATACCAGTGGCACTTTGGGCTTTCCACCATTCGCGCACTGACGCCATCCCCAGTTGGTACAAGTACATGATATTTTTGAACATACTTAGCAGTACTTTTGTTCTGTATGTGACTGTGCGTGAAATTGTTGCTACGGTGGAAACTCTGGGACTAGCACTACATCGTAGCAACTCGTTTGTGGGCTCCACTTTCTTTACGTGGGGCACTGGTATAGTCGACCTTTTGACTAATATGGAGATGTCCCGCAAGGGATTCCCAAGAATGGCCTTTAGCGCGTGCATCGGGGCGACCTCATTAAGTTAGTGCTTTGCGGATATTCTCGTCCTGGTTTAATTTTCTTGTTTATTTTTGGCAGGCATTTGTGCTTCCATTGGCGCCCCACTCCTATACAAGTCCATTGTTTCAAAAACAGGATCCTCTGAAGTAAGCATTGCAGTTCTATAATTCAAGGTGCTAGTTTCTCTTTATTCACAGACCACTGAGGGCTCCATTGGAAAAAATTGCACGATTATCCTAATCGTTTTTCTAGTTGTATTTATTATCTATGGTGTTACCACAAATTTTATGATGCGACGTACTGCCGCTATAATGGGAATGACACTATATGGACTATTTGTAGTATTTGCCGTTGCTAGTGAGTTCGACCTTCTCCATGCTTGGGGAACGGATCATAGTCTAGAACGTAATCGATTTCAAGAGAACTACTTTGATTAATTTCAATATTCCGTGAACATATTTTTGTACTTTCGGGTCGACTATCACCATTAATATCACAGGTACTCCCTATGTAAACTTTAAACTTTATTTAATACTCAGGAGAATGAGGCCTGTAGTGTGTTTTTTTAAAATTTTTCAAAATGTGACGCAGTTTGCACGGACAAAACGGAAGTCTTTTTGGGAACCATTTGCATAAGAAAGGATTTCAGCGAAACTAGAGATAATTTTAACGTAAAAAAAATGTTTAATGATCATTCTTGATTGGTATATTGAAAATATTTTTGTTTCGTATACAAAACATTCATATTTTGCTTTAGAAAAATATTGTAAATTTTTTCGCACGGACATGTCGAACGGACATTTTTTTCCATCGGGGTAATACAGCTAAGTTTTGTCAGAAAATCAAATATATTCAGGTTTTTTCATTACACTTTGTTGCGAAATAGCAAAAGCAACATTAAGAACAGAAGATAAAGCAAAGAGATGAAACTAGCCGACTATCATCTTAGTGTATACACACAATACTTCATCTGCTTTATGTCTCCTCAGTTCAGTTCACTTTAAGCGACGAGAGCGTACAATTGAAAAGAATTCATTAAAGGACAACTCATATATATTTAAACATAAAACCACCGTCTTATTTTGTAATATAATATTATTAACTGCCTGCTACATAATTCAATACACTTAAATCTAAAGCAGTTACAAATTGCTCAAGTATTGTACCTACTAATATTTAAAATTAAACAAACAAAAATGAATTCGCACATACCGTGTCGAACGGACAGAATTTAAAAACTTTTGATAATTCAATAAACTAATTTTTTCCTATTTTTTTTTTTTCAATTTATAGTTGAAAACTATATTTGCTCCCAACTTTTCAACTTCTCTTGATCTCTGAGTCTCTTGATTTTTGGCACAATGTGAACTTATCCTCTTTTTCGGTGTCGAACAGAAATTATAGAAGTGGGCAAAGAAAATTCGAAAATTTACAAATTATGCGGTTTGCATTAGAATCTCGACTTTTTTTTAAATTGATTGTAAAGTGAGAAACATTTTTTGGTGAACTTTTTACCCTTTAAAAGCTTACCTACAAAAGATAGATAATAAAGGAAAAAGGTTATTAAGAGTACTCAAATAAAAAAAAATTATTTTATCACTTTGCATTCTATTTGCTCATTACGGTAAACTAATATATTCTCAAAATATATAAAATATTAAAATTCAAACATTTTTTGATAAGAATTTACAAAAAAAAAAATATCGAAGAAGCTCACTTCGGCTATGCCGAAGTTTATATACCCTTGCAGTCCTTAACAATAATAGTTTTACATTTTGAAACAGGGATTGAAAATGCTATGCTACGTCGGAGTTTTTTTTTTTGCTCCCGCTACTGATTTTGAAGGGCTACGTAGCATAGCAGAGAGCACAAACGAAAAACGATTGCTCTTCTGCTCTGCTCCGTAGCATACATCGTCGGAGCACAGAGCAATAGCAAGAGCAAAAAATTTTCGATACGCTATTTTTAGTTGTAGCAATAGCACAAGCATTAAAAGCGAGATGAGAGCGGAGCAAACAAAATAAATTTTTGTGCTACTGCTACGGAGCATTTCCTTTTCTGTTGCTCTCGTAGCAATTTCGTAGTCGCTCTCATAACAACTTCGTAGTCGCTCTCATAGTAGATCTGTACTAGAGGTGGGCATGGGCCGAAATGTTACATCCAACCCAACCCAGCCCATGGGCTAAAAATTTCACCCGCACCCGAAAGCTAAAAAAAATTTGGACATTCAGAGGAAACTGTAATTCCACAAACTAGGAGCACAACAGTGGCATCACTCCAGACTTGATCCTTGGACTTTCACCTTGCGAAATACATTAATGCCTATCGCCAAGCAACTGTGAATGTAGGCGCCAAATCCAAGAATCACAAGCATTGGCTGACTCATGTTACCCAGCGATCGTGGCCACTGCTAATATTGCAGATGCATCCGCTATACCCTCTTGTCCATCTTAACTTGCATGTTGGATTTATCTCTGTTGTGCTCTCTGCTATGCTACGTAGCCCTTCGAAATCAGAGCAGTAGCAGGAGCAGAGCAATATTTTTATTGAAATTGCTGCTATGTAGCAGCAAATGCAAACACTGTTTTGAAATTGCTTTCCCTGCAACTCAATTCATCAATACACAAACAAAACTTTATAACTCTTTTTACTACAATTTTTTCTTTCATCATTCCCTAAGCAAAGCACGGCACGCATACACATACAGTTCAAGGAGAGTTGCCTCTGTGTGTGTATGCATGTGCTCTGTTGAGTTGATGATGACGCTTGAACCGATTTATATCGACTGTAACTTGTGTTCTATTTATCCGATCAGATTCAAATTTTGGGATCTGAGGTTTTATATCCAATACTATCAACTTCGTAAATTTCTTGGGGATACTTCAACTTTTATGAAAGTGTTTCTTCCAAAGCTTTATGATGTAGTGGTCCGATCCTGATGATTTTCATACTTTATTTTTCCCGGGTAATAAAAAGCCTCCAAAAAAAATTTCATCCCGATAGCTCTTAAGATGGCTGAGTAAAACGCATACGCACAGACGGACGGACAGACGGTCAGGCGGACAGACGGACAGACGGACATGGCTATATCGACTCAGCTTCTCATGCTGATCAAGAATATATATACTTTATCGAAAACGTGTCCTTCTGTGCGTTACAAACATCTGACCAATTTTATAATACCCTCTGCAAGGGTATAAAAACACAGCTTCAAGATGGTTTAATTTTTTGCTCTTTTTCCTCGAGTTCATAAGACAAAATACTGTTCGGAATACAATATTCAATACCGTACACATGGCTAAAATTTTATAAATATATACAAAAAACATCATCGATGGTGAAATATAAGTATGTATTAAAATATGTGTTCGTTGCTTCATAGGACCAGACAGGCAAATAGTTTAGGCATCAACAATATGGTATGATTATTGTGAAAATCCTGCTCATTTGTGATGCATGTGGAATGATCTTTGTAAGATTGAGCCGGCTAAAACGCAATTTAAAAGGTTGAAAAGCTTGACGGATACATTCTTACACCAAAGCCCCATAATACAGGTATAGATTGTACAACTGGGTTTGACAGGCACTTCTGTTATAATTATTTTCGAGGTTTTCGAACACTGCGGCACCGTTTACTGTTCTAGAATGTCATTTTATCTATATCGACTTGGTGGACCATTAAACATCGAAATCAGAAACAACAGCGAAGCATATAAAATAAAATGAAATTAGCTTCCTTTGTTGCATTTGACAATTTGAATAAAATTAATATAAATTTACGCCCATTTTTAATTAATAAATGTCAAATACTTGGCGTATAGATATTTATTTGTAAATTTATTTGTCTGATTTGTATTTTTTCTAGTTGCGCTTTATGCACGGCTGTCCCGCTGAATATTAAAATGAATAAAGTTGGGAAGAGCGGCGATAACAAATTCTACGGTGAGGATGGTGATGAACCCGCAGACTGGCGCCTGTATAAAAATACGCTGCTTTTGCAGGAGCAATCAAACCAATGTAAAAAGAATAGCGGAAGTATACTTTGGACTCTCGCAGCGGAAACGGAAGTCAATATTAGTAGGCAAAAATGAATTTCACAATTCCAAAACAATTCACATTAAGCAAAACGTAATTTTTGACAACACCAGCAGCAACAATGAACGAAAAACCATGCAATTATTAATGGCCAAAAGCTTTCATAATTCTTGCCTTTAGTAGAAATTTTTTATAGAAATTTTATTTATATGGATGAAATCAGGAAATCAATTTGAAAATTTATGACCTAGAGGCACACGATTTAGCGTTGTGGTTAAAGGTAGATAAATGAAAATTGCTTTCGATTAGTGGTAAAATTGCAAATATGAAAGTGCAGCTATACAACGGCACAGTAATAGACATTATCACAAAATCATAAAATTTCGAAATCGATCAGTTTTTTCAATAGGAAAACATACAGTCTGATTGAACTTGTCTGCCATATACTGCTGTTTGTCATCCTTGTCAACTGATCTCTAAAGAGATAAAAGGATAAGATGATAAAAAAACTCACGATGCCAAGCTTTGTCAAAAAAGGAAAGTTGCTTTTGAACCCTTCAGCAATTAACCAAACCCAACAAGCAGTTAAACAATCTTTTGCCGATAGAGGTCGAGTAATGAAATCGCTTTGATTGATTATGATTATTATTTTTCAATTGACGACTGCGATAGGAAGACCACTACGTGGCTTTCAACTTTGTCAGTTTCGAATTAAAAAAAGTACATACATATGTATATAAAAAATACAACACAAGCGATAAGAAAGTAACTAAAAGCAAGTAAGTGTCAGGCCCAAAGTTATAAATTACAGCGGGCTAAGAATTTCATATTACGTTCTTGGGTGCAAAATTTGTGGCTGGCAAGTGTCAAACAAACCATCAGAGTGAGACTTATCATTCGCTCATAAAAATGTCAAAACTATCAAACTGACATTGAATGATGACAGCCACAGAAAAAGCGAAAGAGGAATGTGGCAAGAGAGCATGTGAGGATAGAGTGACATACGCTTGGGTTTCATGTGGCAGGATGTCAATGCTAAATGCTTTTCGTCTCCTCCACTTGTCGCACATTCACATTGCCATCAAGTTGACTGATTTCATTTCTTCCTTTTTTTTTGTGAACTGCATTCATCCAGCCATCCATCTATCCATCAATTGAGTGAGTCAGAGAGTGGCTCTTGAAGTCATCATCAGCATAAACCATGAACATGATTCATGGCTTCGATTGAATTTTGATTGACAATATCGCAAGCATTTAAAGTGTCTGTTTCCCTTTTTCCGAGTTCTATAAGTTCCTTCCCTTTTTGTAGGGGCATTCAATATGAAAATATGAAGGCTTTTGCCAAGTGATTTTAAAATCGCTTTACATTTGACAGATGAGCATTTGATTGATTTTGCTGGCACTAAATACTTATACTTATGCGTTTATTATTGAACTTAAATTAAAAGGCATTGCATTAGTTGTTGGGTTTATCTATTTATAAATATACCTTTATCCACCACGACCAGCTTGGCACACAACAATTAGCGATAAGATCATTTTCAACTCTTATCGTTAATATTATGTACCTCCTTTTGTTGACATTGATTCAAACAATTTATGATCCCTTTCAGCCAGCAACAGTCAACCATTGTTTATATGTCTGACCCTATCAATTTGCCCCAAATCAAAACCATTTGAGTGATTACCTGTATGCCCAATTTGGGATTTATACTAGTCGTAGTCATTCTCGAAATCATAGTTTCATGAATTTTACAATCGCCTTAGGAGTCATAGAAATCAAATTCTGTTGGAGCTGTTGGTTGATAAGAAGACATATAAAACATTACATTTAAATACATTTAAATTACTTAGGGGTGTAGGAGTTATGTTTTAAAGCCGAAAAAACACTTTTTTAAACATTTTTTTGTGAAGATATGAATAATCTGAGACTATTTGTTTTATATACATGTTCTCAATTGACATTTAAAGTATCTTTGGTAAAATTTTGAATTGTATATATGTATATATATACATATATATATATATATCGATCCGTGGCAGCGCATCTACTGAGGTTCTATGAAAAAACAGGATGAACACGATGCTGGGTTACATGATCATCTGGACAAAAACAATTGCTTTTAAGAGCTAAACGAGACAAAGAGTTTTTTTTCGAAAATTTTCTTCTTTTTTTTTACAGGGTTTCAAAGTCTAAGTTTTGTTTTCTGCCAATTTTTTTTTTTTTTTTTTTTTTTACTAATTTTTAATGATAAACAATTATAAAATAAACCTGAGGGTTTCAAGATTCAAGTTTTTTTTTACTCTTTCCCTACCTTAAAAGTCTAATGTTTGGGAAAGAATGGCTTACATTTTTAGCATAGGGAATAACGAAGTTTTTGAACAAAATCAAAGGTATACAAATATCAAACAAGTTAGCTTCGGTTGTGCCGATTCTCCTCTTCACCTATTTTGGCTATATGATATAGTGGTGCGATCCTGACGATTTTCATACTTTATCTTACCCGGGTTATATGTAAGTAGCTCAAATATGAGCTTAAACCTAAATTAACTTAAGAGTTGATTTGCACAGACGGACATGGCTATATCGACTATACATATATACTTTATGGGGTCGGAAACGTCTCCTTCTGTGCGTTACAAACATCTGACCATTTTTATAAAACCTTCTTCTAGGGTAGAAAAACGCTTCGTCACAGCCTGTAGAAATTTTGTGAAAAATTTATGTTGTTTTCCCGCTCTCCGACTGTGAAAATTCCGTTTATGTTATCATTTTACTTATACCGGGTCTTACAGAAATCGATAACAACCTGAAACCAACCAACAAGCAAATGTAGGGTGTCACACAACCGTCGTTTGACAGTTTTAAAATCTCACATTTGGATGATATTGCGCTTCAATCGATATCAATGGAATAAAGTACTGCTGAAATAAGCTTTGTTTTGGATCGAAATGCATTTAAGCAATCGCTCAAAATGTGTATTCTTATGTTAAATTTATTGTTTTACGGAAACGTCATTGGAAAAAAATGAAGCAGCGGTCGTTTTTGCACAAAGCGCGATTACCAACCTGCTGGAACTACTATGTTTCTATAGAAATAATGAAGTAAGTAAGTCGTCTCGCCGACTTCGGTATACCATCCACCAGGCGAACAAATACCAAATGAACAAACACCAAATGTATGTCTATTAAATTCGCTTTACATGTCTCACTCGCTCTTGCTCACTCTCACAACTCCTACAGCCAACTCCGCCGTTATGGACCGCCTAGTAAAACTCGTTTATACGTATATCTTCCATATCCGATATTCGATTTTAGTAAAATTTGGTAAGTGGGCGTGGCAAAAATTTTAAATATTACTAATCTGCACGCATACCAAACAAATCTTCATGCCAAATTTGGTGGTTCTAGCTTTGTTGGTTTTCGAGAAAATTAGTTTTATTTAATTTTCGGGGGCGGAATTGGGCGTGGCAATATCTTTAAAAAAGCTAAGTCTGCGCGTGTACTAATATTCTTTGAGAAAATCAGTTTTATGTAATTTGCGGTGGCGTATTTATTTTTGCATTGCGCTACTCTATTGTCTTGAGGAATTATCGAAAAAGCTGCTACCGCTAATCGTTTCTGTTAGTTTGCCAATCGGTACCAGTGAGTCCAAAAACAGTTTTTAAAATGAAAAGTCCTTGATTTCTGTTACACCAAAATTTGGTAGATTTCAAAAACAAACTGCCTCCACATCTCTAGAGATTTCTGTGACACCCCTTATAGTTTTGAACACACGAACTTCTTAAGTAATGGCCAATCAGTTGAAGCGATACAAAATTTTTTTGTTAACCTTACTCCCCATCCTTAAAAGATATTTAACAAGTTTTGAGTATTTAATGCAAATCAACAAAATTAAACCAAAGATCTTTTAATTCTTATATAAAAGTGGGAAAAAATCATTGTCGCCTCACAAGAAAGAAGATAATATGAGATATAAATTAAAGTAAATATATTACAATTTATTGAATTATAATATTACAGCAACAACTTATTTTTACTTTGAGGCAAATTTCATAAAGTGGGGTCTTTAACTAGACATAAATGTGCACACTTTTCCGATAGTATGGATAAATTTTTTGTTTCCGGAGTGTGTAGTCATTTTTAATCCCGGTTACCATACAAAAGTTTACCTTTTTAAATTCACTGTGACAACTGGAAAACTTCAAAAATTCAGTGGCAAAACCCAATCTTGCGCTTGTTAATGGCTTTTTTTATACATACACATTTACTTTGCTATATATGTACATACATATGTAGGCACTTACATATATATAATACATATACGATATTATTTTATAAGGTAAACAAAAAGGAATCGCGTCGAACTTGATGTACACTGCAATGGTTATATTTAAAAAGTTTGAAAGCAACATTCAAATTTTGAAGTATCCCAAGTAAAACTTATTATACTAGCATAATTGAATAATATTTAATATAGGCATATGTATGCGTGTATGTACATTTTATATCGTACTTACAATCATAGAAATTAATTATTTTATTAAAAAGAAGAATAAAAATAATATAAAATAAATAAATAATAATAAAATAAAATAAAATAAAATTTAAACTATCGACTAAAATGTATGTCAAAATTTTATAACCTGCTAGGGTAGATTGTATCAAAATAAGGGAAACACACACCCCTGGCATACTGAGACGAGAGATCACGTTCTGAACTCATTTCAATTTACTCGCTGCTGTCAACGGAGGTCGAGCCTGCTGACCTGACAATCCACACCAATCAGTGAGAAATGCGTTTATTTTAGGACATTTTGCATTAATTGAAAGCGAGTTGCTCTGAACAAACCGAATGGTTTTTAATTATTTTTTTAATTTATAATTTGCGAGTGTTTAAGTGATTGTGCGCGTGTGTGTAAATGCGCGCTGATGCATATAGAGATGTACGTAAATAAATTTTAAAATATTTGTTTCTTGTTTTTGTGCCATATATTTTAATTTTAATTCAATTTTATGTGCCCCATCACTGTAGGCTCCGAAACTGTATTCTCAACAACGTCATATGCATGTATGTATAAACTGTTCGTTACCACCCTGCTTCGACCAGACCTTTTTGGATTTGGAACGTGAATTCTAATTCATTTTTACGAAGAACTCGGAAAATATATTGTGGGATGCAAGGACAAAGATTGACTTATTCATTTGTGATTTCCTTTTTGTCTCAAAAAACAACTAATCAGGGGTGTCATAGAAATCTCTTGAGATTTTGAGACAGTTTGTTTTTGAAATCTACCAAATGAAATGTTGGTGTCACAGAAATCAAGGATATTTCATTTTTGGAATTATTTTTGGGCTCACAATTACCGATAGCGTCTATTACTAAAGCCAATAGAGTATGCGAAATTTGTGAACGACAGCATGCAGACCAGACGTCTGAAAAGATGTGACCCACTTGACTTGGCGATTCCACCCCCACTTCATGAGTCCCTTCGATAATATTTGCTTATAGTCTACTTAGGAAAAAATGCGAAAAAAGAATAACAAACCAGAGGGCCGGGGCTAACTTCGACCGCGTCAAAGTTTGTATAGCCTTGCAACTTTTTTGGTAACTCTTTCCTTACCTATAGCCATCAAAGTGGAAAAACGTTTAAGCTAAAAGGGCTAATGTGTCCGAAAGAACGGCCTACAATCTTAGCATAGGAAATAACGAAGATATTGATCAAAGTCACTGTTTTCCACCGATCGATCCTATGGGAGATATATGATATAGCTACCCGATCCTTATCAAATTTGGCACAGTCATTAACAAATATATTAAACTAACAAATGTTTAATTTGAAAGCAATCGCGTCAAAAGTAACGAAGTTATTGACAAAAGTCACTGTTTTCGAAAGATCGTTCCTATGGGAGCTATATGATATAGTCACCCGATCTTGATCAAATTTGGCATAGTCGCTTATATATATAATTTACTTAACAATATTAAATTTCATGATAATAGCTCAGAAAATAACGAAGTTATTAAGAAAAGTCACTGTTCGTGACTTTGCCAATTGTATGGAAGCTATATGATATAGTGATCCGATCCGGCTGAATCCGAGATATACAACGCCTGCAGTATATACAAGCCTACATGCAAAATTTCAGCTCTGTAGCTCTTTCGGTCTAGGAGGAGTTTGCGTTGATCCAGACGGACGGACGGACAGACGGACATGGCTATTTGAACTTGTCTCGTCGTGCTGATCAAGAATATATATACTTTATATTGTCTGAAATGCTTCCTTTTATGCGTTGCACACTTCTGACCAAAATTAATATACCCGTTTTGCAAGGGTATACAAATTTCATCCCGATAGCTCTTAAGATGGCTGAGTAAAACGCATGCGCACCGACGGACAGACTGACCGACGGACATGGCTATATCATCTTCTCATGCTGTTCAAGAAAATATATACTTAATGGGGTCGAAAACGTCTGCTTCTCTGCGTTACTAACATCTGACCAATTTTATAATACCCTCTGCAAGGGTATAAAAAAATTGGGTGCTAATTTAGAGCAAAGCCTACTTTCTTTATTATCTAAATACTTACGCTTATTTATGGAGCCTTTGAAAAGAATTGAGCGGTGGCGAGAATAATTTGTTATTATGTACATTTGCAGGTGTTGATGCTTCTTTTTTTGGCGGGCCGCTATTAGTACAGAGTTGCCCAATTAGTTAATTTTTTCTATAGAAACCTACTACGAGTGGTAGTAGGCGATTACGTTAAACAATAAATTTAATTCGATATTCGATTCAAAAACACTCAAAGTTTATTCAATTCATATTTCCATAGAAGCGCAATATTATCCAAATGTTGGAGTAAAAAGTAACCAGATTTTAAAACTGTCAAACGACAATTTATGTATACATATATCTACGACACCCTACAATCGATTGTAATCGGTGTTGACTTGGTTTCAAGTCATCGATTTCTGTGACACCCTTGATAAAGGTTTTCCCCATAAGGAAGGCGTTGACCGTTGGCTGTTTGCGGCGCTAGGGTGCCTATGTGATTGTAAGAAAGTGTATATAGTCTTGATCAGCATCAACAGCAGAGTCGATCTAGCCACGTCCGTCAGTCTTTCCGTCCGTATTAACACATAGTTCTCCGGAGGACCACCAATTGTGGTACGTAGACTCCCCTAGTACCTACGGTGATCAAGTTTATTTCACATTTTTGCCACGGCCTCTTTCGCCTCTCTAAATTTAATTTGAAGCATCGCATGCCGTAGTTATCGCGACGTATTACTTAATTTCGTATTTGTGGTTAGTTACCCTAGACTTTGCATATTATTTGTAATCGCGGAATTTATGATTAAATGTGACAGTAAAATTAAAATATCACCAACAGATACCAAAATGGCAAACTGCAAATGCAATGTGCTTAGCCAATTCCAACAAAAACAATAATGGAATCAGCAACTAAATTCATTTGGATTTGCAGAAATTAGCATTAAAATATTATAAATATTTAGACAAAATATTACATTTTTTCTCTTTATTTTTTCTCTTGATGGCCCAATTTTCGGCTTAAAACAAAGAGCATAAATGCTACAGCAAAAAAAATAATAATAAATAAATAAAATGAAGTATGTACGTCATTGCGCAGACTTCGTTATACCATGCACTGAATGAACACTTATCATATTTCACCACCTTTTCCAAGAATCGTTTGTTGGGTAAAACGAAATCGAACAAATCTCAGTCCTTGAGATCTAGGTATTCATTCAGACAGACAACAGACAGGCATGGCTAGATCAACTAAGCTGCTGGATGCTTTTTGTCGTGGGAAACGACTTTTTTCCGCCTGATACATACATTTGTATGAGTTTAATATACCAGCCCCACGGGTGTGTGGTATAAACAAACAAAACCACAGAAATTATTCTGGTGTTTGGAGTTTTGGGGAATTTCGGGGAAGGCTTTAGCAATAACTACAAGCAATAATATGACAAATATTCTGGTTGTGCAGAAGTTTGTATACCCTTGCTAGTTTTTTAATTTTAGCGCCATATCTTTAAAGGCCTAGGATGAGTTTGCTTTGATCCAAGTAGACATACATACGTATAACAGCTCGTCTCGTTGTATTAATCAGGACTATCCGCGTCTGACCAATACGACTATATCTTTTTTACAAACACGCAATTCCCAAAAATTCCCTAATTGAGGGTCATGTCCTGTGCACATACGTTTGTATGTACTCTGCGTGTTTGAGGACAAATAGTTATGTATTTATAAGCATCAACTGCAGTAAATACGACAACACAGCTAATGACAAAAACAAAAAAAAAACAAATGAAGTAAGTAAGTCGTCTCGCCGACTTGGGTATACCATACACCAGATGAAACAAATATTTAAAATTTCGAAAACCAAATGTATGTCTATTTAATTGTTTAATTGTTAACATGCCTCATACCATATGCTATCTCGCTCACTCTACAAACACACGAGCACTCTAGCTCCGCCACTAGCCAACGGCCAATTCTGCCAATTTGTATGTTTCTAGTCCGATTTCAATCAAATTTGGTAATTTGATAGAAATAGATAAGATTTATTAGTCTGCCAAATTTGATCGCGATGCTCAAAAAATTGCAAGGGCCAATCGGTTTTTTCTAAATTATGGAGGCGGAAGTGGGCGTGGCAAAATTTTAAAATATATGTATTCTGCGCGCATACTAAGCCAATATACATACTAAAGTTGGTGACTTTAGCTCTGTTAGTTTTCGAGAAAATCAGTTTTGTTTAATTTTCGGGGGCGGAAATGGGCGTGGCAAAATTTTTAAATTGTCAATATCTGCGCGTCTATTAAGCTAGCTTACATACCAAATTTAATGTCGGTAGGTTTCATAGTTTTTAAGAAAATCTGTTTTTTGTAAATTCCGGGGGCGGAAGGGGGCGTAGCAAAAATTTGAAACAAACTCGATAACTGTACATACTACACGAGACTGCATACCAAATTTGGCGGCTCTAGCTCTTATAGTCTCCGAGATCTAGGTGTTCATACGGACGGACGGACGGACGGACGGACGGGCAGACGGACATGGCTAGATCGACTCGGTTGTTGATCAAGAATATATATACTTTGTGGGGTCGGAGATGCTTCCTTCTGCCTGTTACATACATTTTGGCGACTTTAATATACCATTTCACCCTATGGGTGTATGGTATAAAAATAGACCTAACGATTATGCTGCTAACAATGACCATTTACATATACCAACAGTAATTATAATAAAATGTCGAAAATAAAATTTAAATTAATATAGAAAGCCGATTATGAAACGCTGCTTATACAAATACTCGTACACAATACTAAACTAGCAAAAGCAATTACAACGGCAAAAACAAAAGTTAAAAGTGGCCAATCACATAAATCAACAATGGGTGCAGAACCAAAAGATTAAAAAAAGGAACTAAAATAAAAACGAAAAACAAAAACCGAGTTGCAACAAGCTTTTTTTAATTTTTGTATTCTCTCTCTATTTTCTGTATCGGTAAGGTCAATGCGTATACGTATAAAAGTTTTAAAACATATTTTATAATATACCTACCTATATATGTATATATTATTAATTAAAAAAGATTAAGTCTTGTCCGTCTAATAATAGGACGCAAAGACCTGGAGTTAAACCTTTGTAATCTCTTGCAGAGAGTATTAGAAAGTTGGTCAGATGTTTGTAATACATATTCTTGATCAGCATGAGAAGCTGAGTTGATATAGGCATCTTCGTATGTTATAGGAATGAAACTTTAAGCTATTCATTACCTGGGTGAGATGATAAAATATGAAAATCGCCCTGATCAGCCCACTATATCTTGCTATACGAAAAATCGTAGAAGTTGTGAGTATCTTTAAAAATTTATTAGTGAGTTTTTAATGTGAAACAAATTTACAATGTCAATGGGATCGAATAATAAGAATACAAGTTATAGTCATTGGCACCAGACTAATACGTAAGAACACAAACTCAAACAGGCGCGATGCTGCACTGAGGAGCCTCTGCCCGGATAGCGTTGCAACCATCTAGGCTCTTTTTGTTTTATATGAATGATGCAAATTACGTCGTAGAGATTTTTGGAAAATAATAAAATGACATCCTTAACGGCATGTGTTAGTCATGAGATCATTAAAACGTTGTTTTAAATGTTATAAATTACAAGGAAATAGCAAATGGTGCAAAATTTGCCGAATATGCATCGAAAACAGCTAAATTTTTGACTGAATTGTATCCGCAAAAAAACTTACCCCAACGATACATAGCATTAATAAATATATAGGTATATATGTATTATATTGTATTCATCGGTTGTGGTTCTTATTTCTTGCGCCCCCGATCAATTAATGTTAATTTCCCTTTTGCGGTATTAAATTTATCATGACGTAATCAAATAAATGTACATACATACGTCCGTCCAACCAATTAGCGAATTAGGTAGCTTAGGACGAGATACAATTTTTGTATCTAGATCACTGGCCTTGTGGCTGAGCAATATGTATGTCAATGGGAAGAATAGAAGACTAGAACTGCGTTACATATGTAACTTTAAATACAAAACCTCAAAGAGGCTAACTTCGGCTATGCGGAAGTTTAGTGCAACCCTTAGCCATAATTTTCTTTTGCCATCCCTGGAATTTAAGAATATACTCAGTTATACAAGATTCGCATTAAAGTTGTCAGACGATAGAGAAGTTTGCAAAACTGTTAATTTGGTTGTTTCGTTCAAAGGTTGGTATGCCACAAAAGACATCGTCTTCTTGCCTGCTTCAATCCGATCTTTATAATCTACAGAGTTGGTGGACAACCTATTAAATCTTACCGTTTGTATACCACACATCCATAGGGTGATATGGTATATTAAAGTCGCCATAATTTATGTAATAAGCAGAACGAAGCTTCTTCGACCCCATAAAGTATATATATTTTTGATTAGCATCAACAGCCGAGTCGATCGAGCCTTGTACGCCTGTCCGTCCGTCCGTCTGCCGGTATGAACACCTAGATCTCGGAGACTATAAAAGCTAGAGCCACCAAATTTGGTGTATAGACTCGTGTAGTATGTTTATTTTAAATTTTAAACAAAAGTGTTTTTCTCAAAAACTATTCTAGCTATATTTGGTATATAAACTCTATTCTATTTTGCATACTTTAATTTGATATTAATATTTAGCAACATACCAAATTCTATCCAAATCTAACAAAAAATAGCCAAGTTAAACCTCAAAACGTTTTTCCATAAGGCCGGAGTTGACCGTTGGCTGGTGGCGACGCTGGATACTGAGATATGCATAAAAGGATTTGTTATTATACATTTGAAATATATTTAAAATATATTTGTTTTACTGGTGCATGGCATTTAAAATATATTTGTTTTACTGGTGCATGGCATACCAAAGTCGGCGAGACGACTTGCTTACTTAATTTTTGAATATTAATCAAATAATTTATAATTTTCTTGTCATTTCAGTTTTCTATGCTGGAGATAAGTTACAAAAACACGAATTTATACTAATGTGAATAGACCATTACAAATTTACAACATTGCAGTAATGGTTGAGGCAAACACAGATATGAAGCTTGATCCGTACGCAAGCACTGCCGCGATATCAATTCCTTCGTTTGAACCCCTAACGGTAGAGTCAGACACTTCGCATTTCTCACAGACTCCAATGCGCATAACATCCGAAATGATCTACAATCTGGACTGCGAAGCATTGCGTCCATTGGATGAGGCAGAGAATAATCTGTCGGGACAGTCAGTTGATGTCCAGAACGAAAGCCAAGAATCTAGGACTTACTCACCACAATTAATGATTTTGTATGAAACAGGCGACATCAATAGTGCTCTGCGGATCTTAATTGATTCCCTGCATGATCCATTTAATGCAACAGCAGTGGCTACTGTTCTTATTGAGGAGGGAATAAGGCAAGAGTTTGAGCAACGTGTAATTGCTCAAATGCGTACCCTGACAGATGCTGTTTCCGAGCACCCGGCTTATATGAGAATGTTACAGCGATTAAAGGAGTTAAATGTGAATACTATAGTGGCTGAAGAGAACGAGATGGTTCCTCCGATGGCTTCGCCTGTTTTGGTGTGCGATTGCACACATGATGTGCTTGGCCTTGGCGTAACCGATGGTCCCACTGGGGCCATTACCATGCACACCTTTAGCTCCACCATGCAAGCCATTGAAATCTACCAAAGGGACACAGTTCCATACGTGTCGTCTTGCATTTGGAATGAAACTCTTGAGGGGTCGTATGAATTGGTGGCTTCGATCAACTGTAAGGTTTTCTTCATCAATTGCAATAAGGTCGACTTGTCACCTATATCCAGATCGCTTAAGGCAGATGATACATTTGTGGTTGTAGCTAACGGATTTCATTATGAAACTTTGCGCATCTACGAACAGCCCAAAGTGATTATATTTCCAATCAGACACCAGATTGTGAATAAGCCAGACGAGAAAAAAGACGACATCGGCTCGACCATATCTTTTTTGGAGGAATAACGATTTTAAAGCCCAAAATATTCTTTCAATAAAAATTTGTGCAGTTATTTTTAGATGTTTATGTTAATTGACATTGATGATAAGCTCTCGAAGATGATGACACCTGTCAACGGCCATAACACTTGGGTAATAATATATCTTTGGTTTCTTTTTTAGGTCTTGTTAACGAGTCCACATTATGTAAAAACAAGGCGCAGTTGCAAAACAAGTTCCCAGATATGACTAAACGACACACTGAACAAGAAGAAAGGAGAAGCAGATGGAACAAGTTAACTGTGTAATTTCATCCCGCGCATAAGTCTGATTAATGCGATGCGAAGAGAAATTCGCATAGTTCTCATTATTCTCAAATATTAAGTGAGCACAATGAGCGCTATGTCTATTCACCGCGATGGGGAGCTTATTGGTCTAAATCGTCATCTTGGAAACTTTTGTTGTATACGCAATATGCGTATGCCAAGATAACCCAAACATTTACGATGTAACAGCTCGGAATTTACGATCGCGCGACATCCACAATATCGCCTCTTGCCTCAGCTGACCAATAAAACGAACAGTTTATTGTGTGACTGACGCCAACGCTAAAATGTCAATTAAGTCAGAGCCAAAAATAAACGCAGCCGACTCGTCAATACAATTATCAGTTATTGTTATTTTCCCTTTTTTACCAAAAGTTATTTAGCATAAGTCCCGCAAGTATCGCATCCAAATATGGATGCCTTCAAGAGCTTTAATTCTGATTGCAGTTGCTCACACTCTCACGTCTTCGTCAACATCCATGGCCTCATCATCCTCTTGTTCTATCCCTGCCTCCATCTATTCACAATATTTCATCCTTGTTTTAATTTTATAATGAAAATATCGTTGGAATTATATATCAAAATGACCGTAAAATGTCTGGACTAAGCTGACTGACATTGATGTTGACATTGACAAGCAGCACCGGGTGTGGGATTTGAAATGTTTCTGGCATTGTCGTATTGAAACTCTTACTTGCCACATAAAATTAAAATAGTTTAAAAAGTTAGTGAAATTCAATATGATTTCTCTTGTGTTTTATCCCTTCTAAATTTTAAAATATATTCTATATATTTACATACATTAATCTTGATGGGATATTTTCATTCTTAAATTATTTGTTATTAAGCGAACATCGCATTTCTCTGGTGGCCAAAAAATGTGATTTTGTTTTAATATCGCATTTTACGAGAAACTTAATTGTAAAATTTTCAATTTGGTTCAGTTAAGAAAGTGAACTTCATTGACCAAGTCTCGTATCTTTTGCGGCACCCAAGTCTCACCTCAACTCATTTTATCCCGCCCTGTGTCCATCATTTGCTTTTGTCTTTCGGTTTGTTTGCAGACACTAACAGACCAGGACACACAGCACACAGCACACAGAATTTCTTGCACAATCCTTGCCATTCATGCCCAGTACCGCCCATTCGACCCTGCAGCTGTCAGTCAATGTGTCGTGTCACAGTGTCTCTCCATCTGTCTGTCACTTGCATGTCTGTATGTCTATTCTACGTGACATCAGCCGAGCGAGCGGGTGCATTTCTGTTCCAGCCTTTGCTCAAGTTTTGCTGGCAGAAGATGAAGTAGACGCAGAAGAAGCAGAATAAGCACAAGAAGAAGTCGACAGAAAGGATGCTAGCTGCAGCCGATGGATGGATTTTTGGATTCGCAACTTGCACTTGGATTACAAGTCTGATTTTGATGCGTACATGGTTGCCCCCTCGTGCTCTCTTACCGACTCTCTATGTCTGTGTATCCCTTCTTACTGTACTCTTCTCGTCTCAATTCCATATGAATTCGTGTTGGAAGGATTACATATTGCACTTGCTGAACGATTTCCTCTCGGTAGCCCCAGCCTCTCCATTTATGGGTCAACGCTACACACACATATTAAAGATATGTTCTTATATATACTATATGCAGTGTACATGTATGTTGTACGTACACATATAGATTCTAAGAGCTCAAGTTTTCTTATGCTTTTGTCTTTTGTCCTTTTATTATTTTATTTCCTGGCCTTGTTTTAATTCACAGCGTCTGCATGCCGCGTCATCCTCTGGTATTCTTAGTTGTCGTCGTCGTCGTCGTCATCGTCTCCGGCAACATTGTCTCAAGCCGTATCCTTGGGTAGCATACTTTTCCACACATACACACTCTTTTGTATATGTGTTTGTAACTCGAAGCTCTTCTTAGGTTGTAAGTGACATTTGCAATTTTCAAACTATTGAATGAGTGACAAGTTCTGCAGACACGATTGAAACTGACAGCTAACTCGTACTAAGTATTTGCCTTTGCCTCAGCTCTGTGACGTCAGATGGCATTTCGAAATGGAATGACTTGAATAGCTATATTCGTGACAATTTTTGTATATGTACATACATTAGATTCGAAATGAAAAAAATAGTCTATATACATATGTATTTCTTTCATATCTTCGCTATCAGTACATATGTATTTACATGTTTATGTATGTAGTTATGTGAACTCATTACACATTAAACTTTTATTTCAATTTAAAATGTTTTTAGAAATTAAATATGCAAAATTATAATGCCTGTCACTTTTCTTAAAAATTTTACAAATCATTGACACCTATTATCACATGGACTCTTAAGTATCCGTAGAAAAAAAATCTCATATTTTGGGGCGTTTTTTTGATGTACAGCTGTTCTCTAGGTTTGTGCTTTACAAGCAATATTAGACGATGCCAAAATATAAAAGGCAGGAGACAAATCCATGTAACTGAGGGTAAAGGACGGGTCGTGGAAAAATTGTTTTTAATTTAATTTGTTTTTTTTTACATTTATTTTTTGCGCTTACATTTTTTTGATAAAGTTGAAAATCATAAAACATGCAAGGACAACGACGGTTCGGGGGGCAGCGAAAAATAAATAAGAGTAATTAAATTTTGTACCAAATATGACGAGATAATGGACCGAGGCCATTACCAGGAGCCCTTAGACAGCACTGCACAGGATAGGACAGTATAGGGCCAAGGCCTTCAGACAGCTCAAAATTATGACGAGAAGTATACCCCATTGAGTAAAAAGGCAGATGACGTTTAGTCTGTCGCACCATTTCATACGTCAGTCATTTATTCTGGCAGCCCCAACCAACCTCCTGGAAATTGTCAAACAAGGACCAGTAAAATGCCAAGGAATCTACGTTGCTCACGAACACGCAATTCCCTAGAGCATACTTTTCTTTCTATTTAAGTACAACGATTTTTGCTTTATTTTCTATTATTATTTTTATTTTCTACAGAATATTTGCTCTCAACATCGGTTTTAGAACAAATAAATTATGCACATAATATTCACTAATTGTGACATTATAACCTTAAATTCTGAATTCATTCGATTTTTATATGATGTTAGTAAAGAGTTTTGATGTGTCAATTTATAAAGTTAAGTATGTCATTCTAATAAGATGTACCGCAATTTTTGTGGGCATATCATTAAAGGTTCTTTGAAGTAAATTTTGAAAATAAGCCCCAAAATTTTGGACTCGGATACAAAAATTTGAAATTTTAAAAAATTTACACTACTGCTTTTTGAGCATATCAAAAAATATCAAAGAAGCTAACTTCGGCAATGCCGAAGTTTTTATACCCTTGCAGTCTTTGGCAATAATTGTTTTACATATTGAAATTTGTTTCCCTGGAACTCAATTTATCAATACACAAACAAAACATTATTTCTCTTTTTACTACAATTTTTTCTTCTTCTTCCATCATTCCCTAAGAAAAGCACGCCACGCATGCACATACATAAATTTCATTGTGATACTCCAATTTCTGCAAAAATGTTTCTTCTAGAACTATATGATATATTAGTCCGATCCTGATGATTTTCATAATTTAGCTTACCCGGGTAATAAAGAGCCCCCCTATCATCCCGATAGCTCTTAAGATGGCTGAGTAAAACGCATACGCACCGACGGACAGACGGACATGGTTATATCGACACAGCTTCTTAGGCTGATCAAGAATATAAATACTTTATGGGGTCGAAAACGTCTCCTTCTGTGCGTTACAAACATCTGACCAATTTTATAATACCCTCTGCAAGGATATAAAAAACATTTAGGTCTATTAAACTTAAGATAAACTGTGTGCCACAATTTTTCAATTTGGCCAAGATTAAGATTTTCAGGCTGTAGGTAGCGAAAGAATTTAAATGAGTATCGAATAAAACTAGTCCGTACATGTCCTAACTTTATTTTCGATGCACAATTCAAAGGAATCGCGTATTTAGCTTATTGTTTATTGCTAATCTATGTATGCATCACTTTTAGTGACAAAGGGGGAGTCATCGGCTTGGCTCTGTACTCCTATATCTGACACTGCCAGGACTCCACTACAAAAATATCGTGTTCTAATCACTTTTTGGTTCATTTGCAAGCAGCATATACATACCTTGTGTTAAAGCTGAAACTATTTTTTTTTTTTTAATTTTAAACGTAGCAAAGATCAATAATATCTAAATATAATGTCGATGTATCGATTTATGGCAACTTTGATGGACAAAGGCAAACGTAAAGAGGGAAAATGCGCAAGCTCCACATAGTGAACGTACATCTATCTATCGTTGAGAACGACAGCTGCACAAGATTGCTTAGAATCAGACTGAATGTATACGCGAGAGTCCAAGGACAAGACGTTCGACGATGGATTACGACGCTTCTCTTCCTACAAGCGATACCAACAAGCGGCAAGCGTCATCGTCATCGTTTTTGGCACTGGACCGCTTTTGTTGTTTTGTTATTTTTCATGTCAGTCAAAGAATTGGCAATGGACATTGCCGATGAAATATGTTATCCACATAAAGAGAAAAAGATGCTCCAACTAAGGACAGGACAAACTCGGTCGAAGCACAATATTGCATCAATATTGAAACGTCAACATCAAGTCGCCCAACGGCCAAATGGCGTCCAATGCACACATACACCCTCAGATGGGGATACTAACAAAGGAAAAGACAGAAGATGACCTTTGGGGTGTGGGCAGCAGCGATGGAACATCTGAACGACCCAAAAAGCTGATGAAGAGTTCAAATTTTTCTTTGTGTGATTTGACGAATGAGCTGTCATCTTGCATTGGAAATTCCTTTCGCCCTTTCTTCTCATCCACTTCCGATGGGTTTTCTAGTTGGTTTTCTTGTTTGAAGAAATAAAAAAGGAAAGATGAAGAAAAATTTTTCGACCATTTCATTTTCTTGTTTGCTAAAAACGAAAGCAACTCGTTTGCCTCCTGGTCAAATTTTTTCAAAGACACATTGATTTTGTGTTATAAATATTCAGTCGTACGGAACTTTAATACTGTATTAATTTAAAATGAAGATCTCTTATCCAACATTTTTTGTTGCTTCGGGTAGTTCCACAGCTCAATTGGGGACTCTCCCACTTGGACTATCCACTTTTGTTAGTCCAACGCCAACGACATGAATCGGAGCGTGGCCAAGAGACCATCACTTGGCTCGTTTGCTCATCGTAAAGACAAATGGAAAATAAATAAATTACTTTAACTCGGACCTCCAGAGCTCAGATTCTTTGCAATTCCAAAACGTCACTGCAAATTTTGGTCTGGCAGCCAACAGTTGGTTGCTGTCCAGTTTAAAAGTAAAGAACCGAAGGAACGAGGGGGCAATGGTGACCTGTCTACGTCGGCTTGTAGTATTGCTGTTGTTGTTGCAACGATTCTCCTACGTAGCCTCAGCCCCTGTCTGTGCTGCTAAACTTTTAAAACGTCAATCAATTGTCCAAAGTTGTCTGAGTTGTCTGACATGTTTTAAATTAACTGACGAAGACGAACCAATGTAAACGATTTATGGGGCCCATACTCGAAGATGGCGATGTTCAAAATCCCCAACTGAACACACATGCATTTCAGGCCGGAAAAGAGGCAGAAACCCGAAGGTTTGCAATAAAGATGGTCTTTTCGGTATATATGTGTATGTACTATATACATATGTATGTATTTATGTCTATAGCGTGTATATAAGCAACTTGTCCAACTTGTTTTTGTTAACATAAATTTGCGAGGCGTAAACGTCAATTCATGGCACTGGACGATGGAATAGTATGCATTATGGGCCTATTGAAATAATTTGTTCATGTCGATGAAATTTATATATTATAATTATACGATGTTGTTAGTACTCACTTACAGATTACCTTTATTTACTAGCCGAATATTAAATATCACAGAAGCTTAACTGTAAATATACATATATCCGATCTTTTTAAAATTTGGGGATATGGTGTTTTATATTAAAAACTATCACATTAGTAAATTTTATAGGGATACTCCATCTTCTTCATCTATTTATAATATATCACTAAATGATATAGTGTTCCGATTTGGATGATCTTCATTCTTTATCCTTTATATTGACACATTTTCATGCTGATCAAGAAAATACAGTCTTTATGGTGTCGGAAACGCCTCCTCCTCTGCGTTACGAACATCTGACCAATTTTCTAATACCCTCTATAAGGATATAAAAAAGATCGAGTGAAGCCGACTATAATGTTTAATCCAAAATGCTGATCAAGGATACATGTTTATACATTATGTTGTCGGAGAAGCTTAATTCTGTCTGTTATATACATTTTCACGACCTAGATTCCTTTTTTTCATCATTTCCATCAATGAAATATATTTCTCATTGTTCTCGTGTGTCTTTTTAATAAAAAGAAGATTTGATAAAGAAAATCCTGACCCTATTTAAATGCATGACAGTGTGTATAACATTCCCTGTAAGAAAGATATCTAACTAGTGCTTCTGTCCTAAGAACCAATCAGATTATTATTATTAGATTGTATTTTAATACTCTTGATAATCCGTTGGGTCAGAATTAAATAGTTTTGAAAGCAGAAAATAAAAACCCACCAATTGGAGGCTGAAATTGGAAATGTGTTTGTACATAAAAACATTAATAGGATGGAATGGGTGGGTGGTGTGGTTTTCTTTTGTGCCTCAACACAATGGAAATATAAATTATAATAATATAATAATAATTACTGTCAAACAATAGAAAATTAATTGCGAAACAATCAACGTTTCATTAAAACAAAATGGATTTGACATAATTCAAACGCAGGACTGCATTTGAGTGGCGCCCTCTGTTGATCTGTGGGTTTGGAACGGACTGTGGTACTACTGAATCATTCATTTGGAAAATATTTAATTAATTTTTGCCAATAATGGTGGACAACGGAAAAAACACGCACACACGCCGCAATTACATAGGTCGCTCTCTCCTACCTGAAGGGGGAGAGCAGTTTCGGGTGACGTTTAGTCATGTGATATATATGTAAATGCCGACACCAAACTTGTATCAATGTCCTGTATATTCAATGTTGGTTAAATTTGTTGTCTTTCATATTGGCTCAAAAAGTTTATATTGTTGTCATGAAGTACTTAATTGCTTTAAACGACAGCTGTATTTATCCAACCACAGTTTTCAGGAAGATTTTAAAAAATTGTACCGGCTGCCCAAATGTAGGAAGGCCACACTGACACACAGACAAGAGATTTGAAATAGGAAAAGCAAAAGATCTCGCACATTTCGTGCGGTATGCAAAAATCTGGACGAGTTGGCAATAGCATGCGACTGATAAATGATGTTCCGTGACTTATAGCAATTTTCCTCCAATTCGGTCAATTGAACTCAACTTTGAGGGAGCGAAATGAATGTGTGGGAATTCTTTTGGTTGACAGTATTGTGTCGTCCTCTTCGACAAGCAAAATATGTGGCCAAGATGTCATGAAGTGAGAGGAAAAAACGAACGAGTTGCAGAATTGGACAGAACTATACATATCTGGGCTTGTGTGCCCTAATGTTCCTCCCCATCCACATGATTTTTGTTATCGTTCGTACTGTGTTTTATTGTGTGGCTTTTTCAAGCTGTCTTCTTTCTGTGTCTGTTTCCAATTTTACTTGCTTTGACAATTCGTAAGATGAAGCGACAGTCCGCGCGTAACAACAATCGCCACACATTTGAATTTTATTGGATTGCCTGTCAATACCGAAACTAAAAAAGGAGTCAAAAAATTAAAAATAAAATGTTTTCTATCCTGCGTTTTAGCGCATTCACTTTAACGTGTTTTGTCATTCGTGAAAATAATAACCATATATCGAATGTAAATAGTTGAAATCTTATAGAATGGGAGGATGTATGTATACCCTGTTACACACTTCACGGACACGTGCAAAAAAAAATACAAAAAAAAATTTTCACATATTTACATGCATATACACGTAAATACAGATGAATAAGAACGAAAAAGTATGTGGCTCTATATATAGTTATGGGATATAGAGTTCCCAGGTAGATTAAGATAATTTTAGGAATTTATTTTAGTAGTTCAAGTTTAATGCAATATATTCAAATTTATTTCACCCACAATACAATAATAAAAAAGGTCTGAAAAAGCATTTGCCACCAAATACACTACAATTAATATGTATTTTGGTATTCAGCAAGACATGGTTTTACTAATTAATCGAGTTTAGTCTGCTAACATTTTAAGATTTAAAGAGAATTAACTCAAGTGGTTAAATTACGACTTAAAATGGCTCTAATAAGCAAAGAATAGGTAAAGACGCGACCCGCCACGATGACAATCAACAACCAACACAATTTAACATAACTCAAAGTAACCCTTGGGCGTAGAATTTTGGCATCATTGTCGTTGTCATTGTCGGCATTGCTGCCTTTGGGCTCTGACTGTCGCTGTCGCATCAAAGTGTTGTCACTGTCACTGCGAATGTCACAGACACATCAGGGATTAGCGCAATGCAAGGCGAAGGCGTAGAACAAAACCAAAGGATGACATGGAAAGGAAAGTTGGCGTAGACCGTTAGGCTTTATACTCTATGCTATAACCAACTCATCGAGAAATAGAAAAGAAGAATGGGTATAAAGCGGAAGCACCTGCTGCCTGATACACTGGAAAACTTAATACAAAATAGTGAACATCATTCTTAGCTTGAAAGTAATAAGAATATATTTGTAAAATGATTGATAAATCATTATTGCGCTCTTTGCACCAAATATTGACATTTTTGTACTCTTTGCAGTTCAAAATAACGAAACTGCCAAAAAATTGTCTGCGCTAGACCTTTGAGAAATTGATAAAATATTTAAGTTCTAGGCAGACAGCCAATACGTTCTGTAACCAAAAGGTTTTACTCTCAGTGCATATATAAACGCTTGTGTCCTTTAGGCAAACAAAATGATGTCAACCGCAATAACAACAACAACAATAATGAGGGCAAACATCAACAACAGGCAAACGTCGCCGCCAACTCCAACGACGTCAAAGGATTGTGAACTGCGCGTCGGTGAGGAGGGCAAAAGCCCGAGCACAGGGTTACTACAACGAGTATGTCTAGTGCCCATTTCGTCATTACTTCAACCACATTTACATGTGTCAAGCAGCTGGGCAGGCAGTGAACCTTTGAAGCATCAACTGGGAGAAGGGCCGGTAACTGTCAACGACGGTCCAACCCCTGTCTGACCACCACACCACATCTTCATGCCGCCCTCTGCTCATCTTGTCTATCAAAGTCTGTGGGTTGCTTTCAAGTTTGAAAACCGGGGAAGTTTCTTCGTTTTTGATGCAAACGCACAACGTCTGTATCGAGGCCGCGACTAAGTTCTACCTTCACCTTCCACCAACACGCTTTCTCCTTATTACGAATGTCCTGTGGTATTGTCAACATGTCCTACGCATTATAAACGAATTACTGTCGTCTTCCCTTCCTATCATTTGGGTGCTTGGACGTGTGTGTTTCGTCTGCTTTGAGTTTTAGCGGAGTAAGTTGGTTAATCGCCGGTAAATTTAATTAGACATTGGTGTGGGTCAATTACGGCAAATAAATGTCTAGTAATACGGGGATCGTAACGCACGACTCCTATGATATTTGCAAATGATGAAATAAAATCCGAGTAAAGTTTATTTACAACAGAAAACTTTTTTTTTGTGCCTAGCTGAAAAAAACACAGACATTAATGTTAGCTTAAAAACATTTAAAATTCATTAATCACCCTGCAGCTAATATATAAAAAACCCTTTGAATTCCAATGCCTATTTCTTGGTATAGTGGTATGTGGTATATTAAAGTCGCAAAAATGTATGCAACAGGCAGAAGGAAGCTTCTCCGACCCTTTAAAGCAAGGATGGCCACGTAGTGGCTCTTTTGGCTCCCGTGGCTCTTTACCGGCAGAGGCTGGGCAGAGAAAAAGGTCACTTTTGCGAGTCGACGCACACAAAAATTTGTGTGCCTCGAGTTTTATGACGGGTCATAAAACGACCTTTTTTGGGTCGAGCGAGCGATCGTCGTCGAACTTGCGGGCAGAGAGACGGACAAGTCCCGAATTTTACGGGGAGGGGGAAAAAGGTCGCGATCTCGAGCTCGCAACTTGTGGGCAGAGAGACGGACAAGTCCCGAATTTTACGGGGAGGGGGGAAAAGGTCGCGATCTCGAGCTCGCAACTTGTGGGCAGAGAGACGGACAAGTCCCGAATTTTACGGGGAGGGGGAAAAAGGTCGCGATCTCGAGCTCGCAACTTGTTGGCAGAGAGACGGACAAGTCCCGAATTTTACGGGGAGGGGGAAAAAGGTCGCGATCTCGAGCTCGCAACTTGTGGGCAGAGAGACGGACAAGTCCCGAATTTTACGGGGAGGGGGAAAAAGGTCGCGATCTCGAGCTCGCAACTTGTTGGCAGAGGGAGTGAGGGACAAGTAAAAATAAGGGTTGTTTTTGATGAGTGCTCGAGATCGCGTTCCTTTTCCCCCTCCCCGTAAAATTCGGGACTTGTCCGTCCCTCTGCCCGCAAGTTCGACGACGATCGCTCGCTCGACCCAAAAAAGGTCGTTTTATGACCCGTCATAAAACTCGAGACACACAAATTTTTGTGTGCGTCGAGACCAAAAAATGACCTTTTTCTCTGCCCAGCCTCTGCCGGTAAAGAGCCACGGGAGCCAAAAGAGCCACTACGTGGCCATCCTTGCTTTAAAGTATATATATTCTTAATCAGGATCAACAGCTGAGTCGATCTAGCCATGTCCGTCTGTCCATCTGTCTGTCTGTATGAGCACCTAGATCTCGGAGACTATAAGAGCTAGAGATACCAAATTTGGTAAGTAGACTCGTGTAGTATGTTAAAATATAAAGTTAATTGAATTTTGGCCACGGCCCCTTCCGCCCCGGAATTTATATAAAACAGATTTTCTTAAAAACTACGACATTAGCTACCGACATTAAATTTTGTTTGTATACTAACTTAATAGACGCGCAGATTTTTCGTCTCGCCGGCTTGGGTATGTCAACTCAATTCTTTTTACATGCCTCATAGCTTATACTATCTATTAAGTTGGTAGAAATATATAAGATTAATTAGTCTGCCGAATTTGAGTACGATAGTCAAAAAATTGCGACAGGCAATCGGTTTTTTCCAAATTATGGAGGCAGAATTCAGCGTGGAAAAAGATTTTAAATAATTATCGTCTCCGCGCATACTAAACAAGTCTACATATTAAACTTGGTGACTTGAACTTTGTTAGTTTTTGAGAAAATCAGTTTTATTTAATTTTCGGTGGCGGAATTGGGTGTGGCAAAATTCATCCGAAGAGCTATTGGTATGAGGTGCCAAGTGAAAAACCAAATTCCCATTTAGCAATGACCTCTGGTCAATCGTCAAATAAATGGCCAACATGGCAAGAGGCTTATTACAAGATTGAAGACATCCAACTGGAGAGGTCGATAGCGAGCATTACTATCATGTAGTGCATTATGAGTTTCACCACACACGCTCCATCTTCCCTGCTTCACACATGCTCCTCGCTCTTTTTATCGCCTATTTCGCGCACTTAATAATTGAAAAGGAAGCAAAGATCCACCAGCAGTTTGTGTATCGACGCCAACAGCCTCCAGCCGGCAACCAACTCCACTCTTCCCGCTTGGCCCGCCTGATTTGCAGACTGCACAAATGTTTGTCGATAAATTTGCGGATATGCGAGTGTCTTGTGCGTCTTGGCGGATGCCATCACTCGGAATTGCCAGGCGCCGCACAGTGGTAGTTGATCTGACAAACATTTTACAAGCTTCTCAAACGGAAAGTTTCGATGCAGTACCTGCAGTACCTTGAAATTCACAGCAATTTAAAATGTAACATTTTTTTTGTAATCGCTGCTCATTCATAACAGGACTAGAAAAATTGTCTATTGTTAAATCAGTTCTAATTAAACTGAATTGGCTCGCTTTATTTGGGTAGTTGTGAACAACTGTGCGCCCCCTGCCATAGTATTGCATCGACATCGTCGTCATCTGCATCTCTTCTGTTGCCCGTTTTGGGAAATTTGAATTTGATTTTGTGTCGGGGTGGAGAAGCAGAAGCAATAGAAGGGGACGAGAGAGTCCTACCCGGTCCGACCGCAATCTGCGCGGCGTAAAAGTTATTGACAATGGGATGTATCTGTCGGGTTGGTGTCATTAATGGCGAATGCTTTATGATCGCAGTGCCATTGCAATTTTTAACACATTTTGCGGGGCCGTTTCTGCGATGATTTTCATGTTTATTGAAGTGTGGATATTTTTATCTATTTTAGAGGCACAAGTGTTTATTTCGACTGATTACGTGCCTTTTGCAGTCCATATCGAAATAATTTTGCAAGAAATATGCATGATTTTTGTTCTTTTGAGCGAGTGTATTCGTTATAGAGCAGTAATGCATTTCTATGTGGGTCTGTAGGAGTCTGTACTATAAATTCGCTTTGTAATGGAAAATTAGCTAAAATATTGCATACATTAAAAAAAAAAGTTAAGTAAAAGTTGGTACTGATATTCTTAAAGAGTAACTAAAATTACTCTTAATTAAATTAACTTCAGATTGGAAAGACTTATCCAATGCTTAATTTAATGTACTTTTTATGTATTCTTGTACGTGTTACCTTACCTTACCTAAGTGATATTGGCCAATTATGACAAAACATTAAATACATTTAAGCAAAGCTGTGCCAAGAGTTAGCTCAGTATTTTTATAAACAAACATCGTGCAATTCGGCAAAACTTACAATTCATTTCCTTTCAGCACTTATGTAGCTTAGCTTGGCTTTTACACTATTCATAAGTGTCACAGTGCAAATCTTTCAGAAATGTTTACTAATTGTAATGGATACAAGCTACCCAGCTATGTGTGCATTGCATTACTAAAGCTCAACAAATTTCAACTTTTGTAAAAATACACAAAAGCAGCGAACAAATATTTGAAATATGAAAAAGCGGATTTGTGCATGGAAAAGCGAAGGATTAACCTAAATAAATAAAAAAGTAAATGTAAAAATTGTGCCAGGCTTCAAAATGCTGACATTTCAAATGAGGGGTTTTCTTGCTTTTTTGTAAAAGAGCAGGCTAGAGTTCATCCGACCGCAATGATCTATTGCCGCCAAGTCTGAGGAATAAAAACGAAGCTAACAGATGGACAGAGTTAAAAGCAAACTGCCAAGTGAAATAATAAAAGTCAGCAAAGAGTGCAAGGAAAAAAAAAAAAAACGAAGCGAAACAATGCGCGTAAAAGGATATTGCGGCTAAATGCAGAGAAGGAAGGAGTATGCCTCAGTCCGCCCGGCCACTTCATTATGTCGGCAAATGCATCAAGTGCTGAAAAATGATTCCCTCAGCTCAGGCTCAGGCAAGTGCATTTGACTTTTATGCTTTAGCGATGGCCGCCAGGGACGAGACGATTGTGAGGGCGTTGAAACGAATCCGCTTTTTGCACAAAGTGCCGCAGGATTTTCAAATACAAATACATAGTTTCGGAATGCTACAAAAACAGGGTAAGCTTGTTCTGGTGCTACACTTTGGACGACCCTCTCCATGCACAACAGCTGTGCCAATGGACTTTTTAACTCGGTCCCAGCAACGTCATCATCAGGGTTGTCGCAAATTGTTTACTTGATGCCCTTGGAAAAAGTTATTTCAAACAAAGTCATGTGGACACGGTCACTATGAAGCATCATCATCGAGACAGGCTAGCAAAATGCTTGGGATCCAGGCATATAATGTGAGTTCTTTAAAAGTTTTACATGCAGATGGCTTGTAGAACCTCTGCAACATATTTGCACAACGGTAGAAAAATGAAGCATTGCCTGTAATGGTAATAGAAACCATTTTCAGGAATTAATGCCCTCGTTAAGCATTTGTCAAGCCATTACCACTTTATGACTACGCCAACAAGGTTTTTTTATACTTTATCTAAATGAAACAAAACAATGTACATTACTATTTTTCAATCACAGATAATTCGTAAGTGTAGTTTAGGTTCAAAAAAAAACTTTGCAGTGTCTGATTTACTAAACAAAGTGGTAAGTAAACTGAAGAAAAGCAACAAAAAAATTTAAGGCAAATGACAGTGACAGGAGCATCACTTACAAAATGAAAGTCGGTTCACTTCCAGTCACCAGTTCAACCCACGAACAACCCACATACATTTGTATGTATGCAGGCGTGTATGAATAAATATATATGTATGTGATATATGTGCATGTGCAACCTCTGCTTGAGTCTGTGTATGCTGGACACTCTATTTGTATTTCCTGTGAAAATTTATTGTAAAACTTAAAAGTTTTGATGGAAAAATGAAATAAATAGTGACATCACTAAAAGTAAAGAAATTATAAAGTGTCACCGGGGATGATAAGTGGGCTACAGCAACAGAAGCAGCAGCAGCGCCAACAGCAGGAGTGACATGGCTAGCAACAACAATAACAACCACGACGAACACAAGTTGAGGCAGGGCCGTCAGGACTTTAATAAGGACATTGGACAAGCAACAGCAGCGGCAAGCTAGTGCGTTGCGACATGGGCGGATGGTCCAACGGACAATGCAGTGCAAGAGAAGATCAAGGAACGGAAATTTAAGCATCCTTCAGGGAATGATTGAAGTCTGCAGAACAAAACACAATGTTTTTTTCGTAAACCAGAATTTGTTTAGATAAAAATTCAACTTCAACATTGTAGTTATTATTAACGATTATTCACTTTGTAATTTGTAATATAATTCAATGTTCTAATAAGTGTTGCCAATAGACCATCAGATAAACTCTCTTATATAGACAAAAGAGTCTATTCTTTGGTTTTACTTACTCACAAGGGGGCAACTCTGGAAGGCAGTACTTGAATTGACAGATTTCAATGTACAAAACGTCAAAAAACTTAAAAACTATTTTAAGTTTTTCTGTGTTTTGTTGCAAAGGGTGTTTTTATATTTCACTTATTTTGTATTCCTTTTAAGTTTCATTCCAGAAATATTTCAACTTCTAGATATTCTCAAAGGACATCAAAAACTGAAATGCAGGACATTTTGCTTAAAGTTTTGCCGGCAGATTACATTTTTATTTGTTTTCCTTATTTGGCAGCGTTTACTTTCCATCATTATTTAGCAAAAAGACGAGGTGACAAACCACAAGGGATGACAAACGGCAAAGCCAGGGGTCGCTGAGTCTAGTCCCGAACGAATGGTCAACTTTAAACACGACAGCTGTAACACATTTGTTTGAACATATATACGTATTCATTGACTATGCATACCATGCACCAGAAATACGAAGTGATATATTAAACTGCAATGTTATTATAATAGAACTGTAATAATGCGCTCTCAATCAGAAACTCTTTCCTTATGGTACGATTTATCATAAGATATGTATATCTTAACTATTTTATTGATAAAAAGTTTCCGTATATATGTATGTACATATGAAGCATATGTGACTTCTTCATTTAAGACAATAATCATGTACAAATTTGCCAACTTCTCCTTCTGTTATTTAAAGCTGTTTTTTCAAAAGCAATCTTATGGATTTCTTCATTGCTCATTGTTGAGTATGTCAGACTAACATATAACAGTACATTTTCTGACAATCGCTTGGAAAATACAAAGGTATATGATATTATAGTTCAATCGGGCAAAATGCGAGATATACGGTGCGGTACACAGAAGCCTAAATGAATATTTTAAACAGTGTAGCTGTAACAGTGTATAGGGAGTTTGGTTCGTCTATTAATGCTGATCAAGTGCTTAAGTCCTTTATGTGTTCAAAAATGTCTCCTTCAAGGTACAGTGGAAACCAAAACTGGTATGGTATAGAAATGGTACACTAAAAAATACAGACGGAAACATAGGAAAAGAATAAAACTCGAAGTTTTCACTGGCAACAACCAGCGTTGGAAGCTTGTTGGGGATGATGTATAAATTTACGTAGTATTGAGACGCTTGAAGCACAAGTTCAAAGTGGCTTTTGACAGCGCATATGTGTGCTGTCTGTGTATGTGTACCTAATACATACAAGTGTATATGTTTGTAGGAAAAAAATAAATTCTTAACTTGATGTTTGGATGTTGTGTGCTTTTCGATATCCATCACCGAGCCCCATCTTGGAAATAGTTGGACGTTTTATTTACTGAAAGCGTTCTACCAACAGCCATCAAGTGGCACTTTTGTCTCTATCCCTCTTGGCTATGATGGTGATTTTGCGGTCACTCCCGTTTAATCCTTAGAGACAAGTGTCGAACATAAAATTCGTTCGCAATGCATATAAATAATAATTTCTGACACATCAGGTGAGTGAGAGTGAATGTACTCTGACCTAGCCATATTTGCCGCAGACAGCTTGTCGATCTTTATAATGTTGTAATTGAAAACTTTTTGTTCTGGTCCCTTGGCCCATCCCCTACAACAAAGAACCAAAAGGACAAAAAAACATTTCTTTTAAAATATTTTATACTTTTGATATGTCATGCTGCCTGAAAGCTGTCGAGCGAAGTCCGAGAGCAAGTAAACAGGTCGGGCACATAACCCAAAATTGTGGGAAATGGGGGGAGTGTGCTGAGGCCAAAGTATGTGTGTTGTGGCTAGCCAGAAGAACTAGGAAAAGGGAAAGAAAAAGAAAGAGAGAGAGAGAGAGACATACATATAGTGCAGAAGAATTTGGCACAAGCTTAATTAAAAATTTTTTTATTTATTTTAGAAAAGACTTCCCTTAACTGAAAAATTCAAACAAATGATTATTTTTTACAATTTAATGGGTTAAATTCAGTTTCAAGTGTCACAAAAAATAAAACCGGACGTAGATAAAAACAAGAGAAAACGAGGGGTAGCGGGAGTTCACTGACATTCAGGCAAAGACACTTGTACAAATGAACACAGGCTGAGTGACAGTCGGCAAGACAGCTAACACAATGTTCAGTCTGAAAATGTTAAGATGGCATTCACACCCACACACTCAAACACACACACAAACACACATGTTTTGGTGTGTGTGTATAGGTAATGGAGATGTTTGTCAAAAAGTGCTTTTAGATTTTTAGCAACAAAAACTGCCAATAAACTAAACTTTCTGCCTCTCTTAGTCGGCGGATGCAGTTTGGACAAATGACAGAAGACGACAATGAAAAAGGAGAGACGCGGAAGAAGCAAAGAGCAAGCAAATGATGCAATAGAAGAATATATTTTCATTTCATGAGTGCAAGCAACTCGTTTGATCCAGACACAGTACACACCAAGATCCGCCGGCAGGAGTCGCAAGAGGAAGTACATTTTTGCACTCGAAAGATGCTCATCAATGAAGAGTGAAATGAGCAAAAGGCTGGTGGACAACTAAAAATCGTGTCCTTGCTCAGGCACATATACACTATTTTATTTCAGTTGTGATATAAACACGCACACAAATACAATTGTACACACGCACACTCAGCAAATGGCTTCGAGATAATGTCCAGAGTCTTGTAGTTGAAAAATAGAAAATAAAATATTTGACATTTTCTGTTTTATTTTAGTTCATAGTCTGTGTTCTGTGTCTTTCAACTGATGACACTGACAGGTATACAAATGCAATTAATTGTGGTTGGTTGGAAGGTGGTGGTGTTTCTGCCAATTTTTAGTCGGATGGAACTCAACATCAAAGTCACATGCGTTCATCTTATCTATGAAGAGTAGCCCGCACTCTTGCCTTTTTTCAATTTCTTAGTGCGTATTGTTCATCCGTTAACAAGATTTGTTAAACCTTGTAAACAATAATATTATATTCAGACTAATGTATACATATGTATGTACATATAGACATACATAAATGTACATTTATTATATGCAGTAAATTCTTGTAAACAAAAGGGTATGACGAAAGTGAATGAGACCACCGAAACAACTAATTCCAACACATAAAACTTAATTCATAAGTAATTCGCCAAGTAATTAGGTAATTTGGGCCCACCTAAAGAAAAACCTTGACATCCATAGTGTTAATCGGAATTTTATAAAAGTTTGATGGGGGCTCGTAAGTTTATAACAAATATTTATTAGCAATTTCATTAAAAAATTTCGATCTTGGCTTCTGTCATTTCTAAAGTTCATTATATTAACATCAAACTATGCATATGTCGTTTAGTTTATTGCATATTCTGTCCCTGTTTATGGCATGTTTCTTTCGAACTACGCCGATTTGCCGGTGCCAGCATTGACACTGTGAAAATCAACCACTGTAATAACTACTCCACAGTTAAGTCCGCAACTCTTAAGCAGTTAAGACTTCAAAGGAAATGTCTATTGCTGTCAAAGGGACATAAATTGCGCTCACAGCGAAAAATGCAAAAAGGCCGTCGAGTTGTGCATTCTTTACGATATGGGCCTTTTGGCGTGTCTCTTTAAGACTTATTGGCGCTGAAATGTATGCCGCAAAATATTTCTGTGTTGCAATAGCATAAAGTCGGGACATCAATATCATAAATAAAAATAATTTCGCAAAAAACATCATAAATCCAACGTAGCAAAGGTTGTCATAACTTTCGTTTTTATGATTCTCAACTCGACGGCGCCGAGTTTTCCAACAGTACAATGAGTCGAACCTGCATATAATGTCAGTGTTGGAAACTGAAAGGTACCCGAAACAAAGGATACATTCTACGTGACCGAGCTAATTGAGTTCAGAAAATGAATTCATGAATTCAAGAATTCACGATTATTATTAGAGGGGTTTTTATAAAATTAGCTTTAAGTATTACTTGATGAAAGTGTATTACATGTATTACACAAAAATGGCTAGATACGCACCACTCTGTTTTGGGGTTGGCAGAGGGCAGGGACCCGCCATATGAACCAGGGCCATCACGTCAGTCAGCAATAAATAAATGCAAGCTGGCAGTCAGTTGGTCGTCACACGACCAGACAGAACAAAAACTGAAACAAGGGGTGCACTGGAGAAGGTACTGTGGCCCGCGGAAAATTGCAGTTGAAATTATTGCATTTAAACAGGAGATTATCACATACACACAGAAGTCCTGAAATGAAAATTGCAGCAATTGCTTTTTACGTTTGTTGTTGCTATTGCTGAGACTCATAAATTAAGTCCTTATAACGGCAAAGTTATTGAAGTAATAAAATTTTACCCTGACATTTGGCAGTCGATGTGAGGCAAGGGTAGATGGAGAACGACAGACAAGGGCACTTCAGCCGTCTGGATGGCTATAAAATGATCAGATAATCAAATTAGGGAACGTAGCAAGTCATTGATCAGTCTATAGTTAACCGGTTTATATATTTTGTTCAATATTACTCACACACAAAAAAAAGAAAAAAGGCTTTTTTTTTAGGGACAAATAAATTTATATTCAATAGCGTTAGTGAAAATACTGGGTGATAAATTGTTTTTTTTTTTTTTTAAATTAACTGGACTACGCTGTTTTGATGACCCAGAATACACGTATACATACATATATGGATATAGTTCATGTTGTCGAAAAAGCTTTCTCTACTCTGTTACATACATACATGTTGGCGACTTATATACAAACTCACCCTATGGGTGCTAGGTATAATTACTCATCTTGCCGTGAATTGGGTTCTAGCTGGCCTGTTCCTGTATTTTATAGGCAAAATCATTAACATATGCCGTGCCGACTTTTTATCCAAAGATTCGAATTTTCGTCAAAAATTGATGTTTACATTAGTGAGGTTTGGTAAGATTTGTGTGAATCGATTACTTTATAAAATACAATACAAGAAAAATGAAGTAAGTAAGTCGTCTCGCCGACTTGGGTATACCATACACCAGGTGAAACAAATATTTAAAATTTCGAAAACCAAATGTATGTCTACTAAATTGTTTTAATATGCCTCATACCATTTGCTATCTCGCTCACTCTACAAACACACGAGCACTCTAGCGCCGCCACTAGCCAACGGCCAATTCTGCCCTTATGGATCGCGTAGCAAAATACGTTCATACGTATATTTTGTATGTTTCTAGTCCGAATTCAATCAAATTTGGTAGTTTGATAGAAATAGATAAGATTTATTAGTCTGCCAAATTTGATCACGATGGTCAAACCATGCACCCATAGGGTGAAATGGTATATTAAAGTCGCCAAAATGTATGTAACAGGCAGAAGGAAAACTTTTCCGACCCATAGAGTACATCTGGGGTACACGCCCACTTTCGCCTCAAGAATCTAGAAAAAAACAATATATCTATTTGCATATCGAAACCAATTTCAGCACACTAATTAGCCCCATTAATATCTACCGACCTACCAAATATTTATTAAAATTGGACTAGAAACATGGAAAATATACGTATAAACGAGTTTTACTTGGCGGTCCATGAGGGCGAAGGTGGCAGTAGGTTACTTACTTCATTTAGCTGTGTTTTCTTTACTTTAATATACAAGCTAGGCTTCTGTCTAGGTAGATGCCAATATATATGACGTCGTCGGATTGAGGAACTGGTACATTGTTAATTATTAGAGCTGGCAGCGTGTTCTTTTTACCGCGAATGGTGCAATTGGTGAATTTGTGTTTGTTGACGCGGATACGCCAGTTTGCAAGCCGTTCCTAAACCTCCTTTTGGTATTTTGCAGAGGCTTGAATTTTACTGTGGATGTTTTGCCTGACTTTGAAAATTAGACCGACCAGCCAATCTTTATCGAGAACCTGAGCAATGTCGAGGAAAACAGCAGTACAGTATTCTTTTATTTGGAATGCTGTTTTTATTGCAGATGTTTTGCGATTGACTTGTTCGACTTGTTCTTTTCGCAAAAGCCAAACTAATGTGAAGGGATTGCGTTTTGGGATGCCAAAAATGGGTTTAGTGGGATCCCCAATATCTTTTCAAAAAGCTTTGAAAGTCACGACTGTTCGATGATGGGTTTTTGTCCTTTTCAGCTTTCGGGATCATGATCTTTTCCACGCTCTGGGAAAATAGCCATGATTTATTATAGCGTTGAAAAGATTGCAGATGTATTGGACGACGATGATTCGAATTTCTAGGATCCGTTTCGAAATAATTAATTCATGACCAGGAGGTTTTTTGGCTTTAAGTGATTTTTAATAACAGTAGAGATCTCATCCGATTAAAAGTACAAAAGAGATTGATGTGAGATTTGGCGGGAAAACAATTTATGATGTGTGGCAAAGAAAGATGACCTCTAGTCGGCATAACTGTCTCAGCAGGAGCGCAAAGGATCCGATGAACTGAGCTTTTCTATGTATTTCCCTTGAGCACTGCCTTCTGGTTGTCGTAACGCCCTAGAAAGTTTGGGGTTGTCCTGCCTTATGTGAAGGTTTACTGCTGGTTATCGAGTGCTCTATCATTCTCTGAGACGTGGTTTTTCCGTTACTAGCTGTTTTATGCGCCGATTTGTAGGCGGTGTATCCATCTTATTGAGTGGAGTGATTGTTGTTTTGTACACTTGTTTGCCTTTGGGATTTACCAGGCGAAATCCCCAGTGGGAATATTTGTCTTTCTAGTCTTCTGCTGCAATAATACTGGATCGGAGGTACTTTTTGATGATGCGGAAATTGTTCTCCGTTTAAGATTGGCACCTAATTTTTTTTTGTTTCCCTTATTAAGAGGGGTTAAAAAGGGCGAAGGTTGCTAAGCGTTCATTAGCTTTTGTGGTTTAGGCGTATTGCCATTGTCTTTCTAAACTATCAACATTTTTTTAACTTTTTGGTAGTTCAGGTATGGGATTGAACAATTTTGACGAATTTCGGAAAAGTGTAGAATTCAGCACACTATTGTTTACTTATACCCTTGCAGAGGGTATTATAAGATTGGTCATGTATGGGTAATACAGGGACGTAGATGTTTCCGACCTTATAAGTATATGTATATTCTTTATTAGCATGAAAATTTGACAAGTGAGTCGATATAGTCATGTCCTTCGGTTTAAATATACTTAACTTAAGATAAGGTATGAAAATCAATCCGATCGGACAACTGTATCATTTAGTGATATGAAAAATAGATTTCAACGTAAAACATAATTTCGCCAAATTTGAAAGAGATCGGATACATAGAACAATATGAATCAGCACACACACCTGCAGACGACTTATAGGCAAAATTGCGGGAGAGGACTTCAAGCAGCTAGGCGGAGAAGTGCACAGAGATCCCGCCTGAAATTGGCGAAATCGTAAAATTTCACATACGCAAATAAAATTCAGTTTTCGAAATTATTATTTGAGGTACTCGCGCGATTTTACTAATAAAGCACCGCAGCTACAACAACATATCGAAAATTCAGAAAAATTTGCGAACTTTCTTTTTGAGTATTGCAAGAATTTGATGATGATGAAATCACTTCAATATTGAAATCTAATTCAAACGCACGCATCCGGAACGTAAATCGCGAACGAAATGCTAATGGATCGCGGCCACCTGACGCGTTTTTTTGTGTTCGCTTTTCAAGTTGATTTGAAGGGCTATGGAGGCTATCTTCGTTCTGGCAGCTTCTGATGCCCGTTAGCACGTGCACACTTTCCCAAGGAATAATTTGCGCAAATTACCGCCAACGCTTTGCCATATTTTGCATTGGCAATGATGCCTTTGGTCTCCTTGTCTCCCGGCTGTGCCTTGATATCATTTATTATACTGGATGAAGCAGGAGAAGCAGCCAGGTACGAAACAAGAAGGGTGAGCTCGAGGAAAGGACGGCAGTCTGCCTGACTCGTCGGGCACCCGAGATGCACAAATCATTTCAGAGTTGCACGAAGAAAAGTTTGTCTCTTTGCGGCAAAGATGTGGAGCAGCTTGGTCATACGCTGTTCCGACCATAACTTTCTGTTGTTTATGTCTGTAAGATGTGATGCGATCGGAAAATATGAAAACCGTCTGGTTCTATACAACTCTATAAGAACATTTGGGCAAAACTGTCAGTTGTTACATACCTGCTCAAAGATACCCATATTAAATACTGACTTAATAACAAAAAAAATACATGGAATTAGTATCATCAATGAATCATCATTTTAATCGCTCGAGTATTTTATTTCGTATTGATTTTCAAAAAGACCTCAACATAACTCTCTTTGTTGCCAATTAGAACTTCATCGTTTTGGCTTGAGTGCTTTGAGTTATCAGTCAGTTGGTAATGCGAATGTTGGCTCTACTCATTCACATTTTGACGATGCTATATATGAGTGGTACGTGTAAATTGCCTGGCCAAATGTTGCCACCAAGAACTCGATGTTTTTTCGATTGCGTCGTCGTCTATGATGTGAACGGGATGCAGCATCAGCCGTCAGTTAGTGGCAGCTTCTAGCTTCAATTCTTATTCTTGTTATGCTCGACGCGCTTCTATCACAAATTCCATTCATGACGCAACGTCACGCACACCAATATACAATAATATTCGGAACTGCGAGCTCCTCCTGGCAGGCGTCGAATTAATGTTTCATATAGAAATCGTAGCCCACAATGAAAATATTTTGGTGCTCCTTGAGTTGGCAGGCGGACGGGGCTCATCTGTTTCGTAGGTGTGACATTTGATTAGTTTTTTCAACCAGATCGACTTGTGTCTATCTGCCTCGTCCTTGTCCAAAATGGTAATTGACAATGCCAAGAAAAACTTTTAGTGGAAAGACGGCAGAGTGTTTTGGGCGTGCAGAAATTTCTTGGCATTATTTATTAATTCGCACTTGATGTTTTCATATCTTTCTCAATAAAGAAAACCTTTCATGTATTATATGTGCATAGATGGCTACATACTTATTTAGGTACATATGTACAAGTACAAAATTGGGAAAAAATATGCGAATGTACAGATGGATTCTCCAAATTATACATGCATTGGCGAAACGTTAACCAACAGCAAAAATTTAAAACGCCCTGAAGCTCCTTATTATACCCTTGCAGAGGGTATTATAAAATTGGTCAGATGTTTGTAACTCACAGAAAGAGACGTTTGCGACCCCATAAAGTATATATATTCTTGATCAGCATGAGAAGCTCCGTCCGTCAGCCCGTCTGTGCAAATCAACTTCACGCCGCCATCTTAAGAGCTATCGGGATGAAACTTGATATTTAAGCTATGTACTTATTGCCCGGAGCAGATAAAGTATGAAAATTGTCAGGATCGGACCACTATATCATACAGTTATAGAAGAAACATAGATGAACAAATTGGAGTATCTCTATGAAATATATTAATATGATAGTTTTGGATATAAAACAACAGATCGCAGCATGCAGCATGGGAAAGAAGAAGAATGAAGTAAGTAAGTCGTCTCGCCGACTTGGGTATACCATACACCAGGTGAAACAAATATTTAAAATTTCGAAAACCAAATGTAAGTCTATTAAATTGTTTTAACATGCCTCATACCATTTGCTATCTCGCTCACTCTACAAACACACAAGCACTCTAGTGCCGCCACTAGCCAACGGCCAATTCTGCCCTTATGGATCGCGTAGCAAAATACGTTCATACGTATATTTTGTATGTTTCTAGTCCGATTTCAATCAAATTTAATAGTTTGATAGAAATAGATAAGATTTATTAGTCTGCCAAACTTGATCGCGATGCTCAAAAAATTGCAAGAGCCAATCGGTTTTTTCTAAAATATGAAGGCGGAAGTGGGCGTGGCAACATATTAAAATATATATATTCTGCGCGCATACTAAGCCAGTATACATACTAAATTAGGTGACTTTAGCTTTGTTAAATCAGTTTTGTTTAATTTGCGGGGGCGGAAATAGGCGTGGCAAAAATCAAATAGTCAATATCTGCGCGTCTATTAAGCTAGCTTACATACCAAATTGAATGTCGGTATACTTATACTTTGTGGGGTCGGAGATGCTTCCTTCTGCCTGTTACATACATTTTGGCGACTTTAATATACCATTTTACCCTATTAGTGTATGGTATAAAAATTGACCAGAATTAATTCGTACCGTCAGAAATAGAGGTCGAAAATCAGCAATATCAGATTGTGATAAAACAGCCCTGGCCACAATTGTAAAAGCTATTCGTCGCCAAAATTTAAGAAATTTGGCATCGGATTGGTCTAAGAAACTGGAGAAAAGCGTTAAGCGTGAGTGGACGCGCCTGCAGTTGCGTAATATTGGATACAAGTTCTATAAAGTAATTATAGGGATTATCTATGCTATAAACTTAATATCTTAAAATACTCTTAGGCCAAGGAAAAACCATTGCTTACGCTTCGCCAGACGAAGAGTTTACAATGATGTCGGGAACGGATGACTTGGACTCAAAGGCAATGGAACTCCATCATATTTAGCGATGAAGCTAAATTTGATGTGAGTGTCGGTGATGCGCGAAGGAGAGTCATCCTTCAAACAAAAGTGAAGCATACCATAAAGACTGCCTTAAAACGACAGAGCGTAATGGTCTGGGGTTGTATGTCTGCCAAAGGCGTAGGCCAATTGCTCTTTATTGATGGGATGGTCAACGCAGAAAAATACATAACCATATTAGAAGAAAGTCTGCTGCCATCAAAACTGGGTGACTGTGGTGTATATACCTTTCAACAGGATGCAGCATCATCTCATACTACCAAAAGACCTAAAGCATGGCTGCAGAATAGGGAAATTGGGGTCTTAGATTGGCCATCAAACAGTCCGGACCTAAGCCCAATCGAAAATATATCGGGAATAATGAAAAGAAACCTAAAAAATGAGCCGCAAAGAACCCTCTCTAATTTAAAAACAAAATTGCAGAAGATGTGGGACTCTATCTCAACCCAACAATGCCAGAATTTAAGGAAATCTATGCCAAAGCGTTGTAAATGTGTTGTAAAGGCGATGTTACCCAATATTAATATTTAAAAAATCATATAGTATATACATATTTCAAGCACCGTACGAATTAATACTGGACAAATTTTTTTTATCAATTCAGCAGAGCATTTAAAGAAATTATTGTTGTCGTTGTTGTTATTGAAGTACAACAAACATTTGATGTTATATAATAGAGAATAAAATGATCTTTCAGAAAAAATTGGTTTGGATGTGTTATCTTCTAAGGTATAGAAAATATCGTCTGTTAAACATTGCATTTGCGTAAAAAAGCTTGCCGTACGAATTAATTGTGGTCGGGCCCCGTAGCTCTCACAAAGTCATCCGACCCGGCCGATAACTACATCGAAAAATAATTTTGCTCAGACAAATTTGTTTGATTCTTATCCGATTAACACCAAACTTGGAAATTAACTTATGCACACAATAATCTATAGCTCTGTCAAATCTGTTCAGAATTGAAAAACTGTAACATAAAGCTGCCGTAGTTAACATCAGAATGGCTAAATATTCCAAGTTTCACCTACCTACATACGTAAAAAAGATTTTATATATGGAAATTATTTAAATAAAAAAACAAAATTGAAACAACAAAAGATCTCGAATCGGCACATTTACAATGTTTTTCATCCGTTACAAAATTCTAAGGAAAAAGTATTCTTGTTCGATTTGTGGAACAGAAACTTTTTTGAAACAGTTATTGGCATCATCAATTGAAGTGTAAGTAAACAACATTAAAAATAATTGCAACTAAATCCACGCTATTGCGCCGCCGTCACATTTACAGCGACCGAATGGCCCAAAAAGAGGACTGAGACCAGGCACAGGATTCCCATCAGGCAAAAGGAAAAAAAAACAAGGACTAGCAATGGCGCAAAAGCTTTCTCGAGAGCATAAATCTGTCGCTTGAATTTCCTTTTTTCCAAGTCATTTTATGATTATGTGAGAGATTTTTCCGGCACAACTTGCATTTGGATGTTGGTTCGAGTTTGTATAATGCACAACTAAATTTTTACTCTGAAGTCGTTTTAGCAATGCATTTGAAGGCACTTTGATGCTTGTTACGATTTCAAACGCCCAATTAATGGAATATATGCAATTACCAAAGTTCACAAACAATACATTTGGAAAGTAATTGCATTGTTGGGCATAATAAAAGGTCTTTATATCAAGAGGCTATAATTCGCAGTCTTCTCGCAAAATATTCCGCTGATCATCAAGGGACACGTCATTTACTTAAATATATGACAAGATGATGTTCTATTCATAAATACTGAAAAAAGCGACAATAAATTTGGAGTTTCCTGCCGGGAGCAAATAATCATCAGCATAAAAGACTGCTGTCATTTGGCAACGAACAGAAAGTGGGTTTACACAATGATACTGACGAGGCCGACGTTGCGCTTGCACTTGTACCTGCGTGTTAGGCTAGAGACGAAGACGTAGGGATAGCCCCGGTTTAACGGCCCAACTAAGCACTGTTGCTGAAATCGCAGAACTAGTTGAATTTTTTGGTGTCTCAGGTCTTTTGATTTCCTTATATGGGTTAAATTTTTTTACTAAACTTGACATAATGATATAACAGACGAAAAGTCGCCTCTCCAGCCTCATAAAGCCCGCGTGCAAACTTACTTCTACTTTTTTATATTTTACAATGATACGGAAAGTAAATAAAAACTATGCTGACACATATAGATACGTATGTAAATAAGTATGTAGGTACATGTAATACCTAATATAGTGCCTAATTTGATCACAAAATGCATCTGGGAACTGGTTCCATTTTGGCTGAACTATGCAGAAACCAGAGGGCCGGGGCTAACTTCGACCGCGTCAAAGTTTGTATACCCTTGCAACTTTTTTGGTAACTCTTTCCTTACCTATAGCCATTAAAGTAGAAAAACGTTTTATCTAAAAAGGCTAATATTGCGAAAGAACGGCCTACAATCTTAGCGTAGGAAAGAACGAAGATATTGATCAAAGTCACTGTTTTCCTCCGATCGTTCCTATGGGAGCTATATGATATAGTTAGCCGATCTTTATCAAATTTGGCACAGTCATTAATAGATATATTAAACTGACAAATGTTAAATTTGAAAGCAATCGCGTCAAAAGTGTCGAAGTTATTGACAAAAGTCACTGTTTTCGAAAGATCGTTCCTATGGGAGCTATATGATATAGTCACCCGATCTTGATCAAACTTGGCATAGTCGTTTATATCTATAATTAACTCACCAATATTAAATTTCACGACAATAGCTAAGAAAATAACGAAGTTATTGAGAAAAGTCACTGTTCGTGACTTTGCCATTTGTATGGGAGCTATATGATATAGTGATCCGATCCGACTGAATCCGAGATATACAACGCCTGCAGTATATACAAGCCTACATGCAAAATTTCAACTCTGTAGCTTTTACGGTCTAGGAGGAGTTTGCGTTGATCCAGACGGACGGACGGACGGACGGACGGACGGACGGACGGACGGACGGACGGACATGGCTATTTGAACTCGTCTCGTCGTGCTGATCAAGAATATATATACTTTATACGGTCGGAGATGCTTCTTTCTATGCGTTGCACACTTTTGACCAAAATTAATATACCCTTTTTGCAAGGGTATAAAAAGAAGTGCGAGGCTTTCACGTACGTGCCATTTATTCATAAATGTTGCAGCCCGATTCAAAGTACATGCCCAGCGCTTTGACGTAGATGAATTCGACTTTGATAGATGATGGATGTACCGGCTGCAGCGGCAGCCAAACATAAGTCACAAGACCTGTCCCTCCCTCCGACAGTGCTGCTGTCCCGACCAGGCCCAACGGTCGCCTGCATCGTTGTTAGTTGTTGGGCAAGAAGTTCTCGTGACATCTGAGAAATGTGCAACATCAACGACGACAGGCGACTACGACAACGACACCAAAGACGGCAACTTGGTGTGTGTATGAGTGTGCATGACTGTGCCATGTGAGGAAGGAATCAATGTTGTCGATGGCATCGCCTATCAATGATATATTTGCGCATCTATATACGACAATAACTTACTATAATGACGCAGGTGTTCCACAAGACAGAGAATGCCACGAAGAAGGAGTTTCGATTACGCTACTAAGCCAAATCAATCATATTTTTATGTTGTTTAAGATTGCTGGTGTTGGTGTGTCCCGTTCACGTATTATTAGAGTTGTAAGTTTAAGGTTTCAATTCATTTGAATATATTGTATGAGGATTTGCTCACGTAAAAACTTTCTCACGATCTGTTTTAGCTGGTACCTGCAACTGACCCCGTCTTGGGATCAGTTTGTCTACAATCTTTGGAACTGTAGCTAGTCTTCGTCGGTGAAGCAACTGAAAACAAAGCTGTCGTACGGTATTCCATTCCTCTCCAGTTTTCCTTAAGTCCAATTAAAGCTGTTCTTATCTACGATCAACAGCTGAGCTGTGGCTGCTACGGCTAACCAATCTGCAGCAACAACAAACACAAATTAAGTGACAAATTTTCTTTACAAACAAGCTGAAGAGGTATAGTACAACGAAATCAAATCAGAAAGAATCCCTTTCGATCAAACACAATTTATTGATGATATTAAACTGGCAAATTTGCCAGAGCTAGATGGTTATCCTCCCTTAGACACCATGTAACGTGCTTGAGCAAAATTTGCCAATATTTAGGAAAACAGTCTCTTAGATCCGGCTACACACCATCGAGTATGAAGACGACAGACGACAAGAAAAGTCAATTAGCGAGCGACTTGTGACGATAATACTACAAACTATAAAAATCACATCAAGTCAAGACGGGGCTAAGAACAAGATGAGGCAGCGAAGCCAATCCTAAGCCTGATGATCTCAAAGAGAAAAGATAATCGAGTATCTCGTCTGCGTGTTTGAGTCCACACATTGCATTTGATCAGTGTCTGCAATCGATCCGCCTTCACTTTGTCAAAAAATTTAGATTTGCGAGGCCCAAGCAAGTTTCAATTGTTGTTTCCCTCATGGGAATTCTGCAGCTGAGACAAACCCCAAGAAAATGTTGAAAATAAAAACTGTTCATGCAGTTAAGACTTGCGACGGGAATGGGTAATAAACAAAATGAAATATGTTAGTGAATGCGGTTCCTAAGTTTAAGGAGTATGATAGGGCGGAGCAATGCGAGGAGAGCCTAACGAATGGGGGCCAAACAAGTCAACTTGTGATCGTTCGAAAGAAAGAGAAATCAGAAATGGATTGTTAATCGTAAATTCAATCTGTGGTAGTTTCAAACTGAAAATTTTTGTTTAAAACTATTTTTTAGGCGACGATACTTTACAACCAAAAGGTCCCATAGTAAACAAAAAGCAAAGACATTGTACGTAAATATTCTGCAGAGGATTTTAGGACTTCATTTTATTATTTCTGGCCGCCATTCTTTCCCCATTTCGTATTCCAAAATAAGAAAATTTGTCCGCTAAAACAAAAACATTGCATTCAAAATAAAATTCTATACACTAGTGACTAGTTTATGGAATAAACTTTACAATATATGTTACTGATTCAGCTATTACATTCCTCAGATGGAATATTAATTCGAAAACTCCACCAGACATTTCTATTATACCATTGCTGAAGCATAAAAAAAAAACATAATTACACCTCAACGTGTATTTGACAACCCGTACATTCCTCCTCCTAATTCTTGTTAAGGGTAGCTTTATCAACATTCTTCATCATCGTCGTCATCATCATTACCATCAGCAGGATGGACATGGAAATCAAAGAAGCACAGAGCTTTTCATTTTGATTGAAGGTTGTGATATTTGACAGATTCGATTGAAAATCCTTTGGGTACCGGCAGAGAAGGAAAACGAATTTGTTACTTCTTCTTTCAATTCAATGAGGGACTGACCATCGACTCACTGGCAGTCGGGCAGGGCAAACTAGACGCCATCAAACAGATGGTTGTGTTTAGATTCTGACAGGGACAACAAGGGTAAGCAGATAGAACACACACAAATGTATGTTCGTGCATACATACATACGTACATATAGTTATATGTATGTATATGATGTCTGAAAAGGAGAAAGAACGCAGAAAAATTTACTGAAAGAACTTGGTTTGTATTTTTTGTTTGTTTGGTTCGGCTACTGGTCTAAAAGTGAGAGCTTTTGCTAACATATCGTATATTAAGCAATAGGTGATTAAACCTATTTGCATAATATAACCAAAAGTAGACAAATGTCTGTTTGCTTATTGGGCTTTAATGTTTGGTTTCAAAGCATGGTTATGGATATGGAAAGGGGCACATTCAGACGACTGCAATTTCCACGAAGCAAGAAATACAGAAAAAGACATTTGCAAAAGACAATTGCCATGTTCCAAGGGGAGAGCACATCTGTTTCTCACAAATTTTCATTCAGACGATTGTTCCTTATCACAAGCATGCTGAAGAAAATGGGGCGAAGAGAGGTGAAGAGTTTCTATTCCGTCAACAGAAAAGTTCAATCAGAAATTAAGAAAACAGGCGCCACTGAAAAATGTCGTCGCCAAAGCAGAGAATGCGAAAAAACTTGGCTGTATTCCACCCCACACACAAAGCCAGAATGCAAAAGAAAATGGCATTAGACAATGGGACATGACGAGGATGAGGTGCAACCGGAACATTTCATCGCGTGTTGAAGACATATTTGAAGGCCTGCCAACACTTCAGACTTCCGTTGAGATGATTTTTCCAGCCTCAATTTACTGATGAGAAGCAGAAGTCTGGGAAGTCTGGGAAAGAAATTGAAAATTATAATTGAAGATGCAACGAAGGTTGTTGTACTTAAAGAATTTTCAAATTTCGCTAATAAGTAAAAAGTGGCATAAGTTTTATGCTCCTTGAATCAAGGAAATATGTCTGCCTAAAGGCCCTGTAGTCTTTCAGTAACAAAGTATTTACTAATGAAGTAAGTCTTTGCTTTGACTTTGGTATACAATGCCCAATGTAAATGTATGTACATACATAAGTGACTACGCTGATTAAATTCATTAGAACTGTTTCCACGGTCTGTCCGTTCGTTTTTCACCAATGTTTTTACACCATGCACCCATAGGCTAAAATGGTATATTAAAGACGATAGAATGTATGTAGCAGGCAGAAGGAAGCATTTCCGACCCCATAAATTTTTGTTTCATCAGGATCAACAGCCGAGTCGATCAAGTCATGTCCGTCCGTTCGTTCGTCTGTCCGTATGAACCCGTAGATCTCAGAGATTATAAGAGCTAGAGTCACCAAATTTGGTACTTAGACTCCTATTATACCGACGGTGTTCAAGTTTATTTCATATTTTTGCCATGACCCCGCAAATCAGATAAAAACGATTTTCCCAAAGACTATACTAACTATAGACACCAAACTTGAAATAGTTTGTACACGCGTAAATTTAGATTTTAGCTTAGTGCGCGCGCAGATTATTAACATCTAACATTTTTGCCACGCCTACTTTCGCCTCCACAATCTAGAAAAAACCGATTGCCTCCTGCAACTTTTTGATTTTCGAAACCAATTTCACCACACTAATGAGCCCTATTAATATCCACCGACCTACCAAATTTTATTGAAATCGGACTAGAGACACGTTTTACTATGCGGTCCATAAGGGAGTTGGCCGTAGTCTAGTGGCGGCGCTAGAGTGCCTGTTTTTGTGAAGGGGAGCGAGATACCATTTGCTATGAGACGAATTAAATACACATACATACATTCGTTTCCATAAATGAAATATTTTTCACCTGGTGCATGGTATACCGAAGTCGGCGAGACGACGTACTTACTCCATTTTTGTATACCCTTGCAGAGGGTATTATAAAATTGGTCAGATGATTGTAACACACAGAAGGAGACGTTTCCGACCCCATAAAGTATATATCATCTTGATCAGCATGAGAAGCTGAGTCGATATAGAAATGTCCGTCTGTCCGTCCATCCGTCCGTCCGTCTGTGCAAATCAACTTCACGCCGCCATCTTAAGAGCTATCGGGATATTTGAGCTCCTTATAGCCCGGAGCAGATAAAGTATGAAAATTGTTAGGATCGGACCACTATATCATATAGCTCTAGAGGAAACATTTTCATAAAAATTGGAGTATCCCAATGAAATTATACTAATATGATAGTTTTGGCAGCTGAGCACACGCATACACACACAGACGCAACGCTCACACAGACGAATTAAATGAATTCATAAAAGTTATTAGAATAAAGCTTAGTCACTGACTGTAGAATTTGTAGCACACAGAAATAATAAAATTAATAGACATTGTCAAAGTTGATCATAGGCAAAAAGACCGCACAAGTTACCTTAAATCGGGATCTAGAACAACTTGGACACAGAAATAACAAATAAAAAATACGCTACAAGGATACGGAACACTTATCTTATGCCGATGTCAACGTTCAGCAGACCCAGAACACAACTTGGGTCAAATCCAGAACGATGAGGAACGAAACACATATTTTTCTTTCTTCACGTCTTTGCTTTCATACGCCACTTGCTTTTCATTTATCACAAATCCTTTATCTATCCACTCAACGACATCATCTTCCACATCTTGGTGCCGTTTGCGACTTCGTCAAAACCAAATGTCGAGACTCGAGGCACTGGTCGCAGGTCCCAGGCAACGTCCATCTATCTCCCTCACCCGCCCACATGTGCATCGGAGCAGATAACAAAGATCCTTCAACGGATTGACAACTGGAGGCGAGCGAGCGAGTAACTTTGTAATTTCTCATACTGCTGACTCGAGACAACCACCATCAGGCCCACTTCATCCTATACATTTGTCCACTTTAGTTTCCTACATTCGTTTGCTGGTCTTAAAATGAGAATAACGCCAATTCTAAGAGATTGGCGACACAAAATTACTCAATTGCTTATTTCTGTTGTCCTTTGAAAACAGGTAATCTTTTAAGAACATAAAACATTTGTAACAAATTATATAAAAAATGCGATTTTTTAAACCTTGCTTCTAGAGTAGCGTTAAGTCGTTGTCACAGTTTTTCTTTTTATTATTGATAACCTCACAGTCTTAAATGTGTGTGTCCATGCTGACGTCCTTTGTGTTGGAAAAGGTCCTTCATTAGAAATATTTTCAACTTGTCATCTTTTTCGTCATCAACTCAATCTCAAGTCAAACCGAACGGCTGTTGCCTTTGCCAGCCTGGTTGCCTGTCGCTTCACATCTCGTCAGACCGTCTGGACCTTTCCACATCCCCGCCTTTGCATGTAAGGGGAACTTGTCCAATATTGTCCTTTTTCCTTATGATTTTCATTTGTCCATCTTTTGCTTGTATTTCGTCAGCATATCTACTCCCCCACCCAACCCACGCCCCTTTCAACACTGCATCTTTTCTGGCCTTTTGGCTCGTAACTTTCCTTTTGCTCTCAACTTTTACAAACATATTTTTCCTTCTCCAGGTCTCCATGCCTCTCTTTCCCTCTCTGTCTTTCTTTCTCTCTCTCTCTCTCTCTCTCTCTCTCTCTCTCTCTCTCTCTCCCTCTCTGTCACTCTCTCTCTCTCTCTCTTTGTATCTACCAGTTGTGTCCTGTTAAAGGGCCAACGCTTTTCTCAGCACACACTTCATGTACGGTAATTTTCAGTTGATATACTCAGCCATTCATTCCCGATGAATAGAATCACGAGTTGGATTTAGAATATTTAATGGAAATTAGAACACTCAAAATATTTTTTAATTAAAATTACAAAAAGATCTAAAAAAAGCAACAAAGTATTCGTTTATTATACCCGAAGGCAAGGATTATTAAATAAAGTCCATACACATATATTCTTGATCAGCATAAGAAGCTATGTATACACATGTTCGACTCTCCGTCTGCTTTGATCAGTCGAAGTAGCATATTTTTTGTTTCTTAAAATATTTAAAAAATTATCATTAGAGCGCATACTAAACAAGTCTACATACCAAATGTTATGACTTTAACTTTGTTAGTTTTCGAAAAAATCAGTTCTATTCAAATTGCGTGTGCGGAAATGGGTTAAAAATTTTGAAGGATTAGTTTCTGCGCGCTAACTAAACGAGTATATATACCAAATTCATGGGCTCTAGCTTTTATAGTCTCGGAGATCTAGGTGTTCATACAGACGGACGGACAGACGGACATGGCTAGATCGATTCGGCTGTTGATCCTGATCAAGAATATATACTTTATGGTGTCGGAAAAGCTTCGTACTACCTGTTACACACATTTTGGCGACTTTAATATACCATTTACCCTTATGGGTGCATGGCATAAATAGACTGAGTGGTCGTAAGAGTTTATATATATATGTATGTATCTTCATTACCTAACTACATTTAAATTTTGAGACACCGAAAACGAACATATAGTACATGAAAGTTTATAGATAAGTGCTAAACAATCGGAATTGGAGGATGGATGATGGTACGTGGTTTGCACTGATTGAATTAAATGTCCAATAATAGATTTGGGGTTTTGTAACAATAAAATTAGTTAAAAGAAATCCAACCAAACCCATTCCAAATCGTTAAATTTTATAAGTAAACACACTTTTTTTCCAATAACTCTCTTTGTTGTTCTGCTGAAACATGAGGACATCATTTTATTGCGTTTATTGAATATGCTTGACATTTTGTCCAGTGTTGGGCATTAACTGTACTGTTACTTTTATATTACGTGTCATTGTCAACAGCATCATCCCGACATTGAGGCGAGGAACTGGTGAAAGAAATGACGAAGTGACGAACGACCGGCATCAGTCCAGACGAAGACGGCGACGGCAAGTGCTTCATTCAATCTTTCAGTCATTCCATCAGAATGGAATTGACCAGGCAAGCAAAAGCCATCGTTCCATATACCATCCCACCGCGCCCCAAAATCAGAAAACCCACCTCCTGACTGTCTGATGTTAAACCCGAGGAGGACAACAACGATGGCGATGGCAATGACGAGTACGAGAACGAGAACCACTACAACAACATAACTAAATACACTTCAAAAGAATAAGTTGACAGCTGACGATGACTTGTCAGAGACAGGTTTCTATCCTTTTATACACCCACACACACATACACACACACATAATGTGTCCTTTCCCTTTGCTCCACTGCTTCCCAGAACCACACATACATATAAGCAGAGAGAAAGCCTGAAACAACGCATGTCCAACAGTTGATGGACATCGGACTATGAACTTTCCTTACCCTGCCCTCTCTCTTGGTCATCGCGTTGTGTTACCTTAGGGATAATGATTTTTCAGTCGAGTGAAAATAATTTTTAAAGTAAACAGACAATTTCAACTCTTTGTCGTTGTTATTTTCATCGTCTCCTGTTTTACTCTTTACCACCCTTTGGTCCAACAATTGCATAAATTTTCAACAGGACGCGACTGGCGCCGCCGTTGACTTCGTCTTCACTACAATCGAAAAAGGGGGAAGAATGTGCGGGCTCATAAAATGTTTTGTGTTGCTTCTTTCTAAGAGGGTTGGAGATGTGCTACAGACAAGTCGACCAAATAATTGCAGCTCTTACAAAAGAATTGGGATGTATAAAGTAGTCAAAGCTGGACAAGTACGCGTTTCAGTATGATTAGAGCGGTACAAGTAGCATTTTACCTTAGCAATTTTAATACCTGTCACGTATTTTAGCCAAAAGGTTCCTTCGAAGAAACTCTTGGTCAGAGCAACTGTACAATTGGTTTAATTCAATCAATCCTAGTCCGATTCATTAGCTAATCAATTAACATTCGTATGTATGTATGTATATATGTATGTATGTATGTATGTATGTATGGTTGCATCTGATGCCTTCCACAAATATGTAACCGTTTTTCAATTATTCAACTCGAATTCGTCCTTGGCTATAATTCAATATGCCAATTGAAAATCCGTTTGCAACTCAAGTTCATCGTTAAAGAACATTGTGTGGTGAGGGTAAAAGAAACGAACGTCAATCTGTCCAACTCACTCACTCATTTGCCCAGACAGGATGTCAGTCCGTCACTCACTCAATCCGTTCCATTCCATTCCACGTTCCAATCGAGAACCTAAGGTCGGTTCCGTTTTAGTTTCAGTTTTGGACGAGTCGCTGTCAATTTAAAATAGAAAATTTATAGAGCAGACAAAATGATGGACAGCCATCGGTAGTTACTCCAAGAGCAATATCTATGCATGTGTATAGTGTCCTGACTGAGGTGGAGTGGGATTGGGTGGTCTGCAATGACTGACTGGCAAATTGATGGACAGATTGATGGGCAGATGAGATTAAATAACTTGTAGAATTACATGTATGTATGTATATTGTACTTACATATACGTATATGTATATATGTATGTATGTATGTAGAAACCTACATTGATGCGTGTATTAGTTCGTACTCGAAACCCACACCAATACGCCTTTCAAAGATAGACGGAGGGATAAACAGTAATAGCGAAAAAGAGAGACCTGGAAAGAATAAATAAAGAGCGAACGAGAAAGAGTAATAGCGAAAGTTAGAAAGAAAAGATATAGAACAGGCATCTCTGTGAAAATGCAATGCAAAAGTTTTTGGGTTGACGATTTGTCAGAACGAACTTAGTTTTTGACTTGTTCCTTTGTTCGCTTGTTTCGTCAATCAAAATTACGTGACGTTTCACATTCTGCGTCATTCAATGCCCGCCATAAATGCGAATGCGACAATGAATGAAGAGAGCACTTCGAAGGAACAAGTGGGAGGTGTACGTGCCTACATTGCTACGAACATTTCAGAATTGTTGAAGTGAAGTAAAGTTTTACCATAGCCAAGAAATTAGGCATAGGCAGTAGTAACCACTAGGTAAGCACCTTTTTGGTTTTTGAACATTGGTTTTGATGTTTTCGTCTCCCAAGTAACTTAAAGAAGACATTTTTTTCAGTAATTTGTGGGCTATTGATAACGCGTTCCTTTAGTACTGGCGATGGCGATCGGCCATGATTGAATTATTTTGCACCACCACTCCCCACATGGGTACTTCCCAGTCCGACCCTATGGTAAGCAAACGCCGAACCACCAATCTAGTTATTTAGTCAGTTCCCACAAGGGTACTTACTCTACTGACCCTTTGGCAATCGAAAGACGAACCACGTATCAAATAAACATAGGGGAAAGTGGGGCTAATCGGCGCATGGATTAGATCGGAACACTATATCATATAGTTCCCATACAAACGGGAAAGTCACGATCAGTGACTTTTCTCAATAACTTCGTTATTTTTTGAGCTATTGTCGTAAAAATTGATATTGGTCAGTTTATCACACATGTAAACGACTATGCCAAATTTGATCCTATGGGAGCCATATGATATATTGGGTGACTATATCATATAGCTCCCATAGGAACGATCGGTCGAAAACAGTGACTTTTGTCAATAACTTCGTTACTTTTGACGCGATTGCTTTCAAATTAAACATTTGTTAGTTTAATATATCTGTTAATGATTGTGCCGAATTTGATAAAGATCGGGTAACTATATCATATAGCTCCCATAGGAACGATCGGTGGAAAACAGTGGTTTAGGTAAGGAAAGAGTTACCAAAAAAGTTGCAAGGGTATACAGACTTTGACGCCGTCGAAGTTAGCCTCGGCCCTCTGGTTTAATAAAAAATTCCCCTTAAAAACATTAATTTTCTTATGCCAATTATGTGACCATAGCTGTACATATATACACCTTTGAAACAAAAACAGAAAAAATTTCAATGCTCGGTTGGTGTACTGGTGTTTAGTTCACTAGGATCAGGGTTTGAGTCCCAGAATTAATGAAGTTTTCGTCTAAATTCTTCTCCGATTCAAATGCTCGCGAAAGAACAGCCTACAGTCTTAGACTGATGCAATGTGAGGATGTAGCATGCTACTTTATCGTCATGGTGATCAAGAATATATATTATTTATATGGTCGGAGATGCTTCCTTCTAAGAGTTGCACCACTAACCATAGAACACATAGATGGGACAAACTCATGATTTTTTGATTGCAAACGCTAGCCTAGTCATGGAACCCCAGAGAACTTCGGGAAAACCCCAACACTCGTACTCTCAATGAGAGCGTAAAGTGGGGAGAGGGCCAAGCAGCTACGAAAAATTTTCAGTCTAGCACAGACTACAGAACGACGAAGGCAGGCCTATGTCGCTTGTGATTTCGTACTGTCTATGTATGTGTACACTCGTCGGTACATGCTCAGGCTTCGTAGTATGTGTGTGACGTGAAGTTGTACAACATCGCATTTCAATAGCTCGCTCGACCAAAATGTTTAATTTTCGACAAAACAGCGACAATGCGAATAGGATATGCCCCTGTCGAAAGAATATCAAGAAATATTGGCATCAGCTTTGTATGTATCCCGGTGGCTGTACCGATAGAGTGTTCGCTTGGCGATAGGAATGTCCCTGGTTCGATTCCCAACTTGAAATCGACGGCTTAAATAAGGTTTTTTTCTATTTTATAATATTGTCTTTTTTTTTTTTGTTGATTTATTTGTTTCTTTTGCTTAATTTAGTTTTTTATTCTATTTTTTATTAAAGACACCCTAAGACCTATCCCTAAGACACATCACGAAGCGAGCACTCTATCGGTACAGCCACCGAGATACATACAACTTCACGTCACACACATACTACGAAGCCTGAGCATGTACCGACGAGTGTACACATACATAGACAGAACGAAATCACAAGCGACATAGGCCTGCCTTCGTCGTTCTGTAGTCTGTGCTAGACTGAAAATTTTTCGTAGCTGCTTGGCCCTCTCCCCACTTTACGCTCTCATTGAGAGTACGAGTGTTGGGGTTTTCCCGAAGTTCTCTGGTGTTCCATGACTAGGCTAGCGTTTGCAATCAAAAAATCATGAGTTTGTCCCATCTATGTGTTCTATGGTTAGTGGTGCTAGACTAAGTTATTTTCGTAGCTGCTTGGCCCTCTCCCCACTTTACGCTCTCATTGAGAGTATGAACGTTCGGGTTTTCCCGAAGTTCTCTGGGGTTCTATGTGTTCTATGGTTAGTGGTTGCACACTTCTGAGCAAAATGAATACACATTTTTTTGGAAGGGTATAAATACTTATGTTTTTCTTCAATTCCGGTTATCCAAATATCGGTTATATCCCACTCTTTAATGAAAAACTTTCGTAAAAGTAATTTTTTTTTACCAAAAAGTGGTAAACGTTTCTTAATATGAATTCAAAACGTATGTTTTTCTTGGTGTATGGTATACCGAAGTCGACGAGACGACGTAATTACTTCATTGATTTATGATTTGCAATCGCAAAGCAGTTCTTGTCAGTTTGTACTGATTTACATGTTAATCAAAATGGCTGCTTCGATCTCCCACTATTAAAAGACTCTCAGCGGAAGTAGCCTCATATGAACATACAATCCAATGCCAATTCACTTTTACGAGTTTCATTGGCCATTTGCCCGATGATATACATAGATATGTCACTGACAATGTGAAAAATATGAAAACTAAACCTAAAGCTCTGCCTATGAGGTTTTTAAGGTGGTGGCCACAAAACAAATCAAGCAATAAATTTCGCTGACAAAAAACAAGCGAACCAGAAATGAATCCCGCTAAGTACGCGAGAATTTAGACTAAGTGCCATGCATGTGAACATGAATTTGACGGTGGTGGGCAGGGGATACGAAGGGAAATGTGAATGGATATTCGTTTGTCGTTGGTCTTCGTCTTTGGATGTGGGCAAGAAAAGTCGCATCACTTGCTCGGGCCAGGCTGTGTGTGTTTATATATCACTCACATGTATGTCAGATGACAAACAACTGACAAGTGACAAGATTCAGCATCGTCGTTGGTCCATTTATATGCTGGGTTGCTGGCACAGTGGGACGATCTTCTTGAAATGTAAATGCCATTATTAAGTTAAAGTATGTTTTCTTTGTAACTTACGACATCGTTTCACTTATAACATATTTTTGTTTACTTTTGTAGAGGGTCAGATCAGATGATAACTGAGAAAATAAGAAGTTTCCGACCTCATAAGGTATACATTCATATATATAATATATATATAATATAATATATACTCATCCGCTTCCGTCTACAAAAGCTATCGGGAGAAAACTAAGTATTTTTATACCATACACCCATAGGGTGAAATGGTATATTAAAGTCGCCAAAATGTATGTAACAGGCAGAAGGAAGCATCTCCGACCCCACAAAGTATATATATTCTTGATCAGGATCAAAAACCGAGTCGATCTAGCCATGTCCGTCTGTCCGTCCGTCCGTCCGTCCGTCCGTATTAACACCTAGATCTCGGAGACTATAAGAGCTAGAGCCACCAAATTTGGTATGCAGTCTCGTGTAGTATGTACGCTTATCGAGTTTGTTTCAAATTTTTGCCACGCCCCCTTCCGCCCCCAGAATTTACATAAAACTGTTTTTCTTAAAAAGTATAGCAGATAGAAACATCAAATTTGGTTTATATACTCGTTTAGTTAGCGCGCAGAAAATAATTGTTCCAACTTTTTGCCACGCCCCCTTCCGCCCCCGGAATTTACATAACTCTGATTTTCTTAAAAACTATGAAAGCTACCGACATTAAATTTGGTATGTAAGTTAGCCTAATAGACGCGCAGATATTGACTATTTAAAAATTTTGCCACGCCCATTTCCGCCCCCGAAAATTAACCAAAACTGATTTTCTCGAAAACTAACAAAGCTAAACTCACCAAATTTAGTATGTATATTGGCTTAGTATGCGCGCAGAATACATATATTTTAATATGTTGCCACGCCCACTTCCGCCTCCATAATTTAGAAAAAACCGATTAGCTCTTGCAATTTTTTGACCATCGCGATCAAATTTGGCAGACTAATAAATCTTATCTATTTCTATCAAACTACCAAATTTGATTGAAATCGGACTAGAAACATACAAAATATACGTATGAACGTATTTTGCTACTCGATCCAAAAGGGCAGAATTGGCCGTTGGCTGGTGGCGGCGCTAGAGTGCTTGTGTGTTTGTAGAGTGAGCGAGATAGCAAATGGTATGAGGTATGTTAAAACAATTTAGTAGACATACATTTGGTTTTCGAAATTTTAAATATTTTTTTCACCTGGTGTATGGTATACCCAAGTCGGCGAGACGACTTACTTACTTCATTTTTTTGCTTGAAATTGCCGGATTGTATTGTAACCGTTTACAGAAAGGATTAACAAAGGCAAAGAGTGATGTAAGCAAACATGTTGAAATCATATTAGAGCAAGAGCAGGCCTCATCATAAGATTTTGGCATATTCATGCTTTAAAACAATTGGCCCTACAAAATTTAAATATCAATCTTTATGAAAGTTCAAGCATAGGTTTAAGTATTTATGTATACAAATTTATCTGACTTGCTCCACTGTGAGTGCTAACATTGTGCTCGAATGCTTTTTCCCTGTCTTATTTTGTTTTGGCAGCGAATTATGATGATTATGATGATGAACGCGTGGTTGTCCGTTATGCTTGGTCGCCTCTTTCGATTTGCTCCCTGCCTACCTACCCAATCCTGCCCCACTGCCTCTCAGCACCGCTACGATGGCGACAACTAGAAATGTAGCAATTCTGTGGAATTTCTTTCGCAGCCAATTTCATGTACCCGCGCAATTGTCTGTGTCTCTGTGCATTCACTAAATCCGACTGCCATCTCCACGTTGTTGTCAGCGTCTTAGGCGTCATCGTCCGCCGGGGGCATGTAAATCACTTTATATGCGAGCTATATGAGTGTCAGAAATTAAGAAGCCCAATTAGATGTTGCCACCTGTCAGCAGTTCGTCATTTCCATCCAAGAATATGACATTCATTCATACGGCAGAATGACGAAGTAGACGAAACGCATCAGTGGACCAGTTGTTGGCAAGAAATTTGTGTCAGTGTATGTTGTGGAGATAAAACTCGTGGTCGACATTGAGCGAAATTATGGAATATTTTACTCAGTTGCTCACGCAACAAAACGCAATTCCAAGTGTTTTGGAAAAAAAAAAAAATTTGTTTTTTATAGTTTATATACCCTTGCAGTCCTTACATTTTGAAATTTCTTTCCCTGCAACTCAATACACAAACAAAACATTATTTCTCTTTTTACTAAAATTTTTTCTTCTTCTTCCATCATTCCCTAAGCGAAGCACGACACGCATACACATACCGTTCATGTAGAGTTGCGCCTGTGTGTGTATGCATGTGCTCTGTTGATTTGATAATGACCGAAATAGGCAGCAAGTAGCGCTGCCGGCAGCGGTTGAACCGATTTATATTGACTGTAATTTGTATTCTTTTTAACCGATCAGATTCAAATTTTTGGATCTAAGGTTTTATATTCAATACTATCATAGTAGTAAATTTCATAGGGATACTCCAATTTTTATGAAAATGTTTCTTCTAGAGCTATATGATATAGTGGTTCGATCCTGACAATTTTATACCCTTGCAGAGGGTATTATAAAATTGGTCAGATGTTTGTAACGCACAGAAGGAGACGTTTCCGACCCCATAAAGTATATATATTCTTGATCAGCATGAGAAGCTGAGTTGATATAGCCATGTCCGTCTGTCCGTCAGCCGTCTTAAGAGCTATCGGGCTAAAATTTTTTTTCGGGGTTTTTTATTACCCGGGAAAAATAAAGTATGAAAACCATCAGGATCGGCCACTATATCATATAGCTTACGAAGAACTAGAAGAAACATTTTCATAAAAATCGGAGTATGCTATGAAATTTACATATGTGATTGTAAAATAATTGTAAAATAGAGAGTAAAATTGTTTTGTTTGTATATTGATGAATTGAGTTGCAGAAAACAAATTTTGATCATGTAAAATTATTATTACCAAGGACTGCAAGGGTATATAAACTTCGGCATAGCCGATGTTAGCTTCTTTGATATTTTTATACTTTATCTGCTCCAGGCTATAAGTAGCTCAAATATCAGGTTTCATCCCGATATCTCTTAAGATGGCGACGTCAAGTTGATTTTCACAGACGGACATGGCTATATCGACTCAGCTTCTCATGCTGATCAAGAATATATATACTTTATGGGGTCGGAAATGTCTCCTTCTGTGCGTTACAAACATCTTACCAATTTTATAATACCCTCTGCAAGGGTATAAAAAAATCAAAGAATACTATCATGTTGGTAAATTTCATGGGGATACTCCAATTTCTGCAAAAATGTTTCTTCTAGAACTATATGATATAGTAGTCCGATCCTGATGATTTTCATACTTTATCTTACAGGAGCTATAAGTAGTGTAAATACCAAGTTTTATTCCGATAGCTCTTAAGATGGCTGAGTAAAACCATTACGCACCGACGGACGGAAGGACAGACAGACATGGCTATGTCAACTCAGCTACTCATGCTGATCAAGAATATATATACTTTATGGGGTCGGAAACGTCTCCTTCTCTGCGTTACAAACATCTGACCAATTTTATAATACCCTCTGCAAGGGTATACAAAATATTTCATCTGCTCTCATCTCGCTCTAGGTTTTGAAATACGGCTACGTATGAAAATTTGTTTCACAGCCGAAGTTAGTTATTTTTTGTCCGATTTTGATCAAATTTGGTGTTTTGCTGAATATTAGTATCAAATTTAAATGTACCAAATTTTATTGGAGAAGGTGAAAAATTACGGACGATCATCGAGTTTTTAAATTACGGGGGCGGAAAGGGGCGTGACAAAATTTTTACACATACAAAATGTGCGCATTTACTAAGCAAATATACGTACCAAATATGGTGTCTCTAGCTAAAATAGTTTTTGAGAAAAACGGTTCTTTTAAATAGCTGGGGCGTAAAGGGGCGTGGCAAATATTTGAAATAAACTTGATCCCTTTACATACTATACGAGTCTATATACCAAATTTGGTGGCTCTAGCTTTTATAGTCTCCGAGATCTGCGTGTTCATACGGACAAACGGACGGACGGACGGACGGACGGGCGGACGGACGGACGGACCGAAGGACATGGCTAGATCGACTCGGCTGTTGATGCTGATCAAGAATATATATACTTTATGGGGTCGGAAAAGCTTCCTTCTGCCTGTTACATACATTTTGGCAACTTTAATATACCATTTCACCGTATGGGTGTATGGTATAAAAACCTCTAGAATACAATAATAATTTAAGTTTGAATGAGAATGAGTAAAGTGACATTTCGGAATGACTAACTTAACCCCAACTCAAACTTGCATACGTAGCATGCATAGCATGATAGCCATGCTCGTTTGGTGTAAAATAATGAACACGGATTAATGATAGAATCATCGTTCAAACTGATTAACCGCCAATCTATTTTGTCATTTGTATGTGGTATTTTATCCTGCCTAAGAAATATTTTACGTCGTCTACTTTTTTACAAAATATGTTTATGTGGGAATGGACTAATAAATGTTACTCATTTTGTTTATTTATTATGTAATGCATTATAAGTTTATGAATTATATTCGTATGTAAATACAATTTCGTGAGCCAAGCATCTGGCAACAAAGAAGTTGAGAAATACTGGCAAACGAAAGAGGTGACATGATTGGGATGCAAAATACATTCCCAGTGACGATGTATGCCAGAACTCTCAGTTACCGAGACTGTTGGCAAGGCATATCATTGTAAACAACCGCCAAGATGCTGATGGGTGCGACAGGGATACGTCGCATGGTTGGTGACAATCTGGGTGCGGGGTCTCAAACTGATAATGTTGCCTTGCTCTGGAGACGAGCAGAGCGTGCCATAAATGTCGCATGCGACATTACTGATAGTTATGATTATATTTCTATGCCAGTTTGTAAAATAAGTCCCGCATGACGGCCCCTGAACAAGCAGGAAAATTTGCATTCGCACGAAAATGTCATCAAGAATGCATCATTAGCGTCTGGGAATTGGCCAAACAAGTCTATTTGTCGCCTTCCACAGACACGAAACTCGTTGCGATATGCAAAAGAGTTGCACCCAATGCACCTCCCACTCTTAAATGTAGGGCCTATAGATTTGGCTTGGAAAAACGGCACGTTGAAGTTGTTACGTGCGAGGTAACACTTGTTGCCAGCATGTGGTTTTGATCTCTGGTTGGATGGCTTTAACAGTTGTGAACAATTCAAATGCAAATTCTATTTGGGGTATTGTTGAATCCCAGCTTAAGGCCCAGCGTCACGTGGATAGGCGCAAAAGATGCCTATAGAGACAGTAGGCCACAGTTGTCATGTCGAATAAAGTTCTAAACTAAATTGATAATTTGAATTAAATATTTCAGAATGAGCAATTGACTGGAAGCGAAATTGTTAATTTATATTTTCCGATTTGCTAACATTAACTCAACCTGGCAAAATACAAACTTTTTAAAATGAGAATTTTAATCAAAATGCATATAACCTCATTTATATACTGATACAAACGTGTACATATATATATGTTCACGCAAATCGGGCAGTGATCCATCGCTAAAGTCTCCTCCTAAACGAACTCCAACAATCGTGTTGGATGCACCTGCGAACCGTTGGACGACACTCATGGCTCATGAGGCCATAACTTGCATGAAACATGTTAATAATTTACAATTTGGTATTCATAAATAAAATGTCATCCTGGCTACTCCAAGACACGGACACCACAGTCTCACAGTCTCTCTGGGTAATAAGCGAATGTTGATTGAGGTTATATTTCATGGCAAATGGTTGCCGTTGCTTGGAAAAGTCCCGGTCGGAGACGAAGCCGAGTTGAAGACCCCGGTACAAGCGAAATCTCATGTTAAAGTCAAGTCTGCAGTTGGTTTGACGTTTGATACAGCAATCCCAGGAGGGGAATGAAAGAAAGAGAAACAGCATGAATGGCATTGGTGGCGGCTAAGTCCGCCAATTGCATCAATGCCATTGCGCCTAGGTTACAACGGCCAGTGGAGTTGACGGTGTCCGGACTCCCTCCTAACACAATTGTACAGTTTAGTATGGACAGTATGGATTAATTATCGATTTTGTACTATCGCTAACTCAACAATTTTATAACAAGGAACTAGATTCGTTACTAATTCTTTACTAGATCCGTCCCTGAGAACGACTACCGATCACGTTTCCTGAGCTTGGACTACTTCGCTAGATTCATTAAGTCTAAAGGGCTGCCGCAAGTTTACAATTAAATGTATTCGTATCTGTATTCGTTTAATGTATCTGTTGAATATTTTATTTATTTAAAGGCAATGATGTTGTTGGACTGGCATTGCGTTCAAAGTCAACGAGAGTCCAACACCATCAGTTTTCAATCACAGCGTAAATTGCCATTCCATTCTGTCACTCTTCACCCGCAGATGCACTTCGTGGCAGCTGCCTCAGACTATCCAAATATACATCGCACTTGTTGCTCCTCAAAATCACTTCGCAACTTTTGCATCTACTCATGATGATGGCTTGGCCCCCAAAGTGGTGTCAGCACTTCGCCTGACTGATGAGTTACTCATCCGGAAATGTTTTTTCACTTCACTTGTGTCGCGAGTCGCAAGTCCAAACGCAAAGTCGCAACAAGGCGTCATTGTCATCAGTTGACAAATTGGAATGTGAAATTATAAAAGTCTCTTCTGATAGATGAGTTCCACAATAAGGTCAATAGACAACATTTCTTTTGTGTTAGTCATTTGTGCTACTAAAATCTACTACTACTACAAAAAGTACCGAACAATTGTTTTTAGTTGAAGAAATGAAGAACAGATTGCAATATTGCCGCATCCTCTGTCTTGACAGTTTTATACCATGCATCAATAAGGTGTAGTGGTATATTAAAGTCGTAAAATGTATATACATATATAACATGCAGAAAGAAGCATCAATAGCCGAGTCGATGTAGCCGTCCGTCCGCCCATCCGCCCGTCTGTCTTTATGAGCAACTATAATGGTATTTGTAGAGCCACCATGTTCGGTACGTAAACTTGATTAGTATGTGCGGAGATTTTGGTTGTTTAACATTTTTGGCACGCCCCCTTTTGCCGCCTTAATTTGATAAAACCCAATTGTCTCCCGACATTTTTTTAACTAATGGAAATAAATTTGACACACTAATATTTGTTATAAACTAGAAGGCATGCAATGAATATTTAATATATATGTACATGTATTTGATCTTGTAAATTTAAAAAAAGTGTTTCACTTGGTGCATGGTATACCAAGGTCGGCGAGTCGCCGATCGCCAATTATCTTTCCCATATTTTGTAGATAAACAGGAAAAGGCGATGGACTGCAAACAAATCATGAGACTGACTGCATAAATCACACAACACATTTGACTATTTGGGGATGTCACAACAGCAAGTATGTATTTGTGATGTAGATACATACATACATACATACCACTCCCCTGCCAAACCTTCCTTGTACCCACACGTATCCTCTGCAATGCCGATGCCTGCCGAAGGATTCATCGCGCTGGAGGAAGTTTTACAGAGAAGTAAACGCAACCAACGCTGCTTTGATGACTATTGAATTAGACCAAAGAGAAAGCGTACACTGGAAGACCGTCGGGTTTGTGTTGGGCTTGCTGGGGTCAACACCAATTGTGAGCTTTATTTTATATACCATCACGACTTGATGTTCCCCAACTTCAATGTACATACATATATATATATATGCACATATATACTACACATATCTTAATACATATGAGTTGCCTTCTACTTATTATTCATTATTATTTATTAGATATTTGTAAAAACTGATAGTTTTTTTTTGCATGTATTAAAAATTTATTTATTAATTTACAGAATTCATAACTGACTTATTTACAAGCGTACTCAGGGGACTACGAATAGGGATTCGGCCTTAATCTATTAAGTGTAAATTCTATGTTTCCATTTTCTTTTTAATTTTTTGCTTAATGAGGGCAAAGAGTCGGAGCATTGGTACGGGAAAGCCGAAAGCGAAGCGGCAGCAAATATGCCACCCATCGAGTAAAGTCTTCCCGTCCAAGTTGGAGCCAGCAGGGAACTCAGTTCTCCCCCCGACACGAAGTTGATTACACTGATGGCGTTGCCGTGTAGCTGTCAGCAACGCTGCTGATGATGACGATGATGAGAGCACGAGGATGCCGCTGTTGCCTTCTAGATGCTGATACTGGACGGGATGCTGATGTTGCTGCCGTATCTGTTTGTTGTCAAAGTCTGAGCCCTGGCCCTGGCCAGAGGTTGAGTTGGAGTTGCATTTGCTCACACGATTTGGTCTCGCTCCTGGCCCCAGTCGCGGTGTGTAATAAATCTGTCAGTAGGTGATTTTTATGGCCCCGCTCGACACTCTACTCCTGCCCGTTGCTTGCTGCTGTTTTTATAATCAAATAATAAATGCGCTCCAAGCTGAGCCAGTTACTGTACCCAACTTGAGACAGGGTCTCGCAAGACGGGTCTCTGAACTGCCTTTGAGCTGCCTTGGCGTTGGCGTTGCTTTTGGATTTATTGTTGTTGGATTTATTGTTGTTAACTGAGTAGCTGTGAATTGGTGAACATATACTTTAGAAAGTATTTAGGGGAAAGCTTTAATACAGAGATAAACTTACTTAAAAATAATATGAAATATCAAAGAAGCTAACATCGGCTATGCCGAAGTCCTAGGTAATAATAATTTTACATGTTTGTTTTCTGCAACTCAATTCATCAATATACAAACAAAACAATTTTACTCTCTATTTTACAATTTGTTCTTCTTCTTCCCTCATTCCCAAAGCAAAGCAACGCACGGGAGCAGAGCCGATTATTATATTGACTGTAACTTGTGTTATATTTATCCGATCACATTCAAATTCACAAATCTGGGGTTTTATATTACATATGTAAATTTCATAGCATACTCCAATTTTTATAAAAATGTTTCTTCTAGTTCTTCTAGAGCTATATGATATAGTGGTCCGATCCTGATGGTTTTCATACTTTATTTTTCCCGGGTAATAAAAAACCCCAAAAACAAATTTCAGCCCGATAGCTCTTAAGACGGCTGAGTAAAACGCATACGCACAGACGGACGGACGGACGGACAGACGGACAGACGGACATGGCTATATCAACTCAGCTTCTCATGCTAATCAAGAATATATATACTTTATGGGGTCGGAAACGTCTCCTTCTGTGCGTTACAAACATCTGACCAATTTTATAATACCCTCTGCAAGGGTATAAAAAGTTACCTTAGGCTATGCCGAAGCTTATATGCACTTGAAGCCTTTGCCCAAAATGTTTTTACATGTTCCATAATATTTATACCCTTGCAAAACGGGTATATTAATTTTAGTCAGAAGTGTGCAGCGCATAGAAGGAAGCATCTCCGACCATATAAAGTATATATATTCTTGACCAGCACGACGAGACGACCTCAAATAGCCATGTCCGTCCGTCTGGTAGGCTTGTATATACTGCACAGTTTGTATATCTCAGCCGGATCGGACCACTATATCATATAGCTCCCATACAAGCGGCAAAGTCACGAACTGTGACTTTTCTCAATTACTTCGTTACTTTCTGGGCTATTGTCGTCAAATTTAATATTGGTGAGTATATACCCGACTGTGCCAAATTTGATCCAGATCGGGTGACTATATCATATAGCTCCCATAGGAACAATCGGTCGAAACCAGTGGCTTTTGTCAAAACCTTCGTTACTTTTGCATTCGGCCTTAATCTTCGTCTTAAAAATTTATATGCCAAATTATATTAAGATCGGGTGACTATATCATTGTCAGTTTTATATATCTTAATGACTGTGCCGAATTTGATCCAGTTCAGGCGACTACATCATATAACTCTTATAGGAACAATCGGTGGTAAACAGTTGATCAATAACTTCCTTATTTCCTATACTAAGATTGTAGGCGGTTCCTTCGCAAACATTACACTTTTTAGATATAACGTTTTTCCACTTAGATGGCTATATGACGCGGTCGAAGTTAGCTCCGGCCCTCTGGTTTTTCCTTTAAACACCTACTCTGTCGCTTTCGCAACCCATTAATATGTGTATCAGTGATCTGCACGCATACACATATAATTGATGTAGCGTTGCGTCTGCATGTGTATGTGCTCTGCTGATTTCGAGCAAGGACGCAACAGGCTGCAGGCAGCGCTAGCGGTAGCGTTTGTGCAAAGCCGATCATATTGATTATTATTTCGTACTTTTTCTCACGCAGGCCATAGTTTGTTTATATACCAAGTTTCATGCCAATAGCATTCAAAATGGAGGCGTTAAGTTGATTTGCACCCACTGACGGACGACTTAGCTTATCTCGCTGATCAAGAATATGTACTTATACTTTTTGGGGTTGGAAACTTCTACATCTCTGCGTGGCAAACATCTGACCAATTTTATAGCAACCTCTGCAAGGGTATACAAATGAAATAAAGTATGTCTATTAAATTCTTTTTACATTCCTCATGGCATCTCGCTCACTCTTACAATCACACGTGCACTCTAGCGCCGCCAATAGCCTACGGCCAGCTTCACCTTTAAGGACCGCGTAGTAAAACACGATTATACGTATATTTTGCATGTTTCTAGTCCGATTTTAATAAATTTGTAGAAATAAATAAGATTTTTTTGATTACGACACTCCAAAAATTGCAGGAGGCAATCGGGTTTTTATAATTCATAGAGCCCGAAAGGGACGTGGCCAAAATTTTAAAATCTGCGCGCTTATTAAACAAGTACGTATCAAATTTATTGACTTCCACAAAAGCAAAAATTTAAAACAAACTCGATCACTGTACATACTGCACGAACCAAATTTGGTATCCGAGACCAGGTGTTCATATAGACGGACGGACATGGCTACATCGACTCAGCTGTTGATCCTGATCAAGAATATATATACTTTATGGGGTCGGAAAAGCTTTCTCTGTCTGTTACATTTTGGTGACTTTAAATTGTATAAAAAGCTAACTTAGTAGTTTCAATTATTCATTGAGATGCTGCCTAGTAATATTTTGAATATTTATATTTATCTGCATCATAAGAGATTTCTTAGTATAGTATGGATATTTATTGAGGCATTCGTTATTAGAAGCTGACGCGATATAGACATGTCCGTCTGTGCGCATGCACTTTACTCCTTCAGTTTAAATGCTAATAGGAAATAACTTGGTATTTAAGCTTTTTATTACTTATTACTTCCTGAGATTAAGTATGAAAATCGCCAGGATCGAACCACATAAGTTATAGTCAATATAAATCGGCCTTACTCAAACGCTGCCGACAGCGCTGCCAGCAGCCTACCACGTTAGTGATCGAAGTCACCAGATCACATACACATTTGCAGAAACTACACCACAATACAAATTACGGGAGATAATTGAGTTTTTTCAAATTACGGGGGCGGAAAGGGGTGTGGCAAATTCTTTACACATTAAAATTGTGCGCATTTACTAACCAAATATACATAACAACTATGGTGTCTCTAGCAAGAATAGTTTTTGAGAAAATCGGTTTTATTTAATTTGCGGGGGGTAGGTGGCGGGGCAAAAATTTGAAACAAACTCGATAGTTGTCCATACTACACAAGACTACATACCAAACTGTGACTGTAGCTCGTATAATCTCCAAGATCTAGGTGTTCATACGGACGGACGGACGGACATGGCTAGATCGACTCGGCTGTTGCTGCTGATCAAGAATATATATACTTTATGGGGTCGGAAAAGCTTCCTTCTGCGTGTTACATACATTTTGGCGACTTTAATATACCATTTCACCCTATGGGTGTATCGTATAAAAATTGCATTCATTGGACAAGCGGTTTCAGCCGACTACAGTTCATTTGGTTGGATTATTTCTAAACCCTCCATTTAATGAATTAAGTTTTTTGTATGATGATACAAAGTCATGTTGTAGAAACTACGAAATGCAAAAAGACACAGTCGATGATGACTCGAAAACTTAAAACTCTTTCTCAAATAAGAATGATGAATAATGATGGATTTCGACAAAAGTCAAAAAAAAAAAAAAACTTGACAAAAATGCTATAGATTCAGAATTGGATAAATTTTGGATTTGGAAAAAAAGTTAGCTCAGCGACAAGCGATCGAGTTTTTTCTTCGTCTAGCAAAATACTTTTTTCTTCTGCCCATTGGTTGGACGGGCCCACCTCTAGCCTGACCTACACCATACGAAAAATGCTCGACACGAAGCTTTCGGATTTTACCGAACTCGGATTTTAATGGTAGTTATAGTGGTCCGATCCAGCCAATTTTCTCAATTACTTTTTTAAATGCGTAACAAGTTTCATCTCAGCATTTCTTAATTTGGGACGGAGATGGGTATATATACCTCTTGGTCGGCCACTGAAAGTGTAACTGGGAAAGTTGTCGATGCTATAATAGTTTTGATACTTTTAAATATGTGATTTTGCATTCTCTAATGAACGATAGCTGAAACGAATCAATATCATCATCCATGCCTTCAGAAGCATTCCGTAATTAAAGGATACCAACAGCGGAAGCGAGACGTCGGTGCATCTATATTCATATATTGATAAAGTTGTAAAAGTTGAAAGTTGCGCAAAACAATAAAAATAAATTCTAATGAAGATAGCCGACCAGCATGGCGCAATAAGACCAAACCCTGCTTCGGCGCCATTTGTGCTGGCAATTTTCTCATCTTACCATAAGCACGACCAGATGGGACACGGACATGGTGTTGGGCCAAGGGGCCGAGGAAGCAAAGACGGCGAAAAAATGACGATGACTTCTGATGCTGCACTTCCGTAATTTTGTCGAGTAAAAGCGAGAAAAACAATCGAATAAACTGTCGGAACATCAAAATTCAAACGTCAAAACGAGGCAAGGACTCGAACCCGAATCCACAACCGGCCCGAACTCGACTCAAACAAAACTCAAACCAGTCAAGCGTCAAAGTTCCTAATGCACACAACAAATTTCTTACATAAAGACAAGGAGAAAGGACGAAGGCGATGGCAAGGCACATCGATGCAGCTAGCCGCTGTCGAGTATAAAGACCGGGCACAGAGAAGACGCAGAAATGTCGTGGACAAAATGACGATGTCACGAAAATTGCAGAATATAAAATTCCTAGTTCCGGCCATGACGTCTACCCCAGACCACATAGAAAATAGAAGAGCCTGGCCTCGCTTCGATTTTGTGTCCAAGGACACAAAATACGGAGCAAAATACACTATAAAAATATAAAATCAAAAAGTAGAGAGAAATGAAAGAGAGGAGCACAGTAAGAAACTTTTCAAAAATTATTGAAATGTCACGTAGCAACTTCTCAAATTGCAAAAATCCTGACGCTGTCGTTCAATGCGCTGTGCGGATTGATAGACCAAGTCGGGTAAGATAAAAAGAAAGAGTGAGTAAAAATGTCGGAAAGGGCGCGGCTGTAGCTGCTAGGACTGCACTTGTCGCCTGCAGTTGGCGGAAACCGAAGAGTTTTTCAGTCACTGCTCGGCCGCTGACACTAAGACGCCAACGCTCAAGCCAGTCCTAGCGCCCAACTCAAGCAAATCCAATACACAGCCCCAGTAAAAGATGGAATTTCCCCATCCAAACGCCAACCGCAATTCAACGTGCGAGCGACAGTTTGACCCAGGACGTTTTTTTTGGGTGGCGAAACATTATGAGGCAACAAAGTACCGGGGACGAAATGGACCAGTATTCTCCCAACATGTTGGCGCCCTTTCCCCAACCACTTTGGCTGCAGTCTGTCCCTGATTCCACCATGGACTGCTGCTCTGGCCATTGCCACAACGAAAAGCCGAACTCAGCAACAATGTGGAAGGTTAGAGTAGTGGGGTGGAACGGCCAACGACGTTGACGTTGACGTCGACGTCCTCGTCAATCGTCAAATGTCGCCATGGCGCTGTCAAATACAGGAAAATAAGAGAGAGACAGCAATAGTTGGTAAGAAAGAGAGGGTGGGTGGACGAATGGATCGAGAACTGGTATGGAAGTCTTGCCATGTTTTCGCAGGCATTAGGCAACCTAACCTTCACCCAGCACTCCTATGATTACCACCAACTCAAGCATCTCTAGAAATCTGCGAGCAGCGCAGAAAGTTTTCATGACTTTTCTTTTATTGCACATTTCAACAAAACGATTGATGGCTTTCATGACACAAAGGGGGGATAGCGGAGAGTCAGAGAGTAAGGGTTATTCGCAAGTTTATCCTTGCTTTAGGGTTATGGGTTCGAGATGCTGGCGATGCTGTAATATGATGGCTCAAGGATTAGTCTGACTTGGCGCGTTACGCGAATCACTTTTTCTCTTTATTTTTCGGTTCGATATTTTGATTACTTTTATAAATGTTCATATATGTATGTGGGATAATATATATTGCATATATTTATGCAAAAAAATACTACTACGTCAACAACAACAACTAACAGATCATTGCTAACCGCAATGGTCAGGGTATTCGCATTTCGTTGCGGGTTTCCTTTTGGTTCTGGTCATCTTGGAGAGAAACTTCAGCTTCCTTCTGGTCCCCATTGACGTTCTCCTTCCATGGCTTGGACGTGGTACGTCTCCTGATGACAAGAAAGAAGAGTTTTTGACTGATGCGCTATTTGTTGTATATTCGAGTAAGGCTTCTAGGAAACTTTTAGACATCGAGGTTGAGGTTTAAACTTTGCCACTTAAATGAAAGACGGTAGTGAATTTCATTTCAACGCAACTGCATATTGCGGGGCTATGTATATTTCATTAGATATGTGTATATTGATTGATGAAGATTTGAAGTGCTTTAAAATAAGAGATAAGCGAAATGCTAGTCAGTAGCTGGAAAAAAGATACTGACGAACGAAAACTGTGATAATTTGTGATGAAAAGATTACATATGGATTGAGATTATTAAAGTTCTAAATTTTTATCAAAACTGGCTATTTCTGAGTTAAAATGACAGAAAAAAAATGGCAAGGCCAACACCACAGACAAACATTTTTCCATTGCAAGAAATTTGAAAATTGTAACTGAAACATGCAAAATTTTTTTTAAAAAAAGAAACAAAACCCTAACGACATCCAAGCAGTTTGTGTCGCCAAAATGCAATAAAGACTCGACTTCGTTCATTGTCATAGCTTTGGAACACCCACCCAGTATTAAAGCGACTAACTGACGAACTGCCTTACTGATAGACTGACTGAGTACAAAAATGACCAGCAGATCTTGGAATGGTAGTGCAAGCATTGGCATCATGTTATGCAACCAAGAAAGACAGACCAAGCAATAAACGCAAACACAGACACATAACACTCACATGCATATAGCCATCGACATCTACACAGTCGCACATACATACATACACAAACGCCAAGGACTGACGCTTCCTGCCATATATACTTAAGGATTAGAAATTTACTGAAATGCTTTTCTTTCTGCTTATACGAGAGCCAGAAGTTGGGACATACTCGTAAAATGCAACGACTGCAAAAGAAAAGTCAATGCGCAGTCGAAGTGAAACTTGTCAGTTGCCGTCAATCAGCGGACAGCAGGACGATGTGGACGGGCTTCTGAACCTGCCACCCAAATAGAATAACATTGGGACAGTGGGATTGCTAGTAAATATATATACATACATATTTATATATATGTATGTGGGTGTGTGTGTGTGTGTGAGAATGCCGGAACGGAAAGAGTGCTGCAACTTTTGCTCGTCAGCAACAAAAATTGATGTGCTGCAGATGAAACGCCAAAAAGTTTGCCCTCAGCCAAAATAGAAGGTGGAGAATGGGGAATACGGCAAGAATGAATCTAGAAGCTGAAGCAAAGGCAAAAGATTAAAAAACGGAAAATGTGCATGGCAAAAGAAAGAAAAACATTAAAGACACCAGACAACGAAACGTCCGTCCAAATGCTAAAGACGAAACGAGGTCGTCCCCGAAGGATGGCCAAAATATTTTACTGATTGTGTGCAAACTTCGATACAAACTTAGAGAAGCTAACACAGACTTGCGAGTTGGTGGGGATGATGAGACCGACAACGTTGACATTTTCTGACAATATTTGGTGATTGCACAAGATGCAAAGTGTCAACTGATGGTGCAAAGAGAAAGAGAGTGAATGGGAGTTCAAAGTTAAGTCCAAGAAAGCGAGAGAGCTACAAAAATGGAACGAAACAGACGGCTACAGCGACTGTTGATATAAGAGTAAATAATACAAACTCGACATGAGGCAAGACTAATTACAATATTTTTAAAAGGCATCAAATGTTTTTAGTTTATAATAACAAATGCATTTCTGAATTTATATAAAATTCTGTCTACAAGCAAACCTCACAACCTCGCCCACTCTTACAGCCTATATGAGCACCCTAGCGCCGCACAGTTGGGCCTCTGCTCGGATAGCGTTGCAAAAATACGTTTTTTCATGATCGCGTTTGTTTATATATGCAATCGATAGGAAATACTTCAGAGATTATGAATCCGAAAAATTTTTGAAATCGGTTGAGATTCATGGGTGCTAGAGGCGCCCAAAGTTGAGACATTTTTACTGAAAAGGAAAAAATGATAATTATACCATACACCCATAGGGTGAAATGGTATATTAAAGTCGCCAAAATGTATGTAACAGGCAGAAGGAACCATCTCCGACCCCACAAAGTATATATATTCTTGATCAGGATCAAAAACCGAGTCGATCTAGCCATGTCCGTCTGTCCGTCTGTCCGTCCGTCCGTCCGTCGTAAGAGCTAGAGCCACCAAATTTGGTATGCAGTCTCGTGTAGTATGTACGCTTATCGGGTTTGTTTCAAATTTTTGCCACGCCCCCTTCCGCCCCCAGAATTTACATAAAACTGTTTTTCTTAAAAAGTATAGCAGATAGAAACATCAAATTTGGTTTATATACTCGTTTAGTTAGCGCGCAGAAAATAATTGTTCCAACTTTTTGCCACGCCACCTTCCGCCCCCGGAATTTACATAACTCTGATTTTCTTAAAAACTATGAAACCTACCGACATTAAATTTGGTATGTAAGCTAGCTTAATAGACGCGCAGATATTGACTATTTAACAATTTTGCCACGCCCATTTCCGCCCCCGAAGATTAAACAAAAAAGATTTTCTCAAAAACTAACAAAGCTAAAGTCACCAAATTTAGTATGTATATTGGCTTAGTACCCGCGCAGAATACATATATTTTAATATGTTGCCACGCCCACTTCCGCCTCCATAATTTAGAAAAAACCGATTGGCTCTTGCAATTTTCTGACCATCGCGATCAAATTTGGCAGACTAATAAATCTTATCTATTTCTATCATACTACCAAATTTGATTGAAATCGGACTAGAAACATACAAAATATACGTATGAACGTATTTTGCTACGCGATCCATAAGGGCAGAATTGGCCGTTGGCTAGTGGCGGCACTAGAGTGCTTGTGTGTTTGTAGAGTGAGCGAGATAGCAAATGGTATGAGGCATATTAAAACAATTTAGTAGACATACATTTGGTTTTCGAAATTTTAAATATTTGTTTCACCTGGTGTATGGTATACCCAAGTCGGCGAGACGACTTACTTACTTCATTTTTAAAAAAAATCGCAACTTTAAAACTGAATATTGGGCGATTTCAACAATCGATCTTGGATTTTTTGGTTTTATCTGAAAAGTATGTTCTTTTTAATAGCATGTTTCATTATTTAATTTAATAATTACTTAAATCGTTATTGAACTAGAAGCGTTTAAAAAATGTACTAAATATTGGCATTTTTTGAACTTTGATGGAATAAAACTAGCAAGACTCAACGAGTATCAATACCGGACTACATACACTAGGTAGGTGAAATATTTACCTATCATATGTATATAGTCCCAATATGCGGAGACCTGCGACAGCCATGCGTAAGCCATAAAACTAAGGCAACCTCGCCTAAAAAATGCGCTGCAGGTATAAGGAAGAAGAAGAGCGCATGCGTATTGGCCTGTAGCGTCTTTGTATTTAAATGATGCTTAATGCGTAATGCTGTTTTGTAAATACTAACTGGTTATATATATGCCTTTCTACAATGTTAGATTGCTAATTACCTGCTTTGGAAAAACTGACAAGACAGGTAAATGTTATTAAAGTTGATGAAAAATTTGTCCTAGTTGTAGGTTGGTCGTTTTTATTTCCGTTTACCTAATTGGATGTAAATACATATTAAATACAAAAAGGGTAATACCAATTTTTCGTTCTACCTAGTTAATTAAAAAATATATAATATAAAGAGCTAATTATTCCTCTCGTTTGCGACAGTTTATTTTTAACTTCATAAGTGTAATCATGGAAATACTTCTAGGAGTTTTTTTTTTTTTAAATAATAAAATGACATCTTTAATAACAGGGATAAGTCAAGAGATCATTAAAAGGTTGGCTGTTATCTTGAATGTTAAAAATTGCAAGGAAATGGAAAATGGTAAAAAATTTGCCGAATATACTTCAAAGACTGCTCATCTTTTGACTGAATTGTATCCGCAAAAAAAAACTTACCCTAACGGTACATATGATTTTGGCTCACGTAAAGGATTTAATAGAATTTCAGAATTACAGAAATGTAAAAACAAAAACTACAAAAGGATTAGATACACTAATACATTAAAAACTTCTCGTGTTAGATAAAATTAAGACCTTTTTAACAAGCTGGCTGCCTCTTCGGACCCACTTATTGCATCACTGAGACACGTGCGATCACGAAAGGATTTGGAAAATAGCAACTATAGTCCCGAACTGTTGAGTTTATTAGATACTGATGTAAATATTGAAAATTATTTTGAAGAAAATCAGCCATCAATAGCAAATTTTAAAATTAACCTAAAAAAAAATTTAAAAAAATTTTTTTTTTCTTTTTGTAATTATGTTAAAAAATCAAATTAAAACATTAAAAAATGTTACATAGTCGTCTAAAACAATGAAGAATTCCATTTGTGATTTAAAAAAACCGGGTTTCGATCCATTTTTAAAGGAAAAACATGCTTGGAAATATTTTCTGACTTTGACCTTGAATATTACAGCACCACGAACACCCAGCACTTTTGAGAAAACATTCATTTTGAAGGTATTTTTTATCATATGCTTTTTAAACTTTTGAAATCGCTTTATTGGTTTAGATGCTATGATTTTTGCAATGCTAAATGCCAGAAGGCCCCACTGTGGGCCCCAGCAACCAAGGGACCCCCTGGAGAAAAATGCTTATATGCATAACTTGGCTATTTTTATTGCGATTTTGATCAAATTCGGTACGATGCTGAATATTAACCACAAATTTAAGTATACTGAATTTAATTGCACTAGGTAGCAAATTACGGAACTATATGTTCTTTTTATTTTTAATTTTTTAATTCCGGGGCATGGAGGCACTAGAGTATAAATAAATTATTGCAACTTTAATATACCTTTTCACGGATGTATATAGTTTATTTTGGGGTGACGAATTGTTTTGCAATTATGAATAACCTAGTCCTAACTTAGTTGATCGAATATGTGATGGTAAATAATAGGATAAAACTATGATTTATTGATTTAATTTTTCTTTTCATTTTATCAACGTCTGAGTTCAGTTTTGTTGTTATTCAAACCGGAACTGGAAGCCAAATAACCTTAGCTAAATATGAATTGAGATTGACAATTAATGATTAATCCAATTGCTGCGATATATGTAAATATTCGTATGTGTAAATTTGGCACATTCAATAAATGTGACATTTGAAAAACCATGAGACCATCGACGGTCGTCTGACATGTCAAATAAATTAATTTGTGCAACGAGAAATGTCAAAACTAATTACGACATCGTTGGAACGTCGATTTGACCGAGCGTAACCGCGAAGGCTGACTTATATGGACATACACAAGTGGGAATGGCTGTAGAAAGGTCATCGAGGGCAGACAAAATATATTAATGACGTGTCAGAATTAACATTTCATTATGCGAATTTGTAGTCAAGTTGAAAACGGCTGAATAGTATGTACACATATGTAAGTACGTACAATAGGTACATACATTCGGCCACATGTATGTACATATCTAAATGTCTACATGAATAAAAGAGTATGTATATATGAATTTGAAATGCATCTCTATCAATTGCGAATACCTATCCCTTACTACAACACAGGCAAAGTTTTCATTATTACCCATTAATCTTGTGCTGGCGCCCTTGGAAAAACAGTTCCCAATATGTCGCCTGTCAATCAATCAGCATCCGCTTTCCTGACTCTCTACGACGCCATTCTACTGACCACCAATTCCAATTGATTTCGTCAATTGATTTTAACACCCGTCAGACATCAACGTCAGTGGCAAAGGCAAAAGAGAAAATAAAAACAAAATGGCGTCCCTACAGACTGCATGTGTGTCTGTGTGTGTTTGTGCCATCGTCAGCGTCAGTGACACGTCAATATTTTATTAAATGACATTAAACTGTCTCTATCGGCTTAATTAATTTATTGTTGCTGTATTGTCGACTCACAGATACTTGTGCACATATGAACACGTATTTTCGCACATACATACATACATATGTACATATCTATATCCGTGCGTATAACCCTCCCTATATGCATGTGTGTGTGTGTGTGACATTTTTATTATGCAAAATCAATAAAACAATCTCTCACTCATTCATTCGGTTTTGGAGAAACGTTCCGCCAAATGTTCGGTCATGTCCCTTTTGACACCGACAGGCGATGGCCCCTAGTCCACCAGATATCCTTGCAGGCCGCAAAAAATGTTTTAAATTGTTCAATTAATTTTACATTTTTTTCTCTTTTACCTTGACAGTTTGTCAATCGCAATTGGTCTGCCCCTTGCCGTTCGATGCGGCAAATGAGCGTGCATCTGATCTACTCCATTGAGGTCATCTTCCATCGATTCCAAAAAACAAATTCAGAACTGGTCACCATTGAGTTCATCAAATGTCCAGCACATTTTTTTTGTAAAAGCAAAAATAAAACAAATCAGAGAACCAGGACTAACTTTAGCAGTGCCGAAGTTTGTATACCAATCCAATTTTTTCTTCTTACTCTTCCATTATATACTTTCCCAAAAATACAAGCAGCTGCGAATGTAGCATGCTCTTTTGTCATATGATTATAACACAGCTATATAATATATAATTTAATATATTTAATTTCGATAAAAATTTCTAGACTTATATCTAATTGTAAATGCGGAAGTTAATTACCTAGCTACCTAGTCGTAATAATCACATTACAGCAAACAGAATTAGTATGACCAAATTATCCGACTGTTTCTATAAAGGCTGCATGTATGTACATACATATGTACATAAATGATCCGATGTTCAAAAATATTACACTGTTATTTGTAGTTATGTTATTCACACATAACTTATTTATTTTTTAAAACTAACTTTTTGAGAAAGGTTACTGTTAGTTTCTCATTTCTTTGTATGGTAGCTATACGGTAGTGTTGATTTGATCCAGATATACTTAAGAATGGACAGACATGACTATATGAATTATACATGAAGTAATTCATATCGGCGACTTATGATCCGGATATACTTAAGGACAGACAAACATTACTATATGAATTATACATGAGTATGTAAGTAAATCTTCTCGCCAACTTAGTCGAAACAGGTAAGGTTTCTTTTACGGTGTTTTGAATTGTTGAAATACGATGCAGCAGTAAAACAAATACATTTTTTAAAATTGTATTTAACAAATTAAATTCTGTTTACATGCATTCAAGAAGGATATCTAAGTTACTCAATCACTCAAGCATATGAGCACCATAGCGCTACCACCAGTGAATGGGCAAATGGCCTTATGGAAAAACGTTTATATCAAATTTGAAAAAATTTGGTATGTTACTGTATTTCAATGGATCACTTTACCTACTATATGAGTCTATAGCCTCCGAGATCTAGGTGTTTATACACGGGAACAAACGAATATAGCTAGATCGACCGCATATTGCCTTCCCGCTAACGTATGGATATTTGCAAGGGTATAAAAACTTCGTCGCGGCCGAAATTACGCGGGCCGTTTGGTTTTTGATTTTAGTTGCCAATCTCGTTTTATTTTGATATATACTAATTTCGACAGAGTCGAAGATAGCTCATTGGGTAAATTATTTATAGCCACAAAAGGTCCCATGAATAACCCTTTTCTAGGTCAAACAAAGTTCTGTCATTACCACAGTCTGTTCACTGTTACGTCGATGTTGGTGAAATTCTATTTGGGATTAATATGTCAACGTTTTTTTGTATTAATGACAGATGGAAAACTTTTGCCATGACAAAACTTCTGATGCTTTTGATGTGACGGACAATTGAGAGTTTTTTTTACCTGTCGAAAAGGAATGGATGTCGACCTGGTCGGCTTTCATTTAAGTGGACATGACATATCTTCGAATGGTCGATGACAGGCTGCACTCTTTATACCGGAAACACATCGAATACAGATCTGGAAAAGATTCAACACCCAATTCTCAAGTAAAAGCGTGCGAATTTTTGAATATCATCGCAAGCAAAAATCGGTGTATAAAAATCATGGCATCGACTGTAAGATACCCTGTCAGAAGCCTGAGCTATCTAAATATTCCTTGTTTATTGTGTCTTTTACCAGATATATTTAAAATTGGCGAATATACCAAACAAAAAGTCGAAACAGGTAAGGTTTCTTTTACGGTGTTTTGAATTGTTGAAATTTCGGTTTTCAAGATTTATTTACATGATTAACATTATTCTTCTGTTGTGGCCAATGTCCATTCTTAATCCTAAAGCGATTGTTATAAAAACAAAACACATTTACTTGAACACACACCACCATCAACATCAACATCAACATCATCACCAGCACCACCACAACATATTGTACCTCCACGTACACAAAGCCATAATAAGACCGTCAAATAGTGACGTTGACATTGTCAACTCACTTGTCAAAGGCGCACATCAAAGGCAGACGACAGATATGGTGAAGACTCCCGACTCCTGGTACTTCTCCCGTTTACTTAGTGAATGCGTGGGTCCTTTGTCATTTCCCGTGGATGTGTTGGTGTCATTGTTATGGCTGTGGTTTCTGCTGATGACGCCCTCAGATAACAATGTCGAATGTTTACCGCTGATTAATTCGCTTCAAGTTTGAAAACAAAAGGATTTTTACCCGATAGGCTCACATAATCTGAGCTGGCCAATCGCTAAAGCTTTCAGCGTAATTAGTCCTCGCCAACTCAAAGGACCGATGGGTAAAGCTGTAATATTTGAAGCATGAAGTGTCCTGGGTATCCTGTGTATCTTCTGAGTCAGTAATGTTGTCAACAATGATTGAGTTAGCACATCGTCATTTTGCATCGTGTGGTCACAAATAGTTCTGTGAGTAGAAACTAAACTATACCAACTATAATCAGCCGACAACTGCTTTTTCATTGTCCATGCTGTATGAGCGTTTGATTAGCCAGCACGAAGACTAATCCTTGTCAAATTTTCGGCCTTCTATGGAAATCGCACCCTCTCAAGGCGACACACTTGACAGTAATTGCCCAACGGTTTTCGCTAATGCCCCAAATTGGCTGTTGACGACAAATCTCGCATTCTCAGTAGGCCAGAAAGCACTTCACCTCCTTGGTATGCCTTTCGGAGTCATAGTTAGTGTTACTGTTGTTCTTGCTGATACTGTGTAACACATGGACAGCTAATTATAATCGGGATTCCCATTTGCTGTCCTCGTGCATGCAAATTTTCAGTCCGTGTATTGCTGGAATTAAGACAAAGCTTGATAATAGTAGAGTAAGATGGTAAATAAGATAAATAAGTATGTATACATAATTAATATTTTATCCATATGCTACATATGTATGTTTGAGTTACATTAGACCATTGTCAATTCGCTCCGGGAATTGCAATTTAATAAATTTCAAATTTCCCTTAAAGCATCTAAAAGTGCTTTAAATTTTAACCCAAATTGAAAGTGTATTTCAATGTGGCACAAGACACATTTCCACCAGCCCAACAAGTCATTGAAGAATGCAATCACACACACACACACACACACACACACATAGACAGGGACAGAAAGAGACGAAGACAATCCAAGCAGACATAGAACACCCCGTCGAAGGACTCGAAATGGAGAAAGAGGGCACTCGCTGTGCGGTTGGAAATACACAAACAAAACAAATTGCGAACAAAGTGCGTCTCTCTCGTCCCTAAAAAAATGGAACTAACAGTGTATGTGTGAGCATGCGTGCGAGAGTGTGTGTGTGTGTGTGTGTGTGTGTATGTGAAGTCCTTCTTTAGTATGAGGGCGGATTTATTACGGAGGCAAACGTCGGGCAAGGACAATGAACTTGTCGCTTTCATCGTCACCGTCCTCGTCAGCTTTGAAGTCAAATGTCAAGACGAAGACGAGCATGGAGTCGAAGGAGGCACATTTCGAAGACACCCGAAGGCTGTCAGTCACATAGCGACGGGACAGGGCCCTGGCATAAAGGATGATGGATGAATTTGTGATTTGCAGGTTAAATAAATACGTATCTGGGATGGGTTGGACAGGCTTGGCTTGACTTGGCTGGCCTGGGTTGTGCTGGGCTGGCTTCGTCTTCAGTCCGCTTCAGCTCTTGCTAATGAAGTGATTAGTGCAACGCCTCCTCGTGCAGAATGTACTGCTTCTAGAAAGGGAGACAGAGGAGCAGTTAAGACGAATAATAAATTGGCCCTGCCTGTGACTTGAGCTTTGCACATATTTTCTAAAAACATAGAGACGGAAATAAAACAAAGCACTTTCCATCGATCACAAATATTAAGCACATTTCTTATTAACGCCCTCGCTGAAACTATTCTCCGGCATACAAAACTTTGGCACTCAACTAGGAATCGAATTGTTGAAGAGGGGAGGTGGACGACGGAAGGCACATATGCCATAGATGCAGATAAATTTGTGAAACGTGCATTGGATGAGGCATGGACTGGTTCGGGTACACTGGGTATGGGCTTTTGGGGGCGCTGCGAGCCTAATCAATTCCAATTAGTAGTCCAGCTCTCTGATGTATTCGCTGAAATTATTATTTATCATTTGCCAGTTTCTTATTTATTTCCTCGCATATTTTGTCTTATTTGCTTCAATTCGTGCGTCCATAGCCTAATTCTGTTTGACCATGGGACATGAGCTCGCTTTTGATCGAAATTTTGAAAAATATTGAAATATTTTCATCCGAATTTCATTTTTCAATTGTGTTATTAAGATCAAGACTTATTGAGCGGCTTATAAAGAATTGACAGGTTTTTGCGGGGCGTGAGCGTCATGTAATGGCCCCCAAGGAGGTGGGGAGGAGAAGAGGCAATATGACTGTTGGGTTGTTTCTTGTAAGTTGTTGATGTGGCTATTAATTAATGTGTTATGGAATGACACACCAAGGCAGCCGGGTAAATTTATGGTGATGTGTACACACACCTACACATACGTAATACATATTATGTATGTACATAAGTATGTCTGTCTGTGTGAGCAAAAGCATATTTATGGATTATGCGGGAATAAATCTGAGTTGAGTTTTATCAGCAAGGCAACAGTCCATAGCATAGCGAAATATAAGTGGGGCCCACAATGATGATGGAATATGCGTATTTTTTTAATTAGCTATATTTTCACAGATTTATGAGTGTCCTTAGAGTATCTATGTATATATGTGAGTGTGGGTGGATGTGAACGTGTGTGCGTTTTCGCACTAATGCCGAACATTTGGGGGACTTTTGGGACTTATCTGCAGACGTGCCAGGACCAATGATTTATGCATTCGTTTAATTGAGAAGTTCGAGACTTTGATGGCAAAATCCACAAAGCTTTGATTATAATCGCACCTGAGAAAAAAGTAATTAGCAAGCTACATGAAGGCGAGAAAAATGCATGGAAATCGAAAAATAAATAATTAAGATGAGATAATTCCACATAATTAGCAAATCTCAAGTGATGATTTTCAATTATTATTGGCATCCTCCACCAAACGAAGCTGGACTACCTTCAGCTTGCTCCACAATGATTTTTTTGTGCCCTTTGCAGCAATTTTTTTCGTTTTCTTTTTTCGTCCAAACTTTAGGGCGCATCTTAATTAATTCCTGTTTGATGAAAAACACTTTTACAAATTAATGTAACTGAGGAAAAACTTTTACCTGTCCGCCATCGTCATCATCACGAGTATTTTCTTCTCGTTCTCGTAGTTGGTTCCTTGTCAGCTTCAATGACCCTCTCCCCCACTGTGCTTGAAATCCGTTTTGTCAACTTTTTACTACCAACCTCTTTTCGTTGTCGTTGCCGTTCTCATTCTATTTTCTATTTTCCGTTTTCCCCTTATTCGCTTTCTTTGAGTGAACTCAATTTCTGTTCATAATTTCGCCGTGTGCACATATTGAGTTCGTCCTTTCAATCAAGCTAGGTCGCCTTGGAAGCGACCCAGCAAACAATAGCACGTCCACATCCGCGTCCATCTGTCAGTCAAGTGGCCTACCGTCCATCCCCGCCTTACTATCAGTCCGACTGTCAATTTGAAACTTAACTTGCAGCGCTTACCCTGGAATAACTAGAAGATGAAGGCGAGTGTATATCTCGAAGGGAACTCGCTTGTGAGATATTGATTGACTTTCTTAATAGACTTTATCTCTCGTCAAATTTAAAAAGACCTCTCGATACAAGTTTTTTCAGATTTCAGACAATAGTTTAAATATTAAATTTTAATCTTTCAGCTGGTGTTCTTTTGTGATTGTACGGTATAGAAACTACTTCCAATTTATTAGACGAAGGCCCTTTAGCAACTGCTCGGCAGTACGCTTGCCGGTTAGTGTACCTAACGACCAAGCTGGTGTGGTGTGAGCAAGACGCCTACCTTTATAAGAACTTATATGACCATGACGGAGTCCGATATATACTGGAAACTCTTTACTTTTATAATTAAATATCTCTGTTATCTGTTGTCTAATTGAGATCAAGTTTATCAATTGAAACCATCGGTCCAATTTTACTACAAAAAAAAAAAATGTAATCTAGAAATATAGAAAAATCTTTTTAAAGTAGGCTTAATGAGTAATATGTCATAATAGGCAAAATGAACTTATTGAAGAAAAAGTTTATTGAAGCTTACTTCTGTGAATTGTTTTGGTTTTAGTTAATCATTAATCGTCGGAATTCCTAGAACTAAATGTTGAATGCCAAAAACTAAATATCTACATATTTTGAATAGATTTCGGAACGCATTTACAAATTATCTTTCGTCTCTTGACACAGCTTGTTTTGCGGTCCGTCATTCCGTGTCAGCCACAGTCAAAGCCATCCATCACAAATAGAATCCCCATCTTCTTCTACAACCAAATCCACATCGTCGCTGTCGAAGTCGTTCAATGCATGAATTCGATTTCACTGGCGTCGGATTTGAACAGTTTGATGGATCAACTTGTGCACGTCGTCGTCATAACTCACAACACTTTCGATTCCATTGCGTTCTGACCCATCCGCAAGTCCTTCGCTTTGACATTTGACGTGAGAGCACGTTTGATGGAAGATCTGTCAGGTCGGAGGCATTCAGCCTTGTTCCCACTCACTGGCGGCTGTACGTTCTCTGTTTCAATGTTGGCCAATTTGCACATAGAATGATTGGCGGCGGCTTTTGTTCTTCGACCACAAAAAGTAATACTCTCCTTTGGTCTGATTTATTGGCAATTAATATAATTGAAGCGTCATAACTTATAACTGATAACTCTTAGTATCGTAGAGCCAACCAAAAACATTTACAAAACACCACTAGAAGATTTATAAAAAGGTCTTTATAACCTCTACCCCGAATTTTACTTATTTCCTGAATATTATTTTAAATCAGACGATCACATTGACAAAGAAACAGTCTTGGGTGAACGTTAATGATTGACAGGCCATGAAAAATCCAGAAGAGAGTACAAGCAATTTGATCAATTGAATAAGCCGCTACCCAGCAAGCTAAGAAGCGGTCTCAGTTTGATGAATATACATCACGACAAGGATGAAACCGGGCAAGCAGTGGAATATAGAAAAAAGGGGAATCTTCAACGATGATGATGACGACGATAAGCGTCGGGCCTACAGGGCGTATGCGGCTGGGTTTTCCTGATTGATTGATGACGCATCGAGCGTCGTAATTCATGTTCAGAGTTGAACAATTTGCGTTTGTCTCAGGCCAGAAAGGTGAAACAATAAAAATCCATTGACTTGCTTGTTGCTCTAAGACGACGGCCGTGAATTTTGTGTTTAGGACCTGCGGGAAGTTTTTGTTTCTGTTTTTTGTTTTGCCCCTCCCAAACCTACCACCCACCCATAATCAATGTCTTCTTTTTATGCACATTGTGTGCACAAACACACAGTGAATGAGAGTAGGGCAAGGCCGCATCAGAATAGAAGAATTATATCGCAAAGGCCAAACAAACCCTCACCAGACCCTCTTCCAACCTCTCCCTTCTCTCAATCAGGGGATACGGCTAGGTAGTTCGCAAAAACACAAAGAAAAAAGTTCGGGGAAAATTTTTTTCTGCTGCTCCGTTCGAACTTCCTTGGCGAGGCACAAAAACCTCCGAATAGCAATTTTTTCACGTTTTAATGTTGCCCTCCTGCATCGTCCTTTTTTCTACATACAAACAAACACACATATTCACACATAGAGAATTCTCTTTGGTTTATGTGTGCGTGTGGCAAACGAGCGTCTGCCTGCCGTCTGCCTTTCCCGAGTTCAAGTGCGCCTCAGTCCTCCCTCAGCCCTTCCGTACCACCGGCACACGTTCCATTCATTGAACTCGATGGCAACTTGTTGATCTTCTATGGAATTCACATGCAAAAACCAAGCCAATTTCGCCCTTCATTGGCGTTCGCTTTTTCCTTCCTTTTTCGTCCTGTTTCACTGTTTATTTGGTGTGTACCTTTTATTTCATCTTGCACCAAACTATGCTAAAAGTGGAAATCAATAATCGATTTTTTAAGTGACGCAATCGCAATTTTAATATTCAAATATAAAAGAAACTAATACTAATCTCTCTTTAGGTATATCTATATATATTCAGGCACATAATCCGAGTAATAAATTGTATTAGTGGTCCGATCCTGGTAGCTCAAAAACTTAACCTTTACGTGTGGTAATAAATACGTCAAAACGTTGAAAGATTGATTAAACACCACTTTTCTTTTATATTTTAAGGGGTCGAAAAGAATTTGACCAATTTTATTTTACCATATTACCCAGTATCTATCATAATGACTTATTGTTATTTGAAAAGAAAATTTAAGAAAGCATTAATCTGTGATGCCTTGACTTGAATTTTGTCGTGTGCTTTATTATTTTCGTTTATTTACCAAATCGGTCAAAAACCATACACAATGAAACCTGATCTTATATCAACGGCGTCCACATATAAAAATTTGCGGTTCGCTCATCATCTGTGACAACGGCTTAAGTAATTCCATTGGACATTTCACGCCAAACTGAACGCAGACGACACCCAATCAAAGGGGCATTGCTAATCGAATGAACAAAGGTGCAACGAAATACAGTTTTACCAATTAAAAAAATGGTAACTAAACGAAACAAAAGTTATGCACGGAAGCCGCCTCCAAGAGCGATATCCAGGAGTGTTGGTAATAATTAAATAAGGTCCTTTTCAAATAGCTTGACATTTATGAATTTCCGATTAGGTACGTGGAATTTATGTGCTACTGAAATTTCGGTGAATTAAAACAGGGTTCGAATTACCAAACTTTGAAGATATGATTGGTACTTATTTAAACGAGATTTCGGTGCATCCTAATACAGTTCAACAACTCTCGTATTAATTGTACCATGAAATAAGTATTTTTCTTACCCAAAGGGTGATATTCAATACTAAAGTCGTCATAATGTATGCAACAGTCATTAATGCTTTAATTTTACAGATTAAGACTTGCTATTAAAATTTATCGGAACTCCTAGTTTTCTAACTTTAGAATTTACTTGAGTCATATAATTTTTTAAAACACAAAGAATGCAGCCTGATTCTTAAACACTAAATTTAGTTTTAATCAAAACAAAAAACAAAATCAGAAGGCCGGGGCTAACCGGACCTCGTCAAAGTTTGTAAACCCTTGCAACTTTTCTGGTAACTTTTTCCTTACCGATAGCCATCAAAGTGGAAAAACGTTTTATCTAAAAAGGCGAAAGAACCGCCTACAATCTTAGCATAGGAAATAACGCCGATATTGATCAAAGTGACTGTTTTCCACCGATTGTTTCTATGGGAGCTATATGTTATAGTCACCCGATCTATATCAATTTTGGCATAGTCATTAACAAACATATTAAACTAACAAATGTTTAATTTGAAAGCAATCGCGTCAAAAGTCACGAAGTTATTCAGAAATGTCACTGTTTTCGACCAATCGTTCCTTTAGGAGCTATAGGATATAGTCACCCGATCTTGATCAAATTTGGCACAGTCGTTTATATGTGTAGTAAACTCACCAATATTAATTTTTACGACAATACCTCAGAAAATAACGAAGTTATTGAGAAAAGTCACTGTTCGTGACTTTGCCGTTTGTATGGGAGCTATACAACCTGTGCACTATATACAAGCCTACATGCAATTTCAGCTCTGTAGCTCTTACGGTCTAGGAGTTTGCGCTGATCCACACGGACGAAGAGACGAACGGACGGACGGACAGACATACGAACATGGCTATTTGAACTCGTCTTGTCATTCTGATCAAGCATGTATATACTTTATACGGTCGGAGATGCTTCGTTCTATGCGTTGCACACTTCTGACCAAATTTAATATACCCTTTTTGCAAGGGTATAAATATCAAAGAAGCTATCTTGCCGAAGTTTATATAGCCTTGCAGTCCTTGGCAGTAATATTTTTACTTTTTGAAATTTCTTTCTTTGCAACTCAATTCTTCAATACACAAACAAAACATTATTTCTATTTCTATCAGATTCAAATTTTGGGATCTGAGGTCTTATATCCTATTGGATAATACTATCATAGTGGTAAATTTCATGTGGATACTCCAATTTTTATGAAAATGTTTCTTCTAGAGCTATACTCATAGTGGTCCGATCTTGACAATTTTCATACATTACCTGCTCCGGGCTATATAAGTTCATCCCGATAGCTCTTAAGATGGCGACGTGAAGTTGATTTGCACAGACGGACGGACGGACGGACGGACATACGGACATGGATATATCGACTCAGCTTCTTATGCTATCCGTTGGAATACATCTACTTGCATTTTCCTTACCAATTATATAATTTTGGAAGGCGAGGAAAAATTAATTAGGTCGACGTCCCGGGCAAGCATCAAGTAAAACAACTATTCCTCCACAGTGTGATATTCTGGATCTTGTGGACAGAAATTCATAGTATAAATCGGATAATCCATGAGCTCGCAAATTTGGACGTAATCAAAGTTAGTACCGTCCTCTGATTTGGTTTATCTAGTTTCGACTATTCTCTAAATAGGACATGTATTTGCATTGTATAATGTCTATTACCACTTTTGATCGCCGAAACAAGGAGTTGCAGGCACTTATCTTACCCTTCAAAATGTGTATATTCTTTAGTCTGAGTTTGCACAATAGGAAACAAGTAGGAAACAAACATAAATAACTCAATGATACAAAGTGATCTAATTTGACTGGTAAAATTTGAGATTTAACATTTAATTTAGACGAATACGATATATAAATACTGCAAAAACAAGTACTATTATAAGTTAATACAGACATGTCTTCTAAGCACAAATAAATCGCAATAGCAGTGCAACTGACTATCACATCCATGATAATGTGTGTTTTAGCTTTTAATTTGGCTCCCTTCGCTTTCTGTAGGTTTTTCACTCGATTATACTGAGTCCTCGATGCGATCCATGTGACGAATGGCTGCTACTGACTTGCTGCACTAAGAGATGTCCGAGGCCCCCGTTCGCTGCAATTACACTGCTGAAGGGCTCAACCGCCGCTGGTGACATTTTAACACCATTTTCGGTGCGATGATATGGCATTCATCTTGACAGACATAACTGTCTCTGATGGCTGAGTTGCATGTACCGGCGGATGTTGGACCAACCCCAGCTTCAGCTCTGCTCTCGGACTCACGATAATTTACTCCATCCCTACGTCTACGTTGTCAGTATGTTGTGTTCGTGATGCATTTGCGTCACTTACTTCAATGTTGCAACGCATTTTCAGTCACCCAGGGCACATATATACATATATCCCATACATTTCACTCTGACAAGGACAGGCAGAGAAAACCGGGGCAAAATAGGAGCTGAAATATATTGCGTAGTTGGCAGCTCCTGGCTTCAAACCAAAAAATGTCCTTGACACTTAATTCACGCTGCATTAATACGAACTGAAACTGAATGAAGTTGTTCTTTTTATCAGATACAGTGGGTCAAGAACAGTTTAAAATGTGTTGATCTTATTGTGCGTGTTTATTTACCTCGTCTGAGCATTAGCTCCGTCTATTAGACGGGGCCTAACCAGTTTAATAACACGCACAATTTGAACTCCATGAAGTCCTTTCTTGTTATATCCACCCGAACCAACGGTGCTGCGTACAATGACCACTTTCGAAAATATCATTCTTTCAAATTTAATAAGCACAATTTTTAATTTTGTTAATTTAAACGACAAAATACAAATGATTAATTCAAGAGAGAATAATTTAAACAAACATAAAAATGCAGATATTGATAGAAAAATCAAAGCAATTAGCATTTATCTTATTTTTTATTTTTGTGTCATCCTTTAAAAACGGACCACGGTGCGTCCCACGCCACTATAAATTTAGTCTGGTAACTTGTAACCTCAAAACACTTTCACAGCAATGATCTCTCACTCTCCTTTTGCTTATAGCCCATGTTTTTACAACACTTCTCGCCAAAAACTAAAATGCAGGCAACACATTGCATTCCCATTCTTGTGGACATCCCAAAAAAGCTCGTAAATTACTGGACAATGTGGAATGTACATGGAGAACGGGGCGTGCAGGTCCTTGCAAATATAAACATCAACAACAACAACACTCATCGCTCATGTTGGTGATGATGCATTTTGCGGTCTGTCACACAAAATGCAATTTGACGGAGCTGTGCAAAAACAGTTTTTCAAGCTATCAACCAATTTGGCCACGGCTGCACGCCGACCCGCAGACCCTCTGTCTCTTGCCCCATCGCAGTCTCTGTTTAGAACAGTATGAGCTGATGGTGATGCCAGGCCGCAACTGCCATACGAGTTGCTACTGAATGCCATATCATGGCCAGAGTTTGGGAGGATGACGCGTCCTAGGTGCCAACGATTACCAGCAGCCGTTTCTGCATTCATGGACGCATCCTCCAAACATTTTTCGTTTGCCATGAATTCTTTTTAATACTCTTTTTAAAAAGTTTCGAGTATTCGACCATATATACATACAGGAGCTATTCTAGTATATATCATCAGTGATATATTTCTATCAGACTGCGGATCGTTTTTCGACAACTTGCTGAAAATGCCTCTTAAGAAAAATATGGAAAAGAACTTAGCGATTGGCCAATAATTTATATATACACACATATATTGGCATATGAATATAAAAATTATATTTTTAGTGACATAAATTTAATATGTTTTGTCGGAATCTGATATCTGTTGGCAGTCAAGGGTATTTCACGGACGGCGTTAGCCAGTCCCTCTGTTGGCTGTTATTCCCCTAGCATTTTAGACAGGACATGCCTTCGTACCGTTGTTGTCCTTTTCGGTTTATATTTTTTTTCTAATATTTTGTGTGTGTGTATATGTGTGTGTTTTAGTGCGTTGTCTCCATGTTCAGATGTCCTAGCGTCCTGGCTGGAGTGTGTTTATGTTGGCGGATTCATGTCGTCACTGTGTGAAATGTGTGTGGCAGATGAAGGGGCAGCTCCTAGTAGTGTCTGAGCGAAGTAAGCCCAGGCCAGTTTTGAAATTTATGTAGCGTTGGTGAGTTGGTTATTTTTTGTGTGTTGTGTGTGAGTGTGTGGGAAGAAGCATCATGACCATTAACTGCCACTGTCCATGTCCAATGTCCAGTTGCACATGTCAAAGGCAAGTTCTGCTCCCACTCCCTCAGCTACTCCAGCTGTTGATGTTGATGGTCGTAAATGTCAAATGCGCGTGTTCGTTTGGGCAGTTAATGTCTTTAGATGCTATAACAGTTTTTTTTTCTTTTTATCAATTTTGTATAGTTTAAGATTTGTAGCACATCAAACGTTCATAAATCACTAATCGCAAACAATAATTAAATGGCAAAATGGATTTTATACAAATTACAATAAGGGAGCATTAATGTCCCGATGCTTAAGTTCGCCAAACACTTCAGGGAAGAGTAGTGCTTTTAGCTGACTCAGTGGCCTTTCATGCTCATTCGCAACGGGGAGACGACCATCAATTTATTGCCGATCATCATGCGATGAAACTGGAACGTTAAATCTATAAGACGAGGAAAAGGAAGGAAGTCAGGATGAACTTAACTAGCTTGGAGCAAGCAAATAATTCCGTGTCACAATATTGACACTCAACTGTTACTTATTTCTACTTTGCGTTGCATATGTACACACGTATCCAGTCCTTATGGCTTTTGAAATATACATATTTGAATAACCAAACACTTCACTTGCCCAATAAACCAATTTATGAGAATAGTCTCTATGCAAATCTCTAGTGAACTTATCATAAATATAATAAAACAAGAATTCATATAATGGTGCGAAAATGAAACATCAGGACCAGACGAATACGTCATGAATGTATGACAAAATATTTAATAGGATAATCGTCCCGCCTTCTTTGATACATATATCATTCATCAAGTTGGTATTATTTGTCAATGTATGCGTATAGACAAAATTCTTTGCACATGATATGGGCTACCTCGCATAGAAGCATGACAACCGCACCCAGCGTACATACATCCCTTTCGATCCCTTTCGATCCGATGTTTGTACACCCTTGCAAATATTTTGTTAGTTTTGCTTACCTACAGGTCCCAACTCTGTATATATGTTTGTTTATATGAGAGCCATATACCTTCTGTGTCGGAAAAAATTGCCAGAATAGTTATAGTTGTCTTAGTTTGGTGACAGTTGCATTAGAGGAACAAAATTTTCTTACCACAATTATGTTTTGACCCATCGTCCCTAGGAAAATACTCATCCGATCTTGATAAAATCTTGCATCATTAACGGCTCCTATTAAACTGGCAAATATTTTTATAACTATCGTTTAAAAACTAATGAAGTATTGGTAAATGTCACTGTTCTAAAGATCACTCCTATGGGAACTACACGATATATTCGCTTGATCTTGATGACATTTTGCACCGTCATTATTTGCTATATTCAACTGATGATTGGAAACCAGAATTAGAAAATAGAAAAGATATCGACTGCAGTATAAAGAATGAAGCCCACTTGCAATTTTACCTCTCCAGCTTGAACGATCTAGGAGTAGTATACGTTGGTACAGACGAACAGGGCTGAATGAACACTAAACTAAATAAACTTGATCTTCGTACAGACTACACTCGATGTCTTACAGGCTCCGAGATCTAGGTGTTCATACGGAAGGATGGTCGGACAGACAGACTAGATCGACTCGGCTCTGTATGCTGATTAAGAATATATATACTTTAGGGGTCGGAAAAGATTCTATCTGCCTCTCTACCATGGGTGCAGGCAATAAAAAAGAAAGACAAATAAATATTGATAGAACATTTAGGCGTAATAAAATTTATTTCGAAACGTTAAGCATACATATCATAAAAAATTAGCTTCTTTATTTAAGGGAGTTTAATCGATCCTCCTGTTATCAATATATATAGTTAAAAGAATTATTCTAGAATAGAAACATGGATAAGTAACACGTCCGTAAATTAAAAATTGTCTAACAAAGCCCTTGGACAATGTTAGGAGAGATGACCACCAATTTGTAATAAGGTGAATGGGAGGTAGGTGTAAAAATATTATCCATGTCTGACCTAGTCGACAGTCAGAGATTTACATGTAGAATGCGAAATGCACAATATCCATTCACAATTGGTTATAAGCAACGTCCAACATATTATCCTATACTCGTTTTTTTAAACTCACTGTCTGCTCCAGACATTTGGCCCAAGCAGACTCTACTCCGTCCCACCGTTCTCGTCAAATGACTCCCTTAACTTCAGAACGAAAATGTTACGTTTTTTGGCTAAATTATCCAATTTTGTTCACTTGATTGACTGCACTTTTGATGCCTCTGCCAGTACCATAAAACCTCAATGCAGATGCAACAGCACTCCTCCTTCTTTCCAATCATTGAACCGCTGCCGTCGAATCCCTCTTCATGTTGCTTTACATAGCCCAGAACATGCCAGGAAGCGGCACCAGTTCAGTCTCTTAATGGACTTTCGCAATCAGCTGTCAATGCCTCACCCTGACTATTTATTTTTGCCTCAGTGCCAAGTGTCACCGACTATACAGCGATTCCATCAATCAATTGCTGCGAATTATAAATAACCGAACCAAACTGAACCGGCCGGCCGACCGATTGCAAGTGACTGACCCAAGACATGGCATGCCCGTTCGATGTCCGAGTTCGTGTGATGGTGACGATTTTGAAAAATTGCCAATCAAAGAGAAACCGCAAAGAGTTTCCGTCCCCGCCGCGCTCTAGCTCTCGCTCTTGTTGACGACCCCGAGTCACGTTGCAGTTGACATTTCGCTGGGCAAAAACAAAGAAATGTTTTCTGTTTCGCCTTACCTCGTACTCCCTTTCCCTCACCCGCGGTCTCCGACATTGTCGTTTTATTGTTTTTGATGGATTACACACACCGTTGATAAAGTTGTACAAATTTCACAGTGACAATTGTCAAATGTCAGAATGGCAAATGGTTTTTGGGGCGCACTTTTAATTGCCTTGATTGTTTCTGTTCTAACAAAGCAAATGCTAACCATCGATAACAGACAGAACTGAAATAGTAGCGCAGATCATCTCGGTAAGCATGGCCCCAGACTTTCCCCAATTCTGACTTTTTTTTATGTTCGTCTCGTTTATAGATATCTGAAAAATTAAGTAAGCGGTGGCGTATGGAGAGCATCCTCGACAGAATAAATTTCACTTGCTTTCACTTGTCATCTCTTCAGGTGCGGTGAATCAATCAGTATTGGAATCCAACCCAATTCCCTCTACCGAAATGAGCCCGAATATAGCATGACCGGCAAACCAATTGAACACAAACCTTTTGAAGATATCATTGCGCATTATCATTTACATGAGAACTGCTGTGTACCTACAAATTGAAAGTGTCTCTTTATAATGTCAATGAATCGTCATTGAACTTGAGTGGCGAGCGCTTGAATTCCAAATTCCTGATTTCATCGAACTGCGCCGGATTTCTCCGATTGACAGACATCATGGGGGCATTGTGGTAAAGAAAAATCAAAAATCCGCGTAAGCAAATGCATGCATTCGCACTCGAGTTGGAGTTGAAGCTGAATCCAGATCTCACATAGTCACTCAATGTCATTATCAATATCAACAACATGATTGGACGAAAATGAAAACGAAAAACGTTAATCCAGCCAAGCCAAGGCAATGAATACGAATCGATCTCTCGGTCTTTTGATCGTGTAAACAGAGACGCACTAACCGCACTCAATCAAAAATTTGATTATTTTGATATGAAGGTGCTTCAGACGCTGACTCCCCAACTGACTGATAAACCCAACAGCAAAATAAACACACGCACCTAAGTACCCCGAGCCTATAATAACAATAACAGACCTAGGAATCAGAATCACAATCACAATCAAAACGAGAACAGGCAGCTGCATCTGCATCTCAATCTGCTTGTCAGCATATCCATATCCATGATATTCGTGGAATATCCACTTGAGCGCTTCAATTGAAAGAGAATATGAATTTAATTGCAGAACACAACCATGGGGGGAACGAAGATATTGAAGATTTTTCAAACTAGATTGGGACAAGTCCAGTTCGAAGCTCGACGGTCGAGGAAATGAGAAAATTATCAAAGATGTGTAAAGCACAGCGAGGTAAGTATCGTAATTTGAGTAGACTCGAGATGATTAGGTAATAGCAACTAAACACATTATTCCAGATCCGCCTTCAGCTGCCAGACATTGTTCATTATGAATATTGACATTACGGGATGCTTGTTCTACATTTCACCTCTTCCTTTGTGCATGTACGAATAAATACGTTAGTGGTTAGCAAACGCACCTCTTTGCCTATTAACATTCCGTTCCATCGAAACATATAGGCACACAAAAACATAAGAGATACATAACAAACATCAAGTGGGGGCAACTTGGGATCAACTTGGTATCGTTTTTTCGAATCGATCTACGATGATTATTCGTCTCATGTGCTCCATTGCTGAACTCGTTTCGAGTTACCAGAACCACTTGTTTGAGTGAGTGAACAAGTATGTGACATGTTTGATTTGTTACTTTGATTGATTGATTGCTGAACGCGTTTGCGCTCTGTTGTGAAGTAATGATTTTCGATTTTTTGCATGATGTAGAAATCTTTTGGTCTGATACGTTCCCACAAATAATGACATGGCGACTTTTGCCATATGCTCATGGTATTCACATCGGGCGGCGGCAAAGAATTGGACCTACGGAATTCTGATTGACAACTCACTGTGCGAGCCGTGTGTATAGTACATGCATACATTAGTGCGTGACTGCTAAGAAGACCCAAATATTTAGCATGGTATCCGGTAGACGGTACTCAGACTAATCAACAATGCACCGATATCAAGAGACTTTAACCTCGCTTTCGGTCCTTCTGTTCTCGTGAAATGCCGTCACCGATGCAGTCGATATCTCTTTTTTAAATATCCACACAAAGTTGCAGACTTGGGTCCTCGATACGTCTTCTTCGTCGTGGCAGAAACTCTGTCCTCGTCTGGCGTTATATCTTAACAATCTGTGGCCATAAATAAGCTTAGGACAGTAGAATGTTTCGACACAAGGGTTTCCATGTGGACTTGTTTCGGCTCAAGGGTTTCGCTTTGGACTTGTGTTGCCTGTTGACATACGAGTAAGTGGACAACGGTTAAAAAACGCATTCTCTTTCGGCTCGGTCATATGCATTTTGCAATCTGCTCAAATCACAAATCAAAAATCAACGGTTGATGGATACTCCGGATTCAGTTTACTTCGAATGTTTTGGGGGTCAAATATTAATAAATGGCATAATGCCAGAATCTATAAATTGTTACTATTTAATATTACTGTAAGTGTCCTTTAAAAAAGCACAAATAAGCACAATCTCAATGAGAAATGACGTTAACTTGATCTATGTTCTTCAGAATACAGGTAAACGAAATTCGTAAGGTGTCAACATAAAGCTCTCGGGTTCTCGTTTGCAACTCTTTCTTTGGTAAGACTTGCGTGTTTGTCCCGGAGTCATATCAGTCAAGACGAATCTCCTTGGTCGTAGTTGAACAAGCAGACAAAACAGATGAAAGACTCAAAGTGAGAAGCTGCTGTAGATGTACTCAATGTTGAAAAGAGATAGAAGCAATAAATGAGGGAGAAAACAAGAGAGAAGCCGAGGGATTTTAATTACATATACGGTTGAGCCTGCGATTCAGACTGGGTCTGTGGTTGAGGCTGAGTCTGGCAATTATTTACATTAACACGATCACAACTCAGGGACACTGCACATGCATCATCGTGTTGCGATGACGATCGAGATCTGGAACCCCAGACTCAAATACACATCTAGACAACAACAGTTTCCAACGTCGTCGTCGTCGAAGTCTTGGTTCCTGCCATGTATGCATATTAATTTATTGGAATCATGTTAGTGAGTCGATATTGATACAAATCCATTTTCGATCGAGTTGCTCTGATACCCCAGAATGATCAGCTACGGAAAGAGAGGAACTGGGGAAGAGGCTAGTGGTGCTGAGGCAATGGCAAAAAGGCAGCAAACATTACACAACCGATCAGCTACCAAGTGCAGCTTTTGGTCCAATGTCAGTGGGCAGCTTCTGTCTTCCTCGCCCTCCACTCACCGTGCATTGCATGATCATCGCTCGTATTGAGCGTAAATCGAATGACTATCATGCGATTATGGACGGGCAGGGCAGTGTTGTACGCCAGTCACATGTGAAGATCGAAAGAGTGGTATCGTCGGAGTGACAGCTTCCATGTTTTGGGTTTTCTTTAAATTAACGTCAGTTTGAAAAACGATTGAAAATTAAAAAGTTCAAAAACAAAAGTCAATTTGTCTAAAGAGGATATACCGAATGACTCCAATTTTTATATTAAACAAACAAGAAAAGTTTACAATTTGAACTATTTTTTCAGATTAACCGCGTCGATGTTAAGACTTTTCAGAAAAAAAGTCAGAATATCTGTGGCCTCCTGAATTCTCATGGAAGTGGGTTTGCCGGCGCCGTGACCAGCATTTGTGTATACTCTCAATAAAATTGGATTTCTTTGGAATCTCGAATTGCGCACGGCTTCTTGCAAGGCGGCCGCAAATTTTAAGGAATGCAAAGGACTCACACGGTCATCGTGATCAGCAGTTAATATCAGTGTTGACGGATATTCCGTTTTATCATTCTCAGGGATATGAATATTATGTAGTGGCGAATACTTTAAAAGATTTTCAAAGTGTTTTTTCTCGCTGGGATTCCCATAATCAGAGACCCAAGCGTGCCCAATAGTAAAATTGCAGAATCGAAGCATATCCATGACACCTACTTGAGCCACTGCGGCGCCAAATAAGTCCGGGCGCTGATTGATACATGCGCCTACAAGAAGTCCACCGTTTGAGCCACCTTGTATAGCCAATCGATCTTTGGTGGTGTAGTTTTTATCGATTAAATAGGCTGCTGCAGATTGAAAGTCATCGAAAACGTTTTGCTTATTTAAAAGTCTACCGCCATTGTGCCACTTAATCCCATACTCGCCACCTCCACGAATATTCGGATAGGCCAAAACTCCATCGAAAGTATCGATAAACATTAGCCCGGTAATACCGAACGATGGCATGATACTGTAATTAAAACCGCCATAGCCGTATAGAAGGCAAGGACGTGGTTCTCTATTCTCTCGCTTCTTTGATATTATAAACATTGGAATTTCGGTTGAATCTTTACTCTTATAAAATATCTGCTCTATGGCGTAGTCAGCCCTACGGAAGCCATCTAGCTTAAACTCGATTTCAAGAATAACTGATGGCGGATTATCCGGTTTCTGAAAGTCGTAATGATAAATCAGTCCAGGACTAAGAAACGACGAGAATTGGTAAAATATTTCAGAGAGCTTCTTTTTTCCCGAAAATTCAACAATAGTGCCAATATCCAGATCGAACTGCCTAATTAATTTTCCCGTTTTCAATTCATAAGCTTGTAAAATACTTTTCACATCTCGTATATAACATACCATAAGTTTATCGTCGTGAACACATTTAACCCAGTCCATAACGTCTCTTTCATTTTCAGTTATTACTGTTGACCAATTATTTTCAGCCGGCGCATCAAAGTCAATCGAAATCAGACGATAGTTGGGCGCATTTTTATTTGTGCAAAAATAGACTTTCGATCCTACATTGGTTACGTAGTGATAGTCTGCATCAAATTCTCGAACAATCGGTTTTATTTCTAGTTTGGTTGTTATATCTTTGTCTAGATCCAGATCAGCGTAATATATCAAATTGTCACGCACTGTGACGTGAATAAGCAGTATCAAATATTTACCGCAGTCCGACACTTCAGGTGAAATCCGCCATGCAGGTTCTTCGGGAAACTCCGCGACTAAGGTATCTTTATCTTGACATTCTCCTATTCTGTGGTAGTATAATTTTTGATTCTCATTCTGTTTTGTCTCGGATCCATCGATATTGCCCTCTTGATGGGGGTACTGGGCATAAAAAAAACCTTTATTATCTTTTGTCCATGAGACGTTCGAGAACTTTATACGCTCAAGCACCTCAGCATAGTCTTTGCCAGTTTCAACGCTTCGTATTCGTATTTTGTTCCAATCTGATCCATTTTCGCTCAGGCCATAAGCCATATAGCATCCATTTTCAGAAAACGATTTTGTGGTTAATGCCACTGTTCCGTCATCAGATAAAGTATTCGGATCGAGAAATATTTTGCTTTCGCTATCCAATGATTTTAGCTGATACAGAACACTTTGATTTTGCAACCCCGTATTACTGAAGTAATAATAATATTTTCCATATCTCTTGTAACATCCAAATTTTCGGTAATTCCACAAATTCTTTAGTTTTTCGTTAATTTTTTTCCACTCTTCACAATTTTCCAAGTAGGGTCGAGTAATGCTGTTCTGAGAATCCACAAATTGTTGTGTTTCATCCGCATCCGGATTTTCGAGCCAGCGGTAAGCGTCTTTGATCTCTGTGCCATGGTAGTTCTCTACAATTGTATCTATACGCGCCTCAGGATATGTAGGATTTGAATCCTTTGTGCTTATTCCTGACATATTGAGAGCGCAGGTAATGGATAATTTTCTGACTTGATGTAGCAAATGGAAGTCTAACAATAAAGTCCGAAAAATTAGTTCATGTGTACACATAGGATATACGCTTTTCATTTGATTAAAATTAAACTTGAGCCTCACAATTTTAAATCACCTGACAGATGTTGCCAAACATTTTCTGTTTAGTGTGATTGTGTGTAGAAGTGTTTTAAGCCTACACCTTCTTTAGCATTATTACCCACAACCCCAGGTCCACAACAAAAATCAAACCTACCAGTCGTTAACTATAGCGATGAAGGAAATCTCTGTAAGAAAAGAAACGTATTGTAACAAATGCAATGGTGGTAATGGCAAAGCATCTCTTTAATGTAAAGGATACTAACCGCTACGCATACAAACTTTGCAATAATGGCATCAATTAATATTGAAAGACCAAAGACACTTTAAAAGTGATCTGCAATGGCGTGTCCAATAATTCCATCAATTTCCAACATCTCTTCCTTACGGCTTGTCAAGCTGTGATTCAAGATGGAGCAGGAGTAGCAGCCAGACACTGACATCTTCTGTGCGCCTAAGCATGCTGGGCTTGTCAACAAACCAGGGGCTACAACTCGAAGAATTGGCAGCGAACCAAAGCCAAAACCAGAACCACCAACAAGTCAAAGCGCTGACAGCGACATGAGCGCAACAGCAGCGAACAGCATGATCGTCATTGGGGCTCGATCGAGATAGGAATCCCAAGTTTGTTCATCTTCATCCCTGTCACACACACACACACTCACACGGCACACTCACACAGGTATACACATAGACATAAACGCATCGATCAGATTGCGATCTCATTAAAGCGAATTATTTGTGTTGCTGCTTATGTTCTGGCCCGTTGCATCTCTCACTGCTCTTTGAGAATCGGTTCCTGCTCCTGCAATCGTGATTGTTATCGCTGAAACAAAGTTGTTGCTGGTGGTGGTTGTCGATTTGCCAATCGTTTAGGCCCCAATATCATTTGCCTTCCTCTCTTGTTGCTGTTGGTGTTGCAGGTAAAATGTGCGATTAACGCTTAGCCACCTCCATAATTTATGCCCGTCTCGTTGTCACTTGTTCTGTCACATGGTCTTGACTTACAGTCAAATTTATGCACATACGATTTGCCCAATGCAGGTAAATTTGACCAGAGCTGTTTAAAAATGAATTTCTAGCAATTTTTAATGGGAAGTGCCAAGCAAAGCACCTGAAACAACCAATACCTACACACATATAACATGTTGTGCACAGAATTCCGTTTAGTTTATGCTTCGAACTGAATCATACGGTTAGAAAAAAATAAAGATAGGGCCTTTTTATGCTTAATGCAGCGTTTTCCGGATAACGATTGGATACATGTCTCCCAAATTCAACCAGCGAACTCAAATTTTGTGTTTGCTAAATAGCATTCTCTAGATATGTCATTTGAGGATGAGTTATATTTTAAATCCACGGAGCGCATCAATTTTATCTCCTGTCGTCTCGCAACCACAACAGATGAGATGGCTTTGCGTCCCTGGAGTCTAATTAGGATGTAATTTGAAGGACACGAGTGATGCCCAAGCATCAAACTATACTGCTTGAGACTTGCTGTGACTTATTTCCGGTGACTTTTTTGTGTGGCCTCCCTGAGTTTTTTACCCTTTTGAGTTTTTGGGCTACTATGAGCTCTTACTTTTGCCGGACATTTGCCAAATGAATGGTCAGTGATTTGACGGCAGGGCTCTAAATAAATGAATGAATTAGTTCCTAAGAGAATTCATGGGATTCTGTTGTATGTGGTCGAGATTTGGGACTGTTGATAGATGTGTTCCCCGCCTTGAAATTTGTTTTATTGATAATCAGTTTATTTGGGATTTTCCTAAAAATAACATTAAATATTTATTTAAATTTGAAACTGAAATATTGAACTGTATAGGTGTTGAGAGATTTATGAGTTTGTATCAAACTGTGAGATAAATTACCAACCAATTGAAACGCAAAACAAGACTGTTGAATAAAACGTTGGAACTGTTTACATAAATATGCTGTCTGTAGAGTGGGAAAGCCTAATGCGGCACGTAGAAATAGTCGGTTTCCTAGGCTCTTAATCAATTAAAATATCCCGAACTGCTTTAAGAAGAAGACCAATGTAATTAGATACATACGCAATTTTAGGATCGGAATGTTAGCGACGACTTTTTCTACATAAATGGATCTTTGCGGGAATACATTTGGGATGCCATTGACTGGTTGCACGTGGGTCGAGTCGGAGTACGAAACTGTTGCTGCTGCGCATGCGTTTGGCTAGTTTTCTATTAATTACACTGATTTATGTGTTCATTGTCCATTGTTGTTAAGGTCCACTCACTGCTCGCTGTTCTTGTTGCTGTTGTTGTTAAGCATAGATATCTCAGGTTGACTTTATGATGGTTAACTTTTAATGGCAGACAAAAAGGGAAACAGAAATTTGGCAAAAGCATTTGTTCATTGTTGTCGTGGCCAAAGAAAGTTGATTAACATTCGCGACCAAAAATAAAATTTGGCAGTTTGGGAGCAGCAAGTCCAACTAGATGTCGGGATTTGTATCTAAGTATATGTTTTGGAATCGATGAAACCATTTTCCACAATTTAAACTGTAGTCAACTACAAATTAAGCAATTCTTTCTGGAGTTAGTTTCAAGTTAAAGCATTTAACTTTAAGACTGCGTTCTAATATTCACGTTCCCAAATCGACGTTGACTATACGTATCTCTCTAAGAGTCAATCGACAACTTCTTTTATTTTTATTTAAATTGTTTTGTGAGTTGAATCAAGAACATAACGAATTTGTATTTAAAAATGTGCATATTTCATGAAAAAATAAACGAAAAAGGTAGATCACAGTTTTTTCCAAATTATTGTACCTACATACATGTTGGACCTCTCAATCTCTTTCCCAGTATTTCCCAATCGTTCTCTCCCTCAGTCTGTATCTATTTCCCTGATTACTTCGGGCCTCAGATGCCAACAGATTTGAAACGGATGCAAACCACAGATACACAATCCTTGCGATATGCACGTCTGTCAAAATAAATTTCATGCAAACGAGCTCAGGCAGCAGCAGGCCCGTGAATAAATCAGTTTGTAAACATAAATAAAACAACAGAAATAATTTTCGCACATTTCGTGCATGGAAAATCTCATCCAACGCCGACTCATCGTCATCGTCATCGTCGTTGTTGCTTCTGACAATGGACCAAGCGCGAGAACTTGTTACGATACTGGATATGGGATCATCTCTTGGATTTCGTCAGGCATCGGCAGCAGTCATAACTAAATTTATGACTCTAAACTGCTTTATGGCCATCAAAATACCAAAATTAACGCATTATAAATAATAATTTTTATGATTTGATAAATATTTCTTGTGGATCCATTGAAAATTCTGTGTTTCATTTGAGGGAATGGAAATTTAAATCGCTCTATGCCACATAAGTGCGAAATTCCTGAAGGCTTATGTATGTCGGTGTAAGTTAATTAGGTCTATAAAATGTAAAATTCGAATATTCATTAAAGGTTTATAACCCGAATCGCTTAACTCAATAAGAGCATAGAAAGGGTTAGCCCTCTTTAGTTCACACTAAATGCATAGCTTGAAGTTATCCAGTTGAAACGATTTAGATGTATTGATCAGTAACCATTATGTAAAATCGAAAAGAGATTTCCAATGAGTCATAATCACACTTAAATAACGGACAAACAAACATCAGTCCTACATGCATGCGTTAATTCAAACGGTTCCATGCTGAGGTACATGCAAGCATATGTACATACATACATAGTATACATATGTATATATTTTACATTTAGTATAATGAATGTGTTACTTTTCGAATTCAGAACGTACGCGATTTGTGGTATTTGCTGCTTGTGCTGTCGATATTTGAATTATTTCCATCGCCACTTGCCGTAACCCATCGCCGTTGTGGGCCACTTTTGGCCACAATTGTGGCCTGTAGTGTTGGAAATGCACTTCCGCCCTTGGCCTCCCACCTCCAAATACCCGAGTACTGTTGTTTAAGTTGTTATAGTTCGATCTGCCCATGTCCCCTACCTCTACGCTGAGTGCCTAACTGGCTGTCGATGGGTTTACAATCCGTCAAAACATTTCCCATGGACTAAAGCAACTTCATCATTGGCACTTGCGACCTATTAGGAACAGCTTTAAATAAACAAATGTAAGTGAAGTATGTTGCTAGGAAAATAATGCAATATATGTATATAAATTGGGGAATGATTATACATAGACTATGCGTTGGGCTATGGAGTCACACAAATTAATCTTTGTTGAATAGGAGATAAACTTGAATAAAATTTAGCAGTATATGACCATGTTTTAGTAGTTTCAATGCATTTGCATAGTAAATGTTTTAAATGTCATATATTAATAAACAAACGAACAAATTACTTTAAAAAGATTAACACTAAACTCACACTTTGCTCTGTAATCGATCGACTGTTGTGTTCAACTAACCAATAAGAAGCCTTCTCCGACAAAAAAACCTACTGCAACAACAACAAAAATGTAACAATGCCAGCAGCTTTCAAAAGTTACAGGCTGGCGATGTATCAATGTCGCTGAAAGAAAATTAAGAACCAGGAACAGTGCACCGCGTCTCGTGTTCTGTATGAAGTCACCGCGCCTACCATTGGTGGACCAAAGCAACCATTGTCTGGAGGAAGCACCGGCAAACTGGTAACGGCCAGCCCAAATGTCAACATTTTGAGATGTTCCTCCTTTGGTGCTCCTCTTATTGGTGGAACTCGGTTGGCCATTGTTTACCTCAGTTTGCCCCTCTTCTACATATATGGACTGTTCTCGACGTTGCATTTGTAGCTGTCAACACCGCGTCAACAAAAAAAAAAAACAAAAATAATAAAAACCAATGAAAATACACACACGCAGACGTAATCGCATGCCAAACAAAAACACTCCATAAACAATAATAAACAAATCTTTCAAACCAAGACAAGTATCGCGATCCCTATTCCCATTTTGCGGTTGACCACCCGCACACGAGACGATATTGATTCGCGCGCAAGTCTGTCAAGCACGCTACAAGGTAGATTTCGCATTATTTCCACAGACATATGTAAGAAGCGTCTAGCACCTACCGGCTACAAGCTGTCGAGGCACTTGATTCGAATTTCCATAATTGCATGCCTTTGTCAGATACTTGCACAAGGGCCAAAGACTTGAGGATAGGACCCAGAACTGCTATTTCACATTTCTTTAACAGAGAACTGCGCGAGATTAGGTCTGCCCGTCTGTTGATTAAAAGTGGTAATCAGATTTACTTTATGTATTTCTGATCAGCAGCAACTTGAACTCATCCCATACGTAATATACATATCTATCACAAATCCCACTTATGTTAGAAGTAAGCACACGCGTGTTTCAGTGGACAATCCAATCCAAATAATCATTCATATTCTGCGATCTCCACTGGAGGCCTTGAATTGAAATAGAATTCAAAAACAATAACACATTGTAAAGTTCTTAACAAATTCATATGTGTATTACCATACGAATCCATCTTCACTTGCTATTATATTTATGTTTTGCACTGTAATCTCACTCACTGGGAACGTCTATCACGGCCTGTAAAGCACACCAACTGCTGTGCAGAACGCAGCATTCGATCTTGTAAATTGCATGGTGAGCTGTCTGAGTAAACTCCTACAACACAATCCAGCGCAAATCAACCTCTTCCAAATGGAAGATCCAAACTGAACGCACACTGGAAACATTGCTCGGAGTTCGCGCCTGTTGATTGCTTGAGTGCATATGAGTATCGCTTCAGCTGCTGCTTATTTTAGTTGGGCAAACTGTCAAAGATATCCCAGCTTGCTGCCACTACCAACTTCCCCTTGCCCAACGCTCTCTCCTGCCATGTCTCGTTCCCGCTCGTCTCGCTGGCGATGCCTTTTTTGTTGCTTTGCGGATCGCTTGATTGATGATTTGTTTATTTTGATATGCGGGGGGATATTTCTTCGCGCCCGATCGCCACGGATGAGAAATAAATTTTGCCAATATGTTTGTTGGTGAGTTCTCATTCTTCGTGTTAGATTTTTCTATATAGAGTAGCCAGCAGCTAAGCCACCCCGGCGCGAAAGTGCAAAACTGAAACGGTATTTCTTTTTATACCATACACCCATAGGGTGAAACGGTATATTAAAGTCGCCAAAATGTATGTAACAGGCAGAAGGAAGCATCTCCGACCCCACAAAGTATATATATTCTTGATCAGGATCAACAACCGAGTCGATCTAGCCATGTCCGTCTGTCCGTCCGTCTGTCCGTCTGTCCGTCCGTCCGTCTGTCCGTATGAACACCTAGATCTCGGAGACTGTAAGAGCTAGAGCCACCAAATTTGGTATGTAGACTCGTGTAGTATGTAGAGTGATCAAGTTTATTTCAAATTTTTGCCACGCCCCTTTTCGCCCCCGCAATTTAAAAAAAGCGTTTATCTCAAAAACTATTCCAGCTAAAGACACCATATTTGGTATGTATATTCGCTTAGTAAATGCACACATTTTGTATGTAAAAATTTTGCCACGCCCTTTTCCGCCCCCGTAATTTGAAAAACTTTATTATCTCCCGTATTTTTTTACCTTATGCTCACACTTGGCACACTTAAATTTAATACTAATATCTAGCAAAATACCAAATTTCATCAAAATCGGACAAAAAACAGTCGAGTTATGCATATAAACGTTTTTCCATAAGGCCGGAGTTGGCCGTTGGCTGGTGGGGGCGCTAGGGTGCTCGTATGATTGAGTGAGCGAGATACTAAGATATGCTTGTAAAAAGCATGTGAAAATGCATTTGTTTAATAAAGTTGAAATATTTGCTTTACTGGTGTATGGTATACCTAAGTCGGCGAGACGACTTACTTACTTCATTAATTTATGAATTATAAATTTTTCATTCGATTGGCAAGAAAGTTTTGGCAGCTCAACAAATTGCCACATAGTTTTGATATACAACAGCAATTAAAATCGATCATATACAGCGAATACATACAACATACATTCACTTTAATTTCGAGTGTATCAATCACTGAACTCTGCTGGGGTCGTGTTGATGGAGATTGTTCGACTGTTTTGGTGGGTCGAGACGGCGCAAATCTGCTTTTTGTTATTCTCTTGCAGGAAGGGTATATTAGTTTTGAAGGGCGCAATTTCGACATATATAAAACATATAATTATATTCTTAATCAGCCATGTCTGTCCGTCCGACTGTATGAACACCAAGTTCTCACTGTTGCTACTGTTGTTGCACCCTGTTTGCTGGCCAAGTCCGACACTAATTGCTAAGGACACATTTCTTATGCTTGCCGTCTGACACTGACGCCTTTTTCTCATCCCATTCCTAGAAACAGGAGGCTCTGTGCAAGTCCACTTCGTTGTTGCCTTTTGCTGTTATCAGTGGAATTTTAAAGCGCATCTTGCAAAGCCACAAAAAAACCGAAAGCGACTTGGACATGGGCAATATAACCCCTCCCCTATACGGTTGGATGTCTTGGCGGCGTTGCTAATTCGCTGGCATTTTCTTTATTTTACCCAAATGCGTTGTCCCAACTTCTTGTGATGACCGTTGTCGTCTCTCCTTTTTTCTTTCGGTTTCCTCTTCACAGCTTCAATTGCCGCCTCCACGTTGGCCAAGAAATGGAATTCTTGATATCTTTTGTTTGCCGACACTGACGGTCTGCCTGTCCCAACGCATCTTTGTCCTTTCGTTTCTCTAATTAAAAAAAATAAAATGGAGGTTGGGAAAAGGAGCTGAGTGACCGCACTAATTAGCCTCAAAGCAAGCCACATTTGGTATGCTTTTGATTTGTAAAAGATTTGAGCGCGATTCCAAAAAGAGAGTTACAAAAGGGTAATAGCTGAGGGGCGCGCGGCAAGGTGACTTCAAAATGAAAAGACTTTAAATTGCAATTCCTTCAGTAATTACAACACATGCCTCAATCTCTCTAATTTTCTCTCTCTTTCTCTTTCCTGTTCTATCTGTCTCAAGTCTTATTGCCGATACTATCAATGAACCATTCGGTAAACATGTCACATGCAACTGAATCAATTTTCGAATCAATTCGTATGTATTGTGTATAAAACTGGATGCCATGTCCATCTTCGAGTCATTGTTGACTCTTGCCGTCAAAGACGAGAGAAGCATTATAAAATAACATAAAATGCGATTTGTTCCAAAATTGCAACAGAAACGGAATTGGAAATAATTCTTGTTCTAATAAAAGATACTAAGGGGGGGCCTCCTTGAGAAAGAAAAAATCAAACGCCAGCGCGTTTGTTTCAAACTGCTCCTTTAGCTTCTGCTGATGATGCAAGGATGACGGTGATGGCTTGACTTGGACTTGGCCAACGCGACTCAAGTTGTTGTCGGCTGTAATTAAAAGCAGCATAGCGCTGGATGGAGAGAGTTGGAGCACTGGTGTACTTGTTTGCACACATCGAAATTGCGCAGACACTTGATGACAGTTTCAGTTAAAAAAACTTGTGGAAACACATTCTTTTAAGAACCCAGGGAGGTAGGGAATATGTGGCCAAAGCTGAAAGTATGTAACGAGAGAGAAGACGCTCAGAAACATTTTAATCATTGAAGCAAAACCAACCCACCACCCACTTGCTTACACACGACGGCGACGAATTGCTTTTGACCAGCCATTTGGTTTTCGTTTGCTGTGTCTGCGTCTTTCGAAATTAGCAATAGAATCGAAAATAGAAATCACAGATAGACAAGGACAAATAATGACAAGCCAAAGGTCCTGCTAACGTTTGCTATATTTTGCCCCAAATGTAATGATGTGGGAACGTGTGAACGGATGACGCAAAAGAATCGAAATCAATTAGCCAATTGCACTCAAAGATGCCATAGATAGAGATGTTGCCATTATCTCGACCTACAGCTTCCAATCAAATGCTAACCCTAGACCAAGGTTCTATTGTTGTGTGTCGACCTGTCCGGTTTGATCAGGACATGAACTTTAAGGCAATGTAGACAGCGAACCACACTCATTGCGGTTACTGCCTTCTTGAATTCGAAGTTGGGATGCAAAGTTTAATGTGATGAATATAAACCATTCATTCGTTTGCACCCCAGTTGTGCCACTTGTGTCCAGTTTGTTGTATTTGCTCATGTGGCACATCTTGACCACATTTGATGCAATTTTCATGCACAAAACAACAGCAATTAGAATGGATGAAATGTGTGCTTGAATTATTGATGAATTCATCATTCTATTGAGTAGAGCTAAAAACATTCACATTGTCCAAAGTGTGAGTTTCAGTTCAGGGAGCAAACGGAGAAAGGATTCAAGCAAAACCCCTTAGAGGTCCAGCTGGTCGAATGGTGAATGGGTAATGTATTGCACATCATCATGAACAATGATTTCATGATTTTGTTTTCGCTCTACCTCTATTGCCTTTTTACTTTGGTCAGAGCCCAAGCTAGGGGTTGATTTGGTTGGGCATTCTCCACTAATGGGTCAACCGTCACCCAAACGGGCGTCAAAGTGTCTGTAAATCACCCACAACAACAGAAAAAACCCAAACAAAAATTACAAACCGACTGGAGCGGCACATGGTAATGGACATAGACATTGAGGTGAGGCCCTGGGTCTGGGACAGGACAACGAATACATCATGAAATATCGAGCAAGGGTATCACCTCTTTTTTCGGGTTTTTCTTTGGTTTTTTTTCCTTTCTTTTTTGTGTTGTCTGGCTATCTATCTACCTCACCCGCGTCGCCTGGCCCACACATATAATAAAGAAGGAAAGCACGTAAATTACTCTCGACGGTATAATTTAGTTGCTCACTTCCTATTGTTGTTGCTGCTGTTATTGTTGTTGTTGTTGGCTTACATTGTAGGTATGTATATATGTGTATTATAAAGGCAGAACATACATATACATGCAGAACGAACCACCAAGTACCAACTAAAATTGGTATGTCCCAGAGATTGAGAGTTACCATAAAGCCCTCAAATTCTTTTAAGGAACAAAATCAAGCAATTTCAAGTTTTTCCGTTGTTCTTGTTGGAACTTTGCCCTATTTTATGAATATGTTGTAGACAAGATATGTAGACTTATTTGTCTAATTAAGAACTTGTTCTCTACATTATATATCTTTCGTAAATAGACATTATCAATTGCCACTCTTAGCAAAAGAAGAGAATTCAAAACATCCTAAAACTATCTTGCCTTTAAGCCAGTATACCTATATTAGCCATGATTCACCTTTTAAAACATGTGCCTAATATACCAATTTTAAAACTAAATAGCTTATCTTAGGCTGTAGCCTTCTATCTTATGAAAGTCCACCTTTTTGAGTACTTGGCACTGCAACACAAATATTAAAAGCCGAAAGGCAATATTCATTAAAAATACCCATAAAATGTGCTCAACTTGATGAGCAGGTTTGGTTCTTTCTTTTTTCTCTCTCCTCTCTCTTCGACTCTACAGAATTTAATTCATTGTTCATCAAAGGGTTTGGGTTAAGGCTGGGCCTGGTAATGTTGTCGTTAGCAAAGCTCTGGAGCTCTTGACTGTGTGAACATTTCATTTTAATGCGCCGACTAGCCATGTGAGAGGATGGGCTGAATTGGGGGAGGGCAGTATAAGTTGGCGTTCTGCTTGCTCTTTTGCCCAATGCCCGTCTTTTGCTTCTTCATATTTCGTACTTGAAACGTAATTACTTTAGAAAATAATCGTTAAAAGTAATGGTCTGTATCAAATATATTAAAATATAACGCAACGATGGCGACGACGACGACGACGATGGCGACCATGAGAGCGAGTGCCTTGCCAACGTCAGCAGCAGCGGCGAGGAGAAGAAAAACTGGTATCAAACTGGGCAATGGCAATCGCACTCGTCATGTCAGGAGTCGTCAAAACCGACCCCAGCATTCGTACGTCAAGGAGTACGAATGGAGTCTCCGCTTCATTGGATGCCATTGCACAGTAGCCAAAAGGCACTCGACAAATCTACAACAAAGTGTGCAAGTTGTGCAAAATATTCACTTTTTTGTAGACTTATCCTTGGATCGATATGCGGCACAGAAATAGTTCCAACAAAATAAACATCATTCTAATATACTTTGAACCACTGTGGTTCGCTAGCAAACGCTTGGATGGCACTCCGCTTGGGACTTGGCCATCAGTTGAAATGAGTTTTTATCAACGTCTGTCTGGACTATAGTAGTCAGAGTCGCCGTCACAGTCACAGTCATCGTCATCGTCACCGTCGCCGTCGCATCTGGCAAGGGTAAGGATCTGGGTTCATGTCGGAGGTCCTGGGCACATTAGTGAGCACAATTTTATTGTACCTCTGGTTCAGCTTCTGTTTCTGTTTCATTCATAATATAATATAATTCTCTATGCCCCGGACTCTAGAGTTGACATTAAAAAAAGCAATTCGCGTTCGGCATTTCATCTACAGAAATAGTTTTGTTCTTTTCCCACTAAGACATCGCTTTTATAATGCATAAGGCAATTCCCCTGCCCAGAGGCCGAATCGCTCGCTCTTCTATAGGTATCTCCTCCCCGTACAATTTCTAACTTCCTTTGTAAGTTAAATTTAATTTCTTTTGTTTCGTTACTCGCACGTCATTTGCAAAATGAAATTATTACAAACTGTTTTTCTCGCTCTCTTTTGCCTCTGTTGCCTCATTTGCTTGTCTTTGAGTTTGCTTTTACAGTATCCATTTTGCAATTTCTTTTTATATACCCTTACCCTTAGAAAAGCCAACATAGAATATTCTTCAAAACAATCGACAAATCCACATTCAGGCTTTTGTTTGTTTGTAATGCAAATATAAACCTATAGTACTAGAGTATGGAACTTTTTTGTTCCGAGATATCATTGCGTTTTAAATGGATAAGTACATAAGTCCATCTAGTATTAATAACAATTTATTTAGGACCTTTAAACCAAGCTGTGAAGAGTATTTAAAGTTCGAGGCTCCTAAATCATTTCCTAGGATCTTTTTTCTTGTATGTTTAATTTTTTGTTATTTTTTATGTGCTTGTGCATTTTTCCTTTTCTGGCTTTTTCTCCATCTCGAGCAGTAACAATTCCCGCGGGCATATCATCTGCTCCATCACTGACTTGGGTTTTGCCTCTAACTTACCATTTCACTTGTATTTCTTCGGATTCTTTTTTCATTCTCTTCTTTCCTCTTTGCATTTCTTAATCATTTTTGACTGTCTTAATCTAACTTGTATACTTCGGTTTTAATTTCGAGTATGTTGTGGGTGGGTTGGTCGGTTAACTGGCCCAGATACTATCATTACCTTAACCTCAGTTGTTTCTCAGTTTGGTTTGCAAAACGAAACGAAGTAGGCCGAAGAAAAATCGTTCAATTTATTAACAAAAAAATGAAGTTCTATGACAAGTGTGATCACAAATGAAAATTTGATTAAGCAAAATTGAATTTCATTTTAGGTGAAAATTCAACAAAAAGTTTAGCATTGTTTTATATTCAAGTCTGCTAAAATTGTGATTAACTGTTTAAACTTTAAAGTGTATTTTTTAAAGGTGTGTAGATACAGGATATAGGATCTTTTAATCCTTCTCCTGTAATTTACATTCATAATTGCGGAATGTTTGGGTTTATATAACTACTGCATTGTGTCATTCAACATCGCAAAGGCATCTAATAATTTAGTAAACTGAGATCCATTTTATGGGTATTAATTTCCATTAAAATATCAGCTAAAAACTCTACAGAAAGCCATATTAAGGCCGCGCAACATCGCACAAAAAGTTGACAAATGATAAAGTCAGCTCAAAGTAATTTCTTTCAATTAGGACGATGCTCAGGCACATTTCTGGACAAGAGCGTCGGACACCTCGTCCACTTTTGTTCGTCGCTGACATTGACATAACGCGCATGTGCAAGTAGTTATTTTTCTCTTCCTACCTCCCTATTTCTCTCTCTCCCTCACTCTTTCTCAGGTACGAATCAAATTCGAGTCTCTGATGTCAGTTATTAATTTTGCACATTTTGCGACTTAATGGCAAATTCAAAAGTTGACAGATGTGCGTAATTTATTCAGGTTTCTCTTTTTACACCATGGGCCCATAGCGTGAAAAGGTATATTAAAATCAGCCAAATCAGTATGTTATACATCCCATTTAGAGTACATGTATGTACGAACAATTATGATCTGCATCAACCGGCCCTGCTTATATGATTTTGGATTGTACGCTTCTACGAATGAGCGAGATTTGCCAGATAAATTCAAAATTTACCTACATCCCAATATCCCTTAGACTGAGGAACTGCACAGATCGACCTGACATCTAGCGTTATAATATTTCTACTGGGGATAAGAATTGCAAATAGGTGATCCTTTTGGTGCATGGTATACCGAAGTCGCCGAGAAGACTTAAGTACTTCATTTTTTTTGTTGCAATCTCGTTCTGCAACAGCATTGATCCTCCATGGTGTCGTGGTGGCCAGTTGATAAACGATCCCAGCATTGTGGTGTTGAAAAATGTTGCAAAAAAAGGAAAAATATGATGAGGCCATCATGATGGCGACCGGTGATAAAGCACTCAGACGAGCCATCTCAGAGTGTGTATATACATGTGCATATACACTGAACAGGCTGTTACCACACAAAATGGTGTAGAAGACTTTATTTGTATTCACATACACATATTTGTATGTACATACAGTCAGTGTCAGTATTCAAAAACTAACTCAATTTGTATTTTTTTTATATTCCCATTTTTCGTTTCATTTGAAATAATTTCGGCTTATTCATATTCATTTTGGTATTGCATCCTTTTATTGTGCAGCTCCCATGCAAATTCGTGTAAGACTCTTTTCACCATATTAAAGATCAGAGATGTTGTCCTACCTTCATTTAAAAGAAGAGTTTTCGCCTTAAGCCGAGAGGTAAATCTACTAGTAGCATTTTGTTAGCAAAAGCTTAATCTAAATAGAGAACGCGAATAACAATAAAAAACCAGAGGGCCGTTGCTAACTTTCACCGCGTTAAAGTTTGTATACCCTTGCAACTTTTTTGGTAACTCTTTCCTTACCTATAGCCATCAAAGTGGAAACACGTTTTATTTAAAAAGGCTATTGTTTGCGAAAGAACGGCCTACAATCTTAGCATAGCAAATAACGAAGTTGTTGATCAAAGTCACTGTTTTCCACCGATCGTTCCTATGGGAGCTATATGATATAGTCACCCGATCATGATCAAATTCGGCACAGTGATTAACAGATATATTAAAATAACAAATGTCAAATTTGTAAAGCAATCGCGTCAAAAGTAACTAAGTTATTGACAAACGTCACTGTTTTCGAAAGATCGTTCCTATGGGAGCTATATGATATAGTCACCCGATCTTGATCAAATTTGGTACAGTCGTTTATAGTTATAATAAACTCACTATTATTCGATTTCAGGATTTCAATAACGAAGTTATTGAGAAAAGTTAATGTTCGTGACTTTGTCGTTTGCATGGCTATATAGTGGTCCGATCCGGCTGAATCCGAGATATACAACCCCTGCAGTATATGCAAGCCTACATGCCTACATACAAATTTCAACTCTGTAGCTCCAACGGTCGATGAGGAGTTTGCATTGATACAGACGGATGGAAGGGCAAGGCTATTTGAACTCGTCTCGTCATGCTGTTCAAGAATATATATATTTTATATGGTCGGAGATGCTCTCTTTTATGCGTTGCATACTTCTGACCAAAATTTATATACCCTTTTTGCAAGGGTATAATAAAAGTTTTTTTATGAAATTACATATCTGTGCTTAAAATCTCCCAAAAGTAGTTCTAACAAATGATTAAAGGATGAAAGACAGGCTTTATTTAAAACTTGTGTACCGATCTGTAGAATTGAATCGTTCTTTTCTAACTGATTAGTTCTTCCATTGCTAAGCTAATTACATGTCTAAATTAGCTTTATAAATTAAAAACGGAATAACTAAGAATAATAAAGACTTTTTTTTTAATACCACACAAAGCGACTAATATCTCTGCGATTGACTTAGCAATTATATTGTGCCTATGATAAATAAACCTGCCAAATTATCGCAAATCAATTTGTCCCAGACACAACTCAGATTTTAAGGTTTCAAACCAGTTTCGTCAGACTTGTCTGAATGACAGCGGCAATCACAGAGGTCGGTGGCGGGCTTTATGTGGTATACGGAAATTGTCAGCCGTGGCCAAAGTGTCGACAACAATGCAAATTGCTTAGATTTGTGTTGGACCTCAAAGCGACACCTCGACACCTACGACACTGGGCAGGTCCACGGGGGGGAATCAAAAGCCAATGTCGCAGGGGTAACTATAGCTGGTGTCGGTCCTGTTGTTGAAGGATTCACGATGTGACAATGTCCGTCCTGCCTGCATACGACCATAATGTTGCTCTTTGGACGACAAAAACTACACAAACTGTCGTTACTAAAAAACTGGAATGGGCCACATCAACAGCCATAAACTTGGAGTTGACAATTGTAAAAAATCCAAAGACAGGCACATGTGAGACCCAGGCCCGTTCTGGGCCTGGCCGACTTCAAATGATGCTATAGCAACAACAGTCAACAGGCAATCATAAAATCAACAAACTATGAAATTCATCACCGCTCCAGTGAAAAGGCCTCGCCTCGTTGACACTTCCGCCTGTAGCTGTGTGAAATCTCTCAACTGGATCTGGAGTTGGATCAGGCAACACTCCGCACAGTCCACACAAATGACACTCGACAGGCAGCATCATCATTCACGGCCGGCGACGGGTAAGTGAAATTAATTGCATTGTTTTTGGCCAATGAATTCCTAGTTGCCAGTTTTTGTTTTCGGCTTAAACGCCTTGACGCCTTTTTGTGGACAAACATACAAACGCAAAGCGAAGGACGGCCTTAGTTCGCGTTCCCCTTCCTAAATCATCCCCCTTACCACAATTTGTGATATTCTACAGTTCATCACATGTGATTGCCGCAGTATGTTGCACAAAACATTCAAGTGCACAGTGGGACAATGACTGTCGATATGCAAATTTTTTTTTGCTACATTTAAAAGTTGTTCGAATGAACGTGGTTGTAATTGAAATTAGTTCTTATATCGATTTCATGGATTCTTAAAACGAGTTCGCAATTCAGTAATATGGATAGTACATACATTTGAATCCATTTCCCAATGCTGTCTATGTGCCGTGTGCCGACTGTGCATCACTTCTGACTCTGTTTGGAGCTGCTCGTTCTGCTGCCTGCGCCTCCACATTTCCCCATCTCCTCACCCTACATCCGATTCCCATCCCAGTATTCCAGCTGTATCGCGCAGTCTCTGGCTCTTGCTCTAGTTAGTTACCATCATCAACATGTTGACATGTCTATGACTGGATGTGGTGTGTGACGGTATTTGTGTGTGTGTATGTGTGTGTGACAGAATGCTGGTGTTGGTGTTGGTGTTGGTGTTGCAGTTAGGCGCTAACCAAGCTCAACAGTGTTTATCACTCATGCTTATGGTCTTGTTTTTGCGGTGATATATCACACTTGACACTCATTCATTCAGTTTAGAGTTTAGTGTTTTGGGCTTGTAACCCCCAGGATTGTACCCCCCGTACCACCCACCTATGTATGCTTAGAAATGCTTCCATTTGAATTTCATCACTTTTGAGGCAACGCGAACCCAAAGTTTGCTTTTGCTGTCTCTTGCTTCCTCCCATCCCCATTTGTGTGTTCTCTCTGGCAAGGGCAATTGCATAGTTAACTATCGTCAACATGGTAGGACCTCAGCAGGATCCCATTCTCCGACATTTTCGGCATTTTGGTGGCTTGATAAATGAAGCCCCCCCTCTTTCTGTTCTGCTTGATAGTCGTCAGAGCATCGTCATCACCATCACTGTTGTTCTTGCTTCTCTGTGTGCCTGTTAATTTGTTTATGGATACGGGATGGGTAAGGCTCTTGGAACGGATGGGGCAGCAATTCATTCACTCCCGCATCACTCACATGCATTTTCGACACTGTTTTTTTGGTTATTTGTCTTATTGTTGTTGTCGCTGGTGATGTTGCCTGGTCTTGTTTGTTTTTCAATTGCTTCACAAATGTTTATGCAGATGAATTGTATTTTGAGTTGTGTTTTTGTCTGGCTGAATCCTTTCCTATTTGATGAATGGAGGCAAATGTTTGCTAAGCTTTTTATAATGTGACTGTAAGTTGTGGCCGACTCGAAATAAGAGATATATATCTGAAACATATACGTAAGTTAAGGATAAACGTTGTCTGGCACCAAAACTTGTAGTTGTTATAGTTCTGCAGTTAAACTTTGTAAAGGACTTCTAAGGAAGTCAGAACTGTGGAATTGGACAAATGCCATTACCGTTATTGTTGATTACCAATTATCAAATAACTATAGCTATTGACTCTAAAGTAATCGCCCAAGAAAGGACAACAATATATTCGAGTTTTTGTTAATTACATGCATCTATTTTCGTGAAATTAAATACTTTAAAGTTAAAACCAAAAGTTGATTGAGACCTACTGAGATTGGTTTCAAAATATTAAATTACGCCACGACACCGATTTAATCGAAACCAAGAAGCTAATCTAGATGATTTCACTCTTATAGGTCTCAGTGGATAGAAAATCACAAAAATTGCAAGCGATAAATAATCCAGGAGAACAGATAAATAACCTGCGGCTCTCAGAAAAATGTTGCCCAAAAACTCTGACAGATGCTGTTAACCACAATTCATAAACATTTACACACAAAACTGTTTCGTAAAAAATTGTATAAATGTTAGATAGATTCTATTTAACTTTTCCTCGCTCCTCTTGTAATTGTAATTTATCTTATATAGAGAGGGGAAGCAGAAGCAAATTTGAACGCCATTCAAATTTGAAGTTGTTGTTACTGTTGTTCTGATGCAAAATGTATCTATGAGTTTGTAAATTGTATATGCAAACGTGCATGAGATGGTGTCTAAATTTAACAGTCAAAAACAAATGTTTTGGAAGCATTTTTCATGCACTTAGATGGGGCAAAAGCGGGTGTAGTGCGTCTATGGGAGTGGAGTAAATGTATGGCGCCTGAATTTTTATGGCATTCGGCGCGACGTTGCAACGTCTGGACGCGTCCGTCACCGCAAAGGTGTCAAAAAATTTTGCATGCTGCATTTTTGACAGACGAACAGCATTGAAAAAGAGAGAGGCTAGGGGAGGTACATGATAAAATCGTGCGTCAATTCGATTTCTGACGTTAACCGACGCCTAAACAACAAGAAAAACAACAGCAACAACTCTTTTTATTGCCGAGGTAAGGCTGGAGGGAGTGGAAGCAGTTCCCTGACTCGAATAGAATCGGACGCGGTACATGACATTTGTGGCAGACAATTGGCAGGCAGCAATGTTGCAACAGAGCCACAGTTAAAACAACCTGACTGAATGTTGAGAGAATCGGTGTGAAATAAAATGGAGGTAAAGCCCAAGATAATCGAATGGGGGTATGTCTCACATTGACACATTCGTTGCCTGGGCAATAAAAATTAAATCAAATATATAATAAAACTCACTCTTGGTCTCCTTGCCCCTCTCACAAGGTTCCCTAAGTTCTAGGAAACGTAAGTACATATGTACTACCTACTTTAGGAATATTTAAATTTTGAGAAGCAAGTGATTAAGCTAAATCGACTCGCATAAATATGCACAATTATCTATTTGGAATCATAAAAAAAAAAACTAAAAAATCCCTTCAAATTGTCGATTAGAAAAGAGTATGGGATCACTCCTACACATGCCGGCTCACACACCGAAAATAATCAACATATTATCAACATTCAATTAAAAGTTTAGGAAAACTTTAAAATCATATTAGATTATTATTTTATACAAATTTAATAGTAGGCTCTTAGAAGCATTTTGGTAAATTTTTGGGAACAACTTTCTAAAAATATTTTCTAAAAGTCAGTGTTTGATTATGTAACAGGCCGATGGAAAAAGGAATTGGGTTCCCCAGAAGGTATATATATTTTGGATCAGCTTTAACAGTCGAGTCGATCTAGCGATGTCCATCCGTATGGTGTCGTATAGTATGGAAAGTGATCGAGTTTATTTTAAATTTTTGCCACGCCCACCTTAGCACATATTTGGACTTATAAATTTAATACAGTTGTTCCACTTGATGCATGGTATACCAAAGTCGGACAGAGGACTTATATCAAATATGAATTTCTCAATGGCCTGCTGACGTGTTTTTTCAAATATCTATTTTTATACCCTTGCAAAAAGGGTATATTAATTTTGGTCAGAAGTGTGCAACGCATAGAAGGAAGCATCTCCGACCATATAAAGTATATATATTCTTGATCAGCACGACTTGACGAGTTCAAATAGCCATGTCTGTTCGTCCGTCCGTCCGTCTGGATCGACGCGATCTCCTACTAGGCCGTAAGAGCTAAAGAACTGAAATTTTGCATATAGGCTTGTATATACTGCACAGTTTGTATATCTCAAATTCAGCCGGATCGGAACACTATATCATAGCTCCCATACAATCGTCAAAGTCACGAACAGTGACTTTTCTCAATAACTTCGTTATTTTCTGAGTTATTGTTGTGAAATTAAATATTTATATATTTAATTTACACTAACAAACGACTGTGCCAAATTTGATCAAGATCGGGTGACTATATCATATAACTACCATAGGACCGATCGGTCGAAAACAGTGACTTTGGTCAACAACTTCGTTATTTCCAAAGCCGTTTTTTCGCATACATACATTAGACCATGCAAGGGTATACAAACATTGACGCGGTCAAAGTTAGCCCCGGCCCTCTGGTTTTTAGCCATTTGTGTCTATTTTAGAGTACTAATAGAACTTTCTATACTTACTAAAACATAGTAATACAAGCCCAATATTAGTACAATATTCACTTCACAATATTCACTCTTTATAAGATCAAGAGCAACTTGATATACATATACAAATGTGCACCTTATGTATGTATGTATTTTGTATGTATGTTGTATACTTGACCTATGTATGTACATACATACATATGTACAATCATTTCATATTATAATAATAGATTATAATTAAACTCTCAAAGCATTTCATGTAAATACATATGTACATACATATTTAGGTACATATACGTACAAATATGTATACATATTTTTTTTTGAATGTGAAAACAATGTTGGGAAATGGAGCGACAATTTTATACAATTGCTAGTGTTAAAAGGGGCGTAATAGTAACGGTGGAGGTGTTTCCGGTACGACACAATTCTAGTCCGCAGAGAGAAATGCAAAAAAAGGGACCGAAACCAAAAATGCCAGCTTGTCCAACTTTTGATGACTGACAGCATTTGATTCTGCATTTTGGCCGCAATTGTCAGGTGTCGCGATATTCAAACGCCCGTCAATCCGATTTTATTCAGATTCTATTGGCACAGATGTACTGATATTAATCCACGTTATTAAACAAGGAATATTGAAACATGATTCAAATAAAAATGCAGTGCTCAGGCAAAGTTTTAAACCTGCCCGAACAGAATAGCCCTGTGTATAGGGAGCTTTCAATGAAATGGTGAAAAGAAAAACTCTAACAGAACAGAAGCACTTTCCCCTGCCGTCTTGACATGACGGCTGCGAAACGTGGAAGAAGAAACAGCAACTCATAAAGATGCGTAATGGTTGCCTGCGCACAAATATTGGAAAATAATTAGATGTAATGAGCCAAGAAAATATGTGTGTATTTGCGCGAATTTGTAAAATAGAAAATGGTGTGAAGTAAAAAAAAAGAGTTAGAAAATACTTTGAATGGCAATCAATTTTTAATGCTTCTGCATATATACATATGTATGTACATATATGTATGTATGTATGTACATACATATATAGAATATGGCAACCTGGTGGTGTGATGTCTGGTCTTGATAAGAGGATTTTACCTAAGGCGCCATGCGTTCATTCACATAACTTTAAGTCCGAATAGATATTGTCGCAAACAATATTATTTATCAAAAAAAACTCCTTCAGGTGATCACTCCTACAATATTTGGGGGTTCAACCGGGGTAATTAATAACTAATACATTTTAATACATATATTTCACTTACATAAGCATATATGTACATAGGTATGCAAATACATATGTATGTATCTATACTTATGTTCCATTATTTTTGCTACAAATACAATGCTACCATGTGCCAGTTGGGAAATGACTATTAAATGGACATTTCAACAGGATAACGATCCGAAACATACCAGAAAGATTGGTTTGCATCCAAAATATTGATGTTATGCTAAGGCCACCTCAGTCCCCAGATCTTAATCCGATCAAGGACTTAAGGGGAGATGTTAGGCGGGTTGTGGCAACATCAAATCCATCAAAAAAAACGGAGCTTTGGCAAATAGTTCAAAAGCATGGTCGCAAATCCCCTTGAAGCCTTGTCAGGACCTTATCGATTTGATGATCCGCCGATGCGATGTCGGTATTTAAAAAAAAGGCTATACAACAAAGTATTAGACATTATTAAGTGAGAAGAACTCAAAAAATCACTTTTGAATTAAATTAAACTGTTTTTTTTTTGCCTCCTTTGTAACCACTACTATAATTATGAACAGGCATTTTTTGGTGTATTTGGCAAAAGTCATAAACAAATTATAAAAAACAATATAAATCAAACGGAATCTTATCACTATTCTCATCTTTATATCCCATTCTTTGAAAAATATTAAAAAAAAATTTTAATTTTTAATGTTTAACATGTCGAAAAATTAATTTTAATGTTGCAAGGTGATGCGCTACTATATTTTTGAACACAGCTGTATGTACATAGGTATGCACATACATATGTATCTATACTTATGTTCTATTATTTTTGTCCGCCCGCAGGAACTGTCGAAGAAATTAAAAAAATTTTATGATTATTGATGTTCATAACAAAGTTAAATTGGTCGAATGTAGACTGCTTAGACTTTTTTTGGTTATGCTTAAAAAGTAAGTGGTAAAAGCGACGTTTTAAAACGTTTCGATGTTAATAAGATATAAAACCAAAATCAAGGCTTGCTAATTTTCATAATCGTTCAATGTCACTTTGACCAGTAAATACTTTTTTAAGATTGTCTGTTTTAACTTTTGAAATTAACCACTAACATTTCCATTACGTTCTGTTAAAAAGTGTTTTTGGTCCGCCTGCGAGACATGTATTGTGTCAAATAGTGTGTGCGTCCGGCTCTGGGAGCGGGTGCCCACGGGCACAAATGTTGTATGAAAATCATGCTAAAACTATTAGGACTGTAGAATTCGTCTGGTTACTCTCCAGTACATATGTATGTATAAATGTAATTATTAGTCCCTAAAAATTCATTGTAAGTACATATAAACATACATATGTACATACATACATACAATACAAGTCAAATTAGTTTTTTGCGCTTCTTAACGGCTTTCTTTACAATTGTCCATGCGGTCGCGAAAAGTAGCGCATCGAAGCAACAATTGTTCGGCAAACGAAACACACCATTCTTCCACCCAAAGCGAAGGAAGAGGAAGAATATGAGCGAAAGCAACTTTATTTTCAGTATTCGCGATTTTTGCAATGCGTGTTTTGATGCCACCACCGCACTCCCGCTTGCTCCTGCTTCATTTTCAATTTCAATAAATAACCTTGATTTAAGTGGCGGCGACGCTGGCAGCGTAGCCACCCACCCGCACAGCCGTTTGACCAGCTGCAATACAAACAAAACTTTACACACACACATTCACACAGACAGACGGTTGCCAGACCGGCCCCCACACACAAACACCTGTCACCGAATGCGCTCTTTTCTGTTCTCTCATATTTTTCATTCTCTCTTTTTCTCTCTCTCTCTCGTTTTCTATCTCCTTCTCTCGGTCTCTATCTCTCTTTATTGCTCTCTATCTTTCTGTTAGTCATTGCTCTCTCAGAGTAACACTCACTGCAGCTGTTTCAGTTCTGTTCCGTTTCAAACAAAACTTTTTCTCCTCTTGCATGCTCAGTCAGGCTCATAAATCAAAACAAAGTGCAGCTGCAACGCATGCGTCGACACTCCAACAGCAACAGAAGCAGCGCAGCCAGTATCTCCCTCTCTCACTGAGCACAAACACATCAATTTAATGGGGGAAAACGTCGTCGTCGGCGTCATCCTCTCTCTCGTCTTTTGTATGTCCTTGTGCTCTGGGCCACAACTCATTTTGATTGCCTTCGGTACGCTCTCCTCTGTTGCTCCCAGTGTACCGTTGCTCAGTGTCAAAAAATTGGTCGACAACGGCAGTGGTGAACGAAATCATGTCGCATATTTTCATAGTTGGGTTTTTCGGAAAAAATTCAACAGCAACGGCGACAGTGACAGTGGCAGTGGCAGTGGCAGTTAGAAACTTTTTGGCAGCGCAGTAGCAGTGCAACGTTGAAACTGCAACGTGCGTTTGTTAGCTAAAGTTAGAATCAAATTTTAACGTAATCAGTTTGAGGGAGCAAGTTAACCAAAGAGAAATTCACTATTTAACAAAAAATTCGCGCTAAATATACCCACATACACATACATGTACATAAAAATAAAAATAAATTCTTGTGGCAAGCCGTCAGTAAATCATTAAATTAATAGCTCCACACACACACACACATCGACATCTGTTTTTGTTTTCGTTGGAGCTAAGAAGAAGGAAGTGTGCTTGGAATTGGCGGCAGTTTGACCGCAGCAACGTCGCTTGCAACACACACACTCACATGGAGCTTCGCACATACACACACTCGTACGCGTTCGTCATCAAACTAAGAGGCCTTGCCGCCCCACTCTGAACCCCTACCCCTATTCCTCCCTCTGCGTTCACCACCCATTGTGACATTTGATTTATTTGACGTGTGTGTTTTTGATAGAAGCTCAACACGAAACTGACACACGTTCTGGCACACACTACCAATACCACTACCACGGCGAAACAGAGACGCTTAGTCGCCCAAGAATTTGTGTAGTGGGCAAAAATAAAATACATTTCATATTTGCCCTAAGTGTTTATACTGTGGCAATATTCATGAGAAGAGTCACATTAAGTCGAAACAAAACCAAAGTCAATGAGCGGTAATACATAGTAAAATTTGTTCAAAAAAGCTGTGGAATCAACAACAAGAATCTAAAGAAGAAGAACATAATATATTTTGCCAAAATGATGCTACACGAGGCAGTTATGTTGGAGATCTACCGGCAGGCACTAAGTGCAAGGTGATTATCAAAGGGGCTTACTATGCATACATCATACATACGTATAATGTGCATACATACATACATATATATAATCTACATACATACATACATATGTGACAGAGTGTTAACAAATGTTCGAGGATGCCTTCCTGAACAGTTACGAAATGTGTTTTGTGCTTTTTGTAAAACCCTATACAAACATAAATATGTATATATGTATGTATGTACATTGCTTTTGTTGTTTTATTTTGTTTAAGTGCCCTAAACTGAAATATTCGAGTGGCTAAATATTTTTCTTTTTTTGTGTAATTACTGAGATGAGTCATTATAATCGCAATTGGAAATACATGTACATACAGAATTCGATTTGTAAATTGTGAAACATTTTCGTTATCAAAATATTTATGTGGCAAATATTTTTGACAAATATTACGTAATAATTACAAAAATCAGTCATTTATTAAATTTATAAAATGAAAATTCGTAAGAATACATGAAACATGTAACATTTATACATGACATAGACATTAAGGTTAATCATTAGAGAGAGACTAATTGTTAAAATTATATAGTGCACCAACGTTTCATTTCGTTTTATTTTATGTGTTAATTTTATTTCTTTCCTAGTGAGCTGGCAAGTCCTCGTTGTCAATCCCGAGAATCGAGTGCCTCCGCTGCACCGGGCGACATTCGCTGTCCGTCTAATGAATCGCATTGTTCGGCCAATAACGATTGCCTTACTCCAGCGCCAACACCCACATCAATTACACCTTCTTCACCGCCAGTTGGTCTACCACTGACAGCGACTTTGGCGCCAGCGGCAGCAGCGGCTTTGCTTCCTCCACAATCTGCCGCGATGGCGGCGTACTTGGCAGCCGCGCAGCAGAATCACTTGCTGCTAACGAATCCCTTGGCAGCAGCCGCTTCGCTGGTACAGCAGGCGACGCAACAGGCTGGATCTCCTGGCAACAGAGGGCTAATGGAGGAATCGCCAGCCTTAGATTTCAGCCGAAAACGCACGCATAGCGAAGGAGACGAGGACGAGGAGCGAGAGGATGAACGCGAACAAGAAACCGGAGAAGGTGACACAGGTCCATTAGACCTTTCCGTAAGCACTCGAAAGCGGGAGTTTTCGAGTGGGGATCATGATTCGCCCGTCCGTAAACTTCCTCGTACCAATGACTACAAATCACCACATCCTCCAGCGAATTGGGCACCTGCTTTGAATCCCTATCTGGCCGCAGTTGCTGCAAAAACTAGCAATGAAGTTGCCAGCAAAGCATTGGAAAAGATGAGTGAGATGTCACGATTAGATGCACCTACTTCTGCCAATAGGAATCCCCCTCAATCTTCAGGTGGTGGTGGTGGCCGTCACAGTGCATGGCAATCGCACTGGCTCAACAAGGGAGCCGATGCGGTTAAGGATGTCTTCAAATGCGTGTGGTGCAAGCAAAGCTTTGCTACGCTGGCGAATCTCACCAGTCACATGAAGGAAACGCAACACTGCGGTGTCCAAGTGCCATCTCCATCGTCATCATTAGGGACAACACAAGCTGGACGTCAGCCAACAGTATCGACATCAACCGGCTCTACCACCAGCACAAGCTCCACATCATCATCATCTAATTCCAACTCTTCAAAGTCTGAGCTAAATATGCTAATTAAAGAGACCATGCCGCTACCAAGAAAATTAGTACGTGGACAAGATGTTTGGTTGGGAAAGGGGGCTGAACAAACTCGCCAAATACTGAAGTGCATGTGGTGTGGACAGAGTTTCCGCTCTCTGGCGGAGATGACCAACCATATGCAGGAGACCCAGCACTACACCAACATAATATCTCAAGAACAGATAATTTCCTGGAAGTCTGGTGATGAGCGCGGGGGGGAACGATTACCCCAGAACGGTGCTGTAGGAGCTGGATCATCTTCATCATCGGCACAGGGACCAGCTCTGGCGTCCAGTGTGTCTGCCGTGTTAACCTGCAAGGTATGCGATCAAGCCTTTGCCACTTTAAAAGAGCTTAGTTCGCACATGGCTCAGCAGTCACACTACAAAGATCCGACCTCGTCATCCACCTCGTCTATATCGCCACCAGCATCTAATCCAGCACCACCGACTATTGCTTCAGTAAAAAAAGGAGGCGGTCGCCAAACTCGGAATGAGAAGCGCAAAAAGTCATTGCCCGTACGAAAACTTCTTGAACTAGAACGATCGGCAACCAGTGTGGGTTCCGGGTTGGATTCAGCATTGAAGCCGCTACGGGATTTTGCTGCGGCAACAAAGATAACCTGCGAGAAATGTGGCGGTAAGATCGAAACGGCTCTTTTTGTGGAGCACATACGTAAGTGCCTGGGCGATAGCATTCCAATTCCGCCACGCAGGCCTCCGGCTGAGCGTTTGGCCAGTCCCAGTGCCGGTCCCACAGGCGAAAAGCCACCTTCAGTCTTAAATGCTTTGGAGCAGTTGATTGAGAAGAGTTTCGAATCCAGAGGATCTCGCTTAAACCAGGGTGGATATTCCGAGTCGGGAACTCCTTTGGGCGCCAGCATATTGAAGCGCTTGGGCATCGATGATAGCACCGATTATACTAAACCTCTGATGGACGCCCAGGCTATGCATCTCCTCCGCTCTTCTTATGCAGTACGTGATCGCAGTGCAAGTGAGTCAAGCTCCACAAGCCGTGTCGAGTCAACATATACACCGGATAGACAGCAGACACCAAGACGTACACCGGAGACTCCCATTTCGGCTCCCGTTCTTCCCCTGCCACCACCACCGCCCATTATTAAATCGGAGCCACTAGATACTGAAGCAGGTGAAGCTGATGTTGGCATCAGGCAACAAATCAATGTAAAAAAAGAGTTCGCAATGGAGCCAACAGCTGCGAATCAGCGCGATAGTCCAAAATCGACCAGTGAGCGTTCAAGTATATCTTCGCCCACTCCGACAACGTCAACACCTGCTGATAGTGGTAGTCTGCTCGCCCTAAACACAATGTTTGATCAGCTTAGCTCAGTGGAGGCCAATAACAACAATAACACTGGTGAGTATACTGGTATGGAGTCGAAGATTTCTTAGCAGATATGTATGTATAAGTGGTTTGAATTTTCATTGGCACATTTTACTTCATTTCAAAACATTTACTTTGGTTTTTTTTTGTTTTCAGGACAATACAACCATAATAACAGTTCTAGTAGTAACTCGAAAAAACCAAGAGCTCATCCCTTGGCCGCACTACAAAAGCTATGTGAAACCACGGATCCACCCTCGTCAAATACCCGGAGTGCATCTGCTTCTTCGACATCTGGTGTCAACGGCAACGATTTAGTGTCCTTCAGTTGGGCCTGCAATGAGGCTGTGCTCAGCGCCAACGCAAATAGTGGCATCGATTCCATCATTAAGTGCTCATTCTGTGATACACCCTTTGGCTCTAAAGGTGCTTATCGACACCATCTTTCAAAGGTGCACTTCGTCAAAGATGCGGGCGAGGATTCGCCAGTAGAGCAGTCACCCAAATCTTTGCCACTGGCGTCACCAAAGCGAGCGGCCTCAAGGAGTCCGGCATCGCAACAGCAACAGCCGTCACCATCGCCCACCATCAATCCGTATGAAGAGAGTCCGCAGTCCAAGTTTTTAAAGTACACGGAGCTGGCCAAGCAGCTGTCCTCAAAAAATGCTTAGACCACCTTCAGTTACAGCAATCAGGATTTGGATGAGGATGATGTGGTGGAAACCGCAAGAGGGAATTCTTAAATAATGCTTTTTTTTAGTGTATTGCGTTCCATTCGTTCCACTCCAATACTGATTTCTGATCAATGAGAGAATCTGCAAGTTCTCTATTTCTCTCACCAACATGTTGTTCTTTGCAGCGCCAAGTGATTCCCCTACTTTTGCTGAATTTCCCCAGTTTGTGTATTCCCCTCTTTGAGGCTGGCAGTGACGTCACTTCAATTGTCAGTCCGTTTGTTTTTATTGTTTCCCAATCAGACATAATGCTATCTCAGTCGTTCATGCGCGAGAGGGTCGTCTCTTTGAATTCAATTACCACCACTTTGACGAACTGCTGTCCATCATCAGAGCGGGCGGACGCCAAGCACGTACATACAAATACATATACGAGATTACGAAGAGCAACAGAGATGGTTATAGTGCGCACTGCTATTTGACGAAAAGCGACGACACGAGTTCGTCAAAGTTGGACCAAAAGCAAAAAAGAAACTGAGAACAACATAAGCAAAAACAAAACTGACCCATGCGATTGGATGGAGCAAAGCATGAGCAAAAAGCAACAACAAACCCAAAGTAGGTGGGGTAAATTGAGTTTATTTGGAACCAGTCTGAGTGCAAACATTTCGCTATTGAGTGAGATAAATGCATTGAGTTCATGTTGAGCAAAAATAACGAAGAGACTTGCTAATAAGGCAATTGAGTTTTTATGTCGGGGTTTTATCGTTTTTTAAAGGCCACAGGTTTGACCCAAAAGAAAATAGTGTGCCAAAAATCTACATATACATATAAATATATATATATATATACATACATATATAGAGATACCTATATATATACATACATAGAATTATATAGATCTTTGTAAGTTACTACAAAAACGCAACGCAGTATACGTAAAATTATCGAAACACTATGAAAGTTAACCTCATTTTAATGCATTTTAGTTAAAATATTCGTTAAAAATACATACATATATTGTGCATGTATGTAAATAATCAGCAGATTGCACTTTCCTTCCATATGCCTAAAGAGAAAATTAATAATAAATAAACATATTAAAAGTTACTATACAAATACATATATACTTAAATATAAACATATAATTGTTTCTACAAACATATGCATAAAAACGTGCATTAAATATCTTCTATATAATAATATTAAAGAGAAAGTCAAATCAAAATGTAACCACACCGCAACCTATGTATACGCATGAATTACATTAACTATAGATAATTCAACTTAAGTATGTATGTATGTACACCACATACCACAGAATAGTTTACAACCCAATCCCAATATTAATGAAAAATGAAAAAAACAAAACTAAGGAACTATTCTATTTGACCTAAGAGTATAGTTAAGAAAAAAGCAAAATGGACTCTTTAAAAAAAGATAAAACGAGTGTAAGGCATTCCATAATATTATTATGGAAAAGCCATTATCATTCATCCATACATACATACAATACTTATAATATGTATACGACTTGTATTTAATTTTTGTGATATTATTTTTAAAAACCATTCGCTTCCTTTTCCACCCTATTTAAGATTTAAGAGCAAGTTATTCAAATCAACATTAGGAATATTGCAATGATTTCTCTTCTTTACAACCAAAAATATTCGATTTTAAAAGTGTGAATATTGTGAGTTGTCTAACTTGTGTTAACTGAAGCAGCTCAATAAAAGAATGGCAACTTACTAACACGTTGCATCAAAATCCAAACTGAACATTTTATTTATTACAATCCTTATTGTTGTTTATTGTTTGATTCGATTGACGGTTTCCCGTAGACAGACAGTAATATGCAGTTGTCGATGTAGTGTATTGGCTAATCTACAGTGGCCCTTCACTTGTATGGCTGGCAGTGTTCTAACAAATCCCAGTTAATTGTGAAACAACCCCCCAAAACATGGCATATCAAATTGTAAACTAATATTTGCTAATAAACACGCAGAGTTAATTAAACCTGAATTATGGGGCACATGGCACAAATATGTATGTAAGTGATGTTGTGTGATTGCGGGTGTGGATGCGGGTATGGGCCGTGGATAACACAGGAACAGGAACATGCGCGAAATGTGAACGCGAATCGCTGATTTATGGGCAACATAGGATTAAGACAACGCCATCCAGATACAGATAGGAACTTCATATGCTCTTCATACGCACATCCATACACAAAGAGACGTATCGCCATGTATGCTTGTACATGTATGTATGTATGTATGTATGTGTATGCGGCTCGACGTTGATGACGATCCAACGCCAACAAAATCTCCTCGAAAACTTCAATTGCCAAAGGATTCATTTTCACTTAAAATTTATGATGTGTGCACGCTGTGGCCGGGGAAGGCCATGATATGCCTGAGGGCAGGGGAAGCGAGAGGTGGTCGTGAAGGAGTCTGCCATGTGTGCTGGGTGTCGCATTTGTGTTAAGAGATAATTTTTCGAAAATGTTTCAAACAACTTTTCCCTGCCTTTGCGCCTTCCGCCTTCAGTTAAGTTTCAGTTTTCAGTTTTTGGGCTTCATTGACGGTTTTGTTTTTAACATACAGTCGCGATGCTCGGCTATTTCTTCTTGCCAAGTTTCGCACGGGCCACGGACACCTTTGGGCCAAGAACGGCCCCCAAACCCCACCCTAGTGCTGCTGCTGCCGCGCTTAATGAGATACAAACACATAAATTCTCAAAAGTGTCATGCTTCGTACATAACGGTTTACTTTTTTGCTTTTTGATAAGCGCATGTGTGTGTGTGTGTGTCACATGGAGCGGTAAAAAGACTGAGGCGCCTCAAGCATTGATGACGAAATCAAATTTAAATAACGAATGCTCAACTAATTATAATAAATGGGTCCAATGAATACATACATACCTACATACATATGTGTGAATTATTTGCAAAATTGATATCCCTTACAATGTTACACTTAAACTACCTAGAGCAATAATATATAATTGGGGAGTGAGTTATTATGAAAATATAAGTAAATATGTTCAAATATATTCAGATACATACCTATTTATACATGTATTATATATATATGTACTTATATGTATATGATGTGAGTCTCAAAAACTTTAGACAATATTGGCGTGTGTGGCACGATCCAACGATTGTCTACATTAACATTTTGTCCCTTTTCCTTAACAACTACCGACCGACCATTGTCGACCATTGATCGTCGATTTAATGGATATCCGTCATTTCCCGTGATGGTTTCAACAATCAACAAACAAACGAACGCTTGTAATTCCGAAAGGTCCAAATACAGTAGAATCCGGTTATACCGACTCCGCTTATAACGTCCGTACGGTTATAGCGACTAAAGTTTGATGAGTGATTGGTTGGTCCCAATACAAATTAATATTAAAGGGCCTCCGTTTAGTACGTCTTCCGGATATTACGACGAAAATAGTTGGTCCCTTGAGCGTCGTTATAACCGGATTCTACTGTGTGTTTGGTTACCTTTACGAAAATTACAAACATTAAATCCGATTGAAGATCTATATGCTATATTCGTTTCGTTTGTGTAAAAATACAAGGCCAACTTTAAACTGGTGATAGCGCCACCTGGTGGCCATTAATGAGCACATAATACAAATCTTCTCCGTGCAAAATTATATATCTACATTCATTTTTATATTCAATTATTATTATATTGTTTTATTTATGTTTAAAAGCGATTATCTTATGCCAGTGGCGTGGCGTGGATTTAGGGCGCCGGGGTGGAGGAGAATTTTGACGCCCTCTTTTTTCTAGAATCAAAGAATTTGGCTACTGCAACGCCAAAAATAGTAAAATCAAATAAAATTTTCATTTATTATTGTGTAATTCGAAATTCCTTTCCAGATCTGCCTAAGTATACCACTTGTAAATAATGATAAGATTGTTCTAACTTAGAATTTTTAACTTTTCTACTCTTCTTCGATTGGTTAGGTTGGTTCTCCATTGTTGTAAGTGCAACAAAAGAAAGAAAAATTCATTTGCACTAAATAGTTTGAAATTTTGCCAAACAAAAAAGTCGAAATCTACATACTAATATAAGGTTTTATGCGTGTTTCTCGGGCTGATGTCAAGTTGTAATAGATAAAGAAATTAACATTTTAATTATTATGTTTCAATTGCGTTGCGGCACCCACAAAATACAAAGCGCCAAAAGAAACTCATAATTAACTGAGAGCCCAGTTCAATATTTACCCTTATTTCTTGCCCTTTGAGTTGGTGTTGTTGACTATTTATGGTGAAGCAAATATTTGTTACAGTCGGTCTATTTGGAATATATGTAAGTCATGGCTTCTTCATAGTGAAACAGTTGTTCTAATGCCGCTCTTCTTCTATTATTTTTATGTTAAAGTCCACTGGGGACAAAGTGTGACATAAAAACGGCTGTTTGGTATCTTGTCTTTTATATTGACTTGGTTTATGTACACTTTTCTATTTTATCACATGACATTTATATATGTTTGTGTATGATTACGAAACTTCAACTGTGCGCCCTTTTGATAATTTAGATAAATACATTTATTCAGACGATCTACGTTTGTGCATCAGTATTTGTTTTGGGCCTATTAAGTTGCTATAACTATATACACAAAGTGTTTAAAATTATTATTTCTGGGTCGTTCAATATTATAACTTTAATATCAAGTCAAAGTGTTCAAACTAACTATATCTAAGGTAAGAAATACATAAGATGAAATGTCCCCTAAAATGATTTAGAAACTAATTTCTGTTTAAATACTTCTACTCCATCAAAATAAATCTATATATATGTATATTTGAAAAATGATTTAATAATACGAACTTTCATGCAAAGCGAAATATTTCCTACGTTTGTGTTAAAAGTCAAGATAGGCAACTAAAGTTAACGCCCACCAACATTACGGCGAGAAGAGTCAGCAATAGAAGGGACTAATGAGACTAACACGCAGGACTGAGGACGAGACAAGAAGCGCCTGCAGTGCACAAAGTTTTGCAAAAGTGTCAGAAAATGTGAATGCGATTGTGGGCAAAAAGGAGCGGTCGGAGATTGTTGGTAATGTGCCGAGGTAAACGGCAGTAACGAGATGGATGATATCTAGACGAATGATGCATGAGTCGCATTGGGGGCGGTTGTCCTGGCGTTGGCATGTGGGTGGCTTCGGGGTCCTACATAAAATTCCGACGCTTCATTCGCCAGGATACATGCCAGAATGGAAAGAGCATGAGTTTGGGGGAAGAAGAACGACTTTGCTGTCGCTGCTGCCATTGCCAGTGGTATTGGGAAGGCAAAAGGACGCAGGCGTGGAAGGCAACGAATGAGCATGCAGAAAGAGAAAAAGCAGCAGCAAACATATCCAACTCGAATCTTGTCTACAATAAATCAAATTTTATTACACTTTTCTTTATGCATGCCTCACAGGATATGGCAAGCGTATGGCTCACTGATGAGCACACAAATATATAGAAAGCCACAGACATAGACACACACACACACACACCCACAATTACAAATCTGAGCAGAGATTTTCGCATGCTCATTTAGTGGGAGTCCTTCGAATGGGGTCGCAAAATGGGTGGAATTAACTACAGGCAGTATTCCCTGATAGACATCGTTTTGTATAAAAAATATTGAATGGAGTATAAAGTGTACCTAAATTTAAGTGTGGAATTTAAAAATAAAACAGGAGACACATATATTCCTGCATATTTACAATCCTTGCCACAGTTATTGACAGTTTACCCATCAATGAGTTGATCCATCAATAAATTATGTATACGTAACTTTTAAGATTTTTAGTAGTCTCCCTGTGGGTGTGGATGTGTATATGTTTTTGAAGGAACTTTTGCATTATGGCTGACGGAGACATAAATCAAAATTCCATTACGCCCAAAAGCGCCGCCCATATCAGGAGACACAACCCATGCTGTGATTTATTAGAAGAACTGCAAGGGAAAAACCAAGCAGAGGAAAAAAAGAAATGCAGGAAAGAAAATAGAAGCAGAAGCAGAAGCAGAAGAAGCCGTAACGCGTTTTCTTTTGATAAAAATTTTGAACTAAATCAAAACTTCATTTCACATCGGTGCCATTTCTTGTGCCAGGGCCTCAGTTTACAGTAGAGTTGAGCTACGCCACGCCCCCGCTTCTCAACACCGAGTTGCAATACACAAAAAGAGTAAAGAACAAAATAGGAGACGAGACGAGAAAAGTGCACAACATCGAAACAAGAAATGGCGGCAGAACTAGAAAGTGTAGCCAAGCAGGAAGCGTTGAAACGGGCAAGGAAGGAGTAGGAATATGAGGTGAAATAGTCGAAGCATCCTTCGTCCTTTTCCTCATCGGTGTCGCATTCAGCGACTAACGACGAGGATGCTAGTTGTCCTGCGACTTGACTCGACAAAATTCACTGCTGGCTGTCAGTTCAATAAATCATTTGCGTTTTGACACGCCGCTTCACCCCCTCCGGCTATAAAACTAGCTGCGCCAATGAAAATCCATAAATACAAAAACAAAACGAAAAAAGCAAGACATGGCCACCGAGACGCGACCGAAACTCAGATCCCAGGTTCCATGTGGGATGCACATAAATTCCAAGCTGTAGGGAAACTCTTTGCGTCCTTGTCTCCTCAAGCCAAACGAGGGAGGTCTGGACCAAGCCAGCCAGCAAGTCGAACACGAAAACGTTGCCTTGTAAGAGTCTATAGATCACAGAAAATGTATGGCCTGGCCTGAGACAGCAGGTGGTAATGGAAGGGGAGGCTGAACAGAATGATGATGACGATGATTGCGATTTCGTCGCAAGGACGAGTCCAGCTTCATCATCCAACTTAGAAACTTTTACACACAGCAAGAAGGTATGCCCTTGTGTTCAGATATTATCCAGATATCAGACCGGTTAAGGATATAGGGTATATAGCCAACTGTATCTACTGCTCGACCTAACTATAAACCTTAACGAAATTGCGTACGCTTGCTGCTTCAGTCTATGGCGCAATCTCTGAAAAATGAACAGGTTACCCCAAAGTCTGAAACTCAGAGCTATAAACGAGTTTTCCGGGTTGTATCAGCATCTACCCCGCCTAATGCTGTCTGATGCTGTCTGCGCATAAAGCATAAAAGTTTGTGACATAAATCAAACCCTTTTTGGACATTTATGATCGTAAAGTTGAGAATAAATATAATATTATGTACAAGGCATAAAAATCAACATTATTCGCGAGACAGACGCTGTAATAAATACGCTCAAGTCAAGGCAACTGAATAATGAATACAAGACAAAAAACCTCACGTATACTACACATAAGTCTATCAAGTATCCTGTGTGTATATGTATGTATACGGCATCCTTGCCGTTAAAGTTAACATGTGCCGACTGCATGAAGAGTTCATTTTCATCTACGGGGCGGAAATACATGATTAAATGAAAATATTGAGGTCACAAGATACAAGTGAATTACAATAACCACTACGTTCCCAGGATCAACTGCGTGAGTGAGAGGATGACTGGGTGTTCGGGAGGTTCGTAGGATGTTGTTGTAAATCATTCGTTTAATTACACTCAGAGAACTGGATAAGTCCAGTAGAATGTATGTATCTCAATTTCATTTGTTTTGTGGCAGCCAGCACTTTTCACTTGATTCGGAACCCTTTGTAAATTATATACACACATACATACATACATGGAAACTTGGCAACAAACTTCAATGAAATATTAATGCATAGTGTAAGCAAAATTACAGAAAAAATCTAAAACTAACAAACACACACAAGCAAAGAAAAACAAATGAAAGAATGAAATGCGCCAAGCGACAATTTCTAATTACAAATTCGCCACAGCATTTAACCCGTTTTTGCCGGACACAGTCGTGCATACGTGGAGATAATTTCCATTCTAACTAACACACACACCTTTCCTCAGGACGAGAACAAACAAAATGGTTCGAGGAAAAAAATAAATGGTGGAGGAAAAAGCTCAGCTTGCAACATTTTATGCTGATCCCTGTCAGGCAACAAAACACACATAATCTTCAAAAAGGAAAACAAGCAAGAGGGTGCGAAAGAGAGGAAGGGAGAGCGTACAGAGAAAGCAAACAAAATATTTAAAACTGAGCAAATGGTTTGGGGGAACCTCGGAGCTTTGTCTTTTTATGTAAAGTGCCGGGGGCCAGGCCAGGCACCAAACATCAACCAATAATGCAGACGCGATTATGTCCAGCAGCCAGGAGCAAAAATAGTTACGGCAAGCAGAAGGAAGGACAACCGAGCTCCAAATGTGAAGTTGACGCCAAAAACGAAAACCCACAGATATAGCAACCAGAAAGAACAAAAAAGATTCCAAAGGAAGCAAAAGCGACAAATAAAATAGACAAAAAATAAACAAAAATTAAAAACAAACAAAAAACGAAAACGATGAAAACGACAAATGGGAAGTGGAAAAATGAAAAGCAACAAGAACAAAAAACGAAAGTGTTGCACAATGGGCGTTGCTCCAAGTCTGACACACACTCACAGGACACACCAACACTATCCCCTGATTTATGTCACTGACGACCACTGGCAGGGCGCAGTGAACTGCACTGGCAGAAATAATTGATTAGAAATCAAGGGCTGATGCCCTGAAAAGTATGCTACAATCGAGAGCATGCCTAATTTCTTCTTTAAAAACTCCCAGTACATAAATCTATGTAGTTGGAAATTCTTTTTAAAATCAAATACTTTGATTCAAAAATAATATGTGAAAGTACTCATAGAACTTAAGAAATATCTAATGTATGGAGTAGCCTCCTCTCGGATGGCTTGCGAAAGATTTGAAATGCAGAAACCAAGTTTTTCTCAACGTGGAGGGACTGCGAGGCTAAAGAAAACATACGATGGAAAAACGGGGAGGACGACATTGAGAACTGAGCTCGCTTTCTCGAGTCGGGGTCGGTTGATGCCACTGACGAGTAACAACGAGCAGCAACGGAAACAAGAAAGATCCTTACATCTTCCACTTCCCTCCTCCCCTGCTAATGGATAGCACGGCGCTCTGCGCAATTCCTTTTCTCGGAGTGTCCTGGCCAATCCTTTCCCGTCCCGTTTGCTCGACTCACTGTGTGCACTTTGGATTTCTTTTTGTTTCCTCGCAGCCATTTCGTTCAGTCACTCGACAGCCAGTCAGCGACATCAGCGCCAAGTCTCCCGTTTCTTGTTGTTGTCGTTGTCTTGGTTGCGTCGAAGGACGTTTTGCAGGCGCACCATAGTCCTCCTAACAAAATTTAATACTTATTGTGCTTCGCTTGCTCGCCGCTGCTGGCATAAAGAAACGCAAACAGAATTTATGTTGTGACATTTTAAATTGCGCAATTTTTATGAAATCCTTTTGCTGCGCCTCGCATATCCTTCTGAAATTTACAGCAACAACTCTTGACTGCAACAAAAATGCGAGCGAATTTTTGTGTGGTGTTCTTTTTTTTTGTGTCTTTTTCTACTGACTATCCATAGATCGAAAAGGTATATCCATACATACATACATACATAGGTCGTACTTTCAGTCTTTGTATCCAAACTGAATAATAATAATAATATCTAAATATTAAGAGCTTAAGATTAACAAACAAACTCTTGCAACCATTTATAAGCAAAATATGAATTATTTGTCAATATATAATTAATAAATGAAATGACAGTTGCCCGACAGTCAGAAGACAAAACCTCCGTCTAGATGCAGGGTATCTTAGTGTCGGCCCAATGACTTGTTTTCACATTTCGTAGTTTGTTTCGTTTCATTTTGTCTGGCCATTTCAAGTGCGAGTCGAAGTCCCTGTTCGAGTGCAAGTGCGGCTCCTAGTCCGAGTGCGAGTCCGAGTTCTGGGCCGCTGTCAGAATGGCGTTTATTTATTTTTATGTTTAGAGAGTCGCCATCGTCCAGAAACCGAAAATGTCCGAGGCCAAAGGCGCACCGTGGTTCTGTGGTGCCCGAGGCAAATTCAAAAAACCCACCATGATTTACGATGATGATGTGTTTTGGAACGCTGCAAGATGCCTGACTCTTATGTCTTGCTCTGGTCCAGCCTGATGTCCTGTCCTGTTCTGCCTTTGATGCAGTTGGTAAGAAGCTCTACATATTTCCACAAATTCTTTCAGTTTTTGGAATTTATTTACACTTGAAATTTTAATACCGATCTGGTAGATTATTTTAGCGAAGTTGCATGGTGCAAAAGTACACCTTTAAAATTTTGTGTATTAAAGCAATGAAAAGTAGGAGAGTAACATTCTGATTCAACCCGGCGATTGATCCATTATTTATGATATATCTATGACCCTCTATTCTACTCTACTCTCTATCTATCTGAGGCTCCACTTAAATTGGGTCGTTAAGGATGCATAATTTAAATTTTAAAAGATTGATGGGTGAATATTACATTATACTTATTTACAACATATTTACCAGATAGTCAAAGACCTATAACGATTTCACTTCAATTACCTTAATAACATTTTTACATTCATTTGAAGAACTCCCCTCTCTGTGTGATTGTATGTATGTAGATGTACATATGTATATCTATGTAGTTAGTGAGGCTACTTTTTGCTGTGCATAAAAATTTATGATTATTGTTTTCACATTTTTCATGTTGGCAATATTAAAAACATTATTTTTCACGCGAATTGGCGTCAATGGATGGATATCGAAGGATGTGGACATGTTCTGTTCGTCTGAGTTTTTATTGAAATTCGCTGATGGAAGAAACAACAAAAAAAAAAAAACAGACAAAAATTGCAGTGCTGGAATCGCATTCAATCCACTCATAACTCAGCTCGGCGCCAGGCTATGCGATGCAAGGACATTGGACACATCGACAACCCATTGTTGAAAGAGGATTCGGACTCGTATTCGGCACAATTGTCAGGCAATAAATCGATGTGTGTAGTGGTTGTAAATTTTTGGCGGATGGCCGATGAAAAAGTGCATATTATGCAATTCGACAATACGCCAAACATGTCGTTCGACCTACGCACTCACCTACCCGCCCAATCGCCCATCTCGCTCCCACCCTTTTGGCAAAAACGGAAACGCGCTGGAACAAGGTCTCTTCTTCTTCTCTCTTCTTTGACTGCTCATCTTCAATGGTTTGGCTGGCCCATGCAACGCTTTGCATATCAATGAAAATGCATACATTTTTTTTTCGAGGATTTTCTCTTGTTGCTTGCATTGCCCAATCCGAATCCTGGCGTCCATCAAGAGGCATAAATCAGTTTGCAGTCTAGGGGAAAAAAACTGGCCACACGCATCCAACCGGATGCTTCAGGTTTGACAAAAAACCCAAAGCTTCCAAAAACTGCAACAAGCAAAAACATCGAAAATCCATAAAAATGCATCATAATTTGTGGACATGGTGTCCATTTTCATGGGTATAGTCCTTTCAACCGAATCTTGGGCATGTAGAACAGGGCGAAATTACCAACAAACAGACAAACATGTCTCCATTTCAGATGGAACGGAAAAGAAAATAAAGCATGCGGATATTCGGTATTTTTTTCAATCATTTATACAACAAAGGCAACACCCTCTGAAGGGAGTCTCTATTTTAATCATGACTAACCCAGACGACTTGACTGCACAGCCAGAAATTCAACAGAGCCCATTCACACTTGCAGTTCGTAAGCTCCATATCAACAGTCAAAGTGACTTTAGTCAATTCCCATCAAATTACGAGCACGTGACCAAACCGAGGATCTGAGCCCATCCTCGAGTACAACCATCCTACAGAGGGCTGTTCCCCAGTTGACACGTGGTCCAGTGCAAATACGTAGTCGTACTCGTAGTCCGCAGCTCCGTGGGCTCGGTTTAATAGATTTGCATTTTCCCAACCATTACTCGAGTGCACATAATCACAGGACGCATCATTCTGCCGGGCCGGTGGATGTTAATTTTTGTTTTTCTTCAACATAAAAACAAAAACGGCCGTAAATTTTACTTTTTTCTCTCCATGAGGTTTACCTAGCCGACATTCCGAGAATCAGTGCAGACGCATTTGAGTGCATTCAAGCGAATGCGCTGTTGGCATGTCATACTTGTATTTATTTACTGAATAATGACCATGGCACGAAAAACCTCTGAGAGGGGCATGAAAAGAAAAGTCCGTCTAGGAATATATGTATAAGGAATTATTTGTATGAACACATACTGTACTTCGATGGCTTTATACCAGGAATGAGTGAGTCATACCTTATTGAGAGGCGGAAATGTGGGGGAATTGAAATTTGGCGATCAAACCTTCTTCTTTGCCTCCCCCGTCTTTTAGCCTTCTTTAATTCCACTACTCAAACAGAGCACTATCATACCGACCCAGAAAAGCGGCAGGTGGCTTCTTAGATTTTACAAAACACGGCAAATATTTGAATGTGGCAAATGTCGGCAATGTTTCTTAATTGTTTCTAATTTCTTTTGTTGACTCTACACCAACAAGCACATCTATCCTAGGTGCCGGCGCGAAAGCAACCTAAGGTAACGCTATCTCCTGTTGACAGACACCCACACACATGCCGACATGACGGGAGCTCGTTACCATGTTGGTTTTTGGTTGCTCACGCAGAGCTTCACATTTTAATTGCCCAAGATTGTGGAGTGGGGATAAAGAATTCTTTGAGCTGCCGCTCCAAGCACGCAGACACAGACTTTATACAATAATGGATTTGCCGAATAATGTACAATATTCATACCTTGTTGATTAAGTTTACGATGACTGTACTACTTACCGTATGGATCTTTTTACTTCTACATTCCATTGCATTCATATTTAATCTCAGGAGAGCTGCAAATGGCAGCATTATTGCTTTTGATAACCATTACATCACTTTATCTTCAAGTTTAATCAGTAAATCTAGCCCAGGTACGCTCATAAATATATATACATATGTACATATTATTTTTTGTTTGAACTTTGACACGCTTCACAAACTCATGGGCTTCCATGTATTTTGTCACAATTCGATGAACAGATAAAACCCCAAATCGATCCAAAATGTTCCACAATGCTGAGCTCTGTATATCAGTTGGTTTCCGATCGTCAAAAGAACATGAATTACTCACGCGTGCTTCGGGCTACCAACATTCTGCTGATTTTGACCGGCTACCAGTTGCATTGGTTCGATAGGAAATCTCGTCGGTTTGAAATCTCCTTAATAGCAGTTGTAAATGTGTTTGTTCTGGGCTGCCTATACGCCGCCTGTTTTGCCCAACATTTTAGGCCATCTTCAATGTTAAAAGTGCTTCACGATGTGTCACCGCTTCTGTATGGCTTAACTCGTGTCCAGCTTATGTTGGGACTAAAGGTATTCGCCTATGCCATTTACTCATCTGCGAGAGCAGTGGTCGGGATCAACTCCTTGATCGAATCTTTTCCAGCAGATGGACGCGCCCTAAACAAAGCAGAAAGTATAGCTTATGGCTTTCTGGGCTCCACCCTCAGTGTTCTCTTTGGATTTGGCGTCTATATAGCCTACAAAATGGATTTCAAGTTGCCCCTTCTACAAGAAGCCATGATAGGCATGGCTCTTTTCCTTCCACACCTGGCTCTAGGAGGATCTGTGCGACTTTACTGCATTCTCGCGTGGCTCTCATGCGTGAGATTAAAGCAACTGAAGAGAGAGGTGGTGGAGGAGTTTAGCACCAACTTGAAGAGAGATGAAGCGGACTCGGCGTCCACATCTTTCAGTATCTCTCAGCCACCGGTTACCCGCTCTAATTCAGATGGCCTGGAATTAAAACGAAGGCAACTGGAATCGCTAAGAAACCGATTTAACTTCTTCTTCAGGGACATGCAATTCTCATTGCTTTTTCTATGCACCATCAATGCGAATTGCTTGCTATCTGGAGCCTACTCCTATGTAAACTTCACAAATAGCTGGCATCTTTTGTTCGAAGAGCGGAAACAACGCATCTTCTATGCGGCTAATGCCTCGATTTATGCTTGTATTGGGTGTGACTACATGTGCCTACTTTTGGCTCAAGTCTTGATGGAAAAAGAGGTAGCTATACCTTATTTGTAACTAAGCATTATTATTAACGCTGCTTTGTTTGATCAGCGACTTGGATTTCTGCAAAAGCTGGAATCAGTCCTTGCCCAACGAAGTTCTTTGCCCAAAAGCATACATTCGCTGGCTAAGGGTATGAAGGAGATACTTTTAAACACATTTCAAACCAAATTCTTTTCGCTTTGGCCCTTCAAAGTAACTAATTTTGTCCTAGTAAGTCCACGATTTAGAAACAAAGCTAAAATTCATTTCAATTTGAGTCTCATTTTTATTTTAGCTGCTTCTGCTTCAGTGTCTAACCATAGCCCTGGTCATCGTCTTTCACTACCTAAACGATGAAATAATACAACTAAAAGAACAACTAGAAAGTATGAATGATGAATAATATGAATTATGAATATTTTATATAAGAGTTTCCTTTCCTATGTTCCGTTCCTCTACTAAATAAATTGGACAAAGAATGTAAAATATTTATTTTCATCGTAGCTTTCTTTCAAGTTTAAGACAAATACTACATTTGTGGTATACAATTATGATTATGAATTCTTATAAACAGCTTAGGCCATTAAAATAGAAATGAGTCAAACGTCGATCCGATGAACTTTGACTCGATTACTGACGACTAAAATTATAATCTTACACCACACCGTTTTAACATTTTCTGCGTGATATTTTAGAATCGATGATGATTTATTTGCTCTGATGCTAGTGAAAAGAATATGACTGCCGTTTTGTTTTTGTTTTCGATAAACTTTGCGCACACATACACATGGTGAGGGAAGGAGCCATTAGAAACAGAGGCATCACAAAGTGTACGCCAAGCAGGCGAATGAGCATAATTCGTGTAAGGAAATCTACATAAAATTTACTGTGTCGCTACCACCAGAAGGCCACCCACACAAACGTATAAACAAAAGTGAACAGGGGCCATGGCCAAACCCATGGCAACTCTGTAGAGATGCTGATGAGCAGATAAATTCATTAGGCAAAACCATGTAATTGTTCCACCAGGACGACGGCGCCGACGACACAACAGCAAGGATAGCAAACAACATCCAAGCGATGCGGCCATTTGGCTCAGCTGGCAATGCAGGCTGGTTGCCTTCTGGCAAGGCAGACGGCGACCACAGATCTTAAGTTTTGCAGGGGAGTTAGGGGTTGGAGTCACGTAGCATGAGCCAGAGCCGACAGAGCGTTACTAAATACAAATTAAACAAATCCATAAATAATGTTTAATAATATTAACAAGGATATTAGCAGAAAGTACTCACACATGCACATAAACCGAAAGGAACTGCCACAGATGCGCTCGCTTATTGCAATCATTGTATAACTTTGTCTTGCCTGTTGTCTGGGACTGCAGTCGGCTTGGTTGGGGTCGGCGTTGTTGTGGTTTATGCCTTGCAGTGCTTCTCCGTCCTCTGCCCACCGCTCACGGATACAAGATGTTCACACAAATTAAATTGATCAATTCCAACGACTTAATTCATAAGGTATTTTTCTTATTAAACGGCTACAGTATGAGATTCTTAAATTTAGATGTGTGTTAGATGTAAGAAAATTCCGAGTTCTGTGATGTGAGACATCAGCATTGTCAAGTTACTGCATATTTCTTCTCTTTGCAATTTGATCTTCAACAAGTAAGAGCTTCATTAACAAGTATTCTTGACGCGACTTTTTAGACCTGCCGCTTTTCCATCCATCCTTTTTTTTGGATTTGCCTGCAGAAGCTCTGGCAGAAGACTTTCTAGACGAAGTTTTTTTTTTGGTTTTGCGACGATTTTTGTTGCATTCGCTAGATGATGAATTATAAGTTGATAAGTCATAGGAAGTCGAAGATGAATCTTTGGAGCTTGAAGAACTGCTGCTTATCAAACGTCTCTTCCGTGGAGCATTTATTACGTTGCGCGCTGAAGCACGTGGCGGGCTAAGAGAGGGTGTTCGGGGTCCCCGGATGTGGCTCCGTTGGCATCGGGTTTTCATTGACTTGGAAGTGAAATACCTGCTCTTACGCTGATGGCTTCGACCGCTAGCTTGAGGATCGCTCGAAGATTCCGAACTTGATATAGAAGAGCTGCTGCTGCTACTACTTCTGCTTCTTCTAGACTTTCTTTTCGAATTACGACTCTTCGATGGCATCCGCTCATCAGCGGCTTTTTGATGATGGTTAGGAAGCAATTTTGGGCTTCTTGATTTTCGAAGTGGCGTCGAGGCACGTGGAATTTTGATTTCCGAGACTGAGGTCGATGGTGTTGGCAGAAGGGTAACGCGCTCCCCAGGGGAACTGGGCTGATTCTGCGGATAATAATATGCACTGTTGTTGAAACTAAAAGTCATTGCTGGTGACTCTTGAAATTTTCGATTTAGAGTAGGAGGAAAATAACCCGCCTTTTGCATCATTTGTTTCACGGATAGCAAATTGCTGTCGAAAGAGTTTTCCAAACTGGTCGTAATATTGGAGGAGTACGCTGCCCACGCTGGGAAAAATAATAATTTAAATCTTGTAAGTACAGACTAGTTAGAAATAATAAAATCCAAAGAACACGCTGGTGAAACCCAAAACCAAAAATACGCAATACTTATGAATACAAAGCTACGTCAAGAAAAATTAAAACAAATAAAGATATGCATGTATTTTTATACCTGGAGAATACACTACGGGCGGGAAAGACACTGGAAGCTCCTTCTTTTCAAACATAACATAGTTGCCATAATCCTTTGAGGTGGGGTGCTCGAAACGGCATTTACTGCCCCAAGTGCAAGCCTTGCGTAGGAAAAAACGACAGATATTTTGTGTGTCGAGAGACGTGGCGGTCGACTTATCGTTTTCATCATCGGCGGAGACCTCGCCATCTTCCAGTTCTTCCTTAACGGATTGATTCGACAGCTCTTCCTTTGCAACGATACCGTATTCACCACATTCCCTGGCATTTTCTTTGACTTCGCTCTTTATAAAAGTCAATCGTTCAGAGTTTTCTGCACATTCGTCAATTTCCTCAACTTTATACATCGTTTCTTGCTCGAGTTCAAAATGTTCTTTTTTAACATTTACATTGTTTTGAGACCCATCTTCATTTAAAGTTGGGTCGTCTTTTATATTTATACTTTGAGCAATTTCCGTGGTATTTTCACTCTTATTTTTATCGGATGATATGATCTCACCCTTAATATTGATTAGAATATCTTTTTTTTTTAATAAAGTTTGCGGTTGTTCCCCATCTTCTCGTTTTGCGTCTTGCACGTTCATATTCAGATTTAAATTTTCCTTAGTAGAAACATCAAGTATATCTGGATGTCCATCTTTTTTGCAGATGGCATCGACTTCATTATTTGAAAATGCCTGCATCTGAAGTTCTTTTCCAGTCGCCAAAGCATGCGTATCATCAACGTACTTTTTCTTTTTATTAGGGGATTTGGATCTCATCATGCTTACATCGTGAGTCAAGTTCTGATTTGTGTTTGATTCAACACACGGCGCCCTCAATTTGGTTGATTTTGTACATGAAACTGCATTGTCATTACTGCAAGATGGCTGCGATGGGCTCCCAATTGGGCATTCTTTTTCTGAAGACGACATATTCATTTGCGGAATTTGCAATGTTGGGCTATTCAGTTAAAAATGTTGGTCACACTGTTAGGAAAACTCACAATAAGATTAAGAATTATTTCAAATTTCTTTACCAATTTTTTTGGGGTTTACCAGATGAAAAAACGTTCTTTGCGAATCATCCTTTAGTGCCAGCAATTTTTTTTGTCAAAGCGAAATCTGTTTAGGGTTGCCACTGTTTCTTTCGATTCGATAAAACTCACAAAACGATTAAAGTGATTTATCAAAATGGTAAATTGTCAGGCCGACAAAAGCCGACCAGGTAAATATTTACTTAAGCTACTCGAGTTTTCAGTGTTGAAAAGTGAAAAAATCGGCTAAAGCTAGATTTTATTTGGCGCGTTGTTTGACCGCCCTGGCAGCCGAATATTGTAATTTGAACTATATTTGTTCTCTAAAATCAAGAAATATTATAAACTCAACAATATTTTCGTTTGTTGATAATAGTGCGAACAAATGTTTTAAAAAGCCCGCGTATTCCAGCATCTGGCAACATCTTGCTCGTGGAATTTTTCTTTTTCGTTTGATACCAAATTTATGTAGTTTAAGCGCGTTTCGGGCCCGAGTAGCTTGAGTAAATATTTCCCCGTAAAGAAGAAAAATGATGACGCAAACTTCAGAAAACGGCTAGATTTATATTTAGTGTTGGTAAACGTTGCCAGAGCGTTCAATTAATTAATAAGATAAACTCGCCAACGTTTTTTCTACAAATCTAGAATTGTACAATTATTACTCCATCTGAAAATCGTCATCATTGAAATCATTTTCGACGTCACGTGTCTCTAGGGCATAATAAGAATCACAGCCATCTCGGTAGTAGCGGATCTTCGTGTGGTGAAAAAGGGGAAATTCCACCACAAATTAAGACACACCGCCAAACTCCACCTTTTATCTTCAAACTTCTTTTTCATGACTATTTCTTTTTTTTTTGACGAATAGCTTAGGAATATTTCGATTACGATAGACACTTGCACTTGTCTCTATAAGAGACTTGCTGGATCTAGCACTTTTAGTCTGCAGGCTCGAAATGTTGGGCAAAAATTTTAAGCAAACTTCGATCGATTCATCATCATATTTAAATTCCCATTGAAATTTGAATTTTCTGGTCAAGAAAAAGTCTTTAATGAGCTGCTAAAAGCGGAGTGCAAATGTTGGGTTGTGCTTTAACTACCCTGCAGTACGCGTCTGCGGAGACTCGAGTTTGCGGGGACATGTCCGCTGTCTTGGGGGACATAGCGGCGACACGCTCATTTGAGTTCCGGCGACATTTAACATTAGATGGCCTAGCAATAAGGACAATCGGGACAACTGAGCGACAAAGTCGACGGTATGTCCGCGGATGGTTTAATTCTGCCGACGTCGGTATAGTCGACGATGCGGCGACATTGTCGACCGGGGACATTTGGTACTGTACCTACGAACATATACACATATAGCCGCGGTGAAATAATAGCACCATAGGAAGTTGCGAAATTCAAAGTACGAAAAGCACGCCCATACCATATATTAACCCCCGTGCTCCACTGTTTTTTTTTGTGTACATTGGTCTGTACTCCTTACTTGGTGGTCTCCGAACGAAAATACGAGATCCTATCCCACAATAGTACGTATGGTTTCAACAGATGCAGAAATTTTGAAATATTTTTTAAGCTCTGTTGCTGGCTTAAACGGCTCTTTCTTGCTCTGTCTTACCAGACGGTTGACGAATATGGCGACGTCCACTTTTGGGACAAATTTCTTGGCGTTACTGATCATTTTGTTGGAACAGCCCAGTATACGACCTATTTCGGCCAATGTTTTGCCTTTTTTTTAATCATTTTTTGGATAACTTTCCTTTTTTCATCACTGCAATGCTATCCGCGACCGATATTAAAATAATAGCTATTATTTTTGTTTTTAAACTATGTTTTTCTTTAAAAAATAACTTTTTCTAAACACGAGAGTTTCTCAATGATAATTTTCGCGCAAATGCTTTTCTTCCATGACAATATATGCTTAGTGCTATTTTTTTCACCGCGCTATTTCGCATTCTCCTTTCGATTGTGCTTTTTTGGTCAAATTTGGTATGTTGCTCGATATTGGCAACGAATATTAGTTTTCCAAATTTATTTTTAATCGCATTAGTTAAAAAGTTGCCGAATACAATCGCAAAAATATCCGCGCAGACTGTGGACTCGTACCACATATGTACCAAATTTGATGGCTCTAGCTCCCATAGTCTCCGAGATCTAGTTATTGATACAAACTCAAGGACGGTTGGACAAGGCTAAATAGATATACATATATATGTATAGGGTCGGAAAAGCTTTTTTCTTAAAATATGGTATTTTCTTTTATTTAAAGAAGAAATAATGAACATTTAATTGCCAGAATGCGTTCTGCTTCGTTCGAATGGTGCGAACGTTTAAACATTTTTATTCATACCTAAATACATACATACTTATATGTAAGTATGTAACCAAAAGACTAGAGAAAAAAAATTAAATATTTGAGAACTAGTTTTTCGATATTGTTTTTTCAAATTCCGGTAATTTTAAAATATTTTGCGTGTCGGCAATATGTTGCTGTGTGTGTGACAGTGTGTAGCTCGTATTCAGCCAGACTGGCTATAGTGTTTAGTGTTTATATCATAACATATCACTAAAACGACAGAAACGATCGTTGGAAACTATTGGATTTTATCAATAACTTCAATAATAGGTGCACAAAACTGACAAATATTAATTTTGATGACATTAGCCTAGAAAATAAGGAAGTTATTGAGAAAAGTCACTGTTGATGACTTTGCCGTTTGTATGGGAACTATATGATATAGTTATCCGATCCGGATATGAACCCGAGATATACAACCCCTGGAATATATACAATTCTACATGGAAAATGTTAGCTCTCTGTAACGGTCTAGGACGAGATTGCATTGATCCAAAAGTAAGGACGGACATGGCTATATGACTATATACATATGTGTATTGCTCGTGCTAATTAGAATATATATACACTTCTGACCAAAGTTAATCTATCATTTTTACTGTCGAAAAGTAAATATATTGCGGATCAAAGTGTTGTTGTGCTATATAAAAGCTATTTTATTAAAACTAAATTGGTTCGATATCATCATAAAGATACCTTAGTACATCATCATATTTAAAGTAGGTATTTAAATTAGGAGTCTACCCGCAGGCAGCAGCATCAGCTCCCGCAAAATTACCCCACTAAATTACCATACATACTCGTTCCAATTCTTATTTCCCTTTCCATTCCAAGCAGAAGACGGGGCGAAAACTAACGGTAACATATCACGGCAACTGGAGGAACGAAACAAAAAAGGCGACAAGTGAGATGCCGAAGACGAGACGAAACCCAAACAAGGAAATTGCGCGAAAAGCGCAAACATCAGCAATGCGGTAAAGCAGCTACGGCATTTGGTTGAAAGATTGAGGCGGCGAAGAGGGTAGAGGTGGAAGGATGTCCCACAGGACTTGTAAATAGCAACAAGGCAAACAAGTTAAAAAGTTTTCCTCTTGTTCGCATTGGCATTTCTTTATGCTGGCCCGGGCCCCAACATAATCGTTTCTCATTTCAATGGTGGTGGGGTACCGGCAGCTACCTCGCACTACCCAGTCCAATCCTCCCCAGCAACACCTCACGCTTACCTTTTGTGCTGGCCCGCAATTTAGTTTTGAGCGTAATTTCTTTTAATAGCGCCAGTCGACAGATAAAATTCACCACGACTCTTTACCCCTGAGAACATGAATGAAGGCAAAAGGTGGTGGGATGAGGGAAGGTCAAGGGGTGAACGTGAATGCTGGCGGATATCGCAAGTAAATTGCTTAATTTTGGCCATGTCTCCGAGGTCTCGGGTTAGGCTTGTTTTTGCTTTTGTTTTATTGGAGAAGGTCTGGCAAGCCCCGGAGTCGAGTAGTGGTTGGAGGTTGACGTTGTCGGCCATGACGATTTCATTTGCATTTTATGATAATTGAACTTCATAAATATGTCACAGCAGCATCTTAAAAGTGCCAGCTGTAAGTACACACACCGTTGGTTCCCTGAGATACAGATGTAGAGTATCTTTGGAATCGGAGCAGGTCGGCGACAGTGGGTAGTTGGTGGCATGTGCTTCATAATTATTTTGAAGTGTCGCCATTAATTTGAAATACTTATGTGCGTATGGGCCTGGACCATAAAGTGCTATACTGAATGTGGATTACGTTTACCTTTTAAATATGCTAAATACATACATACATACCATACAATATATGTAGCTAAAAATGTACATACATATATGTACATACATATGTATGTATCTGTGACATTTCATGACATTTTGTTCTTGTAATAGGAGATATTTATTAGGCAGCCATATTATAAGCATATACACATACATATGTAACTAATGGACTAGTTTAACGGGTCATTAAAATCAGGACATAATCGGACATACTGAGGAATTAGAGTTAACCGTCAACGCATTGAACAAGCTAAACTCAATCTGGGTATAAGCAGGATATATGTGGCCGCAAATCCCAACAGCGTCTTAGGCAAGCGACAATGAATATTAATGAGATGTCATCACTCTTTCGTCAAATTAAAGCACACAGCACAGCGGCCCAGAACGGTGTCGCAGTCGAAGACATCCAACATCCTTGCCGGGCTTGTTGTGCGCACATCCTGCGGTAACTTTTCTAATTGTTGCCAGCACAACACGAATAAATCAGCTATAAAACAGGAAGAGAAGGTTGTAAAGGCGAGAACTAAGACACAAGAGGGGCGAGAAACAAGCTGTGAGTTTCCATGGCCGTGAGGAATTTCGGCTATTTGTTTTGCAGTAGTTAAGTCTTCTATCAAAAGGACAATGGCATGGTGGTTGTTCAAATTATTGTTAGGGTTAGGTGAAGTCAAGTCATTTCAAGGCTAAACCCTTCTGCGAAACGTCACACGTCAGCGCACTATCATCACGCTTGTTTACACGCATAATTATGTGTGCCGGTACCGGATTCCGGGAATAGCGCCGTAGACATATACCTTTCTCCTTACTACCATGCCAGAATACGTCACTCGCACCACATCCCATCACCACCCCCACAGGATATGTATAAGACTCCTTGCGGCTTTTGGTCTGGCCTCAAACGCAATTTAATGCCTCGTGACAGATTTCTCACTTGAACCTAAGATGACGGGCCGTGTCACAATTTGATGCTGATAATATGTTAATGAGGTTTGTTTATTTGATTTATATTCCCCTTGTCATTGGGCGAGGAACCACCAAGAAGGATGGCTGTTGTTTATTCAAATCACAGTCAAGTGGAAGTTAATCGCTTGTGGAACTTAATCTCTGGTAAGAATACTTTTCTGTGAATATCAATATAAGTTAATGTAACGCATCCAAAATGTAAGCGGGTTCCATTATCATGAAAAAAGTATCTACATAGTTTAATTGCAGAATTAAGTTTCACGGCAGAACAGAGCTCAAAATTGACGTTCGAGTTAGTAGTCTTGGGCTTAACATTGGACATGAATAGTAATTATGTGTCTTTTTTTCGATTGGTTAGTGTCGTTTATTTATAAGTTCGTAACAACGATTTAGGACTATGTATTCCGCAACACGAACGGAGCCAAGCGAATGACTGCACAGAGAGCAATAAAGACAACAATATTGGCCTGGACTTCTTCCTTCCCTAGCAGCTCTTCCTCGACTGCCTCAATGGGTCGTGTGCGAAACATGTTGATTGGAACTGCAAAGGAGTTGGCCAACTATTTAAATTGAAGCCTCAATTTGAAAAACCACGTACTTACAAATAAAATTTTAATTTTGTACTTTGACTTCGATTGGGGAAGTGTTATGCTGTGCTGTGTGATTGTAAAGTGATAGCAAATATCGAATTGAATAAGTTGATTTAATGAATTTTGACAGACAAATGATAACTAGCTAGAACTTTGAGTCTAACCCATGCGCCATAAGTTCCGGCAAACTAAAATGTCAAGGCGTACGGTTACGGCACTCGTTTTAACCACAAGCCGTTGAATTTCCGCAGTGGTGTAAAAGTCACTGGGACGATGAGAACGACGAATTATGAGCAGAGGCCACTGAGGCTAGGAGAGCGAAGAGCTGTGAGATCAGCAAAAACAAACTGCAATTCGTCCTCTGGGTATTTTTTGTGTTAATAATAAATAAAGGGGATACGGCAAAGCCACCTTACCTCTTTGCTTACAATTTGGACACTCCGGAGCGCATTTTAATGGACGAATGCAGCCGCACTTGGGTCTCGATCCGAAACCAGGCACACCTTTTTGCCTAGTGCATGTGTGACACCAAGCATCCAACTCGCTTCCATCTACTCCTTGCCGCAGCAGAGCGGTGCCCTTGGACCCCACCACCAGCTTGAAAAACAGCATTTGCTCGTCCATCTTTTGATTTAGCACCGACATAAAAATGATTTATCAGTGACATTAAAATAATGCACACTGTGGCGCATTTTATGTGCGAATGGATTTTCGCGCCTTTTTGTGTTCTTTGCTTGGTTGTTGTTGGTGCACATTTACCCCTAGACTCCGGCGCATCCCCGCCCGGCTCTCTGGCCACTAACTCACCCTCCGCTCCCCTCTGAAATAGCTGGTACGTCCGTCGTGGGGTCTGTCAGTCTTTGTGTGCTGCCGTCAGCCGAATGTTTTACGGCCGAGGTGTTTGTGTTGGTGTGGGGTATTTGTGTGTGTTGGCTAGGCTTGGGCAAGAGCACGGCCCCGGGATCCGAGTTGGGGTTGGGGATAGAAACAGGGACCTGCACCTATCCGAACCTTCTGTGCCGAAGCATCATAAATGTAAACTTTTATGCGATTATCGTGCTCTCTTTCCAGCTGCAATGCTCTGCACTTTTCGCAATGTGCAAAATACACTGAAAGCAATTAAAATACATATGTAGGTACATACATATATGTATGTCTGTGGATATGGTCTGGGTTGTAATGTATGTACATATCTCTTTAATATATCGAAGATACTTTGGAACGCCATGATCACACATCTTTCTAGATTAACAATATCGTATCGCCTTCTCATTTTCTAAATGAAAACGAGAAGCCACTCATATGTACATATGTATAATGAATATTCTTCCAGTGTGTGTGGTTCTGTTTGAAATGTGCCATAATTTGCAACCAGAAATGTGACACAGAAGCAGAAGTAGCCGGCAACTGGGCTGGCTATCAACTGGAACGTTGGCTAGGATGCCACCAAAAATGGACGACAACATATGCCCTGTGCGGGGCCTGGCACTCATTAGAGCGGGCGTCCGACTCTCCGCCCTAGTGCGTGTGTATGTGTTTGTGTGTGTGTGTGTGTGTGTGTGTGTTTAATGAGAACAGTAGCAGAACGGGCGCAGGCGCTGCACTGAGAAACAGGTACCAGTAGCAGGCACATGGACATGACTGCACATCTGCAGCAGCCGCTGATTGCCCAGTCCCAATCGCAATCGCAGTCCCAGGACCAGTCTCACTCTGACGCCAGTTGGCAGAGTCAGCATAATTTCCTGATGCTAAATGCCAAACGCAGGACGAGAACAGGACGAGCAACCATCCAGCCGAACACTTAAGCCCATCCGCCGTTTTGCCATTCGACTGACCGACGAAGCTGGGAAGCCAGCAGAGTAAATGGGTGGAAAGTCGGCACGGGACAAGGACATACATAAGTGTAGTGAGCAGAGTGATGGCCACCTCCTGTTTCTGCTTCTGCTCTCCAGTTGTAGTTGTGGCTGTGGCTCTATGTCATTGTCTCGCGTTGGGGCAAGCACTGGGGCCAGGGCAATTTAGAGAAGCACACACACACACACACACACACCTGTTTTTGGGTAATTTATCTCGAAGAATTATTATTTCAAATATTTTGGAACTGCGGAAAGGGTCTGGTGTGAGGGTGACGCACCGAAATAAAAGGATTTTAAAATGGTCATTTGATATGAATTATGCATGTTGGTGCAATTACAGAGACTCCGCCTCCCTACAACCCCAGCCATGGTTGATGCCTTTGTCTGTCTATGATGCGGTTGTCTAACGCTCAAAAGAGGTGGCCCCAGTTTGATTACTTCCAGCGCTCTATACATCGCCCACATGTAATCGGCCTGGGTCGGAGTCCCATTTCATGTTCATTTCGCGACTTGAACTTCATCGTTTAATAATTAAATCAAATGCTAGACTAATATATTCCCTTAATAGCGAGTAACTCATTTTAGCGTATGGAAAACTGTCCAAGTCATGTGGCCCATTTCTGATTTATGCACCAGCCCAACACCATATGCGGAGGATTACGCAGTGGATAGAGCCCAGTTACGGACAGTCATTGGCAGACGTTGAAATCAATTATGGGTGGCATAATTGTAATCTTGATTCATTTCTGCCAGCTAATAAACAGTTTTCAAATAGATCCGAAGAAACATACTAACACATATAGTATCTGTATATTAAAAACAATATGGGTATTCCAATAATATTTTATATTTTAGATAAAAACTTTTCTATATATACCTCCAGCAAATGGTTTCCTCCCTCCTTTTTCTCCTCTTATTAGTTAATATAGTTATTTTTAAATTTTAAGCAAAGTTTTACTTTTCCCTTCTTATTTTCTTTGCAAGAAATTGTTATTGTTATAACTTTTTTTTTTAATAAGTAAACTTAAATGAATTTACAAAATGAAATTTATATTTCAAGTAGCACTATAGAGATCGATTAGAGACAGTGTCCATAACATATATGTAGTTATATACATATAAAGTAAAAAAAACATTTTTAATTATTTCAATAAAAACATCTGTGTCAACAAACCTTTTGTTTTTCTCTACAAACATGTGCTGTTTTGGTCTTTACTTTTTCAACAAATTTCAGATCGAAGAGCTAAGTAAAGCAAACCGGGCTTTCTTGGATATCTAAATTCGACCAGATTTTTAAGTATACAAATCAAAGGGCAAAGTTGACAAAAAAGATTTGTGTTTTGCTTTTGAAACGCACAAATTGACAAGGGAAAAGTAATCGTAAGATTCTTAATTTAAGTCTTAAGTCCATCCGGACATACATATGTATGTACATATGGGTCTCTTTACCCCTGTGAAATGTCGTACAGCTAGCAAAAATAAAGTGAAGTCAAACTTTCACAAACATTTCATATATCCTACATTATTCAAGAGTTTTTCATTTCTAAATTAAAAAAATTATTCCATAAGCGAACGATCTTTTCGAACCAACGGTGTTTTACGAAAAAGTTAACCTCATATCAACGAACCCTCCAATAACCGAACGAGAACACTCATTTTTGGTCAAAAATACAATTTATGTTGATGAACTTTAAATACTGAATCGGAAGATGAGTTTGAAACAAAAGGTGTAAAAAAACGTTGGGTGAAGTCCCGTGTCCATTACAAATTACACTGATGAAACTTTTCAGAATGTTCGGAGTGTGAAGTTCGATATTATTTTTCTGAATTTGAAAGAAAAGCAAGTGAGTTTGAGACAATCGTTTATAAAAGATTATTTTTAAAGCAATCAAAAATGAACGAATTTTCTTTAAATAAATAAACTTTATTTTTGGCCCCTCCAAATTGCGAATAACTTCCTTTAAAGAACAATTTTGTCGGTTGTATTAGTGTAGTGTAATGAGATACAATAAAAGAATTTTGAATTTAATAAGTGGCCAAGAACGTCAAAAGTAATTAGATATAATATTTTTTAACGATTACATTACTAGTTGTTTTTTTTTCTTTTAATAATTTTTGACATTTGAAAGCAAAGCATAACTATCTCTTTGTAATTTTCATTGGGTAAAACAATTTATTTATGCCATTAAATGTCACCTATATACCTATGAAAAATACATATGTAGCTGTGGCGATTTAAAAATATTTCATGCATTCGAGTCTAAGCCATTGTTCAAAAAAAGGACTTTAAATGAGAAAGATTTGAAGGTCACTAAAGAAAATTTATATATGTATGTGCGGAATGAACCTTTTGCTTAACCAACGAAGCTCAGAATAATCAATGAAAAATCAACAAAAACGTTAAAAATAATTGCAGTAGCGCCAAAAGAACTCTCTTCCCCGCTCAGGCAGCGAAGGGGTGAAGGGTTGCAAAAATTGAAAAAGGAAATGTAAAAATAATCGGCAATAAATTTAGGAAAAGTGTCGAAACCGGCATACACACAGACACACACACACTGGGAGTCGGAATACTGGCAGAAATTCGGCCACGCCAAGAGCTCATAGTTCAACGTCCTGTGCAGGCGATGCCAGAGAAGTATAAGGAGCTAACCGGGGGAATAGGGGAGGCTTAGGACAGGGAGGTCACAAGGTTCGTGGCAACCGCATTTATAATAAATTGAATTGCAATAACTCAACTTCAATCAAAAATCATAATTCATGGAATTTGACAGGCCAGAACCGATTCGAACCCTGATTCTCTAGTTTTTTGTGTCCTTTTGGACTTGCAACTTGCATCCGGCGACGACGACGACGACGCAACCGAAAATTATAAATCTACGATTTGACATGAAGACGCGTGCATGTACATATGCATGTATGTGTTAGTGGGTAAATGTGTATGTGTGTGTGAGCTGAAGTCATGGATTTATAGACGAAGACATAAATACAAGTGGACTCAGATCCAAAGACACTGCAAAACATTGGAAAGTGCGCGTGAGCCGAACACGCTCAAAGCCCATAAATATCCTTGTAGCAACTTCAAAGGGGGAGCATGGAGGAGATGCACATTTTAGGTGAAAATAATCACCGCTTCACATGAAATCATTTTACCCAAACCCCGGACAGTAAATGTGATCGGCTCCAAGGCGGACACTACGGAAAAAAGCGGCCAACAAAACGGCTCTTTAGTGAAATATATCCACAGTACGCTCCCATCAAGGGCAAACAAATCAAAAGAGACAATTTTACTTTGTTCTTATAGAAATCGTTTAAATGATTTTTAGCACTGATTTGTGATGAGGAGGCCACCGATTTAGGTTGGCGAAAAGGATACGACTTGTATGTCTGCTTGAATTTTATATAATGCACTGTTCTATAGTTTAAGGTATGAAAGCACTTACGTACATTGTAAACGCATATAAATAATTCCAAGAGGATGAAAATGTATTTAGCATGAAAAGCCTCATATTCGACGATTTCGATACCCTTTAAAAGGGTGTTTCAAAACTCAACATCATACATCTTTGTAAAGTCTTTATAGTCGTTCAATTTTATCTTCAATGTCGAAGCATTTGGTCATCATATATCCAACTCTACCCAGTGCGGATATTAAGGTGAATACGTTGTGTAGGACATTTATAAGTGTAATGGGCATATCTAGAGTTTAGCATACAGAGTGTTTTAATATAATGTTTTTTGCTCCTGTTTGAATGTTTATTTATATGTAGATTTTTTCTGTATTATTGCAAAAAGGACAAACCAAAAGGGACTAGAAGACAGAAAAAGGTGGCGGATGTTTGTCGCCGGATCTACGAATATTTTGGTCTTCCTTTTTTTTGCGTCCTACCAAGTACACAACACCTTTTATTACTGAGCGAGGAAAAAAAGGATATTCAACAAAAGGTCGCGCGGAAGTAATTTACAATTTTGGATGAACACAAAAATAATAAAAATCATATATAAAAGCAAACAAAACTTGCAGGATCAGGATGTGTCTGGTTGCGACGTAAATTGACAAGATTTATATTCAATTAAAACAAGCGCAGCACATTATCCTTTAGCAGAAGCATCAGCGAAAGCGCTGGTGAGTGGAGAGAGGGAGGGAGGAGGGTGCTGTTTTTATTGGCAGAATTTTATGTTTCTTCGCAATTGACAATAAATCAAAAAGTGGTCGTCACATTTCCACATTTGGGATGGCTTTCCACCCCTAAGCCGCAACCGCACACAGCTTTGATGAATGACGAAGGACATGCACATGTAGAACATACATACATACATACATATATACATATAAACATGCACAATATAAAGCGCAGACCAACAGGACAGGACACGACAGGAGCCCAGACACGCACACCGATTGGCTGCTGGCGATGCACACGTCGACGTGCAATAATTTCATGTGTCCTGACGGGCAATGAGCAGAGGAACAAAAAAAAAAGAAAGTAAAGAAAAGTGAATGAGGCAGAGAAGTGTTGAGGAGGCTGTGCTGCAGTCGCCTCATTGTTGTCCTGGTTATTTATGGCCCATTAAGGCAAGCGGCAATTGCACATGTGTTCTTCGCACTGTGAGACCCCACTAGACCCAAATCTCTCCCAACCCGTCCGCCCATGTGAATCCTATTTGTGTCAGTCTCTCTTCAGCGCGAATTGCTCTCGCCTTTAATTGTTTGCCCAGAATAGCACAAATGTTAATAATTATCCCTTGAGCCCATCCTGAATTCGCCACGGAATAACCGTATCATACGGATAACCTTTTGTCTAATAATCATAAGACATATTTCATTTCAAATCGTGTTTGTCGTTGAATTTATGACGACACTCCGCCCACACATGATACTTCTTTTATTTCCATTTTGGCACGCGGAACACAATTATTGCCAGGCTCCACCCAGTTCACTCCACTGCCTATGTATGACATTCGCATGCTTATTTAATTGCCTGGCCAAAGGCTTCGAATGGAGACATTAGAAAAATCTGTCGCCGGCGACAGGACACACATCGCTAAAAATACGACAGTTATCTCGTTCAATGGGGCTGTAAGGGAACATTGAATTGGTAGGACATAGAGGCATAGAGGGAGTCAGGATGGGAGAAGGTGTGTCTCTAAAGTTAGCATAGGAGCGTACTCACACAAATCGGAATCATGCCAGCATGTGCTCCTTAAGTTTATTGAATTCGGAGCGTAGCATGTTGCAATGGCAAGCAACAACTTGATTAAATGAAAAACTGCAATTCGCTGAGTTTTCATCATAAATTTAAGAGCACAAAAGAGATAATTCGAGATGTGATCCCACCAATTACAACCCGGCACTTAGTATGCCCAAATGCCATTTTCTTTGTCTGCGAAACTTCAAAATCATTGCGAAGTGACAAAATAAATAAGGAAGCATATAAATAAAGTGTAAGTTGCGCCACCGAGGGGACACAAGGATGCCAGGCGCAGGACACTAACTTAGTCTCAGCTTGCATTTTTCTGACTTGCGTGGAAGCAGGACACAAAATTTATGCGACTTCAAATAGAATCCTGCGTTATCCTTGTCAAGTGGACAGTAACGAAGCTAAACAGATTTCCATTAAAATAAAACAAGTGCATTGCATTAGATTGTGGCACTTGAAGGAGCACCACAGAAGCGGATTGAGGTTTAGTTTCAAAAAGAAACCAATTTCACGAGTTTATGAAATTGTAGAATTCGTCATATTATTTAGTGATTGGAATAAACTTGACGATCTTTAACTTGTATATCGAAAATGGCGACTAATCAACCTATAGCAATAAGAAACATTTTCGATTAATAAAATTAGTTACAAATCATCTAAAGGGTGTTTTATTTTTATACAATGTACCCAGAGGGCAAAAGCGTATTCAATATATTCAAATCCGGGGTATCCGGACCCCCATTACAACTTTTAATTACTATAGAAGGGATCGAGCTATGCCGAATCATTCAAAAGCCGGAACCCTATTATTATCTTATTTATTTATTGTGCTCAAAAAAAAAATTTTAAAATAACACCAAAGTATATTTTTGCAAGATAGCTCTTACTAAAGAAATTGTCTTCAATTAATTTCAGATATTAACATGAAAACTTTCTCACAATACACCCATATGAATAAGAGAGTTTGCTAAAGTTTGGACATTTTTGTTAAAACGACGTCTGAGGGCGGGTCGGCCCGGAGAAGTCCATAAAAATATTCGGTACCCAGCCATGGAGTTAATGTCATCAACCAGTCATACTGAAAACTTGGATCTTGTCGTCCTGAGCTCCTTCAACGCCAAATGTTTAATTCTACCAACTGAAAAATGCATAAATACCATTTTAATTAGAAAATTAGCTAAAATATGCAACTCACGTTAATCGCATGACGCTTGCCTTGCCTTTGCTTGCCTTGGCTGCGATTGTCTTTGTTGGGAAATGGTTATTGCTAGAAGGGAGTTGCGGGGCATGGCTCATGCAATATCCAAGAGATGCGACAATAACCGAAAGCCATGGAAGTCCTTTGTCGCTTCTCCATCCTTTGCTTTTCCATCTGTGTACCTCTATACTGACACCCAAAATCATTGCCACTCTGGGGGATTCGAGTTGCTCGCTTCAAGCAATGTTTGTTGCGACAAATGCCGTTATAATTATTTATACCGTAAGCACATTTTATGGTGTCGCAATTTTAAAATGCAATTAGACGCGCGCTCTCTTGTTGCAGAAACCTTGCCAAAAACAAACAGCACGTAAAAGGAATCGGAATAGAAATGGAAATGGAATACAAAATCCGCAGAAAAAGGGAAAATTACTCGTAACGCGAACGGGAACGTACAAATGTAATTCTTAATGGGGTTTTGTCATTTTGCCTAAAATGTTATGCAAGCGTCACCAAAAATTGGCCACTTCACTCGTCTCCTCCCACAAAATGAACCCACCTGAGTCACCTGACTGAAGTTCTCTGGCTTCTTTCAGTACCCTGTAGTGATAACATGGCTCAAGCCTACAAGTTGTATGCATTCATACATGCAAATGGGGATCTGCTCGTATTCGTACAGATTACATCAACCAGACACAGAGTTCCATTTACAAACTTTGAAATAAGTAATTTGCTACTTGGTGCAGGGTATTTCCAAGTTGATGTGAGGACTCGGTGTTCGGCACTGTTATTATTATTTTTTGTCCTTTTTCGTTTGGCTCCTGAGCAACCGCTGTTCCCTGTTCCTAACCCAATCTGAATATCGTCCTAGCGACTGGCGAAACGAATCGAACGAGCAACCACAGCTGTTGTTTGGTTTTGTCGTTTTTATCTGTCATTTAGTTTGAATATTACAAAATATGAGTACGTACGTATTACGTAGAATATGTTGGCTTTTCCTAATTTAGTGAAACCTCCATACATAGACTGCAGCTGTCATTTCATTGCGAATCATAATGAACTAGAATGTTTTGATTGAATTTGCATAAAATTGACTTCACTGCAACCTTAAAGTTTTGTATACAAAACTGTCCTGAATCCAATCGTTATATTCACCTGGATATGAACATCCGAGTACACAGTGAGTTAGTTCTTAATGTGAAACTGAAATTCAATTCAAATATGTAAGTAAATTAAATTGCTTGCTCTCGCATTTATCGGACTGCGGTCGTAAACCATTTGCAGCAATTATCTCGCTAAGTTCGCTCGACGCTTTTGGGGAAATATGCGGCAAATTAATATGGCCAAGTACGAAACCAAACCGGCATCACCACCAAGACAAGGACAGGGACCGCGGCTAGGAACAGCACCAAGACCTGGACAAGACGACTTCGCTCGCAACCCTTCTGTTACTGCCAATGAGTTTTTAAGCACAAGTTTTCCTTAATTTATAACGAGGATTACAATAAACAAACTAATCTAAGGCAATAAACACTAAAAATCCCCCAAAAGTGTTGCCGAGGCACTCCTGGGCATTGGCTTTAGTTGTGTCTCATCTTATAAGTTAAATCGCAAAGCCAATCCTTTCGCCTTTTAAATATGCCATTTCCGTTGCGAGATTATTTTTCGATATCGCATGATTCGAGATGTTTACGAGTGTCCAGTCTCCCAAACGGGTAACATTCGTTTGACCATAGCCCCAGATACAGAGACGGGATACAGACGATAGGCATCGGCAATAAGAGGGTATTGTCAGCATTTGGGTTAATGTCCTTGTGTACGTCCCAAGCATTCGATTTGATCCTTTTTTTCTATTAACAATAAATTTGTACGATTTTGCTTCTTATTTTTTTTGCTGTTGTGTTGTTCTTCAACCGCAAAACCGAAACGAGGTGGTTGGTTGTCGTTGCAGGTCGACTTTTTGGTCTAACACATTTAATATTAGAGGAAAGCTTTCCTTTTAATTACCTAAATGCATCCAATGACAAAGGGTGAGCACGGAACCGATCCTGTATCTATTCAATCCCTCACAGTGACAATGACAGGATGCCCATGACCAATGGCCACGTCGAAGGGAATGGGACGGAGGCAGTAGGATGCGCGTGATGCCCGAAAAGAATGCCATTACAGACAACGGTTACAATAGTTAGTGAAGCCATTAGTTCGGAATGCCAATATGCGACAATCACACAAACGCAAACACAAGCACAAGCATAAACACACTGTCCACCGCAAGTACATAAGTGTATAATTGCAAGTGGAGAAAGGAGATATGGCAAGTAATAACTTTGAACATCTTTCCACTAATGGTCCGCCCGCTCCGGTCACTGTGGGGGAATGGGATTGAATCTGCGTGAGAGTCACGGAAACGAAGCATTGGTAACGACACCAACGAAACAATAACAATAAAACAAAGCCCAAGTCCGAGTAACTGAAAATAATTTCAGGGATATTATTGCTAGTGTCGCGTCCCAAAGCATTGCCATCGTCGTCTACAGATGTCCCAAGTGCGATATGAGAAGGAAAGGACACAAGCACATCAACATAATGTCTACTTTACAATGTGGATAAACTTGCAAAGAAAACAAAATCACATCCATATCGAGTCCCTCACTTCCTCCACACCTGACTGGACTGAACTCAATTGAGCTGGACAAAACTAAATTGAACCACATCCCCTCTTTGCAGTTGGCCACTCGCACGCCACGATGCAATAAGTTACGGCTGCCTCCGCCATTACGACGGGCGTGCCGTACCAGGAGCAGGATCAGCGAGCAAGTAGAGCCGCCGGCTGGCCGGAGACAAATCCGAAATCCATACTCGTAAACAAATGCAACTAATCGCCGTTCATGTTGAACGTGTTCACGGCTAGGCAAACGTAAAATTGTGGCCAGTTTCAATCTCATTCTCCCCTTTTCGGTCGTTTTGTGGGGTGGCGTACCACTCCATTTGGCCAAGCTTGCTGTAGATACCTAGAATGGGAGAGAACATTTGTAAGTTTTTGAAATTTCAATATTTCTTGGTTTGCTTTAAGTGTGCTTGGAGAAAAACGTTCGACCAAGTAAGTTTGACATTCAAAAAAATTAAATCCCCTAGAAAAAATATACGTAGACAAATCAAATTTATTATTTTCCATAAGTTGGTCAATTTAGCTGACGCGATGTCTGACTTAAGCAATATAAAAAAACGAAGGCGACTTATTATTAAAGCCGAAGCTTTGGAGGATGGGGAGATCATCGATAATCAAAGCCCCGAAGTTCAATTGGAGCCATTTAGGGGTGGATTTAATGAACAGCAACTGAGCGACGGTACAGAACGGAATCGATGGCAGAATTTGAATGCGCTATCTCGAGAAAACGAGATTTGTCATGCTAATGTGGGCCAAGACGATTTAAATCGCGATTGGAGCTTCCAATCCCACTTGGACATGAAGTCATCTAAGGAGCCCTATTCGACAGAGGTTGATATAAAACAGCGCTCAAAGGTGCGACGCCTTAGCCTGGACGAGCAGCGTGCTGGGAACCAGCGGGAGAACGCCTTTGGACGCCTGAAAGCAATGCGGTATAATAAATTGATGACGAAGCAAGCCCCAGAAAAGTCAAAGATGAAAATCGAGACACCCCAGCAAGTACCCCTAAGGAAGGTGAAACTGAAGGCAACTGATATCTACTCCGACGATTCGAGCAGCAGTGACTATGAAGTGGCCCAGGAGCATCGTCTGGTCTCTACGCTTAATGAACTTAGGCGGGCTGTGCTGACACGTAGCCAGCTCGAAAGCTTTTTAGACAAACCAATATTCGGGGAAACAATTACAAATTGCTTTGTAAGAGTCAATGTAGGCCTGCCAGGTATTCATATGAATCAGGTTTACCGCATATCGCAGATTGTCGGCTTGGAGCATTCGAAACGAGAGTATCGTCTGGGCTCTCAAAACACGAGTTTTATTTTGAAATTGCGGAACGCCGGACAGTATGTGTACAGTCAAATGGATGTCGTGTCCAATCAGCCAGTGACTCAGCACGAGTTTGATGTGTGGATAGGTGCATGCCAAAGGGAAGCTTGTCCCCTGCCACAACTAGCCATCATTGAGGAGAAGCAGAAAGCTATCAAGGAGGCATCCAATTATTCCTTCACAGAGAGAGAGATCGAGAAAATAATACAGTCAAAGCTAAAAGATGGAAAGAAGAAAGTAAGTACTGCTTGTCAAAAGGTGTGTTTGATCATGGAGCGTGACATGGCCGTCGATTGGAATGACTTAAAGACGGCTAACCGCCTGGAGAAGAAAATCCGAACAATGGAGCAAAACTCAGAACCGGAACGCGAACAACGTGTGCGGCCTATTGGGTCACGGCGCTCTTCCCACTTGCCTAACGTTTTACATACAAAGAAATCTTTAACAGAGCGTCTGCCGAAATCCAATGACATTGATCTGGAACGCTATATGCGGCGAAAATATAAGAAAAGTGCTGTTGTCAGTCGCACCCGCGTCGATGCTGAGGAATGTAATGATGATTCCTCAGTGTCTGTGCCTTCTAAAGAGGGGGACAAGAACGGCGAAGATACTGAAAATTACGAGGAACAAAAAATATTAAATCTTTATGAATTAAATGACTTCGAGGTCTTCCTGGATATCAGCAGTCTACGTAAGTGTGGGAAACAAATGTATAAATTTTTAAATACATACAATAACATTATTTTTTAGCTCCACTTAACATAATCCTTAAGGACATCAAGATTTAAACCTTTGTTTGTGTAATGGCCAATGATAGTGAAGACAAAATACCTATGCCCACAGACACACACGCACTCACATTTGTTCTCTTAGTGGTACCGTATAGATCGTAGGTTCCAATCAGAACGCACTTAAATCCTGTTCGAAAATGGCTCAAAATCCGTTCCCTGGAAAAGCACATATGTATGTATGAATGTTTTCTACAAAAAAGCTAATATTGACAACGATCGCTTATATTAGATTTTCAGTGAACTCCAGGCCGACCTCAACTATGATTCCAAAGTTTTGTAGAGGGGGCACTGACAATCAGCGAAATACTTCGAGCGGAGTAATCATTAATAATACAAACAGAAACTCATTCATAGTCTGCACACTGAACCCTCAACTCGTTTCATATGCCAAGGAGCGTTTGTCTGATAGAATTGGAATCATCATAATTGAGGATTCCCACTTCCCATCTGTCCTTGTTCCATAGGTGACAAGGGCATCCACAATAAAAGAAATGCCATTTACTGATGAGTCATCAACATAATTTTTACGATTTTTGCGCCCCATTCGATGAATAAACAAATAAAAAAAACCAACTCTACTCTGGACCGGACCCTGAACCTAAACCTGAACTTAGACTGGGTCTTCTACTTGGACATGGAGTTTAACTAGTTTGAGCGTGTCACGAAAACATTTCGCATGCATTGACTTTTTATGGCCGAACCTGGATCCAGGCCAAGTGCCGCACACCACAAAGTGAGAGAAAGTAAGAAGGAAAAGAAACGGTACAAGTTGGAGGGAGTATATACATGTATGTGTGTGTGTTTGTGTGTTTGTGTGTGTGTATGTGTGTGAAATCAGACAAATAATGCAAAATCATTTAGTTGAACTCCGGCTGCGACTCCATTGCCAACGTCGAAAGTCATAAAATGCCGCACCGAATGAATTTCTCATCAAGTGGCAAGTTGGCACAATTTCACTTTGCCTTTGATGCTAAGGAGCCGAGCACGGATTGGTCAGGCACTGGCCTTTTCTCCTTCTGTTATTCCTCCTCCCTCTGCTTGGCAATCGCGCGTGACTAACGTAATCAGCTCACGTAACACCCGAATGAGATGAGATGAAATCAGCATACGCTCCAGAGGTCGTACTGCACAAATGTGGAATGTGTGTATCTACAAACGGACATATCTTCCTATTCGAGAGTCGCTCCAAAAGTTTTAGAACACATACTCTTTGTCGCTTTTGCCAATATTTTTCATTGTGACGATTTGGGGAACTACAAGAAAAACAATCGTTTAGAAAACTTCAGCCAATTCAACAATCCATCACATTATGTTTGATTACAAATCGTTCAGAAGTAATAAACGATATTTTTTTTTACGGAAACTTTTAAAACCACTCTCGTGTTTTTATATATATCTATTGCCAAAATAAAGCTCTGCCCATTCGACCAACTGTGGGGCATCATTCACTTCACTCGAAAGCCAAGTTAATGTTTTTGCAGATCCTTAACACGCGATACAAGAAGGTATTGGCCTATAACATTTGATGAGGAAATTTAGTCAGTCTGTTCTCTTGCAGTTTTTCAAACCAACCAGGTATCGAATTTAAAACTCGTGAAAATGGCACGTTCATTTTTATTCCTCATTAGTAATGCCGCATAAAAATGTAAAAGAGGGAAAGGCACAAAAAATTCAATGGGAAAAAATTGAAACATCACGCATAAGTTTCATTCTATTTTGATTTTTATGACTGTTTGCAATACTGTGACATTTCCAAGTCCCACCTGGATCACTTGCTAAATAACCCAAGCCAACGGACGAGCAACAAAGGTCGGGGAAAACACAAGATGGAGTTACTGATTGGGAGGGGTATGGTTGTCCATGGCCCATGTCCCATGTCCATGAGAACTAAAGCGGAGAAAATGCCTATTTACGAGCTTGCATGTTGCTGGACACATGGTAATCATATATTTTGGTCATATCTGTGGCCCATAAAACCAGTGTCCTTATGTGCCTGTCAATGAGTTGTTTCATGACATTTATTTCGCTTGTTCCTCGGTTTGGGGTTGGTCTCTCATTTTGTTACATTTTTTCTTGTCTTTTTTTTCTTTTTTTTGGGCTGAGAGCTGCGTGCAGATGGAAAATATTTTAGTGTCCATTTAATGTCCAATCTAAGATGAGCTCGTAACTTTTGATCGACTAAACGAGCCCGCTCGTAGCAAGGTAGGGTCGTTGTTAAGGGGTGGCATGTAAGGGAAGGGATTCGATTCGATTTTCAGGCTGCAGCACGCAACCTACATCTCTTGGGATAATTCTTTAATTTTCTCACTGATGCCCCCACGCTGACTGATAAGAAGAAGTTATTTGGCAGCTATTTGGTTATTTTATTAGTGGATTTTTTGTCGAGATTAATCTGGCCAACAGTAATAAATATTTAATTAGAATCAAAATTACTTTCCAAAGCTTGCTTCACCTCACCTTAGTGGTTTCACCTGTCCGTCTTGGCCCTAATGAAAAGCATCACGCCCCAGTACTAGACCTTGGCGTAGTTTCTTCTGACACATTCCTCCTCCAAAACACTTCGCAAAAGGTGCTTCGTTAAAAATTCGCCTGCGAATCCATTGCTTGGGGAGCCATTCAGTTTCATATATCCATATTTGAAATCCCCAATTCCCTTTTGACGGACGCTGAGGCGGATAATTTTGATTTAGTCACAGGGTTCAATGGATATGACGATTAAACATTTGTTAAAACTGAAAAATCATGAAATATTGTAGCATCTGGAAGAAAAACAGGCGAGTCGAAACAAATATATATACATATGTAGGTATGTAATAATTTTTAATTTATTTAATTTTAAGGTAAAGAGTTGCAAATATAATAAATTTATCTAATTTACACTGAAATATTTATTGGTACCTTCCATTATTGACCATAAGTAGTGTAGAAAGAGCTAAAAGAAGAGGCAAACTTCTGGGAAATGAATCATTTCTTCCGTTTGCTTGATTTGAAGTGACCAATGTAAGAGGAATGCCATGGAGATTCGTGGATTCTTTCTATCAATTTGGTACTAAAATTTTCTCATCAAGTATACTGAATATCTCTAAATCATTTAGTTTGTACAGGAACCCATAAAACTGCGAGTCCAATGTCGGGACAAAGATTTGCTTTTGGTCTCTACTTCTGCATCCGACTTCTCCTGTTTCTGTTCAAGCAGTTTTCGCTGATTCTCTTTAAATTTTTCAATCGGGTCATCAAACTGACGATAGTAGTGGAGGACCTCCCGCACATCGTCAACCTTGTGCTCAGCAATTAATTGCAGGAAGGCAACTAGATCAAAGAGCTGTACATCATCATCGTTACCAAGCCATCGGGACATGACAAAGGTATTGTCGGGATGCAGCGGTGAAGCCTTTCGATCCCAGTCGACTAGAATCACACGGCTTAGGTTGCGATTAAGGCGATTAAGGTTTTTGATGTGCTGTCCATCTACCAGCTGAGTGGCATCTCGGACCAGCCGATAGCGAATGAAGCCGAACTGATCGAGAGCGTCTAATATGGGAAACGCAGTAGTGCCCTGTTCTGAGGTGTACACACATATCTCATAATGCTTGCTGCATTGCTGCAGAAAGTAATCCACACCAGGACGTTTTTTGAAGCGCCATCCTGTTTGATAGGTCCAGTCGGGATGTACTAACACATCGTTTATCTCAAGAACCAGCGAATAGCGTGGTTGAATGTACGGTGGCTCCAACTCATTTGGCAGCAGCTTGGTGGGCAGTGGCTCCTCTAACATCTTCTGGTAATAATGAAGGGATCGCCACATTCTCTGCAGATACTGCTGTGGGTAAGGAAGTTCGCTAAGCTCGTCCTCAATGGGTTGGCTACGTTGATCTAATTCAGGCTTTCCCAGCTCATATACCGCCCAGAGGATGCAACTACTCAGCGTCCCCAATAAAATTGATCCAAATATCTGTCTTTTCCGCCGAAAGTTTCTACCTAATATTTTTTTAGCTGGTGATTCGGGTGAAGGACGTGATGCATCTGGAGGTTGACTAGAAGCCCGTGGCTCACCGTTAGGCTTAGAGGCGGATCCACTCACGGCTTTTGATGTCTTTTTAGTATTACGGTAGCTGCGCCACCAATTCCTGAAGATTCCGATTCTTTTTATGGACCACGTCTCTCGACCGCGGCGGTTTTTATGCTGCAGCACTTTCATCCATGTGCCACAGTTAACCATGTCTGTAACTTGTATAGTCTTTGATCACAGAAATTTTCAATAAATTTCGATGTTTTCGAGACATGATTTCAATTTATCAATAAATGAGTTAAATGAAGTAAGTAAGTCGTCTCGCCGACTTGGGTATACCATACACCAGGTGAAACAAATATTTAAAATTTCGAAAACCAAATGTATGTCTATTAAATTGTTTTAACATGCCATACCATATGCTATCTCGCTCACTCTCCAAACACACGAGCTAGAGTGCTCGCCACTAGCCTGCGGCCAATTCTGCCCTTATGGATAGCGTAGCAAAATACGTTCATCGTATATTTTGTATGTTTCTAGTCCGATTTCAATCAAATTTGGTAGTTTGATAGAAATAGATAAGATTTATTAGTCTGCCAAATTTGATCGCGATGCTCAAAAAATTGCATGAGCCAATCGGTTTTTTCTAAATTATGGAGGCGGAAGTGGGCGTGGCAACATATTAAAATATATGTATTCTGCGCGCATACTAAGCATACATACTAAATTTGGTGACTTTAGCTTTGTTAGTTTTTGAGAAAATCTTTTTTGTTTAATTTTCGGGGGCGGAAATGGGCGTGGCAAAATTTTTAAATAGTCAATATCTGCGCGTCTATTAAGCTAGCTTACATACCAAATTTAATGTCGGTAGGTTTCATAGTTTTTAAGAAAATCAGAGTTATGTAAATTCCGGGGGCGGAAGGGGGCGTGGCAAAAAGTTGGAACAATTATTTTCTGCGCGCTAACTAATCAAGTATATAACCCAAATTTGATGTCTCTATCTGCCATACTTTTTAAGAAAAACAGTTTTATGTAAATTCCGGGGGCGGAAGGGGGCGTGGCCAAAATTTGAAACAAACTCGATAAGCGTACATACTACACGAGACTGCATACCAAATTTGGTGGCTCTAGCTCTTATAGTCTCCGAGATCTAGGTGTTCATACGGACGGACGGACGGACGGACAGACGGACATGGCTAGATCGACTCGGTTTTTCATCCTGATCAAGAATATATATACTTTGTGGGGTCGGAGATGCTTCCTTCTGCCTGTTACATACATTTTGGCGACTTTAATATACCATTTCACCCTATGGGTGTACGGTATAAAAAGAGAACATACCTATGTAATTAAATCAAGCACAGAAAATCATCTTCCTTGAAAATGTGGTGTACGTTTTTATGCCTGTCAATGAGTTGTTTCATGACATTTATTTCGCTTGTTCCTCGGTTTGGGGTTGGTCTCTCATTTTGTTACATTTTTTCTTGTCTTTTTTTTCTTTTTTTTGGGCTGAGAGCTGCGTGCAGATGGAAAATATTTTAGTGTCCATTTAATGTCCAATCTAAGATGAGCTCGTAACTTTTGATCGACTAAACGAGCCCGCTCGTAGCAAGGTAGGGTCGTTGTTAAGGGGTGGCATGTAAGGGAAGGGATTCGATTCGATTTTCAGGCTGCAGCACGCAACCTACATCTCTTGGGATAATTCTTTAATTTTCTCACTGATGCCCCCACGCTGACTGATAAGAAGAAGTTATTTGGCAGCTATTTGGTTATTTTATTAGTGGATTTTTTGTCGAGATTAATCTGGCCAACAGTAATAAATATTTAATTAGAATCAAAATTACTTTCCAAAGCTTGCTTCACCTCACCTTAGTGGTTTCACCTGTCCGTCTTGGCCCTAATGAAAAGCATCACGCCCCAGTACTAGACCTTGGCGTAGTTTCTTCTGACACATTCCTCCTCCAAAACACTTCGCAAAAGGTGCTTCGTTAAAAATTCGCCTGCGGAGATGCTTCCTTCTGCCTGTTACATACATTTTGGCGACTTTAATATACCATTTCACCCTATGGGTGTACGGTATAAAAAGAGAACATACCTATGTAATTAAATCAAGCACAGAAAATCATCTTCCTTGAAAATGTGGTGTACGTTTTTATACCCTTGCAGAGTGTATTATAAAATTGGTCAGATGTTTGTAACGCACAGAAGGAGACGTTTCCGACCCCATAAAGTATATATATTCTTGATCAGCATGAGAAGCTAAGTCGATATAGCCATGTCCGTCTGTCCGTCTGTCCGTCTGACCGTCTGTCCGTCTGACCGTCTGTCCGTCGGTGCGTACGCGTTTTACTCAGCCATCTTAAGAGCTATCGGGATGAAATTTTTTTTGGGAGCTTTTTTTTACCCGGGTGAGATAAAGTATGAAAATCTTTGGGATCGGACCACTATATCATATAGCTCTAGAAGAAACATTTTTGCAAAAATTGGAGTATCCCCATGAAATTTACCAATATGATAGTAATAGATATAAAATCTCAGATCCAAATTTGAATCTGATCCGATAAATAGAACACAAGTTACAGTCAATATAAATCGGTTCAAACGCTGCCGGCAGCGCTGCTTGCTGCCTACTACTGCCATCATCAAATCAACAGAGCACACGCATACACACACAGACGCAACGCTACATGAACTGTATGTGTATGCGTGCCGTGCTTTGCTTAGAAAATGATGGAAGAAGAAAAACTTGTGGTAAAAAGAGAAATAATATTTTGTTTGTGTATTGATGAATTGAGTTGCAGGGAAAGAAATTTCAAAAAGGAAAAATATTATTGCCAAGTATACTGCAAGGGTATATAAACTTCGGCATAGCCGAAGTTAGCTTCTTTGATATTTTCTTTGAATTTTGAGATTTAATCAGGTTTAGTATTGTTATTGTTCTCCTATAATCTTGCCTCAGCAAAGCAGACAGTGACGAGATTATATTAATTATTTTGGCAAGTGGATCAACATTCTTGACTTATTTAGGTACATTTTTTTAATTTTTTAATATCTCCCTTTTTGATCTTGAAAATGATAAGCACATTTAGATTTTTAGGTTGTGGTTGTTCCTGCGTCCCGGTCGCATTCTGATAGTGAGCCTCCTTGTTTCAGGCGATCATATTTGACACTTATGCAAATTATTTGCTTGAGCTTAATTTCACAAATTGAGCTCCCATTGAGGGCTGGACAATCGTTACTTGGCCTTCCTGTTATTATTTAAATGGCGCATTATCAGTGGCTAGCAGCGGACTGGCCAGTCAGCTTCTCGAAATGTCATAAACAATCAAAATCCATTTAAAATTGTATATGCAATTTGGTCACTGTCTACCTGGGCAGGAGGGGCATGTGGCAGCCAGCTGCCGACAGCATCAACGCCTCGTCAATTTGTGTGGGAGGCGATGAGGAGGTGGAGCACGTTACAGCTTGTCCATTGGCTGTCCCTTTCCTGTATGCCACTTGTCAGCCGTGTCCTGCATCCTGCATGTCTGTATGCATGAGTGTGTGTGTGTGTGTGTCTGTGTGTCCTACGCCTGTGTATCGTTGATATGATAATTGGCATGAGGTAATAATCCACTTGGATACGTTGACAATCGTTTATATCGCAATCAGTGTCATGCCGTCTGCCTTCTGTATGGCTGCTGTTTCTACTGCAAATCCTGTGTGTCCTGGCATAAAGTATAATTTCCCAGCTCCATATTCTCTCTCGTCCTCAACGACAATGGCGATGGCAAAGGCAACAGCAACAGCAACAGCAACAGCAACGTCAACGGCAACGACAACGACAAGGACAACGACGACTGCGACGACGTATTAAATAACAATGAACTGCAATTGCCCAACGACTCTCGTAATTCGTATGTAATGCGTGCAGACGCACAGATTTGAGTAGCACTCGTCTGTCCTGCATATCCTTCTCGCCCCAGATTTCTCGCCATCTGCCCACAGTTTGGTGTCCGTTGTCTGCTTGTTTCTTTGTCACTGTTTTGTTTTATGTGCTTCCAACTGGCAATTGTCCTTCGCATTCCAAATAATTTCTGATTTTGGAATTTAACTCGTTGCCTGTTAAATTTAATCACTTTTTCACATGAAACAAAAAACGAAAGAACGAGCAGGAAAGATGTGAAACGACAACCGAGATCAATTTGGGGGAAGTGGCAAGGCAACACCAATTGCAGTGAGTTTCCCAGCAGTCTCTTCATTCATATTTTTTGCACTATTGATACAATTTTTTAATACAGTGCCAATAATAGCCATATAATAAATCCATTCCCTCGTGAATAGTCCCAGCTAAATATTTAATAGATCTCTAATGTGTATACATATGTATATCTTATCGTAACACTGATATCTTAGGATAGGTTAGACAACATTTTTAGAAAGCTACCATTGGTGTTACAGTGGACCCTCGGTTGACAAGCACAATTCGTTCCACCATCTTGTAAAAATGGAAACTTACTTAATGCGTTCCACTTACACTTATTACATGCCTCAACTGTTATTGAACTGTTATTAAAAGGAACTAATTTAAAATGCATCAAAACTTTTTAAGAACTTCAAAATTTGCCACTATATTTTTAATTCAGCTTTTATTGAGAGTAAATCTAATAACACATTTTAGGCAATATGTATTGAACGGACGGATGTCTGAAATGGATAAAGTGAGTTTGGAAAAATTTTTTTTTCAGGTTTCCCCAGATTTTTTTAGAAATTTTACGTGCAATTGAGGTTTCCATCCTTGTTATTAGCCGTTAACCGAAACTTTTTTTTCCAAAATGTCTTTGTTTGAAATGTTCGTTCAGCGAGGTTCCACCGTATATTATTTGTATAGTAAGATATGTATTTCTTCCATAGGTCTTCGGTAAACTTTGAATGAAAATGAATATCGATAGAACATGCAAAATGTTTATTGACCTGTCATAAAGTATATTTACAATTAAAAGCACTTTGTTTCTGCAAAGTCTAGTTCACCCCTCTCTTCCCTTCTATGGCACAGGTGAAGCCGTATTAGACAACTGAGGACCACATTCAGGAATAAGTATAGTGCCGCCTTCAGTGGAGACCACTTGGAGGGCACTTTCCAATGCAAAAAACGAAACTTGCATGCGCAGAAAGCTTCTGGTCCGCGGTCTAAGGAGGGTCGGAGGGACATCCGGCCGGAACCAACGCGCCACTTTTACGCTTGACCTTCTGCTTAGCCTCTTCAGTATGTGGATGCGTGTCGTAGGGTAGGGCGTATGTGGGGAGATGGTCCTACAAAGGCACACCGAATGGCTGAGCGTGGTTTTTTCTTTATGGGACACCGCTGGCGATGAAAGCATTTCCGCATCCGCCAACCAAACCGAAAGAAGCAGCTCTTGTCCACCCAGCTAGAGTCCACTTTAATCTTTGTTTTGTTTATAATTTACGCGACACAACATCAATTAAGTGCTTGGCCGGAGCCGGAAAAGCGCATACCTGCAGCTGAAAAAAGCTGCCATAAATTCTCGCCCCAAAGTGGCGAATGCTGCCGCACACTCTCACATCGTCCGATGTCCATGTTCCTTTGATTCACTCCCATGGTCTACCAGCTGGGATGTGCTGGCACGTAATAACCAATACCATTTTGTATGCGTAGTTTTTATGTGTCGCACAAATCATTTTACTGAATTCATACTGTACAGTCAAGTTTCTGTTTATTATTTCTCATTATAAACATATAAATATATTATAAATGAACCGTCACTGGTAGGGCTTGTTTTATCTCTCAAGTTCAGTTTCAGTGAGATTTTGATTATTATAATGTCACAAAAGTGTGGGTGAATCTGGTTATTAATGAACCTAACAAAATTCTTAGCAATTGACGTGAAGAAAATCAATATGGCTTATGTTTGCCCGTTAAAAAGTTCTTTACCGAAGCTGCCTAATTGGTATTAACAAAACAATTTATGGGCCAAGTTGGTGTGATTTGTTGAAGTGACATTACGATGCGGTAAACGAGCAAGGAGTACCATGGACAAATGATGGTGAGTGCGCCATAAACTAAAGATTGCAGCCTGGAGATGAAAATGGGTTCTGGTAAGTGAGTGGCGTTTGCAGACGTAATTTGTTACACTAAAAAGGGCCATAAGGACATTATACAGCAGCATAAACAAAACTCCAGACGAACCCTCACACACACACACACACACACAGGTTCGCAGATACACATGTACCATTGGTCCAAGGCTCAGTACCTTTAACAAAAAGAACACATTCGCTTTAAGTTTAGTTCAACAAACGTTAATTAATTAATGTTACCATCAATGAGGGATCAGAGAAAAAAGATTTTTATTTCGAATAAAATCGATTTCGATCGATTTCGATCGATCGATTTTTAATTCTATGAAATATCTTTTTTTTAGATCCAGAATGAGATTTTGAAAGGGACTTTAAAATATAATATTTTTTTTTTGTGATACATAGAATCTTAATAATGCTGAAGTATTTTGCTGCTCGACTTAGGCCATCTTCAAAACTCAATCATAAAGTACATATCATTTGGATTGGAGAGTGATTTTATTGTGGTTTGCTTGACTATTAAGATCGAAGGCCTCAAAAGGAACTGCAAAAGGTTTTACATTAATATTTGTATATTAAAAGATAATTCAATGACTTTGATTTTCGCACTGTTTAGCCAAGAAAAATAAAGTAAGTAAGTCGTCTCGGTATACCAAGGACCAAGTGAACAAATATTAAATTTCAACAACCAAATGTATGTCTATCAAATTCTTTTCTGTGATTATTTGGTAATAAGTTTGGTGGGTAGTTTTACCCACCTCTGTAATAATTAGTAAGACTAACATCTCATTTGATTTCGATAGTAAAAAATTGCGTGAGGTAATCGAGACAAAATTATTAAATAATCATAATCTGCGCGCATACTAAACCAGTCTATGTACCAAATTTGGTTACTTTAACTTTGATAGTTATCGAGAAAATCACTTTTATTTCATTTTTTGAGTCAGAAGTGGGCATGCCAAAATTTTGAAACTAACGAGAGAAGCCAGTATACATACCAAATTTCGTCTATAGTAAAGTCTTTAAAAAAATCGGTTTAATCTAATTTTGGGAGGCGGAAGTGAGCGTGGAAGATTTGAATCAAACTCGATCTTCACCCTATGGGGGCATGGTATAATAATGAGCTAAGAAATCAAACAGCTTATTGTTTGGAATGTAGTTATATGTACTTTACACATATGTATGTATGTAGTTTGCAAACATCTACCTCAAAGACGAGAAGGTCAGTTGGACCCGTTTTTAATGCCAAAACTTTCACCTAGAACGGTCTAAGCCAGAGTCGCAAATAATAACAGATCCGTAAACTTTAGAGTTAGACTCTAAACATAAATAGAATAAATAGTTACAAGTAATAGAACTGAACAATCCCGAACTTAGTGGATCGGGCTAATCTGTGGCACTGCTGTTTACGATAGCTGCTTAAAAAAGATGTCACATTTGGAAGCAGAGTTTTAGACTGGTGGCCTTATATGTGTGTATGTATACAGTTAATTGCTATTTTATGCACAGGACGAGGAACTTTTAAAATTAGTTGATCATAAATTTGCGTTAATTGCTAACAGAGATGCACTCGGGATAAATTTTAGCATTTTGATTTCGAAATTGTACATTCTGGTGCATTTTTGACTAATAACGCAAAATGGTTGCAGTGGGAGCGTGGTGGGGGGAATGGAAGCGCTTGTAGCGGTGGGCAGTCGACAGAGTGGGTCACCGCAGGTACTTCTAATCTCATGTAGCCGCGAATATAAATTGTTGCGTACTTCATTTCGGCCAAAATAATAACATGAGTAATTAATTTAATGTATGCCAGCCACATACAACTGGCAACCAAGCCAGTCGGCGGGACGTTGCGACGGGGTTGGAGGGAAATTGGGCACAGAACATTGCGTAACAAATGAACTAATGTTTATTGCAATTGTCGCGTAAATTACAATGCATTGGCAATGCGAAATCTATGCAGAGGGCAGCAGCTGCACTCAAAATCTGGCAAATGGCTGAAATTATTTTGGCCGCGGTTGCTCCAACTTCGCTCTAAATCTCCTATTGCATGTGATCTAAATTTGAAATGTATTGCATATTTAATTCGGTAACGGTTTCTACCTGTACTCTAGTAGCCTCTACCTGCTGTTGTACATCGAAATCCAGTGCAAACACCAAATTCAACTAGCATCACAAGCTTCGGCCATTAATTTTATTATTTTTATTGTAGTACTTTGCGAATGTCCCTTGAAATAAATTCGTCCTTAGTTTATGGTGCGTGAATAAATGGATGAGTGCAGCAAAACATTCATTTAAATATTTGAGTACCGCACCGTGTAACAAAGGGAATGGAACTTTTGTCCATAACACCTTCAGTTATGGGGGGGATTTAACAAATACTTGGCATCCCACGATAATTCTTGAAAATGTAATACATTTTTAAAACTAAATAGCTAAAGCTGAGCTAATATCAATCAACTTGGTTTGCTGCGCAAACAATTCTATTCTAATAAATTTAGACTCTATGACCAACGGCTTAAAAGGAGACGTATCCATTTTGATAAGATTGTTAAGCTTTAGCTCAGCATTTGAATCAACCGGTGGTTGAGACTGGCAACACAATCGTTTCCTAATGCATCCTTCTTGTCCTTGTTCTGCAGGCCAGTAACTGTTTCAGCGGAAGGATGGCACCGCCGGAAGTATTTCCTTGCCTATCCCAGCATCCTGATGTATGATTACGTTCAAAATACACGCACAAAGCATACGCCAAGCCGAGAAGGACAACAGGACAAGCGGACACGAGAGCTAGGTTTGGGGATTGGTATTAGCCAACGAGGCGCATCTCCCCCATTTACATATTTGCATCCCGAAATTTGCACATGTTCAAATCGAGATTTACGATGCCGAAGTGACATCATTAATCAAGCGCCTGATTGGTGATCCTGTTTCTGTTAATTAATACAATAATGGATTGCGTGGAGACTTTTGGTGAGCCAAAGACGACGATGGCTGCACAGGATTTACGAGCCCACCCAAGGAAGAGTATATTGCGTGTGTGTGTGTGTGTGGAAAGTGCGTTAGGAAAAGGAAAGCAAATAAACCGAAAACCAAAATCAACACGAACAAAAAAATGTGCAACAACATTGATTTAAAATTTACAACAGTGAGCCAAAGGTTGCTCTTACATGACCATATGTTGCATTGATTTATCATTAGAAGCCCATGGCGGTGGCCCAAAATGGAAATCTTTCGCAGCTGCCGCTGCCTTGGACACCAAATAAATTGGCCAAGGACCTGGACTGAACCAAGTGAGGGATATAAGCAGAAGAGAGCAGAATGAGATGCTCTTGTTCAGTTCCAGTTCCGAGCACACACAAATTTCAATTAACAATTTTACCCTTAATTTGGCAAAAACAACAAGGGAGGCTAAAACAAACTAAATTACAATTTGGTTAGAAGCACAACCCCCTCATGCCACACCCACACTCCCTTCCCACATCAATTATGATTATCGTCACGTTTTATGAGACGTTTTCTGGCAACTTTATGACTGCGGCTAGCTTGTCAAGCGCCTAAAAGTATGCATACGTATAATGAATATTGACAAAGGATACTCCTCCGGTACGTTCCTGAAAGGGGAGCAGGTAACTATCTTGGTGCCCTGTCATTAATTCATTAGTGGCACGGCTAGTCAAGTCTTTGGGATTTAGTTAACAGACTTATTTGTCACGTCAGTCGGGGTGTAGCAACAGAGAGACAACTAAAATCAAATAACTGGCATTCGGTTGTAATGGGAACTCCCTCGAAAAACGTAAAGAAAAACCTTCCTAAATCTAAATGTGAGCACAGTTGCTCTTAATTGTCTTACACCAAAAAATACAGAATTGAACACAAGCAGATATTAAAAAGGGGTAATGCCAAAGCATTTCAAGAGACAACCCAAAGCCGCAATTAAATTGCACAACAAACGAAATTTCAATTAGCGGCACTTAGCTCCAGCTGCCATAATCCAAAAGCTTCACGTAGAAAAAATATCTAATAACAACTAAGCGATTTTAGAGAGAAAATTAGCCAAAACATTTGTGGAATGAGTCAAAAAGCAAATGGCTTAAACCGCAAGCATTGGACCAAAAAACAATTTCATTTGCAAATGGTATAGAGTTGCATTTCGGTTTGTGATTGTGTTTCGTTTTTTGGCTTTGGTGTTCTTTTTATTCGGCACCATCCTCTTATGCTGCAATAGAAGTGCCTCCAATTAGGGCTTAGTGATTTCTTGATGTCCCTTCTCTCGTAATTGGCATTGGTACTTAGCTTCTGTTGAAATTGTAATTGCAGATACCCAATTAGATTTCATAATCAACCAGATATTGCATTTTCACAAAATGAAATTTGAATTTCACAACGCAAAAATCATTTTTGTTCTTTTCATACCTCAAGGGTGTTCTTAAGAAGGTTGCAATGATTTGCCCCTAGTATTTTGACTTTTAACCTGAAATGCAAAATCGAACAGTTTATTTACGTGGATCCGAAAACTTGTGGTGGATAGCATATCCATACTATACCATACTTAGAGGATCCAAATAATTAATGAATGGCCAAATCCGTTTACCACAATTTAAAAAGATAAAAGAAAAAATGTATCATAAAAGGCAATGAACGTATTGAGCTGAAAAGGCATTAAAAACATATGATGTTCCCCCATTTCAATCCCTGAATCCAACATCTCAAATATATTGCACTAGTTGCTTGAAAATGTCATGGTATTTCGGTAGTCTTTGAAATTATATAAATTAACAGAGGTTTTTTGTTGGTATATGAATCCCAATACAAATCCTATAACTCTTGGGTCTTTTCTTGAATGCACTGAATGTAGTATTTGGCAAAGCCCAGAAAAAAAATTGAGGCTGAAGTAGGACTTTCTGAAGACTTCTGAGAACATCAAACATTCCATGCCATTAGCCATGCACCCGTAAAGTAAGCATGAGCACTAATGGTCGGCTTCCCCTGTTGGGTTTCTGGTACGAACAGAGTACTTTTGCAGGATTGTCGAACATGCGAAACTTCTTGAAGATAATAATAATTTAGTGTTGTTGAAATGACTTTTGACCATCACACACAATTGATACGGGGACCCAAGCATCCAGGCTTCCACACGTATCGTCATATCCCCTGCCCTTCTCAAACTTGGAATGCAGCTCCGTTGTATGTATGATGGTGCAGGCAGTCAAACTATAGGCTAGAGCAGGCATCTCAAAGAAATAAACAAAAACGGGGGCATGCCGCCAATGCGCCACAAAATCCACACATCCTGGCAAAGGAGAGCCACTTTGCATACATTGCAGACAACTTTCCGTTGGATTCCTTTTGTGGGATTTGTGCAAACTTAAAATGAATTCGTAAAAATTCACTCGTAATAATTTCTCGATTTTTGGTAAATTATTTGATTACACACACGTGTGGAACGGCTTCTACGTCGTCTTCCTGCTCCTTCGCTTGGCAGGGCGTGGGCCATAAAGTAAACTTCATCCTCCCTTCCTGGTGCTTTGTGTTGGTTAGTTGCAGCAGTTGGTGCGCCCGTCTCCTGCGGCCCTGCCCCGATGTGCGCGTTCATTCGCAAAAATGTGCAAAACAAATAAAATAGTTTGTGGCATTGGCTGGAAAATGCAGGAGATCCATTACGGTCTATTATGGGCGTCGTAATGCGCGTGCGAAAAATTCTTAAATTTATTTAACGTATTTAATCGTCTTTAAAATTTATTATTAACACAATTCATTTCACCAGCACGTACCTTTAAAGATGTTATCAATATCTTTAGTTTTTTTAAATATCAGTTTTTGATATTGAATTTGACTATAAGAGGCTTACCTACATATGTAAGTCCCAGCTATTAAAAGAGATTTCTTAGGAACTTTTGTAATTTAATTTGTAAATATTTGAACTTTAAGAATTCTCAGTTGGTACTAGTGGAAACACGCAAAAGAGAGCAAAAACATTTGTTTTCTAAAATGAATTTGTTTATTAACCAAATATTTTTCCGACTAAACAATGTGGAGTCTAGAAAGTTGACTTGTCTCTTTGGAATTAAGTGAAGTTTTGCCTATAAATATTGCCTATTTAAATATGGCGCGGATCAGCTTGCCCGTTTGAGCCAGGAAACAGATTAAACTGAGCAGCACTTGCGCTGTTTTGGTTTCCTCTTCCTTCCGCTTGTTAAATATTCAGGCCTCTTCTCGAAGCAAATAACACGCAGGTCCAGGTCTAGGTCGCCCCTTTCGACTGCAGCTTCTCCCCACGTCATGACAGCCAAAAGCACAAACTTTTCGAATCTTATTTAACAAAAAAATAAAAAAAACTGTTGTGTGGTTTACCATTTTCCTGGCCCACAGCGTCGTGTAACAATTTCCGTATCCTCATAGCCCACGCCGTATTACCCGGCGAGACCCGCCCCTGCCCTGCTACCGTTGGCCTCGTCGCATGCTTTCTGCATTAAATAACTTTCAATTTGAGCCAAGAACTCGCGGCCGTGCCTATTAACCGTATGCCAGTGGTCTTTCCTCCCCCGGGGCACCGGTAAGGTTCAAGAAGAGTCGGCAATTTGTGTACTCCGTTTCCGTTGTGTTTATTAGTTAATTTTGGACTAGCTGCAAATACAACTTACGTTAAATAAAACGCCATGAAACTGTCTAAATTTAACTAATTTGTTTGGAAAAAGAAAACAGCTAAAAGCTCATCAAATTTTGAAGAATGAAATGGAAGTGTAAAATTTGAAATATCAACAATGTAGGGATTTTTTATTCTTGGACTTGGCAAACAGTTGCTGTGGTCGCCAGTTGAACTTTGTTCCGCTGATAAACTGTCAGTGGACACAACATAATACAGCACTAGTTAATCGCTTCATGTAAATCACCTTAAACTTAGTTTATTTAAAATTTTGCAATTATGATGGAAATGAATAGACAATTTGCTTTTATCTTTGCTTCAATGACTGGGAGCGAACACGAATCTATGACCATGTGTCGAGGGCGAATATCTATGTACATAAATGAGGTTGTAGCTAAGAATAAGATTATGGGGACAATCAAGCTCGTTCTAAAGACAAGTCAAGAACTAACGACAATGGCTGCGAGATATCCTGTTTAAGGACGACGCCCCTTATTCGCTCATATTTAGCTTGTCGTCCCGTATAGAAAGTGGCGGTGTCATAAATTAAAACTTAAACTTTTGGAAATGTCAAGTATAAAACGGTAAATCTCCGCACACATACCCATACGTAGTTGCCCCACTCACCCGACCGCCTCTTGGAAATGAATTGCAGCAGAAGGAGCAAAGGATCCCATTGAATGCGCATGTTTTAGTTGCGGCCTGCGTTTTTCGGCATAGACATAGAGAAAGTGTGAGTGTATGCGAGAGGAAAAACTATACAGGACACCAAGAAAAAGCACAACAACAGCAGCAACAATAACTGACGGTAAGAGGACCCCAATGAGGACGGGCCTGCTAGTGTGGGTGGGGCATGGATTTGGGCTTGGGCACGGGCAATGTGGGGCTGGTTGTGACTCCACCCGTTTCACATAAATTTCGGCAAAAGGCAAACTTACAGATTATCCGCATTTAGTTGTAAAGGTTCCCCACAAAATGTGTTGTATTTCATTTTGTGCTCCTCTTTGGAAAAGTTTGTCTGTGGCTGTCGATGATTTACATTTGATTTACTTTCGCTTGGACACTTTTTTCACTACTCTTTGTTTTCTCTTTTTTTTCTTTTAATTTTTGTTTTTCCTTATGAGCAGATTGTGGGCGATTTTTCTAGTGTTGCCCATTTGCAATAAATACTCATGCTTGACCCCCAGGAAAAATTTCTAATTTCTAATCATCATAAAATCTGATTATCATTTACATAACTAAGTAACTCTCTCTAGCAACGAAACTTGACACATTAAGCAGCTGCTTGTAAGAGGGGGCAGAATAAACATTTAAGTGAAATTTATGAAAATTAAAAACCGAAACAACTTTTCGGTCATTTGAAAATTTAATTGATCTCATAAATTCTATTCTTTCCTTAGCCTGCCCATAGCAGTTTGAGTTTCAGGAAAGGTAAGCAACAACAATTTATGTCAATTTTCCATGGTTCATACGACGAATGAACTGTAACCGCGAACATAATCAAATTTCCTTGGCGAAAAAGGGAAAAACATAAGTTCTGCAGCTATTTCCATCCCCACCTTGGTCGTTATGAAAAAAAAGAATGGTCTTTTCTTGTGTGTAGACTCGGAGTATTGCTATCCTTCAATTAGTTTAGAGATATTTCTGAAACTTTTCACATCTTAAGGCCATCCCCTTACAATTCAGACAATTTTAATTTTTCTGTCTAGGAATCCATTTCCATATTTTATGTGCGACAAGTGAAAACTTATAACGTAGTAGCTTGTTATGCCTTATACAATTATTGGTAAAAAGTGGGCAATTAGTGGCAGGAACACGTTGATGTTTTAATTTGGTCGACTAAGCTTTATAACGGTCTAAATTGAAATTGGGCCTAACTTAGGATACGCACACTGATAGTTTTTAAAAGAATGTTGAAGCAGTAAGTTTCCCCCACCTTCGACAATCAACTTTTAATTTACTAATGACGCCTTCACGAGCTGCAGTCTATAGTTTTAGGTTGAAAAGAAAATCCCTTAGTTTTGGTCGCATAACATCCCAGCAAAAAGATGATGAATTTGGACACTCAGTGTGAGTGTGTACGAGTTCAGTAAAGTCACTTGCTGAAAAGTTATCAGGGATTAAAAGAGTTGAAGTAAAAGCGCCTGTGAAATCTGCTTCATTAGAGGAAACATACATAGGAGAGAGCTTTGGACTTGCATTCGAAAGATTGGAATCGGGATCAGGAGGCAGAGTCGTGTATGTGAGTGTGTTGTGTTTACTTACCTTGGGTGAAACTTTTTGAAAATCCTAAAAGGAAATCACTTTAGACGCGTCCAAAGAGATGCCGTAAAGTTTCAACCCTGTCACCATGCCCACGTCGGCCTCCCCTGTTTCATCTTTTACTATACCACATGGCCTAAGTTGTGCCCAAGCAGAGGTAGTGTGAACGATTATGAGAAGACTTCCAAAAAGGCGGTGGCCTTCTTGACAGGAACTCTCTCCCAATCCATGCCTGGATAATATTTTAATGTTGCCCCGTAGAACTTTTGAGACATCTTAATTCCTTTCGAGATAAATCAGAAATAAGTGGCGGGTGGAGCCCCTTCCCTGCATCTATTCGATTTTAAATATGTATTTTTATTTACACAATTTTTGGGGAACTTATGCATTTTTATGTGCTGGCGCTTTGTTCGGTTTATCCTTTCATAAATGTGTCCAACGGCCAACTGATTTATGCCACCGCAAGCTGAACTCCTCCAGACTCCTCTGCTCCACACCATAGCTTTCTGACATCCTGAGCAACAAAATAACAAAACATACAAAAATTCCAGAAAACAACATAAAACCGATTGATTTATTTTGACAATGCTACCATGCAGTGTCTCGACCAACGCCACCAACCCGACCATCCCCCATCAAGCAGCCACTACGGCTGCCATTGTTTGTCGTCCTTCCGACACCGACACCGAAACCGACACAGAAAGGGACGCCAACCTCTTCTCCACATGCTCTGTCCGCATTTCGGACCACCAGCCATCACCCAGTCCAACTAACAATCCAGGACCACCAACAAAAAGTTGTCCTCGTTGTCCGTTTTGTAAAATATTTTATTTGCACATCTTTCTTATTTTAATCCTTCATTGCATTCTGTTTGGTTTGGGTGACTCAAGTCTGGCTCTTCCAGGCAGTTCAGAGGTGGGATCGAGTGGGAATGAGCAACATCAGGGGTGTAAAAATGCGGGTTGCGTATCCTCTGAAAGCCATAAAACACACGTTAATTACCCTCAGGCCACCCCAACCTTAGATATCCCAAATAGAGAGAAAATGTTACTTTGCTGTATGAAGAGGAACTTTGAATTGTTATTCTCATGGATTTGTTATTGACGAAACTATAATTCATAATTTTTTTAATTGGATCGACATAGACCTATAGTTCATAGCACGCACTCGATTTCAAACCGTAGATTTTTGACAGATTTACCAATAAGAGTTGCCGTTCATACCATTAGCTAAAGCGTCAAAAAAAGATTGTAATATTAAATTCGCTTTTCTAAATTCGAATGTCCTTAATTTAGTTTACCCGCATAGGAAGAATAATTACTGCTGGAAGACTGCCCATCTCCACTACGGTAACGAGCAGAGTCATCCATGGGAGAGCTGAGAATATGAGGGAAATAATATTTGAAAGATGTCCCCAAAATTGGCTACTGCAACTCACTATAATCCATTGCGCGCCTGCATCTCCCTGATCCGTTTTCTCTCACGGGCCATACCACGGTATGCCGAGGCACCTGACCCCTGATAGGACGACGGATTTTGTCGGTTCACATTGGTATTATGGGAGCCTTCGGACATATTTTCATAGATTTGATGAGTCTGTCCGAAATTTCCAGAGACGTTTTGGTTTGGCATCTCGGGATTTTGCATAACACTCCAAGGCCTGCCACCGTTAATTTCAGGATAAAAGGATTCGGGTGCTGGCATCTCGACGTTTGCGCATCCAACGAGTTGGGCATATGTTGAATAGTCCATCTCCATATTTGAAAACAAAAATTTGGATAAATTAAGAAAAAATATTTTTTTTCTAAAGAATTGCTGACTGGAGAGAATTTAGAATTTACTGATAAAAGTAAACCACATCTGATGTCACCTGACTGAATTGACAGTAGGCAGAAAAATAAATGAACACTTGATTTACAAAAAACAGTTGTCAAACCAATGACAAACAAAAATGTGATTAACATCAAAAGAGCCCAGTCGACAAATATTAATTCAAAACGCAAATCACTCTCAAAATGGAACGTGGACATAAAGATTTGCGATATAAATTAATTAATAAAATGAGAAATCGTTATCCTCCCCGTGATGCTCGAGAAATAATTAATAAAAAGATTGCCCGTCGCAGGAACAGAAGGCTACAAAACATGGAATCAAACAAACACCATGTTAGTTGGCTTTATGCAAAAGACAAAAAGTTGGTTCGGTGAGTAAAATAAATTGTATATTTGACTGTTGATTTTCAATATCCTCAATTTCCCAGCAACCACGATGACGTCGAAATGTTTGACTTAAGCAAGGGCAGCCTCAGAACTAGAATACCTGAAGGCAGCTCCTTTCAAATTAGCATTAGTAATCTATCTTATGCTGTTACTATCAAGGACGTTCACGATCTCTTCTCCAAGTGTGGCCCAATAATTCATGCCAGCCTAGTTTCACCCGGAAAAGCGGTCGTTGTCTTTGATAAACATTCTGAAGCGGTTGATGCTTGCAAAGCATATAATATGCGTAATTTCGAAAATCGCGTTATGATACTGTCTCTCCATATAATACAAAAGTTATAATAAAAATAAACACAAAACTGGAGAAGCAGATGGCCAGAGGCCATCACCCCCAATGTATCACTATGGGGAACAGTTTTAATACTTAAAGCATTTATTAGGTACATCATCCCAAACATTCCAAAAATTTGTGTTAATTGTGAAAATACAAGAAAAGACTCAGTAATACGAATTTCCAGAGCTATGAGATTGGTAGGACATCTGGCCTTCATTTCCGCCGAGACCCGGCAAGGTATAATAGTCACCCCGACCACCGCTCACACGCTGCTGATCCATAGGTGAACTAAAAAAGAAACCGTGAGGTTTTTTCCAAGGTTTTTTCTTGACACTTACTATAGACCGTTCCGCGAGTTCATCTCTTTCAATGCTTTGCTGTATCTCAAAGGACTGCGATAGCCGGGTCCACCAAATGCTGCCGAACCATTCTGACAATTCCTAGACTCGTCTTGAGGCTGAAGACCATTACCATAGCCGCTTTGGTCGGCATAATATCGGGGTTGTCCACCACCCATTTGAGTAACACCCATTTGGTTGTAGCCCTAGAGAAACTCTTTTACAACCACCTATACCTAACCGAGACTTCTACATACCTCCGCAGGTGATGACATGCCATAACCCTCCATAGACTGGTACTGCATATAACCGTTTCCGTATTCCATTTTTAGTTTTTGTACACTAAAATTTTGAATTTTTGAATAATTTAGAAATTTTTGTTTTTGGAGATCTGTTTAGTCCGAAAACGGAAAGATTAATGAACAACAATCGAGCAGTACAAACGCACAATGCCAGAAATGGGAAAGACATACAAGGCTAAGGTAGTTTGATGGGATCATATAATATTTTTATTTTGTCTCCATTCTCAGCCCACTTGGCAAGCTGCGTATTTAAGTATTATTTCACACGCGCCCAGCTGCATATTTAAATATTTTTTTACTATCCCGCTTCTTGTGTTGAATAACTTTTGGTCGAATTTCTAACCCATTCAAAAGGCTTATCTCATTTGCTTCAGCCAAATAGCGGCCAAAGTTTCTTTTAGCCAAAGGGAAAAATAAAAATCGCCATAATGGAAATCAAAGCGATAACCCCATTGCCCATTCGCCGACCCCTACCCGCCCACCCCCCTCGAATGCATCCGCCCCATTTGCACCAAAGTGCAAAATGAATATGCAAACTGCAGACTGAGAACGTCGCCGAATAATTAAAATCGAGAAGCTACTTGCCGACTCGCCTTCTTTCCTTTACAGGATTAGAGATTGCAGAGCACACTTTACGGCGGACAATTAAGTAGGAGAGGCGACTGCCTCGCGTAATCTGTCTGTCGTAATTATGGCGCTGCGGTGTATTTATCTCTGGCAATTAACGCCAAGCAAGACACGCATATATCACCGATTTAAGTACTGATTCGAACTGAGACCCCCCAAACACCACAAGATTGCAGAATTGTATTACTTAAGTGCTGTATACATATCTTTAATGAAAATTCAAGATGTAAAACAGAAGGAAACGATGGGCATTTTATAAAAACTCGAATACATTGCTTATTCAGATGGATTCTGCACAACAATAATGAAGAAGTTCTCCTCCGGGACGATAACCACCTCATGCTTAGAGGTGCGCAGGCGTAGCGATGTTAATTCATTGGTCATGTCTAGGCTGTGAACCATTTTCGAGGCCTTTGACAAGAGATTGCTGACCAAGGTCGCATAGTGCACAGTCAAATTGTAGTCCATTGTCGTTTTGATGGGTATCGCAAACAAGTCGACAATAATAATCCCAACAACATTGGGATAGTTTTGAAAACGTTTTATTATATCCTCGATTTCCGCTGACATTTTAAATAGTATGTGTGAATATTATGAGATTTTCAAATATGTGTGTAGATACGTATGTATGTTTGTGAATGACGTCCATCTCCCGACGTACGAGGTGAAATTGTAAATCAAAATTTGACACCCGAAAATTAAATGTCAAACTATGTGTTCATTTATGTGGCATAAAATCTACATTACTTTTTCGACTGTTAGGATGTTTAACAACTTTTTCTACTAAAATTTTAATAAATTTTTTTTCTTCAAAAATTCTTTCCAAATTATTGGTTTCTTCTGCAAATCCCGGTTTATTCAATCTTTTATCATGGAATACGCCTTTAATGGACTTCCTAACGATAGTGGTGCCTATCATCAAACGATGGACTACGATGGACACATAAATCAGGACCCTCGAGTAAGTTCCATTTCGATTAAAATTAAAGTTGGTAGCCTAGTTTACGATTGTGCTTTTAATACCATGCCCAGAAGTACACGGGCATCCATCAGGTAGCCGATCACAGTCGTTTCGGATTCCACTATTGGCCACAATCAGGATCTGAGAGGTATGAGTCCGAAAATTATCAATCTAGTGCTACGCTTGGTGGTGCTGGATATCGCAGTCCCTTAAGACATGGGCGTTTCATGAGGGAAATGAACTCGCGAAATGGACTATAGTAAGTTTTATGTAGTCTCAGATCTTTATTATTAATTATAGTGTTGTTTTAGCTCTCCACTGGAACAAAGTGGCAGACGCGGTGGCCCCGAAAATTACCATACTTCTCTGCCCGGCTTTGGAGCATTGGAGACACCCACTTTTAAGCCCGGCAACACAAAGTCCCCATGGTAGTGATCAAGAATTGTAGGAATTATTTGAAATTTTTGTTTTATTAATCTCAGAATTACGAGCATTAAACTACATCTATTTATAAATATTCGTTAAGGCTCTATTTAACAAGACCTATTATCTACCTAGAGCAAACGGATCACTGGAAGACGTTTTTACGTAGTAAATTCCATTTTTTCGCATCGACGGCTCTCCACCCATTTGTGTAGATTGCCTCTGACTTTGGTCGCACTGCCATTTATTCTGGTTTCGTGTGCATGGGGTACCCCAGAATCCGCGAATGGAATTAATGGACTCGGCAAACATCTGATAGGAACGAATGTGCGAACAGCCCAGATAGTAGCAACTGCGCTGATACAATCCATAATTGGGATAAAAGGTGGCACTGCCAGTTGGTCGAAGGAAACCAAAGTTGCCACTAGTGTGTATGGACTCGACGTATTTGGCGTCGGTGGCATCAATGCGAAACTCAGTGCTGCGATGTCTGAACTTCGGACCTGCCGGATCCAATGCGAAAATTGTGTTATACTGCTCAGGATGGAGACGTTTTCCAGCCGCTCCGGCTATCTGGGCACCCAGAGAATGGCCGATCAGGTACATATCATCGTAGTTGGCCTGGAATTGGCGGTTTAGCTCCCGTGTGAATTGAACTAGCTGAGCTCCAAAACTTTCAATTAGCTTTACGACTGAAAAGTAGTTAATGTTAGCAGAATTAGTGCTCCAATCGGTCACTATGACGTTATAGTCGCCCCGTTTTAGATAGGCGTCCTTTAGGTCCCTGTTGAAGGAACCACGAGATTGACTCATCCAACCGTGTATCATAATGCGTGTGGGTAAAGAAGCATTATACCCTGATTGGCTCCACTTTTTCTCATTCATAAAATCCATTTCTCGTCCACATTGAGGAAACTCCCGTTTAAACAAATAGAACTGCATTCGAAGTTGTTGCCGATTTGCAAAGGGATTCAAATTTTTTGCAATCTTCTTAAGGAATGGTAAATCGAGAAATTTTCCTATGCCCTTCGGTTGACTGAGATCGTTGTCACATTTGTTCCACATGCCGTGCTGGGCTTCAGCGTGTTCATCATCCTGAAGAGTAACCAGGATATCATCAGCTTCAGGCTCTTCAGAGAAATCGGATCGTAGTCCGACATCATCGGGCAATCGTTCATGTGGATCTGGTATTAAGTCCATAAACTCATTCATCTCGACATCATAATCGCCCTCTATGCCAATTGCATTAGAGCTGGGCTTACCTTGAGCTGTGAGACAGACATTTGTTTATGTGCTTTTGTTCTTTTATTCCCATTACGAGCTTACCTAGTTGTAAAAACAACAAAAACACGGCAAAACAGCTAACAGTTTGCATACTTTTACTTTACACTAAACTAAAATTATTAGATCAGCTGTGATAACCGAAGAATACTTTCAACTCGAAAGGCTACTACACTCTGTTGATCTTAGCGATCTCGTGTGCGGTTTTATATTGTCTGACATCGAGTTAATCTATTTTTAAAATGCTTATAAAATGCAGTGCTACACACTCGGCAACCTGTGTCTAATCGCTGCAGCATCGGTCAGTTGCATCGGCGGTTTGCGAATTTTAATCAGAGGCTTAGCACAACGACGGAGAGGTGCGTCGAGGTGATCGATGAAATAATTTTATTCCGTTACATAGGCTCTGTTTGTTTATGGGAAACTGAGGCTTTACTTATTAATTAGTTCAACGATCCCCCTCACACAGCCACTGCCATTTTGCCAGCACAATCTCTTTCCCCACTTGTTTAGGCAATACCCATTGAGAAGTAGCCGACTAGACGCACTCGTTTCCCATGTAAAAACTGACAATTCCACCACCTTGCATTTGGCATTACCACATAGTGACGTAGCAGGTCTGTAGTGAGACAAAATGTAGTCACGCTTATGGGAATTTCTCAAAGTCATTGGCCACACTCTTTAAGAATTTTTGGCATTTGATTATCATCTCATTGCTGATAATGTCAATGTCTGTTTTTATGTAGTCAATGGGGAAATATCACAGGTAAAGTGTTTCTGATCTAATAATTAGTTGTTTGCGTTTTGTATTTACACATTGTATACGTCACTTACACTGACATGTTTCTATTTAAGTTAGTTATATTTTCAAACTAGCATAATTATATCTATGCAAGAAAAACTATATTATTTTTGGGCTAGAGTTTGCAACACAATTAAGAGGACCAATCCAACCACATCAAAGGTATTTATTCTTAATCAGCACGATGAAGCGATTTTATCTAATCACATAATTCTGTGTGTATCGCCAGTCTTATTTTATGAATGTAATTTCCTCCTAATCGCTTAAAGCTAGTTCGTTAATAAATCAGGATTCGAATCCAAAGTAATGCGTACAAGCCACAAGAAAGTTCTTGCTGAATCCTTTTGCAAATAGTCTAATAGTTTGCAGTGTGTCATTTAGCACATATTGATATGAGAGTAACATTGATTAATAAAGAATAATAAAAAGTCATGTATCATGTAAAGGTATATTAGTAGGTACAATACGGTTCACGAGATATGTGGGAATATTTTAATAACGTGCCTAAAAAATAGCTTACCGCGATTTTCTGGAAAACGGTGCTTAAGAATAAGCGGATTTCACCATCGGGTTCCTTAATTTCAGCTTATTAGATACGTCTTCAAATCGGAGTTTCACTTTTGGTGTCAATTAGTGCTATTAAAAGCAATAATTATTTTGCTTCCTTTTAAAATATCTTGGGCTATAAACTGTGTTTTTCAAAACTGTTATATGCGGGTGCGGGGCCCCCAAAAGCACGTGAACCATCACGTTTTCTACTCCTGCTACGTGGGTGATTTGGTACTGCATATATGTATATGTATATCCGATGCTGATTTTATATACATATATAGTACATATTGCATATATATGTAAGTTAAAGTTGAGTACATATTGTAATTTGTATAAAAATCCCTTGAACGTTTTCTTATTAATGTAGTCGAACAATTATGTAAATTTTTAGAGTAATAGGTAAAAAGAAATATCTCACGGCAGTTGAAAATGAAGGTATTAAAAAAAATGAAGACATTCAAAAAAGAAAAACTAAACTAAATAATGAAAAAGTATTGTACTGCAATTATATAACGGAAAACATCTTTAAGGATGTTTATTTTATTTTTTTTTTTTTGCTTTTCGAATATCTATTTTCACGATATTAAAAAAGGAATAACACCTTTCTTCATCATAGCGGTGAAAAATTAAGTTATGGTATGGTAACTAACAACTAAGATTAATGCAGAAAACTATAGACATTTTTGAAAAATTCTACTCCTGAGATTAACTTTTATTGAAGTTGTAACAATCTACACAATCCTTTTTTACATACTTATGCCAACTTAAAGACGTTCTGTTTTTCAGTATAAGAGCCAAAACCATTCTTTAAAAAAAAGTAAAAAAAAAAACATTGCTTGTGCTTTTTACGTACATATGTTAATAGACAACTTGAAGTAAAAATATCATTGATTCAGGCAAGATCAATCGTTGATGAAACAAAAGCTGTTTTCCAATCGGTAGCCATTTTGTCCTCGATTAATGTGACTGAAAAACTGTGGCTCATATCAAATTTGGAACAGTCTAAAAGTTAAACACTACTATGTGAAAATCTGGTCCAGCTTTCATAATTATCTTTTTTCCCAATGGACACCATGTGGTAGCCACATTACCATGTTGCAGACAACTACATATGTATATCTTGGTTGTATGCATATATTTGAACAAACTGAGCATAACTTGGTTATTGTCCACCTTGTCTTCAAAAGAGTGCACCTTACCGTCGATTTACACGATTGATTAGAAAAAATTAAATCGAACTAAAAATTGTACCACAGACCATCGTTATTTATTTAATTATAATAATGTAATATTGAAAAATACCCACAATTTCAATTATCAGATATGACATTTCACTTTATATTTTTTTTATTAAAAATTATTTGAAATTAAAAATATTAGAATTCATTAGATTAAGTTTTATAAACATTTCCCTGTTTGATTAGCTGATGTGATAAAAAGAGCTTAAGGTATTTACTTAATTTTTAATAAAGAAATCAGTTATTAGTGTTTGGCTTTGTCTATTGTTTGAGTCTTTATAGACCTCCTCAAATCTAGCAAGACATCTGCTAATATCGCGTTTAAATGCCATAGCGGCTCCACATTTGTATCTGTTTTAAAAAAATGGTCTCAAAATTTGCGGCCCAAATCTAAACCTTCACGAATTGCCTTTGCAGTGAATTGAACAGGTTCAACTTCTTCCTTCCTCCGGAGAGGTATCATCGAGCATTTCAATAAAGTGCACATCATCAAGTGCAGTATCCTCCATAACTTCTCGAAGGTCCGTATCAATAAGATCGTCGAACCCTTCTCCTCCAATTGAATTCGCCATCTCTATTATTCCCGAGCCTTCTAACGCCAATGGCAGTTTTAAATGCTATTGCTGGACAATATTTAGCCATATATTTTTCCAGCAAGCGCTGAGGATGTTCAGGCGCATTATCAATCAATAGAAGCGCTTTAGGTGGTAGCCCCTTTTTTTTTAAGTAGCGCTTAACATCTGGCAGAAAATTATCTTTAAACAACTCATTGAAAACGGCTGAGCTGACCCATGTTTTTTCCAGAGAAATAACCTGTCTCTTTGAACACTTTTCCTTTATTTCTTTGCGCATTGTAGCGTGTCTAAATATTTCCAATATGTGGGACTCCCCGCATTATGGCAAAACCAAAGCTCGTAAATGACTGTTGATCGTTTTTTTGACTCAAAACTAACTTGAGTGTTCATATACATACATAATTTAAAGAAGAGACAGTATTACCAAAAGATTAAATTACTTTAATTTAAAAAAAAACAATTTCCGCCTTACCGTTCAAAAATGAATTCGTGTAAAAAAAAAGTATCCCATTGAGCGATTAACGGGCAAACTGGTTACAATGAATCCGAAGCCATGTTTACCCTTCACAATGTCAATTGCTTTTAAGACGATGGACATGTATTTCCCTTTGTACCTAAAAAAAATCCTAAATTGATTAACTGCATGTATTTGGAGGAAATTGTCAAAATACAAACCAGTGCTAAGATATTCCTATGTATGTACATATGTCGGCTATGTTGTTGTTGACAAATCCAGTGATGAGAATACCGTCGGTACTATCGATATGAAAAACATCGATAATAGTTTCAAACAGAAAATTGTGTAGTGTTATCGCACTTTACCAGTTTCATCGATACCATCGATGGATTTGCCAGCTCTATTATAGTCCTCGTAACAATAACAAAACAAATTGATATTGGAATCAGATCAATAGAATGAGCTTGGACGACGTTGTCTATGTCCTCTGCCTGTTAGGGTGCATTGGAGCCGGAAGCTATATAAGAAGAATTCAAGATGAACAACAGCGAAAACTTATCTCAACTGGTCTGGGAATCATAGTCATTGTAGTCGTTTCTGGCTTCCACAGTTTGCACTGTTTCATTTCACTGGCTTTGGGATCAGCATGTGTTCTTTTGGTAGAGCCCAGGTGAATATAGAGTACAAAACATATATTCATAGGAATCTAATTGATAACCCCTTACCCTACATACATGTACATACATATGTATATCCCGTTTGCCCTTCTAGCAAGTGTCACCTTGTCACGTTTGTTGTCATGTTTGGATATTTGGTTTTCTTCCGACTCTTCGATTTCTATCTAAGCATTCCCGGGCATACGAATATGATTCAAATGTTACTTACACTTAAGGTTAGTTGCATAACAAAAATACACGGTATAGAAGTCTCATTTCTTCTGCGTTCTTAAGGTCTCTGGCATAGCCTTTGAAAAAACGGCTTCTTGGAAGCGACTCATGGCTAGAGACGAACAGACACAAAACGAAAACCGAGATGTGAATAGCGAGACAACTATTGAAATTACAGACTATGATGTGGAACTACAGCAGCTGAGCGCTGCCGAGATTCTGCATTACAGCTTTAATTATATTGGAGTGCTAACGGGTAAAGTATAACCCTAGTTATAAACTGAAAAATCGTTTCTGGCATTGCCTTTTGAGATGATCCGGATCCTGTTATATACTTGTGATCTTGTAGAGTACTTTTCCTGCCCTCTCCAGTGCATGGGGGAGGTGGTTTATTTGATTTGTTATTCTTTTTCAGTTACAAATGATTAAGAATTGGGGCAAACGTGTTTTAATTTCCGGAGTTCAGATCCCTATCTCTCCGACTCGCACCGATGGTTGCCTTTATAAGCATAATGATTATAATTATATTGATATTACAACGGGCAAACTTCGAAAATATGTAGATAATTATATTACGATAGACATGTGCAAGGAAAGTCGTGCTATCATCTTGGCAAGTCAAAGTCCATTCATACGTCGAGTGTCTTGATAGTCATTTATTTATAGGTGTAGATTGTTTTCCAACATATACATACATGACCTACGATATATTTTTAATTAATTTAACTAACCCAGGTAATTTTTTTCAGGTCCATACTATCGCTATAGAACATATCGCGATTATTTCGAGATGCCGTTCAAGCATTATGCCCCAAGCGTTGAGTCCACTATTGAAAAGCTTAAATATGCTGTGTTCTACTGTAGTATTTATCTCACTACCAACTATATTTGGCCTCTTGAAGTGAGACAAAGTCTGAGTACAAGTAAAAACATAAATGAATCATTGGATTGTACTTTTCTAGTATGCCCTAAGTGACGAGTTCTACAATGAGCGATCCTTTGTCTACCGCTTGTTATATGTTTGGCCAGTATTCTTCGTTTTCCGGGCACGCATTTATACAGGTCTCACGCTCAGCGAATGTGTATGCACCATGGCTGGATTCGGCGCTTACCCTGAAGAAGCAGATGCTAGCAATGGCGAAGGACCTCGAAAGCGTTATCAGCATCTAAAAAGAAATGCCGAGAAACTTAGCTACAATTTCACCACTATAGTCAACACTCGAGTGCTCGAAGTGGAAAAGTGTTGGACTTTCCGCGAGGGAATGAAACATTGGAACGTATGTGTTCAGTATTGGCTGGCAGTGAATGTGTACAAGCTTTTCCCCAGTAAAAAGTACAGGTTAGTTTATTGACAAAAATAAGTCATAGTCTACTATTAATTTTAATCGCAATATATTTAACTAATCGCTTATGCTAGAACTGGCGCCACTCTGTTATGTTCAGCCTATTGGCATGGGTTCCGACCGGGACACTATTTCTGCATTATGGGTGCTCCATTCTATGTAGCATTGGAAGATATGTGGCATAAGATAGTGAGAAAGGATGCAACTGGCCTAAGCCGCAATGTGATTGATGTAATTTTCTGGATATTTAAGTGGTTTGCGTTTAGTTACTTGGGCACTGCCTTCCTGTTGTCTTCATTTAGTCGCATTTGGCATTTCTACAACTCGGTCTATCACATTGGATACATAAGCTGGTTGGCAATGATTTTGCTTGGATTGTATCTGACAAACTTAAAGAAAGCAGCAGAACGTAGACAGAAACGAAAACTAGAAACTGAAGCTAGTGGAGATAGGGAATCCACTGCTATCAAGGAAAAAGCCCAATAGGCTTTTTCACAATTGTAAACTCCCATGATTTTGTTATATAAACGGCTTTATTTTTATGACAACTTATTGGTAGTTATTTGTTAAAAGGTATGTCATAAATATATGTCGTATAATTGTAGTTTTCATAGTACACATACTTATTTTGTAAAATATATTTCCATAGTCATGTCCAAAACTGTTACTTGACTTAGGGCTCTTTGATTGACTGCTATTGAATTGGTTTTTCCAAATTTATGAATCGCGATTGTCCACTATAAGGCTTTATATACATACATTCTACTTCCAGTGCCATTACTAAGGTGCGTCTTTCATTATAAGCATTTTAAATAAATGATTAATAAAAATATATATTAAAAAAAAATTACTACGAAATTCATCTAAATTAAATTCAAGAGAATAATGAATCAATCAAATCAATTATTAAAAATGCTGTCAGTTAAATAATTATATGTATACATAAGTGTATCTATATATGTACTAGCAGTCCCACAAGACTTTGTTCTGCTCCTGCAATGTTTTTAATTTCTAATTTCTGTGGCCTCGGGTCAAAACTTGGTATTCCTATTTGACTTAAATATATAGCTTAGAAAGTAAACAATGTCAGACCTATATTTACAAGCGATTTGCAATTGCAATTCCAATGTACAGTGGAATTAGATAAATACCTACTTATACTTCAGTGTATCACCATTCTACATCGATGTGCTCAAAAACTTTGGACAATTTTGGCGAGTAGTCGATTGCCTACAATAACATTGTCCATTTTCCTTGACAACTACCGACCAACCATTGTCTGCAACTGATTGCCAACCATTCAATGGATATCCATAATTTCCCGTGTTGGTCCGCTCTGCCGAAAATGCAGATGCTGCAATTATACATTGATATGCAGAATACAACCGTTTTTCTTTATAATTGATGGCCGAGAATTAAGCCTAAAAACTTAGTTGATTTTAGGCTTGAAGTTAATTAATGCGACAATTACTTTGTATAGCTTATATAGGTCCATCGGTCCATACAGAAGATAAAACGGAAACAATTTTTTATGATTTCGGATATTTAAAATCCTCTTCTGAAACATATGCAATAGCTGACATACAACATATTAATGGTCAGTTAATACATCATTTTTAAAAACCTGTTGTTCGAACCAAATCTATAGTTACCTTAGTCAAAAATATTATTATTATAAGATGGTTTTTTATGATTTCGGATATTTAAAATCCTCTTCTGAAACATATGCAATAGCTGACATAAAACATATTAATGGTCAGTTAATACATCATTTTTAAAAACCTGTTGTTCGAACCAAATCTATAGTTACCTTAGTCAAAAATAGTATTATTATAAGATGGTAAAGCACTAAACTAACCGTTAATATTATTTGGTTAGGACAAAAATTTAAGTACATACCTTGCAACGAAGCGTAAAATGTGCCATATGTCCACATGTATAGGCATAGGTATAATTTTTGTAAGTATTAGATGAGTTTATGTAGGTTGTCTTTACTAATGTAAGACAGATTTATTTAGATAGGCGTTTTAAATGCCAAATATACTTGGATGAAATTGTACAAATTTTAATAGAAAATTCGAAATTCCTAACAATAACGATGCAAGAAATCTATATTCAAATTCGAGGACAATGTTTTGTTTCTTTTAAAGGTAATAACATACGGCTTACTAATAAGAATTTACCAATGTTAAATACTCTCTAATGCTTTAAAGAGCCTTTTGTGTCTAATTTTATATATGCATATTCGATACCAGCTCGAATTTGGTCTAAATTCAATACGTTTCGACTTCAGTTTTAAAAATTTAGTTTCATCATGTGCGGGAGCATGGCAAGAGATTTTCTGTTAAGCGGATAGAGGAGAAGCGAGTGTCATGCCGAGGAAGGCTCATCGGTAACCAGAGATAGTCGACGCTTTACATCCTGCGTGGTATTGTAGGCGCCGCAGTGTGCGCACTTAAGGCCGATGAAGTGGAATTTCGTTTTGGACGTCTGCAAAAGTCAATCAACATAGTTATATATCCTGACTATGAAAGTGAAATTACATACCTTGTGACAATCGTTGCAGAAAATGTGCACACGCTGGTTCTCGTATTTTAGCGACACGGGCATGCGCAAGGCCTGGGCATCCAAATACTCCCAAAGTGCCGTCATATCGATCAGTGAGGTCTGACACGTGGGGCAGGTATAGTGACCAGATGCTAACAATTGATCAAAGCACAACTTGTGGAGCAAATGGCCGCAGTCGGGAATATGGCATGGAATGCGGGAAGTATGAATGTCGCCTAAACATACAGGACAATTAGACCGTGAAATGTTCTCAACGCACTGAAAAATGTCAAACGAGAATTTTATAAGTTACTGTGCATCTGAAGTTTTAATAATGACATATTTGAACAGATATTGTAGAATAAAAATTATAGTTAAAATTATAAAATTTAAATTTTAAAAGAATCGCTTGAAATGTACCGAAGATATAGGTCCAAGATCCGGGCTGAAAACAATGCATAATTTCGGCTGAAAGGTCTAAGGGGAGTTGACATTGATCTTACCAGACCGACAGGCAAACGAACGGATATAAAACCGGTCTATATCTTATGCGTTACACATTACTGACCGAAATTGATCTACTCTTTTTGCAAGGGTATATAAAAACAAGATCTGATTAAGCAGTAAAATTACCGGTTCAATACTATTCAGAGCCTGTTACGGATCCACACCGTTTGCATACTTATTATGTATATATATGTAGATCTGGTTGTAAATTTTTGCCATCTCTTGAAATTCGACAACTGGATTTCCGACCGAAAAATCAAAAGCAATTAGTTTGGCAACCGGTTTACCAATGATTTCGCACTAACTTTAAGCTTACTTTGAATGCTTTCAAATTTCGGAGGTCAGTCTGTGCATAGACCTGTGGATTTAGCCTTACAAACTATTGCATTTTGATGTCAGTGTCAGAATTGGTATATGTATATGTAACAACATTCTATCAATATACTATACATACATATGTACAAATAAAAATAACCACGACGTTTAGGAAAACCCCAGAAAAAAAACAAAAATGGTAATTTTAACGAAAACAAGTACACATTTTCGATTCAAGTTGCTTGGGAATAGTACCTTGACACTATGTATGTATGTATATCAGAATGTTATCTACTCACCCTGTGACCATCAATCTTTAACTGTATCGGCAGACACATGTTGCAAACTTCGCAATGAAAGAAATTGTCAGCTCCGCCAATGCGGCAGATGCCGCATCCATGACAATGAAATTGCTGCTTATCCGCATCGTCGAATAGATTGCAAATGAGGCAAGTGTACTTAAAGAATTCGCATTAGTTTTGATAATGGCAATACGCAGATAAAATATACTTACTTTTCCAAAGCGTACTCCACACTTTTCGCACTGCTCCTGGACTTTTTGTCGTGTGTTGCACTCCGAACAAATTAGTTCTGTGAGCGTCTTGCGATCAAAATGATGCGACGTTTCATTTTCATCGTGGCAAAAACGGCACTTGTAGAATTTACTACAGCAGGGCGTCTAAAAATAGTTAAAGAAAAAATAATTATGTGATGCCACTATAGATATACACATACATATGCATGTATTATTAAACTAACACCTTCAAAGCTTTAATATATAATATCCAAGGAACAGGAAATATAAAATAATATAACACAATTATTTAGCGATACATTAGAACCGAAATGGTCGAAGTCTCAGAATTTTAAATTGAGCTGCTAATGAAAGATTGAGTGAGGGATATGGAAACTGTCAAATAAAAAGGGTATCTTCGTGACGTTGGTAGACACAGAAAACAATTCCATTTGACGCCTTTCCACGTCATCCAGGCATGGCCGATTGACTTAGCGTTACTATAAACCCAATTTCATAGCCATTGCACAATTTCACAATTTTATTCAGTGAATCATAAACCTTAATTAAATTAAGAAGAGAGACATAAGCCCTAAGTCAGAAAAAGGCTATGAGGTAGACCAAAATATTTGAACAACAACGCTTCTCACTCAAAAACGCGTCGGTTCATTAGATCTTCGCTAATTAATTACATGAATTTAATTGTTCCGACCTAAAAGCACATGGAAAAAAAAACACGCTTAGAGAATGGGACTGAAATTTCACAAGTTTTGGACCTCAAGACATTTCTGAGCAATCTCTAGAAACGGTGTGACTCAAAACCATTTCTATTTTGCCTAATGTTAGGCAAAGTTTAAGTCGTGATACCATAATTAGTTTCAAGAAAAGGGACTATCGAGCACTTAATCCATCCACGCTTCAGTAGTGAGTATAACGATTTTATTGAATACACATTATCTTTTATCATTATTAATACGCAGAATATGCATACATACATTGTACTCATGTACATAGTTAATACATAGGTACATACTCTCTCAAAAGGTGTACATACATAAGTTATCATCTTAAGTAGTAGGGTGTTAAACATTGCAAACAAAAGTATGCCCAATCATTCTGTCGTTCTAAAAATGTTCTTAAATGTTATCCAAAATCAATATGCATACTTTGTTTCCATATAAGATGTTGTGTCAAAACTAGTTATTCGGTAGCATTTATCGGTTTCGGAAGACAGACCAGGCCAAGAGAAAGAAGAGGCGAAGAAGAAGAGCATAAATTATTCGATACGACAAAAAAAAACATAAACAAAAATTATTCTGTTAAATGCTGAGCTTAATTAGTAAACATTTGATGATCTATCCACTTTTGTTATAACAGATGTTTTGGAATTAATGTGCAAAAGAGAGAGAATATTAGAGTCCTATAATACACAACAAATTGAATAAAAACTACATTTATCTGGATACAAACAATTACGAAAAGTTTAAACTGTCCACATTGTGCCCCACACTGAACCTAAAACTAAAAATATAAGGTCATTTCATGAATAAAGTCATATTGAATATGCATTCTGAACTTCACCTGATTCAATATTAGCCAGCGAATGGTTCTACATATATAAATAATTACATGCGTGCGCACACAATGCCAAAACCCTCACGATAATGGGTCGAAAAAACTGGGAGTGTGCTACAAAACTTACGTGACATTTCTCCAAAATGACATTTACGAGCGAACACACTATAATTATTTTTTGAGAAAGCCGCGGTATGTGCCAACACTCGCGCCTCTACTTTCAATTTTCCGCACTACACACAATTTACACATGTGTACATGACTATCTACATATATTTAGTCTTGATTACTTCATGATTTTACACAAATATGAGAAATTCAAATTCCAGAAATTGAAATACCTATCTCCATTAATTGATGAAACTATTGTAAATAAGAGTTGAGTTTAAATTGAATCACCATATAAATGAATACATGCAAAATTCTTTCATTCCAATTTTGATAGCATTCGAGTTCTTGTAAGCATAAAAACTATCGGGAGACATAAATAGGTTTATAGATATGTACTTAATAGTTGGCACCTATCAATTCTCAGTGCAATTATGAACTTCAACAAAAGCTCCAAGTCGAAAAAGAAACGATAACAACAATTCAGATTTCAGGAACACAAAATGTAGGTGCTAAAAAGGGCAAACGACGACTTTGCGATACCCTTATTTGAAATGTCTTTAAACATCATGTAACATACGTCTTATGCGAACAACCTACCCCTTTATGTCAAGGGTATGAAAAAGAAAATACCGAAAAGGAATGGCTCATTATTTACCGAGATCAATGGAGAATAGAGGTGTTAAATAGCCACTCACTTCTGCGATTTTGCTGCCAAGTATTATTTCTGTGAGAGAATCGGAGTAATTATAATTTAACCTACCTCAGCAGTTGTTGTTGCCAATTGAACTTAAATTTTACGGCCACAAGTCGAAATAAAAGAATTTTAGCTAATGATGCTGCTTCTGTACGTCTTCGGACAATTGGTAAAACAATTTTTTTTTTTTATTTTTGTTTGTTTAGAATCGCATAAATTTTGTTGAAATGTTTAAATTCCCATTGAAAGTGAACACAAAAATGTGCCATAAACACGACAAAGCTAAAGCAGATGGCTTTACTTGCCACATAAAAGTTCCTGATATATAGACCACCCAAACCCAATCATGGTCCAGAAGTGGTCTCAAGTTCAAAACTTTGGAATAAAATAAAAAGAAACAAACGGAAATCGTAACATAGCATCATGGCGAGCAAAATTAAATGAAAAACTGCTAAAGTAAATTGGATGCATGACATAAAGAGGATCGCTCTCTTTTGCAATACTTTTAATTATTTTGCATTACCCATTGTGTCTGGTTCTGTGTAACAATATTTCTGTAAAAGTAAAGTTTCTTATGGATAGACAAGTGCCAAAATTACATTTTATGAATTTTCGTATACCACACGGTATATTTTCGAAACGATCGTATCACGGTTTTTTATCAACAAATATAAGCCAATGCCTTTAATACCTTAGTTGTAAGGTTTATTTAAATTTCATTATGCCTTTATAACTCAATATTTCAGCAGTATAACGCAGCTTAACGGTCTAAAAGGATTACATGATCTCGCCTCGTTGTGCTGATCAAGAATGCACATGCACGGATCTGGAAAATATTTTCGGCGGGTGTCCTATCAGAAAATTAAATTTTTGGGCCATCATTTTCTAGCGGGACATTTTGATAGTTTTAGGATCCATCAAAATTGCTCGACCACTTCGAAGATTCATAAAATGATTAAAAATATTGATATTTCTGGGGGTGTCCACACACCCCAGACTCCGCCCCTGGATCGGTCCAGGTATCTGCTTACATCTACTATCTAAATTTTAAACAGACAATCTTGAAGACTTTTTAGTTGTAGATTGCTCCTTAAACCACAACATTTTAAAAAGTCGCTTTCAGTACTCTAAAATTCAAGCTTAAATAATTAAACGTCTAAGCCGTCTACAATTTTTATCAAATGTAATGTAAAAGTGGATTTACAGAATTCGCTTTCTTTTGTAAGTTTCATCATGTAAAAAGTGCTTTTTCACAATGCAAACTAAGTCAAAGTTTAAGGCAAACAAAATCAATTCGATTTTTCAAACAGTCATCGATTCGACAACCACAGTCCTAATAATGTCTTTGATTCCAAATCTGAAGTTTTTAAATTACACTACATTACACACATTTTCTGGGCTTGTACCGAAGCAAAACCAATGTGCATCACTTGCATATTGGATTGTGCGGCTAATGGAAGGAGTAATATGTACTTTAAAATACTCGTATAAGAAACTGCATTATGTAATTTCTTTTTCCACTTACCACAAACATGGCTCGACGTTTATAATGTGTGCATCCGAAGCGCAATGACTCTGGTGTCGCATTTGCTATATTATTGGAATCGGAATTGTTATTGCAGTTGACGCTGTTGCCAGTCTCGTTCCCGATGAACCGTGAAAATTGATCATGATGGAGCTGGTGCTGTTGTTGCACCTTAAGCTGCTGATGGGTGGAAGTTAAGCCACAACTGGCATTTAGTTTTTTTGAATCCGGGGCTTGTTGCCCAACATTGCTGCCGTCGCAGTATTGAAGAATCGGTGTGGAGTGCGATTTTCGTAATTTGGCCGACGAGTAGTAAGTGGCGATGGATGATATGGAGGAGGAAGAATGTGCCGCTATAGTGGGCGACATAATAATATATGTCTCTTGTTGTTGTTGTTGCTTTAGATGTTTTTCCTGTGGTATCTCAGTGGCTGTATCTGTAGCTGGAGATGCTGATATCGGACACGGATTGTGACCCTCCGACGAGGTCGTTGTTGCTATTGTCGTTGTCACTGTTGCTGACGCCAAATATGAATTTAAATTGACTTGATTGGGTTCTTTTGTATTGGTAAAAATTTGTATATCAATGTTGTTGTTGTTATTATTGTTGTAGCTGTTGCTCAAGTGTTTGTTGCCGTTGTGGTAGTTTTCATTTAGCGATATTCGCCGCTGCCGTTGTCGATTCTTCATTTTGTTACTGCACTCTCTTCTTCCGTCTCTCTCTCTATCTCAATTTGTTTCTCCGATTTTGTGGGTTGCAGCAGAGAGCAATGGAGTTATTTCTTTAATTCGGCATTGAAATAAATTAGTTTTACGACATTCAAGCCCGCTTCGACAGAACTTCTTTATTTCTCTCGTCGATTTCGTTGTATTTATCTTTGTCTCTTTAATTTTTATTTATAAGGTGTAATCGAGTTTGGTAAATACGAATATCTACATATATACATAAATACGCGATTCTTTAGAAGAAAACATTCTTTTGAAGAGATGTTACGTCTGTTTTAATGAAAAAATTAAAATTACAAAGTTAATTACATACACAATTACGTGTTTGTATTCAATTCAACCTTAAATTAACCAAAACCCACTAAAATTAAATTGAAATTTACTAATTTCTAATAGAGTTCGAGTGATTGGTTTTTCAATTACAATTTTTCCTTCTAACTGTAATAACTGAAATAATTTTTAAAACTGTTTATGTAGGTTTTTCATTGTTTTTCCTAAAAAGTAAATGCACTGGATAACATCTAAATAGTTTTATTTTTTAATAGTTTAGTTTGCTTTTGAATGTTTCATATGTATGCAAATTGTGTTTTATTGCTAACTTTTAAAGTGGACAACCGTGTACAATATACATACACTCATGAATTTTAATGGCTGAATTATAACACTTTTTGCATTGCTGCTCAAGTGAAAAGGGGAAGCATGATTCGCAATGTGTGTGGGACACTGTGCAGCGGAGGAACACTTGTTAACATAGTAATATATGTACATATGTACATATGTATGTACGTATGTTTATGTACATACATATACATATATGTATGTAAGTAGCTCCGACAAGACGACTCTGCGCGCAAGACTTTCGCTTTTTCTCATAGAGAAGTTTGGGTGTGGAGCGAGAAGGGGCTGCCAAGGTTTTTTCCTTTTATTATCATTTGCGGTTTTTTATTTGCATTGAGCTTGGTGGAAAAATCATTGTGCCTATACAGTTTTTCGCAATTATACAAAAGGGAGCAGCAGCGCAGAGCCGAACCGACAATAAATATTGAAACTGTGCAAAAATTAAATACACAATGAGATAAAAAGGCCAGCCACCAGCTCTCAAGTTAAAAACAAAACCCCGAAAAACTTGATTTCGGATCATGTATACGCACTGTCTCACAAACATGACCCGAGGAAACTGGATGCATTTGAGCAACAAAGCAAATGAAAGACATCGTATGTACATATGTTATAATCGTTAGTCAATTTTTAAAAGTTTTCAATGTAAATCCCCCCTCGAAATGTTTCTCTATATGTAAACACAACATATGTACATACATACATACATATATATACATACATACATAACTCGATGAGTTTTACTTGTTTCGGAATTTGTTCAAAATCGAATTTTAATTAATTGTCATCTATGTATGTATGTATATATGTACATATGTATATATATTTTATTTGTTAATTATAACGTATTAGCATTAAAAGACGCGTTTAAAGATAAACACACCGCAAAGATCAGCAGCAGCAATTGTCAATTAAATTAATAGAGCGGCTCAACAACAACGAACGAAATTCACAATCCCATCGCCATTATTCCGCCGTCGCGAGCATCCGCCACGAGTTGAAATTTTGAACTGAGGAGCGCGATCACACATGTCGTCACTTGTTGCTGGCAAACGCTCTCGTCTCTTGCTTGTTTCAGGCAACAACTTTCTCTCCAGCTGATCGGCAAGCAATTCGGCTGGTCGCTACGCTATAAACATTGTCTTTCTCGTCTTGGTGATATTGTGATAATGTGTGTATGTATGTATGATCGTTTTGTTATTAGCTTAGCTTTGAAACAAAATGCAATGAATGAGTGAGTGTTAACTTGAGGAATATATTTCGTTTGATGCTACAATATCTGCTTCTAAAATACAACACTTAATTTTTATTTGAAAAGCAGGTTATGTATGTATATAGAGTACATGTGCATATATAATCATATACTTAACCTGCCTATGAGCCTCTGTGGAGCTTGCAGATCAAGTCGCATTTAAAAGCATAGCCGACTAAACTGCATTAATATAATGATAATAAATATTTTTATGATGGTTATTCCCCTAGACTTTTTCAATTTGAACAAATCGCTCCCTTTTATATTGATCGTAATAGCTATCTACGAATTTGAGACGACCCTGATATTTTAGATTCATAATAGTCTTGACCAATGGCGGATGTTCATTGCCCAATTCCAACCAGAGTTTGCCGCCAGAACGAAGGTAACGACAGGCAAGTTCAAACACCAAACGGGCTACTCGCAAACCATCCGAACCACCATCTAGGGCATTGAGGTTTTCGTATCTACAGTTGAAATTATTATTAATAGATAAGCTGGATTCAATGATATCCTTATTTACTTACACTACAACTTCGGGATGTAGGAACTGAAACTCCTCTGTTTTAACATATGGCGGATTCGATATAATTAAATCATATTTCTTATCCTTAAGTTCATCAGGCATATACTTGTCCTCCTCCATGGTGTGGTTGTATACCTTGAAACGTTCTTGTAGCCCAAGCAATTTTGCATTTTCCCAGGCCAGAGCAGTAGCCGCTTTGCTTCTTTCAATGGCAATGGCGTCCACAAAGGGTAACCTATGTAGTATAGACAACGACATGGCTCCGGAGCCACAACCCACTTCCAGCATGTTTACTTGCTTATCATTTTTATAATTTTCTATAACTAATCTGACAAACTCCTCCGTTTCAGGGCGGGGTATAAACACAGTTGGAGCCGTCTTCAATGTGATATCCATGAAATCCCATTCCCCAATAATGTGCTGTAGTGGCATGCGGGCACATCGAGCTTCCAAGAACCTCTCAAAGTCCGACAACTGAGATGAATTAAACTCGAGTTGAGCAAAGTCATCAGGGACAGTATTCTAGAAGCAATAGATAAAAAACAATTAAAATGCATTTTGTCCCTGCCATTGTTGAGTTTGGAAAATTACGAATTTCTTCTTCAAGACATGCGACACTATGCATTTCAAATTAAAATCGGTGTCTTCAACGCCAGCATCTTTTAATTTCTCTCTCCAACCTTTCAAAGCATTTGTCACCGGTAAATTTCCACTGGCGCTAGTGGTATAATTTCTTTTAAGGGCCAAACGAAGTGTCCTTGTTGTAAACTTAAACATAACTTTATCTTATTTATATAATTTACTTGCACTAAAGAAAACCCTACAGCAATGTTTTCTCAGCTGATGTCAATCGATTGTAAAATATCATTATCGATTATCGATAAAAATACAGAATTGGGTTCAAATACGATATTGGGGTACTCGATATTTATAATATAAATGAACAATATTTTTATTCAGAGATGATTCAAAGTACAACCAGCGAGAAAAAAAAAAGCCGCACTTTAAGGTTGGTACAACTTTTACTTCTCTAGTTCGGGGTTCCCCCAAATGTTATTCTATTCGCTTAACTTTAATTTTTGGGAGTCCCGAGATTGTTTTCTTCACTTTGTGACCAATTTTTGAAGTGACAGTTGCTACAATTTTATTTCACGGAGGTGAACGTTAACAAATCGTGCTTAACGGAAAACAGATGATCATGAAATAGCGCTGAAAACTAATTCAAAAGCGAGGACCCGAGCGCTGCCTCAAAGTTCGACGCAGAAAAGGAGCACGATACTCCGAAAACTGCTGCGTTGCCACTGTGAAGCATTCGCCTTTTGTAATTGTATGGGGAATCATTTCAAAATACAAGACAGAATCACTGATTATGCTGCAAAGGATGGTTAATACAGAAAAGTACAAAGAAATTATTCTCAGTGGACTTGTGCCCAGCTTGGAGTCAGTAATATAGAGGGAAAGGGAACCCATATTCCAGGACGTTTCTGCAACTTGTCATCGGGCGCGTTCTTTTAATGGTTTTTAAAGATTTAGTTTCTGATCATTTTATTCATCAAATTTAGCTTTTCACAAACCACAGGTATCAATTTTAATGGAAGAATTAGGTATAGAGTCCTTGGATTGGCCAGGAAACAGTCCCGACTTCAATCCTGTTGAATAAAGTGGTCCCTTATGAGTGCAAAAATAGGAGAGAAAAAACCAAAATTTAATGCTTAAATTGATGAAAACAAAAGAAAAATTGTGGTTTTAGGCCTAACATAGGAATATCTGGAGGCTTTGTATGATTCCATGTCCAATAGAGTCAAATATGTTATCATGGCCAAAGGTGGTACAACCGAATACTATTAAATGTATAACTTAATTTTTAAATTCAATTTGAATTATTTTGAATGTATTGTAATTTATGTTAGTAACAAATAGCTTAAATAATAAACCAAAAATAGTTAATAGTTTATTTAAAATTTTTGTTCTTTAAGACGGTCAAATTACTGAAAGGTCAGTTATGTTGCGTTATTTGACAAAAAAAAAAATTTAAATAAATAACATATATGTAACACTTCAAAATTTGATGTGAAATTGCTTGAACAGTTTGTAATATTGTGCGGATTTTTTTTCGATCTTAGTATATATACACCATGTGTCTAACTTTTCCCACATTAGAATCTTTTCGAACTTTAATTTTGAATGATGGAATACTTGTTTTACATAAGAGTGATCAATTCCATTCACATGCTTACTCATAAATAATGTTGGCAAAAAATTTTGGATATTGCCAACCATATAACCCGATTGAAAGTTCCGCCCCTACCGATCACAATAAGCCAATGTTTTTACTTTAATGTCGGACTCCTCGTCCGATTGCAATTGGCTGAACTCTTACTCTCGAATTTAAACAGAATATTTTTTACTTCATAATAATGATCATCAGCAAGATCATCGTCAAAAGATGCTTAACGCCCGATCCCATCAATGTGTCCGCTGACCAATCGTATCTTATTGACAGCGTCGTGAATCCTATTCCTGATTTATTTAATTTTTTTGATATATACTTATGTATGTATATTTTGAGCCGCTCTCGATGAGTAAAAGATTTTGGGGCCAGAAGCAGTCTGAGTATCTTTATTTTACAGTTAAGTTAAATCGTTATCTATATAAGGTTTTGGATACTTATCCTTAGTCACAATAATTTTAAATATTGAACCCCAATTTGATAGGGGACCAAACGTTTAAAACGATTCGCTGACAGTAACTTGTACCATCGTCCAAAATGTAAACAATCATAAGTTGTCCAGGCGTTGCTTTTCTAAGAAAAACACTAAGTTGTTTCCTTTTTGGTTTCCCAATGTATCCCTATTGGAGACCGCCTTCAGGAGATTATTTTTACACATTGATGTGGGTTTAGTCTAAAACTAAGTTTTAAACCCATCTCTATTGTTTTTTGTAACTATATGTACATAGTTAAACCATGAAACAATAAGATGATAAGTCGCCCAAATATACGTAACAGTCAGATGTAGGTCTTAGGTGTAAACTTTAAATGCATTTGTAGAGTAGAAATTTAGATATCTATCTGTGTACCTGTCTGATTGACTCAACAAGAGAGCTCGAAATAAAAAAAACATTTCTACAAACGTCGTATGACATATAAAAGCTTCATTTAAATACTATAACGTCTCGGTTGCTCCCTGAATCAAAATAATCTTAAGATACAGTTTTTTTAAGTCCTACTGAGCCTTGCTACACCCGAGCATTTTCTGCACATTTGGAAATAAATGGCGAATGTGCGTAAGGATATTATAAAGTTGATCAGCATAAGCCAAATTGATACACCCATTCTTCTCTGTCCGACCGACTGTATGATCTCCTAAGCCTCGGAGACTACAAAAGCTGAGGTCACCAAATTTAAAGTCTAGACTCGTGCATTATGCAGGCAGATCGAGTTTTTTTTTAAATTCGAGATGATCTTAAGCTTCAGACAAAGATTTAAAATTTATCTCAACAAAGCAAAAATAGCCAAAATTGATCACTTAGGTGTAGATTAAACATTTAAGAAAATGAAACTCATCGGATTTAGTCTATAACTACAGATATGAAATTTATAAATTTACAACGTATTTAAAATTATGTATATATTATATATATTAACATAACGATTGCACAATTATTTACCAAAAACAACAAAACAAAACCAAATTAGAAATTTAAAAACATTTTACAAATTTGATTTAAGTACTGCCGAATTATCGTGGGCTTTTTAAACCCTAATTAATTATTGAGGAATCAAAGAAGAATCTTATATTGCAATCAGAGATGTCCGTGTAGAGGATCCCGCGTGTCCCTCAGATAAACAGGACTTGTAAAGGATTTTCCTTCGACCTGCGAGGCGAGATTCTCTCCGGCATATGTGATGAATGGTGAAATCTCACAGACTTCACCATGAACAAATCCGCCAGCATCTTCAATGTATTTCTTGTGCAGCCGATACAAATCTGCCCGGGCCGTCTTTGGGCAATCTTTGCCTGCCACATCAGCATTCTTCAGAGCACTAAACTCTTCGTCGCGTGGCACTTCCATAGCCACAAACTTTTCTGCAAACTCAAACACATCAAAGACGAATTTCTCAATTTTAATGCCATTTGGCTTATCTGGAGTGAGACGCTTTCCGGCATTGTCAACAAACGGAATCTTCTTTTTGGCAACATGCAGTTTTAACTCTTGTTCAAAGGAGCTCCCAATCTTCTGCAGAAAATGTGCACTAAAAAAGTGATTGCAAATGTTGCCGGCACTAAAGGTTAGTCGTCCATCGGAGTTACGCATCTCTGCAGTTTTTGCCGAGATTTCAGAGTACTCCACCACTTGGTATTTTCCATCAACAATAGCGACAACGCCCACAGCCTCGTTTGGGGCTGCCTTCTCTACCACTTTCGCAGCACAATCGGCCTTCTCCTGTACACAATAGCCAATAAATACGGGGTCAGCCACTTTGATAAGAATATTATCCACGCTATGGGCATGCAAATATAGAACGCCGCGTTTCTGCATATCATCCAAAATTCCTTGCCGCTTCATGGCCCTGTATATACCCCCGTTGCCATCCGGAGCTCGAGCCACACGATGTCGCTCGTCCAAAATGATGCGGCCGTCGTATTCAAAACATGGTAATGAGCCCTGCTCAAAAAGCAAGACATTTTCTGATTTCAGTCCAAAGAAGTTGTTGGCCAAGAAATATTCGTAAGTCGGCTGAACTGTATGCTCTGATGTCATTATGTACCATGTGATATGGCCACGTTTCCCAGTTGCATCCTGAGCCAATTCTTCCAGCTTTAATATACGCTCAGCCTGGATGCGGAAAAGAGTTTTCCGTGACTGTAAGCCCACATCGTACATACCCTTGGGATGATCGAAGCCAAGTCGGGTGCCTGCAGAATAAAAAAAAAAGTTGAATAAGTTGAATTTGAAACAAAGAACCTCATTTCAAAATTAGGTTGAAAAATGTAAATTTGCTCCACTCTTGTAAATAATTTAGTCAAAAATCTTATCACAGGGAATTGTTAAAATAAAATCTATAACTGATTGCTTAATACCTGAAAAAAATGTATGAAGATCACCGATAATTTTAAAACACCCGTTTTCGTGAAACGAGTTTTGAGTTTTAAAGATTTGTTACTCACACTCTTAAGAGAGACTTACAAATTAAAGTTATATCAAATTTCAGATATTGATAAAAAAGAATTTAAGAGAAAAAGATTTTAGTAAAGGAAGTAAAAGCAAAAGAAAAAAAACAAAGACAACAGAGGAAAAAAAAACATTCCATTAATTACCACTAAGTAGTGCTGTTTTTAGCCGGTCGACCTTAAAAACATGTTTCTTTTTCGTCAATGGTTTTGCTTTCGATTTCTTTTGTTTACTGTCCGCTATTTAGCATTTAAGCAGGCTTAGCATAAGGCCATATCTACAAAACTACCGGTTTTTGATACATACATGCGTCAATATGTATACAATATACTTCTGTGAAAAGTCATTTATCTGCATCGGTTATCGAGTTACATTCATGTCTTGTTCAATTATAAAGATCTCGGTATTTGTTTCTTAATAAAAAGAATACACAAATTTGTGCGTTTCTCTCGGTATATAGCCTGTTACGTGATTTGACTTTTAGCTATACTCCGCCCGCATAAGACCGGGAAATGTCAAATGACTCCAATTGTTTCAAAATGGCGCTCAAACAAACCAACGAACGAAAAGAAAGGCAACGGGAAACATACATACATCGACTGAACAATGGGCCAGATTTGCGCAAAATTGAAAAGTTTACAAAAAAAAATGACTAAAACCGAGCCTGATCGTCCAAACCGATGTTTTTTGAGACACCATTACGCGTTGAGATACATACTTTCAAAGGGATCACTTATAATTTTTTTAGCGAAATTTCTGAAATCTGTCCCATCGTCAGCCAGTTGAAAGAATGGCTTAAAATCATGGTTGATGTTGGCGTGTCTTGTACGCGGAATTACAATTACAATAACAAGGCAGCTACATGAGAGAGTGGGCACTACCGATTGAGATTGAGGGCGTGTGTGTGTTTGTATGCATGTATATCGGAGAGTCTTGCAGTGAGCTTGCTGGAGCATTTTATGTCAAGTTAATTAGCTTTTTCACATACACAGCTATGCACATGAAATATACAACAAGCCAGACAAATGACTGAAGTTGTTTCTTTATTTCATTTTCAACTTTGCCCACTGCATTTCAAGGCAAAGTGAACTGAAGATACATACATATGTACATACATATATAAGTGTGTATGTATATAAAGTGATTTCAGTATCAAAGGATTTCAGCAAAACATTTTGTTGTTGTTTTGTTTAATTTGCTTACAATGAAGATCGAATTATTCCGGTTTTTGAATTCCATCTATAGTAGAATCTAGAAGAAATTTAATGGAATACAAATTATCTAAAGTAACAATCGCAGAAGTTTGTAAATATAATATAATAGCATTTCTCCTATCTTTTATAAACAAACAGAATTCATGGAATTCTCTTATCAGGAGATATAAACTTTGACTTCTATCTCACTTCATATGTATATATGTACATATATATGTACTTAAATTGTTTCCTGCATTGTATGTATAAAGAACTTTGGTTCTAAATAGAGCTATTAAGAAAACACCTTCCTCTTGAATTTAGATACTTGAATTTGATAATATATGCACAAGTGTTAGGTATTTCCCCAGGTGTTTGCACATTTCAGTATCTACCCTTTCCCCTGCATTCAACTCACCTTGTCCGCCTGCCATTAGCAGCACAGCGACATGTCCATTGCTAATCTGCTGCAATCCTTCATCCCGATAAGCATTTAGTTTCTCGCCAGATGTTCGAGCAATGGATATTAACTTTCCCTCGGGAATGGGCTGCAAACGGTTGTCCAATTTAATACCATTCTCGTTCATTGAGATGGTGGCTCGGTCGAAATACTGTTTGATTTCATCCAGATTCAACTCCTCGATGTCGCGCACCAGATCGGCGCGTTCGTCCGTTGTTAGTTCATGCCAAAACTTAAGTAAATGCTCCTGCCCCACTTGGGTGAGTCGTGAGTGCATTGACAAATAATCTGTCATTGTTGGCTTTGCCGTGGTTGTCGTGGCACCAACTAAAAGATAGTGAAGTAGAGGGGAAAGGTAGTTTAATGCATTTGCCGAGGCCGAAAAGTTCAGTGCAAATATACTTTTCTCTCTTGTGTGTAAATGTCTTGATTGATAATTTGGCAAGTGCGATAAAAAGAAACCAATTCGACCAGCGCTTTCAGAGTCCCACCGAGCGAACCGTTATACGTGGTAAGCAATAAGCGACTGAGCGCCAACCGATCGCCCTCAGTGGTTTTTCTTGCTCAAAAGCATCGTCGGTGCTTGAATGAATGGCAGGCGCGCATGTGTATTGCCGTGTTTTGTGTGCGCCCGTGTGTGTGTGTGTGAATTTTGACGTATTTGCAGGCGCATATTAACATGGCTATGTCCATTATTATGATTTCCTAATGGGGTATATATATTTAAGCGTACTTTTACACCACTTAAGTAACAACCCATCAAAGAAAATATGTTAATATTAGATTTCATTGATATTCGCGTGAGATTGTCTTTTAATATTGTTTCAACCAAATGTTTTCTCAGGTATTCAGCTTTAAAACAGAATGTTATGTTGTTGTAATTCACTGACAACAACGACAAAATATCTTCGAAAATAAAAGTTGCAAAAGAAGGTTCATTGTGTAAATACTCTTGACCACTTCTGTACATATATTAACGGAATTCCCATGGGTATTAATTAGTCTACCTCGATCAGTTCACTTCGATCTTGCTTGGCTTGATCGCCTGGGACTGCTGCAATCGCTCTGTCTTCGGGCCATGGTGCAAATTCAAAATTCGAATGGCCCTGATCAAAAAGCAAACACAAATTTTACAACATGGGACAGGCGAAACTGAAAGCTTTTAACGGAAATACATAGTACAGAACAAATCAATTGCTTAAGTCGGCAGCATTTAATCAGGTATAACTAATGTAATGTCGGTTAAGTCGAAATTCCGCTCCTAGGTTCGACTAAAACTAGTTTACATCTGAGTTGTATACAAGTTTCCATATTAAATGGAAAGGTTACGACTGCTGGCATTTAAATATTGTATAAATATTTATCCATGCATATGAGTGTACATACATACACATATGTATGTACATACATATGTATAAAAAGAACTGACAAAAAGTTTTAACTGATAGCGGGACAAAGTCGAGTTCGTCCGGTTTGTTTAGTTCTTGTTTTTGCCACGACTCTAAATTGCAACACATACATACATACATATGTACATGTAGGCATTCATATAAAAATATTAGGCGCTCTTACTCACTCTTACGCACACACACATACTTTTCAAAACGGAACGAAGTTGTTATCGATACGTATGGCCTTTCCGTTTTATCTTCAACATGGTGTGGGTCGCAGTCGGGGCAAGGGACGTGTTGTTCACTTTCTTATCACTACTTTAAAATTATTTGAATTGTCTCACTCACCATTGCGATGGCGTCGCACATTTATGTGCTTGTAATTATGACCCATTTTGTTTAACAACAAAATTCTCTTACACAGCCACCCACAAAAATGCAACCCACAGGGTCACCCTGTACATCAGCCACTTGCCAACAAAAAAAAACCAAACTTGTTTTGCATTCGCCCTTAATTTGGCTTTCGCTACGGCAACATTTTATAATTAACTTTAGTCCTTTGTCTTTGACTTGTAGTGAGAAATCAATAAATAAGTTAATTTAAGCAAAACGCTCGGAAGACTCGAAGACTACACGAAATCACAAAATAAAATTGAACAAAAACAATAGGCCATATTTTAGGTGTTGGTAAACGGATATCTTATTCAAAGCTGCCAGAAAAAAGCGTTGCCAGACTATATAGTTTTAGTACCGCTTCATTTGAAATTTGATAAGAAAAAACGGGGTAAATACTATGTAAGGTTTTTGTATCAGGTAAAACAAGTAACCTTGTAATACAATTTTTATATGCTTTTAAACCGTTTACGAAATTTGTCGCAAGCAATTGGAAACCATTGTGCCAGTAAATCACTCGTAACATTTATTAAAAAAATAAATACTTGGAAACTGGAAGAAATTACAAATCTTAGGATTTGTAAATTCTTTGTTTTTAGCATTTTCTGTATAAGTTTTAATAAAAAACTCACACTACTAACTGAAGTAAAAAAGGCCTACCAATCACATAACCGGCTACGACCCACATAAAAAGAAAACTAGTTTTTAATACTCATAAGATACAAAGGTGATACTGATCTGATTCAATTTGTATGGTCTTAGCAACTTTGGACACGGAAAGATCTATGAGTTAAATGATATATTTTTGGGTTTTTAAATATCTATATATATTTACAGTTATTTAACTAAATAAAGCATATTTTCTTTTTTCAATTATATATAAGGACGACAACAACAGAAATATTTTCTTTTTGGTATTCCGTTGCATCATAGTGCAAGGGCAAGCAGTAATTAAAATCGAAAACATAGACAATGTTAAATATATGAAGAGGATCAAATAGAAATATCAAAAGGAATTAATTTATGTTAAGATGGAGACACACATCTAAGCCGTCGATGATGTCGTGGATGCGACGTCGTCCAAATTAATTAAAGTCGATTTAGAAACATCGTTGCCTTCTTCATCATGTGCCCCCTCTTTGGGTGGCGGAGCAGGCATGGGTATTGCAATAGTGCTCATTGTGCTTATCATACGCGGCTCAGATCGCGACGATGTAATGGGCAGCTGCGAACTGGAAGTGCTGCTGCTGGGCTTGAGAAAGTCTGGTTGTGGTTGGCTTTGACCAGGACTATGGCTATGACCATGACTGCTGTGACCGCTATGATGTTTTTGCTGATGGTGATGTGAATGCTGGTTATGGTGTTGATGATGATGATGTTGCTGCTGCTGCTGTGGAAATGACTTTGGCAGCTGAGAGTGCCGGCTGGAATCCGTGGCCTTCAATCGCTCGCTTAAAGCCTTTAGAGCGATTTGTCTGAAATATAAATAATAAAATAAATACCGAATGATTATAGCATTATGTTAAAAAAATACGCACGAATTTACGCAATTCGAATTCAAAAAAAAAGGACTCAAATGTTTTAAAAGTTAGATAAATCCATTTTTGTGTTTTAAGAAAACTAAATGAACGATTTTCGACTGTATCTTTTCAATCGAAAGGATAAATTTAAAACACAAATAAGCATACGTGATTTATGCTATGATCGCCAATAAATCACAATTATCGGGATTGCCATATGCCACCCTAAGAACGCTTTGGAGTTGCAGAAGTCCCAGCTCTAATCTTAAATATTACGATTTATTTTAAAATTTTCCCAAACTACTCACCGTCTTCTTTCAATATCATGCGGATCCACTCCTGGCATTTGCACAGAGATCGATGTTAAACTTGAAGTTGATATCGTTCTCAAGGGCGTCGGTGTCTTGACCACGCCTGCGCGTAGGCAACAGTTGTAAATGGGGTTCACCAACATGCTGATAAAAGACTGTGATACATTGGGAAAGAAACTAGCAAATGTGAAGCTTTCAGAGCTATCTCCACGACCATTTGGATGATGCTGATAGAAACGCAAATATATCCAAGATACCAAAGATCCAGAGGCAAACATGGCAGGGTAAGTACCATCCAAAAATCCAATTGCCCAGCATATAATAGCCAAGATGAGAACCGTGAGAGGGACATTTCTAGGGATATAGAAAGGTAAAAAATTATAAATTGCTATAGTCTCTTCATTTATTTAACTGACCTGTTTGTAAGTCGTCCGTAGCGTGTCTTGAAGATTAAATGATCTGGCATGATTTGTCTAACAGCGACACAAATCCCTGCCACATATCCGGCCAAGCCATGAATATGCACATCAAACAATATTGTTGGGTTCTTCGTAATCATATAGTAGAAAAGGTAGTAAATCGTAGTGAGCAGCGACACACCAAAATTGCTTAAAGCAAAGAACTTGAACATCTCAAATTGACCCCAGAGGGGCTCCAGCATCTTTCCACATAGTCCAACGGTGACAACGTCAACAGCCACCTTCACCAATGAAGTGGAATCATAGTAGGAATTCATTAACTTTTAGCAAAATATACACAAATCCATACCTCCCACCAATGCAGTTCAATAAGCCAAAATGTGAACGCGGTCCACAACCAGAATTTCCCATTTGGCAAGATATATCCTGGAGTGACACTTAGTAGCAGAACGGCCATTTCAGAAAAGGATAAAATGTAACCAACAGTAGTGACCAGGCAGATTCCTGTGATCACTGGCGATGTATTAAGGAGCAGGGCTGTCATCTGCTGCCTGAGATAAGGCCAATTTCGGGTTAGCGGAGCTGACATGGCCTTTTCCTTTTTAATTTTTTTTCCTAAATATTTTGTTGTTGTCGTGTGTTAAGTGCTGCTTCTTCCAACATTATTAAAACAATCGGTCATCGACGTTATCGGTACAAACATTCGATAAATTATCGATTTTCGACAAAGGCCCGATAGTTTAGCTGCGTGGAACCAGGATTTGAAAACGGAGAAAACTTTCAAACGTTTTTCTATTGCTAATTCTTTTTTCGTTTAACTTTCGAAACTATTAAAACCAAAAGTCGAAGCAATAGCAAAAATCCGAAATCAAAAAATGTCACAGCAGTAGCAAGAGCTGTGCTGTTTTGTGTGACGTTGTTTTCTGTCAGTTTTTTGCTATTGCTGCTGCTGGGAAGTTTTTGGGTTTCGGTTTTCATGTCCAGCACCCATAGGGGATACCATTAAGGAATGTAAGTAACAGATAAAAAAAAAATTTGAATTAATTCAATTTTCTAAAACTCAGGAGATCTAGTTTGTCGGTGTAAGAGTAAATTCAAAATCTTTTAATGCTTATATTACTGGTTCTAATATTCTATAATGTCTGACATTAGTTGGAGTATAAGCATATAATATAAATCATTTAATGGGAATTCAATTTGTTTATTTCTTTTATGATTCCTTTTATTCACTCTTTGATATTCTCTCGAAAGTTATCCAACTTAAAAAAATGCGTGTTAATATCATAAGAAGTTTTAAAAAACACTTGGTTCATTATATTATACTCTATATTCAGTCTCTTATTAAAAGTTCAAGGTGCTTTATACTCAATACTATACAAACTATCTTTAGCGTTGTGAACAAAAGTTTTCCCGTGATGCTAGGAAATGTTATAATTATGTGAATTCTAAAAAACATTTAACACCGATGAGTTTTGTAACTTTTTCAAAACATTATTATCTGTGGAATCTTCCTATTTCTTTTTAAGTCTTTAGAGACACTTTGCTTTTGACACTATTCATTAATGATTCCATCAGTCAATATTTATCCGCGTGCTTATGTATGTATGCTGACGATGTCAAACTTTGTCTCAATTATAGAGAAATGGATTCATTTAGCCGGCTACAAGCTTATATAAAAAATGTTCAATCCTGCACCAAGTGTGAGGTAATGACTTTGCATTGTACCTTCCCTCAGCTGGTCACTTGTTTTTTACACAGTAGTCCTTTAGGACGTCTTAAAAAAATTAAATTACCTTTCAGCTTACAAAAATCCACAATTCTTTCATAAAAAGATGGTCAAACGATTTGTACTGTGTTAGTCCGTCCGATCTCAGTGTATGGATTTTGCCTTTGGTCGCATCAGACTAGGCTTGAATCCTTTCGAAAGCAGTGCTTGCTATTTGCCTTTGTGTACTTAGTGGACTTGTTTTGATTAACCTTTCTTCTTTAATTAACCGTGGCGATATTGACATTATCTTGTGTTTTGTATATGCGATCGTTTTTACATTTGGGGAAACGATGTTTTATATTAATGAAGTAAGTAAGTCGTCTCGCCGACTTGGGTATACCATACACCAGGTGAAACAAATATTTAAAATTTCGAAAACCAAATGTATGTCTACTAAATTGTTTTAACATGCCTCGTACCATTTGCTATCTCGCTCACTCTACAAACACACGAGCACTCTAGCGCCGCCACTAGCCAACGGCCAATTCTACCCGTATGGATCGCGTAGCAAAATACGTTCGTACGTATATTTTGCATGTTTCTAGTCCGATTTCAATCAAATTTGGTAGTTTGATAGAATAAGAAAAGATTTATTAGTCTGCCAAATTTGATCGCGATGGTCAAAAAATTGCAAGAGCCAATCGGTTTTTTCTAAATTATGGAGGCGGAAGTGGGCGTGGCAACATATTAAAATATATATATGCTGCGTAGATACTAAGCCAGTACACATACTAAATTTGGTGACTTTAGCTTTGTTAGTTTTCGAGAAAATCAGTTTTGTTTAATTTTCAGGGGCGGAAATGGGCGTGGCAAAATTTTTAAATAGTCAATATCTGCGTGTTTATTAAGCTAGCTTACATACCAAATTTAATGTCGGTAGCTTTCATAGTTTTTAAGAAAATCAGATTTATGTAAATTCCGGGGGCGGAAGGTGGCGTGGCAAAAAGTTGGAACAATTATTTTCTGCGCGCTAACTAAACGAGTATATAAACCAAATTTGATGTTTCTATCTGCTATACTTTTTAAGAAAAACAGTTTTATGTAAATTCTGGGGGCGGAAGGGGGCGTGGCAAAAATTTGAAACAAACCCGATAAGCGTACATACTACACGAGACTGCATACCAAATTTGGTGGCTCTAGCTCTTATAGTCTCCGAGATCTAGGTGTTCATACGGACGGACGGACGGACGGACGGACGGACGGACGGACGGACGGACGGACGGACGGACGGACGGACAGACGGACATGGCTAGATCGACTCGGTTTTTGATCCTGATCAAGAATATATATACTTTGTGGGGTCGGAGATGCTTCCTTCTGCCTGTTACATACATTTTGGCGACTTTAATATACCATTTCACCCTATGGGTGTATGGTATAAAAACTATCACATTAGTATATTTTACAGGCATACTTCAACTACTTCATCTACTTTTCGTATATCACTAAATGATATCGTGGTACGATCCGCATAATTTTTTAAACATAATCTTACCCGCATCATAAGTAGCATAAATACCAATTTTCGTTCCAATAGCTTTGCACCGGCGCACGGACGAGAACTCGGACATAGCTATATCGACTCAAATTTTTATGCTGATCAAGAATATATATATTTTGGAAACGTTCCCAATATGAATTCCATTTTGAACGCATTGTTAAAAAAAATTAGTTGATTTCAACATCAGCTTAAGCAATCTGTAAAAAAAATTGTCGGAAAAATTGTTCAATTTTTTGTGCTGCAAAGTGCAATATATTAAGAAGACTGTTTATGGATATTGTTCATTTATAATAACCGAAAAAAGATTTATCAGATATGCCAAGACGAACTCACCCGCAGATCTTATAATGAAAAACATTTTAACGACTGAGAAGAATATCAACAATGACTTCCTCATTTTAAATAATTCAGACGCGAAATTAGGGAGGATGCAACAAGGATATACAAATCTGATGCGTATACTAGACTTCTCAGACAGAAAACATATGAGTTCCTACGAATAGGACATAAAACATATTACACAACAAATATATTCTAAAACAATACAAAAAGTAAATTAGATACGGGAAACTAGCACAACTAATATTCTAAAATATCCTGCTGTGGAAAGGGCAATGAAGAAAGCGATAAAATATATGTAGGAACAACAAAAGGGATAGCTATAACCAGATTATCCGGATACACATAGATCAGAAGCAAATTAAAAAAGTAACAAAGGAACTAACTAAATAAATACAGGTTATTCAAGCAACCAAAATGATCCATAAAAGTAAAATTACCATGGTGTACTTCCATTATTTATTTTAACAATAATTGCTTCAAACTCTAGTTAGCAATCCTGATTCTGAAAGACACAACTTCACCCTTCCCCACAACAAAAAAAACACAATATTTTTAATTAAAAAAGTTATCTAATTTACGTTATTTTGTTGACAGTATTATTTTCAATTTCAATGTACTCTGTGTGTGTGTTGTAATTCAATTTTAAATATTGAATTTAAAACAAACATTTAATTACATTGAAATTCATTCAATTCGCTGAAATGTTCAACTTAAGCAATAACGTCTCACATTTGAATACAACTAAAAACTATTCAAAATCGGAAAACTGAACGAAAAATAAATTTATTTTTTGCTTAAATTGTGTTTGATGGGCGTATGAAGTGTAGGAGAATGGGAACTATGATGAAGTGTTTAGCTCTATCTGCTTAAAACAGCAGTGTGCCCATGCCACCCATTTCGGATTGCTCCTTAACGAAAATCTCAAAGTACTGGTATATGATAGTCACAGCCAGCAGGATACCAGTGCCGGAGCCAATGGCACCCAGGAAATCGGCCATGACCGACAGAGCGCCAATGCAGAGACCGCCGAATGCAGCGGCCGTAGGAATATAACGATTAAGTTCATGGATCATGGAGTTCTCGCGATGGCCCCGCATCACCATGTGCTGTTCCTTGAGCTGTTTGGCAACCTGGCGAAAATAAAAATGTATCAGATTAGATTAATAGTTGGCAAAAAGGCAACCCAAAAAGTACTTACATCCTTGGCTGAGCTGCCGGAGACATCGATCCAAGTCTTGGAGAAGAACGCACAGGAGCCCAACATAAAGACAATGTAAAGAAGTGCGTGAATGGGATCGGTCAAGATGTGACCGACACTCTCTGGCGGTGAAAGATAATAGCACAGGCCACCAATTGGATAGGACCGAGCTGGGCCACCGCCGCCTACATCAGCCCACACTCCCAGCAAGTTGATGAAGAAATTACCCTGGAACTTGACGGCCAACATTTGCGAAATGACATACAAGTTCGAGACCAAGGCGGATTGCAAAATAATAGGAATGTTGGAGGTGTAAAACAACTTAATGGGGTAGCTGCTGTACTGGCCGCGATAGCGGGCGCTCTTGATTGGCAGATCCACGCGGAATCCTTGAAAGTAAATGACTACAGCAAAGACTAGAACCGTGGCCAACAAGTTCATCAAATTGGGCAGATTCTGGCGATAGAAAGCCTCACGCAAGGCGCGAACCTTGTCATTACGGGTTGCCATCAGGTGGAAGAGGGCAATCACTGCGCCCTCGAATTCAGTTCCACGTCCTGTGGTCACAGTGGTAGGAGAGAACGCCTTCCACACGATTGTCTCGCAAATGTTTGTAGCAATGAAAAGTGAGATACCGGATCCCAAACCATATCCCTTTTGCAGCAATTCGTCCAACAGAAGCACAATTAAACCGGCTGCAAACAGCTGAATGATGATCAGCAGGCAAACACCGGCACCAATTTCCGATGGATCTCCATACATGCCAGTCATAACGTAGACAATTGCCTGGCCAATTGTGATGACCATGCCGAACAATTTCTGAGCTCCATTGAAAAGAGCACGATCCTTTGGCGTGTCACCGACCTCAATTATTTTGGCGCCCGCCAACAGCTGCATAATCAGACCAGATGTCACAATGGGTGAGATACCCAGCTCCATCAGGGTACCACGATTGGAGGCCAGAATCACACGAATCCAGTAGAAGGGATCGGCGGAATCGGAGCTCATAATGCCAAACAAGGGAATTTGACAGCAAACAAGAAAAATGAATAGCGTTATGGCAGTCCATAATACCTTTTCCCTGAATTGGATCTGCAAATTAAACAAATGGATAACCGACGTTAAGTAAATATCACCAGAAATATAAAATAATATTAAATATTACACATTTGCATTGGGTTTTCCAATGACCTTTTATGCTCATGAAACTATTTTTTTGTTCTTCTTTGACTATGCTACGTTGACCTACATGCACGTATTGCTTTCGCTGTGTGTACGTCAGTTAATATTTAAACAAAATCAAATCATATGGTAGGCAACAACAACAACAATGACCAATCGGGCACCGAAGCTGACGTTGGAAATTCAGTCGGCAAGCCGAAGTTTGACATTTCCACGTCGATCAGTGTTGCCATCTAGTGTTTTTTCGTATCGAAAAAGTAGTTAGTAGTAGGTATGGCAACAAGTAGCAGGCAGGGAAAATAGGAGTATCTGTGATAAGAAATGTAGGATGAGTTGGGTGGGCATTTGAAAATTTTAAAAGTTATGAATGAAAATCTTATTGAAGGACAACCAAATTGTTTGCCACGTAAACAGAGTGCATAAAACGATTAATTTAATTCAAAATATGGGGTATTGGGACATTTAGTACTTAAGAGTGGCACTTGAAAACGTGCATAAAAATCATAATTAGCACATAGTTTAGATCAGATTTTGCCAATACACATTATTTTCATTGCCCTCTCCACTACTAAACGAAAAAAGGAAATCCATTTGTTTGCGTGGCGCATTTGTTTTTTTTCCGACAAGTGAAAGCAAGAGAATAAAACGTAAGCGATGGTAACACTGGCAGTGGTGACGGTGAAAAGAAACCAAAAAACAGACACTTAACTAATTGGCAAATATTAAAAACATATATATTATACATATATGTATGTCAAAAATATGCAGAGCAATCTAGGAAAGCTAAACACTCCAATGCAAATCGTTTTATCAATATTTAATACTTTTCATACGCACCTTACGCTCCGGCTTTGCAATTTCAGGTAATATACTGCAAAAGGGTTTGATTACTTCGAGAAATTTAACTGCAAATCAATAAACAATATTTTAATTAGACATGGGAAAATAAAGTCTAATAAACTCTAGCAAAAGTCTATGTTGCATTTATTTATAATCACACATGTCAAAAGATTTTTCATTTTTTTTTTTTTGTATACGTAAGCAACTTGAAGACTGATGGAGGGTGTGCTTAAGGTGAGGGGTTGTAAAAACATCACTTTTTCCATTAATAAATAAAATATTACGATTACTTACTTCCCATCCTGATTTATTTGAGTTTATAACCGGTGAAAAACTAAATGCAATTTTCCTTTTAACACTTTCCACACACAAAATTTAGAAAGTTACACTTATTCCCTTTCTTTTTAGTGCGCGTACACGGTGTTTCCGCTTTGAAATATGAGAACCGAATGGCGCCGCCGACCCGAACTAAACCCGAACGAAAATACGACCACGTATGAACTAGAGCTGTGAGTTCCGTCGATAGGTCAATGTTTTTCATTGTTTTTATCGAGCAACTCGCCGTAAAAAATTGAATATTGGCAGTAATAAATTGAAAATTCGCCGCATCTCACGGAACCACTTTGAAATACGAGAACTCTCGCTCTTCAATTCGCTCGGGGCAATAATAATCACAAGGCCGAATTCGCCTAGCCGTTAAAAAAATTGAATATTCGCCTTAAAAAGTGAATATTCGCCCTAAAAACACGAATAGTGACCGCCGACCCGAACAAATCCGAAAAAAACCGACCACGTATGAACTAGAGCTGTGAGTTCCATCGATAGCACAAACACCGATAGGTCAATGTTTTTCAAACGAAACCCGATCAAAATAACAACACGTATGAATTAGAGCTGCGAGTTCCGTCGAAAACACAACCGATATGTCAATTTCGCTTGTAATGTTTTATTTTTAATAATACTTACTTATAAAAATCATCAAAGGTTTAATCCTTGGTCAAAATCATATCAGCCCGTTGAATGAAACTCTTTGAACATACTAGATTTTAGCCTTTATCGGCTCGACGGTTTTTTTATTTTTACATATTTTGTATGGTAAAAATCATAATTGGTAAAAATAAATGCAGCGTTCTAGAAAACTGTACTCCTTTTATTTTCAATCAAACATAATGGTGATATAGATGGGGAATAATCTGGCACTTAATCGTCATTGACCCGAGATTTTGGTAGAGACCTTCAAAGCCATTTTTCTTCGGCAATAGGCAAAATATTTTATGTTTAAAACCCACCAAAAACAAATGATTAATCTATTTTTAATCAAATTGAGATTTGTTTAGTTCAAATACATACATGTCAATGACAAATCGACGTTTTGCTCCGCATACCGATGTAAACACTGATATATGTATGTATGTTTACCAAGTGTTTACTTAAACACCATGGGAATGTGGAATGTGGGAATGTAGCAGTTTTATCTGTGACGCTAGTGCAAAAAGCAAAAATTAATCGACCTCTTAATAGTGTGACTGCACCCAGCTAAAAATATCGAAAAGTGAAATTTGGAAATGTGGCAACGTTAGTCTCTGCATAGAACTCTCCATTAAAAAACGTAGACTAACAAATGCAAAGCAACAACACAAACACGATTGTAAAGCGACCGTAATTTAAGGCATATGGAAAAAACTGTAGTAACGTCGTTGTAAATAAATCAACTGCTACTAAATTCACGGATAAGGGAGATGGCATCAGCCTCGGCATCGGTCATTTATGTTGATTTAAGCTCGGACTCGGAGGATGAGGTATAAAGCAAATAGGGGGTAAATGGGCGGTTGTAGTACAGTACAGCTTATTTTAATTAGGTTTTCTCGAAACTTATAAGTGTATGCGGAAATTCGTGCATGTGTGTGCGTGTGTGTTTTACAAATATATAATTTTTCGCGCTGCTGCGAAGAGCGTGTGCATATCACACATACTCATTCGAATTCACACACACACACATGGACAAACTAAAAAGAGCAAAAAGTGTTGCCAGAGAGTTTAAAGAGGATTGGAGACATTTTCAAACTCTTGCAATGGCAAATTATAAATGTTAATTGCATTTAAGTGGAACTCAATCTGTTTGTGTGTGTGTGCTCAGTGTGTAACCTATGTAAGACGCAATTAAGCCAGAGTGTGAAATGTTTTTATTTACTTTGCACAACAAACTCTACACATAAATTTAAGATTTAACGGATCTTAGTTATCTCTACACTACATCACACACACACATCAACTATGCTTTCTGTGGTTTTTGGTTTAAATTTAAATTTAAATTAAGTCAACAGGTTGCCGCTGAATGTGTCATTAAAGATATTTCTAAAAGAAGCTTTATGTTTTCCAGCAATCACCTCCTGGGCCTAAGCGAAGGCGATTAGAGCAACCGCAACACAAAAGTGCAGGCACAGGATTGGCGCAGGCATTTAGAAAAGCTTTGCCCAACAAATTGGTCAACATACAGAAGGCCTCTTTACCTGGTGGTGGCGGTACTTTGCCAAGTGGATTAACAGTTACGAAACATACGAATAACAACAACAACAACAATAACAGCATCAACAAAATCCCATGCAATGGCAGTTCCGTTAGCATGATTCTACCAGGAGGCGGATCACTTCAAACATCCGCATCAAGCAACATCAAAAAGATTACAAACAACAACGCCACTATGCAAGTAAAGCCTGTTCCCTCTCAGAAAATTGCCTGGTCCATGGCACATAAGGCTCCTAGTCCTAATGTCATGCTGCCGTCGATACCCCGCCACCAGGTGAAAGTGACACCAGTACTGAAGAGCGTTGGAAAACCCAATCTGCCTGCTAAAACTATTCCGTCTCCCGTACAGTTGACATCACTTCCCGCAGTAAAATTACAAAAAACGTTGGTGGTTAACAAGTTGCCCACATTACAGAATTCTCATTTGGCCCCACTGCAGAGAAATCCGCAGACACCGCAACAGCATCCATCACAACCAGCGCCATCCCAACATATTCAGAAACAACAAAAGTCGCCGGCGCCTATCTTGAGTAAATCTCAGCCAGCAACTTCAATCCGCAACCTGAAACAGGGACCGAAGTTGTCTTTATCTAAGACTGCCACACTGAGTCGCGTAGGAACTGGACTAGTGCACGCGGGAAATTTTACAACTAAGCCGTTGGCCAGCTTAACGACAGTCCCGCCTATCAACACCACTAATGTCATGTCCACTGCAGCCCGTACGTTGCCATTTCGCTCCACTAGCTTAGTTCAACAAGCTGCGCCTTCTCTAGCTACTTCTATGGCCGCCAGTGCAGCGCCGCCACTGCGTCTTTTGGCCACGCCGCCTCATTCAGCTGCTGCTCTAAATGAGCCACTCCTTCTAAATCTGCCGCCAACTACCAGCATTACACCCCAACTAACACCAACAACGACTCCTCCGCCGACGCATGGCTTGCCGGTTCATGCAATGAACCAACAACAACAGCTGTCCAAGGGCTCAACGTTTAAGTTATCTGCCCTGCCCGGCGCCAGCCTCTCACCTGTCAGCGTGACGGTTTCAAAGGCAAAACGTATTCAACCTATCACAGTACTTAAAAAATCTGATGAGGAATGGCGAAATCACGTGATCGGACAGCAACAGAAGCTATCTAAGGATCAGCCACTGTCGACGCCTCCTACTATTGTTTTAGTGGAGTCACCGCCGACAACTCCACCCACAGAGAAACCAGAAAGTGAAAGAGCGAGGGGAAAGGTTACAACTCCAACAGCAGCAACAGCCGGAGCCACAGCAACGCAGAAATTAGCCATTAACAAACCAAAAATAATTTCAGGTATTACGTCAAACCCAGTGAAAACTACATTAAAGAAGGAACAGCCAGCGAATCTTGAGAGAAAAAATAGAGTAAACCTTGAGCAAAAGATCGTTAACCTTGTTGATCCCATTGAGAAAGAGCAAGTAAAACCTGAGTTAAGAAAAGAGCAACAACCGCAGAATGATCCTCAATCTAGTGCGAACATAAAGCCTCCGACACAACCGCCACCTTTGATACCAGAATATGCTGAACTTCTTCAGTTAAGCAGGGAAACGGATAAGTCTTCGGACATGGAACGTCTCATCGATATTAAATTAATGAAATACTATAACAATGTTCACGAAAAATTTGTCAAATCTCGAGGATTTCGTAAAATGGTTCAATCAACCATAGAAAAAATTAAATACGATCCGGAAATGATCTACCTACACCTGAAGGGTGTAGTCGATGAATTAAGAGTGCGACGCAAAGGAAGAACTATAACGGCCATAGAGGAAAAAAAGGAAGAGAATACTACAACTGAAAAACAATCCAATCAGCCTTTAGCTTCAACCAGCACCGAAACGTCCCTAGGCGATAAGCGTTTAGATGAACGTGTCCGAAAATTGAATCGTACTTTGTACACGATAACCAAGCGGATTACCGCTTTAGAAGAGGCGGATGTCGATTGGAACGATGACGACGACTCCAGCTATCTTCAGGTGGAGCGATTTAAGAAACGTGCCTGCCAAATATATGAAAAAATCTGTGATCTAACTGGGGAGAATAAGAGCGCGCACAGCCAACTGAAGCAACCCTTTGTCTTTAAAGACACTCCCTATCCCCAATTTAATCGGACTCTGTCGTCGTTTGTAAATCGCATGCAGGAATTTCCAGATTATCACGATGTGCTGCGCTTGTTGGAGCACTGCAACAAGGAAAAGGACCTGGGATTGGCCAACTTCGAAATGAAACGAATAGGTAAAAACAAAAAATACTCCTGCGGAGTCCTTTCACTGCTCTGAACATTCAATCTGATTTTATATTTTTAGCTCATGATGCCTTCGTTAAGGTTGGCCGTTTGCTGCAGGAAAGACGCAAAACTGACCTTTATGAAACTGTTACTCACTTTACGGCAAATGCTAAAGATCCCGCAGCCGCTGATCCGGAGCTTCTGGCCAAGCTGAAAGATAATCAAAAGAAGCAGACTAAAATCAGTGATGTTTTGGCCAAGTAAGTTGCGTTTTAAAAAGACTAAACGATATATTATGAATATAAATGGATTTCAGATATGCGCGAGAGCAGGAACTCACCGCGGAAGAACATCGAGAAGCGCGCCTTAAAGAGAAGCTGGCGAAAGCAGCCCAGAAATCGGCATTGGAAGAGTCCACCACCACAACACACCCCATTCAGGATGACGATGATGATGATGACAAGCCCTGCACCAGTGCTCAGGCTAGAGCAAAGGCCATGAATGGTTTGTTGAAGAAAATGCAGATAGACATAGAGAAAGATCAAATTGGCGAACTTGAGGAGGAGGAGGATGGGGATACCACTTCAGATGATTCCGAAGATGAAGAAGATGTAGATGCTTTTGTGGATAATTTTAAAGAAAACGGTGAAGTGAGTGATGCTGAATCTGAAGCGGAAGAGGATCGGCCCGGATTAAGTGAACCAAAGACAACTGCGGATGTGATAGATGATAGAACGACGAGAGTCAAGACTGATGCTGCTGCTGTTCCTACAAATGAAACGTACGAGTCCATGTCCAATGGCAAATTGAAAATTATGTCTGTATCCAGTTTAAACGCGAGCCTCCATCAGACGAAGACAAAAGGGCCAGAGAAAAAGCCGCTGGAGACAATTTCTGCTGAGATTATCATTTCCGATGAAGAGTCATAGTCGCACACATTATTGACACCTTTTGCCTCTATTTTGTTATAATTTATATTATTTTCATTATGTTTACAGACTATTATATGTACATTGGCCATAGAATTTGCTTTCAGAGTTGTCCCCAACGGATTGACAGATATTTAAATCACAGAAAATTTCCAGCTTTTAAATTTCATATATATTATATATTTTAAAAAAAGTCTTGAGTCCGAAGTAAGGACAACTCAGAGTTTCCTTCGGATCTGTTTTGATTGTGTACATAGAAATACTTAAGTTAAGTATGATGGTAAATGTTTTTCAAAAACAGCTGAAGCATTATTATTAAATCGTACTGTGAAACAAAACTTATCAAGTAAGATTTTATGCATTTCGTTTTAAAGTAGTGCGTGCTGCAAGTAAATGGATATATTCGAGTCATCCTTGGCCGTTTCTTCGATAATATCGAAATGATCGTAATTGTCAAACATTTTGAAAGTAACAGAGAATCCAGCTTTATTCAAACACTCACTAAAGGAGCGGCTTTGTTCGATGAATGTCACGCTCTCGTGCTGAGCGGTTAGGACATACAAATGAGTGTCACCTGCTTGCCAAACCGAAACCTCTGGATAGTTCCACAACATAGGAGACAGAGCTCTCGAATTTGTAGCGTTTAAACCAAGTATATTATTGGGATTGACCTCAGTCAAGGGCCAAAGTTCTCGCAAGTCGTAAACTCCACAGATAAAGAACAATCGCTTTACCTTAAGACGCCTCTCAGGTGTCGTGATATGTGGCACATTTAAAAGTATCGCCAAAAGATGTGCCCCCGCGGAATGACCAGCAAAATGAATCTCACTGGTTTGCGTCTTTTCAGCATAATCGAAGATCCAGGCAAGGAAACTTTTGAACTCCGAAATCAATTCCTCCAAAGTCACTTGGGGGCAGATGTTGTAGTCCATAATAGCAACACGATGATTACGTCGCAGCAATGGTCCCACAATGGAGCAAGAATGGATTTTCTCCAGCATTTGCCAATAGCCTCCATGAATATAGACGAAAAGTGGAGAGCCCGTTGGTGGTGTGGTTTTGAGATGAAAAATATCAACCACTTGCCGATCGTCTGTACCCCCATAGCGAAGATTTTGAATGACAATGCCAGGATCGCTGGTTAACTCCTTTTCATCTGAAAAGGATTAAAGATATGATTGAAAATAATGTCAAGCTTGGAAACCTGTTCTACCTCACGTTGCAGTGTCAGTTGGATAAAATTTTCCTGCACAGCTTGATTGGGATGATTGGAGTTTTGAAATCTTGATGAATGATAACTTGGCAAGTATTCTCGATTTAAGTCATCATTGAGGTCTCGTTGATTGTATAGAGACATGTTATAATCTCTACGTGTCGGATTGGTGATAATCAAATGAAGCAATAAAGCAAACACGAGGTTCAAATAGAATCTAAAAATAATAAGTAAAATTCTACAAAGTCAGATAAGCGTAAATGTTTGTTGTTGAAGCCAAAATGTCTTGAGCTGAGAAAAGTGTAGTATCGAAAGTTTTAAAAAATACCAAAAAAAAAAGCTAAAAAATAATGGAGATGTACTTAGTATTGGGGTTTGTGCCATCTCGATAGGGAAGTTCTTACACATTTAAAGTAAAAAAAAAGATATAACTTTATTTTATACTCAAGCAAATGCAATCTGTATTCAATATTTTGTTTTCACACAGAAGGCCTCTTGATTTTGGGCACAATGTAAACTAATCTTTTTCCATGTCAAACGAAACTTAGACAAGTTGGCTATAAAAGGGTATAAAAACAGACTACACTCTGTAGTCCGTCTGTTGTATTCAATATATTCATCCGATTTTGATTTGGCAGAATTGGATTATTATATTTTAATAAAAGAATAGAAACACTCGCCCAAAATTTAAGTAGCTTTAAGATTCCAAAAATCGTTGGCGTATACTTTAAAATTAAACCATCTTTATTGCTAGGGTATACAAATTAGAGTCCTGCACGAATACACTCATTTGCCTCAGTCTTTCAAATACTTACAAATTTTCCTATATTTGGTTTGATAATATTGCTTCGGAACGAATGAAACGAGATGAAAAGTCTCGAAGTTTTGTGTTTCGTAGTTCCTGAATGTATCAAGTCGAACAAACAAAAACAAAATCAAAGCAAGCCGAAACAAATAAAAAAGACTACAAACGAAACCAATGAATACGGTACTTCTTTCAAGTTACTTGGTACTTCCAAGTACTCGTGAGTATGGTCATACTTATGAAATGTCAATAATTTTCGAATGCCAATTTAATTTCGGTTTTGTTTTAATCGCACTGGAGTAGTTGCAAAGTGTGTATCTTTTTTTTGTGCGTACAAAAATGAACAGCAAAGAAAATCTGCAAAATAATTCGAATAATGTAAGTATGCTTAAATTAAGTTTATGATTGTTGATATTTATGTGTAAAACTAACTAAATGTGTTGTTCTAACTAACTGTGCTGTCCTTTTTTAGTATCAATTTGTAAAAGATTGTATGTATGTATATATACTAAGAGTACTTTTAAAATTAGTTTAATATTCATCTATGTATGTACATATCCAAATGTATAAGTACACTATACATATACATATCTTTTTAAATTAGCATGGAATTTCGGAAAGCTCAGGAGTAATGGAGCATTTTGGATCGATTAAGACCAAACTGCTGACAGGAGAATATAAATTTAAGAAAAAGAGAGAACGGAGTGAAGTCTGAAATACATTTGGTCTGGTCATGGATGAGAATGAAGAAATAGTCTCAGTTTATTCATATCTTCACAAAAAATGTTTGAAAATGTGTTAATAGTTATTGTTAAGATATCATTGTTAAATTTATAATAAAATCATGTTTTATTTTTATTAAATACTGTAAATATTTTTATAAAATGAATTTATTTTCAGATGTTTCATATTATATACAATGAGTCTGCTGTCAGGTACTTGCTTCACAATTCGGTATACCGAGAACGAGCAAGACATTTGAACAGTACCTAGTACTCGGTTCGATTTTCGGTATTTGCTTCTCGATATGCTCGGATTTGCTTTACCGGATTTTTCGGTATGACCTGCTCGTTTAAACTCATTCGTTCGTTTGAGATGCTTGATATACTCGATTTACAAATACGAGTAAGTGTGAAAACGAGTTTCGAAAGTGTAGAGGGATTTCGTTTTCCGTTTCGAATGTACTCGTGCAGGTCTCTAATACAAATTTAAAAATGTCTCTCGGTGTTGGAAAACGTACAGAAAAAGGCTAATAAGGCACTACTGTTTGTCCATATGGTAACGCTAAGTTCGTGGTATATAAAGTCTGGTTACACTGAAATACGAAAAGCCAACTCAGCCAGATTAATAATTTTCAATTTTCTTATTAAACTGAAAAAACACTTAAGTACTAAGCAATGAGCCGAAGCAACGAAGATGATCCGAGCTCTGTGCTGTTTGATGCTCGCAATGAGTATTTTGTAGGCAATTTCATGGGCTCTATTAACTTCGTTCTTCCAGAGCAGAGCACGGCTGGATCCGAACTTTTATCATATATGTATCTCTCATACCTGGCTATAGATTCCGGTCGTATTATTGCGTCCGACATCAAGGAGACCGACTCTACACCCCTCAAAGCTTTGCGCTATGTTCACGAGGCCTTTGAGCAACCGTCCCGATGTGAAGAACTGCTGGAGAAGCTTACTGACAAGGTGGCTGGGCAAGAAGATGAAACGAATATTTGGCATATAGCCACCGCCATTGTCTACTGCTACGATGGACAATTCGAGAATGCCCTGAAGATACTCCACGGTTCAACAAACCTTGAATCCATGGCCTTGTCCGTACAATGTCTTTTACGGCTGCAGCGTGTCGATTTGGCCAAGCAGTTGGTGGCTAAAATGCAGGAGATAAGCGATGATGCCACTCTTACCCAACTGGCTCAGGCATGGGTGGCCCTCAGTCAGGGTACAGAACAGATGCAAGATGCCTTCCACATTTACCAAGAGTTCTGCGAGAAATTTAAACCCACTCCGGCTCTGCTGAATGGTCAGGCAGTAGTTCATTTGGGTCTTGAGCGCTACGAGGAAGCAGAAGCTTGTATACGCGAAGCTTTGCTGAAAAAACACAACGACTACGACACCCTAATCAATATGATGGTCCTATCTCATCTCACCGGCAAGCCTGTGGAGACCATCACTCGCTACCTCGAGCAACTAAGGCAATTCTACCCCAAAAGTGAATTTATCACAGATTTGGACAAGAAGTCCACCGAATTCGACAGACTGTGCCTACAGTATGAGCAGCCAAGTGTGGCCGAGGAGAAACTTGTATCAGTGTAAGAAATTCCAATTATATTCCGATATATACGACCATTAAAATACGAAAAAAATGATTCTTTGAATTACAATAAAAATTTATTAGAAGTGTATTCCTCAATGTTGCAAATCAATAGCTAGAAAAAGCAAGTAGAACGAAAAAGTTTTAAGTTATCAGTTTTTGGGAGGGACAAACTAAACTCACTTTTGTTTGAAACCATATTTCTTGCGCTCGTAAAATAAATCAGTCTTGGAACTGCCCAAGTTCACAATTTTTGGGCAACCATCGCGCTAAAATAGGAAGAAAAGGAAATAACGTTTTATTAAAAATAACTAAAAGCAATTAATTATTTGTTTTAAATATAAATAAAATATTTTAATTTGCATTATTAACGCTGCAGTCATATGGGCAAAGCTAAGGATGGTATTTGACAAGGATGATACGTTTAAAGGGTCTCCTGATCGTGATGGCGTGTTCCAAACAAGAGATGTAAAGATGACTTTAGGTGAGTTTCAGAAGCTTCGGAGTGTGTTTTGAGTGTAATGGAACTCCCAGTTGATATTGTTCAGGAGTCTGTTAACGACATGAATACTTTTCGGTGTCAAGCTGGCTTATATGACATCGGCTTTTTGATATACTGAGCAGTTACACATAAGGACGTTGTTACATTTTCCACTTACGTCTTTTTCTTGAATAGTGCAGGACTTACAATAGTAAGCATCTGAAACCCCAGGTCCGCCACAAATTACGCATCTACCCTGGTACGATCCATAGTTGCATTCGTCACAGATTCTGACCAAAGTGCACGGTCTCACATACGAATCACAAATTACACATTTTCCATCATCTTTCTCACACAGGCGCCCAATGGCTGCAAAAACAATACAAATTATCTTAAACGAATTATCGATCGGTCAACAATGCTCCATACTCACCCACTCCTGGTTGTTTTCGGCAGAAAATTAAATCTGGATGATGTTTGGCCATTATTATATTAATAAGTAAAAACAATGAAAATTCCGGACAATTTTGTTATTTCCTTAGGGAAGCGGGATGCCAATAGAGGTGGGAGGAATATCGATAACACTATTGAAACGTAGACATTTATGAAACATACTTTTTATACCCTTTTAAAACGGATGTTTGATCAGAAGAGTTTGTTAAAAATTTATCATAAGAATCTGATTAGGAAGATGAATATAGGTGACACCAAAGGTAAATCAGAAATAATCCAGTTGCATATAAATTATATTGGACCATTTTCAAAATTAAATTAATCTTTATTTTATTGTTTACTTAGTTGTCTTAAAAATGATCTAATTACAATGGTTGGTAAAACTGCATTTATGTTAACGAGTATGGAAGGGTATAGAAATGTCATCGCTGTGAAAATAATTCCAATCATCATATCGCGATTTGTAACATTAGCGTTTTACAACACTCACATCCACAGATACTTGAATAATTTTTGTTTAATTGCACTTTTTGCATCTTTGTGAAAACTTTTAAATGGCGGATGCTGCACAAAGTGCAACTGCTAGGCCCCTTAATGCAAATGAAGTCGTGGGCAATAGCGTTGTCGGAGGGGTAGGGGTGTCCGTTGGTGGAGTCGGCGTTGGTTCAATACCAGGACGATATGGGGAAACAGAATGGGAGGCTCGAGAGGTAAGCCGCCGATGAATAAAAGAGGATATCCTTTCTTTATCATATTCTTCGCAGTCGCAACGCCAAAGAGAATTGCACGAAGCGCGGGCCAGGGCTACCCAGATGGAAAAAACGATGAAGTGGTGGTAGGTAATGGTGACCTAGTAGGTTTGGATAGTGACTAAAAAACGGCTTTATTCTTGCAGGTCCGATTGCACTGCAAATTGGCGTGAGAAATGGAGTAAGGTGAGTTGTCATGGTAAAGATTTAACTGTTGAATCGATTTGGTCTTCAGTCCTCTAAGAGATCGACTCGAACTAGTGCTAAAGGTTTTTGGTTAACTAAAAAATAATACTAAATTTCATTATCATTAATTTTATACCGTAAAGGATTTATTACAAGTCACCAAAAACAGAAATATTTTTGCAGTTAAAGAACTCAAAAGGTTAATTTTTATAGATTGCCAAAATTTTACAATGAAGGTTTTATGCTGAAAAGTAAAAACCCAAAAAATTATAATGAAAAATACCGAATTTTGATTTTTTTTTAATGAAATCCTATTCCTTCCCTCAAGGTACGCAACGAGCGTAACAAGGCACGCGAAGAATCCAAACAGTTGACCATCAAATTGGAAGTCACTATGAAGGAGGCAAATTCATTGAAGCGCGAGAAGAACGATCTTGAACTGCAGATTACGCAGCTAAAGAAGGAAATGGAGAAGGTGCACACGCTAATGATGAAACACGCCGGTCAGTTCCATCGGGCCGATACTAGTGAAGGCGATGTTGAGGCCAATGGGCGGGATGCCAATTGCTCCCCAGACATCTCTTCCGATGGTCTAAAGAATGTTAACAGCGAGGACGGATTGGTTACCAAAATGTGTAATGATGTTAAAGATCTGGATATTGAGGAGTTTGCCCTAAAAGGCGCCATGCCCAAACATCATTTGACTAATTTGGATGAGACAGCAGCAGCGGCAGAGGAAAAGCGTCTTATACAGCAGCTGTCCAAGGATGATTTTGATGAGGATTATTTGATGCAAAAAATATCTATGCTACAGCTGCGCTTAGAAGAGGTGCAGAAGACTTTGCAGGCGGAGAGAGAGTAAGATTGATATGAGGGAATAATTAAACAAGTAATTCTATTATTTAATTTTAAAGTGAAAAATTGGAGTTGCAGAAGACTATTGAGAAGCTTACCTTGGAGATGCAGGATGTGCGTGCACGTCAAGAGGAGATGCGCTCAGCCAAACAGGAGGCCGTTCGCGAACTACTAACATTGCAGGTAGATTCAGACTATTAATGTTTTCTTTGGTTTAATACTATGCCTGCACTTCTCTTAAAGGAGCAACATCGAGCCGAGATGCGCATTGTTAATAATTCATTGCAGGAGGAGGTTGCAGCTCGTGAGAATTTAGAGAGACGGTAAATTACATTGATATGTGCCTTACTCACAAGACATACTTAACTTTACGGCCATTTTAGTCTTAGCGAATTGCGTACCGAACTGGAGCATCTGCAGGCCGAAAATGCATCAGAGTGGGGCAAACGCGAGCGCTTAGAGTCAGAGAAATCAGCTCTGGAGCGAGATAATAAAAAGTTGCGTTCCGAGCTACGCGATTATCAAGAGCGTTCCGATCGGAAATGTCGACCACTGCAGGCCAACGACGTCGAGTTGCGTGCACTCCAACAGGACCTCTCGGAACGGAATAAAGAAATCAATGAGGTGAAGATGTCCCATTCCAAGTTAAAGAAACTGTTGGCTGAGACCAACACAGAGCTGGGCCACGCTGTGCGACGAGCGGAACAATATGAAGCTGAGGTAAGTTAAATTAAGTAAGTTGTATTTATAAAAAATGTCAATGGCTTTAAAAGCGAACGTCCAAAATAATTGTTTTTGTTTGTTTGGAGAGTTCACGTTAATGTAGTCCCACTGCTTCTCAGTGAACCTAACAGACGGGTTGATTTTTGTGAAACTTATCACCAGTTTTTCTTTTATTGCTCTCACCATGAACATTTAAGAATACAGATTAGCGAGAGGTCTATTCGCTTATCAGCAAGGAATTGAAAGTTTGGCCAAGATCTGCCAGTGGCTGAGGGCAAAACATTCGAGTTATCTTGATTTATAGTAGCTACAATGATTTATTTTAAACACTTTCAGTTATAAAAAGTAAATGCATATTCTCGTACAAACAAAATACTTCATCTAAAGACGCCTCTCAGTTTGCAAATGCCGCGAGACCGGTGATTGCTCGTCCCAGAATTAGGGCGTGAATGTCGTGTGTACCTTCGTAGGTGTTTACTGATTCTAGGTTCATAACGTGCCTGATTATGTGATATTCATCACTTATGCCATTACCTCCGAGCATATCTCGCATCTGTCTTGCAATATCCAGAGCCTTTCCAGCGTTGTTTCGCTTCAGAAGTGATATCATTTCGGGTGTGTGCAGCTTCTGGTCCTTAAGGTGGCCTACGTGCAGGCAGGCTTGTAGACCAAGGGCTATCTCAGTGGTGGCATCAGCCAATTTCTTTTGAATTAGCTGATTCGCGGCGAGCGGACGTCCGAACTGCTTGCGGTCCAACGTATACTGACGCGCAGTTTCCACACAAGCTTCAGCCGCTCCCAGAGCCCCCCAGGCAATACCATAGCGAGCATTATTTAGACAAGTAAACGGTCCGGTAAATCCCAATGCGTTTGGGAGCAAATTCTCTTCTGGAACATGAACATCATCCATCAGAATCATTCCAGTTGGTGAGGCTCGCAATGAAAATTTGCCCTCAATTTTGGGTGTGTCCAGGCCTTTGTCCGAGATTTTCCGATCTACAATGAAACCTCGAAGCTTGCCATCCTCACATTTGGCCCAGACAATCAGCACATCCGCTATAGGAGCGCTAGTGATCCAGGTTTTTGAACCGTTAAGAATGTAAGCCTTAGATTTGCTGTCGTATTTTGCGCGTGTTTCCATTCCAGCTGGGTCGCTGCCGTGATTGGGCTCGGTGAGGCCGAAGGCACCAATTAGTTTGCCTTGAGCCATGAGGGGCAAATATCGTTCCTTATGCTCCTCAGATCCGAAGTCGTAGATAGCTCCCATGGCTAAAGAGCTCTGCACACTCACTGCCGATCGATAAGCGGAGTCGACTCGCTCGACCTCCCGGGTGAGAAGCCCATATGCCACACTGGATACTCCCGCACAGCCGTATCCTTTAAGGGTGCAACCCAAAACACCAAGGCTGCCAATCTCTTCCATTATCTTTGTGTCAAACTGCTCCAATCGATTAGCTATCTTGACTCGAGGCAGCAATTCTGATTGGCAATAACCGCGAAAGGCATCGCGTATGGCCACTTCTTCTTCGGTCAGTTGACTCTCGAGATTAAGAGGGTCCTGCCAATTGAATTTCGGGGCACTTGCCTTAGTGCTGTTGCTGGCCAATCGTCCAATAGTGGATGCGGGACGCCACAATTTGCTCATTTGCGCAATCATTATTCCCTTTCTTCTTCTTGTTTCTGTTTTGATTATGCCTGCTAAAGGCGGCCCTCAAAGCAATGATGTTGTTTGACGTTTGGCGATAAACTGAGAACATCTGAAAGCTTTTAGAAATAAGCACGAAAGCACGAATGTCGAAGCTTTCTGCTTACTGTCTCTCTGCTTCTTTTAGTTCGCTGATAACACTGATCATAATCTGGGCCCCCTAAATTGTTAGCATTATCACATATTAAATACCGACTTGGTGATAGAAACTAAAAGTAAATTCAAAAGATGAGAGCTTTTCAAAATTTCCATGCTAAAAAAATTAATGTGTTCATCTGATTGAAACACAAAAAAATTATAGCCAGTAAATCTTGAGGTCATTTATTGGAGAAGAAGAACAAAAACAATCATAACACTTCGCCAACCACACTAAAATGGGTCATTACTCTAATTTCACACTTAAATAGAAGAATACCAAATTTTCTTGCTTTACGTTTTTCAATTTTGTTTTTTTTTCTTACATATTTCAACATTATGATATTTTTATGGAAATTATGTATATGTCATAGAGGTTCGATCCGATCAAATCAAACTCTATCTCAATTGAGTAAGAAAAAGCTTCAATACCAAATAATAATTCGCAAAGACGGACAAACAGACATGTCGACTCCTTTTCTCATACTAATGAAGAAAAAATTATATTTCTTCTGAGGTATTTCTAAATTAAGTTGGCTTTTCGTTAGACGTTCTCTTCGACAGCTATATGCTATAGTGATCCGATCAGAAGAATTGTCAAACTTGATCTCAATTGAATGCAAGCTTAAATACCAAGTTTTATTCCAGCTTTCTTATAATAGCCATAAATACGCCCGGCCGGACATGTCTATATTGATGCGGCTTCTCACCCTACAAACATCTCACTAAAATTATAATAAAACTTTTCTAAAATAGTTTAGTGTAGTTTAGTCCGATTTCAGGAAAATTCATGTTTATTCACTTGACACATAAACTGCCAAAAATTTGTGTTCCTTAAGAATGTCGGTCTAGCAAGACGGGAGAAAATGTTCCCTTGAAATGATAGATGACAAAAGGACAGTGGCACTTCATGTAATCCTTGTAATTTTATGTAAAAATCCAACATTTCAATGGGTCAAAATACTTTTTAGGTTAAACGGCTGCGACAACGCGTGGAAGAGCTGAAACGTGAATTAGCCGGTGCAGAGGACGAGCTTGATTCGGCAGTCAATCAAGTGCGGCGCCTGCAGCGCAGCAATGATGAGTTGGTTGGCCAAACAGAAGGTTTCCAAGTGCAAATTCAGCACTTGCAGAGCCGGTAAGAATTCTCCTAGATTCTTATGTTTCCTTAACATTTGTATAATACAATAACTAACTAATCTATTGGTGCTGGTCTCGCTAATCTATATTTAAACACTAACCAAAATCTATTAAACTGCCAACATAAGACGAGCTCCAAGTCCACAAATGCGTGGATTGGGCGGCGTCCAGTTGAGAAACAAAATAGCCGTTGAGCTACCAAGCGATTGTTTAGCCAAGCCCAACATCAATGATTTACGTCAGATTTTTGATGACTCTCAGGCGGGACTTCGTAGTTCCCACAATGGCAGTGATGCCGCTGTCCATCATGCAGCCTCAGTGAAGCGGTCTAGTCATACGGAACGAACGCTACTTCAGCAGCAACAGAATAGCGTAACCTCAGCTGCAGCGGCAGCTGCTTTCTTCGATGCCAAGCCCACCCATTTGGAGGAAAACATCTTTGAGTCGAAATCAAGAAATTTGGAATTCGAGCGTGCCAAGCAGAAGTTTGATAATCCACATCCCCATCATCATCAGCACCACCAGCACCAAAGGCAGCGTTCTGTGGGAAATGGTCGATATGGCAGTGCCGGGAGCAGCTCGAGCTCTGGTAATCGGGCCAATCTTGCCTTGCCCCTAAAGTGTATGACCAATGGAAGCAGCCATGATAAAGAGCATCGTCAACAGTCAAGTTCTAGTGTCGGTTATGCTAGAAATAGTATTAATCTAGATGGGCTTAAGGTATCGGACGATGAGGTAAGCTCTCGCCGATGTTTCTTACTAACTTTTTGCTTCCGCTACTCTTGTGTAGTTTCTATTTTATTTTAATTTAATTTATTTATCTTTAGTAAAGTAAATTGTCTGATGTATCCACTTTTTTTCAGACTCCGTAGTTATGGATCAACAAGTTTACTCCTAGATGATGAAACTGAAGGCAACAGTGATTGAGCGTCTGGACAAGAGTAGAATTCACTCGAGTCTAGTTTTATGGTATTATCAGGTAGTATTAAAATATTTTCAGCGTCTTATAAGCAACAGGCTTATTACCGAACTTGATCAGTACGATTCGAAATTGTTCCACAATCGTAGCGCCACTTCTCCATATACCCTATATATGGGCAGGGTGTTTTCCCCTCTTATTTAAGTAAATTCAATTCATTGGAAAATGAAGATACATTTTCCCTTTTTTAAGATCTCAAATCAAAATTTATTTTTCCAACTTTAAGGTTTTAAAAGTTAATCTAAATTGTTCATCTGTGCAGCAGTATTTAATTTTTTTCATGAATTTTTGTCTTGGCTTTGTAGGTATCCAAAATGAAAAAACATTTGCCTTAAACGGCTTTTAGAACTTGCACATTTTAAACTTTGTTTTCTAAAATCACTTGAGTGAAAATTTAGATTATTTTAAAATGATTCTTTATCTTGAAGTTACAAGGCATATACATAGATTAAACAATAACTATAATAACATTCATTCAAAGTATGTAAGAAATTTCGATTTTAGTGCCAGAAGAAATATAATGTATACATATATACATAGAACGATCTTAATATGCTGCATTAAAATTTATATACATCCACATATAAAAATTTCAAGTCAATTTGCGACTTCCTTTTGTTTGACACTTTCTAGTCTTTTTTAATGTACGACTATTTTTTAAACGCAGCATATTTCTATCTAATAATTATGATTAACATTTTAGCAATATTAGCAATACGTTATTACTATTATGTACAATCTACTTAACATTAACTATTTAAAATCGAATACTCTATTTGGAACATATTTTTATTCCAAAAATAAAAAAATCTCAAACTCTACGAATTTTATTTCACTTGGGCAATGATTGGGCCTTTTTCTTCGAATATAAAATTACAGCTTTGTTAAAATTCCAGTGTTAGGCTAACTAAAATTAAAGATTAACAAGTGACCGTTAAATTTCAAGCCATGGTAGAAGCAACACGCAGTAAAAAATTTGTAGGCATCTGCATAGCTCTTTATGTGTCCTACGCAGTCTTTGTTTTCGTCCTCTTGCCGATGCTGCTGCCGGATCCTGTGACAATGCACCGGGCGATCATTGCCTACCAAACGCGGCATTTGGGAAATTTATCGGAATATACGTTGGAAAAGGGCGGGCAGCCGATTCGTTCAATGCTTGTGACATTTCGTGGTTCTGGTGCATTAAGTTTGCTCCATAACTTGTCGCATCAGCCTGGTTGTTACCATCACTATGCTCCTTTGGTGGCATACCACTCCCGTTACTCGGCAGAGCAGCATCCGGAGCAGGCTTTACACGAGCTGGTGTCCCTATATAGCTGTAACTATAATCAGTCGGCACAGTCTATGCTTAAAAGCGGTATGAACTCATCTTCGTTTCGTCGATTCTATGGCGTTCAATGGGAATCTTGCCTGACCTATACGCACGATGTGTGCTGGGATCCAAAGACTATTGAGCATATTTGTAAACTTTTCCCCTTTATTAATATGTCGGTGTATAACTTACGACTGAAGTACTTGGCCGCTCTTCTGGAAAAAAAGGAGTAAGTTTCTGAAGCTTTAGTCCGTATTAAGTAATCCATATGCAAAAATAAACAAATGGAAGGATCTCTTTCTACGAAATATTGCAAATCATTACCTATCAATAGTTTTTTTTTTAATCTTTTTTCTTTGTTATAATAGTCTCAACATTCGCATTCTGCTGCTTGTCCGTGATCCACGGGGTACAATGCAATCACGTTCCGAACGAGTTTGGTGCATCGGCAACCCAGATTGTGATGATCCGAGTATATTATGCAAGGATATGGTCAGCGATTTTGTTATAGCCAAAAAACTGATAGAGGAGTATCCGCTGAATTTTGGGTGAGTTGTTTTCTTAGTTCCCGAACCTTGATCTAAACGGATATACTTCTGTAGAATCATACGCTATGAAGACTTAGCCCAACATCCAGGCAAAGTATTGCCCCAAATATTTGATTTCTATGGTATACCATTTAAACGGAAAGAGGGAAGTCTTACCGGGCATCCGCGCGTTACTGAACTCTCTGATAAGGAGTCGGGGGATAACTCTTCAATGAACTTTTCCGATCAGCAATTCACTAACCATCCGCCTTTCGAATGGATCACCAAGTTGTCAGCAGACCAAGTTAGGGCTATACAAGAAGCACCGCACTGCAAAAAGGCAATGCAAATGTGGGGCTATCGACGAATCAACTACGATAAGGATTTTTCCGTCGACAGTTTCAGCTCGATAATTAGGAAACAGCTTTTTTCCTAAACGACAAGGAAGCGTTATACCGCATGGCTCTAGGACTGAAACAAAGTAAAACAAGAATCTACTCTAAAAAAGCTTAAGTTATCTTTGGAAATAATGTCGAAGTTTTTACTTTAAACTATTGGTTTAAATAAATGTCCTCCCATCATCCCTTTGTCAAAAAACGTAGTGCAATTATTGTTCATACTTTATTATCTATAATGCGTTAGTTGCAATGCATCGATTGTGTCGGATTAATAAAGCTAATTCAGTTGTCTGGATATCAACCAACTTTTGATATTAAGGAAGGTCTATCTTTTAAGATTCCCTGACATTCCATGTTAACCATAACAACACTTGACAGAAAATACAAATGTTTAGAACTAAAACTTCTCAACAATTGGCTGCTAGTACCCCAAAGTACCTTGAAGATCAAAAATATATTTTTGTCTTCATCTCAGATATAGACCAATGAATACTGTTTAAGCTCGGAAACTCTCCTCTGATCCCCAACATACTCCTATGGTAAAAAAGCTTCTTGCAAATTAAAGGAGAAAATGATTAAATGCCGTAAAGGAACTTTAAAAAAAAAATCTCAAGGGTTTACTGATGTGGGAAAAGAATTTGTCCCTAGTTAAGGGCATCCTTAAAAAATCGTCAAAAATAAAAAAATAACGAAACCAAAACCACTTCGAATAATACGAAATTTAAAATGTACTTACATTTTTTAAAGCCTTGTGAGGCACAAAGAACATGGTGCTGCTTTGCACAATCGGTGCTAAAACCTAAAACGATTGCGAAAATAAAAAACTCAAAATTCTATTTTAGTCTTACTAATGTTCTTCCATTCAGCTCGGATTCAGCCAGATCGGATCACTATATTATATAGCTCCCATAAAAGCGGCATAGTCACGAACCGCTATTTTCATAAAACTTAATATTTGACAGTTTTATATACAGTTACGAGTTAAAACACAAATTCTAAAGGTTATTTCGTTAATTATACCATACACCCATAGGGTGAAATGGTATATTAAAGTCGCCAAAATGTATGTAACAGGCAGAAGGAAGCTTCTCCGACCCCATAAAGTATATATATTCTTGATCAGGATCAACAGCCGAGTTGTCCGTCTGTCCGTCCGTCCGTCTGTCCGTATGAACACCTAGATCTCGGAGACTGTAAGAGCTAGAGCCACCAAACTTGGTATGTAGACTCGTGTAGTATGTAGAGTGATCAAGTTTATTTCAAATTTTTGCCACGCCCCTTTCCGCCCCCGCAATTTAAAAAAAGCGTTTATCTCAAAAACTATTCCAGCTAGAGACACCATATTTGGTATGTATATTTGTTTAGTAAACACGCACATTTTGTATGTGTAAAAATTTTGCCACGCCCTTTTCGGCCCCCGTAATTTGAAAAACTTGATTATCTCCCGTATTCTTTTACCTTATGCAATCAATGCACACTTAAATTTGATACTAATATCTAGCAAAATACCAAATTTGATCAAAATCGGACAAAAAACAGTCGAGTTACGCATACATATATATTTTTTCCATAAGGCCGGAGTTGGCCGTTGGCTGGTGGGGGCGCTAGGGTGCTCGTATGATTGAGTGAGCGAGATACTAAGATATGCTTGTAAAAAGCATGTGAAAATCCATTTGTTTAATAAAGTTGAAATATTTGCTTTACTGGTGTATGGTATACCAAAGTCGGCGAGACGACTTACTTACTTCATTTCTTTAATCAGATGATGATATTGTACAAAATATTTTTTTTAAGATGTTTCGCTGTATATCGAAAATACGCAACAAAACACCAAAAAAAAAGCAAGTGATCAATTAGTTGACTCCAACTAAAATGAAGTAAGTCGTCTCGCCGACTTGGGTATACCATACACCAGATGAAACAAATGAAAACCAAATGTATGTCTATTAAATTGTTTTAACATGCCCTCATATTATATGCTATCTCGCTCACTCTACAAACAAACGAACACTCTTGCGCCGCCACTAGCCAACGGCCAATTCTGCCCTTATGGATCGCGTAGCAAAATACGTTCATACGTATATTTTGCATGTTTCTAGTCCGATTTCAATCAAATTTGGTAGTATGATAGAAATAGATAAGATTAATTAGTCTGCCAAATTTGATCGCGATGGTCAAAAAATTGCAAGAGCCAATATGTTTTTTCTAATTTATGGAGGCGGAAGTGGGCGTGGCAACATATTAAAATATATATATTCTGCGCGCATACTAAGCCAATATACATACTAAATTTGGTGACTTTTGTTAGTTTTCGAGAAAATCAGTTTTGTTTAATTTTCGGAAGAAGTTATTAATCAAAGTCACTGTTTTCCACCGATCGTTCCTATGCGAACTATATAATACAGTCACCCGATATTTATCAATTCGGCACAGTCATTAACAGATAAATTAAACTAAGAAATGTTTCATTTGAAAGCAATCGCTTCAAAAGTGACGAAGTTATTGACAAAAGTAACTGTTTTTGATCTTGATCAAATTTGGCACAGTCTATTTATATGTGTAATAAACTCATCAATATTAAATTTCACGACAATAGTTCTGAAAAAAACCAAAGTCACTGTTCGTCACTTTGCTCTTTGTATGGGGGCTATATGATATAGTGGTCCGATCCGGCTGAATCCGAGATGTACAACCTGTGCACTATATACAAGCCTACATGCAAAATTAAAGCTCTGTAAAAAAAAATTTATGTAGCCTCAATTAATTGATCACACGCCACTTTTCCGATTTTACTTAATATTTTAATATTTATTTTAACGGGTATAGGTAAGGGAAGACTAACAAAAAAAAAAAAAATATTGTAGACGTATACAAACTTTTGCGTGGCCTAGGTTATCCCAAGCCCTTTGGTTTGTAAAAACAGTTGTAGTGAGATATTTATATAATGTAAATTGTTGTCAAGCTGAACTTTAAACGAAACAATATAAACCAACTAAGTTATGTTTTAATTTATTAAAGCAAACTAACATAAAATGCATCAATACTTTCAAAGAATAATTTACCAATATACATATTTTAAGTTCAGATTTCGTTGAATATGAATATGTATTGGAAGATGTCTAAAATAAAAAAAAAAAATATATTTAAGGAACATTTTTTTATAATGGGTAAAATGGTCACACTAGACATCTCTATAAGGTATATTAAGTATGCTTCCCTGTTTCGTTAATGGATTTTGGGGCACAGATTTGTCAGTTTAACCACACGAATATTAGAAATATGTGCAATCACAATTGCCTTTATAGAATGGTCAACGAAATTCATAAATGCTCTCATTACTGACTTTTGACAATTTTGTTGATTATGTAAACTGAAATATTGAATAATATATGAAAAGAACATTTTATATTTTGTTGATTTTGAATAAAGCAAGAATAACAGCTAATTAGAATTTTAGCAATTTATTGGGAAGAAAATTTATACTTTGAATTTTAGTTTTTCCGTGAATACTATCGATAGTATCGATGGACGGACCATCGATTGTTTTGCAACACTAGTATGGCTGGGCGATAGAGCTGCTATCGATATTGGCTCCACTCGAAAGTTTCCCCATCGATACTATCGATGGTTCCATCGAAAATTTAAACGAGTTATCCAACATATATATTTTGGTGTCGTTTTTCAATATTACAATGTTTCAAATATTCAAAAAGGGTCAACCAAAAGTATCAGAACTCATGACCAAGTCTATAATGATCGATACGAATTATCTAGCTTATAATTTAACTACTATAAGTTATCCCTAATATAAAAACAAAATTTATAGTTTCAAGATAACAAAAAAGGGTGACTTCTCGTCCTAAGTCCAAAAAACGAAAACAAAAAACTTTTTAAGCACAACAAAACAAAATGCGATTTCCGAACTTATTGCTAATGAGAGGTTCTTATTTTAAAAAAATCAATTCGTTCCAATATCACAGTTATTTAAAAGTAGCCATTGATTTTTGTTAATAAAAACCAATGTGTTCACTTGTTTAGTTTTTAAAAATACTCTCCGTTCCTTCACAATAGCTCCTGTTTTACTAAATGTGCGCTCTGATTCAGCTGAGCTTGCTGGTATACACAAGAATTTTATTGCGCATTGTCCAAGTGCAAATAAATGTTCCTTGTTAATCTGTATTGTAGAAAGTACAATTATGAAAGTTGAACATTGAAACCATCGATGAACATAGACATCGATGTTTTTATTGAAATTTTCATCACTACCATATATTGAAATTCGATATATCGGCATCGAAAAATTCCCATCGACTTATCGCACTCCATCGGTTACATCGATAATATCGATGGTGCCATCGACGGTTTTCCCAGCTCTAACAGTGGGAGAATAATAATAATAATAATCCACTCCGAGAGAGACGGTGGCAGCGCGTAAATAACTGAATTAAATGGACTTATACAATAAATAAATGGACTTGTAGAATTAATAAATCGTGTGAATGTGAATTGCAATAGTGATGTTTGTTAGCTGAGATGCACAGATCACAATGTGGGTGCAGTGGAGCTCAAGTGATTAAGGCATACGCATAAGAAAAAGCTTTCTCTCTTTAATTTTAAGTGTAAAAGTGCAAGGTAAAGTGAAAAAAAAAAAATAAGTTAGCTGCTACGACGCCAAATGACCACTGCGGATTTGGATGTGGATTTGGAGACGTGTGAGCTAATTCCTGATGAGGTCGGCTCCAGGACACGGGCCAGGCAACGAATCAGTTTAAATTCGAAGCGCCGACGCAGCAAAATGTCTCGGCGAGCGAATCTTATTGGGATCTGCGGCGTTAGTAGCTTGTGCATCCTGCTACTAATAGCCACCACCCAGCACCGTCCATTCACTGCCTCCTCGTCGTACCAGCAACAAGGCACAGGTGGAGGGTCATCTGAGAGAGCAGGCGGTGGAGGTTCCATCTCAGATGGTGGCCCGTCAAATTCTCTGAATCGCAATAGTCTCTATGAACGATTTCAATCGCAGCTGTCGGTCTCTCAGACGACTGTTTATAATCTCACAGCCACCATTGTCGATGTCCTGACGGCCCAACGCTCTCGCATTCTTACCGAAATGGAAAACTTTGAGTATCCCCGCGGCGGAGCCGAAAAGTTAAATGACATGACTCCCGAAACTAAAGGCACTCCAGTTCGAAGCATCGTTGTAACCTCTTGGCGTTCAGGTTCCACTTTTCTGGGCGACATTTTAAATGCGATTCCAGGAAATTTCTATCACTACGAACCACTCTTAGATTTTGGCATTAAGCAGATACGGGATCCCGATGACCAAATTTTGGCCGTGCAAAATCTAAAAAATTTGCTCCAGTGCGACTATTCAGATATGCAGGATTACTTGAATTTCGGCAAGACCCATACGTATCTTTTTGAGCACAACACCCGACTTTGGGATGTCTGCCGGGAATTTCAGCGATTCTGTTGGCGCCCCGCCTTTCTAACGCAATTTTGCCGGCTGTTTCCTATACAAAGTATGAAGACTGTGCGATTACGGCTGGCAGAAGCCGAGCAGCTGCTCCAAGATCCAAGGTGAGATTCAAACAGTTTCTTGGTGAATTCTGAAAGTTTTAGTTTCTCATGAAATTGATAAGAAACAGAAATAGTTTTTGATATTAACAAAACACAGTTGAGTTGGATTTATGCTTTTACTAGGCAGGCAGAAGGAAAATCAAGTTTTAATTGTTTATTATTCGTCAAGCAAATTGCTTAAAACCAGAATTTTTATTCCTTATTTACATTTTAGTGCAAGATATAGTTGTGTTGATTTGCTTGTTTAGATTAAAATAAATCCTTAACCACCGTTGTCGTCAGCTCCTTATCAGTGTCAGACTTAGATAAGAACTGTAGTGCGGTTGTTTTTTTGGGTTTTCACCCAATTTGCCGACAATTTGTACTTTTCCCTCTTTTTATACCGCATAATGAATGTGAATCTGATGGTTTTGGATTTCGTCGAAAAACTGTTTCTGATAGCAAGTAACAAGAACATATATACATCTTCCCTTTATGGCTTTAAATGTTTAAATAAAAAATCATTTGGTTTGGAAAATCAAATTCACAAAGGGCATAGATTGTGCTGCAAACAGAGTTTCATTTACATAATTTCATTGAAAATGTAATCCAAATAAAAAGACAACACATAAAAAAATAAAAATCAATAAAATTAGTGTATGGCAATTTCTGGCTAACAAACCAGCAAAAAAGTAAACAAAAGGAAAATGTATTTGATTGATGTGGTGCTGGTAGCGCCTGTTTCTCCATCTCACTCGCACCTCTTCTACTAACTACTTCTCTTTTGTGGTTTCGGTTACATTTAAAACGACGGCTTGTCCGTCTCCGTCTCATTCGCATTTTCCCCATCCTCGCTCTGAGGACATTAGGGATATCTGTATCTTTGCTTTTGTTGGCACACTTGTGTCAATGTTATGCAAAAGATTCCACAAACAAAAATTTCAATCAATGGAAAATGACATTTAGGCAGGGGATGAGATGGGTCTACACACATACAAATACATACATAGATATACGTTTGTACATATCAAAATTAGAATTGATTGAATTTTGGTCGGTATAGCTAGGAGAATGTAATTTATTCGTCGATGTCAAAGAAAAGATTATCAATGATAATAATAGTAATTTATAGTTACCAAATAAACCCTCAACCTTTCGTGGTTTAGGACGCTCTGGAGTTATTTTTGCTAGAGCATATATTTATGATTCCCTTACACATAAGTAAACAGTATTGCTTGGACAACCCAGACATTCCACACATGTTAAGCCCAATGCTTTCTATTTTCTTTTTTACACTGCTTTCTTCCACTTCTTCACACTCTATAAACGAAGCCTGCATAGGCCGATGGTCTTGCGTGAAAATGCATCAAAATTCCGGAAACGTTTTCCAGCACTTGGATCTATGCCTTCACTGTGTTGTGGTGTGCTCAATGGTGTGGGCCATTGCCCTTTCCCCGCAGACAATTTGGGTCAGTGCGCATTTCAAGGCAACGAATCATTCATGGGTGTTTCATTTTGGCTTCTAATTGCCTATTGGGTGCGCCGAACACATAAAAAGGTTGTCTATGAATACGCAATAATTACATATTGAATTATCGTGATTTCTGTATAAATGGATAAGGGGTTTGAAATCGTTTTGTATCAATTTGGTTTAGTTTTTATGATTATTCTTATTATATGTATATTTCCTTCGTATCTTTTCCCATTTTTTCTTCTCTTTTTCTATTTCTGTTGGAAACATTCGGTTTTTGTGGTCGTTGGATTTGAGCCGCTTTTGGCACAAAGTAGATTCTACTTTATGAAAATTGAAACTGCCCACATCAAACCCTTAAACCCCCAAACCCCCCGATGAACGCACATCCACACACAAACACACACCCAACCAGCTTGCCTCAAACTACGAATAGCAGCCACAAAAACCGCAAAGAGTTTTACCCTAGTCGCTTTTAGTTGGCTTATAATGAGCAAAGTGGCTATTAACGGAGAGAAAATGTTTGTGAGCTGCGTTTTTAAAACGGGCCAAGACCCCCGAAAAAACTTGTTCTAAAAACTTATTGCACAATTGTAAACCTCATTTTTGACATGAGATGCCATTTAACTTTTGTCTTGACGGCTTTGACAAAACCAGCACTGAAACCGTCGAGAGATGGAAATCGTGAGTTCAGTGAACGTTCACAGCTGAGAGCGGGTGTCTTTGGCGAACTGAGAAGGCTCCAACGACTTCGACTTGGTCTTGCATTTGAAATCGAAACGGGTTTTGAGTTTGGCTAAGCAAATTTTTGGTACGTGGTAAGCGATCTCTGCGGCGTGTTAAATGGGTGAAAAGCTGAAATAAAATTTGTCTGGTACCAGCGGAATCGGTGACGACGGCACCTACTCAATAGCGACGGGGGCCGGGCCAACTTATCCACTTGACTAAGACAAACTTTTAACCAAATGGCAGTGAAAGTGATTGATTTTTGTTTTCTTAAAAGTACTGGAAAAATTCGCTTTTTTTTTACTCTTACAAAAAGGGTATATACGTTTTGGAAGTGTGCACCGTTTAAAAGAAGAAAAAAGATTCATGCATTCAAGCACATATATGTATATTATATGTATAGTATAACAACTTAACTTTTGGTGTCCTTGTATCTAAATCTCAAATCCAATCTATGACTATGAATTTGGTTTTATAAATTTGAAGTTTGTAGTTGTTTGTTGTATCGAAGTTTGCACAACCACTTTCATACATCGTTTTTGGTGAGCACAGAAACCCTTTCAATTCACCTAAAAAAAGAAAAAAAAAATGCTTTCATGTTTAAAGTTTTCATACGGACGTGGTCAAATGAAAACCCAATGTAAGATAAAAGATTTCTGTCCAATCACTTACTCATGAGGTAAATTTCTTGGATACTCGGCTTAAAACAAAACTGTTCCCCTTCTCATAAAATTTAACTTTCTATTGGTGACTCGCTTCAAGGAAGCAAATAACTTGTATTCCTCAAAAGCGTGTGAAAATTACAATGATTTAGTATCTCAAAGCCCTCATCGATCAATAGATTTATCTAACGCTGCCACAAAAAGCAAAAACAACTAGAGGAGAGAACCAATGTATAAGTAAGCCCTGAAACGCATAGAGAATTGATGAAGCATGGAAAGCCACTGCCGCCGATGAAGCACGACCAAAACGAATGTCATAAACTTACAGTCTACGCTGCATCAGAATGAGCAGTTGCAGCTGATTTGGCTTTGGTTGGTGGTTGAGTTGAGTTGACTTGGAGTTTTGGTTTGAGGCGGAATCGCATTAGGCGATGGCTACTTACAGATTTACAACGCGATGCTCCGACAATAAATTCTGCTGGTAATTGTATACCTCAAAATATGAAGATGAACACAAAGTGGAAGCACAAAAAACAGAAACGGCAAAGAGAAAAACAAAAGCCGAAAAACAAAAAGTTCTTTTCAAGGCTGTCAGCTAAAGGTAATGACTGTTACCATGTTATTGCAAATACAAAATTAGCAACAAAAAAAAAAAGAACAACCAAGAATAGTTTTTGCATTTGAAATAAATTATGATTTGGAGGTGTTTCCCTGTGTCCGTATGTCTGTCCGTCCGTCCGCCTGTCTATTTGTCAGAGTTTAAAAATAAACAATATTATTGTTAACACAAATGAATGGCGATTGTGTGTGGCAATGCCAAAAAGTTAGCACGTTAGTTAATGAGTCTGCGTCGGATGGTACTCGTAACTGCTTTGTAAGTTGTGCAATGAAATCAACTAATATACTGAAGCTGCTCGAATAGTATGTCCATATTGCATATATCAGTGGCTCATTATTTCTTTGCTTTAAATTCTATGACGCGATTAAACTTAAAATATCAAAGAAGCTAACTTCGGCTATGCCGAAGTTTATATACCCTTGCAGTATACTTGGCAATAATATTTTTCCTTTTTGAAATTTCTTTCCCTGCAACTCAATTCATCAATACACAAACAAAATATTATTTCTCTTTTTACCACAAGTTTTTCTTCTTCCATCATTTTCTAAGCAAAGCACGGCACGCATACACATACAGTTCATGTAGCGTTGCGTCTGTGTGTGTATGCGTGTGCTCTGTTGATTTGATGATGGCAGTAGTAGGCAGCAAGCAGCGCTGCCGGCAGCGTTTGAACCGATTTATATTGACTGTAACTTGTGTTCTATTTATCGGATCAGATTCAAATTTTGGGATCTGAGATTTTATATCTATTACTATCATATTGGTAAATTTCATGGGGATACTCCAATTTTTGCAAAAATGTTTCTTCTAGAGCTATATGATATAGTGGTCCGATCCCAAAGATTTTCATACTTTATCTCACCCGGGTAAAAAAAAGCTCCCAAAAAAAATTTCATCCCGATAGCTCTTAAGATGGCTGAGTAAAACGCGTACGCACCGACGGACAGACGGACAGACGGACAGACGGACATGGCTATATCGACTTAGCTTCTCATGCTGATCAAGAATATATATACTTTATGGGGTCGGAAACGTCTCCTTCTGTGCGTTACAAACATCTGACCAATTTTATAATACCCTCTGCAAGGGTATAAAAATAAAAATGCCGTTGGGTCATAAAAAAGTAATGCGAACATACTCTATGTGAAATAATTTTAACAGTTCGTAATTGAAAACTATTTGGCTAAGTCAGAATGAGTGGAATGTTTCAAGATTTGTATTTGAAATAAGAGAAGAGTCGACTCACCTATCCGCTTGTCATTCCCTGTAAGCACTTATATCTCAGAGACTGTATGAGCTAGATCACCCACTTTCTCCCGCCAAATTTAAACTATTGCTATAAAATTAGGTACATCAACACTTGTGTCAAATATGCGAAATACACGAAAATCCTAAAAGATCTAAAAGGACGTTATTGCTTGTAGGAGTGAGCGAGATAGATTTATGGTATATTTTTGCATGGTATATGAATGTCGACGCGACTTAATTGCTTCGTTTTTATTTTCTTCTTGAATGCCATTTTGCAACAATGGTGCAACAAAAACTTGTTTCTAATTTTGGAAAACGCAACAGCAGCTGCAACTTCGGAGCACGCTTACCTTTGATTTATTAGGAAAAAGCACCATTCACCGCTCAGCTTCTGCTTTTTATTTTACTTTTAACAGATAGAAAAACGTTTTTCCTAGTATTTGTACGTTTTTTTTCAGTTTTTCTTTTTAGCAAATTTGTCTCTTGCTCTCACCTTGCTTGCTTGCTTTTTTAATTGCGATGCCGGACTGGGAGATTTCAGAAGACTTTCATTTCATGCCGGTTTCCCTCTCATCCGTGTGTTAATGTGATTTTTTGCAGTGTGATCTTTAGATGGCCGGAGCATTCAAACAAAGTTTTAAAAGAGTTTAGAGGTCTTTGTGTAAATCACTTTCCTTTTATTTGAGTGCTAACTTAAGCATTAAATAATTCTCGAAAATAAAGCACTGTTTTCTGCCATATGTACACTGAATGAACTAGTTAATACATTAATACATGACAACATCGAATTAATTTGAATGACAATCTTATCTTCTGTTCAAAAAAACCAAACTCTTCATTTGCCGATAGTCAATAGTAGGCTGCTAGTTCTCTTTTAAAATAAGAAGGCCTATCTCTGTGAATTACATGCTTATCCCGCAGCTCTAGAATTCATTAATAAAAGTTTTCCCTGACGACTGTCATTAACGTGCTTATATTTGACTACAACATGTTTAATTTATAAGAAAGCTATGCAGCCCAGTAGCTTGAAAATACGAAAATAGGGTTTTAATATGGATTCGATTCAGATGGCCAAATCATTATTACTATTATTCTGTACAACCATCAGTAGTAAACAAATTTCAATTCTTAAAGTATTAAGACAGAGAGCGCCGACTTTGGTATACCATGCACCAAACAAGGCAACCACATGCAAGGCTTTTCTTACAAGTGCACGTGCACATTATCGCACCCAGTAGAGTACAGCTTACGATACTTCGTGGATTGAGAATTAACTAATTATTCGAGAAGTAAGAGGAGGTGGCAAAAGTATAAAAAGTTAAAAATTCAGATGTTAACGATGATTTTAATACGAAACTAAGGCCGAGAGTATATACATATACATACATATATACATCATATACCTCTATATGAGGCATCTTATGGGTGCAGGGTATACAAAGGAATTATGTATTTTTAAATGCAATTTGAAATTATGATATTGAGAAAGGATAACAATGTGAAAAAAACAAAACTTTTCGCGAAACTAAACTGGGATAAAAATGTTCATTTGTGATATGCATTTGCCATTTGTTCGATTTCGATGCAAAGACGACTTATTTAGTTGTGTGATATTTTCTCTAATGAGTCACCATGAATTAATCTTAAAGCCGCAAGGAAATCACATTTTGCTGTTCTCTTTCTTCTGTTATAAAAAAATGTTCAACATACATAAAATGCAGTATGTAAAATGTGTGTTTAAGCCATTGAAAATACAAAAATTCCTGGCTCACCCCTTGAAAAGTGTTTTTTTTTTGCGGACTTTTTGAATTTTGGCCAAAAGAAATTTTGCCCTTCTTTGGCCACATAGAGAAGGCCAGCACATTTCAGTTATTTATGTGGCGTACATTCGTCGGTGGTTTTAATTTTGCTGGCCTTTTCTTGTTTTTTTCCTTTGCGGCTATTGTACCTAGTTAACCAGCTACTTTAGCAACTTTGCCCAAATTCCATACATGCATATTTCATAACTTTGTTTGCGTTGTGCCACACGCAACGGTTCTCAACGGGTAGCGCATGGTAAGTAACTTCCACAACCATTATTTAACCTACATGTGTATATGCTGTGGAGCACCTTCCTTCTGCCTACATGCGAACGGACATCGCCTCATTGTGTTGATCATCATCCTATTGGTAAAATAGTTGTTCTAAATATTTAAGCCATCTTAATCAAAATTTGCATTCTTCTTCTTTGTCAGATACACCGTGTGCAAGCATACGGAATGAGGAACTCAAAAACTTTGAATCGAGAAGAGTTAAAATTGCCAAACTTTCTGTATTAATACTTGAATATTCTTTGATTTACCGAATTTTCCAAATTATAACCCGTAACCATTGAAAGTGAGAAAGTACAAGGTTGGATTTAAAAAAAATTTTTGCGAATCCGATTTTGAAACAATTTTGGCGGTTGTCGATCAGTCGCTTCGAATTACGACTTCCCAGCAAACTATTTAAGTTAGTGCATTGCCCACACTCCGATCTCTCTGCCCCTTTAAGTGTGGATATGTGCATGAATTTTCGACGAAAATATTGAGGCGCGTGTATAAAGAGAGATTAAGAGGTAAAATATAATTTTTGAAGTGAACAGCTTCTTATAAATAGAGGGCTTAATCAAAATCTTTACTCTCCTTTCAAAACTTAAAATCAATGAAATGAGATTGTTTCCCCTTTTCAATTTTAACTATTGAACCAAATGAACAACGGGATGTTAACAATCCAATGCAATGACGTTATAGTCGTTCTTATGCTTTGTTTCATTAATTATAAACACACAATGTGTGTATGTATGTAGTCTTTTTTCATTACTCTTTAATGAACACCGATGACACAGTTTGCTTCGAGTGGGACATGAAGAACAACAGGTACCTAGTGGCTACGTATGGACTGAGGGTTAGCAGCGGGCATCCCCCTCTTGATTTGGTTCCCCCTTATTCTCATGAAGAGTACGTACTTAGAGTATCCTATGCAAAAATAACAGCAACAATAAGAGGAATGGGCATAAAATATCTAGAGCCGTTACAACGGAAGTTTTCTAGTGTTTTTGTTGCTCTGTCTATTTGCTGTAAGCGGATACACAATGGGTGCAAATATGAAAAAGAAAAACACGAAGAGATAGAAAAGAAAATGAAAGAAAAACGATCGCGGCATGACAATGTTTAAAGTTAATAATAACAGAGCAACAGCAAGAAGATATTTACGAGCAAGCAACCGGACCACACACCGCAATGAGCTTGGAAAAATTAAAACAAAAGCCGGTGACGGTTTCACAGTTGTGATGTGATGATTTTGTTGAATGCTCCCAGCTGCCTGCTGCCTGTTAGTACTCCGTGGTACTCTTATAACAATAACCTAGTTAGGCCCAGGCTAAATTGTGATTAACTGAAAAAGACAAAGCACTTAGAAGTCGTCCGAAGCGACGTGTGAACGGAATTAATGAGACGAGACGAGACTGAAAACTTGAGGGTTAGCCCAAAAGAGAAAGTTCCTCTTTTCCATACGATGACTGGCTGAGACTGCCTGTCTGAGTGGCTCGTGGAGTGCTGCAGCCGTGCACAGTGGAACAAAAGAAATTGTACACATTGGTGAAATTTTAAGGTCATAAGTTTGGAATCTGTAAAATGGAGCATCTCCGTCTATAAGGCGCAAACTTCTCTACTTTACTTATAGTTCCAAACCATCGTTCGAAATAGATGTTATTATGACGAAATTGTTATTGATTTTCGATCGGAGGGGACCCAAATTAGGTTCATAAAAAAATTTATTTTAAAATCTAACCATTGTGCGTTGCATGTTGCCTTTTCTCTAAATATGCGTGTCATGACTTGATTTATAGCACGGCTTGCAGTCGAAATGGGGTCCAGCCTCCTTTGGCCCCTCGCCCGTTGGAATGTCTTGAAGTTCGACTCGACTCAATCATTAGCAGTCATGCCGAAAATTGCTCACCCATTCAGTGCTAGATCTTTCTGGCCCTCTCCATGAAGACTTTCGCGCATAAATTAGGCTAATATCTTGGAGGTAGAGCGGCAAAAATAGTGCAGCCAGCAGATTACTGTGTTTAACAACGGGAATTGAAAGGGTGGAGAGAGGGTAGGGTACAATTGGGGAGGGCAGGATATACATACCTTGCACTAATGATAGCCACAAAGCTGACAGCTATGTGGAGGCGGGCCAACTCAGCCATAGAGCAAGCAGACAGAAAAAGAGCCAAAAGGCAGTGGTAATTTACTAGGATAGCTCAATGGGTCCTCGAGTTGGCAACGGGCTTAAGTTGTTAAAGCAGATTTCATTGCAGTTTTAATGTGTAAAGAAACCAACCAAAGGTCAACGATAAAGAAATAAGCTAAAACAGATTTTCAAGGATTACACTTATTAAGATTAATTAACATTCTTAAGATATTACTCCCTGATGTGTAAATATACTCGTATCACAAATGTACAATATCATCACAATCTTGATCCTGAAGTCCAATACATAGACACACATGCCAAAGAGGTATCTATCTTTATTATCGACTTCTTGTAATCTAGGTGAAGAAATCTTATATCCTTTTATTGCCGCGGGCCATAAATCTTTGTGCAGCTCTGACCTTCCTTTATATGTACTCCTGTATAAACTACGAAATGAACTAACTGCCAGCGGGCAAACAAATTGCTTATGCAAGTTCTTTACTGCACTTGCTTCTCGAGGACTCCTGCTCCAGTCTGGGTTGCACAACGGTTACTTATGCAACATGCCGTCAGAAAATGTCGATTCGATTTTCCCTTCCTTTTTTTTTTTTTTAGAAAAAGGATCATTTAAAAAAACTTTCTTCTTACACAAGAACACATGCATAAATAATTGGCCACAGACTCAACTTAAACTGCTGCAACAGACAAAAACAAGGGTTGAAGGCTGCGGCGACGAACTTCCGAAATGTGTGTCTCAGCATGGACCCCACTCCCAGCCAAATGCCGTATTGAGCTTTGGTCCAACACAAGCTGAACACAGGAAATTTGTTTCGCGTTGGATACACTGCACAACAAAACCGGAGAGCCGGTATGTTTTCGAACGTTCCTAAGGTTGTATACCCTGCTTTGCGGTAAATGCACGGTAGGTGCCTAGGCTTCTTTGTCGGTCAAGAGGCAACCCATTACATAAAGTCATTCGATTTTCACATTATTACTTTGAGATTGTTGCTCTGTCTTGATGAAATTTGTCCCATAGACTAAGGCGTTGTACATTTTTCACCAACAAGGATGCACTCTCGTTGCTAGGGTATACAAATACGCCAATATATGTCAAATGTATAAAGCGTAACGATTGCACAGATAAATGGGTGTGAGTCGGATTAAATAGACCAAAAAGTCAAGGTAAAATGAAACTTAAAAACTTGCATTGCACTAAGAATATCTTTATTTTCATTGTAAAAGTAAAAATTGCATTTGAATTAGGGTCATTTTAACTTCAGAAATACATAACATATTGAGCTGTTGAAGGCTTAAAGCCTTTTCTTTTGGCTTAAAGTAATTACACCCATCCGACATATATTCACCTAATACGTATACAAGTAATTAATAAGTCTTTAGACGAATTAACTTTCTTAATAAGATTAAAGTCCATGTAGAAAAGCATTTTCTATTATACACTGTCCTACTACAATGAATATGCAAAGTAATGCAAAATTGCTTTGATGAAGCCAATGTCTAGTCAAGTAGCAAAACTCGAAATACCCTGTACCAAGTGAGGTCAATAATCTTTATAAATCTTGATGACTGACATTCCGCATTGCCTCATCAACACTTTGTTGCCATATTATAATGTGCACACAGCCTTGCTATTTTAAATCTTTATCTACTTACTGCTACAAGTATGAATTATTCATATTTTTTCAAAATCTAACTTTTATTTTATGACTATGTTGATTAGCTAATTACTTAGTCTTGCATATTTCTAATCGCTTTGTTGAAGTTGTTTACATTTTGACAAACTTGAAAAGAGTGTTTGTTTATCGGGATAAAATTGGGTACTTCTATCATTGACATCGGAAAGGTCGGTTCAAAACCTGACGATTTGATCTATGTTTTTTCAACAAAAACAAAAATAGTTTGGACTACAAGCTTTGTTCCAATTTTGGTAAATTACTAAAGTCTTACTTATTCAATAGTTTGAATTCCGGATATTGTCAATACATGGAAATCAGCGGCTATAGCTATGGCTTCCGACACCTACTTTCCATCAAAATACATAAATTAAGATTATATCTCTGCCGATTGTTGATTGAAGGTTAGATGATTCATTATTTCAAAAAAGTTTGGAACACAATCACTGTAAGGGTATGTGGACTCCAGCCCAGTGAAGTCATTAGAGTTTATTTTTTGAAGTTAGTTTGTAGTACTCATTTCTTTAGAAAACGATAAACTCTCGATCAAGTATTTTCATGAGGTAGTTAAGAAACAAAACAAACATTTTTTTAACTGTCTTTTTTTATTAGCAAGTCTTAGTCCATGTAAGGCTTTTGTAAGTAAGTCATTGCATAATGGTTTTTTTATTTACTAACATTAAACGACATATAGGTTTAAGTAACGGCATCTTTTGTTAATATCAGTATCAGTGACGTTTATTTACTCTTTGCTGTATTTTAAACCATTTAGTCCCCTATTCTTACACAGATCTGAAATTGTAATACATTGTATTAACGACCTACCATGACTGTCTTTCTACTAGTTCCTGCTGTTGCGTTGCAAATCTGCTTAAGGGAGTTGCCACCAGATGCAGCGTATCTGTTGCTTGCATGTAACAGCTCCCGATTGAGTTTGCAAGCCGTTCATTGAACTTATAAATATGGATTTGTTAAAACCCGTAAACAACTAACTTTAAAATTTTATATATATTTTAAATTTAGAGTCTCTCTGTTTAAGATTATTCTTTTTCAGAATAAGTAGGATCGTCTTTTGTGTGTATTAAATACTGGATTGTTCAGCATTACTATGATTATAACACAATAAATTAAAATTTTTTTTGAAATATTGCGAAAGACACTTTTATAAGTTCAAGTTTTGTTCTACAATTAGATTCCAATCACAAAGTAAACATAAACACAGAAGTAATTATACCCATTAATTAGTAATTAATAAATGAAAAACGAGACCAAAGGATGCAGCAACCTCGTACTCATCTTTTCATTGCTTCATTATAGTTATCGAGATAGATTCTGTTGCAATGCAACAGACCGCTTTCTAGATTGTTCATTCTGCTCTAAATTGTTTATCTATCGTCTTTTTTTTCGTTTTATTTTGTTTTGTGCTGCGCCTCGACTGGCTGCTAGTTACATTTAAAAACTGTAAATAGTTGCCGCAATAATCGCAATAATTAAAAGCCAAACGACGGCCACAAATCATGAAAGTAGCAACCAGACCATGTGAGATCTGTGTGGAAGGGTAAAGAGAAAGACGGAGGCAAAATAGAAGTAAAGAGGGGAACCTCTAGAATCTAGAGTCTAGATTCTAGAACACTCTCAAAACGGGCTCCCCATTATTAAGTTGTATGCTTATACCACTGCAAAGGTTTTATTAATTTTGGTCTAAAGTTTTTCATAATAAATTGCTTTTCACTTTGAAGGTTGGAAAATATTAAAACAAAAGCCTACCAGGGTATACGAGTTTAGCATGGACAAAGTCACTCCGATGAATTGTGCGATTATCAAAACTTTCGTTTTGAACATTTAATTGAACTATACGTTGGTCCCATTTTAGGAAGTATGTACTAATTTTACGTATTACAAAATCCTGCAAATTAATTATTTCGGTCTGAACTACTAAATTTTCGTATTTCAGGCCTCAGAGAGCATTTGGTAGGTTGGTTTTCGGACTTGTCTTGGACTGCTTAGCAGTTGTTATTTAATAAAATCTGTGCAAGTATACCTAAGTATTCTCGTGAAATATTTCATGTTGCTGGCAAAATAAATAATTGTCAACTTTTGTGGTGTTGCTTTCGGGTCTTATCTCCTCCAATAGACACGTCTTATTTTGTTGGACCTTCTCGTCACTTAACCTTGAGGTTGACGTTCAACGTGATTTCTGCCTAACAACCTGAACGAGATGATGCTATATCGTATCGCGGTCTAGTTCTTTTTCTGTTTTGTGGAATTCGTTCGTCCCCGAATAAAAGAAAACCAAAAATTTTTCGTTGCAACTAACCTTTTAAAATGACAGTTAAAGTTTTGAATTTATTGGTACTGAATCTTTTGTGTTAAGATCATATTCTGAGTGTTTTTAAAAACAAGTGATAAAAAGCAAACAATATGTTAACAAAACAGTAAAATTGCAAAATCTATAAGATAAGATTTCATGGTCTGGCACACACTAAGAACCGTGAAGGAACAGTGCCTTCACTTTGACTACGACTATTAATGGGACGGAGAACCTATAAGTATTGTGTTGATATTTGTCGGCTGGGTCGGCTGGAAGTGGCAGTGCCTGTGGGGGACGAAGCAGGGGAATATCTGCAAGTTGTTTAAATTAGTTCTATTCTAGTGCAATTTTATACGTGGCACCTTTTGTATGCCGCATTCGCGCATTTTCCTCTGCTAGCTCCGTTCTTGCATTGTTCGCCTCTCCTTTCACTCTGGTTTGGACAATTGCATTCGCCAGTTCGTTTTGTGTCTGCTTTTGTTGCGGCACCTTATTCTATTACAGACTCGAGTATGTGTCTTCGGGTAGTTCATATAATTACTTTTCGTCTCGACTGAAAGTCTGATTTTCAAATTATTAAAACGGTGCAACATGATGTTCAAATTGATTTTATGATGTGGAAATTTGATTCGCTTACTGCACCGTTATAGTGCCGCTAGGCTATGCATAAAGCAACAATGATTGAACCAAAATGAACCTTCAAATTTGTGTTAATGGTTGCTCAATGTCCTCTCGACCTTTCACTTGACCTGACTTTTTGTCACAGATCTCCTTGTGGCAAATTGCAAGACCTCAACAAAAAAAACGCGTTCTTTTTGTCCTTAACTGACCTTACTTGTTTTAATCTTTCAGAGTTACCATTGCGTTCATCGTATTTTTCTCTCTGATCCTAGCTATGCAGACTCTGTATCTTTGCGAAGTGCTTTTAAATTATAGTTGTGTTTTGGTTATGATTTTTCCCCTTGTTATAAAATTAGTTAGAAGTTAGTTACTTTTATATTTTGGCAAATATAAGGTGGTATCATCCGTTAAAAAAGGCTTCCAAGAGAAGTATTCAAGTTGACCCCGAATTTTTTGCATTTAGCGCTGAAGGGTATCGTGTGTTTGCAAAGAAAGAGACCACAAAAAGTAGAAATAGAAACCAAACCGTCTAGAAACCAATTACAAAAAGAATAGTTTGCAGTGATCCACAGTGACGTTGATTCCTCTTTCATATTACATTCCAATTATCATTTGCATTTCAAATTCTTGATTGCATTTCCCATAATTGATTACACGCAGGTTTTTGTGAAACATCATCGTCCAAATCCTTACCAGCCATTCATCCTTAGCTTTTATCGAAAGGAAAAAAAAGCCACAAATGTTTGTTGAATTCACTTACAAGCCAAAGTAATACTAAGAAAGAAGGCAACTGAGGTGTGGCACACACACACTCTCACACTGTATGCAGCGAGTGGAGAATAAAAATTTTAAATAAAATGAAATGGAGTGTCAAAATGTTGCTGGGAGTGGCAACGCCCCTCTTATATCCGAAGGTGTGGAATGGGGGGACCACATTGATTGAAAGTACAGCAATTTGCTTAAGAGCAGCGGCTAACGATACGTCGAGGAAGGCGAAAATACAAAGAGAAAGGAAAAGAACCGAATAAAGAAAGGCAAAAAATAAATTGCATTTACATGACAATAAAATGAATGGCCAGGCTCCAAGAGCCCTCAAGTGACGAGTGGCAGGGGAAGTCAGTTAAAAAACATTGTGCCATGTATTCCCAAAAGGTGTGGCAATGCAGATATTATTGGATTCTCAGTTAAGCGGATGTATTAATGTTATTGGTGTGCGTTACTAGCGAATGTCTTTGAGTTTCAGTTAGTTCCGGTGTCTTTATTGGGCCTACAAACCGCTTTTTTAATATGAATCATAGAAATCAAATATCTGAATCAACTATTTTAAACAACTATCAAGTAGCTTAGCGGTCAATTCCGACATTTAGCTATATGATAAGTACAAGAGGTTCAGACGGAAATTTAGAATAGATATGTAAATAATTTTTATATATACTGGTAAATTTACGTGTCAACTAAAGACTAAATTAAAAATCAGTCTACAATTATAAATTAGATATTAACTAAACTTGCTTTCGGGCGAAGGCTTTAACGCAATTCATTCATTGTAAACACGACAATGTTATATATACAAATTTATCTTCTTTTTGAACTTGACCAATTTCGTATGCCACATTTTTTCCTGTTCCTCCTGCGGAAACATCATCGCCATCAACGCACATGAGCTTCGGATTTGGGTAGCACATCAAAAGTGTACCCATTAAGGCTTCACGTCAAATGCACGAGCGCAATAAATTTCCAACACTGGCAGGTCAAAAAATGAAATGCTGGAGAGAACTTCACTGACAATAAGAGACACGTTTCAAGGGTTAGACTAAGGGCACAGTGGTTCTCCGTTATCGATATTAAGTTCATTAATCTAAATGAGTTAAAACGAACAACCGACGACTTTACATCAGCTATTTCTCAGTTTTCAACGGGCTAGACCACTGTGGCATCTTTTAGCTTTCAGGCCACATTGCGGTTTGTTTGCCCAGACCTTCAGACATTGCCTTGTCATATACCAGTATGTTTTCCTTTCACTCTTTCTCTCGCTCGTTTCCTATTTATGTGTGTGTGTGTGGTGTGTTTTATTTCCTTGAAATTTCAGACGTAACACTGTGGTACGACTGTAACAAAAAAGCCCACAAATTGAAATGTGAAAATAAATAAAATTTTATATATGGAACAGAAAAAATAATTGTTCTACGATAACCACATCAAGCTCAATAGTATGAGGACTTCCTGTCGATTTCAAAATGGGCGCATGAATAATACATACATAGTAATATATGTTTGAGTAGGTCTACACTGAGCTACCTTCTAAGTGAGAAGAATAGAATAATTGTTTACTTGGTCCATATATGAAAACAAATCTTACACAGGATTCTCAACATAGTAATTTTGACTGTCGGCTTCAAAATCTGCAAAAATTTTAAGCAGAAGCCTACCATTTAAAGTACTTAGAGCGATAAGAAATATACGTTTTTAGTGATAACTTGGAACTTAATACAAATAAGGAAGGAAGAAATATTTTGTTTCTTCTTTTTATAATATTTATCAGTTTTTGAATTAGGTTGAAGAAAAAAACTGTTCGCAAAAAAAAAATTGAAATAAAAACCAAGAGTAAGAAGAAAGAAGAAAGAGTAAGGTGTATCATTTTCCCTTTATTCATCTAAAGCGAAAAAAGTACTTTTTCTAGGTGGCTCACTCACTCACACATCAAAGTATAAAACAATAATTAATTGACCTCATTAAACTAAGCTATTCGATATAGTCAACCGATTCTGGTCTAGGGTGGGTGCTGTTCAAGAATATAGATATTTTATGGGCTCGGAAAAGCTACGTTCTGTCTGTTACAACACTTAGACGACTTTAATATACCATTTCACCCTATAAAGGTATAAATTATAGGTACATTGTGACCCAAACAAACTAAAACTACGTTTCACAGTGATAGTTCCTATAAGTGCTACGTAATATAGTGAAACTACTTTTGGCATAATTTATTCATAAAAATGGTCCTTTATGTTGCCAAATTATGGGTTCTCTTTTATCCATTTTTGGCACACTGTGCATCGCTTAGTTTTGTTATTAATGAAGTTCCAAAGGTGCTGTTCCACCTTCTCTTTATCATTGCCTCTAGTTTTTCTTCTCCATGTGTCAAGGCTTTTGAAAATCCGCAGTACTATGCAAGTCTTGGTTGCAGTACTGCCCGCCCACTTTTCTCCATTGTCATTCTCTTTTCATCTCAAGACGCTTTTGGCGCTTTTTAGCCTTTCTCTTTTGCCACTCAACTTGGTTTCCAGCCGCATCCCCAAGTTGACTTTGATTGACATTTGCCGTTTGTTTGCATTTGTCGGCACATTTATCGTTGCCTTGATTTTATTTCACATATTGGGTGGTCCGACTCTGAAACTGATCATGCTTTGACCCAGATACGGTGTGTAACGTAAAACATCCCGCAGTGTTATGAGTGTCCACATCTTGAAAACCAACCTTGGAAGTATTTCCATAAAGTCCTTTTTTTGTGTAAAATCCTTAAAAAACATGCACGCTGCGTTATAAGAAATTTTCAGTCGTTATTTTTAAAAATCCTCTAAATCGTGGCAAAAGTGTAGGTGATTCAATTTCTTTTTTCGGATTGTTGCTTCGACAACTAGCTTGCTGGGCGTTGCGCTCAACATTTATGATGATTTGCTTCCATTTGTAGTTTTGCTTCATCAACCTTTCTACATATTTTTTGGTGGGTGTTTTTATAAAGAAAAGAAAAGTAGTGAATTGTGACCCATACATATATGGGAGAAGTGTTTCGGATAGAGCTGAGTGGCAGGAAAGAGGGTGAAGGGCACTTATACTGTCTGCACTTGGTATGTTTGTTGGGCCATTGTTAAATCGATAAATTCCATTTCATTTTGCCCAAAAAGAGTTTGTGTTGTTTTTGTGTGTACATTTCCCATTTTCCTATTTATCTTTTCAGTTTTCAAGATACTTTAATTGGGTATAAGCCTGAAGTAATCCGTTTTTAAAACTATATCTAGAAGTTTAGCCCAGTATACCGCTACGCTGCCTTCTTAGCTAGCTAGTTTACACTTGGTTGGGTTTACATTTCTGGATAATTGCGGTGTGTGCTGAATTTTTAATTTCATCTTTTGGTTATTGTTGGCCACGTTGACGAAATTCATCTAATAAGAAATCAGTTTTATAACTATCTACTTAATTTTATGTTTTATTAGGTTGATTTTTAAGGCTGAACAACACAATGAAAATAGACATAGATAAGTATTCTAAATTTCCTACAAGTTTAGCTGGATGGCTTTTTCATGTATCTATTTTATGTGAGCAACAACGTTTTTCCCTCACTGTGTTTGTCCCATTTTAGTTCTCATTGCTTTTTTTTTTTTGGTCTCACTCTCTTGTTTCTTTTTCCACACGCGACAATTATGAATATTTATATAAATAAACATCCGAATATGTATGTATATATATTTAAGTAAATACATACCTACATATGTTTATATGTACATACCTCGAATGTTTGTCTACAAACAAATTGACTTGCATACATTTGTCTGCCTAATTTGTAACATTTTTTATATTCACAAAATAAACCAAAGCTAATAAAAACTAAATTTTAAAAGCTGTTAACTATGCTTTTAAATTTGAAAAATTATATTAAAACCTGCCAGATGTACATTCATAAATTTAGGAGAGAGTCAACACAATCAACAAAATTTGAATCCCCTTCATAATTCTCCTTTTTTCTAGACAGACATTAATCAAGATTATCGGCTTACGTTGACCTATATGGAAACTAGCGTAATGTAAGCAGCTCTAGACACGCACAAAAAACCTTACCGCCTGTCTAGTGTAAGGTTAATTAGCTAAACATTAACTGCAATTGATCGCCCACATAAAAGGATTCTCCGAAAAGAGAGATCGGTTAATAGATTCCATATAAGAATGTACTTGAATCTGAAGTTATCGATTCAGAAATTGAACTTCTTCAAGGCCTCAAGCAAACATGTTAGCAGCAGAAAGAACAAAAAGTTAACACTTTTGCTTTTGTGATTTTATTTTTATTATTTGAGAAGAAAAGTTATGTAAATGTTGTGCGGTTTAGTTTGCTTTAGTTCGGTCTCGTATTTTTTAGCTTTGACCTCAAATCGTTTTAAGAACATCAGGTTTGTAACTGTAAATGATGGAAGTTCTATTGATTTAGTTTTCATTTTCAAAAATTTATTTATCGCGAATTTGTATTTTTTCTTTTTATTCCCAGTTTTTGTGTTTTTGATCTGCGGAACTGTGTCAAAATGCCGCAAGCTGCTGCAGTAGAACTGAAGTCAAAACACAAAAGTCTTACAGACTATTCGGGGATATATACTACCAGATACCCTGTATTATAAAAGAAAGACCAGAGAGAATATTCTTTGAAAAACTTAAGCGCCATTTCGTATGAACTTCGAAATTAAATGTTGATACAGACGGATGCTGATCAATATGGCAACTTTTATTCACCTTGTTTGGGTGCATTGTATAAAATAATGTTCTAAATAACTAACAAGACTTTATTTGAAAAAATCGATTACACAAAATAATTTTTCATTGTGACTTTCGTTCTGCTTGTTGTACAGTTTATGTAGTCTAGTATACTCTTCTTTATTTTAAAGATACAGGGTACTAAAACAAAAATGATGCCAATAATCTCTGTGTGTGAATGAAAATGTGTTAGATATATACTTATCTACATATATGTATGTATGTATATGCCAAAAAATAACATTGAGCACATATGGGGCCATGCGTCGATGTCAAGAGGTCAACCTAGCCGTGTATAAAGCTTAAAATGGCTCACATTTTTAGTTGTCCGATAAGTAGTAAAATAATCTTAGCATTTTGTTTTTTGCGTCATCGCTTAAACGTTAACATATATTTTAGAATTTAGAGGCAATTTTGATACAACAATAATAAAACAATGCTAATTTTCAAACTACCACAATCAAGTGCTGACGGCAAATGTCACTTTGCATGGGGCTTTAAGGGTAAACAAACCGTGCTTTCATTTTACAATACTCAATGTACATACATACATTGATATATATAAAGTTAAGTGCAAAAACTTCAGTTGTCCAATGTGCTCAACAGACAGTGTATTATACAACATTTTTGAAGTTATCTTTTCTTTATCTTTTCTTTGAATTGCAAACATTTTACTCTTGAAACTTACTTGGTAACTTCGAAGGCAACTTTCGGTATACTTTTATTTATTTATTCAACTTTTGTGCATACATATAAGTATGTCAAAATGTGTCGATTTGTTGATTTCATTTACTTATTATTACTTTTTTTTTTTGGGTATAAATACAAATGAGCCAAGATGGAAAAGTGAAATTCACTTTAGCCTCGTGCAAAATGTTTAAATACTTTTTTTTAGATTTCAAAAAGCAGTTTACAAACGAATTATTCATCTCCCTATATCTTGGAAAGACCGCGTGCTTAAACATTTTAGTCTTGGGTGTGTCGTAATGGATCAGTGTTTGAGTATTTGAAAACTGAAGTAATCGGTAAACAACCACCATTTTTTAAGTGTTTAAAACTAATGAAAAATAATATCATACGTACTCTTATGAGTGCATATTTCAAATATGGAATCCTATCTGCACTGAAATTAATTCTTGCTGATCTCAGCACGTATTACTATCTAGTAGTACTTATATCTATCTACAGTGGCGGTCACGTATTTAAAACGTTTTTTTTTTTTTTTGTTTAGTTCCAATTTTCTCGTCTTCTAAATAACTTAATCGAATAATTTTTTCTGTAATTTGTTGGTTATTGTGTTCAGATTATGAACCGTAAAAATGGTCTTCATAGTTTAATCCGTTTTTTTCACAGGTGCATTTGAACAAAGAGAAGTCCTTTTTTTGGGGGGCATTTATTTAAGAGGTTTTTTCCAAAATCTTAAATATTGAAGATAGACGTTTGAAATCTTCGAAGAAGTTGAAGATCTAGCAAAACTAAGGTAAACTGCATACCACTAATTTTGGATTTAGCCCCAACTTTCAATTTGGGGCCAATTGAAAATCTGAATTTTGTATGAAAATTTTTGGTCCTTTGGGCGAGTCCATTTTACGACACTAATTCATACTAAAGTACTTTTTTTCTTGAACTACGAAAGAAAGTAAATTGAATTTCCCGTCGAATGACATATTTTTCATTAAAATGGAATAAAAATTAGATAGTTTTTTTTGCCTATCAATATGAGACATTTTATGCAAAACTGCCCTTCTATTCTCCGTCTCTTTCTTTTTATGTGCAAAAAAAACTATCTAATTTTTATTAGTGGATTAAACTATGAAGACCATTTTTACGGTTCATAATCTGAACACAATAACCAACAAATTACAGAAAAAATTATTCGATTAAGTTATTTAGGAGCCGAGAAAATTAGAACTAAAAAAAAAAAAAAAAAACGTCTTAAATACGTGACCGCCACTGTATGTATCTCTTTGTGCTCTCTTTCTGTTTAAGTCGTTTTCTTCTTTTTGAGAGTCGATGTGTTTTCGCATTTTGACAGTTTTCGCTGTTATTGTTACTGTTATTATTTTTGCATGCCTAGTTGGCCTTGCATCTGCCATTCGACATTGCTTTCGTCAGTCATTTTTTTGATTACCCTTTCATGTGTTATCTACTAGAGCATTTCATGACTACATTTAAAAGCACAAACGAGTGATTTGATATTATCTACTGCGCCCTTATCTGTGTTTGCTACTATTTTCCCAGATAAGCGCGATCTAAAAGAACATCACTGGTTATTACGCTCCATCTCAATAGCAGATTCGATTTGTGTAACAATGGCCTTTTGAATATGGACTAAGTCAACGATTGGATTTCATTGTTCGACTGTGTTTGCTATCGCCTTAGTACATATGTATGTACATATGTATGTATGTGCTTTGGCTAGTTTTTTTCTCTTAAATATTTAATTTTTACGAGGGTTTCGATAAAAGTTTATACATATAAAAAGCTGTGCGAATCAATGGAAATCAATTTATACAGGTAGCACATACGAGTTGAAATTGTGTGTCAATTGAAACATTTTTGTTGGGTATATTTACTTAATTAATGTCCGAAACCATGGAGGCAAGGCCTCGCATATATGTATATACGTGTGTATATATATATATGTATAACATGTGTGCAATTGTTGATGTTTATTTGTTGCCATATGCCTCAAACAAATTAGCATAGTGTCTGACAGAGATAGAGAAGGAGACTGTAGGGTGCACCGCTATGAAGTCGAAAATGCAGGGAAGGAAGCGAAAAAGCGACGACTGCCTATCTACCTTGCCAAATAAGAATAATGTAGTTCAACCAAGGGAGAGCCTTAGTTGTGGGAAAAGAAATATATCATAGAAAAGCTAGATTGATATCGTAACTTTTGTATATTTCTGTTTGCCAATATATTAACATATAAAACGCACTTTGTAGTGACTTCTATATATATGGTATATTAAAGTCGCCAAAATGTATGTAACAGGCAGAAGGAAGCTTCTTCAGGATCAACAACCGAGTCGATCTAGCCTTGTCCGTCTGTCCGTCCGTCTGTCCGTATGAACACCTAGATCTCGGAGACTATAACACCTAGAGCGACCAAATTTGGTATGTAGACTCGTGTAGTATGTAAAGTGATCAAGTTTATTTCAAATTTTTGCCACGGCCCTTTCCGCATCCGCAATTAAAAAAAAGCGCCTATCTCAAAAACTATACTAGCTAGAGACACCATATTTGGTATGTGTAAAAATTTAGTTGTGCCCCTTTCCGCCCCCGTAAATTGAAAAAACTCGATTATCTCCCAACCTACTTACTTCATTTTGTTAAAATAACGAAAGGAGAGCCCCTTGTGAGCCACTTTAAACAATTCGAAAGTAATACATATACGAACATCACACAAACCTTGTATCACATTCGGAACTCTATCGAAATTAGATTCTCTAATTAAATTGATTGTTATTAGTTATCAGTATGAGAGTTCTATCTATGTACATATGTTTGTTCGGCTATCGCAACTTTTGGTGGCGAACTGCCATTCCATTCAACATCAACCAGAGCTGTGCTACTGACTTCTATCGACTTCTCTTGTTACAAGTATATAAGTACATATATGTATACAGTCGAATACATACATAGAAGTCGAATACTAAAATAATAAAGACGTCAACGACCACGAGTCGCAGCTCTACTGTTTCCGTTTTGTCGTTTTATCAACATTTTGTCGGGCATCCGCTTAGGCAAACACTTTCCATCCATAAAATAATTTAGCAAGTACATTCACAGGCAAAATAAGGGCAAACAGCGGAATGGTAGAAGGGCGAACCATTTTGGAAATTTCTATTTATCAGAATGGAATCATACCCCATGAAAAAGTTAATTATGATTCATGTCTATAGTTTTAATTTGCCTTAATTGAATGCCAATTTATATTCAAAGTCAACTTCATGGCTTCGTGCACACAATCATTATAGTACGCTAGCAAATATGATAATTATGAAATATACAAACTATGGGCACTCCTCCGATTTTGTACATTCGTATTCATATTTCGATATTTTCGTAGTCTTTCCAGTGTGCGAATTGTGCTTCTGGTTCGAGATCCACGAGGTACTTTGCAGTCGCGCCGGCATCGGGTCTGGTGCGGAGGCCAGAAAGACTGTGAAGATGCCCGTTTGGTGTGCCAGGATCTGGTAGATGACTATAGAACAGCCGAGAAGTTGCTCAAGCTTTATCCATCGAGATTCAGGTATGTTCGTTGAGGTATAAAGATTGCATTTTGTTCCTAACTATGTATATCTCATCTTTGTATTAGAACATTGCGGTATGAGGATCTATCCCTGAATCCTTACGACATGACACAGGACATACTGCAGTTCTATGGATTACCCTTCGATCCCGCAGTTGAGGAGTTTTTGGATACACATACTAAACAAAATATTGGCGGAGTGAGTTCAACATATCGTGATTCCAGATCAGCTCCCTTTCACTGGAAACAAGATCTTAAGGCCGAAGAGGTTTGTGTGAATCCGTCCAATTTGTTGGGTATTGCGTTTTAATCGCTAATTCCTTTTTGATTTTTAGATCAAGGAAATCGAGGATGTCTGTGTCGAGGCAATGGATCTTTGGGCTTACCGTCGCATTGTAAACTTTACTAATTTTGCCAGTATACAGCAGAATTTTGATCCTATAATGCTGCCGCCTCCGTTTGCGTGAAGCGCGAACATCAAATAGTGTTAACTGATTTATCAATAGCGATAAATGATAACTAATTCTTCTACTTGGTACATTTTGTTGTGATATCGTCGAATTGAGCGAGCGTAAAGTAAATTGAATCGGAGTATGTTGAATGGGATAATGCAAAGTCGATTTATATATAACCGGCACATCGTATGCTAAACACATAATTAAACACCCTTAACTGAGCATTAGTTAATAATTTACCACATTCGATATACATAAAAAACATACATATGCATATACATACATAAATACATACATATATATACGAGAAAAAGTGCATAGAAGTTAGAAATTGGCGAACTTTGTGTAAAGCGTAAAAATCGAATATCACAATTACACTTAGGCCTAGTATATAAGCAATAACAACAACAACAATAACTGAAAACGTTACCCATAGGGCAACGTATGATGTGGACTTATTTACTTGGCTTTTTCATGTAAAACTTTTGTAATTCCGCTAAAAAAAAATTTTGCATAGAAAACCCAGTGATTTAGTCTCTAAAAAAAAGAGGACTAAGAAAACAAAAAAACCAAAACATAAATACATAGTAATTTAGACAAATTTATAAACAATAAGAATGTTTGGCAAGCAAAACTCTGTGCAATATTTAAACGAATAAACTTGAATTAAATGAAATCACGCTAAAACGTAGACACGAATTTCTGAAAGCAAAATTAAGCTTAAATGAGCAACTGGCACTCAACTCCCTAGGATAAGTTTTTCTAGATATACAATTAGTTTTACAACAAACGATATGTATGATTATGGTTATTTAGTTGTAATTACAATTATATTGTACTATATTTTTTGCCCCAATTATACATTATTAATGCTTTAAGTTGAATTTGTTTCAATGGTTTGTTTAAAACAATCCCAGTAATGTGCATATTAAATTAGCAATGAAATTATGTGAATTGTCTAAAAAGAAATACAAATACTGATAAAAAAGGAAACCCATTAGAATCTGGCAATATTTACATACATACATAACACTTAATAAGTAAATTAGCAATTTAATAAACATGAAATTATCACGAATTCCTTAAAAATTAAATGAGACGATTGTTATAAATTGGGCTTGGATAATGGCTTTTAATGAATTGGTCTCTGAAATGAAGGTATACTAGCTCTCAATTATGCTTCCCAAACTGTATTTGGCCTTGTAAGCAAAAATTGTTCCATTGTGCGTGTACAGTGGCGCCGCACTGCGGTTTACCTGATCAACACATGCGCAAAGCATAATCAAACGGACCGTTATATTCGCATTATAGAATATTGCAACATATAAACATACTTTGAACAACTTCCAACTGCCTAATTAAAAATGTACACACTTTTGTGTAGGCATAGAATAGTTTGCTGGTCTTATTTGATTCAATGAAAACTAATCAATGACAAAAATCCCAACATCAACTACAATTTGCATATTACAGTACTGAAATTTTGGATGTGGGCGTCTGCATTGTAGCAGGCTTAGAAGACTATATATCGATAACAGTGACATTAATCAAAAAGTTGATAATTTTTAAGCATTTTTCATATATGTACATTATTATTCTATGTGCAATACACATAGAAAACAGAAAAACATGTTAAAATAAATAAGCTTTAACTATTTATAAGCTAAATAGGAAATCATAGAAAGATATTAAAGGAAGATACGATAATGTTACTTCAAAGAAGTCTCATAAAATACCAGGGCAATGCTCCAGAATGAATATAGATGCTAACAAGCCAATGTACTGTGTGTACTCTTTTTGTAATGCTGATCAAGAATATTAAGACTTTATATGCCCGGAGATGCTATTTTCCTTGCGCTAAGTAGCCTTCATCAGCAAATTGGTAAGCCACGCCTACCTGTCTGAATGAACACATATATTTCGAAGGATATGAGGGCTATAACCGTCAAACAACTTTTTTTTAAACAGTTGAAGCATTAAATTTGCATTCTTTTATTTGTTCAAAAAGTGCATACATTCAAAAAGTACATTCTCTATGAATTCTGAAGTTGTAAAAACGAAGCTCTTTGTATTTATTAGTCAAAGCTTTTCCCCCACGGTGAAGCAATTCTGAAAGGTAATTGCGTCGGGCATAATGGAAACGATTGTGGTTAACGAATCATTTTTTTTTACAGTCGTAAGAGAAACCAAATCTAACTCTCGTACTTTTCTCGCCCGAGAAAAGGCGATATACTTGTTATTCTCGCTCAGATTTATTGTTAAAACCAGGGGGAAGGGGCTAACTGATAGGGCTGATACACTTCCCTTATCTATAGCCGTCAAAGTGAAAAAAACGTTTTGTCTAAGAAGTCTGATGTTCGTGAATGAACGGCCTGAAGTCTAAGGCTGTAGCAATGGGACTCATGCCATTTCATCGTCTGTTTAGATGACAGCTGTATAATATAGTTATCCGATTTTGATTAAATTAGGCACTGTCATTAATAGGTATATTTAGCAGACAACTGTTAATTTTGATGACAATAATTTTTAATCTAACGATTTATTTGGAAAAATTACTAGTCATCACTTTGTTGTTTTTATAGGAACTATATGATACAGTGGTCCGATATACAACCCCTGCCGTATACAGAAGCCCACATGCAAAGTTTCAGCAAACTTTGTACCCTTATCGGTCTAGAAGGAATTCCAGACTAGACGGACGGACATGGAACTCGTCTCGTCGCAATGATCAAGAATATATATGTATATACTTTATATGGTTACAGATGTCTTCTCCTATGCGATGCACATTTCTAAACAAAATCAACATACCCTTTTAGCAAGAGTATAAAGATTTCAATAAAATAATCGACGACTATTGACGCACTTTTCGGACCTACATGACGTTTTAAAGTCTCTTATCACAGAACTTCAACGTTTTGCAATGGGGGGAAATCTAATGAGTCTCATTTTCCAATCCTGTTTAATACAGCTTAGAGCATTCCAGCCAGCAGTGCTTGATTTATAGAGAGTTTCGCAGGTTTCTCTACTGATATCAGAAAACAGAGGGTCGGGGCTAAATTCGACCGCGCCGAAGTTTGTATACCCTTGCAAGTTTATTTTGTTAATATTTTTATACTTATATCCGTCAAAGTTAAAAAGGTTTTATATAAGAAAGTCTAATGTTTACGAAAGAACGGCCTACAATCCTACCATAGGAAATAACGAAGTTATTCAAAAGTAACAAAGTTATTCATAAAAGTTACTGTATTTGACTGATCGGAAGCTATGGAAGCTATATGATATAGTCACCCAATCTTGATCAAATTGGTCACATCGTTTGTAAGTATAATAAACACATCAACATTAAATTTTCTGACAGAAATATAATAGTTCAGAAATTAGCGGAGTTATGGGGAAAAGTCACTGTTCGTGACTTTCCGACCGTACAGAGCTGAAACAGACGGACGGACGGACGGACATGGCTATTTGAACTCGTCTCGTCGTGCTGATCAAGAATATATATACTTTATATGGTCGAAAATGCTTCGTTCTATGCGTTGCACACTTTTGACCAAAATTAATACACCCTTTTTGCAAGGGTATAAAAAAACTAACTTCTTAAAAGTTAATGATTAGAAGTCTATGTATTAAAAACCAGAGGGCCGGGCTAACTTCGACCGCGTCAAAGTTTGTATACCCTTGCAACTTTTATGGTAACTCTTTCCTTACCTATAGCCATCAAAGTGGAAAAACATTCAAGCTAAAAAGGCTAATGTTTGCGAAAACAATCTTAGCATAGGAAATAACGAAGATATTGATCAAAGTCACTGTTTTCCACCGATCGTTCCTATGGGAGCTATATGATATAGTAACCCGATCTTTATCAAATTCGGCACAGTCATTAACAGATATATTAAACTAACAAATGTTTAATTTGAAAGCAATGGCGTCAAAAGTAACGAAGTTATTGACAAAAGTCACTCTTTTCGCAAGATCGTTCCTATGGGAGCAATATGATATAGTCAACCGATCTTGATCAAATTTGGCACAGTCGTTTATTAGTGTAATAAATTAATAAATATTTAATTTCATGACAATAGCTCAGAAATTAACGAAGTTATTGAGAAAAGTCACTGTTCGTGACTTTGCCGTTTGTATGGGAGCTATATGATATAGTGGTCCGATCCGGCTGAATCCGAGATATACAACCTGTGCAGTATATACAAGCCTACATGCAAAATTGTGTAGCTCCAACGGTCAAGGAGGAGTTCTCGTCGACCCATACGAACGGACGAACGGACATTACTATTTAAACTCGTCTCGTCGTGCTGATCAAGAATATATATACTTTATATGGTCGGAAATGCTTCCTTCAATGCGTTGCACACTTCTGACCGAAATTAATATACCCTTTTTGCAAGGGTATAAAAAAAAGTGGTATTGCTAATAGCAAAGTGATACACAAACAAATAAATAAATGATGTTGTTACATAGCAATTAAAATAAAAACTAACTTCTTAAAAGTTAATGATTAGAAATGAAAAAAAAAAACAACAAAAGGTTGTTCAATTTTAAAAATTTGTGTCGAATGAACACAACTCGCTTTTCAGAGGCCCTTGCTCTCTGAGTTCCAGTAGCAAAATTCTAATTCAGAGGACTGGTTTTGAAGCTCTGACGACCAGCACAGGACTAGCTATATGACTAGCCCATGCGGAAAGATTCCCGTTTAAATATTTTCTAATCCTATTTAATGGAGATGTTAAGAGGCGGACAGGTCGGGATTGGAATCTAGGCTGACCTGGGAAGCGTCCCTGTATACTATCACATCGACGTTATGACTTTTTTACTTTTCTGCCATACCACAGTGAATTTAAATGAAAGGGCTACCGATTTGGCTTCCAAAGGATGTCCAGAAAGTGCTTAAATAACATTTTTTTTGATGCATACGCTATAACCCAGCTATAGTTGGGTTAGTCAAATGCTTATTCTAAACAAATCTACTGTCGGACTGGCACGTTACTGCATCTTGACGGATCAATCCTTGGCTAGTTCACCCTGTCTAGTACTGCAGGAACTTTTTATAAAAATGGCTAATGATATGCATAAATTTCACATAAAAGTATCAAATAAACATATGACTAGCTTATTTAGTGTTCTAAATGGCATTTCATTCAATGCGTTTCGGTGGTCTCTTATTTATATAGGATTGTTTTACATTTTAAGTGAATATTTTTAATGCTCATTAAACACAAAGCTGTCAAAATGTGATGTGTATACACAGCTGTAATGAATGAAAATCAACTATAAAATAATTATGTGTACAAAAAGAATGGAAATTACTAAACCAGGACAACTTAATTTAACCATAAAGAAAATAGAAAAATAGAATAATCAGGATTAAAAATTAGGGAAGCAAACTGTCACATGATAAAGGTCAAATACAAAGACAATGCATTGTCCATTCAGTAGGGCATCTTGGCCGATTTCATTATGCTTCAACCCTCCTTAGAATTTTGTTTGCCGTTCTGGCTCTAAGCGCCGCCTACAAATTATTGCGTAGGTGACCAGCTGAACACCAACTACAGCAACAACAACATGGACAGTTTGCCGAAATCAAATGCCAACGAATGGGCAGGCAGCTAGCACAGCTTTAACTCAAGGCGACGTGTCCTGTTGACGTCACGGCAACAACAACTATAACCACATGGATTGGAACCACAAAGTGGCGTGGGCGCAAAAGCTTTCAGTCATTTCACCCAAGTTTCGAATCAGAAGCCGGTAGCGCGAAGCTTTTCCCATTGAAGAAGCAACAGGAGCATAGACAACCAGTTGAAGTTGAAAGTGCTGACGCCGGCAGAGCTGCCACCGTCGGCGCACGGATTCGGGTTTTACCGCTCGCTATAAAATAAGTCGTCGCCTTCGTATCCATTGCATTCGTTTGTCACGCTTCGAAAGCAAACTAACAGCCAACCAAATCCACCAAAAACCACCAAACCATTCGCATTGTAACGGTCGAATACCAAAAACGAATCGGAAAAACATTCAAAATCAGTTTTCAAACTTTTGCTTTGTCGGTGCGTCGCATACAGCCAGCATACATTTTGTTTGTCAATTAACTGAGCCAATAGCATACTTTTGTGCGCTGCCGTCTGATTGTGAGTCAATTTCAAGCGGGCTTAACTATTTTGATTTTAATTAAAAAAGTTTTTAAACACTTTTTGCGCAAGTTTTGACCAATTTCTGATTGTGCGGAAAGAATTTCAGATAAGTAAGAATTTCGCATCGGAAACAGCAAAAAACATTATACGACGCGTCGCATTGAAACTCAATTTAATTATTGAAAATCCAATTTCGTTTTTTCGCCCTATTAGAGTACAAAATTCAGGTAAGTCAATGGCAAGCTAGGAGACAACATGCGAAGATAATAAGTGTTCATCTCAAATGCAATAAGAATTGTATTTACCCTCGTTAAACTAATTCTATACTTACAAATCCAAAGCCCTTTGAAAGGCAAACAAAACGATTTAAAAGTATTTTTGTAAAAAAAAAATGAGGGAAAAAGTTTTGCAAAAGTAATTTCTAGTGTCAGCACAAGAAGCTCCATATCAAAACGACATCAATAGACTTTTGGGACGCATTTTCCCATAAAATATCAATAATTGTCAATCAATTTTGTTCCTGTGTCTACAAGCCCAATCCCATGTACCAAGCCCTCCACTCGGCGGCTGAAGGACCCGTGCGACACGTAAAAATTTAAGAACATGTACATGCTGGTAATAGCTTATCGTCTAGGATCCATTTTAACCAGTCTATGTACTTTTGTCGCCATAAAGCAAATTAGCAGAGTCAAATTCATATTCATTAGCAAAAAGGAGTCGCGGAAAATATTGTATGACAAAGCGCGCAAAAGGAGAACAAAGGTGTAAAATATAAGTCACCTTAAAAATATATAGAAGGAAGCTCTTTTGTAATTGATGTTATGCAAATAATTTTATTTTTGGCTAAACCTCATTCTTTTTACCTAGTTAAAATGGCATATATAGGCCGTACATTACCTAACCTATCCAATTCTGGCACATTTAATTTTCCTGTGCGAATCTCATTTGTTTGGATAAAATTGCGAAACATTATCATTACCCCAACTTACAAGCGACATACAAACAAACAAGCAAACAGGCACAAGATGTTCAAATAAAGATTTGTGTCACTTGATAAAACAAATTATCGAATTTGTCGGCATGACCCGCTGGCATGTGGTTTCCTACAGCCACGCTAAGGGTATTTTCGTTTTAGGCAAGAGATCAGTCCTACACATTTATAAAAGTGAGCCTAGGTGTAACAAGGAGGAATGCCATAAATCTAATATTGGCTGTAATTTCAGAGATTTAAAACGTTTTTTCAAGTGTTAGGGTTAGAGTCTTTAGTTTTCGTTTTCATGCAAACATTGTTCACATTGATTTAAAGAGAAAAGAGGAAAGAGATTGATTGACTATGGTACAACCAAATATACCCGACATTTTCTGCGGTATTCATTAATGTTAGCTTATAAAAAGCGGAAGCAAACACTCCAAATCAGATAAAATGACAGAGCAGAGACAGAGTCAAGCCAAGTAATTTGAAGAGCATTTTGTTCTTCTTTTGCTTAAAACTTAGATAATAATCAATGGAATAAAGCGCGTCACAATGGCATAACGAAACATTGGGCAAAAGGGGAAAGGACTTTCATTTTGGATAGAACAAGAATGGAGTTTTCGAATGCAATCAGTGCTCATCAGATTATGATCCAGAATAAAAAAGTTTTTCCATTTCTCAGTAATTTTTTTACATTTTAAAGTAAAATTCGAAATGCTTAGAGGTGGAAAATAGAGATAGGAAAATATTGCCAGCGGCTGCGCTTCAAATTGTTCATACGCTGGGTCTCAATATACTAAAGGCTCTGTTCCTTTTTAAGCATTGCTCGTTGATCGTTGATCTTTGATACCATGCACCCATAGGGTGAAAAGATATATTAAAGTCGCCAAAATGTATGTAACAGGCAGTAGGAAGCTTTCCAACCCCATAAGTATGATCAACACCAACAGCCGAGTCGATCTAGCCTTGTCCGTTTGTCCGTCCGAAAGATCACCTAGATCTCAGAGACTATTACACATATTTTGCTTGTAACCCATCCATAACTGTGAATTTCCATCTTTTTGAGAACTTGTCTACCTATTTCTAATTTTAAATTTTAATTTGGTCTAAATTATTTTAGGTAAGACGGGTTGTTTATTTATTTATTTTTTTTTTGATTAGTTATGTGATAGGACTTAGTTAATACGTCAATCAGCTTTACAGCACAGACCAGTCGTATAGTTCTTAGAAAAATAAGAAGAAATATTTATCTCATGTGTTGTAGTTAATGGACTCGTCAAAGGAATATTCCAAACAATGATTTCTTCTTAATGTAAGTTTGAATCTAATCATTGACCTAATATTTCTGTTTATTCCCTTTAGTCCCTGCTAACCAGATGAATTTCAATTGAGTTGTAGTTTATTTGTTTTTCATTCACTGAAGGCTATTTTAGGGTTGAGTTGTCTTTCGTGGAATATGACATTTTTTAAGGGTTTTATTTGAAAGGCTAACTTTGCCATTTAAAATGCAGCACTACTGTTGAGTGTTTTTCTGTGTTTGTGTAGCAAAAGTGCAAGTATTACGGATGTATTTCATTTGCAGTTTGCACTTTACACACCGTTTAATTATTTAATTCCTTAAAATAGTACACTTTTTGATATTTTTAGCCAAGTTGGGGGAAGTTTTGGTCAAGTGACGTCAATAACTGTAAAACAAATAACCTCATTCCTAATCTTACAATTAGATCAGTTCCTAGAGCATTTGTTTGTCACACATTTCCGTCGTTTTGGTATACACACATCCGCCTCTAAAAATTTACATAATTAATTGATGATACGTGCCAGCCAAAAAAAACAAAAGCAAGGTAAATTGCATTCGTTATTATAAATTTGAAATTTTAATTGGTCTTGACACATTATGGCCACTGTTTGTCGGCCACAATTTGCAGAATGAAATAAATCATTTAAACAATACATTTAATTCACCATATTGTAAGGAGATGGGTCTAGTTTATTCACAACTATGTCAACATTTTTTTAAAGAAAGATTAACTGCCTATTTATTCCATCGTGTCTCCTATTAGGTTCACAATCGGGGTCCTTTCATGAATGATTCGATTGTAATATTGTGAAACGCTAAACTCATAAATTCGACAAGCCATATGCATATATTATTGATTAGACTGTGACAAATAAATAAATAAAAAGTATATATATACATTGTATATACATTCGATATTAAACTGATTCACAAATGCCAGCCAGACATACTATAAGTAAAAACATACTATAGAACGAAGGCGACAAGAAGAAGCCGACGGCAAATGTTTTTCCTTGGCTTCCGGCGAATGTCAATGCCACATATTTGGGCCACACACTAGGACAACGAAAATAATCAAATGGAATCAGACTTGGCGGGGCAGTCGTCGGGGGAGGAACAACAACAAGTTAATACAATAAACAGGGCCACAAGCAAACAGAGTGGGACATTTGAACTGCTCACTTATCTGCCAAGCAATAGGAGCAGGCGGGTAAAGCGTCACCTGACCCACACGGCCAGAGCTTAATTAGCCTTTTCCACCAAATTAAACTGACATGAGAAACATAATGAAATGTATTCTTAAGGTGGAAATAGTTTTTTTGTCCCCGTGTGGGCTGGCGTTTTAATTAAGGTAAACGTTTTCTGGCAAAACAATTGTATTTTGCATCTCACAATTAGCCCAACGGCGATTCGCAAAAGTTTCTTATAATTCCTCAAATAATCCCAAAATGATAAAATATGCAAAGATGACAGCCAGAGCCAGGCAAACAATCAACAGGTGCTGACAGGTTTGCCTTTGAATTTGAGATGGAACGGGGAAATGGGTGGAGATGTCGGGTAGGGCAGAACAAGGCCCATACTCCATAGTTGTCGTCGTCGTTGCCGCCGTTGTCGTAGTCCCTGTCGCCTTTGCCATAAATTCTAAGCTGTTTATTAAATTTTCCAACTGGCTCCTGACTGTCTCCGTTTGTCATCCAGATAAGGTATCGGTTAAGGAATTCCAGCTGGCATTCAAATGGCAACTCACGTGTGCTTCGAGCTTTCAATTAATGTGATTTATTAAATGGGATAACATTGAGAGTGGTAGAAAGGATCGGGTATTTTCATGAAAAGGATTACTTTGTGGCGATTATTCAATTATCGCCGAACGAGTAGAATCCGCCCGAATGGCAAACAACGACAACTTCATGATGACTGATACATAAATCAGTTTTTATACCATACACCCATAGACTGAAATGGTATATTAAAATGGCAAAAAGGTATGTATCAGGCAGAAGGAAGCATCTCCGACCCCACAAAGTATATATATTCTTGATCAGGATGAACAACCGAGTCGATCTAGCCATGTCCGTCTGTCCGTCCGTCCGTCCGTATGAACACCTAGATCTCGGAGACTATAAGAGCTAAAGCCACCAAATATGCAGTCTCGTGTAGTATGTACGCTTATCGAGTTTGTTCCAACTTTTTGCCACGCCCCCTTCCGCCCCCGGAATTTACATAAAACTGTTTTTCTTAAAAACTATGAAAGCTACCGACATTAAATTGGTATGTAAGCTAGCTTAATAGACGCGCAGATATTGACTATTTAAAAATTTTTCCACGCCCATTTCCGCCCCCGAAAATTAAACAAAACAGATTTTCTCGAAAACTAACAAAGCTAAAGTCACCAAATTTAGTATGTATATTGGCTTAGTATGCGCGCAGAATACATGTATTTTAATATGTTGCCACGCCCACTTCCGCCTCCATAATTTAGAAAAAACCGATTGGCTCTTGCAATTTTTTGACCATCGCGATCAAATTTGGCAGACTAATAAATCTTACCTATTTCTATCAAACCACCAAATTTGATTGAAATCAGACTAGAAACATACAAAATATACGTATGAACGTCTTTTGCTACGCGATCCATAAGGGCAGAATTGGTCGTTGGCTAGTGGCGGCGCTAGAGTGCTCGTGTGTTTGTAGAGTGAGCGCGATAGCAAATTGTATGAGGCATGTTAAAACAATTTAATAGACATACATTTGGTTTTCGAAATTTTAAATATTTGTTTCACCTGGTGTATGGTATACCCAAGTCGGCGAGACGACTTACTTACTTCATTAATTTAAAAAATGAAAGGATTGATTCTTAAAATAAATTGGGTTGTCCAAGTCTTCCCCTCGGAAAACCAAACGTTTTATTACCAATTTTTTTTTTGCCCTCTTAAAGGTGATGCCATAGTTGCCCCTTTTAATTTTTTATTCCAAACAGCCTTTGGATAGATGACCAACCCGAATATTCCACGACTTTGTAAAAAAAAAGTTTGTATACCCTTGCAAGTTTTTTGGTAACTCTTTCCTTACCTATAGCCATCAAAATGGAAAAACGTTTTTTCTAAAAAGGCTTAAGTTTGCGAAAGAACGGCGTACAATCTTAGCATAGGAAAGATATTAATCAAAGTCACTGTTTTCCACCGATCGTTTCTATGGGAGCTATATGATATAGTCACCCGATCTTGATCAAATTTGTCATAGACGTTTATATGTATAATAAACTCATCAATATCAATTTCACGACAACAGCTCAGAAAATAACGAAGTTATTGAGAAAAGTCACTGTTCGTGACTTTGCCGTTTGTATGGGAGCTATATGATATAGTGGTGCGATCCGGCTGAGTCCGAAATATACAACCCCTGCAGTATGTACAAGCCTACATGCAAAATTTCAACTCTGTAGCTCTAACGGTCTAGGAGGAGTTTGCGTTGATCCAGACGGACAGACGGAAGGACGGACGTGGCTATATGAACTATATGAACTCGTCTCGTCATGCTGATCAAGAATATATATACTTTATATGGTCGGAGATGCTTCCTTCTATGCGTTGCACACTTCTGACCAAAATTAATATACCCTTTTTGCAAGGGTATAAAAACACCTTTGGCTTTGAATCTGAGATTTTTCTGCCATTTTGCATTTTCTAACACTGAAATTTCGAAAAGCTTACAATTAGATAAACAACACGGTTGAAAGAAAAATAACATTTAAAATACAAAATATTTAGTTTTGCTGAGATTGGCAAGTTTTTGATTTTAAATGTGCTCAAACAAAAGTTATTTAATTTAAATTTAATTTTATAACAACACGAAATACTCATTGATTATCCTTTTTGTTGGAAATCTACTATGAAGTAGTGCTTGCCAATTGTTAGCACACAAAAAGTATTGAAACTTTATATGTACATATTTTATTCAGAATACGCTCTTTGTGCAACACCAAAATATTTTGACATAAATTAAGTGAAAGTGGAGCTAAAAAAGGACCAGTGCATAAATCTGCCAGACACTTTCAGTCCTTTACTCTCAACTTTTTTATTCTCCGATTTCTGAAGACTGTCGGCGACTAATGCACTTCATCAACAGCCAACAATAACAGACTGTGGAGAGCTCAAGGAGCTCAAGAAGGACTCAACTATTTATTAAGTGCACAATACGAGGCAAATTGGCTTAGAACGAAATTGGTCAGGACCACGCCTAACTGCCCAAACCACACACAATTGCTGGAAATTAACCGCAAACTGCCATGTAATTTTATTCCTCTTTTTCTTGGAATTTGCTTCTTTCGTTTCTGCAGTTTCACAAACAAATGCGGTCAATATGGAGTCGAGATACAAAGTGCTAGAGATACACACAGCAGAGTACAAGCTAAAAATAATCGAAGAACCTTTTTATTATCATCACGAGAAAGTTGAATTTAAGTGGATTTTCCCCATGATTCGACCTCCAAAATATGGACGTTGGACTTTAGGCAAAAGTTGCTAATATCAAAATATGCATGATATTGGCACAATATGCTCCTCTAACTTACGAGTGTAATAGCTTAATTAGCAGGCCATTTTAATTGTTGGTACGTGCACAGCAATCATCATATACACTATAATTGTCTAGGTTGTCTTGATGTGGGCAGACTTTTGGGCGGGTCGTTAAATCATTTTGATGAGCTGACAGCGACCTGCCATGTCCTTTTGGTAAGTTCAAATCGCCATCGTGCACCCAGTTTAACTCTACAATGGCAAATGTCCTTTGCAAAATGACAGGGGATAATGTGACGTATGTGTAATGTGAAAGCAGCAAAAACCGTATATAATGTATACGCATTGTGGGACAGTGTCAATGACTATTTGCGATTTTACGGTCTCGGTGAAATGCTGATTTATGGCTGTTTTCGTTGGCAATAGTTTTTCATGTATTTTGTTTTATTTGTAGTGATTTGTAGGATAAGATGATGATATATTTCAAACATTCATGGTGTGGTTCTTTTAGACTATTATAATAGGTTGAAATAGGCACCATTTCTGTGTGCACAGCTCATACCCCCAGAAATGTTTATACATAAATTCTACCCTCTTCAGATTCGGTTATATGATATAAACCAACGTCCGATTTTATATTTCCAAATTCATAATCTCACGACTACTTTGTTAAAGTTTACAGTCCTGGTAAATGCCTTTTATGGCAAATATTAGCCATTTTTTCAAAAGCTTTTAAAAATTGCTCGAAAACAGATCCCCTAACTCAAAAGATTAATATGTAATAAGTTAAGTTAATGTTGCCAATTTGAACATTTTTAACAGCGATATTTACACTTTATTCTTTAGACATAAATGATTACAAGTTGACCAATTGACCTAACCGACATCTGACTTTAGTTGTGCCCTGGTCATTGAGAAATGCTTACAAAGAAACGATCCCAAAGGCTGCCTTCCGTTTTTTCTGTTCCTTTCTTTTAAATTCGCTCTAATGAGCCAGCTAAGCACATAATTATTTAATGCCTTCACAAAACTTGCCAACTAACAATAAGAAAAGTCTTGTGCCGCTCTTTAAAGTGAGTGAAAAGCCTAGAGCTGCGGAAATTTATGAGCTGCGTACAACATTTGAATGCTTGAAGCGTTCTTGGCTTAATTACTTGGCAAAAATGTGGCCCAAGGGCAAGCGTTAAGAGCGACTACTGCGTATGAGTGAGACATGTCTAAAGGATTGCCGCCGAGCGACAAAATACTAAATGTAATTGGCAGCAGGTACTTGAATGTCAACGTACCAGGAACTTTGGCAAAGTGTCAACAACATGGTAGAAAAAAGTGAAATTTCATTAGCTAATTAATTACCCGTCCGGTGCGAGTTGTAAAGTTATGAATGCCGCCCAAAATGTATAAATAAATTGTGAACTATAATAAGCGAAAACCCCCTTAATGATAGCAATAATAATTCAAATGGTTGTTACCCAATTGGGCGGCCCAAAGAGGTGCATTAAAATTAGTAGACTTGTGCAAAAGAAAAGGATTGAAAATTAACTTAACAGTTTTTATTAGCATTCATTTCTACTTCCCCATTTCCATTTCATTCATTTCAATTACTGAAATTGAAATCGCCAATCGCAACATTTGACCTTCGCGTGACAACTAAAAGCGGATATTAATTAAAGCTTGAAATTCTGTCAAAAACTAAATTGATGAATTGATTTTATTTGCCAAGCTGCCTCAATCACAATTTCAATTTAATTCCACCCCAAAGCAATATTAATTCTTGATTAGCTAAGCCAGATTTCTTCACTTAATTTCAAGAAAAGGGTCGAAAAAGCGTACCTAGAACTCGTTCTTCATATTTCAGAGCGCAGAATACTTAGAATGCGTATCTGTTTAAGGTTTTAAGCGGCCGCAAAATTCAATTACACACAAATCGAGACAAACGATTGACCACTGTGAAGCCCTGGTGCAAACAATTTATCACACAGAGTCCGAGGACTCTCAGCAAAACTTAATTATGGAGCGGTACTCAACTAGGAAATGAAAACTGGGAGCAGAATCTAAAGCCAGACCCGAAGCAGAAGCCACAGCCAAAACGAGCTTTAGTGTCCACTCAAAACGCCCACAGTTATGCAATGGATTGCAACAAAAATCAAAAGTCTCAGCACCTTTCACATGACTGAATCTGTGGTCCTCGAGTATGATGTTAGCTGGTCCATATACTGGCTACTTTAAGCCAGTCAGGCGAACGTACTCGTAAATCAATCAGGCGCATTGGTATTTTTTAATATCAGAGCTGAGAGAGCTGCAGTCTGCAATGGTTTTTGGGGTCACGAGAAAAACAGTTGCCATATGCCAAACCTCAAGAGGAGAACCGGGGTATTGGGTCAGGTGCAAATGCAGCCTGCAGCATGCAGCACATTTCACATGAATCCCCGAACATAATTGATGGTACACCATGGTAGACACCCAGTCATCCAGTCACCCATGCACGTCATCATTCATCCTCGAGCAAGCCTGTGATTGAAAAAGAATACTGAATCAAATCAAAATAAAAAGAATGACAAATAAAAAAATAAACACCAATCAAAATGTCGGCATTGTAGTCGATTTGTTATTCAAACTGATTTAATCAAAATGTACACACATGCATTCATACATAGGCTATAATCTCGAATGCTCTTTTTTTTCCTGCTTTTATGTGATATCAAATTCAAAACGTGTGAATTCCATTACTGCATGTAATTGTCTGCCAGTAAGCAAAACAAATACTGCAGGACTCTGTGGAAAAACAAGTTGACCAATGTCACAGCCTTGTCAATTAGCAGTAACAGAAGGATTTTCAAGGATATTGAAGGATTGACAACACAACTAGACTTTAAATACGTATATTGTTTTTTCAACAGCGCGTACAACATCGCGATTTGCCACGGAAATTGCATCTCTTTCAAAGACTTTTAGTAATTTTTTTGATTTGCTTTTGTTCTTAAAGCAGATAAACATCTCCTAGTGCTTCAATGGGTTAATGCTCTTCGAAACTACCATCACGTGCATCCGATCAACTCCTCAGCCAGCACCCATTTGAGTGGGTAAACAATTCTGAATCACGCCAAACCAATTAATTGATAAGCTCAAGACTGACGATAAAAGCAAAGAGCATGGCCTAATAAATTTCCCAACAATCGATTACACACACATTATCTGGCTAGATCCATATCTAATCCAAAATGAGTTATCTTATGTAGCTAGGGGTAGGGCCAACTCAAGCAATGGCCCGATAAAGCAACTCGATAATTGCCTCGTTGGGCTACATGTTATTTATTTTTAGCCACACACAAATCATATAGGAGGTCGGTACTTGTATAGTCGTACAATATTAATATAGGTATGTACATAATACTACAAAATGTGAAATAGCTAGTATTTCTCTTATCAGTTATCACAACAATGACGTACATTTTGATATAAGGAGCAGTGGCATGAGCGGCAGCAGCTACTCATCGTTCAGAAAACCAACAAACCAATTAATGCATAATTAATTCAAAACAAAACTTTGCTTACTAGCTTAGTCAAAACTAATTAAACAACTATTTCACTCCATTTATATGTATGTAAACGCAAAGTACATGCAGCTATCTATATTAAGTATGTTCCCTACTAACCGTGGAGCCATCTTGAGGGTGAGGGGCGCAAATAAAGTCCTATATTATTACAATCATTTTTTCCTCGAACGGGGTAAATTGTAATTCTGCCTTTGCCCCAAGGGCGTATTCGGTCCTAATTAACGGACAGCAAATATTTGCCCAGAATTTTCGTTTTCGGCATCCCTTTGATTGACGATGAAGACGATGGCTGAGATACCGAGACCAGCGCTAAAAGCAATTGAATATGTCAATGATTCACAACGAAAGCATTGATTTCAAGCTGTTTAAATTGTAGAATTGTTAAAAATTTATATTATTTAAACGCAAAGACGAATTAATACCATTACCAAATATAGAAAGTCATTTGTATGGCCAACAGAGGAGAGAGCATCTATTCGAATATACTTTCTGAGTTCTAGGCCAGAGCTAAATGTGCCAAGCACTACGATTTGTTGTGAATATTTTTGAGTCTTACACCGAACAACAAAGGACTTACGTAAGCCTCCTAATGTGTCGGCATGCAAATGAAGTTGAAGCCGCCGGCTTGAGCATATTTACATTTACATGTGTATCTTGTTGAAACATGTTTACAGTATACAAATGAAATTTACCCGAGGCTTCTGCTTTCTTCACGAGAAGTCCATCAACAAGTGAGCACATAGGCACTCATATGCAAGTACCTAAAGAACGGAGCGATGAACACAAGAAACATTCAAATTGACAGGGCATAAAAACAGCGGACGGAACGGAATGGCATTATAAGTAAATGCTTTTGGCCATTTTTATAAGCCATTTACTGCCTCGTTGTCTTTGTTATATTGTTTGCTTTCAATCAGCCACATCTACACACACACATATGTAAATATGTATGTGTGCGATAAACAAAGATAGGGGCCCCTCTGTAGCAGCTTATTGGCATCCATATACTTACATATATAGACTATAAACATCTCATTCCCACCGATTGTAATTATTCTATCGAAATTAATGCAATTCGAGTTAAGATCCCCAAAAGAAACAATTAATATGCTCTGTTGTAATTATATAGATGTGGTGGGTGTGAGCTTTGTTGCTTTTTTAATTTTTTCCTTCGGGTTGGGGCTGCGGCTTCTTCTCTTTAAGCCTCGTTAAGTGCGCCTCAAATGCTGCATAATTTTTTGGGGGGCGTTATTTGATTTATGTAACAATTCTTGTGCCTGAATGAGTCTCCTCCATCTGAAAGAGGCTTGGAAGGATGGTCGGTAAGAACATCAGGCGATGGGCGGAGGAGGAGGCATCGTCTGCCACGCTTGATTTATGTTCAAAATAAATTGAAATAAAAAGAAAAAACTGTGTCAAAATGTAAAAATGCAAAATGCTTGACTACTTGCTGGCCGACGAATTGAAATTATAAAGGAAAACATGAGCATTATATGTAATTAAGCAGCTGAAAAGCATTTGGGCGCATTTTCATGGTATTATGAATCGGAATTCAAAATTATAATTGAAAATTGTGATGGCAAGTTGAAAGAAATGCGAACAAAGGCTACAGAAAACTAAGGAACCGCTGTAATTCAATTGCAATTTTTTACGAGCCCCAACGAATTCATTTTAATTTATTAAAATCGGTAAGAAGACACTATAGAACATCCGGAGTTTGCTGAATCTTGCTCAATGTTATTTAAAACTAAACCTAACACCTATCACTACACAGCACTTCAAGCTTAAACTTAAGCCTTTTAAGAAGAATATAATGTTAAAATATGACGCTTACAATTTTATATACCTATGTTCATTTGATTTTTAGCCTAGATTATGTTGAATGTTAATACACATATTACATTTCTTAAGCAATTATCTGAAACGTAGACAAATTCATAGTAAAATTAAACGGACAGACATGGTCTGTCGAATAGATAGTTCTTTTCCAGTACTTTAATCTCGAAAGTAATTAAAACATTTCAATGCCAAACTCTGGTCAATACCAGCCATTGAAAGGGCCTTATAAACGCCATTTACAACTTTACAGCCACTTCAGAGACGACCAAATGACACAAAAAAAAAAAAATACTCCCAGTCCACACACCATCTAACACTCACCCACAGACACACTCACACCCACAGCCACAGCCATAAACAAGTGTATGACTATTTAAAAATGGCATTGCGTGTCGCACATAAAACGGCATAAAGTGGCCATCAAAAAATTGACAGAACATCTAGAGAGACCGGGAAAATTGGAGGAGGGGGGAAAGAAAATGTCGAAAAATGCGGGAAGCTGTTTGGAGAGGGAAATATGCATAGAGGGCGGAGAGGTACAGGAGGGGTGCAGGATAGAGCAGAGGGCAGCCCTCAAGTGCTGAGCTATTAAAATTTGAAATTGAGAAAAACATATTTCGCACATTTTCTACATCGTGTAAGCGCATTATCCCTATATGTAGGTATGGATATTATGTATCCCAATTCTATGTGTGTATGTACGTACTTGTAACAATATTTTCACAGTATATTAAATGCCATTTTGAATTTATGTTGAATTCTTTTTTAACTGCAATTTATTTGAAAATTAACACCGTGTCATAAAAACCGCACGCAAACAATTGCCCTTTGCCCAAAGGGAGAAGCGTTATACAACAATTCATTGAAAATATCAATTATCAAAAGCCATATTAATTACCATATTTATAATTTAATGACATTTCAGCAGAGGAGCTTCAGTTAATGAATCGCGACACTATAATCGCCTCTTTAAGGTTTGATTCGTGGCACTTGTTAACTGTTTTATTCACATTGCTTTAAACTATCTTTAATTATACGTACATACATAAATGTGCAATGTGCAAATCGCGATTTACCCCTCAAGTCTGTGGTCATCTAACAATAAGTGAAATTCCTTGTAGTTCATTAAGCCCAATCGCCAGATTGGCCAAAAGCCGCAAACATGCTTCCAACTCATAGTTAGACAATATTTACTACTATTACATATTAGAGGCAACAATTTGCATAGAATATATTGCACATAGAAGGGGAAGACTCTAGAATCTAGACGACGGTTCACCAAAAGTTTCTACGAAGTGCAAACAAATCTAAGATTTATTCTTCAGCAATTAATCTAAATAAGTTTAAGGAGCATCTGAGTAGAATTTAATATGATTTTAGGACTTCAAGTGAATTCGTAAGTTTATTTGAAGTTTACTCTCTTTGCAGTAGTCAAAAGCGAGCTTCAATAATTGTTAAAGCCAGTTTGTATGTGAAAATTTGTAGTTCCCTCTCTCTTGCAAGTAAGTTCGCAAAGTTGATTACCATTTGCTGTAACTAAAAAATGCCAACAGCCAGCTGTTGAATTTAAAGTTGCATACTTTAAGGCTGCAAGCATGTCAATGCATAAGTAAGAGCTCGCGTTAAACCCTCGAGCCATTAGTTTGGCATGCTTTCTGCTCTTTTTGATGCTCTAACGAATATATGTACAAAAAACCAAACAAAAAGCCATCTTATGGCTAAAAAACGTTGCGTGACTACGGGCGCTGGCGTTTTGGCGCCTTTTTATCTGCTGCACTTTCTGCTATTGACTAACGGTTGCCTAGGAAAACTTTACACTATTATGGACAGTTTCCAAAGAAGTGGGCCGCATGCAGAGCATAGATGCGAAATCTATAACCCTTTAACTTTAATCTTCCGCCTTGTTCTTTTTACCTGAAGGAGCTAATTGGCAAGAGGAAAGCAGCCATAAAGCAGCCAATTGTATCAGCCTCTTTTGACTAGAGTCTATTTATGGAAATTATGAAATTCAAACAATTTTGCATTAAACATTCTTTCGCCACGATTTCCCTCGAATATGCACTTTTCCGCTTTGTACTCACACTTTTTGTGCAATTTTCCGTACTATGTATTAATCCTTTTCCTGTATTTTGCTGGCCCTTTCTCGGTGGCCCTTTAGGTTCGTTTAGAACTTGTTAAATAAGCTCGTTATGGAGTCAATCCTCTAAGGCCCCGGGCATTGTTTTGTGTTCGATAATTGGCATGTGGACGTTTAATGAAATTTCAAATAGAAGCTAATTAAAATTACATCAACTCTGTTGATCGATTGCCTTAAATTACTTGTACATGGATTTTGTAGCAGAAGTTCGTCGTCCAAATTGATTATCATTGTGAATGAGTGATTATTCCAAACTGCGGCTTATAAAACATAGTCAGAAGTCATTTTAATACTATGACAACAACTAGAATTGTCCCCGGGCTTCTTGGGTATGAGAATCCTAATCATCTCCTCATTTTGTTGTGACAAAAGCTGAATTTGTTTTTTTGGGTCGACAAAGAAGACGGTTTCCGCGTGCTCATTGTTCACTCACTCATAACAATCTGTCTGTTCTATTGTGTTGTTCATTTTGCATGCGACTGAGTATGTTCCATTTCGCTAAACGAGTGGGTGGGGTAAAGTCGGCATATTAGCACTTGAAGAAGAACAGACACGCTGAAACAGAAAGTGATTAAGGCGAAGTAGAAAAGCGAAAGGCGCTCAAACACTTGGGAGAAAGCCAAAGAGCACACCAACTTTCTATAATCTAATTTTAAGTTTTAGTGACTATATAAGTGGCTTAATCTGATTCATTTCCAGCGATCTATTAAAAAAGTTAAATATGTCCTCACAGAAGCCAAACAAATTTTACAAGCCGCACAGAAAATCCAACTATTTTGAAGTAAAAGCAAAAAAATCCCTTGTCGCATTTGGTAAAATTTTAGACACACAGAAATCTTAATTGTTGTCGGATTTGTTCGAGTTTGAAAAGGACGATCCGAGCATCAGGATAAAGTTTGCTTACAAAGTTTTCATTCCAAAACACAAACAATATCAGAACAGTTTGAATAGAAACAGACAGACAAACAAACTACCCAGTTCTATCTCTCATTTTCCGAGCTCTTTAAAATTTTAATCAAAGATTGCGTTTAAGTCGGCTCTATTTTTAACGGTGACTGTATAGCTATTTCGGGAACTACCAAGCTCTTTCATCGGTTGACTGCAGACAAAAGACTCCAGAGTTCCACTGCCCAATTTCATTATACCCTTTGAAAGGATATAAAATATTCTTTTTATAAATGGATCGTACTCTCAGTATAAAAGCCTTTGGAAAGGAACTTGGTACCAGGGGAAATTAAGAGAAATACATTAAGTTTAAAGTTGTTTTCGACTGAAATGCATTATCATTTAGCGCCAAAGAAACGATCGGCCTAAAGTTCTTAGTGAGCAGATTGAAGAAACCAAGAGAACGATTATGACCCGTAAAAAACCTTTCAGTATACAGATTGTAGAATTACAAAGTACTTAAATAGTACAAGTACTTGAAGTAGGTATGTTTATTATAAAATATTATAAACCTTGCGTCAGTGAAAACTCGGTCGATTATTAATATTTCACCTTCCCACATAAACTGGAAAACTCTCACAAATATGTGTGTTATGTCTAGTCCAAATAGCTATTTAGCCTATTTAAACATCTTTTTGGGCCCCAAACCGGGACCTGGGCTACAATGTCAAGTCAGGACAATTGCCATTGTTGATGCCAAGCATGCCAAAGGGTGGAGGTAGAAGGAAAAGATGAATGGCAGCGGCAGAGGCAACGCAGGGACACATTTTATTATTATGATGCGGATGAGTGGAAGAGTGAAAGGCATGTCAACAGACATGCAACAGCAAGAGCCTCGCCACTCACACCTTCGTGTGTGTACGGCTTAGTTCATAACAGTAATTCATTCTCATCACCAACAGCTGCTCCCCCAGCAGTAGCGGCAGCAGCAGGAAATGTGTCAGCTGCTTTTTAACTAACTGCACGTGTAATTTTAGATGCACATCGACCATGTCCTGTCATCAGTTATTGCAGAAAGGCGAAAAAAGCACTTTATGCTACCTTTCCCCCAACGCCTGGCACTTGATGACCTTGAGAGCAGAGTTTAACCCACAAGAGCCAGTAGGTAAACTCAATCATAGGCGACACTAATTTATAAGCTTACCTGTTGCACACACGCAGACACCCTCGCACACATTTGAGGTAAGCCTCGAAGATCGAATGAAATTTCCAATCAAAGAGAATTCCCATTTTTCGGATGCCGTAGCCCTTGCCTTCGCCATTGCCGTTGCCTGTGGCAAATTTAAAGCATATTTTTAGCTTTAACCTTACACATTTACCAAATTCAAGGGGTGAGAGAGTGCCGTCGTTGTTGCCAATGTGGATGGTGATGGGCGTGTCACATTTAACAACTTTAAGACACGTTTAAATGAGCAAATATTGACTTTTCTGCCCCAGAATTTCAACAGATTGACCTGCGGCCGGCTGAGTGCGAGTAGTTTCGATTTGGCAACAACTACCCCGACTAAATACAATACCCGATTCCAGTCCCAACTCCCAGTTATGGGTGCTGAGAGAGCCCAAGGCAACCTATTAATATAACTTGAGAATTTCACACGCTTAATTAAGCTATCGATTTATGGAAAGCAACTTTGGCTAAACATTTTTTTCGGGAAAGCAAATTTCCAAGTATATGCGGGATCTGCAGAACAAAGCATAAAATTTAGATTATTATTTTTTGAAATCTAATTTTCCAATCCATACAAGAAATCTATAAATGGTCGATAGTGCTCTCAGAGTATTTTAAAATCACCAATCTGGATTCCATTGGCCCTTCAAAGTGCAAAGTAGAAACCGCTAAGTGGATTTCATGTCTTTTCGTAATGAACTTCACCTAAAAGCAGTACATAAACATTTAGCTTAACTTATTGTTGAGTCATCCATTAGCATATATTTGATTCATACAGTATATATGTATATATACATAGCTACCTAGTCTGATACTAATTTATATCTCTTATTTTATTTAGTGAAACAATGACACTTTATTTGAGTGGTTAGCTCTTTGCCATTCATTTGCCCAAATGCATTTGCATTTGTGTCTAGACAATTGTCAAACGATTTTCTAACCAACTATCTCCATCGCTTGACCATCGAGCATCATTCACTCCTTCGTTCAGCCATTCAATTATAAACACACATGAGAGATTCTGACCAAACCCACTTGAAGTGCTCCTGTTCAAAATCAACAATGGGAGGAAAAGAGACAAGCGAAGACAAAGTAAAAACTATATTATAGCATCGCTACGGGTTTGTTATCTACGAATGTTTGGGTCTCCACTTGACCCGCGTGCCAAATGAAGGAGGAATGGGGATTCGGATTGGGAATGGAATGCATGCACGCGCATGTATGTATGTATGTATGCCAAGTAGTGTCCCGACTAGTGAACCGTATTGGCATTGAAACGGATACTGGGTTTGGGCACACATCACCTTTTCAGCAAATGCCAAGTTTAGATACTTTTTGTCTGTGACAAAAGTTTCAATGAATGGGAATGTGGGTAACATGGGTTTATTTGTATTGATACATATGTATATATGTACATAGTTTTGTCCTTGTTAGGAATGCTAGTGTAAAATTTTTACATAATTCCTAGATAACCTGTCGTGCACTTTCACTAAGCGAATGCTTACACAATTCATGAAGATACATTTGAATACCTACACATCTCAAAGGGAATTCAATTCAATGAACTCGACTCACGTTGCAATTTTATTAATGAAATGTCTCGGAAAGTCTTGACTACAAACTGCTCCTGGTAGCTTTATTAATTGCACACATATGTACATACATATATAGAAACATTCATATGTGTATGTGGGAAATGAGGAGAAGCATCGATCAAAAGTCTTGAAAATTAATTGAATGAGTTTCTACGCCCTCAAGTTAAGCGTCAATAACAATAACTTATGGCGCATGTGGGCGAAGCTGTTACCTTTGATGGGCCTTTCTTCTTGTAATTATCCTGGGCTTGAGTTGGTGTGCGTAGGTGAATTATACAGCAAGTTATTTAGAAGCTAAAGTGTAAAATCTAAAAAACCCTTTGAGACTTCTTTTAGTTTCCGAGTCAATGTGACATGAGTTGGTTGGATTATTGTGCCGATTGCGATTTCCGAAAGAAATCTTGAAACTCAGTGAATAAAAAAATATGTTTTCCATTGAATGTAAGAGCTTAAACTCAACATGAAATGAGCACAGACTTCGATGTTGCCGCCCTCCTTGGCTCCCTGTAGCATTTGCATTTGAAACTCAATTGGAAAGAAAGTGCAACATAAACCAACAGAACAGACTATGAATGGAACAACAGTGTCAGCTTACAGTCGGTACCCAGCAGAGCTTACCCGGGCGAAGTAACAGTGGCCATCTACTAAGTGCTTAGTGAGAAATTTGCGCAAATGAGAAGCAGCCACGTCGATGACAGACCAAAGCGAATACAGTCCAGAGAAAACGAGAACTGAGAACCTAGATCCAAGTCCAAGCCATTCACCTCTTAAGCCCAACTGCATGCCACATTACAGTTTACAATTCAGCCAACTGACGCTAAAAATCACCCCCCTCGCCCGCACACCCCACAAACAAACACCCCCGCTCATCCCCTGGGGCGAGGCACACCGAGTGGCTCGAAAATCCCCAGCAATTTGTCGCAACAACTCGCATTACATTACAAAACGATGTGCAAATAGAAACGGGAAGCAAACGGAAAGGCACCACAAACTAAAGGGATTTGGCCATAATGGTCGTCCCAAAGTATGCTATGGTTTTACTTGGTGTTTGGCAAGGCTTTATTTCGCTACTTTTAAATACCGCGCAAAAATCCAAAAACAAAAGAGCGAGATCCTGAATGGCGCGAACTGGAGTGGGTTGGCTACTCAAATTTGCTGCATTTTTGTTGCTCCAGTGCTTTTGGGTGCAATGTTTGGGTTTTCAATTGCAGCGGACGCATCCGCTTCGGGGCTGGGTAACTTTTGTTCTCTGTATATCCCCGGGCGTTAACGCTTTGAACAATCAATTGATGATTATTTTTATTGTTTTAATTGGGCTTGTCAAAGCAGTTGACCTTCTGCAATTGACAATTTTCAATTGTAATTGGATTTTCTATCGAAAACTCCCACCGCATAAGAGCGATGTAGGAGTGCAATTATTGCACTTACGAGGGCTGCTCTAAAAGTTGCGTAGAATAGGCTTATCTAATTTAACAAGCAATGTTTCAGATCTTGACTGCCATGAACAGTTTGATGTCTTGGATATCGTGTAGACATTCAAACCTTTGAAGGCAATTTACAAAATATGTTCTGTTTATATTCCCATTAAAGCCATCTAGAAATTGCCATAATTCTGAGCGTTTTCATATTTTGCTTTTGTTACGCTGCCTCTCAAGAGAAATGGTGCATAAATTGATTAGCATTAGCCCGAGAATGTGCAACAATAAAATGTTTGCTAAGCTGCCCATTAGCCGCATTACAAGAGTAGCAACAAATCATGAACAAAAAACAAACCAAACCAAAAGCCCAGATATGAGGCGCCTTGTGGCTCTTACGGGAGTTCCCAAGTGCCGTCAGCAAAAAGAAGAAAAACCTCATGTTTGACTACACAAAAAATACATTTGTCTGTGCGTACATTTCGGAGCACGTTCAGGCCCTTCCCCCAGCGAGTAACTTGGTTTCCCCCTTTTACAAAAATACTCGTATACAGTCGCATATATGAATGTACTTACATATTATGTAGATATATACTTACATATAGATATATACTTGTATATCCTCTGGGAGCTGTTCTAGTTATTTCCTTTGCCAGCTGAATCATGTCGCTGTTTTTTCAAGTCCGAAATGAAATCGCGCGCTCTCTCTATTAATAATTCAAAATGTCATAAATGATAATTAAAGTTTTGTGTATTTCGTGGAAAACGAATTTAGTCAAATTCAAAAGTCGCAGCTGCTGCATCTTTGGGTTTCAATTCGAACGTAGAAATGTGGAAATTTATCTTGAGATTTCGACTAAAGAAAGGAAGAGCGTACCTACTCAGTCCGGATATGAATGATATGGAAGAATGGACGCTAATTAAGCAGCCGCAATGAGCGAAAGAGTGAATAAAACAGATTTTAATTATATTTTCTAAATAATTGCGCTGGAGTGAAAAGGAATTTCATTCGTTCCCGGCCAAGTCAATTATAAGAAACGCCTCAAAGCAGACTAGTAAATTTTTTCTTTTGTTTGTTCTTTAGTTGTTGTTGCAAAAGATTTTTTCGCCCCGAGGCTGAAGATGATGACAGCAACAACAATATCAGTAAGAGTGACTTTTGTCATTTTGGTCATGCAAATTGTAGGCGACACTTAATTTCATTTCGCAAATACTTTTGCATATTTTTAGGCGTGACTGACTGAAGGGTTGACATAGAACAACAGAACAACTTAACAACAATTTTAAATTGTTTGAAAACTTTGCAAACTGACTGAGAAACGCACAGTTGTTGTAGCAAAGGAATGTTTTTTAAATTAACCCAAACGCAAATCTTTTCTTCCTTCGCTTAACCTCGATTTCTATCTTCCATTCAACTTTAAGATACTTTAATTTCGCGTTTTTGGCATACATACATAAATACATAAGCCCCTCGACTACATAGTAGATTGTTTTGATTAAAGCTGAATAAATAAATAGAACTACGCCACATTAGCAAATAATATGAATGTAAGGCAACTAAATAATTGGAGTTTGGTACATTTTTGCTCCTGGAGGACTTTTCGTTCATTTATTCTCTTCTAGTTTCCAACATAACGAGTTAGACTGAATGACACGAGGACGAAAACATGCATCTAAACAAAATATGTTTTTTTATGTTGGTATTTGTAAAATCATTTATGTAATAACAAATTTGGAAGACATTGTATAGCCTTAAAATGAGAGAAACCCGTCTAATTCTGTTAATCGAAAAATCAATTTTATACATTTTTTCACATAAAAAATGATTTAATTAATTAACAGCTGCTTTCTTGGCAGTTTACTGCGAAACTGTCGCTTGTTTCACGCTTCAATGTACAAAAGATGTTAATGGTCTTCCGATTATGTGACAGGCCGACACTTTACACAGGAATCTGCTCGTTGGGGATTGCCAACCAAGAGAATTTTATGCGGACTCAACAATAAACTGAAGTTTTGGTATATTTAATTTGCCAATTTCGGACTGGTGGGTCAGGCAGCTCACAACTGGTAGCAACTTCTCGTAAGCTGTCACAGGGATTTGGTCCATTTGATGGCGTATGTAATTACAGCGTCGACTACCGCGACTCATCACTAGGCGATTGCAAGTTTTGTTCCCGCTTTTCAGGAAAACAGCCAAATAAAAAAAAGGTCAAAGGCAAACGAGGCCAAGGCCAGTAGAATGAAGGCCCACTAAGCTCTATGTCCACCAGTGCGATTTGGAGTTGCGAATTCGTATTGACAAGCCCAAAAGCAACGAAACTCACAAACCTGAAGGTCGTGCATTTCAAAGAAAAGGTTCTTTTAAGTTGAAAGATTTGACAGCAAACTTAAATCTAAATGATGGAAACAGTTCGTATTTTAGAAGTTGATGGAAAAGCGTCTTATTATTTCAATACTGATCTATACCCTATCTGGGGAAATTATAATTATGCCACATGGTTTGTCTGACATATAAAGAAGAAAAAAATTGGAAATTTTATTTAATAAGAAAAATTTTTACAGAAAAACATAAAAATCTCTACTTCATTTCAAATAACGTATGACGTGTAATAGGAAAATATAAAAAAATGAAGTAAGTAAGTCGTCTCGCCGACTTTGGTATACCATACACCAGTAAAGCAAATATTTCAAGCATTTTCACATGCTTCTTACAAGCATATCTTAGTATCTCGCTCACTCAATCATACGAGCACCCTAGCGCCCCCACCAGCCAACGGCCAACTCCGGCCTTATGGAAAAACGTTTATATGCATAACTCGACTGTTTTTTATCCGATTTTGATCAAATTTGGTATTTTGATAGATATTAGTATTAAATTTAAGTGTGCCAAATTTGATTGCATGAGGTAAAAAAATACGGGAGATAATCAAGTTTTTCAAATTACGGGGGCGGAAAAGGGCGTGGCAAAATTTTTATACATACAAAATGTGTGCATTTACTAAGCGAATATACATACCAAATATGGTGTCTCCAGATAGAATAGTTTTTGAGATAAACGCTTTTTTTAAATTGCGGGGGCGGAAAGGGGCGTGGCAAAAATTTGAAATAAACTTGATCACTCTACATACTACACGAGTCGACATAAAAAATTTGGTGGCTCTAGCTCTTATAGTCTCCGAGATCTAGGTGTTCATACGGACAGACGGACGGACGGACGGACAGACGGACATGGCTAGATCGACTCGGTTGTTGATCCTGATCAAGAATATATATACTTTGTGGGGTCGGAGATGCTTCCTTCTGCCTGTTACATACATTTTGGCGACTTTAATATACCATTTCACCCTATGGGTGTATGGTATAAAAAAACAAATACTACGATCAGATTCATTAAATTGAGAAATAAATAATAGAAAAATAAAATCGATTTCCACGTGCATCCGTGCATCCTATTTTGGTTTTTCTTTAAATGTGTCTTTGATTTTCTTACAATGAGTTGTTGTCTCATCGATCTGTTGTAAGAAAATTTGAAATCAATTACTTTGGTTTCAGTTTTATATAATTTTGTGAAATATAATCGCTAGGGATTTGAGCAGTCGAGCAGCTGCCTGGCCGCATAATCTTTGGAGCATGGGACAGAACATGGCTTATATATTTTTTTATCAAATTCCCTTAGGAATTATAAATTTAAGTAATTGTGGATGGAGCTATACAACTTGACTCTCATTATCTTAACACAACCACTAAGCTGATTCTTAAACAAAAACACTTGACTTGACTTCGACTTCGAAGGGAAGAGGGGCCGAGCGGCTTACACAATAAATGAAGGCCCACTTTTTGGCATTCATTTGTAATTAGGGCATAAATTTCAATTTCACGCTTGCCACAACAAAAAGACGGACAACTTGGCCCCCTCTTCCTTGGCATCGCTCCCATTCTGAACTGTATTTAGAAAACATTTTATTCCGGGGCCAGGAGCAGCTGCCCACACCTCGTGGCTGCCGTCGATGGGGCATTATGTTAATGCCTTGCCGTGAACAGCAAACGTTGCTTGTGTTTAAGAAGCTGCTTTATCTACGGTTTTCAATAAGTTGTCCTTGTCGATTTATGGGCGTACTTTATAGGCTTTGGCTGCAAACAATGTGTCGTTGGCTGATAAGTGCAGGTGCAGTAAATTAGACAAATTTCTATCTGAATTCAGATTTAAAATGTTACTTTCTCTTCAAATGAGCCTGTGCGAATGTTTGCCAAAATCTCAAACCAAACGCAAAACTATTTATTATTTGATTTGGCTTTCACTTTTGGCCTTTGTCTGCAGACAAAGTTGATGATAGTCTAGTGTTTATAAATAAAGCCATCATTGCCATTATTATTATTATCATTATTATCAACGTGCACGTCCATGGTGTAGCCAATGTCGTTCCTTTGCGTGCCATGAAGCTCAATGGGATAAGCGTGGCCAGCAGCAATACCACCAACACCAGCAACTAGCACCACACCAACACAGTTTCCCTCCAGGATCGTCTTGCGGGTGAAGCCTGAGGGCGAAGACGAGGTTTTCAATACCGTTATTGGCACATCGAGTGCACTTTGTGACAGCTAGTTGGACGTGGGCCAGACGAAGGGTGGCAAATGGAAATGCTGAGATTAATTGCAGCATTCTGTTGATTATGACGGATAATGGGGCATGGGCATATATCAGGCATGTGAAAGACATGTAAATATGGTTCTAAAGGCAACGTGATGGAAAATGGTTTGGCCTTTCCATATCTATATGTAATACAATACAATCCCTGATCGTCTGCTAATATAATATATTTTCATTCCTCTTTTGAAGCCTTGGAATACAAAATTTATTGGTATCTTCCAAGTTATGAACCATTTTTCTTTCAATTCACATAACGATCACACAAGTACATTGTGTACACATGGACTTAGAGTTTAATAAAATGTATTTTGTGCTGCCGAATAGAAGGAAATTTATTTATAAAACTGTGTGGGTTAAGACTGTCAGACTTACTTCGGCCGTTGCGTTCCTTGACGGACATATTCCCTTTACCCGGGCTGTATTATATAGGGTCTTGGAGGCGTTTGCTCTGATGTAGACAGACTGACATGACATATGAACTTGTCTCGTCGTGCCGATAATGAAAATATACTCTTCATGTGGTATGTGATATATACGTTGCCCACTTCTGGTTAATACAAGGATAGAGTATTTTTTTATTTTTTGGAAAGTGGACCTTCGAAAATGTACAACTATGCAATAAATTCGGATCGGATTTGACTTTATGCGTTAATGCAATTTTCTTGCTCTATGAATCCTTGATTTCTTTATAACCCGACTCGTAACGATTATGTTTAGACCCCGAGGATACATTTTCCTAATGTGCCCCTGTTTAACCCTGAGCTCCACATTCCACTGATGAACAAACTGTTGCCACAAACAAACTTTTTTCCAATGTAAAGCAAACAGTTGCTTCCTGTCAAAAAGTTTTGCCAGAGATTCAAAAGAAATAGAAGAGAAAAACAACATATATTATCTACTGCAGATTACGAGCGGGGCCAAGTCATGAGTTTACAATGCTCATGCTTTCATAATGAAAAACATGTTAAAAGATGGCAAACAACTTACAGTTAAGCTGATTTACCCCACCCCACCCGATCCACTGCTCGTACACACACGCAGATTTCGCTTTAACATTTTCCGCTTGAAAAGGTTATTAGACGCCCTAAAAAAGACATCAATTGTTTCGTAATTTTAGACATTCTTCGACTCGCAAGGATACACAAGGATGCACGCAGGGCGAAAAGTATACATTTTGTTAGATTTTTCATAAGCCCATTTCGGAGTGAGGATGTGAACTGGCGTCAACTCCGTCTGAGCAGCATTTTTGAAGTGGATATTGATGAATTTATATTGGATTTGGCTTGCTGCTGCCAAGCTTGCCTGTCCCGCCCGGTGTGGGCCTCTGTCACTCTTTTTGGCTTTATTTGAGCTCTGAGTGCTTATTTGTTGTTATTTGTAATTTGAGTTTCGTTTTTTGGTTTGGACAACAGAAATTGATGACCCATGTGGTCTGTCGACTTTCAACTTGGTCTGCGCCTGGCTATTAATTTTAGGTGAATGCTGACCATGAAGCCAAAGTCTTAAATTAAATTGCAGGGGCCACGTGTCATTTTAAGTTTGATTCCAAGATTATGCTGAAATGGAATAAAAAGAGATTATGCTAACCTTATATATGTATAAATATACTCAGTAAAATGGAACTAAAAGCCGTGCAAGAGGCTTATGTAAATGGCTTTAAAACGGGGAAACTCCCAAAAAGACAGGTCCTTCGACAGAAGTATGAATTTATTGTTAGTCATTCTCTTTTGTACACCCTTGTACATGGGGTATATCCTTTTAAATCAGATATATAACCAACATACAGAGGTTTCGAATATATTTAGGATAAATCATCGTTCAAACGAGCCGATTTTAATCGTGTGCCAAATGTTTTCATAACCTGTGGATTATCTCGTATAAGAGTACCAAAGCATAAATAATCATATTCTTTCCTTTAAAAATTGTCTTATTAAATAGCTTAAAAAGTATCTACAAGTCGATCATTGATAGTTTTCTTTCACGTTTCTATTTGATTTGCTCACCGACACATACTTATTGACATTCCAGATGCTCTTGTTGTCACTACACAAAAAAAAACGCACAAACAAATTGTGGGGATAATCCTCCGTTCGGTCTCCCAACCCAAATATCCTCACCACTCTAAAATGAAAAGCCATCGAGAATGCTGTCGGGGATGGCTTTTCTTCTTTGTTGTCGCCTCATTCGAATTCCGGTTTTCATCTTTTTTTTGGAACCCTGGGACATCAGGCCAATCAATCAAAGCGAAAAAGCTTTGCATTTTTGACAATCAAGTCAATTTTCATGATCAACTTTAAGTTTTCGGCCGCCTTTTAGGGCAACTTCAGGTGACATACGAACACATGCATTTTCCCCTAGGCGCCAAAACAATTTGAAAAAGTTAAAAATGTAAAAAAGAAAACATAAACAGAAACCAGCAATTGAGACTTCCAATTTTCATGCTAAACAACAAACGAAATTACATTCATTTCCGGCCTTCCGGCATCACGTAGCCACTGCCCACAAAGTTTACCAAATTTCCAAACTTCCGGAACGACAAAGTTTCCAAAGGCTAATCGGTGAATAGATGATAGGGGTAAGGGCAAGACGTCAACAAAAACACATTAGGAAGCGTTACTCTGTCCATAATTGGATGAGAAACAATTTGTTAGCATTGTGCATTGCGAGAAAAGAGAAGTTCATTGCGGCATACTTTTGACGAAAGGTAATACACCCTTTTTGTAAGGGTATGATAAGAAGAATTCTCTATTTTATTGAATCTATCAAGTAGGATGACTGCTGACTTCCAGAGAATTCAGAAAATATACACAAGAAAGTACATATGTACATATATTTTCGTTTATTTATAGAAATATTTTATGTCTTGAATTGAAAAGGTCAAACAACGAAGGGCTTAGAGACAACAGACTTCAGCTGGGGTCTTCAGTTTTTTTCCACTTATATTGCAAATAATTCATGAAGTGGTAATGGAAATTAACGTAAGGGCAAACAAGTAATGGTTCCCACGATTACAGCCTAACAACAAATCAATAAAAATGCAATTTCAAAATGCCTTGACTTAGACAAGAAGTAGACAAGAAATAAAGGACGTGTCCTCGCATGCATTCACATTGATATGCAAAAGTTGTGGTTGTTAAATAAACCCCTTTGACATTTTATTTTATTTCTTTGCACTTTTTTGCTGAAACATCATAAAGTAGAACAAGAAAATGTCAATTGAATAATTTATAAGTAGGTGGGGCAAAAGGAATAAGTCTTGAAGCTAAGGCGGGTTCCACCTTAAACAAGCCGAGGCAACAATGTGCGAAGAGCGAAAACTCTTTTCGTGTTCTCCGGGAACAATAACCATGAAACGAGTATGGGAATATGCACTTCACTCGCAGATACAGACGGGCGGCACAGACACTCAGACAGACGCCTTTTATGGAATGGGACGGAGAAGATGTTGCTGCTTTTGTTATGCTTAGGTAGCAGGCGGAAGTGGAAAGTTAAGCCTTTTAAATGCAAAAGCTAAAGCTAGAGACTTACCCACTAGCTCATCGACATTCTTTTCTTCTCGGGGCGTTAAGTGCATTCGAAATATTTTGCTTAGATCCATGCGAGTTGCAAACGTGATACTGTGCGTATACGTGATGACAGCGTGTGCGGAAATTAAGTTGAAGTGTTAATGCTGAACCAATGATACCAAGAAACCCAATTAATATTAAAGCAAAAAGTAGGTTAAATGGGATAACCCCCAAAAATTAAACAAATGAAAATATTTGAAAAATTAAATAGGTAAGTTTGCCAAATGAACGCAACTTCGATTCGTTTGAGTAAATTTCGCTGTTCATGTAAGCAAAATAAAATTACAAACAACAAATAAGTTAATTCCCTTGCCACAATGTGATAATATGCAGCTTCGTTATATTGTTTACTCTAGGGAAAACTCACCTAAACTTTGGCATAACTTTACCAAATCACTATGCATGGCTTTCCCCCTCCCTAATTTTCTTTTCGCCATTTCTTTCTCCGTCGAGTCCAACTGCTATGGCAAAAAATATATATTTTACCATCGCAGCCAGCAGTTACCCGTGTAATAGGAAGAGAGCAAGTTGGAAAAGGACATGTAATCTACATTGTATGCCACTCTTGCGCCTACACTTATACACCAAGGAGTGCGTGAAATGCATATAGTTTGTTGTCCTCAATGTGTGAAATGCTAGAAATGGTGAGGATTGTAAATTTAAGGCGCATCTGTGACTCCCTTCGCTTGCGATTTAATTGTTCAGTAACGTAACAGCACAGGCAACAACAACATCTCGTTCTGTAATAAGTTTAAAAAAAGAATAGACAACAAAAACAAGTTGTGATATTTACAGCCAGCAATTTGCTCTCTGTTTAAATGCCTGTCAAAAACTACCCACAAGCTTTTTGCCCAGGGCCTATGATTAACGCCCGAAAAAGTAGGCAACGCAAAGCCCACAAAATGGCAGCCACGGACAACAACAACAAAATTTCATCAAATATGTTGATAAAACACAAAAGATTACGCTTAGACCAAAAGGGTCGTCGACAAAGGGCCAAGGGACCTAATGTATTTGTCAAAACGTTTTAATACCATGTCCCATGTCCAGGACCTAGTCTCGTGTCCAGGGGGACTATAAAGCTAGATGGCTGCCCAGTTTGGGTCCAGCGTTTTTGTAACCATTGTCCTTCATTCCGGCCCTTCTTATCCATCTATTGCTTCTTCTTGTTGGCCACAAATGACCTTTTTCGCACAGCCAAATAAAAATTGTTAAATAAAAGGCAAATAAAAATGTGTGACACACGAATCAGAGAGTGAAGAGAAGCAAACCCAATAGCAACCTGTTGTGCGTGTGTGTGCACACATGTGTGTGTGTGTCTAGATATGGGGAGTGTATGTATGTGTTTATACATGTAGGTGTTATATGTATTAGTTTTCCAAATGCCGCAAAATAGGCTATTTAAACGTCACCAATGTCTTTTTACACTTCATTGGCTATTCGTTGCCAAATCACACTAGCCAACACAAATTTGTGCCAACTTATTGGGCATTCGTTATGGCGATGGTTTGTTTGTAGTCTTGTGCATTCGATTCTGTTCAATTTGGATTGAACAATGTGTTAATAGCTTTGCTTATTATGTGCCAATCTTTCACTGTTACACTTCAATTTTCTTGTCATGTTCAATTTGCTGTTGGACAGGGTTATTGTTCTTTTTTCCTGTTGTATCGAAAATCCTACTTAAGGCGCAATGCCCAGATGCCAGGACAATGACTTGCCTTTAGCTAGTGTTATCGCACTGTAATATCGCATAACTCATTCGTCATTTATGCAGAACAGTCGGTCGGATAGACACACGCACAGACAGACAGAAAGACAGACGGACGGACGGACAGAGAGGGAAAATCAACAAGAAGGCGATGATAAATCACTTTCAATTTTGACAAACGTCACAAATGTCGCGTTGCCTAGGAGCACATTTCATCACCCACCCACACACCCGCACCCACACACATTCAGTTTCTAATATTACATACTGACTGGCCAGGCAATTGGATGATACTTCCGTTCTTGGGCAATGCCAACAAATCATCTTCAGCCAGACATTTCCGAGTTATCATCATTGACGAAGAAAACGCACAAAACGCAGAGCAAAAAAGAAAATTGAGTTAGACCAAAATTTTTTGGGTGGGTGTCATGATTTGAACATAAATTTCCATAAAAGTGTAGGATTGTAAGCTAATCATTTGATGCCAATTCTAAATATTTAGTGGATTCACCCAAATACGATTCAGTATACAAGATAAACCGCCCAATCATGAATGAATGAAATTCAAAACATACAATTGAAAAGTGCTTAATAGCTTTGTAATAAATTTTAGAAAAGTAACTTTTAAGTGTTGAATACTGACAAAAAAAAAGCATCTCCAGTTTGGTTTTTCCTTAATCAAAATATAACACAGATTAACATTATTTACTATATCATTTTATTTGCAGTCTCTCAAAAAGGATCATAATGTTCCACTTCAAGATACAGCAACTTTATGTGGGATACGCATTAGCATTTTTCAGCTTGACCCTAATGATGCTTCAGCCATCTTCCGCTGAACTAAAAACAAATGCAGGTGATTCAAATGCATCCGACATGTCATTAGAACGAAATTCGAAACTTTTGCAACCAACTTGTTTCAGCTCCTATAAGCAATCTGTACGACAACTTGCTGCAGCGTGAGTATGCCGGTCCGGTGGTCTTTCCCAATCACCAGGTGGAACGAAAGGCTCAGCGTTCGCCATCGTTGCGTCTTAGGTTTGGTCGCAGTGATCCCGATATGCTGAATAATATTGTGGAAAAACGTTGGTTCGGCGATGTTAACCAAAAGCCGATTAGGTCTCCTTCATTGCGTCTGCGATTCGGACGGCGAAGCGATCCGAACTTGCCGCAAATGCGGCGCACCGCCTATGATGATCTTTTGGAACGGGAATTGACATTGAACAGCCAACAGCAACAACCGGCGGCATTCGACGATGCGGTCGACTATGATAGTCTCTATGAAAGAGTTGTGCGCAAACCCCAGCGCTTACGATGGGGACGCAGTGTACCCCAATATGAGGCACCCCAGCTGGATAACGAGCAGGTGAGTCTTCACTAAGAGAGGTCAATTCAGAGTAGTTTCATCCCAATTACCTAGAAATATTGGAACTTTGAAATGTAATTTCCTTTGATTTGATACTTATTAATTAATTGCCTCTTCTTCAATAGTTGGAACGCAATGAACTATACAATTCCCTTTTAAGTTCTGAAAAGATGCGTCGAATGTTGATGGCCCTGCAGCAATACGAATCAGCTCCCGCTGACCTCAGTGATACCGAAGAAGTCGAAGATGATCAAGACACTTCCGAATTTCAACGCGAAGCTCGAAAGCCAATGCGATTGCGCTGGGGCCGCAGCACTGGCAAGGCTCCAACCGATCAGGGAAAGGTAAAATTTAGTATCGATTTCGCTCAAGAGACCTTACCCAACTCATCCAATCCATAATCTACAGCACACAGCAATGGGAGCTAGCGATGAGAATTCACCGACCGCCTCTGCTGCCAAAATCCACAACTAAGCTGAATGCATCTTCTGGTTACCATGGCAAGGATTTCGAGATCTGATTAATTGCAAGCAAATGTAAAAATTGAAATGCCAAAATAAGATTTTAAAATTGAATGACGGAAAGAAACCCTAGTAGAATGTAGGCAGGCAGACAGCGGTTAAGAGCTTGGGCTAACATATATATATAAATATATACTTTTACATATATATCTCTTATATATATATATATATCTACATTTACATATATATCATTAATGTCTACTGTTTAATTTTGTGCCGCTTTTAGCTGCAGAGAAAACACATTGTTCCATAAACTTTAACAGTGGCCAGACACACACATATACACAATTGTATATCTGAATATTTTTCGAAAGTTAAAAGTGAGTATTATTTTTTCAAATCGCAGCTATATCCAATATTTTGCAAAGCGTTCAATTTGAACAAAAAATCTATTTGCTGAAAATTCTTAGGTATTTATTGTTTAATCGACATGCTCAAACACACAAATCGCAAAAATGTCGCCCAAAATCTCAATTTAACTAACAAATAAATGTATGTATATAAAGTTAGCGAAAATTTGTTATAAATTCAATTGATGTACTTTAATGTTATGATCAAAAGATGAATGTTTCAAAAACATTGAGCGAGCGGCCCCCGAAAGGTGTAATATCTGCAACAATTGTTAATATACATATATTTCATTGCCTAAAATTATACATATGTACATATGTATGTATGTATAGTACCTAAGGTCCGAAAAATGCTGCTATATAAAGGGTTCGAATACGAAATACTTTTCTCGAGCCTTATATTATTGATTTAGTCGTTCTTTCGAAACAAAAATGTTATTAATTGATTTTTCGTTTGAGTATTGTTGATCACGAACCCATTTATGTAGTCACTTTGAAGCCCAGGTACAAACTATCTATATATTACTTATACTACGATATTTGTCTACTATACATATTGCAATTTTATTGGTGTACTTCAACAAAAAACGACGATAAACAAAACAAAAAAAAAACCAAAAAAAAAGAATGTTTGAGGCTCTTTTTGTATATTTAATTTACACCATCATTGAAATTCATTTAACTCAAATCTTGATATATACGTATATACATACATATAAAAAAGAAATAATTATAATTCTTATTAATATTGTATTAAAATGAAATTTAAAGTACCAGAAATGCAAGAGATGATTTGGTCAACAAAAGAGCGGTCAGCATTTTTAAGAAAATTGCTGCAGCAGTTTCCCCACGAGCGACATCCAAGTATATTGTATGCATATATATACATATATATATTTGAAATGAACTCACATAAATGTAAATACAAAACAAACGGAAATATTTTAATCTATATAAAGATATATGCTAAATAAATAAATATTTTATGGTGAAACTCTGATGGAGTAAAAACCAAAGATGCGTCCTTCAATGATTTCAGTGTGCCACATGGGTAAGGACTTCAACAATATTTTTAACAATCACTGTCATTTGGAACACGTTTACTGCACATTTAGGTGCATATAGAGAGCGCGCTTAATGAACTATTTAAAACTGTCCAACAATTATGAACTTTAAGTCCTGAAACCCCAACCCAACGAAACTCAACCCAATTAAGCTACAAAAGTGAGAAAACCAGTTAGGATAACAACCATGAAAATAAATGCAGAACAAAAAGTCAGTCAGTAGGATGTAGAGTACGGCAGAACAGAAGGACAAGAACATTCCGGGGATTGTAATAGCTAAAGACAAACAAAACAAACAAAAAAGAGGACTTTAGCTCTCTGCTTACCACCTGTGGTGTTGCCATTAATTCCCCACATTTGACTCAATGTATTCTCAGATAATTAACATTTCAGCTGTAAATTGCACTGAATACAGTAAACTCTGGCATATAAGGTATTGTCAGATAATTGTCATTTCAGCTGAAAATTGGATTGAATACAGTAAACCTATGTATGCATATTAAGAAGCTGGAAACGAAAAAGACGACAACGACAGTTCACTGTACTTACTTAGCCATTTGTGACAGAAACATTTTTTGACTTTATGGTACTAAGGTAAGTATTATATGAGGTACATATAAATTTACATCTAAATAAAACATACATAATTGCATTTAACATTAACAAAACAGCGAAATGCACTCATTTAGAAGATTCCCTTATTTGTTTACAGCGAAATTGGCCAACTTTTTGAAATTAACTTTTGAAAATGTTGTAATTAAAAGCTAACCCCAGGTAAATAACGAACAAGGGCATAGGGTATTGGGTATTAACATTTAACTTTCAACTTTTGTTTTCACACTTGTGCTAATGTCAAAAGTTGTATGGAGCCTGTTTATATGTTATATGCTATACATATACGTGTATATGCATACATATGTAGCCAATGTTACTTAGTACTTGGCAAATATTTATGCAAATAATATGCATTTACACATACGCTCCTCCACACTCACATAAAGAGAAGCAAATGTTGCTGCGCCTAAAAGCGTTCTGTAAACACAAAACTTTTTCTTCTGCAAATGTATCGCACACACACATATGTAGCTATTCAACGACTTGAGACTGAGACGGCACAACAAACAAAGAGACAACATTTTGTCCCTTTCCTCTTTTTCTTCCATGTGCTGTAACTACGCTAATGTGAATATGCAAATGAGATAGCAATATCCAAAAGCAAAGCGAATGCTAGAGTTTGTTGCAAAACTAAAATCATACTTGCGGTACTCTTGGCGACCCAAGTTCAAATCGATGCGACCGTTCATTTTTAAGGGTGAGGTAGAATTTTAAAGCCCCAGAACGAAGCACACTTTCGACAATTTTTTGTGAGGAATAATCTGTGACTATTTCTTTTGGGCTATACATATTGTTAATTGACATTTAGAGTATCATTGGTTATAATTATAAATTTGAACTCTACATATATATATTTCGATCCGTGGCAGCGGATATATCAAAAGAAATAAGAAAGCCCCTTATGTACAAACCCCCCTGTGATTTAGTAGCCAAATGATATTTCCAAAGATGCACACGTAGCATGGATACGTAAAAACATCCTAAAAACTATTTCCCAAATATTTTTTGAAAATTCTCACGTAGGACTATTTATTTTGCACCGAATTGATGCAGTGGTGTATTCAATCTTTATTTTATATGGAACAAAGTACCATAACAGTTCACTCTCAAGGTATAAGTAATAAATTGGGATGCCCTGGGCGAACATTATAATGATCTACACACAGCATTCATACATACAGTGAAACATGTACATACTCATTTTAAAAGTAAATTGTTCGTTATTGTTTCATTTCAGTCAATCAATGAGGGGACAAAAAGGATTATGATTAGTATTGATATTGCCATATTGAAACAAGAGCCAACCATCCTTTTTATTAGTACGACATTTTCGAGAGTTAAGTAAAAACGTAAAACAAAAATAATATGATGCATAGTGTAAAGTTTTAGGATATCAGATACATTAAAATTATACAGTGTTATTCGATGCCCGAATTTAAGCATTATACAAAGTTGCAAGACGATGAGACAAAGAAGATGGAGAAGGAAAACAATACTGGGCTTTAGATACATAGAATATGTTTAAGAAAAGTACAACTTCTCAACAACGCGAAAATAATTACGGTTCGCCCGAGTGGTTCTTGTCCGCCAATTGGCGGATTTGAAAGTCCTCTAAATTTTCTTGCGGTATAAGTCTCAACCGGAAATCGTTTGCCAAATGGAGAACGGCGTACAGAGCAACTGGCTCGGACAAAGAGTCCGACATTTTAGCAGTCAGCAGATTCGGTAACTTGTCATAGATTTCCCTGAAACTCGCTATACCCTTGTCATAGTCCTCCGTCTTGTGTCCCGGATGTGAGGGCATGGTGTCTGCCAACAGGTTCGACTTTTCAAGGAGTTGCTTCTGGATTAGAGATTTACAACTGCGTTTTAGGCTTTTCATGTCAATGACTTTGGCTCGCTTGGCAAAGGGAACAACCACTTTAGTGACCTGAGTAGGAGCTCCCTCGAAATCAGTAGCTATCTCAAGGACCGTGTCATTGCAGATATTGGCGTGCGGCTCGCCTGTTTGGGTACCGCTTAAGGAGATTTCTATTGGGCTTTGTTCTGCTCTTACACCACCAGCTAAGTCGTCGGCCTGCATGCCACTCACTTGCATTGAGGTAGGCGACTGTGGTGTATCTGCCATAAAGTGATCATTGTCAAAGAGCTCCACATCATTATCGTCCTGATCCAGTGCCCCGTCCAAGTCTATTTCCTCTTCAACAATATCCGGTTGGCCAAATCTTCGACTGAGTTTCTCACTGGGAGCCAATTCATACTGATAAAAGTAATCTGGCAGAAAGGAGAACTTTAACGGTAGCGTAAGCCGTCGTGCATCCCATTTTTTCTGATAATTGACTTTGCGCAACTTAGTCTGGGCATCCAGGGTTTGGAAGGAAGACTCCGTGCTGTGACCATATTGAATTGATTTAGTGCGACGTGCTTGGGCAAGACGTGTTCGTTGATTAGAAGCTCTTGCAATGTTGCTCACACCGCTCTGACCATTCAACTGTCCAAAAGTACTGCGGGGACGATTTCGTTTAAATTTCCAATGGGATGGACCTGCCCAAAACTGTGAGATTTGATCCATGGGCCTATAAGAATATTCCAACTTTGAAGACCCATCTACTGGACGTAAATCATCGATTAGCACAGATTTCTTGTGCAGATTGCGGCAACGATTTAGCACCGTTTGCTCCTCCTGTGTTAGTTCATCCAAATCGTTAAAGTCTACCACATCTAGCATTGTGTTTGGAGCAGGATCCAGTTCTGGCAGGGGTTCACATTCTGCATTGATGTCAAATACCATCGACAGATCTTTTGGATTTTCATAAAAATCACAATCATCTCTTCGGTCATCAGTCTCATCGTCATCATCTACAGGAGTCTGTACAAGCTTTTCGCTTGGGTTTGGAGCATCTGTTATGTGGTAGCCGGTGTGCAAAGGGCGTAACTTCATATGTACTACGCGAGGCAGCAGTTTTTGCAGCCAATCCGCACCCATAACTAAATCCTCTGATCCACCTGCTAAATTTAATCGCTCTGATTTGACCAATTCGTCATATTCTGGCAGGTCTTCCTCAAGGTCCTGGGAATCCCAGTACTTGTAAGTGGTTCGCAGTCGCAGCTCCGAATCTCGAGTAGGCAGAATGTTGTGCATCAAACGATTTGAAGCATTGATAGAACCCACTGTGGAATTCAGTTTACCAAAAACTGGATCCTGAAGAGGAGCCGTGTCCAGTCGGGCATTGAGAGTCTCCTTGTTTTTCGTTACAGTGGAAACTGCCTTGCGTGCCTTTTTCTTAGGCTTGGTGACGGGCGCATTACCTTCTGCTTGATGTTCTTCATTATCGGCGTGTTCTCCACTACCATCGCCGGCTCCGGCCATGGTCTCGTCTTGTTCTGCTGCATTTATTTGTTTCTGTGTTAGTGTCTTAGCACTTAAACCCGCCGACATTCGCATGGCGTCCAGGTAAATGGAATCCACACGCAAACCATATACTTTAGAGCTAGCTTCTAAAGATGATCCGGCCATCTTAAAGTTACTTAGCGTCTTGTGATGGCGTTCTAGCAGACTGGACAACGTATCGATTAGCGATAAATTCCAGGCATTGTCTTTACTTAATTTATTTCCATTAAAGATCTCCAGGCAATTGCGAATTGTCTCGTTCTCTTCGATGGACTCGCCGGGCCCTACGCTGGAGCGATGTTGCATCTGGATAAGGGTGCGACGCCGAGCCTCTCTCCTTTCCGACTCATCATCGTTGGCATTGAGTGTGGTTATATCGGAGACCACAGAGTCCCGCATCCTGTCTTCCCTTCCTCGTTCAGCAGCTCCATCTCTGTAGCTGCCAACGGCCGATCGACGCAACGGCGTCTCCGAACGCGGCAGTGTCATGTTTCCTTTGAATTTGAATGAAAGTCTTGTTGAAGGCATTTTGTTTTACAATCGGTGTGTCTTACTTACTCGAGTTGATATTAATTTTATAAATTTAATAGAAATTGTTATTTTTTTGTTGCCTTCTCTTTTCTCAAGCCGTTTGGCTTCGATGTATTGGTGTAGTTGTGAATACAATTTACAGTTGGTTTCAAAATGACGCCAATTGTCCAGGGATGGAAAAACTAATATTGGTGAAAAATATCGATTACTGTTGATAATAATAACGAACAAGCGACAACAACAAATCGTGTTGGAAACTATTCTGACTCAATTTTTTTGGATTTATAAAATTCTTAAAACTTGTTATCAACATAGTCATGAGATTTTCAAAACTTTGATATGTGTAAAATAAAATTTTTGCGCGTCTTGAGGCCCCGTAAACACGGTCTCATCTCTAGGTTGTGTGGGGATCTATCGATATTTTCGCAAAACAAAAAACATATCGATGAATTTCTAGCTAGTGTTGGCGGCACATTAACACATTCACACTTGCGTAGTTGCAAATTACTAGTCGGGGATCGAATCAGATAAATCAATGTCGTTTTTGTTTGTTTAATAATTTGTCAAACTATTTAATCGTTATAAAATAGCTGGGTGTAAACGAATAGTAAATGTAGGCCAGCCCGAGGCGTCTTCAAAGGAAATAGCAATTCCGGCCTGAATGTGATTGTATAAATGTCGTAAGAGTGTGTGTTTTTCTATGCGTGAGAAAGTAATAACTGCACATTGGATAAAATTGCGCAGCAAAACTGAAAAGGATATACAGTTAGAGTTCTATCAATAAATATGGCTCGCGATACTCAAGGCACCCAAGGAGCCACACAAAGTCAGGCATCCAATATCTGGACACAAGTGGAAAGCCAGCCCATGGAAACAGTTATATGGGGCCGATTATATGGCAAGAATATCAAGATCAAGTCCCTGGGTACGCGTAGAAAATATAAAATTATATATACGAATTCGTCCCTGTCGATTGGTAACCATTGAATTTATGTTCTGTTATGTTATTCTGATTAAAATTTTCTGTTACATTTTTGCTTTGAAACACTAACAATTCAATTATACATACATACATACTTACAGATTTAAACAACGAAGAATTCACTGCCGGAAGGGGAGAGTCCAATGATCTAATCCTTACACTTAATGATTTGCCGGAGAAAATCCTGACTCGTATATCCAAAGTGCATTTTATAATTAAGCGAGATAATTGCGAGCTAACCAATCCGGTGTATATTCAGGTAATAATCAATTAATCGATCATAATCAAAAGTTAAAGCTTAAATTATAATATTAAACTCCATGCCCTTAATCTTAACGTTCCAGGATCTCTCACGAAATGGTACTTTTGTGAACAACGAAAAAATTGGGATGAATAAGAAAAGAATTCTTAAGAACGATGATATAATATCACTCTCGCATCCCACATATAAAGGTAATACTAAAAATAACAAGAAGGATCCCATTTTTTAATATCACCCACACTTTGAGTTATACGCGTTAAATAACTAGCATCTTCTTTGAGAAATCCTGTCTATGCTTTCTATATTTATTTCTACCTACCCTCAAATTCGGTAGGTAGGTCCTGATATGAATTTACATTTATGTATATTTTCAATTGTATATTTGCACCTGTTGTAGCCTTTGTGTTCAAGGACCTTAGCCCGAATGAGGCCATAGGACTACCCGAAGAGATTACAAGAACCTATTATATAAATCGCAAGCTGGGCTCTGGTGCCTATGGTTTAGTGCGTTTGGTCTATGAGACTCGCACCTGCGAACAGTTCGCCATGAAAATTGTTAAGAAAAACATGTTAACCGGAAGTGCGCAGCCCACATCCAACCTTAGTGACCCAGAACGTGTGCTAAACGAGGCAAAGATTATGAAAAACCTCACGCATCCTTGTGTGGTGCGAATGCACGATATCGTGGACAAACCAGACTCTGTATATATGGTGCTTGAATTTATGCGCGGCGGAGACTTGCTTCATCGCATCATCAGTAAGAAGCTGCTCTCCGAGGAAACTTCGAAACTATACTTCTACCAAATGTGTCAGGCTGTTAAATATTTGCACGACCGAGGTAAGTTTTAAGCAAGATTTAAGTACATATGTTAAGATGGGAGTTCTTTTTTTTTAAATAAGGATTCTTGTTTGTATAAATATACTTGCTTTCTTTTCTTTAAGGCATCACTCATCGGGATTTGAAGCCGGACAATGTTCTATTGGAGTCCAATGACGAAGATACTCTTCTGAAAGTATCCGATTTTGGCCTAAGCAAATTTGTTCAAAAGGATTCGGTAATGAGGACACTATGCGGCACTCCGCTCTATGTGGCGCCCGAAGTCTTGAGTACTGGCGGCAGAGCTGCTTATACCAAAAAGGTGGACATTTGGAGCTTGGGTGTAGTACTCTTCACTTGGTAAGCATTTATTATCGTCGTTTTTGTTTTATCTTATTTATTCATTTTGTGTTGGCCAGTCTAAGTGGAACACTGCCCTTCTCCGATGAGTATGGCACTCCAGCTGCCGAACAAATCAAAAGGGGTAAGTTTGCCTTTAGACATCCTGCCTGGAAGATGGTCTCGCAACGCGCAAAAACTCTAATCAACCAAATGCTCATTGTGGATCCCGAGAAGCGACCCTCAATCGATGCCGTTCTGCAGTGCTCCTGGCTTAGAGACAACGAAATGTTTCTCAAGGCCAGGCGGCTAATGAAACTAGATCACATGGAAATCGAAGAAGAGGAGAACAATTTCCTTGAACCGCCCACCAAGCGATCGCGGCGCTAATCAATGGATACGTGTTTTAATTTTCTGGCAAAATTAAGCAATTGCTAAAAAATAATATATATATACTCAAGCACTGCTTGCATTAACATTCACATTACACAAGTTCAACATTTAGTTATAGAATTAATTCTTACATTACAATGAGGTACAATTACTTTAAGTTATCCGTTAATTGTTTAGTAACTAAACATGACTCTTGTTATACCGTATAACTTTTACAAAAAAGAAGAAATATTTTTGGACCCCATAGCAAATTTGCCTACGGTTTTTTTTTTTTTTAAGAAAGATCAAATATACTTTTGAATTATATTCATAAAGACATGAATTTATTGATTTGTTTTTCACACAGAATGAAATGAATTGTATACTCATTCTTAATTGCAACCTTCAGAAATTCCTCTAATTTTATGTAAAATTTCAGAGTCTATAATGCAAAGAATTAACCCATAATTGGGGATTCTAATAAATTTAAGATTATTTTGTTAAACTGCTCGTTCCTTTGAAAGCTACCCATATCATAGCACAAAAACTAAAGTGCCAAGATTCAATCATTATAATTTTGCCATATAACCAAATGTATTATCTTGAACAAGATTGTGTGTCCATGACATTGAAACTATTTTATTATACATGTGTCTGCTATAGAAAAGTCATACAATCAACACCAAAAGATACGATGTTATTTCCATTTCAGTTAATTTCAATTCCCTTTTACATTAAGAATATGTTATTATAATTATCCCAAAAAGGAAAACGGCTTGTTTTTACAATACATGCAATGAATGCAAATTTATCTTGAAACAATCAGTGATTATTTTAAGTGGCATTAAAATTTGAAGACTTGAATTCACGTGTTATACCAAATAAGAACCAGAATAACTCAATTAAGTTATGATTTTTGTGTTAGTACAGACAGAAGACTATGAATGTATCGGTCTATCCAACATTCCTGAATAAATCTTTATTTCAAATAAAAATAAAAAATGTAGTTTGTATTACTGAGAATATAAGTCAAGAATAATAGCATAAATATATTTTTTGAATGTTTGTCTTGATTGACGCGTTTCGTGGATGCCTAGGATATTCAATTGTAAATTCTGAATTTTGTACATTACAATGTTGTTGCATTTGTCGCATTCATGAAATTTGAAATACAATTAAACTAAACATTGAATGAAAAATGCATAAAAAAATCGTAGAAAATCACATAAAATGGTCATGCCTAGAAAACGTCCTCTCCTTATATCTTATGCGTCATCATTTTCCGGCCATGTCCAATTGTGATAAGCGTGTTATTGTCTGTCCAAATGGCGTCAGTGAGCCGCGAATGTGTATCCTGATGGGAGTAGACAAATTCGAAATGATCCTTTGCATGAGCAATCTTGACAGCAGCTGGCAAATTACTCATAGCAGCCAAATGAGATCTGTAAATCAGAATGGATAATGCCAATTAAGAATAGAAATGACCATTCCCTTGAGCGTCGCTTACCCATTGATTAGGAGGCGAGAAACATGGCCAGTATCAAAAAATACTTTAGTCTCCACTATTTTGCGAGGCACACGTATATCTAGGGAATGAACCTGACCATCGAAGTCGCCGAGATACACATAATTATCTCCCTGCAGCTCTGTGGGACCAGCCCAAGCGGCACAGGTAAAACTGAGCAAACGCTGAGGAGAATCATCGTACAGGCATACGGAAGAGGGTGTTGAGGCACGTGCATCCCATAGTCGAGCAGAACCCCCACGATCACAGGTAACAAACTCTGAAAAGCTGGTAAAGGGCGTGGCCAAGCCTGTTAACTTGTCCGTATGAGAGGAGCTTGAGTGATACGAGCTTGTCAAGTCTGCTCCTGAAAGATCCCAAACCTTGAGGAAAAAAGATTTATTTGAATACAAGCTTTGCAGGTCTCTTACTTGCTTCTTACATTAATAGTACTATCCGAAGAGGCGGTCACGGCCTTGCGCCGGTTGGCCCTGAAGACACACAATTGAGATATCGGTGATGGATGAACAGACATTTCCCCAATCAGAAATAGGCAGTACGGAGCCTTGGAATCCCTTACAGTGGAGTACGTTGACCAAGCCTGCAACCTAGTATCGCCGAGAGCCACGAACAGCACATCGTTATCCGCATACCTCACTATGTTGACTGTATTCTCGGACTGCAGCTTAAAGTCCGCATTGTCAACCGATATGTGGCCAAGCTGGCTTTTAGTGTATCCATAGAATATACCCCACCACTGAGGCCCCTCTCGTCGATTGGTGGCTAGAGCACAATGCTCCTGGTCGTTGATGGTGATGCTGTCCCAGCACTCGTGTAATCGAGGGGAAAGATTTTCAAAGCGTGCATTTAAATCGGCTACATTCAGGTTAGGGTATTCGACATTACCAGCCAACTCCTTGGCTGGCGGAGGTTGGTGTGAGGCAGGCGTACGATAAACCACAGAGCTGCGTTGTGGAAACATTTTAGATGATGGAAGGATCGGGGCTAGGAGATAAAACAGAAAATAGGACTAGGCAAACGGCGTGCCGGGGTTTTAGAGATGGACTAGAAACAAATATTTATTATCGATAAGCTATCGTTCATTACACTAGACAGCAGATTTTTGCACCTAGCTAAAAATGAGTTTTTCATTATATCTCAGAATTATCCGAAATTTAAATTGCCGCACCCGGACAATACGTAAGTATTCGTGTTTGAACATTTAAACTTATGTACAATGTCCGATGCAGCATTTTATTTACGGTGATCGAAAAAACTATAGCTAGATAGATATGTTGGTAACCCTTTATTTGAGAAACAATACCGCTAAGTAGACTGCACTGATTATCAGCTGTGTTTAAAAACCAGTTGTTTTGTTGTTGCGACCCAAGGCAGTCGAACGTTACTTTTGAGGAGGAATATTTTTCTTGTTAATTTGAACATTTTTGTGTCTCGGTCTTGGCTTATAATAAATAGAAAATTTGTGATTTTCCTAAAGGATTTTGATTTAGGATGCCACCCAAGACTTACATAAGAAATACTATACTAATAAATAACAAAACTAATTGCTCATATAATTAAAATACAAAAAAAAAAAAAACAACGAACGAGAAAAGAATAAAGTGCATTTTTGCGTGTATTATGCAAAGTGCAACATAAACTGAACCAAAAACAAGAATAAAACAAAAATAACGCACAGCAAAAGCAAAAGCAATAAGAATAAGTGCCTTCTGACAAATCAAATTTTAATTTACCGCGCGCGATTTTTCTTTGTTCATTAAATTTAAATTAAGTCCACCAACAAAGACGACCTCAAATGGGTGGGGGCGGGTCGGTTGCTGCTGCTGGGGGTGGTGGAGGTTTATTGGATATTTATGCCATGGCCTGGGAGCATTTGAGACCCGGAAGTTCGCCCGTAGACTGGTGTGAGGGGAATTATTTAATTTCATCAAATATAGCTGAATTTGTGAATACGGTGCGTATGTGGAAAATTCTTACCTGCAGCTGCAATTCTACATGCACACATACATATGTACATACATATACATATACACAAACGTGGCTAAGCCTTGACCTTTTTTGTTGTTGTTGTCGATTTTGTTCTTTTGGTTGAGATAGAAAACTGAAAACAATAAGAAAAGATGCTGATGAAGGGGTGGAAAATTGCAATTCGCAGAGGCGACATTTAGTTACTGGAGTCGTCTTATCGTTCATAACAATTTATCGTTCAACTCAAAGTTCGTATATTGCAATTCAAAGCTAAATTACGCACTTTTCTTTCAGTTTACGTGTATTGAATTTCCGTCTACCCACCTGCAAAAGTGAACACATGAATTCTACGAGTTCTAGGAAATAGAAATTATGATATATAATAGACATACATATGTATGTATGTATGGAGCATTTCTTTGAAATGAAGAATATGTATATTAATCTTTCGGTTAATTAAACTAAACAAAATAGTTCTTTATCATTACAAATTTAAGTTGGGAGCTCTTTGCTGTCTATTTGATTGCTAATCCAAGTTGGAATATATAACATTACACTTGCATTAAGGTAATGGTAATGTAGGCAGTTAGCTAATAGTTAGCTTTTACCTATTCTTCGTAATGAAAATGTTCAACTTTTAATTGTAATTTTTGTTGTTGTTGTGAGTAATCATTAATGTCAACAGTTGAGAATTGCTTAAAGCGCATTTTAGAGGCCTTTGTGTTTCCTTTATATATACATATGCACACATACATACATATGTACACCCATAGAGATTTTGCTTCAAACAGGGTTTTGTCAATTTAGGAGTTAATGACCTCCTGGCAGAGTCATACATACAAACACATACATATGTCACAAGATCCGCTGAAATCAAAACAAAGATGCTATGTACACATATAATATTTATGTATAAATAGTTGTATTAATGTTTATGCACATATATTATAAGATTATCAACATTTACTGGCCTTGCCTAGCCCTAACACTTTCCTGTGTTATCAATTGCGTTTTCTTTAATTGGAACACGAATATGTAATACATGGTCTAATATGAATAAATGATAATTGTTTTGTTGCCAGTTTTCCCTCACTCATAATAGTAGAAATGTAAATTACTATTAATTCAAGTGAAAAGTTTTTAAAAACTATGACACATTATAAGCTTAAAACACATGTTGTTATATGCTTTTTTGAACATTTTAATTTATTTTCCCCTGACTAGAATCAAATTTAATCATATTTAGTCAATGGTTAACCTTAAGCTTCTTCGAGTGCTTCCAGTCTAAAAAGTTCACTTGTACCCACAGATCTCACCTTTAGAGTATGTATTTTTATGCTCATATTTATGTGTGTGTTCGGTGTATTGTTAAACCACTTTGCTTTCCTTGACCTCTACCGAATAGGGTAACATAAAAATTCATGACAACTAGCATAGAAACAAGTGATGAGTTGCTTTCCCATAGATGTGGATCCCAAATTGCGGTAACTGCTGTGGGTCTTGTCTTTAGGCAGTTGGAACTATTATTTTGCTGCGGAGTAGAAATTGATTTGCGTAGTAAATATGTGAGACCATCATTAGACATTAATATACATATCTACTATTACTTGTGTACACATACGTGATATTTGTGTTTTATGGCTGTTCCAACTGTTTTAATTATTTTGCTTTCTCTTTGTAGTTTAGCAACGTTCTTTTTATTCTATTACCGCCAATATTAATCATGCTTTTCAAGGAGTACGGACGCTTTGTCACACCTGGCATACATGTGATATGGGTCCTATTAATTGTCGTTGGACTCAGGTACAATAATAATTCCCTTATGCTTACATACATAAGATGTTTGTTAAAAAAGTGACAGCGTTACTTGAACCAATTTCTCTTTATTCTGGTTTGACAATTATTCATTACAATTTGCTTAAAACTCGTGAATTTTTCCGTGTTTCGACCAATTGTAAACACTGCTTCTTATAAAAAAAACCTCCTGACAATTCGTAGATCACAACACTTTATACATTTTAGATAATTTTGAAAAACACTTTAAACATTTTGTAAGCAAGTCGTAACAATATCGTAAAGCACCTATGCCTGTTTTCTAAAAATTATGGTCATAAATTTCGGTTGCGTTTTCCTAAAGGATCAAACTAACATTTTATAAAAGAAAATTTAATAATTTACATGTGCCTAAAGCAAAACTACTTCAGCAGTTTCAGCGTCACCGGAACTAAGATACTAAAATGTTTGAAATGTCACTTGTTTTTAACTCACATTCGTTTTAGTTTGTCCTTTATTCCATCTTATAATTACAAACATTCAAAAGAGAAAATGTTAGTTCTATGTATTTCCATGCGACACTTAGTCTGATTGGCCAACTGCTCGATGAATTGGCCATTCTCTGGGTATTTATGGCTGCATTTTCCCTATTCTATCCAAAAAAATACTACCCGAAATTTGTAAAGAATGATCGGTGAGTAGACTGAGATATGACACTTTTAATGTTAGTTAATTGCTTTATTCCCCTTTTAGTAAAACATTCAGTTGGTTCATGCTAATATCTGCTGTTGCCGCAACTTTCTTATCTTGGTGGAAGCCCATTGTTAATGCCTTTGTACTCATGGGCATGAGTGTCCCGACAATGTTAATGCTCTACAGGGAATTGCAGCGGTAAGTGGTAACCGAAAAGTAAAGATACATAGATAAATTAGTATTAAATTGATACCGACAGAAGACTTTCCTGTGATTTCGTTACCGTCACGACCCCCGTAAATTTATCTAAACCCATCAGTCATCCACATTATCGCCGAGTTCTTTGCTTTATCTATTGGGACATGTGTAGATAAGTGATTTCTGGTCCTCGACGATGTGGTGAAATTTTGTTTGTCTAGGCTTATCGTTGGTATTTACATTTGTCATAATTGACGAGGGTCCAAATGATCAATAAAGTGACGAGGTGGGAGTCTGAACCTGCGGTGAATGGGATCGATCATAGTTAGTGCACGAATGTTAAATAGATAACCTACTTCTGTATTATTTTATCATAATTATTGTGATGAATTGGGTTTCAATCTAAGGTTTCCATTCTCACTATTTTTACGTAAATTAACGCTCTTCAATGCTCGTCAATAAAATTCCTATTCTTGCAATCTCAGAACACCGAAAAATAATCGTGAACTGAAGTAAAGGACAAGTGAGATGTACACTTTTCCGACTAGTGTAGGCAACTAAATACATATATTTTAGCAATGATCGGTCGTGAACACAGTTTTAATGCCAGTGAAGTGAAAGGCAACTGAGTTATTAATATCAAATTCACATTTAATTAGCTTTATGTTTTTATGGCCATCTCATGCTACCTCGCTCACTCTTACCACGATCAGTTTACCCGCTAAAACGCATCGCAGTTGTCAACCAACTGCACCCTTTTGGTGTCTGCCAAACCAAATAGATATTTTTTTTAATGACCACAACGAAATGAGTTTATTTAGCCCTGTCTGTTCTTCTGTCCGCCCGGATTGAATCAATACTGAATACTCCATTGTGTATCTGGGACTTGGGCGGATCATGGGTATGTTGAGTATGGGTATGGGTATTAATACTTCTGAATCGACAAAGCTTCATTTTGCGTGTTTACAATTCACAAAAAAACGATTTGCACTATCTACATCTGTGCCGGTACTACAAAGAGAAAGTTCGCACAAACATTAATTATTTCTTTTCGTACAAATACTTTGGGACAGATTATGTTTTTTTATTCATGTATGTATATTCAGTTAGGTTCATATAAAAAAACGACTTTGAATATATCCACTCTTCCCGTCGGGGTTATGTTCCGAAGAACTCGACGCAAAATGAATAAAGATTTCCTATGGCAAACCACGAAAAGATCGAAGAACGGTTCCAGGCTTACAAAAAGGAGAAAAAAATATAAAAAGAAAAAAAAATTTCAATTAAAACCAAATAAAATAACCTATTCAATTGATTTATAAAAAATAAAAATAGAATTAATCACTGTAATAAGTCCAAATTGCTGTTGTTGTAAGCCACCTTTTTTGCTCCAATTTCAAACCCTTCCAAAAAGCGAATGTTAATTTTTGACAGAAGGATGCAACGCATGGAAGGGAGCATCTCCATCTGTCCGTTCGTTTGGATAAACCAAAACTCCTCTTAGGCCGTAAGAGGTACTGAGATGAAATCTTGATCTTCTATATACTGCAGAGTTGTCATAGCGCTTCGATAGAAACTCCGAACAGCGACTTTTATCAATGACTTCGTTATTGTATGAGCCATTATCATGAAATTTAATATTTGTGAGTTTAATATACCTACAAATGACTGTACCATATTTGTGTAGGATCATGTGTAACAGTAATTCTTTTCAATAACTTTGTTACTTTTGATGCAATTGCCTTAAAATGTAATGTTTTACAGTTTAATAAAGCTGTTAATAATATTCCAAACTTCAAGATCGGATGACTTTATTATATAGCTGTCCTATAAGTTAACCTTAAAATAAGTAGCCGCATTGCTCCAGTCTAAGATTGTAGTCCATTCTTTTGCGAACATTAAACTTTTTAGGTAAAGAAAGAGTTAAAAAAATAAACTTTACAGTACAAGTTAGCCTAGGTGGTTCTAAAATTCATTCCGCAGTCAGCATTTTTTTTTTTTTTTAATTCCCAAAACAAAATAGGGATTCGAATCATAGGTTTATGGGATTCGAACAAAGCGAGATGTGGGTGTTACGTCATTGTCAATTTAGTGTTTTATTCACATTCCGTCCGAACACACCAAAGTTTGTATATCCTTGCAAGTTTTTCTGTTAATTTAAGTTAAATTTCCAAAGAAGCTCTGAAATTATTTATAAATCGTTGCTATAGGAGCCATATGATATAAGCACCCGATCTTCATGAAATATAATCGCATCCAGTAAAAAGTAAATAAAACTGACTGAAATAACAATAATAATTTGGATCCAGTACCAAAGAGTTACAAATAAGTATTTACACATGTGGTTTTGATTTTCTTTATATAAACAGGCGTTCCAATTGTTGTTCAAATTTAGACACTCCTATATACATATGTACATATACAGTTTTTGACGCTTGGGACTTATTTTTACAGCTTTTATTCTCCTTTAAAAATGAATCCATATGAACTGAACTGGATACTTACACAACAAAAACACGTAATTGTTTCTCCAGATGACAAATAAATTTAAGATTTCTGCTTTCTTCCTAACAGAGTTCGTGATGAGAGAGTCTATCGTCTAGGCATTCGATCGACGACAGTTTGGGCCGTTGCCGTGTTTTGTTGGGTGAATGACCGGATCTTCTGTGAGGCTTGGTCAGCAATCAATTTTCCTTACTTGCATGGATTTTGGCATATTTTCATCTTTATTGCTGCCTATACAGTATTGGTTCTTTTTGCCTATTTCTACGTGGAATCGGAACTACCACAACGTCAACCACTGCTTAAATATTGGCCGAAAAACGAATTTGAATTCGGCATACCGTTTATATCGATTAGAAATCCAGGTAAGACCCTGCGCAATACGATCTGAGCGATCTAGCAGAAGTCAACTCAAAGTAGAACAATATTAAATCAATGACACTAACGTAAACGCAAATGCTTTAATAATCGTAAAAACATATTGTATATTAATATTGTAGCACACATTTATTTATAACAGTTAACTAAATTTTTTAACAAATAGTTGTCCAATAATATTAAGCAATTGGTGAGTCGGATGATGGTTGTAATTGATTAAGTCTGTTATGGCCATAGAATTAAGGTTTCTTGTTACCAAAAAGATTTAAAAAATGTAAGCCAAAGACTAGTTTGTTAGTCTAAGCTCACGTATAATTAGATAGACCATATAGAAATGTTATGCATATCCACATTCTCAAAATGAGTTCAGTCAAGAAGTTGATTTAGTTGTTGATCAAGCGACAGACTGTGATATGTCACGACAATTGGTTTATCCAATTCTTCCAAACTTACAAAAATAATTATAATACATACTAAGAATTTTCCTCTTGTTTTTGAGTTAATTCAGTCCGACTGCCTTTTACTAAAAAAAAATTATTGTGCTCGACTAATCTTGGCTGAACTGATTTCTTAGTACTTACTCAATTTTTACTAACCAATCTAGCATGTTGTATGTAGTTTCTCACACTGAATATTTACCTAATCTGCTAACTTGACAACGATGATCCCCTACAGATTCCAAAGATTGGCAAATCTATTGCAGCCTGTACATGCAGGACTATTATGACCACAAGCTAATCAATCGGAGAAACTAAAATAACCAATGTATTTTAGATATATTTGTAAAACATAAAAACCTACTGCTGCTACTTCAGAAACATTGATATGCGCATCGTGTGATAAGCAAACACTTATGCTAGAACTTATGAGGAATATTAAACATTATAGATTTATGTAGAATCCTGACCAGGCCATATGGAATACACCACAAAGTAGTTGTTTAAGAAATGCATATGTTCGTAAGATAAATACAAAATGTACTGAGATGTTAATATATAAATTCGTTTTTTTTTAAATAATAAAAAATGTTTTTGTTCAAAAATGAAGTAAGTAAGTCGTCTCGCCGACTTCGCTATACCATGCACCAGGTGAAATAAGTCTTAAACTATTAGACCAAACAGTAAGGATATGATTGTCCAATTTTTAATGATAATTGGTAAATTAAACTTCAATATTATTAGAGGGTTTTAAAAAAGTTTATTTTTCCATTAACAAAAGAAAATAACAAAAAACAAAAAAGGAATAAAAATCAACTGTCAAGAAAGTGTTTACACAACTAAAACTATTATTTCATTATAGCATCTATGACTTCTCCCAAACGTCTATTCATCGATTGGACCAGGTTTCTGACACATTCCACTTGGTTATTTAGCCAACGGCCAAAAACAAACCAAAACACCCAAAATCTGGGAGCTTTTTGATATCTTTAACAAATTTCAAATAACCTCGATCTGCATCCAGAGCACATTCTAATTTTGTTGGCTCTAGTTCCTCCGAAATCTAAGTGTTCATACGGTCAGATGGATATACATAGCTACTTTTTGGGATCGCACATTTTGTCGAATTTAATATGCCATTGCCTTATGGATGCATGGTATAAGCGTAACCAAATACAAAACAAAACAAATATTTGAAATTTATAATAACAAATGCATTTACGTATTTTTAAAAAGTTCTGTTCACATGCTTTTTACAAGCATGAAAATTACGAAAGATAATTGAGTTTTTTCACATTACAGGATCGGAAAGGGCGCGGCAAAATCTTTACCCACACAAAATGAGCGCATTTACTAAGCAAATATACATACCAAATTTGGTGCTTCTAGTTAGTATAGTGTTTTAGAAAATCGGTTTTATTTAATTTTCTGTGGACGGTAGGGGGCGTGGCAAAAATTTGAAACAAACTCGATAACTGTACATACTATGTGAGACTACATACCAAATTTGGTGGCTCTAGCTCTTATAGTCTCCGAGATCTAGGTGTTCATACGGACGGACGGTCGGACATGGCTAGATCGTCTCGGCTGTGGATGCTGATCAAGAATATATATACTTTATGGGGTATGTTACATACATTTTGGCGACGTTAATATACCATTTCACTCTATGGTATAATAAAGCTCTCATCAGAAAAATTATATTTGAGCCAAAAAATAACACCGTAAAAATCTAAAAAGATTTTCCATTTTTTCTTGGACTAATATATTTTACACAGGATTGAGTATAATAATATTTTCAAATTTTATTAGCGAACGTTGCTTCTTTCACTAATTTGCGGACGCTTTTCGGACTATGACAACAAAATATGATCTTTGGAGTTGTAAGCCGTACTTGCCTTTCCTCCTTTCGTCCAACTGGTTTTTAGTTTTGAGGTAGTAGTATGACCTAATAGCAGTGCTATATGTCTTTATATCTATATCTATTTTTTGCTCAAAACATTTATAAATTTTGTTCATGGTTTTGGGTTTTATTCAAAATTAATACATTTTGTAATTTAGTTTTACAAAAACTAGCTTTTGGAAAAACCAATTTTAGTGCAGAAAAATCCGGTCCGACACTTTCTATAAATTCGGGTATTGACACACTTCAGTGCATTATCACTGCATTAACATCCGATCCTTGATCGGATTATAGCTTTCGATTTCAATAATTATCTATTTTTGTCGACTGAATTAAGAAACTCATTGCAATAAGACTTAACATGCGAAGGGCTTTTAAATTCTTTGCCTGAGAATTGATGCATTCGATGTTGACTTTTGCGATATTGATAGTAGCAAATATTTCAAACTGACTTATGATTTCAAATACTTTACACGGAAAAAATGGAAAAAACTGAAATTTCATTTATTTTTTGCGTGAAATCGATGATAAAAAGGAATGCAATCAATTGAATAAAAAAAAATTTTTTAAATTTGTAAAATAAAAGTCATAACAATTACAGATCCTGATAAATATGTATTTGTATATATAGTGTTTAAAATTTAATTCAACATAACTCCATATATATGTACGTATGTACGTATAAAAATCTATATACTTGGTAATTCGTATAACTAAATATCTGTTTTCTACGAGCATTGGTCCAAAATTAGCAAATTCGTCAGGCAATGTGTTGAAGTAGGGCGGAATATCGCCAATTCTCTCGTTAATCGGAATCCGATGATATGTTAGTACACGAGTCGTGGGCTATGCGTTTGTTTATGGGATTATAGATACCGTTTAATAAGTAAGGACCACGATAGGTAATAATGTTCTTTGGTGTCTCATGAATTTTGACCTCATAGAGCAGCTCCGGTTTCTTAAGCTGAAGTCTTATGTTATCCCAAATATAAACGGCCAAGTTCTCTGTGGTGCTGGGCTGAACGAACGGAATGTTGAAAATACATAATTAGAAATATACGTAAGAACCCTTATTTTTTATTTGGTTACCGTTTTTGCAAAGTATTCCACATCCTTGTCGAGATTCTTGTGATCCAGACGCTTCATTATGACCGTCTCAATGGCTTCTTTCAGTTCGGTTATGTTCAAGACCATGCCGGTGCGGGAATCAATTGGTCCTCGTACAGTGATTTCAACTAAAGGTGAAATGTAAAAAAAAAACATCGTCAAAAACGAAAGGTATAAGGAAAGTTGACTAATCGATATTGGGATTTATTATAGTACTACATAGATATTTTGTAGTATGTAGAAATATCGGTTCACGATATCGATGAAGCAACTAATAGTCGCACATTGAATCTTTTTTAAAGAAGCCTCCGTTTCTATTCTTCTCTTTCGACATCATCTAAATACATACACACATTTATAATGATTGCCTTCGAATTGTATTATCAGTTTGTTTATAATTAAAATACTTTTTAGATTTCTTATAAGCGCTGAACTTGAACATGGTTTCTTAGTGATAAGCGAGCTTGTCGGCCAAGGTTTTTATGGTTAAACACATTCTTTCTATATCAAATATCCAATACAATTTTGTGGGTTCTACTTGATCAATCCGAAACTCTTGTCATACGATATGCAATGAAAATACAAACATTGACTAAACCAATTAAGTCGCTGTTTAGAACTGTATGCGGATTTTCAATGAATGAAGATGGGACACATCTACGTTTGATAATCTTCTCACCTGTATAATTGTGTCCATGCCCATGGAAATTGTTGCATTTGCCAAAGACTTCCAAATTTTCAGCATCGCTCAATTGGGGACTATTGATGAAAGTGAAAGTAAAAGTAATTCCAAATCAATAATTCAGTTTATTCTTTTAATTACCTATGCAAACGATGGCAGGCACTGAACGTCTCGCGTCGGGTCAGGAATGCAACAGGTTGCTGAGACATTTTGCGTTTAGGTGATTTTAAGTCACTTCTCTCGGAGCGGGAGTTGATGCACGTGAGAGCACTGTTTAACAATTAATAGAAAACCTGCTTTTAATCGCACGTATTTATGTGGATTTCGCTGCAATTCAACTTAGGGTTACACAGAGTGCTTAAAGGAAGGTGAAGGCGGAGGCCACGACTCATTTAATGTGAACGCCCTCGATAGGAATATCTGAGTTATCGATATGTCGAACTATTACGATAACAATTACACTAAAAAATGAGCGCTGAGATTGAGACAATTTAAAAGCGAAATTGCGACGACTTAATTGAGGGGATTGTCCAAAAGTCTAACAAATATAGAGAGTGACATACATACCTATATTTAGATGCCAATCTAAAATTCTTCTTTAAATTATACACAAGAAACAAGTGATTGATACATTTCGTTTAACATTTTTATTATCTGTGCGAAAAATAATTAAACTAAGTGAATTACATAAATATTGCCTTTAAGTTTTTATAATATATATACAAAAGGAATTAAATACAATTACAGCAAAGTCAATGTCAGAACATATAGTTACATACAAATCACACAAAGGTTGGAATTCAATTACTCAAACTAAACGTGTCAAGTTTACAGATTTCCTGCCACACATATAAGATATTTCTAAATGTTCGATGCACTTTTAAGGCACATTTATCTACGCTAATTCTGTTATTTCAGCTTCTTATTTAGGAATTATTAAATTTCTCATCGCTAGTCAGAACATTGTACGCACAGCCAAGAGCCCAAGAGATTTCATGTCCATCAATTTTTTTGTAAAGCTGAAAATGTAATTGAATTATTATTATTTACTAAAATTAAAATGTTGGTTATGTTGGTTACCTTAATCTTTTTTCCTTCGTTCAGACCGAATCCTTCGCGCAATAGAGTAGATATAAAAGTTAAGTCAAAGCACATAAAGGGCTGCTCATCATTAGGTATGGCGCAAATCTCTTGCGCCTTTTTGCGATATGCCTCGACGGTAGTTTCACCGCCCGCCAACGGATCAACGAGTCCCGACTCTATTGCCCGCTCAAAGTAGTAGCTGAATGCAGCCACTGTGTGCTGCTTGAGAGTGAACGGCTTTGGCTTTACCAATGGCATCACCTTACTCTTGACTAGTTCCAGGCAAGCCTCAAAGTCCACCACGGGTTGCTCAGCACTTGATTTAATGTCCGCTGCTTCTCCCTTACCACTAACCTTATACTGAACATTGCCGTACGTCCAAGTGCGGTTTGCTATAATGGGATTCACACACGCACTCTCAATGATTGTGTCGTCCTTTCCATAGCCATGGGTGAACACAGCATGGCGGGCCGCCATCAATCCCAAACCCAAGTAGCTATGGGTGAAAACATTGATCTTTTTGCTAGAAGTTACAACTTCGTGCATGAATTTGTCGTATACTGGGACCTGGTCAGGATCAGTCGGAGAGAAGGTCACTTGGGTGCTGCCGCCACCGAGATCCAAGGCAGCTGCCTGATTGGTCTTCGACAAGCGGCCCAATAGGAAGTTCACGGTGAACCAACTGAAAATGCCTTCATCTGTCCCATCCATAATCTCTACAGCATCCATATCGACACTGAATTCAGATTTGGCAAATAAATCACGAACAGCATTCAGTAAATTCTCCGCTTTACTAGCCGGAAGAAGCCGCAGTCCTGCTGTTGCCTTCAATACCAATGGTGTGGACGACCAGTGCTCCTTGGGTATGAAAGCACGAGCCTCATCGAGTAGCAATTTAATAGAGTGTGCTCCCTCAGAGGGGTTATCGGCAAATGAGCTGAGGCCTGGCTTGCGTTCCTTAAAAAGTTCCTCGTACAACACTAACTTATTATCTAGGAAACTACGATTAAACTTATACGCCAGGACACGCGAACCCGTTGAGCCAGCGTCAATTATGGCAGCATATTGAACCTTACTATATCCTAGCTTAGTTGCCAGACGAGCCAAATAGGGACTGGCATTCTCCGAGATACCTGCAGTGGTCGGATCGTATTCGTTGTCAACATGTAGTGAATGTTCCGGTGTCGGTTTCGGTTTGGACGGCATCACATTCACATGAAGGGAGTCATGATGATAGGGCATTGAAACAGGGTGAAAAGTGGAAGGTTTCGTTAGTATCGGCTGATGTGAAGGATCAGGTTCGCTTTTATGCTTAATTTTATACAAATGATACACACCAAATACAAAAAGTAGGAGCACCACGGACACAACTAGACATAGAAATGACAACTTCAGGCCGCTGGGTCCTCGTCCTCCGGTGACACCACTTCCGCTTCCGCTGCTGCCTTTACGGCGATTCCCCGCTGCCGGTTTATCATCAGTTGCCAACTGTATAAAAATAATCAAATAACAACGTGTCAATGTCAATATTATGTATAGTTTGTTTGTTTTCATGATATTTTCTACCAGCTTGTAGTCGTATTTCATATTTATGTTTGCATGGATCACATTCCAATTCGTAGGCAACACTTGCGCCAATTGTTTCGTTTTAATTAAATATCTTTAAAATCTTTTCTCATCATAAAATTCGACAGTTAAACACATAATCTCACGTCGTGTAGATAAATTCGTCATAGACGTTTAGTGTGGCAGCGCCATGTAGATAATGAATGAACAACCGCTTGAAAGACAAAACGTAATATGCATGTAACCAATTACAATACGAATAGTTATTGCCAATTACAAGTAATAAGCAAATACATACGAACAAATTGATAACTATTGCTTTAGCCAATATTATTACCAATATTCGGATGAAAAATGTCTGTTATTTTGCTCAAGCATCAACCATCCACCTAAATTAAAAAATATAAATTATTCCAACACAGAGTTAAGAACCCTGACTAAATAAATTAAATTCTTATCGCCACTAATAATCACTTGTTTTAAAATTCCGTGTTTATTTCACACTTTGCATACAAATTGCAGTCAGATTCCAAGCCCAAATGACAGTCATGTCGAATTACACAAATTTTTGAGAGATATCGAAATATTCGAACCCAGTAGCCCAGCTAAATTATCAAGGTAATCACCTTCTTCTGAACGATAAGATACGAAAAGAAACTTAGTGTCACTAACCACGTAAAGCAATACTTAAGCCGTGGGCGATCTTTTAGCTTGATTAAATATTAGTAGACGCTGAAACCACAAACAAAACTGATGAAATTCCCACTATTTAAACAAATGTTTTACCCCATTAACTAAAAAGACAACCAATTATTATCTATTGAGGTAAAGCGTGAGGGGGAGGGTGGTATTCTCGTCATTGTTGTTGGCAACGAAATGTTATATTCTTTTTTTATGCTGGGCATAGCAATTTAATTTGAAAATACCAGAAGAATGTGAGAATCGAGACAACTGCTGCACTTCATTGATCAATATATTAATTAGCATTAAAACAATAAGAGAAAAATATAAATGGACAAATATGGAATATGGAGAAGTAAAAATACATAATTTAAACCTGGTCACAAAAATAAATGCAAATTACTAAAAGGTCACATTGTACATACACACATATGTATGCGTGCGATTGAAATTTAATTTTCTGATCGATTAATGAAATTACTGTGGCAGATTGTTACACTAACGGAACTCGTTGACAATGACCTTGGGGTGGAAGCAAAACAACAAATCACAGTGGAACAACGTTTTGCGCCAAGAAATTAAACTTTTTCATTATATAAATATATAGCAATTTCTGTCTTAAACGAGTCTGAGATCAGTCTCTCGTAAAATTTATCTGTCAGTTAAAAACAGTGCCGCTAAATTTGTAACACATTAAAAATTTTTTATTTTTTTTGTTCAAATGTTTTTTTTTTCTTTTTGTACCAATGTGCAAGCTGAAACGACCTGACAACCGGCCGGTCATACACGCAGCAAACAAAGTATTTGTGATTTCACAATTTTGTTAGTTTTAGGTAATTTCCTTGTTTTTAAGGTTTAATTTCACCTAGCCAAAATTACCGGCATAACAGTTGTAACATTGTTTATATTGTTGGTAAATTTCCAAAGATAAAAACATTGGCACAGACATTTGTACATATGTATGTAAACACGTTCATATGTATTTTTGTTCTTGTAATTAACTTCCGCGTTTATATGTGTATTTCTTAAGAAAATTAGCATAAGAAGTGTAACTTGTTTTTATCCATGCTTACCTTTCTTTTCCTTAAATCGGTGGTCGTCATTGTGTTAGTGTCCCGTCCCGTTAATACCTTGAACTTTCACCCGTCGTTAGAAAATGATCGCCGTCTTTGCTTTTTGTAGCGTTTTATACCCATCGCACCCAGTGTTGCCGAATCAGCTACTTTGTAGCTAGATTTGGCCACTTTTTAAGGCCGATTGCTACAAAAATTTTAAATCAGCTATTAGCTACTAATTTAGCTATTTTCAAAAATTCAATGTTGTGTTTATTTCATCGATGAACACCAACTCATCATTTTGAACGCTTTCATCGCTTTCATAATTAGCCTTTCTATATTTGAAATAGTTGTTTCTTACCTTATATCCAAAATAGCGACTAGCACCGTGCAGTTCATTCTAAATCCTACCTAAAGATTGGTAAAGGTCAAGTCTTTATAATTATAAGGTAAATATTTACTTAAGCTAGTCGAGATGTCAGTGTGGAAAAGTGAAAAAATCGGCTAACGCTAGATTTCAGTGTTGGCAAATGCTATTTTTTATTTGGCGCGTTGTTTGACCGCCCTGGCAGCTAAATATTTTATTCTAAATTATAAAATTAAGGAATATTCCGCTGCGCTGGCAGCCGAATATTGTATTCTGAACTATATTTGTTCTCTAAAATCAAGAAATAATGTAAACTCAACAATATTTTCGATTGTTGAGAATAGTGCGAACAAAAGTTTCAAAAAGGGCGCGTATTAGAGTATCCGACATTTGGCATCTGGCAACACTATCTCAACTTCTTTTAGCCGGAAAAAGCAACTTTTAGCTATAATCCCGCTAAAAACATGATTTTTCTTTTGGTAATTGCACAAAAACTACATAATAAGGAACGTAAGTAAATATTTATCCTTCTCCGTATTTTCAACATTTTGCCATTTTGTATTGCAAGTTATTATATTGCCTTTTTTAATTGTCTAAGTCGTCCACTTTAATAAAAAGTTAAAAGTTCAATAGTTTCTTTCTTGGCTCGCAATACTTTTTTGACCGAAAATAGGTCAATTTTATTTACCACTTCAAAACTATCTGAAATTCTATAAAAAAAAAAACAAACGATTAAAAATTATTTTGGCATAAAATTTAATAATCCTTAACTTTTTTCAGTTTAGTAGGTGTATTAATCCTCTACAAAAATTGGTACATTTGATTCGAATTTGCGATTCTTTTAACGTAAGATTCAAAGTAGCTATTTAGCACATTTAATAAGTTAATTAAAAAAAAAAAATGTTTTCATTTTAGCTAAGGAGCTAAGGAGGATCAGTGCGATTAAAAAAGATTTTAAGCTATTTTTTGAGAAATTTTAGTTCGAAATTTTAAAGTTAGCTATTTTTAGCTACTTTTAGACCTCGCTTTAGCTACTTTTGCTGAAAAAGTTTCGGCAACACTGATCGCACCCCACACAACATGCAACAAAAGAGCGCAGTTCATGCAAAAGAGTCCCCAACTTCGAACAAAAGAGTAAAAATCGTGAAAAATAGTACCAACATCAGGTAAAGGAGTCGAAATCGAGCAAAGGAGTCCAACAAAAGAGTCGAACATGCAACCTTGGAGTCGAACATCGTACAAGAGAGTACGTATCAACAGCAAATACTGGGAACTGAAATCCCGCCATTTTGATCCCCTATTTTAAAAACTGGTCACACAAGCGATAATCAATGCCTCGATAGTTTGAATTTTTCGCGCGCTACAATCGAGGTGAAGTCGGAATGAAGACAAACCCAGAGGGCTGGGGCTAATTTGAGAGTTTTTGTTACTCTTTCCCTACCTACAGCCGTCAATGTTGAAAAACAATGTTCTATCTAAAAAGTCGAATGTTTGCGAAAGAACGGCCTACAATCTTAGCATGGGAAATAACGATGTTATTGATCAAAGTCACTGTTTACCGCCCATTGTTCACTTCTATGGTAGCTATATGATATAGTTACCAGATCTGAATCAAATTAAGCAGTCAATAAAAACTATGTTAAACTCAGAAATATAAATTTGTATGAAAATTATTTCAAAAGTAACGAAGTTATTGACAAAAGCCTAAAACAGAGACCGATGATCTCTATGATATTGATCTATATTGATCAAATGTGGCACAGTCGTTTATGGGTGAGTTAAACTGACTAATATTATACCAATAGTTTAGAAAAAACGAAATAGTAGTACGATCCCACTGAATCCGAGATATACAAATTGTGCAGTAAATATAAGCCTACGACTCTGTAGATCTTACGGTCTAGGAGGAGTTTGCGTTGATCCAAACGGACGAACGAACATGAACTCGTCTCGTCGTTCTGATCAAGAATTTATATACTTTTATTTGGTCGGAGATGCTCCCTAACGTTTTTGCAAGGGTATAAAAACATTATGAAAATTAGTACCAATATTAAGCTTGAGTCACATTTTAATAATATTAATTTTTGACAAAATGGAGAAAAAAATTCGAAAAATACCCTTTAAACTAAATCCAATTTTTGAAAATCCCAACTAGGAGTTTAGATTGTCTTTGACATTTCGGAAGTTGCATGGTTTTGAGGCGCCACAGTTTAATATAACATTGATAACAATTTAATTAACCAGTTCTCTCCTATTCGTCCCATCAGTAATCAAATTGTCACCGGACAATACGTTGAAAAAGAAATCGTTTTAAGTTAATTTTGAAGATTTACAGATTCTTTTAAATCCGAAGGCCATCGATAAAAAATGTATTCATTAAAAAAAATCAATGTAATAGTGGTTCTAAACCTTTTGTAGTCTTTGCAAACAACAAAAAACAGCAGGTTGTTACATTCCTGCGCTTCTTCGGACAGCTCTCCAATTGGTAAGCATTGATAATCTATTTAGTCCTTTTCATAAACCGAAAACCCATGTACCGTTGGGGTAAAATAGTCAGTAATTACACTTATGTTTAAAGTTTTAAGTACCAATATTTTGAATATTTATTTAACGGTTCTATATTTAGTTTAAAACCTACGAACTTTCGTAAAAGTTATCATTAATTCGTACCTCCTAAAATGTCTTAACTTTTGGGACCTCACAATTATTAACCCACGTTAAAAACATTTCGGATTCATAAATTTTCAACACCTAACAATGAAAACATAAGAGCAAAAATAATTTTTCTAAAAGCAACCAATCTATACTGAATATTAAAAACACAAAACACCGCAAAGTTCAATTTTAACTACACCCTACTAATTGAAAATTTTTTTTCGATTTGGCTTTGTATAACGGGAGTTGAATATAACGATATATAATCTTATAAAGCTATTATGCAACATTTGAAACATTAATACTATATATTATATTTGTATAGGCGGACGATAAATTGGATTAAAATGGGAATTATGTATTGTCTTATAATTTTAATGCTTGATGAGCGAATTCCTATATAATTGAGCTATTATTTTAACTATTTTGTTTAAAAAGGCAACATGATAACATGCAATATAATACCTGGCAAATGTTGAAAATACGGAAAAGTTCTGGGCCGAAGTTTATAATTATAAAGACTCGACTTTTACCAATCCATATAAGGAGTTAGCGAAGTAGACCCCCTCTTCAGTCAAGTGAACTTTATTAAACCTAAATTAAGAAATTGAATGAACTGCACGGTGCTAAGCTCTACTTTGGCTATAAGATAAGAAACAACTATTTTAAATATTTATCTACATGTTAATATGAGAGTTGACTTATAGATATGGATTACGCCGACAGGGAAAATGTTGTTTCCACGTTCCGGCAAACTGCCTTAGAAAAGCTAATTATAAAATCGATGAAATAATAACAACATTGAATTAAATAAATTGGATTTTTATTAAAAAAAAAAACTTCGCTACTTTTTAAAGCTATTTTCTAAGAAATTTTAGGTAGAAATTTTAATGTTAGCTACTTTTAGACCTCGCTTTAGCTACTTTTGCTGCCAAAATTTCGGCAACAAAGTTTAAGGCGAATGTTCAATTTTTTAAGCGAATATTCAATTTTTTAAGCGAATATTCCATTTTTAAAGGCGAATTTTCAACTGTGTCTACGACGAATATTCAATTTTTTAAGCGAATTTACACTTTTTTAAGGCGAATATTCAACTGTGTTTACGGCTCGGGCGAATTCGGACTTGTTGTTGTTGCGGGGGAGTACCAAAACAAACGCCGTTCGAAAAGGTCGGACCGCGCGCGTGGCGGATGTATTGCCAAACATAAAAAATCGGCTAATTTAAGAAAAAAAACTACAATTACGTGTGTAATTTGCAAATTCATATCGATTTTAAATACAATTATAGGTGAATAATATTTAATTTTCTTACCGTGTTCACAAAAAAGGTTTATTTGCCGTCTCTTTCACACTGCAAAGGTCGTTTATTGTTTGCTCATGTGTGTGTTTGTGTTCGTTCATGTGTGTTTCGGAAAGAATGATAATGTGAGTGAGACGAGTTTTAAAGGAATATAGAAATACTGCATAAAAAGGTGCATAGCTTTTGTTAGCTGCACAACAAACGTAAAGTAAATGTTAATTTTCCTCGACGAATAACGAAAGATAAAATTGAAGGTTATTCTTCATCAGAGTGAGTGTATGTGAGCATGTGTATGATTGCAAATGTACATGTATGTGTCTTCAGCCATTGTAAACAAAAAAGCAAGTGTTAAGAGCGAAACGAGAGAGCTAGTCAGATAGTGAGTGAGATTGAGAGAGTGAGCGCATGAAGAAAACAGCGCATAAAGCAAACGCTGAAAATGTCAATAAACTCTGTAAAAAGGTGAGGAAAAACGCAACAAGAGTCCAAGTCCATGTCGGAGTTGGTGAAAAATAAAACCTAAAGCCAAAGAAAGCAAAAGAAAATAAAAAGAACATTCGCTCTTCACACCTCTTTCGTCTCCACAATCTATCTATATCTTTCTCTCTCTCTCTCTCTCTCTCTCTCTCTTTCTCTCTCTCTCTCTCTCTCTCTTGCTCTCTCTTTTGCTCAAAGAAAGCTCGAATCGTCGTCGTTGCTGTTCTTATTGGATAAACGTTGTAGAATTTCTGGTTTTGCCACCAACTTCCGCATTTGGTGTAATGCAACATTTTTCATTTGTTGCAGTTTGTTTATTTTATTGTCAATTTGTTGTCTTCCACACACGCACACACATACACACACACATGTATATATACAAGCATTATGCTCATATAAGTAATTTACCGTTAATAATTCGCAGGTAAAAGAAAATGAATCAAAGTAACGGCCTGAATAATTGTTTGTGCAATAAAATTGTTTAACCTTGTGTCTTGTGCGTTAGAAAAAGAAAAATTGTGCAAATAGTTAAAATACAAATTTTTGAAATAACATTTTATGACAAAACAACAAACAACCAGTATGAAATACTGTTATTACTCTCAATTTAAAATACCAACTGTTTGTTTTATTTAACTTGGGAGAGAGACGAAGAACAACTCGGCAACAATTTATACGAATATCTACATACCCTTGCGACAACCACCCGCAAGAACTTCAAGAATTAGACTGATCAAATAGAAATCAACCTTCAATTGGAATATAAACTATTTTTTAACATTTTGTAATGGTAAGTTCCATAAAACATAAAATAAAACACACAAATGCAGGGATAAAAGAGAAACATTGCATATTTAAACCAAAAATACATCATTTGACTCTGATTTCTCAAAACCCAAATATCTTTATGAACAAAAAATCGTAGTTATTTCTTGGCTATTATATTAAGATAATGTTTCGCAAATTCAAATTGTCACTCCAGCTTTTGTTCTTTTTCCGCCAACTCCATTTTAACACATAATGACCCCATTTAGGCTGATCAGTTATTCAGGCCCAGTTGAATTAGACTTAACTGCATTCGGTCGTAAAAGTAAAAATACTTTCGGTGTTTTCTAAAACAAGATCGGATCGCTAAATAATACAGCTCTCAAAGAGCGAAATCGGATAGCGGAAATGCATATTTATACCTATGTGCCATGTCCAATTCTTCCTTTGGATTCAAATGGACAAGTTTAAGCATTTACATTGCGGTTTTATTAGCCAGAACCAAAAGGGGTATAACCAAAACTATTGGCTTAGAAGTCAAATAATTCTATTCTTCTAATAACCTCTTACTTAAAAAGGACAAACTGCTCTCGGCCTGTCATTTTTGGGAAACCTCCTTTTGTTTTGTGAAAACGCGTTAAAATCTCCACACGTCGTATGCTACATCCATTGCAGAGCAGAGTTGGGAAGAAAAGCAGAATTACAATAATTTAATTAACGCCCAAATGTGCAGACGCCAAACCATGGTCACGTCGGTGGAGAAGGAGAAAAGAAGTGAACCAGTGAAATGTAACAGCACCGTCATTGCCTTTGGCCATTTTTTGCATGAGCCGTGGCTGCTGCGAATGCTGAATTCTGATTAGGGCTGACTCATTCATCGCATTGCAATGCTATGCAACGAGGTTTCATGGACAGCAAACACTTGGCCATTTTGGGCCACCGGAAATTAAGCTGATCAGAAGTGGAGTGAAGTGAGGTGACGTGATGTGAAGTGGCAGGGGAGTAGTCGAGTCTCTTGCAATGTACCTACAGTATTTAACCGATACATTTCTGGCACGTTTGAGCCCTACCACGCACACACACACACTCACACACATTGGCCATGCCTCTGTCTCCGACTCTGTTCCATTCTCTGCTTACTCTTTTCCTTTTCTGCTCCCTTTTTCAGCTTGACCCAGAAAATCTTTAAGTAGAAAACCCGAGCCGAGTCTCTTGGTCGATCCGTAGGTGTATACTCTTTAGTGATGGACGAAATATGCGATTATTACAGCTAAAAGAGACTTACATATGTACATATGTATGTATGTATATTTTGAATGACCGTATTTTGTCCGATGTCTTGCCAACAAAGAAAGCAAGCAAAGCTTTGCCTTTCCTGAGCCAGTATAGTTAAAGTACCACTGGCCTTTTCAATAGAACAATCGATAGTTTTACTTCTCATTATATTCCCTTACAATCGTGTTTCATTTTCATTCATTGCATTATAATTAGATACAACAAATTAATTTTTTGACTTTGATGTTCAACAATGCAGTTTATTTGACTTGAAATCACTTTGGGACAGATTGTTGGATCTATAATAATGATTATGTAAGCTGTAAATAAAATGTAAATTCGTATAGGATCTTTGGTGTTTCTGTGTCAATCAGGGATAACGAATTGTGGCCCATCTCTAAGCGCACTTTCATTTCCAGTGACTGCAATTTGTGACTGTTTCCTCATAAACCATTTTAAATGTTGCCTCATTATTATTTGGACTACATGGGCTTGCGGTTTTTGTGTTTATTATCTGCTGCTGCACTTTTTCCTCACTCACTGCCAACTGGGTTTATGTGCGGTGATCCTCGCTTTTATCAAGTCGAAGTCATAGTCAGTCGATGAGTTTTGTAAGATGATTGGCTATGGCGGTTTGGTTTATGGTTTAGTTCTTGAACTCTTTTCGATGTGTTGTCGAAGTGAGATTAGCTTGAAAATGTTAATATATAACTTACATATTTCGAAATTTAACTTCAAAGGAAAAAGTAATTGATTATTTTTTACGAACGACAAGCTCTATCCCATTTAGTACTGCTTTCTCTTCGATATCGATTATGTTAGCCAAACAATACTTACCATATGGGTATAATTATTTTTCCTTCTGGTCATATCTCAATGTCAATCTTCAATTGCAACAACAACAAAAACCTCGCTGGTTATAAACCGGTTAAAGACCACACGGTCCCCCACCCAAAACCCAGTAACTCCGTTTACAGCGCAATAAATTGGTTACAATGCTCCTTTTCAAAGATCTTTGCGTTGACTGCTAATTAGCAGTTAACAATTGCAACATTGACCTCCTCCTTCCACTGTTTTCCGTAGGTATGTGTATGCAGCTTTGTTCTATTGTCTGAGATCAAAATGAAAAGATATAATCATAGAGCTGCAGGTTTAACTTGCTGCAACCTCACCACAAAAATGAAGATGACAAGGGGCGTTTGCCGTTTGGTTGGCAACATTGTTGCTAGCCGCTTGTGTGTGTGTGTGTGTGTGTGTGTGTGTAGGCAACTGCTACAAGTTTACAAAACATGATCATTTTGGCCAATTTCTGGTGCTGCTGGATTTCGGGCCAAAAGCGCAAAACAAGTTGCTTTTAGTTGCAAAATGTTGCTAAAGCTTTTTTTCTTGCCGTTGACTTTATTGTGTAATAGCTGGTAGCCATTTTATACCGTACACATGTATATACATATATATATTCTTGATCGATCCTGCAGATTCTCCATCAGATTATTATTACATACAGTTGTCGTTGCCTATGTTTTTTAAAAAAAGTAGTAATAATTTGTATAAAAATACAATAATTAACAACTCCAGCCTTTTTATGATTTAGCATCAAGAATTAATGCAAAAAAAAGCAGAAAAGAATTGCGTAGATTTATTTATAAACATTGAAGGTCAGCTAATAAATCCTCGCCACATCGAACAAGGCCCAATAACAAATTTATGACCATTAGCCAATTAAATTTATGCAAAGAATAAAGAGAAGATGCTTGGAAACAAGAGAAATCGATAAAAATCTCATCAAATTAAGGCAAAACTATAAAAATTTATTGGCGCACTGATTGGTCGGTCGGTCGGTCGGTACGAGATGGAGCTCCATCTCCAGCCTCAGCTTCTGCTTCAGGTCTGGAGCAAAAAGCCAACTTGAAAGTTGCTGACCATAAAAAAAGTTTCCTTAGAAACTATTCTAATGCGACGACAAAGAAAAAAGAGTTAAGAAAACATTGAACCGAACGCCTTAACTTCGTTTCTCTCTTCGGCATTGACTCCGCTCTGCTCCACTCCCCATCGCCCCCGTCGTCGTTCCCTCTAGCCCCCATAGGCCATGCGGATGACTAATCACTTGAAAATCGCCCCCAGTTAGTTGTTGTAGTAGTTGAAGTTGTTTTGGGTAGGGAGGGATTTGTTTGGTCTTTGGTTTTTGACTTTAGTTTAGTTTAGCGCCCTCTCCTACTGTTGCTTTGCTTGCTCGATTGGTTTCACTTTAGCTCCACTTCTTCCCCTCAAGAAACGGGTTTTGCCACCCCCCTGCTGCCATTGGTTAAAGTGACGCATGGCTCAAAGAAAGAGGAGTTTGAGTTGCATTTAAACTAAAGATGTTGCACCAATGAAATGACGAAACTGACAGACGATTTAACCTCTCGCAGTTCGAGTGCAAAACAAAGAAAACAGCAAACCAAAACTCACCTATCACTCCGGAGCTACTCCAAACAGGTGTTTATCAAACTGTTCTATTGACTTATCTGCAGACGGAAAAATATTTGCTTCAACAAAATGTGGACTTTTGTTGTCATAATCGGCAATTAGCTGAGGGGTGGAGAAGGCCCCGCTGCGTCTCATCGTGATGAGGCATTGTCTGGGCCGTGGCATGGTTCTCTTAATGGCGGCACACCGTAAATCTGGCATCAATGCGAACTTATGTATGTACACACTTACATACATATACATACATAAATGATTCATTTTGCTTAAAACGTGGCGCAGAAAATCTATAATATGGTTAGCTCTCTTATTCTCTACCCCCCTCCCTTTCTCTATCTCTCTCTCTCTCTTTCTCTCTGTATGTCTATGTCTCAAGGTCGTTTGTACTTATATTGCTTTTTATTTGTTTCTATGCTCGAGTAATTTGTATATTTCCTGTTTAAATGTGTTAATTTATTTGATATACCAAATTCTATCTTTAATCTTATTGCGAATACATGTACAAATATGTATATACTTATATGCATATGTATTAGTATTTACTTGTACATAGGCATAAACAGGGACAGGGCTAACAGGGCGTGGTCAACCTGTTTAGCATTGTAGCCCAATTATATGATATGACTGATTAGTTCTTTTTTTCAGCTTTTTATCATCATATTTGGATTGTGATTTGACAATCGGCTAAATAGGTCAATTAGATATAGACTTTTGATGTTGAACAACAAATTATTGGTAGTCTGTATAAGAACATATATTCATTTCGATACATAATATTTTTAAAAAAAGTACCACCTTAAAATCGCATTTGACCTTAAAAATAAGAATAACATGTACACAATGCAATACATACACAGCCACACACACTCAATTGGAGATCAAAACAAACCGCTTTAAAACTCCCTGCATTCCTTCTCTGGTTGCCTTGCCCCACTCCCCAGACCCATGGGCCTCTCTGAATAAGACATAAATCCTTGAAATTATATGCGGATCTCACCTCTGGTTTTCGCAAATCGAAACGCGCGTTGCCACACTTTTGTAGGAATCATTTGTTGTTCATGTGTTGTTGCCCGTCTTTTGATTTGTTTTGATTAAAGCGAACCTTAAATGCGTTCGTGAAACATAAAATGGTCTACTTGTGTATACCCTTGAAAAAGATTATTTACATTTTGTTCAGAAATGATCAACGCATTCTTCTACAGCAACAACAGAGACAATGTCGGTCCTTGGATCAGCATTCCGTATCTCGGAGTCAGGCGGATCGGAAATGAAGGAAACCATCTGTCAAGAATTCAGTTTCAGTTCAGAATTTCAGACCGACCAAACAACAATTTAGTTTGCGATTAGTTAAACTAATATTGCATCTTATTTGGACCGTTGGGGAGTGTATACAGCAATTGGCATAGCCGAAGTTTTTTGTTGGATTCTGGTTTCTTTTATTTTTTTTTTGCTTTACTGTCTGCGCGGTTCTCCAAGCATTTTCTGTTGGAAGTTTAATGTGATGTAGTGGGCTCGTTTTGAAGGACATTCGTTTAATTTAGGACCTGAGAAAACATATTTTTTGATGCGTTGCTTATTGTGGCGTCTCCTTTTTGTTTTCTCTTCTTGCTAAACTGTACATAATCATAGATACATACATACATAAGTAGGAGTTTAGTTGAACAGGGATGCACAAGTGACGGGCTCAGGACTTGTGTAGGAATCGAAGTCTTTATTTTTAAATCACTGTTAGTATCTGGATATCTGAATAACGTAAACGTCCAGCCAACAACAATTGTCTTGGTGCCATAGTGACTATGACATTTGACAGGCAACAGTTTGAAATAAAAGAAGGGCATCAAATGGCTGGAGGTTGTAGAACTCAACGAAAAGAGACAATAATAATAATAAAAAAAAAGAAAGCACTCGTAGAATGAAAAAGATCATTGAACACATTTGCAGGGCACAACACAAACCAGACACAAAGAGCTACGAAACATCAAACATGGGGCACAAAAGAAAGGCCAAATACGTTCAAACATTGGTTGTATGGGAGCAACCAGCACAGCGTTGGCAACAGAACAAAAAAAAGAGAATAAAACCAACAACAGCGACTTGTTGCCAAGACATACACACATAAAAAGCGCGGGGAGGGGGCAAAAAACAAATACAACAAAACGTCGACGACGACGACGACGATGAAGACGACGACAACTACAACGAAGAGGAAACGTTAACCAAACTACGAAAGAGAAATGTGGGAGAGAGAACAAGAATACAAGTAACACGTCATGCTGCTTGCCTTTGGCTCTCCCTTGCTGCTAGCTTCCCCTTGTTCGTTCCCTGGTTCAGCCATCTCTTCCCAATTTTATACACTCAGTCTCTTTCCAATGCCAAGAACAAGTTGTAAATGAAGGCAGCACCAGACTACGATAATGTTGTCGAAGAAGAGGAAAGAACGGGCCAAAGAACGCAACTGACGCACTGATGGGCAATGGGGGATGGAGACGGGGAGAAAGGAGGTAGAGGTCATTGGCGGCCATTGACTTTGTCTCGCCAGTGACCTTGCCCGAAAAATGGCGAAGTAAAGCGAAGAAAAGAAAAAAATCAGGAGGCAGCTGGAAATGCAATGCACTCACACTGAGAACAGAACGGAATGGGAATGAGAATGAGAACAGAGATGAGAGAGAGAACAGCATTGAAGCTGGTGTGCACGATGCAGCTGTTGACAAAGCAAACTTTTTTCTGCAACGGAAATGTCTTGGCATGGGAATAGACAAAACAAGACAAGAACTATACGAATACATACATATGTACATACCTACATATGCGTGTACATCCCATGGGCACAGGGCCAAGGTAATAAAACGGTATTTTTAGTGGAATCAACTGATGGTTGAAATGAACTGCTACAACATAAGTGCATACTTATGGGTATTGGACTAACTACTACTAACAGGTGATAAATTAGGACTAGCATGGTAAGGTCTAGGATTTTGCTTGCATTCTGATTAGCAGAAGACTCTTTCTTCTTTCCATTCCAAAACCTTTTAATTGATTACATTGGTAAACAACACAGCTCACACAATACTCGGGAAAGTATCACAATACTAAAATTGTCAAAAATAAATGTTTCACAAACTTCGTAAGTGATTTTTATACCCTTGCAAAAAGGGTATATTCATTTTGGTCAGAAGTGTGCAACGCATAGAAGGAAGCATCTCCGACCATATAAAGTATATATATTCTTGATCAGCATGGTGAGAAGAGTTCATATAGCCATGTCCGTCCGTCCGTCCATGAATCCGGTTGTATATCTCGGATTCAGCCGGATCGGACCACTATATCATATAGCTCCCATACAAACGCCAAAGTCACGAACATTGACTTTTCTCAATAACTGAGCTATTGTCGTGAAATTTAATATTGATGAGTTTATTATACATATAAACGACTATGCCAAATTTGATCAAGATCGGGTGACTATATCATATAGCTCCCATAGGAACAATCGGTCGAAAACAGTGTCTTTTGTCAATAACTTCGTTATTTTTAACGTGATTGCTTTCAAATTAAATATTTATACCCTTGCAAAAAGGGTATATTAATTTTGGTCAAAAGTGTGCAACGCATAGAAGGAAGCATCTCCAACCATATAAAGTATATATATTCTTGATCAGCACGACGAGACGAGTTCAAATCGCCATGTCCGTCCGTCCGTCTGGATCAACGCAAACTCCTCCTAGACCGAAAGAGCTACAGAGTTGCATGTAGGCTTGTATATACTGCTGGCGTTGTATATCTCGGATTCAGCCGGATCGGATCACTATATCATACAGCTCCCATACAAATGGCAAAGTCACGAACAGTAACTTCGTTATTTTCTGAGCTATTGTCATGATATTTAATATTGGTGAGTTAATTTCACATATAAACGAGTGTGGCAAATTTGATCAAGATCGGGTGACTATATCATATAGCTCCCATAGGAACGATCGGTGGAAAACAGTGACTTTGATCAATATCTTAGTTTTTTCCTATGCTAAGATTGTAGGCCGTTCTTTCGCACACATTAGCCCTTTTAGCTAAAACGTTTTCCCACTTTGATGGCTATAGGTAAGGAAAAAGTTAAAAAAAAGTTGCAAGGGTATACAAACTTTGACGCGGTCGAAGTTAGCCCCGGGCCTCTGGTTTACTGTAATTTTATGAATCGAGCAACCAGAGATAACCAAACGATATTTTACATTTTTTGTTACGATGTTTTAAGTATAAAAGAAAAATGAAGTAAGTAAGTCGTCTCGTCGACTTAGGTATACCATACACCAGTAAAGCAAATATTTCAAATTTATTAAAGAAATGCATTTTCACATGCTTTTTACAAGCAAATCTTATTGTTAGTATCTCGCTCACTCAAGCATACGAGCACCCTAGCGCCCCCACCAGCCAACGGCCATCTCCGGCCTTATGGAAAAACGTTTATATGCATATCTTGACTGCTTTTTGCCCGATTTTGATTTGGTATTTTGCTACATATTAGTATCAAATTTAAGTGTGGCAAAGTTGATTGCATAAGGTAGAAAAATACAGGAGATAATCGAGTATTTTCAAATTACGAGGGCAAAAAGGGGCGTGCCAAAATTTTTATACATACAAAATGTGTGCATTTACTAAGCAAATATACATACCAAATATGGTGGGTCTAGCTAGAATAGTTTTTGAGATAAATGCGTTTTTTTAAATTGCGGGGGCGGAAAGGGGCGTAGCAAAAATTTGAAATAAACTTGATCACTTTACATACTACAGGAGTCTACATACCAAATTTGGTGGCTCTAGCCTTTACAGTTTCCGAGACCTAGCTGTTCATACGGACGGACAGACAGACGGACGGACAGGCGGACATGGCTAGATCGACTCGGCTGTTGATGCTGATCAAGAATATGTATACTTTATGGGGTCGGAAAAGCTTTCTTCTGCCTGTTACATACATTTTGGCGACTTTAATACACCATTTCAGTTCTGAAAGACTTTTGATTCAGGATTGTTTCAAAATAAGAGAACTTGCAGAATCAAATTGGCGTGGTCTTATAAATCGATGACACCGGCTAGCATTTACAAAAAAGTGTTCCGTTTCATTTAATCATAAGGGTGCAAGCGGGTACACTCACACTCTCCACTATCACCCCATGATACAGGGTATAGGGCAGTCCCGTCCTCGTTTACTGGTGAACAATGTACCGACTGTAATGTAATTTAGAAACTTTGGATAGAATTAACTATAGTAGTTCGTAAGTGTAGAGTTAGTACGCTTGGTTAATAGAAAGATGCAGCCAAAACTATTTCGAACTGGATAGAATGATTTAGGAAATGCAAAACTTTTGCTCTTGTTTTAGCTGACGCTATCACCAAAAATCATTGATCGTAAACTGTCTTAACAGAAAACAAATTTTGTGTTCTATGTACTCTCTGTGGAACATTATATAAACATCTGTAGATATGCACCTACTACGGCTATTGCTATTACTAGCATAGTATATGATCACATTGTAAGAGACTGAACTTATTGTTTGTTTAGACTGCCTAATAACTGCCCTGATCAACTGAAACTGTGTATGTGTGTATGTATGTACATGTGCCATAACCAATCGTTCCACTTTGACGATTACACAATCGCATACACACTTGTAAAAATTGCAACCTGCCAAAACGGTTTCGTCAATTCGAAACTGAACCTCAGACCAAGACTCCGAAAGAGCCGAAAGAGCCATTGGGTTGCATCTAAGCCAAGTGAACAGACTTCAACTGAACAACGTATTGCGAATGCCAACACGCACAACCAAGCGCAGAGTGAATTGCACTCAAAACACCAGTAACAGCAACAACAAAAACAACACTGCTGGCTAAATGCTGCCGATCGGCAAATGCAACAACATGAACGGCAGCGCAACAGCCTTGTTCCACAACCACTTGCAATAAATATTTTTGTTGCCGTTGCAGTTTTAGTTATTTTAAGTAAGTATTGGTTCGTCGTATTCTCTTGTATTTTGCACGTACGCGTCGTCGTCAACTTGGCTTTTGATATTAATTAAACGCACGCAGACCAGCGAGAAAAAAAGCGCACACAAACAGAGAACCCCAGAGGCAACTGCAGAACGAGACCTGCAACATTTGCCCACCCAGCAGCAGCAGCAGCAACAGCAAAAACGAGTTCCAAGAGAACCAGAAAATACCAACTTCAAACCGAGCAGTGTTCAGGCTTAGAAGCGAAAATGTACATACATACATACATACATACATACCTATGTATGTACAAAGGTAGAAATGTATACATACACAGACATATATATATGAATACCTAAATGCATACATAGAAATAAAAAATCAATGTGTGAGCCATTGGTATCGTGGCAGCGCGTCGTCGATAGTGGGCGACCTATGTATGCATGTATGTACATATGTATGTGGTAAGAAAGCGACACTGAGAAAAAATGCATATCAAATGCAACATGTCGAGAGTCATCAGAGACTATCCCTACAAATTAAGTTCTGGATTTCTCCCAGTGTATTTGCCTCGTCCTGCTTTGCATGCACCGCTGAGCAGTTGGCTTTAATGACTCTTTTTAAGAGGGCCTTTTGCCTCTTCTGCCTGTCGAATGGCAAACCAAACCCAAGAGTGGCTATTGGAGCTCTCTCGTCATGGGAAAGCACCAGCGAGACGAAGTGCCTACAAGTCTGAATACTTATGTTACGACTAGTCCATAACACGATAAGTTGACTCTTTGAAAACTAGTTCTAATATTAATATATTTTTCAAAATAATAAAATGTTAGCTAAAACAAGTTAAAGCTCAAAATAAAACTTCTCTTTGGGGTGCCAATTGAATCGAAAAGCTTAAATTTTTGCCATGTATGTATGTATGTTTGTATAATAAAACCACCAAAGTCAACTGCGACAGCAACAGCGATATGACTTTTATATACATATGTTTTAAAGAACGTTCAAACGACCTTGAGGAGGAAGACTCTCAACAACAATATTAACAACAGTTGGAAGTAAGTTAAGAAAATGAAAACATATTATAGATAATACAAATTGCATATTGAATGTACTTGTATACGTTCCTACCTATGTATGTGAGTCTATAAATAAATAAAAGATTTCTCTCTCACTTTTGTTGTTTTACCCTCATACGCCCACTCGTGGTAGGCGTGGTTGTGTTATCTTTTGTTGATACTGATTGTGGTGACGTGGGTGAAGGGGTGAAGGCAACCAGATAAAGCCACCGACAAGCATTGACCAAATGACAATCCAAAAACAAAAAAAGCAATAAAAATTCATTGCGAGCAAAGTTCTGCAAATTACAAACTATAAGGGAGTGTCTCTTTCGCACTTTCAGAAGCAAATGAAATTAAAACAAATTCAAAAGGCGCAATCGTATCATTTTCTATTTGTGTTTTCTACAGTGTCGCAAAATTTGTATATGAAGAAATGGATGGAGATACAAATTTTCCCAAACTAAAACTGTCTGCTGCTCCACAGCATAACACATTGGCACAAGCTACTAGAGTAAAGTCACCCCCGACAATAGTAATATAAAAATATATCAATCTGCCCACAAACCTGGACCTTTGCCGTCCTTAAACAGCTGTAATTCCTTTATTGGTCAATTCGTTCAAACAATGCAATAAGGCCAAAGAGTAAGAGAGAATCATTCCTTAATTACAATTACAAAGGCGTCAGAGCTACAGGCTAAAATAGACATATACAACATAGAAAAGTTGTATAATCATTTGTGCATTATTCTTCGTTACTCTAAGATTTTTTTCTAGGGCAATGTGCACCATGGCGACGCTGTCAAAGTTGTCTCTTACGCTGGAAACTTGTTCTAGTCAATGCACTCTAAAAAATATATTCGAGTTTTTAACGGGCAACCGAAAATGAACGCGGTTCAATTCTGATCAAGATCACATAATACAATTTCCTTGAGAGTTTTTCAAGGACCTCATGTTATCTTAAAGGAATAGTGTAACGACCAGTAAATAAATATTTTTGTGTACATTTCGAGAATACTAAGAAAAGGTTATTTGACTAATCAATACATGAAAATTTCAGTGCATTTAGATTCATTTATTCTACCGGTTTGTGTGGGTTTTTTAGTTTCCACTCATTGATTGCAACTAGCAACAGGACATCAACGCACCTGTTAAAAAACAAGTTCTTTTAGATATCTTCTTGTACAAGTCTGGCACGTTGGAGCTCTTCCTTGTCGTAATGTAGTGTACAAAAATAGTATGAAAAACTTTTATATTTATGTATATATTTTAATCTACTGTGGGTCATATAAGGTCCATATGTGAGCAATCTACATATGTCCATAACCAAATAGATAAATAATAGAAAATTACGCTCAAACATAACTTGTTGCTTGGTTTTTTTGTAATCATTTTGCCATTTTGCTCTTTTGCATTGTGTTTGCCATTTTCCATAAGCAAACTTCTGTTGCACATTATGCTAATGACTGCAGCACTCTACTTACCCAGCTGTTTGCCTGGAGTTCACAATGACGACGGCGCCTGCAACGGAGGAGGTGATTAATCAAATGCACAGACAAAAATGTGGCTTGTTGGAAATCCAATTTGCAATTTGCGTTTGTTGCAACTGTTAAGATTGGGGTCTCATTTCGGGAGATTACTTAGCAGCCTTTGTTTGTTGTGGAAGCGAAAGGTGTTAAAGGTGTGTGATCACGGCGTCTGAAGCGTGTCAAAGTATAAACCTTCAGACATATGGTTGCTCATGCTCATGCCAAATCGATTTCGTACCCCCCCCCTTTTTCGGTGTGTTTGTCTAGCTGACTTACTTTGTTTTCCCATCCTGGCCCCAAATTAGGTAGATATACCCACCCTGTCAACAGGACAGCTCCCAAACGGCTCTTTGCGCTTTCATGTTACGCATAATTGAAACCATCTTCCTATTCAGTGGGCAGTAGAGATCCTTCTACCACCAACTTGGCGTGCACCGCATTTAATATCCAACCCCGAATATCCGTTGCCGTCACTGTCGATTTTGCCCCACAAAGCATGTCAATGTCATGAATAATATTGACATGGATTTAACACAACGGCAGACACAAACGAGTCGACGAGTGCGACGCCATTTTGTTGATTGGGGGAGCAGCAGCGCATTTCCGCAATGGGTGTTATAGAACATGGGTATAGACCCATAGAACATGCAACAAAAGAGAAAAAATGTGAAGGTCAACCCCTTTTTGGGTCCAAGCCAAGAGTTTGGAGTTTGTGGAATTAATGCATGTCCATACATACACACACACACACATACACATTCGCATAGACGAAGTCAACAGCACTTTGTGCTGATATAATCGATAAACGACAGACAGGGGGCCGGGCCCAACCCAACCCAACCCCCATCAGAACGAACAACATTCATTGTCTCCGTCCTCAAACGACGCACCACGCAGTTGCACACTCTTGGTTTTGCCTTGGCTTGAACAGAACTAAGCTAAACTCTGGTCTACTTAAGTCGATTCAACCTTTATAGTTCTTTGGTAGTTAGTTTTGCTTTTCGGGGCTTGCCAAGTCTCACATGTACACAAAAAATCAACACCGATACAGGAAAGTAAGGAATTTTGAAATGTTTCTATTATTTTCTACTGTAGGTTTTTCGAACCACTTCAATTACGACCTCTTCGTGCAAATCAGTTCTTTAGGTATTATTCTTGATGTCATTCAGCTCAACAGCTTCTAATTATCGCTTTCCCTCAAGCATAAGAATTAATTTAGCGCGGTGACGTACTTATAGAACTTCATTTTTGAAAGGCACGACGACAAAATATCTTTTAATCTATCTGAATACAGTGTTAGCAATTTCTGCAGGGTTTGTATATCTCGAATTCAGTCGGATTGGATCACTATATCATATAGTTCCAATACAAACGGCAAAGCCACGAACAGTCAATAAAATTGTAGGGCGATTTTGCATGATTATTCGATTTTTTACAGGTATTGGCCTAACTTCGACCGGGTTTTTTGTTAGAAATCTTACCATAGGGAATAACAAAGTTATTGATCAAAGTCACTGTTTACCACCGATTGTTCCTATGGAAGCTATATGATATAGTCACCCGATCTTGATAAAATTTGGCACAGTCAGTCATTAACAAAACTATAATAAAACTGAAAAATGTTTAATTTGAAAGCAATCCCGTCAAAGCTAACGAACTTATTGACAAAAGTCACTGTTTTCGACCGATCTATACTTATGATATAGTCAACCGATCCGTGTAACAAATTCACCAATATTAAATACCTAAGAAAATAGAAAATGCTAATAAAGAATATATATACTTTATATGGTCGGAGATGGTTTGCAGGGGTATAGATATGTCATTCGACGGGAAATTTAATTCAATTTCTTTCGTAGTTTAAGAAAAAAGGTATTTTAGTACAAATTAGTGTGGCAAAGTGGACTCGCTCTCAGGACCATAAAATTCCATACAAAATTCAGATTTTCAATGCAGTTATGCAGTTTATCTTCTTCTTCATAAACCCAAAAATTGGGGTTTCTTTGTTCAAATGCACCTGTGGCAAAAACCAAAATATGTATCTAAGATGACCATTTTTACGGTTCGTCATCTGAATACAATTACCAACAAATTAAATCATTTCATTAAGTTACTTAGGAGCCGAGAAAAACAAAACTCAAGTCAAAAAAATTGTCATAAATTCGTGGTCGCCACTGTTATGGATCAGTGTATGTCCATATGTCCATATCCTTTTTCCTGTTTATTTGATCTAAATCAAAGATAATTTAAAGGAGATTGACTTTAAGATTCGAAACTATGTACATACATATGTAGTTCAAGATTTTACCCAAGTCGGTGTGGCGATAGATTCCACCTTATGTGTGTTACAGACCTGATGTAGGTATTTACATACACCTACATACATATGTATGTATGTATGTATGTATGAGCAAACTGTATTTTGTCGGAGAAAAGCTTTCTTTTTATTAACTTCCGACTTAAAACTGCTGACCACTTATTCTTTCTTTATACACATGTGCTTGTATTTGACGGATGTTTGTGTGTATCTCCACCATTACTGTTTCTCTCTTTTTCTCTCTCTTTGTTTTTCCCTCTTCAAACACACCCACACAACCATAGCTGTGAATAATTCTTGGCTTGAGGGAGTTTTTTTTTTAAATAAAACAATTTTTGTTTATTTTCCTTTGTGGCTCAAATTCTTGCACGTTGCCTCTCTTTTTCACTTGCGGGCGTCAGCGATGTAGACTGTTCGCGCATGTGTTGCGTCTTTTGTGTGAATGTATGTGTGCGTCTTCTTCGTGGCTTGCTTTCATCGTCGTCGTCGTCGTCGTCGCCGACAGTGTCGTTGTCGTGGTAGTTGTTTTTGTTGTTGTATGCAAGGTCGTTTGCGTACAAATTTCAACATTATTTGAAGGTCGTCCTTTGCGCCGCGTTCTTTCTTTCTAGCTCACTCTCTCCCACTATTTATATACATATTTCTCTCTTTGATTGCATATGCATTGAAAAGATACATATGTATGTACGTACTTACACCCATACATACATACATACATATATAAATTTACTTATTCTAAAATATTAGTCGGTGTTAGTTTAGTTTAAATACATATGTATGTACATATGTACATATGTACAGAACTGCAAAGAAAATGTAAACCTTTTGGATTTCTATTGCTCCAAGGTGTGTGTGTGTGTGTGTTTTTTTTCTATGTGGCTAACGATAAAATGCCCACCAAACGATGTTTGGGTTATTGTACCTTAAATTTATTATAATTCCAATGGCTTTTTGCGTCTCTTCGATTTCTTTTTTTTTTTTTTGTTTGTTGGTCCAAGGGTCGTTGACATTTTTCCTATTGTTATATTGTTTAAGCTATTGTTCGTGGTCATCTCCATCCACATGCTATTGCTGATAAGAACCGGCGGGTTAGAGCAGAGGGAACGAGGAGAACAAGCTCCATGTGACTCTGTGACTATTGCGGGTGTGCTTCTTTCGCATTATTAAACATGGCATTCTTTTCAAAAATAGGCCTAATTTAATGCTAGCATAGTATTTACTCTTTCGATGCCAAGGTCGTCACTATGTCATTGACCCTAATATACTGTACTTTTTTTTGGCTGTTGCTAAGTCTTTTTCTACTTTTACAGAATTTCGTAGATATTTTACCTACCTCATTTTAAGCTAATTAGTATGTATGTTTGTAGGTATAAACTTTTTACCTAAAGTAGATGCAGTGATCAGATGAAAATATAGAAGATATATGGACATATCACATTTTTTTTCAACGATATTGTAAACCGATTTCCACCGAGCTTGAGTTAGATTGAAATTATTATAATTGTACATAATACATACATACGTACATAGATACATACTTAAATGAATGTGTGTGTTATGAATCACAAATTGTGTTGCAATATATTAATGCCATAACCGTTTCCTTTTCATATCTTTACAGTTTTACAACACAATGGAACTGCATCAACGACATCTATCAAATTTTTACAAATTATATACGAAATAAGTTTGGGGAAATTGACGACAAAAAGTCTTGACTGAGAATTATTGCAAGAACGTTATCTTAGAATAAATTACTTTGCACCTGCAATTGAGAGACGAATATGCCAAGCATGTCCAGCATCAAGTCGGAACAGTGTACGAGTACTCCGAATTCCAGTGGAAGCTATCAACTACCTGTTAACATGTCCCTAGGAGCAACAACATCTGCAGCAACCGTATCGCCATCCACGAGGCATAATGTTTCGGTGACAAATATTAAATGTGAGGTGGACGAATTGTCCACGACAAATGGCAATTCATTGCCTATTATAGCCAACTATAACCATGGAAGTCTGCGAATACCATTATGTGGAGGTGTGGATAAGGCAAACAACGGCGAGGCGGAATCCGATTCAGAGGCGGAGTTGACAAACATTGAGAATCTAAAGGTGCGGCGACGTGTGGTAGGCGGCGGAGCAATGTCGTCGTCAGATAAGAATGGCCCACGACCAATGTCCTGGGAGGGCGAGTTGAGTGAGACGGAGACCAATCAAACAGAGGAAGAGGTGATGGAAACGGAGACGGGTGGACAGAATGGATCGTCTACGGTGATAAAGAGTGAAGCTAGCAGTCTGACGGAAACCTTGGCTACCGTGTGCCCCATTAAAACCGAGCTGGAGCATATTGCCGGAGAACTGAAACCTCATTCCAGTAAATTAACTCCAGGCTATCCACTGTGCAAACTGAAATTGGCCCCCACACAGAGTGATCCGATTAATCTTAAGTATGAACCAAGTCTGGGTGGAGACAATTCTCCACTGTTACATTCGCGTAACAAGTCCAACAGCGGAGGACATTTACCGTTGCCCGCCAATCCCAGTCCGGATTCAGCCATACATTCCGTCTACACGCATAGCTCCCCCTCCCAATCGCCCCTAACATCTCGGCACGCCCCCTATACGCCCTCATTAAGCCGAAACAACAGTGATGCGTCGCACAGCAGCTGTTACAGCTACAGCTCAGAGTTCAGTCCCACCCATTCACCTATCCAAGGACGACACAATCCACCGAGTGGCGGCTCCATATTTACAGGCGGAGGCGCAGGTCCCCCCCAGTATGCCCAGCTGTATCGGCCACTCAACGTCGAAGCAGAGGCTCAAAATCTATCAATGGATGCCAATAGCAGCAGCGTCGATCCCACAGGCTCCTCCAACTCGACTCTGCCGGCCTCACCGGCTGGGATCTCGCGCCAACAGTTGATAAACTCGCCGTGCCCCATTTGTGGCGACAAGATCAGTGGCTTTCATTATGGAATATTCTCGTGTGAGTCCTGTAAGGGCTTCTTCAAACGCACTGTGCAAAATCGTAAGAACTATGTCTGTGTTCGCGGTGGACCCTGCCAAGTAAGCATCTCCACACGTAAAAAGTGTCCGGCCTGCCGCTTTGACAAATGCTTACAGAAGGGCATGAAACTGGAGGCGATTCGGGAGGATCGCACACGGGGCGGTCGCTCCACTTACCAATGCTCCTATACGCTGCCCAATTCTATGTTAAGTCCGATTCTCAGTCCAGATCAGGCGGCGGCTGCGGCGGCAGCAGCAGTAGCCAATCAACAACAGCAGCGGCTCCAACATCAAATGAATGGATTTGGCAATGGATCAACATCCCTTCCAGCTAGCCCGAGTCTCGGTGTCACCCCCAACCCCACCTGCATCAAAACGGAGCAAACGGATACCTTGTCGACCAATCAATCTCCGCGGACAGCAAGCATTCCGGCGCTATTGCAGGTAAGATATTACCACAAATAATAACCGAGTCTATCTAACCGTACTCTTTTGCTCAATTTTCTCATTTTTTTTTTTTAGGAAATCATGGATGTTGAACATCTGTGGCAGTATACTGATGCCGAACTGGCTCGAATTAATCAGCCGTTGTCAAGTTCCTGGTCTGGATCTTCATCTACGTCGGGGGGCTCTTCAAATGGAACTGGTGGACCAACGTCAAACACTGCCAACAATGCCCAACAAATGACCAATCCACTGCTGGCCAGTGCTGGTCTCTCATCAAATGGCGAGAATGCCAATCCCGATCTTATTGCTCATCTGTGTAATGTGGCCGATCACCGACTATACAAGATTGTCAAGTGGTGCAAGAGTTTGCCTCTGTTTAAGAATATTTCGGTGAGTTGAAAAAGCTGGCTTCGGTTAGAGAGAATTGTTTTAAACTCATTTCTTGTTTACAGATTGATGATCAAATCTGCCTACTCATCAATTCATGGTGCGAGCTGTTGCTGTTCTCCTGCTGTTTTAGATCGATTGATACGCCCGGCGAGATAAAGATGTCGCAAGGTAGAAAAATTACACTGGCACAGGCAAAGTCCAATGGTCTCCAAGTAAGCACTAGGTTCCTTTGATTACTCTTAGATGCTTTAATCCTACATTGTCTCCTTTTCTTTTGACTAGGCCTGTATAGAACGGATGCTTAATTTGACCGATCACTTGCGGCGTTTACGCGTCGATCGATATGAATATGTTGCCATGAAGGTAATCGTTTTACTGCAATCTGGTAAGTCTAAATGAGTGTAGTCTGCTGCATAAAGAACCGTCACTTAGTTCAGTCTACCTTTCCTAGATACTTCAGAGCTACACGAGGCGGTGAAGGTTCGCGAATGCCAGGAGAAGGCATTGCAGAGCTTACAGGCTTACACACTCGCCCATTATCCAGACACACCGTCCAAATTTGGGGAACTGTTGTTGCGTATTCCCGACTTGCAAAGAACGTGTCAGGTGGGTACTTCACAGGGAGTAGTTTTCCCAAACTCATTACCAAATAGCTTACCTGTTACCTTTTGCTATTCCAGTTGGGCAAGGAGATGCTGACGATCAAGACACGGGATGGCGCTGATTTCAATTTGCTAATGGAACTTTTGCGTGGAGAACATTGACAAATGTTCAGAACGACAGTTACGCACAACACACACACAAGTTTTATAATTAGTATTAGTATATCTATTTAGATGTTAAGCGCTCGATGTGTAAGCTCTAAAATCATGTGCCTAAAAAACCAAATCCTCAGCAACAACAATGCCCAAGCAATTGCTGCTGACTTGCAAGCAAATAAACCTACGCGCAAAATTGCCAAATTTTTAATACAAATAAAGAAACTACTTTTACATAAATATAATATATTAGGGCCATTGTTGGTGCTGTTGATTTGGTAAAAGTATATAGAGTTTTTGCTATGTATACATATATACTGACTTTATGTATAAAGTAAACTAAAGCACACATGGAAAATGAAAAGACTAAGAAATGTAATATTTAACAAAATAGAAGAAACATTGATAGAAATCAAATTACCATTTAGCGAAAACGAAGAGAATGGGGAAAATATTCCAGCGATTTTTATACTACTTTTTTAAACGAAAAATGCCAAAACCATTTGGGTTTAATTTATCACAGAGAGCTGCTAGAAGTTTCTACCAATATATATATACATTAATAATCTATATATGTATTATTATATATACATTATAAAGCATAGATTTAAATCCCTTTTTTAAATGTTGTAGCATTTAGTTTTAGTGCAATTTCACACAAACACACACACACACACACACACACACACATATGTATGTCTACTACCCTTATGTATATAAACGAAATGTGCATATTTATTTATGTATATATTCTTGTATATATATATATCTGAATATATATACATATATTTGAAAGACCACTCGAAGTTGCCTGCTGGCAAAAACTATTCCAGTGATGCTATTTGTTGCATAAAAAAGAAGAAAAGGAAACAACTAAGTGAACAGAAAACAAACTACATAAATCAAATTTATTCTTTTGTCATCATTTATTTTAACTATATATATTTTTTTGATATTCATTTTCTTATTACTTAATAGCTGAAGAAAATCCTGCAACAGGATTTAAAACATTTAAATTTTTACATTTACAGAAATGAAACAAAAAATACATAGGCCCTAGATAGATGTCTAATAGTATGTGTGTTTGTATCTAAAACTGTAAACTTCCAGCCCCACCAGCAAACAATTAAGCAAAAAATACAATTAAAAAAGCAAAAAAAAGAAACCGAAAGGTAATTCCAATCATTAAACTCACAAATAATCCCTGAAAAGTAAGGTAGACAGGCTAACGTTAAATGGGATTGATTAACTATTCTGTTATTGCCCCGCAAAGACGATCAGGATTTAAGTCCGAGATGTCTTGGCGGTTCCTGTCACCATCTTCTTCTGCTCGTAAAAATAAAATAGTTAAATACTAATTTAAATAAAATAATTATAAAAACTATTATCTACTACAATATTACCACAAACCATAGTTAAATACAATTGTCAAATGGAAATCAAATCAAAATTAATTTATATTTATCAATGTACATGCCTCTCCCCAAAATTGTTTTCCTTCCATCTCATACAACAAATTAACCCACTTCCAGCCATCCAAACTCAAGTAGAACTAATTGTAAAATTTATAAGGTTTCAAAACTTTCGAAAAAGTTTTGCCAATATTTTTCTACTTAAGTTATTCAGCTTAAATAGTTTAAATAGGCAATCAAATTGTAAACTATGTAATTGTGTTGTCTTGGTTAGAAAAAAAAATGTGTCATTTATGTACTTGAGATTTTGGTGGTTGGACTAGCCATTAATCGTTCCATTAATGCAAAAATTCAAAAAGCGTTTTGGAACACTGCATTTCATTCGTCAACTAAATGTAATAAACTGAAACTTAAAAAACAAGAAAATGAAAAACAATTAATCGCAATTGTCAATGCAATATTTTGTAATAAATATTTTTTTCCAAAAACATGTTTTTAATATTTTGTGGAATATATGGCTTCTATGAACTTAGTCCAAAAATCGGAACTGAAGTTAGATAGTTGGAAACACACACAGTATCTTCTATACATTTAGACATACATTTTTAATACATAAAAATGTTCAAAAATCTGTGTAAGAGGCAGACTCGAAGTTTGTATACCCTGCAAGTTTCCTAAAATGTTGATTTGAAGCCATGAATAAATGAATAACCAAGAAAGGCAAATGCTTAGGCATATCCTATTTAGTATATTTTGATTTGCAGTTCGGACTAATTAAAAGAATAGTTGGAGAAGGATCGTTACTGAAACCATTATCTGTTTGAGCTTTGACTTAGATGACAACTGGTGGCCTTCGAACAGGATCCGTACATTCTGGAATTTCCGCAGGACGTATCTAGAGTGTCACAGGGACAATCGCATGAATAAGGCATATTGCAGGGTCCAGGACATCCATTATTAAAATTATACGGCATGAACCCTGTAGGAAAGGAGCAGCAGTAGCCCGGGCTAAAAGAGTGGTAAAAACAATTCGAAGCAAAGAAAATGAATGAGATAAATGATGAGATCTACCTCAGTTGACTTAAAGGATAACACTGTTGGAAGTCCATTCCACAGCAGAGATCCCCAACAGCATAGATACCATTCGATGGAGCTCCACAGAGATCACCACATAGTCCACAATTTGCAACTGCAGGTGGACAGCCTCCGCATTCTGGGTGCTGATAGCAAGGATTGGATCCACACGACTCTGTTATGGGCATGCCGGCCCCGCCCATTCGAATGCAGCCGCTGCGGATGCTACATCCTGCACCGCCACATGAATTGGGAAAGTGATTAAAGTTGTTGCCCCTACAGCCAATTGGTTGGTAATCCATCGAGTACACCGTCTGACTTTGAAGCACATCATTTACATACCCAGAGCAGTAGCAAGCATTGTTGTCGGGACTAATATTATTAAGATTCAATGAGCCCATGCCGGCCGCTGTTCCTGATCCTATGCCCAAACAGGGCGGTGATGGCTGTGTCAGACAATTGGGGGTACACGTTGGAGACACTTGCTTAAATTTCCGCAGGAAACTCTCTATGTCCAAACAATTGGTAGCACAGCTGCAACAGTCCATGCTCGTAGGGGGACAACCACAACTCCCAGAGGAGGAGGTGGATGGACAGCAACTGTTTGTAGCAGGACAACCATTCAAAAAATAAGGCGGCAGGCACCCGCTCGTTGTTGGTGATGGAATAGGCGAGCAGGAGCAGTCGTCACTCCAGTTACTTTGTTTTGTTTGCAGACTTCCACCCACACAGCACTGCACTCTGTCCTGGCATAGAGAATGTGTTCCACAGTCCGACTTATTTATACCATCTGGCATGATTAGGCCACGATCCTGGTAGCATCTGTTCTCACTTCTGGATGGATTTTGGTGAATGCGATCGCAACAGCAGCATTCTTCGGAGGATGCGCTTTCAGAACCTTTGGAATCCATGTTAGATTGGGTGGTGGGAAGTGTCGCTTCAGTTAATGGCTTGTCTTTTCTCATGCTCTCATTGGAACCATATGAACAGCAACAAAAATCTATTCTTTGGCGATGATTTGATTTTGTTTGGTTGGGGGGTGTCAAGAGAGTTTCGTTCTTACAGCACTTAAAGTAAGTTTGCCCTGGGCATTGATCATAGTTTCCCATGTAGTCTGCAGGATATGAACTCATTGGCTGGGGAAGAGGCTCGCAATTGCAGTTGTCAACTCCATAGTTTCCCATGAAGTTCGCAGGATATGACCTCATTGGTTGGTGAAGAGACTCACAATTGCAGCTGTCAACTCCATAGTCTGGATCTGGTTAAAGAAATCATTGAAATGTATTCTATACAAACAAAACCGCATATACCAACATTCAGCTTGGTAAAAATCGCAATATTTGCCACTTCCATTGTCTTTATTTATAATTTGACCCGATGCAATACGAAAACCGGAGCTGAGGAGAAATAAAGTCAATGTTTCAGCCAAATCAACCAATTGTACCTACCAATTCGCATGGCTATGGTCGTGTTGATTCTTTGGCAAGCTACCACGATCTTTTGCTTCGGGGTGCTGGTGACGGAGTTCACGAATTTTGTCCCTTACCTTCTGGCCTATCAAAGTGGATGTGGATGGTCTGTAGGCATCAACGTGATTCTTTAAAGTCGTTATGGAGGTGTTGCTTTTATTTTTGTCTATTGGGATGGTTGGTGGCAAGAAGCAATGTGTTTCGTGTTTGTAAGTCTTATAGACATCTTCGAAACTGTTTATTGTTCTCATGGTTCTCAAGTTGGCCTCTTCTTCTTCTTGGGTAAGAGAGCCGACTTCTTGGTGGAGACCAGATAGAGCCATAATTTTTTAATTTTTTCCCCTATACTTAATTAATCCATAACACTTAACAATTGAACAGGCCGACAGGTACACAAGACAAATTTTGAAGGAAAATAAAATAAAATATTAAAACAACAACATAATATTAAGACACTTTTTTCAAAACGAAGTTTCATTATTAGAGCTAACGTTTTCAAATCTGTAACTGACCTTTACCAGTGTTGCCTAGTTAATAGAGTTTTCCATTTGCTAGCACTGTTGCGGAGCCGTTTTAACAATTTTGATATTGCAGCCCTGGAATCTGTATATAAGCAAGTAAATAATATCTCGAACCGCACTATATTGTCCATTGTTTTATTCAAACAAATTTTAATTAAAATGAATACAAATTTGGTACTCGGCACAGTCAGATCATTCTGTTTAAGAAGTAGAGGCAAATGGCAAGTGCCAATCTCAGGCTCTGTACGACAATACGGTGAGTAAAAAATGCGAAAGAAATTTCATGCATTTCATAACAACTACTTGCCGGCCAGATGGGAAAGGGAAAAAACACATGCCTTTCGCTTTATTTATGTTTTTGAATTGGAATGTTACAGCGTCTCCACCGAAGCGTTTTTACAAGAAAACATCAGTCCTGTGCACTGACAATGGCTATGAGATTACCTTGGATCATAGAAAGCTGAAGACACCGAAAGGAACCCTGTTCACGGTTAAAAGTGAACCTTTAGCCATTGCAGTGGCTACGGAATTCGACAGCCAAAAAGAGCACATTGAACGCTCAAGGATGCACTTGTCTGCGTTGTGTTTCACCGCTTTGGATAATCCCAACAATTTATCAAAACTTGATATGGTTAATTACTTGTTGAACTTCATAGCCACAGATACGGTGCTATTCCAGTATGATGTGTGTGCTGGTGGACAAATTAATGTCCTTTCTCTTTTTCTCAATATTGTCAATTAATTAAAATTTACTTATTTTTAGGATGAACAGGATCTGCAGGATTTGCAACACAATGAATGGGATCCGTTAATCGCCTGGTTCAATCAGCGTTTCGAGACAAATCTTCAAAAGACTATGAACATAACTCCTCCACTAGTTACCGACGAGGACAAAATAAAAATTGCCAAACACTTTCAGTCATATAATTTGGAGACATTGCACGGTAAGGATAACTGAATATCATCAATGTTATTCATGGGATCGGTAATTAAATTCTCTCGCCTTTCAGGTTTTATTTTTGCTGTAGATACGTTGAAATCAATTGTACTGGCCTGTGCTGTTATAGAACAGCAAATCCCCGTGGAAAAGGCTGTGGCTCTGGCCCGTCTGGAGGAGGAATATCAATTAAAGTTTTGGGGTCGTGTTGAGTGGGCTCATGATCTAAGTCAACAGGAACTACAAGCTCGACTGGCGGCTGCAGTGCTTTTTGTTCATTTCAATTGCTCAGAAAATTTCATTAAGGAAAAGCTAATATTATAAGAAAAAAAATATATAAATATATCTTCCTGTTAAACCATTTAGTTTCTAAATATATCTGACTTGATCTGATTGCTCGATATTAATAGAGTCTTCATTGATGGGTGGCATTTTTAATGCCATCCCATATAATGTGTATATATACATGTATAGTTTAGTTTTCATTTGCCGTATTCAAAATATTGGATATTTTAAAATTCTAATTAGTGTTTCAACGGCTCCCACTATTTTTAACAGCCTGTTTGGGATGGTTTCGTGTGGTTATCGCACTTTACCAGCAATCGATAGTATAGACGATGCCATCGACGGAATTCTCATCACTAGTTGTGAATTTGTTAAAGCGTTCGGTTCGCATCCGTGTGTTTTTGGCTTACAAAAGATTAGCAATAAAAAATATTGCGAGCAATAAAAAGAAGGTAAAAGTCAGGAAAAATATTAAAATAATATGCAAGTTGTCGTGCCGTGTTTGAAGTGTGAATTTGTTTTGAGAAAACAGATATATATGTTTGAAATTGTGGGTGTGTGTGTGTGTGCGTGTGTGGTGAAAAATCTTAGTTCAAGTGCTGAAAAAATTTAAATAAAAGATGAAAATCTAATAACGACATCAACAATGTGTATTAACGAAGAAAACGAAAAGATGCGCAAGAAAAACCAGTCGAAGAGGGGGGCTGGGGCACCACCTACAGTCTCTCTCTTTCTCTCTCTCTTGCTACTCCATTTATGTAGCTTGCTCTCTCTGCTCGAAATAGAAAACCCAACATTAAAAACGCAAGCAAAAGCAACAACATTACAACTGCAATTAATTAAAAAATTGAAATCTACATAATTTTATAGTTAAATAAGAGAAATTAAACGACACACCTTGTTGGTGAAACGAAAGAAGGGGATCCAACAGTTTTTGTTGCTGGAAAATCCATTGAAAAGCCTCCTCGGCAAGTTGCTCGAAGGCTGCTCGGTTCGCTCGTCGTCGTCGAGTAGAACTGCCCTCTGGTTGTTGTTGTTGATTTTGCTGTGCTACTGCTGCTTTTGTTGGTTTTTGCAAAAAAAAAAAAAAAAAAAAAAAAAAAAAAATAAATAACAATTGTATCTACATATGTGTGAGTGCCTATTAATTCTGTAATATTTCTGTTTTCGCCTTTGAACAATTATCAGCTGTGACGCCGAAGTCGACTTCAGCTTACGCTCTCGCCCACTAAAAACAGGATAAAGGTAAACTATGGTCAAAATGGCACATACATAATTCCGATTTAACTTTTGTTTACTTCAAAATGCATAAATATGTTATTTTCGATTTCATATTTCATTAATTTTTATTCTTGGGATTTCCAATGGTCAATCAGTTTCAGATAATGAGAGATACATGTGTGTATATGTATGGATTTAGCTGCAATTCTGTGGAACTATGGCAACAAATTGCATTTTATTTCTGTTTGCATTTTTCCGGTGAACTTGACTTTCTATTATATGTTGAATGGATATACATACACACACACATACATACATACATATGTATTGCAAAAGTGGGGAATTGCTCACTGTGTTTTGCCTTTTGGTTTTGCTTCTAAGCGCCCCATTCAAATCTTGTTTAACTGGTTCGGCAAGAGCTCTCAGTGCTCTCTTTCTCAATCTCTATCTCTATCGCTGTCTCTATCTATGCACCTTAACTAGCCCTGGGAATTGGGTTGTACTTAGTGCTTTGACCTGAGCCCCCCTCCTCCTCCTACTTCTTCTACCCACACTTCAATCATTGTCATGAGCATACGAACAAAATTACAACGTTTTGTTTTTGTAGCACATTTGCTTTATCTCTCCAATTGAATCCGTTATCCTATCTTTAGTCTTTAAAGTTTGTAGACCAAAATAATTGAGCAATTCAATTGCCCAGACTGACTCCACCTCCATTCTTCCGGCTGGAACACACAGATTTATGTTTTTGTATCTTGCATCCCTCTTTTTCGGTTGTAGAACTGGCGAATTTAAATCTTATTGGCCCTGGGTTAGAGGCTCGTGTATCCACCGATACACGAAATTCTTTGGCACTTGACAGAAAAAGAGAAATGTTGATTGAAATTGCGTCCATCCACAAAATTTGCAACAAATTGAATGCTCAGCTGCGGCTCAGACGCCGATGCCTTCGAGCCAGTCGCTCCATAATAAATTGGCATAACCCAAACAGGCATAACTTGTGGATGATGCCCTGCAGCTATTTTTAGAATTATTCACAGTGGTCGGTCGAGCATATGGAAAATGCTGCAAAGCTGCAAGGATTGAGAGTCTACCGATTAAGATAGGATTTCATCCAAGTAGATCCTGGACTGGAAGCCAAGTTATCAAAATCTCACCATCTTCTCTGAATCTTATTTCTGTACATAATCCGAACGTGCTTAATTTTTTACTTGAAACTATTTTAAAAAGCTTCTTTGGCGTAACGTTTTCGTTTTCCACTTATATCACATAATCATTATGAAGCTTGCCTCATCTTGTGTGTGCCTTGCCTTAAGTGTTTCCGACTTCCGACTCTGACTGTTGAAGAGAGTCTCTTTGCTGTCACGTTATGTTACGGAAAGGAAACGAAACGAAACAAAATGAAAGGAAAGGAAAGGCAAAACAAGTGGTTCACCATAAGGACCACCAAATAGTGAACCACCCTGTTTCTGGGTTTGCTTAAATATTGATTTTGTTGTTACCAACAACATTGTAATGTTTAAACCAAAACAAATTAGTTACAACTAGTTTTTTACGCTCTCCAATGCGTGTCGTTTGGATAAAATCAACCTCACTATACATTCATCTGTTTCCAGGAATTGGTTTGGACTTTGAGCAGCTTACTTAGGGGGAGGGAAGAAAGAGTGGTGTGGAAGGGAAGATAAAAAGGAGGGTTTCAGTAAAATCAATTATTTTGTTAGTGGGCCAACTTTTGGTTTCAGAATATAGCACTAAAGCGGGGCGCTGACCTTTCGAATTCCTCGTCCCGCAACCCATTGCCTCCCTCCTAGTACCGATTCGCATATCTGGGAAACCGCCTTCATTTCTTTTTTAAGTTTATTTGTTGTTGGTTTTTCCCGTTTTCTCAGTTTATTTTTAGTTTCTTGCCGATGATTTAACAAAGAAGCGTGGCGCTTGGCCGGCAGCGAAAAGTGCAAGAAGTGGAATGGGAAGGGGGTGGGACTACAACTACAATTTAAGGCTACAATAGTCATCTGAGAAATCGAAAATTAATCCGTTTTGATTGTTTGCTTCCATTATTAACCATCTTGACAGATTAGCCGATTTACATTCGCTAATGAGATTGGTTAATTCTGTTTTGGAATGTTTAAAATTCTACGAAATTCACCATAAAAAACACATTAGAAATAAACAGGGAAAAATAAAATTAAGAACTTGAAATAAACAAACGACAATATCAATAACATTAAAAAAAACGAAGCGAATCCATTAAGATAACCATGGACGGATCTGGAAATTAGTTGGAGGGGGTTCAAAATTGGATCGCTGGACGTACAAATCACTCGGATCCGGCCATATATAGAGAACCTGTAGACAAGTAAATTTATGAATGGTCGTCTTGTTAGTGACGGGTGAAGAGCAGAGATAGCACAAAAAACAAGGCAGTCCCACCCCCTCCGAAACTGATAAGTCTCTGACACGACCAAATCGAAGCAACATGAAATTAAGAACTATAAGTATGTACGTACATATATAAATTTTATGTGGGTGAGTGTGTGTGCGCAGGTAAGAAAGAAAGGCCTCTTCTAATCGTAGGCAACTTGACTATGTGCATACTGATAAGATTTCATTTCTTTCTCTCTTGCTGTCTTAACCAACCCAAACGACCTTGGTTAATAAAAACAAACCCAGTCGAAGCGAATCGAAGATAAAAGAAACCAAAACCCAAAAAAATGCAAATTTACTTGGTTAATTAACTAACCAAAGAGAAGGAAACTCTAACAAATATTTCAAGTTATTCAAATGTAAATCGAACATTATTTTTCCTCTTTGTGTGTGTGTGTGTTTGTGTTTACAAAGATAACAAACTTAAATATTTTATTAGTTTCTTTGACCTGTACGAGGGAGAGGTTACCTATGACCTATTCCGGTATAGAAACCGTCCAATAAGTATCAGTTGATAAGTCAATATCTACAAATTCGGGTCAATATCACTTGATCTGGAGACAAGAATTACATCTGGGTAAACTCTCTCTTTCTCTCTACCTCTCACACTCTCTTTCCACATTGGACTTTTCCGCTCATCTTCTTAAGTTGTTTTTGGCGGAAAACAAAAACTTGTTTTTTTCCTGATCTTTTGTGTGCTGCTTTTTCATCTCTATTCTGTTTTGCTTTTCGGTTTAGCGGTTCTTTGTTTGAAGGTTATTTATTCAGTTTTTGTCCAATTGCTCAATGTTTAAGGTTCTCGAAGCATAACAAATATTTTGACGGTGTTTTTAGTTTACGCAAATGTTTCCTGCTTGTAATGTTAATTTTTTTTGTTAAGTTCAAGTTTCGAAAGATTAAATTAATTGTATGTATAGTATGTATGCATGTACATACATGTATGTATGTATGTATATACTTATGAACATATGTATAGGTTTAAGTGCAACCCGTCAGAGTTAAATCAGAAGCAAGTTTCTTTTCTAATATCATTTTTTTCACTTCTAAATTCAATCCCAATCTCATCAACTACTACTACTCTACTCAAGTTGTAATATATGTATCTATAATGAAATCACTCAGGCACATTGCACTCCCAAAAACAACTCCGCACAGTCATTTTACTGAACTTAATTAAAAGGCAAACGACAAAAATAACATCACGGGTGCCCAAGGCAGGGGACAGCGGCAGCAGGCAACGTCCTTGAGTTGTGTGCCCTCTCTCCATCTTCATCGCCGGTTTCTGCTGCACTTGTCGACGCCACGCCTCTTTCATGCCAGCCTCCGAACGTACTCGGAACGAAAACTTGAAGTGAACTGGCAGCAACACGCAATATCAAATGACAGAGCGGAGAGACCGACCGACCGACCGCAGAAAGCTAAAATCGTCATCATATTTCGCCACTTGAGAGCAGCAGCAGGTCTTTGTCTCCCTTTCATCTCTGCCCCGCCCGTCCCCCGCCCACATGATCTGCAGCAACTTTTGTCTGGCAATAAATTTGAACAGTTTTCGATACTGAACAAAACTGATGAAGTTAGCGAAACGATCCGTCAAAATGGATACATGCTACAGGGTATAAAGATGTATTTAATTAGAGGGATCAAATGTATATATGTACATAGAAATTATAATAACTTTTAATCTCTACTTACTTCTCTCGAATAGTTTAGTTCAGCGATAGACCTTCAGATGAATTGATTTCATTCGGATCGCGTTCGACTTACTTTTCTCTTAGCCTTATTTTTAATTTTTTATTCCAGTCGCATACACAGAAACTCATTTAAAAATAGACCAACCATTGAATGTTTCTTTAAGATTTCGACGTAAAAACAAATTCAAAAAGTTGTATAAGTTTTTTTTTCTTTCGTCATTTGCAACGTCTGAAAGGGAAGCGAACGATTAGCCTGTGTCTAGACCGAAATACATAATCTGCTTTTATTGAAACGATAGACCTAGAACGGAGATGGAAGATTGTATCCTGCAGCTGGATTGGTTATTCCAGCTTTAAGCACCAAAAAATCGATTTAAAGTCCCTTATCAAATCCGTCGACAAATTTGTTCTGTGAGAGTATTCATTTGAGCCACGAATATCGATTCGGTGAGTCCCATTCGAAGTGGTATATTAAAGGCTTTCGAATGTAAATACAGGTAGAGTTTACACTAATAATTAGTATTAACTATAGAAGAGACTTCCTTCCTTCCTTCTAAGCGAGAATTAATACAAATTTGGATGTATGAGGACGATGAAACATGAGAGGGTGACGTTGTTTGTCACCTAATTCATTTTGTTTTTCCATTTACCAATTTAATTGATTCCTTATAGCTTTCCTCTTGTCTGCCCCCCTCTTTCGGAATAGTCTAATAACCCTGACATTATAACAAATTATAAACAAATAAAAGTGCGCAAAATTTTTATGGCGCTTCATCACTACACCTGAACACCCACCTAACCGCACATAATCCGGCAGCCCCCACCCCCCTCCACTTGGCCTAGTCATCCGACTTGTCTTTCACGTTGTAAAAATTATGCCGAAAGTGCGTGGCAAACAGAAAACTTTGAGGCGCCAAACGAATCAACAACAAAAATGTATACACATCCCGTGCCAAAAGAATTCGCTATGTTGCCTTCTCTTTTATACACTTGCACAAAGGATATATTCAGTTTGGAATGAAGCAGTTCTGAGTACATAATGCATGGCCCGATGTAGGCCGACCTTTGGCATTCCTTCTGTCTTACTCTCGCTACGGCTCTGTGTGCTGGAAATTGAAAAACATTAGACAAAAAGCTGAAAAGGGTACTCAAAGGTCGGTGCGACCGAAGCAAGTTCTGCCCTCTGTGTTTTCTTTTGGCTTCCGTTTCGGCATTAATTTCTGTAATTTTGTTGACAATTTTGTCATTTCCGTTGAAGTGACTTGGTTTGGCTCTTTTGTTTGTTTATATTTGCACTAAAAGTTTGCGTCTAACTTGTTCTCTAGACGCTGCTCTTGTTGTTGTTCTTTTTTTTCTTCTTGCCCGATTAATTTCGTTTATCAGTTCTCGTTTTAGTGGGGAGGGGTGACAGTTTGTCATGGCGCGTGTATATGACTATCGCGGGGGACAGAGAAGGGAACGGAGCGAGTGAATGAGATCGGAATGAAAAAAATACTAGCCAAACATTTGGCAATTTATTTTAATTTATTTTGAATGAAGAGAACTTTATGGCTTTCAAGAGTTTGAGTTTCAGATTGAAACGAACATATGTTGGCATTGAAAGGTTTTCTGGGATTTTCTGTGCTGTTAGTTCAGAGCATTTAATAATGTCTGCTTGAATCAAGCTCAATAGCTTCATGACATGATTAAGAATGCTTAGTTGATGTCCACTCAACACTCGGTCAAGTTGTTAGACGAATTCTACAAACTAAATTAATCTTTTGCTTTAGTTTTTCTTATATATTTTTTTGCTTTGAGTCGTCACACTGGGCAAAACTTTATTTTTCTACTCATGGCCAGCAAAGTTTTTTGATTAGTTAGAGTCGTTTCTTAGCTCGAATGCCAATTGAATAATTTGCAGACCGCGAAACAAACAGAACAAAGTTATATGGCTCGTTGGATGTTAAAGATTTCCCTCAGTTTTCAGGCGAACTACGACAAAAAGGCAACAAAATTAATCCAAACCAAACCGAAATGCGGAAGCGCTTTAATTTAGAAATTTTCTGCCTACGGCTCAACTAGTTAGTTTAACAAAATAGTCTGTCTGGTTATTTAGCAACATTCCCACGTCAGACAGACAATTGAAATTGACAAAAAAAACAAAAAGTAGAGGCAAAAAACTGAAGCGCAGTTGCAACCGAAACGAACCGAAAACAGTTGTTGGCATTGTATATGGAAGCTGCTGGATACTCATGCACACACACACACACACACACACGCACACACAGTGTGAAGGCTGAATGAGTACATCGAAATTGCATTTTGGGGCTACCACACACTCACACAGGCACACACACACCAGTTGACTCGAGTTCAGAGTTTTGTTTTCTACTGTCAATTTATTCAGCTGGGGGATTCCCTGCCCCCCCTTGCACGTTTTTTTTTTAATTTTGGTTGACATTTTTAAATGATTTTTATTGGTGTCTGTATGGGGTTTTGACAAAAAACGTTTTGAGAACCTCGTGGGGCTTGTGCTCCGCATACTAACCAAGTTAAAAACCTTGGCCCTGACTTGGATATGCACATGAACTGAGATGAAAAGGAGTCTTTGTTTCGGTTTAAAAATTAATGAGCCAACACAGATCTGCGTTAAATAATGTCTTTATATATTTAAATGAAATTATGCATGATGACAGACATTTAGCATGGAAGTGATATTAAGATTATGTCCATTTGGAGCGGTATAACTATTTACAAAGGAACACTTGTGAATAATATGATTACTAGTTATATACATACATACATATGATCAGAATAATTAATCTTCAATGAATTCAATTTCTATCTAAAAGACCGGATAGAAGTTGTCCTATCTCGTCCTGTCATTAATTAGGTCTTTACTTTGTAGCGATGACAAAGTTTTAAATAAAAAGCCAATTAAAGAAAGGCAGAAAGGCATTAAGGGGAATAACTAGGGGGAATCGAACTCTCCTCTCCTGTTTTGTCATCGAATTTTAAAATTCTTTACCTACATGATTGCTATAAATAAAATATGTGAACATATATACATATACTTGTAAGTATACATATGCGTGTGTGTGTGTGTATACATATTAAACTCATTTCAACTTCCGTCTGCCATTCGATATAATCTGAGCACACATTCCATCACATTCGTTTGCTGCTATAGTCTTTTAATTAACAGCATCAAATGACACAGACAGTCAGAGAGATAAGGAGAACTCTTCACTTTCTACACTTTCATAAATAGTTTTGGAATTTGTTGATTTATTGACTTCAATTTTTATACCTTGTAGATCTGAATAAATTAATGATAATCGACACATGTTACGAAGTAAAAATAGACAATGAAACAGTGAGGATTATTATTTATTTTTAAAAATTTAATCTCTTTTGATTCCATGATGTCCAAGGTGGGAATATTGCCAAATCGAGTCAATATTGTGGGACTTAAAAAAGGTTCGATGAACAGTAAGTTGGGCGTGCGTAGTGTATGGCAATATCGGTGCAATTTGGGAGACACTTTCGAGTTCTAATTTCTAAATTTGTGAGAGTTTTCTAAGATTAAGCGTTGAGAGGAATCTAAATTAACTTAAATCACGTTTCAGCTTCTATTTCCCTCATGATATCTGTTTTCATTGGCGAAATCGTCGGAAATACAGAACAAACAAGTTTGACGAAGTGAAAATCGTAGAAAGTTCAAGTACACTGAGTCAGAGATAAAAGAAAAACTTGAAACAATTGTCAGCCAAGTGGCAAAAATGCCAATTAATTATTTTCTTTAACAACAAAATGAGTAACTTTATTGCTACACTTTCATTTGTCTTAAAACAAATTAAACAAACAAACAACAACAAAGAGATAACCAAAAAAAATCAAGACGAAATGAGAAACACGTTAATAATGTACATTGTACATTATCCACTACCCACACAGATCTCACTTCCCATATCGGGCGGGGGAGGTGAGAAGAGCGAAGAGAAGGCACTATTAATAGGGAATTTTATTTGCCAATTCGTTCGGCGCATCTGGGTTTTTGGTCTCTATATATTGTTGATCAAGAAATCGCACAATACTTACACACAAACTTATGATCATTTGTGATTTTGAAATTCTTTATTGTATGCTTTGCTTTGCTTTGGTTATTGGCCTTTTTTCTCTCCCAACTTCTTTTGTTTGGGCCAGTTTTCTGTGTCAGTTGTCAATTTTTTTTATGAAATTTTTTATTTTGGGCTGTAATGACAAATATTTGCTGATTTAATTGTAATGGATAATTGCAGTGTCTTCATTTTTACTAAATGAAATACTTTTGATTAAAAACAATTTTTTGTTTTTTTTTTGTAATTTTAAATGAGGCGTAAATTTTAATTACGCTGAGCTCGCACTGCTCTTTGCCATGAAAAAAGTAAACTTAATGGTCCCTAAGAATTTGCAAACACTTTGTAAAAAGATATAAATTTTATATATATTTATATGTGTACTTATCGCTTTTCCTATTATTTTACGAGATAGATGCAGAAACTAAAGTCAGTATTCGTTAACTTTAAAAAAGAAGTAAACTTTGATTTACCCTGTAAAGGTAATTTATTTAGATGTAGAGGCTATCTCTCTCTTACTATTCGCAGGGCATATAAATTAAAGGGTGCCTTTCTTTTATGAACTCTTTCTAAGTGTAGAATTCTTTTCAGTGTGGTGATCCCCATTTAAGGTAAACTCCAGAAGTTTCTTTGACAGCCGACGCCAATCTTATCACCTTAAGAAAGTGTCAAATGAAAATTATCAAACGATTTTATAGGTATTGTTATTCTAGCCTTATAAAATTGCACTTAAGAATTGGAAACCAGAACAAAAAGATAAAGCATAACACGAAAAACATTGAACAATAACGGAAAGCCACGGACAAAAAACCATTTGAACCACGTCTACTACGTAAGCGACTTGATAATGAACGATAATGAATATATTACATATATGTGGATACATGCACACACACGGACACACAAATGGATAGATAGAGCAATCGGACAAGAAACCCATACACACACATAAGTAGCTATTCGAACAAAATCTACAAGTGGCATAGAGTTGGACATGATTAATGCTCCTCAAGTTAGGAGATAGAGCGGAAGTCAATGTACGTATGTATGTAGATACATACATGTAGATATGTATGTGTATATAGGTAGTCTGCCAAGCTAATGAACTTTACTTGGACAATTACCTGAGCAATAAGCCAAATAAATGCAGATTTGCAACTGTGTAAATAATGAGAGTATTGAAGGGGGAACTCCATATCAAAGGGACACGGGACATCCGAAAAACTACATATATATTACCGACAATGAGGCACAATTATATATATACATATGTATATATACATATACATCCATATATACACTTATAAAGTTAAAGCAAACATCCGCTTTAAGAAGCAGATGTTCCCGCCTGATTCCAGCTGCAAAGAATCTTTTTTAAGAACTCAATTCTGATAATTATTATTGTCGCTTTAGGGTATAAATATTAACAAGGCAGTTTATTTTTATCAAACAGTTTAATTTTATTCAAAAATTAGAGTGCCAAATCAATTAGTGCCAAGGAACTCATCGTACTTAATACGGGAAAGGCTACAGGCCAGATTTTTCCGTTGTATACTCCCTTTTGTTAGTCAAAATAAAGTAAGCATATGGTATCTCGCTCACTCCAACGGCAAACTCAGCCCTTACGGCCCAACTAATGGAAAACGTTTATTCATTCACATAACTTGGCTAGTTTTCGTCGATTAATGTTATTTACTGCAATTATTGTGTCAAATTTGATTGCGATAGCTAAGATAGTTTTTACAGATCCCATTCCAAAGTTTATACTCAAAAGTACATTGAGCGGTTGAAACAGCTTCCTTCTCTGTTTGGCTCAATTAAGCGGCCAAGATAAGCGAGATTTCAAATTTTATACAGAAGTAGCGAATTTAATTTTCGTGTCGAATGAAATAAATTCGATTAAAATTGAATAAATATTAAAATAAAATACTAAAATAATTGCTAAAAACACGAAGTTGTAAATAAGTATGATAATAACACTATTCATCTCATTCACCCCTAAGTTCTTTTGTAAGGCATTTCTCCCACTTTATGACTAAAATTTACTAAATAAACACTTCAATGATTCTTCTTTTTTGTTTCTTTAACTAATTTAATGTATGCCCAAACTAATAAAGAAAGAAAGAATTTATAATTGAAAAATGAATCTGAATTTGCCCAAACCCAAGTATGCAATAGATAGCTTATACATGTACAGTCGAGTCCCGATAATTCTAAATGGTAAGGCAGTGTACACAGAAATTCATATTATCGCCTTTTTCGATTTAGAGGGTTACAAGTTATCGGGACTCGACTGTACCTTATTATCGTATGGGTGCATGGTATACAAATTGATCGAAATCTGAAAGAGAAACAAAGAGAAATATGAATATTTGTAACTACTTTCAAAATACATAAGCGTATTGCCTAATAACAAGGCTGGACAGTTAAAACAAGAGACTAAACCCAAAATTTGTCTTGCTAATGACGGTGACTTAACGAACGATAAGCATTAAAAAACAATTTGAGTTTTGCACTCTGTTTTGCAACTCAAACCAGTAAGAAAATTTCGTATGTCCATATGTCGAAAACTAACCGATATTCCTGTGGATATAATGGTGTAGGATAGTCACTACTGATACTTCAGATGATAAATAGTAACATGTATAAAAAGAAAATAGTCCCCCATAGAAAACCAGAGGATGTCGATAAATATAATATATTTCCACTGCTTAAAGTTGCTGTTTCATACTGAACATTACTGACATTACATTAACATTATTTACTTAATTTCAGTAAAGAGCCTTTGCAATACTCGGTTAAAGTTACAAAACGAATTACATTGAAAGCCAAAAAAAAAACATATTTTTTTGCAAAGCAAATTGAAATAAAACTAATTGGGTCGACTCAAACCGGGATCCTGTGCACTCAATTTATTGGTGACTGTAAACGTTGCTTTCCATAGCCCCAAATGTTCAAAATGTAGCAAAATGAATGCACACATCTTGCCATTGTACGTAATAACTGACCCCTTCCATTCGCATTCAACGGAATGATCGTAAAGGCACTTTATATACACACAACACACACAGGCAATGCACTTGTATTGAAAACACTTTTCCACAATTACCCAATAATAATAATAACAACTAAAAAGTGTTGCAAAATGGGATCGTTTGATTGACATGGAATAACCAGTTATGTCATTTATGTGTCAAGAGAGGCGGCTCCAAATCTCGGCCGGCGAAGGCTAGTCTCGGTCTCTATCTTAATTTTAAAGCTGTGATTTACCTCGTAGCCACAGCTTGGATCAAGCAAATACACATGCATATATGTATGCACATGTTTGTCTATATACAAGTGCCTATGCGTGTGTGTGCGTGTCACCTCAATTATTCAATTCAATTTTAATTTGAACTGCCACAAAAACCTCGCTTTGTGTTTCGCCTCGTGTCGCAATTAGAATTTGTCGTGTTGCCATGTTCCGACGAACTCTAGATGGTAGGGTATCCGAACTAAGTGAAACCAATACAAAAATGGTTTTTTTTTCCTGTTGAACCCTATTTTAGTTTGTTGTATAATTCCGATTCTTTGTCTGTCTGACTGGCTAACTATCTACCATTTCCCTCAATGTTATTGAAATTAACACATGCCATATTTAAAAATACACCGCCATTTATTTGTTACCTAATCATAGTATTAGTAGTTAGTATTCGCATTGTTTATTTTATTATTCTTTTTATTTTTCATTTGCATATGTGTGTGTGTGTTTGTGTGTGTACACAATTGTGCTTTTCGTCATATTTTAATAGCTCTCAAAGTTAGACACTAAAATCAAGAGATGAATGATATGTATTTGTATACTCTACCACTTCTCAAGATCACTCGGTGTGAGTATTCGAAACGATTATTTAAATGATAAATGAAACTGAATTAAAGCACATCAAGTGGACAATTTCATTTAAATGTAAAAAAATTCGTTGTGATCATCTTCTATTCAAACTCAATCAAATTTTCCACATTGATCTTCAAATTGAACAAATATCTCATTTCTCGCGCACAACCTTCTCTAAGAGCAGAATATTGGCTTATATAATAATATTATTATTTCACTTCCTGTTCTCTGCTCTGCCAAATACGTAAAATACTGAAATAAAAAGTGATTCAATATGGGAGAACAATAAACGCAACAGACTGTGGGAGAGTACCGATTCCTCAGTTGTTATGCAAAAATCACTATAATAAATTTCAAATAAGCTAACTTTGGCGGTTTCAAATACCCTTTTCCATTCCCATCTTTAATTCCTTTAATAAACTTCCCAGAATAAGTTTTATTCCTTAAATACTGACTGTTTCCTTTGAAAAAAAAAACTTTCTCGATTATCTCAACTGTCGAACATATGCGCCTCACAGAAAACAGTTTTAGCCTTTTTCGGGATGTTAATCTATCGAAAAGCTCCTGTTTCTAACTGTGTGATTGCCAAAGTCAAGTGGGCTGAGACTAAATAGCTCTGTCTTTCTTTTGTATCTAATCGTCATTATTTGAATTGAATCAGGAATTTTTCACTTTTAAGGAATCTCATCTACGATGCTTCTTATCATCGGCTTTAAAACTCAAGTTTTCACTGACACAGACTAATTTTAAGGTTTAAGGTCAAGGGTATCCAATAAGTCAAAATATATTCTCATGAGAACTCGAGTGCGAAAGTAATTGAACGCAGCCAATGTAAATGACATCATCATCGTACCGAGAATGAAATATTTTTCAGATATATATGTATATGTATACATACATATCTGACTTTTTCACTAAGCTATATGATACAGCACTCCGCATAAGGCCAATATTTTAACAGGTGTGTGTGTGTGTGTGTGTGTACTTTTGTCAGCCAATAAAATTTAACAAATAAATTCTGAAGAATGCACCTAACAAATTTATAACAATTTTTGAATGATTTTGCAATATTCTCCAAATTATCGTTAAAAATATCTTAAAATGTGCGGGCTGTTATTTCAAATTTAAACCTTCTACAATGTCAAGGAATAGTATATGACAGGAAGACAGTCTATCAAGATTAACTTTTTGAGTAACATTCACATCGGTCAAGCAGATTTTTTAAAGAAAACAAAACCACTAACCAGTAGCCGTTAATTGTCTAGACTTATAGTAGCAAAAGGCATACCCACGCAATTGGCGTAAAATAAACAGATTACTATATTTCCATCGGATTTGAAATTCATATTTTTCTAGCCTTTGGAAATTATTTAAACTACATACTGATATGTATAATATTTCAAAGTTCAGCTAATGAAACTGAAAACAGAAAATTATTTAAGCGAAAAGCTTTTACATGTTTTGGGCAATCAGCCGTAATTAAAAATAATGGAAAAACTGAAAACAAAGTTAAAAACGAAATTGAAATGTGGCATCAGCACGCGAATTGTTTTCCACGGTGCGTGCATTTTTTAAACTTTAAGTATTGTTTCTTTTGTTGTTTTTAGTACAAAACTCAGCGAACCATTAATTATTTAAAAAGTGAGTTTGCCATAAATATCTGTAAGCACCAGAGCACTCTTCATAGTCGGGGTCAAGTGCATTGTCCAGAATTTATAACAGCAACAAAATCGATAAAACGATTATGATTTGTCTGATTTACCATATATTATGGCTTCAGTCTCCTCTTGGTGTGCAAACAAACACAAACATAATATAATAAAGAATATTTTTATGCAGGTTATCAGAATAAATAAATGTCCGAATTCCTAGCGCCTAGAGGGCGTGAAATAAAAGTTATGTTTACAGAAAGAGATGCCTAAATAATGTTAAGTATTTCATATTATCATCGAAGTCACTTCTTCAACACTTCTACCAAGTGTTTCAAAAGAAGTGGTTTCGAGAAGTATCAGTGGCTCATCGGGATCGGACTTTTATTTAATCGGTGATCAAGTACAATTAATGAATTTGTATTACTGATCACAAATAAATACATTCAGCAGCGAGAAATATTTACCTCCAAGAATAATTTATGAAATTTAAATATACACTGATTTTAATTTTCCCCTCTTTTTCCATTTCAGGTAAGCCTTCTAAGTTAATGTGAGCAGTAAGTGCAAATTAAAATGTATTTCATTGTACGAGAGAAGTTGCTTTTTTTTATCGCATGCAAGGTCATTCAATGTCATGTTTGGTTCGTTTGCAATTTTCCTGTTGTGTGGAAAAGCGAAAACTTTGTTTTTATCTAATTTCACCATTAGGCCTTAAAGTAATTGATTTTCAAGTGGCTTGTGCCAGGAGTCATAAACGAAGTTTTTAGATTATGATAACCTTCGCGTCATACTGCGACCACATTTTGATAAGAACGACGACAAATGTCCCATTAATTGCACATACTGTGGGTCTCCACTGACTCATAGAACATACACGACGATAGTTAGTCATACACATGCATCTTTATATAGAAATCTAACATATGTGGACGAGATTCCATAATCTGAAATGTCAGCTGCGAATCCCTTCACATATTCGCATATGGTAAACTATGAGTAACGTGTGGATTCCGCCCATATACATAGTTGCTACTTGACAATAAATTCTTTTAGCTAAGGCAAATATTTCACTTTCACATCAGAATGTTGTAAGTACATAAAAAGGAGGAATATGTGGATTCTAGGCACCTTTCATGTCTTCCGGCAAATGCTTATTTATTTAAACACAAATGCGATATATTCATGATATGCGGAAATTCAGTTTGGCCCACTCGTCGTATGCAAAATGTGGGCGGAATGAAATATGTAAAAAAAAGTGAAACCAGCTCATTAAGGAGAATTTCTTAATAGAGAGCAAGTAAATAATTAGCGCTTTTCCAAACAACAGGCAATGAATTAACAATTGTCAAAAAACAATAGCAATTGGCCCCATAATTAACAATTGGCCTACAGACCGTGAAGGTTTTTCTACCTTGCACTAAAATGGTGAAATGGTATATTAAAGTCGTCAAAATGTATGTGACAGGCAGACCAAGGCTTAAAATAACAAAGTTGTGCGTATAACTGATTTTCACTTTGCGGGCCATAAGGAAAAGTTGGATCGAGCGAGATTGCAACATTTTTTTTTCATTATCATGAGCTGGATAAGATGAATTTTTTTAAGATCATATAAGGAACAGCCAAAAGAACAGTTCTTAAAATAAATATTGATTTAGTTGGATATTTAGGGTTAGCTATAACCGATATGAATTCCTCAAAAGTCTAGCCTAAAAATAAATATGAAATAAAACAAATTTCAAGTACTTTACATGTTTTACGTGCCGCATTTTCGGCAAAGTAAGCTATAAACCATAGCTCGCAAATAACTGTTAACCGTTTCACACTGTCGCGAAATAAGTGTTCTTCACTGAGACTTTGAGCAAAAGGTCTGAGAGCAACCGATTGGATTGTTCGTAAATAAATTTTGCTCGCGCTCAGTCGAAGAGCACTTTTTTCTGTTCTCTTTTGCTCTGCTCATTCCGAGACCGTTTGCTTCTGAACGACGATTCAAAAAGTCTTTTGCGCATGTATGTGTGTATGTCAAGTTTCGTGGGTTTTATGCGTCAATTTGCTTTGTGAGTTTCGATTGAGCACAGTGATTTTAACAAAATGGGACGTGAAACTAATAAAAAAGTGCATCAATTTTTTCAATTTGATGCAGTAAGCAAAAAATCAGTGTGTAAAATATGCGACGTGAAATTAGCTGGCATTCATACTACAAATTTGAAACGCCACTTGACAACTAAAGTGAAATTTAATGTTGCAATTTTACACAACGTACCACTGTGCATCGAAAAGAAGACAAATACAGTGAAACCTCGATATAACGAATCTGAGGGGGATCGCAAAATTATTCGTTATATCTATTGATTCGCTATAGGTACTGAAATGTAAAACCTTAGTCCTTTCAAGGGACTTAACAAAAAATTCGTTATATTGGGTTTTTCGTTATAACGAAGTTCGTTATATCGAGGTTTCACTGTAGTTGAAAAGACCGTTTGCGTTGAGTTTTTCAGTCAATCGGTCTTTTGGTGAGCCTCACTGTGTGAGCGTGAATCGTTTCACTCTTTACGCGCTGTTCACTCAAAGACCGATAAGCAAATTGCTCAACTGTTAGCGCTCAACCGAAAACCGAATCGAAAACAACCAAAGGGTCTTGCTCAGAGCGAGAGCGAGAAAGTATGATTTTTTTCGGTTGTTCTCGCGAACAGAGCGTAAGGAAAAAAACGGTTAACAGTTATTTGCAAGCTATGCTATAAACACATTAATTATATATCTAGTTTCGTGGTAAAAACAAGAAACCTGGAACAGGTCTCCATTTGCCGCCTGCTAACAACTTATCATATAAATTATTAATTAGTCTAGGTTGAGTCACGTAACCGATATCTTGCTGTTATTATCGTGTACCTATTATTACTTATATTAGCAAATAAATAAATAGAAACTGATTAGTACATATTAGATAAACATTCATTCTGATGCCCTGTCAAGATTAAAATATGCCCTTGGTAAGGGAGTACTCCAGTGGCTCCGTTCATTGACTCATGTCACTTCAATCGGCACGATCGTAACTTAACTAATCACAATACTCACTTCCATTCGACTTCCCCACTTCTAGTCATATATGTATGTAACTAAAAAAGTTGAACAATAACTTGTTGGCTTTGCCACTTTTACACATTTTAGGTTACATGGTTACAAGTTTAAGTCGAATTTTTCAAATCCCAAGGAAAAGAACATTATCCTCTATAGTCCTTTCTCAAGTTAAGAACTTCGCTATGTAACTAGTTTAATATATATATGTATATGTATGTATGAAGTAGAAAAGTCCACAAGCTGCACAGGAGGAAATCGTCAAATTAAACTGCAGACGTGCCGCGGCGTTATTCAACGGTAATTTAAAAGAAAATCTGAAAGAAAAAACGCTCAGAAAAAGCAATTTCATTTGCATTCCCAGTCACGTACATGGGCGACACTAGCGAGACAAATAGCAAAAACAAATAAAACAAAATTGTATGAAAAATAAAAGTAATAATTATTTATGTAAGTCGTCTACGGCCGACCTAGAGCATTTCGGGTTTCGAAATTAATTTGTTGCTTCTATGCAAAGCGTTGACCAGACCTCCAGAAGCTCAGTTCAGCTGAACTCAACTAAACTGAAATCAGTCTCGTCCGGGCGGATGTTAATGCAAATTGAGTTGGGTTTGGGATTTTGAGCGACCTTTCAAAATTAAACGGAAACAGAATAAGCGATTTAAATTGAAAGTGTAATAATTTAGTTTTTTCTCTCGCTACATCGACACAGTTTTTGCTGTTTATTGATCGAATTTTCAGTTAGGCCCATGTTGTGGGATGTCATTATCTTTATATAGTATAGAAAGATAATAAAAATGCAGTTTGCTGGTCACGCAATGTGCATTCTTAATATAGAAATTGCTCGAATCATTTTTAGATGAGAGTAAGTTCCAGTTAATCCGCCTTAGTGTATTCAGCGCAATTAACTCGAAAACGACATCAAAGGTCATTGATAATTGCAGTGCACACCTTCGATTCAGAACACCCTTTTAGGCCCTTTATTAAAATTGTTTCTATTTGCCTATATAGTAGGTACATATGTATGTAAGTACTTTTCCAATCTTTTAAATATAGATTTCTATACGAGCAAAGATTTTTAATGTGTGAGCACACAAGAACAAGAACAAAAAATAGATTGGTGCAATGGACTTAATTAGTGGACAATGAACAGGATTTGCCTGATGCCAGCGGTTTCACTCACGCACGGGATACTGAGTGACACGAGAAAGAGAAAGAGAGATAATTTACTGATAACAATATAAAAAGTTTGTTTACATTGACACAACTAAACAGATTATATGAAATGAAAAAATCACGAGCTTTGGCCCGGATGAGTTTACTTTCATTGGGTGACGTTTTTCCCCTTTGCCCCCCTAGCTTTCTCCCTTCGATTGAAACCATGTTATGATAAGGCGCTGCTGCCCTACCCACCGAGTAAAGCAGTTGATAAGTATATACATACATATATACCTATAAAAATATGTAAAAAACAGATTAAGCAGAGCCGCCGAATATACTCACAGGGCCGGACTTACCAATACCGTTTGTGCTATTAATGTAAACTATTATTTGTAATTCAGAAAGAATCAAATAAAAAAGTATACCTAATTAAATGTCTACTTCCTGAAATTCGACGGACTTCAAGAATCTACTGACCCGGACATTTGCCCTAATATCCCTAATGTAAATCTAAGGCTAGTCTCCGAGTGCTACATTTAAATTTGTAAGGTTATCAGTGAGCCACGAAGACGGAACTAGTCAATCTTGATAGAGTTCAAACGAATAATATGCCAATATGTGTTTGAGTTACACGTACATACCTACGTATGTTTATATACATACATAGATATGCAAAAGTATCTAAATTTCACAGAAAATTAGAAAAAATGAACATTAAATTGCATAAGGTGTCAAAAGCCACAGAAGTTGAAAAAAAACTCAAGAGTTTCTTTTATATATAGTATTTACTACCATTTCTTTTATTATTGCTCATACGCAATGTGAGCTGACGCAATAAACGCCAACAAGCCACCAACCCCCTATTGAGATACACATACATATACATAGATATATGTATGTGTACACTGTCCATACATGGGAAAAAATATATAGAAGGGCTTCCGTTGACCCTGGTCCCCTGGTCAATAAGCTAGCAAACGGCGAGTAAATATAGTAAAAAGAGCAAATACAACAATATATGTATGTTCATAAATGCGTTATTAATGTGAGGCGAAACGCGGGTGAAACTCATGTAAAATACTTTAATGCTTTAGGAGAAAGGAGAAAGGACTACATAGTAAACAGCAAATATTGGCAAGTGGAGGAAATGTTTAAAATATGTTTAGTAGATTTTGAAAAGACAAATTATAAGGAGCCAAGGGAATAACAATTATTTTACCACAAGATCATACGTTGTAGTCGTATGTATATGTACAATGTCTCAGTTTGAATGTTAGTAGTAGCCTAAATGTAAAATTTCAGCAATGCGGACAATGCGATTAAGTGTAATGAAAAGGAGTTATATAGAGGAGTTCCCATCTCCATTTGGATCTTTGTTGAATTAGTTAGTGTGGTCTGACTTTGTTGTGCTTTAGCAAATTTATTTTGTTACTCTTCCCTTTGGAGGAAATCGTTCAGTTAGTTTGGTTACTTCAAAGTGAACCCGAGGGGGTTGTCTTGGCTGCAGCTGCTTTACCGAGTTATATTTATCGCAATTCCTAAATTCAAACCTTATAATTTATCCTTCAAAAGGCCACTCTCCCAATCCGGAAAGAGTCTTATTCACATATGTTTGAGGAATTTCTCGCTTAAATACTCATATATGTATGTGTTATTTGGATAGTTTAGTAAATAAATAGTTTTGAAATTTCTATAAATTATAAAAAAGAAAACAAAAAAAACTTTGAATTCAGTCTATAACAGATAACGACGCTTATAATGTGCCATTTAAAGTAATATTCAAATATTTAATATTTAGTTCGAATCTGCTTGCATGGAAATGGATTTTTTTTTTAATTTAACAAAATGGCCTGAATTTTAAATTTAGACTTTGCTGAGTTAGGGCAATACTTGTGCAAATTTTGAAAAGTCACAGATTGGAATTTAGGTTTTCCCGTAGTGAAAAATCGGTAATTCCCAGTTCATTGTATTGTTTCGATGATGTAGGTTTTGGTTTGCACATTTCATTTGTGCTTAATTTGCAAAAACATTAATTTTAATTTTAGCGCTAAGTATTGCCAGCAAATGATCTTGGCCACACACAGATGACGTTGGCTGCTCATTCGGGCCACGTCATAAACTGTTTAGCAATTCGCAAAACGCAATTTCATGAATTTCTGTATGTGTTTACCTAAATCGCAATGATGATGACGTTTTCAGCCGTCCCCGTCGCGGCTCCGCCACGTCCCCGCCCCGTCCCCGTCTCCTATCCTCAGGCGCGCCTCAATGCTGTTTATCTGAACTGTCTGTCAGCTCAATGTATGTATATTTATACGTATGTACATATCTATCTGATAAGTCCGAGTGCACATCAATAAACATTCGTTTGATTTGTCGGAATTCGCGCATAAAGAACAACATTGCCGCGATAAAAATAAATTATTATTATCGGTTTTATTTCTATTTGCATTGTTCTAGTGGGTGATAAGTTGAAATTGTTGTTCCCATGAGGCGGCAACAGAAATAGGGACACATATTCCCCGTATTACTTTTTTTTTTTGATAAGTGAGTGTTAGTCGAGCTTTGGCCTTCTTGGTGACAACACATAAAATACACAATTTTTATTAATAAATCAGTGTAGAAATGTGTAAAGAATAATTGGTTTTGGATACGATTAATAAGCCTCATAGACGAATCATTAAAATTAGCACACAGTTTCCTTTCATTTCCAATATGCTGAATGAGGCGTTGCTAGTGTTAGTCAACTCCTTATATATCATAATAATAATTTTTGTCGGAAGTGTGAAGCATTGTCATAAGGTTGTTGTCAATATGTTACATTATGCATTGCCAAGTTATTTTTTGGTCCTATACCTTAGTGTTTCCGCTTTTTACTGCAGACCCTTGGGCGTTTTAAATGTAGATACATGTAGATTAAATATATCAACGTCTTAAGAGGTCTGGATATATTTATCTGTATGAACCTTTAGATCTCGGGAAGTATTAGAGCTACAGCTATAAAATTTGGTATGTAATTTTTTATAGTGACCGCTGATTAAGTTCCGCCTGTCGTTCAAAAAACCATTTGTCCAAAAAACAGTCTGAAAGAAATCAAGTTATAAGCAGCGATTTTGTCACATACATTAGGCGACTTTAATATACTATGCAATACCATGGGTGCATGGTATAACAAGTATGTCATACTGTTCAACTGTTGAAAATATACTGAAAATACTTTGCAAATACTTTGAAATTTAGAAAATATTTTATGAAATCGCGAGATTTGAAGCTTCAAGTTCAAATTTATAACCGCCGGTCATAAATTTGTGTCTTCAATGACGTCACTAACACATTACCTCGCGCTGTATTTTGGGCATATTGCAGGCTAACTACGCAGCCCGTCTTCTTTTGTGGCCCAATGCGGGTAGGTTGACACAATTACCCGCACTTTCGAAAAAGCTTGGTTCAATGTTACTCTGGAGACAAAACCTCATTAACACTCTTCTGTGTAGAAGCAGGAACAGGTTGGATGTTGGAGAAATTAACTTTACACGCTTAACGACAAGAACTGACGAGTGCGTAATGAGTGCAGGTATTTTATCGTTGTCGTCCTAATGAACGACCCTAGCACTCAATGGTGACAACGTAATATAATAAAAAGAATCCTCCTGTCGAGGATACGGTTCTCGAGGGCACTAGAGTTATGTATTAAAAGCCTGGAGGAAGTCGAACTGGGATGACGTTCTGAATCAGGTCAAAGGTACGCCATAGAAAGGTCACAAGCATGTAAAATCTCTAAAAAGTTAAGCAAATAACAAATAACGATAGATTGTTCAACCGCGCCCTCCAAAGTCGGAAAGTCATTTTCATTAAAGCTTCGACTGTCAAGGTCAATGTCTCAACTTGCCTCGTATCTCGCATCTCTTTTGTGTGTGTCTTGAGGTACTTCATGTCCCAGGCAAAACGAAGAAATCACTCAAGCAGTCGTCCGTATTTCAATCAAGACACGTGTTGGTGGCTGGCCTTTCGTTTGAACTTTGCCAAGTCGTTGTTGTTGCTACTCAATATGCTGAGACTGAGGCACTGCAGGGTTAAGCTGTCGAAGAAATGTGAGAGTCATCGTTTATTGCATTGGTCTCACAGTGGACCCTAGCGAAAGCACGAGACATCTTAATGTGGCCCATTCCCATACCCTTTTCTGGGACTTAATAGTGATAATAAAAGCAATGTCTCACTTATCGCCAACTCGAAATTCCATTCAGCTTTGAATTCATCTATTATCAATGCCCTAAGCATTTGTATACCCTTCAGTTTCTATGAAAAATACAAACATTGCGACAAATTTATAATACCTTTGAGAAGGGTAGAGAGAGCCGAGAGGGAGACGAAAATGGAAATTCATTGCGACATGTGTGCAACAGCTGCAGCGCTTTTAAAATAACGGAAATATACTTAACTCATATGTGTACACATAAATGGATAAGCCGGCTGGGCGGGTGAGGGAAGAAGAAGGGAGGAAAAGAGCTTAGCTAAGCACTTGTTGCCGGGAGGTGGAATCTTTGGGATCCTCTTGGTATGGGAATGACATTCTTAACTCGTATGGCTTTTCCTGTCGTTGTGTCTTGGGATTCCGCCTTCAACAATGTACTCGCAGTAATGTTGTATCGGTATAACCGATATTCGTACCGGTATTTAACCTGCTAAGATTACTCTTTTGAACAAATATTTCGAAGATTTACTTCTAGAATGCATTGTGGCCTGAAATAGGCTCAAGAATAATGAAATAAGTAAGTCGTCTCGCCGACTTCGATATACCATGTACCAAGTGATCTGTTTAAAATCTATAAGTCTAAATTAAGGTATATCAAGTTATTTTTACATGCAAAGTGTCTATAAGGGTTAAGAACTAAACCTCGTTTAGTTTTGGCGTTTAAATGGGATATAACCGAGTGAAATAAAAAAAAATAACCAGAGGGCCGGGGCTAACTTCGACCGCGTCAAAGTTTGTATGCCCTTGCAATTTTTTTGGTAACTCTTTCCTTACCTATAGCCATCAAAGTGGAAAAACGTTTAAGCTAAAAAGGCTAATGTTTCCGAAAAAACGGCCTACATAGGAAATAACGAAGATATTGATCAAAGTCACTGTTTTCCACCGATTGTTCCTATGGGAGCTATATGATATAGTTACCCGATCCTTATCAAATTTGGCACAGTTGTTAACAGATATATTAAACTAACAAATGTTTAATTTGAAAGCAATCGCGGCAAAAGTAACGAAGTTATTGATAAAAGTCACTGTTTTCGAAAGATCGTTCCTATGGGAGCTATATGATATAGTCACCCGATCTTGATCAAATTTGGCGTAGTCGTTTCTATAGCTATAGCACGACAATAGCTCAGAAAATAACGAAGTTATTAAGAAAAGTCACTGTTCGCGACTTTGCCATTTGTATGGGAGCTATATGATATAGTGTTCCGATCCGGCTGAATCCGAGATATACAACGCCTGCAGTATATACAAGCCTACATGCAAAATTTCAGCTCTGTAGCTTTAACGGTCTAGGAGGAGTTTGCGTTGATCCAGACGGACGGACGGACGGACGGACGGACGGACATGGCTATTTGAACTCGTCTCGTCATGCTGATCAAGAATATATATACTTTATATGGTCGGAGATGCTTCCTTCTATGCGTTGCACACTTTTGACCAAAATTAATATACCCGTTTTGCAAGGGTATAATAATCAAGATCCAAGATTAAACAATCAAAATTTCGAAGAAATCGTCGTGTGGCTCATGGAGAAGTGAAATCCCAGTGCTATTGCTGCATCCCTGAACTCCCCTTGTGATGCATTTTTACAGTTTGTTTACAGCACTTGTCATCAGATGGCGCCGGCTGTTGTTGTCATTGTTACCGTTGCCTTCGCCATTTGATTGCCAAGTTTTCGCGTTGCCACAAAGTGTCTTCATCAGAGGGGGCCAAGCAAATGGGTGAGGAGGAGAGGGAAATGTGCACACCCAAGTTGAATTAAGCAATATTATATGTTATTTTTATATTAATACCCTTGCGGAGGGCTCATCAGTTCGAAATCAATTTCATGCTCTCAGTATTAAAGCTATTGGTATGAGACTTTGGCAATTGAAACAATAGACAGGTTAAGTTTTTAGATTGGGCAGATCGGACTGCTATATTTTAAAGTATCTTAACTGTATTTGGTACTTAGATATACATTTCTATTATATTCTGAAATAAACAGATACTGCGACGGGAAAACAGGCACAAACGCTCAAAGCTATTTACTGATACGTGCATACGTATAGCACTATATTACGAATCAAAGGGCATACAAGGAAGAGCCTAAATAAGTAGAAAGAGACAACTAATCGTTTTTTATCTTTATGCAATTCTGTAGTATAATAACATAGCAAGAAATAAAGATCGACAACTGCAAGGGTATAAAATCTTTGGCATAGCCAACAATTTATTTGCTACGTCATTGTTGATAAATGAAGGAGGAATTGTTTTCAGTTGTTTATTGTTTATTTAATGTTTAAAATAAAGGTAAATGCGACAATTTTCGACTCGCAAACTGCAAGTGAGAAGGAAATGCCGAACTCTTAGCCATGCTGAGTCTCTACTCAGCGAGAGAGAGAGAGAGTAACGGCAGTCCTAGTAGAATCGAAGGAATAAAGTTCTCAAACCGACATTCATTAAATAGTCATCATTACAAAAGGTTAAAGAAAAACTTCTGCTCTACGAATTTTTATGGGCGAGAGGGTAATTGTGATGCGGTCGACCAGAAAACACGCTTATGCAATAGAAAAACTTAGAGTCCCCTTTACAAGGGTAAAACAAGTTCGGCAGTAGTTGTTATTACCATTTCGCCTCTAGACAGTTGTTTAACTTTAAACATGCGGTGTGTTTTGTTTTTGGGTGCGGTTACGAGGGTAGAAACTACCCTGAACAAACTAGAAAGAAAAACAACCAAGGCGAAAACGAAAAGTCAAGTGCGTTTACTGGATTTAACAGGTCCGCGATTTCTCCTACGGGTGTAACTGGGTTAATGGATTGCTATTCTGATTACTTTGACTACCGAATTCGGTTGAAAAGGGGCATGGCTATTATGGCATAAGGGGAAAACCAATTCACTTGGCAGATAATTGTGCTCGATGTTCTTGACATATTCAAGTGATTCAAACTAAGGTAGTATGTATAATAGACAAAGCCATCGTAACTTTAACAAATGAAAAATATATCCAAGTTCATTTAGTCATTTTCCATTTTTGTTTTTGGCGCGCAGAAATGGAACAGAAAGACTGCATGACAACAGAGTTTTTCCAGGCGTTAGTCACTTGGCTATATCAGACAATCTTTTCACCGCTGAACGTAATTACTTAAAGCCAAAACACTGGCCAACAAATTAGTAGTTTCAAAACAAGTAAATTAATTTTTACTTGCGTGTAAATTGACTAGAAGCTTTCTAAGATTTTGCCAGTTCCACCCACCCACCGAGACACCCTACGAGGATCGCCTCAATTAATAGGTTGTGAGTATGTACTTATCAGCCAGTTTAAACAGAATACTCCAGATAATGGAGGTTTATGTTAAATTTGTGCTGCGTTAGTCATACTTTGCCATTTTGGTTGCTGCTATTTTGTTTGCCATCAGTAGGAAAAAAAAAAGAAAAACAGACCACACACAATCTCAATTTTTGTTGTTTTTCTTCTTTGTTTGTATTTGTCTTTTTGTTTGTTTTCCGTTCATCTCAACTTTGCGAATAATTTTTCATTCTTTCTTTTATTATTTTTTTTTTTTTAGATTGATGACTAATATTATTAGTTTGGGTTTTTTCAGTTTACGTCGGTTTTTTCTCGGAAAATTTATGTATAGTATACTAAAAGAAATTTATCAATTCAACATATGTTCATATATCATTTGAGTTTCATTTGACAATCGTCAAAAAGGGAAATTGTGCAAATGGTTAAATGTTTAATGAAATTAACTAACCTATTCAATGTTAATATCTAAGCCGGTTTCTCTTTCCTTCTTTGGCTTTGACTCATTGATTGGTTTCTGATTCTGACAATTTACTCTCTATTACGGAGTTTCTACTCAAAATACACAAAGAATAAAAAACACAAAAACAACTACAATATTGTACACAAAAAAAAAAAAAACAAAGAAAAACTACAACAAAATATACATACAACGAAAATAAACGTATATTTTATTTGAAGCTTACACTTTTCATTTTGTTCCGAATCTAATTTCATTGTTTTCGTTTCGTTCTGGTTGACAGTTTAAGGCGTGGCACCACCGCCAACCCACAAAGATGGCACTAAAATAACAGCAGACGACGTCCAAAATTAAATAAAAACAACACAAAAAGGAAAACTAAAGCAAAGGTTACTCTACATAAAAGGAGAAAAAGTAAAAGTAAAAGTTTTTAACAAAAACGTCGAAGCAGACAGACATCGAGTGGTCGCCCCGAGTCGCTTATAGGATATTGCAGACCAATTTCACCTTCCCCGTTAGTGGCAGCGGAAAATAGCCACGGATTGTTAGACAGAATTTTATGACACTTCTTGGGCCTAGCGCCCCTGGCATGGCCTTTATGATGAAAAAGAAGAAGTACAAGTTCAACGTGGAAGTGCAGCTGCAGGATTTGGTCGAAGTGGCCCTGGTTAATGAGGTCCTTTTCGCCAAAATACGTCTACTGGATGGGGGTTCCTTTCAGGAGTACAGCAGTCGGTAGGTTTTTTGTCCGTTTATCGTACGTCCTTGTCCAATGCAACTCTTTAACTCCTTCCATGCCATTTTAGGGAAGAGGTGCGCAACCATCGGGTTGAATGGAATCGCAGCTTCGAGTTCCCCTGCAAAATGAGTGCAAATGCTTCGACTGGCGTCCTTGATCCCTGTCATTTGCGCATATCCATACGCAAAGAGATGAAGGGCGGACGCAGCTATTACAAACTAGGTTTTATTGATCTAAATCTTGCCGAATTCGCCGGCGCTGGCCTCACCTCACGTCGCTTTCTACTCGAGGGCTACGATTCGCGCCATCGCCTGGACAATTCCATGCTGAGAGTAAGCATTAAAATGCACATGCTGAGCGGTGATATACTCTTCAAGGCGTAAGTACCACAAAACAGATAACAAGTCAGTCCTGCAACCTTATGGCATCCCTTCTTCTCCGTTACAGTCCCACACCCAACTTGAAGAGCAAACAGAACAAACCATCCACAGACGATTTGGCCAATGCCGCCACTGGAGTTGGTCTACAGACGCCAACGGCAACGGCAATGCCCAGCATAGGTAGCGGCAGTGGAGGTACAGCCATCCCCCTGGGCGGAAGTGGAGCCACATTGGGTGGCGTATCCAGTTTACAATCGGTGCCTGGCACAAGACCAGTATCTGCCGTAAGGGAAGAGGGTATGTCAATTGACTTTTTTGAGGGAAATACATTGTAATCTCAATGCGTCGTCTGCCTTGTCCACAGAACTGGATGCACAGGCTCTGATTTCGGCGATTGTGACAGATTCTGGCCTCTCGGAGTCTTCAGAGTCGGCAGTCACCCTGACTACGGATAATCTACAGCAGCATGCCGCCTCTTCCTATTCGAATGCTACAACGCCACTGTCCCAGGCACAAGCCCCACCGGGATTGGGCATCATTGGTAGCAATAATTATGGTACCACGGGAATGACAGTTGGTGGCAGTGGCAGTGGCGGTGGCGGTGGGGGCAGCAGCAATATTAACACAGCCACCTTAATGGAAATGGGTCATTCCAGGAATTCCAGTAATACTAGTCAAGTGAGTGGTTCACTAGAACTAAATGAATGCAATAATCTTCAATTGTTCTATTCATACAGATGTCAAAGGGTTCGGGTTACAGTAGTTTTTCGCACAGTCAACATTCGAGGCAAAGTTCCGAGGGGGACTCGGGGCATGCTAGGTAAGTGTCACACCTTTTGCAGCTTTATAGCTTTTAGATTCATTCTGTAAAAAAAATCGACTAGGCCTATCTAATTATTTCTACTTTTTTTTTGTTTTTGCCAACAATTCGAATATGCGAAGTATCAAATATTTCACTCTTTTGTTGATTATATATACATATATGCTCTAATTAAATAATATGCGCTATATATGCTAAAGTTCCTAAATATCTTATAAATCTGAAAACGTATCTAAACAAAATGTTTCCTAACAAAAAAGAAAAAAAAAAAATCATAAACAATGAACACAAACATCCACTCAAATCTAACCAAACAAAGAAGCTCGCTCAATGTTTACTAAAATCTAGTATATTATTTACTTTCCTACATAACAACACGATTACTCGATTTCTTTCACCAACACACAAACAGACACACACAAAACACTCACACAATCACGAAAAAAACCTTTTCATTTACTTGAATATCGATATTTGATTAGTTTTAGTTTTATAATTTATATAAATTACATTCTTCTGTTGATCTTATGATAAATAAGTTAATTTTAGTTATACTCTGAGATATTTACCTTCTCAGGCGGCGTTCAAACTGTTGAAGTTGAGATCCATTCTGTGGCCAGCAAGGTCCTTTGTATCAATGGCTCAATGCTTTTTGTAGATTTTTAAACCCTTTTTTTGAAATATTTTATTTTAATTATTAAGTATCTTAACTTCATAGAAAGGGAAATTGCCCGAGCTTTTTTAGATTTATTCCCGTGTTTCATCTAAAAACTGTCTAGTTGCACTTGCCATAAAATGCATCTGACTTACATATTCAAAACATGCATTTCATTATGTTATGCAAATGTAGTTTTCGAACAACACCAACAACGGGGCGAAGGGATGCTGCAAAAAGAGGCAACCAAATTTTCATTGCAAAGTTTAAGGTCAAATGATGACAAACGGACGGATATACACTACTGTCAGCTAACTCACGTACATTTACATGTACACATTCGGACACGTTTCCGTGCAGTTGTTGTTTTGTGGCAGACCCGCTGGCCAACTGGCTGGCTGGCTCCGGTTTCCCTACCGCTGCCCTTGCAATGTCGGATGTGGAATGTGGGGTGTGGGATGTGGGGTGGGCAGCGTTTTGGCTTGTTGGCTGCAGTTCAAAATCTCGTGCCGTCTGTGTGATGAGTTATGGGAGGACCAATTCAGTAGGACGGATGGAGCGGGGTGTGAGCTGTGAATGCACAATATGAAAATTGTTGAGGCAAAGCAATGTTTTTGACGCTGATGACTTCATCAACTGGTTGGCTGGCGTCATGTGGGGTTGCTAAGTTTTTTTTTGCCTTCTTTCTTTGTTGAGGTCAATCTATATGGTGCCTTTTGACCTTTAACTCATTCACTTCATTCAGGAGAGTTGGGATTCTAAACTTAACCTTAAAATTGTATGTACTACTAATGTTTATTATACGTTTATTTATTAACTTTTGCATTTGGTTTAGAGGTTACTTTAAGACATTGAACATTTGACATTGGGATTATTTTCCGGCGTTATGGTAGTTTTTTTAATTTAATTATATTTGTTTTAAATATGGTTTGTCTAATTTAACACTATTCTGTTTAACTTTCTTTCTAACAATTTTATTTGTATATAACATCGGGTAAACGGCCAACTAACATAACCTTCGAATTATTTCAAACGAACGTTGACGAAATCAAAAACACCACAAACTATAGTCGATTTAGAAAATCCGTTTCTCTACTTAATAGACTCAATCAGAGAGCAATTAATGCCATGAAATTGAGCATACCAAGTATGCGTCATCGTCAGCAGCAGCAGCAGGAGCAAGAGCACGAGCATGACAAGGACCCACCTCTCATAATGGGCACAGCCAGCAGCCATCACCACCACCAACATCATACGCAAACAAATCTGAGTCTGACCACTACCATTGAGTATGTGAGCGAAGAGATGCTCTATCAGACTCCAAATGCCACAATGAGTGTTGGCAGCGAGCAGGTGAATTTCGAGGACTTCCGCACACCGCTGGCAGAGATGCCTATGCCACAATTGCTAGCCCATCCCCAATCTGGTGGATTGACGCCCTGCTCGACATATCGCAGTGCCGGATCCCCATCGCATGCCGCGTCACAGTATTACGATAGTGGAGAGACAAGTGAAGCCGATGAGTACCTGAACGAGGACTCGGCTGACAACGATTCAGGACTCGAAGAAAACTATCACACGCCCCGGGTGGCCAAAATAAAATCCATGGAGAATCTGTCCATATTGGAGATGGAATTTCACAAGGCATCCATGGAACTAGATCGCAATTCGCCACGTCGCCTCAAACAATTGGCGGAACACGCTCAAATACCCAAAATGAAATCCCTTAACAATCTCTGCTTCGACGACTATTCCGAGCAGGCAGTGCGCGAGGAGTTTCAGCGCATACGCGAGCAATCCCTGGAGGAACGTTTGCGTTTCCAGCAGCATCACCATTTGAGCTACGGCCTACGCAAAAATTCGACGGCATCAAATGGCTCCTCTGGTAAATTATTTGTGAAGCACCAGCAGAGTCACCAAAGTCATCATCACCACCATCAGGGAAAGGTGGGCAATGCCAAGTTCATAGGACAAGATGGGAATGACAGTCCACAGACGACGACGACGACACCACACTATCCCATTCAAAAGATGCGTTCCATGGGCACGATCCCCGATGTGGTTAGCGAACGAATCGAAGCCGATCCGTTCCTCACGCCCACAAGCGAAAGGAGACCCAGCTTTCCCCGACTGATACAGTCGGCGGAGAAACCCGCTCTGGGATCTAGTTATGTGAACCGTTTGCTCACCTACGATGTAGTCGATTCGCCAGCTGTGGATTCCTTTTCCAACTCGGTGGCATTTATGTCGCGAACCCCCTTCGAGCGAGCCTATCGGCGTAGTATGTTGCACAACACTGCCTCCACACCGCTTCAGGCTACCCAAGAGGCTTTTGTAGTCCGGCCACATTCCACGAATGCTGCCTACGAGCTAATGAGGTGCGTCGCGCTTTTTCATTTTCATCTAAACAATTAAAAAAAAAAAAAAACTTAAAAAACGATCAGTTAAACTAGTTCAGTTCTCAACTAGCGAGTGTTATTCGTTAAACGTTACTCGTTACTCGTTAGACTTCGTTAGTCCGTGTTTTGTTATGCAATACGTAGCATAAAGCTTATCTCAAGTCATCAATATCGCGTCCTGGTCTTGGTCCTGTTCCCCATGCCTTTGTTCCCTTCTTTTGTTTTCGTTCTCGTTTTTATTTAACATTATCATTTGTTTTGTTTTTGTTTGGTTTTTTATTGTTGTTTTGTTTTTTTTCGTTTCGTTCAAGTTAATACTAATCATATATTTGGTACGGCCTGGCCCAATGCTATGCCGTATTGCTTTTAAGCTAAGACTAGGCTATGTCTAGAGGGCTAATCTTAAGCTATCTTGTAACTTTATTCTTAACTTATTTTGGGATAACCCTAACATATGGATTACACTCGCTAATTACACCACATTCGGTAGATCTCACCGTCCAATCTTTAATACGGGATTGCTTTTACTGCATTTCAACAGGCAGTTACACACTTAGAGAGCCTTTAAACCCGGCCTTTCACTGTGCTCGCCCATTTAATTTTTTATGAGTCTACTGGGCTTCGTTTCTTGGCTCCTTTTGACTGCACATAAAACAATCAAACGATGTAGAAACCAGTTACCCTTACCTATACGGAGATGTCCACTCAAGATGGATACATACACGTTGAAAGGAAGCTTTGAGGTCATCACATGCAGCCAGAAACTGGGGCAAGGATATGACCAGAAATTTGCTGGCCCCTTTGCCACTTCAATTTAGCTCTTGGTCTTCTATGTTCTGAAAATTTTATGAATTTCTCTTTGCCCTTTGGCCCCTCTCGCACATTTTCGTCTAATTTCATAGAGCAATTTCAATTTTAATTTGAGTCAAGTCTGTGATACAAATTTGCATACAAGGTCGCACAAGTAGAGAAAAATTGAGACAAAGAGAGAAAGCAGAGCAGAGTAAAAAGCAAAGTGGACTAGACGGCACAGAAGAGGAGTGAACAGAGGATAAATAAATTGTTATTGAGCGAATTCAAATGCTCGAGTAAGTGATTTGCCATCAAATTGTTGTTGCCTGTCCCCCCTCACACGGTAGAGAACTGTGTGGGCTTCTGCCCCCCCACTGAGAATAATGGGTGGGAATTCCACAGATAGAGAGAAAGAGAGAGCCAACAAGCGAGTGAGCGAGCGAGAGTGAGAGGTCAGGGTTATTTCAATGAGCATCTGAAAGGCAATACATATTTATATATAGATTGCGGTGGAGCCAAATACAAATCACGGAGATTTGATTACCATCAAATGTGACTCTCGGGATTTATAGTATTTCTATATCAAACCCGATGTTTGCTGTATACTTGTCCAAAATTTTGGGGAGTTCTTCAAGGGGATTTTCTGTTCATCTTGACACGTTTAATTTTACTTGTGTTACGTTAAAATTTTAATTTTTTTGTTGTACCAATCCACCAAATGAACTTTACACAAACACCCAACACAAAAAACAGAAACAATATTCAAAGAGATACGTATATGAATATATGAACGATTCCCCCTTATCATATATACAACGCATAGATTGAAATCAACTGCTAGTCAACATTTTTGGTTTATTTCAGTCAATATGTTTATCTATCTTTATACATCTTTTCGGGAAAAGTACTTTGACTATTTAATGTTGTAAATATTTTGCAAATGTTTTCGTTTCTTATTATCTTCCTCAACAACAAACAAAATACAAATATGCCCCGCTGTGTCCTTGTGTGTCTTTAAACACCAAATCTATGTATTAAAGAAGTTTAAGTGGTGTTCCCCGGCGCCTTTTCGATGCCAGTGGCAGCAACCAGGGAAGCAACAGTGTCTGCAATAGCAGTAGCAGGTCGCAGCCAGGAGTCGGAAACGCAGGCTCGACCCTGGCCACAACCGGAACTTCCTATGTGCTAGTCTCGAATTCGTCTCCATGCGGCACTTTGGCCAGCATACACTCCAATCATTCGGCTTCCTCCTCAAACGGGAGCAACAGTAGCAGCAGCGGAGCTGTGATTACCTTCCAGTGCAATTCCGCTAGCGGGGGCCACGATACCGCAGATGGGCCAGCCGGTGTGTATCCATCTCAGCAGCAGCAGCAGCAGGTGATGACAGTCGGTTCCCCCAATGGCCATGGCAACAGCCCTCGGTTGGGCAATGTAATGTCCGGAGATGCCCTTAGTTCCTTGGCCGCCAGTCCGACAGACGCCTGTAGTATACGCTCAAATCCGTCGGCTGCCTCGCTGCTGCTCTCTACCTCGGCTGCGGCAGCAGAGGCCTCGGCTCTGACCTCGGCAACCACGATGTCGATATCGGGGGCAACGTTGTCACCACTGGCCACTACGCAGATCATACGGCGCCCTAGCATCACCATGATGTGGGTTCAATTCACGTTTCCCTATTAGAAATCCTTTTGCTTGTATTAATGGTTATTTTTTAGTTGGTGTCCTACTGCTAAATGGATTTATTCTTTGTCACTCCTTAAGTGCCTTCCGTTTTAGAAGATATACATACCTATATTCTATATTCGGTTCCATGAATTAGTGTTGAGGTGGTGTTGCACCACCAAATCATTTGTACATAAACTTTGAATATCATTTCATTGCATTCATTTTACTTTTGGGTCACACCTCGATCGATTTATTGTTACAATTGTAGAGTAAATCCCCAAAGGGACAAACCAAGTTGCATCTCGCGATCATTTTTAATCAATTAACTATGTATTTACCTAATTGACCTAATGCTATATATGAGTTTAAGTTTTTGTATTTTTTTCTTTGAAAAGTTCTCCTTGGATTATGTTTCTAAGTAAATATACGCAATTATATTTTCTAATAGACTATCTCTTTCCTAAGATTTTTGTTCATTTCTAGCAGTGTTTTGTCCTCCATCCGTCTCGCAATCGATTGTACGATCGGTGACTTGCATGGCATGAGCGATCAAAAGTTTTTGCCCTTCCATTTCCTTTTTGTTTTTCATTTTCTTGTGTGTTGTCCTGCACGCGTCATCCAGCATTTGTTGTTGATGTTGTTGTTTTTGTGTTGTTACGCTAGGAGATAGCAAATCACGGCGAATACATACAAATGTCCCACACGCTATATCAATAGAGTATCACACATAATGCGCAACCTGTATACGCCTAGTTTTAAATGCCTTTAACGAAAAGTGATACATTGTGACCAAGACTCTAATTTCTTTGCTTGCTTTTACTGCCACAGGAATCCCAGTTCCGGTTCGTTAGTCATAAGTGAAACAGGATCTCTAGATCGCACGAAAAGCAGCGGGGAAAAGCGCAAGAAAGGAGCCCTCGACGATGGACCACGCGTCTCAGACAGGGTTGAAGAGACGCGAGTCAATCCCAATTCACTGATCGATGAGATTTTGAAGGACACGAAACTGGATCAGCTCGAGGAGTCGGCAGAAAGTGAGTAGATGCAATATGGCAAAACGAATTGAATAATTGATTTCTCCTGATTGTTATAGCCTCCGGACTGCAGCTGTATATAGCGCGCGATGGAACCGCCTCCTTGGGTGGCCACGAGGTCAAGTCCAGTGTGCGGGCGGGCGCTCTGAAGCAAGTGGTTATGCAAGATCGAAGATAATAGTGCCCAATCGAGCTGGAGCGTCTGGACTCGCATCCGTTTTTGTAAAATGTAAAATGTGTATTAGAAGACTAACGACGACAATTTGAGCGGCATTAGCGCAAAGTGTAACGGAACTAAATAATTTAATTTATAACAGTGTTTAATTGCAAACTAAAAGTGAGAACAATATATACATAAATACATACATACATATATACAAATGTAGGCTATATAGTATATACATAATTATGTATGTATATACATATACATCATATATATAAGTAAATGAATGGCATGTCAGAACACTACACTATTATAAATGTAAAACCGTCGTATGTATGTTTAACTAATTAGGTACATATATTTGCGCAATACCAATGTAATATTGTATGTATTAACAATGCAAAATGCAGTTGTGAGCGAATTGTGTGGGATTAACCGGAAACTGGCTGGTTAAGCTTCCTTTTTTTATATACTATACCAAACGTTCTTCTTTTACAAATTGAAACGGTTCTCCCACACATTTGTCTATGCTATTAAATTAACACAATCCATGTCGGGAAACCAGAAACAGAAACTTCAAAAAGGAATAAAACACTTGAATGTTTGCCACGTAGTCCAGTTAAGCAATTGTAAAGTGTATCCTTGTGAGAATAATGTCGATGTGCATTCTGATTTACGGCTTCCAATAGATATTCCGAAAAAAAACCAAAAAAAAAAACCATTTGCAAATTTTGCTAGCTCTGATTACAATGAATGTCACAAACATTGCTTCTAACACATTTCAATTAAGCAAGTTCTCAATATCATCAAAATATACCTGCCTAAGTATAGTAGATACATCCAATTAAAAAAATTGGCTAGGCTAAATCGATTCGCATTCGATATTAATTACCGCACATCGTAAAGTAATTTTGCGTTTTGAAGTGAATTGAGTTAATTTAACAATTACTACCAATTTGTATTTTTATTTCTTTTCGTCTGGTAGTTAGCATTTGAAATTGTTCTCATGTTCTCATTTACCACATGCCGCAAAGAATTTTTGTGTATAGTCTATAGCTATTCATTCAGCAAAACTCATTACCATTATATTTGAGTGGAAGATCTATGTATAAACAAATAAGTGGCTTGTTTATTTTTTGTATGATAGCAACAGATACTAAAATCAAGCAAAGAAATGCAATTAGTTCTTAGCTATAGTTTATGTTAATAATATGTGTGTATAATTGGTTTAGTTATTTTTCGATAATTTGTAAAAAGTGAAAGTGAAACAGAGAATAAAGCAAAAATGTTTCAAGGATAGCTTTAGAAAATTGTATATGAAAAACCACAAACATACAAAATACTAATCATATACATATTCATATATATGTGAACGATTTACAATTGTCAGTCAATTTGAGTCGCAAAAGCGTTGTTGGGCGAAAAAGCTTGTAAGTCGATTAACACTTGCGATAGTTACTGCGATTACAGTCTTTGAAAACTGTTATCAGCTTATATTCAACTGACATCATAAACCGAATAAAGTAAAGGTAATTCTTAGATGGAACAAAGCGCCCAACAGCATTTATTGCAGCTGACAGGCAAGTTTTTGTGCACATTTTTGAGCTGAACAATTGAATGTTGAAAATAAATGATTTGTGAAAAATAATTACGAATAAAATATAAATTACAAACTTGTGAATCAAAACTTTTTCATTGGTTTCAGTCCACATAACAAATTCAATTCAAAGTCACCAATTCGCTTTATTTTTCAAAGATGATCCTTAACAAAACGAAGGTATGTGCCCCCGGCAGCTGTCAGAACGAATGATTTGGGATCGAATTTCATTTCCGGCAGTGTCCTCGTGCATTCCTCCACCCGATAGTTTTTCAATATGTGAAAGAGTCCAACTTTTATTTCCAATAGACCCAACAAGGTCCCAATGCAACCTCTGGGTCCAGCACCAAAGGGTAAATAGGTCATGGGTGTGTGCTGTTCCCGTTGTTCTGGGGAGAAACGTTCAGGATCAAAAACATCGGGATTGGGCCAATACTATGTCAAAGAAAGAACATATGATGAAAGTGTCAAGCAATGTGTCTCATGGAATACGGAATCAAGAGTACCTGGGCATCACGATGTAGACCTAATACAGATATGTACACAGGTGTACCAATTGGCAGGCTCAAAGGTGCTCCACATTGCCAGGAAGACAGATCGTAGCCAGATTCAGCATTGCAACAGCGATCCAGAAAAGCAGTGGGAGGGTACAAACGCAGTACTTCATCCACCACTTGTCGTAAATATGGCAATCCACTGATGCAGTCGTATGTTATTCGACTCGCTTGACTGTTATGTAACGCCCTTTTTAGTTCGTCTCTTAGTCGTTGCTGAATGCTTGGATGCTTTGATAGCTCGTACAACGCAAAGGTGATGCTGGAGGAGGATGTATCAAAGCCAGCCAATAGAAGGAACGCCGCCTGGGCCACGAAAAAGTCCGAGCGATGGACAATGCTCTCCGGCGGATGAGTGCGTTTCAGCTGCAGAAAGATGTCAATCAAATCGTGTCGAAGCTCCCCACTTGCCTCTCGCTGGGCGAGCACAAACTCCATTGAGCGACGCATAAACCGCTCGTATTCATCCGAATACAAATGGGTGCGCAGAGTACGGGAAAAGCGCGGGAAAAAGAACATGGTGAACAGATGAATCAATCGCTTGGGTCGCGGATCGTTGACCTCAATGCACATGCGACGAAACTCGGCTTGCGGTTGCTTCAGACTGTGCGCCTCAATTCCAAAAGCCAAGGAGGCAATGATGTCTGTGGTAAAGAGAGCACACATTTGTTTGACTTCCAGTTCCATGCTAGTATCGCCACCCATTTGAGTTTCCATATACGTTTCAAGCGTAATTCCAATTTGACTTAATAATCCATACATCTGGCGCACTTTGCTGACCGAGAAAAACGGGGCAAAGATCTTATGGGTTTCCCGCCATGTCTCGTGTTTGGCAAAGAACAAATTTTGTGCTCCCATTGTGTCCCCAATGGGATCAGTCGTCTCAAAGCGGCTGGAGAAGAGGGCAAAGTCCTCGACCAAAATTCGCTTTATGAGCGCCGGCTCACGAAGTAATATTGCATGATTATGAAGCACATGCATTCCCACATAGGCATGTCCACGTGCTGCCCTACTCCCGTAAAGTTCCTTAAATTGGTCCCCAAAGCAGCAGGCACCTCTCAACAAGCGCCATACATTCCCCAAAAAGGGCGTGACTGGAATATAGGGAACTCCCAGCCGCTTCCAGTAGCCGAAGTGGCGTCTATGCCACAACCAAACGAGTAATAAAAGGAAGAAGCCACTTCCACTGATGGCCAGAAAGCAAAGAATCAACAAACCAAAAATGGCGATCAGAAGAAGTAGAAGCAACACGATTATCATTTTAACAGTGAAAACGATGACAGTCAAGAGCCGACTGAAAAAAGTTCATGGACGTTGCAGCTTTTTGCATTGATAAAGCGAAAGCTTTACCCCTCCAACAGTGCTACTCCCCTTTTATGTTCAACTGCATCATCGCTTAATCAGACTGTCCATGCAGTTACCCGCAGCCACTTGACCAAAGAAATATTTACAACCTACGCTGCTGCAATACCCTACAACCTGAACTAGTATACTTGTTCTCTAACACCAATATTATTATTATAAGTATAGGATATAGTTGCTAACTATCAATCTAACTATGTTTTACAAGCACTGACAACTAAGGCCTTCGGCGTAGACGAAAACTACATCCATGCAGTAGCCTGGGATTCGAACCCGGATCCTCGTTTTTCATTTGCCTAAAAATATATATACTTTACAGGGTTGATGAAGTTATCCCTTTTCTTATTACAGTCTTACGCTCATTTTGAGTGTGAATATTTCCATCATGACTTGATCAGATATACAAGCAACTACACCAAGACAGATCTGGTGTAATCTGATAACACCGTAAGGTCTACCGTCCATTATTAGCATTCAATCCGTCTGTATATCCGTCAAACAAATTTGAAAATTTGAATTTTTGGATAACATCTTTATCACTTTGACGCCTTTAGGTAAAGAATGAGTAATAGAAAACTTGGCCTAGGCCTGATTATCCTGGCCATCTGACGACGGTTAAAGCAGCAGTCACAATATATTGGTTTTATTTTAAACACAAAGCCGGTATTAATTATTGGTTGAATAAGTCAACAAAAGTCAAAAAAGGAACTTCATCAGTTTTCAGTTTTATGCTTAAATCAAAGAATAACTTTAACTACAAATTTGGTCAAAAAAGTATGCCAGCTGTAATAACTGCATATTTCTAACTTCACGCTCCTAAAAGTAGGCAAGCACTTTAAAGAACACACAAGTCATGTCAAAAAATTGTAAAATCGTTTATTAATTTTACACTTAAGTTATAAATTTAGTAGGCACAATATTAGCTGCAACATACTCATAAAAAACTTTGAATCTGTCTATAATGATTTTGTACATTATTCCTAGTTCTGCTGTTGTTAGTCAGCAAACAAGTCAAACAATTGTTAAAGAAATAAAACCGAATTAAATAAATTCATATCACGAGCCAACAGTTAGGATCCGTGCAGATTGGGATGTTGCCCGCTTGTGTTTTGCAGCGCCTTGGCAACCTCTTCTTGGAGTGTGCTGGGTGGATCCGACACAATGTCCGTATGCATAGATAGGTACTTCAATTTGTTCGTTACAGCTAAAAAACAATTTAAGAGCACAAAGAAACTCAATGTCAGCGAAAAAGTCTCGATGCAGAGCACGATAATTATGCCTACCGGGTCGAAGATCTATAAGTGAGCAGTGTTGATCGACCCACAGAAAAGCGGTTCGTCGTAGTTCATCTAAACTAGCACTAGAGACAGTTGAGGTGTACGAGGCCAGAAGTGGTTCCAAAATAAGACCCAGCTAAGAAGAAAAACATATCTCTTGGTCATTTCGGAAACATTTAATGGACTTCAAAGTACTTACAATCCAAAACTTCCAATCGTTCATGGTGTTGTAGCGTACATAGATTTCATAAAGCTGGCGAACATGCTCGGTTCCTTGTCTCGTCACTGGAGCTCCATTTGCTGGTAGAATTGAGTGAAGGTGCCTAGAGAAAAAAAAGTTTGTTTAAAATTAAAAATCAGTTGTACTTAGTTTAACGCATTGCGTCCGAAGAATATTTCTACATAGCCGGAACTACTCTGCTTGTGAATAATGTTCTACAAGCAAGTGGTACCCGCGCTTAAAGTACTATAAGTGTAAATAAAAGTCGGTCTTACGTAAGCGAATTGTTTAGGGCGTCCCGTTCCATTCGCAACGACTCGATCTTGTCCTTAAGGACGTTACGTTCCTGTCGCAATTGCTTAATGTGCTCTGCGCCCTTCTGCAACATGGCTGCCTTGCTTAGCTTGGCATTCGGATTCTGCTGCAGCTGTGGTATCAGTGAGTGAAGCATATCGAAACCGTTTTTGATATTGTAGCGCCGCTTCTGCTCGGCATGGATGTGACCAGCGCGTCGCTGTGTGTCCCTGGGCTGATATTTGAGACTGGCCGAGGGTGACAGGGGAGAGTCCTGAGAATCGAGAAAGGAGGAATCTGGCGAGAGGCTCAGGCTACTGCTTAAGTTGTTGCTAGATGGCCCGAAACTGAGCACTTTATTCTGAGCAGCTGCTCCAGGCGGACTGTGCAGTGTTGGCACTATAGCAACGGGTAATGAGGCGGACTTCTTTGGGGATTGTTGTTGTGTGGATACGGGCACCGAAAGAGGCGTGGCAGCATATAAAGATGGATTGTTGTTACTGCTGTTGCTACTGGTGGCTATGGCACTGGCAGAAGAAGTACTTGGCTGTGAGCTATTGGCCACGGTTACCGCCTGAAGGCGTGTATCTGTCGGGGAAAAGGTATTCAGTAATGGCAATACAACTATTGAATGAAGATTTACTCACTCGACGTCAGTAACTGTGCCAGGGTGCTATTGAGCATCGGATCGCTAGTGGCCTGTTGCATTTGCTGCGTGACCAACAGGTTGCTCACACTGTTGGAAGTTGTTCCTCCACTAGCTGCGGCCATCACCGAACTATGTTGTTGATGCATTGAGTTGCTGCGGACTCGAGACTTGCTTTTGGCGTGATATTTTGGCACGGCGAACGGTTGCTGTTCATGAACCAACTGCCGTCCGTCGGGCAACTTGTTCAGGGAGACATTTAAGGGCAGACTGTTGGAGCGGTGCATCTCTTTCGGCAAGATGGTGTTTGGTGTAATCCAAGTGGCCGTGCTGACAGCTGAGGGTTGTTGTTGTTGCTGCTGCTGCTGCTGTTGTTGTAGCAGACTGGCCACTGTTTGTTGTTGTGCTTGATGGGGATTTACCGACTGTTGCTGGCGCGATAACTGCAGCAATTGCTGTGTACTTAAGCCCAAAGGTAGCGACTGCTGCATTTGCAATTGAGGTCCTGAACCATCCTGTTGCATGTATCCTTGTTGCTGTTGCTGCTGCTGTTGTTGCGGCAATCGTGGGACATTGAGAAATGCACCAGTCGATGCAGATTTCTTAAATTGCGGATAGGGCTTGTATCCAATAGAGGAATTGTATGATCCACCACCACCACCGTCGTTGAGCAATGACAAAACATCTGCCTGAAGTGGTTCCACCTTAACACTAAGTTGTTGTTGTTGCTGCTGCTGTTGCTGATAATTATCGTTAAAATTGTTGATGAAACTGTGATTATTAAACGTGCTTTGTTGTTGTGTGGGAAAGTGTTGCTGTTGTTGCTGTTGCTGCTGGGGATGTTGCTGTTGGGCGTGAAACGAACCCGACTGTAGGACAACTCCGCCAGAGACATGCTGCTGCTGTTGTGTCTGCTGCTGCTGTTGTTGATTCTTTTGCTGCTCTGCGAGCATCTGCTGATAAAGATTGGTTTGGTGCAAAGTAGGCTGTGCCTTGTCATAGTTGTGGGGCTCTCTGCGGAACGGGCGCTGGCTTTTGACAATGCGTCCATTGATCACACTCTTGCCGGGAAAAGTGTCGCTTTGTGAGCAGCGATTGCTGTTCTCGCCAAAGTGTTTTCCCGCATGCAATCGACCGATGGATACATCCCCCCCACCTATCAAATGGGCGTCATTAGATGCCTGGTGCTGGGATTGTCGGGCCACCCCAAAACGCTGCTCCATTTCACCATACGCCATGCTGTTGATGGGAGTATTCAGCTCTAGCATATTAGCGTCCACCTGGCTGACACTAGCACTGCCGCTGTTGCTGGTGACCACATCCATCATGTTGCTGTCGTGGCTGTAGAGTGTATGCGGGGCACCTACAATTGCGGGCAGACAGTAGTCGTCGTTCTTGAGCATCTCGGCATCGGTACCCTCCTCGGGCACGGGTGGCAATCGTGTAGTGGGGAGCAAATCTGCCGTAATTAACGGTTAAAGATTCCTTCATTTCGATATTTGACTACACTTGGATGTCTCACCTGAGAATGTAATGTCGATATCATCTAAATTCGGTTGCAATGGTCCCAGACTGGGCTGTATAAAGTCTGCTATGCCCGCACCCCTGGCTGTTTAAATTAAAATGTTTCGTTAAACACATTTTTGGTAAATTGGCTAATTGTGACATACCAATTTCCCTGGAATCCGGAAAAGGAAATGGTACATTTATGGCCGAAAACAATGTGTCTGTTGTCCAGTCGTCTGGCATTAAGTTTCTATCATTTAGCGGTGACCATTCCAGAAAGTCCAATTCGCTTTTCTGTGAGGGGAGTGGAGAGAGAGAGAGAGAGAACAATTGTTTAAATTATCTAATGAAAAAATCGTATACATATTTCTGGCTAATTGTGTTTACTTTCATCGAATAACCGCTCAGTTTAACTCACTGCGTCCAGTATGCAGGCCGCGTTTCGGAACTTTATTAAATACCAGCGATACCTTTCGCTGGCCCCAATAGTTTTCAACGCTGACAACAACTCGTACGAAGTGAGACACAGTTGGATCTTTTATTTGACCATGACCCTGTTACATGCGACTTTAGGCTGCTCGGCGTATTTTATTATCGCCTTTTGGAGTGAACCTTATGAGACATATTTAACCGGTGTAACCAATCATTATGGCCATATTCTTGGTCTTTTTGAGCCATTGTCGCTCAATGTGTTGATAGTTTGGTTGTATCTGCACAAATATCGTCAGATATTGTTGATTCAAAGACTGCTCAAACTGTCAATCTTTTGTAAGGATCTAACCATTCCGCGTTGGATATTTCGCCTTTGGCTAGCTTCAATTTTGCTTTATATTTCCGCTAATCTTAACTACTGTTGGACAAGTACTGCATGGTGCAATGATCTTTATGACAAGCTCTTTGTAGTGTCCTACACTCTGCGACAGATATATTTCCATTATCTGGTATCCCTTTTCATGGCAATTGTTCACGTAATGAAACACATTATGCGTACTCATCGACACGCTTTGGCGAATAGTTTGATATTGCCAATACCCGAATTGACCAAAATTCTCTTTGTCACTCTGGGGAGTTTTGATGAAATCCTATTTCTGTGTGAACTGCAAGTGAATGTAATATATGGAGGACCACTCACGCTTCATGTGCTCTACGCTATTCTGAGTATAGCTGCGACTGGTTACAAATTGTCGCTGAACCGATACCGCATTCGAAGTATTTTATATGAAATTATGTGGCTACTACCGATCGCCACATATACAACATTTTGCCTTGTCTGGAGTAATCGACTGCAGGAGGAGGTAAGTGAATCTCCCCTTAATTGACTCCTATAATTGCTATGCAGAGCAGGGAACTTTACCCTGGAGTCTAAGGCCAAGACAATAGTTTGAAAGTCAACACTTTCAGACTTGAGTGGCAGTCGTTTCGCCACATTACTGCGATGCAGACTACTTTGAACGCGTACATAGTAATCCTTCGTTATTTGGGCCTCACCACTGCTCGATATGAAGAGGGTGGTTTCTATCAATTAAAATATACGTGGTTCTTTGTCTCCATCCACTGCGTTCTGCAGTTCACATTACTATGGAACGTGTACTACATTTTGACCGATGTCTTCTTGGCACTAGTCGACACAACAGTTTTTATACAAAAGTTGATTGCTCTGACGGAGTCCGCTTCACTAATGATAAAGCTCTTCTGGATGCTTATCATGCAGCGGCGTCAATATAGTCTCCTGGAAGCTCTCCAGCGACTCTCTGTAAAGTTTGACACAATGTTTCTGCCTCGATGGATGTTATTCTGTTGGATTGCTGCCACTTTGATTCACATCCTGAGCGTCGTTTATTGGATTATCGCCTTTGTGCTCGAGCCAAGTCCGTACAATCTGTTGCCATTGGTGACATATCTGGGACACTGGGTTTACTGCAACTACATCGTTACTTTTTACATGGCTATGGTTCATCGAATAGCTCAGATATTGCGGTGCAATTCTGCGAAACTGGCCCAAGATCTAGGCAAGAAAGGTGATCAGCTGAAAAAGAAGGGCGTTCTACGACATCTGGGAGTGTACGATGAAATCATGTTGCTTTGCTCAAGCCACATGAATGTCATATATGGACTACCAATTTGTGTGGACATGTTCTATACAACCATTGCAATTACCTCGAATCTATACTATGTGTGGCTCTACGGGCTGGAATTACTAGATTCCTTGCAAATGTTTACTCGGATTGGTACCATAACAATATTTATGGTAATGCCGCTTTGGTATAATAATTTAAATGACGAGGTAAGTGCCATTACCCACAATCAAAAAAGCTGTGACCACATAGAGCAAGCTGTTGTCTCTTAAGACCAGCAACTGTTGAGACGCTTTAATAGAACTCCACAGGCATTGGCTTCTCTCGATAAAAAGAACCTTTTTTGTATACAACAACCACTTAATGAAATTATTTAAAGCCAGTCGAATTGAATATGTTATTTTGATCGACTTCTAAACGAATTATTTTGAACATCTATGGTTTTAAATCAAAAATGAAGTAAGTAAGTCGTCTCGCCGACTTAGATACACCATACACCAGTAAAGCAAATATTTCAACTTTATTAAACAAATGCATTTTCACATGCTTCTTACAAGCATATCTTACAATTAGTATCTCGCTCACTCAATCATACGAGCACCCTAGCGCCCCCACCAGCCAACGGCCAACTCCGGCCTTATGTAAAAACATTTATATGCATAACTCGACTGTTTTTTGTCCGATTTTGATCAAATTTAGTATTTTGCTAGATATTAGTATTAACTTTAAGTGTGCCAAATTTGATTGCATAAGGTAAAAAAATACGGGAGATAATCAAGTTTTTCAAATTACGGCGGAAAAGGGCGTGGCAAAATTTTTATGCATACAAAATGTGTGCATTTACTAAGCGAATATACATACCAAATATGGTGTCTCTAGCTGGAATAGTTTTTGAGATAAACGCTTTTTTTAAATTGCGGGGGCGGGAAGGGGCGTGGCAAAAATTTGAAATAAACTTGATCACTCTACATACTACAGGAGTCTACATACCAAATTTGGTGGCTCTAGCTCTTACAGTCTCCGAGATTTAGGTGTTCATACGGACAGACGGACGGACGGACAGACGGACAGACGGACATGGCTAGATCGACTCGGTTGTTGATCCTGATCAAGAATATATATACTTTGTGGGGTCGGAGATGCTTCCTTCTGCCTGTTACATACATTTTGGCGACTTTAATATACCATTTCACCCTATGGGTGTATGGTATAATTAATATTATTGTTCAAACAGTTAGAACAAATAGTGAACAATCTGTCGATATGTATTGATCATCACAGAAGTTGTATTTATCTGATCTGATTAATATTTTATGAATTTTCCCAATTGCACAATGGTTCGAACGATGGTTTTTATGGCATAACCTCTAATTGAAATAGGAGACTATTGAAACTTTCCAAGTCTAAGAAGACTTATTTAATTCTATTTTACGCAACATTGGTAACCTAATTAAATTTTCTATAAGTCATAAGACGTAAAACTACACACAGACATACAAACAAAACATTTCGAGAATTCCCAAAATATAAGGTATTTTAAATTGCGTCTTGCATACCTTAAGGTGCTAATTTACCCCAGGATGCATTCCATTTAATTTGTTTGGGTGATGAAACAGTCTCAATACCTTTTATCTTTTGCAACTGTTAACCCCTTCGGTTTTGCTTTGATCTCAGACTATTTAGTGTCCCCTAATGTCATCAGGAAAGGATGGAAAAAAGTATCTTTTGCTACTCAGGAATTTGAATTTGGTAAAAAATAAAAGGAAAAATTTCCATAAGGTCAACCTTACTTGCGCAGTCCAAATGAGGATTAATTAAGAAGGCCCTATTCACATTTTTAGATGAACCAGAAAACGAAGTCTAATAGAGTAGTTGGATTTACACCATTTTGGTCCTGAAAACTCTGTCAAAGTTAACCTTAAGTCGGCTAGACCCCAGTTCTTATTAAATTCAAACGCCAAAATAGATATTCGGTGAAATGTCGCAATTTCAAACTCAATACTCGAATTCGGATTGGGATTATGTTGATTTACTCTTGTAAAATTATAACTGATTTCCAGTCTGTTTTCAACAAGGTCAAGTCCGCCAATATGTTGTCACCAAATACCAATATTAATTAACTTTCGTCTTTAATGATTGGAAAAATCAATATATTTTATGGATACGCCAAGTCCCGTTGATCTTTCGTTGAGATAAGCACTTTATTTTGCATCGGAAAATGAAGCTTTTAAATTAATTGTGACAAACCACAAGGCAATACTCCATGGGAGCATCTCTAAGCAATTTGATTAAGTGGAAAACTGATGTCTGATAAACACAATTATTGAAACGTTGAGCAGTTCTATCCCAGTGTCAGTGCTCAGACGTCATCGCAAGTTTAGTGAAACAAGTGAATTTACGGGTATTGTTTGTCTATTGAAATGACGCAAAGGCAAGTTCCGATTTTACGGTTCTTGCACTATCAACGCTATTTGGGATTAACAGACCTAGAGTATTCCAGCTCGCTCTCCTGCTACCAAATCAACGCAAACTGGTGTTCGTTGGCCATCCAATTGGCCGTGCATGGCACTCTATTGTCTGCCTTCTTGGCCACCATTACGAAATCGATGAGCTATTTGGAGACAAAGTCAAAGACAGGCGACATTTTTGACCATTTGGTAATTTTAGCAGCTCCTGTGACCCAAACTCTGGCAAATTTCTGGTTTCACTGCCATCAGGAAACTCAGTTAACTCTCGTACAGCGCTTGGGCCAAATAGCTGGCCTCTTACATGTTGATACCTTGGCTTTGAACGAACCACGCCGGTTCTTTCGTCTTTGGCTGGGTGTTTGTTTCTATTATATTTTCAATGTGCTAACATTTGCGATAAGCACTTGGATAGAGAAGCCCTTTTTGTCCCATGCTTTGGCCCTTATTGGGTTCACTTTGCGTATGCTTTGCTCCAACTACATAATAACTTGTTATGCTTCTTTGGTGTGTGTGCTGAAGCAGTTATTTCAGGCTCAGGCAAATCAACTGAGTGATCTAGTAACTAGAAGTTCCGAATTCGTATGTCTAAGCAAAATAGCAAACAATTTGCGCACACACGATGAGTTGGTTTTGTTAAGTCAGAGAGAGATGGTTGAGGTCTATGGAGGCACATTGCTCTTTCCCATTTTATTCCTAGTCTTGGATGCCACATCCATAATCTATGCATCCACCCTGCAGTGGAGGCATACCCGCTCATACATGGCGCAAATAACCGTTTGGCTCACACCGTTAGTTCTGTATCTAAGCATTCCGATGGTGATCAATGACTTGGCTAATCAGGTGAGTGTCTCTCCTTTGTTCGGAAATCAAAACAACTCCAAGCTAATATAATCAAGCTAATGGGGGCATTCTCTGGAAGCTTCACTTGGCTGGCTTCAATTTAGTGTTAGTAAGACCACGCCATGAACAAGTTGGAAATCAGTGAGCTCTGTTCGTTCTATCGCATTTGCCGCTATTTGGGCATATTCTGTATTCACTACAATTCGCAGAGGGAGCGCTATCGGTTGCGCCGAAGCCTCATCTGCTACCTTGTGCACTTTGCCTTGCAGACCTACTTAGTTAGCTGCATGGTTATTTTGGTGATATATTGGAAATGGTGTTTCAAGAGTGAAAAGACCACGACCGGGAACCATTATGACCGTCTTGTGCTGTTTCTTGCCTTATGCATGCAGTTCGTGCAAAATGCTTGGCTGATTTGGCTTCAAGGTCCCCATCTGCGAATCGTCCGTCAATTGGAACTGTATCGACGCAAGTATCTAACTCATATGCGGCTATCGCTGCCCAAACGCATGCTCTTGATTATTGCAATTACCAATATGCTATACTTGATGAACTTTCTGAAGAGCTGTGTCTTGGAGTGGTTTGCGAATGCCTCACGTCTGTTTGTCTTTAGTACACTGGGCTTTCCCTTGCGGTGTCTTATTACTAGCTTCACAATGGGCACCTATTTGGGTCTGATTAACATTGTTTATCACGTTCTCCAATGGAACCAATCACAAATGGTCGTAATCGTAGAACAACTAAGCCATCCCAAGCGCAGCTGTGAGACCATCCTCCGCCTACGCTGCTGTTTGGAGTTATACGATCGATTGGTCCTGTTGTGCAACGAGGAGATTAGCTTGGTGTACGGCTTCATTGCATGGCTATCGGTGTTGTTCGCTTCGCTGGATGTCACTGGCATTATCTATCTCACTATGGTTATTCAAACGGATAAGTCTCTGGGCGAACATTTGCTGTTCAATATCATTTGGCTGTCGCCCACCCTGATGACCTGTGCGGCGGGCCTCATGAGTAATCGTGTGGCCATTCAGGTACGTTAACCCATATCAATCGGACATATCGACTCACTCCGTTTGTTGATTAAGTCTTGAGATAGTATTTATTCTTTCGTCCGACCGCGAGTTCCTTTAGTTAGTTAGTTGGTTAGTGGCTCCGGTCATGTCATGTCATTCGGTGCTGAGCTGCGCGTGTATTTGGTTAGCTTGAAGTGCCTCGGGTTGCTTTGCATAACACATGATGCATATCGTACCCATGCATCCGATAACGATAACATCCTTGCACTGGTCGGTCTTCTGCTAGCTCAGTGCTGTTCAGTCTTCGCCCTGAGCCGCATCTTGGCCACCCCGCAACAGTTTCAAATGCAGGAATACAGTCATGTCGGAAACACTCACATGATAATCAATTATGCGCTTGCCTGGCTAACTATGTCGTTGATCTATCTCTACTTTTACATCCGGCGTCGCCGCTTTTTGTTGTTGGTTTCATTAATACTACACCATTACCGTAAAGACCTGCGCGGGTGCCATAGAGCGTGTTTTCGTCGTAACTACTTAATATACGCCGGACTAAGTGCACTGAGCGGATTCATGTACCTCAAGGCCTACACTCACGCCAAACTGGAAGCTTTACCTCGTTTCCTGTTGGCTTTTACATACACCTTTAGTTTTGTGCTGATAGGAATTGTAGTGGTTTTCTACAACTGTCTAGTTCAAGTTCTGTCCAGCCTTGTGCGTCGCTACAACGAAGATCTGTCCGACGCTGCCACCACAACGATCCCGTCTACAGCAGTGTGGCGCCTGCGTCTGGAACAACGAAATCGGCTGATCTGGGTTTGCTACGAGCATCTGAACCGTGACTTTGGCCTTGTGATGGTTTTTATTATGGCGTATATACTGTTCTCGGCACCGGCTGCCCCGTTCTTTCTAATAACTATGGTGTTCGAAATAGACAGACGTATGGGGCATGAAGATATGTGGCACGCCTTGGTTACCACTATACTATGGAACATGCCCTGGAACTTTGCTCTGGTAATGCTATTGCGCACGGATGTTGTATGGAGAGAGGTAGGTGGTAGGCCCCGGACAATCCCATGCGTGAGGAATTTGTCACTTGACAGACAGGTTCAATATTTATTTAGTCTCATGGGTGTTTTGTGTCATTAAACAAATTAGTTAATAGGGCTTAGATTCCTTAGCACTTGCCGAAAATTGAATTCTCTCCAATTAATTAGTTGATTGGCATTTGTACTAGCTACTTTATTTTCAATTATTATTTACAAGCCATATGATTTACTGAAGAGCCCCTGCGTCCAAAATATTCTTGGGCTGATAGTTATTGCCATTATTGATGAAGCTGTCGATTAATCAGCTGCAGCACTGACTAAATCAACAATATAATGTGCACCAATTAGGTTGATTAGTTTGGTAGCTGCTTTCGTTGGGATAGGATGCCCGGAGGGCAGTATTACGCCGGCCAGCATGTCCACCTGTCGCGATCTACGTTTGTACATTCAACTTTTGAACGCGTTGGGAATGATGTGTTGCCAACTGGATGAAGGTCCTTGTCTGGTTACAGCGACCCCACGTTGCGAACGGTATGCCCTAAGCTATACCATGGGAGTGATAGCGACGTCCATGGCCTGTTTTACCTATGCCCACATGGAACCGCAACGTTTTTACATGTTAATCTACAATCGAACGGGAAACTTTTACGAGACAGTTAACTTTCGATGCACGTGCCTGGTCCTGATTCTACTCTACGTGTGCCTGTATTTTAGGCGACGTCGACATGTATCCTTGGTGCAAATTCTTTTGACACTCAATCGGGAATGCCTCTCATCTGGCTTAGACCGTCGCTTTCTCAACAATCTAATTCTCTACGGAGTTCTTTTGCTTCTATGCTTCGGAAACTATTTGAATGGTTACTGCCATGCCGGAATGTCGACTTCCGCCTTAACAATCTATGTGCTGGTAAACACATATGCCTTTGTGGTCCTGTGTTTGCTGCTGATCTTCTTTGTGTGCCTGAAACAGATAATGGCCGGTGGTCTCCTCCACTACAATCAGCAGATGATGCTGGGTTTCGCGAGGCCTAAGTACATCAGGGCCTTGAGGGAAAGGCAAAAGCTTTTAGCACTTTGTGCGGGAGAGCTTAACGAGTGCTTCGGGTTGTTAATGCTGCCCATTGTGGCTCTGGTCTTACTCAAGATGCCATCGGGCCCTTTTTATCTAATAAGCACTGTGATGGAAGGTCAATATGGGGATTCAGTAAAATTTACGGTGATGTTCTTAACTGCTTCTTTCTGGGATGTACCCTGGTTGGTAATCATGATCTTGATGCTAAGAACTAACGGGATTACCTTAGAAGTGGGTTATAGGAATACCCATATGTTGAATTTAAATATCCAATTTCCATCTCAAACGTTTTCTTTTCCAGGCAAACAAAACAGCCAAGATCCTGTCGAAAATCCCACGGACTGGAACTGGCCTAGACAGAATGGTACGTACACAAGGCAGGAACTTTGGCATTTATTTTGATTTGATGCTTTTTTTGCTAGGTTGAGAAGTTCCTGTTAAAGAACCTACGACAACAACCCATTTTAACGGCCTATGGATTCTTCGCTCTGGACAAAAGCACTTTGTTTAATGTACGTAAGAAAAATTACCGCACCACAAACTAGTCAATATATTTATTTTCCAGCTCTTTACGGCAATCTTTACGTACATGGTGATTTTGGTGCAATTCAAGGAAATGGAGAACTCTACCAAAGCCATCCAAAGAGGGACAGCGGCAGGACAACAAAATTTCACCCAACAGTAAAATGGATTATCTACTTACTGAATCATATGTCAAGCAGCCCGTTGCTTTCGATCTATAGTTTTTGCGCCATTTTCTGTATTCAGCCTTGATGACAGCCGAATGTCGTTTCCAATACTTGCCCTCAAGTACAACGGTCTGTGGGGGAAACAAATGGGGAGGGTAATTTATTAAAATCGGTTGAATAACCCAAACAAAAACAAATATTTAATAAGTATATAAGTACACAAATGTACACAAAGATAGACAGATTGAACGTATTCCAACTTAATTATATTAAAACGTAATCAGTAGTTAAGGCTTACAAACGTCAGAGATTGCGAAAGAGTGGGAACACTACACACACCTGTACCTATGTGCTAAGTACACATCGATGTATACATAGTACATACCTTGCACATCTTGTCTAGCGCCTCCAACTCGCGCAGCGCACTTTTGTTAACTGACTCGAGCATAAAGCAAAGTCAATAACTAAGCCCCTTAGACAGGTTCCTCTAATCAGAGTAGTTGTCAAAAGCGTTTGGAACATACACTAACAGAAATCGATGTCTGAACTCTTCAGAAACAAAAATTGACTGCAACCACTGAATACTGCATCATTTCTTCGAGTGTACATATAGCGGCCGGCCCTCCAAATGTACTAAACTTTCGCACAAAAAAAGAAACTTGTAAACCCGATAAGATAAATCTTTTACTGGGTACAGAGTCGAGTAAAATTTTTCTTTTGCCTGTGCGTCGAGGGTCTCAAGCTCCTACGTTGCAGATAAAGCGCTCTCAGAGGTCTCACAATAAAAAATCACAGCCAAGTGCAAATTATAAAATGGGTGTGTTTTCTTTCGGAGGCTCTCCCTGCTCTACTCTATGTGTTTGTGTGTGTTCATATGTCTTTAAGTGCAGCTATATTTAATCGTAGTAACCGTTACTTGATAAGCTAATTAAATGATATTGTAAGAGGTGTGTGAACAGGGTTTACCAGGTAAACATCGAATCCTTTTAGCACGTTTACATTTGCAATTAGCCGAATTGGTAACATCTCTTTACCAGAGCAAGATCATAAAAAACATTTCACATCATAATTTGCACTACTTTTATAATACGTTGAAGCTTTGTTCGTGATTACTTGCGACGTCGCTTTCTTTGAGCTATTTCTGTATGAATTGTTTCGCACTCAAGGTCAAATACCCCAATAATTTTACTCCCGACCCAAGTGGCTAGTGTGACAATACAATGGTTGTTCCCTATGCTGGTACTACAGTACGCACACATCTACATGCAAACGTTTCGAGGAAGTATCAATCTATAAATAAGAGTGCTTAGCTGGCAGGTTATTATTAGCTATCAGTGCAAATTGTCAGATCTTATCACAAGCAGATGTGGTAGAGGGAGTAGAACTAGCTGCTCCATAACTACGTGGGCGATGTTTAAATATCTCCCAGTGAGTTGGTGGGCTAATCTACGATAATCATCGAACGATGATCACGCATTAGACGAATGATACCACCATGTCCACACGCCACCTCTGCTGCGTGGGGGTTCTGTTAAGTATTTGGTTGCGATAATTAAAAAATGAGGAGATCCCAGCCCAACCGGGTGGAGCGTGTTTCCATAGTGAGTCAGCTGTATTATTACTTGGTATTTGGCTGATTATACAAGTCGTACGCATTGAGCACTAAAGCAATCCAGCTTATGTAAAAATATAATCAATTAGGGAAAAGGAATTACGCAACATTGAAAGATTTCAACAATGAAATGCATTGGTAACCCGCTATGGATAAAAGTTCCACAAAACCCACAAAAATTAGGTCATAAAAAAAACGTTCACACGGCCCAATCTATTTTCGACAAATCGTTCCAATGGAATCTATATGATATGGTGGTACAGACGGGCAGAAAGGCAGACGGATATGTCTATACCAACTCGTTCTGCAAACTAAGGATATATACATTTATATACTTTATATTGTCGAAGATGCTTCGTTCTATGCTTCACATTTTTGAGTAAAACTAAAACAAATATTCCTCTATTTGCAATTTTCACTAGACTCGATTTTGCAAAGCAACTACAAATACGACTTTAAGCACGACAGGACGTTTTTCAAATTTTACTCAGGGTATATAGAGAGTTTTTTTGATGGGGGTCATTTATTTTCAGGATGTCATCGGGATGACAGAGTGAGTTTTGATTTAATAACCAAGGCACAGCCAAGTTTAGGTTCTTTAATATTTTTGTTCATCGATTTTACGTTATCAATTTTTCAAATATATTCCGTTTGACTGATTTTCACTGTTCCCGATTGCCGATACTTACTTGAGGATTACTGTGTATGTCAACGTCCAGCGGCGATGCGAATTGACACACCGGTGTTCTGCGCTTTTGTATAACTGAAAAAAAGGAAATATTCTTATTAACATCGAGAACGCGCCAAAAAGAAAAAATACAAATACACACATAAAAATGGAAAAATGGAATTTTAAAGCGTGATAAGATTTCATGAAGAGATAGTGTTTTGTTGCTTGAGAGAGATGTTAAGTAGATGCCACCAAATGCTGTGACTACACGTGTGGGTCTTGCTTCCCAGTCTCAGATGTTGTTCTTTGTTGGTTTAATGGGTTTTTTTTTTTTTTAATTCATTTATTAAGTGATAGAAATATATACAAAGAAGGAAAGGAAATTTGGAAAAAAGTTTGCGAGGGGAAGTAGCTTGTGTGGTACTGCCAGCGAGGGTATTGCTTCACACAGGCGTGCTTCCACCCGCTTCCTGCTCTCAGGTCATTCGACTCGACTCAGCTGCTCCACTCTGCGGAGCTCAGTCATGGCGATAGCCGCGAACTCGTTGAATGCCTCCCAGTTTTCCCTGCGACGAATCATCATTGGGACCAAGTTGGATACCGTGATTTGCTCCCCGAGTTCCGCCTCGAGGTGTTCTCTCTCGGTTTCGAAGCGTCCGCACTTGAAGAATATGGTTTAATGGTTTAATGGGTGATATTCATGATTCCAATGGTTTAATGGGTGAGATATATTGTGTGACGTGGTTCAGACTCATTTCACAACAAGTCAACAATAATTAAATCTACACACACAAATTAGTGTATGTTTGTGTGTACATACATACATATATCTACTGCATCTACACACTTCACATAATATAAGCGACGAAAATAAATGGGCATCAAAGCTATATTCGCTTTCAAATGCTAGACAAACAGAATCTAGTTATGATATTGCTGGCACCCTTCGACAGGGGATTACGTAAATAGTAAGATGTCTGCACACTACAGAGCAAAAAATGCCTAGGATTCACATAAGTATCCTTTCGAAAAGGAGATAAGTATTTGGCAAATGTTTTCAAACACATCTAGATGTTTTTTCCATTGTCCAGGTGATGACGCTGGGCCCAGTAGGCTCCAAGCTAAGAGTCAATACGCAGCCTGGGGCCATAAAATACATTTATAAGCACATATCATATATGTATACAATTATAAAGTATAAGGCAGGTACTAAAAGTCAGACAAGAAGTAGGTAGGCTTATAAGATATTCTTTTTGTTCATTATAAATAGACCTAAAATTTTCCATTTGCCTTTGTTGCCGTGCCTTGTCGCCCATTGGAGAGATAATCACTGCCGCCGAGCTCCCTGCTCGACATTGTAACGCAGCGCTGTTGTTTTCTCCCTCGCACAAATAATGTAACGGAAAATTTTCAAATTTAAAAGAAAAAACTAAACTAAACAGAAGTCCGAAATCAGAACACTTTGGCATTGTGGAAACGTAGGTAATACTTTAAAATTGCTGATTTGTAGTTTTTTTTTCCAAGCTAATCAGCAAACAACGAAAAAAAAACACTTGAGCGCCGTCTGCATCACCTTTTATATTGAGTCTGAAGTGAGTGGGAAAATTCGACCAGACAGACATACTAGCCGAAGAAATAGTATTGGCAACTAAGACAATTCGTATACAGCCACATGTATGTACATATGTATGTATACCTCCATGTATTACAATTAAATTGAAATTTAAACGAATTGACAATGTGAAGATGTCAGACCGTGTGATAAGGTGCTTGATAAGAAGCAATACGGGAAAGTGCGTCGCAATGTTGCTTGGCAACGCGAAGCGTCCAAAGTGGTACATAGTCTAAACCTATCTTGGATCACACCAGAGTCTTTCCAATCTAGTTTCAAGTCTTACATTCGGTTTTGTGCTACATATATAAATCCCTGCTAGAATATCAAAGTCAAATCTATGAATCTGTGAACGGGAGAATGAGTAATACACTGGTTCGTACACAAACCAAATGATCGGACACGAACGTGAGGGCTTTGAAAGCTTTTTTTGCTCATCTAGTATGGCCTTCTAATTATGGTTCCCTCTCCACTCACCTCTCCGCCTTCCTAGATAAGTAGGGTTAGGTTTATAGCCCAACCTTAAATAGACTCAATCATTTATGTTTCAATACTACAAGAAAATTCAGGTTTGTAGGGTATTTTAGAATCGGCGATACGAATTCTTCGTAGCTCCATCGTGATAATGAACTTACACGTGCAGGGTTTAAGGAAATAAACTTTAAAATTTCTGAATAGTTTTTAAAAGACTGCGTGAGCAAGTTAAATAAATTATTACATTTGAAGATCATTTAAAGAGCAATACATAATGGATTATTGAATACTTCCATAAAGCAAATATCTCTATGAACTCTAAAGACTTGAAAAGCATCATGTGATCTAATAAAGTGCTCCAAAACAAAGTTGAGTTATGAGTCAAGCGAAAACGAATAGAGTTCAACTCATTCGTAAACGAAACCAAGTCAATAAGCAAGTATAAGTTCTCGTTCAAAGTACAGTCGAGTCTCGATAATTCGTATTATCACTAATCTTTGTTAAAAAGATGCTACCATGTAGAAGTATGTGAATACTTATCAAAATGTTTATTATTGTGATTCCGTGACAGTTTCGGTATGATTAAAAATATTAGCACAGGTTGTAATATGCAATTTATGTGAAAGTTAGGCACAGTCTTTAGAGTTTACGCATGCTGATCTCAATACAGAAACAAAACTAAACAGAAGTTATATTCATGTGCAATGTAAGATTAATTTGTATTTCATAAAATAACATCACTCACATTGCATATGCCAGCAACGCCAGATGACATTGTTCAAGCGTATTTTGTCCTTCCAACGCAAACGCACTCCTTTGAAATGATTCCATTTGGGTGAGGTGAGTTTTTGACTGCAATGAAAAATAGTTTATTAATTAATACCATCCTTGCTTTTCTTATAAACTATCGAGAATATGATAACAGCCTACTTGAGATTGTCGTCGAAAAGTTTTAAAAGTGTGTCAAACATTGACTAAGTGACGATTACACTGGTCTACAAATTTTAATTGGGTAAGTATGAAATTAAGAACCACAACAACATGAAAACAAACAGTCTAGTCATTTTGCGTTATAATTTAGAAGTAACGTCATGCGGTTTGTGCCTTTTTTGATTACTATTGAAATTGATATAAAATCCCATGTTTGACTGTTTGACAGTGGCCTTGAGAATTTACTCGGACAGAGAGGGAGAACTGGGGATGCTCTGATCCTGATGGAATTTTGCTCGTCAATCTTCGCAATAGCGGATGATAAATTAATTTAAATGTGCAAAGAAAGCAAATCAAAATTTGTAATTCATATGTTGGTAAAATACCCCTATGATAATGGGTTATACCTTTCGATATATGAAAATCCTATATTAATAACGGTTTTCGAAATAAAACCACTTTTTTTATATAAACTGGCCCATTTTTTATGTAAACTAGTGTTATCAGTTCCATAATAAATTATTAATTTACCATTAAAACAAATAGATTTGTTTATAAATAAAATAGATAGGCAGATTATAAGTCTAAAAATAGACTGGCCCCATAACCCTATAAACAAAGGCATAATCTTCGGTAGGAAAACGGAACGAACGAAGCGAAAAATCGCAAATAAAAGAAGCGCAGTAGGTGTGAAAGTCGTCGTCTGAATACCCTGCAGTTCCTAGGTGTTCACCTAGGCCACTTACTCCAAATGCTCCTACAAACCGAGTCAATGGGCATGACTTCCAATTTATTTGGCCTACTAATATACGCCTTAACAAGAATGTTGCCCGACTTGACGTTAATTAAGAGGGGGTATTGCTATACGGAATGGCGACAACAATAAATCCATCGCGTATTAATATCAATCAATCGACGTAATAAACACCAACACATAATCAATAAAGAGAGATATGCAATAAACTGTTATTAGTATTATCTATTCATTTTGTTTTTCGTGGTGATTCAGTGGCCGTTATTAAAATAGTATTAAGTGCATTTTCTGTTGTTGTTTCGCTTACAGGTGTTGTACTTAGTTCACACCCTCAAATTGCACAACAAAACACTCAAAACCTCTTGAATGGTTAACCCGCTGCCCCCCCTGAATCGTTATCTCAACTATCTATCTATACATCTACATCCCTTTCTACATCTCTTTAAGTAATGACGTTGTGCCATTGACTTCCTGTATTTATTATGACCATAGTAAATAAAACTGAAACCGATTATTGGCAGAATTCCAGTTGTTACTATTTTGTCTAAAGGGAAATTCCGCCAGCAACAGACGACGCTGCGTCATCACCATTAAAGATCAGTCTGTCTGTGAGCTCTTTAACATAAATCTGTCTACTTATTTATTCTTTTTTTGGATATAAATGGAATATTTAATTTTATTTTGACTGTGGTTCAAACAAGTTTGTTTTTTTTTGCTGACGCAAGCATAGAAGAATTGAACAATGCTCTATATCTAAATAAGCCAAAAAAAAGAGAAATAATTCTTTAATTTCAGATTGCAAAATTTAGAGACACATTCATGACACAATTGCTACAAGAAAAAACTCAAAATATTACTTTTAATTTATTTTGGTATTTGAAAAGAAAGGGTAACACGGTGTGGCATTATTCATTACCATAATCGGAAGATATGTAGAAACTTGTTTTTTAATGTAAGACAGATACATACATAAATACAGAAGTTAAATTTTTAAAATTTTCGAATTGAAGTTGGCTAACAGTCTGTACTAACATTTTTCTTATAAATAGGATAAGGACAGTGTTACGAACTCTTCGAATAACTGTACTGTGTGTGTTTTGCTTCCCTGTTTTGTTTTTTGCGCATTATCTATGCAAAATCCGACAACACATCGTAGTAGTTTGTTTAATAATAAATAACACATACAAGCATTAATAAAACCAAGCAAATCTGGCTGCGAGCGGACAAGTCCTGCTGTACCGTACCATGGGGCATGTATGCGGGTTGATAAGAGCTATCTGTCTGATAAGATGTGGCCGTAAAATATGTTAAATCGCATGCTGACAAACAAAACAAAGAGAAACAGTGAAGAGAACATGGCGCTAAAAATAGATGGGGGAATTAACGAAAAAGCGTCGTATGATACTTTGATGACTAAAAGTCTGAATGAACCATCAAAAGGCATGGAATCTAAACGAATCAACGAGTCAAAATAACAATAATTGGGAAGACAAGTGTTGATACTCTGCTTCGCCAAAATTTGTTTTAAAAGTTTGTCAATTTGTTGTTGTTGCGGTTAATCGCTTTTTTTTAAACAAGTACGTGCAATATTAACAGCTCTTATTTGGTACAGAGATTTATGGTGACTCTTTTCCCGATGGGATGGCGATTCTGATCTGAATGTTTGGAATAAAATGTGTATACAATAAAAACTTAGCTCTTTGGACTGGTGGACTGGTTAGATTGTATTAATTTTTTGCTCAAATTGCGGCTAAGAGTTTAAAAGCGAAAATAAAACATTGTTTTCAAATTATTTGGTGTTGACGTCTGCAGAAATGGGAGACCTGTTGCGGGTCTCTGTTACGGGCATTTCGTAGCAGGGCGAAGTTTTGGGACCAAAGTAACCCGAGCGGCAGCGTCGACGTTAGCGATTATGCGACCGCTGTCCAAGCTTTTTTTTGTGTTTGGTTCGTATTTTTGTTTTTGGCCAGTTTCATTATCACGCCTTGTGCTCGTGAACAGCAAGCGGCAAATGGGAAACTGAAGTAACCTTTCGTTTGGCACGTGTTTGTCGGTTTCACTACTCACCTGTACGCCAGATTCATGCACTTGAAGAGCTTGGTGAGGGAGGTCTCAATCTCTAGGTGGGAGGTGATCATGCTCATACTGCTTTCATCGCCGTCCTCCTGGTCCATGCCCGAGCGCGGAAAATGGACAACTGTCTGTGGCACGTAGAGCTGAACGTCGCGGCAGGTATTCGGGGGCTCGCCGCCTTTGTCTAGGCTAGGGTCCTCGGGATCGAGCATTTTGACTTCGCCATCATCTTCGAGATCATCTTGTGCCTCCTCTGCCTCGAAATGTGAAACCATAAATTGACCCGAATGTATGGATTCGCGTTCGGCCTTTAGCATGGCAGCGGCGGCAAGTTCAGCGGAAGTGCTATTCATGCTTCCTAGAGATCCGCCAACAATCAAGCCAGTGAATGAGCCTGGTAAACTTCTAGACGTGTCCGTGTACTGGAGGGATGAGAAGCTCTGTGGAAGCTGATGCTGCTGCAGCTGTGGATGTTGTGGATGCTGTTGTAGCTGCTGCTCGGGCTGCTGGGGGGTATGCTGATGCGGAAACATTTGGTTTGTGTATGTATTTGTTCGTATTTGTGCGTATTTGTTCAACATCATTTTAATTTATAGCGGGAGGGGGGACTTGGGATTGAGGCGTCTTTGTAATAACGCTTGAATTCTATAGTTTTTGTTTGTGGATTTTGTTGGGGAATTCATTCATTCTGACGCGGCACTTTTAATGGTTTTTTAATGTTTCTCTCTCATGGCAATTAACCGATTTGCTTTGGGTATTTTCCACCGAACACAGCTAAAGAAAAGGGTTTTAGCCACAATTAGATACAATTTTCGTCACTTTTATTAATAAATCCAATTCAATTAGCTTATTTTTCTTCGAGTTGAGAACTTTTAAAGATTTTTCTAATTCGATTAACACTTTTATTAATATTCTTTGGCTTGTATATGCCCAAAGTTGTTTTTCTATTTTCAATATAGTCTAATTAGCGATATTTTCTGCAATTAGCGCTTTGGTTTTTCAATTAAACAACTAAATTTTTGGTTTTGGGAATTGAGAATTGTTCAAACTTTTTTCTGCGTTCAATTTGTAACGGCAAACACGCCCCGTTATATGCGTCACAACAATAATAACAACAATCGTGTACGCTCACACATTCATACAGGCAGCGCAAAAGAGAGAAGATGAGATAGAGTGAGAGTGAGAGATGCACACGTGTGTGTAAGACGTCAGTGAACCTCCTTTTTTCCTCTCTTCCAACTTTTCCAAGGCAATTGCTGATAATGAAAATTTCAATTACTGCTGTCGGCTATTCCGTCAAAAGGCACTCACGTCAGCACGCGCCAAACTGTTTATTAAATATTATGTGAAAGAAGCGAAGACGCGTTACTCGCAGCCAGAACGTGAGGGCTTTTTCATTTCACAAACGGAACTGAACTGATCAAATGAACGGAGACCGAAGCAGAATGAAACCTGTGCGATTGCAATCAAAACATTGAACAGCTGATGGTTCTCCCTATCTCGCTCTTTGGTGCCTTTGGTACTCTCTCTAAGTCTGCCTTCTCGTTTACTCACGCTGGTGCCTTATCAACATTGGAATTTTCTGTGAGCGAACAAGACAAACATATGTACATACATGCATACAAAAGAAAAACACACACAAAAACAAAAGCCACAAACCATACAATCGTTTTCAGTACCAAAACAAATCGATTTAAATTTCACTAAAATGTTATTCAGATTTTCTATATTGCTTTTAGGTTCCAATTGTATTGTGCCATTTGGCCATTAACGGTTTTTGCGGTGCAACGTGCACTTTTGACCTCTACTCTGCCTCCTTTTTTTCTATACACAAACACACGGACACTCAACACACACATAGCCACGCGCACTTGCGTTGCGTTGGGGGTTCGTCGTTCTGGAGACGACCCCAAATTTCATACGTCATTAGCCCGAAGCGAAGAATGCTTTATTCCAAAAATAACACATGATAACTCTACTCAATGTACTAAATTAACCACGCATTTCCACCCATTGTCTCATCACTTCTTTTTTGTAACAAACTGACTTCGATAAATCAACCAAACAATCGATTTGTATTATTTATATGTTGTGGCCAGCAGGGGATATCGAATAAAAATGATATCGATACTGGATAGTGTTGGTAGGCGGTTTAAAATATGGGAAATTTAAAACAATTTAAATTTGTGCAATTTCAAATTCCTATTACTGGTTCAGCAGATTTCGTAAATTAAATCAACAGATTTGTTAAAATCGATTTTATTTACTTTTTAATGAGACTTTTTCTGTTACGACGATGTTTAACAGCAGTGCTGTAAAATCATCGATGGACCGTCCATCGATATTTTTGAGTCCGATGGTTTTAAATATCGATAATGTCAATGAGAATGGCTCTAATATTTAAACTTGCTAAATAAAACTTTATGGATACAATGAAATTAAAATATTTTCTTGTTTCATGAAAGCAGTACTTGTATTTGATTTTTAACTGAAAAAAAAAATGATGAATGATTATTTATCGTGATAACGTCAAAAGAAAACATTTAGTTATTTTTTACATTGACTACTTCCCGGACACCAGTTTAAAAATATATGTGAGAACTTTTTCGTACAATAAAGTTTTCTAAAATGTGGAACATTATCTCAGACTTATTACCATTAAGGTAGTTTGTCTTTTTTCATAAATATCAAAGTCTTGACACATGGATCGTAATGTATCAATGTAAAGTAACAAGAGGTCGTATTCTCCATACAGCAGCTCTCAGCACAAAATGATTGTCAATGAACTTTCGTTTCTGCTTGATGTCCAGCAGTCTGAAGTTGTTGAGCAATATTCGATATTATTTAATTTGATCTTTAATTACAGGATCATATCATCATACATGGGTAAATATTAACGTAAGTTACTTGGGCCCAAAACGCGCTTAAACTACATAAAGTTGGTATTAAACGAAAGGGAAAAATTCCACGAGCAAGACCTCAGGTGCGCCTTGGCGATTTATTATGTAGTTTTTGTGTAATTTACAAAAGAAAATTTATGTTTTGGCGGGATTATAGCTAAAAGTAGCTATTTCCGGCAAAAAGAAGCTGTACAATTTTGGGATGGTGTTGCCAGATGCCAAATTTTGGATACTCCAATATGCGGGCTTTTTGCAACTTTTGTTCGCACTATTCTCAACAAACGAGAATAGTGCGGCTGCCAGAGCAGCCGAATATTCCCTAATTCTACAATTCAAAGTAAAATATTTGGCTGTCAGGGCGGTCCAACAACGCGCCAAATAAAATGGCATTTGCCAACACTAAAATCTAGCTTTAGACGATTTTTTTTTTACTTTTCAACACTAAAATCTCGAGTAGCTTAAGTAAATATTTACCAAAGTTGGAACAATCATATTCTGCGCGCTAACTAAACGAGTATATAAATTTGATGTCTCTATCTGTTATACTTTTTAAGAAAAACAGTTTTATGTAAATACTGGGGACGTAAGGGGCGTGGCAAAAAATCCAATTAACTCTATACATTTACATACCCCACAAGTCATACCAAATTTGGTGGCTCTAGCTCTTATAGTCTCCGAGATCTGCGTGTTCATACAGACCGACGGACAGACGGACTTGGTTAGATCGACTCGGTCGTTGATCCTGATCAAGAATATATATACTTTATGGGGTCGGAGAAGCTTCCTTCTGCCTGTTACATACATTTTGGCGACTTTAATTTACCATTTTACCTTATGGTTGTATGGTATTCAAAAAAAAATTTTAATCTGCTCGTTGTTGAACTACGGCTCATCTGCTAGGTTCTGAACTACGGCTACGTATGAAAATTCGTTTAATTTTTTGCTATTGCTATTGCTATAGCTTTTTTAAACGTCAAAAACTATAGCAGAGCATAGCATTTATTTTTAAACCCTTGCAGAGGGTATTATAAAATTGGTCAGATATTTGTAACGCACAGAAGGAGACGTTTCCGAACCAATAAAGTATAGCCGTGTCCGTCTGTGCGTATGCGTTTTAATCAGCCATCTTAAGAGCTATTGGGATGAAATTTTTTTCGGGGCTTTTCATTACCCGGGAAAAATAAAGTATGAAAACCATCAGAATCGGACCACTATATCATATAGCTCTAGAAGAAAAATTTTCATAAAAATTGGAGTATCGATATAAAATTTACATATGTGATAATATTGGATATAAAACCCCAGATCCCAAAATTTGAATAATCGGATAAATATAACACAAGTTACAGTCAATATAATAATCGGCTCTGCTCCCAGCTCTGCGGGCAGCGCTGCTTGCTGTCTACTACGTCTTTCGTCATCAACAGAGTACATGCATACAGACACAGACGCAACGCTACATAAACTGTATGTGTACGCGTGCGTTGCTTTGGGAATGAGGGAAGAAGAAGAACAAATTGTAGTATAAAGAGTAAAATTGTTTTGTTTGTATATTGATGAATTGAGTTGCAGAAAACAAATTTTGAACATATAAAATTATTATTACCAAGGACTGCAAGGGTATGTAAACTTCGGCATGGCCGATGTTAGCTTCTTTGATATTTCGTAGTTTGCATTTGACTCTGATCCTGCTCTCGTCAAAAACGGGAGCGGTAGCGAGGGGAAAAAAAATACTACGGAGTTTCGTAGTAATATTAAACGCTGATTGTATGTATGTATGTAAATACATATATTAACCCTTCTGCAGTATTGTATACAATGGAAAAAAAGTACAACTAAATAATTCAGATAATATTTTGTTTTCAAACAGAAAGCAAATATACATATTTAGTTTTATTCGTGAAAATGTCATAAAAAATCGTTCTATGAGATATTGAAGTTCTGCAACAAACCAATTACAGAAATTATGTTTTGAGCACATTTTTCGACCGTTGCAAGATTTATTAAAATTTTTCCGTGAATGACAAATGTTCAGTGTTGCATACGCAAATATCAATAAAAAGTCAATTGAAAAGACTGAGAGGAATGTCTCTTTTGGATGGTGAAATTAATGGTTAATTTTCGGCACAGCAAAACCTTATGCACCATCACTCAAAGATATATTAGATGGTCAGGGATGCAGACTCAAAATTTACGTAGGGTAGCTCCAAAATCGATGTGTTTTTACGTAGCACAATTTTGTTAAAATACGTAAAGTCAGCAAAAAAAGTTTAAGTAAACGAAGGTTTTTTGACAAAATTTGATGAAAGAGTGGCTAAAACAAAAGTAAATGAAATGAAATGAAAATGAATGTGCTTATTGTTAGATATAATTTATTTAATATTTGGCAACATAAAACTCTTGAGGTCAATCCATTTTAACATAGAAAATAAAAAAAAACCCAAATTCATAAAAACAAACAAAAAACTAAAGCCAAAAAAGTTTAAGTAAACTTAAAAAATCTTAGCTTAATGCATATTAGTATTTAGTTGGCCCTCCTTTTGCAGCAATTACTGCTAGGAAACATCGATTCATACTCCGTACTAACGGTTTGGTGTCATTTTCGACAATTTTCTCCCACTCGGAACGCAAAACCGAAGTAAGAGTAGCTTTCGACGAAATTTAATGTTTCCCGATCCTCTTATCCAACAAATTCCAGATATTCTCAATAGGATTGAGGTCTTGTGATTGTGGGGGAGTGTGCAATTGCTTGGTGTTGTAAAGCAACCATTCCTTCACAAGATATGACGTGTGTTTGGGGTCATTATCTTGCTGAAAATAATATGGACCCTCACTTAGATGGAGCTGAGTGGCGCTATCCTTGGGGTTGGCCTTCAAAATTCATAGATAATGATGCTTGTCCATTTTAGTATCTATAAATACTAATTTTCCAACACAACTCGCGGCGATACATCCCTAAACCATGACATTTCCGCCTCCATGCTTCACAGTTGGAGTCAAATATTTCAGTTGTAAAGCAGCATTGGGTTTTCGCCACACTTTTTAAGCTCCATCCGACCCAAAAATGTTAAATTTGGATTCATCACTCCAAATAACAGAGTCCCAAAAATCTGGCTCGTTTAGATACTTTTGAGCGAATTCTAGTCGTTTTTTCTTATTGACCTCAGAAATCAACGGCTTCCTACGAGGAGTTCGTGCGTTGTACCCTTCCCTGTGGAGCACATTTTGAACAGTTTGCGGATGAACGCTTACTCCAGAGGTGAGAAATAGGTCCTCCTGTATTTTGGGTGCCGACTTTTTTCGATCACTCTTTATTGTACTGAGAATTTGTCGCTTATCTCTGGCACTCAATTTTGAAGGTCGGCCTGATCTTGGCTGAACCTCAGGGCTAGCTGTTTGCCCATACGATTTTAGTATTGATTGAACACTAGTGGGTGGTCGGCCAAACACTCTGCCAATTTCGGATACACCTTTACCCTCTAACAAGGGAAACTTCAGGTATGCGAATCACCGATTCGGATGAATTTTGGATATGTTGTAGAATACCCCGTCATTTGAAGCTGTGTGAAATATTTCGGCACACTACTCTATATTTTCCTAATAAATCGCCTTTAAAGTTATAGCTTTGGTAAACGCCGAGTGGACTACAAGCAACTCGACGGTGTAAGGGGTAGAGGTCCTGCCTAAAATCGACGAAACTCTGTTTCAACCCCGGCAAGAAACTAGTTAGGTTTGGGTTTTCAGTTTTTTTTTTGCTTGTTATACCCTTGCAGAGGGTATTATAAATTGGTCAGATGTTTGTAACGCACAGAAGGAGATGTTTCCGACCCCATAAAGTATATATATTCTTGATCAGCATGAGAAGCTGAGTTGATATAGCCATGTCCGTCTGTCCGTCCGTCTGTGCGTATGCGTTTTAGTCAGTCGTCTTAAAAGCTATCGGGCTTAAATTTGTTTTCGGGGTTTTTTATTACCCGGGAAAAATAAAGTATGAAAACCATCAGGATCGGACCACTATATCTGAATATAGCTCTAGAAGAACTAGAAGAAACATTTTTATAAAAATTGGAGTATGCTATGAAATTTACATATGTGATATAAAACCCCAGATCCCAAAATTTGAATGTGATCGGATAAATATAACACAAGTTACAGTCAATTTAATAATCGGTTCTGCTCCCAGCTCTGCCGGAAGCGGTGCTTGCTGTCTACTACGTCTTTCGTTATCAACAGAGTACATGCATACAGACACAGACGCAACGCTACATAAAGTGTATGTGTATTGCTTTGCTTTGGGAATGAGGGAAGAAGAACAAATTGTAAAATAGAGAGTAAAATTGTTTTGTTTGTATATTGATGAATTGAGTTACAGAAAACAAACATGTAAAATTATTATTACCTAGGACTGCAAGGGTATATAAACTTCGGCATAGCCGATGTTAGCTTCTTTGATATTTTAATAGTTATTTTTTGTCTAATAGCGAAATAGGTCTTTTGATGATTTGTAATTGGAAACATTTTTTATGTATGTATGTTGAAATTATTATAGATGCAAATTATTATAACCATTATCCAATAAACATAATCATTTGATTTATGTAATTCATAAAATATATTGATATTAACTATAAATATTAAATATTAGTCTCTTTTCACGTAGACATGTAGATCTTGTTATGGGCCAAACAAATAAATAACAATAATGCGGTTATCGATGGTGCTGGCTTGTTAGCTAGAAAATTAGCTGGAAATTTGGCGGGAAAGAAACAAACAGAACCGAGCTAGTTCTGGTAGCGGTTCCGGTTCCGGGAACAAATTTTAAATTTTTAGGAAATCTAAGAGCTCTAACCATAGAACACATAGATGGGACAAACTCATGATTTTTTGATTGCAAACGCTAGCCTAGTCATGGAACCCCAGAGAACTTCGGGAAAAACCCGAACGTTCGTACTCTCAATGAGAGCGTAAAGTGGGGAGAGGGCCAAGCAGCAACGAAAATAATTTAGTCTAGCACAGACTACAGAACGACGAAGGCAGGCCTATGTCGCTTGTGATTTCGTTCTGTCTATGTATGTGGTCGGTACATGCTCAGGCTTCGTAGTGTGTGTGTGACGTGAAGTTGTACAACATCGCATTTCAATCGCTCGCTCGACCAAAATTTTTAATTTTGGTCAAATCAGCGACAATGCGAATAGGATATGCCCCTGTGGAAAGAATATCAAGAAATATTGCCATTTGCTTCGTATGTATCCCGGTGGCTGTACCGATAGAGTGCTCGCTTGGTGATGTGTTTCGGGGAATGTCCCTGGTTCGATTCCGAACTCGAAATCGTCGGCTTAAATAAGGATTTTTTCTATTTTATAATATTGTTATTTGTTTTGTTGATTTTTTTGTTTCTTTATTTTTAATTTTTATTCTATTTTTATTTAAAAATAGAAAAAAAGACTTATTGGTCGGTTTCTGAGTTTTGGAAAAAAGAGGAAGAGGACACAGAGAAAAAAGACAAAAAGCTGAGTTCTAGAGGGCACGTGGGAAGGTAATAGTCAGAAGGAAAAAAAAAGACTGAAAAGTGCGTGTGTCTAGACGGAGCATCTCCACATCCTTGAGGGTCAAGAGTTACCGGAGAGTCGGAGGACGGACACCCACAAAAGCCAGCGGACAGCTAATTCGACAGGATCCAATCGGCCACACAGTCCTACTTTTCATCTTTGCTTTTATATAAATGTTCTGTTTTCTTGAAAGAAAATTATAAAAGTTCCTGGCAAAACTCATGCAATGAAGAGACAGAATTTTTACTTTAGTCTCAGGTGTCGTTTCGCAAAGGTTTACAAAAAATTCAATTACACAAAAAGTAAGAGAGATATCAATATACAGTTTTTTTTTATTTGAAAGATAATGATAGTTAATGAAATCAAATTAAAAAATATTTTTCGTTGTTGTTGTTGTATCGGTTGTTGTTGTAATTCGTTTTAAAGTTGACGAAAAATTTAAAACATATGTAGGCCCATGGTTGGGACGATTTTTTTGAGAACGGATTATCTGAAAGAAAAAGAAATGGAGAATTCATATCAATACTTTTCATCTGATTAAAAAAATTGACAAACTAACCTTTAAATGTTGTGATTTAACTTGTGTTATCATTTTAATGGCGTGGTCTGATCAGGACAAAGCTTCTAGGTACGCCGGAGCTTCAAAGGTTTGGCTGCATCGAAGACCATACAATTTAATAAGCTTCCCCCCTCCGAGCAGTCTTCCAGGGACATGATGGGCATCATGGAAACAATATGTTTCTCATTTGGTCACTGTTGAGACTCTTCAACAAGACCTAGTCCCTGATCTTGAATATTTTGCGTAAGGTTTTCGCAATGGCTTTCATAAAAGCCGAAACCAGACTCAAATTAGACACGTTTACGAAGCAACATTCTTATCGAATATTTGTTAATTGCTCAACGTAGCTCTCCTTGCGCAAGGATGTTTTCATCACCACTTCCACAGTGCAAAACAAATTGTTCTCTTTGGCAAACTTTGCCAAAAGATGTGTCGTATCGAACACCAAATGGGGAGGCTTAAATGAGCAGAGCTCTTTTATATCGTCCATATATCGATTTTTATATCGATCATATTCATACGCGCCCGATGTCACAATGGCCACCACATTGCGTCGTACATCCGGTGGTATTTCCTCCGGTACTTCCAGAATACTCTCTGCGGTTTCCTCCGCATTGATCATCTGAAGAAAACGCCAAATGAATAAATTTTTGACACCACTGTATCTGTATGTACTTACATATTCGTCGGATTCCTTCTTCGGAAAGGTGCTCCGCGCACATATCAATACCTGGTCCTCAGTGTCCAAATCTGTCATGTACATGACAAAGATCTAAAAAGAATTGGAATAGATTGCAATTGGATTGGATCGGATTACAATTACCTTCCTTATGGACATATGGTTGGGCGTGATGCTAGAGCTCGTCCAAGTTTAGCGTATACAAATTTTGGGGCTGTAACCCCATCAACGCATTGGTATTAAAATATGCGTATCATAAAAATTCGTTCCTCCAAACTCTCGAAGAACATGGGCTGTACTTCTTTGCTCATGTTCCCGAGGCCTGGGAAAAAAATCAAATTAAATTTAAAATTTTTAAAAGTAATTAAATCCTCCATTGTTAGCGCGGCTTGTTTTTTCTCGTTTTGTTTATCGATATACAATATTATTGGCGCATCAAGCTTGGCGTCTGTTTAGTTTATCGATATCGATATACTTACATACACAGGGTGGGCCAAAAGAAGTTTTTAGTTAAAATAAAAATAAATGTTTATTTAAACCTTAAGAATTTTATTGGTCAAACATTAGCATTATTTAGAAAAAAAATGAAAATGAAACATCGGATGACTTCTTTTGGCTTGCCCTGTATTATTGGCGCAAAAGCACGCCAAGTAATCGATATCGTTATCTAAATCCAAACAGAAAACAGACCAAACCAAAACCAAAATGCCTATGTGCAAGTTCTGTGACGACGAGTCTACAAGACTATCAAATATAAAGCGCCACGTGGAAAAAAACACGTTGGCGTCGCAACGTCCCGAAAACGCCTGCTCGAGGTCTGCCCCAGCACATCGGGGCAGAAACCTCGACAGGAGACGACAACACCACCATTGTCGGGGATAGTCGGAGATAGCCAGAAGCAGCAATGTGCTTATCTGGCTCAAAAAGGGCTAATTTGGCGTTCACGGCCAATAAAGAAGAAAGTCTTTTTGGAAAGACTGGCTCCCGTTAAGGACCCCGAGGACTTCTTGAAGAAGCAGCCAATTTGCCTCTTCACGTAAAATTTCAAGTTATTAATAATTTAAAATTACACAAAATACAATTATGAATTATCTTTTTCAGCATGTTTCAGTCTGTTCGGAAACATTCTGGTGGCTGGGGTCTCGTATTCCAATGACGATATGCAAAACTTTTAATGCTCTGTTTTACTACAATTCCAGTCAAAGGAATACGAGAGGATTCAGAACTTAAAGACCCTGGGTATCCCTGATTGGTTCGACAAAGGCCAATTCATCGGATACCACAACTTTAACAGCCACATGCCCCGAAAGACGATGATTTGTTGTATTAAAGTGAATGGAACAAATTTTTTTATATTAATTTTATTATTTTAATGAATAAGTATGGATAAGAATGTCAAGTTTACTAAAATAATTTTTTTCGCCGAGTTAGCAGGTCTTTTTTTTTGGCAGCTGACTGCCAGTGCTGAGGCTCTGCCAGATTTCTATTGTATTTCTTGTAGACAACGATGAAGCAGAACATATCAGCTCAGATGAGGAAAATAAGAAACAAAAAGGTCTAGACTTGGGAAGTCAAAAGTTTGGACTTTTTTTACAAAGTCCAATGACGGTAAGTCGGCGAAGTGTCTTTCGTGCGAAAAAGTGTATAAAACCAGCGGAAACACGTCAAATCTCTTTGATCACATGAAGCGTGTGCATCCAACAATAAACGTTGGAGATTTACCGGCGACATTACCAAGGATCGATGCTTTTGTCACTACAAAGTATGATGCGAATTCTCGTCGAAAGGGGGAATTAGATACGGCTGTAATGAAGTACATTGCTACTGACATGCGATCATTTTCAGTTGTGGAAGACACTGGCTTTCGAAGTATGCTTAATGTGTTCGATCCAAAATATAAGTTGCCATCGCGCAAGACTTTGAAAAATGTGCTAATGGCTGAACAATACGAAGCAAAATCCATCAAATTGATGGCAATATTAAAAAAAATTGATTATTGCGCAATAACAACGGATCTATGGACGTCGTTGGCCAATGAAGCATACATTACAGTAACATGCACATTCATAACAAATGAGTTTAAGCTGCAAACTGCCGTACTTCTACAACTAAATTATTGTCGGAAACCAATCACACTGCACAAAATATCAAGGACACATTGGAAACTGTATTTAACAAATGGAAGATTTCGTCGAAAGTAGTCGCAATAGTGACAGATAATGCTGGTGCGATGGTTAAAGCGTGTGATTTACTTAAAATTCGAAATATACCCTGCTTCGCACACACAATAAACTTAGTTGTGCAGAGCTGTCTTAAGCTAGATTGCTTAGCGGATATACTTACGAAATGTAAAACCACTGTCATATATTTTAAGTCCAGCTCTACATCATACAAAAAGCTGAAAGATTACCAAGATGGGGACATTAAATATAGTCTAAAGCAGGAAGTTCCAACTCGATGGAACAGCGCGTATCACATGATACAGAGAATTTTAAAAACGCACGAGGCTATTGGAAAAGTTTTCCTAAACACTTCAAAAGCGCCACAACCATTCACTGTGGACGAACTGGAAATATTATCCGACTTATCAAATTTATTGGCGCCATTTGAAAGTCATCAAATACAAATGTTACCATATCTTTATGCATACCAGTAACTTGTGGTCTTTTGCACAGTCTTGAGTCAACTAAGACGAGCCTTAAGACAAGTGAGGGTGTAGCAGCCTGCACATGTTTATTGGAAAATATATTAGCGAGGCTGTCCAAATATGAAGAGCGTTCTTTGCCACGAATCGCTACTTTGATGGATCCGCGATTTAAAAAACAAGGGTTTCGTTCTCCATTCAACGCTTCGCTATCTGAAAAGTTTTGGAAAACGAGATGACTATTTTTCAAAATTCAACAGAAAATTTTGCAGTCCATTCAGCAGAGCCACCAACACCAGTTCAAAATCGGCAGTCCCTATTTACTTTTGTAAAAAAAAATATTGAAGATTTGCCGAGGACTAAACGATCCGACGCTATTGTTGACCTCCGACAATATTTGAATTTAAAGCATTCGGATGAGGACGTAGATCCCCTACAATACTGGAGGGTAACTATAAAAATTTGCATCAAACATTAAAAAAAATATATATATATATAAACAACGTTTCTATAATTCCAGTATAATGATTCTAGTATAAAGAATCTGGTAGCTAAATTTCTTTGTGTACCTGCAACATCAACAGAGTCTGAGCGTATGTTCAGTAAGGCTGGGCTAATAATCAGCAACAGGAGAGCTTCGCTTAAAGCAAATAACCTGGATACTCTTCTATTCCTACAAAGAAATGCTTGGATAGAGTGATTTTTTGTTTTGTTTTGAATTTGATCTCATTGAACTGTGAAAACTGACATAATGTGATTTATTTTTAATTTTTTTGTTTTTTTTTTTTTGTAAAACAAAATGAAGTTTATTTTGATTTATTTTTTAAGAGAATTGATCTCATTAGATCATAGATGTCTAATGACAAATTGTTAATTTGACTTTTTGTAAAACGAAATGAAGTTTAATTTGTTGTATGCCTTAATAGAGTTGATCTCATTAGGCCTCTTGAAAACTGACAAAATGTGCTTTTTTTTTTTGGTTTTTTGGAAAACAAAATGAAATTTAATTTCCTAAGCAGATGTTACTAAATACATGTTTAAAATAACTAAAAGTTGCTTGTAATTTCATTTTGCAAAGTCAAATAATGGGCTTAGAACAAAAACGATAGTATCGATAGTATCGAATTTTTGCTCTCAAAACATCGAAAATATCGAATGGGACCACTATCGATAGTTTCCCAGCTCTAGGCTCTGGTATATATCGATTCGATGGTTATGGGAAGGGGGAGGTAACTTGCCATTTTCGATGTTTTGAATGAAAAAATTCGATATATCGATACTATCGAAATATTTCGTTCTATTATTTTCATTTGAATTTAAAAATAAAAATGTTTAATTTTATAATGTATATATGAAGAGTAACAAAAATGAAGCGAGTAAGTCGTCTCGCCGACTTAGGTATACCATACACCAGTAAAGCAAATATATATGCATTTTCACATTATTTAAACAAGCATGTCTTAGTATTTCGCTTTCTCAAGCATACGAGCACCCTCGGAAAAACGTTTATATTAACTCGACTACTTTTTGTCCGATTTTGATTAAATTTGGTGTTTCGCTGGATATTAGTATCAAATTAAAGTGTGTTATTGCACAAAGTAGAACATTACGGGAGATAATCGAGTTTTTCAAATTTCGGGGGCGGAAAGGGGCGTGGCAAAATCTTTATACATACAAAATGTGTGCATTTACTAAGCAAATATGCATGCCAAATATGGTGTCTCTAGCTAGAATAGTTTTTGAGATAAACGCTTTTTTTAAATTGCTGGGGCGGAGAGGGGCGAGGCAAAAATTTGAAATAAACTTAATCTACATGCCAAAATTGGTGGCTCTAGCTTTTACAGACTCCGAGATCTAGGTGGTCATACGGACAGACGGACGGACAAGGCTAATTTGACTCGGCTGTTGATGCTGATCGGGAATATATATACTTTATGGGGTCGGATAAGCTTCCTTCTGCCTGTTACATACATTTTGGCGACTTTAATATACCATTTCACCCTATGAGTGTATGGTATAATTTTAGTACTTTGTACTTTTATAACTTACTACATATATTGCTTCATTGCAAACAGTTTTTTCATACTTAATATCAAAGGTAACAAAAATTATAATACTAACACAAACGTGCAAGTTACAGTCAAGTATGCATCATTGGATACAGACGTCCACATGTCAGTGGTTATGGCACAATAATTGGATTTGCATCATCACATTTTTTAAAGTATTCCTTGATGGTAACTTTTATCGCGGGTCTAGGAGCTTTATAAAATTAATGAGTCCTTCATTTTCAACAACGGATAATGGTCGCATATCTGTTGAAATATACTCCATAAGCGCCATATCCAGCTCCTTTTTACGCTTGTTTGAAGAATCATAAATCGCGCTTACGTAGCTATCGATTTTGTTAACAGGTGTTAGCAATTCATTTATTCGCAGTGTTGGGTGTATATGATTAAGGTGGTCAAACAAATTGGAGGTATTTCCACTTGTCCTATATAGCTTACCACATGAACGACACTTTGCCAATTTACCATCATTAATTCTTTTAAAGAATTGTCAAACTTTAGATTTGCCAATACGTGGTTTTTATACCCTTGCAACAAGGGTATATTAATTTTGGTCAAAAGTGTGCAATGCATAGAAGGAAGCATTTCCGACCATATAAAGTATATATATTCTTGATCAGCATGACGAGACAAGTTCAAATAGCCATGTCCGTCCGTCCGTCTTGATGAACGCAAACTCCTCCTAGACCGTAAGAGCTACAGAGCTGAAATTTTGCATGTAGGCTTGTATATACTGCAGGCGTTGTATATCTCGGATTCAGCCGGATCGGATCACTATATCATATAGCTCCCATACAAATGGCAAAGTCACGAACAGTGACTTTTCTCAATAACTTCGTTATTTTCTGAGCTATTGTCATGAAATTTAATATTGGTGAGTTAATTACACTGTGCCAAATTTGATCAAGATCGGGTGACTATATCGTATAGCTCCCATAGGAACGATCTTTCGAAAACAGTGACTTTTGTCAATAGCTTCGTTACTTTTGACGCGATTGCTTTCAAATTAAACATTTGTTAGTTTAATATATCTGTTAATGACTGTGCCGAATTTGATAAAGATCGGGTTACTATATCATATAGCTCCCATAGGAACGATCGGTGGAAAACAGTGACTTTGATCAATATCTTAGTTTTTTCCTATGCTAAGATTGTTTTCGCAAACATTAGCCCTTTTCGCTTGAACGTTTTTCCACTTTGATGGCTATAGGTAAGGAAAGAGTTACCATAAAAGTTGCAAGGGTGTACAAACTTTGACGCGGTCGAAGTTAGCCCCGGCCGTCTGGTTTGTATTGTATTTGTATCTATGTATTTAAGTGGTGTGAAAAAAACACCCATCACCTTATATTTGTTCGCTATCGATAGTGGATAAAAAAATATCGATAGTGGCGCAGAAAAGTAATATTCGATACCTCGATAGTGTCAGCTCTACTTGACAGTATCGTTCCCAAATGAAACGCAAAAAGATCAAAATATTTTCGTCCGAGGTTTTTGCATTTATATTAACGTGAAAATGGATTTATAGTTTGTGCGCAAGCAACAAAACACCGCACTTAGGTGCCCAAACACAACAATTAAAATGGAATCGTATACACTAAAACGGTAAGTACTTTAAATTGCATCCGTATTTCGCAATTCGTCACCAACACATATACACGCTCCTCTAGTTGTTGCAATTTCGTATTAGTTGCCGTTATGTGTGTCGGTAGTTGTAATGGGAATTAGTGAAAATCAATTCTTGTTTTTGTGCCAACTCATGGTAACGTGGCAAAAATCATACAAACTTGGACACTGCGCCGAGAGACTTTTGGGGCATGCAACAACTACTGGTTCCAAAAAGACTACTGGAGAAAATGGCTGACGCAATAATCGGGGAAACTGAGTCAACCTTTGTGCCACAGGCTGCAACACGTGCAATAAAGTAAGAGGAAAGAAAGAGAGGGAAAATGAAGAAGCAAAACAACAATACAAATGACTCACAAATATAATGCCTTTAATAAAATCCTCTTATTGATTACATTCTGATCTTTCTTACTACTTTTGTCCTGTGTATATAAAATCTTGCAATATTTTTGTACCATAATCAGAAGTCAAAGTGTTGTATAGACCTAAGCAGTGGCATTAAATATATTTTGTACGAAATGCTGCCAAAACAGAGTATAAACAAGCAATTTTACCATATGTTTGGATGACAAATGATTGATCAAATTGCCAGAATAACAGCTAACTATATGTATTTCTTAAGACCTTATCTTGATGACAATAGCAAAATAAAATAAACTGATTTCTGAAGAGACAGACAGTTAAGGATTTTGATTTAATAATGCCCTTTGTGAAGCCAGAAAACAAAAGTTTATATGAAAATTTAAGCATTGAAAATTAGGTTCTAGTTTAGTTTTAAAGTGCAACTAAAATATATTTCATTTATTAATTTTGAACAGGTCATCAGAATTATTTATCACAACTAAATTGTTTGCTCTTTAACTCCACAGTGCCACCATGGCATCCTCACAACAACAAGAACACCAAGCTCTACAGCAACAACAACAATCATTGACATCAGTTGGACCGGATTTCATCTATTCAATATATTGTATACTAAGTTTAATTTCTGCTTCTGAATATGGACACAAACACATCAATTCTTCTGACCATGGAAAGCTTGGATTTGCCCAGAGATTTGTACTGGGATCTCAAGCAGGAGACTCCCTCCCCACGATCTGCGGTGGCCAGCGAGTTGTTTGCTCTCAATGAGACAACAACTAGTATCACCGACTGGATCTATGACGATAACTTTGCAAATGGTGAGTGTGAGAGTCATTTATGGTTAACTCGAGTAAAACTTTATCGAACTAATACTTTTTCAGGCATTACTCTGATTGGCGATGTTGAAGGTAAGGACCCAACGGATAGTGACTCGGCGGAAATCTTAAGGGACGAGGATTTTGTTGTGGAGTTTCTTGATCTGAAGAACGGAGGCAAGTTTCACATAATATGCTAGGCAATAATCATACATTTTAAACTATATAAAAAAGAATAGCATACATGAAAAAAATTTGCGTTTTTGTAAGATAATTTGCTTTGTGTAAGAAACTTTACTCTACTTTTTAAGGAAGATATATTTTCATTAACAACGAATCAGGTTGCAAAAGTCATGTCTGTTCGTCTGTCTATCTAAATCAACACAAAGTCCTTCTAACTCTAGTGTAATTTTGCATTGCAAATCTCGGATTCTGCCGGATCTGACAATTATTCCATATATCCATATATTGGATCAATTAGTTGCTTATTTTTCAAGCAATTCTCGTATTTCAATATTGTTAGTTTAAAATATTCTTACTGCTAAAATATACCTATACCATAAAATCTTGGTCATGACGACAAGCTGCATTCTGGTTTTAAATTTCAAACACACATCAATACATATTAAAACATTAAAGCAGTTGCGGAATGAATTCTTGACTAGGTCGAATTTCGATACGTTTTTTTTTTTTTTTTTTTTGACATAATTATTATTACATTCCGCACCGCATCCAATTCCAATCTAATTGTAAACCAACAACAAATAAACTAAATGAAGTAGGAGAGTTTTCGCTCCGATATCGGAATATGATATAAATTTACAAAATAATACAACTTTTTTATATTTTTAAGACAAAATGGATGTATCTAAAACATGTTCACATAGTCCCATTTTAATCCCTTATTGTAAAAGGAAATTGTTAAAAGCTGATTTGGAAACGAAATCAAATTCCAATACTTTTCGATGAACTGCTTCTATCCAAAGACAAAACCTGAACTATAAGTCTATTCAGATGTGGCATAATATATATAACAAATATTATATAAGCCTTAGATAAATGCAAGCGAACTTTGATCGTCTGCAAAAAAGTAAAAGAAATCGACGCTAGACGGTAGTAAAAAATGCTGACTTAATGATTGACTTAACTTGCCAGTTAAATGTTTTACTGAATTCGCTAGAAGGGGGTCTGCCACCCATCACAGTCATCTTTTAATAATGTTTCGGATATTTTTCGAGTCGAAATTGGCACGCATTCAGTTCCAAAGTTGAGAAACCGGATCAGTTGTCGTATTTCTGTGATGATTTTGTCTGTTTACATACAGTTGGATGCTCATTTGTGTTGTTGTTTTCACCAAGATCTCCAATCGCCGTAATTATTGTTTATAAACGTGGCCAACAAGCTGCGCGAGACGCTAAAAATGGCCCTGCCAAAAAGAGTAATGAAACTGGAAGCTAAACACCCTGTAATTCAGGGCATATTGCGAGTGCCAAACATATGAGTTAGGTGAATTCAAGTCAAGAACAGTCAGCCAATTTAGTTTTAGCTGCACCTGCCACTCTGGTTAACTCTAAAGAGACCCTGAAGTACAGATCTTATGACTGAGACGGAAGCAAACTGTAGGTAAAGAGTATATGGAAGTCGACTGTAAGACGATGTGTTGTTTTAATTTTGCTCTGATCACGCACTCAATGAATGATCTGTTGGTTCTCTCTGTCTCTTCGACTCTCGCTCTTTTTCTGTTGTCTTCGCTGACAACTCTTGGGAGTGCGGTCCAGCTGATTTCTAATTTGTTTTGGGGGAAACTAAAAGCAAATGCCCGAATCAATGGCCGTAAAGCTTGAAAGGCTTTAGGTTTTTAATTGAAGGTTAAACGTTTTTGTTTCAAGCATTTCCAGTTTCTAAAAGTGATCAGAAGTTTAACTAAAACTGTTCATAAAGTATAAGAGGCAAATTTAGAGTACTTAAAATGTCCAGATATTTTAAGCAGTTGATCCCTTTGTGTCTCCTTTTGGGTTTTTAGTTGTTGTATTTGCTTTAAAAGACGTGCCCCCTGTATATTTTAAGGCTTGGCACGTTTGGGGTTTTTCAGGGATTCTTTAAATAACCTCTATCTGTAAAAAGAGGCAAAAATAAGAGAATCCAAGTGGTAAATGGATGTTACTGTACCTCTCTGTTGAGAAAGAAACTGTTGAGAATATATAAGCAATATTCTCTATCATCATCAAAATTCAAGACATAGCAACAGTTTGATGCATCTATCTCAGGTGTCTGAGAGGTCAACGTACCTCGATCAGATTGAGTTTCCGTTTAAGCCGATTCCAATGTTTGTTTATTAACACTTAATTTGGGGCAAGTTTTAAAGGAAGATTGCAATTCTTTGGGTGATTGCTTTTCATAATGCAAAGTGTTGATAATCTCAAACAATATATGTAAACCAAGGGACAAGACACAGTGGATTAACTGTTAAACAAGTCAATTCTTCGAAATTTTAGTCTATTTATGTGATACATATATGAAGTCCATGTGATAGTACATACCGCAATATATATACCTATAGTAATTGGATACAGACAAAATAACTCCGACCCACTGATTTTTATTTTCATCCTGATCACAATGTGCAGCTGTAAGTCCGTTGGCTTCTCTCGCATCTTAAATCGGGGCTCGTGCTGTGAACACTTGTTGATAGCACTGAATGCTCAGACACACACACACACACACACACACACACACACTTTGAAGCAGACAAACAATCTCGACTTGAGATTGATCTCGTTGCAGGGCTCTGAGATACAATTCGCTCTTATTCGCTCGCTCATCTTACGCGTTCTCTGCGATACTTGGCCAAGGCAAAAACCTCAAACAGTTGTCGAATCGAACTCAGTACAAATTGCTACTCTGACGCGTGCACTTCAAAAATACAAAACCCAAACTGAAACTCGACTTGAATTTTCAACAACAAAAACAACAATCGACCACATAACAAAGAAACTGGCTAAAGCATAAAAAACGATATTAAAATCACGTTTTGGCGTTTTGAATACGCGAAAATGGGCGGATAACCAAACCTTTAGCCAATTCGAAAACTAATTGCAACTTTCATTGGTTTAGTTAAATGATTTAAATTCTAATTGTTTGTATTATTGCCCAAATAGGCAATAAATAAAAAGTGCACGGACTTCTGAGTGCCATTCAAACGGTGTACAGAACTTGTCGGACCCAAACAAAAGGGAATATTCGCTCGAAACGGCGTCAAAGAAACCAAGAAAACGCGTTCGTTTGAGGCTATTGGCTATTGATCAGTGTTAGCCAACTTCGACATTTATGTAGCTATATTTTCGGAACAAACTGATTCGATTCTGATCCGAAAGGACTTTGTGAGCATGATACCACACTGTGGATACCGTTACATGTGGAACCGTGAAATTGTGATCAATTCGCAAAAGTTGGTGAAACGACGCTAAAAAGAGACGTGACGCGAGTGCAGTAGCTCTGATCGGACCACGGCCACGCCACACCCATTTTGCGGCAGCAGTTGATCTAGGATCAGAAAGAAAGTTTATCATCTTTTGTTTATCTTCTTTTTTCAATCACCTGACACCGGGCACCACGTGTCTTTGTGCCGTAGACTTTGTGTATCTTCAAAATGTTTATATTTGTTAATAATATTTACTTGGCTTAAGTGCTGTAAGCAAAACTTGCAACAACAATTGAGATTTAATACTTGGTTCAAAATTTGCTCTGTGATTTTTTGTATGTACATTTTCTTCTGTTGCAAATATATAATATTATCATAAATAATTTAAAAAGCGCATCTCGTTAACATAACTCTTAGTGCATTTTAGTAGGTATTAGTTTTGTTTTATACTTATTAGTTAAGGCTAGAATCGCTCTTTTTAAACATATATTTCGTTACGAATTTCGTTGTCTTTTTATGATTTTATATACATATTACTTTTCGTACTGCCTTATCCGTATTTTTTTTTATTATTAATTTGCTTTGAAACTTGAGAGCTTTTGAATAACTGCTGCCGCAAAAATGAGCACTTACATATTTATGCAACAAGCCTATGGTTAGTATAATGATGAATCCGAAATCCAATTATAAATTAAGTATCCTTATGCTGCCCCAAGTAAAGTCTGCAGACGTATATCGATAACTCACTCAATTGTACATGAAGACAGCTATTTAAATCTAGGAAAGATATCATAGAATGTCTTTTTGTATTGACGCATGGCGAAATGATTAAGATGATTCCTTGGGATCTTTTAAGTACTCGTATCTTAGCTTATCTACAAAGATGCAATGAGGAAAGTTGGAAGACATAATCTGTCCGCTCTACTTTCTACTTTTCTTTCGCGCTGAACCCAAATGAACTGTGCGTTGTTTGTCTCTTCATATTGATCATCTGATTGACCAACAGTCGGACCGACGCTGCACCTTATCAACGCATATTATTGCTTTTCCAATAACCAATTTCCAACTCATCATCATCGTCGTCATCCACATCATCATTGTTCAGAGGCGGAAGTAGATGAGGGGGATGGGTGCAGAGTATTGAAGGGTCGGCATGGGTGGGGTGGGGTGGGGGAAAGTTGTTTTCACAACTTTATTTTCTTTCTTTCACCGCACCCTCCTTTGTTTTGTTTGCCAACTGCTAAACTCTTTTACGAAGACTTTCAAAGTCTGGATGTTACTTAAGATGACTTTCCGGTCAAGCGAGTTTACCTCGCTTTCAGTTAAATATTTATAAAACTCATTTGCATGAGGATTGCTGACTGGCGTCTTTGAGTGTTTGCTTTTTTTTTGTTCTTAAAGATAAGAGAATATTTTGAGGACTGTGAAAAGAACTAGTCGAAATCTGAATATTTGGTGATAATTCCAACAACTCTCTACGGCCTTGACCTAATATACAAATCTAATTATTCTATTCTTTTACATACACATACATACATCTGTGTTTACATCTTGTTCCTAGCACTATGACGAACTAAAGAAAAACACAAAAACTTCCCAGTGAATGGGAATTTTACTGAATGCAGTTTCCTTGTCGCACCTAATATTTTTGTATTGAGCGAACTAACTTAACTAGACTCTATATCAAGGTTGTTTTTAATCATATGTCCCCATTAATAATTAATACATTTCATCTATAGCAACGATACTGTAGAATGGCATTGTGGTTGTCTCTCGACATTTGCAACATTGTAAATTCCTCATTTATTATGATTTTTTAATCAAAGTTTCAGCCTACATCTGGGGCTCTCAGCTCTAGTATTGCGTAGTATTCACGCTTGAATAGAGGGCAAACAACATTTAATGTGCGTAGAGACCTAAATGAAGTATTTTGCTCTTGATTTGAGGACAATGGAGAACTGATTAATAATCTCCAACATCGGAACGGAAAGTCGATGGAAATTGGGGAATCCATTTCGAAAATGAGAATTTCTTTCCCTCTAAGCATACGTGTAAATTGTTTTTATTTACCGATTAGCCATGTAAAAAAAAATTTTCCATTGTCGTTTGAGTAAACATTTTAATAAGATATTTAACTTGCTGTTGCTGTCGTTATGTGTTACTGGGCGTGGCTGCCGCCTGTGTACTGGAAAATGTTGAAACGAGATTTTATGTAAATCAATTTATTGCAATTACAAATTGCTCTCTGTATTTTAATGCCCTCACTGTGTCAAAGTATGCAAATTTCCTACAGTAAGAGATACATGTGTGATGCATTTCCAAATTTGGAAACTATATTACGAGTCGACTCTCAAATGAAGCGACATTTATTTTGAGAGTTCCCTTGTTTAAAGGATGCAAGGATAAGAACAAGTTTAAGTGCATTTGCCAGATTATTACTTAAAGTAGCTCTGTTAGGTAAACTCAAGTAAACATTGAGAGGGCATACAATGTTCGGTCTGCCTTCATTCTATTATTTAAAAATTTTCTTATATTGTGCGCACCTGGTGGAAAACTTGTTATGTTAATGCAGAAATCAAGCTTCACCAAGTGGGCAAGAGGAGAATGTGTAGCCTATTCCAAGGTGTCGGTCAATTCGTTACACCTTCAATTCAATAGGTTTCGAATGTTGTTATATGTATTCGCTCTCTCTCTCTCTGCCTTTTTCTCTATATCTGTATATGTATGTTTCTCTCGCATTTCTGTCTCTTGCTAATTTTGCAACTGATAACCTTTCCCTTCTCCCAATTAGAAATCAACTCTCCTTCTCAGTCGCCAACGCAGAAAAATGTAATCAAATCGATGTCGATTGCCTGCGCTAATTTCAATATTTGTCGTCTGTCCCAATCTCTCTCAGATGTATAAGCAAAACGTTAATAGAAATGAATTGAAAACAGAATTGAAGCTTGCCAGACAATTAGCCGATTTGGCTATACCCTGTATCAATTTCAATTTAATTAATTCCAAATATTTGATTTGCTAAAATCAACTGTTAACCAACTCTTGTGATAAAGAGAGAGAGACCGGCGACTATACGCTGAATTTATATAAATTTACTTTATCGCATAGGGTACTATTCCGTCTGTCTGTTACATACAGTCTGACAACTTTAATATACCCATTTATTGATTGGGTTCAGTGTATAACAATAAATAAATGAAAATTATGCCAGAATCGATATGTAAATGGTTCCAAAACGTCCTTCACTTAAATGAAAACGAGTTCAAATTGTGAGAACAAAGCGCCGGATAGACAGACCAATGCTGCGTAGTTTCAAAAAGCCCCTTCAAAAAATCGTGGCAATTTAATCAGTGGGAAATATCTTAATTTAGAAATGAGCACAGTCGATGGATGTCTTTTATTTACGGTCTTGTAATAACTTTGGGTTCTCTCTTTGTTTCACCTTTCAGAGTGCCTTTTGGACCAAAAGGATGCAGTGCACTACATCGAATATCAACCTAATCAATATCAGGCTCTTATTGACGTAGTGTCCCAACCAATTATACCCACAACTAAAATAGAAGTCTCAGCGCCGACCACTCCAGCACCATCGGCTGTAGTTTTCCCCCAACAATGCGAAGACTCCTCCGTAATATTGCAGCAATTGACGCCGCCACAATCGCCTCCCCAATTCGATGCCTATCAACATCAACAACAGCCGCCGCTCGTTAAGGCCGAGCAAAAAGTGGTAAGTGAACTAAGAGCACCTGCTTGGTTGATGATCTTATTTGAAATTATGTTGTTCTTTACCTAGTTACCTTATGCCTCTGATGCTACCAACTCATCGACTTCAGCTGCTGCCAACAACTTCCAGTTCAACAACTGGACGGCGGGCAGTGAAATCGATCGAGAGAGCCAACTGGTCGACGACATTGTGAAACTTCGCGCCCAGGAACTGCAGTGGCAACAAATCAACGATGACTGCGAGTCACAAGCGTCCTCATCGTTGGATTGCAGCAGCAACAACAGTAGCATAGATGAGGAATGGCTCCCAGAACAGAACAGCAGTGCTCAATCGTCACCAGCTCACAGCGCTGGCGAGGAGTTGTTCCAACACCAAGATGGGGACTTCGAATTGGAGACGGACGTGCAAATTAAGACACCCAAAAAGCGGACTCGAGCCTATGGCCGTGGCGTGGAGGATCGCAAGATCCGGAAAAAGGAGCAAAACAAAAATGCCGCCACACGCTATCGTCAAAAAAAGAAAATGGAAATGGAGAATGTTTTGGGTGAGGAGCAGATCTTGGCCCAGGAGAACGAGGCTCTTCGTCGTACTTTGGCTGATCGTCGCCATGAGCTCCGCTACTTGCGTCAACTAATCCGTGAATTTTATCAGGGTCGCAAGCACTAAACATAAGAAACACTTTTCAAGTTTCAATGCCTTTTGCAAAAATATCGTTATCATAGTAAGAAGTACAATCCAAGCCCCTTCCCTCGTAACTACCACAGAACATCGTAATCCTCCCACATGAAATAATACAGTCCTCTTTTTTTTATCAACTTGCTTGGACACTGTCACCTATAGTAATTGTAACAGCAGTACGTCTTGACCCGCACTTTTGGCGCTTATGAAAAGCTGCAAAGCTTCGAACCCTTTCGCCAGTGTGGGCCAATGACAAAAAAAAAACACCTTTTAAAGCAGCACTGGCCAGTGGGTCATACCTTATCCATGACACCCATAACTTGCAACATAAAAAGATTTACGAAAACCTTTTTGTTTCAATCCTCCAAATAAGTTAGAAAGCAATACCCAGTGCTCCATCTGCTGCAATTGAACGTTTCCAGGCAATGTTTTTATTATTCTTTCTTAAGCAATAAGCATCGTAATACAAAAGTTTGATTTTATTATATATCAGCAATAAATCAAAAGGGTTTTCAAAAAACTTCTCTACTTGTTCATTTAATTTTCAGCTCTTTGCGAGATTAATTTTCAATCTAGTTAAACTTGCCTGCCCACTTTACGAACAGGAGAACACTACTTCGTTCCCTTGGTAAGGCTGAAAAACTTCATCAGTTCACAATCAACAAGTTATTATCCTTTACCAGCCAACCCTGTAAAGTTTCACCGGCTCCCACATATGAGAAGTGGATGACGTAGATATAATCGGATTATGATTATGTCTCTGCGCGAGTTGTTGAATCTAAGTTGGGGCGGGAGTGGATCCCAACTCGCCCACTTTGCACACATGACGTTGGCAGAAAATGCATTGAAATTAAATCAAACATCGATTGAGAACAGGGCAATTAATTGAAAAATATTGAGATTGATGCTGGAAAGTGGACGAAAAACGAAGAAAAAATACGCTGCAAAAGCAAAACAAAACAATCTCTCAGATTGAGTTTGGGTCCACTTTGGGATTTGCACGCCAGGACATTTTGACTGATGGGCCGACGACGTGAGACATAAAGTTGACTCGCCTTCCTTACGGCGCCATTTTCACTACTAAACTAAATTTTCCACATCGTTAATTTATATTAATATGATTTCTGTGTCAACGCTCGATGCGCATAGTCTGGAGGAGCTAGCCCAAGAAGAAGACCCGGTATGACGCCCCATGGAGGTCGTGTCGCCGTCGCCGTCGCAATATTTATCTAAATTGTTATTTTTCACACTCACACGCAGTTCAATGATTTCGTGAAAATTACGTTTGGGACTTTGTGTTTGCTCGCTCGTCGTTGCCGTTGTCGCCACCGCCACCGCCATCGCCGCCTGTGCCGGAACTTCATCCGTAGAGCGAGTCCGACAGCGAGACCAAGGAACAGCACCAAGACCTGTGACTTTAAGCGGGCCATTGTATATTGGCATGAAATTCAATTTTCCCCCATTGTGTTAATCCTGTTATTAGCTCGCGTTTTCGCTCCTGAATCCTTTTTCGTGCTTATTTGTTCAATGTCAAAAGAGCGACTTAAGCGACAATCTTCAGGCCTAAGTAATCCAAGTGAACCGGCATACAGGTCGAGAGCAAGTATTGGAATTTAAGGGGGATGTTCAAGCCTTAACTCCTAAGGGTGAGTGACTTTTTCACTCAAATGAAAAAAGCCTTAAATCAATATTTCGCTTTGCGTTAACAAGTTGATTCAAAAAGGATATAAGAAGAGTAAACTTATTCTCATTTAATAAGTGTATCTTCGAGACTCAAGGTTAGATTAATTTCAAATGTTTATGTTACAAAGCCGATTTACGGTTACAACGTTAGATATACTGTTTATAGTTATAACGAAGGTTGGCTTTATTTTCATTTAGGTTATTTAATGTTGTCATCTGCTGTCATTTTTTAAAAACTTTTGCAACTGAATCTGGAAACATTGCATTCTTCTTCAGCAATCTACAATTTATTAACATTTATTCGAAAACGTTTAAGTGATTTTTGATTGGGATTTCAAAACCCTCGCCTATTTAAGATTTATTTAGAGAGAGATGTCTCTACATATCTACAGTGCAACCTCGATATAACGAACTTCGTTATAACGAAGAACTCAACATAACGAATTTTTCTTTCAGTCCCTTGAATAAACTAATACTATAACTAATACCTATAGCGATAGATATAGCAACAAACATATAGCGTCTGGATGCTGCTGTCCAGAAGTTTGAGGGCATTATCATGGGTTTCTAACCCGGAGAGGTACCGAATGCCATACCTCCGGATCTCGCACTTAGCTGACAGAATGTTAAGGTTTCTGTTTACTTTATCTCAAACCTGTATTGCCTAGTTTCATTGTAAGTTAGGAGCATGAGGTTGATTCCCACAGAGGAAATGGTCATGTCGACTTGTCTTTTCATGCCGATCAAGAATATATTCATGGCTATTTATCTGCGACTAATTGTATTACATATGTACCATATCCATGTAATTATCTTTTCGGGGCTCAATTTTGTATGTCTTTTTCCATATATAAATACAGTTATAGTAATTCGATTTGGCATATTTTAGTACTTAATCTATGGTTATAAAAATTGAAAATAAAGGTTTAAAAAACAAAAATACAGTTCTTATGGTGGCAAATGTACCTATGGCCATATAACGGTATAATGAAATAGCTCAAAAATCGCAGGCTAGTGGTAAACCATTACAGACATTTTTTTGAAATGTTGTAAGATTAGTGTATTCCCATGTGTAGATGGGTGTGGCATAAGTCATGGACACACAATACACTTGACAACTATGAATGTATGATTGTATATTCAGTCCCCATCGGAAGCTGCGAAAGGCATGAGAAAACTGCTCTCTGTGGCTAGAAAGAAATCAACGCCATCGTTAAATTTAATTAGGCATCAAATGACCATACAGCCGAGCTAAATCAAAAACCAAATGGCCTGTAAGTGACCCGAGTTGTTGCCTCTCTATTGTGGGCCGGGGGCCTGGGGAGCGTCGGGCAACACTTTAAAACACAATTAAAAGTCAAAACGTCAAATGGCTGAAAATGGAAGCTGGTGGGCAACCCTCCAAGGACTTCATTTGCAAGTCGTCAGCGACGCCAGCATGGCGCCAAGTCGGTGGTTGGAGTGGGGGAGTCGGGGTGGGAACATGACACTCTTTTACATAACATTTAACAAAATTATAATGAGGGGATTGAAGTTTAACCCCCGGCAAATGTTAATGAGATGATGTGACAGGATGATTTTAGTTTTGGCGCAGTGTAGGCAGTGTATAACATGAGAATGAGCCCGAGACTATGTGGTTTATGTAATTGTCGTCAGAGTCACTCGGATGACCGTGACTCACTCATCTAACCGTATTAGGCCATCCATTAGTGCAAATTTTATTACCACAGAAAAACACAAAGCAAGAGCAGAGAAGATAATTCGCACAGCACTAACCTTATATAATTATCTAGATTCAAATTGGTTTATCACAACATGAAGACAAGAGCTTCCTTGGATACTCATAATTACCAGGAGATCGGAGAGCGGTGAGCAAGGAAATTAGTAGGGGTCAACACCATTACCAGGGGGCAAAGTATGTATCACATTAAAAGCCCACAACTACAAGTGAAACATCGTCTTTGTCAATATGAATCAGACTAAGTATATATGCTAGTTGTGTTCTACCTAGCCTAGTGGATGGAGTAAAGGTCCATCATTGCATTCGCTCATGGCCACTTTGCTTCGACTTCAGAGGGGTTTCTCATTGTTCTCAACCCTTTAACCCAGACATGGTCTTTGCCATTGGAATAGCAAATTCATTTGCACTTTGCTGCTTTTGGGAAATCAAATTCAATTCATTTCAGCCAATTTTTATGTTTTCGATACATGCGGATTTTTATGGCATGTGCGGAGCAATCGTTTGATTTTTCTTTTTATCTAATCGCACAAATGGCATCGATGGCTTTTCTCTTATCTCAGCCCGCAGACGCAGTACGATTTCACACATTTACACCTTTGTGTCCATATATGTACATATTTATATAGAAAGGTATGCATTGTATGTATGTATGTACTCGCCACCCCAATAAAAATAAACTTAAATAATATCTAAACAATACTAAAGAAGCGGGTGCAATGCGGTTTACTTTGGCTTTTGTCCAAATGCGGGCCAATTTCAATTAAATTAAAATGCTTACAACTCAAAGTGCTGAGCCAAAAGGTTCGTAAAGGGGTGAACTGGCTACCAACATCAGAGCTAATAAAATGAGCTCCCTCTTCGTATGTATACGATAGAAAGGTAAGTATGATTCAATATAATTGGGTTGGTATATTTAGTGTTAAGTTAACGAATGAATGAACCTGGGATATTTTCGTGTAACCTTCTGTTAGCTATATTTACACATAGTAAATGTTAATGATCTGCCTAAGAAGTTTCTTCCTTTAATATGTGGAAATCTGTAAACTTATTTTTCTTTAGCATTACTAAAGATCAGTGTGAGCCTCCTTTTTGAGTCCGTGCAAAATGTCACACACATTTTGTGGTCTCGCTTTTCCATCGTTATCAAGGGATAAATTAATTGAAAGATATGTAACTTTCTCCAATCGGTAAATAAAGTGTCCTTTACTCGGATTACCTAAAACTTCAGAGTCTTTTATTATTTTCTTTCTTGGGGAACGGAAAATATACCCTAAAAAATTTATATTACTTTACTGATAAGATGTGAATGAAATTTTAGCAATCAGTTTCCAGTTTTTTGGCTCAACACTTTGGTATAACTTTAAACTTTAATTCTATAACTTTGGCATTTGCGTATCACTTTCTTTATCTCTTTTCTCTCATCCAATCCTCGCTGCCCTCCTGTTCCACAGACATAAACCAAATGCAATTTCACGGCTATTTGAATGGGGCCAAATGCAGCAACAAACGAAAAAGAAACCCTGGTTTTGCCAATAATGAAATAAATGAGCGCAATTTTCAATTTGCCACGCAGATGAGCCACAAAACAATGTGAAATGAAGTAAGAGGCTGGGTGATGGCGATGGGATGGAACAGAAAGTGCACATAAAGTGCATTGTGGGAGAACTTAAAGTTGAGTGTAAATACTACGTCACACAATGCCATACCACAGCGGTGTGGAGGGAGGGGAGAACGACATGAAGTACGCAACATGTGCCACAATTAGCGGAATTTTTGGTGAGCAGAGCAGAGTAAGTCGAGAGACGGGTGGAGAAGGACTCTTTCGCATATCTTTGGCATTTACACAAAGTCCATGGTACTGGTAGTGTACGTGACATTTAGGCAATTGGCCGTTTGGAAGTATTTCAAGTGGTTGCAGTACCGAGGGATACTGCCTGAACGAAACGCGATTGTAAAAACATACACTTAGATAAATCAAACTGAATATTTGGCACGATTGCTGAGCTTGGGATTTCACAATTCATATGTTTTTTGCTGTGTATAAACTGAGAGCGGCTCCTTTTTTCATCCCTGCGGCGAAGCTTCACAAATGTACATTTAATTAGCCCGTTTTCTTCATTCTTACATATATCATGATTTGTTGACAACTCTCATTCGAAAGGCTTCAAAAAGACATCCTCCCTCCTTATGTCGCTGGCACCATAATCATCAACCCTCCCCCTTGTCGCATCTTCTTCTGCTTGGAGTCATCCACTTGTTGAGTAAACAAGCAACAAAAACCAAAAATGAGAAAAATCGCGTCACTTGAATCCTTAGAAAAATCAAAAACAATTAAAGTTTGTTCAAGAACAACAACAAGCAGAACTCATCAGCATGCCACACACACACACACGCATACACACACACGCATATGTGGGTAAACATGTCCTATTTCTATCCCTTTCCCTATAAAACCGCCCAAAACCACCCACGCACACGTACAAGCGTTCGCACACACACACACGGACACTATAAACAGATAACGTTGCCTACTTTCCAGCGCGTTTGTCGCCAACGCAAACAACGTTCTGTGTGACGTCGTTTGACGCTGAAACCTCAACCATCCCCTGTCTCTCTTTCCCATTTTGCGATTTCCTTCGCCATCGCCCTTGCCGATAAATAAATTTGTACATTTGGTGTAAATGTAAATAGATTGCGCTATGTGTATGTGATTAAAGGGTGGCCCTGGGACGGTCCAAGCGGCGCCACTCAGACGCCCAGGCAAATCCTGAATCCTGCATCTTTCTCAAACTCCCATTGTCATCATCGATCCCGTTGTCGTGTGCAAAAATTAAAATATTCATGGATGTTGGCCTTAGTTTAGAGTGTTTTGAGTGGGCAGATGTAAAAATTTCGAAGAAAAATGCGATCCAATTCAATATTTTGTTCGTCTCCTAAGCCAAATTTAATGGAAATTTATTTTTGAAATCGCCGGTGTATTTACTTGAAATTACCAAAGACTCATTAACTGGAGTCAACAGGTCTTCAAAGTCATAGGCAGACGTCCAAAGTCAGCTGCCATTTCTTCCTCTAATTTACATAAGAACCTCCTCATCTGCTTGCCAATGTTAAGGAACAAAGTTCTGTCAATTGCAACATTGGACAATGCGCCATCAATAACAATTACTTCACCAAACACTTAGAGAAAAGGTGTTTGATTTCACTTCTAACTTGTAGAGTAAAATGCACTCAAAGAAGTATTTTCTTTTTTTTCATGTAAAGCAAACACATAAAATACCTACAAGTGTAGCTTGATGAGGTTACAGTAGTTTAGTTACTATAAATAATAAAAATGTGTTGTATCTTTTATTTCGACTGCAATTACTTAAAAACGCGAGAGTCCTGTTAAACATGTGTGAATTTCACTTCAAAGAAAGGGAACATTAATTTCCGATTCTAGCAAAATAAATGATTCACAATTTACACTCGTAACTCTGCTGATACGCAAATGCCCATGGTGAACTTTCGTTTTTTATAGTGTAACAAGGTAGCGTCAGGATCTAGGTGCAAATGACCATCGGGCCATCAAAGTCAGGACATTCCAATTAATCCCGCTTCATTGACTTTTTTCGCCACGCACGCATTATCGCACTCTGTTTCTGGCTCGCTCGTAATTTAAATGCTAATTTGTTTATTTTAAAAAAGAAAAGTAACCTGAAGTTTTCTGTTACGAATTTTCATAATCACGAATCAGGCGGAAAGACGTAAACTTTTGATTACATTAACATTGTAAAGCAGATGCCAGTTGTGACGTATGCACGCCCGACTCCAATACTCGGTTATTTTTTTTTTGGACGTGTTATGCTTAAATGCATCCGCTCTTCCCTCCACCCGTTTATTCGCCTTTGCTGCTGAAGACTTTATTGCAAGAAAAACTTTTTAATGACACCAATTAGCACAGCTCTCGAGGCAGTGGTGCACACATAAGCCACACATCCAGCCGCATATCCTTTCACATACAGATGCCTCCCTGCTTCTGGCTCGTTAATTCAAAAATGTGGGCTATAAACTCCTCTCGTTGGGTCTTGCTCTCGTTTGTTACGCGTTTGCCGCATTGAGTAAATAATAATTATTTCTGTTTTCAATTGACGTAGAATTATGAGGAAGATTTTAAACAACCTCTGTGCGGTTATCAAGTGGCAGGACACACGTTAAAGTCGAACTTTAAGTAAGCGCAAGTTGTCAGATTTCGAACGCCTTGAGAATGTATTCGAATGTCCATGGGATTAAAGAATATAAAAACCATGACAATAGTTTTTAACCAGTAAAGTAGAATGTAATGCAAAAGTCAAATGTGTATTGTATTAGGAGTTAATGCCGATCACAGATGCATCCTAAGACAAGCTGGGTTTGTTTATTTATTTATTTAATTGTTAAGAGAATTAATTCTAATTACATTATGTAGTAAATCCAGAATGATAAGGCATTCAGGCTATAGGTTACTTTTCATTCCTTCATGTTCAGCTTATTGATTAATTTTTTAAATTTTAATATGTTTGAATGGTTAACCGCAGAGTTCAGTATAATTGGAGTAGTTAATTTAGTTAGAAAATTCTGTAATCTGAACGAAAACTAATTGTTAATAGTTTATAAATAGAAATATGAGGCCTTTACTTTCTTTCAGATTTGATAACACCATTCCAGGCATCGTCTCGCTCGTAGGCAAATATAACAAGGAGCGATTATGTGGGCAAAAAGTACGTCAGTAGTTGGTTCTGGGCTCGCATAATAAATGTAAATATGCCAACTAACTGACCTGACCCCCAACCTCATGTGGGCGGTTGCAGGAGATGCGTGGAAAGGAGATGCGAAAAAGAGGATTGCTTGTTGCGGTGATCAACGATGGTGAAGCAGCTGAAGTATGTTGCTGTCGGCCACCGGAAAGGGACAGGCGATGACGACGAGGACATTTTGCTATTGACATTTGACAGGCCGCGTGGGTCTTGCAGCCCCTGGGGCATGGACGGGGTGGAGAGGGGTTTGAGGGCAGCTGTTTAACTGCCTTCTCTTCACTTTTTATTTTTGTACTTTACAATATTTCTCTTTCAGTTTTAGCATTCTTTCTGAAATAACCGCGGGTGTGATTTCGACCAAAGCTAAGCAACGGGGTGGACGGGGGATTATGCTGAGGGCCTTGTGTCGTGTGATTAAATTTGTGTCTTAAACGTGTTAAAGTCCTCCCTGCAGCTTCTGCTTAAATATGCTCGTCGTGTATACATATTAATGTGGGACAGAACCTTCTTTTGATTGCATTATAGACGTTGCCTGAATTTGACTAGAGATTGCGGTTGCCAGGGATTGATGGAACCGTAAGGAAAGAGATTGCGTAAAGTGGAAGCTATTATTAAATAAAATGTTTTTTTAAAACGATAATATAAGTAAAACGTTCGTTGTGCAGACCACAATGTATAGGCAAATAATAACCGAAAAGGTATGCAAGTTAAAACTACAGAATATGAGTCTAATTTATAATATATGCCTTTCTTGATTACTCCGTACAGGGGGCCTTTCCCTCAGCTCCTTTAAACTGGGATACTAAATTTATAGTTCGTCATTACATAATTGAAAAAAAGTTTATGCATATACATACGTACATATATCTCGGAGGCTGAGATCAGGAGGGACAAAGACTAAAATCCTTTATATTAAGGGTAAACAGTATTTGACATCCAATTTTTTATGAATTTCAGATAGAGTTTATAGCTAACTACTTGTTAACTCGTTAACAAAAACGGTTTAGTATCTAACAAGCCTTTTTAAAGTCTTTAATTCCTTCAATAAATTTGTATTTATTAGCTCAAATACTTGTATCTTAAAGGATTTTTCTACATTATGCGATGTTTCTTAGTAAAGTAGGCTCTTCGATGGATGGTTTTTATGGCAGATATTTGTTATTAAGATCGAATCTGGCCAATGGCCAATATTCTACTTAATTATCAATTCAAATCGAGGGTGAGTGAACACAGAAAGACAACGCGTCCGATCAGGAATATGTACATATATAGTTCATCAGGTCGGAAACGTCTTCTTCTATATTATGAATCGATTAAATGAAATGAGAATTATAAATTCAATTGGAACTATAATTGATGAGTGAACGTGAACCTTTGTTATATGGCACATGGCTTACCCTGTTACTCCAGAATTTGTTTATGATGATAGCTTAAATGCTCTTCAATCGTTTTTCTACGGTTATCTTATTTGGACCATATGATAACTTGCTATTACTTGACTTAATCTTAGGACGATTGTTTATAAAAAGTTAGATTAGTTTTTGTGTGCCTACGAATTTAAAAAGGGAGCTAGCGACATTTTTAGAAATGACTTTCCCTTACCAAAAAAAAAAACTTACGATAGCTTTTTCTCAATCGTCCTTTCGTCCTTTGTTGGTCTTTTTTGTGCGTAACCACAACAAAACACACCAAGTCTGTGTAGCATATATTTGTTTCTCTGGTTTTACTTTTGTGTGAGCGATGCTTGTCGAGAACAATGATCGGTTTAATATGTTAAGGGTGTAGTCCCACTAGTTGTAGACCAAAAGCCAACACCCTGCCACAGAATTAACTACTGGGGCATAATCAAAAGGCTCCTTCAGCAGAGAGTTGCCTACGCAATTGCTAGATGCTATGGTCGGGCTTTGGCCTTCGTTTGCTCTATGCCTTTTTTCCTGTTTACTATTTCCACATTGAAGGAAGCAATTGGAGCCATTGAAGAAGAGCGAAGGCGAGCAACCCATCTCTTGCTATCGTGTGATTTACATAATGTCCTTGTCGACAAGGCGCGTCCCCCACCACCTCCACCAGCACCACCACCACTCACCACTTGCTAGTTTAAAAATATTAACTGTCAATTTGTATTTGGCAACACTTGACTGAAGAGGCATTTGCGGAGGCATTACAGGGTGTGCGGACTGCCAGAGAGGCAAGAGCTTTGCACTTGATGGCGAAGTTGACTTATTTTTATCCCGTTGACTATGTGGAGAGACTTCTCAATAAATTGACTCTGAGTAAACATTTTACCAATTCTTTGGGGTCTTAAACCAAAACATGGCAATTGATAAATTTAAATTTGTCAATCCTAGAAAAGCAATTTCGAACTATGTGTAAAAGTTTGCCATATTAACTGAGAAAAGAGTACACATTTCACAGTTTCAGAGAAAATCATGAAAAATCCTTTAAGCCACATCAAACAACTGCAACGAAACAATTTCTCCTGTGTGTAAACAAAGGGGAGAAAAATATAAAACATACCACATGCAACTTTAAAAAATAATAATAAAGAAAAAGCAAAAACGAACTTTGCTAGGCAACATTTTATTATCTGACAGACAATAAGTTTATCATCAGATAAACCAAGCCGCAGCCGATAAGGATATGAGCCCAGAGTGATAACAAGAGTGTGGACAAACAGACGATAATAATAATAATAGTATACAACACAGTCAGTCGATTCGGAGTTAGTAACACAAAAAAGGAAAAAAAAATGGGACGGAGTGGCAGTTAGACACATAGAGAAAGGGACTAGATTTGGGACTGGGGCAGGGACATAAGTCAGTCAAAGTCGAATGCAGGCTAATCAGCCAAATGGGGGCGCAACCCTAAGTAACGGGCGATCTCTTCCCGTTGGTGCCCTTACATCTGTATTACCCCCCTCTGATACGAAGTTGTGCCTCAGCACGTGGTGTACATGTCGAGGAACTCCAAAACACGAGCCACCCCGTGGTGGGTGACTGCGGTACGAACAGAAATGGAATATGATGTGTGGCTGCAATGTGATAAGACCGGAGTTTTTGATACCCACTAAAGGAACAGATGTGCTACTTGGTTAGCGCTTTGAAATTGTATTCCGAAATTTCAGATTTCTTTTCAGGTTTCTAAACATCTCTGTAGCCCAACCAAAGATTAATAAGTTTGTAAATTGAAGGCTCGAATTCTATGTATGATTATTAATGAGAACTCAAAAGTCGATGATGAGGCTCTTTGAATGCTATGATTCTAGCTTTCTAGGCAGCTTATCGAACAAGGGAAAAAGTCGCTCACTCACTCGAATTTTCACTCACAATTTGAGCCCTGAGAGCAGTTGTTCATTCGTCAGTCGCCATCGGGGCATTCGTGTGGGTGTACCACCCCAAACTCAGACCATCCTTGGTTTGACTTGTTGCTCGGCCTGCTCGGCACGTCGGCGAGGCTTGTGATTCGCTTTTGGGTCTGGGAACGACGGCGAGTCGTCGACGAGTCGCGATGATGCAGTCCATTCCACAAGTGGCCGTCATCGTCATCGCTTCCGCGTTTCCGGTGCTCGACGTGTCAAGTCAGTTTGGTAACTTATCCCAGCGCATTTTGGTCGTCTCTACGTTTTTAAGAAAGTGTTATACTTTAAGATTCTAAATAATATATACAAATAGAAATATGATAAATATATTACAAGTTCGACAAGTGCATAAAATATTTACCAAAAATGTCAAAATTTAATGTGAAAATAACTGTGAAAGATCTATTTTGAAATATTGTGAAAAGTGAACAATCACGCAATTATTTAAATTGTATTATATTTGGAATTTTGATTAAATGTAAGTTCTTTTAAAAGTTGGAATTACATTAGCTTTAAATAAATTGTTTTTGTTTGGTGAACTCAAAATAAATCGACAACTTTGGTGAGAGCTGTTTGCCCATCCAATGTAATACTTACCCATTTTGATGAGTCAAAGTTCTTATTCTTAATCTTTTGTCTATCCCCCAAGGAATCAGTCCACATATACGCACTTCAATCTATACTAATACAAATGCCATTTCTACTACCACTAATAAAATATATGAATGATGACGAAAACTAGTTCAATATACTACTGTTGTTGTTGGTGTTGTTTTTTGTTCCACTTGTTACCTCAGGCATTGCTTTACTCGTATACTTAAGCACTCAAACAAAGGCGCTGAAATGTATGCTTCGTTTTATTTTATTTACTAGAAAGCATAATAAATATTATACAAGACCAGGTGCTTGTGGTAGTGCTCTGTGTTAAGGCATGCTGGCCATGTTGGATTCTCCTCCCAAGGCGCACTGCCCCGCCAGACAACAGAAGCTGCATTTTCAGTGTCAGCTGCAGGTGAAGCCTGAAATACAAATAGAAGATGCCATATTTTGCAGAGATCTCCATTAAGGTCCATTCGATGGTGACAAATCGGCGACTCATTGTCGGTTGTTAAGAGAGAACATTCTGCTGGCTACAACAAACTGCTCCATTACATAACATGTACCGAAGGCAACGGTGTCAGTGTAACACAATAACCTTATTTTCCTCACACCCATTTCAAAGATTGCGGAAGTGGGCGCAATAGAGGAAAGCACGTGACACGATCAATGAGTAGTGCAATTGCAGACATAGAATCGTCTCAAGCAATCAGGAAATGGCTTTTAGTCGGGACGGTGCCATCTATCCTTTGCCATTCCTCATTGATCACGAGTCACGTTTGCATCTCTGCTCGGAAATGCCGCTGTGCCCTTTAGCCGCTTGTGTTTTGTGTTGTGTTGCTTGTACTCTTAGTAATTTCTGTTCAACATTTCATTTAAAGACGAAGAGTCATAGAGAGTGCAGAGTGGAGCCCAAGGAGCTTTTCGTCGTTAAATAATAGCGACACTTTTGTTTCACTCAACGGCCACAACAGAGATGGTGGCCGCAAAGTGCGCGTTTTCTATTACAGCTTACAACCATGTCCGTGTCCACAAGTCAGTGCTTTAAATGCTGCACGCTGTTCTTTTCCGGTCAAACGCCTGAGGCATAACCATAACAACGCCACCAAAGCGATGTTTTAGGGAGGCAAGGACGAAGCAACAATTGTGATTTAGAATTCAAAGTATAGAAAATAGCAGCAAAAAGAGCAATCCGTTCACAATGCCCCTTGACCCCTGGTGCCGGAACAGAGCAACAGGCAATCAGAATTTACCATAGTGAATCAAAATGAAATGTTAAGGAATCGTTCCGTTAAGAGCAAGAGTTAAGAGTCATCGAGAGTTCTTAGCGGCGACATCACAATACCGTTAGCACATCAATTACTTTTAATTGACGTTGGCATTAATCCCATAATACTATCTTTACAAATACTGACGAGGTACATACGTGGAATTTTGTGCGCCAAACTAATTTACATGCCAGAGCAGTCACGTGTGTGCATAGATAGTGATATCGGGACAGATAGCCCATATTGATTGGAGATAACCAATATCGAAACTGACACACACAAATGGATCAACTCAATGAATAATATTGAACAAAAGCACAGCTGTTAAAGGCGACAAAATGAGCTGACAGAAACCATTGTAATTAATTGAAGTTATATATTATGAAGACAGCTTGACAATCGAACTGATTTTTGACAGGATACTTTTAGAATGATAAAATATTAGATTCGAACAAAATTAATGCAAAGAAATTACATGTGATAATAACTTTAATATTCTTTCACTGACTTTGATTTTCTACCTAAGCTTCTACCTGGTCTAACAATAGATTGTTCGATATAGAAATAGAGGTGTCTATTTCTATTTTATTTCTTAGTAGCTAATAGCAAAATAAGTTAATATCCTTGAGTTCAGCTAGTCATCGTTTAGTATCTATTATGATTTATTGTGATTAGAATTTGTCATTTAAATTGAATTTTGTGACTTCTCGTACAGTCGCGTCTAGCCTGGATACACGTACAATGATGGATGCAACGCAGTTAACAGAGCTAATTGGTAGTCATGACTTCATGCAGCTTCAGCAACAACTTCATCACAATAACAACAACTATAATACAGATGGACATAATGGGCTATCGCCGGAATCGGCGGAACGAAGTTCGAGACCCGTCCGTCGAGCAACACGAAGAACTTCACAGGTGAGAGAATCGAATCCTTTGCTGTACTAGATCTCTTCAATCTCTCTCTCTCCCTCTCTCTCTCCTTCGTTCGCAGTTAAGCAATAATACTTACGATCTGGAGATGACCGATTCGAGTTCACAAAGCGACGACACAAGCGGCGGAGGTGGCAGCAGCAATGGGGGTGGGAGTAGTACCAACAATAACAATAATGCCAACCTACAAGGTAATTCCCAGAGCAATGCAAGACCCTCGAGCCGGACCCGCCAACAGTCTAGCCTTTTACCGAACAGTGCAAACTCTTCCAACTGCAACGGAAACTCAAATTCCAATTCGAATCGGCGCCGGAAAGGAGCTTTAAATGCCAAGGAGAGGAATTTGCGTCGTTTGGAATCGAACGAAAGGGAGCGCATGAGAATGCACAGTCTCAATGATGCATTTCAGTCCCTGCGAGAGGTGATACCCCATGTGGAAATGGAGCGGCGTTTATCAAAGATCGAGACACTAACTTTGGCCAAGAATTACATAATCAATTTGACGCACATCATACTGTCCAAGCGGAATGAAGAAGCAGCTGCCATGGAACTCAATGGCGGAGCAGTGGGTGGAGTCCTGCTCTCCAGTTTAACCGCCGAGGCCAACGGAGGAACGAACAGCACTGGCAATCCCACCAACGCCGCTTCCTCGATATGCTTTGATGACGCGTTGGCCAATGGTGGAGGTGGTCCTGTGGCCGGTGCGTATGATTGTGCGATTTTGGCTGCCACAGATGGGAGCCTACTGATGCAGAGTCTTCAGACGCCGCAACCAATATGCAATATGCAAACGCCACTAGATCAGCAACAAACATCCCATCACTCAGCACATCATCATCATCAGCAGCAACAACAACAACCGCAGCAAACTATGCATAGTCATTCCCTAATGGGACCTACGACCTCACCCAACCTAATGCTTCCCCAGCAGAATTCTCAGCAGCAGCAGCAGCCCACGCTCTTACTCAATGGCTCACCTACAGTTGGAGGAGTGGCTAATGGCTCAGCAGGACCTTTTGTAGATGTCAATGATAATTTCGATGAACCATTTCGAGAATTTCTATAAGAACAGCGAAGAAGGCTTGCATTTTGGTCTGTGGTAAATGGATAGAATTTAAAAAACAAAAACACATAATATTTAAGAACCTTTGGGAGTGGAATGGCATACAGTAAGACTTAATTGTGTAACTTAGTTCCAGCTCTATATATACATATACCTATATATTTATATATAATATATACAATAACTTTACCGGCATAGAACTCACCATAACAAGTATATCAGCAAATTATAATATTAATTCATAGGATTATTAATACGAGTTTAGCAAAAAGTTGAGTCTTAGGTTTAAGTCGTACCATCAAAATACACATACTGCAATTATCCATGTTGTTATATAAAGCTAATAATAATCTAAGAGTCGAGAAACGGACGAATGAAACACCAAACGTAAAAAAGTGTAATTAATGCTAGTAACTGAAACTCGACCCAAACCTCTGCGAGTGGATATATGTATGTATGTAATACATACATACATAATTGGCAGCAATAGCAACAAAAACCGAAGGCATCAATTAACGTTAAATGGCAACCCTGGCGACACTAAGTTAATTTACCACCCATGATCTTTTTAATGCACTCGAAATTTACTATAGACGTAATGCTGCTGCCAATGGCGAAGGCAAGGACGAAAAGCACAGAGCGAGAGGGAGAGAGAGTCGGAGAGACGACGACGAAAGCGAAGAGAGGGCAGCAAAACAATTAACACACAACGCATTGAAATTGGCACACTTCCGTTGTGGGGAGAGTGGCCCACTGTATTTGGCTGAGCGGTCGACAACAACGAGAGAAAGATACAACAATGGGGCGCAGTGACGTTCTAACGGTAAACAGTAATAAAAATAACAGCACCCAGTGGGTAGACGCATGCAGACACACACACGCATAAATACATACATACGTGTATGTGTAGATGCTTGGGTCTTAACAATAATTAAGTGAAAAATAGTAGTTAGGGTGGATGTCACCTCTTAAGCTTGTTGATTATGTTTGATTAGTTGAGATTTGGTATTCTGGGTTAGTCGGTGTGGCCGGCTGGGCGAATGTTTCAATTCCATTTTGCAGGGCCCAGCCGGACGGAGCAATACAAGAAACAAAATGGTAGCGAGTCAATCTAGTCAAATTCTGTTCTGTTGAGCAAAGAAAAGGGAACGTAATGAATAAAAAATTTCGAAAATCGATTGCAATATAGATGTTTAGTATGTATTTGTAAATGTTCCCCAAACCAAAACAAAAAATCAAGTCTATTATATATTATACTTAATACATTTATATGACAAAATACTAAAATAAATTGAAATCGTCTTACTCGTATTGTAAATAAAGTTAATCCTGATCTTAACTTATTAATGAGCATTTGGTGTGTACAACAATTTGACGAAGATCCCTATATGAGCATATGTACATACGTTGATCAATTCGTGAATACGTTTACTCTATCTTTGTAAAAAGATGCATGACAAAACGATTAAATAAATAAAACAAAACTTATAAATACTTAAATGTTGTTTTATGCCGGATACGGATACGGATGCATTTTGTTGTGGATGAGTTGATGACCTTATGGACAGATGTACTTGGCTAGATTGATTCTGCTGATGATGCTGACCAAAAACATGTCTACTTAATGGAACTGTAAGAGGTCCATTCATTCTTAGAATCTTCCCTTATAGGATCGATTACCACGATTTATTAAAAACAAATCAAAAAAGCTAAAACTAAAACTAAAAACCTATTACAATTTCATAGGGATACTCGAACGCCTTCACCTATTTTTCGTATGTCACTATTTGGTCGACGCAGGTAATAAAAAGCACAAAAAATTTCATCCCTATAGCTTTTAAGATGGCTAAGTAAAACGCATACGCACCGATGCACAGACGGACAGGGCTATATCGACTCTGCTCTCATGCTGATCAAAATCATAAATATAATTAATGGGGTCAAAAACGTTTCCTTTTGAGCGTTACAAACGTCTGACCAATTTTATAATACTTTTTCCGAGGGTATTAAATTCTAATTACAACTTTCATAGCTTTCGAGAAAACTAGGTTTATACAAATATCGTGGGCGGAAGGGGGCGTGGCAATATCTTGATCTGCTTGCAGGTTGGACGGGACTATATTGCGAATTTGGTAGCTATAGAGTTAATAGTCTTCGAGATCTAGGTGTTCAAAGAAAAAAATTGATCAACTTATGGGGTCGGAGGATAAGCTTCTTTAATATAAATTAATATATAAAAGTGTATATAAACAATCTGAATTATTAATTTTAAATTCATTGGCCGATAGAAAATTAGTCACGGCACTAAAGTGTTTATGCCTTCAAAAATATCGTAAAATGATTTAAAATTTGTCGATTTTAATTAATTTACATTTACCCCTTCATATAAATAGCAGTTAGAGATGAATCTATCTTTAATACTAATTTAATCAATTAATGACGTAATGAAGCATTTAATGAAGATTTTAATGGATATATTTGCTTCATTTCTTGGCTATATATTGTACTGATATTAAATCCACCCATCTTTCTTTTAGCAATAGTATTTTGAATATGGCGCCTAGTTGCTTATAAAAACGAAGCATCTGGCAACGCTATTTTGGCAGTGCTACCAAAACTGTTACAGCAAAAATAGCTTTTAAAATACCAGATTTAGCTACAAAATAGCTGATTCCACATCACTGGTGGTTCGCGAATATTATATTTTTTTTAAGGCAAATACTTACTTTTTAAGACGAATATTCACTTTTTTACAGCGAATATTCAATTTTTAAGGCAAATATTCACTTTTAAAAGGCGAATATTCTCTTTTATTTTTGGGGCAAATATTCACTTTTTTAAGGCGAATATCCAAAATTCTAAGGCGAATATTCCCTTTTTTACAGCTCGGGCGAATTGGGATTCTGATTAGAATTCAAAAAACAACACAACGTTTGTCTGTCGGTGGCACAAGTCTGTTTTAACAAGTAACGGCTAAAGTTGAATTGAACGCTGTACTGGAATTGAATTGGTTCGTAATTATTTTGATTTTGTGTGCATTAATATTAAAAAAGTTGAATAAAGGTGAAGACGCTGGTTGTTAACAACCCCATTTCGCCACAGATAACAAGGTATACGTGTGTGCGAAAGGGAAAGGTGTGTGCAGTTATTTCACTGTCTTTCTGGTTCACCCCCTGCTTCCGTTCCACTTTGCTGTGGCCTTTTGTCTTGCTTTTCTACCTGTGATTTTTTTTATTTTTGTGGGGAAAACTAGTTGAATGTATGTACATACATACATACATATGTATGATTCCACAACTGAACTAGAAATTCCTTCTTCAACTTCTGAATATTTAGAAAATAATAAACAAACGAAAAGTTGTTGCATACATAAATTTATAAGAAAGTCGTGTTTGTGTTTGTGTGCCTAGTCGCCTTGTCTTGCCGCTTGAGTTCTCTTCAGTTTATTAACCCTTTGATGCTGCTGTGGCTGCTGCTTTGTTTGGACTTCCGAATTTATTGTGTATTTTGACACTTTCGTCTTTTGCGTTTTAATTTCAACTCCAATTGCCCCTTTTCCCCAGCGATGTATAAAAATAGCACAATGGTCAGTATAATAAGAGAGAGGGAGAGTATTCCTAGCTTATTCCCGTTAGCCATGCCCACGGATAGATTTCCGGAATTAGTTGATGGCACGCAATGTAAGCGTATCATTATGCACACAAACACACACACACACACGTGCATATTTGGCCCCACTTGGCTTATTGACGTCGTCCAGTTCTACTAACCATCATCATACCACTCCAATTTTGTTCGTGGCCCCAACTCTTGAACAGTGGCATGTATGGTGGGAATGGGGAATAAGAAGACAACAAATGCAAGGCATATAGGCATTCAAAGTGGTACAAAAGCTTGCGAAAATGCAAAAATACAGTTACGTATGGATACGTGCACTGACATACTCCTCCTATGCATTAATCATAGATTTTCAGTTGTAATGTAAAATGTAAAAATCAGTTGAAGAGTCTACATTCCAAAGCTGGTAACTCAATTTATATACCTATTCGATCCTGCTCGAATTTGCGAAGGCAAATGGGCAAAAACATTCGATGTTTTTAGCTGGTTACGCACCACTGTGCCCACACATGTACATACACATTTGTATGAATGAATGTATTGACGTACCGATACCTACATATGTACATATGTATATATGTATATATATAAATCCAAGGCGTTGTTATCGTTCGTTTACGCGTGAGTGGATGTCCTGCATATTCCGTCCCTTTTAAGCCACGCGAACAGGTGAAACTTTTCACTCGCCCTGTTTTTCCTTCATTTAATCAAAGTGTCCCAATAGCCCGATACGAGAGTCGTTAACAACTTGTATTGACACAATTTCAAATCAATCGATTTTGTTGCTAGCTTTTGCCACATAAGACACTCTTCTTGTCCAGCTAATTGGTACAGCGACCTTTCCTAATTGGAGAGTTCATGTGATCGTTATCATAATTTGTTAGAAATCAAGAATAACTGTATAGTTGTGGTAAGGCAGAGGTCAGTGCAACTGTTATTCATAACTTACAATACATATATGAGCGACTCGAATTTTAGATTGTAATTCTCCAAAGAGAATAGTTTTGTTTTCATTACAGAGTTTCCTGTACTTGAAAATAATAGTAAAAAATATTATGTATTCAAGTAAAAAAGGAACAATTCAATTTAAATCTGAATTTAAATTATGTTATGGTCTAATTATATTACTAGTTGGATACTTGAGACTTGTAAATATACATATGTATGTAGATACATTTCAATTAGTTTCATAACAAAGGCTCTAGATATCTGGATCTCATAGGAAGATTATTAGCTTAAGGTTAGCAAACTCAAAAGAAAAAGTTTTTATACTGAGATGTGCTTGTAAAAAGCATCTAAACAGAATTTTTTATAGATACATAAATGCATTTGTTTTTATAAATTTGAAATATATTTCGTTAACTGGTGAATGGTATACCAACTTCATATATGAACATTTATACTTACTTCATTTCTAACGTTCTCTGGAAGCTATGTATTTGATATAGTGGTCGGATCCGGCTGAATCCGATATATCAGACGGTCTAGGAGGAGTTTGCGTTGTCCAGACAAACGGAAATGGCTATCAAAATTAATGTACCGTTTTTGCAGGGGTATTATTATAATGTAGTCAGGGTTAAACACTTTCAAAAATCTGCAAGAAGAAAAGGATGAACTGAAGAACTTCTTTACTGTTAAAAAGAAGTTTACTTATATCGAATTGGCCGTAATTACGAATGCATGTTCAAAATGCATGAACGTCTTGACTGACACTGGATGTGTAAGCCAGTGGGATAGACATATTAGCGATACAACCTATGTCCAATTTCAGATAACGGTGAATCTTCCCAATAAAAGGGACCACATTTCCCAACCTTAACCACATTTGGAATAATGCTGGCAATCCACTTAATGTCCCTATTTTTGGGATGACATGTTCCTTTCCTCAGTCACTCAGTTGCTCACCGAATCACTTGTTCAGTATACTCAGTTCATTTCTTCAGTTGACTCACTGAGTGAGTGTTCACTCAATGCGACCCAACCCGTAGAACAAGTTAATTAAAATTTTTAACCACCATTTTAATTAAAGTTTAGCAATACCTGTAATAATATCTATTTTAATTCGGACTGAAAATAGTTCATAAACATGCGTATGAATATTTTCCACAATTCAAACTATGAGGGCGGTAGCAAAACTTGCCATTGGTTGTTTGTAATCCTGGCCCATAGCCTAATCTGGATTCAGTCTGATCGTACCGAACAAAATCTAATCTAGCAAAATGCTAACCAAATTCGTCACTGTGACTGGATGAATACAAAAAGATTTTGAATCAAACATGTAAAATTTTAAAATGAATCACTTCATGCAATTAAATAAAAAACGTTTCAATAAAAATTTCAACAGAGTTCCTTTCCTTTTTTTTTTAACCTTATGTTTACAAAATGATTCTAAATGGGTCATAGCTGACAACCTTTTAAATTGGCCTGATCCATTCATAATGGTCCCATTAAATTAAGGGATCAACTTTGATCAACTTGTTTCCAAGTCTTATGAGTTATTGTAATTGGCTATGATCGATGCGATCATCGAATGCATGCGAATATTCTCGATAGAATATTAAATGCTGAAGAGTATTGTTTACATTATAAATGTGAATTTTATGCTGGAATATTCGCAACGTCTGAATGTTAACCGATTTAATGACCTAGGACAAATAGTCACATTATCATTTATTAGTATAATTGCAACTGTGGACTACTTTTTGCAAAGTTTATTAAAAATGTAAAAGCATGTCCACAGCAGTTTCGTTCAACTGCACCTCTTGGGTTTCATCAGGTCTTATCGATTTAAAGAGAGCATTCGTTAAATCACACACCAAAGGCTGGTCGTCCTTGTAACTAAAAATATGCCCTCGCGCCCCTTGTTCAGCAATAAAATGTAATAACAACTAATAATGCGCCTAAAACTAGGCCACGCTGAGAAAGGAAAAGTGGACAGAATGCATTCACAGGTTGCCGCCTTTCGTTCGACATGGTGCTCCAAGAGAGCGAGGGAGAAATCGTAGGGCTAATCCCTGGCCAGACATGATGGGGAATGGCAGCAATGGAGACAAACTTGCGTGTTATGATTTTGGGGGTTGGCTTGGGAACACTTGTATATCTTTTGTGCTTTCATGTGTGTGGACATGTGGTTGTGTGAGTGTTTGTTGTTGACCATTTTATTGATTGATGTGTGGTCGCTGGTCAATTGATTCATATTTCATTTTTACCCTTTTTTACCCATTTGTTTTTGCAGAATCAAAGCACAAGGCCTAGCGACACGAAGTTCTGAAAAAGTTTTGGCTCAAAATGGCATCCGGAGGTCTGACATGTGTCAAGTACATAACATTCTTTTGCAACCTTTTGTTTGCCGTGAGTACAGCCCGACAAAACATAAACGCTTCAACTGTACTTACACGTTCTTATTTGTTATCTTGTTGCTTCAGCTGACTGGATTGCTCATCTTCCTAGTCGGTGGCATGGTCCAGTTGAACTATGCTCATTATTCGAACTTTGTAAGCGATCACATTTGGACTGCGCCAATCATACTGATGATTGTCGGCGCCGCTGTGGCCATCATATGTTTCCTCGGCTGCTGTGGAGCACTGAAAGAGAGCAGTTGCATGATTCTTAGCTTTGCCATTCTGGCCGTGGTGATCTTCCTTTTCGAAATTGGCCTCAGCATTGCCGGCTACATCAAGCATTCGGATCTGCCCCACCTGATGGAAACCCAATACAACATGACAATGAAGCATTATAAAGAACGAGAAGATTATCGTGATGCCTGGACCTTGCTGCAAACAGAGTTGGATTGCTGTGGCACCTACGGTCCCAACGATTGGGAGACCATCTTTCCGAACAAGACTTTGCCAGCCGCTTGCTGCACCATCATTAACTTGAACGAGGCCAAGGAGTGCACCGTGGTCCATGCCGCTCAAGAGGGCTGTCTGAAGAGGCTGTTGAGTATTTTGGATTCGAAGACCTTAATATTGGCTGGAGTAGTCTTGGCAGTAGCGGGTATTCAGGTATACTTCACTCGAAATTTTTTTGGGCATTCTTTAATGGTTTCCTTCGTTCACAGCTGCTTACCATACTCTTCGCCTGTTGCTTGTATCGGTCGTTTCGCCGAAGCTACGATCACGTTTAGGACTCGAAGCGATGATCCCGTGTGTCGACTTTAATGAATTTTTGTAGTTTGTAGATTTGTCGTATGCATACGAAATATCGTTGTCGTCTAAGTAAAAGAACAAACCATGTACACATTATTACACACTTATAACGAATAACTTATAAACTCAACATTGATATCCCTAGCAAAGTGAACTGAGGATCAACATCTCAAACATTTAACATAGCTCATTTACCACTATCGTTCCCAATATTATTATAAATTGTATTTAGTTTTACAACATTCCCTAGGCACATTCCCCAAATCGTACATGTACGATACATATTCATGAACATGCCATCAATTTGTCTTTTTTTGTTGATGTTCTCGTCACGCCCACTTGCCAATAGTAGCTCTCATACTCACCCTCATATACGTACGTAAAACCAAACAGGTTATCAACCTCATCCAGATTTCATAAATTCCACAAAAGCGTGCAAGTGTCCTTGTAACAACTTTTATAAGCATTTAGAATTTATACATGAATGTATACATTAACTTGTAGTATGTGTAACCCTAGCTGAACCAAAAACCAAAACATATCCCACCATTATATATTCGTTTTTAAAGAAGCTATATTATTATCCTTTTATATTGTATATCATGTAAACCCAAAAATATTTGTTATCGCCACACAAGCAATCTGTACACAATTTAAAAACCATTGAAGATTGATATTACCAGTTGTTTTCACAAGCAATACACTGCAAAGAGGCAAATGAATACTTGGAACCGAATCCAAAAACTGTTTCAAAGTCGAATTTACAATTTTGAATCGAACAATTTACAAATATTATAGATATCGTATTGTATGTATCTTGAGGCTTTAACTAATGCGATTTTATGGACGATCACAAATATAAATTAACAATTAATCAATGTGTTACACAACAAGCATAAAGTAAATCCAAAATTGTCGTAACAAATTAAGCAAGTAATTATATAAACATTTGTGCATTTTTTGTATTAAATAAACAATTTTAAATCAGATGATGTGACCATGAATGAGTTCTTAGACACATGCCACATGGCATATAGATAGTTATCATTAATATTCATTTCAATCCGTCTTGTTATATCTGTATAAATACTAAAGGGCTATAAACATTGCCAGCAATTGAAGATGTAACCGAAGATTAACTATGAGTGGCTGATCTTAGGAATCAGACTATATACCATGTATTTATGTATACATTTTACTACTGAAATGCGATCCCTTGCCGTGGACCATTGCCGTATACGGCCATCGTTACGCTTTTGTATTAGAAACGTTGTTAGGCAAACGGTTGCCTGCCAACCAAGTGCATACCAAATCGTTATTGTTTGTTCAATAATAAAAATAAACAAAACATAGCAAACGGCTGCCATTGCGTCAATGGTGAATCGTTAAAAGTAATTCTAGAATTCACGGTGAAATCAGTGAAATCGACTTAGAAGATATGTCTAAAAGTGGTGGGACTATGGCGCGCAAGGAAGTGACCGGTTTAAATCGCATAACCGCCAAAGGCCTGAAGGAATTGTGCAAACGAGACAAATTGTATCAAACGCCGCGTTTGAATGACGTGCTATATCTGCACTATCAAGGTACATTGTTTAAACAATTCTTGAAGGAAGTTGTTGCTTATGCAATGATGTTTGAACTCAATTTCAGGGTATCAATACATTGAATGTCTGGAGGACTACACAGAGCTAAAGTGCCTGTGGTTGGACTGCAATGCCATATCGGAGATTCAGGGTCTGGAACAACAAAGCAAACTGAAATGTCTTTTTCTGCAAAACAATCTCGTTACTACGATCGAAAATTTAAAGTATTGCCCCGAGCTGGACACGCTTAATCTTAGTTCGAATCATATTCGTAAAATTGAAAATATTGGATGTGAGATTCTGCCTGTGTTAAATACTTTAAATATTTCTTCAAATTATCTGAAGGATAGTGAAAGCTTGTCGGGTTTAGTGGAATGTAAAACCTTGGCTGTGCTTGATCTATCTAATAATCGCATAGACGACATCTTGGTGGTGAAAATATTCGAGCAGATGCCGAATTTGAAAGTCTTGGTTTTGCAGGGAAACCCTGTGGTTTCCCGAATTCCCCAATATCGAAAGACTTTGATTCTGGCTTGTGTATGTAATGGGTTATGAGAAGCTGCCAAAGGTCCGTATTTTATTTTATTTCCTTTGATTTTACAGAAGGAACTAACCTATTTGGACAGTCGTCCAGTATTTCCGCGTGATCGTGCTTGTGCTGAAGCCTGGTAAGTAAATAAAATTCCTTATAGTTCTAGAATTGATAGAAATGATACCATACATCCTTGAGAAACACGTAACAAGTCAAAAGGGAGTGTTTTTGACCTCTAATCATCATTAATACCCTACATAGCCGGATCTCTAGACCAGACGACTTTTCTTTCTTTCCAGGAAACGTGAAGGATACGAGGGTGAACGAAAGGAAAACAATCGTTGGAATCGCCAGGAGCGCCGTAAAATGCGTGATAGCGTCAACTGTGAGTACTTTTTTTTTTCCAATGCGTGGTTTGATTATTAAGTTTTTAATATTTCGTTAAGGCACTATTCGTATGGGGAATACACATCGTCCACCCGATCAACAGGTCCCATATCTTATGTCGAGTGATTCGGAAGCCGAAGAGGCAAAAGATAAATGCGCGGAGAATAGTCGGAAAAAAGCTGAATTGGAAAATAGCACTGCCGATGATATATGGGATGAGGTTTCAGGAGAACAAGCGAAATCGGAGCACGGCTCGACTAGCTCAAGTTCAGGTGCAGAAAATGCGAGCGCTTCGTCGTTCGCCGATCACATGGCAGAGCAATTAAGTAATCCTCGTGTACAACGCTTAGAAGGTCGTCCAAAGGTTTTGTATGAAGCTGAAGGAGGTGATATGGAAAGCATTGAAAAACTTGTCAAGAATACGGATGCTGAAAAAAAAGAACTAGTTGAAATTGTGAAGGAAACGATAACGGAAAAAGATCATAGTGAAGATTCTTTTGGCGGGGAAAGTCTAAAAAGGAAACGCATCCTTATCGAGGAGGGAAAACTAAATGAAATGGATTTACAACCAAAAAAATATAAAGTAGAAGAAAATGTTGAATGTGAAAACAAAGAAGCAACAGATAATAATACACCAGCTGAACTTAAAGAAGTATGCGATGAAAACTCAAAAATTGAAACAAATGTGTCTTGTAAAACACCCGTGTCTGAAATTACAGAATTAAATGAAACCCCCTCGGAAATAAAGGGACTTCCTGAACTGAGCAGCGATTCAGAGGGTGATGATGGTCCGGAACTAGAGCGAACGTCCCAGGCTATTAAGGCAATCGCTCAAGACCACAGCATTGGCGAACAAAGCCCCACTCCACAGGATATTAAATCTAAGCTCATAGACGAAATGTACAAAAAGTTTGAGTCCGAATCTCTTGCAGATTCTGAATCCCTTGACAAACTTACGACTGACTTTCAACTTGAGGACAGGTTCTGTTGTGAAGATAACAATCCACAAAGAACCGTCTCTCATTTTGACAATGAATTAAGCTTACTACCCAAGTCCTCTAACCAATTGGAATTCGATAAAGTCTGCCTTGATGCAACTGAGAAATGTGCTCACGATATGGAAGAAATGGCTAGCTATTTGGGGGACGATCTCCAAGAGCTAATAGAAGCTACAGACCAGGTAAGGGGCACGGTGGAGTCCCCCGATGATCCAGTTGAAAGCGATACAAATGAGAGTGGAGAAGATCAATGCGAGGCGGAGTCGCGACTGTTAAATGAGCAGCATGAAGAGAGACGTAAGAAATTTATCGAAAGGCATGAGGCACAGAAACAAAAGGAAGATAAGCTCAACACATCGGCAGCCGACGAGGGTGCAAAAGAATGTACGACAAATAATGACGAAGATCTAGATCTGGCATTTGCAAAAGCTTTAGACGACGCGACAGATGATGTACCAAAGCGGGTTTTCGGTTCGGGTCACGATATACCCAGCCATCAATGGCCACAGGAAGAGTCTATGCGTCAGTTAAGTCTATCACAGAATGGCAATGATAACTATAGACCATCAATATCTGACAGTAGTGCGGAGGCCGCTGAGAAGATTTGTATTCAAATGGAAGGCAAGTTGGCTAAGGAGGAGGAGTCCCTAAGAAAACTTTTGCAAGAACTCGAAAATGAAACTGAGGCAATGTACAAAATAGAGTCGAATGTTGAGTATATAGAAATCGTAACTGTTGTAGATTCAGAAGCAGCAAAGATCTGTCAAACTCTTCTTTCCGATGTAATCAATGAGATAGAATATAACGAACCCAAATGCTTGGAGTTCGGTCCTATTGAATCAGATGACGAATTCAGTTACTCGACCCGCCCAAATGTTGAGAGGGCAGTATTGCCCGAACTAGAAGATCCTGCTAAGGGAAAATCTGTAAGGGAATGCCTGGACGCCTTTGGGGATTTTTTAACACATGTATCAGATCAAAAGAATCCCACGATGTTGGGACGTAAGAACTCAACGTGTGCGGAGAAAATTAGAGCAGCCAAAGGGCTTTTGTCGTCCCAACAATTACACGAGTTTAACAAGGATACCCCAGAGAGTTTGGATGCGCAATTGGCTAAAGAGGAGGAACGACGTAAACAACGGGTGGCCGCATCTGCTGCTCGCTGCTACGCCCAGAAAGAAAAATATGATGATACTTTGGATGTGGTAGATAATCGTTTAATGGTCGTAAAAAAGGACACTGGGGAACTGGAAGAGCTACCCGCACCCCCAGCGCTAGTAAGTGACAGTGATGACGATGAAGACTACGATACGGCCAGTGAGGAACATTTCGAAGGCGACGGCAAACATGTATCCAGAGGCATCTGGACAAAGCCGTATGAGCCGAAGCCTCGCAAGTCTGCTGAGCATTTGGTAGCCGAGGCAATGGAACGCAATCTCCGTAATCAGATAACCGATGATTTTGATGTGGAATCAGAAGAATTCTATTCTTTCCCCACCGAGACGTTTGGTTCCATCGACTCTGAGTTCTTCCAGAAGCTTGATTTGGAGAAGGTGAAAGTTTTCGACGAAGTAGAAGCAGCTACCGAATGCATGCGTAGTTACAACGAACTTAAGTCCTGCATGAAGTCCGGGTCCACTCAGCTGGAATTAAGTAACGAAGAACGTGAAATGCTTCAAGAATTCCTACCTAAGGAAAATGAGGATGAGAATATGTCGGAAACAGCCAAAGCTAAATTGGAAGAAGAGAATGATCTGCTCAGAAAAATGATGGAACGCATGAAGGAGCAAGAAGAGCGAGAAAGACAAGCGCAAGCAGTGGCAAGCCTTGACGAAAAGGAGGAGAACTCTGCCCAGTTGACTGTGGGCGGGTGTAAGCTGTACGAGAGGAATAGCCAAGCAAATGTCACTGCAAGTAACGAACAGACTGAAAAAGTTACGGAAGCGATCCCAAACTCCGTGGAGTCGAATGTAATTTCTTTATCAGCGCAAGATGTGGTCAGCGGGGATAGTGATAAGGAGGAGGAATTGCAAGATCCCATTCCGTTAGGTGATCAAACGAGTGACTTAAACAAGTCCGAAACCAGTGACAAAGCCAAGCCTCGCCCTCACTCAAACATAGATGATGACAATAGGTCGGAAGGCTCTACTGACTGTGAGTCAGAGGAGGAACCGGAGCCAATAGCCGTTGTGGAGCCTCCTAATTTACCCGATGGTGTGCTTAAGAGATATTTTTATACGGACTGTGAAGATTTCCATCAAGTGCTGGAACTAGAAGAGGCGGAGAAACGCGATCTTTCCCAGCTTAAGAATGCGTGGAAGGATGATGACTCCAAGAAGGAAACGAAGCAAAACCAGAATCAAAAAAATGCCTTGCCAGTCGGTGCAGAAGATAAAGACTCAAAGACTGGGGACAATGGGCCAAATGATTTCAGAGAAGATTCAGAGTCACATCCATTACCCGGGGATGACATATCTGAGATTAAGGAAAATGCTAAGGCCAAATGGGCCAAGATAGCTAAGAGATTGCATGAATTTATAGATGTTGAGGGTATGGAGAGGCTGGAGAAGCAAGATTTCTGTGAAAGCAATGATGAGGACAATGACAACGATGAAGACGTTTTTAAGGAGTTGGTTAAGCTAAATCCTCTTGGGGGAACACAAGAGCCAAATCACACTGAAGAGGGGGCAAGTGGGGACGGAATTGAGAAAAGTGTTCCGTCAAACACCGAGCAATCCAAAAATTTGATTAAGCTTGACTATTTTGAAGCCCCAGACCCAGAGAAAGAGCTAAAACAACTTAGAACCGAGCAAATTGAGTGCAATTTGGAAATATTAAATGATGATGGAGATATTGTGGTCCAGGAGCTCGAAGTGGAAGCACAGGTCACCTATGAGTTACAATAATTTTATTAAGTATGTTTTGTTTTTCTAATCTGCGTTTACTTCTATATTATTTGTAAATCTCAATGAGTAAATTAAAGAACATTCCAAAAACCAACAATTTCCGACTAATTATTGATAAGCACTCTAAAGCATTGAAACCAGTTCAAACCGCCCGACAGAAAGTGGCTATAAACAAATTAATAAAAAAAAGTGGCAAACTAGAAAAAAGATTAGCTCGACTTTTTCTTTGCCCCCGACTGGACTTTATATCAAAATTGGCACATCTCGAACCACTTGAAACCGGTTTCCAGTTCGTGGCGAACCGGTTTCACTTCTGTTCTGTTTATTTCCCCAGAGCAATATATATAGAGGGCAATCTCATAGATTGGGTCCCTAGGTTATCGATAATCACTGATTATGTCTGACTTTTCAAAGTATAAAATGTGTCGTCCCCAAGGCAAATGGAATGAAATAGAAATGCATGAAATTTCACCACAAAGCAGCTGGCCAATGCGTGCTCAGAGATTAATATAATGTTTGTTGTTTCCAAATCCATGTTGGGTAGCATTCGATACCCCCCCAATAGACCTTGTCAACTAATTCTCAGATTCTCATTAAGTGGTCCGATGTTTATTTTTGGGGGCAGGTACTTGCTGGGGTCTCTCTCACTTGCTTCACAGTCGTGTTTCTTGCAATAAACAACTATGGGAGAATTTTGGGACTACAAAGCTCACAGAGATAAGGCAATTTTTGGTAACACTTGACGAGCTTGACAAATTGAAAACTGGTTTGCAGCGGTTATACCCTTTTATGGGAGGTGTGACAAAAATATAAACAAATTTCTGATAAAATTATTTAATGTTGCTGTGATAATCTTATCGAAATCACGTACAGACGGGACTCATATATAGTTGGCGATTGTTGGGGTTTCGGTGAGGTCGTTGTTAAATTTTTAAATAACTGTTCAGAAGGTCCCAAATTGCATCAAGACGATCAGATAGGTCACCATTGCAGTGAAAATCTGCAATTAAACGAATTACGATTCGGATCAAACGAGTTCCCCTCAAATTATAATACCCACCGACATGAGCAGACCATAGTCAATGTCCATAAAACCTTCGGCATTGATGACTAAGGGATCCTGTTCCACCTGCATTGAGAATTCGACCACCAGAGCACTGTAACCCTGATGCACGGACTGTTTTTGCACCTGCAAAGCGCAGGACACACCACGTATCTGGCTTCCAATCAGCTCATGCTAGGTAAGACATAGATACTTATACACGGCTTTCTCGTCAAGTCTTTGGGGATCACTAAATCAATAAATTCACCTGTCGCTTACAGAACTCTCCACTGCTGCAAAGAGCAAGCATCAGCGCGAGCTGTGGCATAAAGCTGGCACAGCTTATTCCTATATAGACATAGCTGTAGGCATCGGAAAGAGACAAGAGTGTCCAATAAATATTAACTGTAGAGTCCAAGAACATGACTACGAATATGAACAGCATCGACCATCCATATAGAGCATTAAATCGGTTGTAAAGGCCGTATAGCTCCATGTACGCCTGCTTTAGACTCAGCAGCAACTCAACGGAAGTGAGTCGTTGACAATCCCCTTCCAGGATGCAGTTGTATCTCATCTGGCGACAGCTGAGTATCTGCTGCAGCTGCTGGCACAACAGTTCGGCATGGAAGGTCAACAGCTCGGCATTGATCAAGAGTAGAACGGTCTGACATCGGTTGATTAGCACCGATCCTAGGGAATACAAGAAGTAACCCACATAACTGTTGGTGATTATTCCCATGTATATCCCTGGGATCAGCGTGAAAATGCTGGCCGAGCCCAGAAAAAGTAGTTTTAAAGAGCGCATTCTGGGTAAACTGTTTGCTGGCACTTTGACTTCGCGTTGAAAGCGCAAGTTCAGGCTTTTAAGTTCCATACAAAAGTCGTAAAACTCCTCGTATTGAAACATGGCTTGAAGCAATATTACCGAAGTGGTGACCATATGGGCAGTGAACACTATATCACTGACCAGTTGCGAGACAGGCAGATCCAAATCTTTCAGCGGCGCCGACATGGCCAGAGCATAAGATAATATTTGCACCAAAACAATTGCAAAAGTGTACAACTTCTGCGCCAGTTGCCGAGAAGGTTGCTCGGCCCACGGCACCAGTCCTAGGACTCCAAAGTACTTAATCAAAGGACTAAGGGTGTATACCATGTTGCTTCAGTAGTTAAAATGCGACTGGGACTTACTGAAGGACTGATGAAATATTGCAGATGACCCAAAGATCTGTACTAAAAGATAGTTCATTAATTAGGTAAATTAGCTTACTAATAGAGATGGCATTTAGTAACACAACCTAAAACTTAGTTTGATATGATTAAGCAAAATTATATATTAAACATAAAAGGTATTTTACAATCGAACCCAGACGATGGAATTAAAGATTACGCTATAATTGAGAATTCTCGATTCTTTTGGCTACATAAAACATCATGGCTTTAATAAATCTTTTTAATATCGTTCAAAGTCAATGGAAACCCCAGCAGACGGTTTACCTGGTTGTATTACTTCTGTTTAGTAAGCGCATCTGGAGGTAGGATTACCACTTCAATCTGCCTCCCATGACTGATCATTTCCAGCAACTTTTGGGGCCTGGGCTGCAGTTTGTTATTGATAAGAATTCTTAATGGCTTGCCATCGATGTTATTTTGACTTAATTATGAAATATATGTATGTACATACATATGTAGGTATTAAGGTATGTCGCTACCTAGAACTACAATAATAACAATTCCCCAGAGTGTTTAGAAACAGCTGATAACGTCAACGATTGTGAATATGTTGTTGACGTTCCAGCGGGGTATAAATAGGAGACCGTCACGTTCGCAGAGGTTCAGTTTCTAGTTTGCCGGCTAAACGTTCGCATTTAAATAATAATAATTAAATTCAGTGAAAAGTTAATCGTAGCTAATCAGAAAGCGATAATCAAAGAGTGAATTAAATTCTGATTGATTGAACACACAACATTATAAAGCACGGCGCGACCAAGTGGGCAAAGGAAGTGACAATTATGACTGTTAGTATTTTTAGTAAAACATTTATTTACTCACAGAGAAATTCGGTTTGAATTTAAATTTCTTTGTAGATTATTCAATAAGTTATGTAAAGAACGCAAGATCAGACCCTTCTTCGGCCCACAGGGGAAATGTATGAGTTTATAATTTTCCAACAATAGTCTTAGCTAGTAACTTATTACTATGTACCTACCATTTGGCTTATGATTATCGCTGTTTCCATTTCGTAGTGTCATAGGTTCAATTCCGGGATGCTGTCAATTGCCAAAAGCTTATCTCACATAACTTTAAGGTGAAGGGACGTTCTCCTCAATGTCCTGCACAGAGACCGATTTTGGGGTATAAAAGACAACCTCATTTGGTAGGAAAGGTCTTCTAAAGAAATTCGGCACCAAGTGAAGAAATCAACGACCTACCGTACATATAGTGTAAAGCTTATCAAAGTGTTATCACTTGGAAATAAAATATATAGGTCACCGGTCGATCTATCATTTTATTTATGGCGGATTACTAGTTCGATTCGATTTATAATTGTTACAGTCATTGAAGGATATAACCAATTAAGATATACAGTGCTGAGAGTTAATTAAACTCTTTAATGTATTGTTTAAAAGAAATTGAATATGATTGTGATTTTATTATACAAATATATCGACAAGTGTTTGGTATGAGGAGGTCAGTTAGGCCATTGTCGAATGTGTCTTGTGGAATGTTGAGTTATTTCAGTCGACGCAGTTAGAATAAGTCTAAAAAGTGACGAGTACAAAATATGATTTGGTTGAAAATTACATTAGAAAAGTAAAGTTAGAAAAAAAAAATGAAACTGAAAAACCTCCGCGACAATAAACAAACCCCGATCAATATTAATTTTTTCTTTAATTAATTTTCTTATAGTTGAAACTACGCATAGCCATTATTGGCCAAAGCAATTTTGCCTCTGATGTTTTGGAAATATTTTTGGAACGCTCAAATATTGAAATCGTTGGAGTCTTTACCATCCCGGATAAAGGAAATCGCGAGGACATCTTGGCCACCACAGCAAAGGCCCATCAAATACCCGTCTTCAAATTCGCCAGCTGGCGCCGCAAGGGCATAGCCATACCGGAAGTTCTAGAGCAATATGCGTCTGTTGGAGCAAATTTGAATGTCCTGCCATATTGCTCTCAATTTATTCCAATGGAGGTGATTGACGGCGCTGCCTTGGGCAGTATCTGCTATCACCCGTCGATTCTGCCAAGGCATCGTGGTGCCAGTGCCATCTCGTGGACCTTAATCGAGGGAGACGAAGTGGCGGGCTTTAGTATATTCTGGGCGGATGATGGCTTGGACACGGGTCCGTTGCTTCTAACGCGTCAGACCAATCTTGAGCCAACAGACACGCTGGACACGATTTACAAGCGATTCCTGTACCCGGAGGGGGTTAAGGCAATGGGAGTAGCCGTGGATTTGGTCGCTAAGGGGGAGGCTTACAAAATTACACAGACTGAGGTGGGAGCCACTTATGATCCGGCCATGTTTAAGATAGAAAATCAAGTAATAAATCTGGGACAAACAGCGGTACGCATTTGGAACTTCATCAGGGGCTTGGACTCGGTCCCAGGAGCCATAGCCACGGTTGTTCTCAACACTGGAGATGAAGTGGTTGAAGAGCAAGTGCGCCTATTCGGCGCTCATCTATACTCGGCCGGTCCAGTGTCAAATGCGCAGCCCCTGCGTCTGAAAGGTCTCTCTAAGCCAGCTTTGGTTCATGAAGGTGGCCTACTGATTGAGGGAACCGATGGAGCATTTGTGAATGTGCGTCGACTGAAACGCGGCTCGAAGGTTATTGCCGCCAGTGATTGGTTTAAGCAGGCGAATCAAGAACCCATTAAGGACTTCACTGAAGACGAGCTGTCCAAAAAACATGCTCTTGCTTCCATTTGGCAAGCGATTCTCAAAGACTCTATCGAACCATCGACCGATTTCTTTGCTGCTGGCGCTGGGTCCATGGATGTGGTGCGCCTAGTGGAGGAAGTCAAGGAAACGTTTGACGTGCCACTAGAAAACGAGCATGTTTTTATGGCTCCTGTTTTTGAGGAGTTTTTCGACCAGCTCGTTAGGATCTTACGCCAGGGATCTTCGTCTACTGGAGGAAACCGCAAGCAAGTGCCGTTCAAGGGTTTCCTTCTTAACGCAAATAAGCGAGAGATTCAAGTCCCAACCCAACTTTTTGTTAATGGAGAGTTCGTGGATGCTGAAGGCGGACGGACTCTAGATATTATCAATCCTACAGACGAAAAAATACTAGCCAAGGTGGCTTGTGCCTCTGCAGCCGATGTGGACAAGGCTGTTCAAGCAGCCCACAAGGCCTTCTATGGAGCTTGGAAGCAGGTTTCGGCCAGACAAAGAGGCCAATTAATGCTTAAGCTGGCTGATCTTATGGAACAGCACAAAGAGGAGCTGGCCACGATCGAATCTGTGGACTCTGGAGCTGTCTATACTCTGGCCTTAAAAACTCACATCGGCATGTCCATTGATGCCTGGCGCTACTTTGCCGGCTGGTGTGACAAAATCCAGGGCAACACGATTCCTGTCAATCCTGCACGGCCAAACAATGTGCTAACATTCACTCGCAAGGAGCCAATCGGGGTATGCGGGCTTGTAACGCCTTGGAACTATCCTCTGATGATGCTTTCCTGGAAGATGGCTGCCTGCATAGCGGCTGGGAACACTTGTCTAATAAAACCTGCCCAAACGTGTCCTTTAACAGCATTAAAGTTCGCCGAACTAGCTGTTTTGGCTGGATTCCCACCGGGTGTAATCAATGTTCTGCCTGGCAAAGGCTCAGACGCTGGTCAGGCTGTTGCCGACCATCACCTGGTACGCAAATTGGGTTTTACAGGATCCACTCCCATTGGCAAGCACATCATGAAGTCCTGTGCAGACTCGAATCTCAAAAAATGCTCTCTGGAGTTGGGCGGCAAAAGTCCTCTGATCATATTTGCAGACTGTGACCTTGACAAAGCAGTGAAGCATGTGAGTAGTCCTCTCGGAAGCTTTCAACTTCATTTTTGATATTGTTATTCATTTTTGTTTGATTAGGGCATGTCTTCGGTGTTCTTCAACAAGGGCGAGAACTGCATAGCAGCCGGCCGTCTCTTCATTGAGGATCGAGTTCATGACGAGTTCGTTCGCCGTGTAGTCAAGGACCTTCGTTCCATGACCATAGGAGATCCTTTGAACCGTTCGACTGCCCATGGGCCACAAAATCACAAGGCCCACTACGATAAGCTTATCGAATTCTGTCAGCGGGGTGTCGAAGAGGGCGCCACCTTGGTCTATGGCGGCGGACCCGTGCCAAATCTCAAGGGCTACTTCTTCACGCCCACTGTTTTTACCAACGTGGAGGACGACATGTTTATAGCTCAAGAGGAATCTTTTGGCCCCATAATGATCATTTCGAAGTTCAATGCCAGCGACGTGGATTCTGTGATGCATCGGGCCAATCGCACTGAATATGGCCTTGCCAGCGGCGTCTTCACCAAGGACATTAGCAAAGCCCTCAGTTTTGCCGATCGTATAGAGGCCGGCACCGTTTTCGTGAATGTCTACAATAAGACCGATGTGGCAGCTCCGTTTGGTGGTTTCAAGCAGAGTGGCTATGGAAAGGATTTGGGTCAGGAGGCTCTTAATGAATATCTCAAGACCAAGTGTGTGACAATTGAGTATTGAGAGATATATATATAGCAATTCAGATATTTTTGTATGGCGAGTGACATTGCATTTAGTCCTAAGTATTACCATATAAATACTCGTAATTTTATCTATTCAATAAATACAATTGTATTCAAACTTGCACAATCAGAATTCGTGATTATGATTGGCTTGTCAATCGATATTTGCAATACCAACAACAACGACGACAAGGACGCTAAAAATGTCCTTAGTCGGACTTTCACGAATTATGTGCGCTACAAAATGAGAATGCGGCATATTAATTAAGGACCATAGTAAGTCGAATACATTGCTATAAGAAGATAGCCTAGTGAAAAGAAGGTAAAGAATCACAGCGACATAATTGGCCCTTGGTTATTAAGGATGCTTTTAGGACTTAGATAGGACTTTGACAAGTCCTATCAGCCGAGTCAGACAAAAGACGAAACTCCCACTACGCGCTCTTTTCAGGCACTTAAACTTTGCCATTTCTGCGAAAACAGCCAAGTAGTTATAACAACTACTTGCAGCTGAAATCCTCCATATACACACATCCCCTGTTAGTTGCCAGCAGGACAATTATAGCATCTTATGGTTGGCAAAAGTTTTTGGCAACCAAAGTGGGTCAAATTGCTTGGCTCCTCCCCCAGTTCTGTAAATGTCTCTTTCTTTCCTTTCCTTGAATAGTTCTACTTGATTTCATTCCTTTATCCTGACAAACATTATTTAAAGGCTTAAGGGCTCTGTAACCTTATTTCGACTATGCCCATTGTTGTTGGGTATCCCATTCCGGGCAGAACAATTTTCCAAGCTTTTCACATTAACTCGGCATGTTTGAAACCTCAACTTCCTCTCCGTTTCTTTCAACATATATTTCTCTCTCTCACACACACACACACACACAGAGACACACTTACACTCTTTGTTTGCCGCACATTCTGTAATTGAATTAACGATACGGTTATGTGCGTTCCGTGGTCCATTGTTATTTACTATTCGCTTGGCGTCAATTTATGCAGCATCCTTTAATGTGTGCGTCTTCTACTTGTCTCTGGTTCTAATTTTGATTGATTTATGTTAATTGGGGCTTGACAACTTCAGAAAATGGCAATAAACCCCGTGAAGTATGTGTCTACTACTTTGGACGTATGTATTAGACAATGTTTATCTTTGATAATTAGCATTGAATCCGTAATAAATATGATAGCTAATGCAAGAGCTAGATTCGAGCTATTATAAATACGATTTGTAAATTATTCATTGGTATCCTTATAAGTTCATGAAGAATAGAATGCAGTACACTTCCTAAGAAGTGCGTTTCTTAGTCGAAGGATAGCATGACAAGGCGTAAGGGTGGGATAAAGAAAGACTAAAAGATGTCAGTTAGTTTGTAAACTTCAGATATAACCAATCCCCCATTATCAATACTTTTATAACAATGTCTGGGACCCAGTTGTATAACACTTTTTTCGACCAAACTCCAAAATCAGCTGAGAAATGACGTAACCAAATGGTGGGGAAAAACTCGGAGACGAGCTTCCATTTTCCTATTCGGCAAATAAAAAGTTGCATCACGTGGCCCAAAACTCAGTTTTTCGCCTCTCACTTCGTATTTTTTTCTCATCTTATTTGCCAATACTCCCGGCAACATTCAAACTAAAAAAAACGTTTACAAGCAAATAATCAATAATTATTATATTACAGTGAGAGAGCCAGAGAGAAGGGGCAGAGAGAAAGAGTGAATGGGAGTGCGCAAGACGTGACGGCGAGTATTTGTGGGAATTCGCCATATTGGAAAGTCAATACGCTTGCCGCCTCCTGCGCCGATTTAATTAAAATGGATTCGGGAAGAGCGTAGCGCATGAGCTCCACCGGACGCAGAGACAAAGACAGCGTGCTAGATCTAGAAGTAAAACGAACTGCCAGATGCAAGTGAGTTACTAAAGTTTGAGATGCATTAAGGAAATTTAGCCAGTGCATCTGGCAATGTTTCGAGTCAGATTAAAGCGCAAGATTTTGGCTGTACTTAGAAATTGTGTGGAAAAAGTAATAATTTAAGGGGCAAAATTAAATGAAATACTTTTGGTTTATTCAATGCTGATCGAAAGGAATCGTTTTCCGTTCAATTTTTTATAGATTTAATTTGGGTATATTTTTGGATTTTTGTAATTATTATCGTCTGCATACTTTGACACGAAAGAATATAGTTTTGTAGCCACTAAAGGGAATTGCAAATCACAGCTAAAGCCGACAGAAAGCTCTTCAAACCATCCGCATTTGCCCACCCCCAAGCCACCCACATTTCAGTCACTGTCACACAGGCAATTCCAACGGCAATGGGCAATGAGCGAACCCAATAGCAAAGCCGCGATAGCGCGAAAAAAGCTCCGACACAGGCATTTTTCCACGCAAAGCTTTCTCCGTCACCTCGCCCATCACCCCTCACCACTCGCCCCATTGCCACAACCAAATCTCTCTCCAGCGTTCCCTCTCCATTCGCTGTATTAACACCCATGGACGGACTGTTAACGACGGCAACTTCGGCAGCGCCGAAGTCCCGCCGACGGGTTCGATTCCCAGCTGCAAGTGCTGCGGCGCCGTTAGGCGACGTCGACTCTGGGTTGGCACTATCATTGGCGTTTTAACTGTGGACGGTTGCTACTCGCATTCGCTGGCGGATTAACGGCACACACAAATATATATATGTATGATATACAAGTTTACATATATACATATGTACATACAATTGTACATATTAATTGAAACATTAATACAAACCATGTATTCTTAACTGAAATTGGAGAAGAATATGCCCCATTAAACAACCAAAGATCCAAATAGTTGTGTTGTGTGAGAGCAAATTATCAAGAGTTAAAAAACGGAACCCTCCTAGTTATGTAAAAAAAAATCCTTACCGAAAAACGAGTGAAAAGTGTCAAAAAAATATATATTAAACTAAAATACAGTGATATAACAAGAAAAATGCATATACATATATAAATTGTGGGAACATTTTTCGAGCTGATTACGTCGACGAGAACGAGGACATCACAGTGTGTGTGTGTGTGTGGTTGTGTGTGTGTGTGTGTTTGGGGGAGTCTGTGTCTGTGAGTGTCCGTGTGTGTGACAGGCACAGCCAAGAAATCCTTGTAAAACTTATATACATACTGAAATTCGATTTTTTTTCCGTTCATCTTTGCTGCTACTAAAAAAAATATAATTCTAACGAATTCCGATGAGAAGAAAGTAGAGAACACTTATAAAAATAAAAAATATTTGTTTATATTTTATATAATGCAGTTCATAAACGTAGAATATAACCTTGAGATGGACCTCTCCGTAAGTTATGGTATAATGTCTGCCCTTTTGGGCCAGTTAAAAATCTATATGGCAAGCAAAAACTGGACATATTTTTTCAGACTTTAGCACGTTAAACCATTACCATGCAAGTTTTTCCAGTTGTACAGGAACTTTCAGATCGTAGTTGTTTGTTGGTTTGTTCCATTGGTTATGCAAGACACGAATAAGTTGTGTACAACAAGTCATGGGCCGCTCTGTAGTTTCCAAAAGGCAAAAGGAAATCAAGCGAAGGCTGTGCTTGGCCTCACAAAAAAGGACAACGTTTACGATTCTCTTATGAATCCTCGTAGCGAAGTCCAGCAAAGACTGTAGTCAGGCAGGATTGGTTTTCATTTTTCGGAATGAATGTTCTGAATGTTTAAAGATTCTGAAATAGATAATAATGGCATATGCGAAAATACGGTGGTTCCCCCACCCCCAACGCACATACATTCGCACACTTATAAGGGATATATCTATTTTTCGCTTTCTCTATATGTGCGTGTGTTTGCATGTGTGTGCGTAGCAGCCACATTGCCTACATTTCTGAGCCATGCCCTTTTACTAGGCATACGCCGCTCATGCCCCAGTCCCGGCCCCTCAATCAGCATAGCCACAGGCAGAAGCCAAGCCGCAGCCAGAAACAGAACAGAACCAGAGCCGAGTCTCTTGCGCGTTGCGCAATGTAGGACGTCGACAGTGACGTCTACGTCGACTGCGACTGCGGCCGAACAAGAATGTAAGTCAAAATGAGACAAAAAAAAAAAAAATGAAGAGTAAAAGAAAAGAAAAAATAGAATTCAATGATAACCGCTTGGCATCGTCAAAATCATCATCAGCATGTTGCGAGGGGCATCACTTCAGTTCCCCCTTTGTCTGCTCTTGATTAAAAGTATGTTGCATGCTTTTGGGCGTCAGCTGAAAAATTGGAAAAGGACTAAATGCAACACAAATTGGGTAATTCGAAAACAGACTTACCTCCTGTCTTTTCCTGCCCCCAACATGTGTGTATATGCTTGGCTCTCCATTTCGCCTCGATTATACACCCCAAGAGCCTCTTAGGACCCTCATTAAAATGGCGCCCAGCTGACAACATTTTTTTATGTTCTGCCATCAAAAAAGTTATATTTCCGTTCGATTCCAGAGCTGCAACAAGACAAAAAAAAAATAATAATAATAATGAAAAGAAAAAAGAAATAGGAAAACCTTCCAAGCTTAGTTCCAGAGTGGCTCCCGCTCCCTAATTTATAGCCTCGATACCTCTCTGAAACTTTCTCTCTATCTTTCACTCTCTCTCTTTCTCTCTCTCTCTCTCACACTGTCTCTCTCTCTCTCTCTGTGCGCATGCCTATGCCCAGAGTAGGATAGACTTGTCGAGGCTTTTTCCATGCTCCAGCTTGAGATTACATAACAGTTGGCAGCAGAGTGTGTGGCAAGAAATCTGGCTGGTGAGCAAGTGCACTTTTTTTTACGTAAATGAAGACTATAGAATTTTTTTTAAATCGTCCCAATCGTAATTCCTTTAAATTAAATTGTTCAATTAAAACACAAACTAATTAACAAGCCAAACCATTTAGAATTCAAAACCTTTGAAAGGCAAAAATTGATCCATTGAGTGTCCTTGTGACTCAAGACAAAGAAGAAACAAAGTGATACGAACCGAAAGAAAAAACCTGCGCCGTCTTGCAACAACAACAGAAAACGAATCCAACAAAAACGAAAACTGAAAATTGCAAATGCGAAAATAAGTCAAGTCAAGTTTATATAAGCAGCAAAGAGAATGGGAAATCGTTAGGGAAAAGCTTTGAAGGCAATACTTTAAATCCTAAAACAATATCAAGTTGATCCATAACTATATAGTTATGTTAAGATTACCATAAGAACTCCTAACTGTATCTTTTCTCTCAAAAGATATGTAATTATTCATTAGCAAAACCTTTTTTCTTTCAGTACGGAAAATTTAGCGCAAATCTAACCAATATACTGCTACAAACATTCCGATAAATCGAAACCAACCCAAAAACAAAAACCAATTTAAAAAAATGTTGTACCAAAGCAGTTGATTAAGAAAAACTTATAAAAAAACCAAAAAATAAATAAAACAAAATCAATACCAATAATTACATTTATTAATAACATAAATTAATATTCATAAAGATAAGGCGTTCAATACTTAATCGTAAAGTTTAAGCAGCAGCTTAAACTAAAGGAAATACCAAAGTAGTTTAAAACTAGCTTTATTGAAGAGACAGGACACCCTCCTATCCAATTTAACCCAAGTGACAAAAACAAGGAACTAAGAAAATCAAATCGTAAATTCAAACACAAAAATGGCCGATAAGAAAATTGGTGAATATTATGCGCCACCGCCGAAAATGGGCAAGTGGGAGGGTTTCAAAAAATTCATATGGAACAGTGAAACTAGCCAATGCCTTGGACGAACCGGTTCCAGTTGGGGTAAGTACATAATTTTCCATATTATCTTTATCATCATATATCACACAAAACTATCACCTATAATTTCTTGTGGGGCGAATCAAAATCAGAGACAATTCCCGAACAAATGCGCATACGCGACGTATGACAGGCCACTTATATTCCTCGTACCAACATTAGATAGATCATTTGAAGGGCGTTTATTTATTGGTCTATCTATCCCCAAACTCATTCGAATTTAAAGGTATGTCTGCGCGACTGAGAGACAATTGATTTTTGTTATCAATATTTGATCAATTTGATCAAACTACAAAAACAAAATCTTGGGTGGGGCTAACTTTTTAAGCCCTTTGGCTATCTATAGATTATAGATCGGATAAACTGCTCAAAATAGCTTGGTTTATGTCCTAGATATAGGGAAAAATTTAAACAAAATTTTATGCACTTACAAATACACTTAGAGTACGTACTTTCTTTCTTGTAATTTGTTGTACATTTTTTGAAAAATCTTTGATAGCATTTACGCTCACAATGCATTTTTTCAATCTCACTCATTTTCACCATCTCGAAAATCAGTCTAGGATATCGATCCGTGTTGAATACATTTACATGTTGTATGCCTTTCTCTGTTGGAAAAGTCACGTACTTTGCCCTTTCCAAATTGCCTGCACCCCACAAACTAAAAATAACAGTAAACGCTGCGTTCTTCCCCTGCAACCCTTCTGCTCCTACTAGCCTCTCAACCATCAGTAGCAGCAGGCCGGTAATAGTCATCGAAGCTCCTACGATTGCATAACAATTATTGAAGGCGCCAGCAACCCACAAAAAAGAAGAAAGAAAGAAACGCTTTTGTAATGTTTACAATAAAAATATATAATTTCCATAGAGCAGGGCAAAGGGATAGCGAAGGGCGAAATGGGTCGGTCTATGACTAATCGTTTGATTTCGTGTGTAAACGCCATGACAACGGCCAAAAAAGACGACTGAAAAACACACGGAAGAACAGGCAAAAGTTTTGTCATAAATATTTTATGGACAAAAGCCCACAAAGAGAAATTTTCGTGCCTCTTTCCGAAAGTTTATGATATCTCTCTTGATTTCCAGATATAGCAGACACAATCGACAATGTTGATAGTCGTTATTGTTTATTAACGGCTTCTGCTGTTTTCGCTGATAAATGAAGGCACTTTGACTAATTGGATGAAACTATTCCGATATCTCAACAACGAACATAAAATCGGTTAGGTCAGTTACCATATCGAGAGCTTCTATGCGAAGTAACAACGACATCATTCTAATATATGTAGCTGAAAGTTTACAGAGAGTTATGGAGTCGTAAGAAATGATTTTCATCAATTTGTGCGGTACGTGTTATTTTGTGCTTTATTGATATTGGATTCTTGCTTGCCAATCAATTGAGCATTCGCACACACAATGTGACTTGTATTCCCCCATCTCCCCCTCCCGCAATCGTTCCGTTTACATGTCAACTCTCAATCTTTCAATTTCATACTCAAACTGTCTCTGGCACGTGCTGGCTTGTCTCCTGGTTTATTTTTAGCAATTTTTGTGTCTCTCCCCCTCCGCAGAGCTGGTAAATTTTTAATGAAATTGAATTTTATGTGCTGTCGCATCGTATGACAAGATTAGCAAACAGACTGATGTGAGGCTGTAGATTATGGATATAAACATATACATATATTTGGTATCCTAAAAACCGATGATATCGATCAAGTCATTCTACCATGGAGTCAAAGAAAAATACCTTATAACATCGGTCCCTGGATACTACATTCATTTTCTATAAATCAAAAAGAACTTATAAAAACTTGGCTTTATCAGAAAAGTGTTACTCATTCTCACATTCTTTGGACCCATTTCTTCTGGTAGTTTTCTCTTCATTTATTCGTGTCTTAATTATGTGCGTTGTAATTAGTTACAGAGATTTTCTTTACAGCTCCCTAGGGGGGATTTGCTGTCAAGCCTTCATAAATCTCGGAAGGCCGGCTAAGAGGCCTCCGTTAAACTAAGCTCTTGCGTTTAATGTCCGGCACTAGGACTTGACTTACGGCCGGGCAGTTCTGGGCTTGCTCTAAACTAACTTCGCTCGTTCCACTAACAAGAGAAAAAATGAAAATCTTCTCGTATTTCCTTTGCCATAGAAGAAATAAAAGAGACGTAAGAAACTTGATATGCAATGGAGGGAAAATATTTTACCATAATATTAAAGAAGTAATGGCGGTAGCTAGGTGGAAGGAACTGGCTCGAGGGGGGCAAGGACGGTCGGGGTAGGAACCTAGCGTGTTAAGTGTTTAACTGAAGAAGCAGCACAACATTTTTGCCCCCTAAGTAGGTTAGAGACAAAAGCAATCAAAAAACAACAAAAACAAAAGACAAGGCACGCCCACATTTCCAGCAGTGGGCGGCACTTGTCGCTGGTTACTGGAATGAGGTTAGAATTGATTTTTTCTGTGTTGAGCTTTCTAGTCAACAATATCTCTTCTATGCAGGTACCTAGTAGATTTCTGGGTAACTCTTGAGGTAATTTCGGATGGATATCCGATTGAAATTTAAATGAATCACAATGAATCACAGAAAACATTCGAAATCACAGCCACACTACAATCTTTTCAATTAAAACATCAAGAATAGCATCTGGCATTCTCAATTATTGACATCAATTTGCCTATCGCCATCCCATGAAATGCCTCAAAGCAATAAAGACTCAATCAGAGAGCAGCGTAGAACCATTTGCACTGACCTACAATTACGAGGGCAGGCTGACAAATAGTCAACATTTCCTTCAGCTTGTTTTTCTAAGACTCAAGTGAAGAACTTTCACATTTGAGTGAGAACTGTTTCCATCTGTTTCCCGCCCACTGACACTCAAATTGAATGCTAACTAATATGTCAAAATGCTGCAAATAGTTGCTGTAATATAAACTCATGTACAAGTTACATCTATATATCATCCTTGTCGGCGATGCTAAACACTTTGCACTCGATGGAATTGTTCACCTGCAATTAGCAAAGGCTTCATACAAATAATTACACACAAAACACGTCAATTCTAATTTGTTTGATGGGGAAAACTTTAAAAGGAAAAAAACAAATGTAGGGAAATCAATCCGAATCACATAAGTACGCAATATTATGAGACTAATTGAAAGGGTGCGTCGTTCAAAAACGATTCAGACAATATCTCTAGATGGATTTCCATCATCCGACTTTCAATTATAGCAATATATGTATTGTGTATGATTTTGTGTCATCTCATGGTTTTGCTTCGTGCTCATTTCAATTGCAGAAACTGCACGAAATATTAAATTGAAATGTTGACAGTTTTCCATGCACAACATGAAATGGAAAGATAGAAAATGATAGACATTTTCGGTATTTTATTTTTACATGCATGCTTTTCCACTTGACTGGTCTTTGACATTTGAGAATATTTAAAAAAGAGAAATATTTCAGAACTTTTGCCTATGACATTCGATTAAAGTAGTTTTTCTTACACATTTTGTGTCAATTCTCCAAATATTGTGTGATTTCATGGCGGGTTTACATTTTATTCGACTGATCCAGTTGCATAATTTGCATACGACTAATTGGTTTTGTGCGGTTTTTCAACAGACAGTTTAATTTGATGTCATATTGGTTTGTTTGTTGGCGGTTGTTTTGCTCGCCATTGATTTAAACTAATTAGAGAGCATTGATTGCAGGTTGCTGGTGTTCGAAATGACTATGGAGAAGCTAAAGTGACCGTGTGAAAATTAACACTAAACTATGACATGAATCGTTTAGCAATTTGTAGCAATTTCACTTAAATTATGCAACAAAGTTTATGTACAATTACATCGATCATGAACGGTCTAAAAGAGCATGGGACTAATTTTAAGTTTATGACGAATTAAAAGTTATTTCTCATATTCAAATACTACTCCTAAAAATGTTTGGATTTCACATTTCGATTCCAAAATCAAATCAATGAAGGATACAAACAGTTTTTAATGTATGAATCTTTATTTTTGAGCCATTTGCCAGATAAATTTTAAATTTGCAATTCGCAATGCACGATTGGTGAAGAAAATTCTTTTGAGTGTCGTCCGCATTTATGGCTCGGTGCTTGCATCGGTCTATGTGGTATATGTATGATGCCTGCGGCGATGTGAATCCTGCTTTTGACAGTTGGATTTTTTCTGGTTTCCACTTTTTTTTTGTATTTTTTGTGTCCCGCGAGTATGTGGTCGTCTGTGGATCTGTGAGTATGTCCAACTGTCAGAATGTACACCGAGAAACATGGCCAACAACCTTCGTCTCTCTTACTCCCTCGCGCAACAAGGTGAAACTGTAGCTGAAATTAAAAAAAAAGGAAAAATAATAACGTGCCACAACAGAAACTGGATGAATGAGAGAGAAGAATACAGAGGTAGACAGAGAAAGAACGGGGTAGAGTGAGAGAACAGCGTGCAGCAAAGTGAAGAAAAACTCTTCTCTGGTTACATTATTGTGTCATAAAGTGCAGCAAATGTCAAAGTTCAACACGGAGAAACCGAATGAGCGAACTAGAGATAGAGAGAGCACGAGAAACACTGAGAGAGTGAACGAAACAACTACTCCGCGTGAGAGAGCGGCCCCTGTGGCGTATACGTAACATCTCCCACCAGATGGTCTCCTCCTCCAATATTGAATTCTGTAGCATAAATCAATCGGGGCCCCAAAAGACCCGTAAACTGCAACAAAAATGAAATGAATTTGTAATTAAGATTCTCTTTTGGGAATCCATATATGTACATACTTCTATATGGGTGTTCGAAATGCTGTAGTTGGATTGTTCTGAATGTTTAATCGTAGAAGAAGCTACGAATTTTGATTGATTTATGTATTCGTTTGAGTCACAAGAATGACAAATCTTTGAAATTTAAGTTTGATTTTATCCTAGACATTCAGATTAGCAGATTTAATATTGCAGCTGCTGGTTTGTGGTATAGCAAACTAAAATACCACAGTATCCCTCGCCGCAGCCCACTTCAGAAAAGCCGCAGCGGCCACTAAAACCAGAGCAAGCAGCTCGTTAAGTGCAGAGACAAAAACTCACACACACACACACACACACACAACAATAAAAGAAAATTTGAATAAAAAGCACACACAGCAAACTAGTGTCCACTCTGCCCCATCCCGTTGTTAACCCTTGAGTTTGGAATGTTTTCGGTGTTGCCAAGCAAACATAAAGTTTCATTTGGCTGCCAAGAAAGAAAACGCAACTTATGTAAGAAACTTGGATGGATTCTTAAATTTATCTTAAAAGAACTTAATATAAAGCCACAAAGGAAAATCGCACGAATATTAAAATGTCAGGCTAAAAATATGAAAAGGAACATAAATTAAAATAGCACACACATTTGAGTCCTCAGGGCTTGTGTCCACCCCATTGCTTGTGCCAGTGCGAGCGCTCGGTCCCACGAGGACACACAAAGACCACAGAAACTAAAGCTATGTGACGTAAGTAAAGTAGAAAATCTGATTTTTAAGGCTTTCCCGTTTTTTCTTTCTGTTTTCTTTACCCTCAACTTTTGCTTGGGCACAAGCATAATGCTTCTCAAACTGTAGGCACCTATATACTCGTTTACAGTACACAAAAGCGAGCTTTTTTCAGGTAGGGGTTGGTGTGAATAAGAAGAAGCAGGAAGGCGCAGGCGCTGAAGGCGCCTTGAAGAACGGCAGAACAATTCAACAATTAATTGACTTTAAGAAAAACGCTAAGCAATATCATAAAAGCTAAAAGAGAATAAAGTGAAGGTTAAAGGTTCAAAATTCTTAGTCGAAAATATCGAAATATTCATAATTGAATGAATGCATGAGTGATATAATATCCTCTGACTAAATTAGTTAATAGTTTCAATTTATAATTACACTTTAGCTGATCATTTTCTTCCATTATCCACATCGAATAGTTGCTCGAATATGCCTTCTCTGTTCAGAATTTTCCCACACACAATAGCGTCCATGTTGTACCTAATTTCTGTAACAATGATTTATGGTCAGAGATAAATGATTATCGCAATGTCAATGACAAACGGTTTGTCGCTTTTCTCACCATAATTTATTTCTCAGCGTCGTGGAGAAGTATATGTCTCTTTGAGAAAATGTCAAAGGTCACTGCGAAAATGAAAATGAATGTAAAAATAGTAAATGCAAAACGAAAACCACGATTAGAATAGAAAACAAACAAAACACAATTTTCCAACTGCAGACAGTAAGATGGAGGCATTTCCGGTTCGTTGTCCAACCACTTGGGTCCTCTCAATCACTCTTAATTAGAAAAGGGAAATGTCAAAACGACAAACTATGAGAGTGAGAGTGAATAGGGGAGAGGGCGTATTTTTACTTCAGCCCCTCACACTTTCAGTTATAAAATGTCAAAAGTCGGGTGTGCTGCACGAGAGAGAAACAAAAAACCAAAATAGAAAACTTCTATTGAACTTTCACAAAATGCAAGGGCAAAGTTGGGGCAGGACAGCGGCAGTTGTCTTCCAGCTAGTTCAGCTGCCAATTAACTCACACACTCAGACGCACACACGCGTTGCCATGGAGAAGCCCTTGGCTATTGTCTAATTGACATTGAAGGCTGACAGGTTCTTGACGGAAAAGTTAATGAAAGGATATACAAGGGATACTTTCTTATATGTAAATACGAAGCCATCTCACAGTTGGATAAAAGAATGGGTTCTTAACAGGAATGGCTAAAATTTGGCACTGCGGAAATTGTATAATTCGGATCGAACTCCTTTTGTGCACAGCCGAGCTGGAACGATCATAAATATTATTATTATTAAAGTATAGGATATAGTTATAAACTATCAACCTAACTATATTTTACAAGCACTGGCAACTAAGGCCTTCGGCTTATTGTTAGACGAAAACTACATCCATACACTAGCCTGGGATACGAACCAGGATCCTCGTTGTTCAGTTGACTAAATGACTGGGCCACTTAGACAACTCATCTACCGAGGACTGCCGATCATAAATATGAATTCTTTTATTATTAAAAAATATTTATTTTACCCCTAAACAAAGGTATCACCATCACTTTGAAGTATGTATGTAGTATAAAGTAAGGGCAAATCATCGAAAGTGCCAATTTTGACATTTAGCACAAAAGAATGCCAGTAAAATCGGAATAGAAGTTTTTTTCTTCTTCGTTTCTGCGGATTCTAAAAGCGGTTAATCTTATAGTTTTAAACTAATTTATCACATATGATCTAGTAGAGCAACGAGGAATTTCAGAAATTTCTTTGGCTGAACAAATGTTTCTACTATTATTTTAGGATGAAAAAGAAAGAGATGCAGAATAGAAAGGCAGGTTTGCATAAAAGTGTCCCTCATTGATAGGCCAAATAGGTATTTAATTTTCATCCGATTTTAATGAACAATAGACGGGAAATTCAATTCAATTTGTTTCCTGGTTAAAGGGAAAGAGTACTTTAGTACAAACTATTGTTTGCCTCGCCCAAGTCCAAAAATTGTCATACAAAACTCAGATGTTCATTTGGCTCGAATCGAAAGTTCTTCCTAAATTTGTGGTATGGAGTTGATCTTAGTTTTGGTAAATCTACAACTTCTTCAAAGAGATCATGCTTCTATCTGTAATATTTAAGATTTTGGCAAAAACGTCTTAAATATATGCCCCCCACTATATGTACTTTTCTATCAGTGATCGGCACGCAACACACGCAAGGTTAGCGTAGCGCTGAAAGTGTGTGTGTGTGTTGATACAGCCGTTATTTTCGTATTTAATTAAAAAATCCAATTTTGGCAATCATTTTTATTATTATTCTTTTACTTGGGGCAACAAACATATTTTGAAAATGGTTTTCAACAAAATGGGAGTGGCATTCCGCCCTCATGGTAAAAAAAACGTATTTTGCCCAAATAAGTATGCTAAACAAATTGATAAAGATAATATTTTGTTATGCAAGCGAAGCGAAATGTTTAGATTTCAAGGTCAAGAATCAAATATACAAGAAATGTTCTTGGAATTGGCCAATACCATCATTGCCATTCGTAACATAGACAATTTAAGCAATCAAATTTCTTCCGTCGGCAGTGCAATATATGCTTAAAAGTTAAAGTGGGGATTTGTAGATTTGTAGTTCTTTATATTTTATAAAGAATTGATTATTTTACTGCATAGTCAAAGTTTATACTTTATGCATTCTCTTATAACTCTCCTCAGAGCCAAGACTTACATCCATTTCGAATTTTTTAAACAAATCTACTAACATTTAGTCTCAACCGAACTTATTTAATTCTATATTACAATTTATCACAAATGTTTTATAAAGAAAATAAATGCACTCAAACTCGAGCAACAATTCAACAGCCGTTGATAATAATTATTATGTATTCTTTATATGCAAATAATTCTATTTAGATAATGAACGGATGGGATTCGAAATAACTGGACGATTAGGGCTTTAGGTTTAGTTTGGTGTCTATGGATTCCTTCTTAGTCTCGTGCCAGTTGATGGCGTTCCTTGCTATTAAATTTTAATTAGCCAGCCAAAAGGCGGCGGCAGTCGCTGGCTCCGCTTTGTTCAGAATATTAATTACCAGGGCGGGGCATATCGCAAAATGTGGCGCCCAAAATGTGTGGCATATAAAAACAACTTAATTACTTTTGACTCGGTAGCTCTAATGAATTATTTATTTATTCCGTAAGCGTATGGTCGGGTCCGTCTATCTGTAGATAAGACACCCACACCCACACACACGAACACTAAGAACACAGATGATGTTGATGAGCTTGTACTAACTTTGCTCGAAATTTTCTTCTCTTGCAGCAAAAATTCTACTATTCTATATTATATTCTATGCGGCGTTAACCGGATTCTTTGCTGCCATATTTGCGGTGTTTTACCAAACATTGGAGAGCGATAAGCCCAAATGGATGTTGGACAATGGTTTAATTGGATCCAATCCAGGTTAGTATTTGGAAGATATTAATTCTAGTTACGCCTCTTGTTACCGGCCAAAAGTCAACGAAATTGACGACCGCGCCCTGAGAACGTAGATCCATATGGGCTGGATATGTGTGTGGTTTAAGCAAAAGAGAATGAAAAACCCAATTTAATTAACTAATTGGATGTTGAGTTGACCATATAGAAGCATGGAGAAGATGGGAAAACCAGCTGGGTCGGACAGACTAGAGACAATCAATTGGACTTAAGCCTATTGAAAACTCTTTTTAATTTCCTCTGTTTTCACTTTGTCTTCTCCAGGTCTTGGCTTCCGACCAATGCCACCAGAGGCGAATGTTGAGAGCACTTTAGTTTGGTACGAATCATCGAAGAAAGATAATTATAAGTATTGGGTTGATGAAACTGCACGATTTTTGAAATGTAAGTAAAAACACACTTTTCTTCTATTACTGCTTTTGATTTTTGATCAATAACGTTCTGCGTGAAACACTTGAAAGTGGTTATTGAATTTTTGTTAACTTTTATATTTTTTGCCCATAAAAAAGATCACAGTAAGTGAAATATGTTTTTTGTTTTGGTTATCAAAACATCCGCCCTAAAGTATGCTATAAAAAGTCTTGCCAGACTAAAACTTCCGTAAAACTTACGCATTTCCCTCAATTTTATTGCCATACCCTGAACTCTTTAGTTTTAGTTGAAATTCCAAATTTAGTTTTAATTCACTTATTTTTTAACCGTTAAAGTAAATCGTTTTTGTTGATAAAAAGCAAGATAATAATATTTGAACCACTTCCCAAATGACAGCCTACGAGGATCTGCCCAAAAAGAATCAAGTGAACTGCTCTTTTGAGCAACCACCACCCGAGGGTAAAGTATGTGGCATTGATGGAGCATCCTTCTCGCCCTGCACCTTGGATAATAACTTTGGCTATCATGTGGCCAGGCCCTGCATATTCCTCAAGCTAAATAAGGTAACATCGGATTGCAAATCCATTAGTCGAATGCACAATTAATACTTTGAATATTTTCCGGCAAAGATTTACAACTGGGTGCCGGAAATTTACAACGACTCAAAAAATTTGCCCAATGACATGCCCGAGGAATTGAGGCAGCACATCAAGGCAAAGCAGAGCTTGCGACCAAATGAAGTAAGACACATTACAAAGGAGTCGACCATCTAGTGCAGCTCAACTGATCGATAACACAATCTTTACACGAATTCTTTAAAACTCTTTTCGCAGACTGGCGTTGTTTGGGTATCCTGTGAGGGCGAAAATCCCGCCGATGTTGAGAACATTAAGGCACGCGACTATTATCCACGTATGGGTTTCCCGCATTTCTATTTCCCGTTCAAGAACATTGAGGGCTATATACCGCCAATAGTTGCCGTGCAGTTCACCGTTGAAAGTGAGTACTTCTGTTGCCTTAAACCATTTTTATTTTTTCGATACCCAATGGCGTTAATACTACGAGCTGATTGGAGGGAATGAAAAATTCTATGTATGTGTGTAGTTAAACACAAATTTAAACCAATTGAGATTAACTTAAGATAAGCAGATAATAGAGCGAGCAGATAGAGATAAAATAGAGCAAATAAAAATGGGACAGAAAATACTAGAGCTCAAATTAAATTCAACTGGAAGTCCTTTCCATCTCGGAAGCAACTCCGAGTATCCAGCAAACAGAACTAGAAAAGCGTTTACAAAACCCAATTTCACGGCACAATAAACATTAATAAAACCTTTGTCTGCACCAGTGTGTTTGGTGGGAGTGCATAAAAACAAGAAAGAAGAAAAATAACGCAAGGAAAAAGGATTCGTGCTTCCTTTTTTCAATAGAATACTTTCTAAGCCATTAAGCCGCTTAGGGAACAATTATGAATAAGTGTAGGGAAATGGGTTGCAAAGTAATTCAAGAAAAATTGTGTCTCTGCGTGTGAAAGGATGACTAAATTTACAGGTCATGCCATATGAATGTTACATATAAAACAGGTTGAAACGGACACAAAAGGAAAAATAAAAAAGTGATAAAAATTCGGACTAAGGCAATGTTAAAATTAATATGTTATAACGTAGCACAAAAAACAATGGTCAAAGTTAATTTAACAAAGCTCCAACAAACTAGACAAAAATGATTGTCAAAAAACGGGAATATACATATGTATATACCACACATACACATAAATTCAGTATTTCCTGTGAGTCCTGTATCCACTAGAAAACACATTTTTTCATAGACAAGAACACAACTTACTAACAAAGGAAGTACCCAAGGTAATAAGCGCCGATTTAGTTAAAGGATATACCAATGAGAAGAGCTTGTCAAGTATTTATCATCTGTCAAATATCTCCAGTGAATGGTCTATCTAGGGGCGCTAGATGCAATTAAATTTGAAGAAATCAGTTATGCTGAACTGTCATGCTTTGATTTGATTTGATGCAAACAGGAACTTGTTGCCAGTGCTGAACTCAGAACTCCTGTCGAGTAACCCCTGCATCTTAGACAATTTTTAGGAGTAGCTGAGTTCTTGTGACCTTGATGTGAACTTTACAGTTCAAACGTCGTTCAAGGGTGAGGCCCTGGTACTTAACCTTATCCACACTCGGAAGAGTAGCTGAGTGGGGCAGTTCCATCGGAAAATTGAGTTGTCGTGGTCAAAAATATTCAATGTCTACCGTGTCTTGAATTTCAGTCATCAAAAAAGTGACATGCTCTTTGATTTTTGCCTTGTTGGAAACACATTTATAATTAGGAACCACAAATTTATACACCGCCCTCGTTTACATACATACATACATACATATATGTATGTAGGCACTACTTCTACATACATATATTACAAAAGAGTATAAATATGTGTGTATACAATGTGCGCTTTTATATAACAGAAAAGAAAAGTAAAAATACTGAATGTAAAAGTTTTACAACACAAAAAGGTAAAAGGCTGTAATATAAGAATATGTGAGTGTGTGTTCGAATAATAGAGAAATGGAAGGATTCTATGCCAAGAACGTGCAAATATATCAGTTTGTTTTTTCATAGGCTTACTTTAGTCAGTTTTTAGGTCAGAGAAGAGGCTTAGTTAATATGGCTCCCTTTTTTGCATACAATTTATTTCTCATTTTTATGAAAGCGCAACACTTCCGCTTCCGCTTGAGCAACCCACAGAACTAAAGGACAGGGCAGAGGACCTGCTTCTCTGCTTCCTGCTGCCAAGCAATCAAAATGAGATAAGAAAACTGGGTAAAACGGATGAGGCGAAATTGGGAAGAGGACAAAATTACAAAAGATTTTCAATTTTCTCCCACCTCGGAGACAAAACAGATTGAAAACCAAGAGGGTGGACTCTACAATTATTATTTTTCTTTGTTTTTAATTTGCAATGTGCAATCGGTTAAATAACAGATAGACAGGAGCTAGGAGCAAGAGGCTTCTGCTCCTGGAGTAGCCCTGGAAAACCTCAGAGCAGTAATTGCGAATACATCTTTTGTCAAAAAAACCCGAAACAAACTTAAGTAAGCCGTATTACCGACTTTTCGATACCATGTACTAAGTGAAACAACGGTCAACCGGCCTAGTGAAAAACGTTAGGACAGATAATGGCTATAAGGCAGACCCCTTTTCGTAAAATTATTATAGCATTCATAAGTATAGGCAAATCTGCATGGATACTACACAATTTGGTGGATCTGGATCTAAAAGTGATCCAGATGTCTTGAAACTGAACAAGAATATACATATGCACTTATGTACATACATATATGAATAGTCAAGATAAAGGCCGATTCGATGTTGGTTAAATTTAGTTATTTACTGATATTAATAATGCATTTTAACGTTTCTTTTTAGCTGGCGTCTTGATCAATATTGAGTGCAAAGCCTGGGCCCGTAACATTAACCATGATCGCTCAGATAGGAGAGGATCCGTCCACTTCGAGTTGATGGTGGATTAAGAGAAGCAACATGACGAAGGTGAAATGGGAAGGACAAGGAAAAGGGGAAACGAAGAGGAAAGTGGAATAAAAATGTGAAGCTACACAGAAACAAACCCAGACACCAACACAACCAGATACACACACACAGACACACACACACTCGCGCGAAAGTAAGATGAAGAAAAGTTAGAAAGAAGAAACCCCAAAAAGTAGCAGCAAAGCAAAGTAAACAAAAGTTTAAAACAAAAACCCGAGATACAGCAACAACCAAAGAGAAAACATTAACAAAAGCTACAAAGGAAAAGCAAACAAAAAAAAAACATCAAGAAAATTATGAAAAAAAGGAGAATAAAAACTAGCGCTAACTAAGCAAGACAAATATGTTAATGATAAAAAAAATGAAACCCAACGCTACCTTAAACACACCCACACATACACCCACACACACACACACACACACACAATTACACAGGATATAAAAACTTAATTTGTTAGGAGAATTTTATTTAGTTAACGATTTAGGCAAAAAAGAACAAATGACGAAATAAATTGCAAAAAAAAAGAAAGAAACAAAAAAATCGGCAAGTCACATAATTTAGCGCAAATATTGTTATATTATCAACATAAAAAAGAACAAGCTAAAAACATATACAAATAAATCTACAGCAAATTTAATTGTTGTTAACAAATTCTTTTCGTTTTTTGGTTTTGTTTTTTGTGTGTATAAAAACAACATATAAACGACTAACAGCGCAGCGAACAACAACAACAACAAAAAAAAAAAATAAATAAAAGCAAAGCAGCAACAAGAATGAAAACATTAAAGAAAATGAACTTATTAAACACAATTTATATTTATAACAGATGAACTATTGCAGCATCCGAACAACAACAACAAAAAGAAAATAATAATAATAAATATAGACACCCTATATAATTTGTTTAAATTTGTTATAAATTTAAGCAGGCAACCTAAATCCAGCATCAAAAAGAACAACCCCGATATAAGGATATAAAACAAAACAGTAAAACCGAATAAAAAAAACCAAAAAACAACATAAATAATTGTAGATTTTAAAATAAAACAAAGAAAAAAAAACGAAAATTAAAAGCATAAATAAAACATATTTAAAAATTAATACTCTTCACTTATTATTGACGAAAAACCAAAAGATCATTAATGTGAGAATTGCATGAAAACAAATGGAAAAAAGAATGTCCCTCCCCCTCTCCCTCCCTTGAAATATATATATTACTGAGGCAAAATAAAATTTATATAGCTGAAAGGTAATAGAACTAAACAACAACCGAGTAACTAGTCACAATAAAAGGGAAACAACATAAATTATATTAAATTATGTACACCGAATAAAACAACAACCTGGTAAATAATTAATTATAATATCAATGAAGTTCAATCACGACAATTTTTGATTTCAATAATTCCTTCAACAGGATGAGCCGAAACAAGCAAATCCATTTAACCAATTAAATTATGTATTTTCCCTTTTTCCCTTTTTAAACTCATTTGTTTCCATTTTGTGGTTTTGTTGTTTCATTAAGTACTCACAATTTGGGCCTCAGCAAACTATTAACCAACTCTCAAAAATCTCTCTCTCAACCACCAAAAAGAAAAGAAAAACCAATGATAAAGTAACGAAAACCAAAAGCTTAATATGAAAGTAATCCCCCTTTTTCCATCCAAACAAAAAAAAAAAAAAACTATATACATACATATATGTATATGTATAAATCCAAAAGTAAAAACAAAAACTTAACTAACTAGAGTAATTTGTAAGAAGCGAAAGCATAAAATGTTAAACAAACAAGAAATAATAGTTTAATGGATAAAATGTTATAAATAAAAACAAAAAAAAGAAAATACATAAATATATATTATAAATATATATATTATCATTCAATGAAACTTTGCTTAAAAACTGCAAACCAAAAATTAAATACACACACCCTCACACACACAGACAAACACACAATGGAGGAGGCCTCTGTTCTAGGTCAGGTTCAAATTTTTATTGACAATTGGCGTTTCGACAATTTCCTTTCAAATTCTCCACTTCTTCCCTGGCCTTACTTAAGTGCATTTTGATTTAAAATAACTTTTAGTTATTAACCAAGATATATTTTTAGCAAATTTCAAACACGCAAAATAATAAACGACAAAACCAGTAAGGAAAACAAATTGTTTAAACCACAACCAATGCCCCCCCTCAACCATCACCCTACCCCGAAACATAATGAAAAAAAAAAGAAACAAAACAAAACCATACAAAACAAAGGAAAAAATAAAAAAATAGTTTTCTAAAATTTTTGCTAGTGCATGTTTTCCTATGACTAAGCTAAATAAAATATAAATTAATTAAAACAAAAGCAAAATTAGATAAGTAGTCTAATCTAATACAGCTGCAGTTATTCCCTTGATCATAAGGGAGAGATCGAAGATCGATGATCGCAAAACTGACAAACGACTACGTTGTTCGAATCAATTCAACTGAACTTCATTGTTTACTTTACATTTTACGCACAAAATTTTGTCCTTCAGTTGCTATTCAAGTCCCGGCAAATGTGTTCCCAAAACCGCCGATAAATATTAGTAGATTATATAGGGTAATAACGAAATAAAACATAACTAAATGAACTAATAACAAATTCATATATATAACAAAAAATATAACAAAAAGAACTGCCACGTAAATGTTTGACCCTCTAGCAAGTGTATGAAAATTGGCTAAACTAAAATATTTTCTTTGATTTTGCAACTTTCGTTTCCCCCTTCTTTTCATTCGATATATGTATCATCACTCTGTCGAAAGGATATCTAAGATCCTAGGCCAATCTACAACTCGGTAACCCGCGGTAATTCGCGACTTCAAAAGTTGAAGCTCTAGGTTTGTCATTGGCCCTATCACGATATATATCTATATACAAATGTATGTATATAGATTGAATGTTAAACCAATTCGTTACACCCTCGGAATACTTTAGCAATACTTTACGCTCTTTCCCTAGAGTCGGCGGCAACCTTACTAGCACACAATTTAAAAGTATAAATTATATATATATTTAACAAGCATATATATGTATAAACTGCCATTTTTTACACAAAGTGTATGTAAAAAAAAAAAAAACACAAAAAAAAACAAAAACAAAAAGCAAATACCAAAAATATATAAACGAAACAAAACCAGGAGTAAAGCAACAAAAATCATTTCTAAACGAAACGAGAGTCGAATGACAAGTTTTGAGGTTGACTAAAACGAACGATGTAATTAACCCAGGCAACAATAACAAATGCTCATTGTTTAAATTGTTTTACCGGAACAAAGGACGCAGTGAAATCCCGGAATCACTTGTCAGGAATTCATTTTTGAATCACTTCTTCTACATGTTCTCCTTCGACTTGTCCTTTTAGTCACCACGGCCCACGTTGGGCGCCAAAAGTCAGCGTAAAGTTTGCTAAAAAAAAAGATAACAAAAACCATTCCATGCTTTATCAACTTTCCGATCAATTCAGATCCGGTCAGTTAGGATCTCTCCCCCGTCAGGAAAACTGCGGCAAATATACGAAAGAAAATAAAAACTATGTAGTAAAAAACGATAAATGAAATATATATATATATATATATATATATAAATATATGTATATGTTGACTTCATTTGCATTTGCATTTGGTTTTTAGCAATTATTATGGCAAAACATTAGCAGCATTAGAAAAAAATAAAAACAGCAAAAAGCGAAAAACAAAAAACAAACAAAAAAAAAAAAGAAACTCATGCAAAAAGTGTATTTATTCATAAGCTAACATATAGGAATTAAGGCATATAACATAAAGTTACATATATATATGTATGTATGAAAAAATGTTATATACGGAAATGGTATCAAATATAAAAAAAAATTAACAATTAAGTATGAATTATTCAGTTTAAATTCTGTTCGAAAGAAAGATTCCCAAAAACCATTCCTCCAAAATTGAATTACTCCCGTTTTTAATTTTATTGGTTCATTTCTTGTAATTTTTTGAATTTTCTTTTACTTTCTATGAAATAGTCTCTGGCAATAAAATTTGATTCGTTGAAATTTTCCAATTCAAGTAAAACACGCCTAAAACGAAAAAGAAAAAATAGGAAAACCTAACATGATTGCTTTAATTTAGGTTTAAAAACAAATTATTAACAAAAAAGAAACAAAAAACCTTCATTAAAAATCATAGTAAAACTAAATAATGTGTGTGTAACAAGAGAAGAAGAACAAAACAAACACTGCTTTTGTATTATTTAAGTTAAACTATAAAAAAAAAAACAAAAAAACAAAAAAATAACAAAACCAAAACCAAAAGGTTAAATATTAAAAGGAAAAAAAAAACAATAAAAAGAAACCAAATATAAGCTGTAATATTAAACAAGAAAATGAACTTACAAGAAAACAAGTAAAGTAAAATAAAACAAACCAAAAAACGATAAAAAAAAAAAAATTAAAAGAACAAAAAGCTACAACAAGAACAAAAACATTGAATAAAAAGGCAAACAACAAAGTAAAACAAAAATACGTCGTGTATGAGTAACGAAAATGAGAAAAATGTTTGAAAAATTTTACTGAATTCAATAAAAATATTATGTTGATATGGAATTAAGTAATTCCAAATAAACAACACGAATGCGTTTTTATTTTTATTTCATTTTTTCAGTGCCACTTCGACTTGTCGACATTCAGGACCTTTGTTCAGACCGCAGAGACTTCAAGTTATAAAAATCTTTTCCTTCATTCGTTTCCAAATTCTGTTCATTAGATTCTATATGGCGTTGCAACACATTCAATTCGTTTCCAATTTTAATCCAAAATTCATTATAGTTTTTCGTACTTCGTAAACAATAATTTTTTTTCGCAACAATTGATGTACAAAAGGAGGCGTTGTTTAATGTGACCAACATTTTTTTCAGACTAAATGTATAATAGCTATAATGTATTCCAACTTTGAGAATTGCATTTTCATTTTTCTAAATTCTAATTCTGAGGTGAGGAAGACGTGCAGACGATCAGGGTGAGGGTCCGACAGTACCTTTGACACCAAAATTTGCCTTATTCACGAGTCTTTTTGGGACATTTATCCTGGGTATCGAGTACCTGAGTATCGCTATGAACAAGAAAAGGCAGTTGTGCTTGAAGTTAGCCTTAGGGATAGCATTCGTGCTTACTAGTTATTCACTTAAAAGAGATGAACTAAGTACTAAAAATGTTAAATTTGTTAATAAATATATTTAAGTCAATTAGAAGGCGTATAGAAATACTTTTACCTTTGATTAAAATCATACAAGAAACATGGAAAATATACGAATGGTCGTGTTTTACTAGGCGGTCTATAACGCCGGAGTTGGACGATATAGCAATTAAAAAGACATATGTGTGTACAATCTGCCATCTGATACGCACTGCTTCGAAACTTAACTTTTCTCCATAATGTGTCTGAAGCTCTGTCCTAATAGTAAGTGCACTTTATTAGGCCATCCATCTATTGGTAGACTTTTCCTTTTTTACGATCTAGGACACCGAAAGTTTTCACGGTCGAATGAGAGCTTGCTATTCTATCAGTAATTTGCCTATAAGTCATCCCTTCCTTTACCAATATGTCAATAACGACTTATTGTTCACTGCTCAATTGCTTATATTTTGGCACCATTTCGCTATTGACTCTCAGAAACAACTGCCTCCTGTGTGACGAAATTTCAATGCCAGCAATGCCTGATGAAAACTTATGATCTGAATCGGAAGAAGAGATTGAAATAGAAAATGTTCAAAAATATTTGGTGAAGCTTAAAAAAAATGTTGATATTACATAAGTTTTTGAGGAAGTTTGTAGTGTGGATTATTATTATTGATCTGATAAAAATATGTAGGTTTGCCTTATGCTTAATGATCATTACTTTATGTAAAGACTATTTTAAGATGAATAACAAACATTCAACAAAAATGGAAACATTACGTAAATGAATAAAAATTATTTTCTGTTGACAAAATTCATTTAAAATCGTTATGCAACTCCAAAGAGCGGATGTTTATTTTTGTTATATTAAAAGTGAAAGGACGAAAGGAAGGCGTGAAATTGGTTAGCACAACGCCAAAGTATGCTTGTAGGAATGATACAGGAACGTTTTCAGGAGTTGCTTCACTGGGTGCATGGTATACAAAAGTCGACGAGGCGGCCTCATTTTTAAGAAAAAGACTGTAAGTATTTGATTAATTGATTTCTTAATTTTATAGTAATCAGTAATTATGTATGTTTAGGTTAGTAGATGCTTTTTAATGGCTACAAACTTTCGAATGCCGTTAATAAATCCTTGTCACTAAGTATAAAAACTGACAAGGGGCTCAACTGTCAAAAATTTTAGTTTTTTTAGATCAAAATATACATATATACTTTATTGGGTCCGAAGGAAGAAGGAAGCTTCTGCCTGTTACATACATTTTGGCGACTTTAGTATACCATTTCACTCTATGGGTGCATGGTATAAAACATCTTCCAGGTGTTGGAGCCTTAAAAATTTAGTACAAATGTCGTTTGATGCTATCCTAATCAATTCTTTAATATTATAAAAATTGTCTTTATGTGAAAATTTTCACTTAATTTTACAGACCAATTTTTTTTACCTTAACACTTTTTGTGTGAGTTTTTTTATGTATAAAAAAATGGTATTTGTGACTAAAAATAAGTGTTTGCATTGGTTATTGGGCCGAAGAATCTGTTGCTCTATAAAAAGTGTTGGCCCATTGGAGGCGTTCGGAAGAAGAGGTTTTACTTTACCATAATACATTACTTCCATGGCATCCTGAAGTAGATGAGTTATCTAAATGGCCCTGCCATAAAGGCAACATAACAAGGAGAATCCGTATAAGTAGTATGAGGTTTATTACCAGGTATTGTATGTATGTTCATTATTTTACACGTCAGCGCCCTTTGTTGTGGAGCTTTGGGCTAATTCTTGTCAAGTAAATGTCTGTACATATATGGTAGACGCAATTGGCAGTATCAGTCGTCGGAGTTTTAAAATAATTTGCAGCAGCATCTCCACAGTGAACGCTTTGTTGTAATTCCGCTCGTCATCTTATATTTTCATCTCTTCAAAATTTAGTGTGTGGCCGATTGTGGCACAGTGGGTCAATGATGATTTGTCTCTGTTGAAGTTGATCGTCTAATGGTTTGATTATTTATATTTGCAACGATTTTGAGCTGTTTTCAGCGGATGCCAAACGTTTCGGTGAAGTCTATCATTTAGAACCGAAAAAGGGAACTACAAATATATACACTTGCTAATTTTGTTGATACTCTTCCTCCACCTATAGCCATCAAAGTGAAAAAAGTTTTATCTTAAAAGTCTAATGTTCGCGAAAGAACAGCCTACTATCTTGAAGGAATACGGCGCATGTCGCATGCTATTTTATTGGATGTTTATATGACAGCTATATTACAAAGTCACCCGATTTTGATTAAATTTGGCACAGTAGATATATTAAACTGACATATCGCGTCAAAAGCAACGAAGTTATTGATAAAAGTCACTGTTTTCAATCTATCGTTCCTATTGGAGCTATACGATGTACTCACCAGATCTTTAGCAAAATTGGTACAGTCAATAATAAAGTCACCGTTGGAAAATTTCAAAACTGTAGCTTTATCGGACCTGTAGGAGATCGCGTCGATCCAGACAGAAGTACAGATTTGGCTATATGAACTCGTCTCTTCGTGCTGATCAAGAATAAGGAAGGACTTTTTGACCCATTCAATATGTTTATACGTTCCGAAATTGTCAGAAAAAAATAAAACGTAAAAAGAAGTTAAATCTAGCCCTAATTAGAATTAAAAAATTTTCTAAAATTTTATCTGACTCGAAAATGCGACATTATACAGACTAACTTCTTTTACGACACACTGTGCCACCAATGGCCGCACATTAAATTTTGAAGAGACGCAAATATTAGATGGAGAGTTACAACAGAGACAACTATTAGATCCAAATGCCACTACATTCAAGACTAATACAGCCAACTACTCCCACATATACAGACATTTACCTGGCAAGAATTAGTCCATGACTTTACGACAAAGGGAGCTGACGTGTAAAAGTATTGTACATATTAATAAATGCAAATATTGTACAGCGCGTTTCAAACTGTTAAATGTTTTTGTGCATTAGTGTATTGTAGTACATATGTATATTCTATTGCCAGTGCAACGGAATTAAAAAATAAAATGAAAATCTTGGGCTTGAGCTTCTTAGAAAACCTCACCTCAAGCCTGAAAAATCCAAAATTAAACAAAACAAAAATGGTCAAAAAAATAATAAGAGCAGTTTTTGCCACATCATTAAAACAAAATGTAAAAGAAAATTATTTAAAATGTCCACTCCAATTTTCATTGATGATATCGATAAATTCGAAACCTGCAAGTATCGATAAATTTCTAGCTGCACCGATAGAAAGTGTCGTGACATTAAAAATGAGCGAGTCGATTGACTGCCAGCTGAGTGACAACTACAAAAACTATTAAGTGCCATTGAAGAAAAAAATCAGAAAAAAGTACTAGTTAGAGAATATTGTTTAACATGTTTGTCAATAAAATTGTGGTCTGCACGACATTGCTTCTATTGAGCAGTGCTGGTAAGTAGAAGAGAAAAAGCGGTAATATTTTGTGGAAAACTACGCGACGACCCCTGCACCCGCACCCCTTAAACTGCGACGCAAAAACCTGGAAAGGTCTCTTTGTTCACAACAATTTTGCTGGTTCATCGCAATTTATTTATTTTTTTTTTAATATTTGTTGTCTCTGTTGCACTCACGTAAGCCGTTGTGTTTGTGTGATATGATATATTTATGTATGTATATATGTACATATCTAGAAGGCTTCTGCTGTTGTGGGTTGAAATCCAGAAAAAGTTCAGCAAAGTGCAAAATAATATGTAATCTAGGTTTGGATACTGAACCTTCATTGCAATTCCCTAACAAGATGGTGGATGGAAAATACAGTTTCTTTAATTTCTAATGCTCGCCCCGCTCCACCTCTTATCTAACGGCGCCTACCTGTATGCAAAACTCTCACACGCACACACAAGTACGTTGTACATGGGAGAATGAGCATGAAACGCATTAAACGGTTACCCTTCTGGCCCATTCCACCCATCCCTAAATGCAGCAATCTCTTCCATCCCATGTATACAGCTTGACATTTTTTTTTACTTTCTTTACACACTATTATTATATTTAATTTAAATCGTTATTTCATTTGTTAATTTATTCTCAAACTCTCCACCCACCCATTGGCTTCGTATTTCCCTCCTTATGATGCGGGACGTAGCATAAGGCATCCCCCTCTGATAACTAGCATGGATGGTTCTTTGTCCAAACTGGTTCCTATGCATCAAACGTCAATGGAAGTTTCCAATTACTTGTGGTTTATAGATTTTACAACAAATATTAGCTAATCTTTATCTGCATTAAATACATATGTACATATATGGCTGTACGTACACTAATTCTGAACAAAGACACAAAATGTGGCACAAATGTACATACATATGTATATACATAGATTATGTATTGTTATTATTCCTCGCATTTGTACATACATACATACTTAGATATATATGTACATATACGTATATTTAGTTTTATATTAATGGGTAAATCACAATTCAATATGTTTCAAGTGGCAAAATACATATTTTACTGATAAGAATTCTCTTTTCATTTAGATTCATACACATACAAACAAACATACATATGTACATAACTTTATGCCTACGGATTTTTTAAAAACCGATAGCTAAATCGAATACTGCGTTAGGGTGCCTACAATTGTTTTTGCCAGTTTTCGATAAGGTACATTCCACAAATGCCGCAATTCGTATTAAATGATCAGTTGAGTTGAAGGAAAGGTTTAACTAGTTTTCATCAGTTTTTGTCCACATCTTGTCAATTGGTTGTGATACCAAAACGAACTTTCTTTTTATTCTCAATCAATAAACCACATAAAAAATTTGCTTATGCTGATGTGAGGTGACAGTGTCAGGCTGTACTCAGTGTACTTTGGGGTGATAATTAATTTATACTTATTATAATTTTTTAACTTTGAAATAAACGAAAGAGCTTTAATTTTTTATGCAGAGTAGAGAGACTAAACACATTGTTGCTTCTCTTTGAAGAATTTCGGACTAAATTTGAATACATGTATGTATATATCAATTCAGAGTATATGTACATTCCTTAAATTATCGAAGTTTATTCTTATAACATGCCTCCTGTTGTTGCATGTTCGAGTCATATAAATCCTATTTTAATTTCATTGCATTTTCCTTATTCTTTTTTTTTTTGCTCTTTGAGAAATTGCATTATACATATGTATGTATGTCCGTGAGAGAAAGTCCCGCCCCCATCGTTGTGTTTCCGTCTGTCCAGACAGACGCTTAACTTGCATTTAAAGGTCATCTTTGGAAGACTGTAAAATGGCATTGAACTAGAACGGGTGGTGGCAGCGGCAAGGGTCGGCCGGTGAAATGAATAACCGCAGAGGGCAGAGTCCAGATTACCTATACATATGTGTGTATGAATGTATATGTATATGTGTAGACTAAAACTGCTTTAGCAACAAATTATTAAATTAAAGTTGAGTCATAAAAAAATTCATTGTTTTGGTTTTGTTTTGTTCGTTGCAATTTCGATTCAAGTTTTAAGAAATAACGGGGAACAATAAGGGGGCCGACTAGATAAAATTGTTGACTTGTTTCGCTCAATAACACTTGAGGGATTTTTTATCGGATGATACCCGCATGACGATGGGAATTGCTTCCCTATATATTTATATACATATGTAAATTTCCATTTATATGTATATTTACCAAACAGTATGTATGTACATACATATGTAAATTTATCAATGTATGCCGATTTATTCGTTCATTAAAGTCCCTTTAATTTCTTATTACTCACTCGTTAACTTTTCGGTTTATCAGTTTGTGAAATTAATCTAGAAAATGACTCACGCTTACTTCGACTGAGTTTCGCAATTCGCAAGTAGTAAAAGATTAAAAATCCTTGCCCATAAAGCGCAGGGATGCTAGTCTGAACTCATTTAAGGGTAAAGTAAATACGTTCAGTTCGGTGATATTGTTTGTATTAATTATAATGAGTTGAGGTTATTCATTCACTGAGGCTTTTATTCTATTCTATTAATCAAATGTATGTATAGGTTTTTACCAAATTCTTTTTAGTTTTAGGCCTCTTTTATTAAAATCATTTTGGAACTGGGACTATCTAAAATAAATATTTACAAAATCAGTAAGGTTTATCTAGTCCACCTGAAATCAGTTTTTTGGAATCTACCTAAAGGTTTCAATTGAATTTAAAACTCTAGGAATCCTAGTTAGATAGTGTATCATTATAAATATAAATAATTGACAAATGAATTCAAAATAATTAAATATTTCTTTGTTTAATCTTTTCAGTTCATTCGCAAATATTGTTTGGTCTGAAAAATAATGGACCAACGCCAGCGGCTATCGATGGGCAGGAGGGCTCGCCACCCAATCCATTGTCAAGCAGTAGCAGCACCACCTCAACCACTTCCACAACAACAACGAGTACAGTAAAGCCGAGCTCCTCCACTTCGACCTCCACGTCGACTTCGACTTCGACTTCAACATCAACCAGCACTGAGCCACCAAAGACCACAACCACACCAGCTCCAGTGCCGACCACCACCCACGCTCCCCAACCTTATCCTCAACCAACAGCCGGCACTTGGAATGCCTCCTGTATTCTCCTCACAATGGCCACCCAATTCAACTTCACCTATACGAAGAAGGGTAACTAATATACTTACAAACTGAAATTAGCATTTTATTACAATATTCTTTCAATTTATGTACATAGATGGTAACACCACTTATGGTCTGACCAACATACCTAGCAATGCTACTATTGGCGACCACATCTGCGACTCAAAAACAAGTCAAACGATTGTATTGAGCTGGGGACCTACATCATCTGTACATTCATTCCTGATGCGATTCGAGACAAAGAATTCATCTATTGTGCTAACCCAGATCTATATTACTTTCGCTTTGAACGATGAGGAGTATCCGGATGCAAAGGGTATGTGTGACAATTTCCCGTGCAGAGTGCATGATTTTTCTGTAGGAAAAGTTAAAGATAAGTTTGGAACCGCGGTTTCAATATGAAATGCACAGTTCAGAAATAAGTTTAATACATGTGTGCTTAGCAAATTAATCTTTCTATGTAAGTCATGTAATTAATTTAAAGTAAGGCATTGGTTTAGGATCTTTTTGCTATAGATTTGGAGATTCGAGTCAATTAAGTGTTTTTCTCATTTAATCTTTTATTTACAGCCAACCAGACCATTCAACTGCAGCGTACTCGACAAGATGATTTTAGAACACCAGAAAAAATGTCATATCACTGCACACGTCCCCAGCATTTCAATCTGACCGAGACCTATGGCAGCCAGAATACCATTGGGGTACTTACAATCAGCCAGCTCCAAGTGGAGGCTTTCCGACAGGCTAATGCCACCGGATTCTCCTCCGTTCACGATTGTGACAGTTCTGAGACATCGGATGTGGTTCCAATTGCCGTGGGCATTGCCCTGGTCGCCCTGATCCTTGTCGTTCTCATCTCTTATTTGTGTGCACGTCGTCGATCAACTTCGCGTGGCTATATGAGCTTCTAAACTAAGATCAGTAGGTAACGGGAGCATAGGGACGTAATTAAAGAGAGGACAACGCGGAAGTAGAGAGAATTGTAAGATTGATTTTTGATAATTGGCAAGTACATCATTTATATATATATATGAATATGAATATATATATATATATTCGTTTTCGTTTGCTTTATGCCCAAATTCAGAGTGAAGGAAGAATATCAGAATGGTTTTGTTTATCAAAAATCTAGATAATTGTGTATATGTCTGTGTCCGACTTAAATAAGTGATTGTATTTTCTTTTTTGTTTCGTTAAGACTCATTACGTACATTTTACTCTTTTACTTTTTTGATCAAAAGAGTCGGTTCTTAAATACATAAGAAACAATTTGGAACCATATTATTTTACTCAATCAATAATTCACGTCGCATCCAATGAATGTGCAATGCGAAAAATAAACAGATATGCGAGGAAAAACAGGAAGAGGTGAAAACGAACGACTGGGCTCCTAATTAATAGAAAGACGTTAGTTAACACATTATTTTCCGCTCCCCAAAAATAATAATTATGTAATTGATTTTAAACGATCAATGATATCAGTTAAACCAATAATTAGAACCACAACAAATTTATGTATTATTATTGGCCTTAATCGTGAAATAAAATAATATGATATGAAAAAATCTTCGAGTATATGTATAATTTTATTTGATTTCCATTTAAGTGTTAAATCTATATGACAGCATGTAAAAATTCTTCAAATGGGCAGCAAACTCTCAGCGTTCATCTCAGCATCATCGTCCGAGTCATTGCTCGGCTGAGATCGATAAATTCCAGTGCGAGGACGTTCTGCTGGCGGGCCCAAAGGATCGTATTGTTGCACTGATTTACATGAATACAGATTGCAGATAAGGAGGATTGTGAGTGACAAGTTATTTGGGTCATTAGTTATTTCACTTACCCGAATAAGAACTGGACGAAGTCTTACCAAAATGCTCTTGGCCATTGTAGTTGCTTGTTGCTATGGTGTGAGAAATCTCATTATTCTCCAACAAGCGTTCCTCATTCGATGGTCTTAAAGCTAAAATAAAGCATGCCTATTTCATATTTTGCTCAGAATAAACAAACAAATGGAATACGTACCTCTAATCCGGTTACTGGTGGCGGAGGATAGGCGCTGCTGCTGATAGCGTTGCTCCTGCTGTCTCTCCTGTTGCTGCTTATGGAGCCTAGCATAGTCCAGGGAATACCTTTCGTGTAGTTCGCTCATGCCCAAGGATTTGCTCACCTGCATAAGGGCTCGGACACAGGTCATATTATCTGGGAATCGAGCGTAGATTTTCTCAAACATGCCGAGATATTGTTTGGGTGGTAGATAAGAATTCCGAAAGCAGCTTGCTATGCGCAACATCAAATTTGGATCGTTGGGATCGGCTAGGACAGCGCGTTCGTAATAATACAAAGCCTTCTCCGTGGCCTGAAGTTTTATGTAGTACGATCCAATGGAGCTGGCGATATTGATGTCACTCATATTGATGCGATAGGCCTCATTGTAATATTGATTCGCCTCCTGATGGTCCTGTATTTGCTCATACATCGAGCCAACCTTCTCGAACAAGCGAGAGTCCACGTCCGATGCCGAAATCCCCAGGACCTGGAGGTAGGCCTGAAGGGCACCCGGCGAGGGAGTGGACTTAAAATTTCCGGTTCCCTGACTAAGTCGTCGCTCTTGCAACTTCGCCAACTGATAATAGACATGACTGTGTTGCACCGAATGCGGCACCATCAACTGAGACTTGAGTAGCTCGAACTTTTCCTCAGCCTGCTCGTAGTCCTGCTCGGCTAATGCCACCAAACCCAGATTGTAGTTTGCCTCAAAATTTGTGGGCTGCAATTGCACGGCGCGATGCAACTGCTCTTTGGCTGATGCCAGATTCTGCTTCTGAATTTCCACAATGCTGGCGTTAACCAGGGCTAGAGCATTGGTTTCCAATGCTCCCAACTCCTTCAGTTGATTGAGGCAGTGCGAAGCCATTTCGAGGTTACCAAGCTGTAGGGAATCACTTAAGTAGGTCTAAACTCTTTCCGACTTTTTAAATGTTCCAGCTGAACTTACGTTTATGTAAATGAAACTGAGATTGGTGAGGGCACTAGCCGTCATCGATCCTTCGCTCTTTCGGTCATACATTTGAAGTGTTTCGATGGCCTGATTGACATCGTTTTGCCTTAGATAGACCAGAGCCTTATTCAGCTCCATTTCATTGGCCAGCCATGATAAGTTCGAAGTTCTGATTACCTCAATGCACCAGTTGTAGCCTAAGAGAAATGTGGATAAAATATTGAGCTTGTTGATCGATGTAATCGGTATCTCACCATCGTTATAGTTCTCCTCGATAATAGGTGAAATGAGATCCACAATCATGGTGATGCTACGCTTCTCAACGTTTCTTTTCTGCTTCGTGTAGGTAGCCAACTCGTCAGTCTTTAAGGCCTGTAAAACATACCGACGGCTCCGAGCTTTGCCCGAGCTCTGTGCGGCAGATTCATGGTTTTTGCCATATGTGGCACTACCGCCAGATGGGCCAGTGCCGGCCTCAATAACAGCCACTTCAGCAGCAGTATCGGCATTCGCCTCGTTCTCATCCTGCTCTGCATCCTGGCCGGCTACTGTTTGTCCCTGCAGCTTTATTATATTGTTCTCATTCTCCAAGTCACTGTCACTCTCCGCCGGCTGGACATCACACAAAATGCGAAAAGTATTTTTGATCTTCTCCACATCTCCCATGGCATAGTAACAGAGTAGCAAGTGTATGCCATTCTTAACATCCGCCCGCTCCGACATGATGAACTCAAAACTAGAAGCCGCATCGGCATATTGGCCCATCCGCACGAATAAGACTCCGATATTTTCGGTAATTTTCAACCGCAATTGCTTAAGGTTATTGGGTACGGAGTCCAATGCCATGCGATACATCTTTATGGCCTTTGGATAGATGCCCATTTTGTGATATATGTTGCCCATATTGAGTTTCAGCTGATTGACATGGGGAAACATTTTGTTTTTGGTCATAATGCTGTAGGTGTTAAGCGCCTCAATATGCATCTCATTCTGTTCATATTGCTCAGCCAGATTGAAGAACACCTAAGATAACACAATGGAAATGGGGAATCCAACAAGTTACTACACCTACTTACTGCATAGGTAAGATCAAAATTGTGAAACACATTCTCGCCCTGCTGATCCCGAAATCGATGCAATGTCCGATCCAAGGAGAAAGCTTCTTTGGCTTTGTTTAACGAATCGGAGAGTGAAGATTTGGTTTCGGCCGTCGAAGGCGTCCTACGAGCAGCCAGCACTATGGACGACTCCAGAAGTTTGACTATCTTTGCCTCTAGATTCTTGTATTTGATTTGAGGACTGTAAAGGAATTGCTAGTCATTGATTCGGTACAAAAGAATGTCCCTGTCTTGTCCAACTCACTTGACCTCCTTGGCTGCATCTATGGAGGCGTTAGCCGATGAGAGCGTCTGTTGCTTGGCCTTCTCTAGGAAGAACTGATCGAATTTTTGTCCAGCAGAGCCCGCACTGTTATTAGCCGCGTAACCCACAGCCCTCACAGCGGTAGAGGGTCTGGCCAAAGAGGTTTTGTCAGCACCTCCTCGACTGCTAACCAGATTGCCTCGCTTTTGGAAGAGTCGATTTCAATTGAAATTGCTGGATAAGGCTTTTCGCGTTATCTTACCGAAAAGAGCTGTGATGTAGGAGGTCTTGGTCTACCAGCCGCCGTTGGTGGTGGAGGTGGAACCGACTCACTAGGATTCCCAACAATTTTATCCTTGGCACTCATTTGGAAAAATATCAACTTTGCTTTACTGACCAATAAAGAAAACAAGTATTGTCTACAAGGGGTTGCTCAATGTTTTGGTGCAACGTTGCCATGGAAATTCTGAAAAACAATTTCAAAGACCCCTTTTCAACAACACGGTGGTTGGCGCGTTAATAAGCGAACTATTTGGCCCATGAAAGACTCCCTTGTTCGAGTTTTAAGTTTCTCTGATCCTCTATGACAGCAATAGGTCCCCAAAATTTACATAACTTACCCAACGTAGCAACTGATTATTAGAGTGTCATGTGTTACTCCTTTGGAAAGGTTTACATTTTGCCTCCATCTGATTATGAATCCTATATGCAATATCGACATAGACAGTATGGAATGCCAGAAATGGATGATTGATGTATATAATAGATGTCGCCAGCTCTTTAACCTTGAGCCGGTGGATCCATTTAAGGCGTGGTGGCATGATGATACGCCGTCAGTGTACAAATCCGATGTCCAAACCATGACTGCATACGATTGTCATAAACTGAAACGAGATCTCGGGCGTGAAGTAGCAGAGGTGATTCCCAGGCCACACTTGACCATGGAAAACCGCCCTCTAGGAGACATAGTTTCTCTTTTGTGGTTCCTAGTACTGGTCTTAATAGTTGTTATCATTATCATTATCATGTGCGGGTGTTGTCAATGTGGTAAAGACTCTGAAGAGTTCGCAAAGGAACCAGAGAACCCACCAGAAGAAGGAAAGTCACCAACACCAATCGAAGAGAAAAAGAAACAAAAGAAAAAGCACACCGTCAAGGGTTGGATGCGTCATAGATGTCGTCCCATATTTGTTCACAGTGAATCAGCATTGGAGCGACAGAGATCTAAGCGGCAGCAGGAAGATCGCGCTCATGCGGCGCATACCCAAAAAAAGATAAAGAAATGGACAGTGGAGCGACAGCACGCTGCTGAGGAAGCTAAACAACAAGAAATATCGAGAGAAGAAGGGGAAAACAAAGTTTAAATCAGCCAACAAAAAAGAATTGATAAACAATGTTTCCGGAAGAAAATTGAATATATAAAATTTCATCAATCCTCGAAAGAATAGGATCATCTTCATGTGGCCAAAGTGTCAAACGACCACAAAAAAGTAAAACATCGTTACGGTTTTGTTTTTTGGATTGTTTTAAACAATTTTGTTGGATATCATTCTTGGTGGGTTGAAATTTCGCTTGTTTATCCCACATATGTAGATCGGAGACAGCTTGTTGATGTTCATCCTTATCACAATACACCTGAAGTGCAGATGGCACTCACAGGGATAGATTGATAAGAAGCCGGTGCTCACTCGCCAGACATCTGTGACCTGTCTAAAAAAAAGAATTAGCCAAACGAGAGATAATGTCAGAACAAATGATAATTATAGTATTCAATTTGTATTACCACTTTAAAAATTGACCTGAGCTGTTGTTGCTTAGACTTTAGCTAACAGATTTTATTCATCGGGACAGTTTTCATTATAAATATTAATCTTTATTTGTTTTATTGAATCACAATGAATATTGCTCTCTTAGAGTTAATTTGTTATCAAAATTTGTTCTTTAGCACTCCAAATGATATTTGTAAGCAATTTGTACATTTATAAAAAAGACTTATATATTAAAATACAAATTGTTCAGCGTCTAGGATTCATTTGTAGTTCTTCACTAAATTAAATACAAGCCACTAAAAATGTGCGTACTGTAAAGTTGTTCTTCGTTTAAAAATCATTTTGGTTTGTAAGGCTAAAATTTGTAAGTCACTTCTTTGGTTTCTTGATTGCATACAGCGCCTAAAGTACAGTATTTTGTTTTAATGCGATGAAATGTATTTGAAAATGTCTTTTTTTCATGTATACCTATAAAAAGTTAACCTTTATAACAAGCTAGTGCTCAATGTCTGTATATATTGTATAAAAGGCTCACTCGAACTGTTTTGTTTCTTTTTTTGTTAGGATTTAAAGCGAGATCAAAAATATAACAACAAATTTAAAACTTAACATGCAAATATGCTTAACAAACATTCTTTTTTTTTATAGGCATCAGTAGCTATCTTAAAAATCTTATCGTTTAAACCGTGTTGTGCAAAAAATATAATTTTAGTTTAGCTTTAGTTAAGGTTAAGGCTGCTTTGGTCCAGGATTATGTTCCCATATATACAGTCGTCCACTTGGGGGTAGCAAAGCTAAGTGAGTTTCTTGGCCCATTTCATGTCGTCATCGCGTGGCTTGAGACCCGTAAAGTGCTCTATAATCAGCTCAAAAGTCGACCAGAATCTGCATTACAATAAGTTAATTACAATTTGGGCATAAATATGTATATTTTTCAACGAACCGTAATCTTTCTAGTGGCCAATTCAACCAGCCCGTAGTTATACAAAAGTAAGTTTCGTGCGGAGCCACATGATGAATGCGATGATGTTTGCGGGGCAGAATAATGTGACAACTCTGTAGGAACAGCACCCATCTGGGAAGTCCCCAATAGGTGTGGGACCATTTGTGAATCTGAGATGGAAAACCAATTCAATCTATAAAATCATGACACTATGAATGCGATTTATTGCTTACCTGATTTGTCATGACCACAAATATGGAGCAAAGAAACACATACGATATCCACCCAAAATTAAGTTGAATCTCAATCGACGATTTGGCATAGAAATAATGGGCCAAATAGCCTAAGATTGGAATGCCAACCATGAAATTATCGCCGTTCGTTTCAATGAAATCGTGCCTTGTGATTGATGTGGGATCTAGATGATGCTCCCGAAAAGGACGTAGAAAATTCTGCAAAAGATGGATTAATTTAGTAATTATGGATTTTAATTCAAAACGTATCCAATCCACCTTTCCTATCAGCGGCAACTCCACAGAGCCCCACGTATCCGCAGCCCAGTGCACTACACCAGAGGCGAAATCGGCTGTAATGATGCCACACAATGCCGAGACGAAGGCCACACTGATGCGTTCCCAGCGCATGTGTTTGAGTATCAATGTCAAATTTATGATCATCAGGCCAATACACGTGTAGACGCAAATAATTTCCTGAGCTCGTTTACCTGCAGTACATTTATAAAATAAACTTTAGATAACCCAACAATTTTCAGGTCGTCGATCAAAAAATCGATGACAAATTGCATGAAGTGAGTAAGTCGTCGCGCCGACTTCGGTATACCATCCACGAGGTGAACAAATATTTTAAATTTTGAACACCAAATGCATGTCTATTAAATTCGTTTTACATGTCTCATAGCATATGCTATCTCGCTTACTCTACCACCGTAACACCGTAGGTATTACAGAAGTCTAAGTATCAAATTTAGCGACTCTAGCTCTTACAGTTTCCGAGATCTACATAAGTGTTCAGACGGACTAGATCGACTCGGCTGTTTCACCCAATGGGTGTATGGTATAATTAACTAATTGTAAATCGTCGCGCCAACTTTGGTATACCATGCACCAAGGCGTCTGTTGTCAATTCGTCTGTCCCAAGTTTATATCATATGTATGGACGGACAGATAGACCAAGGGACCGACCAACATGGCTAGATCGACTCGAATCTTGATGGCGATCAATAATAAAACCAATTATATCAGTCTATGGGTGCACAGTATAATTATAATTAAAACAGTACCAAACAGTAAAGTGCTTGCCCTCTTTTTAAAGATAAGTGGGTACAATTGATAAAATCCCCACACATTTTTTCGGAAATCAGCGATCAATAGATTATAAAAATAACATTGGGGAGCTCTTAATTATTTTTAAGGCTTCTTTCTCAAATTGAGTCACAATAAAACACATTTCATTCTGACTTTGATTTGAATTTGTGGTTCATGTTTTCTTGTTGGGGGCAAAAAATACTCACCTGGACTGTACAGCGAGGCCAATTCCTGTGCACCCTTGTTCTGAGGGCCCCAACGTGGAGATGTTGTGGTTGCTGCGGCTGTTGTCGTATTCTTGGTTGTAGTGGCCTCCGCTGCTACCACTGCGTTGTGGCATTCCATGGAGGGATCCTCTTCTGTTGTTGTGGGCGCTGAGTTGCCATTTGGATCATCCTCGTACATGGAATTCGCCAGGATTTCCTTATCACTCTTGGCTGCCATTGTCTGCAAGGGAAAGAGAGCAACTACGTTAGAATGGACAACCTCAAAGCCTTGACAGCTGTCCCCGAATGAAAACCCTGGGTTGAATTCAATGTCAGGCCACCAATTTCGTCTGTGTGAACTTGTCCAGATGTATTTTTACCTCGAACCCTTTTGCATAATTAAACAATTTGATGGGAAAAACCCAAGGTGAAGACACGGAGCAACAATGATTTAAAGACTTCTTTAAACGCTCTTTAAAGTTTCCAGGCAACGGGGAAACATCTCATTGACCTCTGCAGATGTTGATGTCATTACCTTGAGACTGCACTAAACTGACTGCTTTTATACCATCGCTCGAAGCGTGTCACGCAATATTTCGGGATCGTGGAAAAGGTGTCCCCATAGAACTATGGAACCGCAGGAACCTAAATGAGCTGTCATTTTTGGAGGCGCGGCTTAAAGCTACCTTAATTAGGCAAATTGGTATTTAAATTGTGTTGTAAATGGTGGAGCATGGTAGAGTTCTCTGTTCTCTTTGAGGTAGGTTGAGGAAATTGTGGAAATAATATATATGTATATGAACAAATTCCTGCGCTTCGATGGAAAATTTTGTTGTGGCAACATGAGTAGTAAACATAAACTGTGCATTATTAGGCTGAGGACTATTGGAATTTATTATTTGCGTTTATCGCACTAGCAAAAGGACTTAAAAGACTGTAGGTGGGGAAAAAGGTTCCCCCTTGACGCCTTTTCTTAAGACTCCTTAAATATTCTCATAATAGTTAGACACTGAGTTAAAAGGAATTCCTTAATGATAATTAATAATTAATGAACGGCTTACTTTTTATGTAATTATATTAATTATGTCGATTAGAATAGGAAATTTTAGCTTAATTATAACTATTGGGAGGTCGGACCCCCATTTCGTGTGTTGATGTGAAAACACATTAATCAAAAAACTGGGCAATCGACTTATGTATTGGAAAAATGAATGAAAATGGAACTGACAGGCACGCGTTGGCTTCTCACACGTAATGGTTATGCGAAGGACATGAATATGGGGGAAACGAACCCCATAATCTAACGGTGTGTAATTCTCCCACAAATAGAAGTAAAGAACGCAAACACATCCCCCATGACGTGCAACAGCACAGGATAAACAAACTAGAAAGGACAAAAAAAACATTTTCACAAATAAAACGGTGATTCAAATTTCAGAAATACATACAAACATACATACGTAAATGCCAAGTAAAGAAAGTGTGGGCAGGAAATATCAGAGAAAGGAGAAATTTTAGTTTCGACTTGGGTGACGCCTTTCCAGATCCTACCAAATGTCCTGCGCCCTTTGCCATAGAGCATTTGCATTGTAATACAAAGTTGGTACAGATAAATCGACAAATGCACAAATTCAATTCAGAATTGTTCCTTAACAATTGCAGAATTAATTGTCTACATGGAAAACTTGTCACAATTCACTTAATCAGCTGTTTCTCGATTATTTAGGTGGGAATTCCTACGCCCTACCATAAAACTGATACGCTCCCTAATAAACTGAACAAAAATGTAAAGGTTTTGCTTGGCTCACCATGAAGCTATTCAAGAACCTGTATGTAACAACGAGTTACAATTGTATTTGTTAAAGCGATGACATAATGTATGTAATTATTTTATACAAAAATTACACATTGCTCATATGGAATGCATTTTAAGAGTAGCCCGTAACCACTAAGTTCCATATATCTAAATATCATCTATGCGATATCTCAAGACGAATATCTGTAAAATTGGCTGTAGGTACTTAAAATGGATTATTTGCAATGTTAAATTATTCAAAAACTAAGATAAAGCTCTATAATCTTCTAAATAAGTTTCTATAATCTTCTAAGTAAGTTTTTCCAAATTATTGTAGCCACCTAATTAGAGATTATAAACACACACAGTAAAAGCGTTTTAAACTTTTTGATTTCTAGAGTATTTCGGTGGTCGATCAAGCCCTAATGGGAATACGTTTTGTTTGTACGGCCCAACAGGTATTAATTTTAGCACAACATAACGACGATTTTCGTTCGTATTTGTGTGAGAAAGGCGCCAAAGGTAAATAACAATTTATTACACGAAATGCGTGAAGAGACACTCCAAAACTTTCGTGCTGCACCCTCGACACCCTTTCGCCCTGGTGAAGGATGCCACGAATGACGCTGTTTTTTTTCATTTACTATTTTTTGTTTTTAATGTGTTTACGTTGGCTTTACTCAGCAGTATTTATAGCATTCAGGTTTTACTGTTGTTTTTGGTCGTTTTGCAAATTGATAACAAAATTCTAATGTGTGACTTGCATACACACACAGATGTACAAATGTATGTATGTACATGGTGCACGCCTGCCCGCCCGTGTTTCTCATCGCCCCCGACCGCTCTATTTATAAAAACAAAAAAAGCTTGCTACAACACCCGTGTGACAATTTGACTCACCTTTATAGCAAGTAACGGTATTTCTTGAGGCCGTTATTGTTGCTAGTGGCAGCAGCGAGTCCTGCAAAGAAAAAAGGAAGTAGCTTGAACTAATGTACGAATGTAAATAGGCAAATGTGTAGGCCTATTTTACATTAAAACAATTAAAAACCAAATGACCCATCTATGTATGTCTAGCCAAAATATTGATTAAAGCCAAAGAAAATTTCAGGCATGCACGCAAAGCAAATGGGCAACTGATCCTAAAACTAACTGGAATACTACACACGCTGAGCTTCGTCCACGACTCCTTCTAACGGGGCAAGAAAGTAAATAAACACTGTTTTTATTCACGTGATTTAATGCTCTGCCCCCACCACTACAACAACAGCACAACAAACACCCAGACGACGAATCTCGCGAGAGCGTCTGCGACCACAACACTTTGACCGTGCACTTCCGCCTCGCCAAAGAAACTAAAGAACCTACATAAATCGGCGGTCGGTGTATGCGAATGGATGTGGGTGGATGCCCATTGAGCTTTTGCAGGTGTTTGCGCATACTCACGGTTTCAATTCGTAGCTTCAATGGTTTCTCAGTTTTCAATATTCTTTTGTGCAAGAAAATTTAATGAAAAATTTAGACAACTAAAGACAAGCATGACTAATTTGTAAATGTATCTTTAAGTTATTCATTAGATTGCCTACACCTTGTAACGGAATAGTGCTAAGGGCCTCTAATCGAAAGTAAATGTTTGCCATCGATAGCAAATTGAGGCAACGATAACTTGTCATCTGTTATCAGCTGTTCCTGTCGGCAGTAGCTTGTTACCTCACAGCAATTTATTAGAAATTTTGACATAAAATGTTGCCGATGGCACGAAGTATTCTCAATGGACTCGTCCAGATAACTCGGAGTAGCCGCGGCGCTGCCTTTCATACATCCAGCTTAATGGGATGTAAAGCTGCTGATACTGAAAGTAATAACACTGGAGACAATGCGGATACGGATGCCGATGCCACCGAATCGAGCACACAAAGCTCCGTTCCAGATGTCAATGATCGCACAAAAGTTATTCCTGTAGAGTCGTCGATACGGTATCTGAAGAGTGCGGCATATAAGCAAACCTATGGCGATGGTTTCGTATGGTCGCAATACCGGTAAGGACGAAAACTATCCCAACTGAAATCAATTATTGTAATGAACTTTTGCTCTCCATCAGGCGTAACCACAAAGGTATGTATGCCCCACGTAAGACACGGAAGACATGCATACGCCAAGGCAAAATCTCCACTGGTAATCCCTGCCCCATTTGCCGGGATGAATATCTGGTATTAGATCATCGCAATACGGAACTGATTGATCAATTCATATCCCCACACAGTGGTGAGGTTTTGAGCTATTCGAAAACGGGTCTGTGCCAGAAGAGTCATTTGCGCTTGTTGGTTGCCGTCCAACGGGCTCGTGATTACGGTCTACTCACCTATGATGTACCATTCAGAGAATACGATTACAGCGAGTACTACGGCCAACCAAAACAGAAACAACAAAAGTCTTGAAATGTGAACAAAAAAAAACTTCATTAATTTTCTTTATTAAAAAATATGAATAACGCTTTACTTTTGATCGATTAATTTTGGATTTTGTCACTAGCGTTAAATATAAAAGTAAAATCGGTTTTAGAAAAATTCGAAATGAAAATTGTAATTTTATTAACAAAATTAATTGAACAGCATTCATAATCAACATATATGTAAATGTATACATTAACATTGTTCCAGTGACTTAAATCTAGAACTAATTACAGATTAGTAAATGGGGAAATCTGGATCCACTTTTCTAGTCCAGGCATGGAGCCCTCCAATCAGGTCACGAATGGAATGGTCGGGAAAGCGGTTTCTCATATGCTGAACGGCAATTTGTGAGTCATTACCGCGCCGACAAAGCACTATAATGGGCAAATCTTTGTTTTGCAACTCTACGGCGAAACGCTTCAGATAACTATCATCCAGAACCTCCGCCAAAGGCAAATTAATCGCATTGGTGGATAGTTGGCAAATTTCGAATTCTGCTGTTGACCGAACATCGAACAGTAGATGTGGCTGGGATTCCAGTTTGTCATGGTATGTTTGGACATCAAGGCGCTGGTCGGACTCAAGCAGCTGCAAAGGATGATCCTTGTCAGTGGCGTGCATACCACAAAACAATTCGTAGTCAATGAGGTCGGTGATCAGCGGTTGAGAAGAGCATGCATGGCAATTGGAACGCTTAGAGCGGATGCGAATGTTACGGAACTGCCCTGTGGTGCCGTCAAATATAAGCATTCGTCCGGCCAGAACTTCACCCAGACCACCCACTATAATTTTAATAGTCTCCAACGCTTGTAAACTGCCAATGACTCCTGTGACAGCGCCCAAGACGCCTCCATCGCCGCAATTGGTCACTGCCTCAGGTGGTGGGGGCACCGGATATATGCAACGATAGCAAGGCCCCTGAGCTCCATAGTTATAGACTGTCAGCTGACCGTCCATTTTAAGGGCACTGCCTGAGACTAGAGGTTTGCGGAAAATCACACAAGCATCGTTAAGTAGGTATCTAGTGGCCACATTGTCGCTGCAGTCCAGGACCACATCGTAGGAGCGCATTATGTTTGAGGCATTGTGGCTATTTATCAACTCGCTATGACAATGTATCCTGCAACTCGGGTTTAATTCGAGAAGCGCAATCCTCGCAGACTCCGTCTTGGCCATCCCACAACGTGCCTCTGTATGAAGAGTCTGACGATGAAAGTTGCTACGCTCCACCTGATCATAGTCTATCAGGCCCAGGTAGCCCACGCCTGCAGCTGCCAGATACTGAGCCGCTGGACAACCCAATCCACCCATGCCCACTATGAGAACAGAACTATTCTTCAGCCTCAGTTGGCCTTGCACACCAAAATTTGGCAGAATAAGTTGCCGGCTGTAGCGTGCTATGTCATCATTGGTGAGTTGAGTCTGTATCGTTCCAGTGTTCCTCTCGCCGCCTTCATCAGCAAGTCCATCTCCATTCCCGCCACCATTTGCCAGTGCTTCCTCCAGTTCACGTAGACTCTGTTCTTTCTTGCAAATTGCAGATCGAAGATCGGCTATTTCCTGTCTGAGTCTTGATCGTTCGTTCCGCAATGCCTCAACTCCTAGCATTTTGTCTGAACTCTGCGTATTTAAAAACAAAAACAATTCCAAGAAAAAGTTGGGATTTTTTGCCACTATTTACACAAATAGTGGTACATCGTGTACCACTATTTACATCGAGTCTCTTAAACAGACTTTCCTCAGACATGTTGAACAGTGTGATCTGTTTCTGTGCGCTACGATTAAAATAAAAAATAATATTTATTAAAACATAATTTAATTTTTTATATACAGCATACAATGGCACACACACACATTTTAAATATGTGCAATTTCTGGAATTCAATTAATCAACAGGTTTAAAACACGCGCGGGCTCGATTTACCGCGTACAGGGATTTCTTTGCCTTTTACTGGGGCATCACTTCCTTATACTGGTTTTAATTATTTTAGACTTTGCGCCAACCCAGGCATATAGCAAATAGACTTTCATATAAAATATTCGCTTTTATCCTGATTTTGCGTATTATAAAATTAAAAAGTAAAAATTTGTCGCGCGAGAGAGTAGTACAAGTTATTCAATTTGATAAGATATAAAAAATTATGTTGAAATTGTATGCAATTTGGGGTCAATTGAAATTCTGAATTCGGCGAGGCCGTTTTACGACACTAACTTACATTAATACAATATTTTTTCCCTTAAAATAGGAAAGAAGTTTAATTAAATGTCTCGTCGAATGATATTTCAACATCAGATACAAATTAGACAATATTCAGTTCCGAAAAATAGGGGAAAAAAAGGTAAAAATCAAAAAATTAATTACACAGTCGGCATAAATATTTTGACGAAATCGTTTTGAGACTAGTTAAGCTTTAATCACAGTGCATACTAAAACAAAGAATCCATAAAGTTTAAGCGATCCTGCCCAATCATACTCATTGCAGCTCTCAGATCTGTATGTTTTTTTGACGATAGTACGTTTTTTTTATTTATTACAGGCGTTTGGCTCGCAGTTTGGCCTAAATCCTGTATTTTAGCTTGGTCTGGAATTAATAAACAAAGTGTTTTGTAATACATGATATTTTGATTGTATTGAAATAAGTACACATAGGTCTAATTGAAAACACCTACTTAACGGAGGATGGAGCATACGGTTCCATTGTCTTTTTCGAATATCTGATGGATGGAGTCTTTTTAATCTTCTCCTTGTTTAATCATTGACAAGCTCGTTTGCCATTAGGGTGTTGTAGTAACTTGTCATGGTGCCTCCCTACCATTTTGCTGGCAATCGAAGCAATGTAAGGAATGTCCAGATCGCAGTGTAATGTGCTTCCTCGTACACACCAGGGTGCGTCTGTCATGGTGCGCAAGGCCATATTTTGCTTGACTTGCAGGCGTTTTATTTGGCTGTGTAATGCTGTCCCCCAAATTTGTCTACCATAGCTCCATGTAAGTACAATTACAATTATACAGGGCCAATTTCCATCTCTGGCTTAAGCCGCTTTTATAATGCAGACACTAGTCTAGTTTGGTCATTCTGTAGTTGTGCTTCTTTACTAGTGTAGTTATGTGGGGTTTCCAAGTTAGTCTTCTATCAATGGTCATTCCCAGATATGTCGCTTGCCTTGTTTTTGGCATTGGGAGTCCTTTGTTAAATACTTCGTGGCAGTTTTCTCTACGTAGAGTGAATGTAACGCTTTGGGATTTATTTGTGTTAATTCCGATTCTCCAATGTCTGGCCCATTCTTGGAACTTATTTAGATAATCTTGAAGCTTGGGAGTGCAGTGATATGGACACTGTGATCTTACCAACACAGCAGTGTCGTCGGCAAACGCTGCCAAGAGCATGTCTGTTTCGATTGTACTAAGTTCATCGTTGGGCTTAGGTATGTCGGCTGTGTAGTTGGTGTATAAGATCGGCCCAAGAACACTGCCCTGCGGAACACCGGCATTCACACTGCGTGTCAATGATAAGGTTTTATCAATTGACACCTGGAAGGTTCGATTCTCTAGAAAGGACTCGATTGTTTTGAATAGTGGCTGGAAAAGAATTGACTGGAGTTTTGTGAGGAGTCCCGTATGCCACACGCGGCCGATTGCCTGTTTCACATCCAAAAACACAGCTAGACAGTATTGTTTTTCTTCATAAGCTTCCACAAAATGTTGCACGACTCGGTAGATCTGCTCAGCAGTACCGTGCTGACCTCTAAAACCAAATTGATGGTTTGGTAATATATCTTGGCTATCCAGCTCCGCCAATATCCTCGTTAAAAATATTCTTTCGAATATTTTAGAGAGGACTAGCAGAAGACTGATTGGGCCGTATGATTCAATAGCTTCGACAGGTTTACCTGGTTTTGGGATCATTTTGATTTCAGCGTGCTTCCATTATTTTGGTAAATACCCTTCTTAGCGAAACTCGTCTAGCGAATGATGCTCCTCCAAAACTGTTTGGTTATGATGCATATCCAGCAAACTTAATTTACCAACGATATGCAAAAGGTCGTGTGGCAGTGATAGTAGGAAAGGGTCCGCCCCATTTTTCTAGGAAAGCCTATATAAGTATATATTTTAATATATGCTATATCTAAAATATCTTGAATCTTATTTCTCAGAAATTCTTATTAAGTAAAATCACAATTTATTGGTGCAGTCGTACTATATGTACATATTTGCCCAATCCCCCTATTTTAGCGAGCTAGAGCGGCGAAATGTTGGAAACATATTTTCCCGCTGTAGGTACCCTCACATTTTGGCATTTTTCTCGAAAACGTTACGCTCTTGGGTATTGGGACTGTGACAAACATATTCCAGAAAGTCTTCCAATGATTCTGGCATTCAATCTTCATTGTGCCGTGTTGTTTGAAGCTAGTTTTTGCCCGTTGAAATCTATCTATATTTTGACACATTTTGTATGTGGAAAATAATGGTTGGTTCATAAAAATGCAATTTTCTCGAAAACTGTATGAAACCGCATAATCAAACTTGGTGGGGATATAAATAAATAACTGGGGTATAATCTGGCATTCAATCTTCACTAAGCCGTGTTTTTGGAAAGAAGATACACGAAAGCGGAAAAAGGAGTTTTTCGCGGAGAAATTGTCAATACATGGAATGCTCAAAGACACCCAAAACTGAATTAAAACAAAAATTTCATCTATTCTTTATAATTTAAGGCTTTATTTTCTTCAAAAAAGTTAATAAATAGCTGAAAAATGAAAAAATAAAAATGCAAAAAACTTAAGAGGGTTAACAGAGGACCATCGCTAACTCGAGTTTAAGAGTGTCGCTAACTTGACGGACATACATTACGCAATACTATCAGTCATTACGCAATACTGGTCACACTTGCTTTTTAACTTCCTCTTTTAATGTGAAAACTTGATCTGTGTGCATGTGCTCCCGGTGTTGCAGTGAAAAAATAATCGAAGAAATTAAACTTAAACAATAGAAAACTATTAATTAATTATTTATTTTCATTATTTTTGTATGTCGAAAATAAAGTTTCTTCCTTGGCATATTGTAATTTATTATTAAAGAAGAAACTTTTTTTTTGTAATTTCCGAAAAATAAATGGGTATTATTCTATAGAATGGCCGACCAGCTAGAAGTATTTGAGGCGTCTTTGGATAGTAAGTACAAGTATGTGTATTGTTTATATTACATTCTATTTAATAACATAAATCTTATTTATTTCAGAAACTGAAACTTCCACCCAAACGGGTAGGCAACGCAACTCTTTGGTTAGTAAGTTTTAATTCTTATAGTAACGATAATAATTTCATTTCAGATAATGATGTAGTGACGCAATCCATGGACTCGCAGCAACTGGATAGTATTCTGGCTGAGATAGCCGCGATAAAAGATGAGATGGCGGCTAAGTCGATGCTGATCCGATATTTAGTGGAGACCACCAGGGTCAGTCACGAAGCGCAACCGGCGGCATAGCTTCTAAATAAAGCTATTTGAAAAACTTAAAAAGCATTTCATAGCAAATTTGTAAAGCTTTAAAATGAATATTTGCCAAGAGATATGGGGTATCCGTGATGTTTTAATATTCAATATTTTTAATGTTTTTCGATTTTTAAACATAATTAAACCAGTTTGCAACTGTTTTGGTAACTCTTTCCTTACCCAAAGTGGAAAAACGTTTTATCTAAAAGGCTAATGCTTGCGAAAGAACGGCCACCAATCTTAGAATAGAAAATAACAAAGATATTGATCAAAGTCACTGTTTTCGACCGATCGTTCCTATGGGAGCTATATGATGTAGTCACCCGATCCTGATCAATTTGGCACACTCGTTTATAGGTGTAATAAACTCACCAATATTAAATTTCACGACAATACCTCAGAAAATAACGGAGTTATTGAGACAAGTCTTTGTTCGTGACTTTGCCGTTTGTATGATATAGTGGTCCGATCCGGCTGAATCCGAGATATACAACCTGTGCACTATAATACAAGCCTACATGCAAAATTTTAGCTCTGTAGCTCTTACGGTCTAGTTTACGCTTGTCTCGTGCTGATCAAGAATATATATACTTTATATGGTAGGAGATGCTTTCTTCTATGCGTTGCACACTTCTGACCAAAATTAATATACCCTTTTTGCAAGGCTATAAAAACCTGCAAGGACATGCAATCTTCGGCGCAGCTGAAGTTAACCCCGGCCTTCTGGCTTTTAATTTAAATTTCATTAATTTTGTTTTTATTATGGTTTCTTTGTTTCTGCTTATTATAATTTCGCAAAACATTCTCCGGCGGCTCATCCGGAATGGAATTTCGGATATATTCTGAAAAGAACAAAATTTAACAGGGAATAAAGAATGCACAATTTATATTGCTCACCTAACAAGACTGGCAATTTGACACAGAAAACTTTTCCAAAGTTCCTAAACTGCTTTAGCTTATAGGCACACGGTAAAATTTGTCTTGGCTTTCGGACAAATCTCATAAAAGTTTGCAAATAATGATGTCGGCTTCCTGGAAAACTCTTTTGGAATGTACATTTGGAATTCGGCATCGTTATTAAAGTTTCGAATATTTTTTCTTTGTATTACCTCTAGTTCAAAAATTAACACAATTCAACAAGGTCCATGCAGTCGGGTGGTATTGGGGGTTTTTCAAACGCAGACTGAAGTGATGCGACGGATACTTTCTATTGCGAAAGTCTTCATCGGAGATTATTTCAGCAGTTTTAGTCCTAGATATTCGGTATATATATGTACGTATTTATAAGCACATATTCAGTAACGTTTCAACTAAATTGAACCTAAACATAATATATTGTGTGTATGCAAATATATAAAAGAACCCTTTTTCAGCACTGTATTCAATGAAAAAATAGTAGAATTAATTATGTAAACAGTTCAGATTATTGTTTGTTTTCGAACGTGAATCAAAGTCATATATGTAGTTTTGTGTTTAAGAGTTTGATGCCGTTGAAAATGTCATACAAAATCGATATTTGACAAATTCAAACTCTCCAACGAACATTCTCTCCAAAATTGATTTAAACTTTGTTTCATTCTGTTTGTTTTTTGCCATTTATCCATCTCCAGCAATAAATCTAGAGAGTAGAAAACATTTTTGATTTTTATCCTGGGAATATTTATTTAATAATTATTGCTGTTTAAGGAAAGCTAAATAATTTATATTATATATATTGTAAGAGATAATGTCTTTTTCTCAATGTTTTCATGAAATAATTTTCAACTCAAGCAAAAAGGCCGGTTCCAGGAGTATCGGTATAATCGGCATCTACTGTGTTTGAATATTGAATATGCCGCCAACATTCAACTATAAATTTGGTATCTGGTAACGCCATTTGGCGTACTTTCCAACAAAATCTTGAAACTTGGCCACACTACTTTTGCCGAAACAGCTATAACCCTGGTAAAAACTTACGTAAATATTTGGTAAATATTTACTAAAGCTACTCGAGATTTCAGTGTTGAAAAAAAAACGGCTAAAGCTAGATTTCAGTGTTGGCAAATGCTATTTTTTATATGGCGCGTTGTTTGACCGCCCTGGCAGCCAAATATTTTACTCTGAATTAGGGAATATTCGACTGCTCTTGGAGCCGAATATTGTATTCTCAACTATATTTGTTTTCTAAAATCAAGAAATATTGTAAACTCAACAATATTTTCGTTTGTTGAAAATAGTGCGAACGAAAGTTTCAAAAAGCCCGCGTATTCGAGTATCCGAAATTTGGCATCTAGCAACACTATCTCAAAATTTGTCAGCTTCTTTTAGCCGAAAATACCTACTTTTAGCTATATTCCCGCTAAAAACATAATTTGGCTTTTGTTAATTACACAAAAACTACATAATAAATCGCCAAGGCGCACCTGAAGTCGTGCTCGCGAAATTTTTCTCGTTCGTTTGATACCAAATTTATGTAGTTTAAGGCTGTTTTGGGCCCGAGTAACGTAAGTAAATATTTACCCTTAACCAATTAGTTTATCGGAAACGAAACGATACACTGTTATCGAAAGTTAAACAGCTCTAGTAGGCAATGACTTTCAGCTTTCCAACTTCTATAAAAGCTGGAATAGGACCAGGAATACGTTCATTCAGTTGCTTACCTTCAACACGCAAACATCTAATTGTATTTTCCCTTTTATTTTTAAACCCACTTTAAGGGATTTTAATCCTCAAACATTTCCTTGAAGCGTTTAAGAGCAGAACAAAATAGCTCAAAAATTGTTGAAGCCCACTTAAATTATTGATTAAAACCCAATTTTAACTCAATATGCAACATCTGGGGGAGATGTGCATTCTCGAAATCGTGTGCAAGTTCGCGAGAGGCTCCACTAACAGCGATTTTCCTTAATTTTTTGAATCCCGTTTAAACAAAATATTTTATAAACCAATATAAACTCAATATACAATATACAATACAATTTCTGCGGGAGATGCGCATTCTCGAAAACGTGTGCAAGTTCGCGAGAGGCTCCAGTAACAACGGATTTTCCTTAAATTTTGTAATCCCGTTTAAATAAAATATTTTATAAGCCAGGTGAAACATTATCCTCATCCGAATCCATCTCCTCGTTCCAACGGCCCAATGACTTTTCGGCAAGGTACAATAAATGATTGCTCATTTTTTCAATAGTATAGCCGAGGTCTGCGTCAGTACTTGCATATTTAAAACAATTTTACACAAGGAGTATATTCGGAAGTGTACTAAATTAGAGTAACGTCAACTATTTTTCATTTGAACATTTGGTTCCTTTGAGTTAAGATTGCTTACCATTCGAATTTTTTCTTCGGAGGAGACATTGGAACCAAAAAACGCCAGAACTATTGAGTCTTCGGCGAGGTACAATAAATGATTGCTCATTTTTTCAATAGTATAGCCGAGGTTTCCGCGTCAGTACTTGCATATTTTAGTTATGTCTACTATTTTTGATTGAACATTTGGTTCCTTTGAGTTAAGATTGCTAACCATACGAATTTTTTCTTCGGAGGAGACATTCGAACCAAAAAACGCCAGAGCTATTGAGTCTTCGGCAAGGTACAATAAATGATTGCTCATTTTTTCAATAGTATAGCCGAGGTTTCCGCGTCAGTACTTGCATATTTTAGTTATGTCTACTATTTTTGATTGAACATTTGGTTCCTTTGAGTTAAGATTGCTAACCATACGAATTTTTTCTTCGGAGGAGACATTCGAACCAAAAAACGCCAGAGCTATTGAGTCTTCGGCAAGGTACAATAAATGATTGCTCATTTTTCAAATAGTATAGCCGAGGTTTTCGCGTCAGTACTTGCATATTTTAGTTATGTCTACTATTTTTGATTGAACATTTGGTTCCTTTGAGTTAAGATTGCTAACTATACGAATTTTTTCTTCGGAGGAGACATTCGAACCAAAAAACGCCAGAGCTATTGAGTCTTCGACAAGGTACAATAAAGGATTGCTCATTTTTTCAATAGTATAGCCGAGGTTTCCGCGTCAGTACTTGCAAATTTTAGTTATGTCTACTATTTTTGATTATACATTTGGTTCCTTTGAGTTAAGATTGCTAACCATACGAATTTTTTCTTCGGAGGAGACATTTGAACCAAAAAACGCCAGAGCTATTGAGTCTTCGGCAAGGTACAATAAATGATTGCTCATTTTTTCAATAGTATAGCCGAGGTTTCCGCGTCAGTACTTCCATATTTTAAACAATTTTTCACATGGTTCAGATCATGGAAACGAGCCTCAGTAGCGTTTGTACACTTGAACCATGTTTTAATGTATATTTTCACCAAGAAAATCCAAACATCACACAAACCATTTTCTTCCTTTTTTACATATCGTGGCGATACGGTAGTATTATTGGACTGCATCCAGACTTTTTTTATACCCTTTCAGAGGGTATTATAAAATTGGTCAGATGTTTGTAACGCACAGAAGGAGACGTTTCCGACCTCATAAAGTATATATATTGTTGATCAGCATGAAAAGCTGAGTCGATATAGCCACGCCCGTCTGTCCGTCCGTGTGTATGCGTTTTACTCAGCCGTCTTAAGAGCTGTCGGGCTGAATTTTTTTTTTCTGTGCTTTTTATTGTCTGGAGCAGATCAAGTATGAAACGTATCAGGATCGGACCACTATATCATATAGCTCTAGAAGAACTAGAAGAAACATTTTCATACAAATTGGAGTATCTCTATGAAATTTACATATGTGATAACATTGGATATAAAACCCAAGATCCCAAAATGAATGTGATCGGATAAATATAACACAAGTTACAGTCAATATAATAATCGGCTCTGCTCCCAGCTCTGCCGGCAGCGCTGCTTGCTATCTACTACGTCTTTCGTCATCAACAGAGTACATGCATACACACACAGACGCAACGCTACATAAGCTGTATGTGTATGTGTATGCGAGCGTTGCTTTGATTTTGGGAAGAAGAAGAACAAATTGTACAGTAGAGAGTAAAATTATTTTGTTTGTATGTATATTGATGAATTGAGTTGCAGAAAACAAACATGTAAAATTATTATTACCAAGGACTGCAAGGGTATATAAACTTCGACATAGCCGATGTTAGCTTCTTTGATATATATTTTTTATTTTGTAAAATATTTATTTATCACAAGCCGACAAACTAAATACAAATATCTCGTCAATTTTATTGCTGAAAAATCTTATGAATAAGCTGACTTTGAAAACAGGGATGCATGTTATGAATATTATTTGCCTCAATAAAATTTTTAGACTTTTCGACTATTCAGTTGGCCCAGTCAAGTTGGCCCAATGTGCATTTGTTCAACATCTGTACATCAGTAATGATGTAATCCAGCATGGCAGGAATGGTTGAACAAGGACATCAAAAGTGCAATTGAAAAAAGCGACATGGCCCTGTTAAAATGACAAAAGTTTAACCCTTTGTATCGCACGGGATCCGATTTTGATTCAAAAGTTAGAATAAAAAATACACTATTTTTAATTTTCCAAATTTTGGATTTAGAACGTTTTTATGAGGAATTAAGGATTTGTTGCATGAATGCATCAAACATGTGTTGGGTGAAAAAAATGCCTACAATTCTAAGGGAATTTTTTCTTTATGTGGATGTTTTTAAACTATTTAACATAAATTTATAGTTGAATTATGTTTAATTTAGATGAACGTTTTAAAAACAATGGTTTTATTTATTTCTCGCACATTACTTGTGAAAATTCTGTGCAGTTTGGGTACTTGTACCCTTTTCGCTTTTCTGCCCAATTAGGCAAATGTCCAACTTCATACTGCCGCACCATTTGATTAGGTTTCAATCAGTTAGTTAGTATCTCAATATCGACAATATTTAGCCGAAAGTCGGAAGAACCACAAAGTTTAATGCGTAATACATCCTTGCGAATTGCTGACAACCAATTCTAGTAGATGGTGAAAAATACGAACCTACCACTTCTTGGTAAAATTTTGTATCTTCCAGTTACGTTGTCGATTAAATCAACGCCTCCCATATATCCTATTGTATTGTGCACCTGCAAAGGGACGGTCAATCTCAACATATTCTTTTTTGGCTTTGTTGAATCGACAAACTTTGTCCTTGGGAAGTATCCCACTGTTGGCCAATTTCTCGGCCAGTTACTAAATTGTTTCCTTGTTAGGAGATTCAATACATAATAACTTTCCTTGCCACACAATTTTTCCGAAAAGATTAGTCGACGTTATTCCGTTTGTACATATATTTGCGTTCGTCGCATTAGAGTTCTCATGGTACAGTAAATTCTTAAAGTTATATGCTACGAGAGAGAGCAATTCAAAGTACAATGTAATGGGAAAAGCAAGAAGATCAGAATAATTAAATTAATAAGTTTAAATTCAGGATTTCTCCTCCAACAACCGCCATAGGTGGATGCTAATGATATGATTTTATTGTCCAACCACGATGTTAGTGATATGTCAACAACGTCGAAATCTGCGATGTCGCAGAGTATGTACTCAACAGACATACCCCGTGGATGTGTCATTAAAGTAATACTATCAAGTGCATTGTTGTTTGGGATTCTATTTCTTCGTATATTACCCAAAGCCAAAATTCTTTAACCGCCAAATATTCAAAAGAAGCAATGAATTGAAATAATTATCAAAATAAAGTCTAAAATTCTTGCCTGGGCACTTCTGGTCATTCTGACAGGTAGACTCAGAGTATCGGACTACTTAGACATGTTAATAAGAATGTACTTTCAGCTAATTCTAGTTACTTTTATAGAAAATTTGGAAATGCAGTCACTATATGAAAACTTATAAGATGTATCTTGGGTATACAAAACTTAAATGACTACACATTTTTTTTAATATCAAAATTTAGATCCTGATCAGGAACAGAACTACATTCATGCTGAATCTAAAGCCGCCTTACACTTTAATTATTTACTGCATCGAGTAATCCTTTCCGCCATTAGCATTTCTATTTTCTTTAGATAACTTTGGAGGCCCAAAAGACATTCACAAAAGAAATAGAAATAATAAGAAATAATAGATATAGTACCTAATAATCATTAGTAGTACTATTAAGTAAATTAATATTCAAGTATTCATAAAAATCAATATAGCATGTGGTTAAATCTTTAAATTTCAAATCCTATCAATTTGCTCTATTTTAAATGAAGCCTAATAATCTTATTTTTAGCCTAACTAACACATTAATAAAAAAGTTGTATCTTTGCAGTGCTAGGAACAAATTAATTCAAAATTTATTTATTTCAATTTCAATTTTCCGAAATAGTAAATTTTAAATCCTTAGGTTTAAATTAATTGATATGGAAATAAATAACATTTAAAATAATTTTTAATTAATTTGAATTTTAATGGCTGTCATTCCGACACAAGAGGGTTTGATAATTGTTAAACACCGGAAGTTCACATTTCATAAATCCTTATAGTGATTAAAAGGACTTAACGATTTGTCAATTCTTTCGTGGCTTGTTTTCTATTCCCTATTTTTTCTTATTGTAATTTAGTATTCCATTTAGGTAAATACATATGTAGGTAAACATCTTTAACCTTTAACTTTACGTCATTGCCCATTAAATTAACTCAATTGCACTGAAGTATAACAATTATTATTATCACATTATTATGTGGATAAATTTCTGTCAATTGTATTTCGAAATAATAAACATTTTTTTTATCAACAATCTATTTGAATTTGCCGCAAAAATTTATGGCGCCAATTTTTAACCAGAAAATTTGGTATCTGGCAACTCCATTTGGTGCGCTTTCCAACATTGTCGTAACATTTGGCCACACTATTTTAGCTGGAAACAGTTAGATTCAGCTATTTTTAGCTTTAATCCCGCTAAAAAATTCAATTTGATACCAAATTTATGTAGTTTAAGCGCGTTTTGGGCCCGAGTAACTATAGTAAATATTTACCAAAACTACGAACTACGATTGTTCTCGTTGAATTTTTATCTTTCTTTTGTTACTTAATTTATGTGGCTTAGAATAATTATTTACCAACATATTTGTTGCAATCGGCCTTAAAAAGTAGCCAGATCTAGCTGCAAAATAACCGATTCGGCAACACTGCCTCTACGACCTACATATTTTTCTGCCGTCTCTGAAAAAGCAATAGATTATTGGCGAAGTGAACACACAGAATTGTAATATTTTTAGCACAAAGCAGTCCCGTCCGCCAGTTGAAGTTTGATTTTTCCGATAAAGCCATTAGTGCAATTCGATGAAGTGACACAAAATGAAAGTAACAATCAAGTCATGGACAGGAGTGGCATCTTGGCGCTGGATAGCTAATGACGAGAACTGTGGTATTTGTCGCATGTCCTTTGAAAGTACTTGTCCAGAGTGTGCTCTACCCGGAGACGACTGTCCGCTGGTGTGGGGCGTTTGTTCGCACTGTTTCCATATGCACTGCATCGTGAAGTGGCTGAATTTGCAACCATTGAACAAACAGTGTCCCATGTGCCGACAGAGTTGGAAATTCAATATACACTAAGAGAAACGAACGAAGCGAAAGGAGAAGGAGTGCGATTAAGGACACAAGGAAAAAAGAAAACACAAGCAAGCAAAACAAAACAAAAAAAAAAAAACATACAAGTAAAGATAATTCGATTTAATTGACAAGAAGAAAGAAGTAGAAGAAACATAGCCAAATGATGGAACAGCAAAGCGATCCTCCCCAGCAACACACTTTAAGCGGTCTGCCGCCACTGCCAAAAAGCTTAAGTACTGCCGCAGCTGGCCCCCAATCGTCGCCAGCAGCTGTTGCCAGTGTGGCGTCCTTAACGGCCGCCACTGGCGAACTGTATTTAGGACCATCCACATCCACTGCGGCCGCGGCCAGGCAGCGCAATCATAATGGTCACGGTCATGGTCACAGTCAGCGACATGGCAGCCTCTCATCCACCCAAGAATCGCTAAGCGACAGAGAATCTGTACACAGTCGGGCCTCCTCCACCCACAGTGCGGGCAGTGCAGGAGCAGGCGGCAGTGGTTCTTCCACCATAGACAGCCAGTTGGCGATTCTAAGGCGGGAAATGTATGGCCTAAGGCAGTTGGACTTGTCGCTACTGTCCCAATTGTGGGCCCTCAATGAGTCAATACAGGGGTTTCGGGTATTCCTGCAAGAGCAAGAAGCCATGTCGCCACCCTCACGATCGAGAACTCCCTCCGATGCCAATTCATTGTCATCTGATGAGGATGATGATGGTAGCTCCTATGCTCCAGTGCCAGTGGCGGCCATAAAAGTCAATGAGCAGCCGCCTCTATTGACCAGAAGCATGGCCAGTTCACCTGGAGCAACTGTGACAACAGGAGCAACTACTAAATTGGCAACAGGCTCTATTACTTCCCATGCATCTACCAGCTCCACTTCTGGTACCTCAGGTTCCTCGTCGGCAGCTTCATCCATGGGCAAGCAATTGCATCACCATCAGCATCATCATCATCAACAGCAGCAGCAGCAACAAAGGCCTGCACCGCCACCAGCACCTCCAGCACAGCACAAGGCACATCCTCAGCTGCCGCGCATTTTGCAACAGAGAATGAGGCAGGCCCCGCCCCCACCGCCACCAACACGATCCAAAGGAACTGGAGGAGGAGCTAGTAGTAGCAGCAGCAACCACAGCATCAGCAGCGTAAATCAACACCAACATCATCCGCATCATTCGCGACCCGTATGACAAAACCCGTTCTTGGACTAAGAAATACTTTGGCCCAAGAACAAATCAAACATTTCCGGGAAAAAGAGTCAATTAGACATTTCTCCAAAAGTCAATTTATCGAAAACAGAAGACAGAAACTGAATCCGAAACCCGAAAACCTAAATTCACACACCAATTGTCGTTCTAAATTGCTTGCCATGCTAAAATATCTCATTCTTCATATTCAATACCAACAAAAACTATACTATCGTGATTGTTCTCAATTCTGATTCGGAATCACCCCCATAAAGATTGAACAAAATCCCAATATTTCGACATACAATTTTATATGGCTCGGCATTGCGAATCGGAATTCAGAGGCACGTATCAAAAATTTATCAGTATGTAAGGAAAAACCGAATTCATTCGCGTTGAATAAAACCACAAAACACAACAACAAATTGTATTCAATAATAATCTCTAAGTAGTAAAGGATAAGATCCTGCTATATGGCATATTTATATATTATATTATATTATATTATATATACATATATATATTATTCGATTTTGTATAAAACACCCAACAGCTGCAAATAATACCAGATATTCCGCATCGTATTCATACAACTAGTTACATTTATTTATGTTCCCAAAATTATTTGTTAGATCCTATACACCTAATATTAAACACTATCAAAAAACAAAACAAAAAAAAAAGTAAAACAAAAGAAAACTATTATGAAAAAATGTTCCACTCACTTAGCACTAACCAAAACTAAACTCTTGGCCTATATATATCTTGCTATCAAAAAAAAAAAACAAAAAAAAAGAATATTTATACGAATATATATATAAATCATTTCAAAATCTGCTTATAAATGAAATAAGATGAAAATATTTTACATGGAAAAGTGTGAGCCGTTCATTTAATATTTCAAAATGTTGACGTCAACACCTCGAATAGAATTACTACATTTTTGTGGTTTCAAATTTCTAGATTCCATTAAGTTTCCCTGCGATCCGCACCATACTCGAAAACATAACAATTGTTCAACTAAATCATAACTAATCTAGAACTTTTGTTGGAATATAAAACAATAATAATAAAATGCAGACTCTGCGTTTATTAGAGATTCAAAGTACACCAAAAGATCTGTTAGTTCAATAAATCATTATATAGATTGCATGTAACGGCTGAAAAGAATACACATTATATATACCCAACCAACACATCACATCAGATACATACAATTTTTACCATATTCCAGAGTGATGGCTAACATACAATATTCCAAATTTTTGCATGGAGAAACTAAGAGAAATATCATACCCGAAAACTAAGAAACTGCAGATATCACTACACATAGATACATACGAGTAAACCTAATCGAAAATTTGCAATTAATGAAATTAATTCCTAAAAATCTAAATCGTTTTTGTGAGTTCTGTTGTAGTTTACGAATTTTCACTAACAATAAGAAAATTCTCAATCAATTCTCGTCTACCCACACACCAGCTAAAGTTGACATCATAAAAGGAAACACCTTGAACTGAGAAACTCAAATTAATAAGTAAAGTAGTTTAACGAACTCCGTGTTCAGGCTTGAAAACCCCAAAAATAAGTACATACATATATACACTTACACAATTTTGAGAGCTAAATGCTGTGTACAAAAAAGGAAAATCGAAAAGCATATAACCAAAATTTACAATAACTCAAATACTAATAACAAATGTGTGGGAATGTTTTTTTCATTCGGCAAGTGAAAATTGGAAATGACAAACACTGGAAAGAAAACTGCAGAATTGGAAATATCGTTAAATAAAAAACAACAAAAGTCTATTGTATTATGAAAGAAACGAAACAAATGAATCGATGCAATAAATATCAATTTAAATATCATTATTGGTCATTGAAATCGAGTAAAATGTGTAAAATGTGGAGTCTTGAATTGGCGGGAACTGAAGCTGCTTATAACGCATATAGATATTCGATCTGGTTGAGCGAAAAAAAAACATTATTTTATACTTTTCCTAGATACTCTCTAGGCAATCATTTAATTTGTCCAAAATATTTTTATAAAAATTGGTAATTTTTCTTATGACTCCGGTACATTCACTTAGAACTAAGTCAGTTGATTCCTTATGTGCTAAAAGGTCCGCAGCAGTCAGATGGGATTTCTGAAAGGGACAATTATTATTAGTATATGAAATTAGTGAGCAACTGTGAGGACTGATATCTCGAGAATCAATTTAACTGAGATATCGACCCTTTTCGGGATGGACGGGAAAGGTTCTTTAACTTACTGTTTGTCTCTCCCCAACCCAAGGGGACGCCAAGCCGACTGTTCTCCTGTTTAAGCCACTGATAGAGGGGCTCAAAGTATTCCAAGAGGGCAGAGGGATTCATTTCGGTTTCGCCTGTAAATTCTTGTAGAGCGTCCTTCCAATGGATTGAGTTGCCCAGCGATAGAAATTTACTCAAAGCCTTTCCAGCATCCTTGCTACCAAAGATGTCACAGTTGTCCAGGGTAAGCCGATTGTCCGTCGAGCTATATTGGCCAGCCAACTGACAGAGAGCCTTATGGAACTGGAACTGAAATATGTGGGCGGCAAAGTACCTCAGGTACTCCACATCGGCGTCTATGTGATACTTGGCAGGGGGGTCGAAGTTCTTGTCGGAACGATTGATTGGCGGTTCGATACCACCGAACTCGGATCTCATCTGCCAGAAGGCACAGTTCCATTGAGACTCATCCAGTTCATTGCGGAAAACGGCATATCGATATTTGTCCATGGTGTAACCGAATGGCAGAAAGGCGATTTTCGTGAGAGCCTGTTTGAACAGCTCATTGATGCGGCTTTTCTCATCCAACCGCCCACTGCCTGTGAGACCGATACTCTTCAGATGCTTTGCTGACATGACGGACAGGGCGATGACATCGCCCACGGCTTCGTGAAAGCCCGGGTTGGGGGCTCCCCGGTAAACAGCCGGCTGCTGTTCATATTGGAGGTAGTATTGAATGTGCCCCAGCTCATGGTGGACCACATATAAATAGTGTGTATCCAATTCGGTGCACATTTTAATGCGTACATCGCTGTCCTGATAGAAGTCCCAAGCGGAAGCATGGCACACTATCTCGCGGTCTTGGGGTCTTGTGAGGACACTTAAGTTCCAGAAACTCGGGGGCAAGGCACGCATCCCCAAGGATTGGAAGAACTGATCGCCCAGTTCAAACAACTTGTTGACCGTGTACTCTTGTTTCTGCATTTCCGACTTGACGTCGACAAAGGGTTTCTCCGGATACGGCGTGAAGAGATCGATCACCTCGTTCCAGGCCTGACCCCACATATTGCCCAGCAAGTGCATGGGTATGTTTCCCTCAGCGGGAACCACATCTTCGCCGTAATGTTGCCGCAAACGATAACGAACGTAACCATGAACTTGCCGGTAGAATGGTAAAATGGCTTTAAATGTCGCATCCAACTGCCGCTCGAAATCGGGATCTTCGTAGAAATGTACCCAATAGTCGGCATAAGAGCGATAACCTATATATGTATGTTTGAACATAGACATGATATATACAAAAGTACAAGAATATATAAATAGAAATCGAATCGATTTGTTGAAACGAATGAATTGCATAAGCCACCGAAACAAAAGGAAATAGATTCTTCTGGCCAAATCAAATTTTCCTCCATATCGAATGGAAATTTGATTTCCAAATTAATTACTAATTAAAGGGTCACTAATGATCTCATCACTTACCATTTAGCTGGGAGGCTTTGCGTGTGAGATTCACATATGTGGCGAAATTCTCCCGCTGAGGAGTGCCCGCCTTGTCGTACCATTCTCTCCAGTACCAGGCCAACTCATCCGGATCCCGACTTTTCGATAGACGCTCCTGTATATGCGGTTCCAGGGTGAGGGAACAATCGCTGCGATTTTTGTAGGAGCACACATTGGTGGTCGCGTAATTCGACTGCATGGAGCTGATAGCATTTTTGAGAGTCAGATAATCCTCGGGATTGAGGGCGGCGGAACCCATTTCGGACAAGAGACGCGACTGCCTTCTGATGTCGGCATCTGATGATTGGTCATAGTCGGATGACTTAATCTGCTCGGCCAATCGTTTGGTCTCCTTAGCATTTTTGGCAAAAATCGTAATCATCGCCTCACGGTTCGCTTCCGTGACATTCGTATTGTATGTGTATGCAGCCAGGAACTCTTCGTTGTACCGCTGACGCAGTTGCTCATTCTCATGCTGAAAGAATCGCCGAGCATCGAGGACAGCTGCAGAGCAAGTATTGCTATTGCCCAACGCCGAATGGGGTAGCTAAATGATAAATTTCATATGATATCAGAGGTTGGAGGACTGACCAACTACTCCACAATTTCACTTACCCCAGCCCAAAAGACTGCAAGCACGAGGCCAAGCATCAAAAATGCATTCATCTTAACCCAGACGCTGACGATGATGATGCTGCTGCGTCTGCCACTCTATCCTCTGCCTTATCAGTTTTGCCCTTTGAAATTTATAGTGCCAGACGGTTTATTTTTAGTTTGAAAGATCCAGAGTCAGGTACGACGATCACCACCGCTTCGAAGATGTTGCTTGGCTGCTGTCGGGCGTCTAAACAAGTGAGGCCTACTCGACGCTCTTTATATTCAAGTTGTTACTCCGAAGACCCAAGCAAGCAGAGGCAGTGGCGGTGGCTGAGCCGGAAGGGGGTCCAAACCGTATTGAACTCAAGTGGCGAATGTAAATCCGACTTTAATTTTTAACGAAATTTTTGATTCAACCAAATAAAACAAAATACAAAATCTTTAAATAAATAAAAAATCGAGTATTACAGCCGGAAATTGACCGAGCACTCCGATTTTGTGTTGAAATCTGTAAAGTCTACAAAGTAAAGCGATAAAAAAGTTGGTTGTCTGTAAAGTCACTTTACAAGCGTTGAAGTTGAGTTAACGAACCCATTCTCGTCTCCGAATTATCAATATTTTGAAATATTTAACAAAGTAAGGAAAAGTAAATTAGACCAAACTCAGAAATACCGCGTAGATGTTCTAATCTTAAAATCGATTTTTCTGCGAAATTCCTTGTGTAAATCGATGTGCGAGTAATAACAGAGCATTTTTCTGACTGTTATCGAAATCAAATGGTGTTCCTATTTACTATGTCCACAAAATACCCTTTTGTGAACCCCTTTTTCAGCTAATGAAGTCTTCACTATTCCTACATACATATATTCACTTAGGTTATTTAAGAGTTCGCTTTTTTTTCATTCAGTCGAATTTCATTAACTGGATGTCACTAAACATGTTGTCTGTATTTTTAAATATTTGAATAAAACGTATTAAGTCAAAATTGCACATCCTTTTACTGATTTCGACTAACCCCTCTTGAGTGAAATACCCCAGACGCCACTGTATACATACATATGTTCAAAGATATCGATTTAAAAAAAAAGAGACCTGCGCTCCAATTGCAATCAAAACTTTGCTGAAACTAAACGCTTGGAGCACCTGCACATGTTCGCAGAAATGTCGTCTTCTTTCGTGTTTATCAATCATTTTTGTTGTTATTTTGGGGGGAATTCGTCAGTGACTGCCCACTGTAGAAATCAGCTGTTCGAACAGCTGTTCTCGCTTGTTGTAGCCGTAGTTTACGAGGATGTCCCGTGATTGTGATTTCTTGATTGTAGGTGGTGGTATAGCCGGTGTGAGCTGCGCCGAATCCTTGGCCATATGCTGTCCTTCGGCCAGCATTCTTCTGCTCACCGAGTCCAGCGTGGTGAAGAGTGTGACGAATCTGGTTCCCATAGCTCGTTACTTGCACAAATTCGATGTACAAGAGCAAAATATATCAGACATTCGTGCCCAGTTTGAGACTCATGTGGATCAGCTGGAGTACATCAATAGCAAGGAGCATTGGGTTCGCACCAAGAAAGGATTGGTTATCAAGTATGGCTACCTCTGTCTTTGCACCGGTGGATCACCGAAACTGTTCAACTCTGGAAGGGCGGGCAAGGAGCAGGAAGATGCATGTGTTATAGGTATACGAGATACGGATTCGGTGCGGGAACTGCAGCAAAGATTGGGTCAGGCAAAGGAAGTATTGATCTTGGGCAATGGAGGCATTGCCAGTGAATTGGCCTATGAGCTGAAGGGTGTTGAAATCCACTGGGTAGTCAAAGACAGTCACATATCAGCTACGTTTGTCGATCCGGGAGCTGCAGAGTTCTTTGAAGTGTCTCGACGTGAAGTTAAAGACGACGAGGAGGACGATAAAGAACCGCCAACGGAAACAGCCGTGAAAAGAATAAGATATAGCGAGATTGTATCCAGTGAAAACGATGAAAGCAAGCAAAAAGCAGCTTTGGGTCCCGACTGGCATAGGAGCTACAACCTGCGTGGTGGACTTGTTAACCAGGGACGAATCCCTCCCAGGATTCACTACAAATGTCACATAGATGACTATTGTATGCATCCTGACGGAAAAGGTGGCCTACAGATCAAGCTGCGGCATGAAGATGGCCATTTCGAAGAACTAAATTGTGATTTTATAGTCTCCGCCACGGGAGTGCAACCTCGCCATGACTTTGAGACAGATCATTCCTTTAACATTTCACAAGATGGTGGCATTTGTGTGAATGAGATGATGCAGACCAATCTCCCAGACATTTACGCTGCGGGGGATGTTTGTACTGCTACCTGGTCGCCGGCTCCTCACTGGTTTCAAATGCGTTTATGGACACAGGCGCGGCAAATGGGTTCCATGGCCGGACGCAGTATGGCTGCAGCTTTTGAGGGAGAGACTATCTACCAGGACTTCTGCTTCGAACTATTTGGGCATGTAACACAACTTTTCGGCTATCCTGTGGTTCTATTGGGACGTTTTATTGGCCAGGACCTAGGCCAAGATTATGAGCTACTTGTCCGCTGTACGCGTAACAAAGAGTATATCAAATTTGTCCTGCAAAATAATCGCCTAAGAGGAGCCATTCTCGTGGGCAATACAGAGCTGGCCGAGACGTGTGAGAATCTTATACTAAATGGCATAGATCTGGAGCCCTATGGTGATGATATACTCAATCCCGACATTGATATAGAAGATTATTTTGATTAAAAATTAAATTTACTTTTAAATGTAACTATTTTCTTAATTCTAGATGTGGTTTGCAGCTGCTTTTTTGGGCTTTTGTCATTTCAGCTTTCCCTCGTTACCTAAAGGAACAAAATTAATTGGATTAAATAACTGCAATGTTTTCTTTGTGTCGCGCTTCTAGTTTACTCACCCACGTATTTGATCTCATCGAAAGCCTTGCGAGCCTTCTTCAGTTCTTCGTTCATGGTGAGTAAGTCCTTGACTCTGGCATATTTACGTTGATCTTTACGGACGAGAAATATAATATCCTCAACCTGGACACGCCCGGTACGTCCGATTTCCATAGCGCGGTGCGTGGTCTCCGCTATATACTCAATTACCAAATCCTCCAGCAAGTCCACAGTCTCGGTATAAGGATTCTTGTCATCGCCAAAGCCGAACATCATACAGCGCAGCTCCTGAGAATGTAAATGATTTGAATTTAGTAAACAATTGTGGGATGGAGGATCAATATGGGACACCTTGCTGAACAGACGCTTCCTGCCCAAGTTGCTGCCGGCCACCATTTGCTCGTCCTCATCGTCGAATGGAAATTCTCCGCCTTCAAAAGTCTCTTCCGCAATGTTGTTTGAAGCCATTTTAATATATTTTGGCTTGTATTTATTATTTTAATGTTTTTATAAAGTCCGTCGATAACACCATTGAATTATTATCGATTTAGTTCAACTTCTTCGCTCTGGTGTAAATTCGCCGCAGAGTTTTTTCGTTGCAGATCTGCTAAATTTAACAGCATCATCTTGGAGCTCTGTTAATAAGTCTGTTACATTCAAAAAACGAATAAAATATTGAGCTATATGCTACGATTATTACTGAAACTTATTAAAATCATCATATTGGTAGCTTTATTGAAATTCAGAAATAATATAAAATATGTTTTGAAAAAGCGAAAATATTCTTTTACCAATTTAGTAAATTTTCATAAATTTTCGTCTTGTGATAAGCCAATTTACATAAATTTTTTTTTTGGTTTTTTTTGATGGTCACAGATCAGAGACGCAAGACAGATCTTTAATCAGCAAAAGGTCAAAGAATTGTCTAGGTTTTTGGGGACCAGGCCTAGGCCAACTTCCGAAACGAAAGCTTTTGCGAGTTTGTGAATGTATTGTATATAGGCACCTGTGTATTTGTTTCCGCCAGATTGGCGTTATTGTTGCTGCTGAAGTTTTGATTCGAATTCAGTTAACCGACGGCTGTTGTACCTCTCGCATGTGGGCGCGCGCGGATCAAACTTACTCGGTGTTCTTCTGTCATATGGATAAGTGAAGTTTTTCATGTAAACAAATTAATTATAATAAGTGTATACATACATACATACATGAAATAAATCAAATAAAGCAAAAAGCTGTTCAAACAAGTGAAAAGAAAGTGATTGCAAGGTAAATGTGAAAAAGCCAAGAGTCACGAAAAGGAGGCCCATTTGCAGGTAAAACGGATACGGGTAGAGCCTGCCCGACGCATGCATTTGTCGAAAATTTTGTTTTGTGCCTGTGTAAAGTGAATGTCTTTTGAGACAAAAGTAATGAATTATATTGAAGAACCTGTAATTGAAAACGCACTTGAAACACAAATAATCATATGCGAATACACACACACACACACACACACAATCCATACACTGTGCAACACGTTGTTGACCCTGAAGGCTTCTCAAATGCCGCGTGATTTTTCCAAGAACAACGACCGTAGCAACTTGAACGTGTTCTCCAAGACAACTTGCCCCATTACCCTTCCTTCCCTCCCTCCCTCGCCAGCTGTTTATCTCTCTGTCTCTCTTATTATTAAATGCCAATTATTTAGCATAAGAATGTATGTTGGCCCCCTTTTCCCCCCTCTCTCAACACAAAAATCACCGTTGTGTCTGGCGGCCTGAAAAGGAATACAAATATATGCGGCTTCTTTCTCTCTCAGGGTTTCATTCAATCCAGGTTTGGTCATCTCTCTCTCTTGACTTTTCTCGAATTCTGCGAAATTCCTTCACACACACACACACATACATATGTATATTGGTGTGCAATTAAGTTTGATTACAAATCAAATGTGAAACTCAATTTTAAATGTGCGATTTTATGCGATTTAGCCGACTTTGCCTTGTCATGTGCTACGGCAATAAAAGTTGTTAATAACAGCAAAAAAATACATACAATTAGAAAAGGTACACATTCATACATATGTACATATGTATGTACATATACGAGTATCTAGGTATGTGGGTAGAAATACAGAGATGTCTATTTGTTTTTGAAATGGTCAAATTTGTATTTAAAGTCGAAAAGCTGGAGAATTATTCATCCTTTTCCCATGAAATGTTTAGAGTGAATCACTGAAAAAGTCTCTAATAACAACCAACAATGGATGATTCAAACGATCTCCTTTTATGTAGTGCCTATTCTCCTTTTCTTTAGAAAAAAATGAGGGAATTTCCAAAAGGTCTTTCATTTTAAAATTCTGTTTTTCACCATCGTTTATATCTAGTCGATTATCTTTCCTATCTGAAACAGCTTAAAGCTGCATTGACGAAATTGGTCACACGACTTTTGAAACGGGCTAACGAACGGCATCATTAGAAACGACTAAAATTGTCAGACACTTGTCGTTATTGATAAGGCTAAGGGGCTCTAGCAATCGCTCAGTGTCGGCTGTAAACGAAAACAAAACAAAACAAAACCGAAAAGATATTTAGCAATAAAGTGATTTAGTCCCCACAGAATACAGATAAAACTCGTCAAGATTTCTGTTACCAACAATGTGTAGACTCACATACTTACATATTTATTTATATATTAAGTATATATTTTATATTGCTTTGCTTTTAAGGAAGCTTCTCAAACGAAACGTGTAATGAATGATTCAATAAATGACTTTTTAATACGCCCATGACTCACCCTTTGTGTCAGCCTTTAAAAGGCGGAACTGTAACTCCGAGATAAATATCTACCTACATACTTATTAACCGATTAAATGAGAATTGTCTATAACACAAAGCGTTCTGTGTTCATTCATAAATTGGAAACATTCAATGTCATGAGAATATCCCGATCTATGCAGTTCCGCGATTAATGGAACAATTCTCTTGCCCAAGGTGTTTCATCTTACCCTTCCTATGGGTCCACATCCACTAAAGTGCTTTATAGATAATTGATAACAAAAACACAATTTAACAGGCTTTGCTAAACTAAATACCACTTGAGTACTTCATGTACAATCGACAATCATATAAAAACAATTAGAGACCCACAACTGGGTGCAACAACAAAAGAAACAACCTCTAATTACATCGGGTACGAATAATACATAGTCGATAGGGTATAATAAAACCTTTTTGTAAACTACGGCTTCCGATTATACACAGAAAATTCTAATCAGCTACTATAAAAACGCGTTTATATACTATAATCAAAAGTGATTTCTGATTTGAGCTCTAAATTAATTCATAAATCAAACATATTCTAATAATAATGAAGTAAGTAAGTCGTCTCGCCGACTTTGGTATACCATACACCAGTAAAGCAAATATTTCAAGCATTTTCACATGCTTCTTACAAGCATATCTTAGTATCTCGCTCACTCAATCATACGAGCACCCTAGCGCCCCCACCAGCCAACGGCCAACTCCGGCCTTATGGAAAAACGTTTATATGCATAACTCGACTGTTTTTTGTCCGATTTTGATCAAATTTGGTATTTTGCTAGATATTAGTATTAAATTTTAGTGTGCCAAATTTGGTTGCATAAGGTAAAAAAATACGGGAGATAATCAAGTTTTTCAAATTACGGGGGCGGAAAAGGGCGTGGCAAATTTTGTATACATACAAAATGTGTGCATTTACTAAGCGAATATACATACCAAATATGGTGTCTCTAGCTAGAATAGTTTTTGAGATAAACGCTTTTTTTAAATTGCGGGGGCGGAAAGGGGCGTGGCAAAAATTTGAAATAAACTTGATCACTCTACATACTACACGAGTCTACATAAAAAATTTGGTGGCTCTAGCTCTTATAGTCTCCGAGATCTAGGTGTTCATACGGACAGACGGACAGACGGACGGACGGACGGACGGACGGACGGACGGACAGACGGACATGGCTAGATCGACTCGGTTGTTGATCCTGATCAAGAATATATATACTTTGTGGGGTCGGAGATGCTTCCTTCTGCCTGTTACATACATTTTGGCGACTTTAATATACCATTTCACCCTATGGGTGTATGGTATAAAAAGCCAATTCTGCTAGAAAACTTTTCAAACTTTTGGCTTTAAGTTTACCATTCCGATTTTAGTTCAATTACTTTGGATCTCGCTTGCTAAAAGTTGGATGAAAACAGTTTCCAAAAGCAAGACGCTAATCTCTCAAGGTCCCAAAATAAGTTTAAACGAAGTTTAAGACAGTTCTCTCGTTGACTTTGGAATACCATGGATCAAGCATATGCTATCTAGCTCACTCTAGCGCCGCCACGGCCAACTCTGCCTTTATGACCAACCTAGGACAATAGGATTATACGAATAACTTCTTTACTTTAAGGCCAATTTTAAGTTAGTTTGGAAGATATTGGTAACAAATATTAGTTTGCCAAATTTAATCGTTTTTTATCAAATTATTAGACTGTTGATACTTATTAAGACTATATACATATACCTTATGTGATCGAAAAAGCTTAATTTTCCCTAATACATACACACTCTAACATATCACTTCACCCTTTGGGTGCATGGTATAAATTTAGAGTTATCTCTACTAGTTGAACAATAACTGAATTGGTCACAATTATTAATTACGTTTTGTTTATTTAGAACTTAATGTTAATACTATTCTAGAATGCCAATATTGTGATTATAGATTGGTAAAATCCATCCAATCTGTAAGAGTCTGTTAAGGGGTATCCCAAGATACACATGTAGTATCAGTGGCGGATTCTCGGGGGTAAATTGAGCCAAAGATTTTAACTCCAAATGCTTGACTTTCCACATCAAAATGTTGAGTTAAATCCGTTGAAAGTTTTACTTAAGTTATTTGTCACCTTTTATTCTGAAGATCAGTCCAAGTAAACATTTACTTTTTTCAAAATTTACAATCTGAACAATAATTTCGAATCGATAAGATCTTAAGCCAATAGTTGACAAATTAACATCTACCCATTTACTCAGATATTCAAGGAGCTGAAGAACTTAGTTTGAATGTGAAAATCATTGGCATGGCATTGGGTATATCAATAGAAAGGTCCTTTTATCCTTTCATTTAATATATTAGTCTGTCATTTTAATCAATAGCAGAGAATGATTGTAGAAGCTTGCTTTTGTGGGGATAATTAATCCCTTTCGAATTTTTTGGAGTCTCAGCAAAATTAAACCAGTTACATCTTACCATTGCTCTACAATAGATAAAGATCGGTCATTTAACATAAAAATACTTTCGATCAAAAAAACTACAACAAATATGTTGCAGATCGATGATTTTATTGATAAGTAAGCCACAAAAATTGACAAGGAAATCAATTATACTATGATTTATTATTAGTATGATTAAATTTCTATTTGGAGAAAAATTAATGGTAGGGGTAAAAAAAACTTAAATAAAGATTGTAAAATTAAAAAAAAAACGAGTTATTGAAATGACATCTTCTACAACTTAATAAATTAATTTTTGATTATATAATTATAAAATATCAATAGCAAGTTTTATTGTCCGTTTATGAGCCAGGTTTTTTTTAGATTCCATAAAAAAAAGGTGGAGCTTGGAAAAAGTGAATATTTCATTGTAAATTTAATTTCAACACGATTTTTTCCCAAATATTATTGAATTCAGCAAGAATTAGTCATAACACTTTTTTGTCGAAACAAATACCCATAATGTTCCCCGAATTCCCCTGGGTGAGTCCCTTGAAAAAATGCGTAATAAAGCAAAGTCAAAAGGACCATTTATAGTTTAATGAGTATTTATTTATTTATAGAACAAGCCAGATGAATAAGCACATAAGAGGATATTATTATTTAAACTCGCGTCAAAGGCCACAGAAGCTTTTACTCCCTAAGATTATATGGGCATAATACTTTATATTATCACATATGTATGTACATACATACATATATCGTTTCTTTCTTTCTTTTACTTTTACTTTCTTTTCTTTACTGATTAAATTTCTTAAATAGTAAGCTCCCAGGGCTGAAATTACAAAGAATTGAACGTGATGGTACTTTCAAGTTAATTTTTATTTCCTTCTATAGTTTAGTTATGAATAAGAAAATTTGAGGGTGACATAAAAAAGGAGGCCCCCAAGTCGCCTCCAAGTATACCAAAATGTACAACGCGATAGAGACAAATGTCAAAGAATAACATAACTTTCAATAGCAAAAACTGTATCAGTTTAGATCTATAAGTGTAAATCCCTTCATATTCCTTCATCATACTAACCCTAAATATTCGTAAACGACTCGAAATAGGTGAGAGACAAACAGAGATATATGTTTGTTAATAGAGAACATAATACAAGTCGTTATTTTTAAGACCTGTCGCATTTAATTTGTAATCTATATTTGAGTCAATAAAAGAGTCCCATGTAACTGTTGGATTATATCTTAAGTACAATTTTGATTTAGCATTTTGCTAAATATTGGCTTTACAAAGCAGTGACGCCGCTGTCAGTATATTCTCAGCACTAAGTGTAATGTCTAACAATGTATGCACAAGATGTCCTTCGCAGAAAATGGAAGAAGTGCACGATGCAGTTTTCTGTCCCAAAGTTCACAATAAAATTAAATAATTTAAATGTGTATAAGTTGATTCATGACTAAATGATGGACCAAACCGAAACTCACTTGTCTTGCTAAAGAAAGGCTGCTAAAAAATCACACTTTACTTAGAATGATGTATAGCGTTAGCTGCAAGAGGATGTACCCTCAGGATGGGATTCCACATATTTAACTTTGTAAATCAAAATGTAAACGTTTGATTCGAACTACTACGTATAGTTAATGCTAAGTTGAACTCGTCGACTTCGGCATATCATGCACCAATTGGAACATCTGTTTCCAAATTACAAAACCAAATGTATGTATGTACAATGTACACTTAAATATCAAGCAAGCAAAAAACTGCCAACTCCGCCCTTTTGACCCAACTACTGAAATCGTTAAAATTTATATCTTGGCTATTGTAGATCCAATTTTTATTACATTTGGTATGTTAGTAATAGTTTGAGAGATAATATTAGAAAGGGACGTGCCAAATTTTTAACCAAAAGATCTAGAGATCCGAAATATACAGAGTGACATGGCTAGACTGACTTGTCGACTTGATTCTGATCTACTTTTAGGGCGACAAAAAAGCTTCTATCTTCTTGTTACATACAACATGGCGACTTTTATGTAACATTTTGTCTGATGGGTAAATGGGTAAAATAAAATCTAAGTTTTGAATGTTTATTTTTGATTTCCGACATATTTCATTAATATGAAAATATTTTAAATCTTGATTGTATGTAAAATGCAAAGGAAAATCGCTCTATTTATATTTTTCAAACTTAAGTCAAGCCTTGCATTTAGCCCGGCTTCATTCATTCATAGCTACGATTCCCAACTGGTTTCCTTTTATCTGTCAGTATAAGCCCCGAATTTTGTATTAGATAACACTATAGATAGATTTTTACACAAAAATTTAAACATTTTGACTAAAACTTGGTACAAGATAAAATTACACATTTGATGCCAACAACAAACAAATTTCTATTTATATATAAATTTTCCAAAAAATTCTGCTGATTTTGAAGATTTCAGCAGATAATTTTTGTTATTATTATTGTTTACTTACTTCTTGTTATTGATCATGTAATTGCGCTTGGCAAATTGACTTATTCACACATCGCTGAGAGACAACTCAATATTTGCCTTACACTGTAAGTTGGCTCCAGAATTTCTACTCATTGCATTCCCCCTTCAATGGACGAGGTGTCAATAGCCGTTGCCCCTCATGGCCCATGCCGTGCAATGGCCCCATTTTGGTTTCTGTCTTTTTGTTTTTGGACTGTGACAGTTTCAGACACGACATCAAGTCAAGTGGTTTTAAGTTGGTCGCACACCGATCGAGTTTGAGACTTGGAAATGCAATCGAGCAAGTTTTGCCCGTCCCCTCGCAGTTTACTTCGCTTTTCCACACCAGCCACTAACCCCTCTTTTAGGCAGTTGATTGAAAACTCCATTCTGGAATAATTTTAACTGTTTTTTTCCAGTCCCTCTTCCTTCAGAGAATAAACGCACGCGCTTCGATCTCTGTGAATCTAATAAATTATCATATCGGTCTTAATTTTAGCTCGTAAATATTAGAATGCTCGATTTTAAAACTGTTTTGCAAACACATGAACTTTTACTAGTTAGTCGGGTCTCCAAATTGATAGTTTATTTACGGCTTTCGAGAGCAATTTATATAAGTTTTTCATTCTCCATTCATTGTTTATAAATTTAGAAATTGTTGTTGAATTTCTACTTGAGATGTAATGCAATTGGTTAACCGATATACACATAAACAAATGAAAAATCGTGTGAGTCGAGTTTGAATTTCCACTTAGCGGACTTGAGACGGAATAATAAATACTAAGTAGTTAGCTTTAATAATAATTCACACAGACTATGTAAATATTTATTTGTCTAATTTAGAAATTAATCGAGGTGCATTGAAATTTTACGTATTTCTTCGTTTGTAGGGGTTTTTTGTAATGCCAAAGAGGAAAAATCTTTGAACTTGCTCTTTATTTTAATATTCCTATTAAATCTTATTCGAAAGCCTTTCAAGGCATCTTACTTATTTCATTTTCATAAATTCCAAGAGAAATATACTTAAGCTTCAGGGTATATAGATGTCGGAGCGACAAAATAAAGCGATCAGTTGAAATTACTTTTTTGTACTTGGGAACAAGTAATTTTCCCAGTGCACGATTTAAGATAATCTTTAGACGATGTACATATATGTATGAATGTATGTATATTTATAATTTTGCCACAAAACTTGTTTGCTGATCATAAAATATGAACTGAGAGACTGAGGCGGAGCTATCAAACTGAGGAGCTCTGTCGAACAAACAATTAATAAAGACTTAACAGATTTGAGTTTCAAAACTGGAAATACCGAAATCGAAATGCAGTTGCATTAAACCCATAAATTTGAATGTTTGCCAACAATCCGAATTATGGGAAACTAGAAATTGTATTATGCCCGATAGACAATTATTAGTTGTGGGCTTTATCAAAAAGAATTCAGCGCTTAGCCCATGCAACGCTCGAGTGACTCCCTGAAATCGTAAACCATAATTTCACTTCATTGTTGTCCGTCCGTCTGTCTGTTTTATTTCTGTTTTGTTGTTGTGTGTTAACTGTACGGAAGTAATTTACCAAATTCCAAATTCGCTTGGCCATGCGATTTCAGTTAAGTTCAAAGGCAAAACAAGTTAACTTCGGCCATGCCGCCAAATAAATACCCTGTAAAAACGACTCAGAATAACATAAATAAATAGTTGGCATGTGCTAAATGATGTGATATGATCAATTGATTTTGATTTAAGATTTAGAATAAAAAACTAATCAATAATCTAATCAAATCAATATACCCTTTCTATGTAAGGGTATGAAACCTCCATTTTTAAAAAGGTTTCAACTAAATGAATTGGCATTTTTTTTGTATTTTCGACAAAACTTGCAACTCGCGAGCTTTAATACTCATTATCTCCGAGATCTTTATCGGCAGATGAATTAAAAAAAATCAAACAGCAGTTTTTTCGCCGATCGAACGAAATAAACTGAATAACACTGACTAAGCCAATTCAATTCTGTCTTTAGGGCGAACCATTTGTCAATTATTTGTTGCACAAACAAATGTTTTTCTTGATTCACGGATTGTGAGAGTTGCTTGACTTGTCTCAAAGCTAATTGCAATTTATGACAATTGCTTTAGCATAAATTTTTTATAGCCGCTAAGAGAAAAGTGGGCCCTTTCAGATACATACCTACACATGTACATATATACATATGTATATATCCAGGTATATAGTATATACCTGGAGTAATTTGCTTATCATTAACGTAAACTATCCGTAGTGTATATTTTCCAACATCAGTTTTGTAGTTTTTTTCTTAATTAAACTGGATCAAGAAATATTAAACATTTCAGTTGAACTAATAAGTTAATAGGGAGAGAGGTAATAGAAAGCAAACTACCTATGAAAAAAGATAATAAAATATGTTCAGATGTCCTAATTTGCCCAATCAGAGAGCTTCTTTATATTGATATAAAGAATTTATATATGTACATACATATGTACATATATTTGTAGTCTGTCATTGGTTAAACTTATTGTTTATCGCACCTTTTCAAAAGATATGTTAAAGATACATATGTATGTATCTATCAACATTCGAACAAATCAGAGTGGGGTAAACAATGCTCACTTTGCTGAACATCTTCACTTGTTATTTGATTCCAAGTGAGTCAAGTCACTAATTTTGTTCAGTTGCTTACTTGTTCAGTTACTTAGCATAAACATTTTCAATATTATTTTGATACGTCCATATCCACAAATCCACGACACTTTTAATGTTTACTTCTTTGCTTTTTGTAACACATAATTTATAGTCGTCTTGAGAAATGGGTGGTCTTATGAGGTGATCTTATGAGCTGTGTACTGAAAGTTGTCCGTATGAACAACTAAATATCAGAGACTATAAAAGCTACTGTCACCAAATTTGGTATGTACATGTACATAGTCTTATATATTTGAAAAAGGTGTTTCACTTGGTGAATGGTACATCTCATATCACAAAGACTCAACATAGTTTTACAAATTAAACTAGGTATCCCAGAGAAATCAAATTAGTCCAAATTTACACAGTTAGAAATGGCATGTAATAAAATAAATTATTATGTACATATAATACTGTAACAGGCAGAAAGAAGCTTTTCTGACACCATAAAGTGTACATATTCCTGATCAGCATAAACAGCCAAGTCGATCTGGCCATGGATGTCCGTCCGTCCGTCAGTCTGTATGAACATCTCGACCTCGAAAATTATAAAAAATAGAGCCACAATTTTTTGTATGTGGATGTATATCGAGGTTTTATTTTAGGAGACTGTAAAATCTAAAAAAGTAAAATAAAAGTAGTGTATAGCCGAAGCACAACCAAGTCTAATTTCATTACAGTGAAAATTCGATTAACCGATATTTGCTTCGACGTGGAAACTTTGCGAACTTATGCAAGTACATGAAAATTTTTGGTGGTTCCTAGGAAAGGGATTAACTTTCGCCATTCATGGAGTCCATAGAATTTCTATCATTAAAGTAGTACGTAATATGTTTATTTGTTAAATCATTGAAAGCCGAAGTGTGGAACTCGACATTGGTCAGTGGTAATCACAATAAAACCTCCGTGTTCCTCCAGCGGAACCAACGCTGAGGTATTACTTCATGTAATTTCTTGGAAATTAACAAATTCTTTACACAGAAAATATCTCTTAATTTAGTAGAAGTGAATTTTTCACGTTTATTCAGAATGTCGCATTTTTAGGCTATTAAAATACATAAATCACAATCCATAGCCAAAAGTATTGCTACTAAATGCAAATACGCTTTATACTAAGAATAGTGAAAATGAAGTAAGTAAGTCGTCTCGCCGACTTGGGTATACCATACACCAGGTGAAACAAATATTTAAAATTTCGAAAACCAAATGTATGTCTATTAAATTGTTTTAACATGCCTCATACCATATGCTATCTCGCTCAATCTACAAACACACGAGCGCTCTAGCGCCGCCACTAGCCAACGACCAATTCTGCCCTTATGGATCGCGTAGCAAAATACGTTTATACGTATATTTTGTATGTTTCTAGTCCGATTTTAATTAAATTTGGTAGTTTGATAGAAATAGATAAGATTTATTAGTCTGCCAAATTTGATCGCGATGGTCAAAAAATTGCAAGAGCCAATCGGTTTTTTCTAAATTATGGAGGCGGAAGTGGGCGTGGCAACATATTAAAATATATCTATTCTGCGCGCATACTAAGCCAATATACATACTAAATTTGGTGACTTTAGCTTTGTTAGTTTTCGAGAAAATCAGTTTTGTTTAATTTTCGGGGGCGGAAATGGGCGTGGCAAAATTTTTAAATACTCAATATCTGCGCGTCTATTAGGCTAACTTACATACCAAATTTAATGTCGGTAGCTTTCATAGTTTTTAAGAAAATCAGAGTTATGTAAAATTGAAACAAACTCGATAAGCGTACATACTACACGAGACTGCATGTTGGCTCTAGCTCTTATAGTCTCCGAGATCTAGGTGTTCATACGGACGGACGGACGGACGGACGGACGGACAGACGGACATGGCTAGATCGACTCGGTTTTTGATCCTGATCAAGAATATATATACTTTGTGGGGTCGGAGATGCTTCCTTCTGCCTGTTACATACATTTTGGCGACTTTAATATACCATTTCACCCTATGGGTGTATGGTATAAAAAGGATGTATGATTGAGAAGTTGGAACAAAATTGTATACTCCGATGAGCTCTAACTCTAACACCTGCCGCTGTTCGTTCAAAATTAGTTTTCAGTGTATCGGTTTGATGATTTTGTTGACATAACCTGTATAAGACTCTTTGTATATCAATTGCAATAATAATTTGATCGTCCGTTGCACTGGAAACCCACCTGTAACCGATCACTCTTGTCAGCCAGTTGACTATAGTTTTTCGTGTTTCCACGACTGAGTGTTATTGTATAACAGATAAATCAGGTTCAAAATGCGCTTCACGCACAAAACGTGTAAGTGCCAGCAAATTGCATTACAAATTTAATGACAACGAAAGAAACGACAGCAAGAAAAAAGAGACAATGGACACTATTAATATCACAGAGACGAATAAAAGGGGGAAACACAATACACTGATTGACATTCAATTACATATTGTTGGGGCACATGGTTTTCGAAGCGATTCGTCGAATGGTCTTTAATGAGTTTCCAGCCATGATGAATTTCGTCGAAGTTTTGTCAAAACCTCTCAATTGATTGGCTTTTTAGTCGATTCACATGATGCCGATGATCTTTGAATTGAATAATGTTTGGCTGAATGATAGCTTGAGTTAGCTTTGTTTGTTTTGTTATTATACTTCACACCTCTGAGACCTGAAAGAACGAAGTGAAACCCACGGCTACTTATCTGCACTCAGAGATTACGTTCTAGGTAATTCACTCTAAAGCCAGATAAACCAAAGTGGAAGAAGAACAAAAAGTCAGACGAGTTTTGACACTTTAATAAAACTAAATTTCCAAATCGTTTAGATATGTATATGTAGTTATGTATGTACATATATACATACATGCATACGTAAATAGTACGAATGGCGTTTTTTAAATTTGTAGGGCAAAGAAATCCCTCATAAATTCCAAAAGACATTAAAAATCAATTTACTTATCAAAGCGATACAATTACCTTATCGGCCTGAGTTTACACAAAAGACATATAGATAAGCAAATTTTTGATTAACTCAAAGAATACTTATACACACATGCATATATACTGATATATATATATGGTTTAATGCTGAAACAATTGTTTTCTTAGTCATATTTAAAAAATCCCTGGTAATTCAAACAATTAACTTAAAAAGAAATGCTGCCCAAAAGTATGCTAAAAAATGTTTCTTATTTCCTATCTTTTACCTGTGCCGTTGGCTTGGGGAATGTGGCCTCAATTTGCAGACTCTTTAGCGCCTTATCGTTCAAAAGTGCTAAGTGTACGCAAACAGCAAACACACACACACATGCACACAGAGATACATACAGAACACTCGCATATTTGTATTTTTGTCTCAGTTTGCTTGATAAAAGTTAAACGGATTAACAAAACAAAAGTTGAAATTGCAACAAGTTAAGCAAAGCTTGTGATTGCTGCCTTTGCAGGTGTGTCACATTGTGCCAACAGGTTACAGTGGGACAAGGTTAAAAATAATTTCAAAGGAATCAACACAGTGCATATATATGTACATACATAACTATGTATGTATGTATAAACATTGTTTCCTAAATGTTACAAAAAAGACAGTGATCTTCTTTCCTATTGCATTGACCACTTCAGTTAAGTTACTTTTAGATACGTATTTTATTTAAAAAAATAGAATTTAAAATTGTTACCAATTTTACCACTGTGCATACAGTTACACCCGAAAAACAGAGAGAATATTAAACTGAGACCACAAAATCAAAAGAGCAAGGGAGCGACTGAGAGAGAGAGGGAGAGAGAGAGATACTAAGCGCCTTTGAGAGAAATCTGGCGAAAGCTTTTCGCTAAGCGCTCTCTCTCTTCAGCTTTTCTTCCCTCTTCTCCAGCCTGCCAAAATTCGACACTTATCATAAAACATGCTCGATCAATCACAAATCACTCTCACAAATCTCGACCTTCTCTAAAAAATGAAAAAAATTTCAAACTGTTACCACCGACCGACCCGACTCCGGCACCCGTTCAAAGCTTGTGCGCGTGAATGAATTAATCGAAGAGCAGAAGAAGCCCCCAGACCAACAATATCAGCTCACTTTTATCACGTATTCACTCACTCACACTCACGCACACACGTGGCTTAAAGAGAGAGAGAGAGAGCGCACCGGCCTGGCTATCTGCGATATGCCAGATACTCGTATTTTTTGGGGGGCTTTTTAGTTGCCGATAAAACGTCAAGCGGTCGCCACGCTCCAAGCTCCTCCTCTACGCTGCGTCACAAATCGACAAAGTTGCTGAAAGCAGCAACAACACGAAACACTTTTTTCGAAAACGAGTCACAGGCCAGCAATATAAATGTAATTTTCTTCAACAGAAAATTAAATCAAAAATCGAAGCATTTCGTCACAAAACAACAACAACATCGAGCGAAACAAATAAAACAAAAATCCAACCTTATCCAAGCCTTGCGGAGCAACTGAACAAAAATGTGCCGCTGCTTTCAGAAGTAAGTAGTAATCTTTGTTGTTTTTGTTTTCTGTGCCTTACAAATTTGTTTTTTCTTTCCCCACATTTTGCTTGACTGACACTTTAAATTCGAACGGTTTTTCAGCTGTTGGGAAGATTGTTACTGGAATTGCATTGAGGAGCGCTTCTGCTATGATGAATCGATCGGTAAGTTGAAATTTCTTACGCTCGTAGATGACGGATACCCAACTATACAAGTAAATATATAAATATACATATATGTATGTATGTATGTATGCATGTATTTAGATCTCGAACGCACAATGTTGCGCCTTGGGGTACGGGTACGAGTTCGAGTACGACTTTACGTGTTTGGCATTTGCAAACAGGCAGAAGAGAGAAAAGAAACTGATGTTTTTTGAAATTGAATATGGAATATTTGCGACTTTTTTTATGGTCGATCAATACACCTGCTCAAGGGCAATCGATGTGGAGTATTGCGTATTTGGTTTTTGTCTTGCCACAAATGGAGTTGGTATGGGGTTCTTTGGAAATGTGGCCAACACTCTATCATAACAACGAGCTAGAGATATTTAGATAAACAATATGCAATGTTTATTTTGCGAAACACGAGAAGGAAAGTATCTGTTGAAGGTGTTGCTAGTTAGAAACTGAAATAGAAAGGAAATTCTGTTTTGGCCACTCAAAGAGATTATAAATAAACACAACTTTAAGGAAGGGTTTTTTACCTTTAGCGATAAATTTCATGATGCAGAAGATTCTAGAACATATTAAAGAGGGTTTTTTTTCAACTTTTGCTGATTCATGATTTACTAGGAATCATGTTTGACTTAAAAGTCGGCTTACTTATAGTAAAGTCATTAGGGTAAATTTATATTATTTTTAGGAAGATTATTAAAACGTGAACATGTGAAACTAATTGTTGAGTTTTCCATTCCAGCCAATTACAATCCCGAGGACGACGAAGACTTTTTGGCATCGCAGAAAAATGGCACCATAATTGGACGCATTCAACCCACTGTGGCGGATAATAACAATTTGCTAACCGTACCACAGCCCATTTGCGATCAGCCAATGCGACGAGGCAACTCCGGCCTGGGTCTGGGACTGATGAGGTACTAATTGCCAGGTTAAATATGTATAGTCGTTCTTTTTTTTCGCACATCTTTGTGGAGAATCGAATAGATCATTGGACAGAGAGTGGAGAGTGAAGAACTGAGGCACTGATTTAGTGATAAATTGAAGCTCGTGTATTGACATGCAATTTGACTTATTTGACTTATTCATTTGCTTTCCTCCCTTTTCTGTTTTCTTTCATGACAGTGGCAAGAACCACGAGGAGGACTTTCGTCGCGAAACACAGACAAACGTGCCCATGCTGGGTCCGGAAATATTGGCCGTGTTCGCCAATTCCCAGATCTTCCAGGACCATCAGCCAACCAAACTGAATCGCATCAGCACCAAGACATATTTGCCTGGCATCCATTCGCCCAATAAGGAGATGCCTACCACTCCACGATTGAGTGATCAGGACCGACTGCTGCGTCGCCTGGAGGGAGGTGCTGGCCTAGGTAATGACGTGGGTAATAGCCATGGCCATGCCCATGGCTCGGGTAGCCATGCCCATACACCCCTTTTGGGTGGCAGAACTAGTGGTAAAAGTACACGCAGTAGTAGCATTGTCTCCAGCGGAGTGCCCAAGGTTAAATTCTACTTGAGTTGAGATATTCAGATTCCGAGATAGATTGAGGGTTGTTTTATAGATACTTTTCTGCAGTATTCATGCCAAAGATATGTAGAACGAAAAAGGGGATTACGAACGGAACGACAACGAAACCTCTCGACGCAAAATGTGACTTAATACTATTTACTTAATTTGCCAGTAAGTGTTTTTTTCTTTTTTTATTTATCGAGTGAAATCGTCGTGTAGGTCAACAATGAAATTGTTTATTTTCAGCCTTTTTAGTATTACTTGTATTGTAAGTAGCTCCACCCTTAGAGCGCCCATTCGCCCCCTTTGTACTTACATAGTTTAGTTTTAAGTCTCCTATACACTACACATACATATGTATACACACACGTATTTCGTCATGGACTTTGCTTATAGACCTTGTAATTTGTAATCATTAGACCTAGTTAACGTATATTAGTTGATTAATTTATAATGTGAGTAAAAAACAAAAGAAGCAAATGAAAAAAAAAGAAATGCTAACAAAATATTATCAACACAGAAAACTAAACAAATCGGTAACAAAAATTAATTCCAGCTGCTGTCGATCGCTGTGAATGTTCTTTGGGTTCATAACTTTGACATTCTATATGCAAAAATTGTTCGTCCCTTAGTCATGGTTTTCCTATCTGACTTATTCGCCGTTTTTCATTTTGTTTGTGGCTCTTTATTTATTTATTGTTTAAGTGCAATTACTTTGCCTTGTTTGCAAATTGTATGCATTACTCAACAGTTTCAGATTGACTAATTGCTTGAGATCATTATATAATTACATATCGGTTACTAGAAATGCATTTAACTTATGTGTAATGGATGAGAAAAATGTACAAACTACATCAAGCTGCTGTCCAGCTGAGCTCTCGTAATCGTCGGCGGTTGAAAAATGTTTATGGAATTCATCCAATGGAAACCGTTTTTGGCCTTAAGTACATGGCTCTTTGAAAATTTTGAGTCATACGAGTTGTTCAAGCTGTATCAAATCGATCTTCATTTAGTGGAATGCCTTTATCCATCTCTCCGTTTTGTGATATTTTCAAAGAAAATAAGTTTAACTAGTTAGTTTGCGTTGATCCATTGAAAACATAAAAGCATAAAAATTGGCCCATTTTACTCCTAGACTTAATTTATAAACTCTTGTTTTTGGGAATTAAATCAATTTTTACAATCAAATGAAATGAAGATGATGAACAATTAAATAATTATTTATTGAAATAAATTCCAAAATTAAATCAGCTTTCAATATTTTGTATTCAATTCACAGACAAAGTCTAGATCACTTAATCTGGAAAATTAGCTTTAGAGGTTTCAAAATAATCGAGAACTCCATATAGCATGAATATTGAATATTGTTCAGCATTACCAGCCGAATGACTGTAGCCACGTCCGTATGCTTGTCCGTCCGAATCAGATCAATTCTCTCAGTTAGTTAAACAGCTAAGAGAATTATTGTGGGAGTCTTTATTAGAAAATTACTCAGGTCAACAAAACTTCTGCGGCAAGGACCTCATATCGTCATTTAGGGTAATTTGGGGTTTGTAATTCTGAACATGAACTTGATTTTGTTTTGTCTAGTTTCTGAGGTATTAAAAATAATTCTACCAATGTATTCGAAAAATGATCATTTTCTGCAGGTTGGAAAGTACATATGTAGATTCAATACAGTACGAATAAAAAAATGTTTCAAATCTAGAGGCGTTTTGCCTTTGCCACATTTTTTTAACGTTACTTATAATCTATTAGAAACATTTTCAAAGAAATAAAATTTAAAAAAAAACCTTCTTTTATATCTGGTTAGTTTACGACCTTTTTGAAATTTAAGTCAAGACTTGCATTTAAGCCGGCTTGAGTTCAATCTTCCAAAAGAAGATTATTTCAAAGGCAACCCAAAAAGGTGAGCAGACTGTCTGTTTTCTGTTATTTTTTAAACAATTCTTCACATTCGGAATCAGCGACTTCTAATTACTCTAAACAAGGATATGAGGTCCTTTCCGCAGAAGAAAAGTTTAATTTTTTTGCCTGTATTCTTTTTATGTATGTAAAATAATGTAAAGTACTCCTTTATATTGTTTACTGAATTCACAGCTCTACATACTTACATATTAGATTGAGTGAGACTGAAAAAGAGACTCCAAGGATATACTTTGCTTTACAATACAATTGTTTGTATGGACAAACATTTTTGGTCAAAACTCACAATCAGATTTTATCTTTATTAGTAAGATTTGTCTAGTAGTAATTGTTTTTTCAAACTAAAACTACTTTGCTGAATTACCATAGTCGTCCGATTCGTTCTTACATGTTAAATACAGATGGGAAATGCTATAGAAACTCAGGCCTTTTGGCTTACATTATCTGCACATTAAACATCTTGCAGAATACACAAATTCTTATTCCTAAAGGATAAGAACATACCTCTGCATTTGAATATCTTAAAGAATTTAAATTCTGAATTGCACCTGTATACATATGATAATTTGAAAATATTTCCATTGCGGTTTCCACTCGCAAATTCAGGAAATGAACCAAAAACGAATATGGAATCATACGATCCGAGTCTAAATTTAATTAACAAGATTTTATTGCAGTGACGCAGAATTTGTCTTATGTACATAATACTGGTTATCGGCCCAGGGGAGTGGGAGAGGGTCATAACATTTGGCGCTTCTTTTTGTCACCATCTGCTCTGGAGCTGGCTCCCCTGATCATCTTCCCCACTTGCGTCACTCCAGAAATGGCTTATCGCAAATGATAAAACCCGACCGAGATCAGCGAGACGATGGCCATTTATTGTTAGTATTTATTTTTGTTTTTGCTTTAACCCAGAAGCGTTTTATCATAATTCTGTGCATTTAATGAGCAAATTAAGCAGTAAATATACTATACTAAGGGTCTAATCAATGATGGGGCAATGACAATGCGATTACCCACATCATTAACTCGATTCGCAGTATCGAGATTCCCGTATATAAAATTGTTAACAACAAATAAACAGTAAGCTCACATCGGAGAGTATAATGTTTATTTCAATAGGTATTCCACATATACATATGTATGTAAATATATGTATGTACATATATATGTACATAGATAGGTATTTATACAGTCAGGGGAGCAGATAATGCCAGTCCATGTTACTTATAATCAGGTTGTTTCTATCGAGTCGTTCTCGCGACTCTCTTTGGCAAACAGTTCGGAACGGAAAATACTCGCAGCACGTAAATCAGTTTTTCTTTATTTTTGTTAGCTGATAAAAAAAACCGAAACCATATTTGTACCTCACTGATAAAGATGACAAGAAAGCGATTTCGCTTCGGCTTCTGCAATTTCGCATTCCACGACGTTGGAGTCGCTGGAGTCTCTTCTTAAGGGGATCGAAACAGACAGCTCAAGAATATATTCAGATCCTCTCATCGGCCTAGCAAACATCGCGTCAGCGTTGACATCATTCTTCTATCATTCGATTTGCTGGCAATGTCAAAAGTTCTCAAAAAAGATCTAAACTTGCGAATTAAGTTCCACTTGAAAGAATTGAGAGTTTACAACTCTGCGAACTAGGCATATTGATGTCAGCATGGCAAAATTGAAGACTGTGAGTTTTGATTTAGGCGATAGTCTCAGTAATATATTCGACAGGTATCAATCAATTTAAAATTAACGATAGGAAGCACTGTCTCTGCCAAAATGTGACACAATTCAATTAAAATCTTTAACTTTAGTCATAATTTCTTTGTCGTCGCGACTAAGGGAATGTTACACTTAAAATTAACACTTTATTAAAGACTCCAAACTTTATATTTCATCTTTGCAACAAAAACTATTCAGTGTGTCAGGTTCTGATCAAATTTGTCATTAGAGTGATGAAATTTTAGACTTAAGGGACATATATGTACATTGAGATACTTCATGAGTAAAGGAATCGTTATCAGATACATTCTCAGAAAACTTACGATCATGATTAGATATATTAAACAATAGGTAGGCTATCAGCTCATTAGTATGTTAAAAATCTATATATTGCACACCGACTTTATATAAAAACGTATATTATGTATATCTGAAATTTCGTAGATCGATTTGAATGATTTGTATCGTTAATACTTAAATACTACCTTAAATCCAACTTCCAGTAGTTTAACAGACTTCATCTGCATATATACTGGGATTTAGCCGGCTTGAGGTCAATAGATCTTACTAATTTATAAGATTTTTAACAATAGGCAGTTTGATTACCTTCAAAAAAGTCGAAATCTAGACAAAGATTTCCACCTACGCAAATAATTGAGTGAAACTTTTTATATCCGTCTTGAACTAATTTGAAAAGAAAAATTGAAATGAATTTAAAAACAATTGCTCTTTGATACACTTACTAAGTTCTTGACATAACCGAAATGTATCTTAAACCTTTTCATAAAGATAACGCGCTTTGACACTTTGGAAGTGGACGTTGTGACTCTTTTAAAAGTGTCACCAAATGTTTTACTCCTCTTACCTAATAATATGAGTAAAACATTCCTCTTACCTAATAATATGAGTAAAACATTCCTCTTACCTAATAATATAAGTTAAACATTCGGTCCATCTATCCACTAGACTTGAGAGAGGGAACTAAAAAGAGTTGTTTACTAAACTGAACAACTAAGCATGTTCTCTTCCAATTGTTCTTTTTTGCTCACTTGTTCTTTGTTCACTAACTAAAAATCACAAATTACATCAAATTATATGAAAATCAAATACGCTGAGCAACTGAACAAGTTCCCTGTTCAGCAACAATCAGTTGCTCACTACATTGAAGTCAGCCAGTGATCAAAATGAGTGAGTTGACTCACTTAAAAAAAAAAGAACAAGTGAACATGTTCAGCAAAATCAACAGTAATCTAACACTACTATACCAAAAGGGTGTCCGATTTAGGTAATTTCCTTTCCCTTTAATTGGGAGCTAGAAAAGAGCTAATAGAAATGATCCCATTAGGAACTATGAAAATCCGTCGGTTTCTAATCATTAAGTAATTAATCAGACGAAGACACAGTTTGTTAGAATTGGTAATCCCCTCAGACTTCGTTTTTAAGAATGTTTTAAATACACTTATTTAGTTTAATGTCTAAAAGTTTTATCTCACTTGATGCACAACGGGACACGGCCATGTCTATAAAAACATGTGTGTACATACATACATTTGTATATATATTCTATATCTATTGTATATCTACATACATATACATATCTTAATAAATTTACAGCTTCTGTTTTGTTGTGTAGAAGATAAAGAGGCGAACAACTACTTTTGTTGTTGCCATTTTCTACCTTAACAACATTCACTTATTCATCACGTTTTTTTTTATTATTATTTTTTAAATGTTTTTGTGCTGCTGGTGAATGACTCTATAATTTACTAGTTCAGTGTATACACTGGGCAAAAAATATGTGTTTTATTATCTTTTATGGCATTTCAATGTGACGATATCCGTTCAACTGAACGCACACATATGTATATATGTATGACGGTTGGGTAATTTACCCACGTCATGTCAGCGATCACGTCGATTTTAATTTTATAATGCTAATGAAGATTACGGCCGACTGACTGTCCCGATTCCCTATACCCATGACGTTGATTTTGTCGAGTTGATGAAATAGAAAAAAGTCTTTATTAGACTTTGGTCACAAAAACTAACCCAGTCACCAATTTTAAACTTTATGTTTGCTTGACAATATCGTGAGTTTGGATGTATTCAATGTATCCACGAGTAATCTGAATCTTTTCCACACTAATCCCTTGCTGCGAGGCCAAGTGCTGGCCATATCTGTCATGAACTCTAGTTCTTTATCTTGTTTGCCCGCAAACTCTTTTATAGAATCTGTTTACAGTTTTTACAATGAACAAACTAAGTTTCGAAAGTTGCTCATATGTATTTTCTCTCCCCATTTCTTATAGATGGAGACTCGACGGACTCTAAGAAACCAGAGGCATCTTCGCCAGAAAAACGAATCACCTTCACATTGGCCCCCTCTTCGGCAGACAGTTCGCCAGAGGGAAGTCAAACGTTGTCACCGATGAAGTTCGATCCCATTGCCGAAGAGAAGGAAGGCGACGATAGTAAGGATGAGGTGATATTGCGGCCGCGCCTTATCGATAGGCATCCCCACTTGGCGGCCACTCCCAAACGCATCTTGCGCTCCGCCAAAAGCGTTCCCCACATGAATGTCCATGCCAGTGAAACGGATATATTTGCCATCACGGGAACCATAACCAGCAGTCAGATCAGCATGACTCCCGAAGTTCCATCCATTTCGTTCAGCAACTTGCCCAAGAACTATGAGGACACCCCGACAATTGAGAAGTACCGCGTCTCTCAGAGCCTGTATTCCATTCAGACGGCGAACGCTGCTCGGGCCACCCAAGATGATTACTCCATGCCACGGTATTTCCGCCGATCGGCCATGCTCATGACACAGAGCTCCGAAATGCTGGCAGGCTCCAATTCAATGGGCTCCATCTCCACACAGACATCCGTGGCAACGACTTCGGCCGCCTCATCCAGTTCCAGAGATGAAATACGTCGCCCGGAGAAAAACAAACGCCTGCAAATGTTACGGGGAAATTTGCCTCCATTGCTCATCCATTCCGTCTCATTCAAGCGAAATAGAGACGAGGCCAAACAGGTCGACTAACGAAAAACTACTGGACTAACTGTATACCTATATATGTACATATGTATATCCCTATTTTTAGTTCGTACTTAAAGAGCAAATTGTTTATTGTTGTATTATGTAAATTTTAAGTTTTACGTTTAGATCGTTTTCCCTGTAAAGTCCTTTCAATGACTGTGTGTCATGTTTACTCCCTCCACAGTATTTCCATGTACTTATACATTTTGATATTAAATAAAGTTCATTTAAAATTTAAAAGAAATGGGGATACTTCTAAATGCAAGATCAAGGTTTCAAGGTCATATTTAGTTATGTTATAGTTTTAGTCACACTAATCACGTTTTAAGTCACTAGTTCAATAAAAACCCAATTTGAATTATTAAGAATTTAAATTCATAGTACCGATTTATTCTTCAACGTCGTGCCCTCTTAAATGATCGACTTATCCCAGCGATACATCAACTTCCTTCAAATAATTTTCTCGTTATCTGCCTTTTTTAGACGTCAAACATCACTTTTTTTTCCGTAAATTTTATTTACCTAGGTTGGTGATAATCAAAAAGCAGCTTTTCTGAATAGGCTATGAAACTTCATAGCATAGAACTCTTGGACCGAAAACTATTAATAACTACGTAAAATGACACAAGAAACAAAAAAAAAATCACATCTCTCCCCGACGGGGAATTGAACCCCGGTCTCCCGCGTGACAGGCGGGGATACTAACCACTATACTATCGAGGATGTTGCTTGTCGATTGCCAAATGCCACACTTCAACACACTGTAGATTTTTAATTTCAAATTCTTTATCTCCTAAGCATAATGTGTAAATCAATATTGATCTTTAAAACATTTGATAAATGTATCCAATGTCGAAAAATTTACTTCTTACAAAAGATTCAGTGTAAGATTTGTTCTATACATCGGAGTCGTAACTTTCAACAGGTTTTTTTTTAATAGTTGCAACAACGTATATCAATTGCATTTATGTAAATTTCTGTCAATATTGTTAGAAAAGAACAAGCTTGGTTAAATACAAATTAATAATAAAGCTCATGTTAAATTTATGCAAAGTCTGAATTTATTAAAATTGGGTTTATTCAATTCTTTTATAATAAGTTTACATATGTACATACATGTGTGCAATTAAGGGAAAAATTATAAACAATATTCCTTTCTATCAGAATTTTGAAGCATCTGGGATGTTTTCCTTTTATACCTTTGGGGCATTATATTAAAAGTTCGCAAAACTATAAATTTGTTTAGTAAAATTTTTATATTGCTTATATACCATGCACCATTTACACCCACTGCCGCCCCCAAATTGAATAAAACTGATTAAAACTAGAGCCACCAAATTTGGTACTTAATGTTGCCCCCACCTCTGCCTCTAAAAATTAAACAAAACCGATCGCCTCCCGCACTCGAAATCAAATTCATTACATTCATTAGTCTTACTAATTTCTACATGCCTATCAAATTTTATTAAACGCGGACTTGAAACAATTTGACATATGTATGTACATACGTATTAAAGTATTTTACTAGGTGATTCATAAGGGCGGAGGTGGCCGTAGAAGTCGGCGAAATGACTTACAATTAGTTACTTCATTTACATATGTTAGTTTTTTCAAAATATTCATTTATATAATTCTATTAATCCTTGTTATAGACTGACTAGTTTTCCCGAATTAAATTTAAGATTATAAGATTAAAATCACAACATTTAAAAAAAAAAACGAATAAAACAATTTTAATAGGTTTTGAAGAACTATCCAAAAACCCACTAAATTTGTATTTTTGATTAACAATAAGATAAAAAAATGTAAGTTTAGGATTTTTTTGATTAATTAATTTTGTAAGATTAAAAAATTTAAAAATAACAATTATTTGGGATTTTTATTACATTAATAATTTACTATAAGAATAATAATTTACTGTTATTTTTACCATTTATTATAAAAATCATAATTCCCAGTTGTAAAAAGCCAATAGCATTACAATTTAAAATTCTGTTCTAAACTTTTTACTGAATGCTTGTAACAGTATTTGGACCGGCAGCCATCAACATCCTCGATAGTATAGTGGTTAGTATCCCCGCCTGTCACGCGGGAGACCGGGGTTCAATTCCCCGTCGGGGAGAGGTGTTGATTTTTTTTTTTTAATTTCTTTTGTAAATATTAAAAAGTTTAATTTTACAAAAGTCAATTTATTAACAATGTGATTTTTTTTTTAAGAAGCTTGTACCTCCAGTTACAAAGAATTCTAAACTTTGCATGCTAAATAAATTCCCACACCCGATGAGAAGCAGAAGATTTCTTTATAAGGTATTTTTATGTCAGTACTTAATGCACCTAAAGATTAATAACACATTTCCCAATTATTTTAATTACTAATAATAAACACATATTATATGGCCTCCGAAATAGAGTCTCATAGGGACTTACCAGACAGTTGACATTTCACCTGTTGTGCTTGGTATAAAAAGACATCGTATGGACAAATTAAAAAAAAAAAATTAACATCTCTCCCCGACGGGGAATTGAACCCCGGTCTCCCGCGTGACAGGCGGGGATACTAACCACTATACTATCGAGGATGTTGATGGCCGCCGGTCCAAACGCTGCTATAAGCATACAGCAAAATTTCTAGAGAACTAATACAAAATCTTGCTTCTATTAATCAACTCAATTTATTGATAATTTAATTTTTAAATTTATTTATTATACATTATAGTTATTGCTGTAAGATTTTGTAATGGAGGCTAGAATTCCATTATTGTTTTAAAAGATTTATAAGACATTTACTACAGAATCTCAGTATGCTTAAGTTTGGTATTTGGCAATCGGCAAACAACATCCTCGATAGTATAGTGGTTAGTATCCCCGCCTGTCACGCGGGAGACCGGGGTTCAATTCCCCGTCGGGGAGAGATGTTAATTTTTTTTTTTAATTAAAATTTTTTTTTACATATATGATACGGTTAATTTCATGTAAATATCGATCTCAGTCGCGATAGCTTGAGGTGTACGCATGCCAAATCGCATCATCAAAAGTCAAAACAAACAGCGACCCGAAACGAAAGCAAAATTAAAAGAACAATTGCAACTATAAACGGCACCGCGATGTCGTGAAAAGCCATACAAAGCTCTTCTGTTTGGATTGGATATATTAGACCCTACAGTAGTCAAAAACGACCTGGTTAATCTAGGTTTGCAATGTACTGATGTGAAACTGGTTCAAAGGAAAAGAAGAGACAACAGCAATATTACAATGTATGTGGTTTTCTTTGTCAAAAAAAAACCATAACACTAAACGAGTTGAAAGAAAATTATTCAATCATTAACCACATCCGAATATGGTGGGAATATCAAAAACGCCGCTCAAATAAAATAACGTAATGCTACAAGTCCCAGATGTTTGGTCACGGTTCAATAAATTGCAATCATAATACCGCCGATTGCAAGGAGACATCTTATGTTAAGTGCACAAACTGCAGCGGTGCACACAAATCTAACTGCCCAAACTGTCCAGCGCGGATAAATTACATCGGCGACAGAGGCCAGAGACAATTACGTTCCGTCGCAAATCCCATTAAAGCACCCACACTACAGATGATCTCAAACTTGGAGCAGTATCCACCACTGCACTCGTAAAAACCCTCAAATCCCACATGGGTAAGACCCGCAGACCCTTTGGCAGCGAGTAACCAGGATCTCTTGACGTTAGAGGAACTAAAATCACTAACACTTGATCTTATTAGAAACCTTAGAAATTGTAGGTCTAAACATGATCAATTCGAGGTAAAACCCTCGCTAGCAATTAAATTTATTGTATAATAATAATATGGCTAACCTACTAATAGTTACGTGGAATGCCAGAGACATTAAAAACAAAAAAGACGAACTTTTTAACTTCCTAATCCGAAACAGTATCGATATCTGCTTAGTTACTGAAACTTGGCTAAACAGCAACATTATAATTAAGCACAGGAACTTTTATGTTTACAGATATGATAGACAAAATTTCAGAGGTGGAGGCGTGGCAATTATAGTTCAGAAAAGTATTCACTATAGTCTACTCCCAGTTCCAAATACTCAAAGTATAGAGGCAATTGGAATTAGCATTCAAGATAACACAAGACGTCATATTGCAGTATATTGCTTTTTCCAGGTGGGAGGTCAATCTTAGAAAACAAGCAAAAATTTTCGGCCGACATGAGATTGTTAATAAACTGAAACGGGGATTTTGTACTAGGTGGCGATTTTAATTGCCGGCACAGAAATTGGGGCTGTTGTCGGGCAAATGCTTGCGGAAATTCACAACACGACATTTTAACCACAGACAACGTCAGTATCTCTTTCCCGGCTGAGCATACACACATTCCTGCCAGTAGAAGAAGTCAGGCATCAATCCTAGATTTTTTTCTTACAAATTGCCCCGCAAGTATTACCACCACAATTGTCATGAACGATCTTGGTTCTGATCATCTACCTGTCAATACCACATTTTGCAGAAATGTCCGCAATTCTAAACCGTTTGGTTTCGACATGAAAAAAGCAAACTGGAGGAAATTTGACAAAACCGTTTCATTGCTACTGACTGATCGCTATAAATAACACTGAGGACTTAGATAATTCTGTAGCTTTTTTTAATAATGCCATACACAGGGCTAAGATCGCCAGCATTCCGCAAAAACAAATACGAAATACAACAAAAGCCTCGCAGTATCCAACAGCTCATTAGACGCAGAAATAGTCATCGCCGCAAGTCGCAGGTGAATAGAAGCATAGACCATTTTACCCTGTACAAATGGGTAAGTAAGGAAATAAATAAAGAGATTGCCAAATTCAGAAACGAATCTTGGAATAATCTCCTCACCTCGCTAGACCCTGGTGCTTCTCCCTTTTGGAATCTTTCAAAAGTGCTGAAGAAAAAGCCGGTCGATATTCCCATTCTTAAAAACAATGCAATGATGTACACTACCCCAGTCGAAAAGGCAAATGTATTAGCAGAAACTTTTAAAGTCAACCATATGCTGACAAATAACCTTAGTAATCCATCGACCATGGCTGAGGTGAAAAACTTCGTCGATTAATTAAACTCATGCTCTCCAAACCTATCCGAAACGTATTTAATGAAACATGCGTTTGTCTATCATCGAAACACTTAAAAACAAAAAAGCAGCGGGTCTAGATAACATAGAAAATATATGTCTAAAAGCATTGCCTAAGAAGGGGATAGATTATCTAACAAAAATTATGAACGAATCCCTACGACTCTGCTATTTCCCAAAATATTGGAAAGCTGAAAAAGTAATCTTCATCAAAAAGAGCAAAAAACCAATTTGGTTTTCGTTAGGAACATAACACGACTCAGCCCCTTGTTAGAATCAATAATATTGTCAGATCAAACTTTCAAAGAACCAAGTCCACTGGCATGATTCTGCTCGACATAAAGGCAGCTTTTGATTCAGTCTGGCACGATGGTCTGTTGTTTAAGTTAAATCCGATGTCAACTCCTCCAGAGTTAATAAAGCTAATTCAAAGACTTTTAAAAGATCGTTCCTTTAAAGTGCATATAGGCGAGGCTGTTGAGACAGCTGAGACAGAATTTCCTGAGGGAAATTGATATACATAGGTGCTGGATGTCCACTAGGCTCTTGCCTGTCACCGATCCTATATAACATATTTACTTCTTTATCCTGTTATAAGTAAAAACTCCAAACTGAGCATAGTGAAAATGTATCTATTCAGATCAATATTTCAAACTGTACTATTCTACGGAGCACCGGTCTGGGCTGATAACGCGAACTGTCATGTTAAAAAACTTCAAATTACTCAAAACAAATTAAAATGATTCATAATCTGCCGTGGCATTTTTCCACAAGCGCACTGCACCATAGAGCAAATGTTGAACTAGTGGCGGTGAGACTTGAACGTGTCCACAATAATTTTGAAAATAGATGTTTGTATTCAACGTATTCTCATATAAATATCCTAGCATAATTTCTGGTTTTAGTCGTAAATTTTATCTAAATGTATATTCAAGGGGTTTTTTAATTAAATTTTCTTCCCAACTTATCTCATAATACATGTATTATAGTTAAGCATCAATGTCTAGCAAATTATTATATATTTAAGTAGAAAATGCCCATGCAGTATGAACTCTTAAACCTTAGAATTAAACTCACACATATCAAATGAATAACATCGATCTGTTTATAAATAATGTACTTTTATCTTATTTCTGCAGGTTGCAATAAATGAACATATGTACATATGTGTGCAATTGAAATTATTATAATATATTGCCATAAAAAATCTGATAAATTCTAACTTACTACATATTTTCAATATTTATCAGACAGGAGAGTGACAAAGCAACTTACAATTTTCAAGTCCTAAAACTCCTTCAATTTTAATTAACAGACTACTAACTATCAACTAACAGCATGTTAATAAAACCAATATCAAATGTTATACGACCACACAATACAAAAAGCACATAATAATATCCTTAAATTTTTAATAAATTAAGCCAAAAAGTACACAAAAAATATAAAGTTCTTACCGCAAATTAAACCGAAAGATACTTTACAAAGAGTTAATTATAAAAAATGAAATATTTATGAATGTAAGTTTTGATTTTCTGAATTTGAGAGATTGCTGTGTGAAACTCTGCAGTTGAATGAATTGCCCAGTTTCTGCCGTTAGTTTTATTTTTAAATTTTGAGGCGTTCGTTTGTAATGTAGTAGTGGTGGGTAATTGTGTCGATAAAAATAATCAGCTGAGCTTAGAAGTTCGATAGTTTAACTAGTGTAACCCTAGCGAAGTGGCATCATGCGCGATCGCATACATTGGTCACACTCTTTTCTGACGAACTTCCGCCCTGGCTAGACGCCTAAACCACGCTGAAAAAATATAAAAATTTAAATCTGAAATCTTCTCGGCCATCAAGCCGAATTATTAATTAAGTACTAATCTGGAGCATATAGGACAACAATTATTGTGGAGTTTTGTGAATCTTATTATCGTATTTTTTTTTTTGTGGATATTTATGTATTTGGAAGTGTCTAATAAATTCTTTTGAAAACTTAGCCCTAATTGAATTGAATGTTGGAAACCTGAGCAAGGAATTTCATATTTGAGTTTCGAAAATCAGCCACAGATATTTTTGAGACACCGTGGGCTCAAAAGCTGCACACCGTGAAGGGCACAGAGACATTTCGACAAAGTCAACTAGCTTGGAATAGCCGCCCGAAACGGATACGGGCAGAGAAAGTTTCTTCGTTGAGGATTGAGAGTCCCTTAGACCGAATTTATTACATAGGAATGCCATACGCTTGATTTAATTTAAACATTTTATTCCTAAGTAAGGAAAAAAGAAAGCGAGTTCAGTGTCAAATAATTTGCAAGTAAGAATAAACTCTCTCAAGTACAGTAAAGCTAAAAGAAAATATCAAAGAAAAAGAAAATTGCCAATCATTGCTGAAAAATTAAAACGATATTAAGAATCGCTTTTGACTTTTTTATTTATAATTAATATCGTAATTTAAGTTGGAGACTTCCAAATTCCAACACGTTTTTATTTTTTGAATATCTATAATTTTATATACATATATCCACCTTACAATTAAGATTCAACAAAACAAAACATATTATCCCTAGTTTGGCTTTTGGATGCCTAAAATGATCCAATTATTTAATTTGATTACCGTATATTATAGCAATGATCATTTCAGTTTAGTCAAATCGGATTATGTTTCCGATTTATTGAAGTATTTTGGTATTCCGTAACCCTTGTGAATAAATATCATTTTGTAATGTTTGAGTAAAAGTTGTGTGATCTTCCTTGTAGCGAAATGTGAGCGGTGAGCTGAATTTGTGTTGGGATTTTCCAAAATCTATAGCTATAGCTATAGTAACATCCTCATAGCTTCCCTATTCGTGCGATACTAATATACTCTTTTTCTCTATCCTTCTAGTTCATCTCTTTTGGTGAAGTAATTTTGTAATATTCGTGCTCTAGGGACTTTGTTTTATTTTATGTACTACGGGTGTATTCAGTAATGCTGGTCCAATTTGTGGTACTCTTGCCCATCATAACATTAGACCGGACCTGACCTCTTCTTGGATCAAAGAAGATTCTTTGACTAAGAGGGAATGTACATGATTCCGGGTTGTGTACATTACATGAAGAAGAATATAAACTCGTGTTTTGCGAACAAAATTAAAACAAATGCCTTTGAAATGACATTGTTGAATTCAAAACAAAGCTAATTTTCTGAATACGGGCTACAAGCCACAGAAAATTATTAATACAAAGTTGAATTAGATAAAAATTTAATTAAACAATGTGTTTAAATTTACATCGCATATGCTTTAGTTTATGTTATGGAAAGAACGTAAGAAATTCATAATAGACTACCTACGGGAGAGTATTCAAATATGTTAAATAAACGCCCTTTCAGCGCGCAGACTCACCCGGCAGCCCACTAATTGTAAGAGAGAGCGAACCACTGGAAACGAGACACGAGAAAAAGAGAGAATGAGTGTGTAGCATTGTTGCTGGAGAAATAGTGGGAGTAGGAATGTTGAGTTTTCTGTTCGTAGCAGGCTCAGAGACGAGCAAACTGTAAATAACAGACTCAATTATGAGTCTTAACATAGGTGTTTGCCTCTGTAAGAGGGTTAGTTCAAAGGTTTGCACATGTGGGGGAGGGTATTTTCGTTTTGGTCATAACAACACATGGAAACAATTTGGATACGAAACATGCCGCTGCCCGTATGGATGAGTGAGAGCGAGAATTGTTTTTGTTTGTTGCTGTGGTGCTCTCATTCGTTAATGAAACGCTGGCCGAAACGGTTCTCGGTCCGGTCCGGTTGAATATTTTCGGATGAGTTTTGCCGTTGAATCGCCTTTTTCGTATCACCGATTTCTGAATGCAATTTGCATTAACATTAACGCAGTGAATATATAATATAAATCGAAACAAAAACCACAGAATAAAGTAAATTTGCTCTAGATATTTAAGTGCAATTGTGAAGTTTTTTTTTGGGTAATTGCCAACAATTCAATTACATATTCAAAGTGCGACGAAATATAAAATTCAAATTGGCAAATTTATTAAATTGGAATAAAAGTGAATTGATTTAAACGCACAAATTTTCTTAAAAGACGTACTAAAATAAATCAGTCAATTACGATTGTTCAGAAACAAAACAACAAATAGAAAATTTCGGCAATTTTTCCAGATATTTTTCATTGATTTTTCGACTGGCGCGCACACCTCCTGCCACATACAAAGGAGAGGGAAAGAGAGATAAAGCCATAAGGAGAGAAGTAGAGAGAGAGAGAGAGCGACTAAGATGATGTGTGGAGGGGGTAAAGAAGAAGTGAGCCTGCCGCTTTTATAGTCTGTTTTGGTATATAAGCTCTCTCACTTCACCACTCTGTCACTACCTCTCTCTCTTTTTTTCTCTCGCTCTCTTTCACTCTCGTAATATGGGATTATCCTTTTTTATATTTTGTTTATTTTGTAGGCCGCTGCCGTTACTCTCTGTGGCTCTCTTTCTCTGTGCCTTTCATCCGCTCTTTCTGGTTTTTCTTATCGCATCTTTCTTTTGTGGCTTTCATTCGTTTCGCTGCATTTCATTTCACAATGTTTCAAATTGGCCACACAGAGAGCTCAACAGAGAGACAGATAAAAAGCGAGAGACATAGAGAGAGAGTGCTATATGTAATTTACTCTCATTCCGCTCGCTCTCTCTCTCTCTCTCTCTCTGACACACACCCCCCACGAAATGTTATTGAATCCTACTGCTGCTGCTGTCTCATTGCAGTCGTTGTCCTTTCGGCGTGTGCGTTGCCAACCAAACAAAAAGGAAAAAACCGAACATTTTTCATTTGTTGTCATAATAAGCGATTCGAAAAACAATTTAGGCACTCTGCTAATAGTTCTCTTTCCCTTCTCTGATAGCATTTTCCATCAGTGCATCGCCAAAATCCAGCATGATCAAATAAAACACACACATTTTTAATTGCATACTTATCGGAAAGCAACCAAACTACAAACTAACGAAATAATCGCCAAAAGTATCTTTCGGTTCGCGTATCTTTTCGCCCACACCCCCCTACGTCCGCCTTGTATCATCGTTGTCTATCTCACTATCCATTCTATATACATACATATATCTATTTAACCGCGTGCGTGTCTCTCCGAATCTCCTTTGTTTGTGTGTGAGTGTGTGTGTGCCCGTGTATCTGTATCTGTGTTTTTGTGTGTTCGTGTGTTACATCTGTACATATGTACAATATTTGTCGTCGTCCTCGTTGTTGTTGTTGTATTTGTCGTATTAAATAAATTACCACGAAAAGAAATCAAAGAAGAAGAAGTCCAAAAAAAGTGAAATAATAATATAACAAATTTTGTGTTCTTTGGTGTTGTCTCGTGTAAGTGTCTATATATAATTTGTTCTTAAATACGACAAAAAAATAAAAATAATACAAAAAATTTATAAAACATCCGCGTCCAAATCATCGATACGAATCTTACAACAACCTTAAACTAAAAACTACCAATACTGCCCAAAGCAAAAGGATCACCGGAATATATTCAGATTGAAAGATCTTTTCGAAAGGTTCAATTGCATTTCAATTGGGAATTGAGCGGTTCGGTCGGAAAAAGGTAAGTTTTGTCAATTGATGGAATCCGTTGGAGTGGTGAATATTGAGCTTCTAATGATAATGTTACTGGATATAGCGACTGAGATTCTCCTTGTTAGGTTTCGATTCAATTCATACTTCTGATTCAAATTATTTGTAAATTACCTAATTTTCTAGAAGGTACATAGATGCTTTTTTTACCCTTATGTATTATAAAATTGCTTAGATGATTGTAGCGTAGAAAAAAAGTCGTTTTCGACCCCACAAACTTGATCAAAATGAGAAGGCACATCGAAATAGCCATGTAGTACAACAATCAAACTTGGAGTTCTTATTGCCCGAGATCAAGTTTGACAAGTAGTTGAATCGGACCACTATAACATATAGCTGCCATAGAGATCATCGATCGAATGGCCTACTTTAAAATAGAAAAATCTTATTAAAGTAGGCTTAGTGAGAAATTTCTAATAATTTAGTAAAAACTAATAAAATAATAAAAATTACGATCTGATCTAAATGAAGAATAAGCAAATATTTTGAAGGGTATACATGACATGGAGATGGAAGTTGTGCAGCTTTATCGTGTCTTTGGAGACGAAATTTTCAGTCTCTGGTCTAAAAGGCTGGTCAGGGGGCTTACATCTTTTCAGAGGTCATTACCTTTTCTGGGTTTCCACCCTGCAGCGGTATGGCTGACTGACGGGAAATTTAATGAAGGTTTAGACGATTTTTAAATGGGCCGCACTATAAAGGTCTTTAAACATCGGCCAAAATTAGCTTAAAGTTTCTAATTGTAGAATGGTATAAAAGTGGAATTCAATGAGCATGTGGTTGTTAAATCTGTCAATTATCAGGGAGTTGTAGTGGGGTTCTCTTGCGATGTTTTCTTAGAATTAGTGACTGTTGAATTTGTTTCTTAAGTTTCACAAAGGATATCGTATCGTTAAATGAAAGTTTGTTTTGCATAAATTGATGATATATTGCAATACTTAAAAACTGAAAGATTGTGGTAATCACATGACAATTATTTTGTTAAGGTCAAGTAACTAATAGTGTGTATTGATTCAATTTAGATATGAATACGTTTGAATAGTTCGAGTTTTGTATAGATATAAATCTATGCTACATTTGGGTACTTTGTACTATATTATAGGATTTTCATAGTGGGAAAATGAAATATTAAATATTTATAATAAGAATTCCTTGTGGAATACGCATTATGCTTTTCCAATCCACTGTAAACATACTTATAAACATGTATTCAAGTATGAAGAGGAGGACCAATTCATTAGTGTCTTGGAAATGAATAAAATACACAAAGGAAAAGGGGACAAACGATTGCAGACGACATATACGGATATTGGAAACTCGACGTTCCGACTGACGATGTTTGTGCGAGTGACGTTGCGTCTCTACTGCTTACTTAATCTTGTTCTCCCTCAATGAGTATTCTTTATTTTGTCAGACGCTAATGCGTTGTCCAGCACACAGAGCACAAACTGACAGGAGGACATTTCTAGTTGCACGTCCAAAGGATCGAGCGTAGAAGTTCTCCTGCAATCTGATATTTGCCTAATGCCCACACGATTCGCACGAACGACACATGCAAGAGCCAGTACGAGTGTGTGTGTGTGTGTGAGTGTGTCTGAGTGTTTGAGTGTATCTCATTAGTAGGTTCCGGTACGAGTCTAGTTAACCGAAAATAGCAGAAAATGCATTTTGCAGACACAAGACACCAGACATCAGACAAAACGCTTGTCAGCGGCACATCCTACAAAAGTATCTACAAACGCACACACTCACACACACACACACACACACACACACTCCAACACATGGGGAAAGTCAGCAGGAGATAGACTCCGAATTCGACTCAGACACCGCACACAGCGGAGAGGAGAGCAATTTCCATTTGAAATGTAAACAAAACATGTTGTTACCCGCATTACGATAGAAAAACCCAAAAGAAGAACCGCCCGCAAAGCCATTAAAGATTCAAACTCCAGATTAGACTACAGTGGTAACTGCTTAATGGTGATGGCAAAACATTTGATCAAGTGGCGCCTCCTTCAGTCATGTTTGACATCTACACTATCGCCTGAAGAACCTGAGGCAAGAAGTTTAGCCACAGATTAAGTAAACGCATTCCAAACTGAATGCTGTTTCAATACTCACGATTTCGGATTTATTAGTGTTGTTCCACTGTAGTTTAAGGGCCTGAATCGCTGTCATCCCATCATCGCTTCTTACTCATTATAGTGAAGCCTATTCGCGTTGATATGAACAAACAGAGACTGACAACAGGGTTCGATTATTCTAAATGTCGTAATTATTGTTGTCTTTCGTTTTCTTCTTTATTCTGTTTATTTATCGAAGATTCCATTGGGCTTATGACTAAATTAGTTAACCGATTTCACAGTTGATTTGGTTCTTTGACTATGCAAATGCTGCTGATTCTATTTTCTTCGATCTTATCTTATTTCTTATCGTTTCTTGTTTGTAGGCTGCTTATGTTTCTCTCCATTTTATAGATGGTTGTATTTCAATGGGTTGAAATAATCATTATTAACCATCAGATGATCTCGAAAGGTGTTTGTCAAATGCTAATTTGAGAATCATTTGCATTCGAGCTCCTATTCAAAGATACGACTATTCCAGAGTATTCATCACAGTCAATATTTGCAGAATAATCTTCGATAATTAGCCAAAATTAATACCCAGTCCCTATTGAAACGGAGCCTAATAGAAGTTGGGTGACGACAGGGCTCCTCTTTGACGCCCGCTCCAACGCTGCGCCAAGTGTGGCCACCCTCCCGCCGATCCCAATTCGTATCTCTAAGCTATGCATCTAAGTATAACCAAAGAAGCCCGTATGTTTTGTATTATGTTACACAAATATTTAAGCTGTCTTAAGTAGATACAGCGAAACGCGTTTAAGATATACAAATAGAAACGGAGACGAAGCAAGAACAAGGCAAGGAAAAGCGCAACGATAGAAAAGTTACATTAGACTTGTGCGGGTGCTACTCACAGTAGGAGGCAACACACACACAAACACAGCACCTCCTTGACTGCTCTACCCCTGATACCCTTACCCACTGCTTCAAAGCCAAAGCCAAAGTCGTGCAAAAAGTTATCACTACGCCAAGATGTAACCAGACGGGAGAGAACGGGATTTAGTGTTAGTAATTGCAAAATTCTGAAAAGGCTAAAACTTACTCGGAAAAATGTAAAGCCAATTGGACTGCATTGTTTTTGTTCGTTTTTTAAAGTGAATGGAGGGAATTTTTAGATGGATAATGGTGAAGAATCATGTAGTATTTGCATTCAAAGAATTTGGGTCTCTGAATTGGCCAATTGGCTTAGTGACTTAAAGGATATTAAAGTCCAAAGTTTAACCAGCAAATATTGAATATTGCAATTGTGGTAATTCAGAATACTTGCGAATTCCTTGGCTTGAAAAGAAGGTTTATTTGGATCATGGCTATGGCCAAATGGCCAACCCTGGCGGGACAGTCACAGGCCTTGACTGTGTTTCTTTTTGTTGGGTCTCTAACTTAGTCTTAGGTCCTCTTTCTTTTCATTTGCTTCGATTTCTATTTCATTTTCCATTTTTTTTCGACAATCTCCATGTGTGTATGCTATTTGTACAAGTTGTCTGTTGATGCTCTGCTTTTCCATTGATATGCGTATCGTTTGCCGTTTGTCCCCATCCCCTGCCCATCGCATTCCCACATTCCTCCCCTCCAATCCGACTCACACGCCCCACTTACCAAAGAGGCAAGCAAATACAATTCAATTCAATTTCTACGATTTCATCTTGGAAAGAGTTGTGGTGCTGCTTGGTTTGGTGTGGTTGGCCTCTATACCCTCTTTCCTAAGATCGGATTGAGATACATATGTTTATGTAAGTGAAACTAAAGGTTAACTTATGTCGTTGGGAAAGAGTATAGCAAAGTCGGCTATTTCAGTGGGTTGTCAGGAGCCTTAGTGTTAGGAGGCCACTCAAGCCAAGTAGCCAGAAAAAAAGCAACTCTTTAGCCAAGATATGCTTGTATGTATGTGTAATTGTTGTTTTGTTCCTTCGTATGCAAATAAATTTCAATGAATTCATGAATTATTTTGCATTCCATTTTACGACCGAAATCCCATATTATTATTGTTGTTGTTGATGTTTTTGTTGCCATTATAATCTTACAAATACTCAGTGCAGTTAGTTTTATTCCTCCACAATTTATGGCCTAAGAAAAATCGATTGATTTTTCCTCTACTTTTTTTTCCTACCGTTCTTTTCATTGTTTGGTCTTTGCCATTGCCATTGGGCGTTTTCTAATCAAGATACACGAGTTGAAAATGTCTATAGCCACTGTATTTGTATGTGAGAGCCTTTTCCTTTTTCTTTTTGTTTTGGTTTTTGGAAGAGATAATGCCAATCGTAAATGTTGCCTCCTTGTGGGTGGCCATTGAAATCTGTTTGGTTTTATGTCCATTCATATGTACATACACATATGTACATATGTATGTGCACTTTTTGTAGTTTTAACAAATTTCAATTATTAAATGGATGTGTCCTCGGGCAACGGATTGCATTTTGAAACGAAATAAAACCAAGGGAAACAAATTTCAATTGACTTTTACTTAAAGAGGAAATGGCCATTTCGTTTTTTTTCACGTTTTGTTTTTGTTTTCAATTTCCTCTATATAAAAATATAAATGGCAAAAGTCAAAGTAAAGTTAAAGTAACTTTAACTTTTGCAAATTGATTAAGATTATTTAAATGTTTATTTATGAGTACTTTAACTCATCTTATTAAAAAAGATTAAAAACTCTTGTGAAACAAAAATATGATAAAGTAGGCCCTTCCATTAATCCAAACATGTCATCGCTCAACTTGTGGTGAAATTCGCAATGTCCTTGACTTTTAATTGTTCTTAAACGCGCATTGCATGAAAGTGTTTTAAGAAAGAAAATGATCTTAAGTGGACCAAAACACATCTTTGCTAGAATTTTTAACGTTTATCTATGAATGCCATTCACTAAATACTGAAAAAACATACTAGAACATTGCATGAGTACATATAATAACTAAGTTAGTCACATTTTCCGATCCTGTTTGAGGTTAGCTGCAAAGTTTCGATCATTCCAGTCAGCAGTGCTGCATCAGAATGAGTATTATCGGAGGCTTCTCTACTGATATCAGAAAAAATAAGTTGTGTATAAACAAACTTCTCTGAGCTGCGAAATGCCAATGACTCACAAATTCAAGACGTGACTCTATTTATTGTTCGAGTATTCAGAACTTTGGGAAGTTCATAGAAGTGAACTCATTCAAACGAGTAAGGTGAGTTGTCAGATCTTTCAAAAACGGAATCTTATTCTGATTTTATGGACCAATATACGCTTTTTGACTCAGCTTTTGTTTTTTTTATGCGAATATTCGAAAAAATTCCATGCCCATTCCCACTTGATCTTCCTCCTGCTCTCTCACTTACCCTCCCCCTTACAGTGGTTGAAAAACGTTAATTCTCTTCGCAAAAGAGATGTTTTTTTCTCACCGATTGATACTTGGACTTATTAGACAATGCTCCAGACAAGGGGAAACAACTAACCATTGATCGATCTCATCGACCTCAGCCCACTGTGCGGCTGTCTTTCCCTTTGTCTCTCTTCGTGGGTGAGCCTCGGGATTGGAGTGTCAATGATAGCGTCATTAAATCAATCATTTTTGGGTAGTCAGCCACTTGCGAACTTAATTTGGTCAACACCCAAGCCACGCGCTCATATACAACATTTATATACATACATAAGTGTGTATATGTGTGTATATGTGCATACATATGTATACTTTTTTTCGCTTCACCTTATTTAGTTTTCTTTTTTTAGTTTGTTATTAATTTTGTTTTGTTTTGCTCGGTGACAAGTAAAAATGATTATAATTACACTAATGACACACACACGCACCCATCGAGTGGCGACTGCCATTTAATTTGCCTAATGAATTTCGCAGGATATTTATAGTCAAAAATTAAGGGACATGGCCAAAGTGTCAAAGATGTGTGTGAATTATGGTGGAAATTAAAATTGCAAATCGTTGTCCAAATGAAATGTGAACAATTGGGGAATATATAGAATACAGATGTGGTTTATTATACACCTTTTTCATCCAATATCAATCTATTAAACGAACTGAGTTCTAACATATCAGTACAGTAAGCCCTCGGTTAACGAACACCCGGATAACAAATGGATTTTTTTGGGAAAAAAAGTTTCGTTTAACGACCAACAAAAAAGTTAGAAAGAAATTTCTGTCTGTGTTAAGCAAAGAAACAGGAAAAATCCCGGATATACCTTATATTTTCTTTCAAACTCTTTTTCCATTTCAGTCATCTCCTTCCGTCCAATATGTATTTAGTTCCTTAAAAAGTGTTTTCACGTTATATAAGTGTTGTTTGCTTTTAATAAAAGCTGTTCTTAATTTACGTATTTTGCGAAATTTTCAGTATTATTATTATTTTTAAACGGTGTATTATTTTTCAACCTGGAAAATCGTTTTACATTGATTCATATAGGAAAATTGGATTCGCCTAACGGACAAGAAGCTGGAAAGTATTGTGTTCATTTACCGAGGGTCCACTGTACTTCAGAACTTTGTTTCCATTCTATCTAAAGATCAGAATAAAAAAAATATGTATATAAATTTGTAGCTGATACTTAAAACTGTCATAGAGTACCCATGATGACCTGAGACGGTTATTCCAATTGTTATAAACAAGTTTAACATTATAGTTTAAGCAATTTAATAGTTCGTTCATTTAGAACGTTCATTTATACAGTCTGACCCTGTTCATTCACTATTATTATATGATTTTCAGATTATTTATAAACAATTTATCTAAGCTTTAAAACATTTTGCACAATTATTAACCCATTTTCGATGAGATGGTTTAATTTTAGTTGTTGTTTGTGTTTGTTGGCCATAAACAGGTTTCGGGCTAATTTTGGGGATGTTTGTTAATCGTCACGCAAAGTGTACAAAACAATAAACAGGACACAACAGGCGGCAATCATTAAATTAACAACAAAAAATTTAGTGTGAATGTAAATTACAAGGAAAATTGGAATGTTTCGTAAATTTAATTGAATAGTTTAGAAATCGTTTGATTAATCAACTACTGTCATTTTCGCTATTGCTTCTCCAAATTTGATCAAAAGGTTCAAAAATCGTTGGCCATCTTTAAAAGCCGTACATCTTCCGTCGGTTTAGAGATCCTTTAAATGCTCTAAGTCTATTTGAGTTTGCAACGAATAAAGGAAAAACAAACAAAAGATGGCAATTAAAATTTCCACTTAATCAAAATCGCTCAATGACTGCGTAATTAAAATATTAATTAAATTATAATTAAAGTTTTTTCGATCCTTCATTTTAAAGGGCCAAGTTAATTGCACAAGAGAAAAAAGGAAAATAAACGTCGTTTTTTTTTGTTTTTACATATTTTCTCTCTGAACATGAAATGTTTATATACATTGAATTGCTAATTAAACTCAAAAACACAAACTAGGCGGTAAATTAAAATGACAAATTACATAAAAGCGACCAAACAACAACGGCAATAAAAAGAAAGCCGCAGAATGTTAAAATTACACATTTTATTTATTTGCATACATTTGTAATGTTGTTTAATTCTATTTTGTGTTTTCATACTAATGGAATTTGATTTCCTTTCGTATACTTTATTAAATTATTTATTTAGTCTAATTGATCGACAATTTCGAGTATAAATCCTAAATGTAAAACTGACATTTTGGCTTGCCCATCACAGTCTAACATATGTATTGCACATAATGTAAAATCAAAGCCTACTAACCGACTACTACTACTACTAACTTGTAATCGCAAGTTAATTGTTTATCAAGAGATCGACAAGGGTTATCCCAGAGACTTGAAAAAATATCGTTAAAATATTGTTGCCATTTTCTAAGAATATATACCTATTGATCCTTCTTAGTTCTTGCTGTATAAACCCTTTGTTAGTAAGATACTAAGATTCTAGTTACAGCCTTTCCTCGCTACAGCAGCATTCGACTAACTTTTGCAATTTTCGATGGGACTGTGATAACACTATGTAACAAGATTTTTTTCCATACGTTGTAATTGTTATTTCCTAGTCAGTTAGGTTCCAAAAGTATAGAAAACAGATGTTGTCCCAAGATAACTTTGCTTTTGTGACCACGGCAGGGCTTTTTTGAAAAATACGTTATCGCCTATAGTTACATGTATATATCACTATGTAACAGAAATAAATGAAGTAAGTAAGTCGTCTCGCCGACTTTGGTATACCATACACCAGTAAAGCAAATATTTCAAGCATTTTCACATGCTTCTACAAGCATATTCTAGTATCTCGCTCACTCAATCATACGAGCACCCTAGCGCCCCCACCAGCCAACGGCCAACTCCGGCCTTATGGAAAAACGTTTATATGCATAACTCGACTGTTTTTTATCCGATTTTGATCAAATTTGGTATTTTGATAGATATTAGTATTAAATTTAAGTGTGCCAAATTTGATTGCATGAGGTAAAAAAATACGGGAGATAATCAAGTTTTTCAAATTACGGAGGCGGAAAAGGGCGTGGCAAAATTTTTATACATACAAAATGTGTGCATTTACTAAGCGAATATACATACCAAATATGGTGTCTCTAGCTGGAATAGTTTTTGAGATAAACGCTTTTTTTAAATTGCGGGGGCGGAAAGGGGCGTGGCAAAAATTTGAAATAAACTTGATCACTCTACATACTACACGAGTCTACATAAAAGATTTGGTGGCTCTAGCTCTTATAGTCTCCGAGATCTAGGTGTTCATACGGACAGACGGACAGACGGACGGACGGACGGACGGACGGACGGACAGACGGACATGGCTAGATCGACTCGGTTGTTGATCCTGATCAAGAATATATATACTTTGTGGGGTCGGAGATGCTTCCTTCTGCCTGTTACATACATTTTGGCGACTTTAATATACCATTTCACCCTATGGGTGTATGGTATAAAAATTGTAATTGTAAAATGTAATTGTTATTTCCTAGTCTGACAATGAGATTGTCCTGCTGACAAAAGCAAAGTTTCCGAAGAATATTAGGTGGTTTCCATACTTTTAATACATAACAGACTAGGAAATAAGAATTACATCCCAAGGACTGATAAATTTGTTATTTTTGTTACATAGTGTAATCTGTTTCTTCTGTATGTAGTATTTATAATCAAATGACGAGCAGGCTTTAAAAATTATTGTATGTTGCAGGATGAGCAATTGAGGGAACGATATGAAACCTTTTTCCATTAAATTGTTTGGAGCAAAATATCACATTTGGAATTGAATAAATTTGTATGTTTTATTTAGAATTAATGTTTTTTTTTTAAAACTCATTTCTGTGTGTAGGCGTACCTTTTTATTTCGGAAATTCTGACAATATGATTTTCTAAATGTTCTTAACCATTTGAACGCTAATTCTAAAAAAGGTAAAGGTAAGGTAATAAGAAAGATGAAAAACCTTTTTTCCAGAAAATAAGTATTTCCCTTTACTTTAAACTTTATGTTTCATTTCAATCTAACAAATTTATTAATTTCAACCAAATCGATATAAATTGAAATTTAATAATTCGTGATTTTGATTTCAAACTGCAACTGAAAGTTCAGTCAAAGATGTTTTTTATGAAAAGAAAAGAATAATATTCACTTTAATTTTACTTTTTCTTCATTTCTATCGATATAAAAAATTTCGAATTTAGTTGACTTTACGAAACTTTAAACAGTTTAGCGCAAAGTCTACTTAAGGCACTTGGGAACTGTCAATAGTATTTATATTTTATAAATGTTTAAGTTTCCGAAATCATTTTCACTCTGCTAAATTGTTGAGTCTTTCCTAAGAATAGTTATCTGCGATTGTTTGCTCGGTTGTTTTTCAAATGTTTCATGTTTTGTCCAGTACAGTTATTCACATAATGTTTAGTACAAATTTTTCATACTGCATATGAAAAATAAGAACGCAAATAAAAAGCAGTTAATATTTTTGAATAGAGGCATGCAAGGCAAAAAACGAAACAAAAAAAAAGCATGCGATAAAAAGGCTCAAAATAAATAAACGCAAATGCACAAACACAGAGGCAGAGAGGGGGAGAGGGAGAGAGAAAGAGAGCTAAAGGAAAATTCGCTGCAAAACCATAAAAACCAAAGAACACAAATTTCCAGCAATTAAAAATTCAATGTTTGCAATTTTTTTACCCCCCATCCTCGCACACACACACACACACACACATTCAGGGAGTATTTTCATGGCGTTTTGCGGGTTTACGGTTCAGACTTGGTTGTGGGCCAACCGGGTCCGGGTGTGGGCGAACATTTCGCCATTTTTATTGATATTATAAATTATGGTTTTAACGAATTATGAAAAACCTTTTTCTGCATTTATATATACGTTTGTATATATGTATGTACGGTTGGTTTTTCAAATGGTTTTGGGCATTTACTTTTCCATTTTCCATTCCGTTTTGGTTTATATGGCGTTAATCGCAGGAACAGATACGCGAAACGCATTTTCTGGACAAATTAAATGCAGTTTACTGCAAAAAAACATAAATCCAGTGAAAAATGGAGAGATTAAATTTTTAAAGTAGATTTAAGTGCATTTAACTTAGCAATCGCCCATTAAATAAGTACAAGCTGCTTATTTTAATCCAAGACTATGGCGAAACAAAAAAAGTTGAATAGAAAAGTAGATTCTTAGGAAAAACGAGATTGAACGAGTTTTCACGCACTTGATTAATCTTATTATTGATAATTTATTAAATGAGTTCATCGAGTCTTGAACTTCAGCACACATTGCAAATGTGAAGAAAAAGAAAAGTGATGCCAAACATCTGGAGGCATTTAAGTGTTCATTTTATTTAGCATGTGAGTAATGGACAAACTTTTTCCTTTTTTTGTTTATTTAGGAAATTTACATTTTCAATTTGAAATCTAAATTGAATGTCGTCGAAATGGAGCAAATGAAGCTATGCTAAGTTCTGAGCTCTAACTCAATTATGCTCAAATTACTAGCTCGAAAGCAAATGGTCGTCCGATCATGGGTTAAATGCGGTGGCACAGGCCTCGAGGCGGAATTCGTTCCCCTTTTTGCAGCTGTCGCATATCGCGCTTCGCCGATGAGTGCACTTTACGGAATATGTCCAAGTTTTTCGGGGTTGATTTCCTTTTAACCATTATGCAAATGTCTCTGTGTGGCATTTGGGGGTTGCACCCCTTCTGATATAAAAAACATGTTAATGATGCTTCTGTCAAAAAACGAAATTCGTCTCATTTCTGTTTTCAAGAGCTCTACGAAATTTCATTAGGCATTTTGCAAGCGTTGATCATTTTCATGCCGCAGGTTCTTGAAAATGAACAAAAATATGAATTCAGCTTGCCGCAGGGCATCCTGAAACATCATACAATTACCAAGTGGAATACATTCTGTGGGTTGGCTTTTAAAGAACTAAATTTGGCGAGCAACTTTTCCGGTCAAGACGAAAAAAAGAAGGGAGAAGTAAAAGAAAATAAAGATAGGAAAAGTCTCAGCAAAATGCGAAACTTTTCTTTTAAAAAGTTACATTACACTGGATGACACTTCTTCTGAAATGGGTGATGGGGCGATGGGGGTGGACGGTGTGAGGTTAGTTCTGTTGGTCAGCACTCACCCAATCTTGGCCAGATGCTACTTTGAGAGGAGGAATGTCAAAAGTGCAACGGCGGCGAAAACTTATTTATTTTTTCCACATTTCGCAGCACTTGACTTGGGGTATTGAAGCTACCAAGTTCGACCGACTCCATGCATCTTCGTTTGTCCCATTCGAACTGGTCGGGCCACACTGTGGGCAGGCGGCGCTACTTGACAAGTTTGAAATTTCAATTAAATTCATTTGAACTGCGGCCAGTGGTTGGTCGGTTGGACGGTTTGTTGGTTGGCCGGACTCTGCGGCCGGTAATGAGTAGAGGGCAGAGCAGAGTCCCATCTTATGTGATGCCTGGGAAATTGCATTGTTGTTATTGTTGCTGCTTGTTTTCCAGTGTGTCTCTCTGCACTGTGACTCTTGCGGGTCGAAAAGCTGGAGTCAAGGGGTGTTGACATTACCCTGGTTCAAAACTAACTTTGAAACATTATGAGCAATACCAACTAAGGGGTAAAATTAAGCTTAAGAACAATTTGGAGCAAACCGTAAGTTTATATACCTTCTTTCTTCCTTTGAACTAAAATTTCGCATGTTTTTCAGCATGTGTAGTACCACGGTGCCTCTTTGTTCCCTGTGCTGTAGACGGGTTGGGGTCAAAAAGGTGCGGCTCAGTTGATGACAACTTTGGTTGCCCTCTTCTCCCTCTTTGACCCCACGGCATGTACAATAAAGTGGTGTGCAGTGTCCAGATTGGTCAAGTGCAGTTTCTGTTGTTGTTGTTGTTGTCGTCGTGAATGATGTTGTTGTTTCAGTCGCATTTCTTGGGAGGATTGCGTGGGCAGGGAGCAAATTGCAAGCCGCCGAAACGGAAAATGTCTTCATCTTCATCAATCAAAGCCCAGGCATCTGACATTCAAGTCACTCATGCAGTCACTCAGCTCAATTCAATTCCCAGAGACTTCTCTCTATGTTGTCGTTGTCATTCTGGTTGCTGTTCCTGCTCTTGTTTTTGTTGCTAAATTTCAATTACAACTGAAAACTACTAAGTACATCAAGTCAACTTTCCAGCCAGAGCCCACTGGACACTGCACACAAAACTGGTCATCATCAGTCAGAGAATGTTGCATTCATCATTTTGTGTGCCCATAACTCCTGCCCTTGCCCCCTGACCCTCCCCAACGCCCTGCCGCTGACCCAGTTGAGGAATGGATCAGAAAGTTGACATCAACCAAAAGTTCGAAACAACAGTTTAGCAACACAAAGTTAGTAAGTTTATTAATGTTATTCTTGTTGTTGCATTTGTTGTCTAAATTTTTTGAATTGTCCGTCCGTCTGTCAGTATGAGCACCTAAATCTCGGAGACTATAAAGCCAGAGCCACGGAAACTATAGGAATCAGACTTGGCAGATTGATTTTGTATTGTAATGTCTTTCTATATACATAATTTTATTAAAATCGGAAAGTATGCCTGTAAGAGTGAGCTACGAAGCATTTGAAAAGAGTTTTTAATGCACATATTATGTCTAATATATATTGCAAATAGTTGATTCACTTAGTGCATGGTATACCGATGTCGATGCCTCGTTTTACTGAATGAATTTTGTTAAATTCCAATAAGCATATAGAATCTGTGGTGTGTTCCATATATATTTTTGTTTACATAGCTAGAGTTGATATTATTGAAACAAAGCTTGTTTATACTGCATCAACAATCAGAAAATTATCATAGACATCTTTATTCTTTGTAAATTTTTGAAAAGCATACAAATTGACATGAGTATTTAAGAAACCTCCCAATCGATCCAATGTCAAAACCCCTTTGGGTTCTTGAGACATTTTTATGAAAGGGTGGGACTGGCTACTTATTTTGTGATCCAATATTGGATTACGCGAATAAAAGAGTTGCAGAAGAGATCAAGTTTCGTAGGGGCAAAGATGCCCCAATAAGAGGTTTCTTATCGGTCACCTACCAAATATCTCCAAGCTTAACAAGGCGACGTAGATTTAGTTGAGTTATTAATAACAGTTTAATTTTTTTGGTAAAAGGTTGCTACATTAAAAGGTTGCTTCTTTCGTTTATAGGGCCTAGAGTGTTTTAGCTTGATATAATGCATGCCTGCGTACTATGGATTTGCATACCTGTTAGTTAATCCAGCTATGGCCGATTGCTAAACTTAGTAACTATTAAGCGGCTTACATTCTGCACAAATTTCCTTGCGGTTCTGGTGGTCAGCGGTGCATCTCGGCCTTCCACACCTTCACCTAGTGATTGTGGTCACTCCTGTCTTGGTCTCCCATCTACCACATCCACGTCCTTTCGTCTAGATGCTGGCACCGCATGGCGTCCCATCGTGCGTCATTGCCGCATTTCCTACTACGTTTGCTTGTCATTTTGGATAACTGACAGAGACTGAGAGGTGCTTGGGGGTTCGGGTGGGGCTTCTGCTTAATTATTACGGCATAAATTATCCATTGGTCTTGAGATGCTGCGTTGAAGCGACTGCAGCATCTCGGCATGATTCACTTAAGCCTCGATTTGCATACTAAAGAGGCTTTTGTTGGCCGAATGGAACGTGCACTGCACCAGAGATAACACACATAATTCTCAGCCTTTGTTTGTAAGAATTTATTTAAATTTCGATTCGGGCTTCGCTCTTCTCTTGGATTCTCTGTTATCTTCTCTCCTCTCTGCCATTACATTCGATCATTCTACTCCTTCTTTTGTGTTAACTCTTCCATTGCCGCTTCCATGTGATTTATTGATTTTCTCGCACTTTGGAAATCAATTTTGTTTCGTTTCATCCAGGCTTTCTTTTTTCTTGTTGTTTTTTTATTGTTATCGCTAATGGCAGCCAGTTGAGTTAGGTTACGAGGGTAGGCGCCTCTCCTATTTCATTTTCATTGATGAGTGCTGAGTGAGACTCCCATACGAGGCGAACCGCCTCACAACTGGAATCGAGTCCTATTTCTGGCTGTCTCTTGTCTGATGGATTAGCCGTGGGAATTTCTAATTTCGTATGCAAGTGGTGTGTCGGCTTTTGTATTCTTCAATACACATATGTATGTACATAAGTGTGTACATATATCCTAAGTAAATATGATGGGCAATTTCGTTTGGTTCCCTTCGTCACTTTGTTCGTCTTTTTAAGGTTCTGCGCGTGTGTCATTAGGGAAATTGCAATAAAGACGACGCCTTCCCACTTAGGCTTGACGCATTTTAAATGAAATTAAATGATGAGGAATAAGTGAATGTGAAAAATACATATATGTACATACACTCATTTACACATACATACAAATATTTAATTCAATTCTTCATTTCTTACAATTGCAGGTAAATTTCTTAAGCGGATGCTTCACATAAACAAACAAATTCGATGAAGAAAAGAACATGAATTTCCACCATCCTTTTGATTTAGTACATTTTTCTAATGGGTAAGATCTGATCTGATCCTTGCACAATAAGTAAAACCACACTTAAAGTCCGAAGAATGTATTTTGATGCAAAGAAGATTGAATAATTGATAGATTGGTTATAAATTGTTAAGAAGGTTATGGATCATAGACGAAAGGTTTGTCATCCAAAGTTATAGCTAAGAGAAGTAGTTAATGGTTATCCTTCACTATGTACATTGTATTATAGTGTAGTTTATATGATTCGGTTTATGAAGTTAAACTAATGGCTAAAAGTTCTTTTTGGTAAAGATTTTTGGCACAGTCTGTCTACATAATTTTCTCGTAAGTCTCGACATGGACACGTTGAACTGCTTGCGGCCAAAAGCCAATAATTATGACCACTTTTGGTCACTCTCTCTGATTATATGTATTGAAAATGCCTTAAAAGCCCACAAGCACTTCATCACTGCCACCGGCTGAATTCGAACTTGGCTATTTTTAATCCCATTTTTAGGAAATTTAATATTCCAATATCATTTGAAAATAAATATGAGTGTATTCAAGGGGACATTCACTTTTATGCGAATTACGTGGCTAAACTTTGAAACAAACTTCACTTCACTTTCTCATATTTTGGCGATTTTAGTATACTATTTTACCCTATGGGTGCATGGTATAATTGTCATAAAACTATTTGAAATTATAATTCTATTTTGTTTTATGGGAAACATAAAGTTTATGACTTTTGTCTTCCAGTTCTTTCATTCATATATTGCACATGAAGATAAACTGAATGATTAACGAGGCGACCGCTTTAGAAGGAGGCTAAAAATGGATGCAAAAAGCTAAAATTAAGTTAATTTTTTATCAGATTTACTTTTGAGTGAGAAGAAAAGTATTTATTTATATATTTCGAACACAAGGTTTCGGCAGAGGACCCAATTATAAATACTTTTCGCCTTAGGTGGCCAAATACCTTTCAGGCATACCCATAATCACACACACACACACCTGTCCACACATTTGTATTTCGACGGCTCTTAACTTCAACATTTCCCAATGTCACACAACTTGTGGGTTTTCGCATTTTCTCATATTCCAAATCCAGTTGTTCATTGATTGAAGCTAAGGACTCGCAACTTATTGGCTTCGATGAGAAGAACCAAAACCAAAACCAAAATAAAAAAATGAGGAAAACTTCAGAGCATTCATGAAATGACAAGAGAAATTCCACTCATCCCCGCCGCCTCCGCACAACACGAGAATCAGATTTAGCAAAACGCAAAAAATACTGAAATTCCCATGGCACGCGCTGGCGACACTTTCCAAGAAGCAAGAAGAACATTTTCTTTCATTTTTTTCTTCGTTTTTCCTTTTTTGCGTACGTCAACTGTGTGGGGAGGGTGTGTGGAGAAGAGTGGTGGGTGGGGCAGAAGACACAGGCGGCATGGTAGAAGGAGCACTGGGTGGCGGGTGGGGGACGAAGTCAAGGGCGTGCGGTTCTTGCATGTTGTGAATTTTTGTTGTGTTGCTGCTGAGGCACATGCCACAGAGAAGGGTAGTAAAAGCGTACCGTTATACAAACATTACATAAAAATATTAAATTTATGATGCAATAAAAAAAAGAGTGTTAAAAGGGAGAGAGGACAAAGAGAGAATGCTAGCAGAGAGCGAAACATGCGTGTGCGTGCGTGTCAGCAGGACAAAGAATTGGACTAAGGGGAGGAACAACTTGAGATTGGGCCGCCCTTGGGGAAAAGTTTGAAATGCAGCAAGGAGAATTGTGCATAATGAAAACGATACAGAAGAACAAGCAGGAAAAACAACATGGGAAAACGCATGCATTTTTAATGAAGATGACCAAAGCCAAACCCAAACAACACAGCTGAAAACGGAGCAAACTGGACCAACCAGTTGGGTATACGACATCCGTTCCACCCCTCGGAACGATCTTTGCTGTCCATATCAATGACTGAACTGTTTGCTAAGCCCTTAACTCAAAGATAATACAGGGATGTTGTCTGTCCGATGTCAGAGACAACACGAGGACACCGGGGGTAGTCGCTGGACGAGAAACTCTCTCTCACTTGGCCAAAAAAGAAAACCGACAACGAGTCTCACTTTCCAAACACACAAAAAAGTCACACGCCACGTCGGCTTATATTCGACTTTTGACAGCCTTAAGTTGTGCAAATTCATGTTCCTGAAATTCCGAATCCAATGAGCACGTGCCACTGTCTCTGCGAAGTCTTTTTGATTGGATGAAACAAGCACACTCACACACAAACACACAGCCATCGTTCTTTGGTCAATTATTAATAAACAAATTCAAAGATACATATTTCATAGATGTCGTTTGATATTTGAAAAATGTAAAACCATATTAAAGACAGTCCAAAAAGAAAGAGATACAAGATTAACCAACTTTTAAGAACTTTAAATGGAGGAATATGATATCACAAGCATTCTTTTTTCTCTTCAAGTAATTGAAATAGAAAAGTGTTTTAAAAAGATAAATATCATAACAAAGAGTTATCCCATTGTTTATCAAAATGAACGATTGTTTATGAAAATAAAGCTTCTTTTTGTCGAAAGGTTTCTTTAAAATTTAAAGTTTAAATCAATCAATCAGATCTTTTGTAGTGCTATCTTGTCAGTTAGAATTAAGTGTGCAGGTCGGATATTGAAACACACTAAAATTATTAATGGCAAAGCTGAGCTAAGCTAAACTAAACATGGTCAACAAAGATGAAACTAAATATTGTGTGGTGTGGCACTAAAGATACCCAAAAGGTCTAACTGAAGGGTTACAAGTTTGTACGATTATTTAAAACTATCGATAGTGGATAAATTATATTCTGGATTTTCCATAGTCTACACTACAATACCTTAGTCCTCCGAAAATAAAGGACCGGATTCGTATAAACTTTTATAACGCAAAGATCTTTCTTTCTTAAAATAAGATATAACTATACTCCAGAAATATGTTTATATATTGGTAGTGATGTTAATAAGCTGCTTTAATGGTCTGAATCCACGATTACGACTGGTTAGTCAACAGGACGGGTATTCCAAATACATACATCGTACACGTTACAAAAAAAGATATCAAAATTACTGCGCACTTAGCCTGGGTACAAAAACATCTTATATCATAAAGGTAAAAACGACAGGAACAATGATGTTGGTGCACTTAAAAATTCAACAAGCGTACTAATTCCTTTACGACCTTCTCCCCATAAATCAGCTGACGGGAAAGAGGAACTTACGCACACACAGACACACTAGTATAGCATCAATCAAACCATCAATTAAATTGAACACAATCATCATCATATTTCATCACGAATGAAGAAGACGATGACAACAGCTCGATGTTTGACTTGCAAGACCCACAAAATTTGTACAAATAAAGTAAACGAGCCGAATAAAAGTAACCAAAGAGCAAATAATAATTTATATATGTATAAATGTTTTTTTCTTTTGAGAGGGGTCAGGTCAGGAAAATTGTAGACAGGGTGGAGCTGGGGTGAGGTACCATTATGTCACATCATAAACGTCATGGACACATTTTGTCCGGTTTTAGTGCGACCATAAAAATTGTTTTTGAAGAGTGCAAATAACAAACAAAACATAAACGCGGCATATGAAATACAAAGCAAAATGTTGATACCCTATAGCCAACACCTTATAAAATATCCAAGGTTTGGACAGATCGGTCCAACGAGCAGATGAAATTTGAACTCAAAAGGAAGGAAGTGAAGGCAGGAATCACTTGATGGAGAATATCTAGAGGTCGACTCTTTGGACAGAATAAACCGATTATGTTTCTTTTAAAGCGGGGTCAACAATCGCAGACAGAGATAGAAAATGCGGCACATCACATGCTTTTCCATAAACCAGGCCAAAGGGGAGAACGAGAGAGACGGGCAGTTTAGGGGAGACGCCACCACCGGGTGGTGGCCACACAAAAGTCATAAATCACTTAATCACATAATTAGAATGTATAAAAATTGATTTACGAGATTTTGAATGCGAATTATTATTATTGTTGTTGCTGTTGTTGTTGACGTTGGCCCTGCACAGTCGCGTGTTTACGATTATTTAGTAACTATCGCAAACAAGGAAGAGTGGGCAAGGGGTTGAGCGGGAAAGGGCGCTACCGTGTTATTGGATAATAGTTCTCATTCTGTGCATATGTAAATAAATCAACAAAAAAACCACAGTGGAACTTGCAGTATCAACTATTTTGATAATGTGAACTTAAAACTTGAACTGACTAGCATAAATGTATATGTATGTATATGTACCTATGTATGTGGAATATATCGATCGGTTCATTTGTCATAGTTCAGAGGTTTCCACTGTTGTTTAAAAAGCTCTAGTCAAATTAGGACCACAATTTTTTCTCTCTCTCGTTAGAAAAAAACAATTTTTTATTTTCCATCATTCAGATGTGTGTGTGTGTGTCAGTGTGTACGCTTGTTTCCTAGGGCACGTTTGCGCATTGTCACGTTTTGAGAAAAGGCAAAATGGATGGTGGGGGGGATGGGGGGACAAATGAAAAACAAAGGCCCTTTTGCCTCGCCGCTTCACCAGGCACTACGTGTTCTGCTTTAGCCAACGAGCTTAACGCATTCCCCCTCCACTCGTCTTGCCCTCCACCATCCGAATGTGTGGCATTTTGATACCATGATTTATGGGATTCAGCGGAGTAACGAAGGAAACCCTCTCAACATTAGCAGCAGCGCAGCTCTTTTGCATTTGATAATCCTATAAATTTGCGTATGCTTCTGCTTCTCCTTGGGAAGACAACTGACGGACATTTGACTTTGTTTGCTTTTGGTTTTAAAATGCTCATAAATAATATTCGGGGGTGCCATGAATGTGTACCTATGAATGAATCGGACTAAGCGCTTTAAACCCATGAATTGTAATTAATTTAAAAAAATCTGATTTCATTCATTGGATTTGCCTATGCTATGGGATCAAAGCTGACCATTTTTGGTTTGTTCAAAAAGTTATGACCATTATTTGCAAAGATCCCCATCATGAGTCCTGCCGACAAAAAGATCAGATCTGACAATGAGTTGCGAGGTCTTCTTCACCTCTTCCTTTCATTGAGTTCCTTATGGACAGTGTCTTGTCTAATGCTCGAGTCTATTCGGTTTCTCGATTCTGTTTGTGATAGAGCTTTATTTTGGAGCACAGGATTTAAATTTAACTAATGTCTCTGAGAGGGATTTACATAATTCTTATGCCACATCACGTTTACCTCGAACTCTCCTTTTGGCTTGCATTCTTCATTCTTCTTTCCTTTTCGGTTTTGTTGTTTTTGTGTGACTTATTTTTAGTAAATAATAGTTAGTTATTCTATTTGCTTGTTTTCCCTCATAATTATTATTCCTGTTTCTCAGTGTTGGCAGCTGCTGCCAGCCAGCAAGGAGCGCTAATGCGTCTTCCTTTTCTGCAGAACCAAAAAGCTTTTTAAGTTGACACAGACAGAAACACAGAGAGAGACAACAAGTGAGGCAGTGGGATGGAGAGACTGAGATAGAGCGCAAGAGGAACAAGAGGAATTCAGGCTTTTCTTTACCATCTCCCATTTTGTTTGGCGTGGATTAGCATAATGCTATTTATTGTTGTACTTTTGCTTGTTCTCATTCTCCTTTTCCCTCTACTCCCTCATATTTCTCATTTCCAGTTTATGTTTCCTTTCCACTTCTTGTCTCTCTCTCTCTCTCTCTCTCTCTGTTTATCTCCCTCCCTCTAGTGTTGTTTCTGCGGTTATGTAAATAAATTTTCAACTTCCACTACTGCAACTGCAACTGCCTCAGCTTTTCTTTATTTATTTGTCTTCTTGTGGGGGGGTCAAAGTTTTTCTTTACTGCTGCTTCTCGCTCAATTCATTAATACGAATTTCACTTACAGCTTGAGTTTTCCAATTTACACTTGTACACATGTAAATTGATGTCCGATGACAAAACGAAACGGGAAAGTTTTTTGAAAGCATGAAGTCCTTGTAAGAAGTTCTGTCTGCAGTTTAGAACCCTTCAAATTTTCATAAAACACGGCTGAAATCAATTCTCCTTATCCTCATTAAAAAACAATCTCATCTTATCCTATTCAGTTTTGCGCTTTCAAAATGGATGACAAAAACCAAAATTATATATTCCTATGAAATCTGCATTTGGACTTTGTGGATATATGCATACATACATATGCATATGTACTTTCAGATAAGATGGACTTTAGAGCAAATGGAATCAATGATTTGAATATAATTTATTAAACATTCAAACATTTCTTTGTGTCATATCAAATAATTCTACATTAAATATATTTTACACAAAACACAAATTTTCTCTTAATTGAATCATATAAAGTTTGATAAGAAGATTTCATTAAACTAAATTATTTAGTAATTAGTTAACATGTATGTATGTATCTACGAATCCGGCATGTGTCATTTGACAAATCTATGAATTTTGATAATCGATCAATGTTATAGGAATTAATAAATGAACGAAAGGATATTAGCATATTTTATATAGCTAATCACTCACGTTTGACAGATTCTTATCCCTTAGTTAAGCCTTTTCTCTTTTTGGGAACTTTAATATATCCTCTCACTCTAGATTCAAAGGGAATAACACATTTCACTTTTTATTTAGAGGGTAACTTTTCGAATAAATTTCAATCCGAGTGTTATTTGCAATCATTTCCTATGAAACTAAAGTGATATTGTTTATATGATTTTATCTCAGAAAAATAAGTGTCAATAACTAATGAAGTTCGCGCTTAAACTTATCCTAAATCCAAACAAACAAGGTTGAGCTTAAACCGTCTAACCTAATCCTATAATGGTTTCTATATACATAAAGTTCTGTTAACAAATAAACAAGTTAACGATATTTAAGTAAATAGAGAATATATTAAGTGCACTAAAAAATGTATTCCCATCATGTTTATGCTGATTACAAATCAGATATCCCTCGACGATGCATGCAAACCGCAAATTGTCATAGCCAATACATCAAAATTTGCATGGCAAAAAAAAAAGCATAACAGTTTTCACATAAATTCCAATTAAGTTGCAGCATAACTCATGGTTAGGCAATGGGCAGGCAACACACACAATCACACACACAAGGACTAAACATGTTAAATTGTCATAAGCCTTAAAAATTCCATTATGATTATTTGCTCAAGTACCGCCGAAATAAAGAAGAAGAAGTGTAAGGAGAAGGACAGGGATGGGGGTGGGGATGGGGATGGATGAAGAAGAAAATGATGATGTAGTAGTAGGGACAGCAACAAGAACAAGGAATGGAACATAAAACACAAACAACAACACAAGATGCTTGACAAGATAAGGAAACAAAGTTTTCTAAGCGAATAAATCTGTTTGTCCTGGTGCCAGGATCCCCACATATTCGCACACACACACAAAAACACACATCAAAAGTGCTTATAAAAATTGTAAAATATTTTCAGACACACACACACACATACGCTCACATATGTAGATACACACAAACACACACACACTCATGAAGCTAATAAATGAGAAGTTTACGCGACGACAAACAGCAACAAAATCCCATTTTACAAGGATATATGAAGTAGGAGAAGACCCACACCCAAGCCCAGGCCAGAAAGCAACAAAACAAAAAAACAAGAAGAGATATCAAATCAAATAAAATGAGAAACAAAAGCAACCAAAAATCGCTGCAGGATATGCAGACAAGACAAACAACAAGTCACGAAAACGACGATGAAACAAAATGAAGAAAAACAGCGTCGAGCCGCAAAAAACGAGAGAAAAACCAACACAAAAAAAAAAGATTTGCAACATAAATATTTTCATTGCAGGCAAACGATATATAAAAATGTTGAAACACACAAAAAAGGAAAAAAAAAGAAAAGGACGAAGTAAATTGCAGAGAATGCCGCATATTAAGAGTTGTTGTTGCTGCTTTGTTGGTCTGTTGTATTCGAGGCAATGGCAAACGGCAGCCATTTTGCAAACTGCAACAAAATGGCGGCCACAAACAAATTGCATCGCCTGATGAGTGTTAAGTGGATGTTGCTGGCGGCGGATGCGGGGCCAGAGGTGGCAAGAGATTGTGATGAAATCACAGACCGTCAGTCAAGCTTTTGGCATCCTATACCCACGAAGGGTCCATTGGGCAACGACAAAACGTGTCTATAATAGCCTATATACTCTTTATGAATGTATTAACTGACCTCTGCAACTAAATTTATATTTGATTACTACATTCAACCCTTCGATGAAAGTCCAAGAAAACCCCAAGAAGTTGATTATACATATATGACAAGGAAAGTGCCAAAAACAAAATGTAATCGGTTACACCCAAACAAAAAGAGGACAAATATCTCTAAGGTGATGATTAGTGTTAACGTTGAGGCCAATTATGTGATAATGGGTATCTCGGATTCGAGTCAAAATGTTGCTCTTAACATTCTATGTTACATGTTATCTTTAATATTATTTTTTGAGTGATATGCGCAATGCATCAGGCTCAGAGTCAGTCCAACGCTCAGGGCTTGCCTGTGTCTTTGTTATGGTCCTAAAATGTTGCTGTTGTTATAGTTGTTGTGTTGGCACATACGAACACACTTGACATATTCTCCTGCTCCATGGAGGGAGTTTCGAGGCATTTAATTTTTGGTTGCCAGACCCTAAAATCGGCACACACACACAGTCACACACGCACACACACCGCAAACTCTGTCAACTGCCATGTAATGCAATTGCTTTATGGCGAGTGCGAGGAAAGTTGAAGGACATAGTGAAAATGCTCCTTTAACCTTATGTGTTTGTTCGGAATACTCTGTGAGTAAGGCAAAATCATTTTATGTCTCACAAACTTTAAGAACGTTTTAAAAAATTTAACTTCTAATATTTGAAAATGAAAAAGACAATTCCATTTCTTCTCTATGTATGTATGTATGTATGTTATCATTTACAGAGTTGGCAAAAATGTTGCAATGGAACCTTCTCGTCTCTGACCCAAACCTCTCTTCAGTCTTTGGTCACCTGTGCGCTTTGTTGACGTCATAATTAGAACACAGTCGACACCTACATACGCATGAGTTGAGAACAAATTGCGCTGCACTTTTTTACCTGCTTTCGCTCATTCTCCCTCTAGTCTGCGGGTCACCTGTGTGCAGATTTATGATACCAAATAACCCCGTTTTCACCTGCAAAACCCTTCATGTGCTACATTTCTTCTCATTTCGTGCTACATTTTAATTCTCTCGTTTGGACTGATGGTGATGATGAGGACGACGATGATGGTGGGTGCCGGTGGGTCTAGGTGGGTCACGTTGGGGGCAAATTGTTGCTGAAAAACTCATTAACTGTGCACGCTACTTGGCACCTTGTTGTTGTTGTTGTTATTTTTTTGTTCTACGGTTTTTTATTCTCATTTCATTTCTTTCAATTTGTGTCCGCTTCGCTTCGTTCTGCCGTTCATTTGTTTGCCCGCTTTCTTTGCGTGCAACGACGACGACTCCGTCCGTCTGTCGTTTCTCTGCTATCATCCATTTTTATGGGCGAAGGTCGCCTTCAACTTATCTGCATGGCAAACATTTCTAGGCATTCTTCAAAGCGCCACCCCAACGGGGCGTGGTGGCCCAGTGCGTAGGTATTTCTGCCAGTGTGTTTTTGTGTGTGCACACACACGATTGCACAATAAGCCGATTTGAGTATAGACCCCCATTAAATCGAGCACAAAATGTATGCCTGCGAAATTGCAAACGAACGAAAGAGAGCAAAGAAAATGTTCTTAAAGTTTATTAAAAGGAGCTATGTAAATGTGCGCTGAGGAAAAAGGCATGTGTGTCGGAGTGTGTGCCTGTGGTAAGTGGGTGTGGGTGTGGGTGAGATTAGACTTGTTATCATAACAAAAAACCTTTACACGCAGATTTTCAACAAGGAAATCCAAAGCATTCAATTTATAAATAAAATACATATAACAATAAGTAGTTCAATAGAATGAATTCCGATCTTGCAATAAAGATTTTTAATTGGTTAGAAAGTAACATTAAATTCAAAATAACTCTCGAATATTTTGTTGGGGGAATTTTCTTTTTTTATTAGTCTTAATGATTCTTTGGAGTATTGAGAATATCCCCCCATATGTTATTCACATACTTTCGGAGACGTTTTGGCGTTTTTTTTGTGAGGCAATGTTCTCGTCACGTTTTTAAACCGACTGAGGTCGGGTATTACAGAATTACATTTACTTCGAGTTTTTGTTGCCGCCAAAAGGAATGCCTTTTTATACCCTTGCAAAAGGGGTATATTAATTTTGGTCAGAAGTGTGCAACGCATATAAAGTATATATGTAATGGATTTATTTGTATAAAAACAAATAGAGAGTTTTAATGCTATATCAGTTTACAAAAACAAATAGAAAAAACGAGTTCAAATAGCCATGTCCGTCCGTCTCTCAGTCCGTCCGTTCTGAACCAGCGCAAACTCCTCCTAGACCGTCAAAACTACAGAGCTGAAATTTTGCACAGGTTGTATATTACGGATTCAGCCGGATCGGACGACTATATAATAACTCAATAACTCAATAACTTCTCAATAACTTCGTTATTTTCTGAGCTATTGTCGTGATATTTGATATTAGAGACTTATTACACATATTAACGTCTAAGCCAAATTTGATCAAGATCGGGTGACTATATCATAAAGCTCCCATAGGAACGATCGGTCGAAAACAGGGACTTTTGTCAAAACCTTCGTTATTTCCTATGCTAAGATTGTAGGCCGTTCTTTCGCAAACATAAGCTTTATTAGCTTAAACGTTTTTCCACTTTGATGGCTATAGAAAGAGTTACCAAAAAAGTTGCAAGGGTGTACAAACTTCGACGCGTTCGAAGTTAGTCCCGGCCCTCTAGTTTGGAGGCCGAGAATTTGGCTGTTTTAATGAAAAATAAAACCCAATTTCAATAACTCTTTACATTTTCAAGTAATAATTTGTTTAAAAAAGGGTCCCCATTAATTAGTTTCTGTTCATAAAAACTGTTCCAATTGAAATTTGAAAAAAATTCGGTTCAAAATATTCTATTAATTATTTGTCTATTTTTCAAATTCTCTCTTTTCAAATAAACAATATTGACTAAACAATTATGTCAACATCGTAATTACAACTGTAACTAATTTATTTTTCGTTTTGTATAAATCTCTTTGCAGATATGACTTTAAAATCAAAGCCGAGCAAGTTATTTGAAATGTTGCGAATGATGAATAACTGAGACTAAACAAACTCAATGTTTTTACGAACTTTGTTACACAAATAAAAGGAAAAGGATAAAAAAAAACAAATTGTTAAACAAGAGAAAAACAAATACAAAGTATATGTAGACATACATATATATATATACAGATATTTGTCATATTTAAATTGCATTTAAATTGTAAGTAAATAAAAATGCAGTAAATAAATTAAATATAATCCATGCTATATACACGATCCAGACCACAAGAACAAAAACATCATCAATAGCAGCAACAAAATAAAAATATATAAATACCAACAAATCGAATAAAAAACCAACAGCAACAAAAACAAAAACAACAACTTAAAGTCGGTTAAATATTCAGCATTGTACAAGAAGGAAATTGAACTAAAATTTATGCAAAATAGAAATGCTAAATTTCCACCGCAATTCAGCAAATAAAATTACGCACAACAACAGCAACAAGAAAAGCCACAAAATGCATTTGCAAAGTGCAGCAAGAATAATAAATCAAACAAAACCAACAACAGCAACAGTCACAACAACACCAACAATACCAACAACAACAGCAGCAGCAGCAGCAACAATACCAACAGAAACAACAGCAGAAACCGATAAAGGAATAACAAGAAAAGCAACAAAAGAAAGCCATCGTTTAGGCCAAACTTATGGATACGGTAATGGATGGATGCAAATCCAGATGCAAGTCTTCCTACTACTGACACTCTTCGTGATTGGTAATCAAAGTGCCTGGCAGGAGAATATACGACCAAAACTCTATGTGGAATTAGGTGAGAATCTTTATTATCCATTTAAATAATATTTCTTATATGACATTTATTGGCTAAGTGGCAATTTCAACATGACATGACATTCCGACTATTAAAACAATCCAATTTCATTTGACCAAGAAGGCGAGGGCAGGTTGAAGTTCTTAGGGCAAGCTTTATATATAACAAGGATCATAGATGCGCAAACTTTTAGAGCAAACCTCGAGTTCAAGTAAATCCCCAGTCATATGTCAAGAGATTGGCTGTCAGATGCTAAAGCATCAAAGCAATCGCAGAAACAGGATTAAAACTAATGCATACGTCAATTTAAATTATGACTAATCAAACAGGAAAGGATGCAAATGAAATAGGAGAAAAACCGAAAAAATAACCGAAATCAACTGCCAAAAACTTGAATAGTAACTTCTTATGAGCTCGAGAAAATGTAATTTGACTGCACACACACGCACACATTGATACAAACAGGAGAGTCAACTATGTAACTGTACATAAGAGTTGCATGCCCCAACTATGAATGGCATCAAAAGTTACTCCAAAAAACCCATTTTCTCTTTTTGGGTGGAGGAAGTATGCCAAAGAAATGAAGCAATAACTTGGAAAGAAGTAGAAAGGAAGAGACGGGCTGGTGCAGGGCCAAAGAAAGAAGATATAGTATACCATATATGTATATAAATATATATATATATATACAAAGTACATACATACATACATAGCTACTAATGCACACTTTTAGATATCAGGCATCCACACGTTTGCTATCTTAACTATAAATAACAAAAATTCCTGGAAGACATTATTTGCATAAAAGTGGCGAAGACACACTAAAAGAGAGGGTGAGAGGGAGACAGACACAGAGAATGAGACAGCTATAGAGAGCTGCCAGCTATTTCTAGTGTCCTGTTTTTCTGCCCCCAAGCTCTCCGACAAACGACAACGACGACGACGACGACGTCATCATAGTCAGATACCTACGGGAGTAACGTGCATATGCAAATTTTTTTTGGCTAAAAAGTTGGGTGACGCTCTCACGTAAGTGCGACATAGATATGTACAAAATACACTTGGAGAAATTTAAAGATTTTTTCACTTGCTATAAATTGTAAATACCAAGAAAAAACATTCAATAGAACGATTTCGTATTGCTTGTCCAAAGGTTTTTGAGTTTTCCTGGCAACTTTATTTGGAACTTCAAACTAGAACTTTATTTTCTTTTTGTCCAGTGCTGAAATAAGTGCAGAGACATTTCTGTAGTATGCATCAAGTTTGTTTGTGACTTCTTGTGCCTTCGAAAGATGAAACAGAAAAGGAGACAAAAAAGATGAGGAAACCCTTTGCTGGAAAACTAAATTCTAAAAATATCTTTTGCACGCTTCAGAAATTACGTTATTAAATGTGCATTTGGCACACACTAAATGTGAACAACAGAGAGTTTCACCGAGACATGCCCCCATGTGGATCCCCCACTCTGTATCTTTTTGCTGCTGTTGCACTTTCCCGAGCCTTTTTCCAGACAAGTCACATCAGGAGCCAACAAACAGCACATGTGCTGCTTATAAATGAGCCAAAGAAATGGAGTCAAGCGGCTTTCGGCTACATTTTTTCCCATATATATATTTTGGGGGGGGGGGGCCTGTCGGAGGCAGGAAGTAATTCAAATGAATGTGTCATTGCTGGAGATATTCCACATACATACATACATACATAGAGAATACCTAGACACAAGTATAAAATTTTATGTAAATGAATGTGGAACAGAGGCAACAAAATGGGACAAAATTTTGCAGAATAGTTGGAGAATTGTCGATTACGAAATGGAACCGCAACTTATCTTAAGATGAAATATAAGTCGCAATTTTCCAGTAAGCAAAGTTGCCCTACACTTGAGTCTCACTTATCAATCCTACGGTCACTCTTTTATGTAGTGTTGGTTAACGCACTATAATCAAAATATTGCAGTGCATTTTTCAATTAGTTTGCGCGTTGCTTCAGGTGCCTTAACTGTCGGATCTCTTCACTGAATATGTCATTAGTTTTCCGGAAAATGTCTGACTTATCTGAATCAATTCAAGCATCATCACTATCTGTGTTGGGGCCGAGGCCATGCCCCAAAAGCCAATTACTTAGCCAAGCCAAAAGAGGAAACTCCAAGGAAAAGACATTGCACGTGTTAAAGTTCATTTAAAATCCATCAGAGAAGGAAGAAACGAGGGAGTTACATGAAGGGGGAAAAAACCTTCATTTTGGGGGGTGACAATTTCTTTTGCTTTCCCTCTTAGCTTTCATTCCTTTTTTTCCTTAGCACTCATGCATAACAGGAAAATAAGGTTAATGGGCAAATTATGAATGCGCCAAAGTAAGGGAAAGGAAGCAAATGGATGGAGAGTGAGATACAGAGAGAGAGAGTGTGAGAAAGAGGGAGAGGGTAAGAGTGATGCGAAAAAGGGAACAGAAAACTTCTGAGTGTGTGTGTGTGTGTGTGTATACCCTTGCCGTTGGTAATGCATTCATATGCCATTCTTGGCCACCGCACAAAAACAACAACCTCGACATCTAGCCCATCCCACCCACCACCTTGTATACACGTGCATATACTCTTCTGGCAACATCATTGCCTCCGCCGCTCCCGTGCCATAAAACATTACAACACTGCGTGTACGTCCGCCCAGGGTTGCATTTGACAGCCGCAAGTGGTTGTCATTAAGGAGCTGCGACAAAACGGCCATTTAAATGCACATTTTCTTCTTGGCCGCTGAAGTAGCCTCCGCCCAGGCGACCACGGGACCAGGGGACCCCTCTGCTTTCGAAGTGGGTGCGGCATCACTTGGCATGCTCTGAAATTACGTCTATCAAGTGGGCGGTTAATGTGGATCATTTTGTGGCACTTTGTGCATTGCGTTTGATATGCCAAACTTTCAGAAAATGCTCTCTTCAATTTCAGAAAATGTTTTTCCATCAGTGGAAAAATTTATTGGGAAAGTCCTTCAAACAAAATGACAGAATGAAATTTTAAAATCATAATTTGTTTAGCTTTTGTCTTACAATTAGAGTTTTACAATTCTTGAAAAAGATGTGCGACCCCATTATGTATAATAATTCTTCATCGGCCGCTTTAATCTAGTCTTTCTTACATTTCTCTGATTAACTCATCTCAATCTCTAAGCTCAAACACCAAAATTCTGTATGTAATCATGTAGAATGTTTGCCATTTCATTAATTAAATTAAATAGCTCCAGGTAAAAGGTTCTTTTCAGATTTCAAACTACTGCGTCGTCGGTTAAAGCTGCCTCAATATCAGAGGCTATTTGGAATTGTAATTTTGTATTCATAAAGAAATCAAATCACGTTTTCAGCAAGTTTTTCATATTAAATGGGAAGTAAGCTATACAGAAGACTGATTTAAGATAATTTCATCAGAGGCGATTATTGGCGATCTTCCGCTTAATTTAACTTGCATTTGATGCCGCCCTGTGCCCATCGACTTGAAATTACGTGAACTTCCGTTGGAGCAGCGGCCAATTAAGCGAACAGCAAGAACATTGTGTCTGGTTGGCGTTTAAGTCACTCACTTCCTGTGCCCCACAAAAACGAAGGTGGTGGTGGTGGTGGTGGTGGAGGGCAGCCATTCGTCTCCCCGATTCCTACCCCACTAAAACTCACTCAAAGTTAACTAAAAATAGTTCTCAGTTCCACCAATGACGGCCACCGACACACCGACAGAGGACGCGTCGTTGTCTCAGTCAATAAAACTGTCTGCAACGTGTTGGAGCAGCAAACATAACTGTTAATTGCCATTTGAGTGGAGCTCGAGAAGCGGGGAGCTGGTCTCGGTTCTTATTTTCCTAGTTGTAAGTATTTCGCCGCATGCGCCTCATTACAATTTAATTCACAATGTAATTGCAGGGAGCGACGAACGGAGAATAGGAATAAGAATATGCCACTATGCAACGCGGTGGAGGCAACCGAACTTCTCAGCCGACTTGGCAAAAGTTTTTTTCTTTTTGTATTTTTTTCGTAAACTCGGCACTTGACACGCGCCTCGCATAATTTCCACACATCTTATGGTGCCACACACATGTACAGACATAAACCAAAATCAACTTCCCCAATTCCCTTTTCGTTTATAATATATGCATTTTTGGTAGTCGAAATCGGCGCGGTGTCTGGCGGAAATGCGACAGCTAAAAATATTATGTCTGACTTACCATTTTTGATTGCATTTCCCTTTCCATAACCCCGCTCTCCACTTGATGGGATCTAATACTCCAGTCCAAAATTTCAAGAAAGCGTGCCCTATCGACCTGGGTGGATCTACGGGCGAGGGAAATTCGCTCCCAACAGTCCAAGAGTTCGCTTTTTGAAACATAAATAGAAGTAGAATGTGAATAAAAGAAATCCTCAAATGCTTGTAGACAATTTTGAAGTTACGAGGCATCCAAAAAGTTAAAAACTTGTTGCAAATAACATTAGTTTAGAAAAAGAAATGATATCGAGGTAACCCCCGAATTGAAGACGTGTCTACACCAACAATAACTTGAAGTCGAGGAACTTGTCATTTTGTAGACACGTCTTCAAATCGGATGTTCACTGTAAAGTAGTGTAAAGAATACTTTTCCAGCCTATTGAGGGCCAAAATGCCCCATTTCAGAGTCTGTTGAGTCTATGTTCTTGGGTATTCAATTAAATACAGTAAGTAAAGGTGATTAACGTTTTTCCATACCTATACCTATAATTAATACCTATAATACACACTAAGGCGGTGTAAGATTGAACAAAATAATCCTATATCCTAACCGAGTTGGAGTTTAATGATGTGTCCTACTCCACTATCGAATAATTGGAGATGTATGACTTTAGATTGGCAATATTTTTAGGATGCCTTTTTTAATTGTTGATAATTCTATTGAATCGTTCTTAGCTCTCGAAACACAGACATGTGTTTTTCTGAAAGATTACTATGGATTTGTGATATATCTTTCAAAAATTATAGTTTTATTTCTTTTTTATATGAGTTATTGTTAATGATTTGAATTATTTATGTATATATAAATACAATTTGGCAAAAATATAAATCTTAATTTGATTAATTTGTGTATGAAACATTGAAATATGATAAAGATGATTATTGTAAATTTAGGTCATGATATTTATTTCAATATTATTTCCTGCACTCCATTCAAATGAGAAAGAATTAAATAAATAAATGAAACAGAAATAAAGCATTTGGCCATGTAATTTGAACTGGGAATTACAAATCACTGGATTGAGGGCTTTAAAATGAAATCCAAAGGCACAGCCCAATCAATTATATAGACAGCAATTTAACAGCCCTTGGGCAGGAGGAATCTACACCAGCAGAGAGGAGGGGGTGAGGGGCGCCAGCAGGGACATTGCCATGGACATCCTTTTTACTTGCTGCTTCTGTTTGGCCGGGTTGGATCCGTGTGCAATTTGAACATTTTGTATGGATTAAACGTTTTCTTAATTGAGTGCTCATTTTCCGGTTAGGAAGTTTTTCCATGTCGAAGAGTAAAATAAATTACACACATGAGTGCAATATTTTTCTCCTTTCTTTTTTTGTCGGTTTTTTATTTGTTACTTTTTTTGTGCCGTGTGGAGTTAAAGTCAAGCAGCAGCAATAACCTGGCAGCAGAACTGAACAATCAGCTTATAATGGCGTTAATCAAAAAGTTGCCATTGCAGTTGCAGTTGGAGTTGCCGTTGCCGTTGCCGTTGCAGTTGCAGTCGATGCAGCAGTTGCTGATGCGGCAAGAGTTCATGCAGCAGATTGAACGTTTAACGATGACTGTGAAGTTCAATGGCTGCTCTGGTGTCTTGGCCACCAGGGAAATTAGTAATACGACAAGTGCAGAGCTTAAGCCAGCCACCCTCAAACAGCAAGCGTCGTCCCCTCTGGCCCCCACAGTCGGTCTACCCCTTTGCGTCTGCAACAAATGAGCTGCATGCAGCATGTCGCCACCATGCGATGCCGTCCCATGTCAAGCCATAGTTTCCTTCCCTGACTTTTTTACTCATTCCCTTTGTTCTTTTAGTCTCTATAAATTTTGCCACTGATCGTCCTGGCCCTGGCACTTGGCCAGTAATTGAAATGGCGTAACGACAAAAATTGAAGAAAATTTCCTTCTTCTTTTTCTCTCTATCACTGTCATTCTCTTTCTATCTCTCTCGCTCTCTCTCTCTCTGTTTCTCTTTCGCCATATAGACGTATGTATATATATTTCACTCTTTGTGTTAGTGATTCTTTCGCTTTTCCTTTTTGCAAGCCCTAATGAAAAAGTTAAAGTGAGGTAGGTTGAAAAGTTGAAAAACTTTGGCGGCCAACGAACAAGTAAAAAGTTAATATTGATAAATTGATTAAAAGTTTAATAATTGTACATTTTTTGTGGCAGTTCTTTTTTTGTTTTTTGTGCTGATTAGTTTCTGCGGTGGCAAAAACTTATTGTCAGCAAAAAAAAGTTTGTTTAGCTGTGACAAAAATTAAAAATTTATTGCCAAAGAGCATGCTTTGTTCAAATTGAACAAATTGTTTCTTCTCTTTGCATATTTGATGATATACGATATATAAGAGATTTTGGACAATAATTATTGTTATGCTAAATAAAGTGAAAAAAGACAAGAAAAACAAACTGTTTATGGTCTAGAAAAAACGAAGCGTCCTTTTTGAAGTATTTTTCTTCAGCTCCTTGATGTTATATGTATAAACACATTTTATACGCTCATGACCTAAACATACCCTGTAAATTTTATGACGTTCGATTGATTCGTTTGTGAAACGTGTTTGTAATATTCTACACCAGAGCTAGGCATATCCTCTCAATGCTATAACTTTTTAAACCATATATTCTATATAGATTGTATAAATTTATGTCAAAAATATCAAAGAAGCTAACATCGGCTACGCGGAAGTTTATATACCCTTGCAGTCCTTGGTAATAATAATTTTACATGTTCAAAATTTGTTTTCTGCAACTCAATTCATCAATATACAAACAAAACAATTTTACTTTCTACTTTACAATATGTTCTTCTTCTTCCCTCATTCCCAAAGCAAAGCAACGCACGCATACACATACAGTTCACGTAGCGTTGCGTCTGTGTGTGTATGCATGTACTCTGTTGATGACGAAAGACTTACAATTAGTAGACAGCAAGCAGCGCTGCCGGCAGAGCTGGGAGCAGAGCCGATTATTATATTGACTGTAACTTGTGTTATATTTATCCGATCACATTCAAATTTTGGGATCTGGGGTTTTATATACAATATTATCACATATGTAAATTTCATAGCATACTCCAATTTTTATGAAAATGTTTCTTCTAGTTCTTCTAGAGCTATATGATATAGTGGTCCGCGCCTGATGGTTTTCATACTTTATTTTTCCCGGGTAATAAAAAACCCCGAAAAAATTTCAGCCCGATAGCTCTTAAGACGGCTGAGTAAAACGCATAGGCACAGACGGACGGACGGACGGACAGACGGACATGGCTATATCAACTCAGCTTTTCATACTGATCAAGAATATATATACTTTATGGGGTCGGAAACGTCTCCTTCTGTGCGTTACAAACATCTGACCAATTTTGTAATACCCTCTGCAAGGGTATAAAAAGTTCAATATTTTTAGTTCTCAACTTGGCATTAGATAATCATAAATTAAATAGTCATTAGTCATGCTTTGTCAAAGTCAAAAGGTCTTCTAAACTCAGTAAAATTTGTCTGATAACAGAACAGATTTTGCAATTTATTTCTCTCAATAATCTGTTTACAATATAAATAAAATTGATGTGTAAACATTTATACATTGTCTTATAATAAAGTGATAAATTAAATCTAAAATTGGACACTAATTATAAATTCTGTTGCTAAGTAATTAAATCGATTCGGTGTGACGGGGGGAATTTTTTCCTTATCTACATTAAACTAGGGGATCAGGTAACTACAAGCGGATTCTGGTCGGCATTGGGCGACGTTGGTGTCAAGTGCCGAAATAGCTCAGTTGGGAGAGCGTTAGACTGAAGATCTAAAGGTCCCCGGTTCAATCGCGGGTTTCGGCAATGATTATTTTTTTTTTTTATAATTTTTTATTACTAATTGAAATAGGTTTTTTTTCTTTCTACATTTTCTTAAAAATACAAAACTGCTGATGAGTACTAGATTACTAAATAACACAATTAATTTATTAGCCCATAAATAAAGAAGATGGAAAGATATTAGTGAAATCGTCTCACTTTTTGGTCTAGAACTATTTAAATGTATAAACATATTTTGTACGCATGTGAAAAGTATTGAATTGAAGTGTTTAAAAGGCACTTGAAAAGCATTAATGCATTGAAATGTAATTATGCATGTCACTCGCACATCAGTTCGCACATTCTTCAAAGTCGACTTCGTCGACTTCTTTGGCACTTCATTACTCACATATTGCATATTTGTATGTGTAGTGCGAACAAATATCTGTAAGTACAAACATATGTATGTATGTACCTCTATAGACTTGTGCACTCCGAGTTGCTTCCAGTTGCTCATTAAAAATGTAGTCACGCCGTGGAACTGTGGAGAGTGGGATTCTATTGTGAACTAAAATCACAATATGAAAGAACTTTTTGCCGAAAAACTTTTGCAAACAAATGCAGCGGGAATGGAAAATGTTGGGCAAATAGTTGAGAATGTGCGCGAAGCACAGAAATCAGCATGACAATTATAATGATAATGAAAGGAAAGGAAATGTGGCGGTGATAGGGACATGGGGCATGGGGCAGTGGCAACACGGAGGATCTTGATGAAAATGTCATTAAATGACAGCATCAGCCTGGAATTTCGCCATTCAAGCCAAGTCCTTCTCATCCTTGTCCTTGTAATACTCGTAGTTGGCAGCTACATTGAATGCAATTAAAAAAGTTCAACTTATTTTTTTTTACCGCCCTTGATTTTTGCGGCACGTTTCCTGTTCCCTCGTTGTGTGGGCGCGAGGAGGATGAAAAAAAACACTCTAATTAAATTAATTAACAGGAAAATGAGTTGCTCAACAGTTGTAGTTGTTGTTTGTGTTTTGTTCTTTTGCTTGTTAGTCTAGGTGAAGATGTTGCATGTGTCGATGATGCTAGACCCTATGAAAAGTTCGTTCCTCCATGTGGCTAACTGTAATGAACATATTGGCCAAATTATCCAAAGTTCCATTCCATCTATAATTCTTTTATGCAGATTTATTCTATATCTTTTGGAACTATGCTGAGGGACTATAGTGTGATTTTATTTGCTCACTAATTGACATATCGGCTTTCACTGGATAAAGACGCTTTTTTTCGATGGATTGGAGCACTTTTTTCTTTGACTAACGCCGAGGCGTTTACTGTAAAAAACATTAAAATAATAAAAAACATTTTTAATGTTAGCCACTCGACTCTCTGGACAGGGCCATAAAACATAAATCAGGCTTTTGTCTTGGACACTAACTTTTTTTCTTGGTCTTCTTGTTGTGTATGTTGTTGGGCAACTGTCAGGAACACAACAAGCCCAAAAGTTTCTTAGATACTTTGTTTCTGTTTCTGTTAACGTTTAGCCCTCATGGACGGCTGTCGTCATTGCCGTCGTTTATGTCACTGCGCCCTTAGTCTCTTACTCTCTGTCCCTCTTTTTGCGGGAGGCGCAACGCTAATGATCTGCGCCAGTGGCGCCCACGTAGCATCTCATCCTCATCATCCGCAATTGTCGTCGTCGTTGCCGTAGTCGTGGTCGTTCGGGCACAAACTTTAGCTGGCTTTTTACCTAGTCTTTGTTATTGCTTTTGCTCCTGCTGCTGTTGTTGTTGTTGTTGTTGATGTAGTTCTTGTTGGGATTCACCCATCCGGCAAAGTGCTTACGTGTTTGCCCGGCTAACTTTAACTTTGTTGTTGGGCCCCTTCTTAGAGACTTTACTTTGCCAATACACTTGGCCCAGCTTTGGTCACTTTGCGTCTGACAATATCGGATGATATATCATAATTGATTCATGAGAAATATGGATAATAGATATTTGACTTTATGTGTGGGACTTCTGTGTAAGCTTAAAGAATATTAAATTGTTCGCCATGTAGTCGGAGCACTGACTTTAAAGTCAATTTCACTTGAAATATTGAAAACTAAGTAATATATTTGAATATATAATGCAAAGGTCTGCTCGGCTATAATTGAGACATCTGTTTGTCGAGGCCAAACCATTTATCATTCATAAAGAGAATATGAACCCATTGCAAAAACTCATATGGTAACTGATAACTAGAGGAACAACCCTCGCCTTACACTCAACCCCATCCCGAAAGGCTGCTGCTCACTTGGGTACAAATCAGAGCACGTCATCAAGAAAGAGAGAGAGAGGAAAAGTGAGGCCTATCCCCAGAAGGGTATTGCTGTACCTCCTAACCCCATCTGTGACGGCAGCTTGAAACAAATGTCTTCCGTCTTGCCAACTTCCGTCTACGTACTTTGTACGTACCTTCTGTTTTTGGTCTCTATTTTTTTTTTCCACAAATCCGTCGTCAAGTTGCTCTAGTCTGGGCTTTTTTTTTTCTTTTTTCTTTTTGCTGTTGTCTTGGCGAGATTTATCGCCTTTTATTCATCATTGTCAGTCAGGCGTTGGTTCCTCTTTTTGTGGCTACGACGTGCAAACCGAAACGCAATTTGCCGCCATGTCGAAGGCCTCCAAAATGTCTCTTCAGTATGCTGCGGCTGTTACTGCTGCTAACGCATTTTGAAGTCTTTCCAGCTGGGCAGACGCCACCGCCCCCTTGAGTTTGATGAATTATTGAGACGCATGTCGTTGTGACAATCGGCAAATCAGCGATGTGTGCGACTGATGGGTTGTAAAGGAAGGCCAAAGTTCTACGCTTAAAGTGGATTAGATTTAAAAGTCATTTACGACATTTTGACCTAATCCGCTTAGTATGTTCTATTTGTACACACATTTCTATATAGATATGTACCTAGATACGTAGAGCAAATGTGTGCGACCATGTCATTAAATTAATTTGCTGCTTAATGAAAAGCTCTTCCTCATGGCAAAGCAATTTATGAAAGCATTGACACAATATGCTTAAGGGTTTTAAGATTCAGCTCAAATGGACTTCAAAGATTTAAAATATTTGGGTTAAGTCCTTCAATAGATAAGAGCTCGGTGAAGGTCTTTTGCGAATGAAGTAAAGACACGTAACCGCAAGCGTTTCACTCAATTTTGTCAATACAAATACCAAATTGTATAGTTGTAAGGCAAATTGCATTAAGTCTGTAATGAGAGTCTATTGCAATAGATAATTGCTGCAATATGAGCTATTAAGTTTTCATTGTTTATTTTTTATAAAGCCAAAGAAATAACAGACAATACATTTTTTTAAGGTTTATAGTTTTCCAGTTTTATAGCTTTTAATCAAATGCTATTGAGGTTGGCAGATCCTTGAGAAAAAATCATAAAATCTCTTTGCCTTGCTAGAAGAATAACTTGCCCTTTCATAGTTTACAGCTCGTTAGCTTTCATAGACGGATGCTTTTCTTATTCATTCTTCTGCGTATTTGACAAACATGGCCCTATGACAGCTTTTCACTTTTCACCTCGCCAGGAAGAGCTGGCGGAGGGTGCAGTTCTCGGTCGGATGGTTGGTCAAGGCTGTCATCAGCTCGACTCGTTTCCTTTTCTTTTGTGGTGTGCCTGGCAATGCCTTTTTCTTCGCTCATGAAATCCGTACAGTGACATTATGGTTGGGCATCATCGTTATGGCATCGTTTCGGCCACTTTGAAGTTGACATCAAAATGGGGCTAAAAAATTATATATACGTGTGTACAGAAAGAGGAGGAAAAAATAAAGCACTCACATTTTCTGTCTGTGCTCTGAGCTGCCGGCTGGCGACTGCCTCTCGGTCTGAGCACACTTCATTGCAGGCTTATGTCTATAGTTTGGTAGGCTGGTAAAAACATTTTAGAATTTTAATGTGCCGCCTTCTGCCTTTTATGGCCATACACAATCGACAGCAGGAGCGGTAACGAGAAGCACAACCAGCTGCCAACTGCCTCCCAACCGCAGATACGGGATCCCGAGCAGTCGTCGCATCTAAAAGATTCCTTCCACCGGATCGCTTTGGCCGTGCGCTGCTGCTACTGTTAACATGCACATGACATTTGTCTTTAGACGTTAATCTCATTAAATAAGCAATGTGGTGCAGCGAGTCCGAGCACCCAACTCTCAGAATGGGAAGCACAGTGGCTAACAATGAGACTAAATTTGAAACATCGAATGTCGGACTATACTATACCGCCTTCATAAATGTCAGGCTTTGTGTAATCAGATATATAAGATATATATGTACATTTTTAGATATATGCAATTTAGGCATTGTTAAAGAAATCTCTTTTTCTTTCTTCTCAATGCTCAAATATTACGTTCGAGGCAAGCTTTGGTCCCACTGTAGTTGGGTCAGTTCGGGCATGTGTGTCCATCCTCCTGTCTGTCAGTTACCATGGTCGCTTTTAATGCAAATGCAAAAGCGCATTAAGAGCCAACACAAACGTATGCTCGCCGCAAAGTAAGCTGGACGTACTTCGAATAGAAGTGGAGTAGAGGCGGGGTGGGGGTGTGGTGGGGTGGTGACCAGGCATACCATGGGATACAATGTGCATCTTTTATGACATGCGACGAGCATTCGGATTCTGTATTCCTGTATAGATTGCAGCAGTTTGCATTACGTTTTGCTTTGTGTCTGGGCAAATGTTTCGCCATCGATTAGTTTGCTACCAAATTGCCAAAAGCCGCACACACACACACACACACACACACACTCAGGAGTCGAGAAGGAGCCGGTTAAAAGCCCAACACAACCCCAGGCGACCTCTGGATAAAAACTTTTGCACAAATTTCAGCAAGCAAATTTGCATTTTGTGTGGCCAAAATGTACATATCTGGGCCGGATGTGCAATGCTTGGTAATTCTATAAAGGCTGAGTTTAATTGATGAATTACTGTTGTTGCATTTTCCTTGATTCCCCGAAATTTGTGAGCGCTTCTGGATTGCTCCTTCTGCTTCTGCTGTTCTTGCTCTTCTAGCGACGAGTCGACAACTTTGTGGTTTGTCTTTAACCAGAGAACTGAATGTGAGCTAGGGAAGATAATTCCAGCAACTGACGACGCATTCAGTCAGCCGTGTGCACCTGAATCATCGAATTTCAATTATACCAAGCATAAGCCGGCAAAATTTGCTTGCCAAATAGTAATTGTGGATAATACACAATTCCCCTCTCCACTCCTCTGCTCTCCTTTCCACTCACCTAGTGTGTTGCTCTTTCATTTCACTCCCACTGAGAGATGCTAAACAAATGTACATCTAGCAACAAATTTACCAAAACCTCAAACGACATTTCCATCTCCGGAGCAATGATCATGACTCATTATGTACATGCAGTAGATTTCGCCCAACATACCAACCTACGTACAAATGGATACATACATATATTTATGTATAATGCAGCCAAATAAATTGATGATGAGATATCAGGTGTCGATGCCGAAACGGAGTTTGCCAAGTGTAAACTCTGCAGATAAAACAAGAAAGAGGGGGTATAAGGAAAGGAAATGAATTTGTTTTATAAACCAATGTTTTGAATTCAAATATCAATTTTCTTTGACTGCGATAGAGATAAGTAGATACCCCTATAATTATACTAACACTCTGTTTAACAAAAAATCCTTAACCATAAAGTATGTGACAGGCAGAAGGACCCACAAAGTATAGAAAATAATTGTACAACATTCACGACTCTATTCGGTAAATGAGACAGGAACTAGGAGTAGAACCATCTAGAACTTTTTTTCCTCCTCTACCCATCCACCATCCAGAATTCAAAAGCACAGAGTACTCAGCATTGAATCGAGCAACATCGTCTTTCTCTCGAATTTTAATTAGCCTCTAGCCAGATTATTTAGACCATGTCTATCAATAGACTGTTTATGCATCAGCTTGAACTGCCCTTTTCCTGGGTTAGGCGGTTCTAAGCCGATTCAGCTGCAACCAATATGACTAGTCCGTATGACTAGACTTTGGTTTGTGTTAAAGGAGGTACCTGGCCAAGTCGGTAGCATTAAATAATCGATTTTGAGCATGGAATCAAGAAATAATCATATTTGACACCATATACTAGACCCCTGAATATAGTGAACTTCTCAAATTGAAGCCCGTTTCTGATAGCGCCTGTAAGGCATGAATGTATGTACATATAGAAGATTTCAATCAAACAGCTGGTCTGTGGTTATGTATACTATACTATACCTTGTACTTGGGTGTGTACTCGGACATACATAATGCAAACGAACAAGAGAAAAGTTATCACAACTGCCACGCTAAGCGAATCAATTGCTCCACAGCTGTGGTCAGTCTCGAGTTATTATTTGGGTGCCTAATTTAATCAAGCGTGAAGCACTTTGAATGGTGTGAGTTAATTGAATAAAATATTATCATCAGCTGATAAACCACCCAAAACTGAAGAGAACGAACCCACAAGCACTGGGAACTTTGACCTCTAGTTCTAGTCCATTCTGCTTCTGCTATTCTCCATGGCAGTGTTGTTTTTGTTGTTCTTCATGCTCACTTTGAATGCAGACAAAATGTCTGCCGAATACCGTTGTGGAAAATAAAATGGCCACATTCAAATTCAAATGCACCGACGATGGCGGCAACTCTTGAATAATTTCCGCCTCTCGATGCCCTGGCCGATTGATTGTCTGTCAAGTGACGTGAGCCCTCAAGTAGCCACGTAGTTCCGCTCTTCCCCTCACTCTGTCGTTCACTCGGTCTCTGTATTTCTCTCGCTCTTCCTCTCACTCTCCAGTTGGCTCTTTTTCTTATTGTTTGCTAGTTTGTTAGCTGGGCGATAAGTATCTGCAGTAGCCACTCTCTCGATTCTAAGCTCCCTCTCCAGCTGTTGGGCCAATGAATAAAGAAACAAACAAACAAGAGAATTTTGTACGCTTGACTGCATGTCTGCTTGAATGAATGAACGAATGAATGAATGAGCGAGTGAGTGACTGACTGACGTTGGTGCAAATGGCTGAATGAATTGTCGGTGGGTTGTATAAATCAACTTGGCGTTTATCTCAAAGCAAATAAGTCAACAGTGTAGACGGGATAGCAGAACTGCAAGTGGATGTTGTTGACTGCCCCCTTCGCCCCCAGAGTTGAGTTTAGTTGAGCAGCTTGTGGGAAAGGGAGGGGCGATGACATGTGCGATTTAGTTGCGTTTAACTCTCTACTATACAACTAGTTGGCAGATTTAAGTGACCTCTTAACAAAGGCTAGTTAAACTAAACTTTTCTTGAAATTTTTGGCAGATCGATGTTATCATTAAGTTGTATATATGTAGGTATATCATAAACTGAAAATGCTAATAAGTAACTCGTGGGCTACACATGTTTGTATGCCTAACTGACTACAAAACTTGTTTGTTAATAGATGAAGGTATCTTATTAATGTTTGTGTTAATAAAAAATAGAAAATATGTATTTAAATTAAAATTTGCTCACTTTTTAACATTTTTGGGCTTAAAACATATATCTGTAGAAAATAAATTTTATTTAAAAAGTAAAAAAAAAACTTTTTCGTCTCTCCCCGACGGGGAATTGAACCCCGGTCTCCCGCGTGACAGGCGGGGATACTGACCACTATACTATCGAGGACGTTGACTGATTCGTGTCCAAATACCATTTGGTGTTAGGCTGTGGATCTCTGACACAAATTCAGATCGCTATCTGTGGTCAGACCATTAGAATTCGTGATAGAATAAAACTTAAGTCTACTAATTGCTTGTTTATTTTATTAATCATGGAGAAAGAGAATCGTAAACTGAATGATTCTAGTTGAATATTTTCAGCATAACCGAATTGAAGTGCATTGAAGTAAACATTTTTCTGAATGCTTGTTCTCAACGATGAAACGAAACAAATTGATTTAACTAATAATTTTACATAGCATTCATTCAGTGGGTATTCCCTGCTTCATTTTACATTTGTGTGTATGTTTGTGAATGAATAATGACAGCTTGTATGCTTAATGGCAATTAATCAGCGGAACTGTCCGCACGCAAAAGCAACACACATTCATGCATATCCACGCCCACATATACTCACAGTCACTACAATAAATATACGGACTGTCCCCTCTCAGTTGGAAGAAACATTCTTGCCAGCTGCAGGCGAAAGGGACAGAGAAAGCGACCCTAAAAATGTTTTGCTGTAATTAACTAAGATAAACAAAGAAGCAGCCATGGGGACATTTGTCTCTCTATCGCACTCTCACTCTCTTCATCGAACTGTGTGCGTGTGTGTCCTTTGGTCTGACTTAAGGACACACTGAGGTGGTAGCAAATTCGAGCAATCAACCACCCACAGGAAATTGGCGAACTGGACCAACTGCCTTGGTGATATTGGCTCTGCTGGGCACTCTGACGATTTCCAGTTGAGAAAAATGATTGCACAAATAAATCATAATTAGGCATGTAAACATTTAACACGATGTGTATGTGTGTATGTGTGTGTGGGTGCTGCGTGTGTGAGAAAGAGAACAAGACAAAGCGATACCATAAATCGTTCATGGGCCCTTTTCTATACCCTGCAGCCAGAAAAGGTAAAGGGGTATATGCAAGTTGACAATCTGTATGTAACAATCGGATACTAACTGTAGCCGTCTGTTCTTAAACTATTAATAGTTGTGGTATTAACAGAATCATTCAAATCGATGTAATATATATTGGAATTTTTTGAAGGGTATCTTCAAGTCGATTTTATTTAACAAATTCTTGAACTTTTTTTTTGGGTAACAGAAAAAACATATAGAAAATAGAATGGTTTCAATATTTTGCTGCGATTTTGCTGACAGTGCACCAAAATTGTCTTTAATTTATGACCAAGAATAATCGAGATCTGCATTTGAATTGTGTGCGGAGGTATAAATCAAGCATTGACGATGGATTGTTGGAGAAGATGGATTTTCAGCAGTCCTTTTTATATTTCTGCCAAATACAAATTGTTCTAAACATTTCAAATGCAGCTGCGATTCGAATTCTTGTTTAGGATACAAATATTTCATTTGGGAAAGCTTCAATGTTGTTTTATTTTAATCTTTGCCAATACTTTTTCGCGATTTTTCTTATTTCCATACACTTTTTGAAAATCTATCTCATACATCAGATTCTTTGTAGCCTCAATTAGAAAACCTACTACATTTTTCTATTGGTGTTGTTATTGTTTCATTATTGGATGTTGTTGATCTTGTTGTTACTTTGCTCTCGTTTTAATTTCTCTTGCTTAATGATGCATAAATTGCCAGACATATCTTCTCGTAGAGGCGTGGCGTTGCCACAGACAGGGTCGAGGTCAATGATTGTAAATGGTTGTCTCCGTTCGTTGACTGTTCTCGAACCGTGGACCCTTCCCATGCAACCATGTAAATAATTGTTTTACTTCTTGCCTCTTTCTAAACTCGAAAAAAGAAAAAAATAATACAAAAATGCTCGTAATTATAGCCAGCATTTTACCTGATTTTATTTGGATTGGCCTTTAATTCTGTTGGCCTTCTTTTGCCGCCCTTTCTCGCCCCGCCTCTTGACTGAGCTCTGGGTCTATAGAGTATGTGGTAAATGCCAAGTTTACGAGCTCTCTCCGTCCATTTGTAATTGGGTGTGTTTGTTCAGTTGTTGAAGTGGCCGGGTTTATTTTAATTGCTCTGCGACTATGATTCGGTGAAATGGGTTTCTAATGAGGGGACTCTCCTTTTTTACGACTCAACGTGAATTTGATTTCAATTCAATAATAAATCTTTCATCTTCTTTCTTTGCAGGTATGTTAATCGAAACTTGAACAATTGAAGTTCATTACACTATAATTTGGTAAGCTTAAAGACAATCGAACTTTGCTTTGATGGAACTATCTACAAAAACTGATATTTAATATGGATAATCCAACTAATTTTATTGATAAAAGATCTATTCCTCACTCGAAATGAATTGATCAGTTTCGTTCCACTATTTGATTCTCATTTGTTTGAAAAGCCAAAATAGAAACATATTTTTTCTACTCTAAAATGAAAACCAGTTTTTTGAAGCATTTATATTTAGGTGGATTGGACTTGTGATAATAGTTAATTGGTTCCATTCCTTTTGGAATTACTGTCGATTTGGTGGAAACAAATTTGCCGCTTTGTAGGTGAAAAGTTAAACAGTTTTGTTTTGACCGCAATCCAATTTGGATACCTGTAACTAGATAGGTGACCTTCTGGTAACACTTTGACACTCTGCTGCAATTTATTTCAAGAGCTTATCAAATTAAAGTTTGCTGAGTGCACTTTTTGTGGCAGCTTAACCCTTTGGTTTTTTCTTGCTTTCCACTTCGTTCGGTGACTCTTTTTTTTTTGGCTTGTTGGACATCATGAAAAGTTAAACTCCACTTGCAGGGTGAGTGTTTTTTTTTGTCCTTTGCTGTTCTGAATGTTGTCGCCATTTGCGTTGAATGCTCCAACAACAGTGCGTAATAGAGTCGGTTAGTTGAACTCTGTGTGGGTGTGTGTCAGTCTTCAGTGGAGAGGTGAGTCCTTGTGGAGTTTTAGAGCTTATACATACTTCTGAGGAGAGGTGTGTGTGTGTGTGGGGTAGGCGAAGGGGCGTTGAGGGGCAACTTACCCCAATTGGCTTTGGGTGTAAAAAGCTGAGCGCTGAATTAAGTCTTTTCAAGCAGTCAACGCAACAATGGAATGCCGTTGTGCTATCTCTCTGGGTGCACAATGTTAGAGTTGCACTTAACTTCAGACACAGGAAAGCCGAGCAGCACAATAAGCGCAAGGACAACGGACGAGAACGGTTAAGCAGGATGCATCTTCCTATCACCACTCTATCTCGTTCCATCTCTCTCTCTCTCTCTCTTTTTCTCTTTTATGTGTGTGTTTTGTGTGTGACAAAAACAAAAGTCGCATGAAAATAGCATAAAATAGCAGCACTTGCTGCTGCTGTTGCTGGCAAAGTCAATTGCCAGGCGATTTTTCTTACACAATAATACACTTTTCCTATTTCGCTGACAGGCTCCACTTTGATACCCTCCAGGTTAAGTTTTAAAATGTTCTATCTAGTCTACATAGATGATGACAACAAAATTTCAAATCTTTAAGAGTATTTATTATTCGTTTATTAAAATTTCACTAGTCCTATGAGCACTTTTTGATGTTGCTGCGAAATGCTTTTTATATTCCTGTCAAAATTGGATGAGTAGACTTAATGTTTTAGTTTCAACTTTATTCATTTTCACAAGTTGACTTAGTTGATCATTTCTTATGTCGATCTTTGGAGTTAACCTTCCCATCTTTGGCTCATGTCTTTAGCTACGTCTTCATCTTTTTTTCTCAAATGCATTTCTGTTTTCTTGTGCAGGGAGTGCGTGTGACGTCACTTAGTGCAGACAACTGTGATAATGATAAAATTAGATTATGGATGCTTTTCATTTTTCACACCCAACGACACTGTCCCCTCCCCCTTCTTCTCCTACATTTCCTTCCTCGTCTGCTTTGCCCATACTCCATTTCAATTTATGGCTGCTGCCGCCTTCCATGTGGGAATTCTATGCGGGTGTTTCTGGAAAAATAATTACGAGCAAAGTTTTATATTACACATATATATTATGGGGTCATGGAAAAGCTACACAGATAGTGGGGAATGAGACAGCTTGGGAGCCAGAGAGAATGGAGAATGGTGAATGGTGAATGGAGAATGGAGCTGTATCTGTCGCTGAGGAGCTGAGTCAAGTGCAATGAAGCGAAAATTTTCAACTAAAATTGACAGTTTGCTTAAGCGCATTTGTTACTAGCAACTGCATTTGACTTTTTAGTCAGGGAATGCTGGCAGAGAGCAAAAAGATACAAATGTATCTGTAACACATGTGACGATTATAAAAGCGAATCTTCCTCTGTCCAATGACTTTGTCTTCATCTGCTGCACACACATAAATTTCAATTGAGAAAAATTATATCTATATTTGTCTTGCCTGTTTTTGCGAAAACTCAACTCGAAGAGACTGACAGAGATAGAGATACAGATAGATACGACGAAGCAAGGATGGAGAGAGGAAGAACAAGAGGAAAGTTTCGTTAAGTAATTGAATTCAATTGTTCCACAGTAACAATCATCTACTTACTTGAATGTGGCCTAGATAAACAGAGGAAAGAAACGTTTTGTAAATGTTGATTACATTGCGTTTTTGGAGTACCAATCGGCTAGAGAAAATGCATATGGAATTGTAAACAGAGTTCAGTTGAGTTTTCCAATTGTTCTTTGCCAATGCGAAACAGATATGGTACTTTTCATGGGATACATTGAATAGTTTAATATTTGTTTATCTGATTAATTAATGATACATTGGCATAAAAATTAAAGCTTTTATGTGGCTAATTCCTCTGAAGGCTTCACAAAAAGCTGAATGTATTAGTCGGTGGAAATATGAATCGGATAAGGATTGAAAATATTTCGACTTCAAATATTTGACTGGACTCATTATAGGTACCCCCTTTATTTACAGATTACACAAATTTGAAATTTAACTCTCAAAATTGAATGCACCATTTACAATTCAAATAAACTTCAGTGTATCAGGCAACACGATTTCCATACCAATTATTTTCACATTATGCAGCCATTTACCTTTTGACCAAAAAATCAACAAGCCGAGGCCATCAAATTAGTGTTAACCGCAAAGGATTTACAAACTATTCGAAGCACACTGTCCGACAGGCAACAACAAAAATAAAAACGTGTGCAACAAGAGTGCCACACATGCCATAGAAAAGACTAATTACACTCCACTAAAAACTTTAACGATGAGTGTCGGCAATCTCTTGATGCTCATGATGCTCATGATGATGATGATGAAGAGGGGAGTGGGGAGTGGAGAGTGGAAAGAGGGGGGATGTACCAACCGCATTGCTATAAAATGAAAAATATTTGAGTGTAAACACACAACTTGCCCCTGTGCAACGTCAGCTGAGTCTGTCGATATGTATGCAAACATACGTCCGTGTCTGGGTGCACTGGCTGCATGTGTGTGTGAATGTGCCACGTCTCTTTTGGGTGTGTTCGGAGAGGCGCCACAAAAGTGTTTTCAGGGGCGTTGCTTGCCACACACATGGACACATACACAAATGAAGATACATTTGTATCTTTCAAGTCTGCCTACCGGGGGATACTGGGAGAAATAGAGAGAAAGAGGGAGAGAGAGAGAGTAAGTGTGGGATGGCTCTTCTTTAAGAAGGATGCACAAGTTGCAAATGGTTCCGACGTGTCGAAAAGTATCTTGCAGATACAAGTGACAAAATCGCGCTATGTACGTGAGCCGGCCTTTGTCTCTGTCTTTCTCTCCATGGGTAACTATTTGTCACGGCGCATTCCTGCGTCACCAGGATTAAGTTCTCGCTCTCCTCTCTCACTCTCTCTCTCTCTTTCTTTCTTTCTCTCACCCTGTCAAGTGCTGGAGAAATATTTTGTTGCACTGTTCTGCAGATTTGCACTTGTAATGAATACAGAACCAAAGTAAAATGCCAATCAAAGCATGTTATTCCTGATTTTAAACAGTGGGTGATTTTGTTTTCCCGATTAGTAATTCATTTGCCTTATATATTGTATGTATAATGAACATTCTTAACACATCTTGGCCGAACTAAATCGTATAGAAACATTTTATACTCTTTATAACTCACAATCAGAGAAGGCCGCATAAAGTATAAGCATGAAAAGAGGATTCGACATACGTCTTTGACGTTCTGAATTAATGATCTACTTAGCTTTTGAGTAGAAAGTAGTAGAATAAATAGATCGATGTGATCAGAAAAAAGAATTTGAGTCGAAATATGAGTGTCACATAATTGGCACAACAAAATTTTGCTTCAACAACTTTTTTTTGGTTTGGATTTAGATTGGTCACATTTTCTTTTATCTTTTGTATTTAGTATTAAATTTTGCCCATGCTCTTTAAATGCTACTGTCAATTGTTCCGTTAAATCTATTGGTTTTGTTTTGATCTGTATCTTCTAAGTATAGCTTGGTTTTGTTGTTGTTGTTGGTCATAGAATTGGCACAAATCTTTGTGAAATATTTAATATTTTTACATATTTCGGTAAAATTTAATTAAATATAATTAAGAGCATCAAACACGGAGGAGGTAGAATCATGTGTTGGGGTGCATTTTCTTGACACGGTGTGGGCCTGCTCGTTAGGATTTAGGGTAAAAACGATTGGACAAAGTTCAGTACTTGGATATATTGTGAGATGGACAGGATGGATGACAGGATAGTCACCCCAAACACACATCAAAGGTCGTTAAACACTGGTTTGAGGTAGAAAATGTAAAAGTTATAGAAAGGTCACCTTAAGTCCCAGGCCTTAATCCTATCAAAGTGGAAGTTTCAAAGAAAAAGTTTAAAAGGAAGCGAGGTATTTTATAGGACAAATGTCAAAACCTTGTAGCAAGTATGAACAGAAGATTTCAGTCATCGAAAATAATACATACAATACGAAATACTAATTTTAAATGCTGTTTTCAGTGGACATAGTTAGTTATTGTAACACGACGATTTATTTAGTATGTTCCAAAATATACGTCCAGTCAATTTTTGAGATTTTTATTACGTTTTTAAGATTTTTGAATTTAAAGTTAATATATATATTTTTTTCAATATATTAGTCATATTTTGGGCTAGAAAATGCCATCCAAAGAATGTTCCTTTTTCTTATTATTTACTAAAAAAAATTCTCCTTTAAAAATATAATATGTATATATTTTATTTTTATTGTGCCAATTGTGTAACCTGTAAACTGTAAACTTTGGCAAAGCAAAAGTTAGGATCGTAAATTTAGACTGATTCGTAGTCGAACGTAGATAAAGTTCCCTATTATCCAATGGTTGATGAAAGATGTACGAACAGATTCTTTTGGTATAACGTTTTCTCAGCTCTCTCTAATTAAAATTAAACCCCGAATCTAGACGGTGTGAAATGTTTGTATAATTTTATTTCAATTAGTTGTTCAATAGTCTCCACTTGGGTTCAATATTGATTCCTTTGAGCTAACAAAATACCAAGTTTTTTTGCCCCGTTTTATAGTTTTCTGATTTGTACTTGTTTCTCCCATTGTGTTAAGTTCTTTCCTTTATCCCTTGTTTGTTTCGCTTTGAGTTTTTTTTCGTTCAGATTTGTTGAGAAAGAATCTGCTAATTGGAGCGGAAAATTAGCAAGCTTTATTGATACGCTGCAGAAGATTTATTGTTTCAGGCGGAAAAAGAAAACACTACAAAACACAACAAGGGAGCACAAACGAGCAACTAAAAAAGTGAAGCACTTTTACTTTAGACCCAGAATGAGATTTTCTCTTTCCCCACTCCGTGCTTGGATAGTATATAACTTTATATATTTGTATATGCAACATTTTTCTATCCCACTAAAAGTGTTTGAGCGCTTCAAATTTTTTCATTATTTTAAAAGCGGATTACGAGAGAGAAACATAGAAGTTGTACAATTTAAAATAGGAAAATACATCAACTATTGCCCGCGGGACCTGTCACGGGTATTCGAACAATACAATGCAAATGGCTCACAGCGAAATATTAAATAAATCCAAATAAAAAAAACCAATTTGGTGTATAATGTCTAAACAGAAAAAAAGGAGACACACCCGGCAGATCGGACATGATTTAGTATATATGTGGTGTGTGTGTGTGTGTGTGTGCCCTGGCAACAAAGTAGGCTAGACTACCGAAAATGCAACTCAGCAAACAAAATAAAACTTTTTCTTTTACATTTTTTTGTCGTTTCCTTTTTATTTTGTTGCTAAGTATTATGTATTTCATTTTGGCATTTGCCGCAAACACTCCAAATGCATTTGCCATTCCCTAGTTTTTTATTTCTATTGGTGCTGGACTGGCAAGGGGATGGAAGGGGCGACACTCCAATGCCCCCAACTCTAGCCGGAAGCGTAGATTTTTAATGCATGGCTCGGGCTCGGGCTCTGGATCTGGCTGTGGCTTCTTTTGCGCTTTACGCTGATGCGAATGTAGACACATGTTTCTGTTGCTTCACGCCCGGGGTGGGATTCCAGAGTGGGGAGCAGAACGGATGAGAGGGAGGGATGTTTCTATACTGCATGTACGAGTGGGTGGGAGCTGTGGGCGTGTTCCACATATCAAACGTCAACATTACCAGTTTTTTTTTGCCCTCTCTTTCTATCTTTTTGCCGTGTCTTACTTCAATGTAAACGACTCGTATTGCAATTCTGCTTTTGTCTTCTTGTCTCCTTTTTTATGTTCTCTCCTTTTTTTGTTTTGTTTATAAATTAAAACAAACGGTTGCATGCATTTATTCAAGTGTGTGTGTGTGTGTGTATGTGTGTGTCATGTTGGTAGTTGTCCTGTTAATAGTTTGTTTTTAATGAGATACTTTCTAGGCCAAATGAGTTGTCGTTTAAAGGCTGCAAATTCATTAAAGTTTCGCTCAATTCAGTTTAAAGTAGAGTAAAACCCACTATACTAACAAATTAACAAAACGATACTGATAAATAATAATGATAATTATTATGAAAATGATATACAAAATCATCGAGCATTTACTTAATGGTTAAAGTGAAACTTTAACATGATAAAATACAGATATAACACTAAATTAAAGGGAATGATATGGCCTAATGAAATATACATACGTTATTTGGCCAAATCTAAAACAAAATATATTTTTGGAAAGTATGCTCCTTTACTGAGAAAGTATTAGCATATCGATAACTTTATCATTTTTGTAGCGCTTTTTGCAAAGAAATTCTTATGTGAAGAGAAAGGACTTCTTGTGTGGATAAGGAGAAAGGACATTTTGCAAAGATTACAAAAACTGTTTACTAAGGTTTATTTCTTTAGAGAAGTTTATAAAATAATCATTTCTCTACTCATAGACATTGTCTATAGGTTTTGAAAATATATTTCAATTTTGTGTGACACCAGGAAAACAAGTCTAACTTGTATCTCTCTATTTGTAACTATCCTAATACACATAGATTTGTAGTAAATAGAAAATCAAACGTTTCAGTTCTTCCACCCTTTATACCATAGAGCAGACATGGACAAACCCTGCAAATGGATAGCAAAATAAGAACAATAGCGAAGAAAAGAAACCAATGGAAACAGGAAAAGTGTATAATGATAAATCTGACAGCTGAATATACATTCATTTATGTATGTACAAGTGCATGGCGAGAACTGGGCGAGGTCAAAGTCCAAATAAATAATGTTTAAATAAATAACGTTTTCCATAATAAACTGATTCCCAGAACAAAACAGAGCGGAGTAAAATCTCGTGTTATTTCTGGGAAACCACATTGGAAATGATAACTATCGTTATATAAACAACAGATGTTTATATCTGGGAATCTTGGGAACTTTTGCCCAAGCTCCTGGTTCATATTAATAAGGCCAGTTGGGGTAGTCACATTGCCATTGCCTTGAAGGATAAACAATTCCATTTAAATTGAATCAATTTATGCATTTCTAAACAAGTTTGCGAATTAAATTTCAAGATCTTCAAGAACATCAAACGATTCATCGCCAAGCGATTCCATTTTACTGCAATGGCAACGGCAACGGCAACTGCAACTTCAACTTTATAGCTGATTTGTTGCATGCAGCAAGCAATAATTCAATGCTCCCTGAAAGAGGGAGAAATTGCTGGAAATCCCAAACACCTTCGACAATGTCGTTGTCAGTGGTTAGGGATGAGGGACGGAGAAAGGGGCAGATGGGACAGGGTGCTGGCCGGGCGCCGGCTGGCTGCAACTGCAATCTGTCTGCCCTGCCAATCTCTATGTCGGTCTATCTGCCGCCCAGTCGGAGGTCGCTGGTCGACTGGGTCGGGCTGAGGGTTGAGGTGGAGTCAGGTCACATGCGCCTGGTTGACGCCTTGAGTGCAATCGCTTGCACCTTTGATGCGTGTCCGTGTTCGTGTGTCGGCAATGGCGGCAATGCACCACCGCCACCACCGGCGGTGACAACCTCGCACCAAAGGCACATGGCACTTCCAAAGATGACAGGCAACACGTGACACGAATAAATTTAATGAATTAATTTAATCACGCATTTCGGTTAAAGACAAATCTTATGAAATGACTCGATGGATAAATGTTTCGAATATTGTAAAATAGTTTCCTAGTTTCTAAGTTAGTTATAGATAGAATACACCAAGGTTTCAATGTTTTTTGCCTTGACCCAATTTTCGTTAGTTCAATTTGCGTTTTGTTGATGGCATTCGATTTGGCACATTGTTTGATTTACATTGCTTAAAATGATCAAATGATCCAAATGATCAATGTTTATAAATTGCAGATGTTTATTAAAATTTACAAATTTAATGAAGCTTTTGTTTAAAAAGAAAAATAACTTTCACTGAATTGTAAAAAGGGGCTTCCCAGATATCGGACTAAAAGCAGTTGGTGAGAATTATTAAAGCAATTTAAAGGAAAGGTATTTATAAATTGGTTAGCAATCCAAAGAATGACAAAGAATGATGGAAAAGTATACTATAATTTTTTGCCTGGACTTTATTTTAATTGTAATCGAAATAATAAATTAGCAGATTTGCTATAGGTCTTCAAGACTATACTGAAAAGATTGGATCACTTACTCAGAAGAGTCCTAGGTATTATATTCACCTGCTGAGCACAGGGTATCTCCTTATAGAATCCTATACATTGTCTCCGACATTTAAGTGCTTATACTTAGTTGTTAAAAACATAGACAAAGAACGTTATGGGTTCAGTTTGGACTTCAAATGTATTAAGAAGTGACTTTCCCTTTCAATTAGTTTAGTACAGCTTTCAATTTATGATTCTGATTTCTAAAAATAAGATTTTTTTCTGGTCGCTTACGAATTATGGGGAGTATGAGTCAGTAGAGTGAACTGTGAAAGCGGAGCAATTATGTCTAGAGAGACAACTTGGATCTGCCGCTAAGTAAAGATTGTCCCAATAGGCACTTTTTTGACTATGTCACTTTATTTTCCACCCAATATCACGTGCTCATCTCTAACGTTGTTGCTGTCCTATGCATTTTTATATATGAACAAGTATTTCGAGTGTGGTATGGATCAAGGCGACAGGCAGACGAATTGTTCCCCTCTGTCTGTGTGTTTGTATCTTCGGCCCTTTGTTGCAACACATGCGCGCATTTTGAATGCAACATGCAATTTGCTTTGCTTTGCCCTCTTTCTCCCCTCTCATTGTCCTTGGCTTGGCTTTCGAATCGGTGGAACAAAAAAATGCTCTTCTTCATCTTCACCTTGTGTTGCATTGCATTTGCTTTTTGTCATTGCCATTATAATTGATAGCGTATAATTATTGCATCCCTTTCTATCCATCCAAGTCTTCTCTAGGCTGGAGGGCCCACCAACTTTGGTGTGCTCCCTTTTATGCAAATTTTCGTGCAAATTGCTTTTAATGCATTTTGAATGCAATTTGTGTTTTGTATGTTGGAATTGAAGTGGCACAAAAACTCGTAATTGAAACTGAAAGATTTTAATTTAATTTCGAGTTTCTCTGTTTCTATTTTCTGTTGCTGTTTCTCTTATCTGCAGTTCGTACTTTCTCTCATCTCTCAGTCCGTGTTCGTTCGTTCATTCGTTTGTTTGTTTGTTTGTTTGCTTATTTGGGGAGGTGAAGTGCGGGAGATTGTGGGAGGCGGGCAAAGGGGGTGGTGCCAGGGATGTTTTCTCCTGCAATTCCGTATTCTGTGTGTATTTTTAGCTATTTGTCTGCTGTGTACAACATGCGGGATGCTTTCTCCCTATCCCCTTCTTTACCTCCTTCTCCTTTACCGTCTTCGCTTCTCCTTCTCTATTTGCCTGCATCATTTTTGGTGGTATTCCATCGACATCAGTAGCAACAGCATTCATTAAACTGATTTAGATAAGATCGTGCATGTGTGTGTGTGTGTGTGTGCGTGTCTATATATATATTTTTCTGTTGACAATAATTACGAGACAAACGAAATGCAGGACGGGGCATGCAACTTCATTATATGAAAGCCAAGTGCCCCTGCCACTCCGTCTGCCCCATCCCCTGTAATTAGTGGCATGTAAATGGTAGATAAATTAGGCTGCACTCCCCCCCATCCCCCCGTGGGATAGGTGACACCGAATGAGCTTGTAAGTCGCCGTGCAGAGATTTATGGTTGTTACCCGCCTGTGGATATAAATCTTCATTTGATTTGCCTGACTTGGGACCTTAATTTGAAAGTGTGATAAATAAAAATTTAATTTAGATTTAAAGCTTGAAAATCAATTAAAGTGACGAGAATTATCATCGAGCAAAGGCAAATTGTATAATCATATGTGTAGTATTCCTAATGGAGAACGTGAAATGAATTGTATCTTTATTTCGGTAAGTCAAAGTCATTAGATAATGGCATCATATCTAATGTCAACTTTCTAGTAGTTTTTCTAAGTTTTTAATCAAATTGGCTACTTTCCCGCTTCCAAAACTTTGACCAGTCTTCAGTCTTAGTGTTGAAAGGACTTTGTGAAGTTTCCAAAGAAAGCAATAAGCAATCAAATTAAATCTACACTTCATTGTGAACGTTAGAGGATAATGTTGATAATGAAGTGGCAACTGGACTGTGGAGAGTGGGGATGGCAAGCCAAATGATGTTAATGAATTTAATGCCAAGTTATTGTCAACTTTTTGAATTTACCTAGACTCGGGATTATATTTTTACTTTTTGTTGTTAAATTACAAAGTTTTCTGTTCGCCTTTTTTTTCGTTCTTTTCTATGTGTGACAGGATGAGAACTTTTGGCAAGAAGCCACTTTTCTGTTGGCCACTAAAGTGTGGCCGTCATGGAACAAAAAGGTTGTCATGGAGCTTCACAAATGAGATTTTGGCATTTCTGCATAAAGTGAATTTTGAACTTCCTCCATTTGTAAATCAACGACAACGTCGACCTTTTATAACCTCTAAATGAGAGAAGCAGTTTAGCTTTTCTGTCTAAATAACAATTTAATTATGAACAGGCCATGTGTGTGTGTGTGTGTGTGTGTGTGTACGCGCCCAATTCAAGGACAAATTATAACCATAAACTTTATGTGTGCGTTTGTGTGTGTGTGTGTGTGGGGGTTCTGAGTTCCGACTCTTTTGGTGCCTGTGGGATAAGCTGAGAGCTCATTAATGTCACATTCATGGCAACTCCGGAAGAAGCATAAAATGAGCAAAAATTCTATCAGGGAGGCCTAGATGGAGGACACACACTCAAGCTTACCCAACGCACATATACAACCCCTCAGCGTCTCCCCGAAACACCCTCTATTTATTTAAATACAGTGTGCACAACAAATTGTTGACTGCGACGGGTTCTGGGGGGCGGGGATTGGCGACGTTTGTGGGATAATTAACATGAGTCCCCAAAATGTGGCAGTAAAATAATCAAAATTAGCCAAAAAGCTAAAGTCGATTGTGGTATTAGACTTAATGTTAGGGCCGTTATTATGTTTGGCCAGCAATTCATATAGAGTTTATCTCAATAAAGTTATCGTAAAGGTTTCTTGAATGAAACTGTAGTTGCAAGTATCCACACTCTGTTCGACTATGAGATTTGGAAATAGCTATGATAAAATTAGTTATATTTGATAGTTAACTGAATTAAGTTCTCGTAATATGATTTTTTAAAGTGTCTAAAATTAAGTGCGAAAAATATATCAATCAAACTCACGTTTATATTGGCTTGAGACAAAAGAAGAAGTGAAAAGGACATATGGTATGGTTCCTATTGATTTTTATGTTACGTTCCCTAGAATTTGCATAGTCAATTGTCTTTTAGGGCGGATGAAATTTTATTGAAAAACTTAAACTTGGAAGGGACTAGACCATTTTATTGCTAGTTGAACACCTGTCATGTTCTTGAGCGGCAAAAAGTCCGAGCATGAGCAAAGTGCCAATGCCCTCTCTTTCTCTTTCTCTGCTCTATTTGTCTGTCTCTATTATAAGTCTTCTTGGGTTCTTGCCATTGGTCTTTTTAGCCATTGCAGGAGCAATAGACGTCAAGCCGTTGTACTCCAGTGGCTGAATTTATGTTTACCGTCGCTCTAATTAAATTTAATATGCATATTGCCAGGCATTTCAACAGTTAAAAGGGAGGTAAGGGGCAGCAGGTCTTGCGGTTGGACTTTAAGAATCGGTATGTGTGTGTGTGTTGTGTTTGAGTGTGTGGGTAATAAATTTGATTAGTAGGATTTACGGGCAGACGGCCAACGTAAACGTCAAATGTTCGTGGCGCAGTAAATTTTATGCTAAACAGTGGACAAAAGCAAGGGCAGAATGAGTGGGGCGAGAGGCAGCCTTGTGGCTTGTTCCTTTACCTTTGCCTTTACCTTTTCTCCTCGATTCTCTCTCTTCGTCGCTTTGTTTTTGTTACGTTTAACGAGTTGTTACAATAAAATGTTATTGCATACTTTATGGCTCGGTTCGGCTCAGCTCTTGGCCGTAAAAACTGATGCGACAGGCAAAAACGGAAGTGCACAAAACGCAGACAGACAATGGCAGACAGGAAAAGAGAGAAAGGTACCGAAAGAAGAAAGAAGATAAGCGAAAACGTTTTCTATACACAAAATGGCGTCGCCTAGAAAAGAGTGAGTGAGTGGAAAAAGTGCTTTGTCTGTCAAACAATTTCCGCTGACTCCGCACACACACACACACACACACATCCTGACACACACAAACACTTTGACATAGAATCTTTTTCCAAACAGTCATAATTACTACGCAATAACTGCAACAGCCCAAAGATGCCAAAAAGTATGCTATGCTTTGACTCCTCTTTCGTTTTTTTTTTCTGCCTCTCTTCTCTGCGGCTTTCATCTTAAACAATTATGGTGCAAATTGCTTGGACTATCGAGCTTTCTGGAGCAGTGGCTTCTCATCATTAACATCATCATCAGCGGGTTGCCAAAGTCGCGATAAAGCAGAAACACGAGGCAGTTGTCCTTCTTTTTTCCTGTCTCTCGATTCCTTTTTACTTCAGTTTTTTATTCTGTTTGCCAGGCTGCCATTTTGTTGGCTTCCGAAACTAAAATGAAATGCAGTCAACCTACACTGCTGCTTTCTCTCCGTTCTTTTCTCTCCTTTACTTTGCCCGTTCTCTGTTTCTGTCCCTATTCTCTGCCTTTTCCAACAAAATTATGCGCATTGGGCTTCTTTTGGTAGGTATTACATTTTTTTCGGGGATTTCTCGTGTTGGCATTTGCAATGGATGATGATGATGATGGCTATGATGTGATGTCGTCCTCTTCTCCATATCTGCTCTCGCTGCGGGATAGCTCATCTCGCCCATCCCTTTGCGGTTTTTTTTGTGAAAAGAAAATTTTTTAGTTTGTGTGCCAAAAGGAATGCATTTGATGATTTACGCTAGTGGGACATAAATCTACATTTTGAGTTACATAAAAAGGAATGGTGAGAGAAAGAGAGAGAGGTAGAGAGAGAGATGTAGCTAGCTGAAGGGATTTTAAGTATCTGGCATTTCAATATCATATGTATATACATTTTCTACTATTCAAATTTTAAAGTCTATTATAAGCGTTCGTTTTCTTTAAGCGATTATTGGATAGTATTAATTCATTATTTAGTAACTTAGAACCAGCTTAAGGGAACTAGTTTTTAATGATGATCGCAGACAGAAAGACAGAAAAGAGAGGTTGTGTTACCCATCTCAGTGTCTCTCAGATTTAGAAATAAGTATATACAAAATATAATTTTTTGTTATGTAAATGCTGTATATCTAATGTACAATGGATAAACTTTACTGATGAATTTTCCTCTCTTTTTTTGCAGGTAAATAACGTATTCCAATATTTCATTACTGACCTGGTTTATGTGTTCTCGAATTTAATCCAATTGTAAGACCTTCAAATATCAATAATATGTTTATGTACAATAGGATTTTACAATATTGCCAATGCATTTTACAAGCATCTGTCACTTGAAACTTATGGAAATGGGAATTTACATTTCAAACTAACAACATACGCAATATGTGAGAGTGTGTGTGCAATATATATTTTATTAAGCCCTTAACCAAAGAATTGTTAATAACAATTATAATTGCCATGCCAGGCCAATGCATAAGTGACATCACAACATCCGCACACATACACACGTAGACAAATAAACATTTCAAGGACTGGCCGCAACATAATGCTCCATTGATTTGTCTGTCCAATGAATGTGACATAACCCAGGACAACGATGAATAATAATTTAATTTCGCATCGAGTATTATCGAGATCCAAAGGGGGGAGAGAGAGTGTAGTCAGTTTGTCAGTTGGTTTGGTGCTACATTGTCTGGATTATATAGAACATAATGGTGCACTTATTATGCATACACACACACACACACACATATGTGGTGCGTATAAATGTTATGTTAATGCAGATGCCACCGTGCATCGTCCCAGTTCACTTCCCCAGTCTTTGGGAAATTCAAATTTCCATTTTTCGGCCACTGATTCATTAATATTTCTCGTTCGGTAAACGAGTCCTGGGCATATTTTCAACTACTACCGCACAAAAATCATATATAATTAATGCGATATACAATGTACTTGGCATGTGCGTATACTCACCTACAGATTTTTATTAATTTTAAATATTGCATATAATAATATATTGTTAATTGTGTTTTCCAAGATATTATAATTTCATTATTCACCGACGAATTAAGTTGAGTATATATCTTAATTTGGGTATTAATTCGAAGAGCGACAAGTATGATTAATGCAAGAATAATGCAATCAGTTGCTTGTGCCAAGAGCAGGCCAGATTGTGGCCTTCAAAAAGATGCGGTTCAATAATCTGTCCTCAATTAGAATGGAGATAATAATTGCTAAAGATAGGTAAAACAAGTAAAAATTGTCAAAATGCGTTATAATATGTGTCTTTTATTTAAGATTTGCTCAGAGTCTTTGTGTCACATTTTGAAGCTAATCGAATGTCAAGTTGGGCAGCGCTTTCTCTTCTTTCTTTTCTGGTCTCACTTTCCACCATGGACGTTGCACACACGGCAATCGCCGTTGATGATCACATTGCCAGGATTCAGAGGCGTGGCTGTTAGGATTGGAAGTATATATGTAGTTAGCGATCTACCGAGATTCATCTGTTTGCTTATTCTTACCACTGGCCAGAGCGGCGACGACAGCCAAAACGAAAGCAATTGATAGGAATTTCATTTTGTTTTGATTAGGGTTGAGTCTTGTTGGATGCTGATGCTGAGCTGTTGAGAACTGATGTCGATTCGGTGCTAGACCAGAGCTTTTATACTTTCATTCTTATCATGCTTGTTCTGGGGAAACCGCACCGACTTACATATATTAGTGGAATTGCCCTGTGAGAATTCCCAAATGCGATGAACTGACAGATAAGTAGAGCCAGTCGGTCGGATTATCACTTAGTACTTAGCTTATACTATTGAAATCGAAACTGGAATTGAGGTGAGAGCTCTAGTCAGTGACGTCATTTTATTGATTGACTGACAAGCGTGTTGATGCATTTAGCTTTTCGCAGCACACGTTCCATCAAAGTTCGTTGTTCTACGACGCGATCAAAACAGGTTTTCCGCGACGGCATTGTCTAGTCTAATTGCAATTTTACGGGATTAAGGCACTACTTAAGCTTCTAAGAATTCGAGTATCTTGGCATTTAATATCAACATAATGTTTTTATTCAGAAAAATATTAATTAAGAGTATTTCCATCTACAACTCAAAACTCGAAGAATTGCATCATGGAACTGATTCTTGTTGAGCATTAGTTTACGTCTGACGTTGAAATGAATTGGATTTTTGTCTCCATCTAAGGATAGTATTTGGTAATATCAGATAATTAGTGTAGTTAGTGTAGTGGTCATGTTTCATACCACATGATTCAGCTTTAAACCCAGTCCACAGAACTTTAGAGTTAAAGAAATAAAGAAGGAATCAGTGCCAAGGTAAATGAAATGAAGTGTAGATGGAAATGTAATGGAAAAGTGTGGTAGAAGGAATTGGTAAACAAGTGGAAGAAGTGTATAAGCAAACATAAATCAATTCATCATCAATTCGATGTTCTATGTTTCATTGGGGTTCCTTGTATTGAGCTTGTTGATTGCAAATCGAATGGCATTTTCAATTTTTCTAGAATTTTCTCTATCGTTCAGTGTTGGCTTTCCCTCTCTTCTGGCTATCCTTTTCGACTATTCAGCAATAAACGTAATTCGTGAAAATCAAGCAGGAAATGCACGAAAAAACTGAGTAAATCAAATAGGGAAATGGGTGAAGGTGTATCAACGTGGTAGGGGGAATGATAAATGCAAAAAAAGGACTCGAAAAAAGAATGGGGCAAACAGAGGCGAAGAGAACGAACAAAAAAACATTACTAACTTCCAAATCAGCAAGAGTGCCCTGCCTGAGGGCGTGTCAGCAGCGTTAGAGCACTTCCATTTTATGCCAAATTTTTTTCTTCTTTATTTATATATATTTTATATCTTTTCTTTCTTTTTTGTTGTTGTTGCTGTTGTTGTTATTAGGACAAGGACACGCATTGCTCAGCGTATTTTCCTCGCTTTCCCATTTCTACATTTCGAATGCATTTCTCGAAGTTTTTTTTTTATGTGGGAGTTTTTGTATTTGCTGAACCATCCTTGAAGAGTTTTTAATTTGATTTTATTCTTGTCAATTCTCAATGCAATTTATGTGCATATAAATGAGAGTTATATCCCTCCCTTCTTTCCTTGTCAAGAGAGACTTTTTAAACTTACTTCAATTTTATAATGCGGCTAAGAGGCTATTCAAATATGGTTAAAAGTATTTCATTATTTTCGGATATTTATTACCTTTTCACAGGAATTTCCCATTCATTCAGGCCATTAACATAAAATATTCATTAAAAACGGCTCTAAACTTGGCGATTATGCGAGGCGACTATGAAATTGTTAATTAAAAAATTAAACGAACTAAGAGCTTAAACTGACTGCAAATTAGAACTTAGTTAATGCATATACTAATTATAAAACTAGCGCAACAACAAAAAAAAACCTTGCACAGTTGAATATAATTTAAACGGATTTTGAATGAGGTGAATTTCACGTTTCGTTCTTCATTTGTAACCCCAAAAGTAGGCTATGCAAAAACACTGAAATAATGAACTTTATTCTCGTACTCCTCTTCCCTCTCTCTTCACTAAATCCCACCTTTTCGGATAGAAAAAGAGTTTAATTTCATGTAACATTCACATTAATTTGCCTGGCTGAACAAATGTCAATTATTGTGGAACATTGGCACAGGTTATTAAGTAAGTTAAAAATCATGGCAAAAATGTGAAGAATAGCCAATAATCCATAAGAAAACCTTAACATAATATCTAATTTATCCTTCCCCTCAAATCTTAAAATTTGAATTAGCCTTGTTGTCAAAAATTTATATAATATGTGATTAGTTAGATATTTGTTATTGTTATCACAAGTCCTCGATGTTCCCATTTAAACATTATTTGTTATTGATATTAATGACTTCTTTATTAACCTTTTAATCACATAATTAGATGTACCAACTGTTCTATTGTAATGTGGCTCGCATGGCTTATATTTCAACAGAAAGTTAATTAACTTCTCAGTTGGAGTGGATCAAATTTCGCCACGACAATTTGTTTGTGTTGTTTTACATAGTATCACTAAGGCTAAAAAGAAGCTTAAGAAACTTGAATTAACTCAATGTGGTTATATAGGGAGTAATATAAAAATCATTCATTTGAATAAATAGTCTGAAATTATTCGAAAAAAAAGAATAATAGAAAAGTATCATTAGTCAATTAACAAATACAAGTTTTTGAGATAAAAAGCGACTTAAATACATTTTTATTTTAATGACTAGAAGTCGAGTAATTGTTTTGTACATTTTCACATTCTGTGGGAGTAGAGCCATTTAATTTGAAATCTAATGTATGAAGAGTTTAATATTTTACGTCAATATTTATAATTCTCTTATTGTTTATTATGTGGAAAATCAAAAGCATGAATAATTTACCTTGAATGAAAACTGAAAAATTGACAAATATTCTTATCAAATGATGATAAATTATTCAAATACATTTATATGCAGTATCATTGTGAAGGGCTGTTAGCTCTTTAATCAAGTTTCAAAAGGACACAAAAATGGTCAGATTGACAATAAAGTTAATTAATTTACTACTTGCCAGGAACGGAGAGGTCATAAGACCATCGAACACAGGTCGAAAAGGATTTATCCTTTGGCTTTTAAGCCAAGTGCAATGAAATCTCAACCCTCTGGCCTTTGGTGCAGAGTAAATTAAATTTCCAGTTAATAATACGTGGCCAGACCAAAGAACCGGAGATTGTTGTTCGACTTGTTGAAAATTTTGCACATCAACTCGTCAAATTTCTGCCCAACTAAATATGCAAATCACGAACAAAGACTTTGGTAAACGTAAAATTCGATTATAAAATATTAATAGATGAATTTCAATTGAAATTGCCTACAACATGCACACACACACACACACACACAAATAAATAAATGTTATTGCATGTAGTTGAAATCATAAATCAAAGCTGCTTCCAGCCGGCGTTAATGTCTCAATTTTGAAGAGGAAAACGCTTAGGAAATTTGCCATTGCGAACTGTTGTCAATTTTCACACCACAAATTTATGCTAATTCAGTTGTAACCTTTGAACTAGCCGAATAGACTGAATGGCTGGTGGCCTGGTCGACTCTCCAATCTATATATTACTGTGATCCCAAAAGCATTCATTATATAAAATGTACACACACACACATACACACGTCCCACCCCCATAATGACTGGGCTATATTAGTGGGTTAAATTCGAGCTCGGCTCGGGCGCCATTTTGTGTAACAACTGCAAATCAATGTCCTGACATGTGAAAAATGGCAATGGAGGAGCTTTTTGTTGTATGTCTATTATAATATTGCCATATTATTTTATGCATGCAACTGTGTCTGTGCCACACCCACACACACACACTCTCCCACACACACACACACCGACCCACTCACATTCGCTCACATTTTGTGATTGTGTCTGCATTTTCGTAATCAACCTCATGATAAATCGTTTGCGCAAAATTTATTGAGTTTTTGCATGACATTGCCAAAGCGACATCAGCAGCAGCTGCAACAACCCATAATAAGGTTGGACGATGTGGGGATTCACTCCCCGCCCTTTCGGTATGAGGGTCCTCTCTCTCTTCTCTAATCTCCCCTTCTTTGTTCCTCTGAATCTAATTCTAAATGTGATTCTTGGAAACCATTTTGGTGCACTTGATTTACTCATAATTTGCAAATTATGTTATAAAACAAGTTTATAGACATTATTCAATCGTGTAGTAACAGACCACCAAAACAAACAAGGCAGTGTGCATGGGGAGTCCCTATTAGGGACACAAATAAGGACGGTCGGGTATACCTGGCATTCAATTGTACAGGTAAATTCCAATAGTAAATGAAATACCTGACTGTCGAGGCTGCCAAGTAATATATTTATACAGAAATGCGTTTTCCCATCAATTATATAGATTTGGCTGACTTTTAGATACTCGTTCACCCACGGCAACTTGGAAAAAATGTTCAATCAGTTTGAATTCTTTCGCATGTCCCATGTCAGCATAGAGCTAATAGAACTTTTTAACTTCTTGGCTATTGTGAAGTTTATCCAAAATGATGAGGTATTGAAAATATTGATTTTTAATCTGTTCTTAAACAAGGAACAGTTTTAAAAATATTTTGCCGATTTTCAATGAAACAGAAATGCAAATTTTCTATGTAAATATGGGAACATTTTGTTTGTTAACAATTGAACGGGAACCATTAGAATAAAATTCATTCCTGCAATTCAATTGAAATTGAATTTTTGCATTCTCAGTACGGTTCTCTCTCAGTTTATGTGTGTGTGTCTGTGTGTGTGTGTGGGGTGTGTGGTGTATGCATGTGTGTTTTATTTGGTGTGCCGAAAACAACTTATGCTTATCATGTTTGCCCAGCTGTTGCCCTTTGAAGTGAAAAGAACATAAACAAATTTACCAAAATCTTTACATATCTGCACTTGGATTTCGTAGAGAATTTAAGTCTAACCACACCCATGAATGGACCACACTCTACCGCCCATTGACAGTTATATGAATGCATAAAATTGATGACCGAATGTGCAAAAAGTAATGAAAGGATGTTGCCGGTTCAATATCTTTTGTCTCTCTCTCTCTCTCTATCTCTCTCTTTTGTCCACTCTATGTGGTTCCTGCTGTAGAGAATTTATTTGCTCGGTTTTTAGCATTTTGTTATTGACGAAACCATTTTCAAATGATTGATGAATATGCCATTGAATTTAAATAAAAGTGCATTTTTTAATTGAGTCGACAAAATTGAAATCAATTTCTAAAGAAGGACACTTCTGAGCCTTGCTTGTGTGCATTTTGCATTTTGCATTCAAATTGTGCACTTTGCCCGGGTGCCATTAAAAATCATTAAACATGCTTTAACACTTTTTGTGTGTGTTGTCCTCTTTTATTTTGCCATTTTATTGTATTCTTTATTTCAGGTTTTATTGGTTGATTTTCATTCACTCTTAGGATTCAATATTTCAAAATGCAAATGAAGCTTAGAGCAAACATTTCTAATGTTTTTTATTGAATAATAAGCGATGCTGACTGTTTGTTCTAAATTGCTTCAAAATAGAAGCAATTCAATATGTATTGTAATATCTTTTGTTTTATTATAAGAGTATAAATTTCAATACTTTTGTCAACTGCTTACAGAAAGTCTAAATGAGACTGTTCGAAATGAAAGTAACAAATTAATAATTCTAAATGGTATAATGTAATTAATTATTGATTAGTTTTTGGACTAGTTTTCTGTTTAGTATCTACTTTTCATGTACAAATTTTGAAACTACCATTCAAAACCGAAACATTTTGTATTTAAAATTCACAAAGCGTTCGCATTAGTTTAGTCTTGTGATTCTGAGCAATCACCATGCACAAAACCCATGTCCAAAAATGTTTTGACATAAAGCTTAAACCCATTACCAGGAATTGTTTGTGTCCCTTCAGTCCTCTCTGCCTTAACCCCTTAAAAACGATGTCCATAATCCATAAACACACTTGAGACAAGAGGCAGATGGAGACAAAAACTGTTTGGCCACTCCAAATGTGATGCTCCTTAATAAAGTAGGAAATTATGACTAGGACCCTCGAGATACGAGTACGTAGTATGTAGTATAGTATGTGGGTTATCAAGCTAAAACTTGACTTACTCCTCTGTCCCGGGTGTGTAAGTGTGTGTGATCACTCTACTGCTGGTTGACAAAAATTATTTTTGAAATATTGCAGAGCAGACAATATTCCTCTGTCCGACTGGCTGACTGACTGACTGACTGAAAACTATTAGCTTCACATGTCTACAAATAGGGAACAAAAAAGTGACATGGACATGGATATGAGATGGGGGATGGGGGTGGGCCAGGGAATGGGGCTTGGTCGTGAAAAGGTGAATGGAGAAAGGTGTAAGGTGATTCATTTCGGGGCATTGTTCAGAGCTCAACTGAAGTTGTGTGGCCGAACAAGTTTTTTGGGTTTTGCAGTTGAATGAACGAACCAACACTCTACCCCATGCTGAAAAACGGACCAACACCAACTGCAGTCAGGAAATGAAACAAAAGCAACAAGGCAGCAAAATACTCCGGTCATGTTAAACCATCGCCAACGCCATCACCATCATTCGCATCATCATCATGATCATTGGATTGGCTGCCACGTTCCCATTCGGTTTATGGCATGTTGATGTCGCGCGAATTTGTCTTTCGCATGTTTTTCAAGCGCAAAAACAGCGTCCATCTTGTTTTTACCCATATTTGTCTTTTTTTTGTTTATCGTGTGGAAGTTTTTGGCCAAAATACATTTGGCATTGTCAAAGGACGCTTTACACGGCGAACACGCACAGCAAATACAATGGAAATGTTCGCGATTGCTTTCATTTGCTAATCATTTGGGGTACTCTCTAAAAGAGAGAAACATCCTTGAAACGTGGCATACTTTTGGGTGTTTGCTGTAAATTAGTACAAAGTGCCATTACAGAATACGTTGCCTTTAAATCTGATTGATTATTTTCACAATGTAATGGCCCATTTTGTTACAGCTTCATATATCGAATAATGGTGACCCCGACGCTTATAAATTTAAGTTTTGTGTTGAAAAATTTGCAAACGTGCTTCGAAAGTTTTGCCATTTAGGTCTTTATATCGAAGACCTAAACAAGTTATAGCTTTAAAGAAAAACGGTAACAGTTCTGGTTTGTCTGGTTTTCTTCTTAGTATTTTCTATCATTTTTGGCATCAGACGAAGCTCACAACGCGTTGCGTATGAAAGATGAATAAATATGGCGTCAAAAGCATCAAAAAAAGAAGTATCTATATGTGTTCCTACACATATACATATATATAATATATATGTTTGTGTCTGTGTGTGTGTGCGTATGTGTAGTCACGGGTTGTGCGAATATACAAAATATTTTTGCCTTATTAAAATTCCATGCAAATGCGCTTATGCCCCTCATGCTCATCGCCAAATTCCTCATCATGTGGTTATTTTCGGGGTTGAGTTTTGCGGCAACAATTGTATCGCTACAAAAAAGGGAAATTCTAACAGAGGGAAAAATGAATAAAAAATAAAAAGCGACCATTTCATATGTAGAGACAGTTGAGGCACAGTCGAGGGTGTCGGGGAGGTTGTTAGACAAGTAAGAAGGACTTTTCAGCGCAAGGACAACAATTGCCAGTGGGTTGGTCCTTCGCGTCTGGAATGCTCGCGCGTGTTAAGCATATTTAGTTCATTTATTTCAAATTAGATTTTTAAACGACACAAGGACAAGCCAGCAGACAACCAGCTAGGAGTGGAGACTCGTTCTTGTTGCTGATAAGAAGGACAATTTTATAATTTTTTTGTTGCTGTTTTTTTTTTATATTTTTTTCTGTGTCTGTTTGTGTTCTGAGCTGATGACTAGTGCTCATTTGGGCTTTGCATATATTTTCCAAATTATGTGCAGCATTTAAATTTCATTTTTCCATTTGCTGATTAAAACAAGGGCCATGACAAGGGTGTTTCCCTGGTAGTTTCTGCACTCCCAACTCAAAAAAAGGGTTAAAATATGTAAAAGTGCGCTTAAATTTTGAAATTGTTTGATGTGTTTTGTGTTTTACCCTTATTCTTTTTCGTTTTCTATGCGTTCTTCAATGGTTCATTAAGTTATTTTGTATACGGAAGGAAACTCGAGCGTGTGTGCATACATACATATATGGATGTGTCCTTAACAAAAGTAGACCAAACCTCATAGTCTTGGGGATGAAGCCGATTGCTGATTATCAGTGAAAGGGCTCGTTAAATGAGCCATACGAAAAGAAAAATGATGTTTTTTTGGGTTGTAGAGGATAGCCAATTCGCGTTTGAATCAATTTAGGTTGCAGCCAATTTTCCTAGTCGATTTCTATGTGAAAGTGCAGTTTTCCACGGGAGAAGTACTTGGCCACTTGTACATAATTTTGGCTTTTCGTTGCCGGCACTTTTTATTGCAACCGCATCACACCTGACTGCAGCACTCTAAAAGTTGCTGCAACATTTCTGCGGCACATGAAACTTGCAATATAAAACATATATTTTTTGCCTTTGATTCGAGTGCTTCATTTGCATCGCCTCTCGCTGAAGAGGTGTGCGGCTCCATCCAGCAGGAGTCGCGACGTTTGTGTTTGTTCCATCGAAATGAGAGGCATGTGTTGTGGCTGCGCTTTAATTTTATTTTACAACAAATGTTTTTCTTTGGGGTTTTTTTTACTGTGGCTACTTGAGTTTCAATGTTGGCAAAGTTGGGAAAAATTGTTCGCATTTTCTGTTGTTGTTGTTTTTGTTGCTGTTTTGGGTCTTTCGCTCTGCTGGCCTTTTACGAAATCAGCCAAAAGTCGTTGAACGTTAGACCAAAATGGCGCAGGCTCGTCGACATTTATGCGACCGACGACCGGACGCAGGACGAAGAACGTTGGAAAAGAAACTCAGAAAAAAAGGGAAAGAAAACAACGCAAAAAGAAAGAAGAAAACCCGAACGCAAAGCGGGATGGTAAGCATCAGAGGCAGCTGTCAAATATTAGTTCTTGTTAGTGGCTTGTGTGTATGAGAATGGGTCCTGGGTGTGTGTGTGTACATGTTGTGACCAACATTGTTGGTCAACACACTCCAGCAGCCTCATGCAGCCTCCCTCCCTCCCCCTCCATCCTGTGCTGTGCTGTAAGTTTCTCTTTTCCCTTGTTTTCTTTCCATTCTTTTTTGCGCTTTTGCCTTTTTCCCGCACTTGTTATAATTGTGTTTGCGTTTTTCAGTTTTACCCTCTGCCTCTCTTTGTGTCTTTACATATATGAATCCTCTGTCGCTCCCCTCTTTCTCTGTTCTTTGTGCTCCTCCTCTTACTTGTTGGGCAATGTCATAAAATTTGTGCTTGTTCAGCAACATTCTTCTTTCGCTTACTCTATTGCTCTTTGCTCTTTCCCGTCCGTCTGAGCATTTGTCCATCCGTCCTCCATCCTTGGTCCGTCCATATGCTTTGTCCTGGGACATATCCTGGTACATATTCAGTTTTGCGGTGCTTATATACCTTGTCCAGTTCACTTTGCTAGATTGAACACAAAAGTACAGACAATGTGGAATATTTGCTACTGCATGCAGATGGACATGTGATTGGCAAATGGCCGGTCAAGCCACTATCCCACAATCTGTTGAATGCAATATAAAGGGTGTGGCCAATCGACAAACATTTTTGCCTTACTCGATTTAATAAGACTTATGAAGTTTTGAACCCGATAAGCATATCTCAAAGATGTTACTGTCGTATGTTCATTGCAGTTAAAACAGTTTTCCATATGCCAATGCGATTGATTTGAATCCGAGTTTAAAGTTATCATAGAGTTCAATATCCGGCTTAAAGCCCAACATCTGTCTATGCTCATTTCACCCCTTCAACATGATATATGGCCTAACCTTTGTTCCTTTAAAGAGCTGATGCCTGTGGGCAAACCATTAAATAAATTGAAAAACTGGGGGAAAAAATAAATTGAATAGCCCCAAATGGATGGGGATTGAAGATATTGGTTTGAGTTGACTTTCACCTTGTTCATCGACAATTCAAGCCAAGGACACAAAGTAGCCACAAAAGGTAAATTTTCAAATGGAAAATACACACAGACTCTGAGTAGATCGTCGGCACTCTCCTTGCATGCAAATCTGACTGCACACCTGCAGTGTCCAGTTGGAAGTTTTATGTTTCATTTTAGAATTTCATTAGACTTTTCTACTTCAACCCACAGGGTCAGAGGCAAGGGAGGCAGAGCTGAAGGTATCTGCAGACCTTTGGTCCGGGTTGTGGCCTGGGCCATTTATCAAGCTGTGGGCAGGGCTGGACCAAAAGTAACCTGGTTTGGGGGAAGCTGGCTAGTTGCTCCTAAACCCCCTCTGAATGCATTAGCAATAACTCTCATTATGCCGCAGAGTCTGGCGACCCATTCAATCACGCTATCGCGCCCCAACATTTGGTTTTTTTCCTTCAGTTTTTGCCTCGACCCCCGGCAAACCGACAAATTGCAAATACGTACAAGGATTTTCGATGCGAGAATTCCGCAAAACTAGAGACAGCACGAAGCTACAAGTGACTCACGGGCAAAGCACTCACGACTATTCAAACTTTATAAATATATTCGCAATTGTAAAATGATGATGAAGAAATTTATGAGTGAAGAATCCGAAATTTCCAATTATTTTAACATTGTTCGTCTCACAACGAATATTGTTTAAAATTTGATAACCTCAAGCTTAGAATTGACCGTATTTAAACTATCGCTCAATTATTATTGGATTCGTATTTGATTTTAACCCATATGATAATGGAAAATATATTTAGTGTGTATTTAAAGCTTGTGTCACCGTGCCATCTATGAAACTATCGTCAACTAAGAGTTGAAAACCAAAAAGCAACCCGAACTTTTTGCATTTCTAGTTCATATCAGTGCACGCTGGGAATTGGATTGTGTGTCTGGGAGCGAGAAGTTAGAGAGTGGAGACATAGAGAGAAAGAGATAGAATCGTTTGGGGGAAAGTGCAAAAATTATTCGGGAGCAGCCACACAAAATGGATAAGTGAACTGGGACCAGAAGGGAGCATAGGCGATGGGCAAAAGGAGACCTCTCGCTGTTGCATATCGTGATGAATGCGCGCCAGCGAGTTTTCTGACCACCACCTGAGCAGGCTTCCCTGTTTCCCAGTTTCCGAATGGCATCGGAGTCAGATTAATTTGCCACTGATAGCACTCGCAGAATGAAGAAAAACTTTCCTTTTTTTGCTCATTTTTGCTTCAGCTGTGCAAATTTGTGCAGCATCGTCATAGAAAAGTTGAGTGGAATTAGAGGTGGAGGGCGACGGCGAGGCCAGGAAATGCTCGCAAATCGCTAATCAAGTTTTGCAATTTTTCAAAAATTTATTCATTCTCTGGCCTCCTCTCTCTCTTCTCTCTCTCCCTGTTCGTCACATTGTCGTACGCCGGCAAGTGGGTTATCCTGTCAAACTATTTAAAATTGCTGAGCAAATTTTGTTTTTTGCTGCGAGTTAATTAAGATCTTTTGCAAAAAGTTGTGTTTTTTGTTGTTTTGGATGCAAATTAAATGAAAAAGGTATAATTAAATCTGGATGAAATTGTATAATGAAGATAAAGGAAAGTATAAATTATAATTATATAGGAGGTTTCCATTTAAATGGACTCACAAAAAGACTGAAAGGCAGATTTACGATTTTCAATAATGAGTGCCTACTTTTTGGGGCACGATTTTAATATTTTGAGAGGAATCATTCTTGCCTCGTGGTATATTTTTATCTTTAACAAATGGCAATGTGATTGCAGACATTATTTTTTATTGGTTAAAGTTGACTAACGATTTATATGGTATATTTATATGCTGCAGCTTAACTGGCACGCATACAAATAAATAACCAAACCCACACGCACACAGAAGACATCTCTTTTAGTCCGGCCAAGGATATGCTCCTTCTCCTCTCTAGTCCTTTAACTACTGGCTGGATGGCGGTTGCTGAATTCACACAACATCATTTATATTCAACTTGTTTTCGAAGCGTCTGCAGAACTTTGAAGACGACTATTCCACGCATTGAGCAAAACTTGGGGAAAAAGGGAAAGATTTAGAATGAGACAGAGACAGAAGCAGAGAAGGAGAGCAAGAGCAAGAGCGAGAGCGAGAGCTGTGAATTTATGTATTTGTATGGCAGCCATTTTCCTGTTTTTACAGCATTGTGGCATAGCGGGAATAGGTGGGGGGCCATTCGAACTGTGGAACTGTTGGGATGTTGTGGGCCTGGGCTGGCAGTCTGAAGAGTTGCACGCTTCAGTTGAACGCACAAGCAAATGTTGTTGCTCAATCGAAAGTATCAAATTGCCCACAATAACACTTAAATCCAACGTCTAAAGTGGAAGTCAACTAAGTGAGAGCTTGATGGAGAGCAATGGGAAGCGGGAAGGGGGCAAAAGAATAGAAGGATAAAGAAGTAGTTGCAGAAATGAGCAAACATAATAAAAATGTTGAGCTCACAACAAGTCTCTTGTTTGGCCTTGTCAAAGCTATTGGAGATCAAATATTATTCAATACCAAATTCCAAATGCTTGAAAAAACAACCGAACAAAAACATTGGAAGTTATCAATCTACTTAATCAAAAGTCATAGTTGGCATAGCTAATTTTAGTGTAATTTTGATGTTTCATTTTGACTCCACTAAAGTAACCAATTGTCCAATCGTCTCAATCCCACTGGAACCCCGTGAAGCCCTCCAAACCCCTGTCTGAAAACCAATAAGTGTCATAAACTTTCTGGAATCGAATTGTTTAGCAAATCTTGGCAACCATCCTGCAGGCAACTTTATTCAATCGCAAATGTTTGCAAAACTCTAGAAATAAAAACGATAGAAAGCAGCAAAAGAAAAAACACAAGCGGAAAGATCGGAAGGGAGAATGGGCAGTCAAGCAAAAAGGCAACAGGAAAAACTTTGCCAGCCGCTGCACGTTAAAAATGCCAACGATTCAATGGACACCAACTGGGCAGCTCTGAGTTCCATTCCCTTTCTATGGTCATCGCAACTGTTCTGCAATCGTGTCAAATATTAAAACATGAAATAAATATTAAACGAGCATTCACAGAGGGCGAAAAGGGGAGACATAAATATGTAAACATGAACACAATAAGTTGGAAAATACATCAAATATATTTCAGTTTTTTTGCTCCTGCTGCAATGGCACAGAACACAAGAAATCAGTAAAAGAAGAAAACCAAAAGAAGCAAAAATCAACCAGAGATGGCATATAAAAAGCATGAAAAAAACCATCTAATGGCCAAGTACAAACACACACACATACATACACACACTCAAAAAGCAAATGTTTATGAGGCAAGGGCAAAAACAGAAAATTCAGAATGTTGAATAAACAACAGAAAAACGAGAAGTTTTGTGGCAGCTGCGAGAACAAAAATTAACCAGAAATATATATACATATCTGACAGAGAGATATCTGGAGATGTCCATTCTAAATGAAACTTTTCACTCTTTGCACTTTTATTATACAAAATAAGTTTTTTTTTGTTAATTGGTTTTATTTTTCCATTGCTTGGTTTATTAGGAAGGTAAGACAAAAATGACAACTTTTTTCTCGAGAATAAAACAAACTCACATCGGGAATCGCAATACATGGCCAAATAAAATAATTCAGGTTAGGTTGAATTCATGGAAAAGGTTTCTTTTTTTGTTATTTTGGTAAAAGTACAAAAAGATTATTTATTTGAATTACATTTTACTTTAATTTTGGTTTCCTGGAAAAACAATCAATTTATTTCTTTGATTGAAAAGTTGTAGGAAATGTAAAAAGATAAACATTGCACAAATTCGGCAGGAAAGAGAATTCCTTTTCCTGAAAAATGTCTGAATTATGTAATTCAATATTTATTTTTATAGATATATCTCATGAATCAAATATCCAATATCTCAATCCAAACAATGATATATTGATTAATGTAAATGCAAGTGTAATATCTGGTTGGTTATTTGTAAATCCGAGATAATGATTATAGTTTAGCTTTGAGCTGGGCTTGAAAGTTGAGTAAAAAGAAACAGGGAAACAGAGAAACTGGGAAACAGAGGCCTGTGCTTAAAAATGTTGACCTTTAGCCTTTTGCTATATCTTTTCTCTGATTTGAAGATTTGGGCTACAAAAGAATCAGTCGGATAAGTAGGAAGATTGCAGATTTGTGATGTTTAAAGTGTCGCCAGTTGCATGTGGATTGCAATTACTAAAGGAATTTAATACAAAGTCTGCTGTGACTCATCCAAGCCACGGCTATGCCAGGGCCACGGCTGTCAAATCAGCGTACATGCTGCGCCGCAAAGTATGCAATTAAAAAATAACGTGAAATATTTTCGTAACGCATCGTTGCTCTCCACTCCCCCCCACACACACACACACCTACACACACAAATACACCCGCACTTGCATATACATACACTCTCACACCCACACAGATGGTTGGCCAACTTTAGCTTCGACACGAACTGATTTATAAAGTTTACAAATGCGTGGCAAAAAGCTCGTGACTTGACTTGACTGACGGACTTGGCTTCAGTTGTACTTTTTTTCCCGTTTGCTTTTTGTACGGGTTCTAGCTGAGAAACGTTTGCCACTTAACACGTACGCCGCATATTTTGCCACGCCCCCCTCCACCTCATCCAGCGCCCGTTCCCCTTGAGATGCTGCATGACTAAGGCCAGAGAATGCTTTTTCCTTTTTTTTTTGTTTTGCTTTTACAGTAGAAAATTTTTGCTGATTTGGCAGACTCCGCACAACGAAATTTATACTCCATATACACACACAAACACACACAGAGAGAGGGAGAGAGAGAGAGAGCAAAGCTGCTGCCATGTGCTTTGTTTGGCTCTCTGATCCTTGAATAATCAACAACAGGACGAATAAGCAAGGCACACATACAAACAGAGTGAAAAAATGAGTCGGGGCGCAGCCAACGTACGTTGCTCAAATATTAATGTTGACCCTGGACTGCTCGTTAGCTGGCTGAGTGAGTGGCCTGGCTGAGATGTTCATGTGCTCCTTGGGGTATGGCTTTCCCATCACCAGGATCATCGGCCTCGCCAGCCCAACAGCAGCCGCATCAACATCAGCATCGTAATCAGATGGACCACACCCAGGTCTGCCCCAGAAAAAAAGCAACAAAACCGAACAGAACACCATTTACACATTTTGTAGCATTAGCGTGGACCATTAGTGTCATCCTTTCTGGACATTGAGCATACATTGTGCAGGCTATTTCGGGTATTACACTCAGTATTCCTGAAGATTATCATGATTACCTGGTGAAAGAAAATGTTAATTCCGATGTCGGCACCTACATTATAGGTAATGTAGCTGTGACCCAGAAATGGAAATGTCCTAAGATTTTAAAGGAACAATACGAATAATCTTGCTTGACTGTTAAGTCTAGTTTAAGTTACTTAGAAATGCTTAAGTAAGAATAAATATCATACTTGTTTATATCATTTCTTGGTATATAATTCGGGATATATGTACATATACGAGTAATCAAAGAAGATTCTTGTTCAAAACGTAAGATTTATTGCTAAGATTGTGAATGCAAAACATTAGTTTAATAATAGTTTTTAATGTTCCCTTAACTTACCTTAATAGAGTCTGTTTGATCTTCAAACTTGAAATAAATTTTGTAACTAAATACTATGTAAGTACGTCGAATGAAATTCATTTTCCCACTCACCTACTAAATCGTCAAGCATACGTTTGAATATTTTTCGAAAGCTCTCAAAATTGTCATCAAAGAAATTTGAGTCATCTTGAATGTTTGAGTTAGAGATTTTCAGGAATTTCATTTTTTTTATTAGCTAAATTAATTGTATCGGTTTGCTTTAACAATTTGCAAAACGATGGCAATTTTCATATGCATTGTGAAATTTAATAACCATCTGATGGAACATTTCTCGTCAATTTATAAACAATTGAACTCTAATCAAAATTTCTCCCCTCTCTTCTCATTACAGGTATGTATGTGTATGTGTGTATGCTAAATTGCGGTAGGACTTGGTAGAGGACGTGGAGGGCACGTTCTGTTACATAAATTTGCACAAAACCAATTGAAGCGATTAAATCGAGTAAGAAATTAAATTACTCAGTAAACTGAGTATACATATATGTATTTATAAAAGCCAAAGACCGGACCGATGGAAGGTCTTCAATTTCCTTTTGGGCTAATATGAAATGGCATTGTTACTACTTTAATTAATGGCCATTAAGCAGAAAATGCGATGCCATTTTATGTGTGCGTAGTCGGAATGGCGACGAGTCCTTTGCCCACTCACACATATCCACATGGAAACAATTTATGCATGTATGGCTTAAATTAAGGGAAATGTGTGTGCGTGTGTGTGTGTGTGTGTATTCTGCCGTAATAAGCAATTTTTAATTTGCAATTACTCGACTATTGCTTGTGCAGACTTGTCTGAATGATTTTTAATGGAAATGCATACGAGTCGTTATACAAACAATCTCCTTAACATCAGCATCAAAATCAGCTCAGCATCCGCATTGATTTCCTAGAGCCCGCAAAACACCAATCAATGCTCAATATGTAAGTTTAATAACTTTACTCCTCGCCCTGTCCGCCCTGTCCGCTCTACCCATCCCCATGCCTGCCAAGTTCGACCTCTGAGGTCTGGTGGGGTCATTAGGGAGTTTTGAAGCGAAATGTTAATCACATTACCGCAAAACGTTATAATGTTTGGAGGATGCAGTGCGGTTCGCTTGGGTTCGGATCGGTTTTGGTCCTCCCTCTATTTTCTCTCTCTCAAGTAACAATAACAATTATTTTCACCAGCACACACGCACACGCAGACACAGGCACACCCTCACACTCTGACTCATATGTATATAGACGGGAGCCCATTGAAACAGTAAACCGCAATTTGCCTCTTCGCCTGCATCGGGAGCTGCTAACTAGTTGCAAATGCAAACACACTAACCAGACCCATCACTTTGCCAAAGGCTTCGTGGCAAGTGTACGCACAATTTTGGTGCTCACTATTAAATAGCAACAACAATAACAACGGCAACAACATAATCAAAGTCTCAACTAACCAAGAAGCCAAAAGCCCACCCCTCAAAGGCCATGGGGAGTTTGATAGAGGGCAAGTGGCTCGCCCACAACCACACACACACACACACACACACACACACACATACATACATAAAACCAGCATACCATAATTATTGATCATTTTCACATTACATTCTAATCTAAACAAGCAAAACGTAACCGAAGAAATATTATAAATAAAAGATATAAAATGTTTCTTTCATAATTTACTATTCGTCTATGAAACTGGATTGTTTTTGTTTCAATATGCAAAAAGGATATTCTAAAACTTTTGGAAAATTGTCGTTACCAAAATTTGAATTATTTGCTATCCCAATCTTTCCTCTCTTGCCGATTTGATTAGATAGGTTTTTAAATAAAAAGATTATGAAATTCGTAAAAACTATTTGTGGTTGCTTATTTTCCTATTTGCCTTGAACGAATTTGCAAAAGTTTTTGCAGAACAACGAGCCGCAAATAGTGTGGATTATCAATAAAAAGATAAAACTATTAGAATAACTGTTGATATTATTGGGATTTAAATAGAACGAGAATGGTGCGGAATAAAAGTTTTGAAACTTTTGCATCTTGTGTGTATGTAGCTGCTGCTTTTCCGATTTCCTTTATATGTTTTTGTATTTGGGTGGGAAATACAATATGTGCTCCCATTGCCCGTTTACAAAACATCAAATCGATCGATACAAATTACAAAACCAACTTTGCCAATGGGAGCCGCAACAACACTCCGCTCCCTCTTTTGGATGGGATGGTTGGGGGGTGTTGTGGATGCTCACACACATATCATGCATACACACACACACACACATCAACATACATACATTCGTATGTATGTATGTATAGTGGTCGATTGCCAATGGGGGTTGGTTTATCCCTAACCCGAAATGTAACTCCACTTTCACATCCTCTTCCAATTCCAATTTCCAACCCAAAGCCATAGCCACAGCTAGAGCCAACTCATCCATGGACCAGGTCAACCCTCTGGTGCATAGTTCCGCATTGATGACGTTGATTCTCTACTTTCCTTTGCTGTCTCTGTTTCCTCACTTCCACTTCAATCATAACTGTGTTCAATTGTTGTTTTTATTAACGCATTTCTTTCACCTTTCCCACAGTGAAAGCAAAACAGAGACAACAACAGTAATATGGAAAGACAGTGAGATGAAGGAAAAGAGTCCGAGTGGAAAGGAAGGCAGGAAGAGAGAGCAAATTTTCTCTTTGTTGTTTTTTGGTTTTATTTCCCTCAGCTTTTTCTTTTTTTCGGTTTTGATGGCTTCACCCCGACAACCGTTACATGTGCTTATCTTGTGGCCTTCTTTCTCTGCCTTTCTTTCACGATTTTCCGCATGAACAGTAATCTGTGTGCGTGTGTATGTGTGGGTGTGTATATAAATGTATGTGTGAGAGGTATAGGAGGGAGGCAAAGGACTCCTCCAACAATTGCGCATAATATAAATTAATAATGCAACAATTGCATTTTGTTATGCCCTTTTTCCCTTGCTGCTTCTTCATCTCTTTTTCTCTCTCTCGCTGTATCTCGCTCTTTCCCTCTATCTGGTCTCGCCTGATTTCATTAAATATTTTTGTTGCCCCGCTCACTGTTATCAGCTTTTCTTTTTCTCCGGCTTTTATGACGACTCATCCCTTTCACCTTTTATGGGGCTTACACCAGAAGCCATAGACATGTGGACATGAAAATTATGTCCCCATAACCATTAAATGTGATATGGGTGTGTGTGTGTGTGGTCCCCATTAAATGCATTTGGCATACCAAACAAGCATGCCTCTTACATTTTTACAAGCCTGTTCCGAGCTGGAGAAACATGTTAAGGCTGAATTTTTAGTGTCCTTTCTTCATTTGCCACAATTAATTGGGATGCTAATTGCAATAACTATTTTATTGAAAGTCGGCGTTGTCATTATGATCCTCAGAACATGCCCCTTGATTATTCTTTTCACACCTCCTTTAAAAGATTAGTCGTGCTAGTTGTACCCACTATAGATTAAACCTAGTGAGGACTAATGAACTTTGGTGTTGTTTTCAGTGCTGAGGGGATTATAATTCTTGGAAAGGATTAATTGATTTGGCGGGCTAAAACGAATCAATGTGCCCAGTTAATTAAATAAGGACAATCAATTAAGACAAATTTACTAGAAAATAAAAGCTTCAACGCAGGACTTCTACCTACTACTCCGCCGAGATGCTTAATGTTCTCTCATGTCCTCATGTACTCTATGATGGGAAGAATTAAACAATTTTGGGTGTAAATAGATTGTCGAATTCTTTAGACTTTCATTTAACTAACCTAGAAACACTGATAGATTAATAAAAATGCTAGATGCATATATGAGAATTGAAATGTTGGAAATGTACAACACCAAGAAACGTATTCATATTGAAAAAAAAAACATATTCCAACAAAGTGGATAAAATCAATTTCGGATGTAATCAATATCTACGATGTACATTAATGCATTTTATATATGTAGATAAAGATAATCCGAAATCCTCAACTCATCCCTGTTTGTTCCCTGCTGAAGTAACTGTTTTGCAGGAAGAAAGAAGCTCATTTTTGGCATGTTGATTTGTAGGGAAGGGACTATCAGAAAGCCAGTGGCTAAGCAGAAACTGCAATCTAATGAGCCAAATAGAAGCCAAGAAGACAACTTCAGTACTGCCACGCCCCATAATATCAATATTAATTAGTGTGTATTACGTGACAACATTGGTCAGTGTCCTGGTTCTGTTCCACCCACAACACCTCCCTCCACTGGGCTGGCATTTCCCTACTGTAATTTAGCGCGACTCGTCAGCACGAAGCCTTCTGCGGAATGAGGCTCATAATTGTTTTCGATTTTCTGAATTTGCTTTGCGCCGAGTGTCGTAGGGTGCCAGGACGATGGCCTAAATCAACTAACCCGCTCAGGCCAGATTAACAAATTGATTGGCAACGACATTAACATTTTCATCAGCCTCTGGCTGAGTCACACATTCCGTGTGGGAGGGTTAGTCAAGGGTAGGGAACGGGGTATGCCAGAGTTGACGTTGTAATCCATCATCATTTCGAGTTGGGGGAGAGGGCTTTGAATTTTTATGATTATTATGTATTTGTGCGTTTGAAGGGCGGCCGGCAACAATGGGCGGGAATAACTGAAACAGGAGCTGGGAGTTTGTTAGGCAGGGGGATTTACTATCAACGATTCCGCCATGTTAACCATTTATCGCAACTCATGGCGCACGTTTCTCATTAGATTGAATGGAGTTGTTCATCCGTTAGCTATAGAGCTGGACAGTGGGATTACCGAGTCCGTTGAAAGCAAACATTTGTTTCTCAATATTCCAGAAGGATGAATCCAAAACTGATGAACTTGTGTAAAAAATGTAAAATGATCCTCAAGCGCTTAGCCTCTTCTCTGAATTAAGTTTTCTGCCTAATTATAAAACGAAGAAGATTGTTGCCTCTATTGTAGCTCCTTTCTCCCTAATTTGCCGCATCTCCTGCCACACGTCACAAAAGTCTTGTACATCCCATTGTTATGCCATGTCTTTCCCTCGGCATGGTGGCAAAGTGGCGATAATCATGACTGACTTTTGCAAAAACAACTTTCTCTCTCAGACTTGTGTCGCATCGCCCTTAACGCTTGCGACCCCCCTGGCTGGGTACACGTTTTAATCTCGTTGCCACAGATTTCTATCACTGTCATGGCTGTTGGATGCTGTCGATGTCGCTGACGCTGCCACGGCCAATGCCGCTGTCGGTCTCGTTAACGTTGGCGCCGTCGCGGCTGTTGCTGGCGATGCCATTGTCAGGCTGAGAAGGAGGCTCATCGATACAGAAGTAGGAAGCCTTCCAGCAACGGGCATTGAGGTTTGCCCGTCGCGATGGTGGCTGTGGCTGTTTTTTTCTTTGGATTAACATCAGCTTCAGCATCAGCGCATCCTCCAGCCGGGCCCCTTTTTTTAATGATACACAATTAGTGCGATGATAAATGGTCTGTCAAATGCAGCATCAACGGCGGCAGCAGCAGGGAGCACCCAGTCTTCAGTCCACTTTTTTTTTGTGTTTTTTGTTGTAGTTTGACTCCTTCCTACTTAGCCATCAGAGGCAGGCTATTGATATCTTCAGTTCTGCAGTTCAAGTGAAATATCTACGTCAGAGATGGTCGCTGGAACAAAAACTAATGATGGCTGCCTCCAAGATATCGGATATTAATTGTTACAAATACCAATACGTTGCACTAGGAAGTCCAGCTTGGCCAACGTATTCTCCCGTTGTCCGTGCGTCTACGCCAAAATCAATTAAAATGACTGAAATAAATTGTAGATACAAAGCATGGCAGTACAGAAAGAAAATGTAAGCTTTGTATCAGACTAGTCACTACATAGTTTTGATTAGCGTCATCGCTGTCAGATGCGTCTTTCCCCATGGCGTCGAACTATTGTTCATTGGAAAGGAACGAAAAAGCATACAAATGGACATATGTACATAGAAACATACTTGTTAAAGTAAGTCAGATACTTAATTTCCACCCACTTTGATTAAAGCTCTTCGACTTGGAAAGGATGTTCCTTGCTTATGCATATCTCTAATTGTAAGTAGCTTCAAAGGGATTGGTTAAATGACATTAACTGAGCTCGTTTCGGCAGTCAATCTATTTTGCATTCACCCTATTGCATACAGATATAATAGCATTGTAAATTATCGGTTGCCAAATCAGTTTGCCCCATCGATACGAATGAACGTGGCAAAGTGAATGCCGCTTGTCTTGCAATTGAATTGCGTTACATATAAGTGGTCTATGCGGGACGGAAGGAACGATGGGAGGCAGGGACCATATCGTTTGCATGACCATGACTATCGCAATCGTAGTGGTTTTTTGGATGAATGTGTATCGAGTAACCAGCCCACAAAACATGGTCACTCCCTTTGAGGGGGTTGGTTGATTGTCATCCCTCCCTTTGAATGCCTCCGAGCACTTAACATTTTCAACTTTATTATTAGTTTTTGCGGTTAAATTCGATTCGAGTATAATCAGAGCCGCAGATTGCGGTGTGTATGGCCCATTAATTTGTCGAAGGGCTGTCACTTGTCGGTGACATTGTATTTGCAGCGGTTTCAAGTAGTGGAAAAGCCAAGTTTAATTATATTTTTTTCGGGTCTTTATTTCTTTGTGATTGTTGCTGGTATTTTTTTTTACATATATATTTTTTTGGTTTTGATTTTTCGTTGAGCATTGCAGAAGTAGTGTTAAAGTTAATTACTAGCTAAATCCACCTTCTAGTACTCGATGGAGTAGTCAAACGTGCCGAAGTTGGGATACTTCTGTTCAAAGTACTTGGCGAAGGTGTCGACGTAGTAGATCTTGACATCCTTAAAGTATCCGTTGGGCACGAAGAACGTGTACTCATCGATGGGACGGTCGAAAGGATAGCCGAAGGGTTTGGTGTCCACAAATCGAGTGCCAGTGCCAACGCCCGAAGAGTAGGTGTAGTCGAAGTTGGAGAACTGCTCATACTCCTCGGTGTAGGGTGAGACGAAGAAGTAGAACTGCATGGGCATGCCCTGTTCCCAGCCCTTGGGCAGGACCAGGCGATCGGGGAACGCATTGTGGGGCTCACTGATGTCCAATGGGAACTCGTATTTGCCTTCGCTTGCCAACATAACGTATTTGTAGAGTTCGGTGTAGGTGATGCGATCCTCGGAGGTCCATGCAAAGTCCTTGGAGCTGCGTTTGATGGTGTTCACACCGGCGATGAATGGATAGACGAAGCTGTCGATTTGCACAAAGTTCTGGTTGTTGTATTCCAGAGGAATAACGCGACCATATTCGTCGAACTTGGGTCCGAGGAAGACGCGCACCACACCCTTCTGCACCTTGTCGGATTTGATGGTGAACTCAAAGTTGAAAGGCTTGTGGTTGAGGCGAGCCTGACGGGCCAACAGAGCCTTGTCCCACACAAACTCTCCATCGACGAATGTCATCTTGTCATTCAGCAGGGTGGTGACATCAAAGTCAACAATGTCGAAGTAGGTGACCAGCTTGCTCACGCTCACGTCCTTGATGGTGATGCCCTCGTAGAACAGATCCTTCTGAGTGTATGGCTTCAGGTAGTATGTGAACTTGTAGAACACATCGGTGAACTTCTGGTAGAAAGTGTAGAAGAAGGGATCGCGCATCATGGTCTCAAAGTTGAGGAAGATGTTGGGGAACACCTCGAAGTCATTGTAGTCAACATCGGCGAAGTACATGTGAGCGAGCAAGTACCAGTAGTTAAGGAAGTACTTGTCTTCGGTGTCGGCATTACCCTGCAGGTAGTTGGCAATATACTGCAGAGACTCTGGCTTGTGTAGGTCGATGACAACGCCATCAGCCGTTTTGAAGTAACCATTCTCCAAGACCTTGTTAACGCGGCCGAAGAAGTTCTGCACCTGGTAGAGCATGTCGAAGTTGCCATAGGTGGCAAATTCATAGTAGTTCTTGCGGTAACTGTAGCCCACACCGTTGTAGTAGATCAGTTGAGGATCATAGCCCTGCTCCACTTGTTTGTACCAGAAGAAGTCGGGAATCTCGCCATAGCCATTGGCCAAGCGCTCTTGGTAGTAACGAGCCAGGATCTGTTGGACATTGTAGATCCACCATTCACCGCGACGATCCTTCTCCAAACCGAACTGCTTGCCGTCCAAGAAGAAGGCGTAGTCCATGTTCAGGTAGTACCAGTACGCATTCCAGCCCAAATCTTCAGTGAAGTAAGTCAGTTTGCTATCGGCATTGAAGAAGGCAATGTCCCGGGTGTAGTCGACTGGCATGTAGAACTTCTTCAAGCCCTGCATCACATTCACGTACTTGGGATCGTTGTAGAACTGGCCAAAGTTTTCGCGCAGGAAGAATTTGTCCTCCACATACCAATGCTCGCCCAGACCCATCATCTTCCACCACTGCCAGGTCTTCCAGTCCTTAGTATAGAAGTAGGAATTGTCGCTGAACTCACTGACATCCTTGTACAGAATATCCTTGTACTCCTTCTCGTACATAATAAGCTTGCTGAACACTTCGTAGTCAAACTTCTCGGCTTCGTACACGAATTTGCTGTTGAAGAAGTATTGCGGGAAAATCTCATAGATCTGAGGAAGGATCAAGCCTTGGAATTCGGGTTTGTGAATGACAGCCAGAGTCAAGGCATAGATGAACATGCCCTCGTTCACATGCATGCGGGCCCAGGCCACGTTGCTCACGAAAGTCTCCCAGTCGTTGGCATAGTAGAAGAAATTGAACAGACCATAGGCCTGCTTGTGGTGGGTCTTCACCAGGGAACCGAAGAATTCACCCTTAGGCAACAGTGCGCCCAACTTGTAGGACTCCCAGAATTTTTCCATATAGAAGTCAAATGTCTGCAAAGGCAAATAAAAGCATTAAGTCTTTCTGCACCTCTCTCTCTCTCTCTCTCCCTTTATCATTCTCACCTGGTATTGCGCCTTATCGACTACCAACTGTTGGCCAGCCTTAATCCATTCCTCGAACATGAGAGGGTCATCAACGCGGTAGACAATTTCGAAAAGGAACTTTTGTTTCATCAAAAACTCCTTGTCCGCAATCTTAACCTTTTGTGTGGGCACACTAAAGGCGGCCACACAGCCCACTAGGGCCAACAGCACAATAGTGAGTTTCATCCTCTTCTGGTGTTCCTTCTACAGATCCTGTTCGTATTACTGCTCCGGTTTTGATTTGCTCACACTCTAAGCACCAAGACCTAAAGACTGTTGCCTCTCCCAATGCATTCGTTGTCTTTTTATACCCAAGGAATGCCGCTGCTACTATCCCTACCCCTGGCCCTGATCCCTGGCCCACCTCTCTAGCATCAAAGTCATCATATCAGCCACAGACACAGACACGGACAATGGCACCAACATAGCCTCCCAAAAATAGCAATGCAATGAACATTGCCGCCTTATCATTGGCTGGGCTCTCAGGTGCGATAAGACAACACCACCGGCGCCTCCATTCCTAGTGCATAGACCGCGCATATCTCGCGATGCTATTGTGTAATTATGAAGACGACAATGACTTTGGCATTTGTGCTTATGTGATAATTGTTTATGTTCTTGAACTGCAAATGACACTGGACTTTCAGACTGCACTGTTCTTTCGATCCACTTTGATCTGTTCTTTCCAGTGCGTCTTCAATTCAATGCTGTTCTCTGGTGGCGATAAGGTCGCTGCACATAGTTATTTTTCTATGCTTCATTGAAATGCTTCTTTGTCGACTCAAAACTTTTCCATGCCACATTAATTGGCAGTACATTTCCATGATTTCCACTTATGCATAAAACCTTTCTCTCTCTCTGTGTGTGTCTGTGTGTGTGTGTGCCAGTGTGTGTTATCCACTCATCTATGCTTAGTTAACTTCTACTCACTCGCTCAAAAGAAAAGCCAGCGGCAAATAACAACAAATGCAGCCAGTTAGTTGGGGTGAAAACTCGCTCAAATAAATGCGCAATTAATTTTCATGGCAAAACTCAACAGGAACTTTGGCTTTGGTTTTCGATTTTTCCTTTTTGCCTTTCTTGCCCTCTCTCTCTCTCTCTCTCTCTCTCTTTCTCTACCTTTCTTAGGGTAAGAAGAGATTGTTTGCAACTACAACTTTTACCTTTCAATGGGAAAAATAATAATAACAAGCTGCTTCCTCTTATTTTCTTCCACTTTTCTTCGATGGGCAAAGGAGTAGCGAAAAGTCCACAGAAAAAAGGCGAAATGAAAGCAAGAAAAATAAACAGAAAAAAATATTCTTTTCAATAAAAACAAGCGTGTGAAATATTTATAAATTTTTTCCTTACCCCAATAAAAAATTGTTTGTATACGTATTCCAATTCATACACTTTTCTGGACGGGTGCTTAAGAAAACACAATAAACTTAAGAGTAAAATTATCAGTAAAACTAAAATTTCAATATTTTCTTTAAGTTAAAAATTTCACAAGTCTTAATCGATTTCCCTGCATCGAACTGTTTTAATGCTAAGAAATCACACAAATCCGATCAAATGAATCCGGTGACCTAATGGACCTCTTATCCTTGTTAGGGTATTTTTTCTAAACAAACATTTTCGCTTTCCTCCCTCTCTCCCTTCCTGCCACCTAACTTCTCTGTTACTTATTTTTTGATGAAACTTTTTCTTATTAAAATATTGGTTGTTTGGTTTGGGTTTTTGCTTGGGGCTTGGAATTGAAAGTTTTACAAAATACTTTTAATTTGTTGTTCCCTTCCCTCACTCTGTGTGTGTGTGTGTGTTTGCGCACAATTCTTAATTTATTTTCGACATGGGAAGGAAAAAAAGAAGCGAAATCAAAATATGCAACGGCCGCAAATGAGCAAAGTTTGCTTCGCATTATATTTTGTTTCGCTTTCCGTGTTTTGTGCAACTTTGGCAAATGCTGCAGAATTTATTACTTTTGAAATGCGGTTGCGCATAAATGTGCAACAAACGAAAAGTTAAGATGTAACAAACTACGATTCGGCGTCGGGCGTCGGGCGCCGACCTCCCAAACGTAAATGAAATGAGAAATCCGCACATAATTGCAAATGCGTGAGATATTTGCCAAATGGCAAAATTATGAAAATGAAATGAAAAGGTTTACCACCAGCAGCATCGCAGAATTTTATCATCATTCTGACCCAGCTTCATCAGCATCAAGTTTTATTTTGGTTTGCCTTCCGTTGATTCTCTTTTCAATTCCTGTTTGTTGCTTTTTTAATATTCCATCCAGGTTTGGGCCTTGAAGGCATTTTGACGCCTCATCATTGGGTAAGCTCCAGTGAGGTTGACGACGATAACGCTGACGATGATGATGATGATGATGATGATGAGGAGGCCCGATGATGGTGAAACTTTTTGTTTACAGCTTTGGGACAATTTTTAGAGGGTTTAGCTGGGGGTATAAGTTAAAAAAAGAAAAAACGAAAGAAACGAAACTGAAAACATAAATATAATTTCTAATCAACTTAACTGACCTTTGACTAATCTAGTGCCCGGCTTGCCTTACTGATTAGAATTTTGTTTTCGCTTTCGGGTGACAAATCAAAATGTATTGCACATTATAGGTAAATTAGTTTCATCGTGATTAGTCATTAGAAAAAACTTGGGAAACTATCTGCCAAAAACTAAAGTCAATTAATGCAACAAAGATCTTATGTTTAGTTTTAGCATTATAATCTTATTGTTTAAATCGACTGTAACGACCTCGTTAAACAATTGTTAAAGCTTTTTTCAGTAAATGAAGAGAGAAGGGCCGTTACGGGAGGGCCAAGGGTTTGATCTAAAAACTCGTTTAAAACTGTTTTAATGGCATACAAATCAGAGATAGAACTAACTGACTGATAATGATACTCTTCAATGCAACGCCCCTCGAAAGGTTGAAACCTACGCCCATGCGATGGCCAACAATTGTCAACTGACCAAAAAGCTTTCATTGTTAAACGCAGGGAATTCATGAATATTGCATACACTTCGATTCCCCCAGATGGGCGGGTCACGGCTCGACCCACATAATTGAGTGCTCTTTTATTTAACATGCAAAATTAATGGTCGTGCTCAATATAAATACAATAAAACTATTAATCAATAAGAGCTCATATGCAGCAAAAAAGGCCCAACAAAAAAATGTAAAAAATTGCCAAGTGTAAGGGAAATATGAAAAAGTTTTGCCCATTTGATAAATTTAATGGAGTTAACAAAAGGAGCGGCAATTATATTTTAAAACTTTTTACAGCCCTTTGGATCACAATAGTTACATACATACATGTAACTGTGTGTAGGTATGAAAGAATAAGTGTGTGTGTGTGTTTTTTTTTGTTTTGCGTTTTAAGAGCTGTGGCAGAACATAGCTGGTCCAAGATTCACTGAGCTCGAAACACAAAAAGTCTAGGGAAAGTACAAGCACTAGCTGGGGAAAAAATAATAGTAACAGCGCATGGGCGGAGCTGTGTGATAGGGGATGGGACCTGCCACAGGAGGGGGGATGTTTGGGAGTAACAATAGCGCCAAAGTTTCAAGTGGGCTCGCATGAGGGGAAATGTGTAACCGGCTTTCATGGAGAGGGGATTTTAGGTTGTATGGTGAGGGGGGTGAGGGGTGCAGGGTGCAGTGGTTCGTTGGCATCTGTTCAGCGTTGTAGCACATATTCCACTTTTGCCTTTTATTGCCTTCTCCTCGCTGGCTTAGTTGTAACTCAGCTTGGGGTGCTCTCTCCCCTCCCCTCCCCTCCCCTGCCCACGATTGTGGCCATCGTATGAATTTTTCTCTTTGGCATTTCATTGTTTTAAAACAGAGCCCGGCACTCATATCCCCCGGGGGACGAACACGTTCGGCACCTCGTATGCGTGTAACCGAACAGCTGCCGAAGTCCTCACACAAAATTATCATGAGCAAGAGGGTGGGTTTTAGTTTCCCTCAGCATTTCGACGCAAGCAGATCTATGTCGCTTTGTTGAGAAAACACACATGAAAAAATTGATCGCTGCTTTGTTTTCTCTATCTTTTTCTTGCATTAGATTATTTGCTGCACTCGTTTTCTTGATTTGAGGCAGAATTTGATGAAGTTTCATTTTGGGCAGTGTAAAGCAACATACGCACACAAGCAAGTGCACACATACAACTAAACTTTTTTAGCGCTCTCTTTGTGCCGGGCCCTGTTTTAAAACAGAGGTAGGCGCCCATAGCCCGTGCGGGCACTTTTGCTCGGCAATTGCTCGTGTGGCCGTCTGTGTGCATGCCGATGTGAGCACGAAGTACAAGTTGAGTGCATAAAAAAACAGCTAGTGTCGCACAGACTTTTGACGAAAGCAGTACTATGTCGCTTTGTTACGCAGCTACACGCAGAAAAATTAATGCTTCACTTTCTTACATGGCAACAACAAAAATATTTTGCCATTATTTATATTTTGTCCCAATAGGGTAAAAAGTATATTACAATATAAGCGAATCCACATTTTCGACAATGAAATTAATTAAAGATTCAATTCGAAATAGTCTTACTGATAGCTATTTAGAAGATCTCCTTCGTATAAAAAGTTATCCAAACAATATAGAAGTAAAGGAAATAGTTGAGTTTCTGAACAACAATTAGGTCGGAATTATTATTTTTCACTTGCAGTTTAATTTTTTTATTCGTTTCTTCACATACGATTCGCGCAGTGTAAAGCAGCTTACGTACACAAGCAAGCGCACGCATACATTGACAGTTTGAGCTGGCTCTCTTTGTGCCTACCCCTGTTTTAAAACAATGTTTCCCCAGCTGACTTTGATTTGCCATCTCACTCGCATTGTCTCTCTTTGTATTTTTGGTTTTGTTTGTAGTCGCTTTTTATTAATTTCATTTGTAGCAAAAATCTGTTTAAAATTTTAGCATAAATTTAAAAAAAAGAATTTTTTGTCTTGTACAATTATTGAATAGTTATAATCAACTGATGTTTTTCGATCGACAGTATTCCATTTAGCTTTTCAGATTCTTTTAACATATAAAATGTATATCAACAATGTTCTCCTCAGTCCCTAAATTTAGCAAAAGCTGAATTTTAAATGTTGGTTCTTTGTTTGTTGTTGTTGCTCTGGCTGCTGCTGTCTTCCACATCCCAAAGGCACTTGAAAATGTCTGCTGAGGGTCCTTTTTATTTTATTTTTCACGATGCCTCTCTCCTTTGAGCACATGGCGAACCGTAACAAAGTTTTGCCCGAAAATTAAGTTGCCTTCCTGGCCACTGTGCGAATTCAATAAATTTGCCTGAGGGGGAACGATGCGCATGTGTTTTTGGAACAAGTCGAAATATATAGCAACAATAACGACAGGATACAGCAAGAGCACCACGAAAGGCACAAGATGTCGACATTCAGTTATTCTGCAACGAAAGAATTAACATTTACCCATTAGAAAGAACCTTTGCAATGTGTTACCATGAACAACATTAAATATTGTGAGAGAACTTCGTTTACCAACTGCATTCGAGAACGTGCGAATAATAGCTGCCACCGCCTTTGCAACCTTCTTGTACCATTATTTGGTACTGTAGGATTTTGCGGTGGAAAAAGTGCGTAAAAAATATATATTTCTCGTTTTAGTTGTTCGTTACCTTTGTTCTGGTTGGTTCCTTTGCTTTTACTGCTCTCATTTTCCGCCATTTGCAGCTGCGGTGAAATGTAAACGACACACACACACACACACCTGTGCATGTTGCCACACACATGTGAGCAAAAAATACCATAAACAAAAATATTGAATCCTCTCAACTAAAACGAATCTGGGTTACAGGCAGGCATTTCCCGTGCTCTCTCTCTTCCTTTTTTGTGTGCAGTCCCCTTCTCGAAAACAAGTGAATTTATGCCACAGCGAATATTTCCATCGATTTTAGTTTTCTTTATTGCCATTTTTTCACATTCATTGGCATCTTTAAATGCTGTTACCATTGCAGTTGCAGTTGCAATTGCTGTTGTTGCAACTAGCAAATAAATTGCTAGCATGATAACAAAGCAGCTGCGCGACCAACCAAAATGGCAATATGCACAACCTTTTTCTTTCCTTTTTGATGAAGTTTTTTGGCGTTTTTTGTGTCCTGGTGTTCTTTTACCAATTTCGCAACCAATTTCGGGTCCTTTTTTGCCACAGTCTATAAAAAGTAACAATTGAAAATATTTTTGTTGGTTCTGCAATTTTGTTCTAATGGCTGTGCCAATTGAGAACTAATCAATAGAAATGACAACGATTTGAAGTCATCGCTTATAAATACAGTAGAAATCTTTACCTTTACTTATTCATATACATATGTATGTTTATGTAGATTATTATTGCAAACTTCCTTGTCTAATTTCCAATATTTTTTCTCTCGTTTCAGGTTTGTGCATGTTATGGCATTTCTTATCAAGTTGCCTCCATTGGATAAACATTTCACTTTAGCGATAAGTAGAAGTTGTTTTTTTTAAAAACACGTATTTTTTAAGATATTCCAAATGCTCGAGTTGAGTTCAAGTAAACCGCACAAAAGTAGTCTACACTTTTTGGCTTTGCAGCCTTTTGGGTTCTTGATATCAACCTCTGCCATCTGAGGAAAAGTTCATGATTGTTTTTGCATGTCGTTTTGTTTGGCTGAGCCCTTCGGCGCTTTTATCTTTTTTCTTTTACGATGTTTTATCTCTTTCTGCCATTCGTATTTTTTCACCAGTGCATACAAAGAAAAACCTTTTTAACTGCCTTTTGTTGTTCTTAAAAGGTATGTTAATGTTTAGAAACAGAACTTAAGGAATTAAATCAGCCCTTGAACGTTTATGTTGTTTATGATTGATATAGACTAACAAGGATCTTACTTAATCAGCTTTCCGCAAAGTGGCCACACTTATTAATATAACATGTTATGCATCTAATAATCATCTTCTTTGGCACTTCCATAAAGTTGCTGGTCCACAATTTATGTGCTCGGTTGAAACAAAAAAGTGTCGAACATTTATTCCCTTTGTGTCTTTGTGGTAGAAATTGGTAAAGTAATCACTTTAAGTAAGTTAGGTTCGATTTCAATTGATCAATAATGGAATTTGTTTAATCCAAATTGTTCAATTGCTTGTTTTATGGGTCAATAGGTAAAAAAAACTTGCATATTTTAATTTTAACTATTTTAAACTTACTCTTGCTTGCAAGTTGAATAATCTCAATTCGCCGGGAGATGCATTGAAAAGATTGACACATCATGTCGAGTTTGGTTGCTCCCCCGTTTCGATGCACCTCTGTCGTGCACCTGTCCGTTTCTATGTTTATCTATGGTATGTTCAGCTAATGCTCGATTTGACATGACCCGCTTTCAGATCTGTGAACCACAAAAGCTGGCAAAGTCTGCTTTAGCATCCTAGCCTAGGCTGGCGTCCCTTTTATGGGTCATTGGAGCAGCCAAGAGGAGAATGCCATGACATGGCAATCATTGGATGCGAGTTGATGAAAAGCCAGCGAGCGTGCAGCGACATAACCTACATGATGATGTCAGTAAAGGGCAGCAGAATACGGGGAGACTATCCCATCTTGCCCAATCTCCAGTCCCCGTCAAGATTGAGAAGAGCCACTGGAATGAGTTCGTGTGTGTCTATCTCTCCCATTCTTTCTTTCTCTCTGTCTATCTATATATGGTTGACATCCAAACGGCATCATTAAACACGAACAAAGTGCCATCGTCATCGTCAACGTCGTCATCATCAGTTGTGGAAGCAATATACATAAACTTTAGCACGTGCTTACACTGTCAGAAACTTGCAATGACTATCATGTAGAACTAGTAAATGAGCGAATGACTAATTAAGATATTTGAAGATTGTCTTAAAAACTTTGCAAAAAGGATGCTGGAAATAGCCAAACATGATCTTTGTAAAGTCCATATCAATGGATAAAACGGTTGTTTAATTTTCAAATAATTAACGCATCCAACTAAGAGTCAAAGAACGTCCAAGTTTTCTGATAGCACGATGTGCGAATGACTTTAGACAAAAGAGGTGAACCTTTTGTTCCGTGTAAATTGAACATTGAGTACTCCAACCGAATTCTTTCAGTGAAGTGCAGACCATACGCACATACTAATAACGTATGTGGGAAGACGCTACATTTGAAATTTTGTGTAGGGAATACGAGAGAATGTTGCGCTGGTGGAGGTACTGGAGGCTTTGGAGGTCCTGGGGTAGACCTTCATCCTGCTCGCATAAAGTTTAGCCAATTTACAAGGCACTGCAAGTCATTGTTTGATTGTGTGCGTGCCCCAGTCAGCATTGATCAATTACACTGTTGTTGGCTCGTGCTCATATTTGTGCGGGACGTACATATCATTGTCATAGTAATAAGTGACGCGTGTGTTTAGTATACACAGGGACACCCATGCACTCACAGATTGGCATACACACCTGAGTCTCACCATTGCCGCACGTCTCTGCTGATGCCATCTTTGGGCCATGTTTGCGATTCATTCGAGCATGCCTTCACTTAGTGCGCACCTCTGGCCCAGTTGTAAATGGATGTGGGCTGTGCGGAGCTGCCTCTGCATTTGACAACCTTCGCCTCCCGCATCCCGCCACCTGTCACTTGCCTTCTTCCTCTGTTTGTTTAGGCACATGTAAAGCATCTTATCTCCGTCATGTTACCAGGCTGCTTTTACTGCTCTTACAGTGTTGCAGAGTCAAACCAGGATTATGCGAGTAAGCATACAGCCGAGCTGTGCCCAGACAATGCTTTGTTGGCATACAGATGTATTCACATATATATACAGACATAAGCACGGAATCACATTTATTCCTACTTGCACAGAGACAACAAGAATCATTCAAATTTTCTAATGATGAAAACGAATAAAGTTTACTTTATTCGTTTAAGTGTAAGAAAAAAGTATTTTTAACTTCACTAAGACTTAGTCATAGACATAGCCTTTGGATCAGGACTCTCACAATCGTTCTCATTGGGTCCTCAATTTATTTTGTTTCATCTGGAACTTAGCCTGTTTCATTCCAATAGATTTGAATTTATAGAAGCCTCTATAAACCAATAAAACATAAGTAAAGTATTTAATTTATCTGTATATGATGAGATCACACCATCGTAATCCAATTGCACTTAACGACCAAAAGTCAGTTTGTGCTGTAAATGTGTCTCTGATTCGAAGTAAGGTTAAGTGCATTGTATCCAATTTAAATTACACTGCAATCTCTTTAATAACTCGATTTCCCATATAAAATACATTACTTGAACTTTTATTTTGGGTCCTTTAATAAAACACCTGGCAATTGGTTGTGACAATTTGTTGTCATTAAAAGAACCCCGAACTCTGACAGAAGTTTCCCATTATCATCATCATCATTATCATCATCATCATCTGAATCATTGTGGCGGAGAGATGCTTTACGGCCAATACACAAAGGCCGGGCTCGAAAGCGCGACATGCGTAAATAAATGCAAAATAATACAATAATAATTAAAACTGCATAAAATACGAGAGAGGGAAAGAGAGAACGAGCACGAGAGTGTGTGAGTGTTCTTTCTGGTCCTTGGTCCTTGTACTGATGCGTTTGCATTTCCACTTGGCGTAAGTTGTCTTAATTGCTACATAAATGGCATGTAGTTCATATCCTGTCTCATTTCGTGGCCACCGCAGGACATGCGTACCAAACAGAAGACGAACCTAGCCCCATCTTCTTCTTCTCCCGCTCACCCTTCTTCTCTTTCCAGCGTAAGTGAATTTAAAGGCTTTTATGGATTTCCTTTAACGTTTGTCGATTAATTTCATTTTGTCCGAAGCACGCAGTGAAAATGTTTCTCAGTTTTCCACTTACAACAAATTGGCACGTTGTGACAGATTCTGGCCAGTTAAGTTCCTCCGAAATCGGTTGGAGATTCAGATCACCATTTCTTAAAGGCATTTTGAAAAGGTTACGAAATATTTTTAGCCATTTATTTTGGACCAAACCAATCAAATTGTAATGCACGAGTTGTGAATGAATTTAATTTAATTGGCAACAATTTCAAATATTAATGATGCTTTCATCTCAATATATAAATATATCCTTGGCCATTTTCCTGCCTAGGCCCGTGGGCGTGTCCTTGCCCGGAGGGTCATTTCAGAATACAATGCAAATAAATTTGATTTATCCGAATTGTTTGCATTACAATAACAAACAAATATAATTTTGGGGGTGAAAGGGATTGCCATCAAAATAATGATTGGATCAATGATTTGGAATGGGCGCTAAAAAAGTGTAATGGGGTTTATAATGATTCGAGTTCGATTCAGTAGAGGATTATCATTTGAATAAAATCACCAGAAGAAATTTAAAAAATCAAATTATCGTCTAAGCGATTTTAAAGAAAATAATTCAATCAATTTGAATGTCATTATATATCATCAGTAGCCAGTTTTTCCGTTATTGATCAACCCTAAGTAAAGGTTTTGAATTTTCCAACACTGGTTTCATGCTAATAATTAGACACGTCCCCATTTCTTGGAAACTCCATCAAGCGAGAGTTGAGAATTAAACTGGCAACTTCCATGAAACAGAATTTCATATAAAGTGGATTAGACAAAATTCTCTCTGATCACAGAATAACCAACAAAACCAATCAAGTAAGGAGTTCTACCGCTTTGTGGGATAAACTAGAGGGAGAGAGTGAGAAAAAGAATGAAATGGAGATAAGACCAAATGCCAACCAGAGAGACTGACCTGGCATAGTCTACGAATGGGAGTCAGTCTTCTGATTTCACATCGGCCCAATGATTTTTCCCTTTTTGGTTCATGCTATTTGCCTTTCGCTCTTTTTCCTCTGAGCCTTTGTATATTGGTAACGTTTGTGTGTGTGTGTGTGTGTGTGTGTGTGTGTGTGTGTCCGATACTGGCCACTACGTTCATTTCAATTAAATGCAAATCTCGACTGGGAATTTTTTCCCATTGAACATCGGCCGGTGGTGGACAGCTTCCTGAATTGGCGGCGTCGCAAAAGTCGTGGAATGTTTTTCACGCATCGCTGCATTTTGTTTTCCGGCATGTGAAGCCGTTTTTCCAACTTCTTTTCCATTTTTGTTTTTTTGCCCTGGGTCTTTTTCTCTCGACCATATAATTTTTATGAGATGCCGCGTCTTCTTTGTGTGTGCCAGGGATTTTAAATGACCACGCATCCAGATGGGCTATCCGTAAAAACATCAATTTCAGACTGAAATAAGCTGAAATAACATGGGACTTCGTGTCATTGTTTTTGAGATGTCAAAAACTTGCTACAAGTTCCACAAAAGTTATCCAATCCTTTTAATTTTACTAAACCAATTTTTTGTAATACTTTATAATTAACTTTTGTTCTACAAACAGAAATATTTACAGAGGTTAATAGTTTGAATTTACTTTGTAGATGGGTGTGGTTAGTTTCTAAAGAGGGAATACAGGTTGCCTTGTCTGAAATGCAGGAAAAATGCATTTAAAGTTTTTTGTTCTGCTGCCTTTTATCAACTCTTCGCAGGTGCATCTCATCTTCCGGAGGTTTGTATTATTTACAGACTCAACAGTTTCCCGTCTTTCCCATTTCTAAGAGCAAAAACGAGCAACATTTGTCTTGCATTTATAAAGCTTTTGAATATTTAATATGCAGATACTTTCTCAGTCCGTCTTTCACTCATTTTGTCCGCCGAATTCAACGCTCCACCCTGAAAATCTCAAGCTGCATTAAGTCTTACCTGCCGGTTTTTGTTTGGGTTCCGTCCGCACTGTGGGCGCCACTAGGGAGGTGTAAATTTTTGGTGTGCACAATACGCGTGGAATTATTTTGTAAATTTGTTCAAGAATTCACCAAAGAAAAATGAGAAATTCATTAAGAAATATTTAATAATCGGCTTATTTTTTCACTGCAATTTGTGTAAAGAAATGCCGCACCACAAGTGGGAGGGGAAAATCCCCCCTTCCAAGGGTTTAAATTCGTTTCATTTGTCGGAAGTTGACCATTAAGTTGGCCACTCCTTGCGTTGTCACGTTCCCTGAGCTAGTGAGGCTGTACGTCCGGCTGACTGGTTGGCTGGTTGGCTGGATGGCTGGCTGGCAGGCCGCCAGGCGGTCAAAATGGAAGACTAAGTCAAACATGAACACGTTGTCACCGCAGTGCAAAATTCCCCAGAGCAGGGCAGAGAAGTCACATACAAACCGGAGGAGAAGAGTACCATTTGTAGATTCGCACGTCAGAATTTACGTTATTTTCGTTGAATTTGCATAATTTTCAGAGTCGACACAGTCGAGTCCAGTTGATTAAAGTGATAGACTCTGTCAGTTTTCCTTTGCGTTCTGTGTGTGTGTGTTTTTTTACGAGTATTCCCCTGCCTCCACTACTCTTCCCTTTCAACTGCTACTCCCGTCTGGCTCCTCTGGCTTTTGTTCAAATATATGTAAGGGAAATGGCTGTCAAGGGGGACATAGGAAGCGGACCGGGGACCTGGCCCTGGACCTGGCACAGGCTCCAGCTTCGGCCCAGAGCCATTGCGATGGCGATTTCCACTGCCATTTCGCGCTTGGCCGTTTTGAGTTGCAGTTTACATTTTCTGTGCAAAGTCAAGGTAAATATTAGATTTTCGGTTGTGAACAATTTTTGCTTTTTGTTTCTTTGTTTGCTCTTCTAGTATGTATGTATGTATATATGTGAGTATGTATGTTTGTAGGTAAGGCAAATATTAGCTTACAATTTTGGGCTTAGAGAAGTTTTACGCAGGGTCGACAAAAAGCCTCGCCCGCGGTGGCATTAAACAAAAGTTAGTCAAACCGAAAAATTGTTGAATGTATGCGGATTTTAATAGGAAAAGGTTTCATTGGCGACTTTTGTATCCTATACGACGATATGCTAAAAGCCAGTTCAATTCCCCATCAAATAGTATAGCATAGATTGTCCTTAGAATACCTTTATCCTGTTGTCATCCAGTTTAGCTATATGAAGGCAATCAACCATAATGTATACATAGTTGGACATTTCCTTGTTAAACAGCCACAAAGTTTTGTTTTATCAGATAATGAGACACGTTGTTGTCATTGCTCCATTTCTTTTTGTTTTTTTTTCAATTATTTTTTTCAATTTCCTCTCGTAGTTATTTCTCGCATTGCCATTTCCCGACTGTTGACAAATTTCCTGTTTTTATTGTTGGGCAAAAGAGAGTCTTTGTTGTTTTTAATTAAAGCACCAAATTAAAACAGTCGCTTCATCAGACTGTTGAAACTTTCACGTCACCCTCAGCATCTCGTCCTGGCCCCTCCCATCATCAGACTAGCTCCTTTCTCCCACATGTCCCCATGTCCCCATGTCCCCATGTGTCACGTTAAATGTCAGACAAACAAAAGGCTTGTTCTTCACTTCCAACGTAAAGCTTCTCGCATAAAGCCACGTTTTTTCTGCCCATTAATTTGAGTTGCGTTTTTCTGTACTTTTTCCGAGTTCGCGGGTGAGATGATGCCGGTGAAATGAAAAGTCCAAATGCACTTTCAATACGGTGGCAGGTGGAGCTGTATACACAGATGTATACACATGGGCAAACAGAGTCCGCCGCGATGGGAGAAGAATCTTTTCTATCACTAATAAAAAACGTGCTCCACCATTTTTTGCCACTTTGCGGTTGACCACATGCAGTCAAAGTTGAAAGGTTTGCCGGTACCAGAAAAAGTGAATGAGCAGCTTACTGCAATATCATTGATCAAATGGCGGATTATGCTTAATGAACAGAGAGGTGGGCTCGTCCATTGGGGACCAAGGAATTTAATAAATTCGCAATTTTACTCATAGTGAATATGAAGTCCTTAAAGTCCTTTTTTCGTGAGACCTTGTTAGTATATATACTTTTCTTTTACAAGGTAATACTTTTAAATTAGAAACGTTTATAGTTATCTTTTAAAGTTCCACCTGAAATATGCTTAGTGTTTTGGGATAAATTCTTAAAGTAATGTGTTTTCCCTTACCGTTTAATGTGTAAACGTCTTAAAAAAGAGTGTGGACTCTCGTAGCATGTTTATCATGGCTTTTAAGTTCGTGGCAAGTGACAACCATCAGCGGTGGCTTGGTTGGTTTTCCTTATTCAACCAGTGCCTCCTTGTGCCTCCGCGCTTTCGCCGAGGATAACAAAAAGTAAATGCGAATAACTAAAGTAAACAAATGACAAAAACTTTACTTCCCTGTTGCTGCAGTTGTTGTTTTTGCAACTAAACGGGCAATCCTTTGTGCAGCTGCCCGCATAACCTCCTTCGTCTTCCGCTCAGGCCCCCTCGGATTCCCCTGGCCTAAACCTACTCAGTGTCCTCATTTGCATATCTAGCAACTGCACAAACTCCATTCCCAACTCCTGAGCTTTGGCCGACAGCTGCATTGTTTTCCTGTGCTTCGCCATTTTTAGCATTTTCTGCCTTTCGCTTTTCCCTAGCCCCTTCTTACTCTTCCACGTTTTCCTTGACGTCTTCTCAAATGCTTTTTGTCGCCTTTAACGCCGCCTAATTGCCTAATTAGGCATTTGCATGCTTTGACTATCCCCTACCCAAAAACTCCCTACGCCTTTTTAGGGGAAAAGAGTTTATAGAAAACACAATTACTTGACTATATATTTCGGTTTGTTCTATTTTACAGGTCCTGAAGATATACTAAAATTTCTGGGCAACGAAAGTGTCGTGGATCACTTCAAGCTCGTCACCAAGGATGGCAATAGCCTGCTCATCGGTGCTAGGTGAGTTTTTATTAAAGCGTATAAAGGATGAAAGAGAATCGACTCGACGAAACCTAAAACTGAAAATAAAAGCCATCCACAAAACAATCTTGTGGGCGTGGCACTCGAGTGCCTCTCAACCCCATTCACTTTAGTCGACTTACTTTTTCCTTTTCATTTCTCTATTTTTCGTGCAACATTCTTCTTGGTTGGGTTGAACTCAAAAGGAAAGAGTCTGTTGCCGGCTGATTTAAAGGACAGAGAAATAAAAAACGATACAATACCACAATTTAAATTTTAACATTGCTAAAAGATTCTAATAGATTAGTGAACAATAAATGGCTGATCAACACAAGAGTAAAATTCATCTCATGTGAGTAAGATAGCAGACAAAGTAAGTTTCAGGCAGGGCAAGCAACAGTTTAAAGTTCAAGTTTTAACCAAAACCATACCGAGTCCACCTGCCTTTTTTGTATCCTTTGCTTCAAAATGTCAACTTTTGCAGGTACCTGTAGACTCGCTCAAAACGAAACTATGAGCAGACAAAAAACAAAAAGGAACCCTTAAGAACGAGCGAAAAATCCACATAAAGCAAACTTCAATTTACTTTTCGCACACATTGTATTTAATTTAAGTAGAAGATACTCCGAGTTCGTGTTCATGTATGCGAAAGTTTTTGCCCAAGATTGAAGAGGGCAAACACAGGCCAGGACCAACATGCGTGCTAACTTTGATTTTGCAACGCTGGCTAGAAAAACAAGGGAAAAACTTTGCACCAGGTGCCCAAAAGATATGAGAGAAGATGCTCCAAGTTTTCAGTTTTCAAGCAGCCAGTTTTCAAGATGACTTCAAGACGAAATCTGAAGTTGGAGTCGTACTCACTTGAGTTTGGGTATTGGGGAGGAGTCTAAAGAATTGTGGCAGGAAGACAAAAGATTGCGACCCAGACAATGTGTGTGTGTGTGTGTGTGTTAAAATGTTGCATACTTTTCGTATGCCAGGCCAGACATAATAAACTTGTGTGCGTATGTGTGAGTATTCGAGAGAGAGAGAGAGAATGATGCAAAGGCAGGGTACAAGTGGAGAGTGCTGGAATTTGTTACCAATGTGAAATGCGTGCAGCTTGTAAGACAAGACGTCAACACATACATTGAAACCAAGCAAAAACCAACCGAACTGGGCCGAGACACAGCGCCAACCAGGACTACCGAGTCTACGCAGCAGACAGTGGAAAACTTTTGAAAATTGCAAATAGTTTTTGGTAATTTAATATTAACACGACTTGGCAGTCCACTTTGGCCACACACTAAAAAAAGAGTGTGCGTGTGTGTGTGCGTGTGTGTGTGTGTGTGTGTGTGTGTGTGTGTGTGTGTGTGTGCGTGTGTTGCGGCTTTGCAGCCACATAAAATTTGCAAAAATGGTGCAAAAATAAATTTTGCAAAAGACGCTGCCGAGGGAAAATGTTTGGTTTTAGCAATTAGTAAGGCATGTGCACGAACATTTCTTGCAGCAATTTCAAATGAAAACATTTATAACACTTTTCTCGAGTCAACCCGAAAAGTTTAAAGATAAAGTTGAAAGCATTACCAAATGAAGAAATCCACAAAGTGACATAGTTTTACTAAAAGGTTAATTGGAATGAAAATGCCTTCATGTTGACCAAGAAATCATTTTACTTAAATGAAATGCTGTAAATTTGGCTCCAAGTCTACTAGAAATCATCGATTTAATCAGAACACTGCGTCTTTATTCAATTGTTTTCAAGTTTACGAGATTAGATCGAGTCTTTTTCAAATCATCTATTTATTCCATTAAAAGTTAACATTGCAAAATTAGCTTTTGTTCTCAAATTGTATGCAATTATTCTAGTAAATATTTTCATTCGAAATCAGGAAGTGAAAGGAAGATAATGAGGCAGCAAAATGCAAACGCACTAAAGTAGAAAAATTAAGCGAGCACCCTCGCACACACTCGCACTCACACTGAATTGTGTTTGTGTCAGTGAAGTGCGTGTAAATAATAGTGTAGGAAGAGGAAGAGAAAGGAAAGCTCCGTCTTCAGGATAGGTGGGATGGTAGAAGAGAGTGAGAGAAAGAGAGAGAGAGAGAGAGAGAGAGAGGGCTGGAGGGGAAAGCTTCTCAGCTTTTTGCACGCATGAACGCATTTGTATGCCGACGTTGTCGTTGCCAGAGTTGCCACTTACGTGATTAATGGATTTTTAACAAGTTCCACATTTCAAAAGGAGCACAGAAACACACACAAGCACGCACTCCCCCCCACGTACCCGGGCACCATGCCCGTTGACCTCAGACCAAAAAAGAGTCAAAGTAACCAAAGTAACGAACGGCAACTGTTTGTGAAAGCCAAAAAATAAAACCAGCGGGCCACGCCGAATTTTGAATACCCTTCTCAAACTTTTTATCTATTTGATGGAATTTGCCTTTGCCTTTTCCTGATCGTTCCCAAGGTAGCTAAATGATATAGTCGCTCGATTGGAATGAAAACCGACATACCTATTAGTAAATGTATGAAATTTTAGAACTCTAGGATATTCGAAACGAAGTCGCAAATGCTTTCTTCTATGAATTGGACTCTTCTGACAAAAATTACCTTTTCGCAGGGCATGACAAAGCCACGTGTATGTAGATTGTGTGTGTGTGAGAAACAGGTCCTTTTTTTTAGTGTGTGGGGTAAACTAGCATGACAGCCGGAAATGCGAATGTGACACGCGTTTTGCATGTGAAACGTCACGGACAATGTGCGATATACATATAAACGAAAACGTGCGCCTCCATTTCCTCTTTCACTCTCAAACTAATAGTATGTCAAAAAGAATTTGTTTAAATTAGTAACCAAAGTTACCTCCCTAGCACCTAATCCCCAGATTTATTTTATTAACCGATACATATATTCTAAACAATTATGACAAAATACTTTTATTGACTATTGATAAGAATTATTCTTAGTGCACTCGTTTGACATTTCAGCTGTCTGTCAGTAGAACGTCTCTGTCTAAATTCTGTCTAATTGTCTGTCACTGTGGGAAGAAACGCATTAAAAAGCCAAGTTTTTATCTATTTTTGCTCCCGGGCAAGTGTCACTTATGCAAATTAACGTGTGAGAGTGGTTGTCTGACTCAATCTAAATTGCATGCTTCTTCTCGAAATTTTGTCAAGGTTCGTTAATTCGAATGGACGGACGTTATACTCGTAATTTGGCGGCAAATTGTGTATAGCTTGTCTCATTGATCGTTGTCGGCATCCAATCCACCAAAAGCAACCCCATTCCATCCAATCCAATCCAATCCAATCCTGTACAAACCGAGCGCAGTACTAAGCGCTCGACACGAAAATTGGGTTAACACATTAAGATGGAAAATATGTGCAAAATGTCGCTGGCATCGCAATATTCCATTCGCTGCTGTCACCGCATCAGGTTGGCAATCGAATGGAATAGCGACAAAGGAGGAAATAAAATTGCTAAACGAAAAAGAACCAAAATGGCGGAACTCAACTGAAAGAAAGAAAACCATTTCAGCGTCGAATGTCTAACGGTGCCGAGTGGCATTTTGCTTTCGTTTTAACCATGTGTTCTATTGTATATATGAATGTTTGTAAGTGTGTGTGTGTGTGTGTGTGTGTATTCAGATGTATTTGTGTTTTTGTATGTCGGCCTATCTGTTGGCTCTTAGTGTCTCCTTCAACGTATGGTTCGTGCGCATCCTGCACAGTGGAGCAAGAGCTATGAACTTCTTTGATCTTTTCGACTATTATCCAAGTCTATATCGCTCATAGAGCTTTTCAAAACCAAATAATGCCTTTCGATTTCACATATCATTTCCAAATAACAAGATTTCGCCGAATTCGTCGACTATTTTCTCTTCACAGTTTTGGGTGTTAAATTTTCGCTTGCAATTTCCCTTTGTCAGTTCTACCAGATGGCTCTACTCCTTTCATTTCTTCTTTTAACTTGTGGCCATCTTTTATTCCGGTTTTCTTGTGGTATGTTGAAAGTGATGGGGCAAGCTTTTGTGCAACCGCGCAACAATCATTTTTGCACCGCAAATTCATTTCCGTTTGCGCTCGTTTTCACGATGCATTCATTCACCGTCAACGAATAAGTGTGGATGTGGGTGTGGTTGTGGGTATCTGGGTGTCTGTGTGTGCACAACAATTCTTTGCTAATTTCAGGCAATGTGGCATGCGTTTTTTTGCTGCATTTGTTTATGTCTTACAAAACGGATTTCATGGCAATTTCATCACGACTGAAGCGCGCGGTTTTTTCTTCAATGTGTTTAATGGAAGATTGCAGATTGAATTGTTCGCCAACTGGCACAGATAACTCACGAAGGTTTTCCATTGAGTTGCTAACAATGTAGAGTGCCCTGAAGCCATTTTCCTTGCATTGTTTACCGCTCTAGAATTTTCCGAAAAGTGAAATCAGATAAACAGAAATGTGTAGAAAATTATTTTCTATTGAAATTTGAGTTTTCTATTGGCTATGAGTCCTTATGTGAGAGATTTCAGCAATTACTTGATGTGTTAAACTTCGGCCCAGGATAGAAAACTTTTTGACTAGTCATTAATTTTCATATTTCAAAGCAAAACATGGCCTGGAAGATTTTACTCTTCATTGTTTTTACGGATCATATATAATTAGACAAAGTGCATTTCGCAGACATAACATTACTTTAAATATGTATTAAAGCTACATTCAATCCATTTGACAAATTGGAAATGACTGTGACGAATATTTTATGTATTGCAGTTGACTTCTGGGCGTGTAGTCGTAATAGGTTTGCAATTGGGGAAGGCTTTAATCAAGCTTACTTGAATGTGTGGCTCGACCCTGCTCTGTCCTTCTCGGCTCCATTGATGAAATGCTATTCGCTTTGTCATGTTGAAGGCCGAGACTCCAGAGCAGACCTGCCCTGCCATGCAGCCAGCAACAAACAGCATGTGAGACGGAGACACATGACCTGCAGGTAAAATCAAATGCCACCTGGCTAGGACGTCCTGCTTCCCGTGCAACTCTACAGGCAATTCACATTTTCGTTTTTGGCATTTGACAGTTTCGACATTTTCCCAGACAGAGACAGACAGAGAGGAAAGTTGAAATTCAAACCGTCAATTCGATGCATCCATTCACAACAAAAACTCAAATTCTGCAATTGGCTCCGTAAGCCCTAGAAAAATCAAATAAGCAATGAAAAATGACAAAGGCTCAGTTGGGCTTTGAAGGAGGAGCTCCTGCTGCGCTTCAATAATTTTTGACTTGTCAGTGACGCAGTACGAAGGATTAAATCTATCGACAGAAATCTTGAATTTTGATTTTTACCAGACAAATACATATATTCGCTCTCGCAATTCGAATTTGGAGTATTCGGAGTCTAATAGCTCTAATACTCCGATACCGATACTTAATACTTTACCCCAATACAAATGATTTTGTTTCTACATTTAAGTCGAATGTACCAACAAAATTTAGCTTAACTGATGGATATCGTATCTGGGTTACCGCGTTAGCGAGTTCAGTAGATAATCTCCAAGGTGTCTATCTAGGCGGTCTAGTAGGTTTAGCAAGTTCTCGTGAGTTTCTGTGAGCAATCTCCACTGGCTAGCTAAATGCCAACGATTCCGTTTAGGACATCCACGACACAGCAGATCGAGATGACAGTTCTGTATCACAAGTGAGTTGATCGTGTGGCTCGAAGACTTGTCTGACTGCGAATGTATTGAAGAGATTGCATACATTTATTAACAGTATCGCGAGTTGCTCGACCCACTTTAGGACTAGGACTTGAATAAATTTGAGTGCAAATCGTAGTTTAAATTCGAATTGCGAATGATGCTGATTTGGTTTCTCGCCTCAGCGTTATTTAATGGGACAGGCGATGAAAAAAAAAGAACAAGACTGACAGCAAATTAATCAGATTGTGCGTTGAAAATGCTCATTACGCACTGCAGAAAAAATAGAAAAAAATGTATATTTTTCATGATTTATTAGGCGCTGAAAAACAAGCCGAGGAATTGAATTATCAATATTGATGATAACTGAGATAACAATAATGAAGATTATAAAGCGGTGATTATGATGGGATGGGTCCTGTAATGTGATGGACTAGATGCGTTGGCTATCAAAAGAAATCACAAAAGCGGAAAATGCGAAAAAATATTATAAAGAAGGAAAGCTGAAGTCGGTTAAGCCGAAGTCTATATACCCTTGCAGCTCTTGACTGCACAAATTATATTGCAAACTCTTTTTCTGTTTTTTAATCCAAATGTATACGTAAAGTTATATGTTGCTTACTACTTCCCCAGACAGTTAACAACATGTTTTTTCCTTCGAAAATAATTATTTCAAGTTGTCCGATTGGAGACAGTCATAGGTGGATCAAAAAAATAATTACATGACTTCCTGTGGTCACGCTTTCATCTCGGCGTTACATACATCTGACAAAATTTATGATACCCTTAACAGGACGATACACTGTTTTCTTTTTGGACTGCTTCGGCGTGGCTTGACAATCAAGGTTATTTGAGATCAAGGGACTAGCGGAGCGGGAGTATGCCGACAGCGCTGCGTATGAGTGATTTGCATCTTCTTCTTTGGTCTGCTATTCTTTTGGGTCTAGACTTGTGCCACAGGGCTTCTTCTTGTGTTGCTGTTGTTGTTGTGTTTTGTCTACTTGATACTTTTGTGGGTCAAACCACAAAATGGCGGCCATGGCGACAAGAATTTCATTCTCTTTCCTTATGTATCCTTTTCAATCTATTATATCTCGCCTTCTCACTCTCACTGTCGACCTTTGCTTTTTATTTTCGTTTCGTGCTGCAATTTCCCAACGCTTTTTGAAAGCTTTTCGACCACAATACTGTTATTTATGTGCATGTGTCTTTTGTTTTTCTGGTGGTTGTTACTCGGTTGATATTTGAAAAGGGTCCACTGCCTGCGGGTCTTGCCTTTTTCAGAGTGAAAGGAAGCTGTGAGAGAGGAGACCGATTTCAGTCATAACAAAGAAATGACTTCTTATTAAATGTGTTTAAATTATTCAGAAACGAAACCAAGAGTCTACGTCCACAACGAAAAAGCATTCAAATACGTAGCTCTAATTGAATATTTTAGTAATAACAATAATTAGAATGTCAATTCGAGAAAAACCCATCAGGAGAAGCGATATTGTTTACACTAATATGCTCAATAGGAGTCGAAATTGTTCAAATGTCTTTAAGTCATTTGGTAAAATCTTTTCATTAAGAAAGAAGTTTAAAATCTTATCCCGATTGGGGTAGTTCTTTAGGTTTGATTACATTTCAAAGAGTTCCAAATCTGGTCAATGAATAGGGGAATAGGGTCAAAGATTCCTTTGAATATTTGAGTTTTCCATTTACTGCTTTATGTAGAGTACTTTCCCTTAAATCAATTATTCATTTCCCTGAAATTACTTAATTAGATGCCCTTTTAAAATCCAATACCAAAAAGAATTCGGCTTAAAGGCTTAAAAATGCAACATTGGCAAAAAGTATAAATTATACTACATTTATTGGCTGAAATACATAAATGCCAACCAAATGTCATTCGGAATAGTTTCGACATTTCTGCGACTGCGTTCCGTCGATTTATTCATGAATGTAGCTTGGACGAGAGTAACCGCCATCGATTTTGAGGACTCCAGGAAAACCGCAAATATTTCAAACTGCGTGTTCGGTTTTCGTCTGATTTGCCTAGTTATTGCACCCACAGTCACCCATACACAGATACGGATGTGTGTGTGTATATTCTGTGTTAAATATTTAAAGCTCAATGCAATGCCCCTACAATAAAAAGGGGCAACAAAATGGCTTAAATGTTTATTTAAAACATAAGCCGCTTAGTTGTAGTTTACCATTTGTTTTTTAAACACTTCTTATTAAAAATATATATATCCTTGAAAAAAATAAATAAACACACAAATAAAAAGCAACAAAAAACCAGAGGGCCGGGGCTAACTTTGACCCCGTCAAAGTTTGTATACCCTTGCAAGTTTTTTGTGTAAAAGGTCTAATGCTTGCGAAAGAACGGCTTAGAAAATAACGAAGTTATTGATCAAAGTCACTGTTCACCACCGATTGTTCCTATGGGAGCTATATGATATAGTCGCCCGATCTTAATCAAATTTGGCACAGTCATTAATAGGTATGCTAAACTGAGAAATATAAATTTTTATGACAATTGCGTCAAAAGTAACGAAGTTATTGACAAAAGTCACTGTTTTCGAAAGATCGTTCCTATGGGAGCTATATGATATAGTCACCCGATCTTGATCAAATTTGGCATAGTCGTTTATATGTGTAATTAACTCACCAATATTAAATTTCACGATAATAGCTCAGAAAATACCGAAGTTATTAAGAAAAGTCACTGTTCGTGACTTTGTCATTTGTATGGGAGCTATATGATATAGTGATCCGATCCGGCTGAATCCGAGATATACAACGCCTGCAGTATATACAAGCCTACATGCAAAATTTCAGCTCTGTAGCTCTTACGGTCTAGGAGGAGTTTGCGTTGATCCAGACGGACGGACGGACGGACGGACGGACGGACGGACGGACGGACGGACGGACGGACGGACATGGCTATTTGAACTCGTCTCGTCGTGCTGATCAAGAATATATATACTTTATATGGTCGGAGATGCTTCCTTCTATGCGTTGCACACTTCTGACCAAAATTAATATACCCTTTTTGCAAGGGTATAAAAAATAAAGGAAACATAATCTTGAACGTTTTCAAAATGGCCCAACAACTGCGTTTTTCAGTTGCACAGATACAAATAAAATGACGCTACACACACACATACACACCTACACACCTACACACACGCACACACACACACTCACAGCGGGCGCAAAGTACTGAAAATCCTTTCGTAATCGTTGCATTCACCACTTGCAACTGCAACAACAACAACTAACACACTCCGCCGTGTGGAAAATATTTATGAGCGCGGTTTTTACGCCAAATGCGTTCCATAAAGTTGCTCTACTCCCCTCCCTTTTGCGTTTTGCCCCTCCATCAGTGCTCCGCCGTTATTCTCATCTCTCCTTCATGCCTCCCCTGCGTTGTAGCCGCTTTTGCTTTTCCAGGACATTTTCGCAAGCGTGTAAATATCATTGCCTTAGTATGCGTCTACTATGTGTGCTAAGCAGTGCGTTAAAGTGTTTATGTGTTTGTTTACCGCGCTATTTGTCTGTGTGTGTGTGTGTGTGTGTGCGTGGGTGTGTACCTGTCCCGAAGCCAACAACCTACAAGGAGCATTTCCTCTTGTAATGCTCTTTAAAAAGCAGACAAGTTAACAACTAGAAACATCGATTCAAACTATCATCTTGGCTCCATTATTTAGAAATATAAATGATTACAGACTATAGTCTTTATATAGAACTTTCATTAGTTTTTTGTAAAAAGGTGCAACTAAATAGTTAGTCATTTCATTTATAGTATAGGCTTGATGCTCTCAGTTTAACAGATAAGGATTCCACTCGATTCCGGGGAATGTGCTAGGGTATTTTTAATTTTACTTTGCTCTTAATTTATTTGGGGTTTCAGTTGCAACATCCGCCATGTTGGCTTGACTGTTGCTGCCCTCATCCTTTTTGGTCCTCTCGGCACCTTTCGTATGCTAATTTCGTTCAGCACATTTTATATTTATACACAGGTTGCTGAGTTGCTGACAGGAGCAGCAGACAGCTCTGAACGCAAACTGAACCAAACTGCAATCTGCAGAGTCACCAACGGAATTGTTCTTGTTGGCGGCCCGTTGCACGTTCGTTTGAAGTTGCCTTGTGCCGTTGTCATAATTAAAACGCGCTGCATAATTGCCAAACAATAGCAGCCTCCACAGGGCTTACATAATGGTAATGGTCTCGAACTCAGATAGGGTCCACAAAACATACATAGTATTTCTGTTTTCCGCTTTCCCAACGCAATCCGAATTGTTCATACGACTGCCTAACAAATTTGAAAATATGCGATTCGTGTTTTTTTTCGGTTAACACTTTTTGAAACTACGCGCGAAGTCCACAAGGATATGGGACTCAAATCAACCGAAATATGACACAATTGCATTGTTTATCAACAATGAATATGAATTCTGATTAGTAAAATAATGAAGTAAGTTGACGTAGAAACTAGCTAATGACTACGTGGCTTGATCTCTTCACGCTAAAACAAATGTTGGAATGTTGGCTTGTGAGTCGTTAGATTTACCACAAGGATCTTGAAAGAAAACAAAGTGAGGGAACGTTTCATTAAGAACATCCAAAGACATGATACTCGGCTAGAGATGGATCCAAACAAACTAGAAAATCAACTACTAATAACTCGCCCACCATAAAATTTCTTTATAAGTCACCTTAATGACATCACAATATTTTAGTCATAAGAGTCTAGTTTTTCAATCGTTTCTGTTAAAGTTATATGATATGGTAAAATTGGTAAAACAAGACACGATAAAACTTTTTTCAGTTGGTTTTTTAACGAATTTTTCTTTGTCAGCTATGAGTATGTTATAGTGATTAACTGTCGCAAGGACATGGCTTTATCGACTGTGAATGCTATTCAATTTTCTCCTTACATCTGACCGATTTTACCGTTTGCAAGACTATTAAAACGGAAAGTAAGTCTTTAAATTAAAAAGTTTACCTTTTGTTCTCAGCCCTTATGTTTGATTGGTTTCAAATAAGTTGCATATCTGGTGAAAACCAGGAAATAGTTTTCTGCCCAGTAATATAAGATATTTATTAGAATCATGTCAAATTTGTCTCACTAAGCAGGTTAATTGATAAGGAAATGTTGAATAATGAAAAGAAAAAAGACTATTCCAACTATATTAACCGCAAAAGCACAAATGGTTGCATGTTTCCCAGCGGGGGGATTGGAGAATGTTTCTCCACTTATACCAACCGCATCATTGCTTTGCCCTCCCCCAAACCAATTTGGCATGCTCTATGCAAAGTCAACTTATATAAGAACACATATACATAAACGGTATATGTATATAGACATGACTATGTGTGTGTGTGTGTTTTTGTTTGTGTGCATACGTACATACATATATTTATTTTAAATTTTCCGCTCTCTTTGCTGCGTTCAACCAAAAATGTCGGAAGTTTCGATAAGGTTGCCTCATTTAGCCTTCTCTTCTGCCTGACACGGCAACCATAAAATGTTCGACCAAAGTGCATACATACACACACACACACACTCACAATCACAATCACACACACATGGCCACACGTATGTAGTTGTGGTTTCAATAATCAATGAGTTGATTTTATGAAATTTCTGTTCACCTCACAAGCCAGGCCATGGCACGCCCACCACAGCCCCAGCCCCACATACCCAGTCCTTAGTTCCACTTCATTTTGGGTGTGCAAAATTTTATTAACGAGAAATTTTGGAATTTTTGGCATAAATTTCACAATGAGCGCTGCAGCAGAAAGAGGTTAAAAGCAAAGTAACCCAGCAACGGACCAAGGGACGATGATTGAGGTTCAAAGGTTAAATGAATTTTAATTAATTTTTTAATTAAGAAAATCACAAGCTGTTGGAATGCCAACGCAAAAACAATAAAATAACCAAATCCAAACAAGCGTTCCAATTCCCATTAAACTATTTTAAACGTTATCAGTCTCGTTATTATCATTTCCTTCTCTTGTTCTTGTTTTCCATTGCAGAAATACCGTATTTAATTTAAGCATACACGATCTCGCAGAGCAGCAACGTCTGATCTGGACATCGCCAGAGGATGATACCAAGATGTGTCTCGTCAAGGGCAAGGATGAGGTGAGTACTATTTATTTGTTTACCCCAATGATCCAAGTTGGAAGGACTTTAGGCCTAAAGGCCTTTATCTGGGCGTGACTTTGCTGTGACCCGATAAATCCGTAGCTCCCACCTGAAGTAATATTTGTGTTCTAGTTAGAAACCCAAATTCTTTTTTCCACTAAACTTTTTCATTTCAAGTTTTTAGTTTTTTTAGCACTTTGCCTTGAGGGCATTGCAATTTTCATTTCCATTTCCATTCGATTTCCATTTTGTTGTTGGTGCTTCCGTTGCAAGTTTGCGAAAGGCGAAAACCGAAAACAAAAACAAAGCAATAAAATGTTTTCTGCATCAGTGAAATTGATTTATGCAACTTTCTGCGCTATTTTTATTTAGTTTGTTTAGTTCTGTCTCCCTCTATCTGGTCTGCGCAAAGGAAAAAAGGAAAAACGAAACAAACGCCCGAAATTCTTTGAAATCTCTTCGTCTTGCTGTTCCAGTTGACCCATTAAGAAAAGTGCTAACTACTGTCAGGGGGTGTGGGGGGTATCGCAATGAGTAGTCAAAGCCAAAGCATAAACAAGCCCCAAAGCAAAGTTTAGATTTTGCTCTTGCTTCTTGGTTAATGGAAATGGCAAACATTTTGGCTTTCAAATTGGTTTGCATCGACTACTACGGCTTCGTTTCACTCTACCCCCTTGGTGGCCTTTGGGCTTGCCACTGCCTCAGACTCCGTCTCCATCCACATCTCTGGCTCCTTCTTGTTGTGCTGCGCTGTTGCGCCTTCCGTTTCCGGTCAAGTAAACACAAAATGGCGAGCACAAAGGAGAAATGAAGGACGTGCCACTCTCTATGCTTTCTTGCATGCTCAAATGCACTTCCAAGCAGCTGCTCGAAGGCATCGAGGGTCGCTGACGTAATTAGCCAACACTTGTTGGCTAGGCGTGGCATCGCCAACTGCCAACTGCAACAAGAAAATTAACAGGTGCAATTTGTTGAACTCAATTTGCTCGCTGACTCCACTTGACTTGCTGCAAATGTTACAATACTCTCTCTCTATGCACAGTTATTTATAGCATCGAAGGAAAGAATTAGCTTTCCATTTGGTTTCTCTTTTCATATGGCGTGTCTGATTGCCATTTCCCCCAACTTAAATCCTAAAACTTGGAGAACAAATTTTCTTTTGCTTGAAGGAAGAAATTGCAGTTCTTGCGTATTAATGAAAAGTTCAAAATTTACAATTTTAATTAACTGACATTTGCGCTAATTTTTGATCTGATGAAGATAATGATGATTGAACTTGCCAGTAATTTTGCCACGAAAATAAACCCAACCCAAAATATATGCGATTTAGTCACGACATAAAACAAAACCAACAGCCTTCAAAAACTAGGTTGCAACAAAGCTAGAGAGCTTCTAGCCATCTCATCAATTAATCGAAACTATGATAATATCATAGTGTGCCCAACTATGACATTGAACTAAGGATCATCATCATCATTAAGACTCATTATATATCTGTTCAACAGGCGTGTGGCATGTGGCAACTCCTTCCTAATTAGGATTCTCTCAAGATTGTATCTTCTTTTGGTTTTATACTTAAAGAAAGGGAAAAAGTAGCACAAATACTTGCAGACTAATTACTAATTGGTTTCATTTTATCTTTCACGTAAAAGTTCAAAATATTTCAACAATTCGACATCATCAATATTGAAATGTTTTTCAATACAGTTAAAGCCAGAGAAGTTGACTACTTCTCCATTTTGAGAATTCACTGTCTTTTTGAGTATTAAATTCTTGATTGATATATTGTTTGCCACAATTATTTTTTTTGCCTTTAAGCTACATAAATAGCTGGAAACGGAATTCGCAACTCATACAAAATGAGCAACCATCATCGCCATCATCATAACATATTCATGCACTCTTTGCCCCCTCCACAGGCCCCTCAATCGGTCAAGTGGCAAAATATGAAAAATGCCAACGCATCGAACAAAGAGGTGAAAATAACCAGAAAACCCGGCAAACATATGCCACGGAATAAATTAATAAAACCTCGTTGAAATATTTGCTTTTATTGTTAAAAGTCAAATATTATAAAAAGCACATTCGGATGATAAATAATTTGATAGAAAGCGAGGGAGAACGGATTGTTGTGGCATTCATACATTATAAAGCTCCTCTTCCATTCACCGCAAAGGCTATATAAAATCGATCAATTTTCCTCATAATTGTTTCTTGACGTGTTACACAAGTTTGCGAATAGTTAACAATGCTTGAAAGGAATTCGTAAATGAGAACCACAAGCCTTCGCTTACTATGCCATTTTGCTGTTCAGTTGTCCCATCATTAAGCATTTGACTTGGTTTGCAGATTGTTTTCCCTCTCCTGCACCGCCCAAATCCTAGCACTTTGCATTCATTTAGCTTCAGCTTCAGCTTTGACTGTCCAAGAGAATGAGCATCGACATCGGCAACGGCATCGACCATTGTTCGTTTAGACCTACGGAAATGGTTTTAATTTATGCACACAGGTGGCTCTAACAACAATTTTGCTCTGTTCCCCACTTTAACCCGGCTCAAATCCAGAAACCACAAAAGTACTCGTGCTTTGCCATTTGCTTAGCCTGTATAGTTCCATTTCAATTCGTTCATGCATCCATCCATCTATCCATTCATCCATCCATCCGTCGCATACTCATTTATCTCACTTGTTGTTTAACCGCCCATCCTTAGACCCCAATCGGCATTGTAGGGCGTGGTCATGGGCCCATTCCGAATCATTCATTTCATTTTGACATTTTCGCATTCGGCATTCGGAATTTAATTATTTCTTGCTTCAAGTTTAAAATGAACTTCCATTTCTTTAATTAGACCATACTTTATTAGTCTGCAGATTTTAGAAGTTCTATAGTTAACCAATGAGTTTAAACAGCATTAATCACTGGGCTGTAATTTAAGTTATCATTTTACTAAGCACAATGCAGTAACGCAAATGTTTATTAACCCCCTTCGACCTTTTTTAATTCTTCTTTTTTTAATTTAACATAATTTCGGTTTCATTTCATTAAGTTGATTATTTGAAATGTCCGAAATGTTTGCCCTGCTGTTTTTGGCCAAAAATGGAGCATAAATTTAAATGAATTAGCAAAACAATTACACCATGGCACGAGCGCTGAGGGGAAATGGGGTAGGGGCAGTAGGTACATTTTCACAGAGTTAAAGCTTGTTCAATTGGGAGAAGTGTGTAAATATGGTGTTGTACTTTTTCATTGTTTTATTGCTGTTGTAATTAACACGACCAACAGACCAGACCAGACCAGACCAGACCTGGTCAGAACCAGAACCAGAGCGAGGACAAGGAGTCAGATGAACTTAGTGGATTGTTTAGAATGCAATTAACTGTTAAATTTATTAATTTTTCAGTTGAAATGCTTTTGCCATTTTAATAAATAAAACATTTGGTTCTTTTTCTGCATATTGAACAATTTTCATACATATTTCAGTTGAATAATACCTATGTATACATTTATTTCAGTTTGTGGCTTTAGTTGGGCAAACGAAAAAGAAAGCCACGAACTAAAACAATTTCATTTTGAATTGCTAAATAATGGGAATAATATTTCATTGACTGGTAGTTGAGCTATTTGCAAATTCTTTGTGAGGAATTCGCTTTACATAATTATTTTAGTTAAGTCATGACCTGGCCCAAACTGTAGATACATTTTGTATGGGTAAATATTAACTTATACCTTTCTCTGCCTTTGGTCGACAGTTTAGCTCTTTTTCTGCCAGTCATTATACCCTGTAGCAATAGAATGAAACTATATATTAGAGTCGCTAAAACAAATGTCCGTCTCTCCGCCTGTCTGTCCATATTAGACCCACCTAGGTTAGTTAGACAGAGAAAGAGTGAGCGAGATAACCCATGTAAATAGTTGTTACACATCTGGTGCATGGTATATTCAAGTCGTAGCGATGACTCTCTTACCTCATTCATTTTTCATGTTTTCAGTTTATTAAGTGAAGATGCTTTCACAATTTTTACCTGAAACTCCTGTTTTGTTTGTTGGTCCCTTGTGTTTGTATATCATTAACGAAATTGTTGCCTACCCGTAGGCGTATTTTATCCTGCCAAAAAGTTAACTCCAATGTCGGCCCCTGAATGCTAGAACCGAGAAAAAGGACAACAAATGAATTGACTTTGGCCCTGACTAAAATGTATTTTTATTTTAAATTTTTCATGCCTCTTGCTGGCTAAACTGTCATACACATTTCCCTGCTGACGTGATTAATGCCAAATTTACTTTGTTTGTAGGAGATACTGATGTGAGAGGTTTCGACTCGACAATCGAAAAGTTTTCTTCTCAATTATAGCAATTTGGATAAAAGTTTGATATACACACAATCTGATGATGATAAACTGCATTTTCACTTACATATCTGCTTACATACATGGATGTATCTACATATACATAAGGACATAGGTATATCAATTCAATGATGCACTCAAAGAAATGATTAAAACTTAAACACTTGTTACAGTGTAAGAATAGTCATCTTTCAATATAGTTGAAAGTTTTTTCGAGTGTATGCTGTTGCATATGTTCATTAGAGAACTTGTATTTCCGCTTGCAATTTTTGGCCTGAATTTGTGTTTTGCGAACTTTGGCCTAACGAGTTTAGGAGTGGAGAACCAAGCCGAGTCGGCACGGTTCCCTCCGGGGACGAGGCAGAGAATGAGAAATAAAAGAGATAGAGCGAGATATTGCGGAAGTGCCAGGGAATGTGTGTCAGTACACTATTTGTGTTTTCTCTATTTTGCATAAATGTTTTGCAAATTGAAATATTTAATGCGTAACAAATATACTCGTACTTTAACAAGCACAGCAGGAAGCAAAGTGGCAATGGGCAGAGTCGAGGGTGGGGATCGGGTGCTTAAACCAGCAAGCTACAACTCAATAAATATTAAAAGGCAATGGGGAACTTGCTTCCATTTTGCATTTTACCTTTTTGCCGCACACGCAGGAAGAAGGAAACTTTGGCTCACGCTCCCTCGAAGCCGGAAATGACTGCACATTGGCTGCTGTACGAGTATTCTCTGTCTGACATGACAAATCATTTGAAATATTCGCTGCAGCCCGATCCCTGGGTATCCCCCAGAACACAACACAACACAACACATGAGTTTTGGGGGAGGAGGGGAGGAGGGGGGCCTACCCTGTTCCTACTCCGACCGGGTGTTAAAATATTTAAATGTTTTGTTTGTTTGCCCTGTTTTGTTCTACTAATTTGTATCATTCCGTGTCGGTTTCGCTTGGTAGGCAAATACGGATTCCATGTGTAGTTAGTTCAGTTTGCTCTGCTTGGGGTCTGGTTTGGAATCGTGCACGACCACGATGTGCACAGGCAACCACAATAATGTCATTATGTTGATTCGGCAAACTTGGCCATGTGAAAATGATTTTTATCCCAATTAAAAAGACTTTGCAAATATTTAAAAAGGAACAAAAAACTTTTATTTTCTTTAAGCTCAGACTATTGTGACTTAATGCCCTTTCCTAACTATCAGTAGAGAGGTTTGATTTTCATTAATCTAATTTCATATCAGATTAGATTATAATGGATTAACAGACAGGCGAAGAGATCTCGGGGATTTGCCCTTCCTTTCTCAATATCATAATCAGCAACTAGTCACCATAAACAACTGCTAAATATAGATTCTAGAATCTAGATCATTTAAAATAATTCAGTCAAAATGGTCAAGAATCAAATTGGGAAACTGGTCAAACAACATCCTCGATAGTATAGTGGTTAGTATCCCCGCCTGTCACGCGGGAGACCGGGGTTCAATTCCCCGTCGGGGAGAGGTTATAATAATCCTTTTTTTTTATTTTTTCCATTTTCCTGTGTTGTTTTGAATTCGCATTTTATTAATTCTGTCAATTTGTTTTGAAAATTTCAGGAGGCCTGCCAAAACTACATACGAATAATGGTTGTTCCATCTCCAGGCCGGCTATTCGTCTGCGGCACTAACTCCTTCCGGCCCATGTGCAACACGTACATCATCAATGACAGCAACTACACCCTGGAAGCGACCAAGAATGGGCAGGCTGTGTGTCCCTACGATCCGCGTCATAATTCCACCTCGGTCCTCGCTGGTAAGTGGTCCATTTACACCTACTCCTCGACTCGGTGCTCTCCCGTGGCACTTGAATAATTTATAGTATCGGCACAGGAGTCTATGTGGAGGTCACACTTTAGTGTTTTTTGTGTCGTTATCGCCATTTGCAAGAAATGGTGAAATGGTAAAAAAAAGGCAATTACCTCAGTCCACTAGATGTGAGGAGTACTCGATTGTTCATTTGCCTTTTGTCCCTCCATCTGTCCGTCTGTCCACACATTCGTCCTCCCTCCCATCCGTCTGTCTGTCTGTCTGTCTGAATGTATGTAAAATAAGTCGGATAAAAATTGTCATTCATCAACTGTTGCCTCGGCAAAAGTATTTGCCATCCTCTTCTCTTTCACATTTTTTGCTCGCTTTTTCTTTGCTGACTTTTCCCCTGAACCTATGTGTGTATATGATAAATTTTCAGTATTATTGTTCGGCCTGCCATCTCCGATGCTTCAAACAATGTGCGAAACAAAAAGTTAAAAACAAAACAAATAAAATTCATATTTTTCATTTACAATCCGTTCTGAAACATCCATCCCAGAAGCACCCCAACAATTTGACAGTAAACTATTTTCGATTGCATTCATCTTGTATTTCATTGAAATTCATTCCGGGTAAAATGCAAGGAATCAATCGGCACTACTAAGAGACATCTCCTATCTTAACATAAGATTTGTTTCTCACACAAGTTCCTTGATGTGGCTGAGTTCTGTACTTCTATTGATTGTGCTTAAATGATGTGGGTCCCATCTACAAGTGTACACTTTGAAGTTTTTACTGGGACGACAATAAGGGGAGGGAGCCACAAATTTGACCCATAAACAAACACATTGTGTGGCTTTCTCTGACTCGCGGAGGAGTCGTAGTTTTGATAATATTTCGACTTGGCCTCCATAAATCGAAATTCTTTGGCGGCATGTGGGGAAAAGTTTCTTTGCGCGGTGATTTGTTTGCATTTCATTGTCTGCAGCCACCGCCAACTTTTGGCTAGGGCCGAGGCAGAGTGGGCCAAGTAGGTGCTAGATGGCAGGAGAGAGCGTGATGTGCCATAATATCGATAAACGGTTATAACTAACTTGAAAGTGTGAACACATGTGTGTGTGTGTAGGGAGGACGAGAAAAGCAGAGGTTGGGCCAAGTGTTGCCACGAACTTCCGTCGGATGCAGCTGGCTGGGTGACTGACTGACTCCTGCTCCATGTGTTGGCTGCTTGCCCATTTTGCGATCTCCTTTCTCGTCCTCTATGTGGGTCATAAGAGTTTATCATCAACAAGCTGCCACATCCTGGCCAACAAAAAAGAATAAAGCACGAAAAAGCTGAAAAAATAAACCCAAAGCTGCCGCCATTTTCTTTATTGCTTGACGCCATTTTGTGCTCTTCCTTGTCTTTTTTTTTTCGTTTTCATTGTTTTTGTTGTTGTTCTCATTTCACTTTGATTTCGTTTTATGGTGCTAATATTAAATCGACATTTTTACATATCTCTTGTCCCTCTTTCCCTTTTGGCTTTCTCATCCGCTAGTCATTTTGTTGCTGTGTCGATTTTTGCCGCTTGCCTTGGCAGGATTTTTGTATATTAGCTAACCAAAAATGGATGATGATCGGTATGGACGGAGTGGGGAGTTGGAGTGGTGGGCCTGGTGGCCATGTTGTTTAGATTACAAATTGGCCCGGACACGAATGGAGCATACAAAAAACTGCCAACTGAAGAAGAAGAGCCAACAAAATGCCAGAACAAGCTGAAAATGTTATCAATTCAGTTTTCATTCGTGACAGGGCGTTGATGTCATAGAGGTTCCCGCTTCCCTCTATGTTCCGTCTTTTTTTTTTGGTTCGGTTCGGTTCGGAGGCGTGGTCCTGGTAACTAGCACAAAGTTTTTTCTTGCACTTTTCTAACGCTTGCGACAAAAACAAACCACCTAAAAAAGTTCGTGGACAACATTTTTGTGCCAATTTCGTTGAAAAAATATTGTTGTAACCATGATGAAGTTTTCAATTGCTTTTTCCACAAAAAAAAAAAAACAACAACTCTCTCTTTCTCTCTCTATCTTTCATATATATGTATGTACATTCATACATATCTATCTTGCTTTTCTGTCCCCAACTGGTAACGCCAGGCTCAGGTCTTCAATACGGCGGAAGGAATCTATTTTTGTTCAATTTAAAAACTGCATGTGAAATAAATTTCAGTCGTTGACAACAGGGAGAGATAGAGAGAGAGAGGGAGAAAGTGGGTGTGGGGAAGGGGGCGGGATTTAGGCAGGCATAATACAAAACTTTGCCAATAAAAAATTAAGCAAGCTAAAACTTTTATTTTTCCCACTCACTGTCAAGCTCCGTATGTGTGTGTGTGTGTGTGTGTGTGTATGGATAGATGGCAAATTGATGAATGTGTGTGTATGAGTAGAAAAAAAAAACCAAAAGCGACTTTGTCATTTAATTTATCTAATGTGTCCATTGGGTATAGAAATATTGGCGAATCATAGGAAATTCATTAACAACTAGATTAAATTGTTGTAGCTTAAAGTAATTTCATGATATATGTAAGTAATAGCATTTGTATTTTAAATTGACATAAAATTGTTTAATTTTTAGAAAGTAGATACATACATGAAAATATAAACATAGTTAAGCCGAAGGCCTTAGTTGCCAGTGCTTGTAAAATATAGTTAGGTTGATAGTTTATAACTATATCCTATACTTTAATAATAATAATAATAAGCATAGTACTAGCTGCTGTCAGCACGTAGAAATAACTTAGTTTTAGTGTATATAAACGAAGTAATAGATATAAAGACTACAATTTCTTTAAAATATTGATTCTGTGAGCTTCTACATAGATAGATCTAGGAGATCCACACTTTAAGGAATAAAGACTGACTTTTTTAAATAGTCCTTACAGAGAGAATTTGGTTGGCAGCATCTTTGGTGTTAATTTCCTTATCGATTTGATTATTCTGTTTTCAATGTACGAAAGTAAGGCTGGTTCCAAGGCTGGTTGTTGTCTCATCTTGGTCTACCCAATTTATACTACGTATTTATGTGGGCCAACTTTGTCGGTTTCCCCGAAAGAGATCCAAGCTTTTCCTGCTTTGAATATTAAAATAGCCAGCAGCCAATTTTAACCAGCTTTTGCTCTCTTGGAGACAGGGCCGTTTTCTGTATTGGGCCGCGGCGACCTTTATCGTAGTCGAAAAATATGGCTTAAATGTCTTACCAATAACGCACACGCCTCAGAAAACAATGCGAAGAATAGTAATAAATAATTTATAAGTACGCATTTGCCACATTAATCACGAGCCGACGCTGCTGCTGGCACGAAACAAAAAAAAAGCCAGTCCAAAAAGTGGGAGGCAAAATCCCTTGCGCCAGCCAAAAAGTTTTCTCGGTCCAAAGCCAGCGCATATTAATTTCGGGGCTACAAACAAACCAACCCATTCCAAGCCATCCTATCGTCGTCGTCGTCGTCGTCGGCGGCGCTGTCCGCCAGCAACACGGGCACAGCGAAGCGTACAAATTGCCATCACTTGCGTTCAATTTTAGACTTTTCCAAGCAAATGCACAAACGCGATTAAAATGCTGACGAATGGCGATGTGGACAACGGTTTGGCTTGGGCTGGCTGGTTGTTGCCAACGTGAAAATGTCAAGGGCCCAGGAACCCGGACCGTCCATGAACCGGGCCAACAGAAACAACAACACATTGCCAAAAAGGTTGGCGAAAAATGGGCAGGCCGAAGCCTATTTTGCATATCGCGCATTGCGCGCGGACCGCCAGCTCCAAAAAACCGTGTTGGTCCAATTTCGACAACCACGTTGCCGTTTTTGGCGTTTTAAAGCCTTTTTTCAGGCCTTGTTTTGCCATGGCCATGGTTCCTGGGCAATATCGCATTTGCATATGACAGGAAAGGGGCCGCAAGTGCGTGAGTCTTTGTGTGTGGACACCTCACCTCTCGCCTCTTTGCAACAACTTGACCCTTTTCCAGGAAAATATAAAACCCAATCGCCAGTTAGATGATCTCAAGTGTCTCAAAACAATGAAACATCTAATTTTTCACTTTTGCAACTGCACGATATCAGAGGATAACCCCTTCATCTTTGTCATTGACTTATCCGAATCGATTTGGGCATGTTGCATGTTGTGGTTAATTTTCAATTTACAAATAAAACACATTTTGCATTGGAAATAATAGAAATAAACATATTTGTTTAAATGATTCTTCAAGCAAATGCCTTTGTTACAAATTACAATCTTTTTGAATAAAGGCAACATAAAAGACATTTTTGATTCATTACATGGCAAAAATGTATATGCATTAATTATTAATTAATTGAATGTAATGTTCAACAACTAGTCACTCTTTAAACAAGAAGCACATCAAGGACGAACACGCACACATTCACAAACAGCAAACATGCAGCGAATGCAATATACAACCACAGGAGCCATGGGCGGTATCGTCATTGACATGGGTGTGGCACAAACTGCATATAAAATGAATATCAATGAACTGCAAGCGCGCAAGGAAAACAATAAAAAGAGAGGGGGTGGGCGGATACACACTGCAAACACGACATGGAGCTGCAGCGAAAAGCCCCTCAAAGAGAAAAATAAAGCATCGCCAAAAAAAAACGCCAAAGAATTTCAGAGAACTAGTCCAACGCTAACACACACATATAAAGTGTGTGTATCTTTCTCTATGTGATCTGAAAGTATACATGGCAAATCAATACTTACCAAAATAGTTCTATTTTTGAATATGCTTCTCAAAAAAAAAAAAAAATGAACCTCCCCGACGGGGAATTGAACCCCGGTCTCCCGCGTGACAGGCGGGGATACTAACCACTATACTATCGAGGATATGGAGAACATACCGATTATTTCTCATAACGGATATAGTTTTAGGTTTTCTATACCCTTGCAACAAGGGTATAATAAATTTTGTCACAAGTGTGCAACACTTGTAAAAAAGGAAGCATCTCCGACCATACAAAGAGTATATACATTCTTGATCAGCATATATACATATTTCATATTTCTTTCCGTTCGTTGTCTCGATCAACGTAAACTTCTTTTAGATCTCGAAACCTACAGCTCTGAAATTTTGGCATTGAATATCTGGGATTCGCTATATCATGGCAGCAATCGGTGAAAACTTTCATCATCCAAAAATATATATTTTCATATACTGTGCCAAATTTTATCTGTTTCATATCATTAAGATCCCATGAGAACGATAGGTTTAAAAAACTTGTTGCTTGCCATGTGATAATCAACCAACTGGGTAATTAATATTTATTATAAAAATTCCATAGGCAATGCTCCAGCCTAAGATTTAGACAACATGTTTATCCTACGTAGAGAAAGCAACCAAAAATCTTGCAAGGGTATAAAGATTTCCGCACAACAGAAGTTACCTCCAACCCTCTTGTTTTTTTCATATATTTTAGATCATTGCCTTCGAATCTTGGACTATTTTAAGTGAAAGCAGGGCCTACTAATTGCGCATTTATTGAATAATTAAGGGGAATTTTTCTAGAACATTTGGTTTTAAGCTAACCCATACTCAAAAGTAGGGTCGTTAAGAGTAAAACACAGCTAATTTATTTTAGCCAACTTAAATTGGCTTAAGCGAATGACCAAAAGAAAACAAATGGTCCGTTATCTTGTGTAAGCAACATCAAGAAGGGGCCAAAGGACACACATACACGCAGAGAGAAGGACAATGCGGGTGCAATGCAAAGCAACAACAAAAACAACAACTGTCAGTTTCATTAAAAACAATGAAATCTGCTAAGAGCCAAAAGTTTAAATGAGCGTCTAACAACTGCGCAGGATAAAAGCACTGAAACAACAAAAAATCCTAGAGCGGCGAGGGTTTAATGGTAAGAGGTTGGTGTTCGGAAACGGGGTTAAGGGAAGACACTGGCCACTCCGAAAAGTCGTAGGAAAAAAGCCAAAAGCGTCTGCAGTAAAATATGTACTCGAAAACAAAGTCTAAACAATAAACAAAATGGCGGAACAACAAAGCAACACAGCGAAAGAAAAAAAAGACGATAAAAAACACAGCAGCTTGTGACCCTTTTTAGGGACAATGGCTCGAATCATGGGTGTGGCAAGGGGTCAAGGGTCAAAACGGTCACTTTAAAATTTACTTTTACTGGTATTAAGTCTTTAAGCTAACGAAGGCTTAGTTTAAGTGAGTATATAACCCATAAAGATAAGTAAATAAATGCCTATAACTAATTTCTCATCCAATTTGCGACTTACAATTGTTTTTTAGTTTCTTTCTCACGCCCATTGAGTAGCCTGACTACGCCCATGCTTTGCACTGCTCTTGACTTGTTTTTTTTTTTGCTGCTTTTCTTTTTCTTCCACTTTGGTTACCATTTTTTCATTATTTCAAACAAAAACATTAACAAGAACAATTAGCTGTTGGAAATGTGGACAGAAGGAAGAGAAAAGAATTGCATTAGGCAAGTATTTAAGTACACGACTTACAATTAGTTATACTGATTCAGACCGAAATGACAACAATCGACTGATTAATGGGCTAAAACATTGAAAAGTGATTGCCAATGCAGATATTAGTGGTTAGGCAGTAAAAGATCCTAGTAGACAGATTCGGCAAATGATACCCCACACTTGAACCGCAACAACCATTTGTTCAGTCGTTTATTTTGAAATTTTTGTGTTTGTTTCTCATTAGGCTGACAAAAAAGAGAAACGAACAAAAATCCCCCAAGAAGGAGCGGCGGCCGATGACGGGGAGTGGCATTTGTTACCCTTACACAAGCTCCATAAACTGGTTTATGGCACACACTTTGATGCTCATTAAGGTTAAGTCAGCAGCAACCCCCAGAGCACTGCTGCCATCTCCTCCACTTTGGAGCAGCTTCTGCCATCCACTTCAGGGTAAATCTCCTACTCCAGAAAACCAAATTTAAACGAAAAATGTGCAGCATTAAAAGTTGAACAACTTGTTTGTGTGACAGTCGACGCGACTGTTGTTCGTCTCCACCGAAAAGCAACCCTGAACTCGTTTCCTTTTACTTCTCCTTAATTTTCCTCACACACACACACGCACACGCACACATACACGCACACAAGCGTGTGCAGACGTAGACATACACATGGAGGAGAATTTGTAGCATACATTGCGGCGTTGTTGATAGCCGACCAAAATTAATGCCATCCCCTAGAGAGAGGCGCCATGGCTGGCACTGGCGCTGGCGCTGGCTTGTCTGACTCATTTAGCTGTTCCACACACATTTCATAAATTATGAATAATCCTCTTTCATAGTTTCAGATGTGGTTCCGCTCCTTCCTTTCGCATTTATCGTCATCGATATTGGTTAGCTTTTAAGAGATATTGACTTAACCTTTGTTGTTCTCTGCTTTTCTTGCTGCCCTGTGGGTTGAGTGACCCAAAAAGTTTTCCAACTTCTTCAACCGCTCAAAGGTTATTGTGTTAGATACATAATTTGTAATTGTTTTGTTTTAGTTTTACAGCTTACAAGATGGTTAGATTAATGATAAGCTTAGCAGTAGCTATATTTCAACACGAGCACAAAAACTTACTCATGTTGAGTTACAGACTGTTTGATTATAGTCCTGATTAGCAAACAGTATACAAACATAAAGATTAGGATTTTAGTAATAGAAATAGGCTTCGCTTTCAACCATCTTTGAAACATCAATAAATAAAATGTTACCTCATTTCCTTAGTTTGCTTCTCTCTCACTTGATTACACTGATAAATTGACCCAAATATACTCGTATAAAGAAAGTTACAGAGAATTGAGTACTCTTAGCCCTACGTCATATTTCTATCCAATTTGCGGATTCTTTTTTGCATTGGCAATTAGACAGAACAGCAAGCATTAGAACCGTGTCACATTTCCCTTCCCCCTGGACGTCGTTTGCTGTTTTCGTTCCTGTTTTATGTGTGTGGGACTCAAACATAATTCATAAGGCATACATGAGAGCACTGGCACTTGAGTGATGCTAGGCGCTATATAGAAGGAGGGAGCACTTGCTGTCTTATGTTATTTACTTGAGTTTAGTGTTAAAAATGTAAGCCAAAGCAAACAAACATAAAGCAGAAAACACAGTTTGCCTACTGCCTGCCTAAACATATAAATTACAAACGGGCTGCCATAAACAGTCGCCACCACTCCAAGCCCAAAACCTATCCCGACACCCGTTCACCCACCGAGCACCCCTCCTACTTGGCATCCTGTTGAAACAAAGGCATGGCCATGGCAACATGGCTACACTAGACACGTTTCTTGAGCATTCTGCGTGTTGCTTCCTTCCGTTTAACTGGCCTTCCTTCCTGCCCCAAAGAAATAAAAGGCTGCTGTTTGTTTTAGAGCCATTCATTCCCATCCCCCTGCCCACCCTGCCCTGCCCATCACATATGTACATTTCCATGTAAAGCGGCCATTGCGATTTCCGCAGAATCTTCACTCCAACTGTGTGGCAATATGTCCATTTTTTGTCTTTTCTGTTTTGTTTTAAAGGCCTATAGACTTGTGGGTTTCTCGGGCTTTGCTTGCTTACATTTGACAATCATTTGCAGTGAGCGAAAGAGGAGGGAGTGAGTGTGGAGGGCGAAGGATGAACAAGGGATATGAAACTAGTTACAAGTGGGCCATAAAGAAACCCTTAAGCTACCATTAATAACAGATAATTACATCCCCGAATTGCTCTGAAATATTGCCTTTGCAAAAGCAAAATTCTTTAGTGTAGCAAAAAATAAAGCCAAGTAAAAGAATTGCACATCTGGAAGTTGTAGAATGTTTTAAAATAAAATACCTCATCGATAATTAAAGAATTATAAATGTGGCTGTAACACTTATGGAATCTCGTAAAATTAGGTGTTCATATGAACGGATAGAAGGACAGAATGACGACCTTGTCGGTGGGTTCAAAATGCTTTCCTCTGCCAGTTACATACGTTTTGGCGACTTCAATATGCCATTCATCCACTGAGTGTATGTGGTACAATAAATATTTGCTTTGAAGCTCTTTAGCAATAAGTAGATATGTGTTTCCAAGTCATTCAATTGCAGTTGCACATAAATATCATTTCGAAATCAAAATCCCCTCTACAATGGCTTAAGTTGCAAAACATTGGCCATTCAGATGGAGAAACGCCATTTTGGGGGCAAGAGCAAGACATTAACTTTTAATTTGATCATTTCTAAGCAAAGTGCCAGCAGCATCTTCAGTATCAGCATCAGCACACACAATCCAAGACCCAAATGGTCTCTGCATTGAAACTGGAGTCAAACTCATTTGGCCTCTGCAACGAGAAAGGCAAAAAGAAGAAAAATGAAAAAGAAAAGGGAAACAAAAAGTGAAGCAGATTTTGCACAGAAAACCAACAGCTGATAATTGTGGTGCGCCAATAAAAAGCAAATTAAGCTAATTGCAAAATTTGCAAAATCCCAGCCAACGACCAGAAGAAAATGTAGAGAAGGAAATGAAACGAATAGGGAATAAGCCAAGAAGCATAATAAAAGTAGAGCAAGTAAAGCTTTTTCGGCTTTTCCGCCAACCACTTCTTGGCCCGGCGACACATGTTGCCAAAAGTTTAAATCCCACTCCCCCGCACACTCGATGCCCCCCACCTAACCCACCATCACGCCTCTCAGTCTTACTTTCATCTTTTGCAATTTCTTTTTATCAGCATACAAGTAAAATGTAATTAGAGCCAAGAAAACAAAAAGACGAAATAAAAACGAAAAGAAAAACCCAAAATTGATAACTAACACAAATTTAGTCAAGAAAAAGAAACTGTTAAACAATGAATCCTGGCCTTTTGCCAGAAGAAAGGAAATGAAAGGACCCGATTAAATCCTTGTCTAAGCTCATAAAACAAAGGAATAAATAAGAATATGTAAGATGTCGCATTCTATAGAAGTTTCTGCCTTGCCATCAGAACTAGGTCAGCCACATGGCCGCAATTATTGTAATTAATAGGCGCACACACACACACACACACCACAAGCATATAGGAATATATGACAGTCGATGCGGACAAAAACCTTTTTCCAACCACAAACCAAAATCCAAAACTATTCATGCATGCAAAATCGTTAAAATAAATTGCGTTTATTTACATTTAACCCTAAGAACGACACAAAAAATTCCCACTGTCGAGTTAGGGACCACGAAATCTAGATACCCTTTGGAAAGAAAGGAAATTCGCCCAGTGTCTTTAACATTTTCCTTTCATACTACGAAATCATTCGCCAATTATTGCAAAAAAATAAAGTTTTTCTTTTCACGACCGAGTTCAATAACCCTTATATACCCCTTTACTCATTAAATACGGGGTATCTAGCCTATGGACAAAGGTTTTGTGGCCTAAGAGTAGAGTGTTATCTTGATAAAGGATAAAAGACTTAACTTTTGATGAGGATTTTGTTTTGATATTTGGCAACAAACAAACAAAAAACCCAACACGAAAACAACAATGATTAATGGCATTCAAAAGCTTTCAAAAAGATGGTCAAGAGAAAAGGTGAAAAGTATCGTAAAAAGCTTAAATTTTAAAACTATAACAAAAAGAACACTTTAGTAGAAGTTTGCTTAATCAAAATGAAATCAATTTTTCCTAAAAATGTAACTCAAATTAGTTATACGAATATCCTTTAAGTCCTCACCTAGCCAAATATAGTTATAGGATTAGTTATTCTAGTAGCTAATGCAATTGTGTAGAGTTTTTTAAAAGATTTGGTGACTTAACTGAAAGAAATTCTTTCAAAACGTCAAAAGCAAATTAAGTCATTTTTGATGCCTGGTGTGCACTCGTTTTATGGGGGAGGTGGGACATTTATAATTGTGTATGTGCGTGTGTGTGTGTGTGTTAGCTTAATTATTCCTAAACGAGCTATTTAACTAACGGCTTTCCACTCGCAACATATAAACATATGAGTGTGTAATTAAGGCATAGTAAGAACGCTGGAAAACAACCTGCATTCTGGCCATCTAACCGAAATAAAAAATATGTTGACATCAAATATTTAAAACGCCAGTTTCAACCTAAGGGATATGGGCTTTGGTGTGTACACTAGTGTGTGTGTGTGTGCGTGTGTGTTTGTGTGTGTGTGTGTGTTTGTGAGTGTGGCATGTAATAAAGTTACGCGTGCTTAAACATTCGCCAACCTTGCTACTGCTCCCCCTTTTGCCCAGGCTCCCTGTAGTCCTGTCATTGAAAATGAGTGTAATTTATGTATTAGCGTGTGTTTGTGTCTGGCTGCATAATAAAACATGCAAAAATATGCAAATTGCCGCAGTCAACGCGATGAACTTTCATCGTCGACGTTGAGCCTTGTGTCTAAAGAGCATTTTCCGCTGTAAGGAAAATCGATTAAATCACTTGAAAGAGTTTATCGAACTTCTCTCTGGGCCACACCGAAAGGAAGTCGGCCAAAACTATCAACATCACAGCTTTACAATGACTACAGACCCGATGAGAAGGCCGTAGATCAGAGAACGGGAAACATGGTGGAAAGGATGATAGTGGGCTACGGAGGATATATGTATGTAACCTGCCGTTCTCTTCTTCATTCATTTTTTGGATTTCGGTTTTTTGAGCACATAATTTGTGCACGCTAGATTGTCATTTAAAATGAGTTAAGCGCCAGCAATTGCTGCAATGCGGAACGACTCCTGCTTGACGGGTCCTGTGCTCCTTGGCGCACAACCATCGCCGTCGTCGTCGTCGTCAGGTAACTGGCGTTATAATGAGCAAACAATATAAAAGCAAACGCTGCTGCACGAAACAATGGCGACGAGTGCAACAAAAAAAAAACCAATTAGATGCAAGTCAAAGCTGCGACAACGGGCAGAGGTGTAGGGGGAAGGTGGCAACAACTTTTCGTGTCCTGTCGATGCAGTGACAAGTGACAAGGGGAGGTGGAGGTTACTTTGTTTATTGTGCGCCTCGTTAGCTTAGAGGGGACAACTACAAGGACAACGACAACTACGACTACAACTAAAGCTACAACAAAGGCAACCTCTTTTGCTAGACGCCACGCAAATTGCATTTCCATTGTTAATTGCCTCCAATTCATAAATTTAGCATTGTCAAGGACCTTTTGACCATGCAATTACAGCTCTGAGCGACGCCTTCGATGTCTGTATTCTCCTTCAAAGTGCATACCTGAAGAATAACATATTTTTGAATAAAACTTTCATTGCTGTTGCGTGAGTAAAGCAAAAATATTGGCATATTCTGGATCTATGACAGAATCTAAAACAATCTACAGATTGTAGATACAATTGGGAGTGAAGTTTTATTTATTTTATCTTTGGTTTCACCTATTTGTTATCATTACATATTTCAATTGTGTCACTTCACTTTAAAGGATTCAAACTGATCCTGGATGTAATGCCTCTTAAACCTTCCTTTTAGACTCTGGCCTACATAGCGCATTTGTACGTGCATTTATAGGCATATTCGTTTTCGTTTTGCCAAAAATTCATCCGCTACAAATTGACGCATTTGACATTTTTCGCCCTAATCCATTTGAAAACTGTCCAGCTGAAATTTATGCTAAACTGAGGGAAAATTGCATATTTATAAAAAGCTTACATGTAAATTTTGATGCGTGAATTATAATTTCTTGTTAATTTGCATGCAAAAATGCCGAAAATGTTCTATGTTGGATGCCTGTGCTGGGCTTGATTCCGTGTAATCGATAAAATTCACAGCAGAATCCCCAGAGACTCCTGCACGCACCTTTACACGTGGCAGTGCGGAGGAGGGGTAAGCTGATGAGGAAGCGGTTGGCGAACAAACTCAAAAGTGAATATAAAATTTGAATTACGTGACAAGAAGGCGTAGAGCAAAAATTGGCCAACACACAAACTACAAACGCAACATAAATTCGAAAATGATTCCAAGCGAGCTGGCATACACGAAGGCAGCAAGGAGCAGTGGCGGCAAACAAAAAGCCACATTAAAAATGTCGTCTGCAACAAATTAATTTTGCCGCACGGGCCTCACTCGCACACCCGCACCCACACGTACACCCACGCCTGGCTGCCCCAGGGTGGCCATAACGCGCCCCCTTCCCCCCTTGTAACCAGCATTTGCCCTACTCCAACAGGCGAGTGCTTAAATTAAGAGGCTGTAAAAGTCACGCGGTGAGTGAAAAGTAAAAGCGGAAAAGCACAGAAAATCTGCTTCAAGGCAAAAGGAACACGAAGTACGGCAACAAACATTTTCCCATTCGACGGTGATAAATAACGAATGCTAATTTTCTATCATGAGATGCGGGTGGGGGGGTGGACGAGGTGGAATAGACCAGGTGAAGCTAACGGCCAATAAAAACATTTGCCAAATGGTTGGAGCAAGTCTAAAAGCTGAACAACCTTAATTTTAAAGTTTAAAATTAAAGCAGAAATATAAAAACGTTTTCCAATCTCACAGTAAAACGGTCAAAATTTTCTCCAAATTATAATGTCATCACAGATCGTTATCTACATTCACATAGAGCTACTAATAATGCAAACCACTTAGTTACTCAGTTCGAAGAATTATCTAAATGACTTCTAACTTAAAGTCAATGTTATAGAGGTCGAAGACTTCTTCAAAGATCTTCAACACCTTCGATTATCATGGGTAATTATCATGGATAATTGGAAAGATTACAAGAGGTTTATTTGGCTTGAGGCATTTTAATTGACAAAATGATCTAAAGTTTGCCAATATGTTTTACTGCAATAATGAAAAAAAAAAAAAATCCGTCTCTCCCCGACGGGGAATTGAACCCCGGTCTCCCGCGTGACAGGCGGGGATACTAACCACTATACTATCGAGGACGTTGCGACTTTGGTTTCCCAAATTGATTTTTCACCATTTCAAAAATAGTAGGGGCATTCATAGTCAGGAAATAAGTTTCTTATACTATAGAAATACCTATCAATCTGATTAGACTGATTATGTTTCTGATTAGAACGGGATAGGGCATTACTCGGTATAGTATGAGCACAAATTGAGTCAGAAGAGTGAGATGAGTAAAAAGTTAATTTCTTTGCATAAAGCATACACAATCTTTTCTCCTAGGCCAGACCCATCCGTCCCACACATCCAAACACAAACAAAATCACAATCACAATTTTGATAAATTAAAAAGATAATTCATTGTGAACAAGTTTCACTCCTCTGCATATGTACATTTCTACATACATAGGTATGAATTTCTGTGGCCTTGTGGCAACTGTGGGAATAATTATAAATAAATGAAATACATTTTGTGTATCCAAAGGATGTTACCGAAGACAAACATCTATCACTGCTCTCTCCCTCTCTTTTTGTCATTCTTTGTCTGATTCACTCTACTATATCTATGTATGTATATAGTCCTCTCTCTTTCTGTGGCTCTATGTGCTTGCAGATGCAGCGATAATGCGGCATTTGCTTTGCCTGAAGGTCGGACAAGTTCCCTTATAAAAGCAATCGATGCTGTACTGTGTTGCCCGCTGCCCCTTTCCCCAGGTCCCCTGGTCAGTGACCGAGTCCACCATTGAACTGGCTAGGCCGTTGGCAAAACCATTTCCGCCCAGACAATAAACGGGCAGACGCCATTGAGCTCCGCGCGCTCAGCATTTCCGGTTGTTGCCTCTGTTTTTCCATACTTGTATTTTTCTTTTTTTTTTATTGTTTTTTTGCTCATGAAATTGAAGTTTGACAATGCCAAAGCCAAATTCGAGCCCAGGCCAATTCGCTGTACACAAAGAGGAAGAAGAAAAACAGAAAAGTTGTGGCAGCCGCAGAGGAACAGAGAAACAGTGAGCCAAAGAGAGGGCGATATGGAAGAGGAGAATCAGAAAAAAACTCATTTATCTTCTTCTCCCCTACTGCGGTAGCCGCCTCAAGCCCTGAAGCCGTCCAGGCCTTCAGGCGTTCAGGCCTCAATGTCGCCCAAGACATGTCAAAAAGTTTTTCCTCGGCCTTTGCTTGGTGTTCTTGTTTTTTGTTGTTATTGCTCTGTGTTTGTCGTTTAACTTAATTAAATTTGCGCGCACATTTGCAATTTCCATTTTCCCCTCTTCTTTTTTTTTTGTTGTGCCTGTTGTGTGTGGATGAGTGTGTGTGTGTGTGTGTGTGTGCGTGTCTCCCGGCTGACAGGGCGTATGTGTAGTGGGAGCAACAATTGATTAAAATTTTATGATTTTTATCATTCTCAAAGTCATTTGCATATTTAATAGTTGTATAAACAAAAAATATCATTTACGGCTAATAAAATGCAAAGCATAATTGACATTTATCAAAGAATCTTATATAAATAATGCCCCATCAAATATATTTCAATGCCTCCAACAAACAAATTAGTCATAAATGTTCTAACCGAGAACAAGGCTAGGATATCCTTTTAAAAGTTGTAACTCATATTATCTCGTCTTAATTGTCTATTCATCTAGACATCGATTTATGGTTAAATCTGTCGTGTGGTTTCAGACAATTTCAAATTGGCTTTAATTTTACAAAATTTGCTACCAATGTATTTGTAAGGATTCAGAATGATGACTATGCCAGCTTGGATCGGCTTTAAGTTAAATCAACATACTTGCATATTGATTTTAGTGAGATTCTATTATTTAAATTTCTATTTATTCAACTGCTCATTTCCCCTGGGTGGACAATCCTCCCGTTAATCTCTTTATCTTGTGTACATAAATATTATTGTGTATTTTGCTAAACAATCAAACTTTCCTCTTTATGTCCATTTTTTCAGACAACGAATTATATTCGGGAACAGTGGCCGACTTCAGCGGCAGTGATCCGATTATCTATCGTGAGCCCTTGCAGACGGAACAATATGATAGCCTCAGTCTCAATGGTAAGTTGTTGATGTTATTATAACCACTTCGGGTAATTGAAAATGTCGCGAAAGAATGGCGAGAACAGGCGGGAGAAGGGGAGGGCCCTCTCGTTGCGGTTATTTTATATAGAAAATACAATTTCTCCAATCGAATTAAGTCTGATTGTGTGTTCGTTCGCATTGGCAGTGCATTGTCTGATTCCGTTTTGAACTTCCGTTGCCATCATGTTGCGTGTGGTTTGGGCCTTTTGCATATTTCAGCCTCCAACCACTTGGCCAGAGCTCACTTGACTTGACTTGAACATGCCACCGCCGGCTCCTCGGTTATCATATGACAAGAGTCCATTAACTGAATCAGAATAGACATGGCACATTCCGACTTGTGGCCAGACCGTCTCCACTCTCTTGCCTGTTGGTTGTCGTTTGCCATTGCTACTCCTGTGCTGTCCATCAGCCTCCATAATTTATATTGAACGGTCAGTGGTTGCTACAGGACGAGGACAATATGAATTGCTTCAATATTTCATAAAGTCGCTTGACACATAAATGATGCCTCCGCCATAAATGTAGAGCACGTGCTCGGTAACGAGCCGAAATCAAGAACTTTCTTTGCCAAACTCAATATTCAATTAAAACCGCCATGCGGGCAATTTAACCACAACTTATCTTCCATTTTGGCAAAAGTATCAGGCAAGAACCACACCCATTGAGCAGTCAGTTGGTTTCGAGTTAAAAGGAGTAAAATATAAAGTAATTTACTAACCTCAAAATCAAGTGTACTGAGAAATGAACTCGTTGACTATATAGTTCATTGAAGTAGAAGAAAAAAGTTGATAATTAGGTAAGACCTACAATAAAATGAATAAAATGATGTAAGTTCAGTCAGATAGTTTGATTTGCAGTTATTAACTTTGACATTTAATTTATATTTGCAATAAAAAACATTTTAAAATTTAAAATGATTTCCCAATTCAGAGAATACCAAATTCCACTTCCATTATAAAGTTTTATTTATTCATGTTCAGGGTTTCACTTGAAATTGTGCTCATATCCTTTGGTCTAACAAAGACAACAGAATTCTCTGTTGCAAATCTAGGTTATGTCCCAATTTCAAACAATCTTCTATCGTATACCTAATGAGGATGTTTTCATCATAAACTCGAAACACCAATGACAATGAAATCCATTTGGATTCTATATAACTCGCATTCGATTTATTATGCCCAAAATACGATATGCTCATAAATTGATGAAAATTTTCGAGCAAGAAAATTTCAACTATAAAAAAGTTTATAACCCAAACTATAAATGAATTTTATGACTTAACTTTTTGACGATTTGCTCCCGTTCTCTCCGCAGCGCCAAATTTTGTGAGCTCATTTACACAAGGAGATTTTGTCTATTTCTTCTTTCGGGAGACAGCGGTGGAATTTATCAATTGCGGCAAGGTGAGTGTTCGAATAGAAAACAATATGGAAAACCCAATGGAAAATAAACGCAACCAGCCAGCGATCGGGGGAAGTGAATCCATATTTTGCCTATATTTGGCTTTGATTCATGACCAAACACAGTTATCGGTCTCGGTTTGTTTATGGCACTTTGTTGGTTTTCCATTTAGTGGGACGCCATGGGCGGCGGACTCAGGAGGGGTGCATTTGTTAAAATATTTGTCTTTCAGGCGATTTACTCACGCGTTGCCCGCGTCTGCAAATGGGACAAGGGTGGCCCGCATCGATTCCGCAACCGTTGGACCTCGTTTCTCAAGTCGCGCCTGAACTGCTCCATCCCTGGCGATTATCCCTTCTACTTTAATGAGATACGTAAGTGTAGAGTGGCTCCCAATTGAGATGTATCCCTAATTACCTATTCCTATTCCACAGAATCGGCCAGCAATCTGGTTGAGGGACAATACGGATCAATGAGCTCCAAATTGATTTATGGCGTTTTCAACACGCCAACAAATTCAATTCCCGGCTCAGCGGTTTGTGCCTTTGCCCTGCAGGTAAGCATTCCAATGCCACTTTCTTGTCATTCTGATTCGGAGGGCAATCACTGAATGTTCCCTTTGCTATTTTCAATCGCCAGGACATAGCCGACACCTTTGAGGGACAGTTCAAGGAACAGAGCGGCATCAGCTCCAACTGGCTCCCAGTGAATAATGCCAAGGTGAGTACTTACGAACACATACCTGGAGAAGAAGTTCCCCCTTTTCATTCACTTTCCTGTGACCGCACTTAGGCGCAGCTGTTGTTACCCCAACAAAGAAATTTATGACTTGAGCCGTTTGCCACACAAATAGAAAAGAGAAAGAAAAGATGCTGCAAATTTCTTTTTGGCAAAAGATTCGCTTTTGCATGTCGGAAAATTCTTTGCCAATTCTTGGCAGATGACTGCACATGTCGCCATCGATTTGGGTTAAAGACGAACATTCGTCTACATACAAATTGCAAATTCAATTTTTTTTAATGTGAATAAAATTTAGATTACCATGCAAAATTCAAAAAGAACATAAAATTTCATAAACCATTTCATGGTTGGAATTTCAGTTCAGAAAACTAACTTATTGTGCGACTTGTCCACCAAGCACTGAATACTCTGTACTCTGAGTATGTGCTCTTTCCGCTTGAGATTCATAAACCCAATTTATCTGGGAACATGACGACTCCTGCCTCGAATACTTTTAGATAGTTTCCGGAAGGCAAGAGAGCAGCAAATGCAATTTATATGCTCGTTTGAAGCTCTGTGACCAAAATCTACTGGGCGAGAGTCAAACTCCAGAGCGAACCATTCGCGTCACGAACCCAATCTAATATTTTGTTACCCAATCTCTTTTACTCCTTTCCTCTCTCTCACACGTTCTCGTTATATCTCTTTATAGGTGCCTGATCCGCGTCCTGGTGCCTGTCACAATGATTCACGAACACTTCCGGATCCCACATTAAATTTCATCAAAACACATTCACTAATGGACGAGAATGTTCCGGCATTTTTCGGTCAACCGATTTTGGTGCGGACGAGCACAATGTGAGTATTCTACACTTACATATATGTATCTCCCTCTATATATGTATGTACAAACATGTATGTCATTTATATACTTACACACATACATACATAGGTTGATTTTTGCCAGCAGCTCCTGCTTCTCATCATTTCTTCTTTATGGTGGCGGAGCGAGGGTGGGATTTTGGTTTGCATCCGGGTCTGGGACCCGAAATGATGTTCCCGCAATGTAAATATTATTGCACAAAAGCCAATTTCAGCCAAGTGGGGTGAGTTCTGAGAAATGGAATATAGAAAGGGAGCTTTCGGAGGATGAGAATGAAAACGGGGGCGTGGCAGTGAGCATTAAACAACCGCATTATGAGCATTATGTGGACGAGGCTGGGCCAAGTTCTGTGGGTTGCGGATTGTTAAAACTTTTACTACGACTGTTGCACTGGATCCAACTTCGACTGCGGCGCTGGGACTCGGTCGGTGGCCAAGTGAATACGTGACATCTAATTTGAGAAGCAAACTGGAACAATGCAGCTAATTTCATTTAAATAACACAAAATTTTCAAGCAGTCACATGATATGAGCGGAAAATTTAAACTTTTTGCTCAAGTCAACACCAAGTGTATAGTTAAATGGAATGACGTACATTCTTTGAATGTAATATTCTTGCACTGCAGTTGATTTAAGCCATTGTTTCCTTCCCTGGCTTAATCATTCTTGTTATCTCCTGGACTTGGCTCATTCGACCGAACTGATTAATGTATTGAATGGCCAACTTAAAGAAGAACTCATCGTTCATCGCATCTGTCTGTACTCAGACACTTGAAGTGCCAACAACCACATGCAAATTTGCCGAAGGTGTTAGCCAGCGCATATAACCGTAAAATGGGTAACAGCCGGAGCCCCGCAGCTGGTGTTCCTATCCAGGATCCTTCGGCGGGATGGTGGTTGCCTCTTTTTGCTGCATGCTCATAAATTATTTGCACTCTTCGCTCTCGCCCTTCCTTAGTCGCTCTCCCTCTCTCTCACTGGTCTCTTGGTGGGAATTTAAAAATTCAATTTGGCAACTTTTCCATGTAATTGAGCCACAATTACGGGACTGTTGAGATGTGAGTGTGGGTGGGCGGCACAAGGACGGTACCGGGATGGGTAGGGATGGGTAAGCGGCAAACTTTAAAGAGTAAATCATAAGCGAGCCACTGAGCAGGTTTGCACACATGGGCATGGCAAAAGAATGTGAAGGGTTGGCCAAGGGATGAGTGGTTGTGGGAAGGGGGATGGGGATGGAGGATGGGGGGCTACTGCTGCAGTCAAGCGATAGTTTGAACCAAACGAACCGAGCCAGCCAGAAGGAAATGCATGGATGCGCTGAGGAGGCAACCCGTAACGAAAATATGTATGCACAACTGAATAAATTAGAATGAAATATGGAACACGTAGCAACAACGCAGACTGCCGACCATCCCGGATCTCGCATCCTGCCTGCTGCATCCTTGCATGTACTGTGCCCACCCCTTAACAGCACTTGTGCCACATGAGCACACCACAACAAATGCCAGGCAAGTGCATGGACTGCAGAGGGGGGGGAGGTGGAGGGGGAGCATGCTGGCCACTTTCTGCAACTGACTCGTTGCATTTTCGTTTGGCTCGAGGGAGTTTTCCCAGAGGAAGGAGTTATAGTAAGATGGGCCAGAAGGCGGGGGCATGCATCTGAATTTAATCATGACCCAAAACTCAATTGAAAAGCATAAAATAAAAACGCAGCCAAAGTTACTTCAAACATTTCGAGACCAACAATTTTTGGATAAGTCAAAAAGTCGGTCATACTCGGATGTTGCAGTTGCATGTCTGCTCATACAGACATTCTAAACGTACATACATACATACTAACTAAGTAGTAAGTGCAGCACACGATTCCCGAATGCTGGCTTGAGTCATTCACATAAATCTCAATGCAGCTGCTCCCCAACTAGAGGGAAACTCAATCAATTGAGATTGCCCCCGTCCACTTGCTTTATGAAATTCCAGTTGATGGAAGGATGCAATGAAATAATAAGTATATAATTCAAGAAAGCAAATTTCATCGCAAACAAGAAGGCAAATGCAAGTAGCATTAAGAAACAGTCTTTTGGATGGAATAATCAAAGAACTCAGCCCTCGCTAATGAGCTACAACCCAATGGCATGGCTATTGACTGGCTGATGGTCGAGTTTCTATTTTTCATGAATAATAAGCTACGAAAGACCTTGGCGTAATTTAAAAGACCTTGCTCAAGTGCCTTAAACAAAACTCAATAAGAAATCACTGTTCGAAATGAAGAACTTCCAAGAACTTTCTTTTGATACGTTCCTCTGTAGTAAAGACGTCTTCGAGATGGCTGAGTGCTTCTCCTTTTAAATGAACATATGGAAGAGTTGGTAATCTGACCAAGTAAACCCAAAGATAGTTGTTGTAAAGATTCTTCTACAATTAAAATGGTCAACATCGCCATTATGTATTGACTCTTTGGTCAATTTAAAGTGTTTAAATTTGAAATGTTGTAGTCTTTGAAGGTCGCTTCTGTTCTGTCTTCTTAATTTACATTTCTGTTTTGAAATTCTCAGCTTCAACTTGGAATTCGAAAGAAGGGAGCTCCCTCATTTAATGTAGTCAATATTTTTGTGAATGTTTTGTGATTTATTGCCCTTGGCAAATTGTCAGCACATCTTTATGAGCTTAGGATCCATTTCGGTAGGGTCGCTCAGTGCGACTCGAACGAAGCTCTTAAGCCGGTTTGTCGCAATTGGCCAAGCAATTCATTTATCAAATTTCCACATTTAAATTTTTAACAATACGCATAAATAATTCGAGGCCAAACGAAGCCAAAACGTGATGGAGGGGGCGTCAGTTTTATTTTTTGGGCGGGGGAGAACATTATCGAATGCCAATGCCAAAATCGAATCAAAAATGCGCAAAATTTATGGCGTTTGGGGGGCTGAAAACAGAAATTTATTATAATTTTATTTGAGCCAAGAATTGCTTTCCATGGTGGCCACTTCCGGCCAGCAGCCATTTTGCATTGTGAGTGTGTGTACGAGAAATAAATCTTTGAAAAGAAGATAGAAAACACTTGGCAGGACTCACACACTCAGCGTAGGACATCGATTTGCATATGCCGAACAGTAGGAGAAGAAAGCATCAGACGAGGGGGCAAAAGTTTTCTTATAAGCTGAAACTTTTAACATCTCAACTAAAGTTGGTCCTAACCAATGGAGTTGTAGCCCGCCTGGAGTCGAGTCCTGGACTGTGTAACAAATTGTTTCCTGTTCCAGACCGGAGGTATCCGTATTCTGTTGATTTCTGGCAGCTGGTTGACCATATCCTGTAGCATCCTTTCATCGGTGGGCTGGGGGTCACAAGGTGCTGGCCGCAATTTCGTTTTCTGCTTATCTCTTATCTCCTCTTCTTTACATTCTTATCGCTCAAGTTGTTGGTGTTCCTTTCATCTCCATTTACTTATGTATTCCTCACCCGGTGAACTAAGGGCTGAAACTGCCTGACTGAGACGGAGAATGGCAAGCGGAAAAGTTAACTTCTTTTTTGCTGACCCTTGACCGTAGTTGTTGCTCTTGTTTTTGTTGTCATCATCGCCTTCTAATTTCATCGGAGCGATACAAAAGTTGGCAAAAATAAAAAAAAGCACAAAAAAAGAAACAAAAATTTTGTGCAAGTTTCAATTGCCATCTGCCTTTTGGACCAGGGTCCGACCCAGAGATCTGCCTCCAAAAGTGTCATTTTTATTTTTGCATGTGTCCCTGCTCTTTTCGCTTGTTTTTTGTTGTTTTGTTTTATTTTCTGTTGCCATTTTTGTAATTTTGGCCAAAAGAAAAGTTTTTGCTAACATTACCATTCATGGCATTTAGTTTGAATTTATTTCATTTCCATTTTGTTTTCTCTGTTTTTCTTTCACATTTTCTAAGCTGCTCCAGCTTAAGTTTGCTTTCCGCATCACTTTAAATATTTTATTTGCCACTCTATACCATAGAGTTAATACTTATTTTCCAGTCAAAGAAATTAAAGAATTAAAAATGAAAATGCTTTAAAAAAAAAAGCATTTAAAGGTTGTAATTGTTTTTCAAATAAAATAACTTTTAAAGGACTAAAGTTCCTTCAGATGAAGAATCTATAAAGCGAATTTACACTACTTTTCGTATTTTTTGAGAGAAATATCTATTGTAATTAGAAGTCAAATTGTTTGTTCCATTTTTAAATACTTTTCTATACAAATGTAATTCCTTGGCCATGTAAAATGTATATACATACGAGAGTAAAACTCAAAATTGAGATTTGTTAATTAACAATAAAGCGAACAAAGTCCCAGACCCAGTTTCACCGTCCGTTTTCATTCCCAGTTGCAGTCCCCAGGACATTTGCATTTAAATCGAGACGAGGCAAAATGCAGGCAAACAATTGCAGAGCAACAAAAATGGAATAAAAATAAAAACCAACATGAAAGGAACAATAGACAAGGCAGCCAAGCGGCCAGCCACAAATGTTGCCTGCTGCAACAAGGACAACAATAACACTAACAGAAAGCGTCATAGAACGAGAGAAAAAGAGACATAGAGAGAGGGAGAGAGAGAGAGAGAGACACAGAGTTTCCCATGGAAAAGGACGAATGAAAATGGGCAACAGCATCAACATTTTTGTGGTGAAATCAGAGAGAAATTTCCGTTTTTATTTCATGTCCTTTTGTTGGTGTTGTTAAAAATATGTTTTTACATATAAAATACAAAATGTTGTTGCCGTTGTCGTTGTTATTGTTGCTGCTGCTGTTCCTTGTGCCTGAGGCCATGTTGCGGCTTTCTGGCATTCTGTTACGTTTGTTATTCTCCCTCTCTGTCGCACACTCTCCCTGTAATTCTCTCTGCCCATCTCGTTCTAACTGTGTGCTTTGTCGTCAGCGACCATTTTGGCATCTGTCCATTATTAATGGCGTCTAACCAAAATGACAGACAGTTGTTCCATCCCCATCCTCGTCTCCATTAGTTCGCCAACCAATCCATCTGTAATGTTGCAATTGTTGTCAATCAATAGCCAAAATGAGGGAAAAAACACAGATTGAAGGTGTCCAATAAATGGGCGCTAGGAGAGCTGATTAGACATTAGACATATAATAATATACTTCTAGTTTTCCATCAGATTTCTTATCTTAATATCAATATATCGATTCAAATGTTGTCTTTCTTTTGGTATGCTTTCAGTTATCGTTTCACGCAAATTGCTGTGGACTCACAGATTAAAACACCTGGAGGAAAGACGTACGATGTGATTTTTGTTGGCACAGGTAAGTGGATACAAGAAAGGACGATTCCATCAAATACTGACTCGTCGTCTTCCATAGATCATGGCAAGATAATCAAATCGGTGAATGCCGAGTCTGCCGATTCTGCTGAAAAGGTTACCTCGGTGGTAATCGAAGAGATTGATGTACTAACCAAGAGTGAACCCATCCGCAATCTGGAAATAGTTCGTACCATGCAGTATGGTAAGTCAATAAAGAATCCATATATATATGTGAGTATTGTATATTGAAATCGTTTTCGCAGATCAACCCAAAGATGGTAGCTATGATGATGGTAAATTAATCATTGTGACAGATAGTCAAGTGATAGCCATACAATTGCATCGTTGTCACAATGACAAAATCACCAGCTGCAGGTAAGTGGCAATGGCCAGGAGAGGGGGACTAGCAGGAGGAGGGCCACAACATAGAGACAGAGAAAGGCATTTTTATTTCATGTAACAATTTGCGTCGTTTTTATGTGTGTCCGTGTACATGTGTCTCTCTGCCCTCCAAATGTGCCGTACTCCTGCCTGTCGGGCCACTTGACTGGCTCAATATGCGCCATTTATGGCATTTTACATACACCTGACTCACCTTCCCTTCGCCCGTCTTCCCTTACAGCGAATGCGTCGCATTGCAGGATCCGTATTGTGCCTGGGACAAAATTGCTGGCAAGTGTCGCTCCCATGGCGCCCCACGTTGGCTGGAGGAGAACTATTTCTATCAGAATGTGGCCACGGGTCAGCATGCGGCCTGTCCCTCAGGTGAGTTTTGCCCTCAAATTGCGAGCAAGGTAAAAGAAACCTAAACAACAAAAAATATTGCCCACTCCGCCACTCCCCTCCAGGCAAAATCAATTCGAAGGATGCCAATGTGGGCGAACAAAAAGGTTTCCGCAACGACATGGACTTATTGGATTCGCGTCGTCAGAGCAAGGATCAGGAAATCATTGACAATATTGATAAAAACTTTGAAGGTACAAACTGTCGTTGCCACTAAAATGTTTTTTCCACATTTTTGTTTTGTTCTTACCTTCATTATGATGCATGTGCCTTTACCATGTTGCCCTTTCCCCTGCACGCCTGGCCCTTTGCCTACCCTGCCTGTCGGTTGTCATATTTGCACATAAAACAAATCACAATTTCAATTTAAGCCAGGATTCGCGCGTCTTCTCGGCTGTTGTCCTTTGCCTTATTGCCACTTTATGCTTTTCAATTTCTGTCACAATTTGCTTGCATTTTCTGTTGCTTTCCTCTTCACACCATAAAAAATAATCATAGAAATATATAGAATTACCTCAAGCATGAATATTTAAAAGCATTTTGATGTCTTTTTAATGTTATAGTTTTCTTATAATCTTCCTACTCCTGAGACGATTCTTCAGAGAATCCTAATTTTAATTTTTGTTTGATTTTGCACGACAAGTCAACGATTTCCCATCGATTTTGATTCGAAAAGAAACACTTTATTAACACATTGTCAAATAATCTAAATATACATGGTTGTTGTACTATTATATTAACTGTTCTTTCCTCTTTCTTCTTATTTCTTTTCATTTTTTGTCATAAATAATTCCCTTTTTGAAACGTGCCCTCTAATTTCGATGTTTGGATGTCGTTTATATTGGTGTCATTGCAATTAAATGGAACTTATCTACAACTCCCGTCCACACACCCACACCCACACACACACACACACCGTCCTCAATATCCTTGATCCTGTCACAAACAATTATACAACACATAAACCTATTCGTTGTGGTTCAATATTTTGTGATGATTGTTTTCAATGCACTCACCAACATGTTTTGATACATGAACCGTGAAACGGAAATGCTATCAAATTTGTTGTGCAAATTACTCTGAATGGACGAACGAATTCTAATGACAGGTCCACAAATTTCTGCAGATATTATCAATGCCCAGTACACGGTGGAAACTCTGGTGATGGCCGTCCTGGCCGGTTCGATATTCTCGCTCCTTGTGGGCTTCTTTACAGGCTATTTCTGCGGTCGCCGTTGCCATAAGGACGAGGACGACAATCTGCCCTATCCCGATACGGAATACGAATACTTTGAGCAACGTCAAAATGTGAATAGGTGAGTAAGAATTTGATCCACTGATCCTCGCTAAACAGATGATTGTAACATCTCTAACTCTTTTAGCTTCCCGTCGTCGTGCCGCATCCAGCAGGAACCGAAGCTACTGCCCCAGGTGGAGGAAGTCACATATGCCGAACCCGTACTTTTGCCCCAGCCACCGCCACAGAACAAGATGCATTCGCCCAAGAATACTCTGCGGAAACCACCGGCCATGCACCAAATGCATCAGGGACCCAATTCGGAAACCCTCTTCCAATTCCAGCCCGATGGCTACAACACCCAGCAAACCTACCGTGGACGCGACAACTTTGGCACCTTGCGCTCCCACCAGGTGATGGTAAGTGGCTTCGATTCGAGCTAGCTACATATGTGGATCACTAACCTAAACATCTCTTCCCTAGGGCGACAACTATCGACGCGGTGATGGCTTTTCGACCACACGCAGCGTCAAGAAGGTAAGTCTCGACTTGCAAATGTTTCGTAGTTTGTATCGTAAATATCCTTGCATAGGCATCTCTCAATACATACATTCATATTTGTTTTATCGTATCGTACTAATCTCTAATCGTATTATCCATTGCTCTCTTTTCGGTGTTGTTGACATTGTTGAACATTAGTACAAATAAGATGAATCCTTGTGGTGCGCTTGTTTGATTTCATTGAACTCTCTCACCCAATCGTCGATTGGTGTATTTCTTAGATTCACTTTGTGTGTGCGAGTGTGTGTTGCTTGTGTGTGCGAGTGTGTGTCTCTCTTGATATGTGTGTGTGTGTTTATGTAGTAGTACTTCACCTTAATATATAAGAGTTCATCAGGTTTCAATATAAAAGCACAAACATCATCCCATTTATGTTCTATTAGTGATTTAAGTATCTATCAATTGATATTGCATTTGCATGCTGACATTCTCATTTTATTTTATTTTCTATTCCATCTCTGATTTTTCTACTTTTTTAAAAAGTATTTCGAATGAACAGTCAATTCAATATATTCTTCATTTTTTGTCATTGTATTTCATTGATTGATTTGCAAACTCGAAAATAGAAACCAAAAAATATTCCTAACTAACTTCTTCAAAGTGTTGGCAAATGTTTGAAATCCCATCATATTCAAATTTAGTTCTTTATCTTATTGATAATTTATTTAACTCGCCATTTATTTCGTTATTTAAGCTTCTCTTTCATTGTTATTTTTTGTTTTCTCATGCACATTCATAAATTTAAGCCATAAGATATATATCAGCACGAATCGAACATCTCACCTCCCATTTCCATTCCCCTTTGATTTACAATCTGAGGGCTGTATTGAATTCTTTTGGGCCACTATCATCTCTATTCTTGTCAGAGGTTAACTTTTTGCATATTGTATATATTGAAATACACCAATCGTTCGAATCGACGGACTAATATCGAATTCTAGCAGACGTCTCTCTCTCTCTCTAAGCATTTCATGTATAGTTTATCATCAACGTTTGTTTTTCCATTTTCCACTTCTTCAACTAACTTCTGTATACAAAATCTATATCTATCTACGATCTACTTTTTCACAAAGAAACACAAACACTACTAGTCCATAACATAATAACAACAACTACATACATAAAACAGATACTACCAACAAAACATTCACTGAGACAAAAATACCACAAAAATACCAAATCTCTATCTATCTTTTCTCTCTTCTTCTTCCCTTTTTTCATTAGGTTTACCTTTGAGACGGGAGTGGGGCGGCTGAAACCAGTCAGGGACTAATTACCCAAAATATGGTAAATACTTTATGCATAACTAAAGCAAACTTTAGTTATACCAATATTTTGTTGAACTATTTCTACTTTGTTTTATTTCTTTTTGTTTTGTCGTTTGGTTAACTTTTAGTTTTTCGTTTTAAATTGGCTAATCGATTTTGGCACTATGGAAATAACAGAAAACAGAAAAATTCCTCTAAAGCTCTTTAACACATTCACATATTTCGCTCTAACTCTCTAATCGTCTATTGAAATTCGCAGAAATCAAAAGTTTTTTAGGATTTTATGCATATTTAATTCGTTTTTGATCACCTTCTCAACGCACAAGTTTTAATTTGTAATTACATTTTTGGAATGCCTTCAGTTTTGGGTTTTATGCTACTATATAGACTGGGGCCCTGAAACAAAATTATGTCAATTAGTGATTCGATCAGTCCATCAGTCAGCCATCCCTCGCCCAACTCGCTCCGTTTTCTATGGTCATCGGCAACCCAATCTGCTGATTGCTCTCTGTTTGAATGTCTGTGTGTGCCCGTGTATGTTTGTGTATCTTTGGGGATGGATATACACACTATATGCATATGAACCATCCTCCCTGCCGAATAATATACGTATCCATTCCTGCATATCGGCTTGGCCTCTTGACTTCTTCTGCATGGTCTCCCCTTTCCATATAACCATGTTTGAGTACCCAAAACTCCTTCCCACTAGTCCATCCCAACCAATAGTGAATCAAAGTGCATTTACCTTAGATAATATCACATACACAAATAAATATATAACTATAATTATGAATATATAATAGATGTACCTACCCGATGTATCGCATATTAATATATATAACATATATAGATATATAACAAGAAGATACTCACAGATATTCCATTTTACTTTTGTCTATGCTAAATTAGTTTTATTTTATTGCTTGCAACCTAGAAAATCAGGCGTATAATCCAAATTATTCGAAAAAAAAGTGTTCAAATCTATCTGCATTACTCAAAATTTTGAGAAAATATTGGGGTTTTGTTTTTATTTCCGTTTGCCTTGTTTGTGGTCTGGATTTTCTGTTCGTTTTCGGTTATCAATTCTTTTCTTTTCTTTTACAAAATGAAACAAGCACATGAACAACATGCAACAACAACAAAAATGAATATAACAAACATAAATTATATATCACCACCCTTAGGCTGTAAACAACACAAACACACGTAACAGAAGTCTTGGTCGCGCAAGAAGACAGCCGCCCCGTCATGGTATCGGTAAGTTCCGGTTCTTCTCTCTTAACACTTGTCTTTTGATTTAGTTGATTCAAGTTTTAGTTCAATCAAAACCAATTACAGAACTCACACACACACACACACACACACAAACACACATCTCTGCTGGAACTCCCTTCTCTTCCTATACTTTTCACTGTCTAACTCTATTGTCTATGTCTTCTATGTGTTTCCATATACACTCACTGCATAACTTTATGGCCCAGCAATCGGTGGTCTTATTTCTTATTAACAGGGAATGCAACCAAAATGAAACTATGGTCAAATAATAATCGAATGTCGATCTTCGATATCTTTATCTATTGGAATTGTCGTAGACGGTTGTATTCCCTGATATCATCAAATTCGTGATTTGTGCCGACAATGTCTTAAATTCTATATCATTAAATCAAATTGATCCTTTTCAGTTGTTTTTTTTCTATTGTTTTAGTAAGTGTATTTATTTTGGATTCTGTGTAATATACATAAGTGTGTGTATGTGTGTGTGTGTGTGTAAATTTAATTGTGCATGATGCAACAGCCTCAATGTTGACTGAAACGTACATATAGTCGTAGGCTTTCCATATCTGATACATCCACACAAAGTAAAGTTGTTGCAACATGCACCGAAAGTTCCCGTCTGAATGTACAAATGAGTTTTGGTCTTGATGCAACAGTTATTTTGGATTATATTGGCTATTTGGTTATTAATTTGGGTCTCCCTCCACTTTGCAGTAACTCAACATCGTTCGAATAGCCCTCAACAACAACCGCAACAGCAGCAGCAGCCGCACTCCAGCTCCGGCTCATCGCCAGTGATGTCGAACAGCAGTTCCAGTCCAGCGCCCCCATCCAGCAGCCCCAGCCCGCAGGAGAGCCCCAAGAACTGCAGTTACATTTACCGTGATTGATTGATATGTAACACCAAATCGATGCCACTCATTCAGGCGATGACCACACCCACACCCACACCGACACCAACGCCCACGCTTACAGCCGCAACCATGCCCGCAACGCCCGCCCAGATCACAGCGCAGCAACATCACGCGAAGCAGTATGCCAAATCCATGCCTGTTACGCCAATTCAACTGCAATCTCCCATGGAAGAGACACCCTCGTACGAGATCTACGGGCATCAGCCATCCAGAATCTTCCAGTCCGATGCCTCATTCCACTTTGACGACGATGACGATCCGGGTAGGGGGGATTATACCGACGACGAGGACGATGCGAACCTCGAGGACACCTCATCCCTAGCCATGATAACGCCACCGCCCCCCTACGATACTCCACATCTCGCTAAAGCCAAGAACTCAGCCTGCTCGACAGCTGGTAATGCTGCCGCCTCAGTTCCGCCTTTGCCTCCGCCGCGCAAGTTCCGCTTTGGCAATCGCGAGTTCTTTAGCATGAGTCCTGCTGCCGCCACCACGCCCACATCCAGATATGGCAGTGCCATAACGCCTACGAAACTGAGTGCTGCAGCGGCTGCCATGTTTGCGGCGCCTCAAATGGCCCAACTCAATCGCAAGTGGGCCCACCTCCAACGCAAGCGACGGAGGCGCAACAGCAGCTCGGGCGACTCCAAGGAACTGGACAAGCTAGTCCTGCAGTCCGTCGATTGGGATGAGAATGAAATGTACTAGTTCGGAGGGGGAGAGGGATAGAAACACTTGTACTTTCTGTAAATTGAATTAGCCTGCGATACATGTAATTATCATTTTCCTTTTTTATGAATTTTAGATGCAACTTTACAAGAAAGTCACAGCAAATGAAATGTAACTAGGAGGGAAAGGGCAAGGATTACAATTGAAATCGAATCCAACTTAATTCATAAACGTTAACTAAGTATGTATATCTAGATGCAGTTGTCTCTTAACGATAGATCTCAGTTGGTAATATGGACAGGGTTTGAATTGATTTGGCATGTTTGGGTTCATTATCTTTTTTATATACTATAATCCGCAGTACATAAGAGAAAGCCAGGATATTAGACACACAGAAATGGGAATAGTTTTTGCATTTGTGAACTCAATACAACAACAAACTGAAAAATATATACACGAAATTTATAGTTATACACACACACACACACGACCCGAGAACTAATAACTTTATAATCATATATGCAGACAAAAGTTCTCCAATCAGTCGTGAAAGCTACGCGTTGATCATTTAAATATATTATAATCGGTGGGGGGAAAAGGAGTGTGAAGCCCCAATGAACTCACTCACTGATATTGGGATACGGAATAGCAATTTGTAAATACTATATTATATATATATACTTATATAAACCATAAAAAAGGAAGGAAAACCATTAAACAATTGCCACAAATGTAAAGGCAAACATAATAATTATTTAGTATACAAGACATACAACAAGTTTTTTGCATTTAATACCACAACAAGAACAACAAAAATAGTAAAAATTTACAAAACGAAATCTACGAAAAAAAAAGAAAACACAAAAAACAAAACGCTTAATACTGATTTACAAAAACAACAAGAGAAACAAAAAAAGATGATGAAAAAATACTAAAAAACATAAAAACAAAACAAATTGAATACCAAAATCCGTAGACAACAAATTAATTTTAAGTAACAGATCCAAAAGAAGATTTAATTTCCCCGATTTATCGGACCTGTTCCCTCAATTGATATCGGACCTGTTCCCCATATGATTTAAAAAACATTTCTTATTAAAGTAAACCTCTTTCTAATAGTTTTGCTCCCACCTTATTCAAATAATAATTTTCTAGTTGTATTCCAACACTTTTTACCGCATTTCCTTTGAGCCATAGAAATACCAAATTAAGTTTTCCCGTATAGCTTTACTGTCCTCTTTGTATATCCTTATTCCAAAGACTTTTTTGAAATGGTTTACAACGGTAGACAAGGTATAAATGGCTGAACTGCCAGTCTGTCTATAATCGATTGCTGCAACAATTTTTGTATTTTCATTTAGCTGAACGAAAACCGAAAACAACAGTCAATTTAATTTGCTTTTTGCAAGTGCATTTCAAAACTCTACTCGCTTCTACTATCTAAACTAACACAAAGAGATTGTAAAATATGTACAGGCTTCTATTGAAACTATTCAAACCAAAATGCAAAATTTCAAAATGTATAACCACTGTACATATATAGATATGTGCGATATGTGCCATAAGATAGGGGAAGAACATCGGCAAGATGAGCAACAATTTCATTATAATAATATTAAAAGTTATAGGTATACATATATTAGTTTGCAATCAATTGGCTAATGCCTGGAAACTATCCTGTATATAATCTGGAAAACTACACAAAATGAATGGCAAACCTTTTGATTATGATGTAGTTTTTGTCTCGTATAAAGTGATCAAAGAGGAGATATACATACATACATATATGTAGCTATAGAGTTAAATTTTGAATAGAACATACAATTTAGACAACTGAAATTTTGCAGTAGAAGAGTTCATTGCTAATCGTTCTCATAGCAATTAGTTTAAGCTTACGGTTTGAGAACAATAAATCTATGTATTTTGTATAAATCATTTGAAATCCAACGATCCAATACGATCAGCCAGAGGGAGGAAAGTAAACCCATTGCAAATATATGTAAAAGGCAAATCATGGCCACAAAGCGTAGTAATATCTAAATCAAAGCAAATTGTGTAAAGATGAATAGAGATGGAAACGAAGCAAAATATAAAAATCAATTCTAGGATAAACAACAAAACAAAAACAAACAAATGACTAACACGAAAATCACGTTTTAGTTTATTGTTTTTGGCCTTAAGTTGACCCATTAGACAGCCAAAGATCCAGCATTTAATTTAAAATTTAAAATGATTTTTAATAGATTTATATATATATTATTATTATACTTATATTTTTATATAATTTGTTAGCACTTTTGTACATATTACATATATATACATACCGTACGATATGATATTCGAATTCAATGCAATAAATTTATATTTTCTTTATCCTTGTTTGAATTATGTCTTTGGTTGATTTTTGGTTTCGATTCACTTAATAGATTTTACCTGTTCCATAACAACAACAACAACAACAATTTCAGATCTAAATCAAATAAGCAATAAAGGACACACTTAAACATATTACAGACAGCCAGCGGGATGGTGCGAAAGTGGGGAAACTTTAGTTATAGCAACTAATTAGCAACTCGACTAAATCTAGAAATTACTTATAAATACTAACTTATACAATTGCATTGAAAGATCATTAACTTTTATACACTTTACATTTACATTTACCAATATATACATACATACGAATTACTTCTACCAATACATGCATTCATACATACATATACATATACCTATACACTGCAGCAACGTATTGTAATCTAGGATGATCCTTAAAGCAACAATTGAAAGGTTTTACAGAGTATGCCTAATCCGGAGACAACAAATTTAAATCCAACAACAACAACAAATTATTCTATATAAATATACATAAAATACATAGATGATGATGACACATATACATACAAACATACATACATAGATCTTACGTACTTATTAGATACTTTAGAAGAGAAATTCTCTAGAAATGCTTTTAAAACAAAACAAAACAAAACAAAAACAAATACAAAAACCCAAAAACGATAAAAAAAAAGAAGAAAAAACACAAAAAAAAAATCCCAAAAGACAAACAAGAAAAAATTAATAATTTAGAAAAGAAAAGTATTTTACTAATTTCTTAAATCTTTCTGCGAAACAAAAAAGTTCAGTGTATTGGATTGGAGGAGCTTAAGCTAATGAATGAATGAGAATGAATACTTTACCATATACACGTATATGTATGTATATATGTATATACATGCATATATGTATGTATATGTATATACACATAAATATAAGCTAAACAAGATTTTTAACTTTCTCCAACATAAGACAAAAAGATTATTAACTATGTATGCATTAAAGCAAATTGTAGCGAGCAACTAATTAAACACTAAAGAAACAAACAGCATTAACAAATTAGTGAGCCGTAGAGCGCTTAAAACGCAGAACAAAACAAAAACAAACGAAACGAAATGTTTTCACTTTTCTTTAAAATAACAAGAGAAAACTCAAAATAAAAACCGAAAATGATATATATTCAAGTGCTTCTTACATAAAATAAATATCTATATATATATATACATATATATATATATATATAAATCTATATATATGATTACATATTACATAACACACAAAATATACCTACTAACTTAGGATAAGCCTTTAACTCGAATCCGAATTCGAACTTCAATGGCAAAACTGTAAACTTAATGGCAAAGGAGAAGGCATCGACGGAGTATCGAAATCGGAGGACTCTGGGCTCTAGTTTCGAGAATTTGGTTTTATAATTTATAAGTAGCCTGCTATTTCTATACACACTTGCAACGTAATCAATGCATTTTACTTAAGCAAAACCAAAACGAATCCAAGAGGATAGACGAAAACCAAGCCAGCAAGACAAATTTAATGAATTAAACAAATTTATATAATTATGTTAAGATTTTATAACGCAACAAACAAACCTAACATGCATATAAACATATACCTAATAACCCGAATCAAACATTGTAAATACTTGATAAAACCAAAATGAAAACCCAAAAGAAATTGCATAAAAAAAAACACAAAAACAAAAAAAAAAGATTATACAAACCAAATAAATATAACCTTTCATTCGAACAAAAATTCAGCACAACACTCAATTGATTTTCTCTGCTTTGGTTCCCAAATGAAACAACAACAATAATAACAACAAATCGATCAGATATAGACACAGATACAGATACATCCACACAAATCTTGATAAAAGGCTACAAAGACGAGAGTATGTTATGCATTTCCTTAGCGGTTACAAATACGTAAGGTAAATTTAAATTGTTGAATATGTAGCGCAAAGCATTAATAACAAAAACGAAAAATAAATGAATGAATTAATAAGAAATGAAGTAAAAGATATTTAACCAAATTAAATAAGTTACGAAAGGTAGACACAAACAAAAAAAAAATGGTACTTCCAAGCAACTATAGAGCTAACAGCAATGAATTAAAAGAATATTGAAACGATAAGTAAGCACAAATAGATCGAAACATAATCTCATAGAATCCTCATCCACACTCTTTTCCCATCCTCTCATACACACACCCACTAACATTCACACTCACACACACACACACACACACACACACACACCCATCTTGGTTTGTGGAAAACTAATCCACCTAATTTCTGAAAATTAAATAGTTTTCCACCCAATTCGCTTCAATTCAAAACGAAAGCGAAGCAGACGAAAATGCGAAAAAAATAGAAAAACAAAAAAAATTGTTAGTAAAAAGACTGAGCTACAAAAATATTTAAAACAAAGGATAACTTAACCAAATGATAGCCATTTATTGAAACATGGGATTATTTGCTCTCCAAATTATGCAGAATGATTAATGGAAATCTCATTTGTTAGGAGGCAGTTCCCCGAAGGATGGAACTCCTTCTTCTGCATTTGGTTGACCATAATGAGCATATTGGACTATTGTTTCTCCGTTTTAAATTAGGACACACACGTTTTAGGCCCTTCAGGAAGATGAAAATGAAAAGTGAGAAAGCAAAAGTACTTAACAAAATTTTATACAAAGTTTGTGCTATTATACAATATACGTAAAAGCCAATGAAAGGGTATACAATTGTTTCCATGTTTGTGTTCCTTTAAATTTTGCATTCTCTGTTTGAGCTGCCCAGCATAATCAAGATTTATGAAGCAAACTACCTAGAATATATATAAATATATATAAATACCTATATATACCAATTGCTTTTAGCTTGTCTAGAATTTTGATTTCGAATTCATTATCTCAAAAGAAAGCAAACATTATAGAAACTAACCTCAAAGGGGGAAGAAAACAAAAATATTATTAGAACTGAACGATCCAAGATACAGCAACAGAAGTCGAAATAATCAAACTCGAGGGAGGGGGAGAAGGAGAGCACAAAGCGAGAGTCAAAGAGATTCATAAAAACATTTATAATTATTAATGCAAATAAAATTAAACGATAACAGCCCATTTCAAGCCAGTTAAATTCCACATTAAAAACAACAACAAACAAAATAAGAAAGAAAACGACACAAAAACACAAATCACACACACACACACACACACACACACACACTCGAGAAAAAATGATAAGAAAACGGCAACCCAGAAATTTAACAAAAATATTATTAATGATTATTATATTGTATTATTATAACTGAAATATTTAGATGAAATGAAGATTCTTAATTATAACATATTATTATATAATAGATACATACCTACTAAAAACCAAAACAGAAAACCAAAAACAAAAAAACAACAACAAAAACAAAAGAATTGAAAAACAAAAACCAAAAACAAGATGAAAAGGAATCGAAAATGATTAATAAAATGAAAATATAGAGAATATTATATTAAAAAAAAAACTTGATTTTACCTAATAATTTTGGGTGCCATTGCTAATCTTCCATCTTTCATAAGTCCAGCTGAGTAACTTCACATAGTTTGCCTGTGAGAATAGGAATATCCTTTCTATATTGTTGTCGGAGAGGAGGATACATCTGGATGACTGACATTTCAGATACGTCAAACCCAAAAGCCTCCCAGAGGAAATGGATAATAAGACAGACGACAGAATTGAAGGGTAATTTACCATTGAGGATCCATCAAGGTAGATTAAGTATTACCCATTGGGAAAGGAGAATCTTTAATGACTTATACTTTTTACATATTCTTAAAGTGCCAGGGCAGAAGTAAAAAACAAGTGTTTCCTAGGAGCTTTATTCCAACTCTGCAGAAATCTCACAAATGAAATTGTTCTTGTAGTTGCAATTGTTGTCATTCATTCCCAGGCGAGGACTTAATTCAATGCAGTCTTCGTTGTTATAATTATCGGGTGAAAGCCTCCAGTATAGGAAATTAGCATCGTGACCAGTGTGTGATACATAAAGACCCTCTTTCACCTGGTCATTGACGTCTATCCAGTATAGTTCTCCGCTGGTCAATTGCGTGTTGACGGCCTCGTACTCGGCTTGGCTCTGCAAACTGAGCAGATGGCCGCCCATTTGCCTACACCTCTTCGAAGAAGCCTCCCAACTAAGTCGTTCCTTTTCTTCAATATAATAGTATTTTGAGCGGATTCTTTGAAAGCTCTTCAACCTTGCCTCTTTATACTTGTCAACCAATTGGTTTAGCTCCTTTAAGTTACGTTCAGATTGGCTTATAATCGATTCGGACGAGGAAAGCTTCTCCGATTGGGTGGCCAATTGGATCTCTAGTTTTCTTATTTTGTCCGCCGAATCTTCGAGTTTCTGATTCATTAATTGTTCCTTTTGCTGGGTCTGTTGGCTACTGAGTCTATCCAGGTGAGTTTCGATCTTTTCGAATGTCGCCAACTGATGCTCCACTGGCGCCTTTGCATGAGAGTCCACTAATGATTGAGTTTGTTGTTGTTGAGTCACTAATAGAGCTTGGATTTTGTCCAATCTTTCAACTACATCGATCGGTCTTGCTGCCTCACAGACTTCCAAGTGCCTCAGCACGGTCATTAGATGACCCAAAATGGGTTTAACAGTTACGTAGCAAAATCGACTGGCTGTACTTATCTCTCCATCCTTGGGAATAGCCAAACTTTAATGCTTATCTTATAAAGGCCCAAACTCAAGTTGAACTTACCCAATTGTTTGTCCTGCAGCACTGCACGAAAATCCCCAATATAATCAACACAATAAAATGTCGCATTATTACGGACTTTATTGGAATATTTTCCGAGACCCAGCCAAACAGAAAAACTGAACTGAATCGGATTGAATTGAAATTTCCATGCACAGTGGTCGTTATTGGCAAGCGATAACCTGTGAATTTGACATTTTCTTATCAATTTAAGAATCAGCAATATTTATTGGGTAGATCTCGCGACGAGTCATAATGTTAACAACATTTTTAATACCCTTTGAGCTCTTAAATAAGCCCAGTTCTTTGGCACAAACTCCAAACTTTGTTAAAATGCTTCTGTGGCTTTGCTTGTTTATTTCGGTTCATAAAATATTTGCCATATTTTTTATTTTTGAAAAAGAAGTAAGTACAATATTTTCCCCTTCCTTTAAATCAGACGATTAGACGGGTTATTTCTCTACAAATACTATAACCCGTTATGACTTTAAAAAAGGATAAACTTATTCGTCTTCAACTATACATTTACATATATTGTAATTCTGAACAATTCATAAGGGTTTAAAATATATGGGTTAAATAAAAATAACTTTAAAACACGTATGAAGTTCAATAATCAAGCCAAAAATAAAAAGATTTCTCTTGACTGAACAAATAGTGCGAAATTTCAAGTTCATTTAGTTCTGAAAGGATATTTAGAAATTGGTTAAAAATGTTTAGCATACAATTATCCTTAGCTTTACTTTAACACATAACATACTAAGAACCTTTAAGATATGCCAAAGTAGTTCCATGAACCTTTCAAAGAAAAGGCCTCAAAAAGGAAACTTCGAGATGTAATTAAAAGATATTTTAGTTTTACGCTTGAACTTTTTTCAGATTGTCTGCTATGTTGTGTAGTGTTAGTCGTGGTGATAGACAAATGGTGAAGTATTGTAAGAGAGATTGACAGATCTCGCGGACTTAATAGTTGAGGAACCGCAGGGGTATTCCCAAGTCGGCAATTCTCTAATTATCTCCCTTGTGGTTCTAATTCGCGCTTGGCAGACAATTATTCATTTTTGTGCTGCAAAGTCTGCAGGGTATAAAAAAGATGGAATATCATTTTAAACTAGACGGCAGGGTCAACTTCAGGTGTAAGAAAATTGTTTATTAATTAAAAGATTCCAGTTAAATGTGCAATCACATGCATTCAGGTAAATGTTGTTCAAGTTTATGATATATAGTTTACATATTGTATATATGGAATTCAACATTTTACTAACGATACTTCAAATGTCAATTTCAATATTTATATAGAAAAAACACCCCAACAAAAGGTGTCTAAAAAAGTGTTTTTTTTTTGGGCTTCTGACTTCAATGAGGTCAAACACAATTTGTTGATATCATTCATAAAATAGTTTGACAACTCTTAAGACCACCCTCGTTTATATACGTATGTAGTCATGCAGTGAGGGGAAAGGAACGGAACATTTTTTAGATTCATAAATCATTTTTGTGTTGCTCTTTGCTAACAAAAGAAAGTGTTGGCTTTTAAACATAATTTGCATAAATGTTCATCAGTAAAGTGAGCAAATCTTTTTGTGTTTTCTAAACTATTTTTTGTAATTTGTTAATTATTTAAATTTAAGAGCGATCAGATTGTAACCATATATGGTAGAGATATCAATTTCAATTAATGTCGTGATGATTATTAATAATCTTGTGTGAGTTCCCTTTTTGTAGTTGGGAACAGACTTTTAGGATGTAAATAAAAAGTCTTCGAACTAGAATTATGTAAAGATGACGCATTAGCTAAATCTGTCCATCAAAAGATTCATTCGAAAAGTCGTTGACTTAAAAAAGTCGTGGGGCGCCCCGTTTGTGTCTGATGCTTTCTCCCGCAGTTTCCGATGATTAATTTTGAAAACGCAAATTGATATTAATCTAGAAATACCAGTAGCACCAGAAACGTAAAATCAATTTGGCATAAATTTAAATTTTAAATTCGTCAATGTTTTTGCTTTCCGCTGCTGCGGGCGCACAAATTCATTAAACTGCGACCCGCGTCCCGCACCTTTAATCATCATCATCATCATCATCAACATCATCATCTTCGTCGTCGTGAGAAAGACAAACTGAAACTCCATTAAGATCACTATTTGCCGACAAATATCAATTTTGCATTTCAAGCTGAGCGACTTCATCAGCTGTAATCTGTAAGCTGATGGAACGGGTGACGTCTTCGTCGCCGAAATGACTTTTCCCTTTTACTTGCACAGAAACCGGAGTGAGGCGAAATCCATGCTTAATTATTTGCATATGTTAAATGTGCTGCCACATTTGGTCATTTTGTTTTAGTCTTCATCAATTTGCGAATTCTTCTTTAGTGTATGTCGGTCAGGTTTTTGGTCCGAGTCCGTTGATCTATGCGCAGCTCGGGGTGAAACTTTGGGTCAGAGCAGAGCAAAATCTAATGGCCAGCTTGAGCCGAAGATCAGTTTGGTTTTGTGCGCACTCGTGACTAGTGTGCGCTGCGACACACTCTGGACCAGGATTCTTAGGTCATTTGATCATCGCAATATGCAGATTGGATTGTTTATTCTCTTTAGCTTTCTGCTGAGCATCCAGAGCGACTTACAGGCAGAGGCTCGCGTTCGTGGCAGACATTACGATGAGGAAAAAGACACAATAGTTGAGATACCCAAACTGGGTAGTATCCAGGGGAAAATTGTGGAGACAGCATGGACGAACCGCGAAGTACTGCAGTTTGTTGATGTCAGATATGCCGAACCACCTACAGGGCAGTACCGCTTTAAGGTAATGCGATTTGGACTCACCCTTATCTTTTCGATCAACCGTTTTTCTTTTCCCCCTCAACAAGGCGCCGCGTCCAATCGAACCGTGGGAAGACGTAATGGATGCCACAGCCGAGAAAATCGGTTGTCCGTCGGTTGTGTCCATGGACTCTTTACGCAAACTGGACGATGTTCTGGATGTCGAGGATTGTCTCACCATGACCATCACGACACCGAATGTTACTGCAAAACTGCCCGTTCTGGTGTACATCCATGGGGAGTATCTGTACGAGGGCAGCAACTCAGAGGCTCCTCCTGACTATCTGCTCGAAAAGGATGTGGTCCTCGTCACTCCGCAATATCGTCTGGGCCCGTTCGGCTTCCTCTCGACCAAGACGGATGAAATTCCAGGAAATGCTGGATTCCTAGACATATTTTTAGCTTTGCAGTTTGTCAAACATTTTATTAAGTATTTTGGCGGCGATGCAAATCGTGTGACAGTTGCCGGTCAAGTGGGTGGAGCAGCCATTGCACATCTGCTCACCCTATCGCCGATGGTGCAGCATGGCCTTTTTAGTCAGGTCATCTACCACTCGGGATCGGCCATAATGCCCATTTTTCTCGAAGATAATCCCCGCAAACATGCACAAGAGATAGCACAGAAGGCGAGTTGTCGATTGGTTACAGTTAGGGATCTCAACAGCTGCCTGATGGAGCTTTCGGCTCTAGAGTTGCTCACTGCCTTCATGGAGCATGCGGTATGATAGAAAGATATGAAAAGATCAGAAAATCTTCTACTTTGGATATATATACTTTCAGCTTGAAAAATCGGATTTGGGCATAGGACACACTGGTGGCATACAGTTTACGATAGGCGGACCAAGTGGGGTGCTGCCAAAGCATCCATACGACCTCATGCTGGAGTCAAACTTCTCCTATCCGGCTCTGGGTGGATGTCCCAAGAATGCCGGCACCAGAGTTCTGAATGAAATTGTGGAAAACGATTTTGAGGGGAAGATTCCTGACGACGAGTACGACACCTACAACTACATCGATCATGTCATCCGCCAGGTGGTGGGCACGGACAAGACCATGTTGCTGACTAGTTTTGTGACCCATGACTTCTTCAATCGCCAGCTGTTGGAGAATGGAACATTCGACACACTCATTCCCAGGCTAATCGATGTAAGTATACTGAGCATTCACGTTATGACAAACCATAATTCGCTCCCCGTCAGGTGGCTGGCACTTTAAGCCACAAACTACCCGTGCTTTTGGCCCTGAATATGAACAACAAACACAATCCGGATAACACATTTTTGTACTCCTTCGATTATGCCGGGGAGTTTAATCGCTACCGGGAAATGGACGAGGAGACCAACATGCAGAGCCCGTTCCGAGCTGGCGTCTCCCTCACCGACGAAGCCCTGTATCTCTTTCCCTACCCTGATCATGTCAAGCGCCTCAGTCCTCCAGACGAGACAATGGCACATCGCATGGTCGACTTGTGGACAAACTTTGTGATCAGCGGCAATCCTTTGGGCTCCTACCGCACTGGCTATTGGCCACCAATGACTACTCTATATGGGCCTTATATGAAAATCGACGAAACCCTCACCATTGGCGGCAACTACTTCAACGAGTTCTCCGCGACCCTGCGGGACGAGGACCAAGGACATAGTTTGATACGTGAAATATACTATCTCCGGTCACGTAGCCGCCAACGCGCCAAGGCCCAGCGCAAGAAGCAATTGGCGGCAAACGCAAAATTAGCCGTAAGCAGTAAAACAACGAAATCAAATAGCCGAAAGAGCCTGGTAAAGCGACCCAATCGCAATAAGATAAGCCTGTAATCTAGTTACATAAGTGATAAAGATAAAGCTAATAGTGAATCTCGATTGATTACCATTTTATTGGAGATTGGATAATTGAACACATATTTTTGGTTAATATTGACAACTTGAGAAATTATTAGGCATCTGCGAATGTATTTAGACTTAAAAAATTCGGTAAAGATTAATTAGCCTGTTCCTCTTCCGCCTCTCTTGATAGCTCATATTCGTCCCGGGCCCGCTCATCTTCTTCTCGCGCCCGCTCTTGTTCCTCCTCCTCCTCTCTAAAATTATTGTCTTGCTCCCCTTCCTCTTGGTTATTCCGTTGCTCTTCGGCTCTCTCCTCTTCCTCTCGAACCAATTCTTCTTCATGACGTAGATGATCGTCCTCATCAAAATGATGACCATGATCTTCTTGCTGTCGCGCCCTCTCTTCTTCTTCTCGGACTCGCTCTTGTTCATAAATTCGATTCTCTTCCTCTCTCAATTTCATCTGGGCTTCCACATAGGCATCATAGCTGGGATAAGATCGAGGGTCATTCGGATCAAAGTCTGCTGGAAGATTATCTTCCTCTCTTAAATTATTTTCCTGCTCGCCTTGCTGTTGACCTTGTCCATATGTCTCATGGGCCCTCTGCTCCTCCTCCTCCTCATGAACTTGATCTGGTTCATGATTACCATATTCCTCTTGCTGTCGCGTCCGCTCTTCTTCCTCTCGTTGTCTCTCCTGTTCGTATCGGGCCTGCTCTTCTTCATAGCGCCGATTCTCTTCCTCTCTTAATTTCATCTGGGCTTCAACATATGCATCATAGCTAGAATACGACCGGGGGTCATTGACGTCGAATGATGGGTCGTTGCCAATTGGTCTATTCCCGTTGTCAATGTCATTGTCGGTGTTGGGGACAGTGCCAGGGTCAGTGTCAGCTTCCTGCTGTCGACGATTATCTCTTACGTAATCTTCATAGTTGGGATATGGAGTAGGTTCATAGCCAGAATCTTCCTCAGGGCCAGTTTCGTAAGGCCTTTGAGCATGTTGCTCCCTCTCTTCCTGCTCTCTTTCCTGCTGCAGACGTTTTTCTTGATCCTCTCTGGTCCTTTCCTCTTGCAGCTGCAACTCGCGCCTACGTTCTTCCTGAAGACGCTGTTCGTGCTCTTCTCTCTCTCGCTGTGCTTCCTGCTCTCTCTGCTTTAAACGTTCTTCTTCTTGCCGCTTCTGTTCCTCTCGTTCGTGCTGTTCACGAAGCTGTTGCTGCGCGCGTTCACGCTCCAAGCGCTCTTGTTGTTCTCTTTGATATTGCTGACGTCTCCGTTCCTGAGCCTTCAGAAACTGTTCATAACGAGCCTGATCCGAAGGTCTCCTCGGCTCCTGCGGCGATGGCTGAGGTGGTCTTTGGGCATACGGATTGAATGCATACGGACGCCTTGTTGTCGTCGTTGTTGTTGTCGTCCTTGTTGTAGTAGTTGTGGGTGTTGGGCTTACCTGGGGCGTGGTGCTCTTTAGTATCTGATCAAATCCATACAAATTGGGCACATAAATGCCCTCACCGAAATGCTGATCCAATTCGAGTACGCTTTCCTTGGAGTTGGTAAAGCGCAAAAATGGTCCATACTCAGAGCTCGCCTTGGGCCAGACACCATTGTAGGGATTGGGTACTCCTGATTGGGCAAAATTCACCCACATTGTGACGAGCGCACGGGCAAGCGACTTATCTTCCGGATTTAGACGGCTGGCCTCCACCGGATAGGGAAACAGATAGACACTGTCGTCGCTGAGCGAAGCATCCACACCAAAAGGCAGAGGATTATTCAAGTGACCAAACCGATGGTACTGGCCGCGATAATCAAATATGTACAAATAGGTCGGAACTTTTTTGTACGTAAACCTGATGGAATCGATGACCGGTTCGCGGTACAAAATCAGATTGCTCAACTCCAAGAGATGCTGCGAAATACTCTGTGAGTTCACGAACTGCGGCGTCTGATCAGGTGTGAAAATCTCCCTCAATGCCCAGTCATGCCAGATCTTGTGGTGCTGAGGCGGGGCTGTGTGGCGCAGGACAACGTTGATGTAGTCGCTGACATTTCGAGATTGCACACGCTGCACTTCACTATAGAAGCCTGTAAGTGATAAAATAAATGAAAGAGGTTTATATCAGTCTCTGTCATGTTAGTCTATCTGACTGTTGGAACTGCTAGACATATAGATAAATCTTAATAAAGTAGACTAAGTGAAACTTGCATTGCGGCTCAAGCTACTTGCGATTCTTCTTCTAATTTTCCCTCACTCCGAAATGGACCAGTAAATTAAAACTTTATGCTTTTCATTTATTCTGTCGCATAATAAACTAACCAAGTATGCGCTTAACTGATCAAGTTGGAGTTCTCATTTTAAAACGGTTTAAATTTTGCGATTTTTTGAGTTCGTTTTGCAGAATGTTTGATTTTGGGAATATTACCTATATTAAATCATAATGAATCTGCCTGTTCTCGTTTTCAAATCGTTTTCAAACATAAATTAACAGCGGTTCCGTATTGTTTACGAACTTGCTGTTCTCACTTCCGAGTGAAATGTCATTTGTTTTCGTTTTGGAAACTAAGTTCGAAACATATTTTTCCCTACTATATATGTATTGATGAAACCCTAAAGAGAACTTAGATTGAAAAACTCTAATTTAAATATAAAGGAGTTTAAGTCAAATTTCCAATAAAGGACAATTTTAAGCTATGTATATGATTTACTCATTCGATTTTGATAAAAATTTTACAAAGTTTTTGTTCGAGGCGGTTCTCATTAAATTCTTTTTTAGAGCGCTACATATGTATATTAATAAAATGTGTAACATACATTAATAAATGTATGCAACATGCAGATCTTAAATCGTATATACTGGTCTAATCTAGCATAGATATCATTGACAAACCTAATAACATAAAAATCATATTGGTAAATAAAATTTGTTCTTGTCATTGTATGTACAAAATATTATTTTCATTAATATTGCTAGTTAAAGTCTAATTTTAAGGTGATTTTCCACTTAGTTCTGAATTTCTATAACTAAAACACTAAACATCAAAATGGCAAACCGTTTGCAGTGATATTGGCCAATCTCTAGAAGTTTCCCATCTATCAAAACAACGAACCAAAACACAATTGAGTCCTAATATACATATGTTATATGTTGGCTGATATAAATCAGCCCCACACTGATTAAACCTCCTAAACAGACTACCGACTATAATGTAATCGAGAAACTTTGGATAGAATAAACTATTCAAGTTTCAAAGATTCAGTTTAGTTTTCTCGGTCACTAAACAATCCTAGAAATCTATATAGCGAAAACTTGTTAGAATCCTTTCCAAATTATTTATGCATCCCATTCTAAAGACCTTGAATTGGAATCAGAATTGCACTGTTTTCATATATTTTTTGTACAAATATGTTCCTAATATTTGTTTAATTTTGATGATTCATTAACACACTTTGACTGAGTAAGCTGTTGTCTATTTCGCTCCCGAGTAGTCAAAGTAAAATTTAACCAAAATTTAACCCGAAATAATGAGGTAATATATGTATCTATACACTATTGTTTGTACATAAGTAGCTATTTTTTAATGGGTTTTGGAAAAAAATCAACTTCCTGCATTCAATTTAGCTATCAGTACACACCACGATGATCCTCTATCAGACCATTCTGACCCGAGGTCACAAAAATGAGAATAAAATAAAAACTTGTCTCACTTACGCGACAAAATAAAAGCGCTGGCATCTTTGGTGGCTCCTATTATCAACGGCACGGAACTATTCTGATTATTAACCACAAGGTTAGCCGGATGCTGAGGCAAGTAGCCCAGACTGTCGCCCACTACCAACTTGAATCCACCAAGGTAGGTGAGGCCACGTGGCTCGTTCTGTTCATAAAGCTGCTGGAAAGCCCTCAACAATTCCGAAGTGCGGAGCTGGCTGAGGCAGTTGTAGAGGGGTGAAAGGTTCTGGCCAGCATAGGGGCACCGGGCGATGCGGGCGAACGTGGCCAGAGTCTCTCGAGGACGTTCATCTATGAGATACGGATTAAGAGCAGTGCCGGATTGCAAAATCAACTGCTGGAACAGATTTTGCGCACGTCCGCTAAGGCTTAGAGCGTGCACTAAGGTGGCGCCACCAGCCTGCCCCACCAAGGTCACCTGCTGGGGATTGCCGCCGAAATAACGAAGGTTGCGCTGCAGCCACTGAAGGGCCAAATGGATATCGGAAAGAGCCACATTTCCGGGCAGTTCGCTGCTGAGGTCGCTGAGAAAACCAAATGGGGCAAGGCGATAGTTTATCGAGACGAGTACAACATCATGTTCCAGGAAGTAATCCGGTGCGGCTTCTTCGGAGCCACCATCGAACAACATTTCACCATGGACAAAGACTAAGACGGGCAGATTCGAAGCCCCACTCGGTGCATAGACATCGAGAGTGAGACAGTCATCCACATTCTTGCCGCGTGCCTCGTCGTCTTGGATGCGTTGCAGTTCTGGAAACTGGGCGCAGTTCGGACTTGCCTTTGTGGCATTCACTTGACCCTGATACGGCACAGATCTGGCCTGTTGGAAGCGACCGAGTCCGCTGCCGACCTGAGCATAGCGGATGCCCAGATAAGCATCTATGGGACGATTGCCAATGAACTTGTAGCCAGGCAGACCGATTAGCTCTCCGACTCCAGGTATTTGCAATCCCCCATCGGATGCTGGGTTAGGTAATCGTGCGGCATCTGGCCGCTGCCAAGGAGCTGGCCTCAAAGGCTGTGGTTGGTAGACCCCGGCTAACCAGGCGTCCTTTTCGTTTTCCTCGTGGACATCATCGTAGACATTGGGACGGGCTTGGCACTGGCATATCGAGAATATTAACAACGTCGCCAACAGCATCTCGAGCTGGGCCTTTACCGAAGACCACCGCATGTTCTCAACTACGTCGCGACTCAATTGAAACTGATTTCGGCACTCGATTGTAGGAAATGGAAAGTTCAAAACTAATCGCTAGTGCCAGCATTCGCCTTGACGTACATTCTAAATACATATGTGAGTACGTTTATGTATTGTGTTTACTTATGTACTAAGTAGATGCGAAGTAGTTCTAGTTCCCGATGTCACAATCGAGACACATTTAATCTCGTCTTTGTGCCAGCTTTTGCTGTGGAGCTGCACTGCGACATGGTCTCCTCCCCACAATCTCACCCATGATGCAAGTACTGGGACGCCTGTTAAGCTATTTGGGGTTATCAGCGAAAAGTTTTTGTAGCTCCAAATTGAAAAAAAAAAGTGTATATCAAGTACATATAAGCTGCCCTTTGGCAAAGTATACACAGCTCATTTGGCCCATTCAGGGAATTAGATTCAATTCAACAGATTAATTTGCATGGCTAAGATCGGCAATGTCAATATGTCTATAACCCCAATTACAGTTTAGGAAATACATTTTTTGATTACAAAAGATTTGTGCTACTATCTGAAAATTTATAAGAAAGACCTTCCACAATATTTATCTGAAACTCTTTTCTGCGTATGTTACATACATTTTCTTATAAGTATGTAGTACACACTTTAAATAGATTGGTAAGAGCAAATATTTTGAGCAGATATTCCACTAGAATTGAGTTAATCATAAATGACGGGCAAGTGAATTCTCTCCATGTATATACATATATATTATATATGTATATATTATATGATTGGTTTATACTTTCTTTAACCCACTGCAATCTTATGACCAAGACTTATCATATTAATTGCTTGTCGCGAATTCGATTGAAGAATCGGTCATCGCGCATTCGATTGAAGAATCGGTCAATGAAGTCAATAGAACATAATATCATGACGAGTGATGAGTAAATAGTAAAAAATCATTTGGAAAAAGAAAACACAGGACACGGCATCTTTGAGGTAATGAAAAGGTGTCTTAAGTTCAATAGGCGTCCTATAGTAACCGGTGGGTGCGACCTTTTACGACCCTGTACTTAGATTTTGTCCATCACGCCAGGTTTTCGACAAAAATGAGTTGAAATTATTCAAATTGACCGCATTTGCAATATTTCATTGTATAATATATGCATAACATTATACTGAAAACAAAATATCAAATATCTTTGTTGTTATTCATAATATCTTACACTTTAAATATGTTTCTGAGACGAGTAACATTTGATCCCAAAAATATGCTATAGAGATTAAAAGAATTTGTCGTGTTTTTGGTTTAAGAATTATTGAAATCTTTTGCATCTAACAAATTGTTTATTGTCAGATTCTCTTCGGATCGATTCATTGTAAAATTTCAAAGACTGATTTCTGAATTTCAATTTTGATGGGTACACATTATATCCATATTTATGGGCACTAGAGATAAGCAGCATTGAAAGCATCATATTCCAAAAAAAATTCCAAAGAAAACTCTAATCGAAAAAGGTCTTTTGCTGTCGAGTTTTGCGCTTTCAGTTTTTTCGGAAGCAAAAGCAACACAAAGTATTCGTTTTTAGCACAAAATTTACGACTTTTGCTAATTCGGCTACAGCAATTTAAACACTGAAAATATGTGTATGTTTGTTTCGACCGTTAAATATATGTATGTACATTCATAATCTACATAAGCCGGTTTTTAAAACTATAAACCAAGTTCCGAAACACATAGACATTACCTTATTAAAGACTTCTTATATTTTTTATACTGTGTGTTATTGAAGTTTATTTTTTAATGTTCAATAAATAAGTGATGGTAATTTCTTAACAGAAGATTGAATACTAAGACTTGTACTTCTTGGCAATGAATACTAAATTCTGTCCGCGAGCCTCGTTGGCATCGGTGTCCCCTTCCTCGTCGGATTCATCATTGTCTTCATCCAGATTCGCATTGGAGACTGGCACTTGACCGCCTTTTTTTGAAGCCAGAATCGCTTCCTCGATCTCGTAGTAGTCCTCGTTGACCAATGTGTAACCCAATTTCGCCTCCTGCACGGCAATGCTGTACTCATCCAAAAAGTTATCACCGAAGGACACGGTGCGGCCAATACGCATATAGGGACCTGTGGCTTCCTCACCACTGGCGATATCCACACTCATTGGAGGCCAATCGGGAACTCCTGGAGCCCGGGGCACTCCGGCCGCTGCGAATGAGGTCCACAGATCCACCATGCGCTTGGCTATCTTGATGTCACGAACGGAGTTGATCAGGTGGAAGCGTGGCCATGGGAACAGATAGAGATTGTCATCGGTCAATGTCACTCCCGAATCGAAGGGCACAAAGGAGGCCTCTTCCTCGCTGCTGGAATACCGGTTCAACTCGCCCTCGTAATCGAAGCTGTAGAGATAAGTGCTGTTTGGCAACTTTTTGGCGTTAGCCTGGAGTACCAGGAGAACAGGATTCTTAAGGGAAATCGTGCTGCAGAGCTGTCGTTGAGAGAAAGATGTATGAACGTAAGACGGATGATTTGCAATTGACCGATAGGAACTTACATCGATGAGGCCTGGTGTGAGACGTTTGAAGCTTCCGTTTTTAATGTCCGTCGCCGTGAAGATCTCCTCAGCGGCAAACGCCCGCCAAGAGCCTGTAGGGTCCTCGCCATTGGCCTGCTGAATTACAGTATCGATATATTCCTGCCCACTTAGCTTGTCGACTGCGACGCTTTCGTTGAAGCTTTCCACGAAGATGTCTGAAAGGTCGAGCAGTTAGAAAGGAAGCAAAGACTAACGAGGGCTGCACCTACCCCTTAGCAAAAAGGTTCCGCCGTGCTTGACACTGCCGCCCAAAGTGGGATAGGCCTGGAACTTCTCTGCGGCCAGTAAACGACCTGGGTGCTCGGGCAAGATGCCAGAAGGCCCGCCAATCACCAACTGAACGCCTCCATAGGCCCCACCACTCAGAGAGGGCTTGTCCTCGCCGTGAATGCTGAAGGCGGCCAGCAAAGTGGTCGCATTCACACGTTGCAGACACTTGTTCAGCGAATCCGTTTTAGTCAGCTGTTTGCAGCCAACAATCTTGGCTATGTCCTTTGTGGCAGGCATGGGACTGTCCGTGATGAAGGCTGGAGACAGAGCCGTGCCCGACTGGTATATGACGCGATGGAATAATCCCTTGGGCACTGCTGGACTCAGGGTCAGGACATTGACCATTGCTGCCCCACCCACTTGTCCGAAGAGCGTTACCCGCCTAGGATCGCCACCAAATGCGGCAATGTGCTTCTGTATCCATTCGAGAGCCAATATAATGTCCGTTACCGCTGCGTTTCCGGGTATATCCTCGGTGAGGGTGGACATGAAACCGAAAGGACCCAGACGATAGCGGACCGATACCAAGACCACATCCTTCTCCAGCAGGTAACCCGGCGCTGCCTCCACCGTGTTGCCCTCGTAGAAAAAGTCTCCGTGGATGTAGACCATAACGGGCGAAAGTTCACCCTTTAGCTGGAAATTCGACAAGAAATTCAATTGCTGCCAATGGATATTTTTATCTAGAAGATTACCGATTTTGTGTTGATGGTAAGACGCAGACAATCCTCGACATCAAAGCCCTCCTCTTCCAGCTTGGCAAACTTCAAAATGTCCTGTATTGAAGGACAGCCCGCATGGTGGCGATGGGCCGACAATACTCCTTTCCATGGCAAAGCGGGCTCAGCTGCCTAAAAGTCCGGGATGTCAGTCGAAGGGAATTTGATACAAATCTCTTGAATTTACCTTGAAGCGATCTGCCGATCCATAGGGCACATCCAGGAACTGCATAATTGTCTGCCCAGTCCATTCTGTTGTCAAGGTCCTACCACGGATCCTTCCCAACTCGGGAATCGTTGTGGTGAACACGTCGGGACCGTTTTGCTGTTGCGGTTTGTTTGGCTTGGGCTTCTGTTTCTGAGCCTGTTGAGGCCTTGGCCGCTTCTTCTGGGTATTGCCAGCGGCTCCCTGGCCTCCTGGCTTCTGTTTCTGTCTGTTTTTCTGCGACCTCTGAGCCTCACTGCTGACTACGGCCAACAGCAGGATTAATGTGGCCAGCAGGAGAACGATAGTGTGTAGTTTCGCCATTTCTTTAACCCGTCCACGTTGCAAGTCCAACTCCAACTGAGGCCCGACTTGGGCAATTGGTCTAACGAAGACTTTCTCATCGACAGCCAACGGCCGTCGCGTCGGCCGGCATAATTAAGTGTCTCTTGACCGGCCAAAAGTTCTATTTTAGATGAAGTGGCCCGCCGCCTGCCTGGCCTAACCCGAAATGGGGTCAACAACAGGTCTCTTGGCCTCTTCTTCGAACTCTTCTTCTGCGATGTGGCTCGACCATCTTTGTGTTTTTGCGAATTAAATTATGAATATTTATCGCCACATATTTTAATCTAAATACGAAATCAGAACCGCAGCCGGTGGGCATACTCTTCTGGAGTGACCCTCGACTGAATTAGGCTTGGTTTTCGAAGCGACTTGAAAGTAAAACATAGTCGCAACTTGTTTATCTTGACCCCATTAACGATTCGAGGCACTCTCGATAGTGGGTTGTAAAAAATGGATTAGAAATTCCAAATGAAATATAGAACATATCAATGTAAGGTGATGGATTTCGAGCATTTTCTGCTAAATTCGAAAAAGGTTTCTTTGTCTCCATTCTTCAATATATTTTCTTATACGTATTCATAAATGGTATATTGGCCATTTTTCTTTGTATTGATGGGATTAGAAAGGCCTAAAGTACTCTCTGAGTACTCTTAAAAATGTCAATGAGATATTCCTTTCAGTTGTATCTAATCATTACTCCGAGTTAGTTGATTGAAATATTTTAGTCTTTCAATAAACTTTAAACTGCAAACAAATTCGAGACTTTTGTAACTTCGTTATAAATAAAAACGAAGGAAATTCGTTAGAAAATTTATTATTCACATTTGATTTGTTAATTGTTTATTAAATAAATAAAATTCGTAAATTAAAAATGCATTAGTCTAGAACTAAATAAATGTGTGTTTACGTAAGTGTGTGTGTGTGAGTAGTGCAATAATTTCACTAACTCGAACCCACAAGCAAGAACTGCGAAAGAACTGCATTGAAATGCCAAGAACGCGAGAGAATTGAGTAGAAACGGGGAGAATCATCGTTCATGCATGCAGATGAATATCCAAATTATAGATATATACGATGAATACAAACAGACACCTGGCCAATGTGTGCCACAGTGTGGGCGGTGGATGACCGCCTACGCCGCCCCCTTATATGTAGTACAAGCGCACAACCGATTTTGTGATGAGTGTTTCGTTGTCATAGAAACTGGTTTGAATTGTCACATTGCCATTTAAGACTTTTGCTGGCATCATTTGGGACTCGGGCGCCGCTTCGATTGTGGACTGCCAGGTGTTGGTGGTGTTGGCGCCAACGAAGCCCATTTCGAAGAACCACTCCTCCATGATGCGCCCCTTGAAGAGGACCTTCTGGTCGAGTCTGAAGTTCTCCATGGACTCGATGGTGCTGAAATTGATTTCTCGAGAGACGGCCCGCATGTCCAGAATTTTGATGGGGACGCGCGCCTCGTGTTCGACATCGGGGGCGGAGAAGTCCTTGTTTTCCTGCCAAATTATCTTGCCGGAGTCTGCATCTCTCAGAATCATGTTGTTAATTTGGAATCCTTTTTGAATTTTATCGCCGGCGCTGAGATCATCGGAACCCATTGTTCCTGAGGCTAAGTCACTACGTGAAGTTCACAACCAAGGTGGGGGGGAGCAGTGCAGAACCGTCTCGTTACGGTGCTTGAGCAGTCCAGGGATTATATTTTTGGATAGGACAGAAAATCAATTATGTTTATTTTTAATACAAATGCCAGCTGACAGCTGTGAATGAAACCTAAAAAAAACACACGGAACTAGTTCCCATCGATTCAAAGAGATGATAGTGAGACCAGATTGTCTGTATATCGTTAACTGGTTGTAAATCGATAAATTAAATTGTTATTATTTATTAATGAAGATATTTAAATATTAAATGGGATGAGAACTAAAATATATAATTATTTGTTGGTCAATTTAAGCTCAACAATAAAAGAAATAAGTTCCATGAGATAAATTATTTTTAAAAAAATGTTCATAGTATACGCATAAACGTCAAGTATTATTTACCATCTCTATAGTTATCGATATCAGTGCGATGACGATATATGAAGCTCGAGTTCACAATATAAACATTACATTCTTAAAGTCATGATTATTTATGGCGTTTATATAGTTAATAAGTCGGGCGGCCTTATCTTCAACTTGGACAACAATGTGCCCCGCATAGAGCATGAGAAAACATTCACATACCCGCTGGACCTTGTCTTGGACTACGATGCGAAGAAAGTGTCGGTGGCATTTAACCGAAAGGATGGCATTAATGGTGTGTTCCACTCATGCCCCTCAATTTGCCCTTAATAATAAATAGTAATCTATTTGCAGTGGGTCATGTGCTGGTCGCCATCAATGGTGTGCCCGTCAACGGAGTCAAGTTGGAAGATGGGCGGGACGTAAAGGCCACACTAGAAGCGACTGAAAACTATCCCATTAATCTGAATTTCAGTCGTCCCAAAATGACCACCAACGAAAAAATCTTCCTCGCTAGTATGTTCTACCCACTGTTTGCTATTGCCAGCCAATTGAGTCCCGAGCCAAAGAGTTCCGGCATCGAGTTGCTGGAGGCCGATACCTTTACCCTGCACTGTTTTCAGACCCTGACGGGGGTCAAGTTTATCGTGATTTCGGAGACCGGACTGAATGGCATGGATCTGCTTCTGCGCAAGGTCTACGAACTGTATTCAGACTATGTTCTTAAGAACCCATTTTACTCACTGGAAATGCCCATACGCTGTGAATTGTTTGATACCAAACTGCAGGAACTGCTGAGTCAGGTGGAAAAGACGGGCATTAGCAATATCGATAAATAAATGTTAAATATAAATTGTTATTTTAATAGTTACCATCTGCGATTCTTAATTGGATATATAGGTGAATTGCTGTGTTAAAAATATTTGAAAAAGGAGAATTCGATCTAGCTAAATCGTTCCAAGGAACCAATTGCTATTATTCTAACAAGATGGAGGATGACAAAATCCAGAACGACAAATCCAATTCAGTCGTTGCACTCAGGGAAAGACCAAAATATGTATCCATACAACATTATACACATTTTCTGATCATAAACGATTCTTCTTTCCAAGCGATTTTCTGATTAAAATAGTCATAAATTAACTTGTTTTACCATCCTAAAATGCTCCTTTGTCGCGAGAAAATGGCACGAGTTGCACTATTTTGATCCGTGTTCAGATTTGATCACTTTTCGACACTTATCTTTCAGGATTAGGCAGAAACCAATTGGTCGGAAAATGTTGTTTCTGATATAATTGTTTCTCTAGTTTTTTACAGTTTATTTTCATTTTGTAAAGATTTTTCGAATATCTTACAAATTATTCCATATTTACACAAAAATGTTGATTAAAGTTACATAAATTGTTGAATTTTCACACAGCAACTTCCCAAGGAACCCAGGAACGTTTATGTTGGTAACTACAATCATCTTTAATTACTTTAGGGGAGAGAAATATGATTGGAATGAATTAGTCAAAAAAGTCACACACAAATAATCTCCTGCATTTGGTTATTGTACTTAATCAGATTTTGAGCATAAAGCAGAGTCATTTTCGAGGCTCGATTCAATCATTAAATTATTTTAATATTCTCATCAGGCTCTGCCTTATATGAATTTTCCAATGCTGGGTGGGGGTATGTCATTAAGCATTCTTCGCTAGTTAAAGAAAAATTACCTTTTGAAATGAACAAACTAGGCTAGACTAGAATAGGCCAATTATATTTTAAAAAAATTTACATAAACACTCTTGAAATCGTTTTAATTTGGAATACCTAATTAAAAATGGATAGGGAGGTTAAATCTAAAGTCAATACAATAAACTTCATCTAAACTACTCAATTCTAAGATAGAATATAGTACAATAATTTTGACTCGATGGTTAAAACAAATAAATTTAAAAAGTTTGTAAACTATCCAACCAAATGTTGAAAATACAATTGAACTTTATGAGACTATATTAAAATTCATTTGGACTTAGAACTTACTTTATGTCTTTTGATTTTGAAATATCCATTGATTATTACAATATAGCTTGAATTTGTCACTCAGATTCGACGATGATTTCCGTTTGACACAAATAATAAAAGAGTTAATAGGTAATATTTTTTCAGTAATATTTTTTTTGTTTGTTTTATTCACTCAGCCATTTTAAACTAATTTGTATATTCTACATGTTCATATAAAAATAGTTTTTTTCTTTTCATTTAACATAGAATATGTGTATATGGTAGGTATATTACATTATCGTTTCGTAGTCTAAACAACACCCTAACCTACAACAAAATATTGCATAGTAAATGGATATATGTATAAGTATGTAAATATATATAACGTATATAGATAACCAACAAACTTTCTACATGCTAGGACTTGTATATATGTATTATAGCTATGTATGTAAAGATTTTTGAGCAAAACTATTGACTCCAGAAGAAAAATCGATTGCAACTGCTTGCAAATATTACAAATTAAGCAACAATTTCCAAAATACCTACTTACTGACTAATAAAAAGTATCAAAAAATGTTTCAAGGCATAACAATTAAGTAAGTTTTTTATTTCCGTTTTAGTTAGGCACTTAGGAGCTAGCAAGACGGGCCTGTATATTTGTGGGTGTGGGGGAAGGGGGTATGCCAACAGAAGGCCATTGCACCAAGGTTTTAGTATCCCGTTTCGGGTTCCTGTTTGAGCGTCATGCGACAGGGTTCTGCAAAGGAGAAAAACGAATCGAGTTTCAGAACATTTCCCATATAAGGACACTCGATGACACTCACCCATCACATAGTTGGCTTGACTGGTGGTCAGTAGCTCGGGGGCACGAATCTTGAGGGGCGTGCGACATAGCAGCTCGTCGGCGCTGCTCCCCTCACTCCGATTGTATTCGTTGAGTGTTATGTCCGCGGGATTGCGTATGCCCAGACCAACGGCGGAGTCGGCCGGCGACGCCGACGTGGCGGTTCTTTGGTATGGATGCATACGCTGTGGACTGTGTTGTTGTGTCTGTAGGCCGGCGGATCGGCTGTTGTTGTAATTTCTTGCAGCGGAATCAATATACGGACTCTCCTGATGTGGCTGCTGTTGCTGTTGTTGTTGTGACTTGGGACTGCCCAACGGCGGGGACACTGCAGCCGGAGCAACAGCCACTGTAGGTGTAGGGGTAGATGCTGATGAGGTGGAGGCGGCTACTGCAGCTGCAGCTGCCGCTGAGCTGGCGGCATAAGCTCGGAACGTGTCCTCTGCATGGTTGGCCTCGATTAGTGCCTGGATGTGTTGCACATCTATGTCCAGACCATTACTGGAACCCCCAGCCAGTGTCTCTAGTGTGGAGGGGTTAACTCCCTGGCTGGCGTCTAAGCTGCCTCCGTGCGTCGGACTCTGGTAATCGTTTGGATGATTGGGTGGCGACAAAGGCAACGAATTGTCAGCCAACTCGCCTGCATTTCAAAGGGTGGAAAGTTGTCAAATGAAATAGAGAGTTTTAATCAATAGTTTGATTGAACTCACCGCCTAGCAACATCTCCTGGAGCAGGGAATCAATATGGGCCACTCCAAAGATTTTGGCAAATTGTATTTGCTCGATCATCTGCCAGGTGATGGACTGCAAAACTGGCAAGATAAGCAAAATTTCCCCAAACCGTCCACGCGACTCGTATTGCCGGTCTGATATGTAGTCCTCGAGATTGTTGAGTATCTGATGGCGCAAGGATTTGATGCGATGCGGCTCGTTCAGGCCCTTGGCATCTAATGAGATTTGGTGAGACGACAATAATTAACCGAATGATCGCCGGTCACAATCGAGATCTACTCACTTGGATCAAAGAACACCAACGCCTTAATGCAGGCGAATTCCGTATCGTCAATGCCCACATCTTTCATCACCACAACCAGTTCATCAATGATGCGCGCCCCTATTCTCGATATATCCAAATTGGGCGAGACAAGTGGATCTGGAGGACAAGAGCAACGTGGCAGTTTCGTCTAACCAGTTTTAATCACCTGGACTTACCTGGACAATGTCTGGTAATCACACAGTTGTTGCTCAGCAGCAGAACATCCCTTAGGTGCATCGATCGGCGCGACAGGCCCAGGAGTAGATGTTCTCCGGCATGGGCGCGCAGAAGGGCCACCTGATCGTCCAGTTGAAGCTCGTTAAAGGCCGGTATCTGCTTGGCCCACTCCACGAGAGTGAGGAGCTGCTGCTTCATCGATTCGCACACGTCGTTGATGCTGGCAAACTGTTTCGTCGACAGATCCTCATTGATATTGGGCTCCATGGCTGCACCAGCCTTCGATTGCCGCGACTCGTTCTCTGCCTTGACCAGGGATATCACCGACAAGCCATTGCCCGGATCGGGATCGTCGTTGGAGGTGCGACGACAACTGATCCGATCACGTTCATTTTGTACGGCTTCCTTCTTCATCCCGGCCTTGAAGCACTTACGTAGCCGGCAATAACGGCACTGATTACGCTTATCCTTGTCGACCACACAATTGCGAGAGAATCTGAGGGAAAACGATTGCGTTATAACCTCGAAAAGGAGTTGGGGAATTCATTTAGATGCTCACCTGCAGGTATACTGATGATTTTTCCTCACACTCCGCCGGAAAAATCCCTTACAGCCGTCACAGCTTGAGGCTCCGTAATGTTTACCCGTTGCCCGATCTCCGCAGATTGCACAGACGGTGGGCGATTGTTGTTGTTGCTGCTGCTGTTGTTGTTGCTGTTGTTGACTGCTGGTACTTCCACTACTGTTGTTGTTATTGTTGGGAGAGTATACGTTGTTATTGTTGTTGTTAGTGCTACTACTGTTGCCATTGCAGACAGTGAAATTCTCGCTACTCTGATTACTGCTATTGCTCAGGCCCAAACCCACCGCATTGGGACTAAGGACATGTCCAATTGGGCTATGGGATGTTGCCGGATGACCCACAGACAAAGCATCCGAATGCATTATATGGCTTTCAGATTCTGCAAATAAAGAGAGAGAGAGACACAGAGTATGTATTAGTTTCATCTCCTGCAAGTTTGAGTGCCGGCTCACAGTTTGACGGGCATTATTCATCTGTATGTAGATTTTCTGATTAGCAATTCGACTCAATTTGATTTAATCAACAATAATTTATGCACAGTTTAAAGGCAACTTGTAACAAATTTGCAGACTTGTTTGAGATGCCATTACAGTTTTGGAATCACACCCGATCATCATTTAATTGACGCCTACGTGAATTCCTAGTTAAAGTTTGACGACTTACAGTTTTAAATGCTCCTCTAAGCAATCATTGCAATGAAAATATGCACACACCCACACATACATTGAAAGGCATGTACATATACTTGTATGTATTCAGGTAAATATCGTAGAAAATGCCTAAATAGCCAACCAACAAAAATCGCGCAATACCAACAATCAACTACAACAACAACTATTATAACAACATACCATCACTTGAGTCTGTATTACTGGTACTAGTGCCACGCCTCTTTCTCTGCCTCCTCGGCCTCCCGGGCAGCCCAGCATCGGCTCCTTTGCCACGCATTAAAACGTTGTCAGCGCGATCGCGACTAGAAATTTTAACTCTACCGGACTTGCGCACCATTTTAGTGCAACTGATTAATGGAAACACGAATCGTCGTCAACGACGACGACGACGACGTCGAAGTCAAAGTAAAATAAAAAAACAACAGTTCAACACCAAAAATAAAAAAAAAAATAACAAAAAAGCAAAATAAAAACTTGCGCACACGCCAAGTCCGATGGCAAAAGCGTCGAAGCTGCCCTCACACTACATCGTATGTTGTCTCTGCTCCCAGTTAGATCCAAAGCCAAGTGGCAGAGGCAGCGACAGCGGCGGAGAGAGAGTCAGGCCTTTTGTACGGGTTAATCAGGGACGGATTCAAGAGGGGGCAACTCCCAAGAGAGAAGCCCCCCCAGTCACTTGACGGAGCAAGGATCTTTTCCCGTTTATCTCTCCTTTTCTTTCGTTTTACCCGTATAGTTACTCGAAATTTCAGAAGCCCTAACCCTAAAGATACCTTGAGAAATGAAGTGAAGTGCCTTTTAGATACGATGCGTTGCCTTAAAAGTGCGCTATTTTTTTAATATTATTGGAAGAAGCCGCTTAAGAAATATCGAATACACGAATACCAATAATTTGGCTTTTCCAATCACCACGACGAGATGGATACTGCTGAGGGTTTAGTAAAGGGTTTTAAAGATGATTTAGAACTAGCTGGGTAATATATTAAACCATCCTAAAATGCTGTTTTATTTATCCAAAAATTTAAATAGCATTAAAAACAAATTCGATTTTTATGATATCGAACTGAGCTGAAGCGAGCTTTGGACAAACCCTGCTGTCGAATTAGCATTAAAATACTTTGGGGAGTTAATTTTTATTTGGTGCCACGGGGCCATCAGAATGCTAAATCCGGCTCTGGCGTTAAGCGACGCTTAAATCAATTCAACTGTGTTTGCATATACATATTTGTTTGCTCTCTCCCTCTCGCAAAGCCAGAAGAGAGAGAGACAGAGAGAAAGGGAGAGAGCCAGCAGCAAAACCAGACTTAAAGCACAGAGTCAAACACACTCACACAGTCGCACATAGAAATTTATAAATAAACAAATAAATAAATTTTGAAAACAAGCCGGCTTTAATTTGAACATCTGTGTGTGTGTGTGTGTGCGCGCGCTCATAAGTAGAAAGAGAGAGCTCGATAGAGAGAGAGAGACCAAGCAAACTAGAATACAAAATTTCTTTTACTTTTAAGAATTCATGCAACAAGTTGGGGACAGTGGAAAAAATTAGTTATATGGATATAATCGAAATCTAGTTTAATAATCCGTATGATTATCTAATGGCCTACGGAAGATTAGAAAATAAACCGCTAGGGGCGCTGAAGTCTTCAGTGGTTAAGAGAGTGAACGAGATAGACTCCATGAACTATTTACATACATAGATTGATATGTTTCTCGATTAGCATCACCAACTGAGTTGATTTCGGAGACTAAAAAACTACTAATTATCCATACTGATAATTAAAATAAGGCAATTAAATTAAATACATTCATTTTTATTATTAATATCTATTGGCATACAAAATTTCACAAAAATCGGATTATAAACGGACAAGTTATTCGTGTAAACTTTAACTAGTAAGGCCGAAAGCTGATTTAAATATGTTCATACTTTATAAACATTTCAATTTAGTCTTGTAATTTATAAAATACTTGCTTTACTTCTTTACAATAGCTAAAATTAAAAGGAGACAACACTTTTATGACTGTGTTACAAATATTTTCAATTATGTCTGTTAATGGCATACAAGATCTTAAAGATTTGGATGATATTTGTATATTTAATATGTGAAGCAAATTTACGTTAATTGGCAATGTGATGTTTTATCAGTTGCAGATATTCTTATTACCCAAAATTAGCAGTTTAATTAACAGGTTTTTCTTCATTTTGTTAAACACTCCTCGAATACTCAAATTAATCACATCACTCGTCGGAGAATTTCAATTAACACCTTTCGATCCTACTCACCAGGTGTGATTGAAATTTCTTCGGGAATTACAGAATTGTCTAGCCGATTGCAACCATTTCGCTCGAAGAGTTTAACCGAAATAAGAGCAAACGCAGCGAAATTCGAAAAGCCAAAAACAAAAATCAAGTCCAACTTTACTACCAACATTTTATCTTTGTTGCTGTTTTCTGTTTTATCATGACAACAAAATTTCGGGTATTTTTTTTTTTTTTTTTTGTGATACGAAGAGTTTGCAATAAAGCCTCACTGTAAATAAACGAATCTTCGTTGGCTCTTTCCCTCTCTCTCTTTCTCTCTCTCTCTCTCTTTTGGATCACTCAGCTGTTGAAGTTGGCGTTGCCATTTCTCGCTAGAGAAACAGGCCCCGGCATGGAAATGAAATTTTGCCTAGTCATCGTTAGAGTTCAGTTTCTGATATGCGCCGTCACCGTTAGTATGAGCATTGCGAAAAGTTGTTATTCGCCTGATTCGTAATCTGAGATTAAAAATGTTGGATTTTCAATTTAGTTTATATTCTGTTTATACATTCGATTTAGTCAGGCGATTCTATACCAATACATATTTTATGACCGTTTATAAAATGTTGTTCAAGTGCCCAGCACTTCTACCTTTCTCTATCTCTATGTCCCGCAGTCGTTCTACTCTCTCTCACCTGCTTCTGTCTCTCAGTTGTTGATAAGACTAAGTGAACGCGTCAACATTTTATTTGACTAATATGATCTAAGGGAGGAAGATACGATCTCTAGGTAGCTGGGAGAGATGGTGGAATGAGAATTTTAAATTCAAACTTGTTTCATTTTTTGTTCTTGTGATTCTCAATTTAATATGCTTAATTGATATGTCGACGAGCCTCCAAAAAAAAAAAAATTACCCGACGAGCCCCATGAAAAACAAACAAATAAATATGCCCAAATCAAACTGGGAGAGCGGAATGAGCGAAAATAGCAAAAGGCATAAATCTATACTATGAAAATACTTATACACAACATTTCACGCGTCTGTGTTAGTTCCAAAGAACTGAGGAACCTATTTTTGGTAGCCACATTCAAAGTGTTTCAAAAATAAAGATACATATATATGTACCTACGTATGTGTACACACATATAATACTATATACATAGCTAGGATCAATCTGTGAGAACGAAGTAGGCGAGGGACTTGTCCTTTTGAAAAGTTCTACTTCTTCCCCTAAATGAGTATTAGGGATAAATACTAAAATATGTATATATAAGTGAGAATACCTGCTTAGATCTTATACATTATATGTACCTGTATATTATATTTGTATTTTCGCTTGCGTTTGGACAACATTGGACATTCTATGTGCGAAATTCGCCAAAACAAAAATCAACAACATTTATTTATTTTTAGCTCAATTGTTTGTGTTTTGGTTTCTGGATGAAATTTAGAAATTCCTCTCTTAGAATCATAACATGTAGGATTGTAAGTCAAGAACGGAATGAAACTTTATGAATAAAAGATAAACGATGATTCAGTTGCAAATAATTATTAGTCATATGCAGAAAATGAAGTTCAATCAATTGATAAGATTTTTAAGCTCTTCAAGTTGAAGGAAAAGTCGAAATGGCGTATGAATGTTAATGGAATCGTTTGAAATCGCCAGATGTCGCTCGATTTTGTAGATATATAAGTAATTGCTTTCGATTTTCGATGTTAATAGAACTTCAATGGCGACCTGTGGGCAATGGAAATTTGAAATTTTTCCTATATAGAACATAAATTGTTCCTACATACATATATACATATGTATATTGCATTTGAATAATCGATTTGCCAATTACAACAAAGACCTCAATTAAATAAATGTACATATATTTCGAATTTGCTTTGTTTCATCGATGACAACAATGGGGACGACTAACATTAGCTGTGTAATTTAGCAGTGCCCCCACCCCTTTTTGAAACCGCCCCTTTCCCGTCTCAATCGACCTGCCCGCTCGGCACGATCAACTTTTTGTATGTGCGTTTTTTTTTATAACCTCTTATCGCCTTGGCTCCATGGCGGCAACATTTCAATAACGTGCCTAATGGCATTACTGATAATAAGTAATAGAAGAAATTCAAAATCGAAGCAGAGAGCAGCAACAAAAGCAGCCAAGTGAGTCAACTAGAAAAAGGCTAGATATCAATTTGTTGTTCTGTTCGTTTACTTCAAATTGCATGTCAAAGATCAAATTCGATCGTCGAGATGCGTAAGAAATCGACAAAACGATGACAAAACACAACCGATCAGAAGGAGAAACGCTTTTTCCAATTGTCACGTTGGTGTAAGAGGAAACTTTTGATTATATGCACATGATTTAAGCAACAAATGCAGGAGCGGATTAAGATTGGGGAACTCCCGCCCGATTTCGATTCACTTTTTCATTTAAACCCATGTCTTCTTCACATGAGAAAGTAATTCTAGATTAAAAGATAGGTTTTCCAAGCTCGAAGGACTACTTTGAGAACGCAGTTTAACCAACTCTGAATCACCTGAAATGTGAGCCGCCACTGTGATATAGGACTGCCGAGATAATACAATGGATATCGGTAGAGAGACAACAGCTGCACTGCACTCGCTGCGACTGATCTATTATAAAATCACGTATGCCAATTAGTCAAGGTTGTCTATTAGTATTGTGGACGCAATTGAAACTTTTTGTTTTATTTTTGTAAGGGTTCATTAAACCTACATACGTAAAGAATGATGGAACTTTACATTAGAAAATGGCAAACATTTGATGGCTTTCGGGTGTTGTCTAATGACGTGGCTTAAATACTTCCTAATGACTAACTAATAAGTTACCCAAGACTTCTGCACTTGCTAAACCGGCAATTAAATTGTAAAATTGTTTAATTTGGGAATTTTACTCGTACTCCAACAAACGAATACAAAATTAAGATTTGCATCCACAATGATGAGCAAATATTACATAAGATGTTTAGAAAATATATTAGAAGTATATTTAGTTTGAGGTTTATCGATTGGGTAACAAATAAATTTGCTATTCAATCTATTTGGGTGGAAACGCAAACGAAACAGTTAACCAATTTGGGCAGATTTATAATGGGTGGATCGTATATCAGTAAAACAATTTTCCGAATGGTTAAGCTTGAAAATTTCGAAATAAAATTTGTGGTTCGTTTATTGGATTGGATTGGATTGGGTTTTCCCCTAAAATCAGACTTGACAATTAAATTGTATAAAGAAAGTAAAGTAAGAGCTGAGCTCATAGCTCTCTGTCATCTAGTCAAATATTTGGCTAGACTGCGAGGCGTGAAATCCAACAGGGCTTTATTAAAAGGGCTGAAATATGTCGCATCATTCGCACCCATCTACATATATTCGAATCTATATCTATCCGATTCGATCATTATTTAGATGATCTCTGAACGGATGTTTGTCTAAGCCATTAGAAAGTGTCAATTGTCAATTATTTCTGTGTGACTTTGGAGTGCAAATATCGGGCGATCAAAGATATATATGGGGGTAGCCACCATTTACGTATCTAGATGTGAAATAATTCCAAGTTAGCTATTTATCGGGTAAATAAGACAATGTCTAAGACTCTAGGGATTTTGGTATCGGGCAAATCCCGAATGCGATCATTGGGATAGTTTGGGTGGCATTACGTATCGGATTGGTGATTCCATCCATACATATATCTCTATAAACATAGTATATACAGATATGGATGACCGTATGTACGTAACCTGTTTAGAAGAAAACTTGATCCAATTAAGATTTCAACTTTTCCATACTTTTGATTAGCTTTTTCATTAGTTTTATGACTAATAATTGCTTGCATATTGTCTGTAATTAAAATACTAAAAACGTCTCAATTAAATTGTTATTAACAAAAAGTCAAAGCAGCAGACACAATAAAACCTGGACCAATCATCTGACTTGTATAAGCATCAAGAGTAGATATATATACTAACATCAGTACATATTAGTAGTGAGTTTTTTATATATGTACCTATTCATAAATCTCGACAACAACAACAGCAAAAATCGACTACTTCTATTACTCTTCTAGTATGTGCACAATCAAGTCAAGTGTAATTTCCATTAAATATGTTTGTTATACTCAATTCGCTTAGTCTTGGTGCTTGAGCCGTTTTAATTGGGCGCTAACGTGTTTCAGATACATTTGTATCTCTCCTAGTCAAACAGTCAGACGGGCAGTCGGACAGACATACGCTCGGAGTCGGAGCATAGAGGCAATTATACAGTCTTTTGCCTTGAACTGTGTAGCACGGAGACGTCGCGACATTTAGAACTTGACATTGTCAGAGCATTTAAATAAATAAGCTCAGTTCAGCATCATCAATTCAGCCATCCATCCATCCGTCCATCTATCCATTCATCCAACCATCTGCGTAGCTCACCTCTCGGTGGTCGGCTATCCCAATAAAATATGTCTACCAAAGCGTTTTATTCACACCTGAATTAATTCTTATGGTTTTGGGTTTTCGCTTTTATGGCCCAACTAATTAACATTAAAAACTAGGCAACTCTTTCACCTGAAGGCGGGAGGGACAATTTCGGCTAGTCATCGTGATGAACAATATCTTTTTGCTTGGGCAGCATGACGAGGCAAAAATACAATTTTTTGGGCTAGACCTACCCCAAATAGGGAAGCACTTGACATCTGATAGGGATGCACATCACTATCGCCCTATACGATCAGCGACAAAGAGTTGTGATTATAACAATCTGAAAACCCATGGACAACACTTCACTTCGGTATGATTACAATTGGAATATGATCCAAAACTCCAACGAGCTTGCTAGAGAATATTTATTTACATTTTATACTATTCATGGTGACAATTGGCATTGTTCTCACATTTTAGGTAATTCAGAACCAGAAGCCAAGTTTAATGAGGTATTTGTAATATTTTTAAGGTACTAATGTCGATATGTTAAGAATTGATAACGATGTAGCCGTGTTTCTGGGCCACAATGACTGGGATTTGAGTTATGGAACCCAAAATGCAGTTAACATGTCAGATCGAAAATGGATGCAGGAGTGGGAAAAGGGGTGTACTGGCCAGACCCACCTACCCAACTCTCATACAAGCCCATGTTTTCACGTAAGGAAAGCGGCAGAGTTGCCAGCGACCTCATCCCAAGACAAGGATCGCGTGAATTCTTTTCTTTACAGATAACCAGCCATTTAAGCCATTGGGTCTGTCAACATCTGCTTTAAACATCTACTGGAAATCGAGCCAACAGGGCAAAAGGCAGGCATTGAGCTACCCAGTAGAAATCACAAAACATTCCCAACACTGAAACTAGTAGCTTGGAATGGGACAAATTAGCGGTGGGAAAACCAGCGCAGACCAAATCTGAGAATCACGTGGACCAACTAAACCCACTGGACTGCACCAGCTAATTTAAGGTAATAGCCCCATGCTATGAAAATATCGCGGAAAATAGAATCTTTCGTTAAAGAATAGAGTTTTAGATCAATAACTATGGTTGTTCTTTCGGAATTACATTTGTTTCAAGCTTAACTAAGATCATACAGCTATTTGGCATAACATTCATCTATCTACTATAGGTTTTAGGCCATATTTTAAAGGAGATTCTACTTTTAACACAGTCACACCAAGTTGAAAGTGATTTTTATGCGAAAGTATTTCTTGAAATCCTATGTTTGATAATGCCGAAAACATATGTCTTTTCAAATCAGATATGATCTCTGTACAGTACCAGATATGGGAGCTATTGTAAAGTACATGTCGTTTTAAAATACATTTCGAAATATTCGACTGTATCGGTTAAACATATGCACATATATTAAGCTCAATGCGGGTTCTCCAGATACTTGAGATTTTTGATTTGAGTGTTATCTGCTTCTGGTTTTCAGTGCTCAACCAAAAAGTTGAGTACTCCTAGTTCAGGTATTTTGGTTTCTTTGACAATTCTTATCAATAATAAAGATCAGTTTTTACTGTAGTTCTACGAGCCTGAAGACTAATTTTCAAGTGGCCCTTTTAAATGAACGCCAATCCCAAACCTCAATCAGTCAAATGTACACATGTAGGTAGGTAGGTAGGTACATATGTACGAATAATATTTAGTATGTGGTTGTATTTCCGGTTAGGCAACTGAAACTAGGAAAACTCGGTACATAGTGATTATATTATAAGGTAGATGAATAATTACAAGAAATTAAGTACAAATAACACATGTAGTGGCTAGAGAGGTTGTGACGACTATCATCGATGGGGTTAGTCAAAGTGCCTATCACCCTGAGTATTGTACAGAATTGTCAATAATATTATGTGTCTCTATTGATAACAATTAATTAAACCATTCGCGTGTGAAGCAAATGAAACTTGTTGTTTTGTTGTATTCTGCGCTAGAATGGCAATTAAAGTAGAAATGAGTTGAAATTTTTAATGCCCCAACTGGGACATTTGTATGTACAGCAGATTCAGCCAAAAGAAATTGATAATACTCTGAATCTAATGTATAATCACACCACCATTATAATGCTAAATGTTTTACCATTTTGTTATGCATAATCTAATTATACCCCGGGGGGCATATTATAATCGCTTAAAATTCTTGACAAACAGCAAAACAGATCCACTTTCCATTTTTTTCCTTCACTATCTTTGTGTTGTTTTTACTATACCTACATATATTCTATTTGGATGAAATCTTATCATCTGCAACAACCTATCCTTGTCTGTGTGTGGATGCATATGTGGGGGGTAGAAGGAGAGATATGGTATGGGCACAATGATAATCTTTGATAAGAATTGCAATAAAGTTGCTTTTAATTATTAAAAGCAAAACAAAACAGAACAGCAATCTGATAAAATTCTCTTGGTTTGCTGGTGATGATAAAAGACCCCCCCATATAAAGGCACTTATCAGATGTTTAGATATGGGGGCCCAGTCATAAAGCCCCAGCAAGGATGAGCTTGCATATTACATCAATGAAAATGTCGTCCATCATGCAATACCACTTGATCAATGAACACTCAATATCTTTATTATATGGGGTACATAATGGCGACACAAATGTCTGATCTGAAGGATGTCTAGATTTATTTAGGGGTTTTCGCAGTTGTCAGAAGTTACTACAACTTGATCAGCAATTTATTCGGGTCAGAACCTTTTTACCGAGAACTCTACAACAAATACGCTAAAAGTTCTTCTCACGATGACTAGGGAGAAACTTTAGTTTAAGCAAAATGAGTATTTTAGCTGGTTTTTTACGATCTTTTATATGCAAATTGTTTATTAATAATAGTCCAATGTCAGACTACTTTTTGACAGACAGAAAACCGAAGGGAAAGAATAGAGAAGCTGTAGAGATGAAATGAGACGAGATTAAGTCTGTAGATTAAGTCCCTGAAAGTGAATTTACTAGTTACTAGATATCGCTTTGACTCACCCATTATGTGCATTAGATTCTCCTCTAACAGAAATGCATCATCGTAGCTTGAGTTGGTTAGGGTCTCAGTTTTCATATTCAACAAACTGGGCAACATTGATGCATACATTTGGAATTCAATTTTCTTTGTTTACTCTCCTCTTTCTCAAATGAAAATATTGCGAATTAGTTTGCCTCGTGTGAGTGTGTTGGTGTGTGTGTGTGTGTGTGTGTGTGTCTGAAGGGTGTAGAAGGGCTAGTTTCTCATAGACAATTGGCGATTGGCAAATATTTGTAAATCCTTCACACTCTTTTGCAAATTTATTTTTCACAATTTGTTGTTGGGGCACATTGTTGTTGTTATTGTTGCGTTTCCCTTTTTTATAATTTTAGTTGTTGCTGCTGTTGTTGTTGTTGTTCTCCAAGCAATAGACACACTTAAGTAAAGCTAAATATTTGCACAAATTAAAAAACCGAAAAATCGAAAAACCGACAACAAAAAAATGTTCTAGCTGAAGCGCAAAAACAACCGACGGCAATTTGGTTCGCTGTATATTTACATACTGTTTAAATTTTTATTTGGTTGTTTTTTTGTCTTGCTTTTTTTTTTGGAAGGGAATTTACTACAAGCAACCGAAGGCGATGCAGTCAGTGTCCATTCCCATTGATAAATAATGCAAAAATCGTATTAGCGAACGTATATAAGGAAAGGTAGACGCGTATATATACTATATATATATATAGATGGATATGTGTACTTTTTATATAGCTAAAGGAGGATTATCACAGTCCTTTATCAACACTTTTAATTAATTATGGTATTTGTTTAGAAACATTTATTTCTTTAGTTGGATTCCGTTTTAGCCTCTGGCAATGGAACGAACCGGCAGACTGTCGGGTCGGCTCTCAGCTATCGAGTACCGGGTTTCTCTCTGGCTTCTACTGTATTATAACCGCCTAGTGCAAAACATTGACTAAACCTCAAATAATGTTCTCAACACGTACTAACTGTCTTAATATTATTTGTTGTAGATATAGAAGTCGCGACGACGACGTCGGCGCCGACGCAGCAGCAGCAGCAGCAGAGACGATCGCCACTTGCTCGGCTCTGTAGGCTGGGGACCAGTGATTAGTCCAGCCAAACGACAACAACAACAACAACAACAATAGCAATAACAACAAGCAACAATTGTATAAACTTTAATAAATATTATTACCTAGTATGTATGTTTGTTTGTATTTGTTGTATTTTGTTGCTGCACTTGCTTATACTCGGGTCTTAGCAAAATTGTTAACAATTTACGCTGATTACCAGTCGGACTAGATTCGGACTCGGCTCGGTTTCGGAGTCGGATCGTGCCTCGGCAAACAGCCGGGCCGCTGCTGCAGCAGAAGTAGCAGCGATTGTCTGTTATCACTAACCCAGGTTAAGCTTATATATGTATATGGTATATAGTATGTTTAGTAATATATATATAAAATCCTATATAAGTATGTACATTTATGTCGCATATTTGCCTTTGTGCGCTTTGTTTTTGTATGCCATTCATTAGAGTAAATCGTTTTTATTTCATATTTTTTATGATATTTACATAGATTCTTGTAGAGTCTACTGAAGGAGTCATAAATGATTGATGTGGGGTATGGAGGGGAATACACTTGATAGGGAATGGTCATCTGCTCAAGCTAGTGGGAAAGTATGGATCTCCACTCCTTATCTTGAGTGAAAGTAAACTTAACCCCATAGATTTAGTTGTTCTTAATTCGCACCCGCACTCTCTATTCGTTTCCAGGGGGAATCCCTAGACGAAACGACAGTGCCTAAACAAGTTGGGAATCGTAAAAACCCAAAATGCTTATTTAACTTAAACAACTAAGTAACTTTAATTTCAAAAAGGTATATTTAACTTAAGCTATTATGTATTCAGAGAGCTAATTCTCTTTCTTTGTTTATGTTATTTTACTACATATTTGATAAGACCCATGGGTTTTATTTTTCTCACACGTATTGCCGTTGGCAAGCATAATTAAATATTTAAACAAAATATTGTAAAACAATAAAGAGAGCATGAGAGAGACAGAGAGAAAGAGAGAGGGAGAGAGAGCGTTTCGAAAAGAAATTGTGATATTTCTGGCTGATATCACTGAGAGTTTATCAAACCAGAACTAAATGATGTTCTTTCCCCATCATCATCATCATCATTACCATCAGCAACTGTTGAGACAGTTGGAATTATCTATGAATGTCTGTGAGTATTAATAAGGTCGCCCGGATTGCTGATACTCTATAAGGCTGAATAAGCTTAAGCCAAGGCAAGTTGAGCCGCGGTTATCAACGCGAGGTAATAAATATAACCCATACAGAACATTCTCATACATAGTTAGTCAGAGTGACTGCAATGTCTGATAGATGGATGGATAGATAGGTATGTATGTATATGTGTGGTGTGTATGTAGCAGATAGAATGCATAGATAGCGACAGCCGTGCCCGGTCCCAGTTGTCGGGTAGTGGAGACTTGCCAAGTGTTTTGGTTTGTTTGTTGGATCTCGCCAGGCGCAGTCGCAGTGAGATTTTTGTTTTTCGTCACGTTGATTGATACTTTTGATTCAATTGAAATTAATTTGTATTTGTCTGTGCGCGATTGTCATTCAACACCAACGACTCTCAGTTTGTCTCCGTCTCCCTTTTCTCTCACTCTCTCACTCCCGCTCCGAGTCCCACTGGCAATGCACAATCGCAGCGGACTTTCCAGGCCCTCCCGCAAGCCCGTACTTTAACCGGATGGCCGGCCACTCTATGTATACGGCGGAATTTCTGTGACGAAACAGAAGCACTGCCAGTAGCAGTGCCCCACCACAGCCACTCATACTCATATTCAATGTGTACTTTGGCTGCTTGCCGGTCGTCGGTGCCTCTCGCTGGTGATTGGCGTCATCATATTGTTTTGTTGTGGGTCTGTGCGGACAGTTGGTTCGTTCTGCAGCCAGAAAACGTGACGTGGTTGCTATATGAATGGAATGGAATCGAAGCGAGTGGGCAATAGTGGGAAAAATGTTGCAAATTATTGATGGTTACAGCAAGAGGGGCGACAATATCAATTTCTAACGGCCAAAACAAGTTGTTTGATAATAACTGGAGCGCAAATACGCAGAGGTCTAAGGACACACAGAGAATTGAATCCTGAAGGAAGCATTATCATTAAACAAGTTGAGAAGTCAACTAAATTAGGAAAGCATGTGTCTTTTTGGTCCCAATTTAAAACTAGAAGTTCTCAAAGCAGAAACTTTTTGAGGTGATCACAGGGAGGATCCATATTCTAAAGATGGGACGGACTTAATCGAAGGAAAAAAGAAGAAAATTAGGACAGCATCTCTAAAAAGACAGAGCTTTACTATTTAAGCTGCTATGAGATAACAATGTTGGTTAATATCAATTCTAAAGATTAGTAAGATCGTTTTGAAACTTATAGCGTAACATCAAAGAAAGTTTGGCAACGAAAAGGCTTAAATGCAAGGAGTCTCAATGACCTTCTGGTACTCTGGAGTTCACTTGGAAAGAATGACTCCTGTCTCCGGTTGAAAAGGTATTGGATAATTCAATTAAGTAAATGATTAAGTTCTTTATACCATTCTTGTGATTAAGATTCCTTTCAAATAGATGCAAATGAACCCGATGCCTAAAGAAACAGTCCTTCATCAATCCTGTGTTCCGAGTCCCAATAGTCCTGTGATTAAGGACCCAATTAGACGCCACAAAATGAAAATCTTTTGAACCATTTGAAATGACTTGAGCTGAGGGAAACTATTAACTTATATGTATGTATGCTCATCTCCCAATTGGGCTTTATCTTTATAGTATATTCAAAATCTATAGACTTTTCTCAGTTAAGCACTGCACCATTATGGATTTTTGCACTGAAACTGTCCTTACACAATCCACTCCGAATCGTTCTATCCTCACACTTGAGCTAATTTCTCAATTAGAAAAGCAGCGGTGAGCTTTTTCCATATCGTGGGCAACAACAAATACAGCCAGATGCAATGTGATGTGATGTATCTCAGAGATACAACAAAGGCACTCAGCAATGTGGACACATTTCACTTAAAGTTGTCGCCGCTAAATGAAGTGTAAATAGTAAATTGCAGTCAAACATTATGAATATCATCGTCATTATCATTCTGGTCATTATTGCCGTCGTCATCATCGGCATGACGATGATTGCGTTCATCATATGGGTGTGAGTGTAGCATGATCATGATGACAAACAACACATGCAAATCACATGGCTAGTATCTTATGGATACTTGTTTGTTGCATGTGCAAAAATAAACGCATATAAAAAAGTATGCAAATAAAATAATAATTTTCGTTCAAAAAGTTCACTTGACGAATGCGAAAGAGTGAGACAGACAGACAGGGAGAGAGAGAGAAGGAAAGAGTGCGAGGAAGAGAAATGCAAAAGAGAATGTGAAAGAAAAAGAGAGGGAGACAGGTCTTTTGGCATTGCTAATTTTCATAATTCTCTGGAAATTCGCTAGTAAAACGGCCCCACATGTGAGTGTATTGTGTGTGTGTGTGTGTGTGAGTGGAGGCGCTGCGGGAAAAGCGACAGTCAGGCGACACATCAACAACATGAACATGACATGCATTTTATTTTAATTCTATTTTTTCGTCACTGGATTGTAACATTTTTATGCCCCTGCGCGAAGTGTCCATTCTTTCTGATGACAACTAAGCAACACCTAAATATATCAAAGCATATCCGATTATAATCACACTATACAAGTGCCAATTCTGTCGTCTAGATCAATTTTCCAAAGGGAACCGAAAACAATTGATTTATTCCATTTGGAACGGGTTGAATTGTTTTTGAAAAGAACCTTTCAGAACTTTTCTGTAGATATAAAGAGATTTCTAGTCAAATCTTTCAAATTTCCCGATATACTAGAGCATTATACTCATATTCAAAGATCGGAAGGGCATACAAGCTTCATTTTGTGGTCTTATGTTGTGCAAGTTTTCCATCACACCCATCGTGCAGGAAACGCCCGGTTGTATCTTTTAGATAGCAACTGTACAGTAGCTCATGCTCGATAGCAACCAAGTCCCCGATTGCCGATCCCGATCCCAGGCCCGAGGCCGACCCTTTAACAGTTTTCAGTTGGCATTCCGTGATTCATGCCTCCGTTGCGTCGTTGTTGTGTGTTTGGTTTCAAACCAAAACATATGCGTCATGTTTACGATCGCTCCTATTGCTCACACACAAAGTATGATTTCCATAACAACTCACACACAGTTTGTAATTGCAATTAATGCAATCTCCGGCCCATATGTCGGCGGAACAGGCGACAGTTGGGGAGCAAACGTTGTGCATCACTGCCGGAGAGTCACTCAAAGGCTGACGATTGAGGCCTCATTTAACTGATGGAGATCTGACGGCGAGCGATCGTGTCAGAGATCTGGCTCTTAATGCAGCTCGAACTTATCTTGGTTATTAATTTTTGTGAATGTGTATTCTCCGAGGTTTTCTCTTTACAATCCAAAATCACAGGGGCACATCGAGACTACCCCAGATCTATACAACACCCACATCGGAGAAGTTTCCGAACAAATTTCCAATCTCCTACATCAAGGTGTTTGATTTCCTTTCACAATTAAGTTTGTATGTTCGCATAGGATATGGATTTATATCAGTTGGTTAGATTAGTTAAGATACTACTTGTTGGCAATCCTATTTACAGTTACAGTTAAAATTGGGCCTTCAAGATAGCAACCTATCAACATAGTTTAGTCTCCTGCCTGTGTCACATATAGTTAGTTATCTATTGTGAAACTCTTGAAGACCTCAAGCAAATTTCCATATAACGCATATTTGTTTATACTCGTTTGTACTTACTCACACATACACACACACACACACACACACACACATGAGATGGGGAATATGACGCAAGACACTTCAATTATCTTCATAGAAATTAATGAGTGTCTGAGGCGGATATAAAAAAAATATAGAAAAAAGAAAACAACAACTACGGATAACTCAGTTATGTATATATATATATATATAAATATATATAAACTGGGAGGGACAGACACCAGCCAAAGCGGCATTTGCTTACTACTTATCTAGATAACCGAATAAAAAATAATAATATTATTATTTTTAATTATAATCGACTCAAGCGACTCAAGAAGGCAAAAACCTCAATGAAACTACAAAAAAACAGAGATTTGCCATAGTTTCCAAATGAAAAGCAAATGACAGAATGATTGCCCCTCCTCACCCTCTTGCCCCTGGAGGCACTGCCCACCGATGCGAATGCAAATCAATTGAGTTCACGTCTGGGCGATAACCTCGCACCCATATCATATCAGTAGAGCGCAAAACCAAAAGTGTCTAGCAATCTAATATATAGTAAATATGTTTCCAACCAAATAGCCTCAGTCTTTGCTTCGGTTTCGATCTCTTATTAGTGGAAGCGATCGAGGAGACAGAGAGAGGGATGGAGGGAGAAAGAGGGATAGGGAAATCACAAAACTAGAAAGCCCCCCAAAGTCCCTATGCTCTAGGAATTCTCTTAATCCATAGAAAATTGATTGAAATATTGAATCCTTCTTATTAGTTGATCCTCATATGCACATACATATATGTAGGCTTTGAGGTTGGGTCACTGGCAAACCTGTGGCCCAAATTAATATGCCTTCTGTTAGTGTATACAAATGAAGTGCGCTTTAGCTGTTAAGAATAGCTTTCGTCATGTCAGTGGCTAAGGTGACACTAGCATATAAATATATAGAATACAGCACGGAATAGCTTAGTATAGATCCAAAGCAGGCCTGGTCTGTAGCACCTCCTCCCTTAAACCTTCCCCGCACACACCACACCTCACCCCGCACCCCACACCCCACACCTCATTCTATAAATATTCAACAATTTAAAGCTGAGCTTGCTTCTAGTTAGCACTTGGGTCTTGTCGTTTAGTCGCTTGTGTTTGCTTTTGCGCATATTTAACCCTTTGGGGTTAAGTTAAGCATTACGTTTAAGTTTTACTTCGCTTTGTTTTGTAAGGTTTTTATTTGACTTCGTTTTCGGTTTTGCTTTAGCTTTTGCAATTTCAGCACATTTTGCTATATAGCCAACTCTTTCTGTATCTATCCACTTGCAAATAGATGTATTAAATCCAATATAAATAGTTTTATTAACATTTATTAAGAACAAGCAATTATTTTGTTCCTTTTCTTTTTTGCTTTTTGTTCTAATCAATAAACAAATTATAAACATTTATAATGATTGCAGGCTTATCAGGAGGGCCCACAGCGAGTTTATCAAGCCCAGTGCCTATTTATAACAAAAATTCCCTGCACAAATGGCAAACCACCTGAAGCGCAATTTGGGACGATTTCTAGCCAGACTTTTGGCACGTGTTCAACTTAGTCATGGCATTTCTGTCGTCCCTGCAAAAATAGCTCGGAAATCAATTCCAAATCATGCTGAAATCATAAAACATATCATGATAAATCAGTCAAACGAAGCAAAGATTCAATGTCCAAGTTTGTGGAGAAACAAATTCCCGATACGACGACATAATTGATAAAACGAACAATTTTATTTCTTTATATGCACCAAAAGGAGAATATCTACATATGTTTGTATAAACATGTAATCTGAAGCTTTTGTCAGGGTTTGAATCATAAAATATCAAAGTTACCTTGGCTACACTGATATTTATATGCCCTTGCAATCTCATTTCCGCTCCCGAAAATTAAACAAAACTGATTTTCTTCAAAAACTAACAAAGTTAGAACCACCAAGTTTAGTATGTATATTTGTTTAGTATGCGTGCAGATTATTGATATTTAACATTTCTTTCTGATTATCGAAACCAAATTTAGCACACTAATGAGCCCTATTAATATCTACCAACTTAAATCGTCCTTAAATCGGAGTTGGTCGTACTCTAGTGGTCGCGCTAGAGTGCTGCGGGTGAGGGTGTGAGGGTGAGCGAGTTGGCTTATGCTATGAGGCGAATTTAATAGACTTACATTTCGTGGTCCATGGTATACTGAAGTCGGCGACTCGACTTAGTTACTTAATTTTTAATAAAATTAAAACAAATATTTGAATTCATATCAATATTTTGAGTTTCAAATTCTAAAAGTTTCCATGAATTTAAAATCATCAAATATTTTGTTTTTATAGCTATGTTTAAATAGCAAAAAATTGTATAAAAACATATTTTGCAAATGCTATTTGACTTAGCCGATTTTGGGCTCAGTCCAATCCACTTTATGTCAATGCGGCAAATGATAACGAATACAGACGATATTTTGCAGAATATTTTTGCATCAACAAAAGCATAAAAAAACATCGAAGTGTTTTCGCCAAATAGTTAAAGAAAGGTCATTGATAACTCAGCTCCTTGGAATGAAAGTCCTTGTTTGACACAACTCTCACACTAATCCATTAGGGGACTCTCGAGTGAGTTAGTTGTATGTCAATTCCTTTCTTTCCTTTAAGTCTGGTGTTATATGTGAAATGTTTTTCGGATTGTTCTTATGGGAGCTACATATATACTCCGTCAACCTCTCGGATATAATCAAAACTTGGAGAAAATGTTCAAAAACTTATTAACCACAAAAGGGCTAAGTGGTTATAGTGGTTTGATCGGAAAGGACACAAAAAGTCTAAGTGGTTATAGTGGTCCGATCGGAAAAAGTCACTTCTTAATAGCTTTTAAACTGAGGCAGAGTGAACTTCTGGATCAGCCATCGGTTAATCGACTTGGATGATCAGGAATCTAACCAATTTTATATTGTTTACTCTAAACAATCTAACAAAATTGGAAAACCTATTCCAAATATGTGACTTACCAGACTCATGCAAGTCCTGTTCCATATTCTCCACTTTATCGACCTTCATTAGCTGCTGTCCATCGGTGATTGTCAAATCTTGGGGATGCTTCATGGTATATTCTTGTTAGTTATTCCTGTGGTAGTTATAGATCTCCCACCAGTCCAGACACCATGGTTGGCAACTGTAAAGGGAAAGATAAGCAAAAGCCGTCAATTGGTATTTTTTGCTGTTGTGTTATTAATTGGGGTAATTCAATTTGATAGACTGCAACTAACTAACTAAGTAAGCCGTCGACTTACATAGGAACACAGACATGAGTTTTACAGTTCGAATAGCTTTCCGGTCAATAGCTGGTCCGATAAGCCCAACTGAAGTATTGTCCATAAATCTATTTATTCGTACAACTCGAGAGTGGGCTTGACTTGACAGCTAAACGTTTCTCATTACATACCCCCCAATGGGGGGTCGCATGTTTTATGGTTGTGTACACAAACCTCTCCTCTTATCGTTATATGTCGATCTATATAAATATGTGTACTATATACATACATATGTGTGTGCAGGTATTTTACGATTCAATTGTAAACCAAAACGACTCAACTTTATGCAGACGTGTCTCTCTGCCGCAACCCGCCAAAAAACCATATACCACATATGTATGTCCACACATTCACTCATACATATATATTTACAGGAATAGTAATCTTCAACACTTTATTGACTGCCCAGACCCTGATATACAAAAACATTTAGACGAAGAAAAGAGAAAGACAGCGATAGATAGAGAGAACGAGAAAAAAGTTGCTTTCGCTGATAATGTTGAAACAGAAATTGTGATTATTATCAGACTTTTATTATTTTCTCTAGCCAGTGTTCGTCGCTGGTGCGTATTTGCTGGAGTGCCATAACAGCCGATAAGCTCCGTGGCAGCTCTATACTAAGTAGGGGCTCAATCTACCGCTGCTCCGACGTCCTTCTTATCGGATCCGCACACTGTCACAGACCCCCCCTCCTGTTTGCCAAATTGTCACCTTTGAACGCTCGTGACTGTCGCGAGTCACAGCCGACAAACGTTTTGCGTTTGGCGAAAACCCTTTTCAATTTTATCACTACAAATGTGGGCAGGGCCGTCAAATCTAGATTTGGGCCCGAACTTATATCACTTTTCAGACAAATTAATGAACAAAAAATCAAGGCAGAGAATAACTCCTTGTGTTTCTTATATTTAATCTAACTAACATTTGTTGCAATATATCCGGTGATGATACGCAAAGTAGAAAACATTTATCCACAAAATGAACATTAGTAAATCGAAACATTAAACTAATTGAAAATTTAGAGTACTCTAAAATATTATGAGTATTCATAGCACACTAAATTTCCGAATGACTAAGTCACTTAATTTCTCATTCATTCGTTGACGTCAAAAAACTGATACGATCATTCATTACATGGACAGATTTGGACAAGGGAAGGGTGTGGCCAAGTTGCTTTGCTGGTGAACATGTTCACTTGTTCTTTTTTTCGAAGTGAGTCGACTCGCTCACTTTGCTCAGTTGCTCATTCACAATGCTCACTCACATTGCTCAGTTGCTCACTGTTCATGAACAGCTCAAAGCTAGTGAGTGTTGTAAAACAGCTGAGCAAAAGAGCATGTGAGCAAAAAGAGCAAGTGAACAATAGTGAGCAAGTGAGCAAAAAAGAACAAGTGAGCAATAAAGAACAAGTGAGCAAAAAAGAGCAAGTGAGTAATAAAGAACAATTCGAGAGGAACATGTTCAGTTGCTCAGTTTAGTGAACAACTCTTTTTTGTTCACTCACTCATGAGCAACCCAACACTACTTTGCTGGGGGCGTTTATCAAAATTGCATGACGACTTCGAAGACTTAACGAGGGGGCGTAAAGAGAGTCGAACAAGTAGAAAACATTCTTAAGAATTTTTAAGTTTGAATAGCTGACCAAAGTAGTCAGGTTTAGTCGAACTTTACGTTTTCCAGGAAAAAAACCAAAACATTTTTCATTGAATTAAACTTCACTTGGAATTTATCACTAAAATCTCTAGTCAGAGAAACAAATAATATTCATTCTACATAGTATCAAAAGCATAAAAATTTCGACTATTTTGCAGACACATCAATACTCTTCTTTTAGGCATTTGCAGTTCTTAGTGACAAAATTTGAAAATGTGTTCTCGAGACCCGGCTTCCAATCAACTAATCGACTACAAGACCAACGATTCCGAGGTTCAGAAAGAATGTACCACGTCTGGAGGAGTAAGTATAGGGGTTAAGGACGCCATTCAGACGGTGGGACCACGGGGTCCGGCCTTGCTGCAAGACTTCGTTTTCTTGGATGAGATGATGCACTTCGATACCGAACGCATACCGGAGCGTGTAGCCTATGCCAAGGGGGCAGGGGCATTTGGTTACTTTGAGTGTACCCACGACATAACCAAGTTTTGTGCGGCCTCGCTCTTTGAGCGTGTGAGGAAACGGACAGCGATCGCTATGAGATTTTCAGTTGCTTGCGGAGAGAGTGGCTCGGCCGATACGGTGAGGGAGCAGCGGGGATTCTCCGTCAAGTTCTACACGGATGATGGAATCTGGGATATTGTTGGTTGCAATATGCCTGTATACTATGTAAGAGATCCATCTTTGTTTCCCAGCTTGGTCCATGCCCAGAAGAGGAACCCACAAACCCATCTTAGAGATCGGGACATGTTTTGGGACTTTATGACTTTGCGCCCCGAAACACTGCATGCTCTGGTGATGTATTTTAGTGATCGCGGCACTCCGGATGGCTATCGTCATATGCATGGTTATGGAGCACATACCTATCGTATGGTTAATCCCAGTGGCGAGACATACTATGTCAAATTTCACTTCAAAACGGATCAGGGTATAAAGAATCTGGACTGCCGTCGCTGTGATGAGCTGAGGTCCCATGACCCCGACTATGCCATCAGAGATATGTACAATTCTATTAAAAAATGCAATTACCCCAGCTGGAGCATGTTCATCCAGGTGATGCTCAATGAGGAGGCCAAAAAGTGCAAGTTCAATCCATTCGATGTCACCAAAGTGTGGCCTCAGAAGGACTTCCCCCTGTTGCCAGTTGGTAAACTAGTTCTCGATCGCAATCCGACCAACTACTTTACCGAGATCGAACAGTTGGCTTTCAGTCCTGCCCACATGGTGCCTGGGATTGAGCCTTCTCCGGACAAAATGCTCCAAGGACGTCTCTTTTCCTACGGGGACTCGCAGCGCTATCGCTTGGGCACGAACTACATGCAAATCCCGGTGAATTGTCCATATCGGGTCCAAGTGAGGAACTTCCAGCGTGATGGTGCTATGACTGTCAATGATAATCAGAGCGGAGCCCCGAATTACTTTCCCAATTCCTTCTGCGGTCCCAAGGAGAGCTCCCGAGCTCTCGCCTTGCAGACCTGCTGTCCCGTTGCGGGCGATGTCTATCGGTACATGAGTGGCGACACGGAGGACAACTACAGTCAGGTCACCGACTTCTGGACCTACACGCTGGACAATTGCGGTCGCAAGCGTCTTATCCGTAACATGTCCGAGCACCTGTGCGAGGCCAGCCAGTTTTTGCAGGAACGTGCCGTCAAACTGTTCACCGCAGTCCACTCGGACTTTGGTCGTCTGCTGACAGAGGCCCTAAATACAGCCAGGATATCCAAGTTGTAGGAGATCCCAAGATCAAAAATTGAAATTACTTAAACTGAAAAATGCCTTTCGATGTTTATGGAATTGTATGTTCGTATAGTTGGAAAATAAACTACAATAATTGTGATTGTTGGTGGTTTCTTTTGTTAGTGTTTTTGTGGAATTCATAGGATTTGTTGAAGGGAAGCCCCCACTCCTTTTGATTTTCTGACTACGCCCATGATAAACAATGAGTTTTAGTATGGAAACTTACTCCAAGTTTTAATTCAAGTAATGACCAGGCAGAGGCGGGTTACAGTTCTGCCGTTTTATCAGCTTCTGTTGTTGTTATTGTTGTTGCTTTTGTTATTTGTTGTTGGTTCTGAATGTTGATTCGAGTTGACCGCATGAATGAAAGCGAAGTAGACCAACAGACGAGACAAACGAAACGTCGACGTCAAAACACACTTGTTGATTTCTTTGTGTGTGTTTTTTGTTTTATTTTTGTTTTTGTGTCTCGTTATACATAATTAAAGTCGCTGGCGGGCACACATCCATATATTTATACACTTTTGTTGTATTTTTACTAACTTGAACACTTCCACTTTGGGGATTTTGTTTTGCTTCTGATTTTTATTTGTGTTTTTATTGCACTCTACTCCGCCACGTCTGAAGGCGGCTTTTCGCTGTTTAATTAACAAATCGGTAAGGGGAAGAAGAGAAGCCAATGCACTTGCGAATTTAGTAAATTTATTTTCGAAATTATGATATGGTATGTATGAATCTGTACAATTTAGTTAAGTTTCCCGATTCAATGTTCTTTTTTTAACGGTTTCGTTGTCCGTCTTCGAACTCAACTACGGCTTCTGTGGGGCCCAGGCCCATTATAAAAGCCCCAACTGACAAGAGAGGCGCTTATCACTCTCTCTTTCAACTGTCTCTCTTGCTTGCTTACGCTTGTTTTATTTATTTTTTTTTTTGTTCGCCAACTCACTCTCTTTCTCTCTCACAGTTACACACACGCACATACACATACACTCACACATATGAATAATAATATTTTAGTCTGCTTGTCTGCATCAAAATTGTTACGTAGTTCTGTTTCAATCAAAACAAAATATGTACATATTGTATATTAAACTTTTGTTTCACTTGTATTCATTATATAACCAAAGTTGTTGATTAAACACTAGTCTAGTGTCTCTTTCTAAGGAATGTCACGCCGTCTACAGGTTGATTGAACCCACTCACACCCACACGCACACATGGACACACATGCACACTCATACTCTTTACTCCAGGCCGGCGGCAGCCCGTTCATACCACACGACGATACAATTGGCGACTGAATCAAAGTCGAAGTCGCCAAATTCAGCAGCGGGCTAGAACCGGGGAGAGGCATGCAGGGGAGGGGTTCCCCAACGTCACTCCATTCCGAGCATGTAAAATTGCATAGAACTCGCGTGTCTCTGGCGAAGTGTCATCAACAAATCTATTAATTGATTGAGTTTTAAACGAAGCTACGCGAAAATTATGCCCCACACACCAAGATATTCACAATATTTCAGCAGAGAGTGAGAGTTACGCTCCTCATTATTTCGCGCACTCTCTCGCTCTCTTTCTTCTTTATCACGTCAATTTTCCATTTCCATTTCCACTAGCTGATCGTGCTGTTTAGGTTGCCAGCTCGTCAACAGTTGTCATGCTTTGTCTGGCAGCACTCTGAATAGACAAGTGCAAAAGCTTTCATTTGACATTCGAAAAGCTCTTTTTGTAAGACGAGCGCAAAATTTTAAAATTTTTGTGTTGTGAGCTTCTTTTGCAATCTTTTCAAATGTGGATAATCAGCAGAATATTGAAGCTAAACGTGAAATTTAAAAAGATATTCATAAATGGACAGCAATTATATATAACATTTTATGACAAAACGTGCTTTTGTCTAATATGTTGATGGTCGGTCCAAGTACGCTCTTGTTAGCCCTGCAATCTCATCCTCTACCCATGGGATTTTCAGTGCCGTGTATATCTCTGCATTCGTTGTTAACAGGTGGGCATCTGTCACAATTCTGAGGGCCTTGTTTTGGAATCTTTGCATGATTTTCCTACTGGGCATACTAGCAGTACCCCAGATCGGCAGTCCGGCTTAAGTATATATGAGAGTTACCCTTTAGGCCAAAGATGAACTAGTTACCTGAACCCAAACGTCCAAGAAAGCTAAAATAATCTAATTTAACAAATCCCTTCATCCATTTAAAAAAAAAAATTGTAAGTTTTTGAATTTCTCTCGACCAATCCAAAAATGATGTATACCTTCCAGTCATGTAAATCAATGATCAAATTTACTTATTTACTTGTCCTTTGTGGACAAGAGAGAGAAATAATTTCTATATTTTTAGAATAAAATTGATTTAATTTAATTAAAAAGACTTGTCTTCGCAACATTCTGTTCGGCATGTTTTTGTTTTGGGCGACTTAATTTTTGGTAGCAAATCATTTTTCTGCCAATTATAACGCATACACAGAGTGTGCCAGCTTTACAATTTAAGAAAATTCGCAACAGAATAAAAATCCCTTATTGAAAAACTACCACCATCAATGTGTTAATTATTTGAGTGTTATTGGAAATTTTAGCAACTGTAGATGCGCTTCGTTAAGCTATTTTACAAATTGTTTTAGGGCTTTAGCACTCCATTTTACACTAGGGATGCAGTTTATGAACTGATTACACGGATTGCATTTAACTGCACATCCAGAAATGTAATGCTTTATGTTTCAAAAAAAGAGTCTTCGGTTATCGGTTGGGTTTTTGTTTCTTCAACATAATCGTGTCTATATATTTACCACATTTTGTAAACTCCCTCTTTTTGTAAATAAGTCAAAAGACCGCGAAAGTTAGTGGCTTTTTTTATTTAAATTTTCTGTCTTCTTTTCAGATCTTTCTTGCAACGTTTTTTGTGGAATCCAAGTTTGATTCTCAAAATTGCGTTTACTTTATTGACTATTAACTTCAATACTGTATGTGGTATAAGCCAACTACTCGTCAAGGATGGAATCTTATGGCAGCATTCTAACCCCATGACTCAAAGGTTGGTAGATATCGGGTAGTATATATAGGGAACCTTCTCCGACTGTATTTATTTGCAAGTTATATATGTAGACATATAGAAGTTCTCGAAGCATATGTTAGAAAAAATTGTTTATTGAGATATTTGTTGACCAGCAAGCTGGTACAGTGGATCACTACTACTAGAGTGCAAAACTAGCACTGCATGTGGGTAGTGTGTATGTATGTATGTATGTGTGTCTGTAATGTATACACTTATATTTGTATGAATTTCGTAGTTTAAATGTTTAATGCTCGCTAATTGTAAGTATAAAATATGTACTCCTCTTTACTATTAAGTAACTAAAATTCTATATGCTGCTGCTGCGTGTTTTGTTGTGGCATGAATATATGTAAGTATATATATATATTATATCTATGTATATGTACATTTATCGAGTGATCGGTTATGGATGCAGATTGTAAATAAATATTTAATAAGCATGCTTAGGGCTTTAACTAGCAATAAGACAATTCTTGTTGCTTCTCAAATGCGCTTTCTGGGCGACGTCACTTGTGTGAATAGATTTAAAGTCATTATAAGGTCATTATGTATGTATTTTTCATGCATTAAGCCGAAAGGGTAGGACGCGTAGTAATAACATTTAAATTTAGCACAGAATACACTTTTAGACACAGTTTAAGTAAGTTTTTGCTCTTTTTCTTTCAGGTTAGGGGATAGGCGTAAGAAACAAACATAGATTTTACTAAAAAATGTTACGTATATGTATGCATAGGATTATATAAGTTTATAGCTTAAATTGTCATGGGCTGCAACTTTGTAGGAAATAAAAGAAGTACGAAAAGTTTCAAGGAGAAAACAGGTACGGATTAGCAGCGATCGCGGTTGTTGTAGGCCTGCACTTTGGCCACTGTGCATCGGAGGGCTGCACGGATGTCGTTAAATACGGGTACACCCTGTCGCTTGGCCAGGTCGATGAGATAGGAACGTCCACGATTGTAGTCCTTAATGGCGGCCACAGTAAGCTGAAAAAGGAATAAATGGGAATTCCGATTAGCATCCAACTAGCTGCAGGTGTTAGCCTCTCAGTCTCACCTTCTCACCACCCAGGACACAATCCTCGGGCAGCATCTGCACGGCCAGCACCACGTTGTACATCAGACCAATGCAATGGGCGGCCAGGGTCATGGGCGCCAGGGATCGCGTCTCATTGGTGATGACGAAGAGCAGCACGCGACTTGAGTCCAACAGCGCGGGGTTGTACAGCGACTGACGCACTGCAACGGGCGGCAGGGACCAGCTGAGCGACTCCTCGGCCACAGTCAGCTCTTCCTGCTCTTCCAGCTGCAGTTGATTGCCGCGACACTTTCTGCGTGTGCGAATGAAGGAGCGCTGCTGCTGCTGCTCCTGCAGATTAGTACTCGCTTCGGAGCCGACTTCCTGGTTGACATTGGCCAACTGCTGTATGCTCTCGTGGAGAGCGGGCGCATGGAAACTGATGCCATTGGCCTGCAGATAGGGGACTGCCAATTCTTGACGCCACTTGGTGCGGATGACGCAGCTGCCACCCAAATAGACATCGCGCAGATCCAATCCTGCTCCACCAGCGATGCCAGGACAACAGAGCGAACTGGAACTGCTGTTGGAGAACAGCGAGTCACTGGAATCGCTCTCCTCCTCCTCCATGGTGGGCACAAAGGGCACCGCTGTCACTCCTGGCGTAGTGGGCTTCGTCTCTATCGTCTTCGTGGTGATTATTTCGGTTGTTTCTATGGATTCGACGTTCACTAAGATCTGGGGCTTGGCGCTTTTACCCAGGCCTGCCGTTGTCGTTGGCTGGGGCGATGAGGTGCCACTATCACGGTTGCGACTCAACTGCTCCAGATCATGGCCAATGCCGCTGCTGCTATTGGAGGGTACACTTCCATTGCTCGACGTGCGGGAGATATTCTTATTGGCCGAGAAATAAATATCGACATCGGGAGCTAAGAGTGAAGAGAGGGTGTTTAGAATCAACCGAGATGATCGGTACTCAATAAGTGCTTACCATTGGTGAAGTACACTTGGGGCGGTGGCACATTGGTACCCTTGATGGGCGATATGCAGCCGCTCTCGTGGATCTCCTGCTGCAGCACCGACAGATATGCCGATATGATGCAGAAGAGGTCGAAATCGATGAGCTCCTGGTTAGGTTGAATGGGTGGATTGCCGCAAGAATGGTGATGATCGTCATCCGCCGTGTCATCCGTGTCCGGCAACAGTGGCTTTTCACTGTTCTTTTGTAGCAGTTTCAATGATTCGCGTTGATTAATTATAATCTTTGTTAAATTATCTAAATTAACTAAACTCTGAGCGTAGCCTAAGAATAAGAGAGCACGTTTGCACTGTTCCACAGTGAGGAGACCGCTTTGGGGATTGACACGATCGAAGGCACCACGCACAGTACTGCGAAAGAGAAATGAAGAACAAGGCGGGTGAGAATGGGTGCGAGTGTGTGGAGGATTTTGGTGCTTACTCTAGGATAGAAGATATCTTGGACGGGGGATCCCTAATGCCAGATAGTATTTCCTTGGTTCGTTGCAAACCCAGAGGAATATTGTCCAGCACTGGCAGACCGCGACGGGAGACCAGCTCCTTAAGTATCAATTGATTACGATATAAATCGAGGTATTCTCTGCAAAGAATTGAGATCGAAACACAGTTTGTTAAATGGACGGCGGGAGGAGAACACTCTGGGCAAACTTACTGCTGCGAAATAGGCTCGTTTAATATTTTCTGATTTGGTTTATACGGATGCAAAACCAACACTAGCTGCTTGCAGTTTTGACCCGCTATGTGTGCCGCCTCGATGGCACCAGCAGATGCGCGTGTTTCCGAATCCATAACGAAGAATAATACGCGGGCCTTTTCCTTAGCGCGATGCTCGAGTTCAATGAGATCGGGAGTCCAATCGGATACTTGCTGCAAGTTCAAATTGTAAGATAGAGATCAGCTAATGCGGATGAAACAGGGGAATATTTGGACTTACAGGATTATAGAATGAAATGCCCAGTTCCTTCAGGGCGGGGATGGCCACATCTGCTCGCCAAGTGGTGGGATTACAGGAGCCACCCAGAAATACTTCGACTGGTTCATTATTGGCGTTCTTCTTTTTCTTGGTATCATCGACACTGCTGAACGATTTTGTACTACGAAGCTCTGTGCCATAATTTTCCGGTTTCTTGTTGTTGTAGATGCTGGCATTGGCAGCAGATGTCGAGGAGGTAGTTGCGCCAGAGGAGCTTGTGGCGGCCGTTTCAGCTGCTCTGCTGCTATTGCTGGCTTCGTCATGATCGAGAGAGTTTACGAGTGGCTGGTACTTGTATTCACTGTAGGTAGTTGATGATGTATTCGACGAAATCGATGAAGCACTGTGGGCGCAAAAAAGTGAAAGGTTAACGAATGCATTCATCAAAGATAATCAGCGCCATTCCATTATTAAACTGCACTAAACAAACAGATTTTATCATATCCAAAACCAACCAAGTCCAAGAGGGATGTACAATTGAATCAATTCTGTAGCCACCAATTTCTATCTCTAAGTAAATAACGGTCTACTTGAGTTTTAAAATGAAACCAAGCTCAACTAGGGAAAATTGAAACCCTATTACTAGACAAAATCATTTAGTCTAACATATGATGGCTCAGTTTAGTTGTCCAACTTACCGGAAACGTTTCAAATCTGCTGCCAAGACACAAAATTGTCCAAATGTTAGACCATTTGTCTGTCCACTGCTTTTGCGGGCCACCTTTTTGGCGGTTTGCAACATTTCGCTGACTGTAAGAGAAATACTCGTTAGTTAAACGTTCTACTGGCGGATTTAGGCTAATAACTCACTTTGCTTTTGGCTGGGATGGAAACTTAGCTCTTGGAAGAGCTCGTGTGTTCGGTCATCGGGCACAACATTGCATCGAGCTTTAGCACGCCAGGCATTCAGGATTTCTCTGTAAAGGGGAAAAAACAAACAAACAATTCGGTTAGAATAAATTAATGTAGATATCGGAAATAACGCATGACTGTGTTTATTATGATCATCAAGAAATATTTATGCCCTCATTGTGGAGAGGTGATAAGGACCAATAAATCACTCAATATCGGCAATGATACAAGTATATATTAATAGCAACTGAGCCAGCTCGGATCAATTAAATCGAATAGCCTCTTCTAATGCCAAATAAGTCCATACAGGAACCACAAAAACACATTTTACTACCTGCTTTACATTATTTTCCTTATAAACAAAAACTCAGATATCGCTGAGCGATGTGAAGGACACGACAACGGCTACCGTATATGTAAAAAGAGCCAATTTGTTCAGTTTTTACAAAACATATCGCATGAATATCGCATTTACGATGAGTACATTCACAAGCCAGGCACGTTCCACAAGGCGACACATGTTTTGGAATTCGCAAAATCAAAAAACCAAAACCAGAAACTTTGTTTCCCTTGTTTTCGAACAGTCCATAAAAAGAAAAGCGAGTATATTCTATATATGGTTACGAGAATTTTGTGGCAGCTGCATCCATCAGAGTCTTCTCCATCGTTTGAGCCTCTTCCGGCGACTGTTGGCAATGACCAAGAATGCAACAGCAACAACAACAACACAGCGTCCACATCAACAACAAAAACATTGAAAATCTCATAATTTGTTTAGTTTGAGGCAAAACAGAAAACAGAATATAAGTAAACTATATATAATAATATGTAGAGATGAATATTGTGTAAATTATCGAGTATACGCAATGTATACCAGCTTGCATATATAGAGTACAGAAATAAGAAATTTATTTTGATATATTATAGTCAGATATACTGCTACTCGAGATATTTCGCGACGCAGTTACTTGATTTCCATTTAATTTGTTTTTGTTTTTGTTTTCATTCGACATCTACATATGTATATACATATATAGACTTTTCGTTACGAATTTTGTTTTTGAAACGCATAAATGAAATCATCCACAAGTGTCACAAGCAGAACAGGGATAGAAAACGAAACAGAACTTTGTGTAATACGATTTCGTAATCGCGTTTGTCAATATCTTTGAGCGACGACAGAACCTGGATTTAGCCTAATGAGCATTTATTTCAACTTTTGGTGTTGATGATTATTTTGTTATTGATTGAGACGTCTGTCGATTGTTATTGGACGTTAATGCTCATTGAGCTTGGAATTGCGACTGAATTCCATTTCGTTTTGTTTTCAATTTTTCCATAGTTTTTTGGAATCAAAATTAGATTATCAGTTGCCAGTGAAGCGCCAACTAAATGACGTCAAGAGAGCCTGACAAATCAGACACATTAAATTGATGGGCAATTAAATCTTACATTTTATTAAGTAAATATATAGGAAATGTTTCTAAAAAGTACTAGAAACTATATCATCGGACTGAACATGGATAATCTAGTTCGAGCTTTAAACGATAACAGAATAGAATTGGAATATATCTCTCTTTGGGGTTCATTGGACTGGACTGAATAAGTGAATATTTTCGGTCATTCCTTAGGGGTTTATTAACCGTTTATCGTTATGAACTATTTATGAAGTCATATTCAAAAGTATATTTTACCTTCTATGCAAAATAATCCGCAGTTTGCAGCCAACGCAAAAAGACAACACGAAACCTCTTCAAGAGGGGGAAATGGCGGCCAAAACGCGTCCAATTAACCAAACATATTGGGAGTGACAACATTTTTTATGGCTCAACAAACTTGTCGTTCGCTCGTTTGCGGCTACCTACACAAACATCGTGCAAACAACACTACACCAACATAAAATATGCAATAAATTTGAGAGCAGTATAAGGTAAAACAAAATATGAACACATTTTGGTGTAACACATTGAGCAATGCAAGAGAAGCAATTGGGAAATGATTATGTCACTGAGCCAAGAAGTCGAACAATGAGTGCAGCTGCGGTGGAACTTGTCTAGATGCCAATTACATGACTGGCAAGAACCAAAAAAAAAACAAAGAAACAAAAAGCAAAAACTTGCACCTTGGCTAGACCACCAGAGCAAGAGCGAGAAGATTTCCCGCCCACACATTCAGCTGGGTTCGCGTACTACGAAAATGACTAAATTCGGCATATCAATGGGATTTGCCTCTTTTGGACTTCTATTTTTGGTCCGATTCTGGTGGTGTGGGATGTGAATGGGATAAAGATTGCTATTTACTGCCCAGAGAGGCAGAAGTTGCGCCATTCTCATGTGTGTTTGGTATTTTTATGGCAACCAGAAGCAATATTTATGCTTTGTTTACAGCAAGAATAAAACGCAAAGAGATGATCGCATTGCTGTTGAAAGATTTCCGGGACGGGATGAGGAAGTGCAGCAACCGCACAATCAACTCCCCCACCCATTCACTCAATCGCCCATCTGCAAGGCAGTTAGTAACCAAATGTTTGGGATCATTTCTTGAAATCGAGAGTAAGTCCCAATTGAACTCGTAATCTTTTTTGTAAAGTTAAGCAGCTTGGACGTCGGTGAACTTTGAACTCATCTGAGGTCTATTGTCCGCAATAAGTAAATCTGATAAATTCTGTCAAGCCGCCTAATTAAATTTCGCTTTGCGGTCGCACATGGGAACGAGAATCATGGGAATATTTTTTAGGTTATTTTTCCATTGTTCCTTTGCTACGACTACACTCTGACACTTGACAGGTCCCAGGGCAATGATTCACAATTATCATTTGTGATGAAATTCTCCAGTAGTGTTGCCCTGTTGGATTCTAAGAACCTGACGTGATGAGCCAAATTGCCAATGATATTCGTATCTGGGCGTAGTCGCTCTTTGCGGTGGTAAACAAGTTTTCTTTAGGTTTATATTAAGGCGACGCATTTTATAAACAATAAAAAGGCCACAATGAATGGCAATGAAGAAGTAAATAACAAAAAATGAGCACACCGCAGAGAGAGAGAGAGAGAGAGGAGGGTGGGATACCGGTAAATATGTGTAATGGCCTCTGTAAATAATAGCATACTGCCTTATGAGCTACCGGAAATATATGTATGTAGGTAAAGAGAATATCAGCTCAGGTCTCTGCCCCAGATAAGCCAAGTTAAGACGACAAGGTTTTCGAGATAGTAATGCCAATAGTTTCCACATGATTCAAAACGCATGGTTAATCTATGACTGGGCGATAGATACATCGCTGGGAAACCTCAAAAGACACAGGGTTTCCACTGAAAAGATCGAGAAATCTCGTTGCATCAATTCATCTAATCTAATTACTTTCGAGGACTTTCCTCATTCAATGAAAGGGGAAATGCCTAAGAGACACATGTCTCGGATTGGACTTTCAATTGGATCAGCATTTCCGACAATGATGAATGAACATTTCGCAAACAAATATCGTTGGACTGGGGCCAACTCAAATGATGTTTCATCATTATCAGAGTCATCATATTGATCCATAGGCGAAATCCACTTCATTTTGCTGCATACGTACAAAATGATTCCATTGACCCCCGGAGTGCAAGTGCCTTACAAATGAGTAATCAACGTCAACAATTTCCGAATGCAATTAAACAAAACGAAAAGTAAAATGAGCAACAACAATAAAAGTGACAAAACCGAAAAAGAAACAGAGAGAAACAACAAAAAGTGTACGTTGAACTCGAAATAATGTTGCTTGCCACTTTGCAAAAAAAATAACAAAACAAATAAGCAACAGCAGCAGCGACTACAACAACAAGAACAGGCGCCTATACATAATATTTGCATTTAACAGATTGTAAATCAAAGCACACAAAATATTTGCATAAAACAAATCTCGCATCAGAGAGAAACACAGAGAGAGATCGAGCACATGTCGCGATGTGTTAGAGACACTTTACTTAATGTTTTATTGGCGGAGTGGGGGGGATTAATCAGCAGTTAGCAATGTCTATGTGATAGTATGGTCTAATGACTTTTATTAAGAGGTGTGTTAGGGATGATTTGTTTACATAAAACTTGTGGCGCCAATGGAAACGAGCGAAACAGAAACGAAATTCTATTGATTAAATCCATTAAATGGCTTGAAGTTCGAAATACCCTGTAAGCGAGAGAATGGATATATTCGTCGCATCAACAAACTGTTCATGATCATGATGTTATTCTCCACTCTTTTGGGGGTGGGTCGCCCTCAATTGTATTCCTACCCCGTCGCCCGCTGTCGAGCTTCATACAACCCTTCAATCGGGGTCACAGGGTATCAAAAAAGAGCCAACAGGTAGGTAGGTAGCCGAGCAAATGGCTCTAGCTGTCCGCTGCTCGCTGACTGGGGCCTGCAGCTTGCTCAGCAACGACTCGTTTCAATAAAGTATCAACACTCACACACACACACACGCAGACACACGTATCTGTACACACACTCTCAGCAATAATCGATGATGAGGTCATAACTAATAATAAAAATGACGCGCTGCCTCCGCTGCGAGAGAGCCAAATGGGGAGCAAGCGAAAGAAGAGCGCACCCAAAGAGCTCCATACTCTCTCATACTCTCTCACCCTGTGCCTCTCGGAACAGCTGTTTTCTGGTGGGCCGGCCTGTGGAATATTTTATTTGTATTTTGTTTTCAGAACATAATTGTATTTATTTAACAACTGTCGCCACTTTATCGTTATCTTCTCGTACAACTTCGTAACCTATAATAAAAATTTATCAATGGTCCGCCTCTGACGTAATTTCTAAGCTCTTTGGACTGCTCAGTATGCTCAGCTATATGTATTTGAGGAGTATATATCCCGTTTTCGTTAACCAAAACCCCTCTGCCATATTCTCATACATTAGATACTAGGATGGGGTATATTAAGTTCGATGAAATTAAAACAATTCACACACTTCTTGGGTCCTGTCTAATGTGGCACTTTGTCTCTTCCTCTTAATCAGTACAGAAAGATAGTAGGAAAGGTCACCAAGTTTAGTATATAGAAGACAGATTGGCTTTAGGGTATCTGCAAGTCGATGGGACTCGTTCACTCAATTCCCCGTTGCTATTCACAGCTGCAAAGCCAATAAATCAAATTCTAAATGCCAAATAATAAAGAGTTTGGCCATAATTGAAATGGCTTACAGTGAAATTGGGTTTCGGAATTTTATCTAAAGTTCGTAGTAAAGTTTTTGCTTGGTGATGTCTGTATAAGGAATGCAGTCCCTCCTTTCTGTTAATGTATATATTATTATTGAAGACCCTTGATGAGATATCTTAAAGGTATTATAGAAACTATCTATCTACAGTTAGTCGAACTTGCCCTTCTATAGAAAATGAGATCTCAAAAAAAATACGAGGATCAATTGCTTGTAATTTATTTAAAGTGATTTATTAATTGCAATTTGACTTCAGAAGCTTCATTCCCTCTTCTGCGTTGATTTTGATTAATGGACATCTTTCTTTCGCTGATAACATCTGTACCCGCCATGGACTCTCCTCCAACTCACCATTCGATTCTTTAACCAATCTGGGTTATATCTGGATCTAAATCTATTTGCCGACTGGCAAGAGCCAACCCTACCTCAAGCAGTTCTCATATCTGCTTAATCGGTTTGCTATTTATATAGTATAACGCCGTTTCAATGCGGACGACCGTCGGGCCGGTCCGGGGCCGGTCCGGACCGTCAGGTCTTTAACTAAGCAGCTATTTATAGTTGTGGCCAACATTTCTACTTGGCAGACAATGCGGCAGAGCTTTCACATCGCAGTTAGAGTATGGACGAAGACTGACAGATAGTTTTTGGGTTAGACGTAGTGTCATCATCATCATCATCATCATCATCATTAGTTCTTTGGCTTTAATTTACCTCACCATCTCATGATGCCGTTCGTTGTCCTATAACCTTTTTTGGCATTTCGTTTCGCTTTGTGACATCAACATTTATTTTTAAGTTACATCCACACAGCGCAATTCTCTTTCTGTTTCGTTTTGTCTTTTGGCATTTCATTTCGTTCTTTTGGTTCTTAACCATTTTTGTATTTATTCGCCCAAGCGGTTGTATGCCAAAATTGTAGCGCACTATGATATCACTTGGAGGCAATTTGCTTAGCTAGGTAAACACACATGTGTACCTACTATATGGAGAGTATTTTTGGGGAAACAAATAGCCCCAAACCGTATGTATGTACATAAGTATGTACATACATACATCCATATTAAACAAGGCACCTAACCTTCCATTATATTTTCGATTTTCGGTTTTCCCTTTTCTTTGTCTCGCCTCAACATTCACTTACTCTATCTGCCCCTATCAAATGGGTTTAATCTAATCTTTACACATTTATATTTGCCAAATCAGTATCAAGAAGTTAAGCGATAGTTTCGAAATCAAACAATCGATTCTAGCTGAAACAAGGTAACCAGTGTGTTGCTGATCCAAATATATATATATAGAGGAAGGTATGAAAATATATGTACATTTAAATGAGGAAGTTTTCGACACGTTTCTGTATATGTCAGCATTTCAAGTTCCAGGAAATGAAGTCAAATTTTGAAAGAGGGGAAGACTTGCCCAAGGAATTACAATTCTTGCGACATTTTCTACTCTTAGCATGATGTCATTTCTGTTTTCGTTTTCCTCAACACATAACTCCCTCACATTCAAAATTCCTGCTTGAAACTAGCCCAACAAAAGAGTATTCATTTTGATCTAAACCCATACCTTGATTATCCCAAAAAGTTGTATGTTTTTATCCAGGTATCACTTTGGTATTTCTCAATCGTTCACGACTTGGCTATATTTTGTTTCCTATGTATATTGGGTATCCGATTTTATAAAATCGCGCAAATTGGCAACCGATATTACCGAAACAGAAGACAACAGTCAATACTGAACCGCTCATTGAACGCTCGCAGAAGCAACTGATTCTTCGGACTGCACAATGCTGCGGCTGGTTACCGCGCTGACTATCCCCCAAACCAAGCCCCCCCCGGTCCCGGCCCCAACCCCTACCTCAACCTCGACCACAACATCAACCCCTCTCCACAAGTGGCTTCTATATCAGAAAAGTCAGCAGCAACAACAATTAAATGCAAAATGTGCTCAATGAAATGCCGATTAAAGAAAATCGCCAAGCTGGAAGTGATTTTTTATCGCGCACGAATTTTGATGTCATGGAAAGCGAAAAGCCAAAACAACAAAAGGCGAAATGAAATTATGGAGTGGATTATATTTATAGCTATTACAGCAGGGCAAAAGGGGCCACAGAGCGCTTCATTTATTTAATTTTGTGTTAAATTACTAATTAAGCGAGTCACTCAAGCGGTACCAGAGAGCGGGAGGCGAAAGAGAGCCAAAGCTGGAGCTGGAGCTGTCGATGTTACGGACTGTTGCCCGTAGTTCATCATAAACTTGATGATTGGGTGATGGTTGTGTCGATGATGATGATGATGATGATGATGATGATAATGACGATGATGATGTCATGAATTATCGTGTTCTGATTGAAAGTATCGATAGTGGCCAACGTTGTGGCAGGCGGTTCAGAACAAAGTCACTGTGAATTCTACAGTCTGTCACACACCAACAGTCCACATGCTTCATAATGAAGTTGTCATCGCCACATTTGGACGCTGTCGTCGTTACTCCCATGCAGCCCCAACAGCCCCAATAGCCCCAACAGCAGCCATAGGCCGACGGCCTCGTCGTATTCGTGCTGTGCTTAGTTTTGCCAGTCGGCTGAGTGCTTGTATGAGGTCAACATTTCAAAAATAAATAGGTTACATGTGCCTCACTCACTGACTGACTGACTGACTACCTACCGTCCCGCCCCCTTCCCCATGTCGCGCCAAGAACGCCGCCTATCACCGCCTATCGAACATAGAAAATTGCGTAGCCGGCCAAACAAAGAACCCACAATTTACTATATCGATCGACCGACCGACCAAACGACCAACCGGCCAACCGATCGCCATTGAACAAGCTAACCATGTGCAAATATTTTCATAGTTCCCGACTTCAGGTTTATGGAAACATGATGCTCCCACACATTGGTCGATCTTTCGGATCAGTCCGAATGCGACTTACAAGCAAATGGAATGGAAGCAGTGAAATGTGCCTAGTGAGTCAGTAAATCAATCATCCAGTGGAGAAACTGAGGTCATTGTTAGAGAGATTGTCGTCGCTGAAAACAACGTTCCAATCGGATGAGCTTAGTGCAAACATCTCTATAAATGGATGTAAGTAAATATATCAGCTGATTTACCAATTCTTATTAACAGATAAAAACATTTAGAAAGTTGACTTGGCTGTTGCAAAGAGGACATTGTCTCGGACTGCTAACCCAAAGTCGAAAGGGTGTTGGTAGGAAAACCCACACCCAGATGAAGCCGCAGATTATTCTCTGATCTATCGACTACGCAGCATCTTCAATATTCCGATTGGGCTTTGTAACGATTTGCCAATCACACCGTGACTGGCAATTCACCGTGACTTAACCGGGAATGACAGCAGCAGCCACAGAGAATAAAAAGAACAAAAAGAAAAAGCCTCCGCCTACACGCGAAATGGCAGCATTCCATAAAATTATATTCTTAATTATTATAGACGGTTTCTTCGGCTGCTTTGGCTCTCACATGATTTAATGGGATATATGTGCATACACATGTGTGTGTGTGTGTGTGTGCGATGGTGTCTAGTATAGTATTTATAACAATTTTTAAACATTTATTTTTTGTATTTTTGTTTGCTAACATTTATTTATTTTTGATGATTTTTTGCTTGCTTTGCACATTATGAAGTAGCCTCGCTCTTGGCCCTCGCAATTCACACTTTCTTCGACTTACTTATTTTTAGAATTTAACGCGCATAAATAAAACGACGGGTGCAAACCAAATAAATAAGTACAAAAAAGAGAAATATAATAATAAAGAGCATACACCAACAAAGCAAAATAGGAAACCAAAAATTGTTTAAGCGCTTCTCGCTTTTTTGTTTGTATACACCAAAAATTATGGCACTGAAAAACTCTTTTTCGGCCAAAAGACCATGAACAAGTTGCCCCGAGTGCGGGGGGAGGAAGCGGCGATCTTTAGCCATGACGTTATGGAATGTCAGCCAAAAATAGAAAATTGACGCTAAAAATGTGTTGCAACAAATTGCAGCGTGGGATTTTCTATTAGTAAACAAATCGAAAGGAAAGCAAGTCGCCAAAATTCGTATATCGAAATTCGATTTCAGAACGGTTGGCCATGTAGTTCTACTAATCTTTATCGCCTATGACTTCAGCTTGGGCTATTTTCCAAAGGATGACCACATCATGGTCTCATCTATATAATGATTGTGCCTTTATCGGTAATCGGCTCTTGGCTATCAGATATTTGACAAGCACTTTGCCAGCTCTTCGATTGTCTCACATAATATAATACCCACTCATAGAAGGCCGCCAAAAATGGTTGTTCGATTTGTGGATTAGTCTACGGGAGTGATGGGAGATTGGATGGAGACCTTGAGTGGAGATGTTTCTAGTTCTAGGGATTCCCTGATTCCCTTGATTACTATGCGTTTTCCCATTTATATTCTCGTATTACTTTGGATTAGTAATTTGTTTGAGTTGGTGTTATTTATAAACGATTAGCTCAGTTTCTGTTCGTTGTAATGTGTTTATGCTTGGGAATAATCATTGTGTTCTGCAATTTTTCAATTAATTGTTTACTACAAAGCTCTACACGTTTCTCAATTGTATCGAAGGAAAAGTCAATGAATAATTAATGTGCTCACACACACAGACACACACAAACACACACATTTGCTTGCTTATTATTAATGAATTTTCCAGCACATTAATTATTATTTATTAGCCAACGTGCCAGAGTTCCGCAATGAAAGTTTTCCATTTCCCTCCAACGCTTCATTTGCACATGTGTTTGAGTGTGAGTGTGTGTGTGTGTTTGTATGTGCATGTGTGTGTAGAAATGATCAAGTGCCAAGTTAATTTACCTAATTGATTTTTTGCAAATTTCAAAGTTTTTTATTGAAACCTTTCTTATTTATAGATAAGTCATAAACGATGACAACAATCAGTTTGGTTCCAACTTAACCGGATTTGGATACCCACCAATAGGGCGGGGAGAGGAACTCATTAGGTACTTCCCAGCCCCCACTAATGTATGGTGAACAGCTTGTAATGGGAGATCTCTATGCTGATTTGGTTACTTTTTAATCGGATCATTTATCCAACTGTCGAGCGTAATGAAAGGAGTTGCCTTATAGCCAACATCATTTGCCACGTGATTTATAGGTTTAAAGTAATCTTCGTTAAAAATAGACGCAGAGTAGTAGGTACTACTGTTGATTTTGAGTCCGCACCTCTAACCAGTTGATTCATTAATAGTTTCCAAACAAAATCTGTTAGAATCGCCGATTTCTTAGAAGTCGCACCTCTCGCTTAGCCAGCGGAACGCCGCACGATTTGTCATTAATTAACTGACTAAACTTAAGACTCAGTTCTTTTTGCTTCTCATTTGCCGTTTTATTAAATTAATTATACTCGACGACTCCTCTTAACACACACACACACAACATATGTGTATACAGTTTATGTCTATGCCGCAATCAAGTTAAAAATAATGCACAAAGAAACAAGCAAAGCAAATTTTATTACGAATATGATAAATGCACTTCACAACAGCCAATCCAAGCAAAATAACAAAATAATAAAAATAATGATAATAAAATAATTGACAAAGAATGCGGCAATTTTGCTAAATTGAAGTGCTTTTGATAAACTCATAAAAAGGAATGAAAACCACTACATACATACATATAGACACATGGCCACTTGCTCTGCTCTGGTCAATGCTTGATTTATTGATGCATGAATGAAATGAAGACGACTGTCGACTGTCGACTGACGACTATCAACCAACGACCGTCACAATCACAATTAAATTAAGGCGATGCTAAAATGAGGGCCATACAGTGGAACGACTAGAAGATACCCTGTACAGTGAAGGCATCTCCCGGGTGTCTTCTGACCAGCTGACTGGCATTCACTCGATCCCAAAATACCCTTACTATTCTATCTATGGCCACATTGCATTGTGACGAAAGACAAAAAGTCGTAACTTTTTTTAATTAGATTTTTGCTCCATAATGTGTTGCCTTCTTTTTAATTTTATATTTTTTAATGACTCCCGGTCGCGGTGATTTATGAGTTGAAATGAGTTGACTTTTTCTTTTTTTTATTATTGAGCGTTTAGGCAAGATATTTCCCCCCACCGCCCACCATTTGAAATGAACATATTACAATTGGCAAATCGCAGACACGTGCCCAGCAAAACATGGTCTACAAAAATCGTTGTGTGTGTCAATCGTTTGAGCTGAACTTAACGAGAGGAAGAAGGTCAAGACGAATCACAAACGGAAAACAAAAGCCGAAAATCAAGTCAGAGTCAGAGCTAAAATTAAATTTGCCATCGTGCATCGAACTCGTAAAATCAATTGATTAATTGAACTCTTCAATGTCAAAGAAGAGGAGCATATGGAAAGTCAGTCAGCGATATTGGGACACAATATATAGAGTCTATCAATATATTAGATGGTAGACCAACAATTATTGCTGCTAAATAGACCTCATTGTGTTGGTCTAAATTATAAGTTATTGTTAGTTGTAGTCATAGATCATATCCTTAGGCAGTTTATCTGCCTACGAGTCTTACAGTTATGCGGAAGGATGTACAGAATTCGGTGTGGGGCCTAAATTATATTCTCTAAACAAAATTCTCACAACACCTCGAGGCATTGTGCCCAATAAATACGATATGTTATTAAAATGACAATTTGTTGGCTTATTTATGACTTTATTATATGCAAATTGAGACAAATATTCATACAGAGAGACACATACAGACAGACAGACATACATACATATAGAGCGAATGCTCGTGTTAATATGTTTGTTATTATTTTTCATTTAAATTCAATTCATTCTTCGCGTTTCGCACAACACAAAGATCAAGTTCATTGAATTTTCAGTCTTTGCACTTGGTGGACAGGCGGGGGACAATTCGTCGCAATGTCCATTTAATTGAATTCTACTCTACCCCTCCCCGCCCCTTCTTGTTCGCAGTCTCTTTTGTTCCCACCTCCTTTCTTTTCTTGTTGTGGTTTTTTTTTGGTGAGGGAAAAACGAATATATCAATTTTGTTTTGGTTTAAAATAACGATGACAAAATCTCTGTGCAGCAAAAACAGAAAACGGAATACAAAATGAGACATTTGTAGAAACACATATATGTATCTATATGTGTGTAGGAAGAGGGCGTTAGCCTGAGAAGGCGTGGCTGGCATCATTTGCAGACAATTAGACTCATGTCCAAAGGAGAGATGCCGCCAACCAAGAGTCCCGCTGCCCTCTGATGATCCCATCTGATCTTGTCTGCTCAACTATGTACACATATATACATATATGTACATGATTAATCAGATTTGTGTCATACATTTGTATGAATGTCTGTACCTTTGTATGTATATGGTAAGATGTAAGAGATAGAGATCAGACAAGAACAGTTTATGAATTGTACACAATTGAATTCACCTAAGAACATTCAAACATTCTCCTCCATCTCGATTATTCATAGCACATGACGCAATACCCATTGAATTACAAAAACGAAGCCAATTTTATCGTATCTTTTCTTATTTTTACTTTTTAGAGCACATAAATTACCGAGTACCTTAAATAACCCATAAATATTTATACGATATGGCATTAATCTGAAATGCTTTTTTCATCGATGGCGACCTTGGCCAATCGAAGAGAGTTTGACCCTCCAAAAGTATTGCCAATCGAAGAAAGATAGCAAAATATCTGAGGATTTGCAGAGCAAAATACAAAGCAAATTCTAATCAACAATTCAATAATGAAAGCAAGTATAATTAGAATAGCCTAAGTCAGTTGTTTTACGAATCAGAATCTTGATTTTTGAATGCTTATACTTTAAGTTGTTATCTTATCCCACAAATTAATAATGTCGAAAATTATCAAACAAAGATTTCTCACTATATCCTCATAGGTAAATAAAAATTGATTTACAAACTAAAATGTCAAGATTAGCTCAAAGAATTTACTTAAATTATATTTAATTGAACAGTAAATAATACCTGAATAAATGAGAGAAACTGTTACGATCATATAAATCTCAGAGAAACATGACGATAAAGATATATGTAATACGAAATCTAATATCTTTTTTAAACAATCATGATTAGATATTTGTTAAATCCTTTTAAATATCTAAATTGGTAAGTTATCGGTTGACTTTTGCCTTGACTAGTTTTAATAACTATTAAGACTAACTATCTTACAAGTAGAGAAACTGGGGATTATAAAAGAAAAGCCTATCTAAGAAATTTAAACCTTTAATGCATCTCTATCTTTCCTAGTTAATCCAGTATGTATATGTATACTATATTCACTTTTAATTTTCTAATTGTTGTAAAGCAATTACTGTATGTAAAGGTAATCGTCATCGCAGAAAATAAAAAGTTCTTAGAATACAAATTGAAAGGAGAAGGAAATAATTAAATAAACAATAACAAAAAAAGAAAACAAAAACATACCCAAAAAACAATTGTGTTATCTGCGCTGGCGTCTGGCATACATTATGGACATTGAGGGTGCGGGGTCGGGCATAGAGTATGCTGCTGGAGCCATGATCGCCCATGGGGCCCAGGGGCAGGCCAGCTTCAGCCAGAATGGCGGAGGTCGAATTGCTGCGCAATGTTGTATATGCACGATAATGCGAACTTGCCGACGATCGCAACTCCACGGCTGTGGTGGTCTCTCCGATGGGGTTTTCGTCAGCTGGAGCAGCGGTAATTCCATCGTTATCCATTAGTATGGTCTGGATGGGCGCAGGGATCGAGGGGGGCATTGTGCCTCTTGCTGGTGAGGCTGTTGTTGTTGTTGTTTGCGATTTGTTGTTGCCGATGTTGAGGTTCAATTTCTTGGCACGCTGATTGTTAATTTTGTTGTTTCGACTTGTATTGTTGTGGCCGTTGTTGCTTATGTTATTATTACTAATATTGTTGTTGTTGTTGTTGTTGTTGTTATTGTTGTTGCTATTGGCAATTGTCTGGGCTGCCTTTGTTGCCGCTGCTGTTGCTGTATTTGGACTATATCGTTGCTGCAGACGCATTGTGGCCAATTTGTTGCTGCTGCTGCTGCGGCTGCTCATGTATTGATGTGTATTGAAAAGTGTTTTTGTTTTCCTCTTTATGCTTGGTCTTATCGGTCTATCCGTTTATCCGCTTATCCGTTTCACATTGCTCGACCCAATGGTAGATACTTTTGTTGCTGCTGACTGTTTTTTGTCATCATCATCATTAGCATAACTCGTCGACGATCGCGAGTTGTTAGCTTTCACTTTCGATTCGTTAGCGATAGAATGTTAGGTGCTAAGATGGAACAAAACCAAATCAAATAAAAGTCAAATAATAATGTTAATAACAAAAGCCAGGGATTACAACAAATAATGGCGTCAATGTGTGTGTTTTTCGTTAATGGTGTGTGGGTGTTGGTTTTTGCTATTTGTTGATATTATTTTTGTTTTTTTGATATTCGCGCGAATTAAATTGATTTTATGGTATGGTTGGAATAGAGGAGAGAGCACAGAATTATATTTTTCATTTATAAATATAGAAATGAATTTATTTCCATAGACACACATACACACACACGCGTACGTACGCACACACACACACACGCACACACACGCTCACACACTTTGTTGAACGGAAGTTGCACGCAGTTAAAGATTTCGTCAAATTCTCAAAAAAGGAAGCCCAAATCGCATTAAAAGCAGGGAGAGAGCGCACGATAACGGGGCGTATACGCAACGTTGTGAACGCGTCAAGCCAATGCAAACGAATGAAATGCGGAGCACAGCGAACGGGACAGAAGTACCACTAACCCTCCTCCAAAGATCGTTTCAAAGAGCGACACCGACAGCGACAGCGACAGCGAGAGAGTGAACAAACAGAGAGCCAGTGAGAGAGGGAGCGAAAGAGCAACAAAGTCGTGTGGCGCGCTCTCTTAATGTAACGCAAACATTCGTGGAGACCGAACGGGCAGATGGCGCGGGCGGCCAATGTGTTTTTGTTCAAAACAAACATTCAATCAAATCAAATGTTATCCGAATACATATATATTTATATATGTACATATATGTATGTATATGTATGCATATGTGAGTTCGTTTTGGATCCCAACGCGTGGGCATGGAACAGGAAAACCAATTTGCACAATTTGAAAGCCTCTCGTACGTAATCAATGAAATCGAAAATGGCTAATGGCAACTGTGCCGATTCGTGCTATATAGCATATCCATTTGGCACTGTCTACATACATACATACATTCAGGTCTATTCGCAAATCGTTAATAATTCGATATCTAATTTATATTATATTTAGCCACACATTCAATATTTGGGATACGGAATATTTATAGAAAATAATTGCTAATAAAATCCTCAAAATTTAAATTTTTTGAACTAAAGCTAAATTTTTATTTACATATAAATAAGGATCCTTTAAGGCAGGCACATTAATATTAATTTAAGACACAAGGTTTAATAGTTTTAATAATAACAATTGAATGGTAACAGCGTTGTAGTAAAAAATGTCTTTAATTATATTCTTTAAAAGATAAAACTGTTTTGTCATACTATATTTATGTAATATGTACATATATTGAAGACAGGAATGAAAGGCTCGTCTGATTTCAATTAGATCAAAATCGTGGAAAACTAACCAAAGACCAACATTTTCAGTCGCGCTAACATGGCATATCCTTGAAGGTTTTTTGGTTACTCTTTCTTGTAGGTCAAGCAAAAAAACGGAACGAGAATCTATACACTTAAATATGGTCGGAATTGCTTTCCTCCTTTCTTTTTCAAACATCTCACCAAATTTAATGAAAAGGTAAGGGTATAATGCCATTTTGTAAGCGTATAGTGCATGCAAATTTTGCATTTGCAATCTTTTCATTTTTCAATTACTTTTAAAGCTCTCTCTGAACTCCCTTTTTAAGGATCTTAAATTTAAGCTTATTCGATTCAAAAGGAAAAACATGTAGGCAATGTAAGATTTACCAAATTTCCACTTTCGGTTCATCCAGTTGCAATTCCCAACTGGTTCTAGTGCCAATATAGTGGTATGGCTTTACAATTCCAGAGCGGTTACCAATGTCTACTGCTGAAAAGTGATTTACCAAAAGGTGTAAAATATTTGACTTGATCTAATTATCTGTCAATATTGTTAAGTTAAATTATTGGCAACGAGAAGCCATTGCAAATTCTCTGGTAGAGGCAGAAGAATTTTTATGCTTTCTCAATTCCCTTCAGTTTGATCGAATACTTTCTCTTTTTATGCTGCGAATTTTTATGGTGACAAACAGATAGCTTGGCTTTCTTTGGTCAATAAAGTTGGCCAAAATGCAAATTCCAAAAGAAAGCTATTAACATATGTTTGGCTTGATACGAAAATTGGCCGATTATATCATTGGGCCAAATGAATGGCTATGAGTAAACTATGGATCTGCTCCTAATTACTAATAATTACGATTACTCATGGGCATAAAATGTGATTTTAGATTGTTTCGGGGTTGGCTTATATCTCGTATACGAAAATGTGACTAATGTGGTCAAGTAGATAACTCTGACTGATAAGGCAAACCCTATCATTGATGGCTCTATTGATCGCTCCAACGACCGATCGATTGCCTCTTGGTCCACAACTAGGACAACAGGTAGACCAAGTTTGATGGCGTTTCCGTCGTTTTGATGGTCACCAACTGTTCTTCAGATGTGGGCGTCTCTTAAAGAAAACAATGTATATATACACATACATATACATATGTGTATAATATGTTTCTACATTGAATATGCCTTGCCAAAAAAAGTTGAATACAAACAAAATTTATTGACGCCGCTCGAAATGAGATTATGCGCGCGTGTAGGTGAAAAAACGCCAACAAAAACAACAAAAAACGTATCGAAGAAACATTCGAAAATTGTTAGAAAAAATCGCAGAAAAAAGAGGGCGTTGCTACACAATTTATAATGTATGTCAGGGTTTGCTCTTGGCACTTGTTTCTGCCAGCAGCCGTATGCGAAAGTTCAAAAAGATTTGCGCACATGTCCAATAAGTTGTATTTGGATGTATGAACACACGCACACACAAACACCTTACTACATATGTGTGTGTTGGCCAAAAATATGCACAATCAAGAGATGTTGTCATGTACGCGCCTTTTATGAGCATTTTGCGATGATGCTGTCACCGATTTTTCGGATGGGCCACAACAACAAAAAGGCCAGGCCAAGCACAATAAACAATAAATATTTTGAATGATTTGTGGGTTCGGATAATCCCGGATAACAGAGTGTTCAAGTGTAATGTCATAAATTAGATACAATATACAATTGAATTTGAGAAACAAACCCTCAGATGGTAATTAATGCAATGGATGATAAATTTTAATTGTCAAATTGACATTTCAATACATATTGATGCATTCCTGGGGTTCTTCTTATCTAAAGATTCTCAGATATAGCAGCACTAGTTAAGGATGAGATCGAAGTCTTTAAGATTTCTCTTTCCCTTGCCTGGATAGCATTTCAAATGTTAAAGAATATATTGCCAGTTTAGAATAGAGTTTAATTATTTTAGTCCGCAATACTATCTATTGATCTAATCTCTTTAATGGGACACTGGTTTCGTACCCACAACCTCAAACGTCAAACTAATACGATCAATTGGTTCTAAATTGGAATAATTGTGCTAAATTATGCCAACGATTGGTCGTCGTCAATGACAATTGGTGCGGCACTCGGTTTACGGCGTGTAGTAGGCTTCTTTTTTTTGTTTTTTTTAGAATTCACAGCATTTGCAAATTAGTCACAATCGCGCAATTCTCTCACATCTAAGGCAACGCAGGTTTTTGATGATTGGCAACTGATTGTCAGGTTGATTGACAAATTGTTCAGTTGTGTGTGAGTGGAATTTGAGGAGAGGGCTGCTTACAAAGTAACAAAAAGAAGTGGATGGGTGGATGGGGGATTGGCATTGCCCACATTGTTCAGTTTGACTATTTGCTTGCCTTTATTCGACGCCTGATAACAGATAGAGAGAGCCTAAAGGCCGATTTAGTTTATGCGCACAAACGAGATGGCTACGATTCAATCAAGTATCAGTCATACATATATAGAAGTCATACATACATACATATATGTATTGTATACATATATAATCACACATATGGCAGGAGATAAGCGAAAGGAAAAAAAGGTTGGATAACAAAAGCATATAGATAATATACGTATATTTTGATACAACCACCGAAACAAATATACAGACGCAGACGACTTTTGTGGCCATAAATTGTATTTGCATACGCTGCGTATGTGTGATATTTATTTTAAAGTCAAAAATTTATCACAGGCAAACAAAAACGACCTTCAGCGGTATATATACACATATGTACATACAAACATGCAATACACACATAATGATATACATACATATGTATGTTTCATTCACTGACCAGTCCATCGATTCCTTATTGCCAATACCATTTTCATTTTGTGCATTTCACTTCCGTTTTGCTCAAGTTTATTGCACTAATTAGTCTCTGTTCTTATTGGCCTTATTGCACTTGCTAACATCCACATTAATATATCTACATACACATAAACAGTGCATGCGTGTGTGTGTGTGCCTGTGTATGTGTTAATTGTAAAATTTATTATATATATTTGCGGCCAACAAAATTCTTTGTCAATGGCACGCGTCCACGCAGATCTCGCTCCCCGGGCCACAAAACGCTTGTTTACATTCGAAACGCTGGGCTGGCACTGCACCGCGAAAATTAACAAATTGACTCCCACTCCCACCACCACCACCACCTCCACCACCCCCTCCTCCACCCATCTACCCACCGATTCTCTCTCTCGTCTTTCCCACAAGACATTTCTCTTTTCCTTTCAGTATTTTTGTGCTCTTTAATACCCACTACAGACATAGTATAAATATAACATAGAGACGGCTAGTAAAACTCATCGATCATGGTGACATTTTAGTACGCTTCGATTCGACGAATCGACGCCTAAATGAATAAATATTTACTTTCTATAGTGGGAACCTGGAATCCTACCTAAGTCCGTTCCTAAAACTTAGTTCCCTAGAGTCATAATTAGCAGTTTAATTTCGTACTTTCGATTCGAAATTCTTTCCCCTGAGATAATAGATTTCAGATGTTCCCTAGACCTGAACCGAAGCAAAGTTAGTCTATCTCCTTTAATGGAATCATGGAGTGACTTGTTGGTTTGGGGCAATCCTATGCCGAGGAATAGAAAGCAATATTTGACACTTTTTCTATTGTTTTCAAAGTAAATGACAAAATAGGACAAACAAGAAAGAAAATATCAAAGAAGCTAACTTCGGCTATGCCGAAGTTTATATACCCTTGCAGTATACTTGGCAATAATATTTTTCCTTTTTGAAATTTCTTTCCCTGCAACTCAATTCATCAATACACAAACAAAATATTATTTCTCTTTTTACCACAAGTTTTTCTTCTTCCATCATTTTCTAAGCAAAGCACGGCACGCATACACATACAGTTCATGTAGCGTTGCGTCTGTGTGTGTATGCGTGTGCTCTGTTGATTTGATGGCAGTAGTAGGCAGCAAGCAGCGCTGCCGGCAGCGTTTGAACCGATTTATATTGACTGTAACTTGTGTTCTATTTATCGGATCAGATTCAAATTTTGGGATCTGAGATTTTATATCTATTACTATCATATTGGTAAATTTCATGGGGATACTCCAATTTTTGCAAAAATGTTTCTTCTAGAGCTATATGATATAGTGGTCCGATCCCAAAGATTTTCATACTTTATCTCACCTGGGTAAAAAAAAGCTCCCAAAAAAAATTTCATCCCGATAGCTCTTAAGATGGCTGAGTAAAACGCGTACGCACCGACGGACAGACGGACAGACGGTCAGACTGACAGACGGACATGGCTATATCGACTTAGCTTCTCATGCTGATCAAGAATATATATACTTTATGGGGTCGGAAACGTCTCCTTCTGTGCGTTACAAACATCTGACCAATTTTATAATACCCTCTGCAAGGGTATAAAAAGAAAGTAATAGACATATAATTTGTGGGTCGGATTGTTATGTATTTACAAACTAGAAAAGGAACCATCTCTTTATGTATGAATATGTATAGATAAAATTCATATAGGAAAGTGATCTCTAATCAAGGATTAGTATTGCCAAAAGGCAAAAGAAGAAGACCGTGCTCGAAACGGATTTCTGAAATATTGCCGTTCTTTTAGAAGCTAAAGCATCTTAGTTAATATTCACAGTTTTTAAAATATTTCCATAAAAGAAACATTTTCTATAAATGATTTGTTTTTGTTAAGTAATAACAGAGAAATTCGTTTCGGAATTCCGTGTTAACACGGAGCTGCATTGCGTTTGCGGCTTCAACGAATTCGAAACGGAACAATGCCTGTTTACAAGTTTCGTGTGACAGCAAAAATATTTATTTAATTTTTAATAAACAACATGCACTTTATATTAATCTGCCCCGCCCGTCCGGACTCCTCCCCGGAGCCGGCCATCCGCCTACTCAACTAGCAGCAGGTTTTGCTTTTGTTGATATTTATTAATGAATTTTTATTCTCTGAAATTTATCAACGTTTTACATCTTCTTCGTCGTCAGAGTTCTTCCGTGTTGATCGCGAATATTAACTGCAAAATGTTTATTGTTCTCAAATTTGTCACAAAACAGCAAAAGCAAGATAAAAATAACAGCAATAATACGCATTTAAAAGACAATGCGAAAAGAGAAATAAAAACTAGTTTATACTTACTGAAGGAACTCATGTAAATTCACAACTACATAAAAATGCAATTCCACGATTATCAGAGATCGCCAAAAGCAATTCGCAATAATATTGTGGTTGTGTTTTGTATTTTTAACACAAATTTTTAATTTATCTGCCTTTTCTTTAGACTGTATATTCGCAATTGCAATTCGACTTCAAAAAGTTATCATTTAATTAAATCGGAATTTGGTATATTTTAAAATAAAACGAATAAAATAAAATAAACTTTGATATTTAAAAAAAATCGTTATCCAATTTTATCCATTATCCATTTTTCAAATACTACAAAAATTGAATTACAGATTTTTGAAAATAAGGTTTATTGGAATTTTTTCTGTTCCTTGGCAAAAAGATAACGTGATTATAAGTGTAAATTGTATTACAATTCAAAAATTTCAAATCATTTTGATAAGATTTCATTTTTGAAAATCGTTTAAAATTTAGCAAAGTTACAAATTTGCGAAGTTGAAAGTTTTAAAGACTTTTCAGAATTTTTGAAAATCATTTTTTGTTAATTTACCATTTTTTTAACATTTGGGTAAAAAAAAAATTATTTAACAACCCTCTGATAGCGCAGGGCAAGCCAAGGCGCCGGGACCGTTATTTGTTAATGCGGCGCAGAGATCAATTTTAGATCCAATGTTACGATCTGTCAATGATGATGCCCCCAAGACTCCTGCTTTGGACAAGGAGCCCAACATCCTTACACGGAAGACCGATTTAACGCTCGATGGCCGCTGAATGAACAAAAGTTTTTTTGTTTAAACAATAAGTCAACCTTCCTTTGGGTTCGTTCAACTATCAAAGAAATTTTGTTCAAATGTCTAGCTCCTTGGGTGAATAACAATTTTATTTGTTTTGTAGGAGCTTTTGGGTAAAATGAAAACTAACGGAGCGAATACTTAGGTCATTGACCAAAAAAAGAAATCAACTTAAGAGAGTCTCTCTCTATTCCGCTCTTTTGTGTTTTGTCTATGTACCATAGGTAAGGCAATTGTCGCCGCTCTTTTGAATGGGGGCTCCAAATAGTGTTGCCGAATCAGCTACTTTGTAGCTAAATCTGTTTTTTGTTCAAAACTCAGGATTAGCCAAAGTAACAGTAAACTAGTGCGGAATCAATTGCATAGTTTTGTTAGTTTTATTTCCCCGGTCGAATGCTTTGCTTAATAAAGCAAAACTAAACTAGAATGAGCTTCTCGATAATATGCTTAATTTTAGCTATAAGGTAAGAAACAACTATTTTAAATTTTGATTTGAAAACAATATAAGCTGTTACTTATGAAATAAGCCGACACGGAAAATGTTGCTTCTATTATAGGCAAAGCGCATAAAAAAGGGCAAATTACAAAAGCGATGATGAGTTGGTGGTTATTGGCATGATAATAATAACAACATTAAATTTATAAAGTAGAACTTCTATTAAAAAACACTGTTTTCATTTTAGCTACGTTTTTCAGCTATTTTTAAGACAACATTTTGGCAACACTGGCTCCAAAGCGGCGCGCGCTTACGTCATTCATAAAAATATAAAAGCGCAGAGAGCGAGAGAGTGGGAGAGCGAGTTTTTGTGTTTTTTTTTTGTTTTTGTTGTTGTTGCATTTTAACCATAATGTTTACCTGAAGAATAATTTAACCATTTTGTGCATTTTTTAGACTCCTTTTTCTTCACATTTGACCCGGGAAACACAAACCGCTTTAGCGAGCATTTTATTTTCGCATTTTACGTTTTTAACACAATCGATTCATTTTCAAGAAGCAGAAAAATACCAACAAAACAATTTAAAAAAAAAAACAAAAAAAACGCGGTTTTATTCGAACCACCCGAAACCTCATCAAACAGCCCGATGTTGTATCGAACCACCCGAATCCATAGCGAAACCCCGCTAAACCACATCGAACTCGAGCCATTGAGTCGAACCTCGCACTCGCCTACAACAAGTGCTGGCAGAATCTTTTAAGCTAAAATTGCTAGATTTGAGGCGAAAAGTTGCCAAAAATTGCTAAAATTTTTTTAAAAATTGCCAGGTATACTTCTCATGGCCAGTAATTTGTGTCAAATACTCATAATCATTATGGCAACATTTTTCGTACCTGTTAAAATGATCGAAGTTTAATATGTTCAATTTGTTTTTCTTTTTAAATTAAAAACTTAACTTAAATAGCATTTAATGTTTTAAGGCTCGTGGCGTTGCGTTATTTGCTTTTTATTTAATTCATTTGTGAGAATATACGTTCAATTTCTGCATTGGACATTGGCAAACTCTGCTAAGTCACTGAATGGATTGTTGTTGCCAGCGTCTTTGTAATTTAGGACTGCCGCCCAAAACTTGGTGGTATCCCCAACAAACTCGCACTTGACAAAATGTATTTTGTTTATTTGAATTAGTATATTGTCAATGTCTTAACATTCAAAATATTCCAGTACATTGACAATGTCTTTACTTATGGATCGTCTCAACATATTTTTAACAGAAAATAAGTTGACCTGTTGCATTATTTCGATATATAAAGGTAAACAAACTGCAAAAACCCTGAAGGAAAATATAAAATTGCTATTTTTATAATAAAATTGCTAAATTTGTGGCTAATAGCATTTAAAAATGTAACCGGCAAACTTTTTTTAAGTTGCCAGATCTAGCAACTAAATTGCTAAACTGGCAGCACTGCTTACAACCTCGACATCGAGCAATGGATGCCAACATCAAACAATCATGCCAACCTCGAATATCCAAATCCCACTATTTTTATTCGACTCCTAATATTTTAATAGGGGGAATTGGTTAATTTCCTCAGTTCCTTAGGACTTCCGGTGAGTAGTTACTCCACCCTTAGCACTTCCGGTGAGTAACAGTTTTAAAAGCGTTGAAAACGAGCTTCAGTTTGGAAACCATTGAGAACGACCAAGCAACGAGGAGTATCTAATCATTTGATCCGAAATCATTGTATATCAATATATTTAACATACATTTGTACATAACTTTACCTTTATTTTCAATTTTATAAACAAAGATTTAGATGCTTGGGGTTGCTAATTTCGGCCAAATTTACTTGTTCTGTTACGCTCATACATATGTAACTTTGTAAGAGCGTGATATAAAAAAAAATGAAGTAAGTCGACTCGCTGACTTGGGTATACCATACACCAGGTGAAACAAATATTTAAAATTTCGAAAACCAAATGTATGTCTATTAAATTGTTTTAACATGCTATATGCTATCTCGCTCACTCTACAAACACATGAGCACTCTAGCGCTGCCACTAGCCAACGGCCAATTCATACGTATATTTTGCATGTTTCTAGTCCGATTTCAATCAAATTTGGTAGTTTAATAGAAATAGATAAGATTTATTTGATCGCGATGGTCAAAAAAATGCAAGAGCCAATCGGCCACACAAGTCTACATACCAAATTTGGTGGCTCTAGTTCTTATAGTCTCCGAGATCTGCGTGTTCATATAGACGGATGGACATGGCTAGATCGACTCGGTTGTTGATCCTGATCAAGAATATATATACTTTATGGGGTCGGAGAAGCTTCCTTCTGCCTGTTACATACATTTTGGCGACTTTAATATACCATTTCACCCTATAGGTGTATGGTATAATTAATGATTGATTAATATCAATATCAAATAGAACATAGTCGTAAACTATCTACCTAACTATATTTCAGAAGTTCGGCTTAGACGAAAACTACATCCATACTAGCCTGGAGTTCAAATCCGTATACTCGTTCTTAAGTTGGCTATTTTCATTGATCATTCTTAGTTGGTATTTTCAAAATGTTTTGTTTGATATACAAATAACTACAGATTGTATCTTTTTTGCATTTCATAAATTTCATACATCATAATTGATTGATTAGAGGGTCAATAACCCTACCAAATCACTGCAGGTCAGATTCCCAAATAATTGGCATAAAGCTGAAATTTTCATGAAAGCAAATTGCAATTTTATTTCAAGGAACTTAAAGTAGATAGATATTTAGTTAGATATATGATGAAGCAATAACAAAGTTTTTTTAAATGCATACCTGAAATTTCAATCGATTTTCAAACTCAGGGTACATTTTATAATATGGATAATAGAGACTAAGGTATGTAGAATGAAAAATTAACATTTTCAAGTAAACTTTGTGTCATGTACTACTTTGTATCGTCTAAAAAGATAAAAATCCAATTAGAAGTACACGTCTTCTGTGAAGTAGAAACTTATGTTCTGTGTGTTAACTCAAAGATATGTACATAGTAACAATCGAGTTTGCGGCTTTGGTCGTAAAATTAACTTGAAGGTGTAAAGTAATACCACTAACCATAGAACACATAGATGGGACAAACTCATGATTTTTTGATTGCAAACGCTAGCCTGAGCCATGATAAAATAAGTATAGATGGTCCCATCGGCAGCAGCGCTGCTCACGACGAGGTCTTATTTCAAATGTCGTTCGACTTCGTAGTCAGTTATCAGTTATCAGTTGTCAGTTGCCGTACGATTTGCCGACGGGACCACCTTGTACTTATTTCACCATGGCCTGAGCCTGGAACCCCAGAGAACATCTGCAAAAGCCGAACAGCCTAGAACAGAGGTAGGCGCCCATTGCCCATGGCAAAATAAGTGTAAGGTAGTCTACTCTACCTCCAAACTAGCTCTTGTATAATTCTATGAGTGCGTTTGCTTTGACAAGCAAACGTGCACTGGCAAAAGAGCTAGTAAACCCGAAGTCAAAGGCAGCCGAGTAGACTACATTACGAAAGCACTCGTTTTGCCATGCCATAGCCCGTGCGGGCACTTTTGCTCGGCAATTGCTCGTGAAGCCGTCTGTGTGCATGCCGATGTGAGCACGAAGTACAAGTTGAGAGCGTAAAAAAACAGCTAGTAGGGATGGGTATCGGAGGGTGAAGTATCGATACTTTGGTATCGCGATACTTTAATGAGTCAAAATCGATTCCACGATTCTTGAAGCCTTCAAGTATCGATACTTGCAAGTATCGGTGTCTGGTATCGGTCAAAAAACGAGGCACTTTCGAAGGCTTTTTACATAAATTATTATTTTATTTCTTTTTAAAGAATTTTGATACAAAGCTGCTCCTTATTGCTTAAACGTGACCAAGATCAAAATAAACTGAAATAAAAAATTAAAGAAACCACAACTCGTCATCTAAAGATGCTAAAAACAGTCGTTGTTGAAGGTGAGTGGACGACAAACGGTTTCCCTCATCAGACATAATTAATCCGGCACGAGAAAAGATCAATCAAAGTTTACCTCTGCAGAGATATATCTTATATCGGAATTCGAAAATGAAGCTGATAGTCCAGTGTCATCGGCATTCTTCGCTGTCCCATCTTTCTGTATATTGTGGTGCAACCGCAAATGTTTCCATAAATTTGTCGTATTGCCGCAAAAAGTATATTGTCGCCCGCATAAATTGCACTTAGCTTTTTTTCCACGTATATCAAAATGTTTTCTCGCTCCACTTAGTTTAAACATTTTGTATTTTTCAAAACTCAAAAAAGAGCTTACGTCAAACAACACAACATATAAGGAAATGTACAAACTAACGCTTTCAACACAGATCACTCAGATGATCTATATCGATCTTGGGTATGTTCATCTCTTTCATATCACGCCGAAAGTAGAAAGAGATAACAGTACATCAAAACTCGACCCAGGTGTCGGCAGTATTGCGTGTAGTATCGTCTGCAGAAGTATCGATACCTACAGTATCGGCGAAATGGAAGTATCGCGTCAAAAAATCGATACTTGGTACACCAAGTATCGATACCTGAAAGTATCTGATTCTGATACCCATCCCTAACAGCTAGTGTTGCACAGACTTTTGACGAAAGCAGTACTATGTCGCGTTGTTACGCAGCTACAAGCAGAAAAATTAATGCTTCACTTTCTTACATGGCAACTTAAAAAATATTTTGCCATTATTTATATTTTGTCCCTAAAGGTTAAAAATTATATTATAATATAAGGCAACATGCATAATGTAATATAAATGTAAGATATTTACTTCATATTTTTGTTTTTGGAATTTTTGATAGACTCACACTTTTTTTGGAATATTAGTAAAATATATTACAGACCTTACGAGAACCGAACTGCCTTGAAAGCCAGTTGAGACTATAATGAAATATTATGAGGCAAATTTACTTCAGATTTTTGTTTTTGGAATTTTTGATAGACTCACACTTTTTTTGGAATATTAGTAAATATATTACAGACCTCACGAGAACCGAACTGCCTTGAAAGCCAGTTGAGACTTTAATGAAATATTATGAGTAGACGACAAACGGTTTCCCTCATCAGACATAATTAATCCGGCACGAGAAAAGATCAATCAAAGTTTACCTCTGCAGAGATACATCTTATATCGGAATTCGAAAATGAAGCTGATAGTACAGTGTCATCGGCATTCTTCGCTGTCCCATCTTTCTGTATATTGTGGTGCAACCGCAAATGTTTCCATAAATTTGTCGTATTGCCGCAAAAAGTATATTGTCGCCCGCATAAATTGCACTTAGCTTTTTTTCCACGTATATCAAAATGTTTTCTCGCTCCACTTAGTTTAAACATTTTGTATTTTTCAAAACTCAAAAAAGAGCTTACGTCAAACAACACAACATATAAGGAAATGTACAAACTAACGCTTTCAACACAGATCACTCAGATGATCTATATCGATCTTGGGTATGTTCATCTCTTTCATATCACGCCGAAAGTAGAAAGAGATAACAGTACATCAAAACTCGACCCAGGTGTCGGCAGTATTGCGTGTAGTATCGTCTGCAGAAGTATCGATACCTACAGTATCGGCGAAATGGAAGTATCGCGTCAAAAAATCGATACTTGGTACACCAAGTATCGATACCTGAAAGTATCTGATTCTGATACCCATCCCTAACAGCTAGTGTTGCACAGACTTTTGACGAAAGCAGTACTATGTCGCGTTGTTACGCAGCTACAAGCAGAAAAATTAATGCTTCACTTTCTTACATGGCAACTTAAAAAATATTTTGCCATTATTTATATTTTGTCCCTAAAGGTTAAAAATTATATTATAATATAAGGCAACATGCATAATGTAATATAAATGTAAGATATTTACTTCATATTTTTGTTTTTGGAATTTTTGATAGACTCACACTTTTTTTGGAATATTAGTAAAATATATTACAGACCTTACGAGAACCGAACTGCCTTGAAAGCCAGTTGAGACTATAATGAAATATTATGAGGCAAATTTACTTCAGATTTTTGTTTTTGGAATTTTTGATAGACTCACACTTTTTTTGGAATATTAGTAAATATATTACAGACCTCACGAGAACCGAACTGCCTTGAAAGCCAGTTGAGACTTTAATGAAATATTATGAGTAGACGACAAACGGTTTCCCTCATCAGACATAATTAATCCGGCACGAGAAAAGATCAATCAAAGTTTACCTCTGCAGAGATACATCTTATATCGGAATTCGAAAATGAAGCTGATAGTACAGTGTCATCGGCATTCTTCGCTGTCCCATCTTTCTGTATATTGTGGTGCAACCGCAAATGTTTCCATAAATTTGTCGTATTGCCGCAAAAAGTATATTGTCGCCCGCATAAATTGCACTTAGCTTTTTTTCCACGTATATCAAAATGTTTTCTCGCTCCACTTAGTTTAAACATTTTGTATTTTTCAAAACTCAAAAAAGAGCTTACGTCAAACAACACAACATATAAGGAAATGTACAAACTAACGCTTTCAACACAGATCACTCAGATGATCTATATCGATCTTGGGTATGTTCATCTCTTTCATATCACGCCGAAAGTAGAAAGAGATAACAGTACATCAAAACTCGACCCAGGTGTCGGCAAGTAAAGTATCTGATTCTGATACCCATCCCTAACAGCTAGTGTTGCACAGACTTTTGACGAAAGCAGTACTATGTCGCTTTGTTTCGCAGCTACAAGCAGAAAAATTAATGCTTCACTTTCTTACATGGCAACTTAAAAAATATTTTGCCATTATTTATATTTTGTCCCTAAAGGTTAAAAATTATATTATAATATAAGGCAACATGCATAATGTAATATAAATGTAAGATATTTACTTCATATTTATGTTTTTGGAATTTTTGATAGACTCACACTTTTTTTGGAATATTAGTAAAATATATTACAGACCTTACGAGAACCGAACTGCCTTGAAAGCCAGTTGAGACTATAATGAAATATTATGAGGCAAATTTACTTCAGATTTTTGTTTTTGGAATTTTTGATAGACTCACACTTTTTTTGGAATATTAGTAAATATATTACAGACCTCACGAGAACCGAACTGCCTTGAAAGCCAGTTGAGACTACAATGAAATATTATGGGGCAAATTTACTTCAGATTTTAGTTTTTGGAATTTTTGATAGACTCACACTTTTTTTGGAATATTAGTAAATATATTACAGACCTTACGAGAACCGAACTGCCTTGAAAGCCAGTTGAGACTATAATGAAATATTATGGGGCAAATTTGCTTCAGATTTTTCTTTTTGGTTTTTATACCCTTGCAGAGGGTATTATAAAATTGGTAAAACCGTTTGTCGTCTACTCATAATATTTCATTAAAGTCTCAACTGGCTTTCAAGGCAGTTCGGTTCTCGTAAGGTCTGTAATATATTTTACTAATATTCCAAAAAAAGTGTGAGTCTATCAAAAATTCCAAAAACAAAAATCTGAAGTAAATTTGCCCCATAATATTTCATTATAGTCTCAACTGGCTTTCAAGGCAGTTCGGTTCTCGTAAGGTCTGTAATATATTTACTAATATTCCAAAAAAAGTGTAAGTCTATCAAAAATTCCAAAAACAAAAATCTGAAGCAAATTTGCGCCATAATATTTCATTATAGTCTCAACTGGCTTTCAAGGCAGTTCGGTTCTCGTAAGGTCTGTAACATATTTTACTAATATTCCAAAAAAAGTGTGAGTCTATCAAAAATTCCAAAAACTAAAATCTGAAGTAAATTTGCCCCATAATATTTCATTGTAGTCTCAACTGGCTTTCAAGGCAGTTCGGTTCTCGTAAGGTCTGTAATATATTTACTAATATTCCAAAAAAAGTGTAAGTCTATCAAAAATTCCAAAAACAAAAATCTGAAGCAAATTTGCGCCATAATATTTCATTATAGTCTCAACTGGCTTTCAAGGCAGTTCGGTTCTCGTAAGGTCTGTAACATATTTTACTAATATTCCAAAAAAAGTGTGAGTCTATCAAAAATTCCAAAAACAAAAATCTGAAGCAAATTTGCGCCATAATATTTCATTATAGTCTCAACTGGCTTTCAAGGCAGTTCGGTTCTCGTAAGGTCTGTAACATATTTTACTAATATTCCAAAAAAGTGTGAGTCTATCAAAAATTCCAAAAACAAAAATCTGAAGCAAATTTGCGCCATAATATTTCATTATAGTCTCAACTGGCTTTCAAGGCAGTTCGGTTCTCGTAAGGTCTGTAATATATTTACTAATATTCCAAAAAAATTGTGAGTCTATCAAAAATTCCAAAAACTAAAATCTGAAGTAAATTTGCCCCATAATATTTCATTAAAGTCTCAACTGGCTTTCAAGGCAGTTCGGTTCTCGTAAGGTCTGTAATATATTTTACTAATATTCCAAAAAAAGTGTGAGTCTATCAAAAATTCCAAAAACTAAAATCTGAAGTAAATTTGCCCCATAATATTTCATTGTAGTCTCAACTGGCTTTTAAGGCAGTTCGGTTCTCGTAAGGTCTGTAATATATTTACTAATATTCCAAAAAAAGTGTAAGTCTATCAAAAATTCCAAAAACAAAAATCTGAAGCAAATTTGCGCCATAATATTTCATTATAGTCTCAACTGGCTTTCAAGGCAGTTCGGTTCTCGTAAGGTCTGTAACATATTTTACTAATATTCCAAAAAAAGTGTGAGTCTATCAAAAATTCCAAAAACAAAAATCTGAAGCAAATTTGCGCCATAATATTTCATTATAGTCTCAACTGGCTTTCAAGGCAGTTCGGTTCTCGTAAGGTCTGTAATATATTTTACTAATATTCCAAAAAAAGTGTGAGTCTATCAAAAATTCCAAAAACTAAAATCTGAAGTAAATTTGCCCCATAATATTTCATTGTAGTCTCAACTGGCTTTCAAGGCAGTTCGGTTCTCGTGAGGTCTGTAATATATTTTACTAATATTCCAAAAAAAGTGTATCAAAAATTCCAAAAACAAAAATCTGAAGTAAATTTGCCCAATAATATTTCATTATAGTCTCAACTGGCTTTCAAGGCAGTTCGGTTCCCGTAAGGTCTGTAATATATTTTACTAATATTCCAAAAAAAGTGTGAGTCTATCAAAAATTCCAAAAACAAAAATCTGAAGTAAATTTGCCCAATAATATTTCTTTGTAGTCTCAACTGGCTTTCAAGGCAGTTCGGTTCCCGTAAGGTCTGTAATATATTTTACTAATATTCCAAAAAAAGTGTGAGTCTATCAAAAATTCCAAAAACAAAAATCTGAAGCAAATTTGCGCCATAATATTTCATTATAGTCTCAACTGGCTTTCAAGGCAGTTCGGTTCTCGTAAGGTCTGTAACATATTTTACTAATATTCCAAAAAAAGTGTAAGTCTATCAAAAATTCCAAAAACAAAACTCTGAAGTAAGTTTGCCCCATAATATTTCATTGTAGTCTCAACTGGCTTTCAAGGCAGTTCGGTTCTCGTAAGGTCTGTAACATATTTTACTAATATTCCAAAAAAAGTGTGAGTCTATCAAAAATTCCAAAAACAAAAATCTGAAGCAAATTTGCGCCATAATATTTCATTATAGTCTCAACTGGCTTTCAAGGCAGTTCGGTTCTCGTAAGGTCTGTAACATATTTTACTAATATTCCAAAAAAAGTGTAAGTCTATCAAAAATTCCAAAAACAAAACTCTGAAGTAAGTTTGCCCCATAATATTTCATTGTAGTCTCAACTGGCTTTCAAGGCAGTTCGGTTCTCGTGAGGTCTGTAATATATTTACTAATATTCCAAAAAAAGTGTGAGTCTATCAAAAATTACAAAAACAAAAATCTGAAGTAAATTTGCCTCATAATATTTCATTATAGTCTCAACTGGCTTTCAAGGCAGTTCGGTTCTCGTAAGGTCTGTAATATATTTTACTAATATTCCAAAAAAAGTGTATCAAAAATTCCAAAAACAAAAATCTGAAGTAAATTTGCCTCATAATATTTCATTATAGTCTCAACTGGCTTTCAAGGCAGTTCGGTTCCCGTAAGGTCTGTAATATATTTTACTAATATTCCAAAAAAAGTGTGAGTCTATCAAAAATTCCAAAAACAAAAATCTGAAGTAAATTTGCCCAATAATATTTCATTGTAGTCTCAACTGGCTTTCAAGGCAGTTCGGTTCCCGTAAGGTCTGTAATATATTTTACTAATATTCCAAAAAAAGTGTGAGTCTATCAAAAATTCCAAAAACAAAAATCTGAAGCAAATTTGCGCCATAATATTTCATTATAGTCTCAACTGGCTTTCAAGGCAGTTCGGTTCTCGTAAGGTCTGTAACATATTTTACTAATATTCCAAAAAAAGTGTAAGTCTATCAAAAATTCCAAAAACAAAACTCTGAAGTAAGTTTGCCCCATAATATTTCATTGTAGTCTCAACTGGCTTTCAAGGCAGTTCGGTTCTCGTAAGGTCTGTAACATATTTTACTAATATTCCAAAAAAAGTGTGAGTCTATCAAAAATTCCAAAAACAAAAATCTGAAGCAAATTTGCGCCATAATATTTCATTATAGTCTCAACTGGCTTTCAAGGCAGTTCGGTTCTCGTAAGGTCTGTAACATATTTTACTAATATTCCAAAAAAAGTGTAAGTCTATCAAAAATTCCAAAAACAAAAGTAGTAAGTTTGCCCCATAATATTTCATTGTAGTCTCAACTGGCTTTCAAGGCAGTTCGGTTCTCGTGAGGTCTGTAATATATTTACTAATATTCCAAAAAAAGTGTGAGTCTATCAAAAATTCCAAAAACAAAAATCTGAAGTAAATTTGCCTCATAATATTTCATTATAGTCTCAACTGGCTTTCAAGGCAGTTCGGTTCTCGTAAGGTCTGTAATATATTTTACTAATATTCCAAAAAAAGTGTATCAAAAATTCCAAAAACAAAAATCTGAAGTAAATTTGCCTCATAATATTTCATTATAGTCTCAACTGGCTTTCAAGGCAGTTCGGTTCCCGTAAGGTCTGTAATATATTTTACTAATATTCCAAAAAAAGTGTGAGTCTATCAAAAATTCCAAAAACAAAAATCTGAAGCAAATTTGCGCCATAATATTTCATTATAGTCTCAACTGGCTTTCAAGGCAGTTCGGTTCTCGTAAGGTCTGTAACATATTTTACTAATATTCCAAAAAAAGTGTAAGTCTATCAAAAATTCCAAAAACAAAACTCTGAAGTAAGTTTGCCCCATAATATTTCATTGTAGTCTCAACTGGCTTTCAAGGCAGTTCGGTTCTCGTAAGGTCTGTAACATATTTTACTAATATTCCAAAAAAAGTGTGAGTCTATCAAAAATTCCAAAAACAAAAATCTGAAGCAAATTTGCGCCATAATATTTCATTATAGTCTCAACTGGCTTTCAAGGCAGTTCGGTTCTCGTAAGGTCTGTAACATATTTTACTAATATTCCAAAAAAAGTGTAAGTCTATCAAAAATTCCAAAAACAAAACTCTGAAGTAAGTTTGCCCCATAATATTTCATTGTAGTCTCAACTGGCTTTCAAGGCAGTTCGGTTCTCGTGAGGTCTGTAATATATTTACTAATATTCCAAAAAAAGTGTGAGTCTATCAAAAATTCCAAAAACAAAAATCTGAAGTAAATTTGCCTCATAATATTTCATTATAGTCTCAACTGGCTTTCAAGGCAGTTCGGTTCTCGTACGGTCTGTAATATATTTTACTAATATTCCAAAAAAAGTGTATCAAAAATTCCAAAAACAAAAATCTGAAGTAAATTTGCCTCATAATATTTCATTATAGTCTCAACTGGCTTTCAAGGCAGTTCGGTTCCCGTAAGGTCTGTAATATATTTTACTAATATTCCAAAAAAAGTGTGAGTCTATCAAAAATTCCAAAAACAAAAATATGAAGTAAATATCTTACATTTATATTACATTATGCATGTTGCCTTATATTATAATATAATTTTTAACCTTTAGGGACAAAATATAAATAATGGCAAAATATTTTTTAAGTTGCCATGTAAGAAAGTGAAGCATTAATTTTTCTGCTTGTAGCTGCGAAACAAAGCGACATAGTACTGCTTTCGTCAAAAGTCTGTGCAACACTAGCTGTTAGGGATGGGTATCAGAATCAGATACTTTCAGGTATCGATACTTGGTGTACCAAGTATCGATTTTTTGACGCGATACTTCCATTTCGCCGATACTGTAGGTATCGATACTTCTGCAGACGATACTACACGCAATACTGCCGACACCTGGGTCGAGTTTTGATGTACTGTTATCTCTTTCTACTTTCGGCGTGATATGAAAGAGATGAACATACCCAAGATCGATATAGATCATCTGAGTGATCTGTGTTGAAAGCGTTAGTTTGTACATTTCCTTATATGTTGTGTTGTTTGACGTAAGCTCTTTTTTGAGTTTTGAAAAATACAAAATGTTTAAACTAAGTGGAGCGAGAAAACATTTTGATATACGTGGAAAAAAAGCTAAGTGCAATTTATGCGGGCGACAATATACTTTTTGCGGCAATACGACAAATTTATGGAAACATTTGCGGTTGCACCACAATATACAGAAAGATGGGACAGCGAAGAATGCCGATGACACTGTACTATCAGCTTCATTTTCGAATTCCGATATAAGATGTATCTCTGCAGAGGTAAACTTTGATTGATCTTTTCTCGTGCCGGATTAATTATGTCTGATGAGGGAAACCGTTTGTCGTCTACTCATAATATTTCATTAAAGTCTCAACTGGCTTTCAAGGCAGTTCGGTTCTCGTGAGGTCTGTAATATATTTACTAATATTCCAAAAAAAGTGTGAGTCTATCAAAAATTCCAAAAACAAAAATCTGAAGTAAATTTGCCTCATAATATTTCATTATAGTCTCAACTGGCTTTCAAGGCAGTTCGGTTCTCGTAAGGTCTGTAATATATTTTACTAATATTCCAAAAAAAGTGTGAGTCTATCAAAAATTCCAAAAACAAAAATATGAAGTAAATATCTTACATTTATATTACATTATGCATGTTGCCTTATATTATAATATAATTTTTAACCTTTAGGGACAAAATATAAATAATGGCAAAATATTTTTTAAGTTGCCATGTAAGAAAGTGAAGCATTAATTTTTCTGCTTGTAGCTGCGTAACAACGCGACATAGTACTGCTTTCGTCAAAAGTCTGTGCAACACTAGCTGTTAGGGATGGGTATCAGAATCAGATACTTTCAGGTATCGATACTTGGTGTACCAAGTATCGATTTTTTGACGCGATACTTCCATTTCGCCGATACTGTAGGTATCGATACTTCTGCAGACGATACTACACGCAATACTGCCGACACCTGGGTCGAGTTTTGATGCACTGTTATCTCTTTCTACTTTCGGCGTGATATGAAAGAGATGAACATACCCAAGATCGATATAGATCATCTGAGTGATCTGTGTTGAAAGCGTTAGTTTGTACATTTCCTTATATGTTGTGTTGTTTGACGTAAGCTCTTTTTTGAGTTTTGAAAAATACAAAATGTTTAAACTAAGTGGAGCGAGAAAACATTTTGATATACGTGGAAAAAAAGCTAAGTGCAATTTATGCGGGCGACAATATACTTTTTGCGGCAATACGACAAATTTATGGAAACATTTGCGGTTGCACCACAATATACAGAAAGATGGGACAGCGAAGAATGCCGATGACACTGTACTATCAGCTTCATTTTCGAATTCCGATATAAGATGTATCTCTGCAGAGGTAAACTTTGATTGATCTTTTCTCGTGCCGGATTAATTATGTCTGATGAGGGAAACCGTTTGTCGTCTACTCATAATATTTCATTAAAGTCTCAACTGGCTTTCAAGGCAGTTCGGTTCTCGTAAGGTCTGTAACATATTTTACTAATATTCCAAAAAAAGTGTGAGTCTATCAAAAATTCCAAAAACAAAAATCTGAAGCAAATTTGCGCCATAATATTTCATTATAGTCTCAACTGGCTTTCAAGGCAGTTCGGTTCTCGTAAGGTCTGTAACATATTTTACTAATATTCCAAAAAAAGTGTAAGTCTATCAAAAATTCCAAAAACAAAACTCTGAAGTAAGTTTGCCCCATAATATTTCATTGTAGTCTCAACTGGCTTTCAAGGCAGTTCGGTTCCCGTAAGGTCTGTAATATATTTTACTAATATTCCAAAAAAAGTGTATCAAAAATTCCAAAAACAAAAATCTGAAGTAAATTTGCCCAATAATATTTCATTATAGTCTCAACTGGCTTTCAAGGCAGTTCGGTTCCCGTAAGGTCTGTAATATATTTTACTAATATTCCAAAAAAAGTGTGAGTCTATCAAAAATTCCAAAAACAAAAATCTGAAGTAAATTTGCCCAATAATATTTCATTATAGTCTCAACTGGCTTTCAAGGCAGTTCGGTTCCCGTAAGGTCTGTAATATATTTTACTAATATTCCAAAAAAAGTGTGAGTCTATCAAAAATTCCAAAAACAAAAATCTGAAGTAAATTTGCCCCATAATATTTCATTATAGTCTCAACTGGCTTTCAAGGCAGTTCGGTTCTCGTAAGGTCTGTAATATATTTTACTAATATTCCAAAAAAAGTGTGAGTCTATCAAAAATTCCAAAAACAAAAATCTGAAGTAAATTTGCCCCATAATATTTCATTATAGTCTCAACTGGCTTTCAAGGCAGTTCGGTTCTCGTAAGGTCTGTAATATATTTACTAATATTCCAAAAAAAAGTGTGAGTCTATCAAAAATTCCAAAAACAAAAATCTGAAGTAAATTTGCCCAATAATATTTCATTATAGTCTCAACTGGCTTTCAAGGCAGTTCGGTTCCCGTAAGGTCTGTAATATATTTTACTAATATTCCAAAAAAAGTGTGAGTCTATCAAAAATTCCAAAAACAAAAATCTGAAGTAAATTTGCCCCATAATATTTCATTGTAGTCTCAACTGGCTTTCAAGGCAGTTCGGTTCCCGTAAGGTCTCTAATATATTTTACTAATATTCCAAAAAAAGTGTGAGTCTATCAAAAATTCCAAAAACAAAAATCTGAAGTAAATATCTTACATTTATATTACATTATGCATGTTGCCTTATATTATAATATAATTTTTAACCTTTAGGGACAAAATATAAATAATGGCAAAATATTTTTTAAGTTGCCATGTAAGAAAGTGAAGCATTAATTTTTCTGCTTGTAGCTGCGTAACAACGCGACATAGTACTGCTTTCGTCAAAAGTCTGTGCAACACTAGCTGTTAGGGATGGGTATCAGAATCAGATACTTTCAGGTATCGATACTTGGTGTACCAAGTATCGATTTTTTGACGCGATACTTCCATTTCGCCGATACTGTAGGTATCGATACTTCTGCAGACGATACTACACGCAATACTGCCGACACCTGGGTCGAGTTTTGATGTACTGTTATCTCTTTCTACTTTCGGCGTGATATGAAAGAGATGAACATACCCAAGATCGATATAGATCATCTGAGTGATCTGTGTTGAAAGCGTTAGTTTGTACATTTCCTTATATGTTGTGTTGTTTGACGTAAGCTCTTTTTTGAGTTTTGAAAAATACAAAATGTTTAAACTAAGTGGAGCGAGAAAACATTTTGATATACGTGGAAAAAAAGCTAAGTGCAATTTATGCGGGCGACAATATACTTTTTGCGGCAATACGACAAATTTATGGAAACATTTGCGGTTGCACCACAATATACAGAAAGATGGGACAGCGAAGAATGCCGATGACACTGTACTATCAGCTTCATTTTCGAATTCCGATATAAGATGTATCTCTGCAGAGGTAAACTTTGATTGATCTTTTCTCGTGCCGGATTAATTATGTCTGATGAGGGAAACCGTTTGTCGTCTACTCATAATATTTCATTAAAGTCTCAACTGGCTTTCAAGGCAGTTCGGTTCTCGTGAGGTCTGTAATATATTTACTAATATTCCAAAAAAAGTGTGAGTCTATCAAAAATTCCAAAAACAAAAATCTGAAGTAAATTTGCCTCATAATATTTCATTATAGTCTCAACTGGCTTTCAAGGCAGTTCGGTTCTCGTAAGGTCTGTAATATATTTTACTAATATTCCAAAAAAAGTGTGAGTCTATCAAAAATTCCAAAAACAAAAATATGAAGTAAATATCTTACATTTATATTACATTATGCATGTTGCCTTATATTATAATATAATTTTTAACCTTTAGGGACAAAATATAAATAATGGCAAAATATTTTTTAAGTTGCCATGTAAGAAAGTGAAGCATTAATTTTTCTGCTTGTAGCTGCGTAACAACGCGACATAGTACTGCTTTCGTCAAAAGTCTGTGCAACACTAGCTGTTAGGGATGGGTATCAGAATCAGATACTTTCAGGTATCGATACTTGGTGTACCAAGTATCGATTTTTTGACGCGATACTTCCATTTCGCCGATACTGTAGGTATCGATACTTCTGCAGACGATACTACACGCAATACTGCCGACACCTGGGTCGAGTTTTGATGCACTGTTATCTCTTTCTACTTTCGGCGTGATATGAAAGAGATGAACATACCCAAGATCGATATAGATCATCTGAGTGATCTGTGTTGAAAGCGTTAGTTTGTACATTTCCTTATATGTTGTGTTGTTTGACGTAAGCTCTTTTTTGAGTTTTGAAAAATACAAAATGTTTAAACTAAGTGGAGCGAGAAAACATTTTGATATACGTGGAAAAAAAGCTAAGTGCAATTTATGCGGGCGACAATATACTTTTTGCGGCAATACGACAAATTTATGGAAACATTTGCGGTTGCACCACAATATACAGAAAGATGGGACAGCGAAGAATGCCGATGACACTGTACTATCAGCTTCATTTTCGAATTCCGATATAAGATGTATCTCTGCAGAGGTAAACTTTGATTGATCTTTTCTCGTGCCGGATTAATTATGTCTGATGAGGGAAACCGTTTGTCGTCTACTCATAATATTTCATTAAAGTCTCAACTGGCTTTCAAGGCAGTTCGGTTCTCGTAAGGTCTGTAACATATTTTACTAATATTCCAAAAAAAGTGTGAGTCTATCAAAAATTCCAAAAACAAAAATCTGAAGCAAATTTGCGCCATAATATTTCATTATAGTCTCAACTGGCTTTCAAGGCAGTTCGGTTCTCGTAAGGTCTGTAACATATTTTACTAATATTCCAAAAAAAGTGTAAGTCTATCAAAAATTCCAAAAACAAAACTCTGAAGTAAGTTTGCCCCATAATATTTCATTGTAGTCTCAACTGGCTTTCAAGGCAGTTCGGTTCCCGTAAGGTCTGTAATATATTTTACTAATATTCCAAAAAAAGTGTATCAAAAATTCCAAAAACAAAAATCTGAAGTAAATTTGCCCAATAATATTTCATTATAGTCTCAACTGGCTTTCAAGGCAGTTCGGTTCCCGTAAGGTCTGTAATATATTTTACTAATATTCCAAAAAAAGTGTGAGTCTATCAAAAATTCCAAAAACAAAAATCTGAAGTAAATTTGCCCAATAATATTTCATTATAGTCTCAACTGGCTTTCAAGGCAGTTCGGTTCCCGTAAGGTCTGTAATATATTTTACTAATATTCCAAAAAAAGTGTGAGTCTATCAAAAATTCCAAAAACAAAAATCTGAAGTAAATTTGCCCCATAATATTTCATTATAGTCTCAACTGGCTTTCAAGGCAGTTCGGTTCTCGTAAGGTCTGTAATATATTTTACTAATATTCCAAAAAAAGTGTGAGTCTATCAAAAATTCCAAAAACAAAAATCTGAAGTAAATTTGCCCCATAATATTTCATTATAGTCTCAACTGGCTTTCAAGGCAGTTCGGTTCTCGTAAGGTCTGTAATATATTTACTAATATTCCAAAAAAAAGTGTGAGTCTATCAAAAATTCCAAAAACAAAAATCTGAAGTAAATTTGCCCAATAATATTTCATTATAGTCTCAACTGGCTTTCAAGGCAGTTCGGTTCCCGTAAGGTCTGTAATATATTTTACTAATATTCCAAAAAAAGTGTGAGTCTATCAAAAATTCCAAAAACAAAAATCTGAAGTAAATTTGCCCCATAATATTTCATTGTAGTCTCAACTGGCTTTCAAGGCAGTTCGGTTCCCGTAAGGTCTCTAATATATTTTACTAATATTCCAAAAAAAGTGTGAGTCTATCAAAAATTCCAAAAACAAAAATCTGAAGTAAATATCTTACATTTATATTACATTATGCATGTTGCCTTATATTATAATATAATTTTTAACCTTTAGGGACAAAATATAAATAATGGCAAAATATTTTTTAAGTTGCCATGTAAGAAAGTGAAGCATTAATTTTTCTGCTTGTAGCTGCGTAACAACGCGACATAGTACTGCTTTCGTCAAAAGTCTGTGCAACACTAGCTGTTAGGGATGGGTATCAGAATCAGATACTTTCAGGTATCGATACTTGGTGTACCAAGTATCGATTTTTTGACGCGATACTTCCATTTCGCCGATACTGTAGGTATCGATACTTCTGCAGACGATACTACACGCAATACTGCCGACACCTGGGTCGAGTTTTGATGTACTGTTATCTCTTTCTACTTTCGGCGTGATATGAAAGAGATGAACATACCCAAGATCGATATAGATCATCTGAGTGATCTGTGTTGAAAGCGTTAGTTTGTACATTTCCTTATATGTTGTGTTGTTTGACGTAAGCTCTTTTTTGAGTTTTGAAAAATACAAAATGTTTAAACTAAGTGGAGCGAGAAAACATTTTGATATACGTGGAAAAAAAGCTAAGTGCAATTTATGCGGGCGACAATATACTTTTTGCGGCAATACGACAAATTTATGGAAACATTTGCGGTTGCACCACAATATACAGAAAGATGGGACAGCGAAGAATGCCGATGACACTGGACTATCAGCTTCATTTTCGAATTCCGATATAAGATATATCTCTGCAGAGGTAAACTTTGATTGATCTTTTCTCGTGCCGGATTAATTATGTCTGATGAGGGAAACCGTTTGTCGTCCACTCACCTTCAACAACGACTGTTTTTAGCATCTTTAGATGACGAGTTGTGGTTTCTTTAATTTTTTATTTCAGTTTATTTTGATCTTGGTCACGTTTAAGCAATAAGGAGCAGCTTTGTATCAAAATTCTTTAAAAAGAAATAAAATAATAATTTATGTAAAAAGCCTTCGAAAGTGCCTCGTTTTTTGACCGATACCAGACACCGATACTTGCAAGTATCGATACTTGAAGGCTTCAAGAATCGTGGAATCGATTTTGACTCATTAAAGTATCGCGATACCAAAGTATCGATACTTCACCCTCCGATACCCATCCCTACTAGCTGTTTTTTTACGCTCTCAACTTGTACTTCGTGCTCACATCGGCATGCACACAGACGGCTTCACGAGCAATTGCCGAGCAAAAGTGCCCGCACGGGCTATGGCATGGCAAAACGAGTGCTTTCGTAAGGTAGTCTACTCGGCTGCCTTTGACTTCGGGTTTACTAGCTCTTTTGCCAGTGCACGTTTGCTTGTCAAAGCAAACGCACTCATAGAATTATACAAGAGCTAGTTTGGCAGTAGAGTAGACTACCTTACACTTATTTAGCCATGGGCAATGGGCGCCTACCTCTGTTCTAGGCTGTTCGGCTTTTGCCGATGTTCTCTGGGGTTCCAGGCTCAGGCCATGGTGAAATAAGTACAAGGTGGTCCCGTCGGCAAATCGTACGGTCCTATGCATGAAAAAAAAGTAAACCGACAACTGATAACTGATAACTGACTACGAAGTCGAACGACATTTGAAATAAGACCTCGTCGTGAGCAGCGCTGCTGCCGATGGGACCATCTATACTTATTTTATCATGGCTCAGGCTAGCGTTTGCAATCAAAAAATCATGAGTTTGTCCCATCTATGTGTTCTATGGTTAGTGGTAATACTCTAACTCTACTTTATAATTAAATTTGGGCAAATCGGCATCAAACCGTGATTCGATTGCAAATAGACAAAAAATTATATTTTAGTTCTACTAATCTGCTTGAAGAATTTCTCTCTACAAAAATGTATGTAATATTTTCCGCATCCCATTAAAATATTGAAATCCTTCAGCGATTTCAAAACAAGTGATTGCCCCGAATCGTAAATGCTTTCCCGTATGTCAGAAGCTCGCGCCTGCATAGAGACCTAAATATTCCATTCTTAATAGAAGAAATCCGCAAGCTGAGCGAATGATACCTTTTGAGGCTTGAAGATCATGCCTGTCTATTAAACCCTGCTGGACAACAGTACCCACACAAGACGACTGAAGGGAAGGCACCCGCTGGATCTCCCATTCCTTCCTCCACAGGACTGACGCCCCTCAGATCATCACATACATGTGAATTAAATTTTCCTGTCTGCCTCACCACAGATTTTAATAAGACTTCATACAAAACAAATATATATACAATGTCGTGTTTGAATTATGGACGACATTGTCATAGAACGTCAGTGTGTCTTTTGGGGCTTAAATAGTTAAGCTACCAGCCAAAGTAAAACAGTAATGGACAGAAACCAAAAAGGAAGTCTCAACGCTTTCCAAACCCCAAGTGACCAAGAAACCCGAATTTTAACCTGGCTGAAGCAAACCCAGTTCCCGTCCCAACATATGTACATCCTACATATATTTAAAATCGTAATTCGATTTTATTTGAATATACATACATTTGGTCTTACAAATTTTAATTTTTTTTCACTTGATGCATGGTTCTTACTTCATTTCTAATAACATACATACATATATCCAGCTTAACTAGCACTTCTGCAATTCTAGTTTGGGTTTTTCACATTTTTCTTGTTATACCCTTGCAGAGGGTATAACACACAGAAGGAGACGTTTCCGACCCCATAAGGTATATACAGCTGCGGTGAAAATAATAGCACCATAGGATATTGCGAAATTCAAAGTACTAAAAGCACGCCCATATCATACATTGAAACCACCGTGTTTCACCGTTTTTTTTTTGTGTTCATTAATATATGAGATCCTGTCCCACAATATAACACGATTTTGGTCTTGTCTGTCCACAATATATTCCTCTTCTTCCTTCCACTGGCCATTTGGAGCGTTGCTTGGCAAGCGCAATAGTCAATAGTGTCACTTTTCTCGGATTATGAGCATTTAAATTTGTTTCCCGTAGCCTAGTACGTATGGATGCATCACCAGATGCAGAAATTTTAAAATCTTTTTTAAGCTCTGTTGCTGGCTGATATGGCTCTTTTTTGCTTTGTCTTACCAGACGCTTGACGAGTAATGGCGACATTACGGATTTTCGCTCACGAGATTCCACTTTTGGGCCGAATTTCTTGGCGTTACTGATCATTTTGTTGCAACAGCCCAGTATTCGACCGAATGTTTTGCCTTCTTGTAACATTTTTTGTTATCTGGTTAGAGATTACGACCTATTGAAATTTAAATCGAACTTAGCCGGCTCGAGGTCAATCTTGCAAAAGAAGATTATTTCAAAGGCAACACACAAAAAGGTGAGCAGGTTGTCCGTATAGCTATTTCAGAAACTACCAAGTTCTATCATCAGCAGACTTTGCTAAAGAACAGAATTGCAATAGCCATACCATGTCTTCAACGCTAAAACTAGTTTGGAATTACATTGCCAACTAAAAGAAGTGAAAAAAGTTGGCGTAGCCTACAATACCGAAGACCACCTTTTTGTGCATACCCTTAGGCGCTATGAAAAATTAGTGTAAGAGCTTCGCCCTTAACAAACTAAATTCACGACCTGTTATTTTATACACGGTATATTGTACCATATAGAAAAAGGGTTTTTTTGGAATAAAAATTCCAAAGTAACGGCGTGCCTTCCGTTAGTGTAATGGTACAATATACCGTGTATAAAATAAGAGGTCGTGAATTTAGTTTGTTAAGGTTTAGTTTGCTAAGTTCGATGTAACATTTTTTGGATAACTTTCCCCTTTTCATCACTGCAAAGCTTTCGGCGACCGATGTTAAAAAAAAGCCATTAATTTTGTTTTTAAACTATGTTTTTCTTTAAAAATAACTTTTTCTACAAAAGAAGTCACCCGATGTTGTTTGGCTCTAATTTTTTTTTTTTATAAAAAATTTTGATTCTGTTTTTAAGTTGTGTTTATTTAAACATTGAGAAATTCATTGCCCAAATAAACATAAGTTTTTTTTATTTAGAAAAAAATGAGGGCCAAACAACATCGGATGACTTCTTTTGCGCCACCTTGTATTAAACACGAGAGTTTCTCAATGATAATTTTCACGTAAATGATTTTTTCTATAACAACATGTGCTTAGTGCTATTTTTTCACCGCGCTATTTTGCATTCTCATTTCGATTGAGTTTCTTCTCAGAAGGATAGGATTCATCAAAATGATGCACAATTGCAATTGTTTAAAATGCAAATGTAGCCTTTGAGAAGAAAAATTTGGCATTGGATATTTTTTTCCAATTATTGTTTAGACAAAAAATAAATTATTCAATTTTAAAATATTATCTAATTTTTTTCCGCGTAAATCGGTCGAGTGGGGTAATCCATAACCAACCGATAATGGAATTTCTATTTTTTTTTTATTCCAGGGTTAAAAGAATACTATGGCAATCGGGACATTTACAGGGTATACATAAATATAACCTTCGAACCAAACTAGATATTGATTAAAGTAAGTGATAAGTTGTTTACTCCATTTAGTGTCAATGCCTTCATGTTGGCGAAATGTGAGAAGAGCAAGAAGCGAGAAATTAAGATTACAAGAAATGAATTGGCTTAAACACTTTCAGGATTTCTCGCCAAGACGAAGTTTGTTTAACATGCTCTGCGCCATATCGCACCAATAAAGAAATATCAACTTAAAGACATGTCAATACATCTGCCAAGACTCAATTCAAATATTTAATGTCTTTTTAAAAAGAATTTGTTTTATTTTTTGGCGTTTGGAGTTGTGAGACGACAAGGTGACAAGGGGGAAGTGGGGATCCGGCTTAATTAGTACTGTATTACTATTCATAGTTGTTCTTAATCGATCTACTTTTTGCTTGCCCTGATTGCTCCCGCTCAAAGTATAGTAGTAATCTGTGGGTTAAGTTAGAATAAGTGAAAAAACTCAAATCGGAAGCATTTTCGAGTATATTAAGTATATATACTCTTGATCACCATCAACAACCTACTAGTGCATGGCACACTGATATTAGCTCGCCTAGCTCAGTTACTCTTAGCTGATGTCCTCGGGAAGTCTAAGTATGTATGTATGAATTTAAAAAAAGGATGGTCGTCAAGAAAGAAAGAGGAAGGACATGTGAAGTGTGTGGAAGAGGCGTTTGAGTGGCAATAAACAATGGAAACGAGTTGGAGCTAAATCTGCAGCTTGCCAGCATCGCAGGAAAAGGCTGAGATTGTGGAGTTGTGCATTAATCCGACAGGTAATTGAAATTAAAAGCAGACAACAAAAAGCAGAAAGAAACAATTGCTGGGACCATTCATCGGGTAAGTAATTAACAAATTGCAAGTGACAATGAGAATGAAAATGGCAACTTAACACTGCACTCAACTTAAATTCTTACCAGACATTTAATTCAAAACGATGGCCCCAACTGCTCTTGACAAAGAAAATTGGTGATACAAATATACACCGACAGCCTACACACTTTAGACACCATAAACATTTACTATCTGTTTATAAATTAGGCTCATAGGAGGAGGCTCAGTCCCGTTTACTAAGCCAATGGCTTCAAATATAAAACTTATAACTAAAAATACTCTTGGCATACTATTATTTTCATTTTTAAAAGTATCTTAGGATCGCTGTTTGATGCCCTTGCAAAACCCTCGTAAAATAAATCAAAAGTATGTAAATTATATTAAACTAGCTGACCCGGCAAACTTCGTACCACCCCAGCGTTGCAATGATGCACTACTTTATTTTGTATAGCTGACATATCTTAGGTATGAGTACCTATTCAATTTGAACTGAATCCTCCATATAAAAATGAATCCATAATTCTCTACCCGAAAATGACTGTACTAATCCTAACAGTAAACGGAAATAGAAACATTCGTCTTGACTGGAATGGACTGCATAAAAAAGGCCTAGTGCATCGGTGAAAAATACTTGCGGATAAACCTGTAACTGGTTGTCCTCGTTTTCGTCGTTGGAATTTTTTGATGATTGATTCCAGGTATAATATCTTGGCATTTCTGAATAAAGTAGCGTTCCGGCAAAATCATCATTCTGGCACATTTCAAAGAAGCTGGTTAGTGTTGTCCATGGCGGCCTGTCAACTCGTTGTAATAGGTTTGCATCTGTAAAATATACCCGTTGACCATTTTCCAAATGTACGGCCAAGTGAAAAACAGTAGGGTGTCGTTCATGTATAGGAAACCGAAATATACGCCACATGCCTTCGTTACTACTAACATAGCGGCCTATTTGATATTGAGTGACTTCATCATTTGAATTTTCGACAGCAACTCCGAAGACAGCCATATCACTACCTTCGTTCACATACTTGCAAATGTATTTTATGGATTTTACGGAATAGCAAAGTTCGACGTTTATGTGTGCTTTATATGCCTTGCAGAGTAGTGGCGAAAACGGGACAACCCAACGATTATCAACTTCAATGTCCTGTCGATTTACTTTGACTGTTGTTGACTTTCCATTGTCATCAATGGATCGGCTGCAATAAAGAGGATATCCATCATTTCCAGTAATAGTTTCTGCTACTAATTGTCTTGGGTAGCGTTTTGAACATTTTCCTTCAACCATACACGGAGAAATGGGATTTAATATTCCACATGGACCATGTATCATATTTATACCCTTGCAAAAAGGGTATATTAATTTTGGTCAAAAGTATGCAAAAAGAAGCATTTCCGACCATATAAAGTATATATATCTTGATCAGCACGACAAGACGAGTTCAAATAGCCATGTCCGTCCGTCCGTCCGTCTGTCCGTCCGTCTGGATTAACGCAAACTCCTCCTAGACCGTTGGAGCTACAGAACTGAAATTTTGCATGTAAGGTTGTATATACTGCAGGAGTTGTATAACTCGGATTCAGCCGGATCGGATCACTATATCACATAGCTCCCATACAAACGTCAAAGTCACGAACTGTGACTTTTCTTAATAACTTCGTTAATTTCTGAGCTATTGTCATGAAATTTAGTATTAGTGAGTTAATTACACATATAAACGTCTGTGCCAAATTTGATCAAGATCGGGTGTCTATATCATATAGCTCCCATAGGAACGATCTTTCGAAAACAGTGACTTTTGTCAATAACTTCGTCACTTTTGACGCGATTGCTTTCAAATTAAACATTTGTTAATTTAATATATCTGTTAATGACTGTGCCGAATTTGATAAAGATCGGGTTACTATATCATATAGCTCCCATAGGAACGATCGGTGGAAAACAGTGACTCTGATGCTAAGATTGTTGGCCGTTCTTTCGCAAACATTAGGCTTTTTAGCTTGAACTTTTTTCCACTTTGATGGCTATAGGTAAGGAAAGAGTTACCATAAAATTTGCAAGGGTATACAAACTTTGACGCGGTCGAAGTTAGCCCCGGCCCTCTGTTTTTGTAATAACCTCATGTAACAGTGGGTCTTCATTATAATCGGGAATTTCTGCTGATAACACATGATTAATATCATTCGGTCTTATCCTCTCAACCAATCAAATGATTGATTGGTGATTTTAATTTCATTTTGAACACCCTTGCAGTGATATCGTGGTGATCAATGGGTGATTGGCTAGTAAATAATTCTTCTTGAATTTCTGTCCACTTTGGATTGCATGTGAATGTGATAAACAAATCTGGTGTGCCATAATGTCGTGCATAGCAAATAGCATCTGGAGCATATTCATGCAAATGACGCGGACTTCCAACGTATGTTGCTGGGAGAATAGTTGCCAGCATTCTGTGCATTTCCATCAGCATAAATGGCATCCCGAAGATGAATGTATTCCTCGGAACGGAGTTTTGCCTGGTTCAACCTGATAAATGTCAATCGTTCAGTTTCAATTTTCACATATGTACATATCCACAGCACCTGTAAACAATTTTTATAACATACACCCAAAGGGTGAAATGGTATATTAAAGTCGCCAAAATGTATGTAACAGGCAGAAGGAAGCATCTCCGACCCCACAAAGTATATATATTCTTGATCAGGATCAACAACCGAGTCGATCAAGCCATGTCCGTCTGTCCGTCCGTCCGTCTGTATGAACACGCAGATCTCGGAGACTATAAGAGCTAGAGCCACCAAATTTGGTATGTAGACTCGTGTGGTATGTAAATATATAGAGTTAATTGGAATTTTGGCCACGCCCCCTTACGCCCCCAGAATTTACATAAAACTGTTTTTCTTAAAAAGTATAGCAGATAGAGACATCAAATTTGGTTTATATACTCGGTTAGTTAGCGCGCAGAAAATAATTGTTCCAACTTTTTACCACGCCCCCTTTCCGCCCCCGGATATTACAAAAAACAGATTTTTTTAAAAACTATGTAAGCTACCGACATTAAATTTGGTATGTAAGCTAGCCTAATAGACGCGCAGATATTGACTATTTAAAAATTTTGCCACGCCCATTTCCGCCCCTGAAAATTAAACAAAACTGATTTTCTCGAAAACTAACAAAGCTAAAGACACCAAATTTAGTATGTATACTGGCTTAGTATGCGCGCAGAATATATATATTTTAATATGTTGCCACGCCGACTTCCGCCTCCATAATTTAGAAAAAACCGATTGGGTCTTGCAATTTTTTGACCATCGCGATTAAATTTGGCAGACTAATAAATCTTATCTATTTCTATCAAACTACCAAATTTGATTGAAATCGGACTAGAAACATACAAAATATACGTATGAACGTATTTTGCTACGCGATCCCTAAGGGCAGAATTGGCCGTTGGCTAGTGGCGGCGCTAGAGTGCTCGTGTGTTTGTAGAGTGAGCGAGATAGCATATGGTACCGAGGCATGTTAAAACAATTTAATAAACATACATTTTGTTTTCGAAATTTTAAATATTTGTTTCACCTGGTGTATGGTATACCCAAGTTGACGAGTCGACTTACTTACTTTATTTGTGTAATCATAATAATATAAATTTTATACTAGTAAACATATATTTTAATGTAGTAAACATATTGTTAATAATTTACCTGTAACTGAACTTATCATCTTCATTGAAAAATGAAGATTGCCAAAATAAGATAGGATATTGTAAGGCATCATATGATCGTTCCGGCGATATAAAACAATGTCTCGGTTTTCTAAATTTTCACCCACAACGACAATAGCCACTTCATCAATTGTTGGCACATTAAAACGTCCAGCATGTTGTCCTGCAGGCGCCTTATTAGCTCTGATAACAATTTTGTAATTATCAGATGGAATGCGGTCTAATGCAGTTGTGAATAATGCAACGAATTCATTGTGTTGATAAAAAAATGTTTGAAGTTGTTCCACAAGGTATCTTTTCACTGAGTTGTGTGCTCTTGCTGAATTGCCCACAAAATATATTTGCAAAAATTTATAGTCTTGATAAGGCACTGCAATAAGGAACCTGTTCGATGATATGTTTGACCTTTGATATTCTGCAAGAATATATATATATACAGGTAATTGTATAGCAAAGAGCCACCATGTGGCTCGCAAAATACTGCCACAATACTTTACATCATTTCAAATTAAAACTACTTTAAACCTCGACATTGAACAGCCTTCCATGACAGCTATAGGTAGAAGACCTAAAAAACTTCTTTGCCATAGGTAGTAAAATTTAAAAAATTGTTTACCATTTTAATTTCTTACTTTGAAAGTACGAATTAAATTGTCTCGAATAACCTTTGTTGCCATAAATGATGTCATTTGAAAACAATTATTGTACCGCTGGATATAAGTCAAAAAATGAATCTGGACCAATTCCAGATACCAATGAACGTAGTGGCTCCGGTGGCGGTACCAATGGCGTAAATTTGAATTTCAATACCTTGCAACGTGGACACACAATACTCATTTGTCCAATAGCAACACTTTTCGCTGAACTGTAATCAATTGCCACATTATAACTGAATGCAGCTCTGTGGGGATTAAAATTTCTATCTTCATATCGATTCCGCTCAAGTTCATTTCGCGCTTCGCGTTGCTCATCAGTTTGATTTGCTCTTATATTTCTTTGACTTGCCGTATTTCGAGTCCTGCGGTCTAAGCTTGTACGTCTGGTTGGTGGCATTGTTAAAAACGAAAATTCAACTGCAAATACTATAATTTTATGAATAAGTTTCTGTGGATTTAAAATCGGCAAACGTTTGCTTCTGATTCTTTCTGCGTTATGAGTACGACGACCCAAATTCGTTTTTTTAAAAGGCATTATTTCGTTAGTAACTTTTCGTTTGTAACTAAAACATGTAACTGCCCCCCCTACTGCGGTCGATACACGGAAAGCCGTTATAAAAACCCATTTCATTCGGGCTCGCGAAGATTTTCTTAATATTTTTTCCGTAAGAACCTTCTCCTAACTCCTCTCCGTAAGAACCTTTGTAATAACAAATAAAACAAAAAAAGGAATTAGTGAAATCGGTCCAGACATTCACGCGTGATGCCGTGACCAAGGAAAACGGATTTCATTTTTATATACATATGTAGGAAGTGAAGTGTCAGGCGGGCATAATCATGGCAATCGGGCAGTAGCTAGTGAGCGAGACAGAACGACACGCAGCGGCCGTACCTATCTGGTTGACTCACTCATGGGCAACTAAAGAGAAGCGTTGATTCAAAAAGCACTTGCAATCGTACTCTCGCCTCGATCACATCGCACACCCAAATTATCACTGAGGCCATTTAAATAATATAAAATATATGTATTCCTAACACAAAGAAACATTGTTAATAATATAAGACTAAATAAGGAAATCCTTTAATAATATTTAAATAAATAAACCGGGATAAAGTAAAATCACACATATATATAGCTCTATATCTATATAGATACCTAGTGGCCTTAGTCCAGAGTTGATCCTTAGGCCGCCACCTTGTGAAATATATCGACACTTATCGCCAAGCAACTGTGAATGTAGGCGCTAAATCCAAGAACCATAAGCATTGGCCCTGTGATGTTACCCAGAGTTTTATCCGCTAGATCCTTTTGTCCATCGTAACTTCTACTCATATATTCTTGGAGAGCATAAGAAGCCGAGTTAAGTAGAATGAAACTAAGTATCTGTCTACTTTCAAATTCCACTTACATTAGTCAAATTTGAAAACATTCCAGTAAACCGAATATATAAATAGCTTTTTAATAACTGGAGATCGTCTGAAGTTAAGAATATCCAAATTAAAGAATTGGAAAATAATTATTTGATTAAGTGAATCTAATCGTATCTAACCGAAAAATCATGCAAAGGTTCCAAAACAAGGCCCTAAGAGTTATGTCCGACGCTAATATCCTGACGGCAAATGCTGAAATTCAACGTACATTGTGCATTCCATGGGTAACTGAGGAAATATCCAGGCTGCCGAAGGCCTGTTATTGAACTGAATTGTTATTATAAAGGAAATTTTAGTTGATGAAAAAAAAGTTCTGTAATTCCTCAGCGAACACGTGGAGCCGAAGCAGCTGAACGGATTTTCATTTTGAAAAGTATAATTCAAAAATACTTCTATTTTGCTTCGGTCTTCGCTTGAGAGTTGTTGTTGAGTTCTTCGTGTTGAACTCTTTTAACGACTCTCTTTTCGGGAGTACTATAATTGTCGCTCGCGAGTTGAGACTCGGTGAGTGAGTGAATGACTGAATAAGTTAATTCAAAAAGTCTTGCAAACACTCTTTAAGGATTTTTTTTAATAAATAATATTTACTTAGTTTTATTTTGCGTTTTTATTTGTTTATTTTTCTTAATGTAAGTAATAAGTCAAAAATATTTAATTTTTCTCCGATAATTCTTTTTTTTTTCTAGCTTCAATTGAATACTTGATTAACAATAGAAAAATATTTGTTTGTTTTATTTAGTTTAGGATATACATACATAGTTGTAAATTATCAACCTAACAATTTTTCCAAGCACTAGCTACCACATCCATACACTAGCCTGGGATTCGAACCCGGATCCCCGTTGTTCAGTTGCCTTTATGACAGGGCCACTTAGACAAAATAGAAAAAATAAAAAAAAAAACCAGAGGGCCGGGGGTAACTTTGACCGCGTCAAAGTTTGTATACCCTTGCAAGTTTTTTGAGTAAAAGGTCTAATATTTGCGAAAGAGCAGCTTAGGAAATAACGAAGTTATTGATCAAAGTCACTGTTCACCACCGATTGTTCCTATGGGAGCTATATGATATAGTCGCCCGATCTTAATCAAATTTGGCACAGTCATAAATAGTTATGCTAAACTGAGAAATATAAATTTTTATGACAATTGCTTCAAAAGTAACGAAGTAATTGACAAAAGTCACTGTTTTCGAAAGATCGTTCCTATGGGAGCTATATGATATAGTCACCCGATCTTGATCAAATTTGGCATAGTCGTTTATATGTGTAATTAACTCACCAATATTAAATTTCACGACAATAGCTCAAAAAATAACGAAGTTATTAAGAAAAGTCACTGTTCGTGACTTTGGCGTTTGTATGGGAGCTATATGATATAGTGATCCGATCCGGCTGAATCCGAGATATACAACGCCTGCAGTATATACAAGCCTACATGCAAAATTTCAGCTCTGTAGCTCTTACGGTCTAGGAGGAGTTTGCGTTGATCCAGACGGACGGACGGACGGACGGACGGACATGGCTATTTGAACTCGTCTCGTCGTGCTGATCAAGAATATACAGTGGCTCACAGCTTATTCGACCCACCTCATATTTCAAACTTTAAAGCAACATAACTTTTTTTGCAGTGGTGATATTAACAAAAATTAAATGCAGTTATGATTGTTAATGTTTAAACTTAAGAAAACAATCTTCATTTATTATATATTATTTCAATTTTACGATAGGGTTAACAAAAACTAAAAAAAAAGAACAATTCTATGTCACAGCTTATTCGACCCAACTAATTTAAAGGGTCACTATTCTAGATGTAAGTCATATTTTTAATATTTCAATATTTGGTGTGGCCTCCCTTCTGTTCTACAACAGCTTTCAGCCGGTTTGGAACTGATGCAACCAGTTTTCGGGTAATTTCCGAGCCAATTTTGGCCCATTCCTCAATAAGGGCAGTTTTTAGCTCATTTTTGTTTTTTATTTGCCTCTTTCGGATATTATTGTCCAAAATTGCCCACAAATTTTCAATCACGTTGAGATCTGGTGACTGTGCCGGTGGTTTGATGACGTGAGGGCAATTCCAAATTAACCAGGTTTGCACAATGCCGGAAGTGTGCTTTGGATCATTATCCTGGTAGTACCGGAAATTCTCTTTTATTCCAAGACTCTCTGCACTTTGGACCAAATTTTTCTTAAGAACATCTAGATAAATATCCTTTGTCATGGTTGTTTCAATAAACTCAAGTCTCCCGACACCCGCTGAGGACATGCAGGCCCAAACCATAACGCTGCCACCGCCATGTTTTACGGTTGGTTTTAAATTTTTGTCATGGAGCTCAGTATTTGCTCTTCGCCAGACATAGGGTCGTCCATCAGAGCCAAAAATGTTGAATTTGGACTCATCAGCGAAAATAACTTGCTTCCAAAAGATATTGTCCTTGCTTATATGCTCCTTTGCAAATCGAAAGCGGCATTCTCGGTTGGTCTTACTTATAAAGGGCTTCTTTCTAGCGATTCTCCCGTGTAGATCGTTATTCCTGAGAACTCTGCGTATGGTTTCAGCAGAACACGTTTTACCAATTGTTTCCTCCATCTCAACAGCTAGTTTTGGAGCCGAAATCTTTGGGTTTTCGTGAATTTTACGGACAATAATCCGTTCATCTGTCGCACTTAATATTTTGTTTGGAGCCTTTCTCCCTTTATTTTCGACTCTGTTTTCCTGGACGAAACGGTTTATAATTCCTTTAACAGTGGACTCGGGAATGTCCACAAACTCAGCTATTTTCCTTCGAGAATGTCCTTCTTTGAAATGTTTAAGGACCAATTCCCGTTTTTCCATCGATGTACGCTTTCCCATGGCTCTAAAACGTGCTTTGTCGGAAAAAATCGAATGAAAAGTGCAAAATCTACTTACGGACATAACAACTAAAGCAAACGTCAAAAAATAACCGTTATTCTAAGAAATGAATGATCGCAGCTGTTGAATAAAGTCATTGGGTCGAATAAGCTGTGACATAGAATTGTTCTTTTTTTTTAGTTTTTGTTAACCCTATCGTAAAATTGAAATAATATATAATAAATGAAGATTGTTTTCTTAAGTTTAAACATTAACAATCATAACTGCATTTAATTTTTGTTAATATCACCACTGCAAAAAAAGTTATGTTGCTTTAAAGTTTGAAATATGAGGTGGGTCGAATAAGCTGTGAGCCACTGTATATACTTTATATGGTCGGAGATGCTTCCTTCTATGCGTTGCACACTTCTGACCAAAATTAATATACCCTTTTTGCAAGGGTATAACAATATAAATGAATTCAATGAATATTTCCTATTTATTTTGACTAATTGTTTAGCTTAATTAATAACAGAGTGTTTAAATTGTCTGCTCCTATTGAGCTCCGACGTTTAATAAGCATCACTCGCTCAAAGACGTTTTGCTTCATTTCACTCATGCAAATACTCGCGGTCTAAGTAAAACGAAAAAGAAACGAAAAAAACGATTGTTGTCCGAGCGCGTGTGAGAAAAACGAAGAGATTATCAATACTCTGCTCGCGAGTATTGTTTTTAAATACTCAGTAAAGAGACTTATTTGAAGACGTCGCAAAACACTCAATTGTTATTTGCGAGCTATTATATAAATACATACGCAAAAGACTTGTATTTTCATCGAACACGACAAAACGGTTTTGGAAAAACCAACCAAGAACAAAACAGAATAGAAAAAAAAAACAGTTTCGCTCCGAGCGCAAGCGAGCTCATTTAAGAACCGGTAAATCAGTTGCTCGCTGTGTCTTTTCGTAAAGAGTTAGGAAAAAAGAGACAACGACAATACACATCGGCTCTGCTCAAACGCTGCTGGCAGCGCCGCCTACTATGTCATTGCTCAAATCATCAGAGCACACGCATACACACACAGACGCAAGGCTACATAAACTGTATGTATGTGTGCGCCAATCGCAGCATGCATTAGAGCTGGGAATCCATCGATGGTTGCTCCACTCGATATTTTTTCCATCGATGGAAAAAACCATCGATACTATCGATGGTTCCATCGAAAATTTAAACGAGTTATTCAACATATATATTTTGGTGTCGTTTTTCAATATTACAAAGTTTCAAATATTCGAAAAGGGACAACCAAAAGTATCAGAACTCATGACCTTGCCTATAATCATCGTTACGATTTATCTAGCGTATAATTTAACTACTATAAATTTGCCCTTTATAAATTAATTCAACCGAAAATATATTAAAATGATTTAAGCTTGTAATTTCTGAATGTTCTTTAATATAAAAACAAAAAAGGTGACTTCTCGTCCTAAATACTACAAAACAAAAGGTGATTTCAAAACTTAATGCTAATGAGAGGTTCTTATTGTACTCTTAAATACTACAAAACAAAAGGTGATTTCAAAACTTAATGCTAATGAGAGGTTCTTATTGTACTCTTAAATACTACAAAACAAAAGGTGATTTCAAAACTTAATGCTAATGAGAGGTTCTTATTGTACTCTTAAATACTACAAAACAAAAGGTGATTTCAAAACTTAATGCTAATGAGAGGTTCTTATTTAAAAAAAAATCAATTCGTTCCAATATCACAGTTATTTTAAAGTAGCCATTGATTTTTGTTAATAAAAACCAATGTGTTCACTTGTTTAGGTTTTAAACATGCTCTCCGTTCCGTCACAATAGCTCCTGTTTTACTAAATGTGCGCTCTGATTCAGCTGAACTTGCTGGTATACACAAGAATTTTATTGCGCATTGTCCAAGTGCAAATAAATGTTCCTTGTTAATCTGTATTGTAGAAAGTACAATTATGAAAGTTGTTAAAAAAAACTACACTTAACTTACCTGCCAATATTGGAGCGGATCGCTGTCATGAGGAGCATTGCGCTGCTCCATATATTGGCGAATGGTAATAATTGAGTCCGCCCGTGAACTTTTGTTTTTTTCTTTTATTTTTCCTGCCATGCATTTAAATAAAAATGGAGTCTCCTCATCATTCCTTGGCAGTTCCTCTGTGGAGTTTTTAGATCTCACGCCCTGTATTACATTATGAACCTCTCCCTCCAACATCAACATGGCCTGCTGGGCATTTGACGGATTTTGGAAACCCTCCTTTTTGAAGCGTGGGTCAAGAAGAGTTCCAAGGCGTGGTGCTGATCTATTCTCATATGAGAATAGCCTTTTTTTTACGTTGCTCTGTAAAAACTCGCAAGTTTCTCTCCCTACAGGTGTTAACATCTGCTCATGGAGCTCTTCCAAACTTTGCGATAAGGCGAAAATTGCAGGAGCAATTAATGAAATTGTAACGCCCTTTGCAGCAGACGCATGTTTTGTGGCTTTTTCGAACGGTTCCAAAAGCGAGCACAAGTCCTTCAAAATCCGAAATTGATCCTCTGACAGTGGAATCGGAGCATTATGACATCTTAAAAGGGTGCCAGTTAGGGGCTCCCTTGTCCGCAACACTCTCTGAATCATTTGTAATGCGCTGTTCCAGCGAGTAGGGACCTCTTGCAATAGAGAGCAAGGATTTTCGGTGCCTTGGGCATTTTTGAACTTTGCATAAGCAATAGCGCTACTCTTAAAGTAGGACACTATTCTTTTTGTGATTTTTAAAACGTTTTGCACATTTTCCAGATTTAAAGCATCTTGCACAACAAGATTAAGAGTGTGCGCAAAACACGGTAAGTGTTTCTTTTTCAATAATTCGCACGCTTTAATCATAGATGCTGCGTTGTCGGTCACAATGGTGTGCAGTTTGTCGAACACTTTCCACTCATCGCATATTTCCCGCAATGTGTTGGCAATATTTAGACTTGAATGGTTTGTCTCATCCATTAGTGGCTTTGTAGATAGCACTGCCGTCTTAAGCTCGAAATTTAAAATAAAGTGACACGTTACAGTTAGATAACTAACATTTGCACGAGATGTCCATGCATCTGTTGTGATAGCGCACGAGTCAACGGAGTCAAGAATGCCCTTCAATTTCTCCGTCATACTCTCGTTCATATTTTTAATATGCGTGTCCCGCAGAGTTTTTCGACAGGGCATGACGTATCTAGGGTCCACCACCCTCATCAAGTTTCTAAATCCAATATCTTCGACAACGCTAAATGGTTGCAAATCCGTTGCGACCATTGCAGCAATGGCTTTGTCAATTGCTTCCTTTTTGGAAGATGTTGGACCGTAAACGTCTGTCCGTGTTAAATATCGCTCTAACTGAGAAGACGTATTTTCGTTATTAACTTGCTGGGCAAGAGGATGGGCCCGTTTTAAGTGCTCTAACAAGTTGGACGTGTTTCCGCTTGTCTTGTATTCTTTGCCACAATAATGACATTTTGCAAGTTGTTTGTTTGGCAATTTGTCAAAATGTGCCCACACTGCGGAAATACACTTTTTGCGCTTAGGCTCCGGTTCAGATTTTGAACAAGATGGTTCATTTGATGATGTTGGAGAGGGATCATGATCTTTTTCTAAAAAAAAAAAAATTCTTAAAAATTGTCCTGTAATTGTTTCTTTTTAAAATGCTTACGGGATGAGGTCAAAAACTTGTCCATTTTAAAAGAGGAACTGCCAGGGTTAAAAATGTACTTTAATAGAGTAAAAGTAAGTACACCTGTATGTAAAGAAAGGCAGAAAAAATTAATAATAACAAAATCTTACTATATATTGCAAATTACTTACACACGTGTTGGAACCAAAAAGAAATTCGATATATCGACATCGAAAAATTTCCATCGATTTATCGCACTCCATCGGTTCCATCGATAATATCGATGGTGCCATCGATGGTTTTCCCAGCTCTAGCATGCATGTAGAAGGGAATGGGGAAAGAGAAGAAATGGAAATGATATTTGGAATGTTTTGTCTCAATAATTTTGTGGTTTTTAAAGAGTTAAAAATGTTGCAGTGTGTTTTTAAAAAGGTTACAGCTTCTAAAATAGGTAAAGTGTACGCCCCGAAGAAGCAAACATTAAGAGAATATGGATCCAATAACTGTACTCTTGTTGCCAGATAACACTTTAAATAAAATACTTAAACAATTTATTTATTTCCGATTTGGATCAAATTTGGATATTAGTATAATTTGATTGGACAAGGTAAAAAGTTACGGCAGATAATTGTGTTTTTTCAAATTACTTTACATACTACACAACACAATATACCGAATTTGGTGGCTCTATCTCTTATAGTCTCCGAGATCTAGGCGATCATACGGACGGATGGCCAGACGGCAGCTGTTTGTGTTTATTCTTGATTTGGCGGGGCAATGCGACCACTTTGGAAACTCGGTCTCACACTTACTCGTATTTGCCAATCGAGTGACCCATGCATCGCGTACGAATGAATGAGTGCAAACGAACAGCACATCCCGTGTTGAAATATTATTAGGTGGTCTCGTCGGAAACCGAAGTTTTCCGAAGTGTACACTTAACTTCAGTGCACGTTTGCTTGCTGACAAGAACAATCACATCACCGTCTCACTCGCACTCAACACTATGTTCCTTTCACTCGCACTTATTGCAAGCATACGTTATCATGCTTCGACTGTAGAGGTGGAGAAACATCGATGTTTTTAACGGTTTTTGCTTTGAATGAATACGAAGCAAATTCAGTAATTATTAAAACGAAAACGAAACGATTTTACCATTATTAAAAAATTAAATGTTAACAAAAAAGGTTTTTTTCATTCAAAAGAAGGATTACAAAATTTGAAAGATTATTTAATATAGATTTTAAATAATTTACATGATGTTAAAGTTTGATATAAGTTTTCGCGTTCGTCCGTCCGAAATTATTTGGTCAGCTTTGCTGAAAGTCCTTTCCGACTCACAGGATGTTGCGGGTATGCACAAAAACTTATTTGCAACATCTTTGAGTTCTTGATGGTTCATCATACCCTAATTTTCCTTAAAATTATAATCGTTAAATTTGAAAACATATACATATGTACTTCTTCATATTTACCTTCCAAAAAAAGAGAGGCTCGCAAATGAAGGACCACGTGGCTGGCAACACCAATCGTAATGCCATAATCACAAAACACTAATTCTGAATAAATTAAAATATTACAAACGCAAATATGAAAAATACGCTCGCTTTTTTCTAAAAAAATTGATTTTTTCTTTGCTAAAGGTGTACAAAGAAAACATCGATAGTCGCTGTCAAACATCGATGTTTTCCAAAATTGCGAAACATCGATACATCGAAAAAAACATCGATGTTTTCTCCAACTCTATTCGACTTTTGTTTCTTTCGGAAGCAATTGATTCATTTTGAAAAAGTTGAAAAAGCAGAAGCTGGAAGCAGCTGAAATTTAACGACCTCAACGAATTTAATCACTGATTGGAAGTACCAAAGCATACCAAAACACAAATTTTTAGTTAGTCGAATATAAGTTTATAAAGTGATTTTTAAAACCCTAGATGATTTAGTCCAAGAAATAAATTACCTAATAAAAATAAAGAAGAATAAAGCTAGTAGATTAAATTCAAAATATATACATATATTGTTCGTGATCTAGAAGTATGGAGAAAAACTCTTCATAGTCTTTGTACTGCTCATTTGTTTCGTTGGTTGCTTGTTCGGCTTGTTGCGTTCAAGAACTTTAAAACTGAATACGAAGCAATATTACCTAACCAAATACTTTCGCTTTGTTTACACTCGATATGAGAGGCTTCTTCCGTGCAACACGGATATGAAAGACTACTTTTTCAAACTTTTCGCACTGTGTCCGCATGAAGATCCTTGCCAAACCTCTCGCTAATATCCTGACCAATCTTAGTTGCTGATATGCCAGCATTTAGTCGCACAGTCTTCAAAACGTCCCTTCTCTCTCGCTCGGTCAGAATCGGAGACCTCCCAGCACTTGGCTTGGATTTGACGGAGCCAGTCGAATTGAATATTTTCTGAACTCTCTAGACAGACGTGTGCGTCGTGCGCATCACGCAATTTAACGATAAGGTTTCGTAAATCGGGATCAATTTCCTTTGACTTGTTGCCCATTTTGAATCCATTAAAGAGAGTGACAAAATTTGTAAAAACATTTGGCATTTGAAATGTATAAAAGCTATTAGAACCGTTTGTTTATAAATGTGTGGACTGTGTTAATCTTTTATTCGGTTAAAGTGTGATTATTATTTATTAACAATGACTGTCCCTTGCCGCTGTCAAAGTGTAAGTGATTTAAGTACGCATGCATTTGAAGCTGAGCAACGACTTTTCCCCATGACTGTCTTCCACTCTAGTGCTGGTAAAACTTCGATGTTTGCGTACCTCGATATTTTGAGTCTTTTGAAAAAAAAAACCATCGATGTATCGAAGTTTAAATTAATATTTAACTTAGAGCGTAAAAAAGAAGTTAAATTCGCGTTTAAAGAATAACACTTAAAGAATATTAATATTCAAAAAAATAAACTATAAACTTCAAAACAAAAAATAAAGTGTTTCATATATTTCGATTAATTTACATAAGCAATGGTAACTAATTATTGTTATATGTTCCTTTTGAGATCCATTCGTTTTTATTTACAAATACAAGTATATCACTTTGCTTGGGTTTGAGAGAACTCCGTTTCTCACTTACTATAAGTCCAGTTTTGCTGAACATACGTTCACTTTCAGTGGACGTTGCAGGAACACAAAGAAATTTTTTAACACAGTACTTAAAGCTGTGATCATTTGAGGTCTGCAAAGTATGAATATGGACGAAGATCCGACGCTATAGAATATGTCACTGCACTGTCCAGTGCATTTTTTCGTAGCGATGACGGTACGTACTTATCTTGAAAATAAGAAGAAATAGAGCCTGCTGCCATCGTTCCCCGAACATCAGACGCAGTCAAATTCGGATGAATGAGTTTCGAATGTTTCCATAAATTGGTTGTGTTTCCGCTGGTTGCGTAAGTTTTGGCACATTTTTTGCACTTTGGCGATTTGCTATTCGAAGATTTTATAAAGTAGTCCCAAACTACAGACTTCCCATATTTTGTTCGTTTATAGGGTGTCTCATAATTTTCATCGTTAGAGTCAGTATTGCAGTCAGTATACATGCCACATGTCTCATTTGTGATGTTTACCTTTGTTATTTAAATCCTTGAGAAATTTGTCCATGTCTACAGCACTGCCAACACCAATATCCTAAAATAAGGAGGCATTCAATTAATCTTTTGCTTTCATTGTTTATAAACACAATTATAAGTTTTAACCTACCTAGCTTTTTACTTTCTAGCAAATTGTTTGTAAGTGATGACAATTTTTTTTGTGATGCGAAAGACCTCGAAACATTGAAGTTAAGATATCGAGTACCCGCAAGAAAATAAAAACCTCGATGTATCGATGAAACATCGCGAACATAGCACGAGTTGCGAATAACGGAGGTACAATCGTTGCTTTCATAAATAAATGCGTACGTAAGGAACAATAGAAAATATACAGTCGTTCGATTACATGAATATTGGATTAAACTATACACCAGTGAAACCAATATTTTAAATTTATAATAATAAATGAATTTACATAGCTTTAAAAAAATTCTGTTCACATGCTTTTTACGAGCATATTTCAATATAACGCCCACCCAAGCATATTTTTTTTTGTTTTTTATTTAACAGGGATCTCCTATTTACAATCTGTCCGTTTGTGGACAATAAGTAAATTGTGGGGCGTGACAGTGACTTATGGGATTGAATTTACGACATATGTATATGAACATACTATGATGTTTAATCAAAAATATCGTTAAGACTAGGGTATTTAAGGTAGTTAAGGGTTATGTGGGTGGATGGGAGAGGGGTATTGGTGGTGGGAGCCTATTAGCTGAACACTCCTCGCGGGCTGGTAGATCCAAAGGATGAAGTCTTCGTAGACGGCGGGTGGTAGTGCTGTTGTCCAGAAGATTTATGGCCAGCTGATTGGGGTGCCTGTCGAGACGCTCCAGATGAGCCTTGCTGAGTCTGCCTATTTCGTCCTGGGCCCCAGGGCATGTGGAGTTCCTCGTGGATCTCCTTGTTGGTGGTGAACATATGCGTATTCGAAATTATCCTGAGTGCTTTGGTCTGGAAAGTCCACATGGGCTTCATGATGGATTTATATATTAGCACTTCCAGCACTTCCTCTTCTTTAAGTGAGACTTCCAGGTCAGTCTCCTGTCCAGAGTGAGACTTGGCATAGTCACAAGAAGGGATATTGCATCCATCTAGCTGAACGGGGGGACAGTATCCTCTTTTTAGGGCGAATGTAACCTGCGCTGACTTCTCTGGGTTGATCGCCATGGCACTCTCTGAAGAACTGGTGATCAGGTATCAAACCGGCCTCGTCCAGTGTTGTTCGTACTCTACGCAAAAATTGTCTCTCAGCTATTTTGGAGAATACGGCCAACAAACTGATCGGACGATAACCCAAGCATACGAGCACCATAACGCCCCCACCAGCAAACGGCCAACTCCGGCCTTATGGAAAAACTTTGGGATATGGGATATTAGTATCAAATTTAAGTGTGCCTAATTTCATTGCACAATGTAGCAAGGTAGGTTCAAATTACAAGGGGCGTGGCAAAATCTTTACACATACAAAATGCACGCATTTACTAAACAAATACATATATGTATATACCAAATATGTTGTCTCGAGCTAGAATAATCTTTAAGAAAAACACTTTAAAAAAACTTGATCTAGCTTTTATAGTCTCCGACATCTAGGTGTTCATACGGACAAACGGACAAGGCTAGATAAAGATCAAGATCAAGAATATATTTATTTATTTTATTTTAATATATTTATTTATATTTATACATATATTTACTTTATGGGGTCGGAAAAGCTTCAATCTGCCTGTTACATTCATTTTGGCGACTTTAATAGACCATTTCACTCTATGGGTGTATGGTATACAAACATTATTATTTTAACCTATTATCACTAACCATAGAATACATAGATGCGTCAAACTCAAGATTTTTTGATTACAAACGCTAGCCTGAGCCATGATAAAATAAGTATAGATGGTCCCATCGGCAGCAGCGCTGCTCACGACGAGGTCTTATTTCAAATGTCGTTCGACTTCGTAGTCAGTTATCAGTTATCAGTTGTCGGTTTACTTTTTTTTCATGCATAGGACCGTACGATTTGCCGACGGGACCACCTTGTACTTATTTCACCATGGCCTGAGCCTGGAACCCCAGAGAACATCGGCAAAAGCCGAACAGCCTAGAACAGAGGTAGGCGCCCATTGCCCATGGCAAAATAAGTGTAAGGTAGTCTACTCTACTGCCAAACTAGCTCTTGTATAATTCTATGAGTGCGTTTGCTTTGACAATCAAAGAGCTAGTAAACCCGAAGTCAAAGGCAGCCGAGTAGACTACATTACGAAAGCACTCGTTTTGCCATGCCATAGCCCGTGCGGGCACTTTTGCTCGGCAATTGCTCGTGAGGCCGTCTGTGTGCATGCCGATGTGAGCACGAAGTACAAGTTGAGTGCGTAAAAAAACAGCTAGTAGGGATGGGTATCGGAGGGTGAAGTATCGATACTTTGGTATCGCGATACTTTAATGAGTCAAAATCGATTCCACGATTCTTGAAGCCTTCAAGTATCGATACTTGCAAGTATCGGTGTCTGGTATCGGTCAAAAAACGAGGCACTTTCGAAGGCTTTTTACATAAATTATTATTTTATTTCTTTTTAAAGAATTTTGATACAAAGCTGCTCCTTATTGCTTAAACGTGACCAAGATCAAAATAAACTGAAATAAAAATTAAAGAAACCACAACTCGTCATCTAAAGATGCTAGAAACAGTCGTTGTTGAAGGTGAGTAGACGACAAACGGTTTCCCTCATCAGACATAATTAATCCGGCACGAGAAAAGATCAATCAAAGTTTACCTCTGCAGAGATACATCTTATATCGGAATTCGAAAATGAAGCTGATAGTCCAGTGTCATCGGCATTCTTCGCTGTCCCATCTTTCTGTATATTGTGGTGCAACCGCAAATGTTTACATAAATTTGTCGTATTGCCGCAAAAAGTATATTGTCGCCCGCATAAATTGCACTTAGCTTTTTTTCCACGTATATCAAAATGTTTTCTCGCTCCACTTAGTTTAAACATTTTGTATTTTTCAAAACTCAAAAAAGAGGTTACGTCAAACAACACAACATATAAGGAAATGTACAAACTAAAGCTTTCAACTCAGATCACTCAGATGATCTATATCGATCTTGGGTATGTTCATCTCTTTCATATCACGCCGAAAGTAGAAAGAGATAACAGTACATCAAAACTCGACCCAGGTGTCGGCAGTATTGCGTGTAGTATCGTCTGCAGAAGTATCGATACCTACAGTATCGGCGAGATGGAAGTATCGCGTCAAAAAATCGATACTTGGTACACCAAGTATCGATACCTGAAAGTATCTGATTCTGATACCCATCCCTAACAGCTAGTGTTGCACAGACTTTTGACGTAATGTAATATAAATGTAAGATATTTACTTCAGATTTTTGTTTTTGGAATTTTTGATAGACTCACACTTTTTTTGGAATATTAGTAAAATATATTAGAGACCTTACGGGAACCGAACTGCCTTGAAAGCCAGTTGAGACTACAATGAAATATTATGGGGCAAATTTACTTCAGATTTTTGTTTTTGGAATTTTTGATAGACTCACACTTTTTTTTGGAATATTAGTAAATATATTACAGACCTTACGAGAACCGAACTGCCTTGAAAGCCAGAGACTATAATGAAATATTATGGGGCAAATTTACTTCAGATTTTTGTTTTTGGAATTTTTGATAGACTCACACTTTTTTTGGAATATTAGTAAAATATATTACAGACCTTACGAGAACCGAACTGCCTTGAAAGCCAGTTGAGACTATAATGAAATATTATGGGGCAAATTTACTTCAGATTTTTGTTTTTGGAATTTTTGATAGACTCACACTTTTTTTGGAATATTAGTAAAATATATTACAGACCTTACGGGAACCGAACTGCCTTGAAAGCCAGTTGAGACTACAATGAAATATTATGGGGCAAACTTACTTCAGAGTTTTGTTTTTGGAATTTTTGATAGACTCACACTTTTTTTGGAATATTAGTAAAATATATTACAGACCTTACGAGAACCGAACTGCCTTGAAAGCCAGTTGAGGGGCAAACTTACTTCAGATTTTTGTTTTTGGAATTTTTGATAGACTCACACTTTTTTTGGAATATTAGTAAAATATATTACAGACCTTACGGAAACCGAACTGCCTTGAAAGCCAGTTGAGACTATAATGAAATATTATTGGGCAAATTTACTTCAGATTTTTGTTTTTGGAATTTTTGATAGACTCACACTTTTTTTGGAATATTAGTAAAATATATTACAGACCTTACGGGAACCGAACTGCCTTGAAAGCCAGTTGAGACTATAATGAAATATTATGGGGCAAATTTACTTCAGATTTTTGTTTTTGGAATTTTTGATAGACTCACACTTTTTTTGGAATATTAGTAAATATATTACAGACCTTACGACAACCGAACTGCCTTGAAAGCCAGTTGAGACTATAATGAAATATTATGGGGCAAATTTACTTCAGATTTTTGTTTTTGGAATTTTTGATAGACTCACACTTTTTTTTGGAATATTAGTAAAATATATTACAGACCTTACGGGAACCGAACTGCCTTGAAAGCCAGTTGAGACTATAATGAAATATTATTGGGCAAATTTACTTCAGATTTTTGTTTTTGGAATTTTTTATAGACTCACACTTTTTTTGGAATATTAGTAAAATATATTACAGACCTTACGGGAACCGAACTGCCTTGAAAGCCAGTTGAGACTACAATGAAATATTATGGGGCAAACTTACTTCAGATTTTTGTTTTTGGAATTTTTGATAGACTCACACAAATTTTTTTTGGAATATTAGTAAATATATTACAGACCTTACGTCAACCGAACTGCCTTGAAAGCCAGTTGAGACTATAATGAAATATTATTTGGCAAATTTACTTCAGATTTTTGTTTTTGGAATTTTTGATAGACTCACACTTTTTTTGGAATATTAGTAAAATATATTACAGACCTTACGGGAACCGAACTGCCTTGAAAGCCAGTTGAGACTACAATGAAATATTATGGGGCAAACTTACTTCAGATTTTTGTTTTTGGAATTTTTGATAGACTCACACTTTTTTTGGAATATTAGTAAAATATATTACAGACCTTACGGAAACCGAACTGCCTTGAAAGCCAGTTGAGACTATAATGAAATATTATTGGGCAAATTTACTTCAGATTTTTGTTTTTGGAATTTTTGATAGACTCACACTTTTTTTGGAATATTAGTAAAATATATTACAGACCTTACGAGAGCCGAACTGCCTTGAAAGCCAGTTGAGACTATAATGAAATATTATGGGGCAAATTTACTTCAGATTTTTGTTTTTGGAATTTTTGATAGACTCACACTTTTTTTGGAATATTAGTAAATATATTACAGACCTTACGACAACCGAACTGCCTTGAAAGCCAGTTGAGACTATAATGAAATATTATGGGGCAAATTTACTTCAGATTTTTGTTTTTGGAATTTTTGATAGACTCACACTTTTTTTGGAATATTAGTAAAATATATTACAGACCTTACGGGAACCGAACTGCCTTGAAAGCCAGTTGAGACTATAATGAAATATTATTGGGCAAATTTACTTCAGATTTTTGTTTTTGGAATTTTTGATACCCACACTTTTTTTGGAATATTAGTAAAATATATTACAGACCTTACGGGAACCGAACTGCCTTGAAAGCCAGTTGGGACTATAACGAAATATTATGGGGCAAATTTACTTCAGATTTTTGTTTTTGGAATTTTTGATAGACTCACACTTTTTTTGGAATATTAGTAAATATATTACACACCTTACGACAACCGAACTGCCTTGAAAGCCAGTTGAGACTATAATGAAATATTATGGGGCAAATTTACTTCAGATTTTTGTTTTTGGAATTTTCGATAGACTCACACTTTTTTTGGAATATTAGTAAAATATATTACAGACCTTACGGGAACCGAACTGCCTTGAATGCCAGTTGAGACTTTAATGAAATATTATGGGGCAAATTTACTTCAGATTTTTGTTTTTGGAATTTTTGATAGACTCACACTTTTTTTGGAATATTAGTAAAATATATTACAGACCTTACGGGAACCGAACTGCCTTGAAAGCCAGTTGAGACTATAATGAAATATTATTGGGCAAATTTACTTCAGATTTTTGTTTTTGGAATTTTTGATAGACTCACACTTTTTTTGGAATATTAGTAAAATATATTACAGACCTTACGAGAACCGAACTGCCTTGAAAGCCAGTTGAGACTATAATGAAATATTATGGGGCAAATTTACTTCAGATTTTTGTTTTTGGAATTTTTGATAGACTCACACTTTTTTTGGAATATTAGTAAAATATATTACAGACTTTACGGGAACCGAACTGCCTTGAAAGCCAGTTGAGACTATAATGAAATATTATTTGGCAAATTTACTTCAGTTTTTTGTTTTTGGAATTTTTGATAGACTCACACTTTTTTTGGAATATTAGTAAAATATATTACAGACCTTACGAGAACCGAACTGCCTTGAAAGCCAGTTGAGACTATAATGAAATATTATGGGGCAAATTTACTTCAGATTTTTGTTTTTGGAATTTTTGATAGACTCACACTTTTTTTGGAATATTAGTAAAATATATTACAGACCTTACGGGAACCGAACTGCCTTGAAAGCCAGTTGAGACTATAATGAAATATTATGGGGCAAATTTACTTCAGATTTTTGTTTTTGGAATTTTTGATAGACTCACACTTTCTTTGGAATATTAGTAAAATATATTACAGACCTTACGGGAACCGAACTGCCTTGAAAGCCAGTTGAGACTATAATGAAATATTATTGGGCAAATTTACTTCAGATTTTTGTTTTTGGAATTTTTGATAGACTCACACTTTTTTTGGAATATTAGTAAAATATATTAGAGACCTTACGAGAACCGAACTGCCTTGAAAGCCAGTTGAGACTACAATGAAATATTATGGGGCAAATTTACTTCAAATTTTTGTTTTTGGAATTTTTGATAGACTCACACTTTTTTTGGAATATTAGTAAAATATATTACAGACCTTACGAGAACCGAACTGCCTTGAAAGCCAGTTGAGACTATAATAAAATATTATGGGGCAAATTTACTTCAGATTTTTGTTTTTGGAATTTTTGATAGACTCACACTTTTTTTGGAATATTAGTAAAATATATTACAGACCTTACGAGAACCGAACTGCCTTGAAAGCCAGTTGAGACTTTAATGAAATATTATGGGGCAAATTTACTTCAGATTTTTGTTTTTGGAATTTTTGATAGACTCACACTTTTTTTGGAATATTAGTAAAATATATTACAGACCTTACGGGAACCGAACTGCCTTGAAAGCCAGTTGAGACTATAATGAAATATTATGGGGCAAATTTACTTCAGATTTTTGTTTTTGGAATTTTTGATAGACTCACACTTTTTTTGGAATATTAGTAAAATATATTACAGACAATACGAGAACCGAACTGCCTTGAAAGCCAGTTGAGACTATAATGAAATATTATGGGGCAAATTTACTTCAGATTTTTGTTTTTGGAATTTTTGATAGACTCACACTTTTTTTGGAATATTAGTAAAATATATTGCAGACCATACGAGAACCGAACTGCCTTGAAAGCCAGTTGAGACTATAATGAAATATTATGGGGCAAATTTACTTCAGATTTTTGTTTTTGGAATTTTTGATAGACTCACACTTTTTTTGGAATATTAGTAAAATATATTACAGACAATACGAGAACCGAACTGCCTTGAAAGCCAGTTGAGACTATAATGAAATATTATGGGGCAAATTTACTTCAGATTTTTGTTTTTGGAATTTTTGATAGACTCACACTTTTTTTGGAATATTAGTAAAATATATTACAGACCTTACGGGAACTGAACTGCCTTGAAAGCCAGTTGAGACTATAATAAAATATTATAGGGCAAATTTACTTCAGATTTTTGTTTTTGGAATTTTTGATAGACTCACACTTTTTTTGGAATATTAGTAAAATATATTACAGACCTTACGGGAACCGAACTGCCTTGAAAGCCAGTTGAGACTATAATGAAATATTATGGGGCAAATTTACTTCAGATTTTTGTTTTTGGAATTTTTGATAGACTCACACTTTTTTTGGAATATTAGTAAAATATATTACAGACCATACGAGAACCGAACTGCCTTGAAAGCCAGTTGAGACTTTAATGAAATATTATGGGGCAAATTTACTTCAGATTTTTGTTTTTGGAATTTTTGATAGACTCACACTTTTTTTGGAATATTAGTAAAATATATTACAGACCTTACAGGAACCGAACTGCCTTGAAAGCCAGTTGAGACTATAATGAAATATTATGGGGCAAATTTACTTCAGATTTTTGTTTTTGGAATTTTTGATAGACTCACACTTTTTTTGGAATATTAGTAAAATATATTACAGACCTTACGAGAACCGAACTGCCTTGAAAGCCAGTTGAGACTATAATGAAATATTATGGGGCAAATTTACTTCAGATTTTTGTTTTTGGAATTTTTTATAGACTCACACTTTTTTTGGAATATTAGTAAAATATATTACAGACCTTACGAGAACCGAACTGCCTTGAAAGCCAGTTGAGACTTTAATGAAATATTATGGGGCAAATTTACTTCAGATTTTTGTTTTTGGAATTTTTGATAGACTCACACTTTTTTTGGAATATTAGTAAAATATATTACAGACCTTACGGGAACCGAACTGCCTTGAAAGCCAGTTGAGACTATAATGAAATATTATGGGGCAAATTTACTTCAGATTTTTGTTTTTGGAATTTTTGATAGACTCACACTTTTTTTGGAATATTAGTAAAATATATTACAGACAATACGAGAACCGAACTGCCTTGAAAGCCAGTTGAGACTATAATGAAATATTATGGGGCAAATTTACTTCAGATTTTTGTTTTTGGAATTTTTGATAGACTCACACTTTTTTTGGAATATTAGTAAAATATATTGCAGACCATACGAGAACCGAACTGCCTTGAAAGCCAGTTGAGACTATAATGAAATATTATGGGGCAAATTTACTTCAGATTTTTGTTTTTGGAATTTTTGATAGACTCACACTTTTTTTGGAATATTAGTAAAATATATTACAGACTTTACGGGAACCGAACTGCCTTGAAAGCCAGTTGAGACTATAATGAAATATTATGGGGCAAATTTGCTTCAGATTTTTGTTTTTGGAATTTTTGATAGACTCACACTTTTTTTGGAATATTAGGAAAATATATTACAGACCATACGAGAACCGAACTGCCTTGAAAGCCAGTTGAGACTATAATGAAATATTATGGGGCAAATTTACTTCAGATTTTTGTTTTTGGAATTTTTGATAGACTCACACTTTTTTTGGAATATTAGTAAAATATATTGCAGACCATACGAGAACCGAACTGCCTTGAAAGCCAGTTGAGACTATAATGAAATATTATGGGGCAAATTTACTTCAGATTTTTGTTTTTGGAATTTTTGATAGACTCACACTTTTTTTGGAATATTAGTAAAATATATTACAGACTTTACGGGAACCGAACTGCCTTGAAAGCCAGTTGAGACTATAATGAAATATTATTTGGCAAATTTACTTCAGATTTTTGTTTTTGGAATTTTTGATAGACTCACACTTTTTTTGGAATATTAGTAAAATATATTACAGACCTTACGAGAACCGAACTGCCTTGAAAGCCAGTTGAGACTTTAATGAAATATTATGGGGCAAATTTACTTCAGATTTTTGTTTTTGGAATTTTTGATAGACTCACACTTTTTTTGGAATATTAGTAAAATATATTACAGACCTTACGGGAACCGAACTGCCTTGAAAGCCAGTTGAGACTTTAATGATATATTATGGGGCAAATTTACTTTAGATTTGTGTTTTTGGAATTTTTGATAGACTCACACTTTTTTTGGAATATTAGTAAAATATATTACAGACCTTACGAGAAGAAAATTGGTGATACAAATATACACCGACAGCCTACACACTTTAGACACCATAAACATTTACTATCTGTTTATAAATTAGGCTCATAGGAGGAGGCTCAGTCCCGTTTACTAAGCCAATGGCTTCAAATATAAAACTTATAACTAAAAATACTCTTGGCATACTATTATTTTCATTTTTAAAAGTATCTCTTAGGATCGCTGTTTGATGCCCTTGCAAAACCCTCGTAAAATAAATCAGAAGTATGTAAATTATATTAAACTAGCTGACCCGGCAAACTTCGTACCACCTCAGCGTTGCAATGATGCACTACTTTATTTTGTATAGCTGACATATCTTAGGTATGAGTACCTATTCAATTTGAACTGAATCCTCCATATAAAAATGAATCCATAATTCTCTACCCGAAAATGACTGTACTAATCCTAACAGTAAACGGAAATAGAAACATTCGTCTTGACTGGAATGGACTGCATAAAAAAGGCCTAGTGCATCGGTGAAAAATACTTGCGGATAAACCTGTAACTGGTTGTCCTCGTTTTCGTCGTTGGAATTTTTTGATGATTGATTCCAGGTATAATATCTTGGCATTTCTGAATAAAGTAGCGTTCCGGCAAAATCATCATTCTGGCACATTTCAAAGAAGCTGGTTAGTGTTGTCCATGGCGGCCTGTCAACTCGTTGTAATAGGTTTGCATCTGTAAAATATACCCGTTGACCATTTTCCAAATGTACGGCCAAGTGAAAAACAGTAGGGTGTCGTTCATGTATAGGAAACCGAAATATACGCCACATGCCTTCGTTACTACTAACATAGCGGCCTATTTGATATTGAGTGACTTCATCATTTGAATTTTCGACAGCAACTCCGAAGACAGCCATATCACTACCTTCGTTCACATACTTGCAAATGTATTTTATGGATTTTACGGAATAGCAAAGTTCGACGTTTATGTGTGCTTTATATGCCTTGCAGAGTAGTGGCGAAAACGGGACAACCCAACGATTATCAACTTCAATGTCCTGTCGATTTACTTTGACTGTTGTTGACTTTCCATTGTCATCAATGGATCGGCTGCAATAAAGAGGATATCCATCATTTCCAGTAATAGTTTCTGCTACTAATTGTCTTGGGTAGCGTTTTGAACATTTTCCTTCAACCATACACGGAGAAATGGGATTTAATATTCCACATGGACCATGTATCATATTTATACCCTTGCAAAAAGGGTATATTAATTTTGGTCAAAAGTATGCAAAAAGAAGCATTTCCGACCATATAAAGTATATATATCTTGATCAGCACGACAAGACGAGTTCAAATAGCCATGTCCGTCCGTCCGTCCGTCTGTCCGTCCGTCTGGATTAACGCAAACTCCTCCTAGACCGTTGGAGCTACAGAACTGAAATTTTGCATGTAAGGTTGTATATACTGCAGGAGTTGTATAACTCGGATTCAGCCGGATCGGATCACTATATCACATAGCTCCCATACAAACGTCAAAGTCACGAACTGTGACTTTTCTTAATAACTTCGTTAATTTCTGAGCTATTGTCATGAAATTTAGTATTAGTGAGTTAATTACACATATAAACGTCTGTGCCAAATTTGATCAAGATCGGGTGTCTATATCATATAGCTCCCATAGGAACGATCTTTCGAAAACAGTGACTTTTGTCAATAACTTCGTCACTTTTGACGCGATTGCTTTCAAATTAAACATTTGTTAATTTAATATATCTGTTAATGACTGTGCCGAATTTGATAAAGATCGGGTTACTATATCATATAGCTCCCATAGGAACGATCGGTGGAAAACAGTGACTCTGATGCTAAGATTGTTGGCCGTTCTTTCGCAAACATTAGGCTTTTTAGCTTGAACTTTTTTCCACTTTGATGGCTATAGGTAAGGAAAGAGTTACCATAAAATTTGCAAGGGTATACAAACTTTGACGCGGTCGAAGTTAGCCCCGGCCCTCTGTTTTTGTAATAACCTCATGTAACAGTGGGTCTTCATTATAATCGGGAATTTCTGCTGATAACACATGATTAATATCATTCGGTCTTATCCTCTCAACCAATCAAATGATTGATTGGTGATTTTAATTTCATTTTGAACACCCTTGCAGTGATATCGTGGTGATTAATGGGTGATTGGCTAGTAAATAATTCTTCTTGAATTTCTGTCCACTTTGGATTGCATGTGAATGTGATAAACAAATCTGGTGTGCCATAATGTCGTGCATAGCACATAGCATCTGGAGCATATTCATGCAAATGACGCGGACTTCCAACGTATGTTGCTGGGAGAATAGTTGCCAGCATTCTGTGCATTTCCATCAGCATAAATGGCATCCCGAAGATGAATGTATTCCTCGGAACGGAGTTTTGCCTGGTTCAACCTGATAAATGTCAATCGTTCAGTTTCAATTTTCACATATGTACATATCCACAGCACCTGTAAACAATTTTTATAACATACACCCATAGGGTGAAATGGTATATTAAAGTCGCCAAAATGTATGTAACAGGCAGAAGGAAGCATCTCCGACCCCACAAAGTATATATATTCTTGATCAGGATCAACAACCGAGTCGATCAAGCCATGTCCGTCTGTCCGTCCGTCCGTCTGTATGAACACGCAGATCTCGGAGACTATAAGAGCTAGAGCCACCAAATTTGGTATGTAGACTCGTGTGGTATGTAAATATATAGAGTTAATTGGAATTTTGGCCACGCCCCCTTACGCCCCCAGAATTTACATAAAACTGTTTTTCTTAAAAAGTATAGCAGATAGAGACATCAAATTTGGTTTATATACTCGGTTAGTTAGCGCGCAGAAAATAATTGTTCCAACTTTTTACCACGCCCCCTTTCCGCCCCCGGATATTACAAAAAACAGATTTTTTTAAAAACTATGTAAGCTACCGACATTAAATTTGGTATGTAAGCTAGCCTAATAGACGCGCAGATATTGACTATTTAAAAATTTTGCCACGCCCATTTCCGCCCCTGAAAATTAAACAAAACTGATTTTCTCGAAAACTAACAAAGCTAAAGTCACCAAATTTAGTATGTATACTGGCTTAGTATGCGCGCAGAATATATATATTTTAATATGTTGCCACGCCCACTTCCGCCTCCATAATTTAGAAAAAACCGATTGGGTCTTGCAATTTTTTGACCATCGCGATTAAATTTGGCAGACTAATAAATCTTATCTATTTCTATCAAACTACCAAATTTGATTGAAATCGGACTAGAAACATACAAAATATACGTATGAACGTATTTTGCTACGCGATCCCTAAGGGCAGAATTGGCCGTTGGCTAGTGGCGGCGCTAGAGTGCTCGTGTGTTTGTAGAGTGAGCGAGATAGCATATGGTACCGAGGCATGTTAAAACAATTTAATAAACATACATTTTGTTTTCGAAATTTTAAATATTTGTTTCACCTGGTGTACCCAAGTTGACGAGTCGACTTACTTACTTTATTTGTGTAATCATAATAATATAAATTTTATACTAGTAAACATATATTTTAATGTAGTAAACATATTGTTAATAATTTACCTGTAACTGAACTTATCATCTTCATTGAAAAATGAAGATTGCCAAAATAAGATAGGATATTGTAAGGCATCATATGATCGTTCCGGCGATATAAAACAATGTCTCGGTTTTCTAAATTTTCACCCACAACGACAATAGCCACTTCATCAATTGTTGGCACATTAAAACGTCCAGCATGTTGTCCTGCAGGCGCCTTATTAGCTCTGATAACAATTTTGTAATTATCAGATGGAATGCGGTCTAATGCAGTTGTGAATAATGCAACGAATTCATTGTGTTGATAAAAAAATGTTTGAAGTTGTTCCACAAGGTATCTTTTCACTGAGTTGTGTGCTCTTGCTGAATTGCCCACAAAATATATTTGCAAAAATTTATAGTCTTGATAAGGCACTGCAATAAGGAACCTGTTCGATGATATGTTTGACCTTTGATATTCTGCAAGAATATATATATATACAGGTAATTGTATAGCAAAGAGCCACCATGTGGCTCGCAAAATACTGCCACAATACTTTACATCATTTCAAATTAAAACTACTTTAAACCTCGACATTGAACAGCCTTCCATGACAGCTATAGGTAAAAGACCTAAAAAACTTCTTTGCCATAGGTAGTAAAATTTAAAAAATTGTTTACCATTTTAATTTCTTACTTTGAAAGTACGAATTAAATTGTCTCGAATAACCTTTGTTGCCATAAATGATGTCATTTGAAAACAATTATTGTACCGCTGGATATAAGTCAAAAAATGAATCTGGACCAATTCCAGATACCAATGAACGTAGTGGCTCCGGTGGCGGTACCAATGGCGTAAATTTGAATTTCAATACCTTGCAATGTGGACACACAATACTCATTTGTCCAATAGCAACACTTTTCGCTGAACTGTAATCAATTGCCACATTATAACTGAATGCAGCTCTGTGGGGATTAAAATTTCTATCTTCATATCGATTCCGCTCAAGTTCATTTCGCGCTTCGCGTTGCTCATCAGTTTGATTTGCTCTTATATTTCTTTGACTTGCCGTATTTCGAGTCCTGCGGTCTAAGCTTGTACGTCTGGTTGGTGGCATTGTTAAAAACGAAAATTCAACTGCAAATACTATAATTTTATGAATAAGTTTCTGTGGATTTAAAATCGGCAAACGTTTGCTTCTGATTCTTTCTGCGTTATGAGTACGACGACCCAAATTCGTTTTTTTAAAAGGCATTATTTCGTTAGTAACTTTTCGTTTGTAACTAAAACATGTAACTGCCCCCCCTACTGCGGTCGATACACGGAAAGCCGTTATAAAAACCCATTTCATTCGGGCTCGCGAAGATTTTCTTAATATTTTTTCCGTAAGAACCTTCTCCTAACTCCTCTCCGTAAGAACCTTTGTAATAACAAATAAAACAAAAAAAGGAATTAGTGAAATCGGTCCAGACATTCACGCGTGATGCCGTGACCAAGGAAAACGGATTTCATTTTTATATACATATGTAGGAAGTGAAGTGTCAGGCGGGCATAATCATGGCAATCGGGCAGTAGCTAGTGAGCGAGACAGAACGACACGCAGCGGCCGTACCTATCTGGTTGACTCACTCATGGGCAACTAAAGAGAAGCGTTGATTCAAAAAGCACTTGCAATCGTACTCTCGCCTCGATCACATCGCACACCCAAATTATCACTGAGGCCATTTAAATAATATAAAATATATGTATTCCTAACACAAAGAAACATTGTTAATAATATAAGACTAAATAAGGAAATCCTTTAATAATATTTAAATAAATAAACCGGGATAAAGTAAAATCACACATATATATAGCTCTATATCTATATAGATACCTAGTGGCCTTAGTCCAGAGTTGATCCTTAGGCCGCCACCTTGTGAAATATATCGACACTTATCGCCAAGCAACTGTGAATGTAGGCGCTAAATCCAAGAACCATAAGCATTGGCCCTGTGATGTTACCCAGAGTTTTATCCGCTAGATCCTTTTGTCCATCGTAACTTCTACTCATATATTCTTGGAGAGCATAAGAAGCCGAGTTAAGTAGAATGAAACTAAGTATCTGTCTACTTTCAAATTCCACTTACATTAGTCAAATTTGAAAACATTCCAGTAAACCGAATATATAAATAGCTTTTTAATAACTGGAGATCGTCTGAAGTTAAGAATATCCAAATTAAAGAATTGGAAAATAATTATTTGATTAAGTGAATCTAATCGTATCTAACCGAAAAATCATGCAAAGGTTCCAAAACAAGGCCCTAAGAGTTATGTCCGACGCTAATATCCTGACGGCAAATGCTGAAATTCAACGTACATTGTGCATTCCATGGGTAACTGAGGAAATATCCAGGCTGCCGAAGGCCTGTTATTGAACTGAATTGTTATTATAAAGGAAATTTTAGTTGATGAAAAAAAAGTTCTGTAATTCCTCAGCGAACACGTGGAGCCGAAGCAGCTAAACGGATTTTCATTTTGAAAAGTATAATTCAAAAATACTTCTATTTTGCTTCGGTCTTCGCTTGAGAGTTGTTGTTGAGTTCTTCGTGTTGAACTCTTTTAACGACTCTCTTTTCGGGAGTACTATAATTGTCGCTCGCGAGTTGAGACTCGGTGAGTGAGTGAATGACTGAATAAGTTAATTCAAAAAGTCTTGCAAACACTCTTTAAGGATTTTTTTTAATAAATAATATTTACTTAGTTTTATTTTGCGTTTTTATTTGTTTATTTTTCTTAATGTAAGTAATAAGTCAAAAATATTTAATTTTTCTCCGATAATTCTTTTTTTTTTCTAGCTTCAATTGAATACTTGATTAACAATAGAAAAATATTTGTTTGTTTTATTTAGTTTAGGATATACATACATAGTTGTAAATTATCAACCTAACAATTTTTCCAAGCACTAGCTACCACATCCATACACTAGCCTGGGATTCGAACCCGGATCCCCGTTGTTCAGTTGCCTTTATGACAGGGCCACTTAGACAAAATAGAAAAAATAAAAAAAAAAACCAGAGGGCCGGGGGTAACTTTGACCGCGTCAAAGTTTGTATACCCTTGCAAGTTTTTTGAGTAAAAGGTCTAATATTTGCGAAAGAGCAGCTTAGGAAATAACGAAGTTATTGATCAAAGTCACTGTTCACCACCGATTGTTCCTATGGGAGCTATATGATATAGTCGCCCGATCTTAATCAAATTTGGCACAGTCATAAATAGTTATGCTAAACTGAGAAATATAAATTTTTATGACAATTGCTTCAAAAGTAACGAAGTAATTGACAAAAGTCACTGTTTTCGAAAGATCGTTCCTATGGGAGCTATATGATATAGTCACCCGATCTTGATCAAATTTGGCATAGTCGTTTATATGTGTAATTAACTCACCAATATTAAATTTCACGACAATAGCTCAAAAAATAACGAAGTTATTAAGAAAAGTCACTGTTCGTGACTTTGGCGTTTGTATGGGAGCTATATGATATAGTGATCCGATCCGGCTGAATCCGAGATATACAACGCCTGCAGTATATACAAGCCTACATGCAAAATTTCAGCTCTGTAGCTCTTACGGTCTAGGAGGAGTTTGCGTTGATCCAGACGGACGGACGGACGGACGGACGGACGGACATGGCTATTTGAACTCGTCTCGTCGTGCTGATCAAGAATATATATACTTTATATGGTCGGAGATGCTTCCTTCTATGCGTTGCACACTTCTGACCAAAATTAATATACCCTTTTTGCAAGGGTATAACAATATAAATGAATTCAATGAATATTTCCTATTTATTTTGACTAATTGTTTAGCTTAATTAATAACAGAGTGTTTAAATTGTCTGCTCCTATTGAGCTCCGACGTTTAATAAGCATCACTCGCTCAAAGACGTTTTGCTTCATTTCACTCATGCAAATACTCGCGGTCTAAGTAAAACGAAAAAGAAACGAAAAAAACGATTGTTGTCCGAGCGCGTGTGAGAAAAACGAAGAGATTATCAATACTCTGCTCGCGAGTATTGTTTTTAAATACTCAGTAAAGAGACTTATTTGAAGACGTCGCAAAACACTCAATTGTTATTTGCGAGCTATTATATAAATACATACGCAAAAGACTTGTATTTTCATCGAACACGACAAAACGGTTTTGGAAAAACCAACCAAGAACAAAACAGAATAGAAAAAAAAAACAGTTTCGCTCCGAGCGCAAGCGAGCTCATTTAAGAACCGGTAAATCAGTTGCTCGCTGTGTCTTTTCGTAAAGAGTTAGGAAAAAAGAGACAACGACAATACACATCGGCTCTGCTCAAACGCTGCTGGCAGCGCCGCCTACTATGTCATTGCTCAAATCATCAGAGCACACGCATACACACACAGACGCAAGGCTACATAAACTGTATGTATGTGTGCGCTAGAGCTGGGAAAACTATCGATGGCACTATCGATACTATCGATAGTATTAAATAGTCCGATATATCGATGGTAATTTGTCGATAGTGACTATCGGTGCTTCAATGAGTTTGAGTGCAAATAGACACGTGTAAGTGAAAAAGTGTTAACTTTTTGGTACATTTTTATTAATAAACATTTATCCTCCACTTTTTAGTCAATAAATATTGAAGTATTAGTATATGGATGGCAGTTCCTCATTCAAAATGGACAGATTTGTGGCTAGAACAAGTAAGTGTTTTTATACAAAGTATGTAAAATGTGTATCTAATATATTTGATCACTTTTTAGAAAAAGATTGTGCTTTGTCTTCTTCTCCTTCTACATCGACTGCAACTGCATCGACTGCAACTGTATCAATTGCATCAACATCAACTGCATCAACATCAACTGCATCAACATCAACTGTTTTAACTGAACGAAACTCCAATGATGAAGTTGCATGCAAAAAAAAGAAAATTGTGTCAAGTGTATGGAATCATTTTGACCATCTTAAAAACAGGATGTATGCAAAATGTCGATACTGCACAAAGGAATACCGAACAAGTGGGAACACATCAAATTTAATGGACCACTTGAAACGGTTCCATTCCCTTGTACTGCAGGATGGAAAAAATGAAGTGAAAGTGGATAAATATTTTTCGAGCGGTGAGTGTTATAATACCACATCTACCAGGAAGGCACATATAGATGAGTGTCTTGCCCGAATGGTAGCACTTGATTTGCAGCCTTTTAGCATTGTTGAGGACGTCGGCTTCAAAGATTTTGTGAAAGCTTTGGACCCAAAATATGTATTACCAAGTCGCAGAACTTTAAAAGACGTACATATACAAAATATGTATAATAATTCATTGCTAAAACTAAAGGCTATTATGCAAAGAATGGAATATTGCTCTATAACGACAGACTCTTGGACATCGCGAGCAAACACGAGCTATATAACTGTCACAGTTCACTTCATCGACAACTTTTCCTTAAAAACGGCAGTACTGTGCACACTGCCACTAATTGATCAAACCAATCACAATAGTGAGAATATTGCCACCACATTGCGTCAAATTTGTAATGAATGGGCAATATACGACAAAATACAAACTGTAGTGACCGACAGTGCACCCGTAATGATAAAGGCGTGCGAAATTTTTGAAAAAAGACACCTGCCGTGCTTCGCGCATACATTGAACCTTGTCGTACAAGATGTGTTATCAAACAAAAATGTGAAGGAAGTCTTAACTAGCGCGAAACGAATTGTTTCATTTATGAAGAGTAGCTCCATCGCTAAAGCCAAATTCAAAGAAGAGCAGGGCAGCAGCAATCCTCTTAATTTGCTGCAAGAGGTACCTACGCGATGGAACAGTGCATTTTATATGCTGGAACGAATTTTGGAGGTAAGGGAACCGCTATTAGCGACTCTTTTAAAATCGCGAGGTGCGCCGATTCCCTTATCCGAGGACCAGTTCCGTGTCATTAAGGATATATGCACTGTTCTTAGGCCTTTCGAAGCTGCAACAAGGCACACATCAGCGGCCAATACGGTGACCATTTCGTTGATAATCCCAGCAATATTGGCATTAACCAAAAGCTTAGAGGAGCTCTTGCCAACAATGCTAACAACAGTTGGCAGTGAGACTTGCGCTTTACTGATACAAAAAGTTAAAACAAAACTGTTCCCCTATGAAACAAGGACAGATCCTAGACTTGGAACTCTGTTAGATGCGCGATTTAAGAAGGAGGGCTTTCAAAGTGATGGCAATGTTCAACAGGCTGCAATTAAATTGGAGAACGAGCTGAGCGGCTTAAAAAAACTAGCACAAAATCAACCTGAAGATGAGGAACTGCCAGAGGATTCACCCTTTCTATTTAAATTCATGGGAAAAAAAGTTGAAGAGAAGCGGTCTAACAATAGGGCGGACGCAATAATTATGATGAGGCAATATTTTGAACAGCGCAATGCAGCTCACGATACAGACCCGCTTCAGTTTTGGAAGGTAGCTAATTGAATCAATTTGTTGTGTTTTATGTGTTTTAAAATTTCCTTTTTTCAGATTAATGAAAGTCAATTTGATGGCCTCAGCCGTTGCGCTACCAAATACTTATCGATCCCGGCAAGCTCCGTAGAATCGGAGCGCATATTTAGCAAGGCGGGTGCCATAATAACAGACCGGCGAGCTGCAATGAAGGAAAAATATGTGAACCAACTCATATTCCTGCAAAAAAACCAATGGATAAACGACGAGACTAATTAAACTAAAGCTGTGAAAATAACAATTTCTTACTTAAGAAACCATTTGGAATGGTACATTTTTTTATTTCAAAACATATTATGTTTGATCAATGAAATAGGATCTCTGAAAAAATTAATATTTTAAGTTGCATTACACACATTTAAAAACTTAAGAAACCATTTGAAATGGTACATTTTTTTTTATTTTAAAACATATTATGTTTGTAAAATAGTTGCGAGAAACAAATGAAATATATGATCTCAGAAAAAATATATATTTTAAGTTACATCACACACATTTAAAATAATATAATTTTTTATTTTTAAAAATTAAGACATTTGAATTTTTTATTTTTCTTATTTTTTTTTAGACAAAATATATAGAATTTGTTTGCCAAAAATTAAAATTTATTAGTTTAAAATTTCCGATAGTACTATCGATAGTATCGATAGTTTAAACTATCGGAGGCGAAACTATCGAGTGGGGCCACTATCGATAGTATCCCAGCTCTGTGCGCCAATCGCAGCATGCATGTAGAAGGGAATGGGGAAAGAGAAGAAATGGAAATGATATTTGGAATGTTTTGTCTCAATAATTTTGTGGTTTTTAAAGAGTTAAAAATGTTGCAGTGTGTTTTTAAAAAGGTTACAGCTTCTAAAATAGGTAAAGTGTACGCCCCGAAGAAGCAAACATTAAGAGAATATGGATCCAATAACTGTACTCTTGTTGCCAGATAACACTTTAAATAAAATACTTAAACAATTTATTTATTTCCGATTTGGATCAAATTTGGATATTAGTATAATTTGATTGGACAAGGTAAAAAGTTACGGCAGATAATTGTGTTTTTTCAAATTACTTTACATACTACACAACACAATATACCGAATTTGGTGGCTCTATCTCTTATAGTCTCCGAGATCTAGGCGATCATACGGACGGATGGCCAGACGGCAGCTGTTTGTGTTTATTCTTGATTTGGCGGGGCAATGCGACCACTTTGGAAACTCGGTCTCACACTTACTCGTATTTGCCAATCGAGTGACCCATGCATCGCGTACGAATGAATGAGTGCAAACGAACAGCACATCCCGTGTTGAAATATTATTAGGTGGTCTCGTCGGAAACCGAAGTTTTCCGAAGTGTACACTTAACTTCAGTGCACGTTTGCTTGCTGACAAGAACAATCACATCACCGTCTCACTCGCACTCAACACTATGTTCCTTTCACTCGCACTTATTGCAAGCATACGTTATCATGCTTCGACTGTAGAGGTGGAGAAACATCGATGTTTTTAACGGTTTTTGCTTTGAATGAATACGAAGCAAATTCAGTAATTATTAAAACGAAAACGAAACGATTTTACCATTATTAAAAAATTAAATGTTAACAAAAAAGGTTTTTTTCATTCAAAAGAAGGATTACAAAATTTGAAAGATTATTTAATATAGATTTTAAATAATTTACATGATGTTAAAGTTTGATATAAGTTTTCGCGTTCGTCCGTCCGAAATTATTTGGTCAGCTTTGCTGAAAGTCCTTTCCGACTCACAGGATGTTGCGGGTATGCACAAAAACTTATTTGCAACATCTTTGAGTTCTTGATGGTTCATCATACCCTAATTTTCCTTAAAATTATAATCGTTAAATTTGAAAACATATACATATGTACTTCTTCATATTTACCTTCCAAAAAAAGAGAGGCTCGCAAATGAAGGACCACGTGGCTGGCAACACCAATCGTAATGCCATAATCACAAAACACTAATTCTGAATAAATTAAAATATTACAAACGCAAATATGAAAAATACGCTCGCTTTTTTCTAAAAAAATTGATTTTTTCTTTGCTAAAGGTGTACAAAGAAAACATCGATAGTCGCTGTCAAACATCGATGTTTTCCAAAATTGCGAAACATCGATACATCGAAAAAAACATCGATGTTTTCTCCAACTCTATTCGACTTTTGTTTCTTTCGGAAGCAACTGATTCATTTTGAAAAAGTTGAAAAAGCAGAAGCTGGAAGCAGCTGAAATTTAACGACCTCAACGAATTTAATCACTGCTTGGAAGTACCAAAGCATACCAAAACACAAATTTTTAGTTAGTCGAATATAAGTTTATAAAGTGATTTTTAAAACCCTAGATGATTTAGTCCAAGAAATAAATTACCTAATAAAAATAAAGAAGAATAAAGCTAGTAGATTAAATTCAAAATATATACATATATTGTTCGTGATCTAGAAGTATGGAGAAAAACTCTTCATAGTCTTTGTACTGCTCATTTGTTTCGTTGGTTGCTTGTTCGGCTTGTTGCGTTCAAGAACTTTAAAACTGAATACGAAGCAATATTACCTAACCAAATACTTTCGCTTTGTTTACACTCGATATGAGAGGCTTCTTCCGTGCAACACGGATATGAAAGACTACTTTTTCAAACTTTTCGCACTGTGTCCGCATGAAGATCCTTGCCAAACCTCTCGCTAATATCCTGACCAATCTTAGTTGCTGATATGCCAGCATTTAGTCGCACAGTCTTCAAAACGTCCCTTCTCTCTCGCTCGGTCAGAATCGGAGACCTCCCAGCACTTGGCTTGGATTTGACGGAGCCAGTCGAATTGAATATTTTCTGAACTCTCTAGACAGACGTGTGCGTCGTGCGCATCACGCAATTTAACGATAAGATTTCGTAAATCGGGATCAATTTCCTTTGACTTGTTGCCCATTTTGAATCCATTAAAGAGAGTGACAAAATTTGTGAAAACATTTGGCATTTGAAATGTATAAAAGCTATTAGAACCGTTTGTTTATAAATGTGTGGACTGTGTTAATCTTTTATTCGGTTAAAGTGTGATTATTATTTATTAACAATGACTGTCCCTTGCCGCTGTCAAAGTGTAAGTGATTTAAGTACGCATGCATTTGAAGCTGAGCAACGACTGTCTTCCACTCTAGTGCTGGTAAAACTTCGATGTTTGCGTACCTCGATATTTTGAGTCTTTTGAAAAAAAAACCTCGATATGTATCGATGTATCGAAGTTTAAATTAATATTTAACTTAGAGCGTAAAAAAGAAGTTAAATTCGCGTTTAAAGAATAACACTTAAAGAATATTAATATTCAAAAAAATAAACTATAAACTTCAAAACAAAAAATAAAGTGTTTCATATCTTTCGATTAATTTACATAAGCAATGGTAACTAATTATTGTTATATGTTCCTTTTGAGATCCATTCGTTTTTATTTACAAATACAAGTATATCAACTTGCTTGGGTTTGAGAGAACTCCGTTTCTCACTTACTATAAGTCCAGTTTTGCTGAACATACGTTCACTTTCAGTGGACGTTGCAGGAACACAAAGAAATTTTTTAACACAGTACTTAAAGCTGTGATCATTTGAGGTCTGCAAAGTATGAATATGGACGAAGATCCGACGCTATAGAATATGTCACTGCACTGTCCAGTGCATTTTTTCGTAGCGATGACGGTACGTACTTATCTTGAAAATAAGAAGAAATAGAGCCTGCTGCCATCGTTCCCCGAACATCAGACGCAGTCAAATTCGGATGAATGAGTTTCGAATGTTTCCATAAATTGGTTGTGTTTCCGCTGGTTGCGTAAGTTTTGGCACATTTTTTGCACTTTGGCGATTTGCTATTCGAAGATTTTATAAAGTAGTCCCAAACTACAGACTTCCCATATTTTGTTCGTTTATAGGGTGTCTCATAATTTTCATCGTTAGAGTCAGTATTGCAGTCAGTATACATGCCACATGTCTCATTTGTGATGTTTACCTTTGTTATTTAAATCCTTGAGAAATTTGTCCATGTCTACAGCACTGCCAACACCAATATCCTAAAATAAGGAGGCATTCAATTAATCTTTTGCTTTCATTGTTTATAAACACAATTATAAGTTTTAACCTACCTAGCTTTTTACTTTCTAGCAAATTGTTTGTAAGTGATGACAATTTTTTTTTGTGATGCGAAAGACCTCGAAACATTGAAGTTAAGATATCGAGTACCCGCAAGAAAATAAAAACCTCGATGTATCGATGAAACATCGCGAACATAGCACGAGTTGCGAATAACGGAGGTACAATCGTTGCTTTCATAAATAAATGCGTACGTAAGGAACAATAGAAAATATACAGTCGTTCGATTACATGAATATTGGATTAAACTATACACCAGTGAAACCAATATTTTAAATTTATAATAATAAATGAATTTACATAGCTTTAAAAAAATTCTGTTCACATGCTTTTTACGAGCATATTTCAATATAACGCCCACCCAAGCATATTTTTTTTTGTTTTTTATTTAACAGGGATCTCCTATTTACAATCTGTCCGTTTGTGGACAATAAGTAAATTGTGGGGCGTGACAGTGACTTATGGGATTGAATTTACGACATATGTATATGAACATACTATGATGTTTAATCAAAAATATCGTTAAGACTAGGGTATTTAAGGTAGTTAAGGGTTATGTGGGTGGATGGGAGAGGGGTATTGGTGGTGGGAGCCTATTAGCTGAACACTCCTCGCGGGCTGGTAGATCCAAAGGATGAAGTCTTCGTAGACGGCGGGTGGTAGTGCTGTTGTCCAGAAGATTTATGGCCAGCTGATTGGGGTGCCTGTCGAGACGCTCCAGATGAGCCTTGCTGAGTCTGCCTATTTCGTCCTGGGCCCCAGGGCATGTGGAGTTCCTCGTGGATCTCCTTGTTGGTGGTGAACATATGCGTATTCGAAATTATCCTGAGTGCTTTGTTCTGGAAAGTCTGTATGAGTTCACAGTTTTTGCGACTAGCTGTACCCCAGTTAGGATCCCATATGTCCACATGGGCTTCATGATGGATTTATATATTAGCACTTCCAGCACTTCCTGTTCTTTAAGTGAGACTTCCAGGTCAGTCTCCTGTCCAGAGTGAGACTTGGCATAGTCACAAGAAGGGATATTGCATCCATCTAGCTGAACGGGGGGACAGTATCCTCTTTTTAGGGCGAATGTAACCTGCGCTGACTTCTCTGGGTTGATCGCCATGGCACTCTCTGAAGACAAACTGGTGATCAGGTATCAAACCGGCCTCGTCCAGTGTTGTTCGTACTCTACGCAAAAATAGTCTCTCAGCTATTTTGGAGAATACGGCCAACAAACTGATCGGACGATAACCCAAGCATACGAGCACCATAACGCCCCCACCAGCAAACGGCCAACTCCGGCCTTATGGAAAAACTTTGGGATATGGGATATTAGTATCAAATTTAAGTGTGCCTAATTTCATTGCACAATGTAGCAAGGTAGGTTCAAATTACAAGGGGCGTGGCAAAATCTTTACACATACAAAATGCACGCATTTACTAAACAAATACATATATGTATATACCAAATATGTTGTCTCGAGCTAGAATAATCTTTAAGAAAAACACTTTAAATAAACTTGATCTAGCTTTTATAGTCTCCGACATCTAGGTGTTCATACGGACAAACGGACAAGGCTAGATAAAGATCAAGATCAAGAATATATTTATTTATTTTATTTTAATATATTTATTTATATTTATACATATATTTACTTTATGGGGTCGGAAAAGCTTCAATCTGCCTGTTACATTCATTTTGGCGACTTTAATAGACCATTTCACTCTATGGGTGTATGGTATACAAACATTATTATTTTAACCTATTATCACTAACCATAGAATACATAGATGCGTCAAACTCAAGATTTTTTGATTACAAACGCTAGCCTGAGCCATGATAAAATAAGTATAGATGGTCCCATCGGCAGCAGCGCTGCTCACGACGAGGTCTTATTTCAAATGTCGTTCGACTTCGTAGTCAGTTATCAGTTATCAGTTGTCGGTTTACTTTTTTTTCATGCATAGGACCGTACGATTTGCCGACGGGACCACCTTGTACTTATTTCACCATGGCCTGAGCCTGGAACCCCAGAGAACATCGGCAAAAGCCGAACAGCCTAGAACAGAGGTAGGCGCCCATTGCCCATGGCAAAATAAGTGTAAGGTAGTCTACTCTACTGCCAAACTAGCTCTTGTATAATTGTATGAGTGCGTTTGCTTTGACAAACAAACGTGCACTGGCAAAAGAGCTAGTAAACCCGAAGTCAAAGGCAGCCGAGTAGACTACCTTACGAAAGCACTCGTTTTGCCATGCCATAGCCCGTGCGGGTGCTTTTGCTCGGCAATTGCTCGTGAGGCCGTCTGTGTGCATGCCGATGTGAGCACGAAGTACAAGTTGAGTGCGTAAAAAAACAGCTAGTAGGGATGGGTATCGGAGGGTGAAGTATCGATACTTTGGTATCGCGATACTTTAATGAGTCAAAATCGATTCCACGATTCTTGAAGCCTTCAAGTATCGATACTTGCAAGTATCGGTGTCTGGTATCGGTCAAAAAACGAGGCACTTTCGAAGGCTTTTTACATAAATTATTATTTTATTTCTTTTTAAAGAATTTTGATACAAAGCTGCTCCTTATTGCTTAAACGTGACCAAGATCAAAATAAACTGAAATAAAAAATTAAAGAAACCACAACTCGTCATCTAAAGATGCTAGAAACAGTCGTTGTTGAAGGTGAGTAGACGACAAACGGTTTCCCTCATCAGACATAATTAATCCGGCACGAGAAAAGATCAATCAAAGTTTACCTCTGCAGAGATACATCTTATATCGGAATTCGAAAATGAAGCTGATAGTCCAGTGTCATCGGCATTCTTCGCTGTCCCATCTTTCTGTATATTGTGGTGCAACCGCAAATGTTTACATAAATTTGTCGTATTGCCGCAAAAAGTATATTGTCGCCCGCATAAATTGCACTTAGCTTTTTTTCCACGTATATCAAAATGTTTTCTCGCTCCACTTAGTTTAAACATTTTGTATTTTTCAAAACTCAAAAAAGAGGTTACGTCAAACAACACAACATATAAGGAAATGTACAAACTAACGCTTTCAACTCAGATCACTCAGATGATCTATATCGATCTTGGGTATGTTCATCTCTTTCATATCACGCCGAAAGTAGAAAGAGATAACAGTACATCAAAACTCGACCCAGGTGTCGGCAGTATTGCGTGTAGTATCGTCTGCAGAAGTATCGATACCTACAGTATCGGCGAGATGGAAGTATCGCGTCAAAAAATCGATACTTGGTACACCAAGTATCGATACCTGAAAGTATCTGATTCTGATACCCATCCCTAACAGCTAGTGTTGCACAGACTTTTGACGAAAGCAGTACTATGTCGCTTTGTTACGCAGCTACAAGCAGAAAAATTAATGCTTCACTTTCTTACATTGCAACTTTAAAAATATTTTGCCATTATTTATATTTTGTCCCTAAAGGGTAAAAATTATATTATAATATAAGGCAACATGCATAATGTAATATAAATGTAAGATATTTACTTCAGATTTTTGTTTTTGGAATTTTTGATAGACTCACACTTTTTTTGGAATATTAGTAAAATATATTACAGACCTTACGAGAACCGAACTGCCTTGAAAGCCAGTTGAGACTATAATGAAATATTATGGGGCAAATTTACTTCAGATTTTTGTTTTTGGAATTTTTGATAGACTCACACTTTTTTTGGAATATTAGTAAAATATATTACAGACCTTACGGGAACCGAACTGCCTTGAAAGCCAGTTGAGACTATAATGAAATATTATTGGGCAAATTTACTTCAGATTTTTGTTTTTGGAATTTTTGATAGACTCACACTTTTTTTTGGAATATTAGTAAAATATATTACAGACCTTACGGGAACCGAACTGCCTTGAAAGCCAGTTGAGACTATAATGAAATATTATTGGGCAAATTTACTTCAGATTTTTGTTTTTGGAATTTTTGATAGACTCACACTTTTTTTGGAATATTAGTAAAATATATTAGAGACCTTACGGGAACCGAACTGCCTTGAAAGCCAGTTGAGACTACAATGAAATATTATGGGGCAAATTTACTTCAGATTTTTGTTTTTGGAATTTTTGATAGACTTTACGAGAACCGAACTGCCTTGAAAGCCAGTTGAGACTATAATGAAATATTATGGGGCAAATTTACTTCAGATTTTTGTTTTTGGAATTTTTGATAGACTCACACTTTTTTTGGAATATTAGTAAAATATATTACCGACCTTACGAGAACCGAACTGCCTTGAAAGCCAGTTGAGACTATAATGAAATATTATGGGGCAAATTTACTTCAGATTTTTGTTTTTGGAATTTTTGATAGACTCACACTTTTTTTTGGAATATTAGTAAAATATATTACAGACCTTACGGGAACCGAACTGCCTTGAAAGCCAGTTGAGACTATAATGAAATATTATTGGGCAAATTTACTTCAGATTTTTGTTTTTGGAATTTTTGATAGACTCACACTTTTTTTGGAATATTAGTAAAATATATTACAGACCTTACGGGAACCGAACTGCCTTGAAAGCCAGTTGAGACTATAATGAAATATTATTGGGCAAATTTACTTCAGATTTTTGTTTTTGGAATTTTTGATACTCACACTTTTTTTGGAATATTAGTAAAATATATTACAGACCTTACGGGAACCGAACTGCCTTGAAAGCCAGTTGAGACTACAATGAAATATTATGGGGCAAACTTACTTCAGAGTTTTGTTTTTGGAATTTTTGATAGACTCACACTTTTTTTGGAATATTAGTAAAATATATTACAGACCTTACGGGAACCGAACTGCCTTGAAAGCCAGTTGAGACTATAATGAAATATTATTGGGCAAATTTACTTCAGATTTTTGTTTTTGGAATTTTTGATAGACTCACACTTTTTTTGGAATATTAGTAAAATATATTACAGACCTTACGGGAACCGAACTGCCTTGAAAGCCAGTTGAGACTATAATGAAATATTATGGGGCAAATTTACTTCAGATTTTTGTTTTTGGAATTTTTGATAGACTCACACTTTTTTTGGAATATTAGTAAATATATTACAGACCTTACGACAACCGAACTGCCTTGAAAGCCAGTTGAGACTATAATGAAATATTATGGGGCAAATTTACTTCAGATTTTTGTTTTTGGAATTTTTGATAGACTCACACTTTTTTTGGAATATTAGTAAAATATATTACAGACCTTACGGGAAGCGAACTGCCTTGAAAGCCAGTTGAGATTATAATGAAATATTATTGGGCAAATTTACTTCAGATTTTTGTTTTTGGAATTTTTTATAGACTCACACTTTTTTTGGAATATTAGTAAAATATATTACAGACCTTACGGGAACCGAACTGCCTTGAAAGCCAGTTGAGACTACAATGAAATATTATGGGGCAAACTTACTTCAGATTTTTGTTTTTGGAATTTTTGATAGACTCACACTTTTTTTGGAATATTAGTAAAATATATTACAGACCTTACGAGAACCGAACTGCCTTGAAAGCCAGTTGAGGGGCAAACTTACTTCAGATTTTTGTTTTTGGAATTTTTGATAGACTCACACTTTTTTTGGAATATTAGTAAAATATATTACAGACCTTACGGGAACCGAACTGCCTTGAAAGCCAGTTGAGACTACAATGAAATATTATGGGGCAAACTTACTTCAGATTTTTGTTTTTGGAATTTTTGATAGACTCACACTTTTTTTGGAATATTAGTAAAATATATTACAGACCTTACGGGAACCGAACTGCCTTGAAAGCCAGTTGAGACTATAATGAAATATTATTGGGCAAATTTACTTCAGATTTTTGTTTTTGGAATTTTTGATAGACTCACACTTTTTTTGGAATATTAGTAAAATATATTACAGACCTTACGGGAACCGAACTGCCTTGAAAGCCAGTTGAGACTACAATGAAATATTATGCGGCAAACTTACTTCAGATTTTTGTTTTTGGAATTTTTGATAGACTCACACTTTTTTTGGAATATTAGTAAAATATATTACAGACCTTACGAGAACCGAACTGCCTTGAAAGCCAGTTGAGGGGCAAACTTACTTCAGATTTTTGTTTTTGGAATTTTTGATAGACTCACACTTTTTTTGGAATATTAGTAAAATATATTACAGACCTTACGGGAACCGAACTGCCTTGAAAGCCAGTTGAGACTATAATGAAATATTATTGGGCAAATTTACTTCAGATTTTTGTTTTTGGAATTTTTGATAGACTCACACTTTTTTTGGAATATTAGTAAAATATATTACAGACCTTACGGGAACCGAACTGCCTTGAAAGCCAGTTGAGACTACAATGAAATATTATGGGGCAAACTTACTTCAGATTTTTGTTTTTGGAATTTTTGATAGACTCACACAAATTTTTTTTGGAATATTAGTAAATATATTACAGACCTTACGACAACCGAACTGCCTTGAAAGCCAGTTGAGACTATAATAAAATATTATTTGGCAAATTTACTTCAGATTTTTGTTTTTGGAATTTTTGATAGACTCACACTTTTTTTGGAATATTAGTAAAATATATTACAGACCTTACGGGAACCGAACTGCCTTGAAAGCCAGTTGAGACTACAATGAAATATTATGGGGCAAACTTACTTCAGATTTTTGTTTTTGGAATTTTTGATAGACTCACACTTTTTTTGGAACATTAGTAAAATATATTACAGACCTTACGGGAACCGAACTGCCTTGAAAGCCAGTTGAGACTATAATGAAATATTATTGGGCAAATTTACTTCAGATTTTTGTTTTTGGAATTTTTGATACCCACACTTTTTTTGGAATATTAGTAAAATATATTACAGACCTTACGGGAACCGAACTGCCTTGAAAGCCAGTTGGGACTATAATGAAATATTATGGGGCAAATTTACTTCAGATTTTTGTTTTTGGAATTTTTGATAGACTCACACTTTTTTTGGAATATTAGTAAATATATTACAGACCTTACGACAACCGAACTGCCTTGAAAGCCAGTTGAGACTATAATGAAATATTATGGGGCAAATTTACTTCAGATTTTTGTTTTTGGAATTTTTGATAGACTCACACTTTTTTTGGAATATTAGTAAAATATATTACAGACCTTACGGGAAGCGAACTGCCTTGAAAGCCAGTTGAGATTATAATGAAATATTATTGGGCAAATTTACTTCAGATTTTTGTTTTTGGAATTTTTTATAGACTCACACTTTTTTTGGAATATTAGTAAAATATATTACAGACCTTACGGGAACCGAACTGCCTTGAAAGCCAGTTGAGACTACAATGAAATATTATGGGGCAAACTTACTTCAGATTTTTGTTTTAGAAATTTTTGATAGACTCACACTTTTTTTGGAATATTAGTAAAATATATTACAGACCTTACGAGAACCGAACTGCCTTGAAAGCCAGTTGAGGGGCAAACTTACTTCAGATTTTTGTTTTTGGAATTTTTGATAGACTCACACTTTTTTTGGAATATTAGTAAAATATATTACAGACCTTACGGGAACCGAACTGCCTTGAAAGCCAGTTGAGACTACAATGAAATATTATGGGGCAAACTTACTTCAGATTTTTGTTTTTGGAATTTTTGATAGACTCACACTTTTTTTGGAATATTAGTAAAATATATTACAGACCTTACGAGAACCGAACTGCCTTGAAAGCCAGTTGAGGGGCAAACTTACTTCAGATTTTTGTTTTTGGAATTTTTGATAGACTCACACTTTTTTTGGAATATTAGTAAAATATATTACAGACCTTACGAGAACCGAACTGCCTTGAAAGCCAGTTGAGACTACAATGAAATATTATGGGGCAAACTTACTTCAGATTTTTGTTTTTGGAATTTTTGATAGACTCACACAAATTTTTTTTGGAATATTAGTAAATATATTACAGACCTTACGACAACCGAACTGCCTTGAAAGCCAGTTGAGACTATAATGAAATATTATGGGGCAAATTTACTTCAGATTTTTGTTTTTGGAATTTTTGATAGACTCACACTTTTTTTGGAATATTAGTAAAATATATTACAGACCTTACGACAACCGAACTGCCTTGAAAGCCAGTTGAGACTATAATGAAATATTATGGGGCAAATTTACTTCAGATTTTTGTTTTTGGAATTTTTGATAGACTCACACTTTTTTTGGAATATTAGTAAAATATATTACAGACCTTACGGGAACCGAACTGCCTTGAAAGCCAGTTGAGACTATAATGAAATATTATGGGGCAAATTTACTTCAGATTTTTCTTTTTGGTTTTTATACCCTTGCAGAGGATATTATAAAATTGGTCAGATGTTTGTAAGGCACAGAAGGAGACGTTTCCGACCCCATAAAGTAAATATATTTTTGATCAGCATGAGAAGCTGAGTTGATATAGCCATGTCCGTCTGTCCGTCTGTGCGTTTGCGTTTTACTCAGCCGTCTTAAGAGCTATCGGGCTGAAATTTTTTTTCGGGATTTTTTATTACCCGGGAAAAATAAAGTATGAAAACCATCAGGATCGGACCACAGAAACGTTTTCATAAAAATTGGAGTATGCTATGAAATTTACGTATGTGATAAAATTGGATATAAAACCCCAGATCCCAAAATTTGAATGTGATCGGATAAATATAACACAAGTTAAAGTCAATATAATAATCGGCTCTGCTCCCAGCTCTGCCGGCAGCGCTGCTTGCTGTTACATGCATACACACACTGACGCAACGCTACATAAACTGTATGTGTATGCGTGCGTTGCACAGTGGTCGGTACTGTATGAAATTAGCGGCCAAAAATGTTTCCACTGACTATATCAAAGTAAAATTTTTATATTAGCTTTATAAAAATATTATAAGTAGTAAACAGTTGTATTGTCATAAATAAACCACTTCAAACCCCTCTCATTTCACTTCTAGGCTATCAAAAAATAATTTTTAGAAAGTGTCTTTTTTTTATTTTTTATACATTTATTAAAGCATCAAAACTAAGTAGAAAAATATAATAGTTTAATAATAATTAGTTTAATTATGATATTACAAAAATAGTAAATAAAAGAATAATGAATTAAGCCAAAAATATTATTGCGGACTATTCGAGTAAATCAAACACTGGTTTTGGTAAAAATGAGTTTTTTTTGCTTGGTAATTTTCTTTGACCAGAAATCAGAGGATCAGAGGTCAAAAGCAACCTATTTATTAAGTCCTGATTTGTGGCTACCCGTGAAATTTTCCTTGTATGGTTTAGTCGATACTTCTTAACGTCCTTATTTCTTGCCTCAGCAGCTTCTTCTGAGAGCTCTCCAATAGATACTAATGCGTGCTTAATAATATCTGGCGCATGAATTAAAATTTTGTGAACGGAGGGAGGAATATAGTACCAGGAATACTTAGTTGTTAGTTCTCGAGCAGTAGTTAGAGCCAATTCTCGAAATTTTTCTACATTAATTTTATAACCTGATGATAAGGTTTGTAGTAAAATTGCACAATTTTCAATAAGGTGTTTTTCTATGCCAGTTATTTCAGCAGACACTTGGGCTTCATTGAAAAATCTTCTTGCATTGTTCCCATCATTTGAGGATCCACTTCCACCTGTTCTTGGTTTGTCGACAATTAAACCCATTTTGTTACGAAATTCGCACTGAATAATTTGTTTCCTTCGTAGAAATTGTTGTTTATTTTCTGCGCCCCTTACTTGCCACTGTTTTATTTCGAGTCTATATGAAACGTGAAGCATATATTCAAAAAATCGAATGTAGGCATGTAATGAAGACAATCCAAATTCGCAGCGATCTGTTTGAACTTGTTTTTGTAAGCAGTTGTCGATATCATTCATCTCTGTCGGCTTAGCTTCGCATATGTAGCACCACACTATTGCCACTGAATTCATAACCATCAGATTCAAATGTATGTTTCAGGTTTCCAAATACTTGTTTAGCTTTATCAGCAAATGAACCTTTTTCCAAACACCACATATCAAAAATATATATGCGTGGGAGCTGACATTGATAAGATGTTCCTGTATGTATATACATATATATGTATGTATGTATAAATTAAACGAATGCTTTATTAAAATTAAGAAAATAAAAATATTGAAAGCAAAGAACAATTAAATATGACGATCAAAACAAAAACAAAATACACACTTAAGAAAGTGCAGTGTGAATACGAAGACAACACAAGAGAATAACACAGATAACAACAACACAGTAATGTACGCGTACAGAGACAACACAATAGAATAACACGAATAACACAGAAAGTTGGAAAAAGTAGCAGATGAAAAAAAGAACATAAACTAAGAAAATAATGAATAAAGAAAGCAAAGAAGATTTATTTCAGGGTGAGACCGCGGTCACAACTTTTTTTTTAATTAAAGTCACAAAACATAGTAAAATACAACTTTCACACAGGTCACTTATAAAACGTTAGTTATAAAACATTAGGTCAATATAATTTTACACAAAAATCTTTAAATATATACTATTAACCTTTTTTTTCAATATTCATTATTAAATTTGGCGGTTTAGCGCAATTATATATTAAATATTAATTTTTTCCCTCAGATCTAACTTTTAAGCTCCGTTCACTGCACAGCTTGCGTGTTTTTTTTCCTCTCTTTTCAAGCTGTTCTTAGCGCGTACCAACGAAATAACGGAAAAACTAATTCTCCAATTGTTTTGTTGTTTTATTTTGAATTAGTTTTCATACACAGAGTTGCAAATTTCAGTTTTTTTTTTTTTTTATTTTTGGCCTATGAAACCGACCACTGTGCGTTGCTTTGTTTTGGGAATGAGGGAAGAAGAAGAACAAATTGTAAAATAGAGAGTAAAATTGTTTTGTTTGTACATTGATGAATTGAGTTGCAGAAAACAAATTTTGAACATGTAAAATTATTATTACCAAGGACTGCAAGGTAAACTTCGGCATAGCCGATGTTAGCTTCTTTGATATTTTTTTTTTAATTTTTGATAGACTCACCAGAATCGAACTACAACTTTCACTTTCAAAAGTGCTTTGCTGAGCATTATCATCAAGCATGGGCACGGCAATATCATCCAAAATGTCATCTTCATTGGCATTGCTTGAGCTATGTACACTACTGACCTCATCGACTAACCAATAAGTACAAACCAATAAGCACATTTTCAAATGATATTCAAATCTGGAAATGGATGTTGGCATTGACGGGTTGCTTCTTTTTAAAAGCTCTCGCATGGGGCTTTGGTGCATTTTGCAAATGTAGAAGATAGTGAAGTGTTTATGATAGGAACATTTGTAGGAAAGCAAAAGCCCGCCAATCCAAATGTCTTTTTATATGATTTTGAGTTTGGAACGCATTAAGTTAGATGGCATTAAGTTAGGAATGACAGAAATTACACAAATGACAATCATTTATATGCGATACCCCCGCCAAATCTTTCGTATGTGGATTGAAAGGTCATTCATCCTTCAATGGATGTATGAAATGCACACAAGTCGGTAGCCGAATAGGACATTTTACAGCATATTCCACAACCCCAGGTATTAAAATAACTGATAGTGACTACACGTCAAGGAAATATGTAGATCATCACCAAAACTATTTCCTTTCAAACGAAATGATTTTGGAAAAAATAGGTATTGGTATGATCACACAGTTTCCTTTAGATGCAATGCATCTAATAGATTTAGGAGTAACTAAAAAAATTTTAAAATTAATTTATAATAATTCCATAAAAGAGTGTAAATTTTCAAATGAATGTAAAATAGAAATCAATAGACGCAGCGTTTCAATTGCAGCTTTTATTCCGTCCGAGTTCCATAGGAAACCCAGAAGTCTAGAAGAATTAAGCATGTGGAAAGCCACCGAATTTAGGCTATTCATTCTATATATACTTCAATAGTTCTCCTTTAAGATTTAGTTCCCGAAGACTTTTATTATAATGTTCTTTTGTTGCACACTGGTTATAGGCTGTTACTGACTAAATCAGATTATAATTCTAATATAGATTGTATTCAACAAGTTTTCGAGTACTTTGTGAGCACGTTTGCTCTTAAATATGGCAATCAAAATGTTTCTTTTAATGTTCATAAACTTTTACACATTTGTGAGTCCGTCCGAGAAATGGGATATGTTCAGGACTTAAATGCATATAAATTTGAAAATTTTATGCAAGAAATCAAAAAATCAATTAAATGTCCAATTAACATTCTGCAGCAAATTAAAAACAAATATTCATTTAAAAAATGCAAAAGTGTCGATTGCAGTACTTCGTTCCAGAGGAATAGAAAAGCCCAAATAGCGAAGTGGGTTTGTAAAAAATTCACTCTTTCTACAATATCTCCCAATAATTTTTGCTGCATCCAACCTTGTTCTCCGGCCACCATAGTTCAATTCGTAGAAATTCAAAATGAAAAATTCGCTCAGTGTCGACGTTTTTAAGATCCTCAGCCATTTTACACTGAGCCTATTAATTCACAAACAATAGGTCTTGTGGAAACAACAAAAAAAATGCTAGAGGAAGAACTTGTACCTCTTAGCATAATAAGTTAAAAATACGTTTGCTTGCCTTATAACGAAAATTTAGTTTTCATTCCTATTTTACACTCTCAGTCATAAGAATTTGTAGCTAATTCTAATGTATTTCAGTTATGTGTAAGAAGCAGTTTGGTGGTATTTCCTCGGAGTTCAGTGACGAGAACGGCAAAAATGACCGTTTTGCCAAGCTCGAGAGCGATGTGGAAGAATTGAAGAATACCCTACAAAGCCAGCAAAAAACTCTCCAAAATATGGAAAAGAGGCAAGTGGAAATGTTGGCAATAATTAAAAAAATTGACGCAGGATGATATGCCACAAGTTGACAACATTTTCTCCATAATTAAAATGGAAGACCTCCATAAAGTGAATGAGCTGGTCAAGGCAGACAAAGCCACATATGTAAGTATCTAATGTATTTTGTATAATTTTATTGAATTTAATAATTGTTTTTTTTTTTTTTTTGTTAATAAATATAAACAGGTGAGAATTCTACGGACACTTATTAGGGGAAATGTCGTTTAAAACTTTGATGGCGTCGTGGGGAAAAATATTATCCCGAATTTAAATTACGATGGCCTAAATGGGAAAGAGCCGTTCAAGCAGTTCAAGGCATTGAACGAGGCTTCATTTGGTATGTGTAAATCATTTTAATTTTATTTTTGATGACAATAATTAATGATATTTAATTAACAGATGCTATTAAAACTGAAGGATGGACGGAAAAGTGCTACATATCAACCATCCATAGCTGCTTTAAAGTCCAAAAAGGTCGACTGGCGAAACAAAAATTTGAAAACAAAAAAAATGTATTTTAATGATAAAGAAAATGAAATTAATTTAGAAGAAAATTTAAATATATGTAGATTAAGGCTTATAGATAAAAATTTAAGAACTTAAACTAGATATTAGAAATAATTTATAAGAAAATGTAAATATTGTAAAAACAAGATAATAAGAAAATGTAAATATTGTAAATGAATGTAAAATTTAAGTAAATGTAAATAATAATATAATATAATAATAATATGTAAATAATAATATAATATAATAATAATTTCTAAATAAATAATTATATATTACTGGAGGATATGAAAAGCGTTTATTTATTTGCTTTTGGAATCAATTATTTATGTAATTCTACTGCATGGAAGTATGCCATTCTATATACTGGGAAAATGCGTTGCAGGTATATTGAGTTATAATGCAAGTACATTATCAATCCATAAGCGATTTTGAAATTGTATGCTGGATTTTCTACAGGCAGCAGAATTTCTGCATTACAATTTTCATAAAAGAATATGCTTGGGTAATGGAAACCCGAATGAAACTTCGGCACAGCATTCTTTTCTGCATTACAAAATTCCATAAATTCGTGCACCGAGAAGAAAAAGCGGCCATTTGTTAAGAAAGTAATGGAGCTTGTAACCGGTTTTTGAATGCACACAGGCGAAAAGTAGTCCGTTCGTAATGCAAGAAAGAATGAGAATTTCCTCGTCGAAAACTCAAAAAGTCTGCGAGCGAGCGATTGAAATGCGATGTTGAGCATGTACCGACGAGTGTACACATTAGAGCTGGGAAAACCATCGATGGCACCATTGATATTATCGATGGAACCAATGAAGTGCGATAAATCGATGGAAATTTTTCGATGTCGATATATCAAATTTCTTGTTGGGTCCAACATGGGTGTAAGTAAATTGCAATATATTGTTTTTTCTGCCTTTCTTTACACACAGGTCTACTTACTTTTATTCTATAAGAGTACCTCTTTAACCCTGGCAGTTCCTCTTGTAAAATGGATAAGTTTTTGACCTCATCCCGTAAGCATTTTAAAAAGAAACAATTACAGGACAATTTTTAAGAATTTTTTTATTTTTTATATAAGAACCTCCCATTAGCAGTAAGTTTGGAAATCGCCTTTTATTTCATATTATTTTAAGAGTATCAGCTATTCGCTGCTTAGTACAAAGAACCTCTCATTAGCAGTAAGTTCGGAAGTCGCCTTTTGTTTTGTTGTGCTTAAAGAGTTTTTTGTTTTCGTTTTTTGGACTTAGGACGAGAAGTCACTTATTTTTTTTTATCTTGAAACCATAAATTTTGTTTTTATATTTAAGAACATTTCAGAAATTACAAGCTTAAATCTTTTTAATATATTTTCGGTTGAATTAATTTATAAAGGGTTAACTTAAAGTAGTTAAATTATACGCTAGACAAGGTCATGAGTTCTGATACTTTAGGTCGACCCTTTTGTCGAATATTTTTGAATATAAACGACACCAAAATATGTACATATGTTGAATAACTCGTTTAAATTTTCGATGGAACCATGGATAGTATCGATGGTTTTTTCCATCGATGGAAAAAATATCGAGTGGAGCAACCATCGATGGATTCCCAGCTCTAGTACACATACATATGCAAAACGAGAACACAGCGACACAGGCATGGGTTTATCGTTTTTCGATCTGTGGCAGACTGAATTATTTTCGATGCGTAGCGACACTGCTGCTAGCGAACGTTTTTCGCTCTCGCTGCGGCCGCTCTCTGGGGTTCTAGGCTGTTCGGCTTTTGCCGAAGTTCTCTGGGGTTCCAGGCTCAGGCTAGCGTTTGTAATCAAAAAATCTTGATTTTGACGCATCTATGTATTCTATGGTTAGTGCTATTATTATATTAGGTATGATTTAAAAGCAATTTACAATGCATAATAACTTACACTTTGGATATGGTTCCAAAATGAATAAAATTTTAACCAAAAAGTGTGCTATAGAGATTCGAAGAATTTGCATCTTTTTTATTTTAAAGAATTATTGGAATTTTATGCATCTAACAAATTGTTTGTTAGCAATGTTTGCAAACAAGAGCTTTTTTTTGGACAGGAACTTCTAAAATCTGTAAAAAATGTGGAAAAACAATTTTTAACTTTACATAGTATACTTTTGGGTGCCTTGTTTCCAATCACAAATCCCCTGATTTAACAAAATCTGGATGTTAATTAGCGTACCCGAATAAGTTAAGAACACCTCCCTAGTTAATAACAAAATTTGTAATCTATTCTATTAGTAACGACAGCTCCAAAATCACAGAAAAAAATATGCACCTTTGTTTCCTCTTTTGCACAAGGAGAGATACGAGTGACGTCTTTTTGTCCCACGACGTTTTGCCTGACGTTCAAAATATTTCTAGATGTGGAGAATAGACGCTCGCTAGTTGGCTAGGAGTCGCTAATTTTTCCAAAAAGTTGTTACTTTTTTTAAATTGTTCGATAAGTCATTTTAATTATTCATTATTATTACGATGCATTCAATAGATAACACAGGCCGACATTTTCGAGGTCATGAAAATGTGTTCTAAGTTCAAAAGGTCTTTTATAGTAATTTGGGGTGCTGATCACGGCCCTGTACTTAGTTTTTGCCCATCACGTCAGGATTTCGAAAAAAATGCGTTGGAATTATTCAAAATGGCCTCATTTTTAATATTTTCTAGTATAATATAAACAAGTTATTATACTCAAAACGTTATTATTTTAACTTATTAATATATTAGGTATGATTTAAATGTAATTTACACAAAATCAAAGAGGCGTTTCTTTGCTATCATGCATATTATCATACACTTTGGATATTGTTCCAAAATGAGTAAAATTCGAACCAAAAAGTATGCTATAGGGATTCAAAGAATTTGCAACTTGTTAATTTTAAAGAATTATTGTAATTTTATGCATCTAACAAATTGTTTATAAGTAATGTTGGCAAACAACAGCTATATTTCTTAAGCAAGAAATTCTACAATTCGTTGAAAATGTAGAAAAAAAATTTTAAGCTTTACATAGTATACTTTTGAGTGCCTATTTTCCAACCCTAGATCCCCTAATTTCACAAATTCTGGACGTGATGATCAAAAATTGAGTATGCAGTCAGAATCAGCGTATCCGAATTAGTTAAAAACGCCTCTCAGGTTAACGTCACCAAAAATTATGTCGGCCTGTGTAATAGACGAACTAAAATTAATTAACTTTAACTTTAACTGTTTGGTATAGTCTAAAAGGTCTAAAATTTTGACACATATAGAAAATACTTTAAACCTATATTCCCCTGAATTAAGTGGATTTTCACAAAATTGATGATAATAGTGCAAAAAAGATGAACACAATCGCGTATTACATATTGACAATTAACAATGCGCAATTTTTTTAGAATAATCCACCATATGTTTACTCCACGAAACACAATAAGATTCAGATAACGATTTGCTAAAAATATGACTCCATGAAAACCCACATAAACAAAGCTTCATCACACGATACAGTAAATGCGATACAACAAATTAAAACTAGATACCTTTAAGATCATTTACCATTTTGATTTATTTAAAAATTTAAAGAGAGTCGGAAGACATAGGAATTTGAAGACTCCTTTTTATTTGGCACACAGGACAGACAGTTGACTTTAAGGGGCTGGTATTTTTCCAGGGTTACAAAATAAATTATAAATTATGGCCCCTGACAAAACTATTTAAAACCAGAGGGCCGGGCTAACTTCGACCACGTCAAAGTTTGTATACCCTTGCAACTTTTTTGGTAACTTTTTCCTTACTTATAGCCATCAAAGTGGAAAAACGTTTTATCTAAAAAGGCCAATGTTTGCGAAAGAACGGCCAACAATCTTTGCATAGGAAGCAACGAAGATATTGATCAAAGTCACTGTTTTCCACCAATCGTTCCTATGGGAGCTATATGATATAGTAACCCGATATCAAATTCGGCACAGTCATTAACAGATATACTAAACTAACAAATATTTAATTTGAAAGCAATCACGTCAAAAGTAACGAAGTTATTGACAAAAGTCACTGTTTTCGAAAGATCGTTCCTATGGGAGCTATATTATATAGTAACCCGTTCTTGATCAAATTTGGCAGAGTCGTTTATATGTGTAATAAACTGACCAATATTAAGTTTCACGACAATAGTGTGCGATGGTTAGCTTAGACTAAAAGCATTTGAAATGTTTTATGGATTAAATGCGTTAAATGCTTTCAGTGTTATGTCAAAGCCAAAACAAATACGTTTCCTTAGTTCTTGTTTAAAGTTTCCCTTAAATGGGCCTTTTGCCACAGACAGACTGAAAAAAAATAAATTCAGTCTTGGAATGTTTTCCAGCAGTGAGATGACCACATGGAGTGTCCAGACTGCCACACTTGCCCCTTCGGAGGGCATGCCTCGTTAAGTTTCAGCCCAATTTTGTGGCAGCAATGTAAAGCAAATGCAAACAGCACAGCTATGAAAAATTTCATTATGCAATTTAATTTTGACTCCCCAAAAGAAGTATATGAAATAACCAAAAAAGATATTTAAATTGAGTTTTGGCATTGACGAAATTTGAATACTCTAACGCTTTTAAATGTTAATGCCTGTTGGAATAATGAGTATACCCGATTCAAAAGAGTATAACGAGAAAAGGACAAGTGGTGGGCTGTTGTTGCTTTGGCCATGTTTAACCCTCCAGCGGTAACTTGTAGCATTAACTTGGCCAAATTGAATTACTTAAGCATTTTTGGCTTTTGTTTATTTTAAGGGTGCATCGAAATGGCGTTGGGGAATACCTCGGACGTGGTCTGATTCTGTTTCGACTGACGGTTGTTGTTGTTGATGCTTATGATGTTGATCTTTGGCTATTAAAAGATTATCGCCTGTATTTTGTGGGTGGCGCCGCCTCGAGGCATATGTTTCATGTGCAATTAAATTTTGTGGTTCAGCAACCACTTTTTAAAATCTAAAATCAAATTCAAGTCATCCAAGTGGATAGAAAAGTCGTAAAAATAAAATTTTATTATGATTTATCATTAGCATTCTTTGGTGAATTGAAAATGTAATTCTACCCAAAATTGTGGGAACTCACAACTAGTCATCACATTTGAAACCATTTAAATTTGAACCACTGCACACTGGGCGGAAATCGCCAAATAAGTGGCATAAACTTGGCTGAAATACCAAGTTTCAAGTTTTGATAAGAATAGCACTCTACATAGTGATAGTAATATAATTTTATTTATATATTATTATTATTTATTTACGTCAATTGGCCAAATATCCAGTTTTTAAGAACGGCAGAGTTGCGGCCGCTGTCGATCCATACGTCCAGTAGCATTTACAAGTTTAAAAGACCGCCAGAGCCGCAAAAAGCCGCAAACAAGATTATTACTAACTTTTTATACACACTCTCTACTGTATTTTCACATACATTACATATCGCAGAAACACCCAGAAGGTTAGTTTTTACTCCACAGAAGACAAACACATATGTTTGGTTTTCTATCTTTTTGGACAATACAAAACAGTACACATATATAAAATATAATAAATTTGAACACCAAATTGTTTTGTTTTATCCATTCTACATACCTTGGCCTCCAAAATCCATCTTTTACAATATCTTATTTTTCTTTTGTCCGAATTTGCCAAGCGCTCAAAGTGAATAAAAATTTCCCGCCAATTTTGTCTTAGGGACTCTAGTTTGAATATACTGAACTATAATTATTACTCGCTTCCACAAGTTTTTCGACTTTATGCCACTTATTTGGCAATTCCGCCCACTGTGTGCACTGTTTAATATTAACTGCAACTATAAACTTCGCTTATCGCATACTTATTTGTTTAAAGTAATTACAAAACAAAAATTAAAACACTAAAAAGGATTTATTTATTTATGTGGGGTTGGGTTGGTAACGCCGAATGGCCGGACCAAAACAGCTGTGAAACGAAGGTGTGGCATGCGATCCACCAAACGACGATATGCTACGAGACGACGAGGAAGAACGACTTTTTAAGACGAGCCAACGACGAGAAGACATGTATAAAAGAAGTAAAGAAGTATTAAAGACGAATGACGTATAAAGACGAATGAGAAACGACGCTCTCATTAAAAACCTTAAGACGAAACAATTACCATTCAATTCAATCATTTTTATAGTTACTAAAACCTAATTATAATTTAAAATAAAACCTATTACCATATAACTTAATATAAATCTAAACGGGACTACTTATTCCTTCGGAATCTGAACTCAGTCCCACATTTATTATAATAGGAAGCTTCTTCATGTAATTAATAGCTGCCATATAAACATACAATCAAATTGGATGATATGAGGTCTCCAATACCTCGGCTTTCGTTTCTAGTCTGTTCCGTTTTGACACCTGTAGGTAGGGAAGGATTGCCCCAAAAACTTGCAAGGTTCCTCTTGTTTTCTATTAGGAATTTGGAGAACAAACAATCTTTTTAACTGAAAGGTAGTGAGAAAAATGAACAAAATGTAAGAAAAAACTTGATTTGAGGAGTGTAAAATGTTGTGTAATTTGCAATTTTATTAAATATTATACAAGCACTTTGGAAGTCTTCCTCCCACTCTTTATGTAACTTCGCAATGTGTCACATTCAGATACAGATACATTTGTCTGTATGAGATGGCATGACAAGAGATTGGCACAACATCCACGTGCCAAGTGGCAAGACAAGTGGTAGGCACCCAGGACACGGGCCACGCCCAGATCTGCCACTTGTTTATGCACATTAAGATGGGTGCTGCTAACTTAATTTAACTAACTAAGTGGGTGGGTGGCAGGTGCGGGAGGAGTATTGGAACCCTTCTTGCCACACTTGCGAGTGGGTTCCCGTTAATGGCCTTAATAAAAAATGCAACATTTTGATTTAATTTAATTGAAATTCACGCCACTCGAGCAACTCCATTAGGCAGAAACGTGTCCGACGACAAGTGAGTAAGTATGCAGAGGCGCTAAGCAAATCAAATCAGACCCGGGGGCAGGGCCAGAGGCGTGCAAGTTACGGTGGTGTGGTGGGGATTGAACTCAATAAATATTGTCAAAACACTTGTCAAATGGCTAAACAAAGGGCGGGCCTGGCCCAATGCAAATAAGCCCTGAAACTCGAGTGGGCGTGCGGGAAAATTAACCAAGGAACTGAAACTGTGAGTAAATCAATTTGATTCGATTTAAATTTAAAAGCATCTGTATTTGGCCTGTACTCCCTCCTCACTCTCCCCGTCTTCCACTATTCCGACTTCCCTCACTCGTGCGCTTCGCCTCACCCCACCCTGATCTTGAGCGTGATTTTCATGTTAAGGTCACGTGTCGAAGACGCGTGCCACTGACATAAGTTTCAAGCTTGTGCTCGAAATGGAGTTGGAGTTCAGTGTCGGATGACCACATGGATTAAAGGGGTCGCCGATATCGGGGTTTCTAATTTTCGGCTGACTGGAGTCTTTCGGTTGTGACATGTGTGCAGGGCTGCGTGTTAAATGTTTGATTTAGCTATCAGTTTAATTCTATTAGTCGAGGAGATTTCTTTTCCTCGATGGCGTGTCTCAGCATGTTTGCTGACGTGCAGATAAGAGGAGCTTACCAAAAGGTCGTCAGGCACGGGCAAAGTGTTGTTGATGTGTTTTGTTATGATAGAGTATCCTTGATATGATGCGGATTAATCAAAACGTAATTAAAGGTACCCGGATAGTAAAAGGAGACTAGAATACGATGGAGGTCAGCTTACATGTAGCTTGTAACATTTGTTCCCATAACAAATTTTACTTTCACTTGCATAACCTGGACATGAAAAACGTACCAAACTTTTTAATGTTAATAGCTTGGTTCTTGTTCTCTTAAAAGCTATGAACATGACCAGTTTAAGTTCTGTTACCTTCTCTTTAACAGGCATAATCTTATTTCAAGCTAAAGGACACTTAGTATCCTTCAGCAATTCAGATGGGACATATGGTTAAGCATTTATTTGCCACAAGTCAAACTTATGTACCTGCAAGTGAATGTTAGGGAAATGTCATAATCTTGATTTATTGAACTTGGAAAAGTTACCGTCAGGTTTTCTTAAAATACCCGAATCATAGGTATGCAAAGAAAACACAAAACGGTTTAGATAATTGGTCTTTGTTGTTAAATGTTGTCTTATGTGCTGTCATTCTGATTTGCTTTTTTTAGGTTGAACAATTTTGGCAATAATTGTGCACCTTGTCAGCTAGAGGTCATTGTCATTTTATTTTATTCATCTTCTTATAATGGTAATGCTTTAAATTTGGATATACAACACAGAAAATGAATTTTATGCAGTTGGTTTTCTGAAGGTCCCATTGCAGGTCAAATTGCAGGCCAAGAGAGTGTCCCGGCGACACTTGAGAGTTAAGGCAAAGAGAAACGGCGACATTCGTCTTATTCTTTTAAGAATTTTCATCCATGAACACCTAAAGAGAACTGAGAACAAGGCAACTCGCAAAAGCTAGAGAGAAAATCAAGTCAACAATCCGTTACTAAGATGAGGGCGGCCCATGGACCGCACTTAAGCAGTTGCAGCAGCTGCCCAAGTACCGCCACATCGCCATCGCTATAGCCATCGCCATCGCCATCGCCTCGTCATCATCATCAGCAACAGCATCGTCGTCCTTCTGGCAACACTCTCAATTAAAATGTCCTCGCTTGGTAAGCGTAAGCATTCAAGAGGCCATGAAAACTCCTTATTACATGGTGTCAGCGGACCCTAACCCAACCACAACCAAAAAAACCCAAGTCAGCCCCAGCTAAAGATCCGAGAGTACCACCTCACCGCCTGTCGTACCTTCTGCAAGTTGCACCTACGTGTTAATAACGCGAAATGCGGTGAAATTTTTGTATTTTCAAGCACGCACTCGAGTCCTGCCATGCCTCACTGCCCTCTTGCTATGCCCCTTCCTTACCAAATTCTCCCCCTTCCGCCTTCACCAACGAAGCATTTCAACTTGAAACACAAACCCTGCACGGAAAAAAGAAATCATTGAGCGAGTTGGCAACACTTGCTGAGGTCGTGCGTGAGAGGGTAGGGTGCAGAGATAGAAAAAGTGCGACCGGGGAGGGGGATGAGGATGGGGTAAAAACGGCTACTGTACAACACTTTAAAAAATATGTTTTTTTGTGTGTTGTTCAAGGAAATCTGAAACATTTCAAATATTTGTGCCTGCAAAATGTTTGGACAAGTTGTGACGACGCCAAGGCGAAATGGGAAATGGACATGGGAAATTTTAAACCAAGTTGCCAGCTGCCTAAAAGCCAAAAAACTCCCTTCCCCAGCTACCGTCTCTTTCCATGAAAACGACGTTCCTATCTCCAGCTTGTTTACTCTTGCCATATTGACTTGAAAATATTTACACAAAAATACAAATCGCGACCGACAATTTTCACATGTGGCTTCCCGGAAAAAGGTTTTCCTCTTGATGCTCCGCCAAAAAGTTTTCATGTCGTCAGCCGGAGGGCAATAAACGTCAGACGCGTGTCAGAGAGCGCTTCTTTTGTATATTGACACCTTCAATGCCTGATTTGGGACGCCTCGTGACGTTAAGAAGTGAAAACTTTTCACCAAAGACTTTACAATGGAAGTGTGTAGGTCCTAGGTGAGGATGCAACAGGATGTACTTGAATTCGTTTAGTGGTTGGACAAATCGCTAAAGTTTTGGTTAAAAGAAGAAAAGAAAATATAAAATAGCTTTGAAATGATAATAAATTCAGTTCAAATATATTGTGCTTATAATGATAAAGAAGGTAAAAATAAACATGTGCTTCGACTGATCAACAATACTATCAATTCTTTGGTCCCAATTTATTGTCGAGTTTAAACAATCAGTGACTAAAATAAACTACTCTGCAACCTCTAAGTAAATGGGATGCGGAATATTATCGCATTATACTGAAAGATTAAGTATATAAATTTGAACTATCGAATAATCAGCTTCGTGTAAGCATAAGAGACCAGGTTGTCCATAGAGCGCTATTGACTTTGTTTACTCTATAACTGCAATACCTAAAATTTTGTATTCAAGCTTAGATTAAAACCTGAATACTCGATTTGGATTAATGGCTATGCCAATAGAGATTTGGCGAATATGTCATATAACTTTTACAAAAATTACCGATCGAACAAATCAGTTTTGGTCGGGAAACCTATTTGCTTCTTAATACAATTTTAATCTGCGGTCCTCGGTAGATAAGTTGTCTAAATAGTCATCCCAGGGTAGTTTTTGAATGTGGTTTTCGACTAGGACAATGGCCATTGTTGCTCGTGCTTGTAGTTAGTTATAGTTAAAATAAAAAAAAAGTGCGTCTAACGGTTAGACACGATAGAAGTGAAACCTTCCATAAAACAAACTGAGAGAGAATGAGACGAAAGCAGCATTAGGAGCGGGAAATTATAGGTTCATTATAATATTGCTATAAAGGTCATATTTTATTTTCTTCATTTTATTATTATTCATCATCAATGTTTTCAATTTCAACAAATGATACGAGTGGCTTATGATAGCTGAAATATGATACAAATGCTTTGGTTTCGATTTTGTCATTTATCGTAATCTTTTCTAAGTATCCGCAATACTTCTGGTGTATACTTTATTAAATTTTCATGAATGAATTCCGTGATGCTATTTATTGATTGATTCGGTGAAATATAAATTGCCACAATTAAAACTGTTTTTCCATTGCTCAATCTGGTTTCGCATGCACATATTTCTCCCACTTTAGAGAGCTGAACAGACAGTGATTCTAGTTGCTGTGCATTCATTCATTATATATTTTGTGATACATTTTTATTTACTTTTTATACCCTTGCAGAGGGTATTGTAAAATTGGTCAGAAGTTCGTAACGCACAGAAGGAGGCGTTTACGACCTGAGAAGCTGAGTTGATACAGCTATGTCCATCTGTCCGTCCGTCTGTGCGTATGCGTTTTACTCAGCCGTCTTAAGAGCTATCGGGATGAAATCTTTTTTTGGGGTTTTTTATTACCCGGGTAAGATAAAGTATGAAAATCCTTAGGATCGGACCACTATATCATATAGGTCTAGAAGAAAACATTTTGCGGACATGGCTATATCAACTCAGCTTCTCATGCTGATCAAGAATTTGTATACTTTATGGGGTCGTAAACGCCTCCTTCTGTGCGTTACGAACATCTGACCAATTTTACAATACCCTCTGCAAGGGTATAAAAAGTAAATAAAAATGTATCACAAAATATATAAATATATAAAAAGCATTATGAAAAACTTCGACCAAGCTGGGATTCGAACCCCGGCCGCCCGATCGCCAAGCGAGCACACTAACAACAGAGCCACGTCGACACTTTGTAAATTGCCGTCGAGTTCTGTAGTTAAGCACGCATCTCATTTTCGCATCTCATTCTCTCGCAGGCTATATACTATATGATCTATATGTACATATGTCTCTTTTTAGTGTCGCTTTTTCGTTTCATCGAGTCTCAAATCACTCCCAACGATTCTAAAGAAGTTTTCACTTCAAAAAAAAACAAAATACAAAATATCTCATGTCAGCTGCAAACTCTGTAATGTAAATAGCTAGCTTTATGCTAAATTTAATAATAAGGAAATAAAGCATATTATGAAATGAAATTATAGTTAAGTGGATAGTTTACCACTAAATCCCATACTGATATAATATTAATAATTTTAATAAACCTTTTGTGTTGCTTATGGTTAAAAATCATATTAATAAAAACCCAGTTTTGAATAATAATAATCTTTAAATCTGTAAATGCTGATCAAAATCAGATGTCTTTATAATGATAAAATTGCACGCTTTATTAATACATTAGTTTATAGTTCGTCAAATTTTGACTTTATAGAAAATGTGTTCTTTATTTTGACATCCCAAAGCTTAAAGTAAGATGTAGTTAGTCTCTCTTTAATTAATATAATTGTACGTATTTTTAAATACACTTGTGATAACTTAATTTCTTTTTTAATATGTGGGGTAGTTATGTGATGGATATGTTTTACAGCGGCTCGGACTTAATCAAATCGACTCTACACTTCATTATCTGGAAAATTATTACCCCTCGATATCCTTTTAGTCCAATGGTTTGTTTCATTTTGTAAGAAATATTCAGAATCCGAATAATACAAAGCCAATTTTACCTTATCTGTTTTCATTGTCTTTCAATTTTACACCTTTAAATATGTTGTAAATAATTATAATAAAATCCAAAGTTGGAATAAACTAAATACATTTTTTTCTCTACATATAACTAGAATTATTGGATCGCCTTTTTGTTTTCATCCAATTAGAAAAACCTCAAAGTGACAGTCAGTTTGACCGCAATCCTCTGGCAGTAACCAACCCATCAGCCCACATCAAACCATCATCATCATGGTCATCATTGTCAGCCAAGAATGAATCTGTCATATTATTTCGGCAATGATGTTGACAACAGCCACAGCAACAGCAACAGCAACAACATCTTTCGCGGGTTTATAGCTTTCCCCCCAGAGTGCAATATTTATCATGTCACATAATATTTTTCTGGCATTTGCACGTCACATAGATTCCTCCTGCTCCTGTGATACCACCCCATCCTCATCCTTCGGCTACTAGACGAAGCCACCCTCTCAGTTAAGCATCCGATAACTTTTTTTCCACACACGCGCACCACAAAAATCACAACCCCTTCGCTCGGCGGACGACGACGACAATGATGATAATGATGATGATGATGATGATGATGATGATGGTGATGATGATGATGATGATGAGATGTGGGCGAGAACGAGGACGGTTCCCAGCCATCAATTGCAGTCATCAACCACCGCCAGCCAGGCAGTGGATGTGGATGTGGCAGCTGCCAGAACGTCTGGCTGCTTGATATACCGTACCCCCTTGCCCCACTCCTGCCCTGATCATTGAATTTTCTGCTGATTTCATTTCGACTTCTTTTGCTCCGCTGGGAACAACTTTTAGTCGTCATCGTCATCAGCTGCCAAAGGAGGAGGAAAACGAGTGGGATGAGGAGCAAGCAGGGTTTGGGAAATGGGTAGCGACTCTAGCTGTCGTGCCTGCTTCTGTTTTGCCTGTAAATATTTTTGGCAATTGTCGGTACTTCTCCACTCCGCCTGCACTGCTCTCCCCTGAGAGCAAATTAATGATGTCTCCCTTCTAGGCTAAAAAGGGAATTGCTTATAAATTAAATGACTTGTTGTTGCTGTTGCTGGGTTTTTATCACACTATTTAGCCTAATATATTAACACTTTCCCTGACTGGTTGGATGGGTGGTGGCTTGCTCGGTTGTGTGGTCGTGTGGTTATGTGGGTGGGTGGTTGCTTGTTGTTATTTGCCGATGAACACATTAAATCGAAATTTACATTCCTATTTGCATTTTCATTTAAATTGCGTTGTCAGCTTAAAGTATTTTCTGTTTGCAGTGTCAAAGGTTAAGCATCCTTTCGCATTTTACAAACATTTACCTACAGTCCTTTGCGGTTTAAACCACCGAAATTTGTGTTTAAAAACCCATAAAACGGATCTATTTAGAACTTTCCGGACTTCTTAAAACATTTAAAGTTTAACGAATTTGTAATGCTAGGACTGAATAGATAGAACCCAAGTTATAGTAGGCTCTGCTTTAATGGAAACACACAAAAGTTTGGAACATGTTCTATCGATACATCGATGGTTTTGTATTTCTGGAAATCATCGATGTTGTGTAATCACTATCGATAGTTTTTAGCTTTTAAATTGGATTGAGATGGCTAAGAATAAGGATAAGGACCAAACAATGGGAAAAACAATGTTTTTCACTTCAGAATGTACTTGTATACAGTGACTTCATTGCGACTATGCGATGGAGCTACTGTTTTAGTGGTTTTATCAGTCATAAATCGTTATTGTTTCCTTAATAAGGCATTCAAGGATGTAAATTTCTTACTATAACTACACTACGTGGTCTAATATATCTAAATTATGACAAAAACTAACACAATTTTATTTATTTTTTTGGCTATTGACCTATAGCAGCACACTACATAAAGAATCTCTGCCCAATCTGGCCAGTTGGTTGCAGAATTACAATGCATTTGTTTTACGAAAACAAAACAAACGTTTACAATAATGTAGAAGGGTTCTATACGGCCAAGAAATTATGACGCTTAGATTTTCGGATTATAGTTCTGATTTTCTCGGCACTCAAGTAACTCAATGAAGAATTTTTTCAGTAATTTATTGGTAATTGAATTCTTAGCTTTTGAGCTGTCCAAATATTTATGACGTTTTTCTAAAATCTCTAATATAAGAGATACATGTATAAGCTCTTTGAAGAAGTTCTAGATTTCACAAGAAATAATCTGAATTGAATTAAACGCTGAATGATGTATATTTAATAAAAATCGGCTAAAAATTAGATAGGCTTTAACGGCTATGTTTTTATACCCTTGCAAAAAGGGTATATTAATTTTGGTCAGAAGTGTGCAACGCATAGAAGGAAGCATCTCCGACCATATAAAGTATATATATTCTTGATCAGCATGACGAGACGAGTTCATATAGCCATGTCCGTCCGTCCGTCCGTCCGTCCGTCCGTCTGTCCGTCTGTCCGTCCGTCTGGATCAACGCAAACTCCTCCTAGACCGTTAGAGCTACAGAGTTCAAATTTTGCATGTAGGCTTGTATATACTGCAGGGGTTGTATATCTCGGATTCAGCCGGATCGGACCACTATATCATATAGCTCCCATACAAACGCCAAAGTCACGAACAGTTACTTTTCTCAATAACTTCGTTATTTTCTGAGCTATTGTCGTGAAATTTAATATTGATGAGTTTATTATACATATAAACGAATATGCCAAATTTGATCAAGATCGGGTGACTATATCATATAGCTCCCATAGGAAAAATCGGTCGAAAACAGTGACTTTTGTCAATAACTTCGTTATTTTTAACGTGATTGCTTTCAAATTAAGTATTTGTTAGTTTAATATATCTGTTAATGACTGTGCCGAATTTGATAAAGATCGGGTAACTATATCATATAGCTCCCATAGGAGCGATCGGTAGAAAACAGTGACTTTGATCAATATCGTCGTTATTTCCTATGCAAAGATTGTTGGCCGTTCTTTCGCAAACATTAGCCTTTTTAGATAAAACGTTTTTCCACTTTGATGGCTATAAGTAAGGAAAAAGTTACCAAAAAAGTTGCAAGGGTATACAAACTTTGACGCGGTCGAAGTTATCCCCGGCCCTCTGGTTTTTTTTTAAAACAAACTTGTGGGAATATGGTATAATAAAGATTTGTTAAGGCTTTTAACAACGATACTGTTCAGAGTATGTTGTCACTTGCTGTCATTCAATTTGAAAACCTTCTCCACAGAAGTAATAAAAAATAAAAATAAAATCATTGATAATAGAAAACAGCATATAGTACATAAAAGTTATCCTTTCAAGCTATTAAAATGAAAAATAATTCTGGTAAGTATTCAAAACATATAAAATAAAATACATTAGCAGTTAGAAGTCCGCAAATGAATACATTCGAATATCGCGAATCCATTGTCTCGTCGTGCTGATCAAGAAGATGGAGATGCTTTTTTTATATCCGTTGCACACTTCCAAAATTAAAAAATCCTTTTTGCAAGGGTATAAAAAAAGCCTTTTTTACGGCACCTGAAGCCTGTTACCATTACTGACCAAAAACTCGAAACAACCAAGCGATAATTTCCAAAATGGCCTAAAATAACTGAAAATGTTCCCCCTTCTTACAGAGAGATTATGAAATTTTTTATTTAAAGTATGTTTCATCGGCTATATCCAAATCCACAATTTTTTACAGGTAAGGAAAACTACGGAGCAAAAGGTGGAGGATGGGCAAATCAAGTCAAGCAACAAGGCAGGAGCCAAGGTTCTAAAGAAAACCCTCAGCCAGGCTCGGATAGACCAGGACCTAATCAAAAGCAACAACAAGTTCTACGGGACTCTAATTTAAACCAAGGCAGTGGCAATCAAGAATCGTGCGGCCAAAAACAAGGTGGTGGACGAAATCAAACTTCGTGGGGTTCGTCAAAGCCCCAAGCAGACAAAGAAACCAACCAACAGCAACAACGTAGTCAACATGATGGTCAGCAGCCAACCGACCCTGGATCATGGGCTAAAAAGGCAGGGCAAACTCAAAATCAAAGTTCGTGGGGCCAGAAAAAGAATCAGCCAGGCCCAAAAGTAAATCAAATTTGTCAACAGCAGCAAAACGGCCATGGATCGTGGGCTGAACAGAATGTACAAGGACAAAACCATAGCTCAGGGGGCTCGACACTGCATCAGCCAGTCCCACCTAGTGAAGGTTCGATGCAACAGCAACAGCAAGGACAACAAAAAGCTATGGTAAATCAAGTTGGTCAGCAGCAGCAAACTGGCCACGGATCGTGGGCTAAAAAGGAAGGTCAAACTCAAAATCAAAGTTCGTGGGGCCAGAAAAAGAATCAGCCAGGCCCAAAAGTAAATCAAATTTGTCAACAGCAGCAAAACGGCCATGGATCGTGGGCTGAACAGAAAGTACAAGGACAAAACCATAGCTCAGGGGGCTCGACACTGCATCAGCCAGTCCCACCTAGTGAAGGTTCGATGCAACAGCAACAGCAAGGACAACAAAAAGCTATGGTAAATCAAGTTGGTCAGCAGCAGCAAACTGGCCACGGATCGTGGGCTAAAAAGGAAGGTCAAACTCAAAATCAAAGTTCGTGGGGCCAGAAAAAGAATCAGCCAGGCCCAAAATTAAATCAAATTTGTCAACAGCAGCAAAACGGCCATGGATCGTGGGCTGAAAAGAAAGTACAAGGACAAAACCATAGCTCAGGGGGCTCGACACTGCATCAGCCAGTCCCACCTAGTGAAGGTTCGATGCAACAGCAACAACAAGGACAACAAAAAGCTATGGTAAATCAAGTTGGTCAGCAGCAGCAAACTGGCCACGGATCGTGGCCTAAAATGGAAGGTCAAACTCAAAATCAAAGTTCGTGGGGCCAGAAAAAGAATCAGCCAGGCCCAAAAGTAAATCAAATTTGTCAACAGCAGCAAAACGGCCATGGATCGTGGGCTGAAAAGAAAGTACAAGGACAAAACCATAGCTCAGGGGGCTCGACACTGCATCAGCCAGTCCCACCTAGTAAAGGTTCGATGCAACAGCCACAGCAAGGACAACAAAAAGCTATGGTAAATCAAGTTGGTCAGCAGCAGCAAACCGACCATGGATCGTGGGCTAAAAAAGAAGGTCAAGCTCCAAATCAAGGTCCCACAAAGTCGCAAGCAGTCCCACCTAGTCAGGGATTAACGCAACAGCACAGACAAGGATTACAAGACTCGAAGGTACTTCAATCACAGGAATTTTTGATTCACCCTGGTAATAATAAGGAGAGTCGTGGTAGCGAAGACAAGGACGTAAATGTCAAAGGAAAGGCTATCGAGTCTCAAGCTCAGTTGGGTAATCAGCAACGCCAACAAATTAGCTATCCTCCACTTCAACCGCCAGGTAGCCTTAAACGCGGCACTATTGGCAAACCTGGACAGGTGGCAGTCAATTATCTCGAAGTCGATTTGACAAAGATGCCGTCGAAAGCATATCATTATGACGTGAAGATCGTGCCTGAGCGGCCAAAAAAGTTTTATCGCGATGCCTTTGAACAGTTTCGTATAATCCATCTGAATAATGTTATAGCTGCTTACGATGGCCGCGCCAAGTGCTATTCTGTGGACAAACTAAATACCGCTACTAAAAATGGTGATGTCAAGGCAAGTGCGGTAAAGGGCGACTAAGAAGTTGTAGTATTTCAATTGATATTTGTTTCAGGTGACCGATTCTCATGGCCGCACTTTAAACTACAATGTTGAGATTAAAGAGACTACGGGTTTCCACGTCGACTTGAACTCTCTTCGCAGGTAACTCTGTGTTTCTTTTTATATGAATATCTTTGAATTCGTTTCATATCTTCACATAGCTATATGAATGACAAAATCTACGACAAGCCCATGCAAGCTTTGCAATGTCTGGAGGTAGTTTTGGCGCAACCTTGTCACAAGAAAGCCATTCGCGCGGGGCGCTCCTTCTTTAAAGCGGCTGAGCCTGGAAGGCGCTTGGAACTGGGCGATGGTTACGAATGCCTCATTGGTCTTTATCAGACCTTTGTTTTAGGAGATCGACCTTTCGTGAATGTAGACATCTCGCACAAATCCTTCCCCATTGCTCTTCCTGTTCTGGAATATATAGAACGCTACGTCCTAAAAGAATCGATTAAAAATACAACCAACCTGGACAGATTGTATCCAACGATAGAGGATTTCTTGAAGGGAATATTTGTTATTTACGAGCCACCGTCGTGTTTTAACAGTGCTCCACGCGTGTTTAAAGTGAACGGACTAACATCATCGTCAGCCAGATACCAACAATTTCAGTTGGATAACAAAACCTTGACGGTAGAGCAATACTTCCAAAGTCGTAATTATTCCTTAAGGTACCCGAATCTGCGTTGTTTGTATGTCGGACCGCTGGACAGGAATATCTTTTTGCCAATCGAACTATGCCGCATCGAAGACTGCCAGTCGTTGAATCGCAAAGACGGCGCTAATCAGGTCGCGGCTATGATCAAATTTTCCGCCACCTCGACCAATGAACGCAAAGCCAAGATCATGAACTTACTTAAGTTTATGCAACACAATCTTGATCCTTCCATAAGTCGCTTTGGTATTTACATCCACAATGATTTTATTGTAGTCCATACACGAACTCTCAGCCCACCGTTGGTGGAGTACAGGAATAAGCAAATGTCGATGGTTAGGAATGGCTCTTGGCGCATGGACCAACGCGCCCAGTTCTTGGAACCGAAACAGAAGGTCCATAAATGGGCCATTCTTCATTCAGATGGGCGTCGCAGATTGCCATATAATCAGATTGCTGACTTTGGGAACATGTTCCGCCGTCAAGGACTTTCGGTAAATGTCTGCTTAGAGGAAATGCCCGACATAAGATGCTTTAAAGATGATAGGGAGTTGGATGTTTACTTCGATGACCTCAGGCGCAGTAAGTGCGACTTGGTGATTGTGATCATACCCCAAATTGGGGTGTCCTATGACATCATTAAGCAGAAAGCTGAGCTAAAGCATGGCATACTGACACAGTGCCTGAAGCAACTCACTGTCGAGCGTAAATTAAATCCGCAACTGATTGGCAATGTTCTTCTGAAGATCAATTCGAAACTAAATGGCATAAATCACAAGTTAAAGGATGAACCGAATCGACTGCTATCAAATGTAATGTTTCTGGGTGCCGACGTTACCCATCCATCGCCGGATCAAAGGGAGATACCTAGTGTTGTTGGTGTAGCTGCCTCACATGATCCCTATGGGGCTGCCTATAATATGCAGTATCGTTTACAGCGCTCAGCTCTCGAAGAGATCGAGGATATGGAAACTATTGTCACGGAACATTTACGTATTTATCATTCATATCGCAAACGATATCCGGACCATATTGTCTATTATCGCGATGGAGTGAGTGATGGCCAATTTCCAAAAATTAAGGCGCTCGAACTGAGAGGAATTAATGCGGCATGCGCCAAGGTAACATTGCTACAGCACACATCGAAGTAGTACCCTAACCGTTGTGCTATTTTTCTGTCTTTTAGCTGGGCATTAAACCCAAACTATGCTGTGTAATCGTGGTAAAACGCCATCACACACGATTCTTTCCCACCGGTGTTCCTTCGCAAGCCAATAAATTCAATAATGTGGATCCAGGGACAGTTGTAGATCGCGTGATTGTCCACCCAAATGAGGTGCAATTCTTTATGGTTAGCCATCAATCCATTCAGGGCACAGCCAAGCCAACCCGTTACAATGTCATCGAGAACACTGGCAACTTGGACATTGATTTGTTGCAGCAATTAACCTTTAACCTTTGTCACATGTTTCCTCGCTGCACTCGCTCGGTTTCGTATCCAGCTCCAGCATATTTGGCCCACTTGGTGGCCGCACGTGGACGTGTCTATCTTACAGGGTAAGCAGCGATGTTAAGTTTAAAACGATTTCGAAAATCTTAATTTATTTCAAACCTCTATTAACAGAACTAAACTGTTCAAATCACCCAAGGAAGAAAACCAGAAGCGTTTAATCTCTACCTCCTTGACAACAGCAAATCCAATGTTCTTCGTTTAATAACAAGTAATATCATTATCATTATCCATAAACTTTTCTGACGCTTTGCGCTGGTCCTGTCTCGATTAATGCCATACCAAATTTTGTTAAAGGAATTTGTGATAGTAACAAATGTGTACATAGACTGGACCGCTTTGTCTTACCAATATCATTAACATTGTTTAACCTTATCAGCAGCCACTTCACTTAAAAACATTCAAAAGCAATCTTAACCTAAAATATAAACCCGGGACTTAATTGTTAGATGCAGGTTATATGTACATAGTGCTTGTGAATGTGTGTGCCTTGATCTTTCCCAATAATTAAAAAACTATTTGCACGTAAATGATAATTCTGAGGAATTTTTTTTTGGGGGAACGAATTCTCTAACAAATTATTCTATTCCTAATATAGGAAGTATTTCTGTGTCCCAAGTCAATTAAAGATATATTAACAAACGTTTTTGTATGTAAGTTTCTTATTGTCACGTTTTAAAAGCCATTCACGTACGTTTAATATGCATTCATTTCTCTCAAGGTCAAGTTGCGATGTCCAAAAAGGAAACATGAAACTTAATAATTTATAAAGGATAAGGATGAGGGGGAGTCTCATGACTTCCTCCCCCTTTCCTCCTTTGGATAACCGGTTAAAGTCATTGCCAATCAAATAATTAGAGACTGCTTTCAGTGAAACCAACAAGCCGGCAGAGAGACCTCCATTCAATCCACACGGACAATGCGCATGGATGTGTGGGCCAAACAAATAACGCGCAGAATCGCTCTTTTGTGGACAATACATACACATATTTATATAGTATATACATATTAAACTTCTACTATATAAAAACACAGACACAAAAAACAGGTTCAACGATACGCTCGAGGAGAACAACAAAAATGCCTCTGATTGTGAGAGGGGAAAAATGACGATGACGTTGAAGGAAAAGCTTCGCAATAACAACAATGCGATACAAAATGAATAGGAAAAACTTTTTCCCAACACTTTGGGGGCAAGTACTAGTCAATGACATTGAAGAGGAGAACTTTCCGCCATTGTATTCGAGCGTGAGTGTGTCTGTGCGTAGACGGGGGAGGGGGATGAATATTAGTTTAAAATAGTCTAAACATACGGTTGGGGCAACTCATAGCAGACTTTCCCAGTTTTGCCCAAATTTAAAACGAAGTGAAAATTTAAGTATGCCCGAATCGGAATATCATGCTTTGATTGTGGAAGAAAGGGCCCTGATTTAACACTAGAATATATATTATATTTCCATTAAAACCGCCTTTTCTACTTATGTGAAATCGTGCAAATTAGTTCATCCAAGGTGTGTAATAGACATACGTCGTCCTGCAAACAATGTAGCACCATTTTCTAACCCAAGGACATTAAAGTCTTTGCATACTTTAAGTTAAATTGAAATAAAAGTACTCACAGACTGAATCTAATTTTAGTCTCCGAATGTTTAGAGCCAACTGCACTCGCTCAAGTTAGGCGTATAATTGTGCATTAAGTTTCTCGAAATGATACTTTTACTTTTCTCTTAAGCTTAAATTCTTGATTAGCGTTCTTCCCGGATAACCAGAACTAGCCAAAACCCTTGTAGAAGGATGTCATGAACTGCTTCCTCTGCACCATACTCAAATTTTTAGAACCTCATCCATCTACTGCCCTTCCCTCATGAAACTCGTAAAAAATCTGGGAGTGCACGTGTCCTTTTTCCGATGTGGCCTCTCTTGTTGTCCTCGCTGTGTTTTTTTTTATATTGCTTGCATGTCCAGGCCGGACGCGTGAATAATTTTGCTGCAGGACCTTTGGTCACGCTGTGAATCAATCTTGCGGACACAGGAAGTAAACAACAGAAACAACAACAGGAATTCGAATCCGAGTCCGAATCAGAATTCATGTAATTTCCAATCATTTCTTGGCATTTCTTTAATATGTTTATTTTTTCCCCCGATGCCTTTTATGGAGCTGAAATAATTTTTTATCGACTTAAGCGGAACTTTAAGCCCAACAAAATGGAGCATTCGTGCCGTATTTGGGGGTTGCTTAGTGGGTGGGTTGAACAGGAGGGTGTGCGTCCGTCCAACTACTATTAGCGTTTAGTGCGCATGTTTAAGAAACAAAAACAGAAAAAAACCCCGGCGTAAACTCCATCATCAGACGTCCCAAGGGGTCCAAAAAGAAGGAGAGGAAGAGCAAAAGGCAACACTTAAAAGTGGTTGCAATACTTTCTTTTTGCTGCTCCATCCTCGAGCTGGCGTGTCCTTTTTTGCGCCATTTGTATTGGCATTTCCAGCGTGTGCTCCAATAAGAACAAAAGGGACTGCCACCCATCCCCCGACTCCAGGCCCACTTTAACACTCTCTTGTTTGGTTGCCAGCCAAAGGTTATTGAAAATGGCATTGCGAATTTTTCCTGTATGTTCCGGGTGCGTGTGTCTCGTTCGTTGTCTGACTGGGTTCAAAAGTTGAAAAGGGCTTCGGGCGCAATTTGGAAATTTTGTTTGTTGTTTTTTAGGTTTTGTTTTTGTTTTGCTAGCAAATTAAGGAGGGAAGTTTTTATTTTCCTGTGGTAGATTCGTAGATAGAGAAGTTGTGGCTTCATTTTTGTATTGCTGATGACTAATTACATAAGCGATAAAAACATTTAAAGGAATGAGGTCCAATTGTATTTGAGGCATCATTTTAACATCTAATAATTATCAGTATAAAGAGTTCAATCATTGTCTAGAAAATTATACAAACTGGGAGAGAACATCCTTTTGTGGTTTGATAGGGAAATCCTAGTTCAGAGTTAATTGATCCGTTTTATATACGCATTTTCAATAAAATGATAAGGGATAGCGTTAAAACTGATTTTCAAACTTAAAAAACAGATTCTACATTGTAACGATACGTCTTCTTAAACAGGACACGAGCACCTGGAGCGGCAAACTTCCAGGGTTCGCAACGAAGCAGATCACCAACCAGCAGGCCAAGATGTCTGAAAATTCTTTGTTGGAGGTCTCATAAACATACTTCTAATAGAAGGCCACAAGGGCCTTGCTTCTGCATTTAGTGTTGACCAAAAATTGATTATTCATTGAACTTGACCAACTGCATATCGTTCATTTTAGGCCAAGGGCTTGGACAGCCTCACGGATTCTCTCCGTTTTTATACTTTGCTTTATGTTCAAAACTGAGTTTGGCTGCCAAGTGTACTTCTGTCTAACTGTCCACACATTTTTGTTTCCTATGTGACTATTACCAGACTAAATACTTTATAGTTTCACGTAATTAGATACAATTCTGTCAAATTTAAAATTAATACACCTCTTGAATCTGGCTGGAGCCGGTATCAATTTATTGTGTTCCTCATTTTGGCAACATAAAATTCCAACGAAAACCAATTTTGGCAATTGAATTGAATATTTCCTACACATATATTCACATTCCTTAGATAACATAAAAAATGACTTCCCATGAACGAACCCTCCTCCAATAAAAAGGGGGCGTTTCCGTTAACCCACAATAAATGTCAGATATCCATATGGTATCCTCACAAGAAAAGAAACAGAGGAGAAAAATATCATAAAATAAATAAATTTATGTAGTACAATAAAAATAAAATCCAATAAAAATTGCCCTTGACGCAGGATAGGAAAATCAAATAAAAACGATGGAAACAATGATGCCAAACACGAGATGTCGTGGTCTAAATCTGCATATACAAATAACCCGCAGACCCAGAAGGTCAAGTTCGAAACGCATTTGCTCTGACAATTACGCATAATTAGACAACAAAACCGAAATGAAATTCTAATCCTCCTTTATATTGGAAAAATATATATATTTTTGGGAGAAAAGTTACCCGCATTGACCCAAAACCTTGACTTGGATGAGAATAGTAAGAGATGTGTGTTTGCTGTTTGGTTCGATTTTACATTTGTGTTTTGATTAATTCGATTCCAACAATGTTATTCGGCGTGTGGGGATGGCATTAACCGCAATTAAAGCACAAATGACAGATTGCCTATAAAATATTGACCACCAGAGTGATCGGAACGACCCTCAGATGGTTATGTCCTCAATCCCCTTCGTCAATAGGCATACAAATGATGTTCGTTAGGCAGTCGACCGGGGGGTTGCTTCCACGGCTTGCCCAGTAATAAATTTAATGATTGTTAATCTTCAATAATTTGCCATGAGAAAATGCACAGAGACTGCCAGTTGGCTATTTGTAATGGATAGTTTGAATATTCAGCATTTGGGGTTGAAAAAGTCTTTCGTGAAATGAATGGAATGAAGTGTCTTATGCATACATAATGAAAAATCCATATTTGGATTCGGAGAATATTAAACAAGTAAAATCCACAGGATTACATAATTATTAACTAAATATTAATCAATTTTGTGTTTGCAGTATTGAGTATTTAAAAAAAAGGTTCTAATATTAAAGAATTTTAAGCATTATAAATTATATGGTAAATATATTAATGCTGAGCAATTTGTAGTTGTATTTTTCTTATATTTTTCAGAGAATATCTTAACTGAACTCAATAAAATGATCCCAACGAATAAACAGAAGGAAGCATTATCGAAGCTTAAAGGTAAATCTACAGTAGTGGCCACAATTTTATGTCGTTTAAATTTTCTGACTTGAATTTCGATTGTTTTTTTCTGCCAAGTCAATAAAGTTTATAAGTTTTTTCGGCAATGATCTGTGTTTAGGCCTATCCAATTATTACTTATTTTTCGTGGTTTAAAAAAAAGTACTCTTAATTTAATTCCAATTCCCAACTAGTTTTAGCGTTATAGACATGGTATGGCCGTTGCAATTCTAAAGTTCTTTAGCAAAGTCTGAAAGAACTTCGAAGTCCTTAAAATGGCCATGCGGATAACCTTCTCACCTTTTTGTGTTGCCTTTGAAAAAATCTACCATTTGAAAATTAACGCCGAGCCGTCTTAAATGTAAGGTTTGACAAAAGTTTCAACCAGGTCGTTATCTAAGATAAAAGTGCTTTGGTATTAATTTTTGCCTCGGCCAAGAAACACAAATTACAGGCTAAGCTAAAAACTTAAGCTGTATGTACAGTTTAACATAGTTTTGCCACATCTACAACTTAAAACGTCTTAATTATTGCCAAGCCGGAAAACGACCACCTGTCGATAAATGACAAATGTTGTAATCGTATTTAAACAGAGCACCTAAATAAAGCCAATAAATATAAGCATATGGATTCTTCACTTAAAGAACTAATTTTAAATTGTAATTATCCCATTGAAACAGTAGAAAAAACATTATAAAACTCCTTTACAAATAAGTTTTTAGTTTTTTCAATGGGATCTATTAATTACTGTTTGAGGACTTGTCTTTATAGACGGACACCAGTTATGTAGATACATTTATGAGCTTAAAAAAGTTTCATTTTTAATTCTTTCCTCGCCTTTTCTTTACTTTTGCTAAAAAGGACAAATACACAACTACAAACAAACAAAATAAAAAAAAAAAAATAGATATATAGTAAGAGGGGAAAAATGGGGACACAACTCCAACTCCAACTCTAACCATAGACAACTGTCAAATGATGCTACTTTAGCGATAAGAAACCGACCTCTCCAGCGGACTGCTAACTCTCCCTCGCTTTCCCAGAAAGGACTATGACGGGAAAGGAAAACTCCCATGTGCGTTATTTGTTTCGTTGTCCAAAACAATTTCCTTCCTTAATCACATGGTAACAGGGAGCAACTCGCAAATCTGACCAAAACAAATCGAGAAGAGACCCAAACAACAAAAAAAGGAAGACAAAATGAATAAAAAAAAATTCACGAATCAGGAACAACGTTTCTAATTGTGAAAGATAAAAAAAAATAAGAAAAACACGCAGACAAACAATTTTGGGTTGGTCGACGAGAAAAAAAAGAACTCGCAGAAGATAAATGACAGGCAACTTTTATGGGAGGCAGATGCGGATCAGGATTGAGGATACAGAGCTTGGGATTGAGGCGATTCTCTCTATCTGTCTTTGTCTAGTTGTTTGCGTGTTTGTGTGTGAGTGACTGTAGACATTTGCCAGCAACTGTAGCATACTTTCAAGTGTCTTTCAGCACGTTCTATGTGTGCCAACAGCTTGTCGAGTGGTTTCTTCCCTTCCTTTCGACCTCTCACTTGGTTTTTTCTGCATCTGTTTGTGTGTGTGTGTGTGTGTGTGTGTGTGTGGAAAGTATTTGGACTATCGATGTCGCCATAAGTTGTGGCAAGCCCTTCAGTTCTTCTTGTTGTTGTTTGTTGCCCGCCTGCCACAATTTTCCATGAATCCTTTACTTCTGCATCCTCCATATATCGGCCCATGCTTGACCAAGTGCAAAATGTCAAGTTTCTCTCTTTGGTTTCTCATATTTTTTTCACTGCCTCTCTCTCTCTCTCTCTTTCTATCTCTTTCTCGTTTGGTTCAGTCTTTGATGTATGTAAATTTTTGTAGCTTATCTGTGCCGAGTGTGTGTAAGTGTGTGTGTGTGTGTGTGCCTGCCTGCCTGCGTGTGTGTGTGTTTTAATCGAAAATACATCCCCTATCCGACATTGTAAACATGTTGCCAAATCCGCTTTGGAGTCGTTAGATTCAAAGTTGATTATTTGCGTGTTTTATGACTGCGACTGCAACTGGGACTGGCACTGGGACTGCGATTTCGACTTAGGACTGTGTCTGGCTTTATCAGTCAAATCTCTATGAACAGGTGGACAAAGTTGTCAGAAACGATTCGAAATCATTAATGAGGATTTTTTTCCTTTACCCGAGAGCTTAACTTGTTGGTTTACATTGGATGACAAGTATTTGAGCTTGACCTAAAGCGAGTATCTACGATTTTGTGGTGACGATATAGAAAACATAAGCAGATAGATGAGATATTGGTTTTAACCTTACGTATTTCCAAATTTTATTTATGTATTCATCTTAGAGTTAGGAGTAATTAAAATTAGTCGGAACTTAGCTGCTTGGGCCTTCGGCTTATATTTACAGATTACCAGATTTTCATAATTTACATTTAGTATTGTATTTTCTAAGTTTAAACCTATAGGATGTGGTAGTAATTAGTTTTTTTAAGGTAGTTGATTATCGTGGAGAGGTTTGTTGGAATTGGGTTTGCAGGGGTTGCTTTCGGCATAACTTTTGAAAGACTTCTTCACTAGTTCCCTTCTTCAGAAGTTAAAGTTTCCAAATATATACTTGAATTTCCAAAGTGAAATTTTAATGTAGTTACTATGTATAGTCGACAAGTCCTAGCATTTATAATTATGTATATTTCGCAGACTTTATTATTTGCATGTGTGGTAATTCAATATACATGTTTATATTTGACTAATTAATAGGTAGGATTTCTCTAAGATTTCATTATACTTACAATAATGAGGCTAAGAATGACATTGGCCGAAATCGAAGTTACATTGTTATATCATTCTCAAGTTGGTGATAAAATCAAACCGAAATAACAAACATGGCATTAGAGTGGAATCCACTGCTCGGGGATAATAAATCATTACCAACAGAATTTAAATTCATTGTAATCATAGAAAATGTAAAAACTACATACGAACCTCCCCTTCGGTCCGCCCTGCCCCGCCCACGCAAACCTTGATGACTTGTTGTGGTAAAGCAATTTACCCTTCAGCGGCAGCGCATAGCAACGAACGCATAATTTTTAATTGTCAAAGGAATTGTCCCGGTTTGGGGTTGGATAACGCGGTTGGGATGGGATGGGATGGGATGGGAGTCGGACTTGTGGTTCATCACTGATTTATGGAATTTAATAAATTTTTACAGATTTTAATCGCTTGTAATTACGAGTGGCGATTCAAAATGGTTTGCCAACGCATTTTCAATTAAAATTAAGGTCCAGGTAATGCCCATTCGAGGCTTCCCACATCCGCTCTTCGACCTTCTTCAGTGCTTTTATTTGATTGGTTTTTTTTCCACCATATTCTCCAATTCAATTTCCGAGATATACATATATACATACACGCACATCTATAACATATACATACCTACAATATATATGTATGTTTTCCTTTTATTTTATGTTATTATATAGACTTTTTTCTCTCCATGTCCTTTTGGGGCTGTTGTTGTCTGGACTCTATTTTTCTTTTTTCTTTTTTTTGATTATTTTATTGAGCTGCTCAACTCATGGTAAGTTCGTATGCTCTATATACATATATGTATGTACATATACATAGAACCAGCAGCAGTCGCAGATTGATTTTTATTCTATATTACGTTTTATTTCCTTGGAGACAAAAAATAATAATAAAACCTGGTCCGTCCTCAGAGGACTCAGTTTTGATCCAACTTCAAAGAACTTTTTTGGAGTGTCCTTGTCGTATGTGTGTGCATGTGTATCTGTGTGTGTGTGTGTGAGTGGGTGTGCTGGTCCTTCGTTGATTTGCTCGTCGGCTTAAGCGACAAATTTTTCATTTATATTGCGCTTCTCTGGCTTCGGCTCTCTGATTTTTTCGGCCTCAATTTGAGGTCCCCTCTCCAATCCGTAACCACAAATAAAAAAAAAAATTGAGGCGCAGAATAGTCGGCACTTTTGCGGCTGCAGAGAGCTTAGAATGAGGGTTGACTTGAGAGGAGGTTGGACCAATCTCGAAGATATGAATCAGGTCGAGAGTTTTGGCGAGGTAAAACTCTGCCGTATGATATCATTTCAATCAGGAAATGCCTACAAATATGTCTTCAAATGCTTTCCAAAAATTCAACTTCTCGAATAAAGTATTTCGTTCGTATTGTCTTATATGAAAACCACGAGACAGACTAATTGCAGGGGAAAAAAACATTTTTTTATTTAACACCTTTGAGACATTTTGTGTTGCTAAACCCCAATTTATATGTAATTTTTGTTCTTCATTGTAATTTGTTAACTTTGTCATCTTAACTAAATTCCACCATTTAGACTGGTTATTTATTAAACTTTCTTTTTCGAATTGTGGTTAAAACAAATATTAAATTGACACCAGAGATTGAAATGATGTTTGGCGTATTTTCGATCGAATAAAACTTAAATTGACTTTATCACATCACAATTTGACATATTTTATAAAAAAGCATCCCAAATGACTTAACTCCCTTTCTAAAATTTAAGCGCAGTCATAGGCAACTGAACAAGATAAATCGAGTTCGAATCCCAGGATAGTGTATGGATATAGTTTATGGTCTAAGCCGAAGGCTATAGTTGCCAGTGCTTGTTAAATATAGTTAGGTTGATAGTTTACAACTACATTGTATACTAATAATAATAGTAATAGAAATAATGATAAAAAGTACTTACGAACTTATATATACCCTTGCGAAAACGGCTTACATAATAGATAAACACATAAGAGTATGTGTAAGCCATGTTCGAGCGTTTGTCCTTCTGAATAAACTCCAACTCCGTCTAGATCGTTACAGTTAGGCTTTCTATTATATCTTGGATACAGTCGAATCGGACCAATGTGTAATAGAGATCCCATTGAAACGATTGGTGGGAAATGTTGAAGAACATCGTTATCTTCCAAGTTTGCCTTCTTATTACTGATAGTGTTCAATGACATTAGGTCAAAAACGATGGTTAGAGAAAACAAGTGCACTCTGAATTTTGTTTGTTTCATTTGCGATTATCAACAAAATATTAACAAATGCATATAATAAGCGGTCATTCTGCCAACTTTAATAAATAGCCGAATTACTTTAACTTACGTTTGTAAGCCGTTCCTCGATGGAAATTTGATGAAATGTTTTTGGCTTAAAGAGTAACATGGAAATTTGAAAAAGGTATAACAACGTAGTCATGGGCGGAGATAAAATGGCTCTCTGGTTAGTGGATTGTGTGCTAAACCATTCAGAATTGGCGACGTGATCTTCGTCATTTTGTTGGTGAGTACCATCTTGCTAATCCTTTCGCAAATTGTTTTGCCCTGTGAGAATAACGATATTTCAATCATGGTAGACTCCCATGCTTGCATTTCTTCTCTTAATGCATTATGTGATCTTGCTAGTAGCCAAACGCATCTCAGAATATGCAAATTATCAGCCATTTGTGGGTCACACAACACCAAAAGGGGAGTGATATTGACACGTGTCGGAATGCAAGGCCCTCTGAGCTTATTCTGTACTGGCACGAATGAGTCATCAAGACAATCAGCCTCAATTACGTCTGCTGAATCATTTATCAGCGCTGGAATCTCATATTACGTGACTTTCTGATTTGGCAATGCAACCGCTTTATATGACTGAGGTCGAAATATTCACCTTTTTTTTTAACAGATTCGAAACAGTGAGTAGTTGGCTTCCGTCCCTTTATTACCTTCCAATATTCAGGTTCTACATATAAACTTACTCCTAATAGGCTACCACACAGTAAAGAGACTGTAGTTACATCTTGAAATTTAAAGAATTGAATTCAAATCCTACGAATTGCAATACATTACAAATAATTCATACATTACAAAAAACGCAGCCAATGAGGTTAAGTCATGACACACCAATTCCCTAAAGAACCTGCCTCTATCTATAACTAAGCTGTACCTTTGCATTTTTCATGCCGATCTTTCTTTTTAAACAGTTGCTAGTATACACATGCATACTGAGAACTTTGTTCACACTTGAAGATTTGAAGATCTTAGTTCGCAGCCATTTCACACCTTTTAACACCTTTCTGATCACTTTTTTATACCCTTGCAAAAAGGTTATACAAATATTAGATAAAATGACATCCTATGTGGGTCGTATCCCGCTTAAGTTTGTTAGTCGTTCTTGGGGAGATGGACTACATAAAGGACTTTCGTTTCAATAGACTAGTATAAGACTTTATAATTAAATTGATCGAAAGCGAGGTTTTTGAAAACTGCTTGTCGAGGTGTCAATCACCTGTAAAAACGTAGCCATTCTGATATTTTCTCGGTAATTTTTATACCCTTGCAAAAAGGGTATATTAATTTTGGTCAAAAGTGTGCAACGCATCGAAGGATGCATCTCCGACCATATAAAGTATATATATTCTTGATCAGCACGACGAGACGAGTTCAAATAGCCATGTCCGTCCGTCCGTCCGTCCGTCCGTCCGTCCGTCCGTCCGTCCGTCCGTCTGGATCAACGCAAACTCCTCCTAGACTGTTAGAGCTACAGAGTTGAAATTTTGCATGTAGGCTTGTATATACTGCAGGCGTTGTATATCTCGGATTCAGCCGGATCGGATCACTATATCGAATAGCTCCCATACAAATGACAAAGTCACGAACAGTGACTTTTCTTAATAACTTCGTTATTTGCTGAGCTATTGTCATGGAATTTAATATTGGTAAGTTAATTACACATATAAACGACTGTGCCTAATTTGATTAAGATCGGGTGACTATATCATATAGCTCCCATAGGAAAGATCTTTCGAAAACAGTGACTTTTATCAATAACTTCGTTACTTTTTACACGATTGCTTTCAAATTAAACATTTGTTGGTTTAATATATCTGTTAATGACTGTGCCGAATTTGATAAAGATCGGGTAACTATATCATATAGCTCCCATAGGAACGATCGGTGGAAAACAGTGACTTTGATCAATATCTTAGTTTTTTCATATGCTAAGATTGTTTTCGCCAACATTAGCCTTTTTAGCTTGAACGTTTTTTCACTTTGATGGCTATAGGTAAGGAAAGAGTAACCATAAATGTTGCAATGGTATACAAACTTTGACGCGGTCGAAGTTATCCCCGGCCCTCTGGTTATGTAATGAGTCCATGAAAGTTGCCAAAATAGGTGTTCCTTCCAAACACAAATATTTCAAACAAACACAAATGAGTCTTTCGGATTTGAAAGGGCTGACAACTCACTTTACTCGTTTGAATGGGTTCGTCTAAAAACGATTTGAAATTCGAAAAACGAATAGATACAGCGCTGTGCTTAACATTTATTGTGCGTTTTGTTTTTTATGTCTTACGTATACTAATAATAAAGGTGTAAGTTGTGCGGGGAGCAATAGGACCAAATAGGTGCCAATAAATCAAAAATTATTTCCAATTTGTTTGAGAATAAAAATATTATCGCCTTTTCTTTTTCTGTTAAATTGCAAGTGGAATCTTGTAATACAACCTTCAACGAAAACTCATATTTCCTAATACAAGTTAGAATTTAACTTAATTTAGGCTACGAATGAGTTATACTCTACTCAATTCGCTTTCATTTAAATAATAAATACGAGGAATTTGTTTTGAAGCACTCGTTTTATTCGTTCATAACATGATTTTTAAGGATCAAATGAATACAATTTTAGTTGATATCGTTATCTATCGGTCTGTATAAGCACCTAGTTCTAGTAGACCATGAGGGCACTAAATTCATGTGAGTCCTTTAGATTTGCTCATCAAGGTGAATGCGGCTTGTCCTTGTCTAAGCTTATTGAGTGGCATTGAATACTCCTGGGCAACAGTGGCTTAATGACAGGATATGCCACAACGTTTTGTCCTTTCTAAAATAATAGAGATTTCTTCTTAAATTCCCCACTTAGAAAACTTTTAGTTACTAAATTTGGACTTAGCTAAAAGTGAAAAGTCTTACGGTGGAACTGAAATAATTGTTATTAAATTATCGCTGACCGTCACAATTACCTAATGGGTTCTCCTGACCTTCCGGATGCAGTGCATCATTATCGGGGCAACGGGGCAAATGAAGCTATGGCCATATGTCAAGCATCTGAACAATATGGTATAAATTAAAATGCTATGTGCATTTATTCAATGTGTTATTACGGCGGTTCGAGCAATTAATTTGCAATAAAAGATAAATAAAATAACAATAATTATTTTTCGCACTATTCAAACAGAGAGCAACGATTTATTATCCATAAAGGGAGAAAGAGCGAAAGAGATGGTGTGATAGAGAGGGAGAGAGAAAGAGATGGATGGATGGTAGTGGTAGAATGAGGCAGGAGCAGGAACTAATTTTCAAGGTCATTAGAATGCTACAGCCAAATTGAGAGAAACTGACACTGGACAGGCCCCTTTTGTTTGTTTTGTTTAATGTTTATGATAATCACAGACAATAGACTTGGTGCACATCTAGCCAGCCTAGGCCAGAACGCACAGTTCTCACCCCGACAATCATCCCGACCCCTTCTCCACACTCCATTGTTGGCTGGAGCGTAACCCATAAATACTCAGACTTAGAGAGGGGCCCAGTCAAAACAATTGCATGAGACAACGGGAACGACGACGCGACGCGTCGGTTAGACAATGAAAACAAGGCAATTCGTGGCAATCGATAGGCACTTTGATTTGGGATACCCCCGATATAACCCTCATGCCTTCACTTTTCAACTAGCACTGCCCACTAGGACTCATTCCTGTTATCCTTCCCCAACTATTGTCCTCTTTTGGCAGGCGTGCAGCAAATGGCATAACTTCCGCTTTTCCTTTTTGGCGGAAATTATCAATAAATATGCGAGGCCAGACGCAATTCGCAAATTTTTGCGTGTCCAAGCGATGACTTTTTCCTCGCCTTTTATTTATTTTTTTCCTATTTCGATGCTGCTCTCCCCAGTGTCCAGTTTTTGTGCGCCACAACGGAAGCATCATTATCATAAATTATCATTTTGTAGGAATTGCATCCGTTCTGCCATCGAATAGCCCCCAGCAATAGCAACAACAGCAATATAACAGAAATGACGACAATTTCAATTGTCCCACCCCCACCTCCACTTTCCCCTATCCGACTTCCCTCACCCAGATCTCTTTTCAGTCCATTGGTATGTATTTCACGCGACCCGAAAATTATATTTCTAGTTTAATTTATGGTTGACCAATGCTACCAATTTCCACATTTTCCACCAATATTTCTCTCCCATTAAAAGCATTTCATTTTGATTGGAGCACAAAATTCATTTAGCCCTTTCCATTTTCAGTCTAATTGATTATTGTTGTTATTCGAAATTTGGCTTTTATTTTAATTTACTAAATTTTTATTCGTAAAACAGAAACTTGTTTCGGTCGATGTCACTAGGTTTGTATGCCGTGGCAACTATTTATGAAACCTATTTGAATGAACCACATAACAAAAGGAGCAACAACAAGCAATTTTTAATGCACTCCTCAGGATTCCCATACAGGATTAGAAAACGCTACGGACCCTGCGCTTTGAGAGCTCTGTAAAATGGGGTTTTCATTCCTGAAAGGTTGACCAAGTTTGAACTCTTGGTAATTCAAATTTAGTTTGACAAAATCCGGAAATGTTCTCAAAATCGTTCTTAAACCTTCGATTATTAAAAGAATTTCTCTTTTTAATGCTTAAAGTTTTAAATTGGAATGTAAGTCACGTCACTAATCATGTTTAAGCGAGACAAAATGCCAAAAAATCGCATTGTATTCTATTAAACCTTAACTTCATAAAGCCAATTCTTAGTCTGGACTTAACTGGTCTACGCCAATTCTTAGCTTGGCTTATGTTCGAAATGAACTTTATAGTTTTCTAGATAGTTTTTTGAAATACTGCCTGAGACAAGGCAGATTGACTATAAAAACCCCAAAAACTTAAACATTTGTTGCTTTTTCAATTGCTGCAGGCCTCGGTCTGGACTAACCCGTCACTAGCAACTATGAAGCCCAGAAAAAAAACGATTTTACATGTGTTGAGTTCTTTTAAACTAGGCAAAGTGGTCTCCGATATCTGTGCCTGAGATGATTTGCCAATCTTTTTAGAACTGAACAAGAATATATAGAGTTCTTTATTCTTTTGCTTATTATATCTATCTTGTATGGCAGATAAAAATATATTATGACCAGGAAGCATTTCATTTGGCATTACTCTTTTTTTCTGCATTGCATTGACTTTTCATTTCAAATTTATACAATTATGTATTTTAAGCCAATGATTAAAAAAAATAATTATCACCTTCTAAGTTTTTTTAAATATAATTTTGTAAGCACGCAATGATTTCGAAAAGTCGGACCTAAAAAAAGGCAAAGGGAAGCAGAAACCAAAGAAAACAAAAGTAAATTTAACACTAAACAGATATTTTTTTGAATAGTGTTAGGAATAAATATTGAGAGTTTTTTAATGAGGCTTACATGATGTGGAATGAAAAAACAACATTTTAAATTGTACTCTCGCTTAGTAGATTTTTGAAGTTGTCCTCTGTTTTTTTCTTATTTGCAGCTTTGCCTTGGCACATTTTGTTTGCTAATTCGATTTTAATGTGAATTAATGAATGTGTTGGCACTTAACACTTACTTGGCCACATTGAGTCTCTGGCTGTGACTTTGCCTTATTGGGCCCTGTCAGCTTAGCTGGCCATACTCTCTGGCTGTTGGTTCTGGCTCTGACTCAGAGTTAACAAAAAATTCATTGAAACATTTGCCTCATTAGCCAATGGCGTTGATGGACAGTACGAGAGGGAGACACACATACAGATTTGATAAATGATTCAGTGGATGATTGAATGGATTTTGAGGCCTGAAGCAATCTGGCCAAAAATTCGCGCATATTTTTTCACTGAATATTTCTCAATTTTATGTCATGTAGACTTTTGATTCGTTTACCTCTTACCTCGAGTACTTTCTCATTTGGACAACCTTTTCATTTCGTTTTCTCAGTAGGTGAGAACTCATTAGGAGACTTTCTTTTCAAGTCCAGGACACAATGCCCACTGTACAATATTGCCGCTTAATGCGACCATTAACAAGTCCAGCGGAAGAGCAATGGCAGAGAGAGTTGGGGAGAGTTGGGGGAAAGGCATAAGGATGAGGAAAAAAGGAAAAATTCGCGCTTGTTAGTTATTTCCGCTAAGAAAATAGTTTTATCCCGTCATAGGTACGAGTACAATCTGTTTTTTGTGTTGCCGTTTTGCTTCTCATTTTTGCCTCTTTCATTTCCCCATTTTTTCGTTTAGCTTGTTAACAAATTTTATGCATTTCTTAACTTTTCGAGGCGAGTTAACGAGTGGAATTCCAACTTGCTTATTATTAGTTGCTGCCAGAATGCGGCCTGCATTGTGGTTATCATACTTTAACAAGTTTTCCTCAAAGAAGCATGCAATTTTCTTTGGCCCGCTGCTAGCTAGCAGCTAAACTGCAATGCAACTTTGCTCGCTGAGCAGGTGGGGACGGGAGGTGCGAAAATGGAAAATGGGAAATGCAAAATAAAAAACCAAGTATAAGGAAAAAACACAGAAATTGCCGAAAATGCGTGCATAAAACTTTTCGCCTCTCTCTCGCTTTTCCCATTTTCCTACATTTTTTTGTTGCTTATCGCCAGTGCAGAAAATCTTGGAAAATATTGTATTAAAAGCAGCCGCTAAACTTGACGATGATGATGATGATGATGATGCAGGTGTATTGTCCGCAGGGTCCGCGAAAAACTCGAGAAGCAGCAGCCATTTTGTAAAACGGTGGACGCCATTTTGTTCTGTGTGTTGTGGTTGCCGATGGTGTTGGTGTTGTTGTTGGTGTTGATGTTGTTTGTGTTGCTTGTGTTGCCTGGCACACAAAATGAAAATGAATTCGTAATTAGATGACACCATCCGTGCGTAAATAATAATTTTCCCCCGCCCTCGGGCACTCTTTGCTAGTTAGTTAAGACGCGCGAATGAGTTTTCCTTGAGTTTTCCTCCGACCAACTCACGCCAAATCTTGTTGCCATTGTCAGGAAAAATTTGCGGCAGCACAAGTTTTTTGCCAGCCGAGCCAAGTTCCTTCAGGGTTCTTCTTTGCGTAAGGTTGAACAAGTTTTTATCCAATGGTTGCGTTTTGATTCGTTGCATACCCTTCCACCAACTATACGGAGCATATCGATTCAACAAGTAACTAGACAATGAAAATGTTTATCCATTTGCTTTACTTCAAGCAGAATTGCTGTCAGATATATTTTGAATAAATTCATTTTGTTAATACTTAAGTCGGATAACGACTATTTTTAAATTTAAACTATCTTTAATCTTAATTTGGCTGATAGTAACCAGTAACTAGAACAGAAGAGGTTGACTATTTTGGAAGAAACCGACTTGGGAAACAAGGGTTAAAAGAAAGAATGTCAATCATTTATGAATTAACTTATATTTAGTTATTTTGTGCTGATTTAATTCAAGGCTCAAGGGCATCCAGAAATATAAAGTATCCGCTAATCCTTCTGTTCTGTTGACCCCCGACTTGTATTCTCTGCTTTTTTGCTCATCTGAGTGTGTTTTTGTAAGTGTGTGTGGGTGTGGGTGTGGGTGTGTGTGTATGAGTTGTACCTCTACTTTTCACGTATTCGTATCAGCTTGCCCACATCTTTCTCTAGTTTTGGGGGCCTGCCTGGTGCTTTGCTCCCCGTGCCTTAGTCTCAAGCCCAGCCCGAATTGAGTTTCAGATTCAGCCCCAGCTTCATCTCAGTTTCTATTCTCCTCTGTTTCTCTTCTGTTCTCTGTTTGTTTCTTTATCGCGCATTTACCAAGTGCCAAAGTTTTCTCGTTATAAGTTTTGTAGCCTTTGTGTGTCTCTCGCGCAGCTCGAAGCTCGCTGCAAAACTTTCGATATTCCTTCAAAAAGTTTATGGGCGAAACTCTGCCGAATGAGTCGCGATTTTTGGGCCAAAAAATAGGGCTTCCCATGCAACACGTTCTCTACTCGGCCCCATCTGCTGCTCCTTCACACTTCTCTCTCCTCCCACCATATTCACTCGCAAGTTGGCAAACAAAAAAATTATATTATTTTATTGTTGTTTGGTTGCCGCATAACTTTATGCCAAACACTTCTTTCACTCGGGTTTCGGCATTATCCATGGGCGAAAGTTTTTTTTCGGCGCCGACAGCACTGCGGAGCTGGGCCATGGCTTGGATAGAACATGGGAAATAAGTTGGGGCTCTAGCTGCGGAGTCGTCGGAAGTCGAAATCTTTACCATTTGCTGCGCCATTTTGCAGGACGCAGCAAGGCAGAACTAAGGAAGGATCCGGGCAGAACGTGTGTCCGCTGCCAGATAAGGCAGGAAAGTATTTTCATATTCCGCATGCAACTGCAAAGTGCACTTTAAATTCTTGCAAATAAGTAACTCGGCTTCGGAAAATAAGTTTCTCACTTTTATTGCCAAACTTGGATCTTTCTGATTATGCTAAATATGAGGATAATGAATTATTTAAACGTGACAAATCCGTTTGCTTGAAATGTTTTGATGGTTTTGATTTAGTACCATATTTAGTCCAGATTTTCCTCGTTGTTTTACCTTAGTCTTTAGACTTGTGGAGCAGTTGTCCTGCCTGGATTGGTCCCTTGTTGGTGGTGAATTTCCAGGTCTTTAAACATGGCACCCTCTCGTGATGCTCTGCAGTTTATTACAATCAGAGTTTTAGCTAATTTTGCACACGTTTTGATAGGCTGAGGAGATACTTTTTTCTACTAATTTGTGCACATATTAAAAATGTTTTTGTTTATGGGGGGAAGTTCCATTTTGTTGTGTTGTGCCATTGCCATTACGAGCTGTGAGTGACGCCTGGTTGGTGTTTCCCATTTCAGCCTTTCAACTACCTCTTTCACAGACTGGCACATGTGTGTGCAATTGCATGCAGGTGGGAATAGGTGTGAGAGGGTTTGGACTGAGGAGAAGTGGCACATTAGACACATACAATAATTAAACGTAGCGCGAGCTTATCAACATCATCATCATCGTCATCGTCATCATCATTCTCATCCGCAGCAACATTTTTCTGATTATAATGTGCCACTCATGATGTTGTCGTTGTTGTTTTTGTTGCTTTTCCTTTTCCTATTTCTCTTTTTTTCTTGCGCCATCCCCTCGCCAATTAGGGAAATTGTGTGCTATTTCCAATTTGAAAATTCAGCGAGCTTTCGGGGTTTGTCTTGGCTAAAGTGCCTTCGAAACGCACATAGAGAGAAACAAAAGCAACTGCGATGCGATTTGTTGTCGTTCAACTTTCAAGATGCCTCCTTCCAACCAGCTGCATGACCAGACAGGGGGGAAGTGGATGATTGTCCATTAGTAAAATGGAGCAGGCTATTTTTGATTTAATGAGCCATGGACTAATGGATTTTCTCATCCATACGCGAAGCTGTAATTAACCACTTTTGCAAAGCTGAAATTAGCTTACATATTTGCTGTTTACCTAAACTACCTAGTTTATCCATCTTTTATTCCCGGAAGTTGGAAAAGGAACGTTGCAAAAAACTCAATTTTGGGACTCAGAAACATCCTTGATATGTGTTGACTACTCAAGTGCAATGTTTTACTACACATTTTCATCTTAGAATTACCCTACAAAGAATGCATAGTGTCAACCTGGGGATTACATGGTTTACATAGCACTTAATTTTGACAGTCCCCGTAAATTTTCAAACGACTAAATAAATCACTCGGAAATCAACTTTTCCCTCTCTAATTGGCAAATGTAATATCTTGTTCTACATAATCAGGTCTGTTCTCGTTTCCAGGTCGATTTCAAACATAAATCAAAAGCAATTTCGCACCGTTTTCGAACTTTCTGTTCTCAATTCCGAGTGAAATGTCAATTGTTTTCGAGGCAAAGTTCAAAACATTTTTGTTTCGCTTGTATATCAACTAAGAAGAATTATACCTAATTATTTAGGTATAAATTGGCTTTTCAGTTCAAATCTTTAAAAATGAATTTATCAGTCGTTAATTCTCAACCATGAAAATTGAAAATTGAATTGCATTTCGATTGAAAACGTTGAGAAACCGAGAACAGGTCAATTGCATTTCGATAGCTGTCATAACTATTTCACATTTAATTTCTTGGTTGCCTCCTAATAATAATAATTCATTAAATGAAATTATCCAATAGTACTTAGAATTGTTCTCAACATATTACAGATTAATAGAGAAATATTTAAAAGCCGTAATTTTTATCAATTTATAAGAAAATCCGCAATTACTTTTCATTCCACTGATTCAAAGGCAAACGATGTCAAACCGAATAATGTGACTCGGATTCGGAAATGAGAACTCAAGACTGCTGGGGGACATTGAAAAATGTGTTTCTTTGAGCAGTTCTCTGAAAACTATAGAAGTTCCCAGCAAGTTATAAAAATTCCGAATGCTTTCCTTTGGGAGTTTTCTTGGTTTTGAGCATTGACTTTGAGTTTAATCAATTTCGATTGAACGTGGTTTATTAAAGAGTATAATGTAAGTTGATTATTCCTTTCGATCCCTGTTGATGACTCAGTTTTGATCGTTTATATTTAATTTGATCATACAGTTAAAAAACTGAGCGATGAAGACGAAAGTTAAATACTTGACAAGTATATTCAGCTCTAATAGCTGTATTACGATGCCATATATTTAGTTGAAAAGGAGTTAAATACCCCTGAGTATGTAAATACTATTTTGGATATCATATACTATGCAGGAAATACATTGTCTATTTGGCGTGGCTTAAACAAAAGTCTAAAGTCATTATACATGGCTTATATTGACTCCCTTCCTTGACGGATTCTTCTTGCAAAAGAACTTCATACCAGAAATTGAAGTGAGGAAAAAAGTGCCCCATCAAATTCTTAACGATATGCGTGGGGAGTAAACTGAAAAAATAAACAAACAAATGCCTCATTACATGCGAAATTAAATTTAAATGTTTGCTTAATGTGATTTCACAGTTGGCCCGGGGTGGCCTCGCCCCGAATAGGAAGGGGGCAAAAAAGGTATACGAATATTTGCCCAGCACAACCGAAATTAAAGAACCAAACAAACCCAAGCATATAAAATATAATTTCATTTTGAAGCCTTGGGCTAACCAAGGATGATGTTTTCCATGATGTTGATGACGGCGATGACGACGCTGATGGTTCGGGCAGCGGTCCAGGGAGGAGGCAGTCTCAGGCTTAGAAATATTTCTGGAATTTATTTTCTGTTTGCTGTTTTGGGTTGAGTGGAGAAATTAGAATTTTTGCGTGTGTCTGCGGTCGCCGGTGGACGCCGATGGAAGCCGGCACAGCTCCCGGCCGCATTTCCTGACACCCTCATAAAAAAAAAATGTAATATATTTTTATGCAGGGTACCCTGACGTAAGGGAGTATCAGAAGAAGCAAGGAAACGCCAAGAAAGTACAATTTGCCACTTAAAAGACATATTTATGGAATGTACAATCAAATTTCTCTCTCCACTGAGAAAGTCCAAGTCAGTTTTTAGTCAGCTTCTTTTTCTTTGGAGTATATGAGGTATTCGAAGGGTCGATCCATTGAGTGGGTGTGCGTATACTGGCAACCGCAAAATCATAATAACTTCAATATTTTTGTTGCCTGTCAGTGGCAAACCTGTCAACGTTGGGCGTTTATTTGACAGCTGCCGGGGATTAGAGCGGTGCGGAGCCGAAGCCGATGCCGGAGACGGTGCCGGTGCCGGGCAGTGGGTGGCAGTAGTACTCTCAATTAAAATATATAATTTTTGTAAAAATAATATCATAAAAATAACAGAGAGGCACTCGTCCTTTGGACCGCTGCATTCACATGGCCATAAATTAAAAACTTAATAACGAGCGGGGCAAAGATTCGTACGAAACCAGGACATGCCCAATACGTGTGTCCCGCTCCTGTTGACAATGCATCCGCAGTCCTGTCACATATTCCCTTACTATTCCCTCTCTGTCTCTCTCTCTCTCTCTCTCTTTGTCCTTCTCGTTGGTCTCTCGCTGCAGCAGCAATAAATCGCTAACAGCAAATAAATCAGCGCGCATAAATTCCAATGTTCAACGACGATGCCTGTGCCCCGACTTTATTTACGACATTGCGACAAAGACAGCTACGGCAAAATGTTGGCCCAGCCCGGACCGTAGGGGGGTTGATATAAGCGGAGCGAGGTCAAGCCAAAGGGGAAATTGTCCCCTCTCAGTCCACAAGAAGCTGCAGACTATTGAATATTGTCTAAATTCGTAGTGTAAAATGTTATGCATTTTAATACATTTCGACAAATAAGGATCACTATACTATTCCAACTAGACTAAATTCTATTTTGAGCAAAACTTAATCTAAAATTAATCGATTCGGTAGCAGCAGAAAAAGGTAATCAAAATTTGATAGCATAATCTATTTCTTGCAATAATCCTCTTAAATGTTTCAATCACCAATAATTGTTGTACCGTAAATACCTGATATAACCACTGCAAGTATTGCTCCAAGCACTCACAATCAGTTACTCAACTTGTACGATATAGTTTCTAACTGAATAATATGGACATTTATCAAATCCCGAATAAGACACTCTTACGTATCCAGAGTCAAAGAAAAGTATATGAGACGACACTTTTTGATTGTATTTTGACAAAGAGCAAAGCTCACTTGAGGCTGAAATTAAATTTGAAGCTATTATACGTACCAAATGTGATGTCTCTAGCTGTTATATGAAATATGTTTTATTTTAATTAACTCGCATACAACTCGATTCAAAGTACCAAGTTTGGTTGCTCTAGCTCATATAGTTTTTGAGTTCTTCATGGAGAGAGAAGGAAGGATGGGCGGAGAGATGGACATGTTGGCATTGACTCGGCTCAAGAGTATGTTAAAATGTATATATTCTTGATCTCTGGGTCGGAAAAGTATCCTTCAATCTAGTACTTTAATATACCATTTCATTTTATGGATGCATGGAATAATAATGTGCTTATGGACCTTTTCATGTTACAACGAAATGTCAGTCAAGGTAAATAACTTTTTCTTTTATTGATTGAAAGCAATGCCTAACACCTTTTATTAGAAAAAGTAACTAAAACGTAGCGAAATAGATCTAGCAAACCAGCTTTATTTCCGAATTTGAGTATGAAAATCTCGAGAGAGTTGAACATATATACAGATGTATTCAATTTTTTATTTGTAGCTTTATTTGTACTTATACCTATATAGATAACTAAGATGAGTTGAACCATTGATCTAGAATTGATTAGAGAGAGATTACAATAAGCGTAGCATGGTTTAATAGTGTGAGGATCCACTGTGGAACTTATCTTATTGTATACGTTGAATTGCCCATAATGAAGACAACTTGACCTACTATAATGCCACCGACTTCGACATATATACATATGTAGTGTGACAGAAACCCAAACCTAAATCTGCCAATATGAATTAGTAATTGGAAATTCCCAGTAAGCCATGAAAACTCTCGTGGAAAGCTGACAATAACATCTTTAACTAAATACAAACTAGACTTTTAGTCCAAGGCTAATTAAAGAGAAGCTATTTTTTAACTTTGCATTCCAAAATTAAAAAATGTTTTCGTTTTTAAAAACTGGCGAAGAAAAACGGCATAGTACCTAGGATCTCACTTATTTCCATTTACTCGCTCTCCAAAGAAATTTGAATTAAAGAAACGATGATTTAGTTTAATTAGAAAAGCCATATGAATAAAATGTCATTAGATAATTGTTTGGCCTTATGCATGCCATCTAGTTCCTATGCCGCGTTGTGGTAAAGCCAATGAACATGAAAAAGGTTGACCTCAGTGTCGTGACAATATGTCCTGGAAAAATGTCCGTGGTTAACCAGAAAGAAAAGATAAGAGAGGGAGAGAGAGCGTAGAGCCCGGGCAGGACATTTGCCAAGGGGTTAAAAGGGTTAACCTCCAGGCGAAAAGTGGCAGGGAAATAAAAGGAAAGAATGAAGAGAAGAGGAGACAACTACAACGACGATGGCGACGAGTATATTTGGCGTATTTAAAACAAAAGGATGCCGTGTGCTAGGCGAAAATAGACAAAAGGACAATACACACACATACACACACACTCACATAAAGGCACATGGAAGGCGCCAAATCAAGCGTTGATTTATGGTCCAAGCCAAAGGATTGTCAGCCTGCAAAAATCCAGAAAATAAAATGCATAAAACTAACATTAACACCCTTGTAAAAGTGTAAAACCGCCAGTGACAGACCGAGAACTAGAGAAAGAGAGAGAGAGAAAAAGAGAAAGACATATGTAGAGAAGAAAAAAGGAGTCAACAAATCAAAGACTAGAAAAGGAGAAGGAACTCCCATCCCGTAGCCGGCAACTATTAGCTAAGCCACTCGGTGATAATTTATTTATTTGGGATTATTTATTGCTCGTACATCATAATTTTTCGAGCCTCTGTGGATAATATTTTATTACGACTGACTGGGGTAAGGGAAGATCCTTTACATTTCTTTTTTTCCATCTCTCAGGATAAGGATATGTGTTCCTCAGTCTGCAGAAGAAAGAAGTATAAGTTTTAACAATGAAGGATGCGCAATAAATTAAAAATTCCGAAACTTAAAAACGTAACAATAAACACACAACGATATACAGGAGCAGGCAACAGGACATGCAGTTGATTTATTTCCCTCAAGTAAAATCATTAAAGAGAGAGACGCATACAGTGACAAAGAGAGAGAAAAAGAGAAAGGGACAGATGTAAAGTAGAAGGAGAATAAAATAAAAACGCAGATCCCACTCTCGTTCTCCCATGGCGAAGTACAAACCCAAGGATTCAAAAGAAACGGAAGTATTTATTTCATAATCGTTATGAAGTAATGAAGAAAATGCTTGAAATACTGTTAGGACCGGCGAGGTTGCCAATCGCTGATCATTCACAAGGCATAAAAAATGAAAGTGCAAGTCCAAAAGACCTAGATGAAAAATGAAATATAGTAAGAGTTATCTATCAAACTTTTTGTATACCACAAATTTTCTAGTGAATGATAGAAAAGCGATATACAGGGAAAATACAATTTCGCTACTGAAAACACATAAAAATACGTGGCGCATATTAAATTTTTATAAAATCAACGTTCGCAGAATGCGCTATATGGGAACACTAGGGAGCTATTGTATTGTTGTAGGTACGAAGGCACTTTGTGTGGATGCGCTGTTACCTCCTCACCGAGGAACTCCAGCTGGGATATTAAAAAACTTGTTGCTAATAAAATCTACGAATGCTGTCGCTGCTGATGTTCCTGACGCTGTCGATGGATGGGGATGAGGCTGCTGATGCTGATGATGACATCAATGACATTTGTTGCGGTTCAATAAATTCGCAAACGGCTGGAAAAAAAGTACGGAAGAAGGGAACGTATAATAAAAATCAAAAGCGGAACATCATCATGGAATAGCGATGGTATGTTGTTTATACCGCCTAAATAGGCTTCGGGCCTCACTGCGCATTTAATTGTCATATACATGGATGGATGGATGGATGGATAGATGGATGGTAAGCAATTGTCAACACAGAGTACTTCCCCCATACAGCGAGACTATTCATTCATGTCCCTCTGTCTCTGTGTATATCTATTTTTTACGGGTTCAGGGTGTTGTTTAGCTGCTGGATAATCTGCTTGCATATTGCCATTGCACCGTTTTTTGATTAAAATGGCATGCACGGAGAGACTGCATATGGATGTGGATGCCACAATTTACCGCTTGGTTGCCAATTGTGGCGCCTGTGACGCCGCGTCTATGGATGGGTCCATCGAATGCAGTTTGAAGTGCCAAAAAGCTCACTTTGGTCTCGATTTGCCCGTTTTACTCAAAGGATTTGAGCTCTATGGCGATATTTGTTTAGCCGCTTAGTTTGCCATTTGCCTATTGTTTTAGTCCGAATGTGGCAATAACAAACACCAGCAAAAACAGGTTTTCACTTCGACTCGTTTGAACTTTGTTTAAGCCGCTTTGCAATGTTAAGTCCTTATATGAAGGGATTAGGGTTTCGTCTTATTTGATACTTTACTCAAATCAGAGGCATGGGTTCTACATTAATTATGGCCACAAGTTTATGTATAAGGCATAAAAGTAAATACTCATTCCCATCCAACATTTGTTGGACTTAGTTAAATATTCCTGATTCTGTCATTCTATTGTTCTCTTCGTCCATCTAGATCAAGAGAAGCTAATCTATAAACTTAGAGCCTTAACTGTGACGCTTTACCTGAAGCTAAGTTAAAGGACATATTATTATAAATCGAAAACTGTCGATATAAGTATTAAAATACTTTAAATCTAATGAAAAACGGAAAAAAGTCTATCTGGAGATTGGCGAAAGCTAAGTTTTTGTACCCTTGCAAAAGGGGTATATTAATTTTGGTCAGAAGTGTGCAACGCGAAGAAGGGAGCATACAAAATTATATATTCTTGATTAGTATGACGAGAAGAGTTCATGTGGGTAAATAAACATGGGTATGTCCGTTCGTCTTGATCAGAGCAAACTCCTCCCGCTTCTATGCACGAGTTGTTTAACTCGGACTCAATCGGATCGGACCACTATATAATTTAGCTCCCTTACAAACGGCAAAGACACGAACAGTGAGTATTATCACTTCATTACGTGATTATCATAAAAATTAATATTTGTCAGTTTAATATATGTAATTATGACTGTGCCAAATTCAATAAAAATCGGATAACTATAATTAAACTGTCATAAAAAGCCTTTCGCTTTTCGCGAAGATTGAATTTTTTCACCACTTTAACGGCTACAGGTAAGGAGAGGACAGAGTATACCAACTTCGCACCGGCCGAGTCTTTACCTGTCTTATACCTAACCAAAACAGAAACTGGGACGAAAATAGATAGATGTAAAACAAAATTAACGGACTTTTAAATATATTACTAATATAATCTTTATTGGAACGTCCCGTCTCGAACTTGCAAAGCTTTAAAAATCAATGGAATCAACTTTTGTCGGTCTAAGACTTTACAATTCTCTTCCACTTTTGAGAGGCGTTGAATATAAAAGTCTGATTCTAGATTTTGAATGTATTGTAATGGTCGACAAATATTCTTAAATTGAATTTATTAGTTATGTAAAGGTAATTTAACACCTGCATATACATATATTGAAATATATGGCAGATAAAAATTTATATTATTATATGAGTTATTTTGCAGTTTTTAATGTGTAGAAGTAAGATGTATGTGGTGATAAAATTAAAATAGAATACAAAGCGAACCAAACAAAAATCAATTTTAGAATTATATTCCATGAGCTTTTTACGAAATGAAATACATAAGTTCCAGCAATAAATTAAAATTTGTACAAATGTTCTAAGGGGCAGAGATCAAAAAGGCAATATTTGTAGCCTTAACTGAGGTGAACGGTTATTAAAACTAAAACTTGTAAGTTAAACAAAAATGTTTTCCCGAAAAGAAAACCGTCAATATCAAAGAATTATTAAGCCCTTTTTATACCCTTGCAAAAAGGGTATATTAAATTTGGTCAGCAGTGTGCAACGCATAGAAGGAAGCATCTCCGGCCATATAAAGTATATATATTCTTGATCAGCATGACGAGACGAGTTCATATAGCCATGTCCGTCCGTCCGTCCGTCCGTCTGTCCGTCCGTCCGTCTGTCCGTCCGTCTGGATCAACGCAAACTCCTCCTAGACCGTTAGAGCTTCAGAGTTGAAATTTTGCATGTAGGCAAGGGTTGTATATCTCGGATTCAGCCGGATCGGACCACTATATCATATAGCTCCCATACAAACGCCAAAGTCACGAACAGTGACTTTTCTCAATAACTTCGTTATTTTCTGAGCTATTGTCGTGAAATTTAATATTGATGAGTTTATTATACCAATAACTCTAAAGACTCTGCCAAATTTGATCAAGATCGGGTAACTATATAATATATCTCCCATAGGAACAATCGGTGGAAAACAGTGACTTTGATCAATATCTTTCCTATGCTAAGATTGTAGGCCAATATTTCGCAAACTTTAGACTTTTTAGATAAAACGTTTTTCCATTTTGATGGCTATAGGTAAGGAAAGAGTTACCAAAAAAGTTGCAAGGGTATACAAACTTTGACGCGGTCAAAGTTCACCCCGGCCCTCTGGTTTTTGATTATTACTGTGCATGTTGGTGGACATTATTTGGATATATGTAAAATATGCCCAATTGTTTAATGCTAACATCACTATAAACTGAAATCAGGCGGCAATAAAGTTTGCTGATAAAATTACTTGCTACAATCAAGTTAACAATGATTTTAATATTTGATTTTAATTTTTGAGTTACAATTAAGTTTCCGAATCATAAGTTTTCCTATAGTTTCTTTGGCAAAACATTGAAATATGGATTTCACTAGTTATGAAATATTGGAGGCTTTTTTCTATCCATACGGCTTACCTCTGAACCTGCAACAACTGCATAATCGTCGAAATGCAGTTGTACTGGCCAACGAACATTTTGAGGCTTTCGGTGAAGAGGGTTCTCGGCATTGGAATCGTTTGACCAGAAACAATAGTGCGCTGGTCGGAGGTGGGGATGGACCAGTTCCCAATCCATCGGACATTATTCTGAACGGGTTGGAGGCTCCGACTCTGATTGTTATCCATGGCAAAAAGGTTTCAAGCTTCCCTTGGTCCTACTTGGAGAATGCGACACACATTTTGATCATTCTATCGAGAGTTATGTTTAAAAAGATTTTCGATATCTTTGGCATCGATATGCGTAGTGTTTTTATATTGGGACTTTCTTATAATACCTACGTCACAATTTTTCATTCCTGATTGCCTTCGGTTCTTATTGGCTAAAAGCATCCTTTGGTTTGTAGATTGAAGGCTAACGTCATTGTTGAGAGTAAACAAAAATCTTTTTATTTTTATTAGATAGTTATATCTTTCCCGGACAAACGAGGCGTTAAAAGAGAGAAGATAATACTTTTTTTGGCAAACATATTTGTTAATAAATTAATGCTATTAATCATTGTGAACATTTGAACAACACCGGTTTTAAAACCTTATTTTGCACACCTGGGTCTGGCCGGACCCGTACATTTTCCATGCATTTTCATACGTCTGTATGGCAATATATGTATGTATGGCAAATGCGGATTCATTTTTGAGCATCGTATGTGTATATTATTAATATTTTTGTTTTCTCATTGGATTATACATTAAACTATCTACAATAGATTTTTTTTATTTATTGTTTAGTTTTAGCTAAGGAAATTTGAGAAATACCTTAAGGTAGAAACTAAAGAGTAAAAGATATGCACAATTTGTTGTTTTTAACGATACAGAAGTCTTTCAATATTTTACCAATTGTAATCGACAATATTTCATTCGACGCAAAATTTCAATTACTTTGTTCTTACACGAAAAGTTAGTAAAGCTATAAAACATGGTTAAGGAAACAAAAAAGTCGTAAACTACATACATTTTCCAGTGGCGTTTTCTAATTTTTGGTTTAAAAATTGTTTTGCAAGACATACATTTTTTTTCTTGCATCTGTGAATAGTTTATTGTGTGCCAAAACAAATGGCAAGGCAAGGAATTCAAAATATACACCTGTAATACTTAAAAAAGAAGGTGATGTTGCAATATATACCATACGTATGAAAATGTAATAGTCTGGCCAGACTTCATGAATGCAAAGAAGGGTGTACATTTTCAAATTGTGATCTTTGTCCTGTTCTAGATCTTTTTTGAAATAGTTTTTTTGGAATTGATAGTCAAATTCTAGGAAGCTAAAATCCATCCAAAGTCGGAAAAGAATTGGTCAGACCCATGCAACGAAAGGTTAATTAAATTTTTGGTATTGCACGAACATTCTTCTTGTTAAAAAAATGATTGTGATGGGATATAAGTAGTCTTTTTCCAAAAGCAATTCTAAGCACCTATTAATTAAGTCGGTCAACTTGTGTTAGATTAACTGCATACAATTTTGCGCTAAGAATATGACTGCAATTGTGTGTGATAGTTGCTATGGGTGATATAAGTCAAAAAGAAATTAACCTTAAGACTATAAGTCCGTTTAATAAAAATTGCCAACAGCAAAGCCTTTTTTATTTGGTATTGCCGCACTTAAAGCGCATTACATATTTTGACATACATATGTACATACATATAGCAATGAACATACATATATGTATTATTTAATATCATCATTATAATTGACATGAACGGAATCAAAATAGTTAGTTAGGTTGGAATTTGCTACAAATGAGTAATTCCAGGAAATCCTCGCCGAAAGATTCCCATCTTTGATTTTGCATTTCAGTTATTCGCTTTTAATTTGAAACATATTCATTTTGTTATTTAATAGAATACGATTGTTGTTTACTGTTTTGGAAGGTAAATTCAGTTAACATTGAATTAGCATTGACCACAAGTAGACCACTTTACAAACGCTCAGAACTTATCATCATAGTAACCAAGTATTTTTTAAAATTTCATTGAGTTTTTTTATCATGATCAATTGAAACCCCGTAATCTGCCCCCTGAAATCAACACTTCATTTGGGGTCCAATTCTGCTTATCAACTTAATTTGCAATAATTTGTATACTACTAACTACTTGAATTAGTTCAAAATCATAAACATTACTAACAATAAGTATAATTAAAATCCATTTACCTAATCGAGTTGTAAAGATAACAATTGCAAATATAATTATGACTTTGCTCGGCACGAGATTTGATAAAAACACTAGGTAGGCAATTGAGATATGCATAGTGATTATTGTTGGAGGAGCGCATGCGGAAAACCCTTCTGGGTTCGATTCGGCTGAACTTGAACTGTTTGAAGCAGTAACTTGTTTTCACTATCGTAAAATCGACTACAGAGTTAATTGGCCTTTACAGCATGCTTCCCCACTTGCCCTAATCCAAGTTAATTTCAAGTGGAGATTGCTTATCAAGCGATCCCCCAGGTGGCTTGGGCACAACTAGTATAAAAGCCGTGGCTTAACCAGTTGGTCAAATCAGTTCTGGATTCAGTTCAAAGTCGTTCGGGAAATCGGGAATTTGTCGCAATGAAGTATTTGGGTGGCATTGCTCTCCTTGTCGCCTTGTTGGCCATCAACATTAAGGACGCACAGGCTGTCTGTGGCTACGAAGTATGCACAAATAATTCGAATAAGTCAACGCGACTCGAGAGTGATTTAAAATCTTCTTCTTTTTAGTCATGTCCTGCCACACAGCCAAACATGATCAACATCCATATGGTACCCCATTCCCACGACGATGTCGGCTGGCTAAAGACAGTTGACCAGTACTTCTACGGCCATCGCAGCAACATCCAGCACGCTGGTGTCCAGTATATTATTGACACAGTTGTTGCTGAACTCATCAAGGATCCCAAACGTCGCTTTATTCAGGTGGAGACATCGTTCTTCCATAAGTGGTGGTCCGAGCAGTCGGAGACTTCTAAGCAGGTTGTTCACAAGTTGGTGGAGGAAGGTCGCTTGGAATTCACTGGAGGTGCCTGGGCCATGAACGATGAGGCAGCCGTTCACTACCAAAGTGTGGTTGATCAGTTTACCCTTGGATTGAAGTAAGTTGAAACGCAAGAAAAGGGTTGCAGCCGTGGTACTAATTGATTAATGCCGCAGATTCTTGGATGACACCTTTGGAACTTGTGGCCGTCCCCGCGTCGGTTGGCAAATTGATCCCTTCGGTCACTCCCGTGAGCAGGCCTCGATATTTGCTCAAATGGGATACGATGGTGAGTTCTTCGCCCGCATGGATCACAACGATAAGGACAAGCGTTTGGATGACCTAGCCATGGAAATGATTTGGGATGCCAGTGAGTCGCTGAGCAACGATGAGCTTTTTACTGGTATGCTGTACCGTCACTACTCCGCTCCCCCCGGCTACTGCTTTGATGTCCATTGTGGCGATGATCCCATTATTGATACGAAGAGTTATGACAACAATGTCAAGTCCAGGGTGGATGATTTCCTTAGCTATGTCTCTGCTGTGGCTGAAAATTATCGCTCGAATCACGTGATGATTCCCATGGGAGACGATTTCCAGTACGAAGATGCTCAGGTTAACTTCAAGAATATGGATAAGCTTATCAAGTGAGTGAAAAATATTACTTTTTATGGCACTAGTTTATAGCAGCAAATTATCTTTTGTAACATAGATATGTCAATGAACGCCAGTCCGAGGGATCCACCTACAATCTTTTCTACTCCACCCCTGGTTGCTATCTGCACTCTCTTCACGAGAGTCTGCAAAGTTGGCCCAACAAGACCGAAGATTTCTTCCCCTATGGAAGTGACACCAACAGCTTCTGGACTGGTTACTTCACCTCTCGTCCCACTCAAAAACGCTTCGAGCGTGATGGAAACCACATGCTGCAGGTTGCCAAACAATTGAGCACACTTGCCCATCTCACAGGCGAACAGCAGAAAGAAGATTTGCTCTACCTACGTAAGATTATGGGTGTTATGCAACATCACGATGCCATTACTGGAACTGAAAAACAGCATGTTTCTGATGACTACGATCGCCTGTTATACGATGGCATTCTTGGAGCCGCAAACACTGCCCGCGATGCCCTGCGCGAGTTAACAAACCTGCCTGAGGGAGAGTTTGAGTCTTGCCTACAACTGAACATCAGTGTGTGTGCCTTCACCAAAGATAGTGCTGACAATGTTGTCGTTACTTTGTTCAATCCATTGGCCCATTCTGCCACTGAGTATGTGCGCATTCCGGTTAAAAAGGAGAGCTACGAAGTGACCGATGAACAGGGCCGCACTGTAGCCTCTGAGGTTGTCCCAGTGGCCTGGCAGATTTTGGACTTGGACTTCCGCAGCAACGATACCCAACATGATTTAGTTTTCAAAGCTTCTGTCGACAAAATTGCCCACTTTTACATCAAGAAGGTTGACTCAGGAGATAGTGACTCAAAGACTCTAGTGAAAATCAATGGACACAAGTCAGAAGTGCCCAAGCGTTTCAAGAAGGTCCACGCAATGCAAAATGTTGAGACTTACGATGATGATGACTCTGGTGAGACTGTCGTGCAGAATTCGGTAAGTTGTTATGCTTTAAATTCCATCAATTGAACGTTTCCTAACAATATTTTTAACAAACAGCTTATCAAATTGGTGATCGATAACAGCTCTGGCCGTTTGAAGACTATCGAGATGAACGGTGTCTCTGAGAGCGTTGAACAGAAGTTTGCCGTTTATGAGACTAAAGATTCGGGAGCTTATGTTTTCCGTCAGAACGGTGACATTAAAGAGGTAGACGATGATGTGGAGTTCTCAGTATACGACGGTACCTTGGTTAAAGAAGTTCACCAACAGGTGAGCGAATATATCTCGCAAGTGATTCGCATCTATGAGGGTGTTAATCGCGTTGAGTTCGAATGGCTGGTTGGCCCTATTCCCACGGATTCTGATACTGCTAGAGAAATTGTCTCACTCTTTAAAACTGGAATTTCGTCTGATGGCGTGTTCTACACTGATTCCAATGGTCGAGAAATGTTGAAGCGTCAAAAGAACAAGCGTGAAAACTACGATCCTGACTTGGGTCAGCAACCTACCAGTGGCAATTACTATCCCATTACCTCTCGCATTGCTTTGGAAGATAGCAAGAAGCGTTTTGCCGTCCTTAACGATCGTGCTCAAGGTGGCTCCAGCATGCAAAATGGAGAATTGGAGATTATGTTGCACCGTCGCCTGATTCGTGATGATGGTTATGGTGTTGGTGAAGCTCTGAACGAGGAAAAATTCGGAAATCCTCTGATTGCTCGTGGTAAACTTCACGTGATCCTGAACACTGCTGGAAGTAAGGCAACTGCTGCCGAGCGAAAGGCCGAAAAGGAAATTCACTTGCCATTCGCCAAGTTCTTCAGCAAGAAACCTTCCACCACCAGCACTGCCGTCGCCAAGGCCCTCCCCAGCTTCGATGACTTCCCTCAGTCTGTTCATTTGTTCTCTCTGGAGCCCTTCTCCGACAACGAGATTCTGTTCCGCGTAGAGAACTTCCTGGATCACAATGAGGGCAATGTAGTAAGCTTCAACATTCGTCCCATCTTTGACAGTTTAAATGGTCTGGAGATCCGTGAAACTTCCTTGGATGGTAACTTGCCTCTGAGCGACATGAAGCGTTTCAAATTCCACCATGATGGTTCTGGAGTCAGGCCCACATCTGTTGAATACACGTACCCTACCCACAAACCTCTAGCTGCTGATAAGTCGCAAGATGCTTCTGATTTCAGCGTCACTCTGAATCCGATGCAAATTCGTACTTTCATCATTAAGTATGAATAGATATGGTTCTTAAAATTTGTATTACCTTTGACAATAAATAAATAAATCAATATTAAACATAGATATTTAAAGCATGTGTGAAAAAGGGCCGCGTTCCATATGATCTAGTGGGTGCAAGCTAGAGAGATCGACGAAAGACCTCCACTTTTCTGCTCTTTGCCATAGGCATTGCATTTATCTGACAATGCAAATTCGTTCTGCCGTTCTGCCGAATTCAACACGAAATACATTTGAGAGAATGATGTTAAGAAATTATAGATGAGAGTCTTATGTCTGCCTCTCCCAGACATATAGAATTGCTCAACTGTTTTTGCGAGCTCTGATAAAACCCGATTGTCTCCTAAAATGTTTTTAATATTTGTTACTAGTATCTAGAATCATTGGCAATTTCATCAAAATCGGACTAATAATAGCGAAGTTATTCATTTTGTCTGAAAAATAAATAACAGTTTTACCTAGTGCATGGTATACCCAAGTTGGTGACGCGACTTACTTTATTGAAGATGTGTGAATACATTACTTACTCGATGCAATTCGCCATCAGGAATTTCTTTAAGACTTTGATAGTCTAAAATTTACTTCTCGTTTTATTTAAATATAAAAGAAAACAAATAAATTCAGAAAATTAAAAAAAGAAAAATTCTCCCAGACGGGGAATTGAACCCCGGTCTCCCGCGTGACAGGCGGGGATACTGACCACTATACTATCGAGGACGTTGTGAATACCTTTTCTCAATAAGATCTTTCAACATACTGAGTTAGATATTCAAAAATCAAAAATATCTACAATCTATGTTTAGAGGCAACAGTTGATGAATTATAATGTTAATGTGATCTGCACGTGAGATTACAATATCTACTATATTGAATTTTTAGCTATTTTGCTTGTACATTGCACATAGAAAATATTAAATGTTTTATGAACCTTACATAAGTCATAAAAGTTGTCTAGCAGATACTGCACAAATGGTCAAAGGTCGTCCATAGACTAAAAAGATATTACCCAACCACACCTGGTACAGAAGTAATTCTGTCCTTTAACGGGATGTATGTAAATATCGAACATTATTGTTTGTAATTATTAATTGTTTATTTCGTTATTTCGTATTGAAATGTCAATTTTGTCGTTTGCTAACTTGAATCCTGATTTACAAGTTTTTCAGTTAAACCCTCGATTACTTTATATCTAGGAAGAATAGTAATTGAAAAATTGTGGAGAGATATTTCAGTAAATCATTCACCTTATACCACCACAAAAGATATTTTCTTCTTATAGAAGCATTAGTTAAATATTTCAATTTGTTTTGTCGTTGAAGATTTTGAATGGCCACTAAAACTTTAGTAAGAGTTATATTAAACAAAGCTCAAAAGAGAACGAAAGAGAGAGACAGTATCTTCTCACTTACTAGGATCATACGCAGCTACTTATAGCGGTCGTACCTTTGGACCTACTAATACTAATACTAATACTATTATAGGTACTATGATAGTTTATTATTTGAAACTTGTTACTGAATATCAATGAAAATCCATTTATATGGAGATAAGAAGGGTAATAACAATCAACCAGAAGATTAAAATATTATAGCCCAAGATAAGCATCTGCATGATTGCCTACGGCCACAATAGTACTTATGGAACATAAGTATTTGGTTTTTCGGTTTTTCCATAAAGTTCCTAAAAATGCTGCATACTATGCACTTGTCATTCTTATCAAATGCTTGGCATATAAGGCCGTGTTCATGCTTCGCACAGGTTAGTTCTCGTTTGGATGGTTAACCGACTGCTGAATCACTTTTCATTATGAAGTATTTGGGTTATCTGCTCTTTGTCGTCTTTTTGACGGCCAATATTGAGCAGTCAATTGCAGTTTGTGGCTACGAGGTAAGGATAGATTTATCAATGCTCAAAGGACCCCATTGGCATTCATAATTGTATTTTGTAGGCCTGCCATGATACCGTTCCCGGTATGATCAATGTTCATATAGTGCCTCATTCCCATGACGATGTTGGCTGGCAAAAGACAGTGGAACAATACTTCTATGGCCATCGAAATGTCATTCACCACGGTGGTGTCCAGTACATTATAGACTCCGTTGTGCAAGCTTTACTAAAGAACCCTGAACGTCGTTTTATCCAAGTGGAGTCCGTGTTCTTTTCCAAATGGTGGAATGAACAGTCGGAGGTTATTAAACAAATAGTGCAGCAGCTGACAGATGAAGGTCGCTTGGAATTCACTGGCGGTGCTTGGTCCATGAACGATGAGGCTGCGACTAACTATCAAAGCGTGATTGATCAATTCACCCTGGGATTGAAGTAAGTTCCTTTAAAAAAATCATGAACTCTAATGGTATTAAGTGACAACGCTTTCGAATGCAGATTTTTGGATGATAACTTAGGCTCATGTGCTCGACCACGCATTGGCTGGCAAGTGGATCCCTTCGGTCACTCCAGGGAGCAAGCTTCTATATTTGCTCAAATGGGATTCGATGGCGAGTTCTTTGCCCGCATGGATGAAACTGACAAGGCTCAACGCTTGGAGAAACTGAATATGGAAATGATTTGGCAAGCTAGTGAATCCCTAAGCAACCATGAAATATTTACGGGTCTGCTCTACCGACACTATTCCTCACCTACCGGATTCTGCTTTGACGTTCACTGCGTCGATTACCCAATAATTGATACCGATAGTTATGAAAATAATGTAAAAGACAGAACCGATGAATTCATTAGATATTTGGATCAAGTAGCCCCTCATTTCCGATCAAATCACATCATGGTCCCATTTGGCGGCGATTTTCAATTTGAAGACGCTGAGTATACCTTTAGAAACTTGGATAGACTCATTAAGTAGGTGTAGTATTGAATACGTTAGTTGCATCTAGAAACTTTTAATGGTCTATTTCATTTAACAGGTACATTAATGAACGGCAATCAGATGGTGACAAGTACAACATGCTCTACTCAACTCCAGCTTGTTATCTGAAGGCTGTGCATGATAGTGTGCAAACCTATCCCAACAAGACCCTGGACTTCTTCCCACTTGCTACAGACAATAATAGCTTTTGGACTGGATACTTCACCTCGCGCACTACTCAAAAGCGCTTCGAACGCACGGGAAACCATATGCTTCAGGTAGCCAAACAGCTTTCCTCATTTGCCCATCTCACAAGCGAGGAGCGCAAGAAGGAGTTGGATTCGCTACGTTCAATTATGGGTATTATGCAGCATCACGATGCCATTACGGGAACCGAGAAACAAGCTGTGTCCGATGACTACGATTACCTTATGTACAACGGCATTATCGGTGCATCAAACAATGCTCGTGACGCTCTGCGGCAGCTCACTAATTTGCCAAACGGAGAGTTCGAGAATTGCTTACAGCTCAACATCAGCGTGTGCGCCTTTACCAAGGATAGTGCTGACAACGTCGTCGTCACCTTGTTTAACCCTCTGGCCCATACCACCTCCCAATATGTGCGCATTCCTGTGAAAGACGAGAGCTATGAGGTTACCGATGAACAGGACCGGACTGTTGCTTCTGAGGTGGTGCCAGTGGCTTGGCCGGTTCTGGCTTTGGAATATCGTTCCAATGATACTCAGCATGAGTTGGTTTTCGAGGCATCCGTAGATAAGATTGCTCACTACTTCATAAAGAAGGTGGACAATGCAGAAAGTTCTATCGCCGCTATGCCAAAGAAATCCAAAATCCTGACAAACAATGACAAATTCAATGATATTGCACCCTATGATGATGATGATTCGGAAGAGACTGTTGTCCAGAATTCGGTGAGTTCACGAGAGGAAAAATAACCTGCAGAACTCTGACTCACGCAACTTTTATTCAACAGCTTATAAAACTAACTTTTGACAACAAATCAGGTCGCTTGAAGACGGTGGAAATGAACGGAGTCACTGAGAGTATTGAACAAAAGTTTGCTGTGTACAAAACTAAAGATTCAGGAGCGTATCTATTCCGTACGAATGGTGAAGCTGAAGAGGTCGAGGATGATGTTGAGTTCACCGTGTACGAAGGAGCTTTGGTCAAGGAAGTTCACCAACAGGTGAACGAGTATATCTCGCAAGTAATTCGCATCTATGAGGGTGTCAATCGTGTTGAGTTCGAATGGCTAGTTGGCCCAATTCCCACGGATTCAGATACAGCTAGAGAAATCGTTACGCTCTTTAAGAGTGGCATTTCCTCAGACGGAGTATTCTACACAGATGCCAATGGTCGAGAACTGATTTGGCGAAAAAAGGACAAACGTGAGGACTACGATCCTGACTTGAGTGTTCAACCCATCAGTGGCAACTTCTATCCAGTTACCTCTCGTATGGTTCTCGAAGATAGTAACAAGCGCATTGCTCTCCTTACCGATCGTGCACAAGGTGGTACTAGTTTGAAAAATGGACAACTAGAACTTATGCTTCACCGTCGTCTGATTCGCGATGATGATAAGGGCGTCGGAGAAACTCTGAATGAGCAAAAGTTCGGTAATCCACTAATTGCTCGCGGAAAAGTCCACCTAATCCTGAATACGGTGGGCAGCAAAGCATCTGCTGCCGAGCGGTTGGCCGAGAAACAACTTCACCTGCCTCTGTGGGAGTTTTTCAGCAAGAAGAGTTCAGTCGACAGCAACGCTGTTGCAAAGGCAATTCCCGATTTCAATGACTTCCCTCCGTCTGTTCATCTATTGACCTTGGAGCCATTCTCACAAGACGAGGTTTTGTTCCGCGTAGAGAACTTTATGGATCACAATGAGGGCAAGGTTGTGAGCTTCAACATTCGTTCTATCTTTGACACATTGAATGGCCTGGAAATCCGAGAGACCACTCTCGATGGTAACTTGCCTTTGAGCGAAATGAAGAGATTCAAGTTCTACCATGATGGCTCTGGAGTTGTTCCGACAGAACCTCAGTATTCAACGGCATCTCACAAACCTTTGGCAGCTGATAAGTCACAGGAAGCTTATGAATTCAGCGTTACTTTGAAACCAATGCAAATTCGCACGTTCATTATTAAGCGGGAATAGCTACAGTTCAATAAATATAATATTTACCAGCAAATAAAGAAACGAATTTAACTATTTGCTTGTGTATATTTCTTATTGCAATCAATGATCTGCATAAAGCAGTACACAGCCGGAAGGTTTTTGATGAAGTAGTCTATTACTCTAATCTCATATATTTCCCGACTACAATGTAGCAAGGTTTCTTTTTGGTCGTTACCGTTTTTTACAGATAGTTTGCCCAAAAAATGTAATCTATTAGGGGAGTGAAAACTTAAATATAATCACTTACTGCTAATCATAGAAAAATGTCATTACCGAAATGACCCTTAAAAATAAAAAAATTACTGCCAATTTGATGTAAACCTTTATAGCATCGATACTGTCTAGAAATGATCTAAAATATTGTACTTTCATGGTCGGAATTTGCCACCATGTCTCACTAGACTTCAGACATAACGTCTATTCACTTAGCCATCAACTAACTAAATTCGAGCTAATTGATGACTTAGGCCTCTTTAGAACACACTGGCTTACAATTTAAGCGGTAGGGCAGTTGTACTTTCATCAGTCCTTAGAAAACTGCCGGAAAAGAAGAGGGATTTTCATCAATGTTTACCATTATGACGATGATGAAGTGGTTTTATCCATTAGTGCATACAAAACTGACGTTAAAGCAAGGACATTTTAGCTAATACTTACAACCTCACAATATCTTATGGCCCATAGTGGAAAACATTTTTACGAGTAGTTTTACCTCTTTTAAATTTTAATAAAATTTGGTATGCTGACAGAATTTAATAAGAAATACTAGTATGCCGAATCAGGCGTGACAAAAATTGGAAACAAATTTATTTTAAGCATACATATGTACATGGGTTAAACTTAACGTGTTTTGGCCGAGACATTTTGGTTTATTCAAACTGTCGAGACGAAAGCGGTCAATCGAGCTCTAGCTTTTAAAAGTTTTTTCAAATCCAGGTGATCAGACAGACAAACTTGGCCTTGAATATGGGCGAGGTAGAGAAATTTTCCGTATCTCTGTTACATTCTTTCTGATTAACTCAAAATACCATTTCATCCTAAGAACATCCAATTCCTAAATGGTCAGCTAAAGAACTTATTGCAATGAAATGTCTAAATACAGATTTCTTCTGGTCTTCTTTTCTTTAGGTACATCTACGTTGGTCGTAAACTTCAACCTTGTACTTGATAATATTACGCAATTTGCATTCGATTTCCTGTTAAACATAATTTCCAATTTAATTTCTTGCACTTTCTTATCAATATCGTTAATTCATTAGCTCGGTAATAAAAGTCTTATCAGTATTCAACTTTTGTTGGATCCAATCGTGTGCACAAATCAATTAAACTCTTGAGATAAGGAATGTAATTACTTATTAATTCAGAAGTTACTATGCCAAACTGAACGATTGATAATTATTGCGGCTCATTAAGATATAGATTATTACTACGATCGAAAAGGGAAAACAAAATTGTTAAAGAACCCCTCCAAGAGTTAATTTACCAAACATGAACCCAGCAAAGAGGAACTAAGTGTGCTTGAAATCGGTTATCGTTACACTAATTCATAATTGACTTTTCACCATGATCCACTTAACGTAATCCATGATACCCCAGAGTGGCGATTGCTTATCAATTGACATCCCTCCAACGAATGTAGGTTGCCCATATATAAGCAGTTTAAGTTCATTTGATAGTTAGTACTGTGTCCGATTCCTAACATCTGCATTAGTGAGTCGAAAATCGGCATTTCGTCGCCATGAAATATTTCGGAGCGATCGTCCTTGTTATCGCCCTTTTGGTGATAAAGGACGTTAAAACTGAGTCAGCATGTGGATATGCGGTAAGGAACTTAATATACTTAATATGCGAATAAAACAATTCAAGGAAATGTAACCACCTCTTTATTAGGCATGTAATACTGGGAAAGCCAATATGATCAATATCCATTTGGTTCCCCACTCCCACGACGATGTAGGATGGCTAAAGACAGTCGATCAGTATTTCTATGGTCTTAAGAATAATGTCCAGCACGCTGGTGTCCAATACATTTTGGACACTGTAGTTTCTGAGCTCATCAAGGATTCGAGTCGCCGTTTCATCCAGGTAGAGACTTCGTTCTTTGCCAAGTGGTGGGTCGAACAGCCGGAGACGACTAAGCAGATCGTAACTAAGCTTGTGAACGAAGGACGCCTGGAGTTCACTGGAGGCTCATGGAGCATGAATGATGAAGCGGCTGTCAACTATCAAAGTGTTATTGATCAGTATTCCCTGGGACTGAAGTGAGTCATCATATTTAATGAAGGAGCATGGGAGATATTAAACAAAAGCATCTCTAATTAGGTACTTGGAAAACACCTTTGGAGCTTGTGCCCGTCCACGCGTCGGATGGCAAATTGATCCTTTTGGACACTCTCGCGAACAGGCTTCTCTCTATGCCCAGATGGGTTATGATGGCGAGTTCTTCTCTCGTATGGATCACAATGATAAGGACGCTCGCTTGGAGAACTTGTCGATGGAAATGGTTTGGGATGCTAGTGAATCTCTTAGTGAAGCGAAACTGTTTACCGGCATGCTCTACACCTTTTATTATGACATTCCCGGTTTCTGCTTTGACGTTCACTGTGGAGATGATCCAATTATTGATACCAACAGTTATGACAACAATGTGAAGTCAAGAATAGATGATTTCATCACATACGCAAAAAAAGTTGCAGCACACTTCCGTACAAATCATATAATGATTCCATTTGGAGGAGATTTTCAATATGAGGATGCAGGACACAATTTCAAGAACATGGACAAACTTATTAAGTGAGCATAATATGCCGCCATAATTTTTGAATTTATTCATTTTCCTCGTTTTCCTTCATCAGGTACCTTAACGCCCGTCAAGCAGAGGGTTCCAACTTTAATGTCTTTTACTCCACTCCATCTTGTTACTTGAACTCTCTCCATGAGAGTCTTCAAACATGGCCAAACAAGACTCAGGACTTCTTCCCTTATGGCAGTGACACAAACAGTTTCTGGACTGGTTACTTCACCTCTCGTCCTACTCAAAAACGATTCGAGCGCGATGGAAACCACATGCTCCAGGTCGCCAAGCAGTTGTCTACATTCGCCAATCTCACCAGCGATAAGCAGAACGAAGATTTAGAGTACCTGCGTCGCATTATGGGTGTGATGCAACATCACGATGCCATCACAGGAACTGAGAAGCAGCACGTTTCCGATGACTACGATCGTCTGTTGCACGATGCCATTGTTGGCGCCCAAAACAACGCCATTGATGGTTTGCGCAAACTTACCAATTTACCAACTGGAGAGTTTGAAAGTTGCATGCAGCTGAACATCAGTGTGTGCGCCTTTACCAAGGACAGTGCAGATAATGTTGTCGTCACTTTATTCAACCCATTGGCTCACACGTCTACTGAATATGTCCGCATTCCTGTGAAAGAGGAGAGCTATCAGGTTACTGACGAGAAAGGCCGCGTTGTAGCTTCTGAAGTGCTTCCCGTCGCTTGGCAGGTTTTGGCCTTGGAATACCGTTCTAATGACACTCAACACGAGTTGGTATTTAAGGCATCTGTGGATAAGATTGCGAGTTACTTTATAAAGAAGGTTGACAGCGGAGATAGTGCAGTTAAGGCTCTTCCTAAAAAATCGAAGGCAGCATTCACCAGCAATAAAGATATCGCATCCAACCAAGTCAACCTGGTGGAGACCTATGACGACAATGACTCTGGAGAAACAGTCGTTGAGAACTCGGTAAGTTTAAGAGCAAAAAAATTGTCGTGTTTGACCTAAAATAATATCTGTTCTTTAGCTTATAAAACTGGTGATTGATAATAAGACAGGCCGCTTGAAGACTGTCTCCATGAACGGCGTTTCTGAAAGTATTGAGCAGAAGTTCGCTGTGTACAAAACACAGGATTCAGGTGCATATGTATTCCGCCAGAATGGCGATATTGAACAAGTGGAGGATGATGTGGAGTTCACCGTGTACGAGGGTGATTTGGTCAAGGAAGTCCATCAGCAAGTGAACGAGTGGATCTCACAGGTTATTCGAATTTATGAGGGTGTTAATCGCGTCGAGTTTGAATGGCTCATTGGGCCAATTCCGACAGATGATGATACAGCTAGGGAAATTGTTACACTCTTCAAGAGTGGAATATCGTCCAATGGCGTGTTCTACACTGATGCCAATGGCCGTGAAATGATTAAACGTGAAAAGGACAAGCGCGAATCATTCGAAGCCGACTTGAATCAGCAACCCATCAGCGGTAACTATTACCCTGTGACTTCTCGCATTGCCCTTCAGGATGGAAACAAACGTTTGGCCATTCTCACCGATCGTGCTCAGGGTGGTAGTAGTATTAACAATGGAGAGTTAGAGCTTATGCTGCATCGTCGTCTCATTCGTGATGATGGCTATGGTGTTGATGAAACTTTGAGCGAGGAGAAGTTTGGCACTCCACTGATTGCCCGTGGCAAAGTGTTCCTCATCCTTAATGTCGCCGACGCAAAGGCCACAGCTGCGGAGCGAGTGGAGGAGAAGCAAATTCACCTGCCCTACTGGAAGTTCTTTAGCAAGAGTAGCTCGGTTAGCAGTAGCGCTGTTCCACTGGAAACACCTGATTTCAATGACTTCCCCAATTCCGTCCATCTGTTGACCTTGGAGCCCTTCTCAGACGATGAGATTTTGTTCCGCGTGGAGAACTTCATGGATCACAATGAGGGCAAGGTTGTGAGCTTCAACATTCGTTCTATCTTTGATACATTGGGCGGCCTGGAGATCCGAGAAACTACTCTCGATGGTAACTTGCCTTTGAGCGAAATGAAGAGATTCAAGTTCCATCAAGATGGTGCTGGTGTTAGTCCTTCCACCCCGGAGTACTACACTGCCTCGCACAAGCCACTGGCAGTGGAAAAGTCACAAGATGTTGATGATTTCAGTGTTACCTTGAAACCCATGCAAATCCGCACTTTCATCATTAAAAGAAAATAGGAATTCTGCTTTTCTTGGGTGAAAATCTTAATTATTTATCTTTAGTTAAACGCCGAACAATAAATACCCAGTTATTTGCAAAAGCATTTGACACCACACATTCAAATAAAGAAAATATATAAAAAAAACAAAAGCAAATTTGAATTATAAATTATAATTTATAATAATTATTATTATTTAGGGCACTTTGCTCAAATGAGGTTATAACAATACTGATACTTGTCACCAGCAATTAGCGCCCCACTTAACTAAAACTAATAAAAATGTCTTCATAGATTTCGTTTTTACAATTCCTTAAATTGCTTCATATATACACCAGTCAAAGAAACTGAAAAATTGTTTATTTCTATTAAGTGGTGGTTAAGAGGTTTAATATTCTATAAGTTCTGAAGAAGACTACGAATTAACGAGGGGACCAAAATGTATGGAAATTTTACTAATTAACGAATTGAATTTTTTCGACTTATCGCGATTTTCGATTTACAAATTATCGCGACTCGACTGTATCAATAAAATATCTGGAAGAATGACTCTTTAAAGAAAATATTTTTCTAATGTAATATTCAGTTTTACATCTGACCAAACCGTCTCCCTTTTAGATTGATCTAAATAAAACAAAAGGACGGATCCTAACTTCCGTCATGTCGAAGTTTTTCTACTCCTGCAAGCTTTTGTGTTGATCTTCTCTTACCTTTATTCGTTAAAGCTAAAGTCTGCTAAAGAACAGGATGCAATTATCCTATAAGGCTGGGATCCTTTGGAAGACAAATGAAATCACAAGACTAGACCTATATTGGCCGCCTCGACAGTCATATAAACCAATTAATCCGACAAATAGAAGGATCCTAGACCTACGACATGAAGTGGATTAACTTGCAACGTCTTTCCCCCAATGATATTATATGTAATCACGTTCTAATGACACTCAACACAAGTTGGTATTTAAGGCATCTGTGGATAAGATTGCGAGTTACTTTATAAAGAAGGTTGACAGCGGAGATAGTGCAGTTAGAGCTCTTCCTAAAAAATCGAAGGCAGTATTAACCAGCAATAAAGATATCGCATCCAAACAAATCAACCTGGTGGAGACTTATGACGACAATGACTCTGGAGAAACAGTCGTTGAGAACTCGGTAAGTTTAAGAGCAAAAAATAGTCGTGTTTATCCTAATATGATATCTGTTCTTTAGCTTATAAAACTGGTGATTGATAATAAGACAGGCCGCTTGAAGACTGTCTCCATGAACGGCGTTTCTGAAAGTATTGAGCAGAAGTTCGCTGTGTACAAAACACAGGACTCAGGTGCATCTGTAAATGTCGCAAATAACTAATTCTAGTAAATTTCTTTTTCTCCAAATTAAGGAAAAGTCGGACGTAACTATTTGACTTCGTATACACTACAGTTCAAGACTATATGGGTACTCTTTATTCTAGTAGAGAAAAGTTTGATCAAAATAGTTATAACGTTTTTTTGCAAGGGTGTAACAGTTATTAAATTAATCCAAGTTAATTGAATATTAGAAGGCCTCTTTAGTTAACTGTTGGGCATTATTGGTCAATATCTGTATTAACTATAATAAACTACTAAATAAAAACACTAAATGACTATTAAATAAATAGAGTGAAAATTTAATTTGTATATCATGTCAAAGTGCTTAAAATGAAAAATTGAGTTTATTATATTGATTTTTATTTTAGCAAATCAAAGTGAAGATGGTCGAAAGTATTTTTCATGAGAAAAAAGGAGACCAAGAAAAATACATCTGCGAGAAGACATCTTAAAATTAATGCGCTTGGCATAAGGCATAACCATAAGAAGGGACCCAAAAGCCCTGGCACTTTTCAATTTTCATTAAAATAACAGCGAGCCGCTGTCGCCATTATTTCTAAAGCGCCGCATGGATGCTGGCAAACTGGAAACCCAAACCCACAAGGCCCCAAACTCGAAAGTCCGCAAGCCCAACCCTGATCAGTGTATAAAGTTCGAAGAGCGGGGATGGAGGAGAGAAAGAGAGAGCAAGAGCGAGTCATCCCTTCCAATGAGCCACCATTTGGGGCGACCATCGTCATCATCGTCTCGTCAGCGTTGTTGTTGTCGTTGTCGTAGCCATCTCTACGTGATTGCAGGGCTATGGATGGATGGATGGATGGATGTCTGCCACCCGCTCCCAAAGAGCTCGAGCCTTCGTTCCATTCGTTAGTTCAACGCACACTCGGGAGTATGATGAAATTAAATTGGGGAAACTTTTGCCAGTACTCCGTCCTCGTTGCTGCTGTTGCCGTTGCCGTTGTCGTTGTCGCTGTCGTTGTCGCTGATGATGGCTGCCATCAACAACAACGTCATCCACATACACAAACATCACCGGCAACAGCTACAGCAGCAGCAGCGTTCGCCTGGTCTCTCTGTGTCCTTCTGTTTTGGGCCACTGCTTTAAATCCTCGTTTTCTGTTGGGCTGCCATCTTCCTTTTTTCAGTGCAAACGAAAGCGAATGTAAATGTTTCATCGCTGCCTTGTTGGCTTGTTTAAAAATTTAAACTTGTCGAGGGAATGTGAATCCAGCGCTCTGCTTGCCACTTCTCCTGCTGGTTGGTTGGTCGGTTGGTTCTTTTAAGCTTTTACCTGGCCACTCTCTCCTATGTGTTCCATCCCCAGGGCACCCATTCTACTTTCCTCTTTCTCTCCCTTCCCCTCTCTCGTTTTCCTTCTTGTTGGAAAATTTAATCAGTTGCCAAAGTTTTGCAATTTTAATTAAATTCTCCAAATTGGTTTTGACTGCTCTGCGCTAAAGTTTTTCTTTTGCCTCAGCCTCTGTTCCATTTCATTGTCGTTCACTCATTGCCCTCTTCTGTTCTCAGTTATCTCCGTGCCCCGCCTCTATCCCATATCCCCATCGTCCTGTACTTGTCGTATTTTATTTTTGTTCTATAGCGAATCCTTCGCCTTGCTCTTTAAAAGTGAGACTGTCATCGAATCGCTGCTTTTGTTGTAGGTTATCCAAATTGGCAACTTTGTTGTAGGAGAAAACTTTTTAATTGATCAAGAAATGCAAGGCAAATGATTCGCTTAACTTGTTGATAGTTGCATTAAATAAAATCCTAGAAACCTTCTAAACTGTAAAACAAATGAAATTTATTCACAAACGTTTAAATTGATAACTCTTCTGTCCAACAGAATCACAACACAAGGTCATTTACACAGATATGAAAAATCCTTTCAAACAATCTGACGATCTCAAAGTCCAAATGAAATGAAATAGAAAGTAATGCTTTCATTCCGCACTCAGTACCCGAAGCATTAGAAGCATAATTCTCTTTTTTATTTTAAATTGAATTTAATAAAAATTGCCAATTCTTACAAATAAATCATTTTGTAGCTCAGTCACAAAGATGGAAAGATTCGAAACTTGGTTTGTTCCTTATTTGTGTGTAAAGCTAAGTTAGATTACGAAGTTCAGAATTTTGGAGAAAGTAAAAACGACATCCCAAAAACGAAAAAGATATCGGGGCATGTCTGATTGATATCACTTTTCCGAAATAAGAAGTAAAAGTAAAATGGGTATGTGAACGTTTTAAAGGTGAATTCGATACTCAATTTGGCATTTAAGTTGTTATTATATAGGTACAATGTATACATAAACAAAACCTACGCAACCCATAAAACCCTCGAATGGAGTCCTAGTGGCCACCCTGAAAATATTTATCAACCCGATGACCAAAATGGAATGAAGGAAATAAGAGCAGAAGAAGCACAAAAACTCCATTTAGCGCACAGGAAGCAGTTTTAAAAGCACGACAGACGGTCAGGCGGGCGGATGGAAAGGCGACTGGTGGCTGGTGACTGGCGACGATGCTGATGGCGGAATGGCGACGTCTCGTCGCATTTGGACCAACGCAATGGCGTTTAATTGCAGCAAAAAATGAGCCAGCGACTGCAACGACAAATTACAAATGGCGAAAAAAGGAAAATTAGAAAAGGTTTTCTATTTTGGCAAATTACCAAATGGTTTCAAAGCACTCAGCCAAATGTTTTGATTTTAAGTAAAGGCCTTTTGGAGTGGATGTTGGAACGATTAGGTGAACTAGATTAAGATCGGCAATTACAATCGATTAGAATACTTCATCTTACTCGAAACTGAAAGTTTTTACAATCGATTGCAAAACTCCCTGTCTCTCTCTCTCTCTCTCTCTCTCTCTCTCTCTCTCTCTCTCTCTCTAAATGCATATGTCTCACTTACACTTCTTTATTCTTTCTCTATCTAAATATCTTCTTTCACTTATCAACTATATGCAATCACTTGCTTAGTTTACTTCCAAATAAAGGGGTGGGTCAGCTCAACGGAAGCGCGAAGATTAGTTGATTGCATCAATATGCTAGCTGCCCGGATTCACCCTCCCATTCAAAGCCCGCCCCACCATCTCTCGACAACGTTGCCTTATCTCATCGCTCATGCGAATCCGAAATTAAATTATCTGCCAACTGCGAACAGGCAGACTACGACGACTATCAAGGCACTGAGGACAGACAACCCTTGTTTCAAAGTCGTCCTCGCTCTAGTCCTCCAACTCATCCTCAATCTGGCCCACCCACCACACTAAAGCTACGGCCGCCTTTATTCCAATCAGATTGTTTCCGTGGTTCTCTCTCTATGCATGTGTGTGTGGGCCTCGAAATAGGCTTTTTACTTTGCCTTGCAGATTGAATTCGAATTAATGCCTTTGACCCGCCCCGCTGCAACCTCATCATCATCCTCATCAGCCACACGTTTCGATTTGGCTCTCGTCCATTTGGCTGGTTTCGTGCCGTCTCCCTCTCCCTCTCCATCCCCATCCCCTTCCCGGCCCTTCGATGTCCTTTCTGGCGCGTGTTCGTGCGCCTGATTAACATATGTCAACAGTATTATATAAAGTGGTATTTTTGGGCCCAGTTTTTCGTTGGGGTGCTGGGCACATGTTGCTTACCAAATTCAATTATACCGACATTTGCTTATTTTCGTAAAAAATTAACTTGTATTTTTTGCTTATATTTCGATAAATTGGACAGGACTTGAAGAGACAGTTGACTGGTTGACTGGTTGACACAAGGCCTGGTATATTTAAGTTACTTGTTCAGTTGTGGCTGCGCAGCTTTTGCCCACCTTCTATCAGCAAATCAAGCTAATTAGCGGCCATAAAACGCACATAAATATGCGCTTGGCCAATAAATCATAAATTATGACAATTTCACCACCCACAAAAGAATATGAAAAACTGAGCACCCCGAACCAAAAAACCGCAACAGTTTCATAAAATTTCCACTCGACTGCGCAGAATCGCAAAAGCAGGAGCAAAGCCAAAACCGAATCAGACTTAAGGCGGATGCATAAAACAGTGCGATGACTTCCGGTATTAACTAATTTTTTCTCTACTTTAAAACGAGGGGCGGGGTAGAGAAGGGGATCAGCCCAAGGTTGTGCATAACAAAAATTGAGGAAAAAAATATGGGGAGAAGAAAAAATGCCTGCCGTTAAGTCCTATCCTATCCCTGGAGTGGTTACAAGTGGAGAATGCTTGTGTGGGTGCAAAAAGAGATGATAGGTACGGAGAGTGGCCGGGGTTGCGGGGGATAGACTAATCCCTAGCACTCATGATGCCGTTGGCAAATACTTTGCACCGCCGACTGCGCGACGAATTGGAAGCAATCCGCTGTCGCTGTCTGTCTGCCGCACAGACTCCACCAACGGGGGGTGAAGTAGAATCAAGTGGAGTGTAGTAGAGTGGAGTGGCGAGCATGGGCGTTCCTCTTAGCTGGGGGTTGCTTTTGCTACAAATGCGAATAGCAGAAGCAGCAGTAGCTAAAAAAGAGGAAAGAGGATAACAAGTAAAGAAAAACTTAAACAAAGTATCAGGCCAGGCAGCCAAGCGCAAAGTGACAGCTCCAACTTCAGACTCCTCCACGAATCTCGCTATGTAGTGAGATTCCAGTCGAGTACTCGCTTTCCTCTCCTTCGCCTCGCCTCGCCTCAGCCTCTCCTAAGCCAGACAAAAATGTGGAGTTAGGAGTCAGCCGCAGTCAAGTGGTCCAAAGACTCGGCTCAACTCAACTCACTCATCAAACCCAAGACAAACAGCATGTGATTTCCAGTGTCAAAGCAGCGACATTACTCTCTATCAAAAAAAATACTACCAATCCAACTAGAGATGGCCAAAGATGACAATGGACCTTTGAGGACAAATGTCTATACCAGCAACCGCTTATAATTAGATCTGTCTAAAATGTGGTCAGAAAAAGAACTAGCAAACTATTTAATGAAAGATTGATGGGATATCAACTTTAGAAGCTGGAGCTTATAAGGACTCAAATGTATCCCATCCTGTCTAATATGCTAAACTGCCGTTACGGCTTTTCTTGCAATTGCGATTTGGTATTTTATATCGACTGCCATCTCTGGCATCACCTCGAGTCTTGGCACTTCGCAGCTCATTGAATGGAAAAATTATAGACAAGTAATCAATGCAGAGTCTCAACTTGCCCTATGTCTATTGTGGGTATTCATTTACTTCTCAAATTCAGCAGGTGTTTGCGCTTGTTTTACCAACAATTTGCCCATCTAACTGTGGTAGGACGGGGCAATAGCCGCCTTTTGCCCCGCCTAATAGGCGGGCAAATGTTTTCCACTTGGCAAACACCCAAGTGAAGTCTGTATTTGTTTTCTGGTTTGTTTGTGGGTGCCAAGCGCGAACTTTTTTCATGTAGCATATTTATTTTTTGGCAAATTTTTTGAAAATTTCTCCTATTTTATTGTTGTTGTCTACTTTTCATTTCAGAATCGGAGAGGAGAAACTTTTGCCGAGAAACATTTAGCAAAAAGTTGGCGGTTTTTTGTGCCGTGTTTGTTACATTTCTATGGCATATGCTCGAGGGTTTTTGTTAAGGGAACCTCAAAGGGGAGAAGCAAAATATTTTGTTTGGCACTTTAAATAATAAGTTAAATGTTTGTTTGGCCAAAGTTTGTAAAACGTTGCAAAAATAAATGCGACTTGTTTATATCATTAGCAGGAAACGAAAACGGCCCAATGTCAAGTGTTTTGAGAACTATTTCATGAATGAACAATTCGAAAATTCGACAATTCCACAGTCAATTCATAAGAAATGTGATTACTTTTTTTCTTCTCGCCCCTCGCCTGTGTAGCCAGAAAACGTAACAAACAATAACAGAATAGGTAGGAGCGTGGGAGAGAGTGTGGGGGAGGTACTTGCAGGACCAACAAAAGTAGAAACTCTTTTGACTTTTACGTTCAGGTAGTCCATGGGCAGAACAATTCAGTGGAAAGAAAACCTGAAAACCTTGTTAAACAATGGCGGAATGACGAATGACACATTTCTTGATGTCGAATTGTGTGTCATTGACAGGACATTTTTTTTCTTCTCTATGTTTTCTCTTTTTGTTCACTTCTTGTTTTTTCGCACCCACCCAAAGGAAAAAAGCAAACAATAAATTATGCCAATGTCATGTGTAGTTGGAGTAGGCTCTGGACGCATAATACGCAATCATTCATCCACTCCCTGCTCCGGCTCCGGCACAGACTCCGACCTGACCATGAAAAACGAAAAGATTCATGTGAGAAATGTTGATTGATTTTCTCTCAAATTTTAAAATCTAACCCCAAATCGAGGCAAATATTCTTTCCCTTGGTTTTCACACTTGAACTCTGCAACGCTAAAAGGCAGCTTGTCAGTCAAAGAGGGAGGCGTAGGTAAGGGAACGCCGTCATCCTCGTCCTCGTCCTCGTCATCGTCAAGGCATAAGAACAAAAGCACTTCCGGTGACGTTTAAATGCGTGGCATGTCAACGCAGCTTCTGGCAGACAGCCGCATCCTGGCAGGCAAAGCTAAAAGCTATGGCTATGGAGTGTGCCCTTCTGCAGGAAGCGCTGAGGAGCGTGTTCCAAGACCCCAGCGGCGCAAATGAGCAGGGATCAGCGGCAGCAGCACCAAGGGAACTCCACTGAACCGAACTGAACAGAGCTGAATCTGGGGTTTTCAACGGACTATACACTAATTTATGCATTACTTCTAAAATTAAAACTGACGATAATTCCTTATCCTTTAATGAACGTCTAAACTTTTGCAACTATTATTAACGTCTACTGTGTCTTAATTAGTTAATTGTAATGTTAAATATCTATTATTTTTCTATTAATCTATTACAATTTTTACAGTTGGTAAGACAGTAACCCATTAACTTTTGATTATAGAGAAAATCGCGCTAATTCCAATTATCGTTTAAAAAAGCAATGGAAAATCAAAAAAAAATAGCACAATTTTTTTGTTTGTCTAATTCTTCCAAATTCTTATAACTCGAAAGAACAAATAAATTAGGTTAAGATAAGGCTCGGAAAAAATATCGTACATATTTTTTGGAAAAGTAATACTGAAAAAAAGTGTTAAAGCACTCATGATTATGAAAATGTCTAGCTAAAAATAGAAATAGTTTACAAATGGTCTTTTTATACCCTTGCAAAAAGGGTATATTAATTTTGGTCAAAAGTGTGCAACGCATAGAAGGAAGCATATCCGACCATATAAAGTATATATATTCTTGATCAGCACGACGAGACGAGTTCAAATCGCCATGTTCGTCCGTCCGTCCGTCCGCCCGTCCGTCCGTCTGGATCAACGCAAACTCCCCCTAGACCGAAAAAAAGCTACAGAGCTGAAATTTTGCATGTAGGCTTGTATATACTGCAGGCGTTGTATATCTCGGATTCAGTCGGATCGGATCACTATATCATATAGCTCCAATACAAATGGCAAAGTCACGAACAGTGACTTTTCTTAATAACTTCGTTATTTTCTGAGCTATTATCATGAAATTTAATATTGTTAAGTTAATTACACATATAAACGACTATGCAAAATTTGATCAAGATCGGGTGACTATATCATAGCTCCCATAGGAACGATCTTTCGAAAACAGTGACTTTTGTAAATAACTTCGTTACTTTTGACGCGATTGCTTTCAAATGAAACATATGGTAGTTTAATATATCTGTTAATGACTGTGCCAAATTTGATAAGGATCGGGTAACTATATCATATAGCTCCCATATGAACGATCGGTGGAAAACAGTGACTTTGTCCAATAACTTCGTTATTTCCTATGCTACTATTGTTGGCCGTTCTTTCGGACACATTAGCCTTTTTAGCTTAAAGGAAAGGACAAAGTTACCAAAAAAGTTGCAAGGGTATACAAACTTTGACGCGGTCGAAGTTAGCCCCGGCCCTCTGGTTTATCCATGTGACAGCTAACTAGACGCGTTGTGGCATTGTCCACAGAATGATCGTAATCTCTCTATTTAGTATGAATATATTGTATATGCGTAGTTCACACGTGTAAATAAAATCGATGTTATTATTAAAGCACCTGTGTAAGATTTGCTTCCTATACAAGTCGATCCTAAAGGGATACAGCGTGTCACTTCAACGTGGAAGTACTACAAAGGTTCCAAAGCAAGCTGCTACGTAGATTGGTTGGTGCCCCCTTCTATGTCCGGAACTCTGTTCTACACAAGGACGTAAAAAATCCTCTCAGTCCACAAGGAGATCCTGAGATTCAGAGTTCGCCACCTCGGCGGACTTACCAATCAGCTGGACCTGTTAAATGAAAACTATACTCGCAGACTAAAAAGATTGCACCCTCTGGATTTGCCTTTCAGGCCTGATCCTGCCTGGCAGTCTCCTCGGTCTCAGCAGATGACGATTGAAGACCCACCCGCTGAACCCTTCTCCGGCTTTGCTTATTGAGTGTACTTTCGCTAATGCCATAGATTTTAAATATATCTTACAACAAAAAAAATATATAAAATTACCTGACTAAGAATATTTTAAGAACTGTTGGTTGTTATTAATTTCGGCCACCTTTTAGATGGTTAACAGAGTTTCAAAAGGAATACATACAGCTTGATTTCCCTGTTATAACAACACTTGCATCAGGTTAAGGAGCATCTCTTTAAGCATTTACTTGCAGTTAGTGCTTGCCACGCCCACTGCAGCGCTCTAATGGCCCTCCAGACTCAGTCTACCAACAACCAAAGTCAAAATGCCAGTTCAATCATGCAAGAAAGACGCGTAAGTCTATCAACTTATTAATTTTATGAAGTGCTGCTACTGCAGTAGAAGGAAGGAAGAAAAAAAAACCATACACGTTGACAGCACATCAATGTCTTCCAATTCAAGCAACAACAATGCAAAGATTGCTCCGCCTGCCACCACCCACCATTCGTTGGAGATGACGACGACGACACATCACATCATCACGTATGATTACGCACATTGTTCGTGCGCAGCACAAAATGCTGTCGAAAATTAAAATTCAGAGACCCTTTTACTTAACTTACCTTAGCCCAAAAGTTTTCTGGGGATGGGGAGCAAAAAAAAAAAAGGAAAAAGGAAAAAAGGAATAGGGGAAAATGAAGCAAAACAACGACGTGATTGCATTACACAATCAAAACAGGCAGCAGGCTCAGGATATAAAGCACTATACCGGGGGTTGCTGCTGGACCGAAACCAAGATCTCGTCTCGGCAAAATCAAAGACCCGCCACTAGCCGAAATGTTGAACGTGTGCGTGGGCGTTGCAATTGCTACGCCCCATCATCAGAATCCAATCAAATTAACAACAACAGGCCACAACAGAAGCCAACAGCAGCAGCAAAAGCAGCAGGAGCAGGAGTGGTAACGCCGTTTGGTAGCTTTATGGAAGCCACGACGACTACGACCAAACCAAAAACTGAAATTCAAACTCAGCCCATAGAACGTTAATTTCAATTTGATTTCCGCCATGCCACCCTGAGCTGCGCCCCCTTCCACATCCCTGTGCCAATCGTTGCGTCTGAGCAACAATTATACGGCAACTTCATTAGGTCAACATGGCCTCAGCTTAGGACTCGTCTCGCCCTTTTGTCCTGATATGTAGTATGTGTGTGGGATGGCGAGGGGCGGTTGCGGCTAGCTCAGCCCAATGATGAGGGGGGCGTGTGCGTAAGGGCAGATTAATCAGGGTAAAACTATTAATTAAATACCAATTCATTTCCGCAAATTCAAAGCACACACACACACACACACACACGCATACAAACATACAGATGAGTTGAACTCAATGTGGGTTTTGGTTGGATTCCTATTTCTGCTCATTCATGCACCAAAGTGCGAGAGGGATACGGAGAAGGAGAGGCATAGTAAAAGAGGGCTTACAATTTACTCCACACTGTGGTTCGTTTGATTTCAATTCCAATTTGGCCATGATATTACCAAATGGCCATCGCGTTGTAAGCAAAAGGTGTGCAGGCCAAAGCTCATTAAGGTTAGTGGAACTTTTGGTTAGGACTGCAAACAGTTCAATAGAATTCAGCGTTAGAGGAATCTTTGAAATTGCTGTAGAATTCAGCTGACTAGCAAATGCCCTCCAATTGGCATTGCAACGGATTCTCTCTATATGTAAGAGAAAACTAAAATTTTTGCTTTATAAGCCGTAAAAAGATTGAAAACGGTCAGTGGAAATTTTACCTTTTTATAAAATGATATTAACAGTTCGAAGTATTAAAAATACGCCATCAGGCCGACAGAATTGGTATTTGCATAGTCTGTAGTTATTTTACTTGCATTTTAATCTGCAATTTCAATTCCCTTTTCTCTGATTATAAAAAATTCAGATTCTATGATCTTAGATTTCTGAACTTGCGAATACGTTTTCTAACAAAACTATTCCCACTGAAATATATATGTATATATATATTTTTTTTCCCTTTTTTTTCTCTTTATTCCTTATTTAAGATCTGTCCAGGGAAAAGGACAATTATTAAATTTGATGGTTCATTAACATAAGGAAGAAATAATATATATGACAGTACAATAAACATTTAATAAATTTGATCAGACATTGAAATATATATGGAAATATATTTTCTAAAGGTCTTGTCTTAGGAAACAGAAGTTATCATATGAAATAATCTTCACCTCTATTTTCCTTTCAGAGAATATTTTTCAAATACTCATCTATTATTAAACATGATAATTGAAAGTCAATCTAGATTTTGATCTGTTGTATTTCAATTATCAACTAGATAGCATAATTGACACAAATTAAATGCTTTTAAAAACAAATCTAAGTGGTCTTGTAAGTCATATTTATCAATATATCAAGAAGAAAATCCACACGGATTTTTGTAGCTTATCTATTTACCTAAATTCAATCCGTCATTCTTTTTAGATGAATAAACAGTATTCCCTAAATTATTAAATTCGTAACTTTGAATAAAAATGGCATTTAACCAATTTTCGCACCTCCTCCTCGATACCTTCGGCAGTGGGGAGTTAGCATTGTATATTACCCAGCAATAAAACCCTTTAACGGTCACAATGTATCTCACTGTTGAGACTCGATTGCCCGCAGCATTGAAACCAGCTGCAAAATAGGACGAAAGGCAACCGAAAACACACCAAGAGGAATATGGGGGAAAAAGTAATAATAAAATCCCCAAGCTTATCAGTAAGCACAGCGCAGTCACAGGGTATAGCAAAGAAAAAAAAAATGAAAAATAAGAAATTCCAATCGCCGCTCCGACTTGGGCATACCATGCTCTTAATAAAATAACTATAAAATTCCTGAAACCAAATGGATGTAAAAAATTCTATTTAAACATATAACAGGGGAAACATTTAAAATTTGGGAATTTAAAATTCTATTTCTATGAAATTTTTGAAAACCAATATAAGTTTCCTACACTTGGACCAATTCATTTGCTATATAGTCAACGAGTCTACATGGTGCAAACTTGTGAAGACGTGTCCTTATGCCTATCACATGCATTTTGGCGATTTTAATGTACCGCTTCATGCTGTGAATGCATGGTATATAAAGAACGAAAATTCTATGCGGCTTGGAGATCTAAAAACAGAGCCAAGCAGAGAGTTTCGCTCATCCGGTGTGTCAACAATTCCCAAGCTTCAACGCTTTGAAGTTGCCTAGACTAGGGTTAGGGATGGAACTGGAAAGCGAGTTGGAGCTGAAGCTGGTGGCAGAGACATGGCCACTAAGCCAGACAGTGTCATCACTCGGGTGACGATGATGATGCCATCATTAACGCATTTTCCATGCCCTGGCTGCCTTTCGGGCATAACGAAACGCCCGTCGTCGTCGAGGAGGTTCGCTTCCATTTCCGCCTTTTGAAGTTTGAGCAAAGCTTTTAATTTTCTTTGTGTTTTTTTGTTGTTTTTGTCTTCACGCTGCTGACATTTGAGGTCAAAAGGCGTGAATTAATCGAAGGCTTAATTAGTAAACAGACGCCGCAAGGACTCCCAGGCAAAGCTAGCTGGCGTCAGCATGGCGTATGATTAATAAACTGCCTTTCCTCTTGCATCTCTCCACTTTCTGCTAAAGCCCCCTTTGTTCACTGATTATGGATATCGATGAAGGTGAAGGTTGCCAATATTTGCTGCTAAATGAGAAAAAAAAACAATCCATTCCAGTTTGAATGTATTTTAGGTTGTTGTAACAATGCTCCATTGGATGGGCGTCATCTCTCCATAGCTCTTTCGCTCTCTATTTCTTTCTCTCTCTCTATCGTTTTCTTTCTCCCTCTAACTCTGTATTCCCTTTACCACCTATTTATGAGTGCTGCGGCAATGTAGTTAGTTGTTGGATGTAGTACTTAATGCGTTTTACCTACTAATTAGGTTGTTGGCGGCTGCCTTCACTTTGTGAAGTGTGACAGAAAAAAAAGAAGGAAAATGAATGTGAAACTCAGTGCAGAAAATGAGAATTACAACAACAACCAAACCAGCAACAGCAACTGCACTTGTAGCTGACACTTTGAAGGCGCTGTTACCTGGGAATACATATGTATCTTCGGATAAGATGACTATCAAAAGTGTAAGAAATCAAACCTTGAATAAAGTAAACGACAAAAATGTTTTCAAACTAAATTTCTTTATTCTTCCATCTTACCTTTTGCCATTTTTAAACCAAAGATTTTCAATAAACGTCTATGGTAAACCAAGTCGGGAACAATTCTTTCCGATAAGCTATGTACATATATAGAATATAAAGCTTGAGAGTTGAATAAAGAAAATAATAGAAAATAACTAATATGCCCCATTTCTCTATCTTTGTCGGCGTTTGGTCTACCATCGTAGTTTTTTACTTGTGTTTTTAATTTGAAATAGACACATAGTCATAAGTGGTGCAAAAAGATGTGGCTGGGATCACCGATGGCTGGGGGAAAGGCGTGAGAAGTGGGCAGAAAATGAGTTGCCTTCTTGCTTTATGAAAGTGCAGGCTGGAACTTTATGAAAAAGCGTGTTAGGCAAATACAAAACCCGAGCAAAGAAAGAAGAAAGCGCAGAAGAACAAGAGTGTCGGAGCAAAAAGAAAACGCAAAGTGAAAAATGTTTTAATTACTCATTCAAAGAAGTGGAACCTACACCCCCTTTGTGTCTCTCCCTTTGGCCACCGACATGCCCATGGTCATGATATGACACGCAAAAGGCTAAAGTGCATTTCTGTCGCAGTGGCAAAGAGGAGCCAACAGACAAACAAGAAGGACATAAAGAAAATGTTGTGGTAGATGCAACTCCCCAATGTAGGATTGAGGTAGGCTTAATCGCGAAATCATAATAAATATAGAGAAAAGTTATATCAGAAAATAATCTTGCTTCTCACATGGCATCTTTAATCTTGAAATCAAAGCTCATTTAGCAATTGTTCTATTTGTATTGCATACTGGGGACACTCAAATGCATTCATTTTCTTTCCATTCCATTCCATTTTATTTTACGAGTGTTCCATTCTCTTCTTTCTTTTTTCCAACAGTTGTGTGCTAAATAGTTCCCCGAGGGCAAAATCCACTTGAGTCGTGCTAATGAGAACACCCAAGCGACAACAACAACTCTGATGTTGATGCTGGCAACACCAAACACCAACTCGTGGGGGGCCAAGAATGCTGATGTTTGGCAATGGAGACTGGGGTGGGGCAGGGGGGAGCCTGCTGCATTATGCAAATACAAGGCGAAACAATTTTTGCCGCATTGCTGCTGCTGTTGTCGCTGTTGCTGTTGCTGTTGCTGCTTGCTGCTGCTGCTGATGGAGCAAGCAACAGATCTCAGCCATGGCCGCGAGCAATGCAGCCGCCGCCTGCTCCATTTGCACACATTTCGACAAGGCAATTAATTATGCTAAATTCGTTTAGAGAATGAAACGACGACAATTACAATGGCGATGGCAATACATGTACAAGTATTTTACAAGCACACATAAATATATAATATGTACAGAGCCATGTCAATTTCTGCTAATTAAACACGGCTTTATATGTAAGTCCTTAATTATTAAATCATTAGCTGCCGTTGTCCAAACGTTGCCTACTTTTTGGCGTCGGGAAACTGTCCACTCACACTTGTTCTTGTAAAAACGGAACTAGCCACGAAAGAGAAATTCATTACTCAATTTATGATACGCATAGAAGAAAGCATCTACAATTTGATTCCAATAAATTGATCGATGAAAGATTAAGTTAGTCGACGACCATTTTTGGATTAAATTGTTAGCATATCTTAAGGCATCAATTAACTTTTGTTTCAAATATTAGACAACGTTCTTCATTTTAGTCGTCTGAAGTAAAAAGGAAGTTAAAATATGTGAAATAACAAGTCTATCGATTAGCAACTGAAGACTTTAAATCAAGATCCTTTGATATAATTATTACTCAAGTTGCCTAATAACACAAACTCCTTGAAACAAACGCTCTTTCGATTTGTGGCTTATTAATATTTGTTTCCGGTGTGCAGCAAAAGTCACTACACAACCTTTAACCCGCATCTGTGGCGACTATTAAGTGACTTAAGCGGTGGTCAGCAGGTGCCCGGGTGCAGGATGACATTTGCTGGCCATACGCAATTAATTACAACAAAAAAGTGTTTGCGGACAAATGGCGCACAACAAACAAACAGAAAGCTCTGCACACGTGTGTGCAAGGACCCCAACTGGACCAGGCTGTGGACTTCGCCATGGATGACTGGACGCAGGATGGAATGGGCCAAGAATTTCTTTCAGCGTTGACGTGGTTCAAGTGGCACACACAGAAAAAACGAGAGTGGGAGAGGGCGAAGGGCAACCAGGCAAAGCGTTTTGCTTTGAGGTTATTTACTTTTAATGACTCGCAAACTACACACAGGACTCCAAGAGGGGACGACTGCATGTGTGGATATGTGTGTGTGTGTGTATGTGTGTGTGTGTTTTGGGAGGATGTGGGAATGTGAGGTCATGTTTGTGGTGCTTAAGTGTTTTCAGATATCGCGCATCAGTAGCCAGAACGGTTTGTTGACTTTTAGACCATGTTTGTTTGCCAGCACACAATTTTTTCAGTCCTTTTTTTGGCTTTTCATCTTGGCATCATCTTCTCCTTGCTGGGCGTAGACGGGGCCAACAGCATCCTCATAAATGAGCTTTGAAGTTTGCCTGAAATGCATTCTCTCTCTCTCTCATTCATTTTCGTTGGCCAAGGGATAATGCGGCGCAATTATAGACATGGACCAAACAGCCAGCCAGCCAGCCAGCCAGTCAGCCTGCATATACATACATCCTTGAAAATAAATTGTTTTGTTAATTATTTATGGTTGGTTTAATGAGTATGTGTGTGTGTGTGGGTGGGTGTGCGACGACTTTCATGAGTTTGTTTCTACTTTCTGCATTTTGCAATTATTTTAATGAGTTTTGCATTTAAGCGATTTTTTAATGCGAATACCATCAAACAGAAAGTCATCATCGCCATCATAATTATTATTTCACTTTTCAATAGTGTCGGGTAAAAATATGCATAATTGCCATTTTTGCGCTTCATTAAAAACGCGAGACTTGTTCTCTTTCTGCCACCGTAAATCTCATTAAAAATGGGATAATAATAATAATAGGAACAATCTGAAAAGGTTCTTGATGTATTAGAATTCCCATGTGTTAGAAGATACAAAAGTAATCAGATGTGGGCACTAATGTGTACTTTATCTTTTTCTTCAAGTGATATTAATCTAATATTCATTTCACCTAACAATTCGTCAATTAATATAAATGCCACTAAAGTATTTCTCGTTCTTACCCATATGAGGGTCCTGAATAAAAAAGGATATTATTTTTATAATAATTTATATACCGTTGCATGTTTTTTGTTACCATGTCATTTGATGTAAAAAGTTAAATTTCAGCCAAAAAATGGTTTATAAAATGAAGCTGAATCAAGACATTTTAAATAAAGTAACCGATTTTGATCAAAGTTGTCAGAATCAGGGATCGTAATAATTAGAAGTTCGATAAAAAAACTTACATACTTACATATTAATTTTTTTAGATTTTCTTCAAGAAAGATCATTAAATTTGAGTAATTTAATTAATATTTATTTTTTTTAGCTTAAAAAATGTTGTACATCCTTGAAAAGAGAGTCAAGGACAACCGGTCCTTAAATATAGTATTACTTTTTATGGGTAAATTTGGTTAAATAACTCAAAATTAATTCTCTTTCATAAAAAAACAAATTTTTTAGAAATCAAAATTCTTTAAAAATCTTTCCAAAAATTAAAATATCAAATTAAATAATTTCGTATAATCCATTCTTTTCTAAGTTTTCTATAAGTAAATTATTTTTTTATTTATAAAAATTAATAATCGTTTTTTAAGGTCCATGATCAGAATTATAGTTTACTTTATGGGTGATTTGGTGATAATCGGAAAGAAAGCAAACATTTGTATGACAGAAATATTTTACGGACTGACTGTTCCAAAAATATTCTTATGATATAGTCAATCGATGCATAGTATATAATGTCTGCACAAATTTTGTGTCTGTAGTTACTATAGTGTTTGAGAAAATCGGTTTTAGTTAATTTGCGGAGGCGGTAGGACGGACGAGCGGACTGACAGACGGACGGACATGGCTAGATCGTCTCGGCTGTTGATGCTGATCAAGAATATATATACTTTATGGGTTCCGAAAAACTTCCTTCTGCCTGTTACATACATTTTCTCGACTTTAATATACCATTTATGGTATAAAAACACACTACAGCTTACATTACTTGAGTGTTAAATAAATTTTAACACAAGAGCCATTTAAAAAAGTAACAAATTACAGTGAAACCTCGATATAACGAACTTCGTTATAACGAAAAACCCAATATAACGAATTTTTTGTTAAGTCCCTTGAAAGGACTAAGGTTTTACATTTCAGTACCTATAGCGAATCAATAGATATAACGAATAATTTTGCGATCCCCCTCAGATTCGTTATATCGAGGTTTCACTGTATTTTAAAAAGCCTCGTGTTCTAACTTTTTTTTGACTTTTGCATGTGTAGGAACATCCGTAGCTACACGGCGGAAATGCCCATATATAGATTAAAATTATCCTTATATATATATAAATCAAAAGAATGTTTATTTGTTAGGGGTGAATTCTTGAATGGCCCAACCGATTTTCAACTTCCAGCCCACAAAATATTTGTTTTTATATATATTCTATATATTCTACAAAGGCATATATCAGTACATTAGGTGGCGCAAAAATACTTCTTATGTCCCCTTCTGTGCATTACAAACATCTGTCAAAATTTATAATACCCTCTTCAAGGGTATCAAAATCATTTCTAAATTATATTTATGTGTAGCGAAGCAAACTCTGCAGTTAGTAGTATAATAAAATAATAAAATAATAAAATAAAAAGTGAAAGATTTATTTTTGACTTTCTATTTAACTTATTACTGTTGAATTTTTAGTCGAAAGGTTCGACTAGTCGTCTATTTCAATATCCGACCATTTTTGCATCCCTTGAGTCATGCATCTGATTGTGAGACGAATTTGTAAGTAATCTGCAATAAACCATTTACATAAAGGAACTAAAATTAATAATATTAAAAGATCTCGGATCTCTAGCACCAAATCTTTCCTATCCTCATTAATTCTTGTTGTAGGTAAGTTTTTGGATGGCGTATTTTCTTTTGATTCATCCCTAAAGCAGATAAAAATTACACGATCATAATAAGAGCGTTTGTTTAACAACTGGTTCTTATGAGTTTAATTGTAGAGTTTTTAATTGAAAAATATATTGTTTATTGATTACCTCTAAAAAGGTCATTTCCATTACACTAGAACAGTAATTATTTGCGAGGAATTCACATGAGTAAACGATTAGCACATAATTAAGGTAATTGCAGTCAAATCGCATATGCCTCAAAATCAAAGTACTGCAGCAAACACAGCGGCAGATGAGCAGCTCCTGTAAGCAATAATAATAACCATTGTTGTCCTACGGCTGGGGTTGTTTCGGTGAGTTTTGTTTTTTGCATGAGAGACTCGCCCACACATGGGAATAAACGGCTGAGTCTTGGATTTGCACACCAAACTTATTACAGGCTCTACGGACGTTGAAATTACTTAATCAAAGTTGGATTATCTGCAGCCCGGCGAGTGACGAGAGTTGTGTACCATGGTGTGAGTAGATGGAGTAGGAGGGAGTTAAGAGCGAAAGCATTGTATGGCTTTCATTTGAATTAAAAGCGTCAGCGCCCGAAAGTCGGCAGCAAGTTTGACAGATTTTTGCCGCAACAGCATGGGGGCAGTTTGGCACATATATGCTTATACTATGTACATATGTATGTACATATATATATTTACGTGAGTATGACTCCACACACAGACACCCTGGTCACACCCGCTACCTATCACTGGGCTCTCCAATCCACTCATACACTTGGCAAGCAGCCTGCAGCTGAAACTAAATTAAATTCCATGTCTAATGCTCGCACAAGGATTAGGCCAAACAACGCCTCATCGCCTCATTGCCTCAGACGAGACTCAGAGTATAATATTAAATAATTTTTCCCATCCGCTCGAACTGAACTCACTAGGAAAGACAGCTCAAAGGATACTCGCACACAGGCACACATATGCCATGAATTCGTTCATTGTTTTGCATCGGCTGTCCCAACCAGGAGAGCCCAGAGCCACAGATTAAAGTCTCCCGTGGTGAACTTAATAATAAAAGCCCAGGAACGGACGATAATACTAGGCAAGTATCTCGTAGGCAGTGTGACCGAGTACGAGAATGGGAAAGAAAGGGAGAGTAAGTGAGATGGTACGATATTTTTGGAGTGCTAGACATTAGCAGCATTAGAACAGCAACAACAACGCAAACAACAAGAATATTGCATTCGAAAAATGCAAAAACAGAACACAAAATAGGAAAACGGAAGGAACTTAAGTCGGTTAAGCTCTATAAAGCATCAAAGCTTTTCAAGGGGATCGAGTTAGGCGAATGGAGAAGCTGAAAGATTTATCTGTAGAAACAAGCTGAGATTTTGGTTAAGGATATACATATATTGATATAGTAAAAATCTTAATACATGCAATGGGATCTATGTTTTCTTCACTCGTATGTGATAATGAATGTGCGAATCTGCATGGGCTGCAAGGTGACACTGAATTCGGACACCTCCTGGGACTTGTCAGCGGCGAGAGGCTTATGAGTAGCTGTGAAATACTCAGCAGTTGTGGGTCTAGCGCCAGCTCCGTCGTGGTAAAACTTTAATCTCTTCATTTCGCTGAGGGGCAAATTACCATCGAGTGTGGTTTCACGGATTTCCACACCTCCCAAAGTATCGAAGATTGAGCGAATGTTGAAGCTGACCACATTGCCTTCAGTGTGGTCTAGGAAGTTCTCCACGCGGAACAAAATTTCATTCTTTGAGAAGGGTTCCAGAGTCAGCAGATGCACCGACTGAGGGAAGTCACTGAAATCGGGAAGTGTCTTGACTATAACCTTATTTGTAGCCGTATTACGCTTGCTGAAGAATTTCGCAAAAGGCAGATGAATCTCTTTCTCGGCTAGGCGTTCAGGAATTGTGTTCTTGTCTTCTACCTTGTTGAGTACCAATTGAATTTTTCCGCGTGCAATTAAGCCCTTGCCAAACTGCTCCTCGTTTATGGCTTCATCAGCGCCGGACCCATCGTGAAATACGTGTCGGCGATGGAGCATGAGTTCCAATCGGCCGTCTTCCATACTTGTGCCAGCCTCAGAGCGATCGTTTAGAAGTGACATGCGCCTACTTCCATCGTTCAGCGAAATGCGTGAAGTAACTGGATAATAGTTTGCGCTAGTGGGTTGAATACTTAAGTCAGGATCAAAAGATTCCCGCTTGTTCTTCTCTCGCTTCATCACCTCTCGGCCATTCGAATCGGTGTAGAAAACGCCCTTTGAGGAAATACTACTCTGGAAACGTGTTATCACTTCCATTCCGACATCGCCGTCAATGGGAATGGGACCCACGAGCCATTCGAATTCAACGCGGTTAACCCCCTCATAGATGCGTATAACCTGGGAAATGAACTCGTTCACCTGCTGGTGAACCTCTTTGACCAAGGTACCGTCGTATACCGAGAACTCCACATCATCGGTTAGAACTTCGATTTCGTCGTTTTCACGGAAAATGTAATGACAAGATTCTCGAGTCTTGTAGACTGCAAATATTTGCTCGATTTCCTCAGAAATGCCGTTCATTTCTACCGTCTTTAAGCGACCTGTATCCTTGTCAATAACGAGTTTGATTAGCTGTTGGATTGAATTCAGATTAGTTGAATGATTTTCTGTAAACGTTTGCATCTCTCACCGAAGTCTCTAGCACAGTATCTTCTGATTTGCCGCCAGGTAAAGTCCATCTACCGGATGTCTTAGTACTCTTTGACTTTGTGATGTAATAGCTTGCAATCTTATCGACTGAAGCCTTGAAAATCAACTCGTGCTGAGTGTCATTGGAACGGTGCTCCAGTGCTAGAACCTGCCAGGCAACAGGCACAACTTCAGAAGCTATTATCGTTCCCTTTTCATCGGTAACCTCGTAGCTTTCATCTTTTACTGGTACTTTGACATATTGGGTAGATGGATGAGCCAATGGATTAAAAAGAGTTACGACGACATCATCAGCACTGTCCTTGGTAAAAGCGCAAACACTGATGTTAAGCTGCATGCAACTCTCAAACTCGCCATTGGTCAAATTGGTCAACACTCGAAGAGCATCGCGGGCGTTGTTTTCGGCACCCACAATGCCATCGTACAAAAGACGATCGTAGTCATCGGAAACATGCTGTTTCTCAGTTCCAGTTATGGCATCGTGATGTTGCATCACACCCATGATTTTACGCAAGTAGTCCAAATCTTTGGTTTGCTTATCGCTTGAGAGATTAGCAAAGGTTGAAAGTTGCTTGGCGGTCTGCAACATGTGATTACCATCGCGCTCAAATCGTTTCTGGGTAGGACGAGAAGTGAAGTAACCAGTCCAGTAACTCTTGGCTTCGTTTGAATGTGGCAAAAAGTCCTGGGTCTTATTGGGCCATGTTTGGAGACCCTTATGCAAAGAGTTCAGATAACAACTTGCTGTTGAGTAGAAAATATTGTACCGCGATCCATCTGCTTGGCGTTGGTTGACATACCTTAGAGTATTGAAAAGACCGTTTAGAAAAAAGAAGAACGAGAGGGATTAGGATTGACTCACTTGATGAGCTTGTCCATGTTCTGGTAGTTTTGCTGGGCGTTCTCATAGTGGAAATCATCACCCATAGGTATTAAGATATTATTGGAACGGTAGTGTTCCGCAACTCCAGCCACGTAGTTTAGAAAATCGTCGACCCTGGACTTAACATTGTTGTCATAGCTCTCCTCGTCAATAATTGGATCATCCCCGCAAAGCCTGTCAAAACAGAAACCAGGAGGAGCCGAGTAATGATTGTAAAGCATGCCGGTGAAGAACTCAAGATTGCTTAGAGACTCGCTGGCATCCCAGATCATTTCTAGTCCCAAGTTGCCCAATCTCACATCCTTATCACTGTGATCCATGCGGGCGAAGAATTCGCCATCAAAACCCATTTGAGCAAACATAGAAGCCATTTCACGGGAGTGACCAAAGGCATCTATTTGCCAACCAACATGGGGACGGCCACAAGCTCCAAAGTTGTCATCCAAGAATCTGTTTTACAAAGAGAAGTTCTAGAATATCAACCTCGAAAATCCTTAAAAAAACTCTTACTTCAATCCCAAAGTAAATTGATCGATCACACTCTGATAGTTCACTGCACCCTCATCGTTCATGGACCAAGCTCCTCCTATGAACTCAAAGCGGCCTTCGTTTACCAATTTTCTCACAATTTGCTTGGTGGTTTCTGGTTGATCCACCCACCATTTTTCAAAGAAAGCCGTCTCCACTTGAATAAAACGACGACTTGGATCTTTAATGAGTTCGCTGACAACAGATTCAAATATATATTTCACTGAAGCGTGCTGAATATTTTGCCTATGACCGTAATAATACTGATCGGCTGTCTTTAACCAGCCGACGTCGTCATGAGAGTGGGGCACCAAATGGATATTGATCAAGTTGGACACGGATTGAGGACATGACTGAAAGTAAGCATTAAAGTAGAGTTATTCAAAATATCTCTAGATATTATCCTTACCTCATATCCGCAAACACTTTGCGATCCCTTAATCGTTATTGCAAATAGAATCGCGAAAAGGATGAGACCTGCAAAATGTTTCATTGTAACAAATTGTTGATTTCACCGAACAGTCCCAACAGGTAGTTTCCAATCATTTAGAAAACTGACTAACTTTTTGGAATACACATTCCTTTTTATATAGGCAATATGTAACAGCACGATAAGCAATCATCTACTTGAGGGGTCTTCGGATTATATATAAGTGGAGCATGTTGAATAGGCAATTAAGGAAGTCACTTCAGATAATCAAAGGGTTCAATCATTCATCATAATTGCCGCAACTTCTGTATCGAACGGAATTGCAATGCGATAAGTCAAAAGATTTTTATTTTGCATCGTAATCTTAAAGATTAAGTTTAGTTTATGAATTTGTACTAACTGACTAATAAGATAAGAAGCCAAGTATTTGGTTAAAAAACATTTGCTACAGAAACAGTTTGATTATAAGATCTCTTTATTTTTCAAATTTGCAATTTGTTTATGTTTTGATTATGAATGTGCGTATTTGCATGGGATCCAAACAGATTTGGGAATCTATCAAGTCGCGTGACTTAGCTTCCAATGGAATGTAGGAGGCTGTGAAATATTCAGGGGACTTTGATTGAACGCTACTAGAATCATGTGTGAATTTAAAACGCTTCATTTCCGTCAAAGGCAGATTTCCATCCAGTGTTGTCTCACGAATCTCCTGGCCACTCAAACCATCAAGAATTAGGCGTGGGTTGAAGCAGACCGTATTTCCTTCGTTGACATCAAGTATATTTTCCACACGAAGCAAAATTTCCTTTTCTGTGAAGGGTTCAAGTGTTAGTAGATGTACAGAATCCGGTAGAACATCGAAACTTGGCAGAGCCTTGGGAACTGCACTTGTGGCAGTGCTCGCCTTGCTGAAGAACTTCCAGAAAGGCAGAATTATCTCCTTTTCTGTCAATCGCTCAGATATTGTAGCTCCCTTATTAACCGGGTTAAGCATAAGGTAAAGTTGTCCGCGAGCAATTAAGCCAGTACCAAACTGCTCTTCATTAAGCGCTTCACCTACGCCACCACCATCATTGAAGAAATGACGACGATGTAGCATTATTTCCAAACGTCCATTATCCATCCCAGTTCCACCCTGTGAACGATCGTTAAGCAAAGCCATGCGTTTGTTTTCATCCTGCAAGGCGATTCGCGAGGTTACTGGGTAGTAGTTACCGCTGTTGGGAGCTTTGCTTAAGTCAGCGACAAAGGATTCACGCTGGTCCTTTTCGCGTTTAAGGATCTCGCGGCCATTAGAGTCAGTGTAGAATACTCCATTTGACTCGATTTCACTTTGGAAGTAGGTGACGACTTCCTTGCCCAAGTTATCATCAGTCGAAATTGGACCCACCAGCCACTCAAACTCCACGTGATTGACGCCTTCATAAATGCGTATGACTTGGGAGATCCATTCGTTCACTTGTTGGTGCACTTCTTTGACGAGTGTACCATCGTAAACGGTGAACTCGAAATTATTCTCGAAAACCTCGATGTCGTTGTTTTGACGGAAGGTGTAGGGACACGACTCGTACGATTTGTATACACCGAAGTTCTGTTGAATGTTCTCGGACACACCGTTCATTTCAATATTTTTCAAGCGTCCAGACTCGTTATCGATCACCAATTTGATCAGCTAAAAAATAACCTTTTGTCACTAAACTACATGTTAAATACTTAATACAAACTCTTACCGACGTCTTAACTACAGTTTCGGAGCTGTCATCGGCAAAGGTGTCTGTATTTTTCAATGAATTGATTTCCTTAAATCGTAGAGGGACTTTGCTTTCGCCATCGTCGAATGCCTTGGCTGAGTTATCAACCTTTTTAATATAGTAGTTTGCTATCTTATCAACAGAAGCCTTGAAAATGAGCTCATGTTGAGTGTCATTGGAACGGTATTCCAAGTCCAAAACCTGCCAGGCAACAGGTACAATTTCAGAAGCTACCACAGTTCCCTTTTCATTAGTAACCTCGTAGCTTTCATCTTTCACTGGCACTCTAACATATTGGGTAGACGTGTGAGCCAGTGGATTAAAGAGAGTTACGACAACATCATCAGCACTGTCCTTGGTAAAAGCGCAAACACTGATGTTTAGTTGCAGGCAACTCTCAAACTCGCCGTTGGTCAAATTGGTCAACACTCGTAGAGCATCGCGGGCGTTATTTTCGGCACCCACAATGGCCTTGTGCAACAAGCGATCGTAGTCATTGGACACAGCCTGTCTTTCCGTACCAGTGATGGCATCGTGGTGCTGCATCACTCCCATGATTTCACGCAAGAAGTCCAGGTCCTTTTTCTGCTGTTCACTTTCTAGTTGAGCAAAGGTAGATAGCTGTTTGGCGGTCTGTAGCATATGGTTACCAATGCGCTCGAAACGCTTCTGATTGGGACGAGAAGTGAAGTAACCTGTCCAGAAGCTATTTGGTTCATGAGCATAAGGGAAGAAGTCTTGTGCTTTGTTTGGCCATGTTTGGCCGCTTTGGTGTAGTGAATTTAGGTAGCAACTTGGAGTCGAATAGAAAATATTAAATTGGGATCCCTCCGACTGTCGCTCATTTAAGTATCTACGCAGTGAAATGTGGATTAAGTTAAATAAAATAATAATAGAAGAGATTTTGCTTACTTGATCAGCTTGTCCATGTTCTTAAAGTTCACCTGTGCGTCCTCATATTGATAGTCTCCTCCAAGCGGTATCATAATATGATTCGTCCTATAATGTTCAGCAACTTCAGATGCATAGCTAATAAATTCATCGATCCGGGACTTAACATTATTGTCATAGCTATTGCCATCTATGATTGGAGAATCATTGCAGAGCACATCAAAACAAAAGCCATATCCTGGAGTGTCCGAATAAAAGGCGTAAAGCAAGCCCGAAAAGAGTTCCAAATCTTGCAGGGATTCACTGGCTTGCCAAATCATTTCCATTGACAAATTCTCCAACCTAGTGTCCTTGTCATTGTGATCCATCCGTGAAAAAAACTGGCCATCGTAACCCATTTGAGCAAAGAGTGACGCTTGTTCGCGAGAATGGCCAAACGTATCAATCTGCCAGCCCACGCGAGGTCGAGCACAGGATCCAAAGGTTTCATTCAAGAATCTGTAGATGTGGACTTAGTTACTTTTGCTTACATCAATCACCCACCTGACAACTTACTTCAAGCCGTGCGTAAACTGATCAATTACAGGTTGATAATTAACAGAGCCCTCGTCGTTCATAGACCAAGCACCGCCTGTAAATTCTAAGCGCCCTTCATTCACTAATTTCTTAACTGCTGATTTCATGGTTGCTGTTTGTTCCTTCCACCATTTTGAAAAAAAGGCAGTCTCAACCTGAATGAAACGACGACTCGAATCCTTCAGAAGCTCAGTGACCACATTATCTAATATGTATTGGACGCCGGCATGATGAATATTGTTTTTGTAGCCGTAATAAGACTGATCGGCTGTTTTTAGCCAGCCAACATCGTTGTGGGAATGAGGGACCAAGTGGATGTTTATCAGATTATCTTTTGTGATCGGGCATGACTAGAACAGAAGTTAATTGTAGAAAAACAATATGTTAATTTAATTGCGCTCTACATTTCACAATGCATTTAAAGTGATTAGTCTTAATTGAACTAATTAATTTGTTACCTCGTAACCACACACTGCCATTGAGTCTTGGATCTTTATCACCAAAAGGGTGACGAAGACCGCGATACCGCCAAGTAAATTCATTGCTCTGACTAGCCAATCTACACAACTTGAACAAGCCACACAGTAGTGTAAACTGTTTGCTAAAGGCAGTCTGCCTTCGTTTATATGCCGCAAACTTGGGGGTTCCATACGTGATTTCATAGTTAATGGCCACTTGAATGCACCAATAAAGCCATTAATGAGGCCAATAAAAACTGTACCGCTCTGTGGCAATTAACTCATAGCAATGGTAATTCAAATTTACCAAGTATTTCAAAAACAGTTTCAAGTATAACGGAATATACGTAAATATATTTGTTTCGCTAAAGTATTTTTAATTTTATAACCCGTAGCTGGAAAATAAGTATACTTTATGATAAATATTTTCAAGTACAGTGAAATTGGGGTTGTTAATATTCTACTGCACTCAAATATGATAAGAGATATTTGAATTCATACCAAAATTAAAACGGGTTTGTTGTTGTTCGCTTTTCATATTAAGTATTATTGTTTATTATTCAAAAATAGTAATTATTGACGACAAAAAAGTTATTCTCTTTTAATGATGAAAGTGCGGATTTGCATGGGTTTCAAGGTAACACTGAAATCATCAACATCTTGTGACTTTTCCACTGCCAGTGGCTTGTGCGAGGCAGTGTAGTACTCCGGGGTGGAAGGACTAACACCAGCACCATCTTGATGGAACTTGAATCTCTTCATTTCGCTTAAGGGCAAGTTACCATCGAGAGTAGTTTCTCGGATCTCCAGGCCGCCCAATGTATCAAAGATAGAACGAATGTTGAAGCTCACAGCCTTCCCCTCATTGTGATCCATAAAGTTTTCCACGCGGAACAAAATCTCATCGTCTGAGAAGGGCTCCAAGGTCAACAGATGGACGGAATTGGGGAAGTCATTGAAATCAGGTGTTTCCAGTGGAACAGCGCTACTGCTAACCGAGCTACTCTTGCTAAAGAACTTCCAGTAGGGCAGGTGAATTTGCTTCTCCTCCACTCGCTCCGCAGCTGTGGCCTTTGCGTCGGCGACATTAAGGATGAGGAACACTTTGCCACGGGCAATCAGCGGAGTGCCAAACTTCTCCTCGCTCAAAACTTCATCAACACCATAGCCATCATCACGAATGAGACGACGATGCAGCATAAGCTCTAACTCTCCATTGTTAATGCTACTACCACCCTGAGCACGATCGGTGAGAATGGCCAAACGTTTGTTTCCATCCTGAAGGGCAATGCGAGAAGTCACAGGGTAATAGTTACCACTGATGGGTTGCTGATTCAAATCGGCTTCGAATGATTCGCGCTTGTTCTTTTCTCGTTTCAGCATTTCACGGCCATTGGTATCAGTGTAGAACACGCCATTGGACGATATTCCACTCTTAAATAGTGTAACTATTTCCCTAGCAGTTTCCTCATCAGTTGGGATTGGACCAATGAGCCATTCGAATTCGACCCGATTAATACCTTCATAAATTCGAATAACCTGTGAGATCCACTCGTTCACATGCTGATGGACTTCCTTGACTAAAGCACCTTCGTACACGGTGAACTCCACTTCATCATCAACTTCTTCGACATCCCCATTGGAACGGAAAGCATAAGCACCTGAATCTTTCGTCTTGTATACAGCGAACTTCTGCTCAATACTTTCAGAAACGCCGTTCATGGAGACAGTCTTCAAGCGGCCTGTCTTATTATCAATCACCAGCTTTATAAGCTAAAGAACAGATATCATATTAGGACAAACACGACAATTTTTTGCTCTTAAACTTACCGAGTTCTCAACGACTGTTTCTCCAGAGTCATTGTCGTCATAGGTCTCCACCATGTTGACTTGGTTGGATGCGATATCTTTATTGCTGGTGAATGCTGCCTTCGATTTTTTAGGAAGAGCTCTAACTGCACTATCTCCGCTGTCAACCTTCTTTATAAAGTAACTCGCAATCTTATCCACAGATGCCTTAAATACCAACTCGTGTTGAGTGTCATTAGAACGGTATTCCAAGGCCAAAACCTGCCAAGCGACGGGAAGCACTTCAGAAGCTACAACGCGGCCTTTCTCGTCAGTAACCTGATAGCTCTCCTCTTTCACAGGAATGCGGACATATTCAGTAGACGTGTGAGCCAATGGGTTGAATAAAGTGACGACAACATTGTCTGCACTGTCCTTGGTGAAGGCACACACACTGATGTTCAGCTGCATGCAACTTTCAAACTCTCCAGTTGGTAAATTGGTAAGTTTGCGCAAACCATCAATGGCGTTGTTTTGGGCGCCAACAATGGCATCGTGCAACAGACGATCGTAGTCATCGGAAACGTGCTGCTTCTCAGTTCCTGTGATGGCATCGTGATGTTGCATCACACCCATAATGCGACGCAGGTACTCTAAATCTTCGTTCTGCTTATCGCTGGTGAGATTGGCGAATGTAGACAACTGCTTGGCGACCTGGAGCATGTGGTTTCCATCGCGCTCGAATCGTTTTTGAGTAGGACGAGAGGTGAAGTAACCAGTCCAGAAACTGTTTGTGTCACTGCCATAAGGGAAGAAGTCCTGCGTCTTGTTTGGATATGTCATAAGACCTTCGTGCACGGAGTTTAAGTAACATGCAGGCGTGGAATAGAATATGTTGTAATTTGATCCTTCAGATTGTCGCTCATTTATGTATCTGTAAAGAGTATATTTAAGCATGTACGCTCATGAATCAAATTGATAAGTTTTTACTTGATCAGCTTGTCCATATTTTTAAAGTTGACCTCTGCGTCTTCGTATTGAAAATCGCCTCCCATTGGAATCATAATGTGGTTTGTACGGAAGAAAGCAGCGACTTTTTTAGCATAGGCTATGAAGTCATCAACTCTTGACTTGACGTTATTATCATAGCTATCACCATCAATTATTGGATCATCACTGCAATGGACGTCGAAGCAGAAACCAGGGGTTTCCCAATAATACGTATACAACAAACCAGTAAAAAGCTTTGCGTCGTCATTTAGGGATTCACTGGCTTCCCATACCATTTCTAAGGACAAATTTTCCATGCGGGTGTCCTTATCATTGTGGTCCATACGGGAGAAAAACTCGCCATCGTAACCCATCTGGGCATACAGCGAAGCCTGCTCACGAGAGTGTCCAAATGGATCAATTTGCCATCCGACGCGTGGACGGGCACAAGCTCCGAAAGTGTTCTCTAAAAACCTAATCAGAAATCACTTTTGTTTAATATCTCCCGTCACCTCCGTCATTAAATTTGACTACTTACTTCAGTCCCAGGGAATACTGATCTATCACACTCTGATAGTTGACAGCCGCTTCATCATTCATGCTCCATGAGCCTCCGGTGAACTCCAGGCGTCCTTCGTTCACAAGCTTTGTTACGATCTGCTTACTCGTCTCCGGCTGTTCGACCCACCACTTGTTAAAGAAAGCAGTTTCCACTTGGATAAAACGACGCTTTGGATCTTTGACGAGCTCAGAGATAACAGTGTCCAAAATATATTGGACACCAGCGTGCTGGACATTGTTCTTATGGCCGTAGAAATATTGATCAACAGTCTTTAGCCACCCAACATCGTCATGGGAATGGGGAACCAAATGGATATTAACCATATTTGGTTTCGTTTCATGACATGCCTGAAAGCAATATTACAAAAATGGAAACAGCCCTAAACAAAATATTAAATCAGTTTTCTTACTGCGTAGCCGCAATCAGCCTCCGACTGATTAACGTTAACGACTAAAAGAGCCACCAGCAAAATGCTCCAAAGGTATTTCATGACTTCGGATTTGGCATGCACGATGCACTCTGTGTGAATGTGAAGCCAGAACTAACAGAACATCTGTAGATCAACCATTTTATATGCATCGAAAATGGGGGTACTGCTTCTATCGCCACAAGCTGATAAGCAATCGATACTTGAGAACCGCTCCTATTTTAAGCTGAGACATGTGTAATAATGATTACTTCATGAGGGGTAATTCAAGAATAACACTTAAGACTGCAAACCGATTAAATAGCAATCTACAAACAAAACATAATTGGCGATTCCTTATCACTAGGTTTTTCTAGCTGAAATAGTTTGCTTACTGGAAATGCAAAAGGGAGGTATAATGAAATTGATTAGTGACCTTCTGTCCGTCTGTGCTGTGAGTTCCAAACTAGTCTCTTAGTTTTGGACATTTGATATAGAAATCGGAATCGACTCAATAGGACGAGCATGACTTCTATATATTATCGGTCAGACCAAAAATGCATTTGAGTGCTATACGGGTAAGAGATGCAGCTGGTTGAGTCCCCAAGTGAGAGTTTGGCAAGTGGTGCGATTTTTAAGCTGCTCAGAATATTGAGACTGTTCAGTGTATTGTAATCTAAAGAGATGATCTAAACAGAATTGTTTAACAAATATTATTTCGAACTTTTAACTAAAAAAAGGAATTCGTTTCGATTTAAGTGAATTGAGCTCTAGAAAAAATGTGTCCGGTTATGTCCATATATCATTAAGATTGATTTCAGGGTGGAATGAAGTTAGAATAATAATATCGATTTGGTGTTACTTTAAACTGTGAATTTTTCCTAGTAACCTTGATACTGAATTTAAAAAAGGCTGAATGATTTGCAAGTGTACTCTTACATATATTAGGGAGTAGCCAACGAGCCAAATTACATATCGATACATGGCCGTAATAAATGGGGGAAAACAAAAAGAAAATTGCACTTGAAATTGCGCCGCCGCCATTTTATCGACTCTGGATGGTGGTGGTGGTCAACCAGCAATAAACCTGCACAGGACCCCCGTACGTTTCGAAAATGCAAATGAACAGCCCAAGCTCCACTGGGCTTCAACGAGAGTTGGATGAAGTGGCAGGGGTGAAACACCAATAACTCGTCTAGGACCCACAAGCCAATCTCCTTCTCTGCCATAAATCAGAGGACCAATAATTGAGTAAGGCTAAAAGGGTTGGCTCAGAAGTGTGGAGTTGCCTGTGCCCCTGACGTCTGGCTTGGTCGTCTGGTCAGCCTAGTCAACCTCTCGAGTGCTGGTTCTCGTTCTGGTGCTGGATCAATGTGGGGTTCCCCTTTTTAATTAGGCGCGTAATTTATGAAATATTTTCATGTGATATTGAAGTGGCTGGCAAAAGGCGGCTGGCGAATGCTGCTTCTGCGGTTGATTCTGTCGGCGATGCCTAAACAACAATTTTTCACCCACTTTTCTTCTCACTCGAGTTTATTTTTTTTTGCAGAACTGCCCGACTACTCGTCTCATGGAAAACAATCGACGAGGAGACTCTGCCTCAAGTACTAGCCACCGTATGCACTCGAGTGCCTGGCGAAGGGTTCATCATCAACATCATTCTCATCGTTGAGGTATTTCTTCGTCGATGAGTTTTGTCTATACAGTGGCGGATGGTTCTGCTCCTGCTGACTGCCTGCTTTTGCTTCTGCTCCTGCTTCTTCACTTGCCTGAACCCAGGCAGCCACACTTGAAATATTTTGTGGTTGTTGTTTGATTGAAGCAGTTCAAGCCGTTTGCAACGGAAGTGTGTTTGATTAAACGCACAAGGACAGACAGAGGCAGAAAGTGATAAGGAAGGAGGGTGGGGCGGAAAGATGGAGTGGGCTCTACAGATATTCTCTCAAATATTTTGGGACTTAAAAACAAGTCTTGCAGGTAATAATAAGTACGCATCATGAGATGGGAACGAAGCGATTTCATCCTGAATGTAAACTAAAAATCTTGAAAGTCTTGAAGAAATAACTTCCAATTGAGAATACCTTTGTCATATTTATGTATAGTTAAATGATAAATAGCCCAAATATTAATAGCTTCCGTCAACATAAGTCTGAGCAGTTAACAGATCTCAATTTTGCAGTCTGATTTATACGATTCCGCTTTACAAACCGAAACTTGGAGGGCTGAATCATACATAGATGAATTAAGCAGTAAAATAGGTTGTTGGACAGAATATCATATCATTTCAAATGAACCAAATAACATAAATGTTTCTCATACTGCCATAAAGTACAAGTGAAAACTTAACACATTGACCATTTTGCATTTATTTGATACCGATAATCGATAACATATATTAAAGACGTTCTTGTTTTTGGTGTTTTAAAACTTCTAACAAAAATAAGAACACCATTTTTGATGGCTTTTTTTTGGTTTTGCCTGTAAAAGTCAATTAAAAACTGGTTGTTCGAGACAGCTGAAATTCTGGTCAATAAAAATAATCAGCAACCTTAAATCAATCATGTCTGGCTGACATGAAGGAGCTCTGCTTTTAATGGGATATCGATTTATGGCCCGTTGACCATGTTAGTTGCTCTTATTGCTGTTGTTTTTGCTTATGTTGCTACCTTTGTTGATCCTGGCCAAAACTAAGACCAGGGATAGATGATAGCAGACCAAAGCCTTCTCCAATGCCACACCAGAGCCACCTCGGCTGCTACTCCAGCCCCTGTTGAGGTTGAGGTTGCTGTCTGCTGCGTTCCTGTGTGTGACATTGTCGCCACTTAATCCGTTTATCTAACTTCGTACACCGTTGGACTTAATGCCCCTCTCCAAAAAAAACCCAAAAAAAGTAAGCTGAGCATGGTTTAAAATCGTTTTATTTGTTTCTTTCTGTTTGTTTCCCTTTTTATTTGAAGCTGCCCACTCCCTAATTCCGAAATGTACTCAACCGTAGTCCCTGCCCAGAGCTGGAGCCTCTCCGCCGTGGCCCAAGCACTGGCGTCCATTAGCAATCGCCGTCATACAGACTTCCGCATCATACTTTGAACTTCCGCCTATATTTGATGTTTGTGTTTATGTGTTTTCGAATGACTGTGTGTGTGTGTACACAAAATGGCGGTCCAGGTCCTTGTCGGCCATGCGCGAGCATCTACATCCACCTCTTCCCAATCTCAAAACGTATTTTTGGCGCCTGCTTTGCCTGTTGCCAAAGAATTTTTCTTCAAGTTCGTGGCCGATTGGACTCGTTTGGTTGTTTGCCATCCATTGGCCATTTCTGTTTACTTTGCCATGGCTGTAACTTTCTAAAGGGATTAAATTTAAGTGTAATCGCATAAACTTTTTATCACCTTTTGTCTTTTACCCTTAATAATAATTTATGCCATCATCAATTGGTTAAAGTGAACGTAAGAAATGGTTATTTGCATCAAATTTATCAGAGCTTAAATTTATTTATCAATAAAATCTGCAATATTATAGTTTGCTTTTGGAGAATGAGCAGGGAGAACGCCTTTAAAGCATCTAGAAATAATATACTAAAAATAAACATGATTTAGGGAACGATCTGTGTTTTTCACACAAGATGCAGGAGAAAGTATCCACATTTTTGTCATATGTGTAGATAATACATTGTATCGAGATATAAATTAATCAAAATGACAGATGCATCGAGAGTGCTTCTTGTCTAATGTTACTAGTGATGATACCACAACTCGTTGAATTATCTAGTTTAATAATACTAATAATAAGTAAGAAAGTATATTTCTACTTTATAGTATTGAAATTTCATTTAAGAATTCGTATCAAATGATAGAATTTGTAATGATTATACCAAAATTCTTCTCAATATTTGAACCTCACCTCTTATTTGATTGGGAGGAAGCAGTTCTGAGCCATTTGACTGAACCTATCCAATAAGCCAAAACACACAAAGCATTTAAAATGCACAAAGAAAATATTGCGACAAACGACAACACAGAGGATATCCATCAAGTATGGGGATGGGAATAAGGATGAGGATGAGGATGCGGATGAGGTTATGAAGCGGTAACAAAAGTACAGTTGCACGTTCATATATGTATACAAACATATACTCGTTCATATATTAAGGGCCTTGAGGCCATTAATGACTAAGTTTACATAGTCAACGACCACACACACGATTGCATTCGCTTGATATCAATTATTCACGGAATTTATACACGGATTTTTGCACACGGGTCTGAGCCCCGGACCTATGCCACCCCGGAACGCTTTTTGGGTAAACATATATTTACACTAGGCGCATGTCAAATTGGGCGTGATTTTCAAGTGCCCCGAACGAGGTACACACATACTTTTGATTATGTTTGTCTATTTGTTGTGGCTAAGGGCGGGCAGCAAGCAGCAGGCAGCAGGCAGCTGGTTGCCATCATGCATTTTTCAAACTGGAGCTGCCCGGGAATTGGGTGGGTGGGTGGTGGTGTGTTTTCAAGTGGGTGTGGAAGGAAGTCAGTTTGTTTGCTTACGGTCAAGGCAATTAGGTTTTTATAGCCGCAGGCCGAGTAAATATTCAATAAGTAAGCGTCTTAGTACACCCAACTCAACCCAAACCAATCCTGGGCAGTGCAAGCCAAAGCAAGGCAAGCAACCAACCAGGCAACAGTCGGCGAGAGTTGCCTGCTTCTTTTCTGACATTTAATTTTCGATTTTAATTGGATACTAACAGCAGGATGCTTCTGCTTCTGCTGCCTCTGCTGCCTCACTACAACTACATACCAAGGACTACGGAGGAACGAAACGTAACTCTCTTTGGACGTTGCAAAAATAGTAAATTAAAAGGTACACAACATGCCAGCAGAGCCCCAGCCCAGACCAAGCAAGCAACTCAGCTCGAAAAAAGGAGTTGGCTAACATAATTGAAAAAGCGCTTTTCTATTAAGAACGCGCCAGGGCTTTCAACCGAACAGGCAGGCCCAAGAGAAGGGGTCGTTGGGTAACGGCAGACGGTGGGCCAACTTGAAGCACTGATTGGCGGCGGCGCCTATTGACTGACTTAACACACCATTGAGTGATGTAGCTGGAGACCAGGACGCAAATTGGCGCACCAACATGCAAAGGAGATGGCAGAAACAGAGGCTAAAAAAAGCGCAGCTTCCACGATGCCGAGCACTACTCTGGAGGAGACCAGGATAGGAATGGCGTTCGACGCCAAAGCTGGCAGCATTACAGCCAATTAACAAGCTCGATTCGATTCCAACTCGACACCGGTGCCTAATTAAAATAAGAATAGGGCTTAAAACAATGAAAGGTACGACTATTTGAATACCTCCAAAGATAATATGCGAGTGCCGATTCAAAAAAGACTAATAAATGTTTTTAAGCCTTCTTTAAGCTATTTGAGGTTGATTGAACAGTTGATATAAAATTTAAAGACACTAATATCAAATTGCCCTAGCAACGAATTTTTTCACGAAACGGTCATGGTATTTCGGTTCTAGTCCTTTGTTTTTCGTTCTTAGTTGGTTTTCGGCTCCCTTGATTATGTGAATGCTTAACAAGAAGACTGAGAAAATTGTATGTGAGCCATCGGGTTTTCCAATCAATCAGACGCCATCGTGTGCATGGGAAAATTAGGCAATTGGGAAATTGTGAATGCGTACTACGGCAATTTTCATCTGCATTGTGTACTTTCTCAGCATCTCTCCATCCATATCCATCCAAATCCTCATCAGCCACTCGTTGGGTAAAAATATTGCATAATTATCGCTGATAATTGTGGATCTCGGTCTCCGAGGGTTGTTTGTTGACAACTTGATGTGGTCGTTGTTCGCAATGATGTTGTTGTCGTCGTCTTAGAGCCAGCCCCTACATGTCTTGCGAGGACGGTTTTGAACGGCAAAGTCAGTAAGCCAGCAGCCGGAAAGGCATGGAAAAGCTGAAATGATTGACAGTCCTTCAGCATAGGACTCAGCATGCCGAATAGAATTATAACTTAATTGACATATGCTGAGCACTCATCTCTTACGCTTATCGTGTACTTACGTGTCCCTTCTCCGTCCGTTCTCGGCAGGAGTCGTTTTCACCCTTTACCTTCGTATTGTGGAATGCGGGATAATATTTCTTTAAGTAGACACCAACTGACAGCGCAATTAAGGCGCAGTAATTATTTTAAGTAGGGTTACATTTGTCATTACAACACAAACAGAAGCAAAGCAAAGATTTCCAAGTGGTTTCTGAGAACAGGATATACCCTAGCCATAAACTTCAGTCGTTGACCATCGTAATTTATCCAAAGCAACCCCATAAAAAACGGTCCATCTTTTTATTTTACAAACGTACATTTATTTTACCATGTTAGATGAAAAACTGAAGCGATTTAAATTATTAAAACATCCACATCATAGAAAATGTATTACTAAAACTCAAGATCTATCAATAATTAGGTGATCTATATTGTAAAGGACTCTGAGCTAGTCACATTGCAAGGAATGTTATCATCACACCAAAGCACATTTTAGATTTTGTGGCATAAACTCTTAGAATATGTTGACTATTATCTAGTGTTAATAAATTACATATGTAGGTACTAGAAAGCATACTTGAAACGTTTTAAATTAAGATGTATTTTTGAAATTATTGCTTGTACAAGTTAGAGACTTCAGAATAATATGAATAGTCTCTTTCCTTTTGGAGTTCAAAAAACAGTTGCTGACTGATTGACTGACTGGCCGGCTGGCTTCTCCTTATCTGATCTTAACATTAGTCAGAGAAGTTCATACCAAAAATCGTTAATTCGACAACATGATTCAATAATGATAATTTTATTGGGGTGTAAATGTAAACTTATTAAAAAACTTAGAGGAATCAAATAAACTAACTCAAAAATACTCATATGTTCTAGATGAAAAAAGTTAGAAACTTTAATTCATTGAGAATCGTCTAAAAATAGGAATTTGCCTTAAATTTTTATGATGCATCCAAGAAATTGATTAAGTCTTATTGGTTCGATGTCTTCAAATATTTTGAATAATGGAGAGAGACTTCAATTTTGAAGATGGGCTTTTATACAAATTTCTCGCCCATTACTTGACAATTTATACGTAGATATACATGTATTCGGGTTAAATTTCCACTTAGTTCTGTTTAGCTGAAGCGTCATCTGAAAGTAAAGACTGATTTTTGAAGTTGACTTTTCTATATGAATTAGGCTTAAGACTATAAGTAATAATTAATGGATTGAGTTCGAAACATATTGAGGATAAAAGATTTTCAATATACTTACTAGATTTTTTTTGAGTTTTTATTGCCACCCTTTAAAAGTTTTAGAAACTGGCCGAAATAGGAAAACTGTATAGACCCGGGAATCATTAAATCATAAACAATTAGCCGTTTATTACTTCCCCTTAATCATGCGCCATTTGCAATTAATTTAAGCGCAATTTTGGTAGTCCTCGCTCTGAGGGAGGTCGAGAAAAAGGACAAGGACACGGGTTCGGGCACGGACACATTAAATCCCAAGACACAAGAGCTTCCTGCACACCCACACACACACACGCACATGGATACAAGACAAGCAAATCTTTTGCACAAACATAATTTTGAAACAGACACACGACTTCGAGAGAGATGAACACTCCCCTTGCCTCTAACATCTTTTCCTCCATTTTCCCTGAAAGTATAAACCAAAAGCAAGAGAACTTCTTGGAGAAATCTCGGCAGCAAATTGCAGGCAATCCACGCAAATGGCTTAGAACAACGGGTGGGCATTAGAGCCACGACAGAGTGAGGCAGAGGAGGAGGCGGAACGGAGCTACTTGCCTGGCCAAATAATTTTTCGCGCATATACCTCCAGTCAGCCCCCACCACCCCGGACAAGCGAAATATAAGGAACTTTTTGCCAGAGATACATAGAGAACACCCTTACCCAATGGCGTGCCAGGCATAAATCATAAAGCGCAAAGCAGCGGTGAAGAGGAAGACGCGGGGGATAAGCAGGAATAGGGCAGAAAAACTTGGAAGGAAACTTTTTCCACCTCAACCCAGACTTGAGACCCCATCTCCGCCCGACCCCAAATGGGGGAAGAGAAAGAGCCCACAGCGGATCTGTGAAATTTGTCTTGGCGTTTGGATTTATGTTTTTGCGACGCTTCTCTGCGAAACAAACATTGAAAGAGACGGAGACAGAGACAGAGAAGGAGACAGCGAAAACAGACATAAGAGAGAAAATAAGCAAGAAAGAAGGTAAATTCAGGATATGCTGTCTTCAACAAAACAAAGGCAAAAGAAAAATCAGAGAACACAACAAGCCTACCAAGTTTGTGGCCCTTGATTTATGGCTAAGGTAGCCAAAGTTCTTGTAGTTGTTGTTGCCGTTGTCCTTATTGGGCTTTAAAAAGTTTGCAGGTTTGCACAGGATTTGCATTTGAACACGCCACAGGAAGCACTTCTGCTCCTCAGATATATTTGTAAAAGATGGGCACAGGTACAAGCATTTTGTTTCGACTGAGTTTGGAGCTCGAGTTTCCTGTTTTGTGTCGGTCTCCCCAAAAATTTGTCACATTTTGTCGACGACTGCTATTGCGGAACCAAAGCCAAGTGGCAACATTTTGTTTGAGGAAGAAAACGAAAACAATTTGCTTCATAATCTTGCCCTTTTTTTGGTTTGGGGGAAATCTGGAATCAAAGTTTAATGAGAAAAAATTATGGCCACTAAGGAAAGATTTATTTATAAAATACCATAAACAAATGAAGAATAAAATGAAATTTCGTTTTTTTAAAGATAAGTCAGTTGGATTCAGGTCAGACTTTTACTGGCACTCACGTTTATTCTATTAGATCTTCTGTATTAGTGATTAGTTTACTAGTAAAGACACACAATCTGATTTATTTTAATCTGAAGTCGTAAAGGGACTTACAATTCGATTATAATCTATTGACCGTATGGTATAACTACTTTTCAGACTTTTGACCTTTTAAGATATTTGAGCAGTTTGAGATATTGGATACGCCTTATACGGAATCTAAAGATTCTTCCGAACATTAACATCAATTCGGCTCTAATTAATCATAAAGCCTCTTGGATCTTAGTGATAATCCATCTTTATTAGTTTAGATATTAGGATGTGTATAAAAATTAATAGGTAATAATGTGTTTCTTTATATATGTCTTCTTTTTCCTTTTTTAATCAGTCAGCTAATAAAATCAATACCCTTTCACTTAAGTTTAAATTTATAAGGATTCCGGATGTGTATCCGTTCCTTGGCCATGTCTAATCATTTTTTGGGTGAATGATGATGGGGCGGATAAACTAATGTAGCTATGATCAAAATTGAATGCAGAGAATTATTCAAGCATTAATATGGAAATGCCAAAACTGAGATGGATGGTTCCATATGAAATTATAATGCCTGGGAACACTTTAATATGACGCTCGTCTGTTTTTATTCCCGTTCTCGTTTTTAATAACGCCCTGGCACGCAGCAAGAAGAGTGAATCGCATGACACAAAATGATAAACAAGAAACGGAGGAATGTACAAAAAATTATATAAGTATATTATATACATAGGTATATATATGAAAACATATATATGTATGTATGTATGTGTATGTATAAGGAGATTTATTACGCAGGCGGAGGCAACGTCCGTGAGATGCTGATGATGGACCATAAACAACAACAGCAAAACAAAAAATGCAAAACATCATAAAAAACGAAACGTGGTTGAAGAAATAAAAAAAGATATGGTATATATGTATATAGGTACATGTTCATATTTATGTATATGCCGCACACCCATACAAATGTATGATCTACATCTGTATGTATCTGTATGTGTACCCGGACCCGGGACAACGGCAACCCAGCAGCGTGCCACAAAAGCCATCAATCATTTTGAGCGAAAGGGGCAAAGCGGAGGAAACAGAAAACCATCCTCACTCTCGTTTGGCTGCCAGTTGGCTTAGTCGGCGGTTGGGGGCATCGGGGGTGTCAGCGGTTGGCATAATATTAGAATAATCATCCAGCGTCATCACGATGGCCGGGCAAAGCCTTTGCCTCCTTCCAACTGCTGCTCTCTGTCCTCCGTCAACCCCTCCAGCCTCATGATTATTAAATATGGAAAATCCCACCGATACCTAAAAAAAAAACACCGCAGGCCCCCAAAGTGTTGACGAGCTAATCGATTTATTATGCTAACCAGGCGATGCAGCAAAGTGTGGCAAAAAGTGGAAGTACAAGCAAAAAACCAACAGCATTCCATTGAAAGGACGGCACATTAAGCAAATGAAGCGTGTGGCCTCAATGAATTTCAATCCTGGCCCGAGATTCAACCTATTTTACTTCGGAGCTGTAAATTAAACAAACTTTACTTAGTTCGCATTTAGAAAAACAGAAAAAAAAGGCACCAAAGGTTGTTCTATCATTCAAAGTCGACTCATGTGCCAAGACTAAATGGAAACGATGGAATCTTCCATGTCGGCCATTTAGTTCACTTATCTTTTTCGTTTTTCTCCACAAAAGTTTATAAGAGCAAAGGAATTAGAACCATTTTCAAAGAGTTATCCTGAACTTAAGCGGTAGTTACAAGTTAGCTATAGCTTCTGGGCCTGTATAGAGATCGGTTCTTTTTAAAAAGTTGATATTGGGTGAGAAAATGGTTTCTAATGTATTGCCCCTGTATGTGTAGTTATCTGTGTCAATTTAGTTGTGGGCATTCAGTAATTAAGTCGACTATTGATAGTTCAGAGTTCGGAAACTAACATCCTAATGAGGGCTCTGAGGTATACCATTTGGATTCAAGAGAATTCAACTATGTCTGATCTGTTAATCTATGACATGGTGGGGAGATGGGACCCATAGTTTATATTTTCAGAGCTTAAAATTATCCGTTATGTACTGTTATGTACTGAGTCTTTTATATTGTAGTTGTTTTTACAAATTTAGGGTGGTAACTGTGTTTCTCGGGCTGCTGTCATTCCCCTTGATGTTACAAAGTCCTGGAGCCAAATCAGAATAATATACGGGAATTTGTGGGTAATTAGTCTCCAATTTTGGTGGGGTAATCGTTTTGGTTGCTTATGTTGGAGATCGATTAAAGTCCTTATAGCGAGTCCGACGGTATATAGAAGTTTCTATATGTGAAGTTGATTTTGTAAAGTTTACAATTTTTGGTGGTATGTATATAGGGTGGAGAGAGAGGTATGTATATCAAATTTTGTTTCAATAGCCACGGAGGGGTTTTTTAAAACTTTTCCGAATATATGAGGCTTTTATGGCTTTTAAGTAGTATTTTCCTGTAGCTGAAATGTATTTCAGAATGGGTTCCACTTCAAAAATAGAGATAACTTTCTTCCTTTGTCAACTGAAAATGGATCATTTATTTTTGAAGGTTTGACCTGCACCAGTAACTTGAAGTTTATGCCTTCCTGTAAGTAACAAGTCGATTTGTTTTAAGATAAGCATTTTCGTAGTTGTACCATACTAGGCGTAGTCCTTGACACAGGTTCCTGTAACTTCAAAATTCGTATTCTGCTTCAAAGTATAAATAGACAACGTAAGAAGTTACCTCATCCTTTACTATTTAATTAATGAGGTGCATAATTTAATAAATTTACCAAATGTTTGATAGACTTTACTGAAAACTGTAAATCATTTATAGATTCATTGGGTGGAACCCCTTGAATGATTAATGATTTTTCATTTAACTAATTAAGAATATGTAAATTTTTGTGCAAAAATGGAAAACAGTCCTCCACTTTTCGTATGTACATAAATCCAACTGATTTACCAAGGCAACACCAGGCCAATAAGGAACACACTTACCCAATGGCAGACCACTGATGGCTCTGGGCGTCGCGTACTCGCACACGGAGACTCTAACAGCAGGATGTTGAGATGGAGATGATAATGCGAAGGGCGGCGGGGGCGACAGCGATGACGACGGCAACGTGGCCTGGACACGTGCCGCCAACTTGGCCAAGCGTGTGCAGCGCCAGTAGCATCATCAGCATCAATAAATGGTGATGGCGACAGCAGCCCACGGCGCTTGAGATTGAGCCTGAGTGCTAGTGCTAGTGTGAGGACTTGTGGTCAGCCAACAGACCGCCTCGGCAAGCCAGCCACGCCCAGTGATGGCGCCCCCTCCAACTGCATGAGCATTAACATTATCGTCAGCCGCTGTCTCCGCTCGCCTGTCGCCCGCTCCATAAACTTTTGACATTAATGACCGAGGCGGTTCGAGCTGATGTCCATCAAACATTTTCGACCATGTTTATAAATTGCCATTTGTAACGCTTTTCTCTCGCTTTTCTGGCTTGACATGCTACAAATTTATATACATACATATCTGTATCCGTATCTGAAGCCGAATCTGTATCTGTCGCTGTCATTGATGTCTTTATCTGCACTTTGCGCTAGAATGCTCGTCACTTGCCCCAACTTTTCAGTTCAACGGCATCGGCATCGGCATCGGCATTGGATTCATCGCTTCATCTTCATCAGACTTCATTATCATGTCATATCGCGGAGCATCTCACTTTGATTCAACTGGGTGTAAAAGTTTGTCTGCCATTAATAATAATAATAATAATAATACTAGTACTAATAATAATAAGACTGCATGTCTTACGCTTCACTGGACTTTAGTTCCGGTTTATGCTAATGCAGTTATCTAAATGTATGCTCACATGTGAAATTTGTAAGTCAGGTGCGGACTAGGCTTGGCAAGGGCAGCTTAACCCCTTAAAATTCACATTTAAATGAAATATTATCCATAAATATTCTTGAAATAGGTAGGTACCTTAAAGTCGAAAACCCTTTAAGTTCAAACCTAACAAAGTTTACTGTGCAAGAGAATACAAATTTCCACACACACACTCCATTTCCATACACTCCATTCTATTGAGTGGCAGGTTTATAGAAAAGGCTTCGTCTTCTTTTTTCACTCATGTTTATTGAATAAATCAACGCTTGAAAAATTCCAACTAAACTTAACAGCTTTTCATTGGCCTTAGCCAAATAGCTTTGGCTATTTCAAATACAAAACGGCAACGAGGGACGAAACAAAATCCAAAAAAGAACATGAAAACTGTATCCAAAAAAGTGCGCGTTTTATACAAAACACTGACAGTTGTGTGTGTTGGTGTGTGTGTGTGTGTGTGGCAGGGGGGACAGGTCACTAAACAAATGGCCAATGCAAATACATAGTGGAGATTCAATGAAGCTTAACCGTACGTCTACAGAGTTCTAAGCGACTAAAAACTTGGTCTACTAATTGGGCGTGTGACTTGCTAGCCAAAGAAGGAAAATGTAAAGGGGATGTGCCTGAGGTGGGGGGTTAGCGGTTAGGAGCTAGGGGGATGTATGTGTGTTGAGGACATGCTACGTGCATCAATGAACCGTAAAGCTATTTCGTCATTTAACGTTAAAAGCAAGCAACGGGCCATACACACACACCCACACACACCCACACACACCCACACACACACACAGAACTCAGCACAACACACAAAGGCCAACCGACAAAAACGCGAACGAGCGCGACCAAAGTGAAAAAACTAATTTGCGCTGCTTCAAAAGCAAACACAAGGCAATACGAGAAGGAGGAAGGAGGACGTAGGAGATGTATGTGGCTGGCTGTGTGTGGGATGGCAGAGAGGAGGATCCTCTTGCCGGCTAAAGAAAAACATACACGTATTTTTGGCCAAGAAAAAAGAAAATTGGGTATGCGCTGAGTGCTAACCAAAAAACTTTTTCATTTATGCTCAACAAAAATTCAAGGGACAGAAGAAGAAAATGCCACCGTGGGCCAAAATATGCAATAGACCATCGAGTCGTCAGCAAAAAGATCTATTTTCTATCAAAAAAACTAAACGTTTCAAAAAGATTGTGAACCGATTGAGCCCATTACCCACACAAAATCATTTATTGATTATTCTGGTGGATCCATTCCAATTCCATTGCACCAAATTTAGTTCGAAAATCAACAAGGATATTTTTGAGTATTGACAAATGACTCTTCTGACCAGGGTGTGGGCTTGGAATCTTTAACTTACGTTTCCTGGTTCTACTTTTCGACTAGTGCTATCTGTACTTGGTTAAATTACTCACCAGATTCGAATGATTTGGTTCTAAAAGGTCCTCGATTCACCCCGAAATGATTCCAATCCTCTGAAACCACTGTGCCAAAGGTGAGCAGAACCTAGAGGAGGCAGCAGGCAGCTGATGGCTTCTCCAGTAGCTTCTCCGCCTCCTTCGATGACTTCCTGTATATGGACGAATGAGTGTGTGTGTGAGTGTGTATGTGTTTGCCTGTCAATATTGCATCAGAGGCGCCACAGGCGGTGCAGAGCTAAACTGGGTAACTTCTGCCTCGGCTCCTGTAGTTAACGCGCCAAGCTTACTTTTATGCTGTATTTGGAAACCCGATGTCAATCAAAAATTCCCATAACCCATGCAGACCTCGCCTCCACATAAGGAAGAAAAAATGGTCGAGTAGTTGAAGGCGGGATGTGTGTTTGCTTTATGAAAGCTTTTGGCACATGTGGCGCATAAAAAAACGACGAGACGAGATTGAAACGAGGATGGGAGAATTCGTGCACCTTCACCAGTTTCTTTCTCCTTGCCTTTCCCTTCCTTTCCTTTCCTTTTCTCTTTTTATGCTGAATGGCCAACCAAGAAATATGTGCTGAAAAGGATTTCGCCCCTTGCGTCTTTCACTGGCCTCTGACGAGGACACTGCCCCGCCCACACCAAGGCGTTGGTACAAGCTTTTCTTTGGCAATATTAAATTGCCAAAAAAAAAGGAACAAAATCAATTAGGAACATGTCAAGTTTGCGGAAAAGCTGTTTTTGAAAATTGGTGTCAGAAGCAAATTTAATTTCCAATTTTTCGTCCCCCACGCAGAAGTCCCGAGAATAAGCTGAAGCTGATGTGTGAGTATATGACAAATAACTTATAGTTATTTACTTGCAATTAGATTGATAAGTGAGGACATATATCCTACTAGAAAAAATATTCAACCAAACTCGCAAACAAATACAAATTGTCGTCACACAACATTCTACAGGCCATAGGAGTTAGCTCTGTTCTGTGAGCATTGTCCTTTCACTACCTTTGCCTTTCCGGACAACCCAAAATGAAAATAAACTCTCATGTTTAGTTAACTCTTTGCACTGAGAATTAAAGTCAAAATGTTTCCAAAGAGAAAAGTGTTGTATTCGAGACGTCGACACAGTGATACCTCTTACCTTCAATAGGGCAACTAAATTTCGGCAGACTTCTTATATTCATCTATGAAAAAACTCCAAGAGACGTTTTGGTTCCGACTTACGGTAACAGGGTATTCAAACTAACTGTTGTGTTACCTCTGTGACTTCCTTTTTTTTGGGGTTTATTTAATTTTTTTTACATTTTCTTTTTAATTTCAAACTGCTTTCAGGATCAACCAAAAGGGGCGGGAGAATAAGAGAAGAGACTGGACCTTGCATACACCCAGCACATGCAAATGTCACATTGCATTGCTCAGGACAAACAGGACACACAGTTCGAGATTCTCATTTCAAGATATGTATGCATGTAAATTTTTTCAGCATCTCTCTCCTTCTCGCTCTGTTTCTCCGTGTCTTTGTAGCTCTGTTTGCTGGCAATTTGAAATGATTTCAGTAGGAAGCCGGCAAGTCCAGTGCAATTTACTTTATTTCTAGCTTAGGGACATGGCAAACAGGAAGAGACGAAACTCACACATAGACAAACCTGCACACACGCATACACAGGACAGAGCAAAACTGTCTGGAGAAGAGCAGAGTCAAGTCAATGACTAAGTTCGACTTCCTCTATTTGTTTTTGCTTCATAACGAAATAAATAAACTCTCTTTCTGTTGAAAGTCTTTGGCCCTATGACCTTATCCATAAATCATATACAAAAGTGTTTGATATTTTGTGTTGCATACATTTGTGCGCCTATTGATTTCAGAAAAAGCGAGAGAAGGACAAAGAGAAGGAACTCTGAACTTTGCGTGCCAAGTATCGGTTGTTGGTTTTAATCAACCCATAAATTGTCTACACACGCACTCGACAAATGTGTCTTTAAGTCGTAAAATATGAAATTGCGTGCAAGTGTTAAATTATCCTCAGTTATTTCGTTACACTTCACGCATTTTGCGGTCCTGCCACATCCTAATGGATTCCTAAGTAGTTTAATATATCTTTCATGTATGTGCATATGTGGAGGTGTGATTAGCACATGGCTATTCCTGTTTTACGTCTGTTCACTCATTACTCATTTGAACTTTTACCATCTCTTTGGATCCCAGATCCATTTTAGCAGCTGCCGCTGTTACCCTTGACCCAATCAATAAATCAGAGACATCACAAACTTGTTGACAACAGAAACTTGAATGAATTGCAACACGTGTTGATTATTGAATCTTTCTCGCCCGGTTCATTGAGCAAACCCAGCCCAGGCGACCGAACATACAAAAGCGAATGATCGCGAAAGATGTTGTGGAGACAATGCCCAGATCGTGTCCATTGTTACAGCTCAGGGAGACGACAGCGAGCGACGACGAGCTCTCTTATTGAATGGAAGTTTTCTTCTTTATGCCATCTGAAGTGGGTTTTTTTCATAGGAAATTTCTTGTTATTTATATTGCGCACGCGGCTCGGCGCTCGAAAGGTGTTCTCTATAGGTGCGCAGCTGCCAGGATTGCGGAATGCTTGAAATCGGGGACCCCAGTGCCAGTGCCTGCCGCATGCCAAGAAGGGTGGGTTCTACTATCGATTTTAATGAATTATGGTGACATATGATAAAGTATGGGGGTAACATTTAAAATGGGGCAAACAAAGTACAGTTGTGCAGGAAATTAAACGAATGATTAAATGGTTCGACATAGAGAACGACCTTGGCTTCCCTTAACTTTGATAACTGATGGTACAGTTGTGCTTGGCATATATAAGCCATTTGAATATCTAAAACAAATCCTTAGTATACTTTCGGATTGCAGTGACAGCCACATTATGGATTATGGATTAGGAATTGTGAATATTTTTTATATTTCCATCAGTCTTAAAATGAAGCAATAGGGCTGGGACTCTAAGCGACCAGCGACCACCAAGCAATCGGGCAGCCAAGTCAAGTCACCTCGGCTTAGGCCGAGCCCGGACCGACACAATCTTTGGCACAGTGTTTTTCGCTCTAATTCACCTTAAGCCTTCAGAAACTGCCGCTGTATATATAAATTTATTGTGAGCGACAGGGAAAACAACAGCGAAAGAGGGAGAGAGAGAGAGAGAAACTGAAATCTAAATTTCATTTTACCAGAGAACAAAACACGACACCGCTGGCCAAGGACCTAGTACCCTGTACCCAGCAACCAGGATCCAGGACCAACCCCTCTGTTTAAGGCCAGGTGTGCCTGTGTGCTGGTGCGCAATCAGCTTTGTAGGCGATTTGTGAGGATTAAACTGCGCACCATGCGCATTTATAGTGAAAGGCAGAAAGAGAGAGAGAGAGAGAGAAAGAAGAGACAGAGAAGGAAAGAGAGAGACACAGAGAGAGAGTGAAATAGTTGTCTACCTGCTGGAATGTTGCTTTGTCCTCCCGAATGGATGGATGGATGTGATGCAGTAGGAGGAGGATCAATTTGCTGACTAAATACCTATAGAAAGGTGTAGCCGTAAAATCTGTCAGAGGGGATAAAAATCTTTCATTTTTTGCGTTTCAATGGGCACTTTGAGGGCCCCGAACTCACAAATATCGTTTACGAAATTTCGAAATTAGAAAATTGAAATGCCAACAGATATAGAAAGGAAAGAAGGTATAAAAATTTCATGCTTCCTGGTAATTGGCAAACAACAAACAGCAACAACAACAACAACAACGTCGAGAAATTGTAAACGGTAAAGCAGTTGGCAACAATGCGAGTTGGAGAAACAAGTTATAGACCATCGAGAGCCCAGCCAGGCAGCCAGCCAGGTGGCCTATCAATTTGAGACCCCTGAGCGGTTGCTACTTATGGAAAAACCAATTCCGAATTCGTCTTTCTGCCAACTCCAAACTGCGCAATAGCAACTGGTTCTATTCCATTGGTGGCTTTGAGATGACAGAGTTTAATCACAACCCAAATCGTCGCCTCACTGTCTGCCCAGACGGGCACATCGATTAAGATTGGTCTCCCTGTCCATCCGCAGGACTGGGCCAGCTGAGGACCAGCTCACACCTCGAAGACTTAAACGACAGGCGGTAATCTCGACTGCATTACAGCACATCATCGATCATCGTCAGACTGTGCCTCAGGCCTCTTCCACATCATGGTGTGGTCTCTGCAGAAATTGAGAGATTGACGAATACTTGTTATGTTTTATTGCGCCGTTGGGACTCTGCTTTCAACTGCTCCAATGGCAGTGACTGGAATGAGGAAACCCTGGATGGAGTCACATTTAACTTTACATACCAAAGGTGGCATTTTCCTATCGTCGAAAGAAACACTTGCCTGTTGGTTTCGAAGTTATAATGTCAAATGTCAAACAAGTAGGAACAATTGGGTTAAAATAATAGCTAATATGGCTGCAGGGCTCTTCGTCAAAAGTCATTCATGGGTGGGATTCCCAGCTAGTATTATTGCAGTAGGTACTCACTTACCCCCAAGTCAGTGAGCCATTGCCATTATTTGGTGTCTTTATTAGAATTCCCACTCCCACACTTACTGATGGAATCGCATAAACACTTTTACGACTTTTGCACAATTCCAGTTCAGTTATTTCCCAGCAAATGAAGAGAAAAGGTAAAGAGACGGTACGTATTCCAAATAAGTTGGCCTACATTGAATGCAGTTCACCCTATCCCGAGGCCACTGCAATCACTGACAATGCCAAGCCGCAGGATATATTCTGCCTGAGCAAATACAATAAATACCTGTTGGCTCTATTGTATGTTCCTCTGCTTATGTATATCATCATCGACCATTGTCAATTGAAACGGGAATGGGAATGGGATCGGAATCGGGAAGCTACAAGTGCCTGCAACCCCGAAAAGGAACAACAGTTAGTAAGTTACCTACACAGAAATAAAAAGAAGAAAATGCGAAATGTCGGCAACTGCACTTGAGATTGGTCGAAGGTAGTTGGAAGAAACGTAGCATTTCCCCATTGTTGGGTTGGGTTTGGTTCCAACTATTGTCTATCGATTTTTTGCACTTCAAACGAATTGCACAACGGCAGAAGAAAATGCAATTCATTTTCACACGCAAACGAAACGGGACAAAAAATTTGTGAAAATTTCATGGAACGGATACACACATTTGTGTGTGTGTGTGTGTGTGTGTCGCTGGAGTGGGCGTGGAAGTACTTTTGATGGGTGGGCGTAATTTATGGCACTTAACGATTTGCCTGCCCAGAGAATCAATAAGCGAAACTACTGAACTCCCATGCCAACTTTAACTTTAACAACTTTAACCCGGGGCTGTGAATTTATTGTTAGGTCGTAAATCTTGGCTGCGATTTTTTGTTTTATTTCATTTTATGTTTTTTTTCTTAGGTAGACTTTTACGATTTATTCTGGTAGAGGAGGACGACGGTTGACCCCAGGATGGAGGTACGCTTGGGGTTGGCGTCGTCTTGTCTGGTTCTCACTCGTAAAGAAAAGGATTCCTCCAGCAGCCAGGGGCAGCTGGGACTCTCTTCTCTTACGCATTTCTTAATTTTTATTGAATTTTTATTTCTATGTCATTTCGGAGTGAGCAAAGTCCGTTCTGTTTTTTTCGTTAACGCTTTAAAGGTATACATGTAGGTTCAGATCAAGTCAGGGGCAGTAAATTAAGCGTGAAATCATAAAACCAGGCAAGGTGTGAAATTTTATGCCAACTTTGATTTATGCGAAAAGCAGATACCAGATGCTCGACAGGATTAGCATTGATTTAAGTGTAGAATCCCGTGTGTTGGGAGCACAAAAAACATTGCCATGTATGAGTGTAATTAAATTTTTTTATGACTTAACTTGAATGAGATTGGTAAGGATGGCATTGTGGTGGAGACGGAGGACGTGAACGGGGACGGGGACGGGAATGCGAGTGAGAGACCACCGAACATTACTTTTGGTCAAGACTAATGGTAAAAAGACCAATATATCTGAAGAGAGACATTTATCCAATTAATTTTGAAGTTTTCCATTTTCTCTCATTGACAAATTGACTTTTACCATTAACAAGTCTGAAAACTTTTTGTTAATTATACTCACCCTCCCCTTGCCACCCCTCACATAATTTCTAATTGTCCTGCTCTTGAACAATGCAATGTTGTCAACGTTTTTGTTTCCGCTTTTTTTTGCAAGACGTACACTTGAAACTCGACAACATCTCCCATGAGCCCTGTCAACTTTTTGTCATCAGGTACTTACCTGAGTACATCTGAGTAAGTATGAGTATATTGGAGCTTTGAATGCCACTCCGAACTCCGACTGACTGGCCAAATGTAAGGCTCTTCAAGAAAATGTTTAATTGCAGGCAACTTAAACTCCAAATAAGCACTTAATTTACCAGGCAAGTGCTCCCAGAGCTTCCACTTCCAGCCGCCATAAATCGCAACAGCGCAGAAGAGTATATATGTACATACATAAATATGCACATGGAATCAAGTAAATAAAAAATATCCAAACGGAGCAAGGTGACATCGAGCGTGGGGTAGGAGAGCCACGACAACGTCCAAGGCAAAAGAGGAAGACTCATTGCCAAAGACCCCAGACAACTGTGTAACGCAATGAGATACAGTGTCCAGGTTAGTTATTTAATGTAATGGAAAAAATTATTTCTTTAAAGGTCCAAAGAAATGTAGAAAATTCAAGATGTTGATATGAAGTTGGTAGAGTTGTAAGATACAATTTCAAATACTTTTCGATCTCGAGACAGAGTAAACGCTTTTATTTTCGCCTATAACGACTGGAACCAGTGTGCTTCCCATCTCCGACTCCTCTTGCTCTGTCTCCGACAACGACGACGACGACGACGACAGACAAACAATAAGCGACAGTAGCACTGATTACTTGAGCACTGGCATAACAACGGTTCTTGTCCAACCATTCCCCGCCAGCTTCAGCTGAGGCTGCTGCTGCTGCTGCTGACATTCGAGCCACGTTTGGTTACATTTCAGAGGGGGTTGGAGAGGGGGATGGGGATGGGGATGTTGCTGTTGCTGACAGCCCATAAGGTACATGTGCCTTGAGTAAGTGCAACGTTAGAATGCTGCATCCAGCCAAGAACTTAAGTAAAATAACTCATGTGCAAAAAATAGAATGCGAATGCCAGAGAGCACACCGAGAGCTCAGCGGAATGAATATGTCTAGCTATGCTTATGCATTTGCCCTGCCCTTGCCAAGCCGAGCCAGGCCTGTCCCAGGGTTTTCCACGCTTAAAACGTTCGTTGCACTTGGATGGGCTCTGCCACGCTGCAGCGTGGCATACAGTTTGAAAGTCATTGCGTTGTACTTATTTGCACATTTACTCAGGCAAAGTGCTTGGCTTACTTATGGATGATGGAGGTGCCCCACTTGATGACGGCGCGGGGTGGAAGGTTTCGGTTAGCTACCTAAAGGCAAAGTGCTTGCTGCTCCCCCCACCGAACCGACCGAACCCCACATCCAACATTGGAGCACACCAAGTTGGCTCTTGCTGTATCTTTGCCTGTTGTTTGTTTGTTTGTTGTTTTGTCGTAGATTGCTTTTAAATTACTTCGACTCAAAGGCAAATGGTCTGAGATTTTTGATTGATTTTGCTGCAATTTTTTATCCCTCTCGCTTCTTTTTTGTGTTTATTATTATTCCCCACACTCACTCCAACCGTTTTCTATCCATTATTGTTTTGACTTGGTGAAATTGCTTGGAAAGTGCGCAAAAATGAAGATTGAAGTTGTTGAAGGGAGCAGCCAGAAGAGGATTGAGTGAAAAGCAAAATATTAAACCGGAAGATGACTAAAACTGAGGATGGAAATTAAAAGCAGCAAATGAGAAACAAGTAAGTAAAAGCAAATGGAAATATACATTTTAATAGATTAATCATTATGAACTCTAACCCAGGACTAAATCATTTCGATGTAATAACAACCCTTAAAGCAATTTAGAATCTATCTAAAAACAATCTACGAAAAGAGAGCTACTTGATTTTTGGTTCCAATTTAAGGCAAGAGGCAAGCCTATATACAATTTAATCTGAAATTCAATCGAAACAACAAATCAAACTGAGGCCCACATTAGATAAGAGGGTGTGGCTTCTCTCTTGAATCAGCTTAAATAAATGGCTTTAGTCAAGCAGAAAATTAGCGTCATTTCGCTTTTTCAATTAGATGCCCGAAATCGGTGACCGTGGACAATAAAACTGTAGCAATACACAAAAGTCGGGATAATATATGTATGCACTGTACACCTACAAGTACCAGCAGATGAAGAGGGTATTCTCTCCCCTCGAAATGGATTTCAATGGCCAACAAAACAAGTGCTGGGCTCAGCGAAAAGTCGCCTGTCGAACTTGAGTGAATGTGCGGATGCTGAGGATGAGCATTTTATTGGTGGTGTCAATTGCCAATGGCCATTTTTTGGTAATTTACGCCAGGAACCTTTCATCGCCTCATCGGGCAAAAGATTCAACTTTCAAGACTTTCAATGCAAATGCTGATGGTGCATTTCCTTTCAGGTCGCCGAGATTTGCTGCCGTTGCAAATTGAAAATGGCTCCTACAAGACTCGTTTATATGTCCATATATATATATACATATATGTTTGTATATATATATTTGATTTGTATTATTTGTCTTGCAACTTAATTGAATGAAATGGCAAATAGCCGTACCAAGTGCGACAATTTTAGCTTGCTTTTTCCCTCCCCAGTTTAGAGGGGAGATGGAGCCAAAGACATTTTATTTCATTGCTTCACTTTGGACATGGACATGAGACATGGGACATGGACTTGGGGCATTGGACAAGGGACAAGGGACGACAGCGACAAATTGGCAGCCATATTAATAACATCCACTATGTGGAGATGGCGGAATGAAGGCGGTACGATGGAGGGGATTGGGCATTATTGTTCCGTACTGGCTGGCTGGCACGTTCATTGTTCGCTTTTCTGTTACTTGTAACAGCATTTCAATGGCAAAAGACGACAACGTCGGGCTCTGCTTATTACTTTGTGGGTTGAAGATTGCAGATGAAACCGCAGTTCATCTCTCTGCCCTTCGCCCTATTCCAAGAGCCCCGAAATAAATGCCTTGCCACATGCTACGCGGTCAGCAAGTTCTTTGTTCAGACAATGTGCGTGAGGAAATCTGTGAAGTAGTCGTAGTAACCTTGGTTTATCTGTCCAAAATGACCACAATGGTATGTAATGCGAATTAATCTGGAAACCTAAACATTGTCAATATCGATTTGTTATTGCCATTTTAGAGTCTCATATATTTCGTAGAATTCATCGCGGATTTCATCACTTCGTACCACTGTACGATAACTGACCCCGTCTAATTTATGTTTGACAAATCTCACACTCACACTCCTAGCCTCTTCGGACCAGAGTCTCCAATAATTTATGCCCCAATCACTGTCCACTTTTGTTCGCCCTCCACCCAGAGAGGCAACGCGTTTCGGTGCGTGCTTTACGGCGTGAGGTTGCCTAATTATAAATTAATTTCGCGCGACATTTGCAAAAAATTCTTTTACGCTTATTTATGGCCATCATTAAAAGGTTCTTTTGCTGCGTTAGTTTTGTCTTGGAGTGCTCAAAGTGTTTTAGCCCATGCTGCTGCTGCTGCTGCTGGTGAATGATGCTGAATGAATGAAGTCATAATCGGGAATTATTAATGTATGTCCACATGTGGCAGATCTAATGAATTCACTGTTAATTTATATTTATGAATATCGCGACAAGCCCCACTGGCAACTCGACATTTCAACGAGAATTTATGTATAGATACAGATACGGTTTTTGCATTTTTAATCTCTTGAACTCCGATTTAAGTTATGCGAATACTAAATATATATTTTCTAGCCATATCTTGTATCTCTGGAGAGATGTGAGTTTCGAGTTCAAATAAAATCTCTGATATATGACCAGAAAGTCTTAACTGTACGAGCTGTAAATTACAGGGGTGATGGCACTTAACAAATAAAAAGCAGCCTCATCCCCAACATATTTGGATCTATCGATCTGAGGTTAGTTATTTGCATATGAAATGCCCTAATCTGTAGAGCATGCCACATTTCACAGGTCAATGGGTGGAATAAAAGACGCCAGAAACGTCGTGGAATGGGGGGGAGACCACAGAAATCAACGTGTGAAGATCTTTGTATATGTCTTTCGGGCTATGAACACAAGGTAAGACACAGAACTAAAACATTGTGCATATATTTTTAGTTTTCATCTCGATATTTCATTCGCCCTCCCTTGGAAAACTGATTCGCTGTCTTTAGTAGAGAAGTTTTTGTAATCAAATCCAGACTCAGACGTCGGACCACCTGTACAGAAGATTTATCTCTCGATCTCCAAAATTACGCAGTCTAAACATCGTTTAGAGTAGCATTTAGCTAAGACCAACCAATGCCAAGGATTGCGTGTAATTGTATACAGGAGCAGACCGATCCATTATGGTTGAAACATTAAGTCCCTCGCAATTAGGCAACCCTCGGGATTTCAAGATCAATCAGAGGCGCTTTTACTGGATGCAAACACACACAAAATGAGTACAAATTTCCATCTAATTTAGCAGAAAACGTTGTTTGGAATACACTGCAACAAAATTCTGTCTCTACTGACAGACAGCTGGCAATTAGGGCACGCAAATTTTGTTCCAAGTAATGATTTTGCGAGGGGGTAAAATGGTAGCCGTAGCCCAAACCAGAGGCCTCTGTATGTAACTTGAGAAGATTTTTCCGGCAGTCTGTTCGACCGAAACCCAGACTCCATCCCTCCATCCGTCCCTCTCCGCCGTCTGTTCGTCTCTCTGGCAATTCTCTTGCTGTAGCTTGTCGTGGTTCCATATTAATTGCAGCGCAAAAAGAAGGAAAAAACGAAGAAGAAGAGAAAAAAGGTCGCCTCATTTGCAATTAGATCCACAAGTAAAATGAAGCCGCAGACCAAGGAGAAGGATCTCAAAGATCGCAAGATCATCAGATATATAGAGCGTACCCTTCAGAGGCTGTGGCCGAAGCTGCTGCAAACGCTTCTTATAGAATCTCTCGTAGTTCTTACAACCATCTTGGGATCTGTAATTACGGCAACTCGTGAGAAACCTGCCCCTGCCAGGGCCAGGGCCAGTATTAACTCCAGGCAAATTAGAATAATTTGAATGACAATGCCGACAGGCGAGCTTCATTCCTCCTTGTTCGCTGGCGGAAGTTCGGTTTTAAATATTTTGTAAATTTTGTGGGCGTCGTCGACGAAATGTCTGAAGATTTGTGTTTTTAATAAAATTATGTGCGTAGTCGCCAGCCCCGATATGGTAGTACCTATAGTAAAATGGCGCAACTCACAAAGCTGATAATATGCTGTGCACTGGAGTGTAGGAAGTTTGAGGAGCAGACTACAACAACGACCACGACGACGACGACGACGACGACGCATGTTTTGGACACTCCCTCGAAAGAAGAGACTCACAATCCGACAGAGCAGTGAGGAGTAGCACAGGGGTGGAGGGGTGTTGCCACAACCCCACAACTCAACTCCATGTGATTTTTGTTTGTGTGCGCTCATTCCAGTTGGTCGGTGATGAGTTTTTAATGGCTGGTCCACAGCGTGTATATGTATTCCCAACACTGCCTGGCGCTGGGCCAATGTGAGTTATTGTTTTTCTCTTCTTTTCTTTTTCTCTCCTCACTCTTTTTGCACAAAACTGGTTATGCTGATTTCGGTTTCGACTTGGGCAAAGTGGAGCTAATCAAATGTGGACGAGGTATGCCTACAAACGGAGTGCTTTTTACGCAGTACTTTTAGGCCCAGCCAGGGGAGAAGTGACACAAGTTTGATGTAGGTTAGACAGCGAATGCCTAACCGATGGGGACGGAGTCACTCCAAGCAAATCTGTACGATTTTCCAAAGACAAACGATAAATTATTTTACCCAAAAACTCTGGCAGAACATCGGAGGCATCATTCTTTATAAATTATACAAAGTGTCCGCAAAAACGCTGTAAATTCCATTTACTAGTCACCGGATTACACGTTGTTTCACTTAATAGATCAAGCAAAACCTAGGTCAAGTTTAAGTCTCCATTTAGTTAGGTTACAACGTATTTTTGATTATATTCTCTTATTTTTAAATAATTTTGAAAAATTGATTTTTTAATTATTGAGCTCTGATTTTCATATTATTAAAGTAGTGACCACTAAATAGGTTATCTTGATCAGTGGAATTCAAGCAATACACTTTGAAACAAGAATTTAGCGAAAACCTTTTTTAGCTACAGTGGACCCTAGGTTAACGAAGACAATTCGTTCCAGCATCTTTTTCGTTAAGCAAAACGTTCGTTAAACGTAAACACAATGTAAAATGAACTAACATCTTCCAGGTTGAAAAATAGTAAACTTATTACACGTTTCAATTGAAACTTATTAAAAGAAACTAACATAAAATGCATCAAAACCTGAATAATTCGCCCACATACATAGTTTAGGTTCAGCTTTCCTTGAAAGTGAAATGAAACTTATAACACTTTTTAAGGAACTGAATATGTATTGGAAGAAGAATTCTAAAATAAAAAAAGAGAGATTGGAAGAAAATAATGGGTAAAATGGTCACATGATGTCTACATCTCTATAATATAGATTAGGGGTATTCCTTGTTTCGTTGAATAAAACAGACAGAAATTTTACGTGCAATTAAGGTTTCTACCTTTTTGTTGGTCGTTAACCGAAACTTTGTTCGTTAAGCGAAACTTTTTTTCCAAAAATCCGTTCGTTATCCGTAATGTTCGTTATCCTAGGCGTTCATTAACCGAGGGTCCACTGTATTTCTATTTTAAAAACTGCCTTTTGCATAAACCTTTCAGATCAGCCAAATATATTCCTTAAGTTGATCGGGTGATCATAGTCATGTTTTCTAAATTGAAGAACTCATGTTCTCAAATATGTTCAAGAATCTAGAATCTAGATTGTTGTCATAGACTATTATATGTATATCTTAAAAGCCAAACGATCCGTGTAGATCTACAAATAAATGTCTGTAAGCATCGTATAATCTATAATTCTGGTAAATTTGACCAAAATTTTGTGGGTCGTTCTTTAGAAGTTTAACATTTTCTTGCTCATAATAAAAGAGTTACAATTGTGTTGGTGTCCGTGGGAATTAGTATTACAAATATATTTTGGCGTCATCTGTTGCGCACGGTTTGGTTTTGTAAAACTCTTATCGCAAATACATACAATACAAAATCGATAAAATTTATAAAATTTAAAATTTTCTTCAATTTGAGAAAGTCCGACAAGGTAGCTTACTCGGTCCCCGTTCTCTACACACTTTATGTTGACATGCAAATTCATAATGAGTCCAACAATGATTGCAATATATCCTGATTCTGCATGAATGAGAGAAAAGTCAAAGTCAAATGAATCCATTCGAATTGAATTTAAATGAATGAGTGACAACTACACCATGAATGTGAGTTATTACTTGTCAAATCTCTAAAATTACGTAACTCTGTTTAATGAAAGGCAATGAATTGAGTGTCAAAGCATCGAAATGTACTAAGGCACTCGAATCATTCGAACTATTCGAATTGTCTCATTTTTATTGGAATGTTTTAAAGCAACAACTGCTAATTATTTTATCAAAAATGTTGAGAAAATAATGTCGAGATGAGGGCTATTAAAATTAAAATATGCTATACACCAAAAACTTTAGTGCGCAGTTTTGGATCGGATGAATTTGGGACAAATCTTGTAAAATCTAATTTTTCTTATTTAGATTCCTAGTTGCCACGAACCAAGGAAACATAAATAACGCTATCTAATATATAATAAAAAATAATATTCTCTAATCATTCATATACACGATGGATCTACCTTTTAATATTGCTTCACTAGTTAAAAAAAATTCATATCTCTGTATGGGGTTTGAACCCCATAACAACAGTATTGTAGTATGAGTAGGTCCCCACTAAGCCACCGACCACACTAGTTTCGTCTTATAGTTATCACATATAGTTCCAAAATATACATTACAAATAAATACTAAATACTAAAATCAGAATTGGGATTCGAATGGGATTCACTTTAAAACTCATTTAATTTGTTTTGTTTCGTTCGAATGTTGTGCGACTTATTTTTACGTCGCACACTCATTTACTTGAAGTTGATTTTCAAAGTCATTTAATTCATTCATTTGGTTTTGAATGTTGTTAACTCGAATTGATTTTTCCATCATTCATGCAGCTCTTTAATCCTGATGATACTCATGACCAACATGACCTGGGTTTAGTCACAAGAGTCCATCCAAATCCCACAGCCATCGACTTGGCCATTACAAACTCTAGGCGTAGGCTTACATAAGTGACTACATCCACTAAAATATACACTATAGAATACATGACAAATACGCGCTAGCATTTAAATAAGGATAGTTAAATTAATTTACCTACTTTGAATTATGTAAAAATGTGTAAAACACACACAAAAACTATTTTCAGATGGGTTAAAAGTCGTCAAAGATTAAAATGTAATTATATTTCGTTGTATTAAATTGTTCAAAATCTTAGACATTATAGCTATACAATTTTTGTATGGATTTCGACCTTTTTAAAGTTAATCAAAACTAGGTTTAAGCTAGGTTTCTAGCTAATACATACTAGATATTCTCTTTCTTATATATACTTGCCAGATGCTGCCATGTTATAACGTTTGAGTTGGACTTTAAATATTAGAAACTTTTCCTTCATAATTATTTATTAATCGCATTGTCGGTACGGACAAAGTTTTTAAACCAACTGACCTTAAATCATTTAATCAGCCTGCTGAAAACCACCGCCGGCAATGGCAAATGCCAAACAAACGACCGAACAAGGCCCTGCCAGTCCCCGGCCCGGCCTCCTCCCTGCCAATCCGGCTCTGCCTTTGGGTAGAGCAGCAGAAGAAGCACATGAAATATTTGTGAATTTCAAACGTTGGATGACAACTGTTTGCAGATTTTAATCTTTCAAAAAACTCGGAGCACGCACAGGCAGAGGCAAAGGCATTAGCAGAGGACTGTCCGATCTGTATGTCCAGTAGCAGTCCAAGACCAGTTTTAGTTCTAGTGCAGAGGAGGGGCAAAAACTTGCAGTGACACTTGTTAGACGGGCTGACAGCTGAACTCTACGAGGACGGCACTGGGAAGAGAGGGTTTCGAGGATGATATGGAGTGAGTTGTGACCACGACCCAATGCAGATGCAGATGTTGTTGTCGTCGGTCATCTCAAGCCCGTTGTCCTTCAGATGCTGGACCCTACAGCTGCCGGGCTGCACAGCAAAAACTTGGACTGGACGACGACAAGTTTTGCGAAACGAAACGAGCGAAACGAAAAGAAACGAACCGAACCGAAATGACTTTGACAGACGCCATAACTTGGACTAGAGTAACGCCTTAACCCAGGGGCAGCTTAAGCCTCCCTTCCTCTCCTCTGTCGCCCTCCGTCCCTCCAGTAATGAGGACAAAGTTTTGCATTTGAAATGTAGGCAGAATTGCAACTGCGACTCGGATGCGAGAGGCGACTGCCACTGCCACTGCCACTGCTTCTGGTGGTGGTCAGGCGTGGTGCAATTTGCAAACTTCATTTATTCACGCCTGCAGGGAGCTGGTTCTTCCTCTCAGTTCATGTTGCTGCCGCTGTTTGCCTACCAGTTTTCTCAAGAAGTTTGACGCTTTCGACAGCGCAGCAGAGCCAGAGGACTGAAGTCCTTTCGCCAGTCTGACTGGACTGGTTATTATATTTTTGTGTGCCTGAAAGTCGGCGATTTGTCACTTGCTCGGTTAAGCGAACTTTGTTGCTTAAATGTCAATTCGAGGGCGAAAACTTGAAAGAAAGGAACCAAAGTTCTGGAAGCGACTGAAAAGAAGAAGGGCAAGGCAGAGCTAATGGGTTTAAGTAAATGGCCGAGATGTCATCAATTCATTGCCAAAGAGTGAGGCAAACGGAAAAGATTATCTAATTGATTATTCAGGAATCATATCCATCGCACGGCTATTCCCTTTGACTCTATTTAGCATCTGAGCTATGTTTTCTTTTACTCTTTGTGCCGCGTTTTACGGCATTTACATCCATTCCACAGTCTAGTTTTAATTTCAATTGTCATAATCAAATACATATCCAGTTGTTCAAGATGCTCTCTTGCCACAGGGCAAAGTGCCCGCTCGGTCATCTACTTAGTTAGTTGATCGCATTTTAAATTTGTTTAAATTGAATTAAATGGCTGCACAATTCCAAGTCCGCCATCGCCCATAGGAGCAACGTATGATAATGATGCGATAAATTACGTCGACTACTGGCCAGACGAACCTCTGCAGTCGCTCCGGCAATTGGCTATATCCGCCAACTGGGAGAAATACACTAAATGGAAATGGAAATGGCGATTGTCAGCGATTTTCTTCATGCTCATCTTTTATTTTTCACTCGACAAGTTGTTGACTTGTTTCTTGGATACCATCCCATCTGATTAGTTATATTAAATGAGCAATTGCCACTTAACATCTGAGTCCCAGCGATGTCATGATGACGATGATTGTGACAAAAATGGAGATGATGATGGTGGGATTGGTCTGTAGAATGCAAATCAAAACGAAACCATCCAACTGCAATTGATATTGTTTATATGTCGCAGACTCCAAAGACGAATATAATCTACTCTGAAACTGATCAGTAGGATATAGGAGATAGAAAGCCAACAATTTGTAGAACGACATCTTTGTAAAGTCAGTGTTAATCGAAAATACCTTGGGAAACTTTTAAAAAATAGGGAAATATGTTAACCCTTTCAACTCGGAGTTTTATTATAAATTGTTCCTTAATTTTTCCTATCTTTACGAGTTTTAACTCCTAACTCTTTCGATCTCAACGTATTTTTTTTCAAGCTGAGTTCGCAGTTTATTAAAATCTCATCTGTGCCGTCGGTGTACGAAGTAAAGTGAATTGTACCTAAGTCTGATATAATTTGCTTAGTTTAGGAGGAGGGGATAACATTTCGCTCTTTTGTCGACGTCATTGAATATTCAATTGATGATGTGGCCAAATTGGTCTCAACTAATTAAGCCACGTGAGCAATTTTGGTCTAAAAAGATTTCCATTTCGTTTAGATTTTGAATTCGGGTGCACCCATAAACAAGTTTTAATCGAATGATTCTTTGGCAATTGTTTTCCGCTGATTAACAAAATCGACATCAGCCCGAATTCGATTGAATGGAAATGGCAATGTAACAACTGTTGCGGCATTTCAATGAAGTGAGCCATATTCCACGTGCTGGGCTGAGGTGTATCATGACAACCTACATTTCGTTGAGGCACAATTGGAATTGGATGTTTTGTTTTGCTGCACTGATGAATTGATTTCATACATGCACTCATCGTTCCCTCTCCCTTTGTCTGTCTCTCTCTCTGACTGCTTGTGTCTTTTTTACTCTGGCGAAAAAGTTCAATGACACACAAGAGAATAAAAGTATAACGATAATAACAATAAGAAATAATATCTTTTGCCTTTTATATTATATTGTTTTCTTTTTTGTATTGTTCGTCTTGGCTGATAAACACGCCCAGTCTGCTAAGGGATTCCTTTATTGTGTTGTGCCCCAGAGAGAGAAAAGGAGAAGGACACGGCGAGAGCGAGAGAGCGATGGGTTTCTCTATTATTTGCATCTTTCACTTTTCAACTCTTTTTGTTCTCATTGAAGCTCTATCCCTTTCTCTCTCTTGACTGACCGCATAAAATCGATGAGAAGAGTTTGCCTCCATCGCTCTGGCATCAAGTTCAGCCCAAAAAACTAATGCCATTTTATTGTTCCTGGTGACGACAACGACAACGACAACGACGATGTCGACGACTTTCACTTTTCTACCACCCTCACCACACACTGTGAATGGGTATGAATGAATGTGAATGAATGAATGCTAGAGACACACTCATCAACACGTTCATCGGAATTTCTATGGCCAGAACTTCGCGCTTATCATCATCATGCAATCAGGACATACCCACACACACACACACGCATACACAGACACAGATACATAATACATTCATTTGTTTGTTGTTGGCATGTTTCAAAAGCTAGAACAACCTGTTGCCATACTCGACTCGACTGAAACTGAACTTCTCTGGCATGCAATGCAATTTTCAACAGCGTCATCATCATCATCATCATCATCATGGTCGTCATCAACATCAACAGGAGCAACAACAATACCATGTTATCCTCTCCTTTTCTCACTCTCTCTCTCTCTCTCTCTCTCTCTCTCTATTTGTCTGTCTCTCTCTTTCTCTTTGGCAAAGCCACAACGCATATAATACATTCAACAAACAATTGAAATTTCGTATACAATTGCGAATTGAATGAGGAAATGAATGTGTAAAATGAATAAGTCTGAATAGCGTCTGTGTCTGCCTGCCTGCCTGTGTATGTGTATGTATTTGTTTGTATATGTGGGTGTGCCCGCGTGTGTATGTGTGTTTGGGTTCTCGTCTACAAGTGTCGAGACGGGTCGTATACGTATTTTTTTTTTGCGCTGTGCACTTTTTGTTCTCGCCCCGCCGAGTGTTTTGCAGTTGTTTTTTTTACTTTTTCTGGTGTTGGTAAACGGATAAACTCACAAAACGGCCAAAATCGTTAGAGGCAAACATTTAGAGAGAGGTTTTTTGGAGATTAGAGTTGGAAGTTTGGCAAAAAAGAGTTAACGGCATCTCCGCAATTGCCGCAAAAAGTAGGCAATGGAAAAACTATGAGAAGGCTTACAGAAGTGGCAAAAGTTCAAAGTTCAGAACTATTTGAATTGGTGTAAAAGAGTTGCGATAAATATATGTAAGTTTACAAACGAATATCATGAGTAATATGTTACCATCTGATACTGAAGAAAGATTGAATGATTTCTTGCTAAAGCAGTGGCTAGAGACAAAATGTGAGTGGAATTCAACGGGAATATCAATTCTCGTTTCATAAATAACCATATACATATATGTATATTTAACATGATATAATGTTAAGTTTCTTATGTTTCCTTTTAATACTTGACTCATTAAATTAACACAAGACATTTACACACATTCATTTGTAGGGAAATTGATTAACTAAAGTTACTTATCTTAATATTAGGTATTTACAACGATAAATATAGAGAAAAGATGCTTGAGATCTCTGTCGATGACTTGCAATTAAAGTTGTCGTGAAATTATCAGAAAGTGCAACTTTAAGTTTTAAGTAATTTATTTCGATTGTGCGTATGTATGTGTGTGTGTTTGAAGTGTGTCATTATCGGTCACATTCAGGGCGAATTCACCTAGTAAATGTGTTGCCATGCCAAACACTTGTCTTGTTATGGACTTGACTCTTGTGAATTGTGTGGAATAATGTTTTGTGCAACTTGTGAGATTGCCTTTTTAGCCTCTCGTGGCGTAGTTGTTGGCTTTTGCTCCTCTTGTTGCCTCTCTGCCATTGTCCGTTGTTGCTGCTGTTGCGGTTTTATTTCTTTTATTATGTACGAATGTTTGTTTGGAATGCTCTTTGCCATTGTTGCATATGTGTATGTGTATGGGTGTGTGTGTGTGTGAGTGTGTGCGTGTTTGTACTTTTATTTAATTTTTTTTCTTTTTTGGTGCGAACAATTAAAACTCTTTACAATGACCTTGACTTTGTTTTTTTTTTCAATTTTGTATTTTTCTTTTTCTTTTTTTTTTTGTGAGTGTATTTGAGCTTCCTTTTCATTCACACGCGCCCAGCACGCTCAAGCGTCAAACATAAAACACAAATACCAGCAGCAACAACAACAACAAAGACGTCTGAGTGTCTACTCGGCCTGAGTCTGGGTTTGGTCTGGTCTGGTTCGGTTCAGTTTTGGTTTTTGTATATTTCCCTACTCTGGCAGAAAGGGTATATTCGTTTCGACCAGAAATCTATGAACTCAACTAAAAAACAGATGGCAATTGACTACATATAGTTCGTAGGGATACAATTGTTAGATCATATAAGTGTGTATTATGCAATTCCCAAGCTTCAAAGTTCAATCAGTGATAACCAAAGTCGTTGGTCAATGAAATGGATAGTTGGAAATAGGTTATAGAATGATTCATTTGCAAGAGTATAGAAACTACGGCACAGGAGAAGTTAGATTCTTTGGATTTGATTTTGTTCATTTTCAACTGAATGGCAAATCGGTTTTTTTTCTCTTTTTTCAAGTGGCAACAGCTCCCTTCCCCCCCTTTGGGAAGAAGAAATAATAAAAGCGAAAGAAAGAAAGAAAACAGAATCAATGGCTGCACACACAAAAAGCAAAATATACAATAATAATAGCAACAACAAGTACATGGATAATGAAGAAGAATTGTATTTGTATTTTGGCATTGTACAATAGAATCGACTTATTCTTTCATCCTTCCCCTTCCCCCTCCAGCCATCGTGTTATTTCTGCCAACATTTGCGGTTAACATTTGCCATCATTGTGTAGGTCAGTTACTGGGGCAGGTTTTTGCATTGTTTTCGGCGTGTTTTATATTTTGTTTCTTTCTTTTCATTGCCTTTTATATTTCGGTTTACTTCTTTCCCTTTGTTCATTGCCAAAATCATTTGCAAATTGGCCATAAATTTGTTAAACAGCCGAGCCCACATTTCAGACTTTAATATATTAACTCATTTGCGAAAGAGAAAATTAAACATTTAATGACTTGCAATTCAGGAAAATCACTTAAACATCGTTAAATGATTAAGATCTTAAACCTTCCTGACTGAAAGCAAAGGAGTAGTGTTTCGCCAAGGTCATGAGCTGGAAATTGTATCGAGGAGCCATTCCTCTATCGATTTAATGGTTCCCCTTCTTATAAACATTAGCATTTGGAACAGGAATATATACATAGGTATGTTAGAATTCCATTTAACACTATTTCATTGAGGAGAAGTGCTTTATTGTAATCATTAGCAAGTTCTTCTGGCTTACACGGGGATGTAAGAAATTTAGTTAGGCATGGCTTGCATTCAATTTGATTAGTCACATTTCTTTTGTTTTTCTTGGGCCCGAATCAAGACCACTTGCATTACATTAGAGTGACTAACCACAGGTGCAGTTTGCCACAGCCCAAGCCAATCACTTTGTGCTAATGAAAATCCTAAAACTAATGTAGAAGGCATCCAAGTATTACTCGGAAAGAATCTGCGCCAAAAACCTCGCGGGCTAAAACAATACCTACACACACACACACAAATACAAATGGATACACACATATTCGAGACCACATCAAAGACAAGCTCATATGTACAATAAGATTCATACGTATCCATGTATGTGTGGATGTACATACTAAAAGATACATTTTCGTAGTCAGTTACTGCAATGCACTTGCTTAATAAATTTTCCAGCTGCTGCTGCTGCTGCTGCTGATGCCAATGCTGACGCCTGCCACCTTGGCAAACCCATTAGGTTAATAAGAAGAGCAGAGCAGGAGAAGAAAAAAAAACATAAGCAAAAACAAAATGAAGGCAAAAGAGGGAAAAATAAACCCAGAGGCTCCCGAAAAAAACTATGCGCGTGAGACGCGTGCTAACGGTAAATACGCCACAAACACTGGCAGCCAGAGCGCCAGCTTGCCAGCCCGCCTGCTGGCCCCTTCCCCTGCCTGTCCAGCAGCAATTCCTTCGGGTCGGCCATGTTTAAAGCTAAAATTTATCTAGCGCAAAATTCCTACAGACAAGGCTCGACTCGATGCCTTGCTGAAGTGCGGCAACGTAGCTTCCTATAAAACGGCGACATTTTTATGGCAACGCAGCACTGCAGTCTCGCCGCAGATCGATATAACGCGAGTGAGCGAGACGTGTGTATATCTCCAATCTACTCGGGCCGTTCGTTGATTGGCTTTGCCAGCTGCGCAAAATCCAACCCAGTCCCCTACACCAACACACACACTCGAGTCAGACAGAGGCAGTGCGTTTATATTTGATTTATTAGCATAAGCAGCGAGGGCCAGCTAGTCGTCTCTTTCTCTCCGCCTCAAATGCCGAGGCCGCTCATCGAAACTGGTTTGCAAATGCCGACACACACACTCACACGAACGAACGAGCGCGCGCACATATACACAAACACACACACACACACACGCAAACACCAACAAACGTAAACACAGACAGAGACTCGTTTTTCTAGCCACCCTGTCTCAGCCTGACTATGCTTGTCAGCATTTCCAGCGACAGTCAGTCTCTCATTCGACTCTCGTATTCGCAGTTGTTAGCACACGCGCGCACGCAACGCAACGGCCTCACCTTGCCTCGCCTTCGCCTCGCTTCGGTTTCGTTTCGTCTCGGCTCGTTACCGTTCCCGTTCGTGCTCGTCATCTCGCAGCGCATCTTGAACAGGTTTCGCCTGTATTTCACTTGGGACGGAGAAACAGAAAGGTGCTCAATTCCGTGTAGTGTGGAGGTATTTTTTTCGGCGCGCTGATTTTTGCCAACCACAAAACAAGAAAAAGAAAAAAGAATTAATAAGAACTGAACTTACTACTAGATACTTGCTACACACACACACACACACCTATGTACACACACAATCATTATCATCATCACTGAAAACGACATTTCGCGACGCGGTAAATTTCAAGTGTTTTTAAAACAAATAGAAATTCGTGACATTGGAAACAACGCAATTTCCAGCTGTTTCAAGTGTAAACTGCCAAAAAGAAAAATAAGAAAAGAAACAAAGAAGAAAAAGTAAAAACGAAGTTGGCCTACAAAAATCTACAAATAGAAGTTATACAATCGTAAAACAGTTTATAAGAAGTGCAACATGGTTTCCCAAAAAATGTTCAAAAATAACCAAACAGAAATCTAAATACAAAAAAGTATGTGGTAAATCCGATATGCAAGAAAGTGTTCGAAAGAGGCCCCAAGACAAAGGTATCCCAAAGCTTCTACCCACGACTTTTGCGTAAATCGGGAGTCCGACGAGAATCTGCAAAAGGACTTAAACATAACAGCCAGAAGGAGTAGATCCAAAACCAATCTAGAAGTTCAATAGAAGCCTTTTACTGTTTTTTACGACCACATCTCGCATGTTCACGGTTTCCTGCTCCAGCTAAAGAGCCTATTTTAACACACGCACACACATCCAACACTGGTGGACATGTTGACCATGGAGGCAGATATGAAGGGCGGCATTTTGCATGCCACAATGCCGCCGCATCATGCCAGCGCTGCCCTGCATGGCCATGCCGCCTCGCCGTACTCGGCGTTGGCGCCGCTGATGAACCTGGGACAATCGCATCTCACCCACTCACAGCTGAGCCATCACAATCATCATCACCATCATCACATGGGCGCCCACATAGCGGCCAGCCAGAGTCCGAACGGACTGAATGGCACAAATCCATTGAGTTCCCTGCAGTCCAGTATGGCCAACACTCTGAATGGAGGACAGGTGGGGCAACAACAACAGCAACAGCAGAGTTCTCCACTCCACAGTTCCAGCGAACTAAGTCCCACCCAGAGCAGCATTGGCAGTCATCATATGACATCGCCGGTGAGCCATCAGCAGCATTCCCAGCAGCACTCCCAGCAACAGCAGCCGTCGCAGCATCCCACACATTTGGCCGCCGGCTCGGCTCTGAGCAGTATGACCGGGAGCAACAACAACAACAACAGTGCCACGGCCAACAAGAATCAGCAGCACGCCGATCGCGTGAAAAGGCCGATGAATGCATTTATGGTCTGGTCGCGAGGCCAGCGCAGGAAAATGGCCTCAGACAATCCAAAGATGCACAACTCTGAGATCTCGAAGCGTTTGGGTGCCCAGTGGAAGGATCTGTCGGAGGCCGAGAAGCGTCCGTTCATTGACGAGGCCAAACGCCTGCGAGCTGTCCATATGAAGGAGCATCCAGATTACAAGTACCGTCCGAGACGGAAGACCAAAACCCTGACCAAGACCAAGGAGAAATATCCAATGGGAGGTCTGATGCCTGGGCAAGCAGTAGGCGGTGTTCCGGGAGGAGGCTCTGTGGGCCCGGGTGGAGAACCAGTAACGCCCACTCGCGGACAGGGTCAAGGACAAAGTCAGTCACTAAATGGTAGCGGGGGCAGCAGTGGTGGTGGCAGTGCAGCAGCAGCAGCTGCCGCGGCGGCTGCAGCAGCAGCGGCTCGCCAGGATATGTACCAGATGAACGCACCCAATGGCTACATGCCCAATGGTTACATGATGCACGCCGATCCCGCCGGAGCGGCGGCCTATCAGTCGCAGTATATGGGTCAGCACTATGCCCAGCGCTACGACATGGGACACATGTACAATAACGGCTATGCCATGTACGGCACAGTGTCCGGAGGACAGACTTCGCCTTATGGCAGCAGCTTACAGCAACCCGGCTCCCCCTCCCCCTACGGCGCCAGCAGCCTACATCAGCAACCTGCCTCACCCACGCCCTATGGCGGCGGCGGCGGTGGCGGCGGAGGACAAGTCTCCTGCCAGAGCCACAGTCCCAGCGATTCGAGCATCAAGTCGGAACCCGTCTCGCCCAGTCCCAGTGCCATAGCGCTCAACAACAACAACAACAACAATCATATTATGAAGCGAGAGTATGTGACGTCGGCAACTGCACCGACAGGGGCAACCACTGCCGGTAGTGAGCTGAATCATCTGATGAACATGTATCATCTGCCGGATGAGCAGCGACATTTGCTCCATTATCAGACAACAGGCTCGCCCGATCTGCATCAGCAACAACAGCAATATCAACAGCAACCACCGCAACTGGGCCAACAACAGCATCAGCAACAACAGTTGGGCCAACAGCAACACCAACTGCATCAGCAATCGCTGAGAGCAATGGCTCCCCTGGCACATATGTGAGAAATGGCCAGCGCCTACGGAAGCCTGACACCGCCGCCGCCGTCGTCGATTGCCACTGTCAGCGGCTACATGCCGACGGCAACAGCACAGCAACAGCAACAGTTGCTCAATGGCCGGCCTAGTCCAACGGCCTCGGGGTCGGGTCGTTCCTCGGCGCATTCCAGTGGCCATACAGCCGCGCATTCACCCGCCTTGGCATCTGCTGCTTATCAGCTGTCCACATCCGCCGCCTCCTCGTCGTCGTCGTCTGCCTCGGCTGCCACGGCCAGCATGCTGGACATGCATCAGGAGCAGCAGCAACATCTCCACTACCAACAGCAAAACCTTCACTACCAGCAGCAACAGCTCCATCAGCAGCAGCAGCAGCAGCAACAACATCAGCAACATCATCAGCTTTATCACCATTATCATCATCATCATCCTGGTCATGACACAGTTGTGGGCAGTGCTGCTGGTCTACTGGATATATCCACATTGTAAATTATTGAAAATATTAACTAGAAAACCATCCCCCCCTCCGTCTTTCCCTTTCCCCTGTCCCCTCGCTCGCCCTAGACATATTTAATTTAACAAGAACCGAACGGGAGAGACGTCCGACTGGTCGAAGATTCCACCAGTTTGGTTGGACTCTCCTTAAAAAGAAACACACAAAGTTTTAGCTTTAGTTTCTAAGCAAACTAATTTAGTAATTAGCAATTAAGTGTAACTACAATTAAATCGGAAATAATTTAATTCTAAGCCTACGCACTGTTGTACCACGAAAAAGATAAAAACCAGAGACAAGAAATGAAAATCATTCCACTTTGCATTCCCCATTCTACGAGTACATCTACTTATACGACAATTGTGTGATACCAAGAAATTGTTGCAAATACTAAACAAAAAAACAAAAAAAAAACAAACATTTCGTTTAATTTCGTTTCGTTTTTCCGTTATTTCAAAATTTTTCTGTACAAAGTAACAACAAGAATATATATTAATTAATCTGTGCGTTCACATTGGATGAGATAGGAAATAGGAGAAGGAGAAAAGGAATTCTTATATGAAATGCTGCAAAAACACATTCTTTTTTATATAAATTCTCTTAATGTATTAAGTAATTATAATTATTATCTATTATATAAAAAGCAAAAAACAAAAAAAACCAACAAACAACAATTTAATTATTAATTATGCTTACGAAAAAGAAAATACAACAAATACAAAACACACACACAAACACACAGAGAATAATTGTATTGTATTAATTATTATCTATATGAGAGAGCAAGTCGAAAACGAGAAGAAGGCAAGAATCTACAATTAACAAATAAAAAATGTTAGTAAACCTAAAGAAAATTTAGTAAAAACAAAATTAATTGAAAGAAATGTGAACGTAAAACATGGAGCTAGGCAACAGCAACAACAATAAATTGCCAAGCTCTTTAAACAGAAACAAAAAACAAAAACAAAAAAACAACCAAACAAAAATAAAAAGCCACAAAAATCCGCAAAAAAACAAATAAAAGAAAAATCTTTACAAAAAATATAAAACAGACAAATCTTTCTTTTCCCTTTGATTCTAATTGGGGTTTTCAGTTGAGGGACTCTAAAAACAAAGCCAGAAAGAGAGAGAAAGATAGAGAGAGAGATAGAACTTCCCCAAACAAATAAACAAACAGATTTTTATATAAAAAACATTCATATACATATGTGAATACTCCACACACTCGTTTAAAATCATTTTTCGAAATAAAACTTTATGAATGTAAATTTTCTACTTAGCTCTCAAGGTTTCATAATCGAAAATATTGCTAAAGCTATCAACGAGACTAAAAAAAAGTTGAAATGCAAGTTGATATTTGAGATTTATTGGTTGGTTTTTTATGGTTTACCATTTAGTTCCGTCAGAATTTAGAGGTGATTTCATCCCAGTAACGAAACGAAACAACGAATTCACCAATCAAATTTCCTATAAACATCATAAAATCTTCTAGCATTTAATGAACGTCATTAACAAGTTGTATAAACTTAACCCAAACTCGATCAAAAGACAACAAAAATTGTCAACACAAACGTTTACACATTATCTTGAAATTCTACATTTCTGTCTCAACCTAATTATACGCAGCTTGAAATGGGAATTCCGATATTTACTATTTTTTAATTTACCCAACCGAATGGATCTGCATTTAATTTTTACTAACAATGTATTAAAACCTACAATATGAGGTCAAAGAAGTTAAGGCAATAAGAATTAGACTCGGAGATATACTTACATAAGTATAGTCCGAATTTAAAACTTCCCGAAATTTGATCTAGTTTATTCTCGAAAATTTTGGATATTTCAGTTTTAATCGAAATGAACTTTCAGAATATTGAGCTCAGGTGATAATCTGTAGTTCCATATTCATTTGTACAAGTTTAGAAGAATTTTGTGGGAAATGACAATGTCAGATTGACATCTGTAATGGAAATTGGTATTATTATAATGTCATCTGTATAGTATGGCAAGTTGAACTGCATTTTGTCATTGATTATATCTAATTTACGTGACCGGAAGGTGGAGCTTTGTTGCTGACACTGTCGGACTTAAACTAACAACAAATCTAGACCATGATGTTTCCAACCGTAATACAGGGTGTCGCAGGCTAAGTGACCCTTTGCCAATCACTATAGTTTCCCAGTCACTTTTATGGCTTATCGCAGCTGGCCCTCTCACTATATCCATCTCCGTCTTTAATGACCTTATCCATCCAATCTTTGATATCTACTCTGAACGGCTAATTTATGCTTTAAACCACATCACAAAACCCACGCAAACCCAAATAAAACTCGTAAAAAATTATGATATGTATTATTAATGAAAATTGCAAATTCAAAGAGCCATACGGACCCGGGGGGACAGACAGAGAGAGAGAGAGAGGGAGACAGAGAGGGAGAGAACGCTGAAAACAAAACTTTATTATGTGTAAATATTATACACAGTTTACTCTACTTTATTTATTATTATTTTATTACTTTTGTTGCTGCTGATGCCATTCTGTTGCTGATTATAATAATTTTCATAAATGCCATTTGCCGCACAAGGAAATTAATTGAAATGAAAGCTTTTTGTGGTAAATATTTTCAATTAAAATGTTTTTTTCCCCTTTCAATTTCCACCTTTTCATCGCTGTCATAAATATTTCAAATTTTTTTCTTAATTGCAAAAAAAAAATTACACATCTAAATGAATATTTCTTCAAACGAAATTAAATAAATTGGTTAACGATTTATTTTTTAGTTAATCATGGAGTATTGAGGTATATTTAAGCCGCTAAGTCATATGAATATAAATAAAAATATTTAATATTTAACTGACCAAGACATACAGTTGATTTCTCATTCAATGGGGTCCAAAATGTATATCATAAGTATTCATTCTTTTTTTTAGTATTTATAATTAAAAAATAAGCTATTCGACAGGCAAAACGAATAATGATTAGAGTTTTAAACAAACTCAGATATAATATACATATGTATATTATATAGAATTTATGGGAATATTATTTGAAAATTGTTTGTTTTTTGTGTCCTTTTTACGATCTAATCGAATTACGTAGCAGACATTTCCTATTGTATCAGTGGTAAAATTGAATTATGTAGATATATTTAATTACTATTTCTGATTCGCCCATATCTTTGTATATGGGCCCTATGTAATAAGTTTTAAGAGTGAGTCTTAATCAATCAATTACTGACCATTTAGTATAAAGTCGACTGGTTAGAGGGTATCGCCAGGTCGGCTTCCCGATATCATGGATCTATTTGTTTTTCAGACTCATATCTATGCACAAAATAGTTCATAAAGAGGCTCATTAAAAATATGTTGGAAATAAAACCAAGACGAACAAAAGACAAAACGACAACGAAAACGAAACCGAGTTTGCATTTGTCGTAATTTTGCATTGATTTTCATAAGCTGATCTTGATCTTTGATGATATTTTGAGGCCTGCTGTCGAAACGTGAGAAGATAGTGCCTCATCTCCACCGTTTCTGTTGTTGTCCACAAAAATGTTGGCCATATGGATACATGTTTTATGGGTGTCATTTGTGAGCTGCAATGTGGAAAAGACGAGATACAAATCGAAGAGCGTTCGAGTCTGAGTTCGTTTGACATGCAAATTGCCAGAGATCGTTTTGTTTTGGTTTCCAGTTGGATTTATATTTTATTTTTCGTTGTTTTTTGTGTTTATTTGGGTTTTGTTTTGCTTTTGTCATCATTCAGCTGTGTTTGCCTTGTGGTTTTTACTTCTAATTAGCTTTAAAATTTCGTTCTATTTTATTTACTAGCTTTTTTGGCTTTGCTACCCTTGCTGCCATTTGTTGCAATCAGCGAGAAAATTAATCGAAATCAGATGACGTTCGAAGCATTACCCTGTACTCATCCTGAGGAAAAGTATATTGAAACTGTCCTCATCGGACAGCTCAAGTCGTTAAAACTATTCGTTCACTTAGAATTCTTTATCAGTTCAGTTATTTAGCAATGAGTAAATAATTTATTCATGTATATAATTGTGCATATGACTCCTGCTTGGTGTAGGGTATCTTCGATTCGGAGCAATTAACAGGCTATTGGGACAATTCTCTCTTTATTGCCATTAAAATTAAAGGCAAGTCCCGTGTTTAGCAATAATTTCTGATAATTTCTGTTCGACAGGTGCTTGATTTTTCAAAGCTGCAAGATGGCTGAGTCATCGGCTGCTATTGATCGTGAGAGTTTTTTTTAATTTAATACTGGAACGTTTAGTTATTTTGCTTAACATAAGTTATATTTAAGTTATATACTAACGAAAACTCAAAGTTCACTAATTGTAAGAAATTCGAGTCCATTTTAATTCCAAAACGAATAGAAACTTACTTAACTATATATTTATATATGTATGTCTAGATAATTCACAAAAAATTTATATTAATCTTTCTGAAAGTATCGTAAACTATATATGTTTGACCCTGAATTGTCATTTATAGAATATAATAATTTATTTTAAAAGAAACTAATACAATTTAATAATATTAAACAACATTTAGACCAAGTCCAGTCCGTTTAATAAATGCGTCGTTTAATTCTTGCCATTAAATTTTAAAGAACTCTTTCTAAATGAAACGTGTATCTCATGATAGTGGAAGTATTGTTTGGTTAACTATCAGACGGCAACCTTCAATTACCAATGCAAAATCTTTTGCTTTGGGAGTCAGAGTCAGAGTTCCCAACAACAATCAGATGCAGTCGAGAACTAGCCAACTAATTAAACTTTAACAATGGCCAAAGTTGGCACACAAATGGCCAAAACAAAACAAATTTGGGCGGTGTGGGGGTGGGGGTGGCCAGTCGGTGGCCCTGCCGCGGCCACCGAAAGGGCCTGACACATTTCAAAACTAGGTTAACAAAGTCAAGTTGACTCAATAAGCCCAAAACTGTAACCAATCTGGGGAAGTTGGGCTTGTTTCGTGTTTTCGTAGACTTTTCTGTAACATAAGCAAATCGGATTAGTTGACAAAAATCCAATTAGCTGTGGGACACTCCCCTCCCCCGTCTCCAGCCATCCATCGAACTCCGATTCCAACACATTTTGAAACTGAAAAATATTAAAAGCATAAATTGTTGATGGATGTGTGGCATGCGTAAGGAATTTATAGATCCAAATTGATCGATGGGCCCCAGTTAGTCAGTCAGCAGTCAGTCGAATATTGATTTATGAGAGACAAACACCTCCAGAGGTGAGGAACACATGCAAATTGTCAGACTGCCTGGCGACCCGACTGACCCGAGAGCGACCTGAGTTGACACCTGCCATGCACGAGTAGGAAAAACCCAGAAAGGGAAGGAATACTGTGAAAATACAATAGACAGGTAGAGACCCGGAACGGTAATGAACCTCTAAAATCCACGCCTCGCAAATCCTTAAACGGATGCTGAGGTCCCTTCTCCCTCTCCCCCGTTCGCCAGAGGCAACAATAACATTGAGCTCTGGGCTCTGGATAATGCAAAAACAATAAATGCCCAAAACGAAACAATGGATATTATCATAATCACCAATAAAATTCTGGTCTGGCCTGCTCCGACCGGGACTTAAGCCAAAAACGACAGTGAAAATCCGAAAAATCAGGCAACAGGTTGTCAAATTTCAAGTTTATCTGCATAATACTTCCTCCCCAGTAGAAAATAGTGATTCCTGGTATTGCATCTCCCCCTCTTTCACTCCATCCCGCTTTCCACTGTTTTTGTGACTATCTCCCCTCTCATCCTTCACTCTCTTTCGTATCACCCGCATAGTTTTGGATTTCAGAACCTGCATAAAATGCGCAATCTGGCATTCATTCTCGTACCAATTGCTAATCGCTGTCTAATTATAATTTTGCATTTTTATCGTCTCCGGAACGGATCCCTCTTAGTAGTTGTGGTTTGCTTTGCAATTAGGCATTTAGTCACGCCCTGATTTGTCATTGATATTATGTATGTGTGTGTACATACATACATACATATGTATGTAGAGGAACCCAAGCTACTAAGAAACATATGAACACATGTGTCTGTCGTGTCCCAGACGCCATGCGGGCCAGATAAGAGGGCGATAGATTTGAATATAAAATGGAATCGAAAATATGTATGTACATAGGTAAGTCCCGATAAGTCTTCCTGGTTCTTTGCAAACATAATGGCTTATCTGTATGTTTTTCTCTCTTCCAATTGTTAATTTGACCCCCATAGAATGTGCACAAAGTTGTAGTAACTCAGATTTGTTACTATAACTTTCTATTATTCCATCTTCATTTGCATTATCTTTGATAGAACTACCTATAATTGGGGGTCGAAGTCTATATCTATCTATATTAGGGCAAGTGCGATTATCCGAATAATTAAAGTTCTTTATCAAATCAGATAGATACCATCTGGTTTACTACTTATATGAGCAGAAGCTATGAATATTCATTTGCCACCCTCTCTGAGTCATCTGATAGAAAGCATTCAATGAATGTTGCGAATGAGCCGCTAACGATGACCTTTTCAATAGATCTTCTCCCTGCTAAACTATTCGATCGATCAAAGTGAAGAAGCTTCTTAATGCTAAAAAATCTTAATCAGCCTCAGCTTAACAAATGCGTTGACTGTTTTATTAATCGAATGGTGGCTCAAATGACACTTGATTATTTTCCAGTTATCGGCCAAAGGTGGTTGGTCACGGTGAAGTGGCTCAAACCCAGAATGTTGGTGTTGACGGGCTAAAGAAAGTTTCATAAACATTGTCTTTGGTTTTCCTTATATTTTGGTTTTGATAAATGCTACGTTTAAAAGGCCATAAAACGCCAACAAATATGCGAGAAATTAAATGATACACTCAGAAACACACAAGAGAAACTTTAGCCCAATCTCAATTCAATAGTTCGTGGTGCTGGGCACCCATTATTTCTCTCTGTGTAGAGAGCCCCGTCGGGTTTTGTCATAAACAAATCAGCCGTGGCCGGTCTTGGCCCATTGTTCGGGTCTTTCTAATCCGCTGCCACCTCTAGCATAGTCCAAAAAGAAACGGTATTTTGGCGCACGCTAAATTATTAGACTTAATTTGTTATATTTTCCCCCTCTCTCGCCACTCACATCATTGTCTGGTCCCCCTCCCCCTCCCCAAGCGCCTTTCATAGTGTTGTCAAGTTTCGTTGGGTATTTAAAATATTTTCATGTCAGCGCTCGGACTTCTTTTGTCTTTTCGGCTGGCTTTTAGGCCTCGATGTGTGAAAACAGTTATTTTGATTTGTAGATTTGTTTGTTTCGATTTAAAAACTTTAACAATTCTAATATATGAGTATCGATTGTTGCTGTTGTTGTCGAGAAGATCTGGTTGTTTTGTTGCCATTGAGTTGAACTTTTAATTTATGAATGACTAATAAAGTTTACCAAGTCAAGGAATTATATTTATGGACCTAGATTGAGATGCAACCAAAGTTGACCAGAGACTAACCACATATTGTTTGAGATCTTAGTTAATAGACCACAGTGATGTCATCTGTTGGTTGGTTTTAGCCCTGTTAACAGGCCGCATACATACACACATACATACATATATATGTATGTATGTATATACATGGTTATATTTCCATTTTCGATTAAATCTGGATAATTAAGTTTCTGGCCCAGCCCCAGGGCATTGCGCACTTCCACAGCTTGTATGTATGTATTAACTTTTGTAACATGCCATTATATACTTGCCCTATACATATATGTATCTGCAGTATATACACACATACAAGCACATTGCATATAGCCAACAGTGTACACTGTACAGCAACAACATAAGCAAATTAATTAAAGTTGCCACTTCAGTTGAATTTTCCAGGTGAGTGATGCGGAACAAATAATCAATCAATCAGTTCACACACACACACAACACACACACAACACACGCACACACACATGAAGAACCGTAGGCGCTCGACCCGCTCCTATCTAGACAGAACAGACGGACATAAACTCATCTCCATTGGTCACTCTCTCAGACCATCAATCCCATCAGACAGTCTGTCATTCATTCATTCATTCCGTCAGTCAGTCATTGAGTCATTCAGTTGGTCAGCATAGCCTGAGGCTTGTCATTGCTGTCCAAATGACGTCGTTTTTGCATGGACATGGCGAAATGTTCAAAATAAGTATACGGCCGGAGTGTGTGTCTCTGTGTGTGTGTGTCTGTGTGTGGTGTGTCTGTGTAGTGCGTATGTAAATTGTACCCCCTAAAACAAGACACAACAACACACAAACATTTCAACCAATTGCCATAACACACTGGGCAAAGGTCATAATCGACGAATAAACCAAACATATTCCATGTTAAATCCATCCGATTTATGGGCAAAATATATTTAGTTGAATTCGAAAATAAACTCAAATAGTGCACAGAGAAAGTTCTAAATGGGTAGATCACACATTCGCTTACAAAATCTGTGAATATTTTAAACTATTATTCGAATTATTGAGCTATATGTGCAGATATCAGTTGGATCATTCCCATCCACTCGAATCACATTTTCGCAGCACTTTCGTCATCTTTCAGCCCACTGTGCTTTTCGGTTCGGCCATGATGATTGTGTAGCTGCTGTTGCATTTATCTGCAGCTTTTGCACTCATGCATATGTCTGGGTCTCTGTGTCTGGGGTCTTTGAGAGTCCGAGGTGTGTGTTTTTTTTTGGGATCTGGTCAGGTCGCCATTTCGGATGCCCCCACCAACCCTTCTCCTTTGCTCGGCCAGCCGCACCCCGGTTCTGTGTGCGTTTGAACTTTTCCAATTTGCAAGCGAAAAATTGAAAATGCGATGACTACGACGACTCGAATGTGATGAGGCTGAGACCAACTAGGGAAAAGCGGATTCAGCTGGTGCGGGGGTCACGGAGATAGAGTAAGCGATATTGTGGGAGAGAGGGGAGCATATAAAGTAAATAAATGCATACGATTCGTATTCGTAACCACATATAGACTTATATTCTCCTCGTACATACATACATATGTATGTACATTCATACATATATAGGGAAAACAATCTGTAGCTGCTTTGTGGCGCAACAAACTGCTGGCCAATGTCGGGGGCAATGAAAATCAATGCAAAAAACAAACTGAAAAACTGAAAAATGTTGTTAAGCGCTTGAGTCTGGGCGCGGTTGATTAAAAATATATACATATGCGATATAAAAACAAATTGAGAAAGGCAAAAACAAACCAAAAAAAAAAATCAACTTGCCCAAATCGAACAACAACAACAAAAATTGTAATTAAAATTCAATTTCTACACATGTACATATGTATATATAGATATGTATGGGAGATGAGAAATCGGAGACTAGGTACGACAAGTGCCACCTCCCCCTGCTCAATTGGCCCAGCCCATTCGCCAGCTTAGTCCAAATAGAGGGGGGAGGGGCGGGTAGAGGAGGAGAGGGATCTCTTGAGTTGTCATGGCGCCGTCTGTCAAGAGTGTGCAATTTATTTAATTAGATGCATAAAAACTCATTAAGATAAGAGCCTGACGTCGACTTTGGTTGGCTCCACCCCCACCCATCCATCCCAACCCGCGTTCAAGTGCGCGAATCAACAAATGCGCCAAAGTGCAGCCCAGAAACTCAAACCCAAACCCAAACCCCAACCCCAGCCCGAAACAGATCCACTCGGAGGACGAATAATTGTTATGTTCACTTGCCAGCCAGTTGAAAAAGTAGTGCCAGATGAGATGAGTCGCGATGAGATGAGGTCCAAAGGGCGGAGATGGAGAAAGCTTCTCTTTTTTTACAGGTGGGAGATTTACACAGAATTGAGCTGAAGCTAAAGCCAAAGCTGCAGCCCAGAAGAACTCTCTGAGTAATTAACTTGGGCAACCATCATGACGATGTTGCTCCTGCTTCTACTGACTCGACAACGTCGACGACGACAATAAAACGCCGACTTAATTAAGTGACACAAGTGCTGCAGCTTGTTGTTGTTGTTGCTTCTCTACTTACTGCCTGCTGGAGTTTAGTCAGAGCTTAATATGTATGTTGATTTGTTGTGCACTTTGCCAAACAACACTGAGAAGTGTAATTTATGAAAATTCATGAAAAAGACTCAAAGAAGACTTTTCACCACAGCGAGTTATTAATTCATTGAGTTGTTAATTTAAGTGGAAAACCACAATCCCTCACACTTAATCAATTTCCATCAAGATTGAGAGAGAAATTCCCAGAACCTGACCTGAAAATTTTAATTCCGAAAGCCTCCTTGAGTTGGTCAAATATACGCTAATAATCTGGTCTTCAACGTTAAAACTAGTTGGGAATTGCAACTAAGTGAAGCGAAAAATGGAAGATTGACCCACAGTCGCCTTAAATGCAAGGATATGCAAATAATGTTAAATAATTTCAATTCAGAAATGAACACTCGATCTGATTTGAATACTGCAGAATCATTTATAGTCTGGGAAAAATATTCGAAACAAAGTAAAGTGAGGGTTATGTATAAACTCAATGTCAAACATTTGTTTTCATACTAGTATGTGAATTGGTGAATTTTTAATTTATATTTAAAATTTATATATAAAATTCTTAATCAATTTTAGTCGAAAATTTCAAATGGCATGGATTTGGTTCAATTTTGTTATTTGGGATTAATATCAAGCCAAATAAAGACGTCATGTGCCCTTATCTGATTCCTCTTTTAAAACTACTAAATATGTTTACTAACTTTGGAGCTAATAGCAATATATGAGCTAGAATCCTTTTATCCTTTTATTAAACATAGAAGAATGAAAAAATGCATAGCGTTTTCTTTTAATGTTGGATGGAAAATGGATTATGCAGACCACAATTAATTGGAAATTTGTAAATTATAGAGTTAAAATAAGTTGGTTTTATTATCCCGATCTAACATGCAGATGTTTCCATTCAATTCAATTAAGTCTAGTTAATAAAAAATAGATAAGCCGAATCACTTGAAATGCATTGCGAATTCTTTGCGCACTTTCAAACACTTAAGCTAAATTAGTTTTTTACTGCCAGATAAATCCGAATGCGATGAGAGAACCAATTAATGGACGTCGAACCAATCGAGTACGAATTTGTTGGCTAAAAAAGGGGCCCAAAAAAATTGGACAGCTGCGGTTAGAGGCGGTTGGATAGACAGTGCCAGCAGTGTGTCAACCGACCGCAGAGAAATGCGAGCAGCGGACATAATGAGGCGGACTTGAGGCAGGGGTAGGGGGTAGGGGTAGGCCAGGGAAAGGGACATAGTCGGGGTGGTGGGCTGCAGTTTCGTTTGATTGACATGTCGCCGTCGGCTGGACGTTGACTTGCATGTCAATTAAAACTAACGACGCAACGAGGCGATGGCGATGGCATTCAAGAGTGACAGCGGCAGCGTCAGGACGAGAATGAGGATGAGAGCGAGAGCGAGGAACCGGGAACTGCAAACAGTGAAACTGCTTTGCCTGGGCACACTTTAATAGGCTCAAAGTGGATTTTAATTTTATTTGATTTCATTTGATTTGATTGCACTGAAGGCAAGCAGTGACACATAGGTCTGGGTATGGACATGGGCACGGGCTCAGCATGAGGTCCTGGGGGGTGGATGATGTTTTTGCTCGACCCTTTTACTCCGTCACCCCCTCCACCCCTTGATATGACTTGAGCTCACGTTACGCCGTAGGATTACAGCGTGTTCTTGCGGCTGACACCGCAGCTGCCGTTGCCGTTGCCGTTGCTGTTGCTGTTACTGCTCGGATCAGTAATTCGCATTATTAGCGCTAGAGTGACTGGTGGCACACACCAATCAAGTAAACCAAATTCAAGTCCAACTCCCATCAAAGACCTCGCCTCGGTCGAAGGCCTGGAAGTTCCCACGCAGTATTTTGAGTGGATCTTGGGAATCGGACTGCGTACAAAACCTGCGGCGACACAATGTTCCCGTTTGATAAATTGGGTGCCAAACTTAACAGCAGTGGCAAAAGTTGTAAAAAGTTAAACGTTCGCTTATGGATGACCACGAGGCACGCAAACCTTCCTCCATCCATACTGGAGGAAGAGAGACCAACAGGAGATGAGAAAGAAGCAAAAACGAAGCCAGCCCAAAGAGAAATTTGGAAATTTATATAAGAACTTTGCTATAACTTTGATTACCTGTCTGTCGGACTTTAGCCTCTGGCCAATTGCGTATCGCATCATAAGTAGCAACTCAAGTCAACTCGAGTGCTTCTTCCAAAACGCATTAGCAACTTCACACCCAAAATGAGCTCTGCCAGACACATTTATATTTGCATTTGCCTCGCTTGGCGAAAGCTCCGCCAATTTATTGTCAACCCGAGCCGGCATTTCGTTCATTCATCCATTGTCCTGGCCCGCCTAATCCTTGCCCCTCCAAACGCTGTGCTACATCCTCACACTTTTTGGCTTCACATCTTCCCTAACGACTTCCGTTTAGGCTTTGCGCACGCGCGACTCTGACTTTTGGGTCCGGGGGATTTCTGGGATCTCTCGTCGCCCCAAAACTTTATCTCTGTCGTCTCCTGCGCCCACAGTTTTTAATGATAATCTCTTGAGTTATGTGTTTTTAAATATAATTTCGTCTGTTGGCGTGCAGACGACGTAGCCCATAATTCACATAGCGCCAAGACCAAGTCACGAACTGTCTGACATGGAACCGGTGTAAGGAGGGCAAACAAGCGGACAGAGTTCCTTGGCCAAGATCCCAAATGTTGACATGACTTACATGAACATATTGCACACTCCCACGGTAGGTATAAATTGCCTCATAAAATAATGGCTGTAACAAATAAAAGTGAGTGCAGAAACAGCAAACGATATTAAGCAGCTAATTTAAATGCTCTCTGAGACCTTTCCAATTACTTTTAAGCTAGAAAATCATGCCATTATACATTTACATTTAAGAAGTTGAATCAATAAGTAAGAAACTGAAACTATACTAGTTTTTGACCTAATAAAATTCTTAGAAGTTCTGCATTCAGCATTTCTAAGAACCACTAAGCCAGCAGTGGATTTAGCACCCATCAGACCTAAAACTAGTTGAGAATTTTAAATAAATAATGAATTTAGTAAAGAGAAAGAGAGTCAAAGATGGATAGAAGATAGTATTATACACAAATTGTAGTTAAGTTCCATTCGGAATGAGTCAGTCTGGTAACATCGGTCTGAATTCTTACATAACAGATTATAATCATGATGGTATACCGTAAAATGATTTGCATATATAAATTCCTACACTGACAGTGTCAAACCTAATCAGTTGATCTAAGAAACATACAATAGGAATTACATTTTTTGGTGTTGTGTTTTGAAAGGTCACGTTTACGGGGCGACAACATTGGCAACCAACCAGGGCCATGTGCTCATTTCTTTGGCCAATAATTACAGTTTATGATGGGTCATGTTGGTGACAGAGTTTTGCGCAACACATTTTGCCTGGATCCTGGCCGGAAGACAATAGACAAGAGACCCATTTTCAATAGCTTTATTGATACATTTGATGATGACGATGACGACGACAATGGGCATGGCCCATAGAAATTTCTTGAAGACGTTGACACGCTTCGCTGGGCTAAATACACACACAAATACGCACAACAAACACACAAACACACAAACTGACGAAGACGGAGAGGAACTTGGTCGGTTGCATGTGCAATTGTTTGTTTGTTGGGTTTTGTGTTTAACAATTTGTTTGCTCTGTCACACGCACATTGTGCAGAACCAGGGCTGCTAATTGCACTTGTTGATTGTGTGTTTATGTGATAACAGGTTGCCAAGTTGCTAACTTGGCCAAGACGAGCTCTATCTCTCTCTCTCTCTGTCTCAATGTATCTCTTTCGGCTTGCATAAGTGCCAATGCATAAGACAAACTTTTGTCCGATTGTGCTTAAGTGGGCGTGTCGTTCAGGCCAACACCAATTGTCCACATGTTCGACTTGCTACTGCCTCCTGTTGCCTGTTGTCTGTCTCCCGTTTCTCGCCTCCTAAAAGTGCTGCTGCTGCTTGATGACAAACAAACTTAAGTAGGTAATTTGCAACTAATTTTCAAGTGGGTAATTCAAGTTGAACGCGCTGCCATTTGCCATTTGCAATCACCTTCATGTGTAGTTACAACGTACAATTGCTCATACGCAGCGTTGTCACTAGCATTCTATTTGATTGTCATATCGAAGTGTGTGTCTTAGTAACGCCTAACTTGTCCTTCAGGTGTCGCAGTGCTCTGCCGAATGCGTGTGAGTGGGTCCTGTTTGGGTGAGAGTGCTTCTTAAAAACTCATAGAATAATTGTTGGCACTACAACTACCATAAGTAGTTATCATTTGAAAAATACTTTCAAAGAATAATTATTGTCGAAAATCTAAATCACTTGGTCGGCGTAGAGACATGGGTAAATCAAGGAGATTTATGAGACATCTTAGAAACTTTTCTTTAAAAATTAGTGTTGATTTTTTGTTAAATGTGCTTTCCTCGGACTACTTTATTCTCATTTTTTACTTTAATCAAATTAAATTATTTATCCCGAGTCCTTTCACATTCTGAAGTTCAATTTGGTACGCCTAAAATATGTGAGTTTTCCTCGGCTTTGTGTGGTTTCTCGGCGCCGGATCCAACCCCCAACCAGAACAAACTTTGACACGCCTCCCATTTTTTGTTTTTTTTTTTATGTTGACATAAATATGCGTGGCAAATAATTTGCCAAGCAATATTTTACAACATTTTTGAGTTAAGACTTTGTCGACTAATAAAATTTGGCTGAAAAAAAAAATTAAATAAAAATTTCACGCAGCTTCCCACAGGGCACGAATCAGACGTTCGGCTTTCTGTGCGTGATTTCCGCCCAACGGCGATGCCAATGTCGCCCATGTACGCGCCATTAAATAATTTCCGCCCTCGAAACGAAGTCCCAAAAGTATCCCAAAAAACATTGGGCAAAAGTTCAGAGAGTCACGCGTTGATGGCTGCATTTCACAAATGAACTAGAAACAGGGCCAGATATCGAATCTGTAAATCGGCAACCAAATCGCTTTTCAACTGGAACTGGAAATTTGAGAAATGCTTCTTCGAAGATTTCTCCCCGCCAAAGAGAAGAGGTAGAGGTTTCCTCTATCGGCCGATGGATCATTATGCATACCTATTAAAAACTGGCTGCCGCTGATGCTGCTGCTGCTGCTGTCGTGGTCGCCTCACATAATTAGGGTACATAGCGGTACTTATTATGGGTGTTAACGGTTTCGCAGCGCCACAGCCGGGCCAGATCAGAGACTAGAGCCCGAGTTTTCAGAGTTCGCAATCTGCTCGGCGTCTCTCAGGCCAATACAAAAAACTCGACTGTCCACAAATCTTGAGCTCATAGAGTATATAATTTAAGCAGTCGAAAGAGATGAAACTAAAAAATCCAAAAATAAAAAAGTCAACGTCATTTCGTATTTAAAATTATGCACAACACTTAAAAATCAACGCGCTTATTTATTTTCAGTCTGTCCAACTGTCTGGATCAGTTTGACAACAAAGTCTGTCGCCAAAACAGGTTTCCGATGAAAATTTCGAAAATGTTTTGGCTCTGCGGTTGGAAATTGAATGCTCATAAATTGTATCTGTTGGGTTAGTTAGTTAGTTGGATTTGATGTGGCAATGTATCTTGGAGGTTTTTGGTGGAAATTTCTTGGACATTTGGAAAGTGAAAATGTCAAATAGAACGAACAGTTACTTTGTCGTAGGTCTGAGATTGAATAAGAAAGTGAACTGACCTAGGGGAATTGAAATAAAAGGGAAATTTTCCATTAAAAGTTAAACCCCACTTCCAGCGAATGCTTTGCGATGTACTGGGTCTGCCCTACTATAAGATCTGAAAAGTTCGATTAGGTAAAACACCTCTGTTTGTTGTATTCGCTGGATAAATCCAGTAAACATAACTTCTATCCATCGATGTGGATAACTTTGTCACGCAGTTCTATAGAAAAAGCGACAGGCAGTCTAGTGAACTTATCTTCAGGATCTGCCAGTTAGATCGATAGGCGATGATCTTCCAAATCAAACGAACCGCAATACATACGGTAGTCGCACTGCAATGATTACACATGCGGTACCTCGAGCATTGTCTCATAATTCAAATACCGCAAAAATGAGGAAAAATAAAACCGAAGAGAAAAGAGGAAAAACACAGAGAAGATAAAAATCAAAATTGTGAAAATGGTACGTAAAAATGCTGTGGCACAAAACCAACTGGATTTAGTTCTGAGAATTGTCTGCAGCAACCCTGTCTCTGTCTCTGTTCCTGCCCCTGTCCCTATCCCTATCTCTATCTAGGCGGCGGAGACCAACCCTCCTCGACATCCTCCTACACGCTGCCTGTTACATCCTGTGTGCAAAGGTGGCAAAAACTCAAATGCTACCTGCGGAGCAGCAGCAAAAAAAATATGTCCCTAGTCCTGAGAGTAGGTAAAGATTTATTATGCTATACATTTCATGAATGTGAAGCGGGTGAGTGAGTGAGTAAGCGAATGAGTGAGTAAACTAACGTTTGTGTGAGGGTTTCCCTAGAAAACTACTGCCAACTCACACACACAGGCACACACACTCACGCATACACCAATACGAACACAAAAGGTGTGCGCACACCATAATGGCTGACAAAAAGTCGGCCTTAGCCTTTAATAGTACAGAGTTTAACAGCCAACACAAACACGACTACAACAACAACAACAGCAACAACTAAGCACAAATACAACTACTACTGACAACTGCCAACACTTGGCGAAAAACCCTAGTAAATTTATTAGAGAAAACCTTTTATTCATCTCTGATAATAGGACCCAGCTTAAAGTTGCTCGAACTAGTTAAGTTAGTCAAATGGCTAAGATAAAATATTAGCATAGATTTGCCTCTTTGACGTAATATATAATTTAGAGAGAAATGGATTAGATGAAATAGTATTTCATCTTCTTCGAGTGTAATTCTAAGCCGCATAGACGCCAACAAAATGGCAACATTCACTTGACACACACACACACACTTTGCATTGGAGTTTCCTTTCTGACATTCACACACAATCACATGGAGAACAAAATAAAGCAGGGAAAAGTGAAACTATTTTGCTGTTGTTTGGTTAAGCGTTTTAAAGTCCATGGATTCCTGGAGGAGGTGGAGGCGACCAAAAGGATGAATTTGAAATTTTTCTGTAAATGCCAATTAGCATAACAAAAAGAAGTAGGGAAACGGGCTGCACAATGTGGATGGGTCTAGACCTAGACCTATTCCGAGTATACTGCAATAAATGTCCGTATTATCTCCCAGACCTTGAGACCGTGAGTTAAATGAGTAAATGCAGACTTCAAACTCAGGTGTCATTCGCATGGGATCTGTTGTGGGCGAGACGATAATTTGATGCTCACATTTCCCCCTCCTCGACACCGAATTTCCCTCTTCCTCTTACTCTTTACAGATGTAGATTATTGTGTGTTGGACAGCCCAGTTGTCTGAGATGTCAGATACTCTGGGCTCCCAGGGTTTCTGTGTGGGCGCATAATTTCGTTACTCTCCACCGATTTGAAATTTGAAAAATGTGATAATGCAGGAAATTTTGATGTGGGAACATCACAATCGAAGAGTGAAAAACATAAGACGCAAGTGCGTTTCTAATCATTAGACGCATTATACAAGTCATCCATCGAATCCTCATCGAAAAAACCCAGAGAGAAATAGTATTGCGATTCCCATCATTTCAATATCTGCCTAATCGTTATCAAGTTGATCTTCGATTTAAATGCTTAACTTTTAGTTTAGGGTGTCATATAACAAACTCTAAGCATATTGTTACCTTAAGCTCGGCCCGATCTTATGCATATGCATAAGTATTTTGATTTCGTATATATCTTTTCAGCATATATACTTGTGTTCCCCTAAATCATTAAACGTAATGAAAAACAAACGCCATAAAAATCCACAGAAATTTAAATTTCTAATAATAACGCCAAGAAATCCACAAACTATTAAATTGAAAACCAAAATCATGAAAATAAAACAAACTGTCAAAATGTTTATTCATTGGCAGCAATTTATGTTGTTATGTTTATGTTTTTTAAGCCACTTGAGTGTCAGTTTCTTTGGATAGAGGCCCAACCCATCGAGCCATCCAGCCATCCAGTCATCCAGCCATCCAGCCATCCATATGCTATATATCCCACATTTCAGTTTCGGTTTCACAGGGGGATGTATCCGACTCGGTTAAAGGACACGCTGGCTGTTTCATCTAATCAATTTGGTTGCCGTGACGTCATCATGACGAATTAACACTTTTTGTGATTTTCACTTTTTTTTGCATTAGGGATGGACATAGCAGCCAACGAGTACATTCAATTCGTTACGTTTGTTATACATTTTATTCCCCCTGCCACCCTCCATCCTCCATCCTCCATCCTCCATCCTCCATCCTCCACCCTCCCTTCTATCCCATGCTGCCTGAGTGCGCCTTTGTGTGTGTGTGTGTGTGTGTGTGTGTGTGTGTGTGTGAAGTGGTTAAGGTGAAGTGCTCTATGCTGGATTTGTTGTTTTTCTCTTTTGGAAGAATTTTGACGATGACGGTGACTATGTAAGTTTTGCATACCCTGTAGAAAATGAGATCAAGGAGTATATTTCGGAAGAAAAGAAAGAGTTCATATTTCGCTCATATCGATCGATCGGTAAAACTAACCCAAAATTTGTCCAATGGGGTCCAGGGATGTAGCGTAGGCTATTACAGGGTATCTGGTGGTCGGCTTCCAACTTGACTTGGGGTTTTTTATTATAGCTGTGGCGTAACTAAATTCTTATGAATATTAATTGGCTGGATGTTAGAGTTTTTGAAATGAATTTATGAAACAGGTTGTAACCAAGCTTATGAACGTTTTGAAGTATAAATTTACTTTAATCTTTGCCCCAAGCAAATTAACGTTCCCACAAATCACACGGACGTCATCGGGCACTTGACTAAACATTCAACACCTATCCAAACAGGCGATACTCCTTTCACTCCCACTACTCCTGCTGGCAAACACATTTCCCTCGAGTACCCCATATTAATTCTATTTGTTTAAGGTCATTTACATTGAGCCCATAGTGCAAATAGACCATAAAACTGGAAAAAAGAAAATTTCGACGTTCTTCTGTTCGATTCGGAGGTGTCAAGTGTGAGAAAAGGTCGCTATGCTGCACTTGACAATTGTCGGTAAAGTAAACAAAACTTGAGTTTGACTGACAGTCGGTGGCAAATGAGATAATAAATAAGTAGGTAAAAAGGAAAATTCTGAGAGTAATATAGATCCAACCATGTTGTAGGCGTAGCTGGAAAACTTTTGTACTTTCAGGGTTAATATGAAAGTTCCAATTAATGCTAACGAAAAACTCAAATCCCAGTCAAAGTCCCATTTTATCTTTAGATGTATGCACTAGATTGTCCGACTATATTAAAATGGATTGAGTAAACAAATAAAATTGGTATTGCCTAATAAAAGTGGGAAATTTGATCTCCCGCAATGCCAATAATGTATAAGGATCAGTAATTTCAATGTGTATGGATATCCTTTTAAAAATGGTAACTGTTATAATATGCATAAATCGTTTTAATTGGCATATTACCGTCAACGTCAACCCAAATGCTCATCAAAGGATAATATCCTTTTGCGGTTGGCAGCTAATTAGGCGCACACGCAATTCCACCGCCTGTTAAGACTGTCTATCAAGCGGATTTTGGCCTGTATTTTTGTAACTTGATACAATTTAAGCAAATGCTTTGAGGCCAATTAGTTGCTGTGGTTGTCAGGGGTAGCACCTACACACTCTCACACACCTTACATTAGACCGCACATGTACCCAATGGCTGGAATCCCTTGCCTGTTGCCAAGGTGCACCGCCAATTAAACTAAGTTGCAAGGAGAATGAGACGCAAATGCGACCGCCTTCGATTTGGCATGGTAAGTTGTTCCAAATAAAATCGAGAAATATATGCATATATATGTACTTCAACTCAAGCTCAACCTCAAGCTCAACCATCGCCGAGTGCCGAGTGCCGTGGTCCACTTGAAATTATGCCAAGAGATGCTCGAGTGGGCACAGCCGCCAATAACCACGCACACAACACTCTCGCTCAGACCCCAGAAGGAGACCACAAACAACCCTCAACGGACAACATATACTCATTCACTCGTCCACATCTTAGGGGTTGGCGTTGGCTGGCAGTTGGGGTTTGAGTTCCCAATCAAAGCCCAGCGGTCCCAGCGATCTTTATACTTCGCTAAATGTTCGGGGTTAGGGTTAGCCCGGCTCTGGATCTGTCAGTCAGTTGCAGGCTCTTGCGGCCTCAGCTCAAATTGCCCGCAATTAAGTATTCCCTTCTGGTCTTCTCTGCGAGTTTTCGTTAACTTTTTATATTGTAGGTCATGTGCATTGTTGGCATAATTATGGGCTTAGCTCAAATTATTGACAAGTGAATTAGAAATCCCTATCAAACAAAATAAATATGTATTTTCCATTGAATTGGGCCGCATCGATTTTTTCTGTTGGCCATTGTGCGTACAACTATGTTTAATGGGCAATGAATTGTAAACTGAATGGTTGAGGATGTGTGAAAATTTCCAGCCAGGAGTGAGAGGGTTTCTCAGTTGTCGAAATATTGAATCAGAGTAATGTATTTCTAGTTCGATATCCAATGAACTTGGATTAACAATGAGTCACCATATCTCTTTTGGGACTAGTTCCCGATTGATGTATTTGTAAAGCTTCTCATCAGTAAGCACATAATGTGAAGAACGTTTTCATTACTTTATGTCGAAGACTTTTAAACCCAACTCATCTCTGTATAATCCTCAATCACACTTGTCCTCTCTTGTTGGCCGCTTCCTCCATATTTGGCACTAAACCAAAGATTGACTACCAATTCGATTAGTCATTTATGACTATGGCCCTTTCCCCCTTACAGCAAGAAGAACCCACGAGTGAATACAAATACTACAAGCTGCCCGCATCATCCTTCATAAGTATACCTATATATTGTACATACATATGGAGTAGAGGTTGTATTCTCTTGGCTACGTTCCTTTTCGACTGTCATTGAGAAGAGATACACAGGCCGAACTGCTAATGATGTTGCTGCCAGTTTGTCTGGCCAGAGCGAGGCAAAGGGCCTCAAAAAGAGAGAAAAGAAAATGAAAAACAAGATGCTACCTACCCAATGCAAGCTCTGCTGCCGGATACCTGCAACAGAAATATTTATCGATCGGCATCGGCAAACATTTATGAAAAATTTACTTTCATTACAACGGCTGCAGCGGCGGACGTCATGAAGTCTGAGGCGGTCAGACCAAGAAGAGTCAGCCGACAACCTCCACGACTCCCTGTGCACAGCATGAGGTTTATCTGCCGGAGAGGGAGGGAGAGAGATGCATACGTTATTTTTATAATTTTTATGACCTGATCTCGGGTATTTGTTCCATGGAGTGAATGAGCATAAGCATCAGCATCAGCCTGGACCTGAAACTGAAACTGAACCTGAATCTCAGGCTCTGTCCGTCGCCGTCTTGGTTTGTGTCTGTGTCCATCGTAAACTCCTGATGAACCTCATAAATAATATGTATTTCGGTTTATATACCAGTTATTTCACACTTCATACACACTCGATGCCACGACTATCCATAAAACCTTTGTCAAAAAGTTCGATCGCCAAAGTCAATGAAAATATTGGATTGACTTTTCCCCTACTTAACATTTTCAAGCCATTTTCCTCGTTAAAATCTCAAAAAGAAATGTCAACCAACTTGGGTAACATAAAATTTAAGATCGCCTTACGTAACCCCCCGGTGTGAGTAAGCCAGCTGGACGGAATTGAACTGCACTGGACTGGACTAGGGACTGGGCTCAGTCGAAACCACCGGCCCCTGTGAGACTGTGAGAAGAAGAGTTAAACAAGCCAAAGGGTTCATAGTTCACTCGATGCAAACTTGTTTCCTAATTGACACATCTAAAGGAAATGTGACTTAAATTTATTAAAAGAATTGGTTTAAAGTCATGTTCTTCCAGTCCTTAACCAAATGTTGATACCAGGAATACGTTGCTTGTGAACACTTTGAAGACTGAAGACGAAAACGATAGAGAATTCTAGACTACTTTTAAAAAGGCCCACAATTTTTTCCTCTTTTGATTATCATAAAGATTTTTGAAGATATAAATCATTATCTCATTGCGAAACAGACAAGTACTAGGAACCTCTAACAAATGAAAAATTTATCAAAATTTAAAGAGCTCTTTGGTGGTGATTCAAGTTTCAAATAATTCGTATATTCTATCCTGGACAAATAAGTGGCTGGATTGATGGAGACTGCCTTTCTTTTAGGGTACGGACGCCACTTTGATGGAGCCTATGAAATTCAAAGATGATTTTGAAATCTGTGATTCATTTGACTCTTGAATCGTCATTTGATTAAACTGTATTCAAACTTTTTATACCAGATTGATATATGTGTGTATGTTCGAAATATATAGAGGAAAAACTATCGCCTAATGGCCGGCACTTAGCCACTGACTAATGCATGGAGCCCATCAAAATGGGAGCCCTATCGGGCCCTTCAATCTACATCACTTTGGACATAAACTTTCTAGTTGCATTTCATTAACAACATGTCATATTTACCTAAAACTAGTACCGTTATAAGCCCCCCACGGTTAAAGGCAACTAAGGCAAAATCGAGTTCAAGGCAATATCTAAGTCATCGCACCTAATAAAACGCGATCATAAAATGAGGCGACATAAAAAATAAAAGCTCAAGTCTATGAATTGTCATAAAAACGCATATATTTTATTTGGAAGAAACTTGTGTGTTTCGGCCCAAAGATCATTGGCAATGGACCACCAAGACGACAACAGATCCGTCTAGTCTAGACCTGATACGATTCTAAGTAGCATTTAGAAACAAATTAGAAAATTACGCTAAATGCCATGTTCCCTGTGATCAAATAATCATGTCACATAACTTAGGTTCAGGGTTAGCTTAATGGTGATAGTATATAGAGAATAGAGAGTGGAGGTCGTAAAAAGTGTTTCGAACTCAAAGACCGATCATCATAAAGGTGCGAAATGTTTGGAAAAGAGTTCGACCCGAAACCTGCTCTATGTTATTTTGATATGATTTTACGACTTTTTAGTCGATATTTTGTTTCGATTTAACGATCACACGCCTCTGGCACACACACACACACACACACACACATACACACACGGTGAACATGATTAAAAAAAAAAAAAAAAAAAACCAGAGGGCCGGGGCTAACTTCGACCGCGTCAAAGTTTGTATACCCTTGCAACTTTTATGGTAACTCTTTCCTTACCTATAGCCATCAAAGTGGAAAAATGTTTAAGCTAAAAATGTTTGCGAAAGAACGGCCAACAATCTTAGCATAGGAAAAAAGTAAGATATTGATCAAAGTCACTGTTTTCCACCGATCGTTCCTATGGGAGCTATATGATATAGTAACCCGATCTTTATCAAATTCGGCACAGTCATTAACAGATATATTAAGCTAACAAATGTTTAATTTGAAAGCAATCGCGTCAAAAGTGACGAAGTTATTGATAAAAGTCACTGTTTTTGAAAGATCGTTCCTATGGGAGCTATATGATATAGTCACCCGATCTTGATCAAATTTGGCACAGTCGTTTATATGTGTAATTAACTCACTAATACTAAATTTCATGACAATAGCTCAGAAAATAACGAAGTTATTAAGAAAAGTCACAGTTCGTGACTTTGCCTTTTGTATGGGAGCTATATGATATAGTGATCCGATCCGGCTGAATCCGAGATATACAACGCCTGCAGTATATACAAGCCTACATGCAAAATTTCAGCTCTGTAGCTCTAACGGTCTAGGAGGAGTTTGCGTTGATCCAGACGGACGGACAGACGGACAGACGGACGGACGGACGGACATAGCTATATAAACTCGTCTCGTCATGCTGATCAAGAATAAATATACTTTATATGGTCGGAAATGCTTCCTTCTATGCGTTGCACACTTCTGACCAAAATTAATATACCCTTTTTGCAAGGGTATAAAAAACGGTGAACAAATCATTTAGCACAGAGCTAAACACAGAGCGACTGGGACAGATTGATTGAGAAAGAGACAAAGAGAGAGTGAGAGGGAGCGAATGAGAAGTAGGAGACCCCACCCAAAATCCAAAAATTATGCAAATGTTTATAAAGATAATTCTTTTTGGCAGGAATTTAATGTTTAGATCGTTAAAGAAATCAATAAAAATCATCCAAGCCGGTTTCCATCACCAAAAATCCTATATACACTGACAAAATATTCTCTCTAAAGGGTCATTAAAATATTATAAAAATTTTAATTCAAATTGTCATTGATAAGTTTTTATTTTTGTGTAACGTATCCCATAAAAATTTGCCTATCGCCACGACGAGAGTTCAGACAATGCCCGCATCGAAAAACCTTTTCGGAACTTCGAATATCTCAGCCGAACAAAGGCCACCAATAAGTAAGTAGCTAGAATATGATTTCTTTTAACCACTTTTATAGCGTTTTTACCATTATGATCTATTAGTGGGCATTAACTGATAAGCCAGCTGCCGAAAAGGCTTTGTCTCCATACTTTTTATAGTTTTTTAAGTACATACATATTGAATATTTTCAAATATTTTTGTTGTTTTCGTCCAACCTGTTTGGCTAATGTCAGCCATCTGCTGGATCTCCTGCAGTTCCAGTTCCAGGCACTGAAGTCCTCTCCCAGGGCATGCCAAATTCTTGTCCTCGGGCATTGGGAAGTCCGGAGCACAGCTTGTGAATTTCTACCAGACACCTAGACGCCCTGTTCAGGATATTGCCAGGAAGATTGGTGCGCAGAGTCACAGCGTGCAATGTGCTTCATTGCAGGTGCTCTCATAGAGGGTCTGACACCATGATTCTACCATTTTTGTGAAAGTCATGGTCATCAGAGGTGCCCCTAATGATCCTCGAAACGAAACGTCATTAGTTTTGCACAGCGTTCATTTGAAGTGAGCCGCGATTTTTGAAGGGTTGCTCGGTTTTCCATGCGAGGCTATAGTTTCTGTTCATTTTCGGAAACATCAAGGTTGACAAGGTGCAGCCAAACCGAAACGTGTAAAGATACACTGTCAGGATGACAACCGAAAGAATTCCATCACTAAATTCGAAAATCAATTTACTTATATGAGCTGACATTGCTATAGAGAAGCAAAGTGAGAAAAGTACTTACATATCTTGCCAATTAAACTGAATGATCCTTAACCCAAGAGCATAATTGAAATGCCAAAAATAAAACTATTGATTGTAAACTGGATAGAGCGTAATATATATAGGTATATATATATATTATTTATACATTTCCAGCCATATCAAGTCATAAGTGTTCAACATGTGCGTCCGTCAGTTTTCGTTTAGTTGTGGTAAAATGATGAAATTTTGCTGATTTCAATTGCAAATCTAGTCCCAATAATTTTCGTTTGGAAATGATTTTTCCTGATGAAAACGCTGTGCTCTAAAGTAGTTTTTCAGCTCACCATAAGTTATTCTTTAAAAATTCTATTATCTCTGGAAAAGAAGCTAAGCATTAAAGAGTAAAATCGACCAGAGACTTAGTTGCCGTTTTTTTGTCCTTATATCCTTCGTTTCTATCCTATCGATTTATTATGTGTACATATATAGTAAAACTACGTTAAATGTTTGAAAGAAAAGAGAAAATAACTTAGGGCTCACGCCCACCCACTCACACACACATAGCCCATAACACGTACACAAATGCCTTGCTGACACATCAAATGTCGATGGGCGGATGGCCAAACCAATGCCACGCCCAGACCCTACCAACTAGCACAACAACAACAACAACAGCAACAGCATCAGAGTAAAAGCGATATAAAAATTTTTATACATACATATGACATAGGGTGTAAATATATATATATATTTATGTGGTTGTGTGTGTGTGTGTGTTGAAGCATTGAAAAAAGTAAAGAACTTCGACAGACGGAAACAGGAAACCGGAAGTCCATCTTGCTCACAGTGTCGACGACAGCAACAGCATCCAGAGGGAGGGCTGGGGCAAAAGCTGGAAGCAGGAGCAAAACGACGGCCAAGATATTTTTATGCGTTGAAATTTTTCAGCTGGACCAAATCGCATACATATATCATAAATAAATATGTACATATATATATATATATATATGCTTATACATTGTGTGTTAGTGTGTGTGTCTCTATGGGGAAAAATCACAGCCGCAACTTCAATAATCATTATCAGCAACACGACAGCATTCCTCCTGCCAATGTCCATGTCCCTTTCCCATCCAGCTCCTTCTCCTCCGACTACGTCTTCTTCTCGTCCTCACCAGCGTTCTCATCGTCATCATCATCATCATCACACTCTTCGCAACATCATGTTGCGGAAACAGATAACGCACGGACACGGCACGGACATATGGTGGCAAAGACGGTTATGAGCGGTGTAGTGCGAGGGGGTGGGGGAGTGGAGCGGACGTTGTTTCCACATAACATTTAATGCTCATAGTTTGGGGAGACTCGACAACTCGAGCTTCAAATTGAAATCAATGATGCGCGAGCTTATGGCCGCCGAGACTGAAGCCTGAACCCTGAAGCTGAAAACTGAAACCGACTGGAACCGCTCTAATGTAGCATCAACATATGAGACATCCATATTCCTCAGACAACATGCATGCATGCCCCACAACAAATGATGCGAGCAAATACACAATGCTTCTTTTTTTCGGGTTGGGGTTGGGAACGGGAAGGGCACCCGCGATGCATCGACGCCGGACCCACAGGAGTCTCGCAGCTGGACCATAAAAAACTGCTAATGTGTTTTCCACCTAAGCGGCAAGAGAATATGTATGGACAGGAATACTTATGGAGCTTGCTTCTCTTTTTCGGTTTTGGCCAAATCACGTTAAGGGCTTAGCTTTTGGCAAAGTAAGAAAAGTCGTCACAAATGACGATTGGTTTCTTTATGGTTGAGAACTATTGGGCAAATCCTTAAAACTGTTGAAGAAAACATCAAGTTAGGTCGTCAACAATATTATATATTATTTTTACACCCTTGCAAAAAGAGGTATATTAGTTTTGCTCAGAAGTGTGCAACACATAGAAGGAAGCATATCCGACTATCAATTTGCAGTTGGTCCGCAATCGAAATTTAATTAAAATGTTTTTCATCTCAAATTGGAATCTAAAGAATTTCCTGGTGCGACTATCGCATTACTCTCTCTCTATTGATGTGTATCTTGTGGATGATCGACGGACTCGAATCGATCATCTGGCGTCGGGGAAAAGCTGCAATATAATGACACACTTTCGGCCTACGCACATAATTATTTATGTTAATTTTGTTGTTCAACGCAACAGAAATCTAGGTTTTAATTTATGTAAAACACTTTAACCGTATATAAATTCCCGATTAAAAGACAAATTAAATCATCTAGTTGTCTGCCAAGAATCAAACAAAAGAAGAAAACAACATTAACAACAAGCATAACAAATCAAACCGTGAGCTACCAGTGCTTAAAATAGTTCATAGTCGCAGCCCACGCAGTAATCAAATCGAATCCGAATATGGCTAACAAATTAGACCTGAGGCAACAACAGTGCATAAACATAAAACATGGCCCAAAAGCTGAACTTGCTCTAGCCAAGAGCAATCGATTGATCTACACAATTTATGCAAAAATCAACACTTTACGCTAATGATTTGCGACAAGCCACAAAAGTGGAGACGGGCCCCGGACTTATCTCTGACAGCGCATATGCATTAAAATATCACGCTAGTCACATACCACCTTTATACGGATAGACAAACATATGTATTTGTATGGGGACTAGCAAATTATACGGCTTTCAGAGTTGTCATTTTTAGCCAATTTCCATATCTCGCTGAATGGGTAGAGCGATGGTTCATCCATCCATGAATGATCTCGATCTCGCATCTCGCATCTGGAATGTAGTTCATATTTATGAAGCACATTTTTCAGGCTTTTTATGTATTTCTTTTATATTTATATTTAAATTTAATAGTTAGTTAATTAGATTGGCAAATTATCGATTGTCGGATCGCCAGGTCTCTCCGCATCAATGGAAGCCCTAGGCAAATCAATAAAGTTTGTATAAAATCTTAATCCCAAGACAGGTTCAGAGAGAAATTCTATTTCATTCTGTTTCCATATGCCATTCGGTGTTTATCCCATAAATTGTACTTATGAAGTTGTCAAATGACAGCAACATCTCTGAATGGTCTCCGCGGGTTAATTTAGACAAAATGGCCGATTACCGGTTGAAATCTATGAATATGTCTTGACCATTTAAATGTTTGACATCTTCAAGAATGGACTGGAAAGTGTGTAGAAAACACATCCAGCAGTTTTTTCATAAATCGGATTACCATCTGACTAACTACCACATCTTCTTTTTGGGTTTGATGAGCATCTAAAACAAGGACAGGGACAACAAGGGAATCCCCTGCCTATAACTCGGTTAAGATACTTCAAATCTCACATTTTCAATTCTCTTCTCCTCTTCACCTTTTTTGTGTCTCTGCTGTGTCCGAAGTCAGCGAAAATCACTTTCTGGTGCTTGGAGGAACTTATCGGTTTTAGTTACGCCACAAGTAGAGACGAGCGGAGCTTATGTCCTTGTCGCTGTTGATGTCCTGGCCACTGTTGGCTCGGCTGCTTTTGGCTTGTCATCATCACTGTCACCGCTCCAGTCGCCGAGTGGTGTTTGGTTTCGGACAGTCTCAAGGGGGAGGTTTTAGCCTCACACCTTGTGCCTCTCTTGGAGGGTTAGAGCCAGCAAATGTGGGTGAGGGACGGGGGGAAGACGGGGTCAGTGGTGTAACTACTTGTATACATATGTAACACACATACTCATTTATCGATGGACGCGTGTCTGTTTATTAATTGAAGTATTTGTTCTCTGCCGCCGCCTGTTGTCTGTTTATTTTTCCATGGTTGTTCTTAGTGGAGTTGTTTCTGATGTTGTTTTTGTGTCGCGTCAACACTTGAAATTTGAAACATTCCCATCTCTTTCTGCTGCTCCTGCGACTGCTGTTCCATCTACTCGATCAGCTTGCCAGATGTTGTTTACACTAACCAATTAGCGGGGGTGGCGAACCTTTGACACATTATTGACATTTTGTGGTTTCATATTTGTTTTGACAGTTTGTTATTTTGTGGGGGGAAACACAATATGCAAGTAAATAATGTGCCGGAGGACAACGTGGGTGCAAGTGCTATGACGATTTGACAATATTTTCGACTATTTTCTTAAGTTTTCAATTATTTTCTTTCGTCCCTTGGAAAAGGAATCTTTATCTTATTCATTTAACTCATTAGACCACAAAATGGTTCGTTCTATTAGGTAAGAATCTTATTTAACTCGTCGCACTATCCAGTTTATTATTAAGGCCAACTTGACTTGACTCCACTTCATCTCGATTTGCCCATTTGTCAATGGATGGACTCTTCGCACTATAAACTGGAGTAGACATCCTTCGCAGGATTGTTTGTCAGTTTTTGGAAAGTTGTCGGGTAGCCCTCGTTTCTGAAATCAAGTTATAGAGTCCCTGTCTCCTGCTGGTATTTTTTTATCCTCTCGCAGAAATCTCGACAATTGACAGAAGGCATTTTTGTTGTTGTCCCAAACAAATTGTACTGCCAGAAGCAGCAGCAGCAGGCGGAAATTTTATTTGCCAACCCCTTTGCCTTAACCTTCACTTAACCTGTGCCACCTATCACCACCAAGTCGCCCCCTGCCACACCACTCGACTTCCTTATCCACCCACATAATGATGATGCGCCTCGAAAATCGCGCGCGTGTGGTGCACCTTTCACGAAACGAGAGCGTTGGCAATTTTTAGAGTCGACGGCGGAAGCGCTGTATTAGTTCTCGGCGTGTGGCTCGGGTGGAATGGATGCCTGCGAGGAGATTGCCCATAAAAATTCCATAAAGATAGCGATTTATGTGAGCGGGAACAGGGAGCAGCAGTGAAAGGGTTGTGCCCAGTCCATGTCAAAGTCAAAGACGTCGATACGATGCGTAAATTGCCTGTAGCTGATGCGGCTTCTTTGCTGTAATGGCATTTTTTCTTCTTCACCGCCATCATCGTCAACATCATCAGCATCAGCATCAGCATTTGTTGCTGCTGACATTTTTGATACTTAATGGAAGGAGTTCGGCGAGGTTGAGGGTGAGGGCATAAGGCTGGAGGGGGTTGTGCGGCAAGTAATACGCTTTTTTTATCAGTCTATTGTGTGTGATTTTGGTTGGTGTGGAAATGATTTGCAGGTGGTTATTAATCAAATTAATGTGCTTATTGATAACAACAGACAGAGAGAAATGCCCCATAACCCGTTTTAGAGTTATGACACTGCTCTTGCTGCAGCTATGTATTTCGGGGCAAGACTCCGAGCCAAATGCTAAGCAACTAGCGCACATTTTACAAGCTTTTAAGAATAGATTATCTTATCAAAACAATGGCTACAGACAATCTGGAAGAACACGCGACGGCACTTTAAAGAAATCAAATACAAACCCCTGAAATTTCCATAGAAACAAAGCGCCACACAGTGGAGAGAAACTGCTAAAAAGGCATTCCAAAGAGTTACCAAAAAAACACAAACTTTATTTGATCGAAAATTATAGAGTATAGACTATAGATCTACGATCGAAATTTACTTCAAGTCGGTAAAGTCAGAAGATTGTATTATCAAATGTCCTTATAGTGAAATGTAGAGGAATGATTGTCCGCTTCGCAGTAATTTTAATTTTCAACCCACTGTGTTGCATACGAGTTCCCCCTTCCCCAACCCAAAGGGAAATAAGACAACAAATTTCCCCATTCTCGAATTGAGACATAAAAGTGGTTAGACATCGACATCGGGGGAAAACCACTTAAATCACGTCAACGACAAGCGTAGATAAAAAACCAAATCAAAGTGCCTAGTGTCTGACCCCTCCAAATTGGAATGCAACTTAGTGTTAGGAGCGATCTTGAGACTCAATTTAAGTTTGGCTCTAAAACAAATTGAAGGCAACTTGATTTATTTCGAGAGACTAATTATACCTACAACAAATGACGGTGACAAGCAACCAGCTACAACGACAACAACAACAACAACAACAACAATGAATATAACAACAGCAGCAATAAATGCGTTGACAGTCAGAGAGCATCTTTAATTTCCTTTCTCTGTTGTTGCTGGATCTGTTTGTTGGATCACGGCCCAGTGAACAGCACGCGATATTCATTTCCAGAGCTGAGACAGCTTACTAACTAACAAATGCAACAATAACAATAGCAACAACAACAACAGCAACAACAACAACATGAGGCTAAGTTGACAGGCCCCAGGCGGACAGGTTGACAACTTAGTCAAGCGTTAGATGGTGACAAGGGGCGGGGTCCAGCAATGGGGGAACAGGTGTAACCGATCTGAAAGCACGAGGTATGGCAACAAGTGAATTTATGAGATGGACTTAGGTAGAAGGGAATTTGACTTTATGCAATATGCTGTATATATGAATGTAGATATTGGAAAGATTGGTATAATCGATTTGATCGAAAAGTGTTATAAGGCCATGATTTTCTTTGAAGTCTTACTTTTGGCAAGTAAACAGGAGATTAGTTGAACCGATTCTGTTAAAGACGAAAGTCTTTTTTTTGAGAACTCCAGATAGGGTATAGGCATAGATAGGGTATTGAAAAGCATATGCGCAAGTCAAAAGCGAATTATGCCATTTTAAAATAAACTCACAAGAACCTAGACCGGACAACCTGGACGTCCCTCATATTATCCCACTTTTTATATGAATATATTATATAAATATTTTGCATTACTTACTGATTTCAATTTTATTTTTGTGAACGAAGTTTGGGCTAACATATGTAAATAGATTTTGGAACTTATTTCTTTTAAGCACTGTCAACAGTAAAAATATAAACTAAATAACCTGTTTACTTTTCAATATATATTTACACAAAATCGAATAATCTTTTTTAAACACTTGATATAAATGCTGCAGAAATTGTTACCTGACACAATAAAACTAGTCAATTTCAATTTTGATGTTCCTGTTTTGTTTGGTAGTGTTTTCACATGTGATAATAATCTAATAATAAATGTACAGACATAAGGTTATAGAGGACTTATGCGAGACTGGATATGACATCATCATATATTCTGCATGTGTTGCAAATCCAAATTTTAAAATTCTCGAAGCCTGATTAATTATTAATTATGAATTAAGCTTTCTTCTTAAAGAACAGGAAAGAAACTTGGGATGTTTCTAATGGGAGAAACTAGTACATTTCAATCTAAATCGATTAAAATAAAGTTGCAATGATTAAAGGAATTTGCTCAGAATGCTATAGAACTTCAGTCATCTTCAAAGCCACTTGGAATTGGGCATTCCATTGGGTACGGATTTGATGAGTTGGGCCCATCCCACCAAGAAGATTTTCCCCATTTAGCACTTTCTTAGTCCTAACAGGGATTGGCTTTGGCTTTGGCTATGTCCATCCTTTCAGTCGTGCTACCTTGTGGCACGTTTCGTACATTGAGACGCTGTTCGTTGTGGTCTGCTGTCTGGAAAAAATCAAATCAGCCTGCGGTTCAATAACTCAAAACGCAAACAACTTAATTAAGCGAGAAAGCAACAACAACACTGAGTGCCAGTTGAGTCGAGAAGGTAATTAATTTGAAGCGCATGCCAATCCTGTGCCTGTCCACCCGCTGATTATTATGTGAGGCCCAATCTCTCTCACTACACTCCCTCAGTCACTCTGGGCGAAGAGATCGCAGTGTCTGGTAGCCGGGCTTCGCCTACAGACGCGAACAAGTTGAACTTGGAGCGTTGGCGGCCAACCATGCATTTCTGTTTTTTATTTTGCCTAATTAATGGCGGCAATTTGTAAACGTCGCGAAATGCGCGAAAATGTATTTGCCAAATGTGAGGCAGCTCATCCTCAAGCCGGTGTCCCCCGTCCTCGCCCTCGCCCTCGCCCTCGGCTTAGCTCCAGCTATCTCCTTCTGGGAGTGCAGCGTCGCTTTTTAAGGCGTTGATTGATCAGGCAACTCGCAGGAGATGCAATGCATGCTGATGAATGGCGATCTGCAATCGGTTCGGATCACCACGTAGGGCGAAAATATTTTTGCGCACGATTATTGCGACTGGCATACATAAATAGCACGCGAGCGCCTTAAGCTAAAGTGTCGATCGGTGATCGGAGATCGGTTGATCGTCGATCGGTTGCCTAATAACAATAATAATGATAATAATGTTGTCGCGTCAGTTCAACGGCTTGTGACACATAAATATATACATACATACAGTTGGTGTACAGATAGACTTGTAGAAATGTTTTTTTGACCGATGATTTACGATCGATCGAGACCAAACAATGCCAGTGAATAATCTGGCTGCTATTGCTTGATCTTTTGCCGGGGGCTGCTGAATTTATGAGCCCACCATAATTGTCATATTTCCCCGGAGTCTACCTGGAAGAGTGCATGTGAGTGTGTGCATCAGCTCCCGTAAGTTATAAAGATCACCAGCTGGGCTACCGTTTAATTTGATAAGGGCTGCCCATTCCAACGGAAAGCCACATGTGGCCAAAACTGTGGCCTTAACTCGGAGTCAACTCAACTAACCGAAGGGAAATCTTTGCAACAAGATCGCAATTAATTCACGCGGATAAATCTTCAAGTGCTAACTACATGACAACAACAAAGTAGTTACACATCTTTCTCGTCTCTGACTTCTCCAAGCATACACCACCCCCACCCTCCACCTCTCCACAGACACGAAAATCACGACTGGCAGGGAACAGTGGTTCCTACTGATTGCATTCTGCGGCCGCTGCAGTTCGTTTAATTTCAATTTGTTGCCGCTGCAAAATTTATGATGGTTATTAGCAAAAGACGTGCGGCCAACACATTCCTCATCATGTTGCTACTCTTTTTTTGGCTCGCCTCCTTCTCAGCCAAGGGTTTCCTGTCGGTGTTCGGCTGCAAGCAGGATCTCTTTATGGAGCTACCGAAACTCCATTTTCTGCACGCCTGCGCAAAGACGCAAACTGCACTCGATTCGGCTCCACTCCGCTCTACATCATTCCACTGCGGTTGTGGTGTCGGTGGCAATGTTTACTTGGCTCAGACAAATTTCATTGTAACTTGAGTAACTTGGTAGTAGGAGTAGCAGTCGGAGTCGACGATGGAGACTAGCTACGGGCTTGGTCATGTAGTCGCCTTTGTTGTTGCTGACCGTTTGTCTAGGCAATTGCGTTTATAGTTTGTCATATTTGCCTCTTTGCCGTTTGCTTCTGTTGTATTTGGCTTTGTGGAAGAGATGGGAAACTGTGTCGAGATTGCATGCAGTTTCGTTTAATGCTGGCGCTTGTTGGGTCTTATCGAGATTAAGCAGATTGATGACGTCGACTCGTGATGGCTCTTCAGTTAGAATACGAAACTTTCTTTGGACCCACCAACAAATATTTTCCGATTATTCTCAAATCTTGTCGTCGTAAACTTAATCCCCATTAATTATATCATATTTTAAGTCGTCTAAAACACCGAAAATTCCTGTTTTTAAGATAGATTGCTCTTTGTATATACACGCTCAGTTTATATTTGTTTAAAGTCATTAAAGCTTTTTATAAATTACATTTAATAACTGTTTTTAACGCACATAAATCAGATTGGCTTAATTATATAAATCTAAACAAATTATTGTTAATAAAATCAGTCGATTCTATTTTGTTTCGGAGGTAATTTTAAATCCCATTTATTATGATTTATGTCACATTTCAAGCCCTCTGATTCATTTTGAATATATCGGAGTCATCCTTGACTCATTATGAATGTGATACGTTTCCAGATTATTAAACTTGTCAAATATTGTGGACAATAAATTATTTAATTAGTCCTAATTAACATTTCTTAGACACCTTCTCCGCCATCTTCGGTGCTTTCGATGAGGATCGTTGTGCGGCTCCAAAGTGGAACGTGGCACCACAGCAATGTAACGGATAAGATCGCCAACACGTCAAAGGGGAGAAGCAGCCACACTGAGAGAAAATGAAAATTATAAACTATAAAGAGGCTACCCGCTCACTCTATCAGCACAGGTGCCTTAAACCCGGGGAATTAAGAAATACACCCGATTAAGAATGGAACTTATCATACACAGAAACCAATATCTTATTACAGAACTCCTTTTTGTTTTAAGTAAATAAAACTTTCGTCAAGTCCCTCAAGCTTTTCGAATCAAGTAATTTGTTTCAGTGTACGCCTGCTAGATATAAGTGTACTGTGACAAATTTTGGTCGTTCTCATTCCAATTTCGGCATGCTGAACTTGGTGTGTGGCTGGCGATCGACTTGGATGTCTAGCTGGCTGGAGGAGCAGCGGGCAAATAAATGCGCTGTTTACCTGTAACAACACGCACGTTGATCACGCACGTTGGAGGGCATCCAATATCCATATCCCAACCTGAGAATCCATTAAGTTGTTAATCATATGCGCAGTCGCAGTTGCAGTTGCAGTTGCCGCCTCAGCAGCACATCCTTGGGGTATCCTTTTCCATAGATTATAGGCATACGGCAACAGCAACAGCCACGGCAACTGCGACGGAGACGACAAGAACATGGCACAATTAATATGCGTCCAGCGATCGTAATCAATTCTGGCATAGTCGAGGCGACGGCGTTGCTGGTAACCTGAACACGTGCGGGTCATTAGTCGCAGTCACGCATTTTGAGTCGGCGAACCCGCACCCCCCCTCTATCTCCCACACCAACTCCATCTCCATGTCCATGTCCATGTCCATGGCCATATCCATCTCCACCCCAACCACCAACTACTAGTAGATGGCATGTCCGTTGATTTTAGTAGGAAATGATTTTGTACGCTTCGTTCAACTTGGGTTTTCAGTTTTTTCTGTTCATATCCCGCGAGAGACTCACCTTGTTTTGTATTGTTCTTTACTCACCTTTTTTTTTGGCGCTTATGAACTGCGAAATTTTTATGAGTAGCTGGAACCTGCACTCGAGTTGGGTCTGCCTAAATGGGTTCTAATGAATCATGCAGTTGTTAATGCTGGAGCATGTCGATTGATTATGCATTTGGGGAAGTGACCAGTGAAATAATCTGTTGAATCAACTAATCAATGGAGAGATTTCTCTGTCTATACTAAAGGAATAAAAATGGGACCATAATTGTTTTCCACTTTGGGCCCTTGAAGAACGTGGATATCTGTTATATTAGATGAGTTTTAATGTTTTTCTTCCAGTCCGACTAAAATCAATTTGTTATTACGAAAAGGCTGAGAAAAGGCAACTAATAATTCCCCATTTTCGAACATCAAATACCATGGGTAAATATATGAATATGTATGTATGGAATTGAAACACTTAATGAGGCCCCGCCATAATGATTCAACCTCACGTGTGCCGCATGGCGCAACTAAAAGCAAACAATTTCCATCAGCCCTCCTCCAATAACCCTGCCACCCTTCGTCCTAGTGTCATTTGTGGCTTTGGACTTGGGTGTATTCTGGGTGAGATGTGGCAACATGCCAGCGGACCAGGAATAACAATTTAGCCCTATTGGGAATGCTTTTAACCCGATTTGTAGTTTCGATTTTGTAGGCCTCTAATGGAAGTCACCTAATGTGGCACGTGCGGAGCCCTTTCGCGTCCCTTTTTTTCCGACGCGGTGTGTGATAAATAAACAAACGATCGAATGGAACCAACAACAACTTTTATTAATAACTTTTCTGACAACAATTTATTCGGCCATTAACAGCGGCCGTACAACGTGTTATTTCAGCATTTTGCAGAAACCGAAAAAGCATACAACAAAAATGAAAGAAAAAATCATATATATAAATATTAATAACTTGAAAATCAATCAAAAATTCAAGACATGTCAGGCAACGGCGGCGGGTTCGAGTTCGAGTTCGTTCGTCTGGCTTCCAAGCAAAGAAAAAAAAAACAACAAAAAACAAATTCACAAATATGAAAAAAATAAATCGCCAAAAGCCATAAATTGCTAATAAATTCAAACACCCACCCAAAATATAATACCAGGCCATGCACGGCTGACTTTGGCTACTTTTGGCCGATCTCTGTACGAATAAAGAGTGAATAGAATCAAGAAAAGGTGGGCGTTACAATGTGGCCGCCAGTGGGTCAGTCGTATTATGAGAAAGTGACAGATTACAAGAAAATTCTATTTTTAAAAATCTATTTCTATGAAATATAAATATTAGTTTCAAACAAGATTATGTAAATTCCAATGGAGTTTTTCGAAAATCCTTTAAATACGGTTTAATACATGAATCATCAGCAGAACTCTGTAAAAAGTGCATAAGTTCTAGTAAATGTTTTAGAGTAAATTATCAGAAGTATTGATTCTTCATTCGCATTTAAATAGCTTACCTTTATGTCGATGTATCTGTTCACAAATTCAATCTTGGTTCTCAATTTGATCTAAGATCTTAAGGATCTAAAATATAAATTTTACAATTTATTGTATATTATAAAGCGAATTGGTTAGATTTTGGCAACTCGTTTCAGACCTCAATCGAATCTGTAAGTAATTGAAGTCTGATGGTTTTTATTCTTGGTAACAAAGTTCAATTAAGTGTCCATATAACAAATAATATGTATAATTTAGAGTTCGATTTTATCTATGATATATTGTGAAGTTTATATGTATGTATATATTTTTTAATATGTCAATAAATATAAGCACAACCATTGCCACCTCAGCAAAAAGTTGATGAACTTTTCAGCATGCAATAGCCAAATGGAAAAATGCAAATTTATTTTGCGACCAAAAAAGAAAATAAAATATTAGTGTATAGATATGTATGTATGTATGTATGTATATGTGTTTGTTTCAACAATTGAAGAGGAAGTTCAATTCAACCCTAGAGAACGAGAGGCAGCTAAAATTTATGCCCCACTAATGAAAATGTTGAAAAAATAAAAATAAATTAGCGAAATTCCGGAAATTGTAACAAATTAACATTAGCACAAAATGTAATTAGTAACGCCGTGTTGGACGATAATGATTAAACTATTGTTTACTTTGCATATATAAATAGTCGCATAGTAGCTAGATATATAGAATATTGTACATACGTATATATCAATAGTGAACTACCAGAAATAAGTTGAAATAAATAATTTTTGATTTTTAATATGTGCGAAAGAAACGTGTACCGGCAGCCTGGACAGTAGTCCAGCGATTTTTGTTGAATCACCGTGAATAATTTGCATTGCATACGAAATGAATGTGAATTACAGGGTGTGTTTGGGCCGTACACTTAGCTTCGATTCGTTTTGTTGGTAGGCTTGTCACAGTGACGTTCTCTCCAGCCAGGTGTAGGTGGGGAACTCCACCCATAGAAAATACTTCGAAAATGAATATGATTAGTACGAGAAAAATATCCACCTGTTTAATGGGGCAAGTATTAGACTTTGCACATTTTATGATGTTTCGGATACAGATTACTCGGAAATTACAGAATGGACAGAGAAATTTCATCATTTTTAAAACTCGTTTAGTTTGAAAGTTGAAAGAAAAATTCTTAGGCATCTAAAATTATATAGCCCCATTTTTTTCATTGGGTAGTTAGAATGATTTTTCTACCTAAAACAAAGTAAAAGCTATAAAAATTGTAGATTAACCAAAAACCAGAGGGCCGGGGCTAACTTCGACCGCGTCAAAGTTTGTATACCCTTGCAATTTTTTTGGTAACTCTTTCCTTACCTATAGCCATCAAAGTGGAAAAACGTTTAAGCTAAAAAGGCTAATGTTTCCGAAAGAACGGCCTATATAGGAAATAACGAAGGTATTGATCAAAGTCACTGTTTTCCACCGATTGTTCCTATGGGAGCTATATGATATAGTTACCCGATCCTTATCAAATTTGGCACAGTCATTAAAAGATATATGAAACTAACAAATGTTTAATTTGAAAGCAATCGCGTCAAAAGTAACGAAGTTATTGACAAAAGTCACTGTTTTCGAAAGATCGTTCCTATGGGAGCTATATGATATAGTCACCCGATCTTGATCAAATTTGGCACAGTCGTTTGTATGTGTAATTAACTCACCAATATTAAAATTCACGATAATAGCTCAGAAAATAACGAAGTTATTAAGAAAAGTCACTGTTCGTGACTTTGCCATTTGTATGGGAGCTATATGATATAGTGATCCGATCTGGCTGAATCCGAGATATACAACGCCTGCAGTATATACAAACCTACATGCAAAATTTCAGCTCTGTAGCTCTTACGATCTAGGAGGAGTTTGCGTTGATCCTGACGGACGGACGGACGGACGGACGGACATGGCTATTTGAACTCGTCTCGTCGTGCTGATCAAGAATATATATACTTTATATGGTCGGAGATGATTCCTTCTATGCGTTGCACACTTTTGACCAAAATTAATATACCCTTTTTGCAAGGGTATAAAAATATTTGTATAATTTAAATTGAATTTAAACCGGCTCGAGGTCAATCTTACAAAAGAAGATTATTTCAAAGGTAACACACAAAAAGGTGAGCAGGTTGTCTGTATAGCTATTTCAAGAACTACCAAGTTCTATCATCAGCAGACTTTGCTAAAGAACTCCAGAATTGCAATAGCCATACCATGTCTTCAACGCTAAAACTAGTTGGGAATTACATTGCCAACTAAATGAAGCGAAAAAAGCTGGCGAAGCCTACAATACCGAAGACCACCTTTTGTGCATTACCCTTAGGCGCTATGAAATATTAGTGTAAGAGCTTCGCCCTTAACAAACTAAATTCAAGACCTGTTTCTTTTTATACACGGTATATTGTACCATATAGAAAAAGGGGTTTTTTTGGAATAAAATTCCAAAAAATAACGGCGTGCCTTCCGTTAGTGTTATCTGGTTAGAGATTGCGACCTATTGAAATTTAAATTGAATTTAAACCGGCTCGAGGTCAATCTTACAAAAGAAGATTATTTCAAAGGTAACACACAAAAAGGTGAGCAGGTTGTCTGTATAGCTATTTCAAGAACTACCAAGTTCTATCATCAGCAGACTTTGCTAAAGAACTCCAGAATTGCAATAGCCATACCATGTCTTCAACGCTAAAACTAGTTGGGAATTACATTGCCAACTAAATGAAGCGAAAAAAGCTGGCGAAGCCTACAATACCGAAGACCACCTTTTGTGCATTACCCTTAGGCGCTATGAAATATTAGTGTAAGAGCTTCGCCCTTAACAAACTAAATTCAAGACCTGTTTCTTTTTATACACGGTATATTGTACCATATAGAAAAAGGGGTTTTTTTGGAATAAAATTCCAAAAAATAACGGCGTGCCTTCCGTTAGTGTTATCTGGTTAGAGATTGCGACCTATTGAAATTTAAATTGAATTTAAACCGGCTCGAGGTCAATCTTACAAAAGAAGATTATTTCAAAGGTAACACACAAAAAGGTGAGCAGGTTGTCTGTATAGCTATTTCAAGAACTACCAAGTTCTATCATCAGCAGACTTTGCTAAAGAACTCCAGAATTGCAATAGCCATACCATGTCTTCAACGCTAAAACTAGTTGGGAATTACATTGCCAACTAAATGAAGCGAAAAAAGCTGGCGAAGCCTACAATACCGAAGACCACCTTTTGTGCATTACCCTTAGGCGCTATGAAATATTAGTGTAAGAGCAACACTAACGGAAGGCACGCCGTTATTTTTTGGAATTTTATTCCAAAAAAACCCCTTTTTCTATATGGTACAATATACCGTGTATAAAAAGAAACAGGTCTTGAATTTAGTTTGTTAAGGGCGAAGCTCTTACACTAATATTTCATAGCGCCTAAGGGTAATGCACAAAAGGTGGTCTTCGGTATTGTAGGCTTCGCCAGCTTTTTTCGCTTCATTTAGTTGGCAATGTAATTCCCAACTAGTTTTAGCGTTGAAGACATGGTATGGCTATTGCAATTCTGGAGTTCTTTAGCAAAGTCTGCTGATGATAGAACTTGGTAGTTCTTGAAATAGCTATACAGACAACCTGCTCACCTTTTTGTGTGTTACCTTTGAAATAATCTTCTTTTGTAAGATTGACCTCGAGCCGGTTTAAATTCAATTTAAATTTCAATAGGTCGCAATCTCTAACCAGATAACACTAACGGAAGGCACGCCGTTATTTTTTGGAATTTTATTCCAAAAAAACCCCTTTTTCTATATGGTACAATATACCGTGTATAAAAAGAAACAGGTCTTGAATTTAGTTTGTTAAGGGCGAAGCTCTTACACTAATATTTCATAGCGCCTAAGGGTAATGCACAAAAGGTGGTCTTCGGTATTGTAGGCTTCGCCAGCTTTTTTCGCTTCATTTAGTTGGCAATGTAATTCCCAACTAGTTTTAGCGTTGAAGACATGGTATGGCTATTGCAATTCTGGAGTTCTTTAGCAAAGTCTGCTGATGATAGAACTTGGTAGTTCTTGAAATAGCTATACAGACAACCTGCTCACCTTTTTGTGTGTTACCTTTGAAATAATCTTCTTTTGTAAGATTGACCTCGAGCCGGTTTAAATTCAATTTAAATTTCAATAGGTCGCAATCTCTAACCAGATATTTGTATAATTAATATAAACATCGTTTAAAGTAATAACACTAAGCAAAGCCATTTATATGTATATGAATATCTCTATATACAAACTTTGATAATATTTAAAGTGTTGATTAATGTTCTTTTCAGCATAAAAAATGCTTATAACTTTTACTATATTCTTCTTTGGATTCAGAAAAATCGGCATTATACCATACAGCTAGCAAGCTTTAGATCAGACAGTTTGTCATTTTAAAATAATATTTCTAAATTTAAAATTTTGTTCAAATAATGTTAATTTCTTTATGACCAAGTTATCAAATTACAAGATAGACATATTAAGCTATAACTCTGAAAGATTTAACCCAAGTTGGATGACTCATTAAGCTGCAGTACATTGAAATATATTGAAATTGCATTCTATTCTATTCTTTTTCTATTCTATTCTATTGCAAAAACTTGCAAATATAAAAAACTTTCCGACCAAAAATTTTGACATTTAAGATTTTAAAGTATCATAATGTCTGTATATCAAGTAAAAAGGTTTGGCTCTAGTTGGGTTTAAATTTGAAAATATTCCTATGAACATTTTGAAAAAGTTTTAAACTCTCTTTTGTTAGTTATTAAAGCTCAATCTAAGCAGATACAAGCACCAATAACAATATTATAATACAATTTTCATAAAAACTTATTTGAATTTCTATTAATGAAATCATACTAAATTCAAAGATATAAATTAGGTGTAAATTGGTTTGTGGCGCAAGAATAGGTTGCTCTATTGGCTTTCTATAGATCAGATTTGATCGTTCTTATAATGTAAATTCCACTATTTAATAAAGTCATGTTAATTAGAAGCGAGATATTTAGATTTGTCCAGTAAATCCTTACCTTACTTTTGGAAGTTTTTGAATTTTTCAAGGCCCACTCCAATACTTTTTGTCTATCACTGACTTTCTCAAAATGCCCTTGAAAATAAGTAAAAAATTGCATTGAGATTTTTGAACAAGTGTTCGGTTCAATGTACTCAAAGAATCATATTTAAATTTTGAAAAAATTGACAGAAAAGTGAAAGCGCCTGGCAAGTGCTTGACATGGACATGCAACTAAATGCAGTGGAGCAGTCAAAAGGAGATGAACGAGGGGGGCAGTAGAAGGTTCTGACACACATGCAACAAACTAACGGCTTGAGTTTCATAGTACAGAGATATATGAATGTTTTAGTGTTTTTTTTTGGAATTTTGCATGCTGAACATGGAAAGCACAGACCAAAAAGCTTACAGAAGCGTAACGAACGAGATGGAAAGAGAGCGATATATGGGGAGAGAGAGAGAGAGGGCTGTCAGCCGTGGGTCACAGGTTCTCTAGTCGGTACGTGCTGTGGGTGAAATTTATAATATTCTATTAGTTCCACGACCCGAGCAGCCCAGAGACCAGTTCACCAGCTAACCAGCCAACCAGTCAACGAGTCGAACCGACCCAGCCCGGACTGTGGCAGCGCAGTTAGCGCAGATAATACATCCGTTTCCGGTTAAGCCCATATTTTTGTGTCATTTACTGAGCATCCAGCAGTGGGGCAGAGGAGGGGTCAGCAAAGAGGAGCACATGTGCATGTATGTATGTGTACGTAAGTAGGAGTGGAACAGACAGTCGCAGATGCTGATGGCTAGACATACGGAGAGTGGAGACCACGGGCCACAATAATAATGCCAGTGACATGTCAGCTAACAAGTAGAAGTTAGGTAGAAAGAGAGAGTGATAGAGAACGAGTGGAGGGAGATGGGGGAGAGATAGAAATGGGCACGGGCCTGTGGCATCAAGTGATGCGACAAGTGCAATGCAGTGCAGTGCAGTGCAGTTGCCGTGCAATGCTGGAGCGGAATCGTCAACGCTTCCGCATATTTCTCATTTCCACAATTAAACATTCGTTGGGGTTGGGATTGAAATTGGGATTGGAACTGAAGCTTGAGCTGGGATTGTTGGGGTTAGAGAGGTTTTTGGAGTCGTTTCTTAGATAAATCACAGCTAAAGCAATTAATAATACATTTTTGGGGGAGAGTTATGGTCGTTCTTGTTGCCGTTTGTTGGGGGCGGCGCGGCGGCTGCCAATTTGCTGCATCTGGAAAACGGAAGCTCAAATGGAGCTTGGCAAGTCTCTAGGAAAGCCCCATCTCATCGTTGTGTAATTATGTTCGCCTCAACTGCCAGACGGAAGTCGACTGTTGTCTGTGTATTTGTATCTGTATCTGTGTGTGTGTGTGTGTTTTGCATGGCTTTTTCTCTTCCTTCTATCTGTTTCACAGTGTCTCCCATTCTTATCTTAGTCATTAATGAGCATGTGTAATGCGGTTGTCCAGCTGTTCTCCAGGAATTGTTGTGTAACACTGAACAAATAGGAAGAAACTTTTTCCAAAAATTGCCAAAAAGCTGTGCAAACACTGCAACCACACCACACCCACTGAGTAGAAATTCAAGAAGACGTGTTTTATAAACACGACGAGCCTTTCAAAAGAATAATTTCTATATTAAGTTGTTTCCTTCCTTTTGAACTTTTTGAATCTATATATGCATGCGTTTAGTATCCACACCTAACCGATTAGTTTGACTGTCGATATTTACTATGTTGTGGCAAATTCTTGCCTGGACATTTCTTTCCAAGTTGTAATTAAATTAATTCCAATGTCAACCAACCAAAAAGAGTTAACAATTTGATTGAGAAATTCCTTTGAATAGAACAGAGCGATAGAATTATGTAACTCCAAGTTGGCAGCTGCTGCATCTTTGTCTGCATTTGCATGTCTTTAGAAGGATCAAGAATCTGGGATCACGCATAGCCAGACAGCTGATTGAGATTGAGTCATTCTCCGCAACAGAGAGACAATGGTAGTTGGGTTCTGTGAAAGTGATCATGATCGAGGCCGCAGATGAGATACTATTCTACTGTCTTTGTGCTGAATCCTTTGCGTGGCAGTCAAGCGATCAGCAAAATAACAACAAACAAAGTAAGGGAAAAGGAATAAGGGAGAAAGGAGTAAGAATCCTTTTGTGCGTGTTTTTGTTAGCTTTGATCGCTGCTACTTAGCATTTTCCCTATTGTGGCATATATTTTTTGGTTTATTCTCTTGTTGCTGATCATCTCGCACATGCTTCACTGAACTTGAGCCTGATATTGGGGTGATTTCTGACAATCCTCGAATGCACATACAAGCAAATTGGCTGTAGTGAAATAATTTTCGATAATTTTAAGAACGTTATTAATATTCGTGTTGAAATTAACAATTTCATGTACGGTAGAACAGAATGAAGACATTATATTCAAAGCAGGAAATGGCGGAAATCGAAAGAAAACTAACAAAAAGGTCCTGACACGAATCTTCGAACTAACTACTGATAGTTTATAATTCAACTTTAATAAAATACTCCAATATATGTAGAACAAGAACGATAAAATATGCGAATTGTAAAAAATCGCAGAAGCCTTTATTGCCACAAGGAGCTGTTACCACTCCCACGCCCACATACTATAATAAATGGAGGCGAAGAACATTAGGAAATTCACGTAGACTGACACGGCAAAGTTGATGAATTCCTTGGAGGGCACTCGAAATCGACGGCCATGGATGACCTGTGAGTGGTAAACGGATGTGGGCACCAGGAAGACGGCCAACAGGACGAAGTATAGCGTTTTGTATTTAGGCTGATCCGTCACAATAGAAAGAGTCAGCAAAATGATACTCATCACAATAAAAATAACCAGAAATAGGAAGACTGTGATCTCTCCAGGCAGAACCACCTTGGGCACCCATGCGCCTAGCAAGTAGCAGAAGACCAAAACCGACAGAGCCACCAACAAGGTAAGGCAGATGTGCTCCAACGAGCGCTCGGGCATCATAAGAACAATTCCCATGGCAGCCGTCTCCACGAAAAGCCAACCCAAAATGTAACCGCATGCGACATTGTGGCGAAACTGCACGCAAATGGCTAAAATAACGAGAACTGCGAACGAGCTGACGAGACAGATAAATCCGCCGATTATATAGTCGCCGTCCTGTTTCAACACATACGAAAGGATCATCCACTGCCAGGCTGTGACCACGATGAATAGGCCGGCTGTCATATAGCATCGTCTCATGAAAAGCCCCACCTCTTCATGCCGGTCATCGCTTGCGTCCGATGGGGCTCGGACGTTCTGGGCGGCAAAGGGCGGCTGGGGTCGACGCTGTTGGTTATCCTCGACTCTTTGCTGTAGAACCTGCAGTTGGGTCGGCGTTGGAAAGTGATGCAGCGGCAAGCCCGGTTGCAGTTCGGATCTAAACATATTTATCAAATGGGGTAATATCTACAAATTTTGACAATCCTATCAAAGCACTTCTTAGGTTAGTTTCACGACCAAGAAAGGGCTTGATTCCAGAACTAAAATCAGCAAGGAAATTCTAACTGCAACGAATCCTGAATATCGTGAGTACTTGGCAGTTAATTTGCTGATTCTCATCGTTATTGCGAGCCACACTTATTAGTTTTCTGACATTATAACATTGAGGTAAAGCAAATTGGCCAGGTCACAATTGTCAGTTAATACACGACGACTTTTATTTGTTCGATGTCAAGATCAACTACATTCCGCGAACAAGATGATAATACACAAACAGTCACCGAAGAGAGTCCCGAAGAAGAATTTGCAACATTCATCCACAGCATATACAACTATGGACTGGGTTTTATAGCTCTAACTGTCTTGCTGTGGGTTCTCATCTCAGTGGCGACCATCGATATGCCCAGACTCCTGCCAGTACCGCCCTACGTTCTTATCATAGTCATTTTTATCATAATGGTAGTGCTAAACTGCATACCGAAAGCCGCCTACTGTACGCCCTGCAATTGGATATTGGCCACCATTGTGGTAGTATGTACGATTTTAGCTGGCGGTTGCCTAGTCTACTCCTTCAGTCTGCTAACTGTGGTGCTGATGGTGGTGCTGGCTACAGTCGTGGTGTTGATATTGAATTTCTCCGGGGCCAAGTGCCCGCAGCAGCTTCTGCCGGGCGGAATCTGCTCCACTTCTCTGATGATGGTTCTCCTGGTATTCCTCGTTGTCATTGGTATCATTCAAGTATCTACGGGCAGCCGGCTTGCTCTCCATATATTCATGATCACGCTGTTTGTCATGCTCATTGTGGCCATTCCCATTCAGGCGCAATTCAATCATGGGCGGATGATCATTGTCGAGGTAGTTCCAAAGAATCATTTGATTATCTGCATTCTTACGCTGTACTTGCATTCCGTCATGTTCTTTTGTTGTCTGTGCTACCTAACTACTATTGGTGATGAAGAGGTAGACTCTACAGAGTGAATATTACAGACATCATTCATATCCAAGTGTGACCTAATACGATATCCTTTAGTTCCGAGATTTTTTCCCTTTTAACTCCTGAGAGTTTGCTGTATATACCGAATATATCTACCGAATTTATTTACATATTTTTTATTATTTAGATTTTATTGTCAACGAAAATATCAAATTCAAAATTGTATTGTTTTTTTGTGACAAGATGTCACAACCACCGCAACGGCGCAATCTGCAATATCGATGGACGGGCGAAGGCAGCCGCAATCCCCAGGATGTGGAGCAGCAAGAAGAAGTTATAATTCTAATCACTCCGGAAATGATGCAAGCGTTTATCCGACATGTCTACATCATTGCCTTAGTGTTTGTTATGTTCTCTGCCATAACGTGGATAGTTGCCTCAGGGACCCGGTTCAGTGTGACCCAGGCGTGGCCAGTGCCCGCTTATGTGTGGATCATCTGCGCCTTCGTCTGCATGTCGATACTCTGCTGTTGTCCCATGACTCGCTTTATCTTCCCCATCAACTGGATTCTCACGGTGCTGTTGGTTTTTTTTATAACGCTCTACGGAATGTACTTGGAGGAGTCTGTGCCTTTTTCCGTTTTGCTGGCATCCTTGGCTATTGCTTTCGTACTGATGATATTGTTGCACGTATGTGGCGCCTGTTGTCCACAAGTGTTCTTGCCCAATCTCATTTGTACGGGATGCACTATGCTGCTGGGATTCGTGGTACTTTTTGTACTCGGCATTATCTACTTGGTCAACAAGAGGCTGGACATTCTCCTGGGGTTCTGCGTGCTACTTTTAATCATGGTAATCGTATTGGTTCCCTTTCATGCCCAGCTCATCCACGGACGATTCGAGTTCGTTCCAATTAAAGATGCTCTCGGCTGTGCGGAAAACTTCTACGTCCATTTCGTTCTCCTACTGTATTGCTTGTGCTACTTCTATGCATATGACAAATATCATAAATCTAAGACTACGACCTTACCAACGAATAGCACTGCCTCGCGGTAATTAAACCAAAAGAGTAACGAAATTATCAACAGTTTTAGTTTGTGTTATTTGTCAATTAACTATGACTGTTTTGTATTTAACATTATGAATCGAGACCCTGATCCGGAAGTTCGAGTGTACGGAATGCCACAAGATGAAAATATTAGTCACGCCCTTCGTGTCTATGCTTTGGCAGTGCTGTTCGCCCTTGTGGCGCAAGTCCAGCGGATCATCGTGGGTGTGTTCATTGAGCGAGAGGGGTTGCAACGAATGCCGAAAGATCTATACGGATGGTGGCTCATCTGCACTTTCATTGGCATTTCGACGTTGGCCTGGACAGCAACGGGACGCAAGTTTCCGATAAACATGATTTTAATTGCTACAATCGTCGAGGGATCTAGCATCTACATCCTCATGGATCAGAAACACACGCCGGGCATTTTGCCAAATTTCTATATCACTGTCATAGTCGTCGCTTTGGTAGTGGGCTCATGCTTTTGGGGTGCCTACTTCCCCATGCGTTTGGTGCCCGGCGACCTGCTGCTCAGTCTGCTGGTGGCGGTGGCCAACATCATGATTATTGCATTCTTCGTCAATTCCTATTTCATTCACAACAAGTCCTTCTACACGGTGGTGAGAAATTACTTTGCTCTGGTCGCTATAAGCATGGTGATGTACACGGCCACAATCATACATGATCGGCAATTCGATGTTCCCAAAAACGAGTATCTCTTCCTGAGCGTGCTCTTGTTCTTTGCCTACATGATACTGCACGAGCGGATCTTGGCCCTGTCCCTGCAGCACTATGATTTGGACTGCGACATTATTATTTGAGCTAATCAGTATATCTTCATACATTTCTCATACAAAAAAAATTAAAAAAGAACTCTATACAAACTATGACTAAAACTGAAAATTCTTTATTTACATTTCATATGTCAATCATCCAAAGCACTTCTTTAGAATATATTAAATACATTTCCACTGTCCATTATCGACCTTTGATTCATATGGAGGGTTGGAAGAAACCATGGTGATGATGGCGATCAATGCGAAATACTTGTTAATACATATTCAAATGACTGACTGACAGTGGAACGTGTGCCAATTGTCGTTGCTGGGCAATGGGTGTGTGATGTAGTCCGGGCTTTCATTCACTTAGTTACTTGAATGATTCAGTCGGACCGGAGAATGTGGTTAAATCATTCCGAAAATTATTTAAATAAAATAAACAAATAAGTATAGGTGTATAAGTATATGTATGTACATTTGTATACCTTTATTCCTTTTGTTTAATATTTACCATCTGTTGCTCGTGACTTGGGCTTGTCGGTGCAAACTGTTCAAATATAACAATACGCAACGAAAACGTTTCCCAAAAGTAAACTTCCCGATTATGAAATTAACAAACTGGATAAATATGAATATCGATGTGAAGACCTCTTTTAAAATTACTTGAGTGCCTTGTCTCTGGGACATTGCAACCCTCAGTGGGTCCTTTTTCTTTTAGCAATAAGACAATCGCCCATCGATTTAAACTGGATTAAACGGGAACAACAAAAAAAGTAACTGTAGTACTTATAGGAAATTTACATAAAGTATCTCCTTCTTCGCCTTGGGATGCACCGCTAAGCTGGCTGGCGTAACTGAAGCCGTTTTTCCTACTGGAATCCAAACAGGATTCAATTAAAAGAACTCGCCGCTGTCCAACGCAAACAAAGAGGCAGCTGCGCCAAAAAAACACATCTAGACTGGAAGACAAAGGATGCCAAGGCGTTTGCTGGGCGCGTAACAATGCGCGATCCACTTAAGGTCCAAGCGAGGCGAAAGGAAACTCGTTATGAGTCACACAAATCTCAGGCTACGGGTATGTCTGTCCATCTAGGTTTGCCTTCTGCCATCAGTGGAAGATACCCACACCCAACCCTTTTTGTTTCAACGTCGCGGTCAGTCGCGAAAACAATCAGCGGGCATAAATGTTTACTACGGCGGCAGCGTCGACCCGAGACGTCAAGGATGATGATGGCGATGATGATGATCAGATCAGGGGTGTAACAATTGCAGCAGCTTTCTATCGAAGCATCTGAAGCTGATCTAGTTACTTGGCAGGAAAAATGAAAATCGTGGGAAATTTTCACGAAAAAGCGCCGCATATCGAATGCAATTAAACGTCCGCGACTCGCGGTGGTTAGCACGTTGCCTTGCTACCTACCTTCTTTCATAGCTGCTGCATAGTTACACACAGGCCACCACCACCGTTTGGTCATCGTCGTCAAGGGGGGGTTGGAAAAACTTGAGCTGTTTTCAGTAGTTTTCACCCCGAAAAACGGAATTATGAAAATGCTAAATGTAAAAAATAAAGGTAGAATATTTACGCGCTTGTTGCGTGGTCAGAAATTGCTTTTGTGATTTACCTTTCCGGTGACAAAATGCGGAAGTATGGAAGTATCGTGTAAGTCGAGCCGACTCGAGTTGCGTCGGGGTGTGGAGCTGGACCGCCTCCCCTTAGAACCAACTCTGCTAACGACTTTTGGCGTGGGAAAATGGGCAATCGAAAGCATTTTGCTTTAATTAAATGCAACGAAATGTGTCAGAGTCAGAGCCAGGTTTGATTTGTTGCGAGATAACTGGCAATTTGGCGGTTAGGTGGTGGAATGTCATTCACTCGAACCATAATTTGAGTAGATCTCCCATTATTACATATCTACATATGTATGTATGACATGTCGAATACACTAAAAGTGACTATTGCCAGCTAGTGTACTTGAATATCTAGCCTAACCGCAATTCAATCTGTTAATAATTATGTGAAGTATCCCGCGTGAAATTCGCTTAATCTTCAGGCTGCTCAGTGCCTTGACACAAAGTCTTCATATATCATTCATAAGAAGGTCGGCATAACTCAGAGCTTAAGATTTGCAGAGTGTCTGTTACGACCTCGTTGAAAGTTCCTTTCACGTTCTCGTCGCAACAGTTGACAAAGTGCCGCCTGCGCCATCTTGCCCGCAAGTGGGTCCTCCTCACGAACTGCCCCAGCATCAACATTTCCATGAACCAACCAGCCTTCGGCATACTCAACACCAACTGCGTTCTAAAGCTTAATGCGAAATAATTACAACTTGTTCGCACATCATTCACGAAGTGAACAAAAAATTATCTGTCAGCTCCATCGTCGTCGTCCCCTTTATTTGTTTGCCCAATGACGAATGTGACCCGCGCTGATGAAACTTCAAAACGACACTTGCGTTTTTTCGCTTTTATTTTTTCTTATTTTTATTTATTTTCCAACTTTTGCACACTCTTGTGGGCGCGTCGGTAAAATTTCAAAGTCGGCATCATTAACGCGCCAATGCGCCATTTTGGGAATGTCGAAGTCGATGGCGATGGCGATGGCGATGAGTGTGGCTGATGATGATCACGATGATGATGATGATGACGGCTTTGATGGTGATTGATGTAACTGACTGAGAAGTGGTGGCAGGGCATAGCACATGCAATTGTCCGATCTTGAGGAGTGAGCGTACCAAATTGGTAGCCCTCACACCTCTGCCTCTCTTTTCCGTCCTCCCTGACTGTGTAGCGCTGGAGGCATTTGTTGTTTTAGTCTCGACGTCTCCCCTTCCCTTGAGCAAGCAATTGATGTGCTTGGTTCGGGTCTATGCTAATTTGTTATTTTAAACATGTTTGTTTGCTTAGCCGCTCTTCCCCTTCTTCCTTATGGCCCAAGACTCCGTGTATGAAAATATTGACAAAAATGTCAGCTCAAACGAGAAAGGTCTTTCTCAGCACCTGAGGCGAAAACTACATAGAAGCAGCAATTGCAACAACAAACAAACAAGCAAACCCAATTAACGCAAAAGATACAAATTGAATTCGTAATGAATTTTACACAGTTTCCGAGCGAAAATCCTTAGGTAAATTAATTAAAAAACAATTTACAAAAAGTTTCAAGTTGAGAGACCAAAAAAAAAAAAACAACAACAAAACTTAATCGTAAGATTGTCTATTAAGAATATACTTTCATATTTTTAAGAATATTAACTATCAATTTTAGTTTTAATTAGTATTCCACGTTAATTTGACAAGTTTATGATTATCCTTTGATCTTAGTCGACTTCTGGAGGAACTTAAAAGAAATCTTCCTTAGACTTTGACACATCTAATCCGGTTGTAACTAGACCTCATCGGGTGGTCAACAGAAGGACCATGTCCTGGAATGATAACAAGTTTTTAACCCACTGACAAAGAAACTATAAATCAACACACTAATTACAATATGATTGTGTAACAAAAAAAGGGGTAAGTTGGCCCAATTGCACATTGACTTCATCACTTTGAGGGAACTGAAAGTGAATGAACGAATGAATAAATCAGTAAGTATATGAGCTCGAGTGGCTACATGGAACAGACAAACCAGACCGACCTTAGCTTAGTTTCCCAAATATTCAATTACCACAAATTTGTCGGCACAGCATAAATGCAATAATTAAAATCAAGTTGTGGACTAGACCAACCGGCAAAACAAAGACGCCTGCCCTCCCCTCTAAGCCAAGGTGGTGAACCACTGAAAACTGAGAAATCGGAAAACGGAGAATCGCCGACCCTAAACAGTCTGACTTTGGCTCTGGCTCTGGCTGCCTGTCTCCGGCTCCGGCTTCGGCTTCCGTTGAAAGTCAATGTAACTTATTTCTTCTTGTTGTCACGCTTGAGAAATTTCCACAGTTGACATTGAGACTGGGAAGTAACACAAAACTCCGAGTCAGACTTGACTCAGAAATAACCCAAATAGGTTTCGGAAGCTGCGGTCGACCCGAATCCGAAATGCGAACCCTGAATCGCCCCTCGAGTGAATTACTTTTTGTTTTAGTGGTAGACACATTTAAATGTCTTTCCAATTTGTTCATACTCCGTATTCCCTTTTCAGTTCACGGTGGAATGGAGTGGAGTGGATGGCACTCGTGAGAGAATTTCAATTCTGCTAATATCAGATTCGACCGCAGGCTGCCTTTGACATCCTTTTAATGCGACACCACCTTTAGCGGCAGCCCTGCCCCTGCCTCTGCCCTCTGCCGTTCCCTTCTCCCCTGACTCTTCATATCTGTGGTTTTTAATTATGCCCGACAATGAGGTTACGGCATTGATTTTCGATATTTGATCATTCGCTGCGGTTAGTTAACGCTCTTTAGCGTTGAAAGTCAGATAGGGTGATGCAAGTCCTCCACATATGGAATTGCACATCAACTCGATGAACTAGACACTTGAGTTGAGCCGCAGTATATCCGTGTTCCTGATTTGTTACCTCTACCTGGGCGACAATCTGACAGGAGGTTTTAGAGGTGTGGCAAAATCCTAAATATATTGGCTGCTTCCACCTTTTCTACCTTTCTCTCTATCTCTCGCTCGCTAATTTGCATATTGAAACTAAAACTGTAAAATTCCATTGGTGACAGTTTCGGTTATCCTGTATTTTCGTATAATTTATGATATGCAACATTTTCAAGGAGGTGTTAGAATAGACTGTCCAAGCCACAACCCGAAATGTTTTCGTACCCCTGGTTATTTTGGCTTGGATTCTTTCACACCTTTTCGACTGATTTTGCATCATCGGGAATCATTTCTTTAAACCAAAATTATCAGTGATTATTAGATTAATACATTCCTATTCACTCACAGTTATTAACAAATATTCTTTAACGTCGAAGTAAAGAATGAGAAATAATGAAAAATTAGTCAAAATTTATAAAAAACTATCTTATAATTTCTATTAATACATTTAATTACTATCTATCTTTCCTTTTATCTATCCTTATAAAAATGATTATATGTATTATAACTAATTTGTTGATTTGATGATTTAGTTCCAAAGGAGTTTGCATTTTTCTGAAATGTTATGACTACTTCGTGCATAACTATTTAATTTCGGCCGAAAAGTATGACAATCTGTAGGTTAGCCCATGAGTGACATTCGTAGATGGAGAAGGAAATGGTATTTTAAATTTTTGTTAAGCTTCCTTGATCCTTGCCTTAGCTCTAATGCCTTCGAAGTGATGATGGTGCAGCCTTTTTGGTGCCATTCGTGGAAACTGTTTGACGCCGCCGCCGTTTCGTCTAAGAACTTCGACAGGAGAGTTGAAAAAAAAAACAGGTAAATGGAAAAATGTGTTACCTACCCTACCTGTCCAGAAACTAATTGAGACCGCCCTCATTGAATAATTTCAGAAATTTTTCTTTTTGTCTTGTTGAAGAGATTTTCATCTTCATTTTTTCCCCGTTTTTTTCCGTTGGCAGACAGAAAGGTGCCAGGAGAGAGGATTGCTGGTAATGATGATGTATGGGTAATTTGAATGATTAATGGTCGAGCGCTTTATGCCAGTGTTCCGGTCGGAGTTGAAGGCTTGCCAGGGTCGCCCAAAAACAAAAACAAAAAGGAAAAAAACGAAGAAAAGGATATTTGTGGGCATGCTATAGATGTGAAATTTAATTAAAATATTTTTATGGTAGCCTTAAAAAAGGTAAAAGTTTTTCTTTACGGTAGGCAGGAGAGAGCCTTCGTCGATTAAGTATATTGCTGATAATTAGATAAAGTGCCAAGAGTAGCGGGTTTTCATTTGCAGTTTCGAGAATTTAATTTGATATGGAACTTTAAATCGCTGCCACTATGCATAAATTATGCATCCCAAGAGTGTCACTACAAACATAATGAATTGATCGGAATGGCCCATAAGGCGTCACATCCTTTCTGCTGACCATAATCAGCGCACAATCAGCTCGGCGCAGTGGCGGATGGCGAAATTAACTTTTTTAATGAATTACGTAGGGATGGGGAGAGGGGGCAGGAGGTGGCAAGAGTCAGCCAGTTGCAACGCAATGTAACGTAAAGCAAAACGCATTATGTCATATCGCTGATTGAACCAGCGAACCGCAAACAGCGCGTATATTGGCCGAAATGTGTTGGCCTAGAACAAAAGGCCAGGGCCGGTGGTCATTAAAATTTTATATTTTAATTTGATTTTCCTGCCCACTGCCGCCGATTGCAAAGGCAATCACAAAAAAAACACAACAACAAATAATATTAAAACCTTTTTTTTTATTTCAAATAAGAAAGAATATCTAGGAAACTCTAAGCGGATTCTGCCTGGCCAAATAGTGCCTACAATAAAGGTATTATATCATTTCAATTCTAAGCCGTGATTGAGTTTCAATTGGTTCCCCCCTCCACCACCAAGCACTGTGCACACACAAGAGTTTTCCGCCCGCTTTCCTTTTTTCAAATTTTTCGCGCAATTGATAAAGAGAACACACAAATCCTGACATTTTCCTTCTTTGATTGCAATGGCAATTGCAACTCGGCCTGCATCAGGAGCTTCTTCGTCTTTGTGTCGTCGTCGACTAAGGAGTTGGACATGTGCGGATCAGGATTTATTTTCTTGATGAATACGCGGCTTATTCGATTATTGTGCGGAGTACATAAGAGACAAGAGAATGAGCGAATGAGCGAATGAATGAACCAGTGAGTGAGTGAGTGAGTGAGTGAGTGGGTAGGTAAGCCTGCTTTCGTTTCCTTTTCACCAAAAATGATTGAACGCGGGTTATACATATACTTCATGATTGACACACAAGAGGTCACACACTCCCCTCCACTCCAGCCCACTCCCCTTTAGAAGGAGGACTCGAGGACGCACATTAAGTGCAAGCGGATTATCCTGGAATCGGCATCGGGCGGATGTGTGAAGATAATTGTCAAGGTTCACGGCTGTCCGATAGTCTGCCAGCCTGCCAGTTGGCTCCTATTATATTAAACCTTTCATTCATTCTGAATAGAAGAAAATTCATACATACGTATGTACATATATGTGTGTATGTATGTACATTCTATTTCATCGTTTTTATTAATCATCATTTTTACCATTTTTCGATTCAACTTAATGAAATTGACATGACATCTTCTCAAGTGTGGCTTCGACCTATTTAATCGATTTGAGTAATAAAAAAGGAAATTATTCCCACGTTGCACATTGAAAACACATTTTTAAAGTCTTATAACAAGTGGAATTTTAAACATATCTCGAATGTTGGTGCTAAAAGTTGTCGTCAAATACATGTCTTTTAAACATCATATTGAATGTCCTAATCAACCTTTACATTGTACCATCTTTAGGTGTAAAGAGTGATACAACATCTCGACTGTTGTCGGGCCTTTGCTAGTGAATTTCTCCTTTACCTACATCTTAAAACTGCGAAGAGCATTCAAATTTCGCTGTATTGGGAGCTGGGATATTGTACTTGCGAATACTCTATAAATCAGATGCAGTGTTGGCACTGATGATTTAAATCGCAAAGATTCGCTGGCAGTAGATCGACAATTCCTTTCCATTCCCTTCCGTTGGCCCATTTGGCTAGTGACAGATGCTGTCAGCCACAAAATGCATAAACAAATACATACACATACATGTATGCACATACATATATACTTATGGTGGTGTTGTGTGAGAAGCGGGGTGGATGGAAGGGTGGGAGGGTATGCATTTTGCACATGAGGCCAGCGAACGCTCATTAATTATGGAGGTATTAATATTGGACCAAAATACACAACACACACAGCACACACACACACACACCCATTTGCAGGCATATGGACGTGAGTCGGTCTATATATTGTATTTACATATGTTTGTCGGTATGTATATAGGCATAAATTTTAAGCAAACATAATTTATTACAACACATATTTGTTGTAGTTGCTGCTGTCGCTGTTGGCTGTGACTTTGTTTACTTGTTTGTTTGCTTGTTTGGTTTTAACGCTCAAAATGCGACTGGTTAGACTGAAAAGTGAAATAAAAACTACTTTGCCTGAATATATATATGTATATATATATATATATGTATATATGTGCATACATGCATGTATTTGCATATGTGTGCGTGGGGTCAGCGTTCGGCCATTTTGTCTGCGAGACGCCATTTTGTTTTAAATAGAAGAAAAACGAGAAAAAATTATATTTTTACGACTTTTCCAATGAACTTGAAGCGATTCGAGACACAATGAAAATTATTTTACCATGTAACCCACAGCTTGGAGCTCGTAGCTCCCAAGTCTTTTTACTTTTCCGGACTCGGATCATTTGGATGGGAATTACTTGAGCCATGTTCGGTTTGTTTTGTTTTATTTATTCCCATGATAGGAAAATAAAAATGAATTGCAATTATTGGCACTTTCCCACAGCAGCTGGGATCCTAGTTTCCCCGATTTCCCAATCTTTGAGGACACACAACACGATCACAGCAGCATTCCAATTCTAACCCCACTCCCCTGGGTGCAGTTTCTGGCGAAAAAAAAAACAAAACTCAAAAGCGAGAAATCGTAAACATTTTTCACACCTTCGACGCGGCATGATGTCCTGGGAGAGCAAAGTGCAAGAAGACAAAGTCAATAGAACTCGAAGGCGACAAAAGTCATCTGATTAATCGGCACATATCGATCAGCCCCGAAAAGCAAAAACTGCAGCAGACAGCCTGGCGTTAATGTTCCTCAGGATGGCAGCCTGCTGATTTCGTTTTCGCCCATGGCCCTGCACCTGTGCGCATCCTGCAACGTTTCAGGTGTGCACATTAGTCACAGACACAGACAGACAGGCAGGCAGACTAGCAGACTCGCAGGCAGCCGCTCAGGGCTCGAAGCGTTCGGGAGGACGAGAACGAGGACATTAACGAGCCAAGCAGTTAGACGCTATGCTCTGCCGTTGCCTGCCATGATGATGCAGCAATTTCAGTGTTTAAGGACACCACGAACTCGACCCCAACCCCGACTCCAACTCCATTCCCGAAACCAACCACTGAACCCCACCATCCCGCACAGTGCCCACATTCTCGTATATGACAAATGTTTTCCAATGCACCGAAAATATTCATAGTCATGGCCATTTAAAGCGAGCTCATCATAACGACGTGAAATTTGCCAAATCATTTGGCCAAAATAAATTAAATAATTTTTGGTTTGTCAGTTTGACCAAAAGCTGATTTATGGGTCGATCAATTTTCGAAGCTAAGTTGTCCCAAAATTGTCCTCGTTTCGTATGGGTAAGAGGGTGATAGATAACACCTGTTGTTGCTCTCTCTTTCTGAGCCCATTTCAAGTAAAGTACTTTGTATTATAAGTTATTGTAGGCCCCAAATGAAACACACAACCATTCTAGATGCAAAAACTGGCACAGGTAGAATTACTTTTTTGATCTAAAAGTGATTTGGTTCGAGCAGAAAAAAGTTTAACTAAATATGGTATGTGAATTGAATTCCGTAAACAATCTGCTAAAAAAACAGGCTAATGATACAATTGCTAAATGAAGTAGAGGAATAATTTTAAAATAACTAAAATTAATTAACCTTTTGATATAATTTGTAAGTCTTTTCGACCAATTCTATTTCAGGCTTACAACTTTAGCTGGATACAGTCATCTGATTTGATAAAGTTTAGCTGATATAGTTGTCCGATCTTGAAATTTACACAAATGTTAGTAGGTATATTTAAATGACAAGATACACTCTTAAAATAACAAAGTTGTTTATCTAAAACTTTACTTTTGACTAACTTTACCTTACACTATAGTGGTCCGATCTGGCTTAATCCAAGTTATATCATGTTTGGTTGTATGAACTAGTTTATTTCAAATTATTTTAATTTCAATTTAAAATATCAGTCAAAAGTGTCATTTCATTCTCTGATTCTTGTGGCCTAAGGCTTTAATAAAGTAAATAAATATTGCATAATTCTAAACAACAAAACATTTGAATTGTGAACTTGGTTCAAAGTGCCAGTCTTCATATTTGTGTGAATGTGGAATTGTATTGAACGTGGCTTTTTGTGTCCGCCTCTTTGGCTTCTGTCCCCAGACAATGGGAGCCCATGGACGACATGATGGGCCACAGCTCCAAAAAAGCCAAAACAATCCAACTGCGACTATGCCCGATCATGGCATTTGCCCCAAAGTCGGACTTATTTACGAAATTAACATTTTCTCGTTGACATCTTATTAATACTTCACACCTTTTTCGATTTTAAAATCGATCGTTATTTTATGAAAATTAGACGACGCCAACGAAACGCGTCGAAGATGCCGAACCGAAAAACACCAACAAAAATCCAAATTCATAGGAGAATCGGAGAAATACAAGAAGAAGAACAGACCAACTGCCAACTGATAACAAGTTGAATTTGAAGTTAAGAACTAAAACCGGACCGAGAACTCAAAACAGGATTGTCGGCACGGGGGGAATGGGTGGGGGCGAGTGTGAGGCTGATGGAGCGAGGGAGGGGGGCCAAGGCATTGAATTCTGCGTGGGCTTATTGAATCTTTACGAGTTGTTGTTGTTCCAGTTGCTTGTTTCAAAAATATTAATTAGTTAATGTGTTTGCTTATTAAAATTCAAAAAGGCATATAAATAAATATTAAATTAAGTCAATCGAGTGGCGCGGCAAGCGAAACCGAGAAGGAGACTCACTTAAAATTGAAAAATATTAATAATTTATATAACAAGCGTAGCTGAGAAAAGGAAAACCAAATAAACACTTGTGCATAATACCAAATTGGCTGCCTGTTGCGAGACAGAGAAAGAGTGAGAGAGAGAGAGAGAGAGGGGGAATACATATTATTAGCGACAAATTAAAAATACACATAAAGTGTACAAAAAGATTGCCCATAAATCCATAATTAAAGCAACAACTACACAGCAACTGACCCAGCCAAATATTATTCGTTTCGATTTCTGCATTTTAAATGAAACTAATTAAAATTTAAACTTGCGCTTTATTGATTGGCGGACAAAAAGGTAAAACTAAAGTGCAGTTAAACCAAAATGTTACCCATCAGACCTGGACTAGGAGGCTCTTCATGATAGAAGTGGATTTAATAGGTAGAAACTTGGTGACAATTCTCTAACTAACTTTTTTCTTCACATTCCATAGATTAGCTATCCTTTGTAGATTCGAATTTTCAACACATTCCAGTTGGCAGGGCTTTGAGGTGATGAATGCGTCTATCCCAAAATTTACATACATAACTTATGATCCATGAAATATCATACATGGATGGGAGCTATTTGTTCTGCTGCCAACCCAGCCCGACCACATTTCCCATTTGGCTTGCTTTCGGTCTTGGGTCCCCGTCCCCCTACACGTCATCATCATCAACTTTAACTTGCACTCGATGTCTCACCTTTCGAATGATTTATTAAAGTGTCATTAGGGCACGAAGAAACGAAGCGGGCATAAAAATGAAACGAAACCGAACCCGAAACGAGTCCAACTGAATTGACTTTTGAGTGGAGTACTATGTAGTAGTAGTTGATGGAATTAGAGAGATCTCTCGAGAGTGGTAATGAAGTAACCAAAAAAGAAACCCCCAACCCGAGGGGGAAAAAGATCGTGTAATGGCTGCGTTAAGTAGTTGAAGTTTTTCTCTTTTCGTTATTCGACTTGGTTTTGGAATTTTTTGTTGTTCGAGTCTCTCCTTGCCCCTTGTAAATTTAAATTAAGCAATCTTCATCTACTCCATCTCCATCTCCAGCTCACTATAGGTTACCGTTAGCTATGATCTCTCTGGGCTGCCTTTGACCCAGGTGATGGTGATGTTGATGGTGATGTCTGGCTGCCCGGTTGCCTTTCATCATGATTGGCTTGGCATTGATTTATTTTGGTGTGTTTGTGTGTGTGTATTACAACGACAACGATGAGGCGAGAAAATTAAGTTGTTTTCGCTTTTATATCCGAGTTTCTTCTGCATCTGATAAGAGAAGCACCATAAATGTTATTTATTACCCAACTGATCCTAACTTAATAGATCACAGTAACACTTATCAGATACCGGGACATGTAAATTCAGCTAGATCTAAATGGGAATTTGAGTAAACAAGATAAGAAGATGCAATCATTCATTCAACTCCTCCCCGACTCTCTTCATTCAGGTAATAGTCATCGAAACATCCAACAAAACCATCAATTGTTTTATCATAGATTGGTCTCAACTCTAATGAACGATTTTCTATATGTGTTTCCCTCAATTGCTTATAGCAAGGTGTATTCAATGTAATCCCGATATATACTGAAATTCAGTGTAAAATCACATGTGCTACGGCTTTTTAGATCCCAAATGAACATGTTTTTCGTTAGCCTGTTGGTTGCCTATCAATTTTTAGTATAATATTTATCTAAACCTTTGTTTTTTTGTTTGTTTGTTTTGTTGGTTTTTTGCTCTTACCAAATTATGTGTGCTGCCAACAAATATTGCTGTGGGCTTGATCTTAAATACGGATGCTATTTTCTCTCCCTTTGGAATGTGATATTCGGTATATATTATGGTTCTATTGCTTTGAAAATATATTCATCAGGTATTGAACTGATTATTTTCGATTTGAGTCAAGTGTAAGATAGTCTCCCTAAATTTTAGACGAACACGACATAATTGTAACAACTATTTATTTCCTGTGCGCTATTTTATCGATAGCTGGCGGCATTTGCCTGCTAGTTGGAAAGTTCAAGGTTTGGATTGATTTCGGTTAAAAGTAATATTTGTAATTTTCATGAAACTTTTCATTTCGCAGATGAAACCGATACCAATGAAGATTGGACTTTGCTTTGGATTTCCTTTGGCTTTTTTGGCGTTCCTATTCATTTTTCCAATACGTAAGTTTTTGGCAATTGATTCAAAATCATTCATGACCAGATCTTTCCTTTTTGACTATAGTCATACAGATATATCATACTGTTGTCGTGTGTACATTTATTTCTGTGGAGTTCACTGAGCCTGATATCACAACTCAAACCATCTGACATCTATAATATTATTAAGTGACAAAAATACAATTTGTTTGACTTTATTCCATCTCCTCTTTACTTTAATTCTTTAATTTGGTGTTGCCTAAGATATCTTATCAACAAGACAACGATGGCGGCTGCTCTCTAAAGACTTATCCCCGTCCTAGAAAGTTGATGCCCTCAAAACATCGTATATTATAAATGGAAGCCCCAAAATATTTAGCCACATTCACCCTTACACATAATATATATTCAGACTAATCTCTTATTTGTGCTCAATTCACAAGAAAGTAAAATATGAATAGTTTGTTAACCCATAAAGAGAAATTACTGCTAATACATTAATTAATAGTCTTTAATTTAAATATTTTAGTTTTAGTTTGCCTAAAACTTAGATTACAGTAGACGAAGATGTAATCACACAAACAGTCCCTGTACCTTTAAAAAAAGTAAGCCCCAAAGTAATCAATTGCAAAACTTTTTACTATTAGAAGTTAAAGCTGCAATAATCACTTGCTGATAATGGAGTTCAGACAAATATGTTATCACCAACTAATTTAATAACTACAGCTAAAAAGTAAGCAATATAGTAATCATCTGCACGTTGAATGATGCACGATACTCGAATTCAAGTGTCCGCTCCGCCATCAACCCAGATTCCTGCCTTCTAAAATCGATCCAATTGGGGACCTTCGTTAGGCAAATAGATCTCGGTCATCGCTTAAAAGGTATAGAACTTATATATATTTTCATCAGACCCTACGAAGTAACTGATAAATTTACGGCAAAGCATGGACGATTATTGCACAATCCTTACCCAGATCATTGAGAGCTGGAAAAAATTCCGGCTGGGATGTGCGTACAAATAATTATAATAGACAAGTAGATATAATATTTCATATTACATGAGAGATAACAAAATTTGTCGTACTATGCTATGTTATCATCGCAGTCGATAAGCCAATGCAATTCTTTGACACAGAGCTATAAACTAAGATATTTTAAATCCGTAATTTGTCGAAAATTTCAAACTATATAACAGGATGCCAAATAAATTTTGTGACTACATCGATAATGATGGGCAACAGGGTTGAACACTCGACTATATAATTTGGTTATCGTTAAATGCGTCTGAGATGTGCCGGGTGCGGTAAATATATATATTTCGACATATATGTATCACCCCTCTTGGGCCTACTTTTGGTTAGATCTCCGAATTTTCAATTGACAAAATTTGAGGATAGTTTCATCGCCACTGAATCGTTACGACGAAGTTTTACTCATATATTTCATTCTGTTTATTTGAAATCAAATTGTTCGCAATTGCATTTCGAATTTTACCTAAAATAGCGTGATAACCTGAAACTTGGCAGATGGTGTACAGAATTCAGATCAAACAACAATATATCTCACAGTTTATGGGGGAACGAGCAGTCAAAAATTATGCTCAATCTGTTTTAGTCTCAGATATACCCATTTAGCCTTTAGGTGCAGAGTCTAAAAAATGAGAAAAATTAAACAAAAATAACTATAAACATTAGTCTCTGTCAATATTTTTGAACAGGCCGCAATCTCAGCGGATCTCCTTCGTGTTCCCATTGCGATTGAAAAGAAATGAATTGAAATGCGCATACGAAATTATTCAAATGCGCTAAGTTATGAAGTTATCATGATGGCACTTCTCCACTTCGACTCTGGTTCTCTTCCTTTCTCTGCCAGTCGGCCTAAGTGACAATGGGTTTTCCTCACGTATTGCACGCTGTCGGGGGTCGGGGGTCGGGGTCGGGTATCATGGGCCCCAACCAGTTAGTGAGTTCCACTGATCGGCCTAGAGGCGCGCGTGTATTGGTTCCACATCCACATCCATATCGATATCCATTTCCATTTCAATTTTGAAAAGACAATTTTGTTAAGCGGCTGCTGGCCTAAACTCTGGCTACACATATTTATGAGACATTTGGGGTAGCCGCTTGCCCGGTGCGACGCCCAACTATTTTGACAGCAACAAGTTGGCCAGCAAATATATGAGAGGAGACCGGCCGAGAGACAGTCACTAACTGTCGCCGTACATATTTCATCGATTAATTTCAAAGATGAAGTTATGAACGTTGAAAGCCGTTCACAAAAAAACTGAAAAAACACCAAAATTTGAATATTTGATTGGGACCGCTCGCCAAGTCGCTCGCTGTCTTCGACTTGGACTTGGAGGTTAGCACACACTCACAAACACGCTGGACAATCGTCAATTTATGGTTTATTTGAATTGCTTTTAAATGCGGCGTGAAACGGTTTATGAGCGACGACTGGGGCTACGTGACGTGAACAGGTGTTGGCCATCCATCCAACCATCCAACCATCCAGAAACGGAAGCAGCCAAATTTGAGTCAAGTGTCTTGGTCAAGGGTATGACCGACTGCGAATAATAATTATAAACGTAGTCGCAATGAAAGTTAAATACACCAAACCCAATTGCATAATCAAATTTTAAAGACAGAATTCTCCAACGAATTTAATAGATTCTCTAAAAGTTAAACAAAAACATTTTTGGGGTCAAAAATGAATCCTAGATCTTTGCCGATTGAAGCTTCAACTTGGAAAAACTTATTAAATAAAACTAAGAGCCGATTAAATAATAAGGAAAAGTAAGCAAAATGAAGTGCAAACTAAGTATTTTAAATAATTGCGGCATCTTGAATGTCCTTATCTTCCTATCCACCACCTTGACAGCAAAGGATATACTAAAGCTAAAAAGGTGTCCCAAAAAATATAAACAAATTTTGATACATAAAATATCCTGCACGCATAAATTATCCATATTTTAGCCACATAAGGCAATTTTTAATCACTTTTGGGCTCTTTGTACGGTTAACCAATAAGTTTTCGATGTGGTCCTCATAATGACAACAACGAAAACTATTATGTTGTTAACTCATTTTTGGCCGGGCATTGGTTTTAATGTTAATAATCGATGGTGTTTAAAACATTGGGCTAATATCTTGATGCATCGATGTATGTCTGATGTTGTTCTAATTAAATAAATTAATAAGTTAAATAATAAAATTAATCTTAAATGAATAAGGTATTAATAAAATATTAAAACCCGATCGTCTCTCTTCTCATTGTTAGCCTTATCTTTTAAAAACTATTTGATAAACTATTTATGGAATTTACTTTCCAAAATAAAATTTCGTTTACCTGATTCGGGCTTATTCAATTTATTCTATCTGTTAACATTTTGTCAGTAGGTGAAAAATCCTTTACGTCAAGTCGAGTTATAGCTTAAGTAAAGTGTGAAAGGGATATTTAAAGACAGTCTATATTTAAATATTTGATAAAATTTGATAAGTGGCAAATAGAACCGATGTTTTGGTGCAACATCGATAGATCGTTGAACATCGACATCGACAAAAACATCGGTAAACATCGAGAAACATCGCCAAGAGAACATCGATGTTCGATGTAATCAATGTTTTTTTAGATCACTAGGCAGAACCGACTGTTCAAAAACTTGATTTTTAAGTTGATTTGATGTAATTTTTATTTTGCACACTTATTTTTGAATTAGAATGATGTAATTATTGTACAAACATTTAAGGATATTTTTCTAGCCCCACATAAGCCTTAAAAATTTAAAAGTGGAATGAAAATAGTACTTCATCTTAAAAGTCAACAAATCAAACTTACTAACTGTAAACTTCCCTTTGATTTTAATATAAACAAATGAAATACAGATTTTTTTAAAATATCCAGGCGTAATAATTTGATTCCTTGATGTGTCCTCGCTTAAGCCAATGAATTAGGCCTTACATGGAGATGGATATGAATTGGAACTGATGCCAAACTGAATCCAAAAGACAGACGAAAAAGACACCCGATAAACCAATTAACAATTGCGAAATTTATGGTTGCTCGTGTCACTGTAGTTGTCTGCTAATGTGCTAATAATGTCAGCCGATCAAGTGAATGGGCATCAGTATAGCGAAAAGACCACAAAGGAAACTGTTTAAGCATATCCAGATAATGCGGCTAATATGCAAATCTGGCCAAAGAAGAGACGATAAAAGTGCCAGCCTGATGGGTATCAAAGCATATTTTAACGATCATAATTTTTTCCACCAAACTTGCTTTGCCGCTGAGTTTGTTTATTGGACATATATACATACATATACATATATGTATGTATATGTGAATACATATACAGATAAATATGTGTGTATTGGCGCTTTGGCTTTTGTTTAAAGCCAGTTGTAAAAAGCGTTAGGCCACAACAAATGAGCGAACATTAATTACAAACAAAAACTAAAAAATTTTAAGCCGCATAATTGTCAAAGGAAAAGCAACAACAATTGGAAAATATTATTTTCGTTATTAAAACAAAAAAACTGTAACGGTTTGTGAAGCTCACATTAATAATCATCATAAATCAAAGAATTGTGCATAAATTACATAAAAACAACAAAAAAAAAATACTAAACAAAAAAATATATTTTATTTTTTTACGCCTGAGAATAAGCGACAATTAACAAGAATGGAAAACATAAATGCTTACTTATATATCGAGAGAGAATCTAATTGGTTTTAATCCCAAAGTCCAAATACTCTTAAAAAATCAATTTCATCAATTTTATCACACTTATCAATGAAATTATTAAAAACTAATAAAATATTGAGACTCGTTTGATCTGGGGCAAGGAATGACTAATTTGATTTGTGAGGGGTTTTTCTTTGTGTTGGGAATGGATGTTGCTTTTGAATGACTGATCATAGTAAATATACCCTTTTTGGCAAGCGTATAGAACGAATAAAATCTATTCTTGGATGAAATTTACTATCAACTAACAAAGCATTTTGACAAATTAATAAGCATTTAATAATTTTACAGTCTTTTCGTAAAGAAAAATTTGGCTCGCATTTGCAGAAAATAAATAAATTAAAAAATAACAATGACAAATTTGTTTATCTGTGTGAGTGTGTAAATATTAATATATTTTTAAAGACCCGTTTCACAGCACGGCCGCTGGCAAAATAATAATATTTATTTATTTAGTTTTAGTTTGTTATCTTCATCTCTCAATTAAGTTTAATCATTTACAATTAATCAGCGAATAACAAATTCGACTTGGCAATTTTGTAAATTTTTAAGTGGTAGCGCTTTATATTTAATTGGCTCTATTCAAAATGTTTTTTCGCTAACTGTTAAATGGCAAATAAATTTCCGATATTCAAGCTGTTTTCGATTTTTGCAATGCTGTTATTTACACTTTGGAACTGTGATTTTCACACCTCGATTGACTCATTCTTTCCATCAAAATTTGTTGCCTTCCATGCGCTACTTCTTTAACAATCGATTTTGAATGGAATGGGGACTCCGACTCCATATCGAGGTCCTTGTGGGACTTGTCTAGACTTTTTAGTAATCGGTTCACAAAATATGATAAAACTGTTTGATCAACTTTTGAATCAAACATTTTTGCAGCCAGAAAGGCATTTCGTGTGGAACCATTGAGTTTTGTAACTTTTAGATAGAAAAACGCTCAAATATTAATTTCTAACACATAAATTAATTCAAGTTTAATTACATACCTCGGTTAGCACCTACAAGTAGCAGGCAAAGGGAGGGGAAAGAGAAACACATCGAAACGTCTGACGATGCCGCCATTAACACAAATGACGCTGCAAAATGGCGGCCATATTAGGCAAGAGTCAGGCAGTCTAACCAAAACCAAACCGAATTCAAACCCAACCCAGTCCAAGTAAAGCCAACCCGGGCTAACCCAAGACAAGCCAAGCCAAGCCAAGTTAACCGAACCGACAACAAGTCGGCTTTGGCCGACAAGCGCATGTTGATTGGAGCAGCAAGATTGGCAAACAGCCCCAGCTGAATCTGTGGTGGCAGAGGGACCGTGGGGAGAGCCATGCCTCCTTCTCCAGTTCTCCATGCCGCCGCTGACAGTGATGACTGTCAAGAGCAATTAAAGTCAAACTCAAGTCAGCGGACTTAGATTTTTCACTGTGTCCAGCTGGCCAAGCTGCGTATGTGGCTGTCCATCCAAAATGCAGCAGCTTCGGCTACAAACCTACAATTAACGAAGCCAGCAGCCTAAACTCCAGCATTTCTTCAGGTTTTTCCACTTGAAAAACTATGTAATTTAGCACTTGGCTTCAAGTGCAAGATACCGAAGATGATGATGATGATGATGATCATGATGGTTATGATGAAGAAGAAGATGAAGACATGGTCAAAGAATGCCTTGGACAAGTCAATCAGCGTATAAGTTTCGCTGCATTTGTATGGGTGAGTATATGTGTGTGACATGAAGTGTGCCCAATAATGAGCAATTAACGCCTTACTCTTACTACCTACGGAACGGTAGTTTCTTACCATGTTTTCGTCTCTTTAAATATTCCACATAAAGTCTTCAGTTAAATGAGTTCTCTATATCTCTCTCTCTGTCTCTCTTTCTTTCCTTATCCGCTCTATCTATCTCTCTTTCTGCTGGTCGATGGGGCGCGCCATGTAGAAAGCAATTTCTGTAGCGCCTTTTATCTGACACCGCCAAGTCTTCAACACCTTTTCGAGTGCTCCAAGCTCGCAAGAGGAAGAAAAACAACAGCAACGGCAGCAACAGCAACAACAACAACAAAATGAAACTCGTTGTAATAAGAAGTTGGTTAAAAACAGTAATAATAATAAAGAAAATCACCAAATCATCATCATCATCATCAGCATCAGCATCAACATTAACATCGGCATCGGCAGTGATCGCCAGCATCAAACGTAAAAATCGATTTACACATCATTTTGGAATTGCGTCTGGTTGTGCGACTGTCTGTGAGAAGATCATTAAGTGAACAAGTGAGTCAGTGAATGAATGAACGAGACAGACAGAGAGTAAAATGTGCGAGGGCAGTTCTTAGAAACAGCAAGTCAAAATGGGTGGGAGCCAATTAAATGCATATAGAATATACAATTTACATAGGTGTAAGTTCACTTTGATACTAAGCAGGAAGTATCATTAGAAGGGAAGTGCAATCTACTATCAATTAAAACACTAACTGTTGTTTACTAACATTCATCGTTCCTGTCGGATCACATTAACTAACAAATCATAAAAGTCAGAAAGTAAAAATTGGTGAATATAAACTCAAATTAAAAACGAACGATCAAAACAAAAGCAATTTGAAGGTACATCCAATGGCAATGAATGGCCAGTTCGTCGCTTGAGTCTTTCGTATTCTCATTGTGATACAAATGGGCGATCTGCGCTCGCGGCGAACTTTATTGAGTCATGTGTGAGAGTGTGTAATTAAAACTGAACAACTTCATCTCGACGAACGGTTAATTACAATTACAGTCTAGGCATCGGCATCGGCATCGGCATAAGCCTCTTAGCGCAAAAAACTTGTACGTTTTTCGCCGTGCGAAGGGCCACTTCGCACAATTCGCCATTGTGCGGGGGTTTTGGTCGGAGAAAGTAAGTCAAGTCAGTGCTGGGGTTTGACTTGTTCTGGGCTCTCTCTCTCTAATTGCCTGTGCTGACATCTTTCAAGGTCTTTATCATTGTTCACGGAGCTTAGCAAATGCTCCGCAATGTGCCAATATGCCAGTGACATAGTTATTAGCGTGATTGGCATGAAACTCACTCCAACAACAAACAGATAGAGTCAAAAAATCTCGACTTCAAGCATCTGTCGCGGCCCAAAAAGACCGCAGCCAACCGCAAAAAACCTGAACAAACTCCGGTGGCAGCCTCAAATCAAATTGCAATGACAATGCGACTTAGTCTAGACTTTTAAATCACACTGAAAAAACACAATCCAAGCCGGTATCGTTTCTCTGATCCTTTTTGGTAGATGGATCTAAGAGGTGGGGAAACGACAACAAGTGCTCTTGCTGATGCCTGCAACCGCAAATTATGAACAAATGAATTGGCCTGGCAAAAACAGCTTTTGTGGTTTGGTTTGCTCCTTCTTCTTTTTTTTCCCCTTTGAGCAGACTGGCTAAAACTTATTGCAACCACATGAGATTATTGAATGGCTAACAGATTGCAAAATGCGGCCGAGAAGTCTAGAGGGAGAAACCTCTGAACTATCATCTACTGACAGTGAGTGGGTGAAAATGATTTTGCTCTTGAAAAGTCGGGAAATGGAAAATTTAAAATCTTTAACCTAATACTTAAGACTTTGAGTTCTATAGTTGATTGCCTTGGAATCTAAAAAGTTCACGTTTAAGTTACAGTGATGTAAAAATAACTGAGATCAATGTCAAGTTTAATGTTTAAATAGCCTCTTATCTTCCGAAAAGATTTACTAACACCTTTTGATCAAATTTTAAAGAATAACAAAGAGATTGGAGTTATGTTGGAGCATAGAAACCAATTCATTTCAATCTGTGTCAAAGTAATATATTTGTATATTTGAATTTAGTAAAAAGTTTGGAGGAAAACGAAAATAGTTTTTAACTCTTGTTAGTTTAACTTTATACTGCCCATCCAGAACTTGATAAAATTTCTATTCAAATATGAATATTTTTCGAATAATCTTTAGAGGATTCAAGAAATACCTCATCAAGGTTATTTCTGTTAAATGCTGGGTGGGTGGGAAGAGAACAGAAACCTTTCTGGTTATAACATTTGTTTTCTCTAAAATGTTCAAAAATCAGGTTGAATAGGGATTCCCGGAGAGAAGGAAAATAACCCAATCTTCATTCGTTGAATTCAAAATATGAACTGATTTTATTTAAAGAATTGTTGTGTATATAAATGAATTCTTAGACTCTAGGCAACAATTGTTCTTAAGAATACTTATTCTAATGACCCACGCTTTCGGGGTTTGAAAATTGTTTATATTTCATGCTCAGCGTTGGCTACTTGATACCGCGCCACTGTTACAATCTTAAGTGTTTTCCACAGAGTGTGGATGCATGTTTTGTTTGGTTTTAAGCAATAATTGTCATATGAATCTTTATGACTTATTTTTGTGTTATGTTTTTGTTTCGTTTTGTATATTTCTTGGTGCATCTGATTTGGTGAAGCCATTTCAGATGAACACGATGTTTAATCTTAAACACAGGTACTCCAATGCGTAAAGCACTCCCCTTCGACCAGAGGACAACCATGGCAAAGAAGGCGTAAAGGATTTTCATTTGATTTTATTGATTCTAATGAACGTGGAAAAGTTAACAGCTCATACAGTTGGGTGGGGTGGCTTGAGCGGAGCTATCACATTTCCCCTTTGCCAGTAGCTGATGCCTTTGCAAGCGTAGGAAATTGAATCAAATGAAAAGTCAAACCAATGGAACACATGCACGAACAAGTTCAAGGATAACCACCCTCTGCCTAACTCTTGTCGTTGTGGGAGTGGGAAATGGCTATGGAATGGGATTAGAGGAGGGTTAGAAACAATTGCGATACATTTAGCTAAATTTATGCACCCCTTCATCTGGGTTCTGGCTCGTTGTGGTGGGCCATGCACTTGTTAGTGATTTTTTTTTTGTCGGGATGTTAAAAAACAGACTGAGGTAATTTGGGAGGATTTCGTTGGAGATTTTCTGCAAAGCTAATGCCATTAAATGACCTCAAGGCCGGTTTATTGATACATCACTTGATTTTTAGTGTCAGATTCAATTCGGGCTTAAGTCCTATAAGACTGTTTTTTACGGTCTATTTGCTTGAAGTTCACAAGGAAATAGACCCTCATTTCGAACATGTGTGGCTTATTTCTGTTCAGATTTTCATAGATTTTCTGTGCAATTTATCATGGGATTTAGCACATCGTTTGACATATAATACATACCAGCAAAAAAGGTAAGATGACCTCAGGAATATTCTTTCGTCCCAATCAAAACAAATTCATTTATAGAGTATCAAAATAAGAACGGAAGGGCTAACCTGACCCAATACAGCTCATTACTTTAATGGTAAAGAAGATTTTTGGATGATTTATGCGCGGTTTTAAGGCCGTACGATTCAGGATCACATAGAAGTTAAACAAAGAGAATCGTGTGCTGCAACTATTTTAAGTTTATAGAGGCCAAATCTACTTTTATTAGAACCTCATTGGATCATCTTGGAAAGAAGAAGCAAAAACACAATTTCAAGTGAGAGACACTTAGATTAATGTCTAAATTACAATGCCTTGGCCAAGATGGAAGAATAATTTGTTTTTCTAAAATTTCCAAAAAGAAAAGAAACCGATTAAAAACCGAACCGAAACTCGTGGGCGAAGACTGAAAATACTGATAAATGAACCAAGTAAATGCCGAAATAATGACTCTTTTTTCCCAAAGTATTTTCCTAGTTGTAGCACGAAAGACATGGAATTGTTTGGATGTACATACATACGATTCCATTGCGCCCACAAAACTGATTGATGAACTGGCCATTAGGCACCAACATTCGGGTCAGTTGCAACCGAAAAAGTGTTAAAAAATGGTGAGTGATGGTGCGGCTCGTCTAATTGCATGCGTAATCAACAACCCTTCCCCCCTGTCCACCCCTCGCTCCCAACTCGGCATCTTCATCGTTTCCCAACTGCAGATGCAATCACCTTTAAATGTACCTCACTTTACCGGCAATTAAATGGCGACTTATCGCATGTAGGAAATCTCCAAAGATATTCTTCAAGCCGACGTCGAAGTGTCTGCCTCGGTCCAGCAGATCCCAAGACTCTCACATATGCGCCGCTAATTTCGATTCTTATTAAACGACCATCTCAAATACGAAATATTCATCTTTAACTCTTTTTCTCTTACCCCTTTTTTCAGAGTTGTATTTTTTTTTTTAGTTTTTTTTTTTGAATATCATGCTAAATAATTAAACACTCCGGGCACGTTGTGTTGAGTCTCCACAGAGGGAGATGGAAAAAATCTAGACATTCATATATGTATGTATGGGATATAGAGAGATGGACAGCGTATATATCTCGAATGTAATTTCAATTTCATGTCACAGACGACTGCGTGAAGGCGAGGCTGATGCTGTGGATAATTGATATGCCGAGTGCATTAGACCTGAAGTTCTCGTTCGAGCCGTTTGCAATTGCCAATTGCAATTAAGTCAAGTGACGAGACAAAATGAAGCCAGCAAATAAGCCAGATTCTAGGAATTTCTCGTAAATTAAAACTAGAGAATACCTTTCGCCCTCCATTCATCTAACTCTTGGGATTCTGATGCAACAAGTATCCCAAGTTGGCCTTCTTAGCTTGGCTAAATCCTTGACAAATATAAAGCAAAAGCACAACAGCCTAGACACACACACACACACACACACACACACACACACACACGCACTGGGAAGAGGAAAAAAGATTGAAACTGAAATGCAGGCGGGAAAAACAAAATTGACAACACGCCGCAAAATTCAATTATGTATTCATGTATGCAAGAAAAAAAGAGGAAAGGAAAGGAAAAACGAAGAAAAAAAAAGGAAATATAAAATACGCAGCTAGAGCAACTCCAACACTGAAGAAGAGTAGAGTAATGCCTCTTAAACCCACCCACGCCATAACATGCGCCCCAACGAGACAAAAACCAATGCTCCCAGTCAAGCGGAAACCGCAAAGAAAGTTCTACATGAGCCAGGGGCGTAGCAAAAAGGCGAAATCAAACTAAAAATACGCGTTTTTCAAATGATACGATACGAAACACAAATGAGAATCAGTTTGACAAGGTCTATCACGCCTCGAAAACATTCCAGTAAAATTCTTAACTTTTATCGTTAAGTAATCCTAGAGATGGAATATCTGCAGAAAACATATGTAGTTCTTTTTATTTCCAAACAAAATTTTCTTCTTAATTAGTTTTTCATCGCTTTGCTGTAATGGCCTTAATATATTGGCCCTTCCAATATTTATATAGATGTACTCTTCATTCCAAAAAGTAATCTTTTTAACAAATTTATTTTCTCAGCTTGTTTTGTGGCTGCTTCATTCAATCTATGCACATATGTGTTTCTATCACACTCAATGACAAAAGGTGTCAAGAGGAGGAAGCAGAGTTGTCCCTCCCAAAAGCTTATCTCTTATTGATAAAGGCCAGCGGAAAGGCTGAGACACCTCAAAGAAAAAAGAGAAACAAAAAAGGTGGGGTAACCGCCGGAAAGGAAATCGAAAGTCTGTGTCTATAGCCATCTTGTCGTGCTATCCCACTCCTTCTGCCCCAAGCCAAACCCCAACCAGGGCATGGCATACACATTTCTATTAGAGATGCCGCCAAAGGGCCCAAAGATGCAAAGGAGTTTTGCGCGTGTTTATGTATCAATCAGGGACACGGATCCATTTGCATGATGCGGCACAAAACGAAGTAGCCCGAAATGGATCTCTGGCATTGGAGAAGTCAAAGAGACTGTAGACGGTAGAGTAGAAGAAGGGATTGAAGATGGAGCTGGCGGTGGCGGTGGAGATGCACTGACTCAGCTCTCTCTCAGATCATGAGAAAAGACGAGATTAGCGCAACGAATTAAGAAATTGAAATTACTCCAAAAAGTGTTTGGCGATCGATACGAAACACAAAGAGTCAGCACATTTTTCTCTCACTCTCTCTTTCTCTCTCTCTCTCCCTGTCTCATACCTATATATATATCTCCAAGTCATTGTGGATCAAATGGGTTATGCCGACGCGTGATATTTGTGTTTTGTTGCTCTCCCACCCCCACAGCAGTCTCCGTTGACCCTCACAAGCCCCTCCTGATCCCAGAGCCCCCTTTACAATCCACTCTATCGGCAGTCTGACGAGATGCGCTAATCTCTACACTAATCTAATTAATCAAGCATTCAGCGTCAGAACTCGGGGGTGAGAGACAAAATACATACATAGTGTCAAATAGTTTAGAGGGCCGCTTTGTAATTGCCTGAAATGGATATTGAAATGGTAAGGAAATAGGGCCTAGCCCCCAAACTCAATTGTCAACTGTGCCACCTTTCGAGGGGCCATCGATCATTTCCGAATTTCGGCCTTCTTCTGTTTGGCCGCCACATTTACGCAGCATTCCACGTTTGACATATTGATTGTCGCGCACTTGGATTCGATGAATGTTGGATTGGGGTAAAGAGTTGGCCAGCGGGGTGAGAGGGAATTCGATTGTCAACTAATTAAATGGTTGACCAAATCGATTAACTTTGCCCAACTGACTGATGGCTAAAGATTGTGATCAGCTGAGAACTGAGAAACGCGACTAATGAAAATCACTCAAAATACTCCCAGAAAACTGACTGTTGAGCATTTGGCATGAATCTGTTATCCCCAATCTCTACAAACTCAAATGCATCATGGCAAAAGGACCACGTGTACTGGTGGTCCTAGCACCGATTCGGATTTAATTTTTTTTAGCCAAGTTATTTGAAATTACATTTTCTTTGGGCCATTCTTGGTGTATGTATATATCTCGAATATCAGCGAGTATTTCCAACGCATAGCAAAGATAATGGAAGTTGGCGTCACCTGTCCAACTCACGTTCGGTGCCTGTCGTTAAAAATGATTAATTAAGGCATTTGGATATCATTTGTCATTCTTAATTTATTAATTAATTAGAATTGCCCAACACGTACATTGACACCTGAGAGTAGAGTATAGGAGTAGTAGTTCCCCATTCCTCCCCCTCCCATGCAACTGCTTAACCGGTTGTTGAGGCATCACTTTTACGCCTACTCTTGGGCGTGGCTCCCTTAAATGGAGTTTTTTACAGAATTAAGAAATGAGGCCATCAATACGTAAATGTTTACTAAATGTAGTTTACTGAATGTTAATACTGATTAACATTAAGAGTTAATAATATTATTTATAATAAGTGCTAAAATGCTTCAAAAAGTCAAACCTCCCAAATACCCTACCTCCAAAGTCGAGCAATCGAGCAAGGTTCGAGTTGTACTCATTGGTTCGACGAGTCTGTGTTAGTTCGGCTACGAGGCAGCAGATGGCGTTCCATGGCTGGCAATGTGGCGACACTGAGTAAAAGTCCTAAGGAACTCAAAATTTACTCAGTCCTTAGGACTTCCGAGGAGTAACAACTGAGCGCGCAATTAAAAAAAAGGAATTTTACTGGATAATTAAAACTAATTCTATTACAACTGATGCTTAATATATCGGACCCAATTTTTCATGACGAAAAATCCCTTGGGGACATGTAAAAATAAGTAGATGTTTCTTGTTGTCTAATTGATGTATTTGTAATCACAATAAAATGTTATTTGTAGTTGCCCTGAAGACGACCACCGATGAGTGGCCGAAATATATCGGAAAATAAAATAAAAACAACTTTTTTTTTATTTATCCAACTAAAACTAATTCCGCAAGGTATTTAAACTTTAACAATAAGAGAGAAAGGAAAAAGCTCAAAGGAATGCTATGCAGCTAAAAATTGTTAACAAAAATTGAGAAACTTGCATTCGAAATTTAAATTTTATTCCTAAATTTATTTTTCCCCATTTTTACGAATTTGAAAGTTCCTTGAAGAAGCCTTGTAAATGATTCCTTTGGTTTGGAACTGCAGGTTATATAATATAATTGTAACGAATGTATCTACTTCAAATTAGGCAAAAGAACCATTTATTACCAAAAGATGGCTTGGTGGGCACATTAAAAAAAAATGTTCTCTGGATAAATAAACTTGCATAATGAATGAAATATAATTTTTGTTGCCCAGGGAGTGCAACCGGAGTAAAATCTTAAAACACTGAGATTATTTACTATTTTTATACCCTTGCAGAGGGTATTATAAAATTGGTCAGATGTTTGTAACACACAGAAGGAGACATTTCCGACCCCATAAAGTATATGTCGGGGCGCCAAGACTTTTGTTTATTTCACTCATGTTTTAAGTTATAATATTCACTTTAGACTTTTTAATTTCACTTGTACTATTTACTGTATGGCTAGTTCCCGGGAAGGTTGTTGACTGAGCTATCTAGCCCGAAGCCCCCTTTTATATAGGACCTGACCTGAAGACAGCACTCAACATTATATGCTAAGGTTGCTTGCTCAACCAGGGCTACAACTGACACACATGTCAATCTATTGGAACTAACTAGTAGGCTTTGACTTATTAGTCACTTAATCAACACTATCCGACATATATATGTTCTTGATCAGTATGAGAAGCTGAGTCGATATAGCCATGTCCGTCTGACCGTCTATCCGTCCATCTGTGCGTATGCGTTTTACTCAGCCATCTTAAGAGCTATCGAGATTTTTCAGGATCGGACCACTATATCATCTCTCTGGAAGAAACATTTTCATAAAAATTGGAGTATACCCATGAAATTTACTAATATGATAGTATTGGATATAAAAACTCAGATCCCAAAATTTATATCTGATCGGATAAATAGAACCCAAGTTACAGTCAATATAAATCGGTTCAAACGCTGCTCGCTGCCTATTACGTCATCATTAAATCAACAGGGCACACGCATACTCACACAGACGCAACGCTATATGAACTGTATGTGTATGCTTGTCGTGCTTTGCTTAGGGAATGATGGAAGAAGAAGAAAAAATTGTAGTAAAAAGAGAAATAATGTTTTGTTTGTGTAGTGATGAATTGACTTGCAGGGAAAGAAATATCAAAAAGTAAAAATATTATTGCCAAGGACTGCAAGGGTATATAAACTTCGGCATAGCCAAGATTAGTTTCTTTGATATTTTATTATTGCGATTCTTGTCCTTAAACAGTAAACTGTCCTTTATAAACTGTAAATAAAAATGAAAGCAATGAGTTTTCTTTTTTAATTGCAGAATAAAATGATTTTATTTTCGCTAAAGACCTGCATCCATCCCATGTCTTTATTTTATAAATTAGTTTATCACTTAAAATATCAATTATTTGCTTAGGTAAATTTACTTACATTTATTTATTTCATGATTTTCTTTCTTTTCAACAAAGTAAATATTCATCTAACGTTCTCACTTTTGTTTAATTGCATTTTATGGTTTTAAATTTATAATTAGTTGACAATTACATTCAATAATAGTTCATGTTGTGATTTGTTTTGCCGTCCATTCCAAATTGTCACATATTTTGTTGCATACTTTTAGGCTGAATTTGTTCGTTTATAATTAAACAATTTCAAACTTTGTCGAAGCTTTGAGCTTAAAAGTTTTGCTTAAACGTTAAGTCAGTGCATTTTACCATTCCAGCTAAAAATTGTTTTTTCATTTCGATTGTTATTAACTCACACATCTAGTAGGACAGAATTTCTTACCTAAAAATAGATTGGCCAAAATTAGGCAAAACAATTTATTAGTAGACTTCAAATGGCCCTCTAGAGTAAACAGAAAAGACTTTTTAATACATTATACTAGATTAGGTTTAGTAAACCTAAGATTATTAGATTATTAGATTAGGTTTAGTAAAGAGAGTTAATAGTCTTAGTGGCTTAACCGAAAAAATACTTCCCCAATATACATACATATGTCACGATTTTGAAAATTATTTGTTATTTGTCATCCTTTGGTGCACAGTTTCACTTTATGTGTTTTTATCGATATCAAAGAACTCTTGGTATATTTATTTTTGTCCGATAGATTTGAGGTCATGCAAAAGTGGTTTAAGTTCAATAGGTCTCTTATAGTAATTTGGCCCTGTACTTAGTTTTTGTCCATCACGTCAGGATTTCGAGAAAAATTCGTTGAAATTATTTAAAACGACCTCAATTGCAATATTTTATATTTTTAACCTATTAATATATTAGGAATGATTTAAAAGCAAATTAAAATATATCAAAGACTCGTTTCTTTGTTCTGAAAGAAAAAAGAGGAAATTCTGAAATCTGTTAAAAATGTAGAAAAACTATTTTTAACTTTCTATAGTATACTTTTGGGTGCCTATTTTCTTTGTGATTACAAATCCCCTGATTTAACAAAATCTGGAGGTGATGGACAAAAACCGAGTATGACAAAAACCAGTCAGAATCAGCGTACCCGAATTAGTTAAGAACACCTCTCAAGTTAACGTCACCAAAAATCATGTCGGCCTGTGTTATCAATGACCAAAGAAGAATTTGAAACGTTTATAAATTTAGTTTCATTAAAAAGCATAGATGTAAGTGCAAAAGATTTTACGGATATAGGTGAAGACTACGTTTGTCACAACATCCAGCCTGAGACGAATGAAAAGATTACCGATTCTTTGAAGTACATATAGGCACAATAACTTAACGGCATTTTTTGGTTAGGTTTCCGATTCTTCACGGTTTATTTTTCAATGTCAGACTGCGCTGAATATGTGTATGTTGGGATAGAACTAATCCAAGGACTCAACCATTGATGATTACACCCTACAATCAGAAAACAAAAGCAAAGCTATTTCGATACTCGATATCGGTGCAATCAACGTTTTTAGGATAATTTTGGTTCGAAGGGAAATGCTGATAACGAGAGAAATAATAATGATGAAATGATAAGAAACCACTTTGTGCTTCTGTTCCGAAGCGATCCGTTGGTCACTGCCTTGCGCAACTGCAGGACCCTCAACCAGCAGTGTTTGTCAATAAGTCAGTCATCGTATCCATAAAGTCGTGTAATTTTTTTTTTCTGTACCAAACCTAATGCACATTTGTCTTTGTCCAATGCAAAAAACTGTTTTTCAACGTATTGCAGAAACAAATGATTAATATCCCCAAATTTGTGCCTGTTATGTTCGATGCATTCGCTATTTATTTCAACGATTTCTTTGCACTTGCATTGCAGAGAACCTGATATATTTATACCCTTGCAAAAAGGGTATATTAATTTTGGTCAGAAGTGTGCAACGCATAGGAGGAAGCATCTCCCACCATATAAAGAATATATATTCTTGATCAGCACGACGAGACGAGTTCAAATCGCCATGTCCGTTCGTCTGGATCAACGCAAACTCCTCCTAGACCGTAAGAGCTACAGAGCTGAAATTTTGCATGTAGGCTTGTATATACTGCAGGCGTTGTATATCTCGGATTCAGCCGGATCGGATCACTATATCATATGGCTCCCATACAAACGCCAAAGTCACGAACAGTGACTTTTCTTAATAACTTCGTTATTTTCTGAGCTATTGTCGTTAAATTTAATATTGGTAAGTTAATTACACATATAAACGACTATGCCAAATTTGATCAAGATCGGGTGACTATATCATATAGCTCTCATAGGAACGATCTTTCGAAAACAGTGACTTTTGTCAATTTCTTCGTTACTTTTGAAGCAATTGTCATAAAAATTTATATTTCTCAGTTTAGCATAACTATTAATGACTGTGCCAAATTTGATTGAGATCGGGCGACTATATCATATAGCTCCCATAGGAACAATCGGTGGTGAACATTGGCTTTGATCAATAACTTCGTTATTTCCTAAGCCGTTCTTTCGCAAGCATTAGACCTTTTACACATAAAACTTGCAAGGGTATACAAACACCTCGTATTTATATTTCAATAAGTTAAGCGTGAAATGAAGTTAAGGCTTGTATAAATAAATAAATACTTGAAACCTTTTATACAAAACCACTTTGCTATGTGGCTTACTTACAATTAAATATTTTAATAGTAAAAAACAATAGTTTTTTTGTTCGGTACCTTAATCGACTTTATTGCACTTGTTAGCATTAATTTGTACCTATTTAGAATTTATTATGATAAGCCCTTTGTCCGCTTCCAGAGAAATTGTTTTTCAGTTTACCAAAAATTTGCAAAATCAAAATCTTTTTGGTTATAGAGACTTAGAAAAAATTAACTAAAAAGGCCTTTGGAGTTTTGTAAATCTCATTGTCATATTCCATTGCTAGTTGCCATTAAAAAAGAGAAACCAGCCTCTCGGTACACGGGAATCAGAACGCTGATCATAGATATGGAAAAGATGCAGATAAGGTTCTACATCTCACAATCAGTCCCCACGGATCAGTGCACACGATTCACGAGTTCGAGGTGGTCGCACATTATCAGGGTAACAATTCAGAATTAAGAGTCCACAAATGTTTGCGCCACTTTTGGCCAAACATTTCCTCAACTACACGAATGTAGGGGCAGCTCATGTGCACGTGGAAGCCTATCCCTGGAAGTGATTCCAAGTTTCGATCCCAAGTCGGTCAACTTTTTGATGGATTGGCACTCAGTGAAGAATATTATCTTGAAAAAGTTTACCGGTGATACCAATATTTGTGTTTTTTCCCTTCGTGTTAACAAGATTTGTATCTCAGCGAAAAGGAAGTGCTAGATGTCTTACCACAAGTTTCGACCAAAGTTTGGCAAAGGTCTACAACGATGGAAAACTACTTCATCAAGGATCAATTCAAGTTTGTCTTCCGCATTCTTGAAGGCTAATATTTTCAAGACACTTTTTCGAACATTAAAATTACATTAATAATAAACTGTCGTGTATGTGGACAATCTGCCAACGATGAATTGTTACGAGAATTTGAACATCCATTTAAAGTCGACATTTTATACTGCAATTGGCACTTTTACCCAATTTCATAGTATCTTTGTATCAAACTAAATGATATTTCAAATAGATAAAGCTCAGTATCATTATCATTCATCATTGTAGGCAGCTAATTTCCTCATGTCAATTTCCAATCACGTCCTGTCCACAACACAAATTAACAATAAAAAACCAACAAAACAAAATCCAATCAAAGCAATTCTTTTGTAATTTTACAATTATTCGATTATTTACGACCTCAGCCGCCCACACATCGATCGGATCGACCGTTCCATCCGATGGCCACGAGGAAGTAAGTTCTCAAGTCATCATATTTGTATGTCGCTTCCACGAGAGTTTGGGACCAGCTGTCGGTATGACTTGATTTTGACAAAGAATAATATGATGGAGCCCTAAAACATAAACACACAAGCACTTCTGATCGATCACTAGCGAACTGCGATCGCTGACCAACAATATTTATACAGCTAAATGAGAAAACGTGACCGGCCACACTCAATTGCTAAAGTGTCAAGTTGAAGGCCCTTTGGAGCATCATCATCATCTTCATCATCCACATCCACATCATCGTCCGTCTCCGGTTTGCCTTCCTGGTGAGGGTGGGATGACGGGTACGGCGCCAGCGACTACGACGGAGACAGATGATGACGACACTTGGCTGCCTGGTGGCAGCTCTCAGAGTCTTAATGAAGTCGCACGATAAGATAATTATGTTTAAGTTTGTCTTTCGGTTTCTGTTTCTGTTTTTACTTCTTTTGCTGTTTCTTTTTGGCTGTGGCTGCCTCATAATATCATAATTAAAAATTGCAAAGACTTCCTCAAGAAGACTTCTGTGGCCTCCTCGTTTGCCTCACCTCATTCGGTTTGCCTCTCATGTCCGACAATTATTATGAAGTAATATTTTTTTAAACAATTCAAATGTTGGCTAAACAATCGTGTGTGTTTTGAATTTCTTCGTGGGGCTGTGCGCCGTGTGCGTTCGGTTTTATGAGCGGGTTTTACGATCCAACGATACAGTCAGTCAATCGCCTTAAAGAACTGTCAAATCATGCAAATAAATGTGCTTTTAAAGCGACAACCAATGGGCCAAATGGGTAGCCCAGCTTCAGACTCGACTCGACTCGACTCAACCAGAGACTAGAGATTTAAGGTGTTGTTCCGTGAGTTGCAGAAATACTCAGAGACAACCAAACAACGAAACAATGAAACAAGAAACCAACTTGGCCAGATTAACAACCGAACACAATGCAAAAGTCTTGCAAATGTTTATTGCTAGGAAGAACATGGAATACAAATTATGAGCAAATTAATTGATTAATTAATAGTTTAAGTGGGTAAGCCAAGAAGTACGTTTTATGGCAACATTACGACACTAAAACCAACTGCAAAGTGAATATTAAAGAGAAACATTAAATTCAAATAAAAATATATTAGAAAAATGCCACATCGAGATATTTTCTCATATATGTATATTTAACAGAGTTCGTAAAAAACAGTTGAATAAGTAACTCCAAACAGGACAATATTTACCTTAATGACTGCTAAACCATCACTAGGCATTAACCACTCTAACTTCTCTCATTCTCCCACCAATGCTAAATATTAATCAAAAGGTATTAAAGAAATGTTGAACCTAATCAGTTTCAAGGAACCATGCAGCTCTCAAATCTTCCTAATTCATAATGCTTGAGCAATCGGCAATAGGATTTTATCCATTGGCCTCCATAGAAATACTAATCAATTCTTAGCTGTCAAATTAGCAAACATTTCCTGGATCTTCGATATTCTTATTCGTCAAGCCAAGTCAAAATGAATAAACAGAAATCCCTCTCCAATGCCATGCGGCTTGTCACTTCACTTTGGCATGGGATTCCCCTTGCCTTCCATTCCTCTACACTCCAGCCTTTTGATGTTTTTTAACAACATAATCCAAAACTTAATAGCTTACACACTCTGAGGCATAGAAAGCAGAGGTCCGCAGTAAACCTTGAATATAGCTCATAGAAGAAAACACAAAATATTTTGGTTGTTGCAAAATTAGTTCCAATAATAATAAAATTAAAATCAAGGAGAGTAAATCAATTGTTTTGTGGGAAAGGGGGTATGGGGAGGGTAAAGGGTAAACACCCACCACAGTTCGAAGCAGTCGCCCTAAAAAGCCAATTGTCATTAAATTCACAAATCTCGATCCAAGTCGGTCGCTTTGTTGTGTCTATATAAAGATTAGAATTTTATGATGATTTCTTTTTCGGTGGAAATTGTAAACGAAATTGAGTTGATTGGCACCAGTTTGTCTCGGGACCGATAATGATTAATGGTTACAACCAGGCCCGGATCAAGTCCGAATACAGGCACTAAGTTTGGCAATAGCTGGCTCCTTCTCCTCTCACTGGCGGTTTTACCCCTATTGACCATTATCTTATTTTCAACTGTTTATAAAAACTGCATAATTTGAATGGGTAATAGAAGGTTAAAGAATGTTCATTATCTCATTAGTTTATCTATGTTAAGAACGTCAAATTGGTAAGCAATTTAATTAGCTTTTAAAAAGATTAAACCAACACTTTAGATGTCCCGGAAACTTGCTCAAAAAGGCGTTTTGCATATAATTAGTTTGTCATTTCTTTTATCTCCATTTCATTATAAAGGATTATCTCCTAGTTCGATGCCCCCCCCCCCCAAACAAAAAATATGTATGTATATTTTCAGTTGGAACCAATATTTGTCATTTTGATTCACAACCAGCAGCTTCATATCTTACCTCAACCCTGATGATTATTTGCAAAGGTGTTTGATCTGCAATCATTCCATATAAAATACTTTAAAAAAAATAATAGGTGTTGCTGTTTTTCCCCTTAGTGGACATCTCTTTATTTCACATCAATCATACGCCCACGGATGAGTGCAGAGATGGATCATTATAGAGATGCTGCAAAATTTTGCATTTTGTCTAAGGTACTTTTGTTTTTGGAAAGAGAAAGTTGAACTGAAATCGTAAATACACCCACATCGATTCTTGTTGCCAACTGATTTGACATTTTTAATTTAGCCAATCCTAATTTATTTGCATCTATTTGTCAAAGTTCTCTTCTTAATTTCAGTTGCTTTATGTCAATTATCTTGTTCTTACCAAATTTGTCAACCACAAAAAAAAAAAACGATAAAAGCAACAAAAGAATGTTTAACTAGCCATTTATCAAAATGTTTATCTGCAAGATTTACCAAATTAACATTTGGCTGACCCTGACTGACCGACTCACTGGCCAATTGGATTGTACTTGCAAAATTTCTGGCACATTGCAGCTTAATTTGAAAATTTATTACTTAACCTTTAATTTGTGCATAAACGGCTATTTAATTGTACTTCACGAATGCGAACACAGTATACAACACACACTTGACCTAAGCCAAGAAAAAGAGAGAAATAAAATACTCACCTTGGCCACAAAATCATTGTTCGGCCATAATCGTTGAATGGTTTTCTTTGTATTCGAATTTAGTTAGGGGCGCCGCAGATGCAATTTAAAATGTATTTGTGATTCAGATTGATCCAAATTAATATCTTGAGATTCATTTCCATATACTTTATGGCCAAACTGATTGAAATTTACTCACAAATAGGTCGAACTAAACCAAAATCTCGTAAAGCTGACCTGATTGAAAACAAACACAATACTCTGTGTATAAGTTGGCCAAATCTGTTTTTGAATCTTACTGCCTTTTCTTGTATCGCAATATTGCATTTTAAAGTTGATTATCTATTATATATGCCCCCGATTCTTAAATTCAATACAATAATATTTAAGGTTTTCCATTAACCAATTACTTGCCAATGGAAAAATTACAGAATAAGTCACATTAAATGAGCCCTAGCTGAGCAGATTGCTTTATACATACATTGTTTATGGCCTACAATCAACTCTTTTAGGGGGCCAAGTAGGCGTGGGCACTTTAATTATTAATTTTGGCTCTCTGTCTCTATTTCATTTTTATGGTTTTTGGTTTTATTTTGTTGTTTGTTGTTTGTTGTTGTTGCCCAATGCACGAGTCCGAGTGCTACAATTGCGCACTTCAAAACCAACAATTGTGCCACGGGTCGTGGCAGTCGCCTCTAATTGTCTGTCACCCGAAGAAGATGAAAAATGAGAGAGAGAGGGAGAGAGGGAGGCCCCTTCCCAGGCCATGGTTAATTATGCGCACATTATGCCCAATGAATGGGCTGGCGATTGCGTTCAAGAGGTGCAACATGAAGTTGGCGGATCATTGGGAAATACTCGAGCTCGGGTCCCCGGGCTTTTGTCTGAGTGTCTTCATTTATTAGATTTCTTTATGGGCCCACACGCCCCAGCTCCAGCCCCAGTCGCAGCCTCAACCTCAGCTCATCTCAACAGATCTTACCATCTCTCTCGCACTTTCTTAGCCTGTCTCTGTCAGTCTTTGCTGTTGTTGATGGCATCATTTCAGCAGCTTTTGTAATTTTATTTCGGCTGGTGGGAAGTTGCTGCTGATGCTGCTGCTGCTCCCTCAAAAAGAGTTCGTCGCTTAAGTCTTTCGTTTGCACTTTTTTATTTAATTATTTATTCCATTTTGTGTTAATTGAATGCGTGCCACACATGTGCCACAAGCATATGCCAGACATAATGGCAGCAATTGATGGCGTTGGCGTTGTGGTTTTCATTTTCGATGTTGTTGTTGTTGCTGCTATTGCAGCATCTAATAAAAACGAGAATTAATTTTCAAAAGATGCTAATTTGATTGATTGCATCTTTTTGGCAAATGCCAAAAGTTGCAATGATTATTGCATGGAAATTACTGTTGTATACAATTTCTGGGAGTGCTTTAAGTCGACGAATAATTATTCAATAATCCATCGGATGTGTCTTAAGCTAAATTAAATTAGACCTCTTTACATTACACAACTGCCAATAATTATTTCGCATCTTCATTAGGCACAGAGTAAAGTATCATATTAGATTCTAAATATAAATACAAATGTTGTACCATTTATTGTACTTGTAACGTTGTGGAATTGAATTCAACTAATGATTGATTAACAAGGTGCGATAAATTGAGTTTTGAATATAATTAATCTAAAAATTGCTCTTGCTATTCATATTATTAACTTAGTCCGGGCTTTACAAGTGATCCTAAAACATGTGAGCTACATCGAAATGTTGATTTAACACCCGAAAGACCACGCCCACAGCGGCCAGGGGACGTTGCCATGTTAATGTCGAAATAAAACCCGTTTCTGATTTAGGTGTGGTTCCGATCTCCGTACAAGTGAATGGACTAGCGTCGATTCTATATGCTATGTGGAGGTAAATCGAAAGTCGTTTTACCATTTAATAGACTCTTCCTTTCCGATAATCTTGGTCAAGTTCATGTGTTTCCTACTTCATCGTTGAGCACTTAATTAATTTGAAGTCTTTGGAATTCGCCATTTCCTTTCCTGCCCGGTAAATAGTCGATGATGCGGCAAATGGGGACATGCAAATTGTCCAGAGATGCTACTACCAGCCTCCACCAACATCGACGAGTTGCCATTGAATAGTTTAGGCCATATAAAGCCAAACTAATTAGCTTCCTGTTTAACAATCGCCAAATGTGGTCAAAACCACATCGCAGCAAGTAAATAAACAATTTAATTATAAATAAATAATTTCAAACAAATGCCTTGTCCGAACACAGAGATCCGAAGCCCATTTACATAGCTTGTAAATGCCTTCGCATGCGGCTTTCCCACTGTTTCATAAATAAAACTCAAATAAATCAGCCCAAAACAAAGTTTAGACAAGTTCAAGTTTTCGTATTGGGCTGTCAGTCGGCTCGGCGATTCGACGTTCTTACGCACATATAAGGCAACTGGACCATGTGGCAAAAGTGAATTTCAATTTCAATTCATTGAATCTGAATTTGAATTTGCATTTGTCTGACAATAAGTCGGACGACCCACGCGTGCCATTTACAAATGGTTTGTTATGGTTCTCGAATTGTGCTTGTCTTCCCATTGTGGGGATGCCCTTTTATTGGTTTCGTTCTGGTCCCCCCCGATTGTTGCCATCCTCCACCCAAAAATATTAAGCTGAAGGTGAGCAAAGTGTGCGTCACAATGTTTTCAAACCTTTGACGAATGATAAAGGCATAAATCTAATTGAATTCATTCTTTTGGAGTAACCAACCAATTTTTATTTCGACCATATTTTCAATTTTAAAAAAAATCTAAATTTGAGTAATCAAAAGGGGGGGTTGGGGGCTTTTTCATATTGTCGTTGAATTTGACTACAGAAACCCGAGGACCCATACCCATCTTGTTGGCTATACATGATTTATAGTTCCTTTGAATTGACACAGAGAACAATTTTTAAGTTAGACTCACAAATACCAGAGCCCGCAAAAATCAGTTGATCAACTGTTCAATATATATAAATATATATATCAAGAAATGACAGAATTTTTACTTATTGTTAGTTAACAGATCAATCGATTATTCAGGGGACCTCAAACAGTTCAGCGGCCCAATTGGTTTATGTCCCGGATGAAATAAGTGGGTTTTTTAAATGTTAAAATTATTGCCTTTACAACACCTGAAAGGTGGTAAGTTTAGGTTAAGAATATAGACGTGTATAGCAGACTAGGCGATGACCTCTCTATTTTCCATCGCTGTTTATATTATCAATATGAAGTCCACCCAATTTTTGTGTGAGCTGTGACAACTATCAGCTTTGACAACTATCAGTCACTGTTTAATAAGTTGGTTTATAACGAAATTGAATTGGTATGCAATTAAAGAAATAACTAGTTGTCAATAGTATCTCCTAGTCTTTACCTACATATAATCATACATTATATTCCGAATATGGAAAAAAGTGTGAGAAACACTTTTTATCTTGGATTCATGTTGAACATTTTCTTTCCTTTTGGCTTCAAAAAAGATACTTAGCTGAAGAATCCAAAGATCAGTTTGGTTATTTGGAAGAAGATATTTTGACCGGCTGGAGGTCTTTATGTTTTATTTTAACCTTTTCGGCTTAGGTGGTCAGTTGGCCAACTATTATTTTAGTTGTTTACTTATTTATTAGACCGACAAAAATGGTAGTGTAAAGCGATCAGCTAGTGCAAATACTTTGAATAGTTTTATTTTATCATAAATGTATTTTTCTTGTTTTTTACAATAAATTCGCAGAGTATTTTGAAATTGATCGAAGACCAAACGGGGTGAAGAAATTGCAATACTTTTTCGGAACCGACATATGGATCTGTGTAGTCTTGATGGATCCTTCTCCTTTTTGATTGGGATGTCACTGAGTGATCTGTTAAAATGAGGAGTATGGAGTAAGAGCCTTTGAGCATTGGATTGGCTAAATTTAATGAAAGTGCAACTAAATGTGGTAAATTAGTCTTCATTCGCAGACTCAGTGTGTTCTCATTTGGTCCATGCCTTTCCAGTCCAGCATTCATATAGATAGTTGAATTGTGCAATTGCCTTTCATTAACAGAAAAGTTGCGTTGGTTGTCAGCCAGACAAGGCATCACAAAAATTCGCTACTTGCTCGTTGCCTGCCCGCCTGCTCGGCTGCCCTGGTTTTGGTTTTGGTTTTGCTTTTGGTCTCAAACATGTAATAGCTCTTTAAAAGGTTGCAACTAAGCGCACACTCGAGGCTCAAATTGGGTCAACACAAAGTGTTATTATGTATGCAAGCAGCTAAGTAACTAACTTGGAAGTAACCAAGTATTTATAAAGCATGTATGTAGGTGCCGCCGCTTGTAGCTTTCCCAAGTCGGCTGCCATTTTGGCGTCATGCTACACATTTCGGTGTCCCGGGAGATGCACACTGATTAGTCTAAGGCTAAAGTTTAAGCGGTTAAACGTGAAACCTTAGTACGAACCTCAACCACATGTATGTATAGTGGTCGTGATTTTGACGGAGAACACCCAATTTACTGGTAATGTCGTCTCACAATCAATTGAATCTGACACATTGACAAAACGCATCAGTTTTTCTCTTATCCACGAAAGTCTGTTGTTACTCTAAGAGTGTCCCATTTGACCTTGTTTTAAAATTAAGAAAACCAATATCTATGTACAGACAAATAATTTATTCAACGAGCCAACTTGACAGTTTACAGGTTAGATTGCAAAATGTTATTCCATTAATCGACGCGGAATTCAGAACGGTTTATATTTATATATTAGTTTATATTAGTTTCTTCAATATAGGAACAAAGGACGACTGTAAGATATATTTGCCAGCCTAGAAGAAAGAATACAAATACATATATGTTACGGTCCTTGTCATGGAGTCAAAACTAAAAAAAAAAACAAAAGTCAAACTGCAATTAAGGACTCGGAGAGCAATAGTTGTTCAAATTTGTTTATCTTTTTTATTTTCAGTATCACAAAATCTTCAAACTCTGAACTTTTCACATGATCGACTGATCTAATCTTCGAATCATTTAAAAAAGTTCAAGGAAGTGTGTGTGTTGACTTCTGACTTCTTACACAATATAAAAGGCTGATCTAACCATTCTAAGACAAAACGATGACAAACTCGCGTCTTACTGGCTTTTTGGCCAAGACTTCTAAGTTAGATTAGAATTAGAATTCTAAATTAGATATATCTTTGAAAGTTAAAAATTGGTTTATTTAAAGGGAAATCACCAAAAACCAGAGGACTGGGGCTAACTTCGACCGCGTCAAAGTTTGTATACCCTTGCAACATTTTTGGTAACTCTTTCTCTAAAGCTAAAAAGGCTAATGTTTGCGAAAGAACGGCCTACATAGGAAATAACGGAGTTATTGATCAAAGTCACTGTTTTCGAAAGATCGTTCCTATGGGAGCTATATGATATAGTCACCCGATCTTGATCAAATTTGGCATAGTCGTTTATATGTGTAATTAACTCACCAATATTAAATTTCATGACAATAGCTCAGAAAATAACGAAGTTATTAAGAAAAGTCACTGTTCGTGACTTTGCCATTTGTATGGGAGCTATATGATATAGTGATCCGATCCGGCTGAATCCGAGATATACAAGCCTACATGCAAAATTTCAGCTCTGTAGCTCTTACGGTTTAGGAGGAGTTTGCGTTGATCCAGACGGACGGACGGACGGACATGGCTATTTGAACTCGTCTCGTCGTGCTGATCAAGAATATATATACTTTATATGGTCGGAGATGCTTCCTTCTATGCGTTGCACACTTTTGACCAAAATTAATATACCCTTTTTGCAAGGGTATAAAGATGTTATTCAATCGGTTTAGAATTGGCTAATTCTAGTCCTATTTTGTTCTATTCCTAGGTATTGGGCATTCACCCACCAATGAGTCAATAATATTAAACTCGATCTATAAATAGTCATGAAAGATGGACGTATAAGCGGACAAGGACAAACGGATAAAGGGACTCGGTTTTCATCTCTCATTTGGATCTACTAATTTCACATAATTTTAAAGCATCAACATATTTTGGCCTATTTCGATGACTTTTTCACAAAGGAATGCCAAATTTTGTCAAAGATAATTAATTAATGCAAAACGCGAGGTTTAACTGCTAAGTAAACGATTCTTGAACAGATATTCAAAAATCATATCAAAATCCAAACTATCATCCTTTATACTGGTTCACGGACCTCCTCAAGGTAGGAGGGCCCTTATTTGCAAGATACGTTTGAATTATATGCAGGAATGGGGGCCCTTCAACTTGTAAGCCCGGTGGGCCCTGTTTACATATATATTTAAAACAAACCCGAAACTTTCAAATTAACAATCGAACAACACCGACTTGACGACAAATAAGTTAGTCCTGAGCGACACCCAGGTGTGTATTGAACTTAATTTCAAAATTAAGATTCAGAGTTATTACTTACACAATGGTATCAAATTAAATATTGCCAAGGGGTATCCCAGCACTGTACCGAATTGAAGTGGCCACCGCATACCCTGTATAATAAGAGGTACATTTGTTATTCATGAAAGAGAATTTGTCTCCTTACCTTTGATAAAGCAATTGTTATTAATACCCCGCCGAGTATTGACAGTAGGGCCAGTATTATTGTGAGGTAGACTTTCCAGTCAGGATAGTAAAAAAGCCAATCGTCGTCTGAATAATATCGGTCAGATTCGTCGGATGATTTAACTGTTATAGGGCATGTTCCATTAGTACATTTGACTAGAGCAAAAATGAACAAAAAATTCCCACTTACGACATATCGCCGAAATAATCTGCAGAGTGCCCCAACCGATTTGCAAACCAGCTAGAACCCAGCAACCTGTCTTCAGTTCGCATCCGCAACAACATTTTTGGGCTAAACACATTTTACAAACTTAAAGAAAAACAAAAAGAAGAAATTTAATTTTGACTAATACAACAAATTGAAAGGCTTGACTGAAATTTGTCAACTAGCACGGCACGTACTACGACACGAACCATTTTTGAGACATGTCTCTATGCCCCTACTGCCGTTTGGAGGGGACTTGAATTGCCCCATCATTTTGTTGGTTGAATGAAGAATATTGCTGTGCTCTGAGTTTTTCATGTTCATTCATAAAGTAATCGACGCACTGAAGAAACAGCGCGGTTTGCGAAGTTGCCATTAAATTTTAGAGTGGGAAAGAGACTTCACTCTTATCCTTCCTGTATGAAGTAATACCCAAAATCCGGGTTAAGCTAAAGTTCACGTAACATTGTTCGTTTGTCTGTTAGTTCTTCCCATAGGGTGCATAAACAGAAAGAACCGACCCGATAAAGTACATATATTCTTGATAATTATCAACAGCCGATCTAGCTGTGCCCGTCCGCCTATATAAACGCCATGATATCGGAGACTATAAGGGCTAATGTCAGTAAATTTGTTATTTGTTATGCAGGTAGATCAAGTTTTTTTCATCTTTGACACGCCCCGTTTTTCCTCAAAAAACTTGGCATATTGCTGTACATTATAATATCCATCAATACACCGAAATGTGTTAAAGTCGGAATGAAAATAGACAAGTTATGTATAAAAGGAGTAAAAGTGTGCTTCGAAGAGTAACGAGATAGCAAATGATTAATATGCAGATTTATTAGACTTTTAAATCAGATTCAATATCATTAAAGCTAACTTCGGCTATGGCGAAGGTTATATACCCTATGCTATATCTTAAACTCTCTTTCTGTGTCGCAACATGACGCTACACAATACAAAGAAATGAAAAGTAATATGCTTGCCGTGAAGTTTGCAAATGTTTCATAGGCGACGTTCGAATTTCGTTGCAGTTTTTGACTATTATTTTTTAGTAGGTATAAGTATGTTTATATATACTTCTATAGTGGTTCGACTTGGGCAATTCAAAATCAGAGTTGTCCAAGAAGATTCAACAAGCTTTCTCATAAGTGATTCTTTAAGACAACTAAACTACAATCTCAAAAGGACAGCAATTTGTTTCCCTGCACCAAACGAAAGCCAATAACTTTTTTATGTTATTTGTACAAAAATTTGTAGTTAACTGAAAAGATCGTAAATTTTTCGATATAAGTCGAAGATGATATACCCTGTCAAAGGCCAAAAAATAATTAATCAGTAATTGAAAGATGCAAGGACCATATTATTAGCTCACTTTATGCGATTTTTCAAAAATAACTGGTTGTTCGAATAAATTTTAAAACTCTAAAAATTTTGAGTTTAGTTAAAAAGTAAATAATTACTTTCTGAATAATTTGTCATAGACAGCCCCATAGAGCTCTCTTGCAGGGTATGCAAAGGAATAGTGAATGTTGGACAGCGTGACAATAATATTTTTTACTTACTTTATTTTTGGCCATGCTTCAATGGTTGCAACGGGCAACGGCGGAGCCAATCGGCAGCCAAGAGCCACGTTTTTGAACCCGAGGGGTCAAGCGGCGCGTGTAGCGCAAAAAGCTAAGGCTTTGGCAGATTATGACACAGCCAATGGCCAAGACTTTAGCCAGACTGAGAGGTCTGATCACAATAGAATTTTGTTATTTTTTCGGGTGTACAAGCCAAGCTAATTGTAAGCCGAGTTTCCAAAGATCGTATTCGCGTTCGATCTTCACGCCCGAGTGCTTTGGCAGACCTTACTTTGGAGCTGAACTTGACATGCATTTGTCTATATGTACGAATGTATCTGCTATCAATCTATCTTTCGGTCCCCCTCGCTCTCAGTGCTCTAACTACTTTGTGCGTGTAGTTAAGTGGTGGTAGGTAGGCAGGTAGGTTGATGGCTTCATGGCTTCACCCTGCTCGCCAGTCTAGACTTGGCAAATGTAAACTGCATTGGGAATCGGCCTACGTTCGGCATTGAGGTATGTTCTAATTAAAAGCTTATTTAACTAAATGACAAAACCTAACAGCCAATAAAAAACCCATAAATTCTCCAAATTCTTCAGAGAAATCATTAATGATGAACCATTTGTAATAGAACTACGCAGATTTTTATATTTGAATTACAAAATAAAATTACTTGAAAGTTTAGTTAGTAGACTTATTGGTACGTGACTCGACTTACGTTACGTTACGTTGCTTGATGCGTTGTTACGTCTTAAAATGCCGGTTTGTTGGTGTGGCCTCTGTGCTGAGCAGCAACACAAATCCATTTTGCGGGGAAAAAGCCGGGTGAGAGCTTATCGATCTAAGCTCTTAAGAGAACTTGACAGGGTTGTCGAGTCTTTTTTGCCTGTGAGATGGAGATGGCATTAGGGAATAGGAGAGTTCAGTATGACTGATTCTAATATTGATACATCCAACTATCACTTAACTTAAGAAATCCTTTTGTTTTTCAATTATTACCCATTCGAAATGAAGATAATATTTTGCTCAAACATTATCAGTTGTGGCATCTTATATTGCAGTGCATTTGAGGTTCACTTGGAGGATATTTACAATGAGTGATGATATCATACGATTGCCCACTCCATATAGATAGATTCATCTGTTCGTGGTGCGACAAACGTTTTGCACTTAAAGATGCCTTTTAAAGAAAGACACAATAAATCAAAAAATGTATTACAATCGATCGGTGTAGGTATAGGAAAAGCCAATTACAAACAACAAACTTTTTCAGTCTAGACACAATAGAGACAAGTTAAGAGACGGAGTATGCTCTTCGATAAGTCGGTGCAAAATGAGCGGCAGTCGCTCTCTACCTCTCTGTTTCAGTCGATCGCTCTCACTCTCTTCGGGCCAGAAAAGCTGACATCATCACAGACCAAGCCAAGTTGGCCCAGCTGCTGGGTGTCAGAAGGCGGCTTATTTAATGCGCGTTTCGAGCACAAAACTCTTTTAGTATAGCGTTGGCGTGCCAGACAGACGGTTCGGTATTTTTTAGAGCGCACCGTGTAAAAAAATAACCAAAACGAGAAAAAAAGATACAAAATTAAAGAAAGAAACAAGAAAAGAAACCAACTCCAAGTACTTGAAAAACGAAAAAGTTGATATACTGATAAACGAATACTTTTAGCGCAGGCGGGGATCTAAAAAAGCCAACTGTGAAAACAAAAGTACTCACTTGTGCGATACGCAAATCCAAGTGAATATGAAACAAAGCCGGAGTAAACATTCAGCGATTGCAGATCTACATCCACAAACGTCGCTGATGTCAGTCAGACGCGGCGCGAATTGAAGTGTAGCCAACCAAGCGTTGAGTGTGAAACGCAAAACAAGCGAATTTAAAACGTTATGCCAAGTGCCTTGTTTTAGTTGTTAAGACTAAGCAGCAAAAGTTCATAGAAACAATTGTGCAAGAAAGTGAAAGACGAGAGCAACAAAAGGGAAAGGTTTCTCGTTTGGCTTACTTTGACTTTTCGGGGGCAAGTACTCTTGGCTTGTGCCTTGCTCTGACTCTTTTCAAGTGCAGGCCGGAGAAGTCTTTTCAGTCGGTTTAGTCGGTTCAGTTCCAGCAGCAGCAACAGCTGTTACAATTTCATTTATGCAGTCGTGTTTCCTTCATTAAGAGTCATTCAAAATTGGTTTTCAACAACATTTTTGTATTATTTTGAAGCTGACCACGCGCTTTTTTTGTTTTTAGTTTGCTATCCATTGCGTGTGTGTGTGTATGTGTGAGTGTTTGTGTGAGTGTGTGGCTATAATCAGCATATACATATACACAAGCATATTGTGTATGCATGTGTATTTAAAAAGCGGACTAACGACATTGATGGCAATTGCCAGTGCATTTTGATGCTGACCGCTTTTGTATCGAACAAGAGCCAGAAAAATAACCACACAAAAAACGTCAATATAAAACGCCTCCACAGCGGACATCTAGTTGAAAAACGAAAGAGAGATATTAGCAACCGACTCGTAATAACAAACAGGTAAGTCGAATTTGTCTACTTAGAGATCCATTTAATTTCAAATTGATGGAAAATCAAAAGACCCAAGCAACGAACTTGATAACTCTCAGATGACTTTTCTTTATAAAAGTTGTAAAGTTGTCGTTTTTCTATAAACATAGTTATCCCATTTGATACATGGGATACATTATTTTATCCACGAGATACAGCATTTTGCTAGTTGTAGAATCAAATATTCACAATGAATCATTGATCATTACTAATTCCCTAATGAAAGTTCAATGATTCTTCTAGCTACCTTGGCATGAGTTTACAATATTTTTGGCCGAATTAGTCATATATAGTTTTTTGTTGTTCAGGTTATAAGGAGATAAGCGACTTTTGTGTTTATATTTTAGAACATTTTATTGATCATATAGGTATGTGCCTGGGCATATATTGGCATGTGTATTCTAGATTTATGTCCACTTTGCATGCCTAAAATGTCAGAGAATAGAACTTGCGGTGCACATTAGTGCCAAATTACCAAAGGTGTTTGGCCCCCAATTGTCACCTCACAACATAAGACACCAAAAGGTAAAGATATCGAACAACTGGGTGCGGAATTTAAAGTTGATTTGATATTGCATTACCTTCTCCGTCATATTTATGGCCACGCGCCATTTTCTCAACTCCATCGGCCGAGCTGAATGTCAACAAGTTAAGAACTGTCGCTCGTCTGGGGCGTTTCAAGTTGACATTAAGCCCACTTTAACACTTTTTTGTTGTCCATTCATATTTTTCAGCTGCACTGAGTACATCCACTCTCTGAGAGCACCCGAGTCCCTATCAATATCATCTTGCTTTTATCTTGTATTTTAATTTTGTGTATTTAAAATGGTTGTGGAAATGCCATTAAAGTTTTTCTATAAGTAAATTTCTAAATATTACTAAATAACTTGGGGAATCAAAGCCAGTGCAAGCAATCTTCTAAAAGTAGTATTATTATATTTATATATATATAAATAATATATTGAATACTTAAAAAGCATTTCATGGAATGTCCCCCGCAACTCGCTCACTTATCAAGCCTGTTACTTCAATTTTGACACGTAGCCCTAGAAGGCAACTGACCAAAATTAAAAGAGTCGCATATATATTTTTTATATTTTTTGTTTAATCATTTTTCGCAATAATTTTTAATGGTTTTTTTGACGTTATTTACAATGCATAGCTTTTAATTTATGTCTATTATTTTGTCAAAATATTTTTGTTGCGATGCAAAACAAAATATAACAAAAGGAAAAAGACCGATTCAATGCAAAATTTGACATATTCAAAGTCATAATTATTAGCATTGCCTTTTGTGGCTGATCACAAAGAAAATGAGAATGAGAAAATGTAAAGACCCAAAATGAAACAAATACAAAAAAACTCAACATAAACAACTTGAAATTCTTAATAATTTATTCTCTAGCTGCGTTTCCAATGAACTTTTTGCAATTTGTTTGCATTTGGATTAAAAATCGGTCATCGCAAATAAACGGAATGCCAACGAAACAACAAAATTGTTTTCAGGGAATTATAATTATGTATATATTCTTCTCTAGTGTATTTCTAGGCTAGTCCTCAAGGCTTTGGCCTGGGCCTAATTAAATCATTTCCTTTGAACACTTTAATTGTAGGTTTGGCTTGCCTTTGGTCTGTTTTATGTAGCAAAATCACAGACGACATTGTCTCTGGGGCCACTCATTTTTCATCATGGTTAATTAAACCATAAACACCTCAAAACACGCTACCTTATTCAACACATATCAAGCCGCCACCCATATGACAAAATCGAAAACACAGCCACAAAGAGCAGAAAAACAAAAAGTCAACCCACACACTATTTCCCATTGGTTAATTTTTTAATTTTTTCAAGACAATGCCAAAGCAAAGCTAAGAGTCTAAAACCGAAAACTGCAGTCGAAAAAACAGCACCAATCGGCAATAGAAATATGCCGAATTTCATATCCCCTATAAAGTGAATATACATTGAGGCTTACAGCACTTAATTACGTTGTTAGATCTCTATTGAGAGAAAATGAATCTACCCTTTGGTAGGGTATAACAAAAGACAAAGCTATGACAAGTTTCGTTGTGTCTTGTATTAGTTTATTTGGTTTGGTTTTTTATTTTCGGTTTTGTTTAGGTTAATCAATTTAAATTACCTTCAATTAGAGTTTTTGTTCGTTTTTAAAGCCATGTAAAGCAAATAAACACTAAAAGTTTAATTCAAAATGCAAATGAAAATTCCAAACAATTTGTATCTAGTCTTGCTTCCCGGCGCTTGAGAAATTCATGCATGCATATTTATCTTTTATGGTCCACAGATATAGCCACGAAATCGACCACCCTCCCCCTTCTTAGACCTATGCTTTTGAGCGAGCAATTAACTATTTTATAGCTTCATTCGATATGCATAATAGTCAGATAGATGACTTCACAGCGAGCAGGAGCAGAGAGAAGTCATGGTCTGAGCCCCCGAGGAGGCTGGGCTCGTATCCAATGTTATGGTTGTGGGAGTTGGCGCATAAAACAAATAAAACAATAACAACAAATATGCAAATTAGTTTTGAGTCATCAAAAAACTCTAAAAGCATTGTGTAAATCATCGAAATATCCTAAATTATTGGCAGGGATCAGAGAACGAGCTGCGGAAATGTTTGTCATAGAAAAACCATAACATAAATTGTACCCAAAAAAGTGAGACCCAAAGTTTAATTGACTAAGAGACAATTGGAGAGAAAACTAACCAACAAATTAACCAAATTGTTGAAGTAGAAAAAATACGAAAAAAAAAACCAGAAGAAACCAAGAAATGATTAGAAAAACTTATAGAGTTATTTTGGATCTATCCAAATTTTAGTTCTATAGGTAATCGCCTCCTCATTTAAGTTGTTTTTTCATTTCATTTCAATTTTTTTTACCATAAACTACTTAATGACTTAAGGCACAAACTTGAATTAAAATAATTTGCTTTACAAGTGAAAGTTTTTATCAATTTGACTTTAGTTTTTCGTTCGTCTGCTGCAATTGTCTAAATATCAAAACGTTGTCGTTTGTCAGTCTTCACTAGTCCGATTAAAATGAGCTATCAAATTGGCACCCAAGTCTGGGGTTGTCTCTGTATGTGTGTGTGTGTGTGTGTGTGTGTCATTGAACCAACAAATCAAAGCCGCTTAAACATACAGAAAAAATAATAGTTTATAGTTGACAACGACACAGCTCAGGATTGATGACAAGCCAAAGTAATGCCAAATGGCAATTATCAGCGAGTGGCATAAAAAAAAAGAAGGAAAAAATCAACAAAATACAGAAATACTATAAACTAAAACCAGAGCCAAGCTGACAGCAGGCAAAAAGCCAAAATGTGTTCATTGACGTCACTTTTTTTTCATGAAATTAACAAACCGGCAAAAGCAAAAGGAAAAAAGAAGTACAAAACAAAACAAAACAAAAAATTGAAAAGAAAAAAATGTTTTAAAGTGGAGAAAATCCTCCACCCTGCTGAGCCGTGGCCAAAATCCCCTTGCGAACTAAAATAATTGCAAACAACCAACCAAGGCAATTAAGAGGCCAGTCACAGAAAGAGGTTTAATACAGTCTTTTTTGTTAAAGTCGACGATCGGGAATCTCACAAGTCAATATAAAATAATTATTAATTAAGTTCAGCATAAGCAAATGCAATCAAAGGACGGCCCAACTTATCGGTTGGGACATTCTGATCAAATTGAAGTAAAATACACAGAAGCTAGATTAGTTTATCGAAATGAGCTAAAACAAACTAGTAATTGAGAGAGTTCTCTGGAGTTTCACATTTAACATTTTTGGGGCACACTCATCTCGGGTACACAAGTTTTAGATATTGTCCAAAAGTCAAAAAATCGATGGGCCCGACCATGTTAAATTTCGATATCCATTAAGCTTAAATTTGCAAACTCCAAGTGAAGTTTAACATTTCCATTGGTCTCCATTGTCTTGTCCAAGTTGTCTTCTTCTTACTTTGGTTACTCTGCAGTCCCCGACCAAAACATTTGCCCCATTTGCCATGATTGGGCAGAGGTTAAGTCTCGTTTTAAGTGCTGCCAGTTGATTATTATTTGGCATAAATTATGTTTAACCAAAATTCTGCTGTTTGCTGTTTGATTTTTGTCTTGTTTTGCTTTTGTTGTATCTTTTTCTTCTCCTTCTTGCTTTTTTCCGAGTGATTCAGGGAAATCGCCTCTTGTTTTCTTTTGCTTGGCGCGGTGCCAATTACCAGCATGAAGGTCTTTGACTGCGCAACATCAGCAAAGGTAAAAACAAAGCAAGACGAAAACAAAATACGAGAAAAATAATAATATTAGCAACTAGAAATTTGTAACATTTTTGTTTCTTGCTCATGTTGTTGTTGCTATTATTTTGGTATATGACTTGTTTTTCATGCTTTTAATTTGTTTCATGTTGTTGTTTTTGCCAAAAGAAGGTGAGCAATTATAATTTTTGCTCTAAAAATGTAAAGGTTTCTTTTTTTTGTATATTTCACGCTCTTGAGCTGATTGGCTTGCAAATCGGCAATGAAAAATTAGTAATGCGATGACCCTGAAGATGAGATTCCTGAACAAATGAGTTTTGGGTGTGAATATTTCTTCTTATTCAATAGTTCGAGTGGATAACAGAAATCCTTTTCACTTACCACTAGCCGACTGAATGGTAAGACCATAAGTAATACTTAAAAAGTGTTGAGCAATTGAAATGGATTTCTTCCAGAGGTCTGATACGCAAACAAAACTAGTTTAATTTGGTTTACTTTGATTTATTAATTATCGTTTGCCTAACACCCAATTACCAGCAAAACTAGTAGCCATGCTATAAAATGATCAACAACTAATAATTAATTTCCTTAATTTCCATTATAAAATCAATGATTAATTAACAAATTGCCCCCAAACACGCGCAAAGAAAACGCTTGAACAATTTTCGGTTTCTACTTGCAAGAAAACGCATTGAAGTCGACTACAAATCGACTTTGTGGTGTTTTGTTATCGGTTTTTTTTTAATCATATTTTTACCTAGACAAGTTCAAGTTGAAATTTAATAATACGGGCTAATTGAGGGAATTATATAAGAGAGTCTTATGCAAATTTCCGAAATTGGCGGCGTCGGTGCCGTTGGCACACGTGAAGTCTGACCTAGAATTACACATACGTACGCACATATATAGACAGAATTCAACAGTATGTGTGTGTGTGTGTGTTATTATCTATGGAGGTGCAAAAACTGGGTGAGGAAGTAAACAATTTTGGGCACTTAATAGACCTGCCCTGACCTTCAAAATTAATTGACTTCATGCAGGGAGTTAGCAAACATACAAGTCTATTCACATTATTTATGACTATGTTTGGGTTTTTAATGAGCTACCCCAAGAAATAAAGCAGGTTCAATGCAGGTTGTGTCGAAGAAGAAAATAAAAAACGAAACTCGGAGTGTGTTTAGTAGTTATTTTTTAGGGGGATTGGCCCGGACCGACGCAGCTTTCATAAGCTCATTTCGGTTACTTAATATCAAAATGCGGAACTGCAGTATAATTTTCATATATGAATGTTGCGGTTGCACCTCTTTCACACACACACACATACATCTATCTCTAAAACAATAAACATAATTTCCTTAAACATTTTCCATTTGGTTTTTACATTTTGTCGTTTCATTTTCATTCTGCCCCGGTGTTATATTGAGTGGCTTTCACTTTTTCTGCCAACAACTGATTTTTTATATTTTCAGTATTGATTGTTGTCTATCTGTCTGAGCGAAATGAAAAGTTTTCGCTTAGCCATTTGTCATAATTATTATTATTGTTATTTTCTGCGCTTGTCTTTTTTTTATTATTAAATTTAAAAAACAACAGAGAGTGAACCATTAAAAGGTATTAATTGCCATGAGAGTTGGTCCAGTGACTCGGATATTGTCGACAGATAAAATGTTGTAGTAGATTGCATTTTTATTATCGCTCTACTTAAGTTGCCAGAGTGAAAGATGAGTGAAAGAGAATGATTGAGTGTTATTTCTTTTCTGGACCATTTGATAATAATAATAAATGGAGCATGGCGAAAGCGCAAGTCAACTACAATATACGTGTATATATGTATTTAGCCATGGGAAAGGTCTTGATCAAATCAAATCAATTAACTATACAATAAAACTATAAAGAGAGCGAAATAGTCTGAAAATATACGGCAGTTTTCGGACTTTTGCACGAAATATTTGAAAAACTTACAAAAAAGTTAAAAAAAAAGAAACGATTTTAAGTTAAAATTAATTGGGTTAGCTGACTGACAACTTTACCACTCTCAGATCATGGTTCTAATGATAACCTACCAATATATGACTTAAAAGATAAATATTAATTGGACTTTGGTAATAGAGAACGTCATCAGTTTGTAATTACTAAGAAACCTAAGAAAGAAAGTTAAATTATAGAATGAGCAATGTTGGTAGTTAAATCAGATGAGATGGTTATACGACATGAAAAGGTTGAATTAAATTCTGATATTTGTCTTACCAGGACAAGACAACAATAAAGAAAAAGAGAAGTCATCAAACTATTTAATTACATTAAAATTTACCTCATCAGAAAGTTAGCTTTTAGTCTTCATAACAGCGATGACTATTTTCATGTGATGTAAGGGAAATTTCAAAGTAGTATTCGATTCTTTCATAATTTGTAACTGATTTCGTTTTAAGGAGAATTACTCACATATTGCCATATTTTGAAAATGTAAGCAATGTCTTAACTGATTGCTGTCCAATCACAATATAAATCACCACCAAAAAGGGCAAAGTCATCGTCTTCCCCAATTTGCATAATGAGGTGGGCTTAACAAAATGTTTGCCATCTCATTATGTCCATATGCAGTTTTGCAACTCCCCAAAGAGTTGGCATGACTAAGCCATGTCAGTTCTTGCCCCGCCAGCCTGCAGCGGCAGGGGCAACAGCGTGTTAATCAGCAATTTAGAATATTTTTGCCAGACTCGAAGGCAAACAAAAAAGTCTCTAAACCAAATAGAGGAGGCCACGTTCATTTCCTGTTGGTGCGGCTGCTGCTGTTGGACGGGAGAAAGAAACATTTGTTGGACCAGCTGTTGAGTTGGTTTTTGCCTGTTGTTATTGCATTGCATTGCATTTATCATGTAACTCACACAAAGCCCTTAAAGCAGCTCCAACAAGCTGTGCATTGATTTCCTTTTTGCTATCTTGACAGCATTAACTTTGCCCAGTGGTTAGGGGCGGGGGGGCAGGGAGGGCAAGGGATTGGAGTGCGGCAAACACTTCGACAGAGACAAACGAAATAAATGCGCGATCGGGCGATAAACTATTTTTAAAGACAGCTACAAAGGAACGAACAAAGTAGCAAAACCAAATGGGAAGGAAACACTTACAATCGATGAGGAGTAGACAGATCGGCTACCCTGTAATTCAAATTAATGTGAACAAGATATTGAAATTCCCTGTCCCCCATAGAGCCAACATTACAGGGTATCGAAACAGACACCACATAATGATTTCTCACACAGCGAGAAATGCGGACTGAGCGAGTGCAAGTCCTAACAAGCTGCTTCACTTAGGAGGATTCTCCTGCATCCACTTGAACTTGGCTCTGTGCTTTGAGCCCCGTTTACTTGGGTCCCTGGTCCCCATGGGCTGTTTGTTTAAGGCCTTGCTTTAGCTTTAAAAGGAGCTGCCACAGCAATGGTCGCTTATTTCCTGAAGAAAATTCTAAGCAGCAGCTGGCAGCGGCTGAAGTCCCTCACCCGCTCTTCTCATCTTCATCCTGGCTGTCTTTCGCGTTCTGGGACCAGCTTGTTAAGCTCGCTGGATGGCTGGCTGGTTCGTCTGCCATTTCAAGTTTGTCGTATTGACCATTTTTAGCCATTTAAGTACATTTTGGTCATTGTTAAGTACTTTTGCGTGTCGTGGGGCGGCGCGTTCGACAGGCTCCCGGGGCACATGTTTTACTTGGGTTATTTATGGGCAAAGTGTCAGCCCCAACAGCAACCAGAGCCAGAGCCAGCGCTAATCAAATGGTTGAATCAGCATCTAGTTTTTTGTATTGTTCCCAAAAGGTCATAGAACCACAAAACTCCCCTCCAAAAAAAAAGAAACCCAAAAAGATTCTATGCACTAGCAGCCGATTGAAATCTTTAAGGCTAAAAACTGTTGCCGCTTTGACAGTTAACCGTTCCAATAAGTGTATGAACCATAAACTGCAGCTTTATGGCCAACGTGCGACGGCCCATATGGAATGGATCAAATGACCAAAAGACAAAAAATGACGCAATTCGCTTTTGATCTTTTGCACACGTGTGCCCGAAATAAATTGTAGTTGCTTTTTATTATTATTATTTTGTCATCGAAATGCCGCCCACGCCAAGATTTCGATTTGGAGGATTACAACTCTGTGCTCGGAAATCTGAGCTTTAGCTTCCCCTTCCCCATCCCCACACCCCACCGACTGGCATTCATCAAAATTGGTCATCAGTTTGCGAATTCTCCTCTCCCTTCTATCCTAACCTTACTCAATCGCTGATCAGTCGAAACTGATGGGAATGAAAGAACAAAAACACTCAAAGAAAGAACAACAACATATAAAGACGAAAAAGAAATCAAGTTCTACGGGTCAACGTTTCTTGAATTTAACGGCAAAATCGCAATCGATATGGAAATTAAGACAGCCAAGCAAACGAGATGAAAAAAAAACACAAAACATTAGAGAATAGTAACACATAAGTTGGTTTAATGAGCAGGAACAACATCATAACTTCACAAAAGCAGCAAATAATTAATTATTAAATTGGACAAAATATCATGGGAAGAAATAAAACCAAATTGCACACTCATTTCATTGGACCATGTCATTCAAAAACAAGAAATCTCTTTCAAATCGATTGTCAAACAGACTTTCCAAGTTCCAATTTCATTGTTAAAACAAGCTTCAATTGTTGAAATACTCATCTGAAGAGAACGAAAAACAACTTATCAGAGATATAGTTTGTAGCTAATCATTTTGCAGTTCTTTTTGAGATATGACCTTTGGTATTTGCATCTTTTTGTATGATAATTCGTAAGCCTTTGTTTTTGTTTTCTCCAATTATTTCCGCATGCAACTGTGAAAAAACACTCGAAGAGCGTACCGAATGGAAGAAAAAATTAAAATTGAAAAATGAAAAGAAAAAGGTAAAATCGAAAACGGTACAAACAGAACGAACAAAAGCCTGAACTTAGCTGAACTTAACAACAACAACAACAACAAAAACAAAATTCGAAAATTCCCTTTAAGTTTGAGCTGTCAAAAAGCTGTCAGACTGACGAATTGCTCTGCCGCTAAAATATTTTGCGTCTTCTTTTCTTTCATTCTGCGTCACTCTCTCTGTCTCTTTTTGATTAGGTGCGCTTTGTTTCGTTTTGTAAGGAAAGGAAAATAAAAACAACGAAAATTACGCAAAATTAAATTAACCGTTAAGTTGTGTAATTTTTTGTTTTGTCTCACCCAAAAACAGGGCTAACGGCAAATCGTTTTAACCAGTCATTGCGCCTTATTTTCGGCGAAGATTAAAACAAAACAAGAATCCCAGAGAAATTAAGTGGAAAGTGGTAAATAAGTACGTTCTGAAGATGAGTAACAAAAGACTTAAGAAACAAACTCGAATCGAAAGACTTAAGCAACAAACTTGTTAAAACGAGCACAAGAAAACAGTTGTAAACGTTTATGTAGAACAAGAAGAAGCAAAAATGGTTTTCAATTTTAATGAATCAGCGGGGGAATTTCATTATACAATTTCCAGTTTTAATTAGCATATTGATGTGACTTTGGCCCCCAACCAAAAGACACCCACGTCACATAGTCAGTCATGTATTCAAGTTATACTTTCTGTATAGATTCGACTGGTCTTTTTCCCATATAGCAACTACAAAATGTTTCAAAATATCATTAGTTAAAAGAACTGTTTCCAGTTTCAGTGAAAATAAATAGTAATAAATACGAGGAGCAGGTTTTTCCTAATTGTTGTCAAGAAAAAGTCTTAAAATTACAATTACCTTTAGAGTGCAGTATAAAGAAGTATTTTCGTATATGTATGGGCATAATTAAATAAATGACCATCATGGTCTGAGTGTCCGAGTTAGACTTTAATAACTGGTTTTCACTTGGGTCTTCATGTGCCCCTGCAGCATCTATTCGAATTTCGAATGCGTTTTCAACTGACATCAAGTGTCATAACTCTGGGAGATCGAGCAGATGGAGTTAAAGACGATGGAGCTCCAAAGATCTAAACTAAACATGGCAATAAAAGAGTGGAACGCCTTCAAAGTCAAGTTCAATGACGTACTCGCTGCTTAGCTGGTCGATCGCTGCTTGCTTGGAAGTACTCAAAAAAGGTTCGAGCCAAGATAAGATAACTTGTTCAATGACAAAGCAAAAGCACAGCTCAGCTCAGCACAACAGAGCACACCAAAACAATACAAACCGAAGCCAAATCAAGCCAAGCCAAACTAAGCAAAGCACAATAACACAAACAACAAATAAAACTTGTTAAGTAATTTATGTGATAAGGCTGATTGCGAATCGTGTCCAATTTGCATATCTAATAGGCCATAACTGCTTCTGTTGTATAAATTAGATATTAATAAGTAATTTATCGAATCCCTTATTCCACTTTCCAGAACACTTGAATAATGTGCGAAATTCGTAATTTCGCCTCTCGACTTTCTTTCTCTCATCAGTTGTATAATTAGCCTCAAGCCCCCCTTACTTTCGTACTTTTTCTTAATACTTTCCGATGAAAAAGTTGCTGCTCTGGCTTTGACAATTGACGGAAAGAGACGTCGAGAAAGAATGTGTCGTGAAGTGGTGCAAAAAGAAATACAACAAATTGCCTGAGATTTCTCACAGCTGCAACAGTTGCTGATGCTTGGGTGAAAGTTGTCGTTATATTTGAAGTAGTAAGTAGTTAAGGCACTTTAAAGCGCCATATACATTAATATGCTTTCTTGTAATTGTCGTTGAGTGGGCGGTTGGTTGGTCCAACAGACTTCAGAATAAGGTTTCGTTTCGAGCTTTGTTTTCTTATATGGTGGGAGATTCAAATAGAAATTGACTGAGTCTTGTCTTATTCTGGTAGACAACCGAAATGAAGTCATAAATAAACAACGCTTTATCAGTTATGAAAAATCAGGCCTCCAAATATTCAACGTTAACCGAAAGTCTTAACCCCAACTCCACCCGTGCCACAAACTCCCCGCTTTTCCTCCCACATGTGACAAAATAAATGAGCCGTTTGCCAATGCAAACAGACAGCCAGCAAAAGACATAAATAAAATGCTAAAGAAAAAAACCAAAAAACTCCAGGAACTGCATACTAAATGAAGCGTAACGAAAGAAAAACGACAACAGGAAAAAACCAAATGGGAAGGGGTTACCACACAGCATGAATTGAGGGTCCATGGCGTGGAATGGGGTGAGGTAGAGAGGAACCTTTAGGGCTAAAAAGTTAATTACAAGTGACGCCTACAAGGGAAATGACTTCAACGAAAAGAGTCAAGCAAAGAAACTCTTCAGCTTTTTTCAATGTGAAATATGAGCTGAAATATCTGCTCGGTTGGTCTCTCTCTCTCTGTGTGTGTGCGTCTGTGTGGGGTAAAACATAATTCCAGCCATGTTGATCAATTTAACACTTTTACTTTTTGGCATGCCGGTCATTAACAACCGCAACATATGTTTGCAATAAGAAAATTATAATTTACATAATAGTTTGGCAAAAAGTGCTTGTTGATTGATTTTCGATTGAGCTAGCCTTGAAACAAAAGTTTGTCGCCTTTTGTCTTTTGTCCAGCCATAACGAAAAACAATGCCAAAAAAATTTTATCAAAATTTACATATGAATTTGCATGAAAGTTAAAGCTTAAGTCGTGTGCGAACTTTGTGTCTTAATCAAGATGGATTTGCCTGAATAATATGACTTGATCAACTGACTTCAGATTGGAATAATGAGATAGAAGTCTGTTAATAACGGTTCGGCACAATCTCTCCCACTTTTCACGGCAAGTGCAAACGCTTTTTCCATGGAATATCCAACTTTCGGATTATATTCAAAAGATCAATAACTTAACTACTAAGATTAAGTAATCGAAGAAAATTCTTGGCAAATGCAAATGTTGTTATTCAGAAATCAAAAGAAACCGATTAAAGAATTTGATTCCTTTGTTTCGCCACTCAACATAAGTCTTTAACCTTAAGCAATGGACAGTTTTGTCTCAATTTTTTACATATCGAAAATCTCTTTGATGTCTGTCTGACTTAATCTTTCAACATTACTCTTTTGCTACAATTCAATTATGGCAAAGAAAAAAGTAATCAACAAAATATACAAAAATAATTGTTGCTGCTGCTGTTGCCTTTGTATAAAGTGCTCTAGCAACGCCCCAGAGATGTAGTGATATATCTTAGCTCTATCTACATACATATGATTGAAACCACAAGCTTCCGTCATTTCATACAGGCTTGGTTTGCTGTTTATTATTTTATAATTATTTCTATTAAGATGTTTTTTGTTTTTTGTTTTCTCGTTTTTTGCGGCTATTGGAAAAATAATTCGTTTTTAATCTAATTTTTGTTTTGTTTAATTCTTTACTTCTACGGCCGAGAGGAAGGGGGCCCAGATCAGACAATGCTTTCGTTTAACAACTGTTATTAGACACACGCAATAGTATATTTTGCCATCCGATGAGGATGGAGACTTCCGTATTTATAGATAGAAGCCCAAGCAAATGAAATGTGGAATAATATAGAATAGGCAAATGCGCAGCGTAAATCGGGTAATTATCGTAATGGTTAGAGCACCCGCCCTTGTTTAGCCGTAGGCGTTGAGTTCTTGCCATTGTTTAATTAAGCAAATGAGTCAATTCAGTTTAATTAAGTGACATGTATAAAGAATCGAAATTTATGGCATGTAATTTGTTTGTCACAACTTTAACTGGCATTTGTCGTATGTCATATCTTTTGCTTTACAAAATTATATAATTGCAAGTGCCAACACACTATGCATATTTACATAGATGGAGAGAGAGAGAGAGAGAGGCAGAGAAATCAATTCACACTCTACCCACAATTCCAATAGAGAGAAGAGAAAACAGGTAATTCTTGCCGTTGTGACAAACAGACATAACAGAAAAAACTCATGTTTGTATATATAAGTACATAATTTGCATATATCTTCCGTCTAATGAACATTTTATTTTACGATTTCCTGCAACGCCCACAAAATCTATCTCACTCTGATTTTCCGCTAGCCTGAACCTCGCAGCGTATGCGCAATTTCTTTCCCCAATTTTACGATATGCGTAATCAAGTCTCGTGAAATTTGATATAAACCCACAGAGGGGTCCATGGCAACTCTCCAACCCAGGTTTGCGTAATGGCCATTAAATTGTTGGCTGCGAAAGTGGGACACAGACCCATCCACATGCTCTCTTGTGAATCACTTTAATTCTTAATGCCACCGCTACTTTTAGCACTTGCACTTGGCCTAATTAGTTGGCTAAATATTTGCCATTTTGTTTAGCAGCAGACTTGAACAGACAAAAAAATATTCGACACATACAGATGACAAAACCGACCTGATAGAAATGTGTGAACTACGTTTTGTTTATTTGACTTTTAATTTACTTAGCGAACGACAGAAGCGATTCAGGAAAAGCAAGTCGATGCCAAAGACTACACACGCCTAAAGTAAACCAAATCTACTCCTTATAATTATTATCAAGTTGATCCAGTTTGGAGACTTACGAGCTACACAAAATGTTGTTCTAATCTCTATTCTCGGTTTATAAGATGATCATTCCAGCTTACTACAGTAAAATTAGCTCTATTGGTCTAGTTCAAAGTGTAAAGAAAAGGCAAATTTTCAATTTAATCTAAAGTTGTGAAATCGTAGAATCTCGCTGACCAATCGCTTAATTTTGAAAAAGAAACTTTGTTTGTATCTTATTGTTAGCTTTGAAGTAAAAAAGAAGCTGTCAAAGGGATATGCATTAATGAATTCCAAAAACTTTCAAAATTTATCAGGTTTGATGTTGTAGCAAGTGACAAAACATCGACAAGATTCTATCCGAAAAGATAGATGAATATTTATTTAAAATTGTCTTCGTCCTTGTTTACTTTTTTATCTTTTTCTTGTTAGCTGTATTACAGAGTCACCACATATTGGGTTAAATACTACTCAAAATATATTTTCAGTTTTCGACAGTCGCTCATGTTCTGAAACGCAATTTGAGCGCTTTTCATTCATTCAAACCCCATTCCCAATTGGTCTGGCCAATATGTCAATTAATCAAGTTTTCACACTTGCCACCAATTTGGTTTTGTTCAAATTCAAATTAGAACACACGAAAAACATGCCAATTATGCAAATATCCACAAATAAAAACCGAAATAACCGAGACCATTTGCATATCGGTCAATTGTAGCACGATTTTCGCTGTGCACGCGTTGAAAATAAGTAATTGTGAAACAAATTCCTTCTTTATTGTCAGTTTCTGTTTCGCGTTTTTTCATTCGGTTGGTTGTAGTTTTTGTTGCTTTGCTGCTTATTTGGTTTTCTTTGGGTTACGCATTTTCAATGCCATTTTGACACCCTCACAGCTTTGGCCTGTGTGTCTATATATAAATAAGTAGAGTTGAACCCACACTTGGAACTATTTTTAAACAAAATAAATCAATCAATTTGTGTAAGTATGTATATCTATATGTATATGTCGGTATAGCGTATATTTTTCGCATGTAACACGAAACCAAAAATGCGGGGATTAACCTACATAAAAATCTGTTTCAAATTCAATATTGTATGTGGGATCAAGTTCAACCACAACTCGACTTTCGTTTTGCCAATTATTGTAGAAAACAAACAGACACACTTTTTGTTTTTCTTATTTCCATTGTATTTCCTTGCTGTATGCGGTTAGGTCGGATTGTCAACCAAAAATGGAGAAGGGGCTAGAAGGGGGGCAAAAAGGCATCCAAAAAGGCAACTGTAAACTTAGGCACTGACCTTCGGTATGGCTAACAAGCGGACTTGAACGAACTACCACTTGGGATTGTTTGTTGTTTGCGGTTGGTTTATATTGCAGTTGAGTGAACAGTCTAACATTCTTAAAACTTATCATCGGAAGGGGCGAAAACGAAAGACTTAGGAAACAAACTAGCATTAATTAATGTTCCCTCGACTAATGCATTCAATTTGTCTGTGGATCCCGGTAACAGTCAACAAGAGATAAGCAAAGAGCATAAACCAATCGCAACTCTGGCATGTAGAAGCATTTATTTATGCCAGAGCCTAATTATACTAAATTACGCTTAATTAAAATTTAATTAACACAATCAAGTAGCTCACACACAGGCGCATACCTACTCACACACACACACAAAGTCCAAAAACAGTCAAACAAACAAAAAACTGGCTAAACGTGTCCAACGACGATGCCAGACTAAATAAATGTGGAGTACAAAATGTTGGGGGTATCCAAAGAAAATGCTCAAGTCTCTTCTGATTTGGCCAAGTTGCGTGCTGCAACAACAGCAACAAACAAGAAAATTTTGTTTCTAGCCAAAGTGTTAAAGACGCAGCCAAAACCAAAAACGAGTGCAAGTTCAACGGCGAAAACACGTTTCCGTTGGCTTGTTTTATGGTTTTCTATTTTCTATATGAGGAAGTTAATGCCTGAGCAGTGAGGAAAACTAAATAACAGTTACTATTTAGCGGACCGGCATGGCTTTGGTGCATGAAAAAGTTTACTAAAATTGCTTTTCCCCTGAAATTGCATTCGCGCCAACGGCTGCCGCGGCTTTCGACCACAATTTGTGCCAAATTCAGTTTTCTTAGTGCACGCCTCACTTTGACAGCTGTTTTTGTTGTTTCTTTTTTCTTTGAAGGGGCTCTATTGATTTACTATCCAGTGCAGTGAGGAGAGGAAAGGAGACTGGCCAAATCGTATATTGTTAAAATTGAAAAATTCTCTTAGCCGACTCTAATCGGGAATGGCATCTTCCAAACAATAAATAAAGCGATTTGAAGAACAAATTAGATGTTCAGTTTTGGTTCACTTCAAGGCATAACTAGGCTTAATTAAAATACCATTAAATCGTATTATTAATTATGGAACAAGTCTAAATGTTTGAATATATTTGGGTTTCAATATCAAGTCATGTCAACTTTTGCTTTCAATGATCATTTTCAATTTAAAATTAATCGTTTAAAGCCAAATTTGAAGTATTTAAAGTTCCTAATACTAAAATAAATGAGATTTTTCCAAATGACAATAATTAATGATGGAAATATTCATATGTAAGGCCATCTTTCGGTTTAAGACACTGATAATCTTCGCTCGTCTTTAAGCCAAGAGTTGTCCATAGCGGAAGTAGACTGTGACATCCGTCCAATTTGAACCCACCAAGTGCTGAGCCCCTTTTTTCTCTTTTTGCTCTTGGCATATTCCGGTTGGACGTTGGCCGCAAATTTAATTAGAAATCAAGTTCCACAATCCCATTCACATCCAAAGTCAGTTCAAAGCACTTTTGCTTCCGTCAGAATGTTGGGAAGAAAGGAAAACAAAACGGAAAAAAACATTTTCACACTTTGAAATATAATTAACTAACGCAAAATTTCTTTCAACTCTGTTCTTGCCATTTCAGCTAAGATCACACACACACACACACTCAAACACACACACTCGTGCGCACACACCAAGCGAAAAGACTCAAATTGGACTGTGAAAGCCAAGAGCGAGGCAACAAAGCGTGCAAAAGGAAAAGCTAAGAAAATTATTTTCAGACTGACAGAAACAAAAAATTGATAGAGGTACTCGGAGAGGGCGGGGTTGGGGGTAGAAGCGTGTGCACACAGTAGCCAGCCTAGAATAGCTAGAAAATTATTATTATGATAATAAATTAAAGTTGCCATTAATTTAGCAAACGAAAAACGTTGCCAGAGTCGACGTACAGATAGGACAGGGGCAAGGGCGACGGGAAGAGGACAGCATAATAACAATAAATAATAATTTGAAATAGGCGAGCGAACCTAAACAAGAAATCAGAAGAGAGAAAAAAGAGCACTGCAGCATAGTAAAGACGAAGACCAAGACCAAGACTCGAGCCCGTCGAGCGTGCAAATTAAAAGCGCACACAGTAGCTCCTCTCGAGGAGAGCGAAAGCAACAACACAAGCAACATGGAAGTGGCAACCACAAACAATCACAGTCATCATCTCCAGGCAGATGGAGGAGGTGGAGTTGGCAGCAGCGGCTCACGTTCGCCATTCCAGCGCGAGGTGCGTGAATGGCAACGCATCGATCCCCAAACTGGGGCTCTGTTTAGTGGACGATTGGAGGCAGATCGCTGGATAAATGGACCACTGAATAGCTATGGCAAGGTAAGTTAAAGAACCAAAGAAAAACAACTACAATACTTTACCTCTCTGATTGATGGCAGAGGTGAGTCTAGGCCTAATTGCTCCTCTGGCTGGCTCTTTGTTTGCCTATCGTCCACAGCTTCTTCTCTTTTTTTTTTGTTCTTTTCTGAAATGAAATGAAATGAAATTGAAAGCCTTCCTCTAAATGGAGAGGCGTTCACTAATTTAGTTTGAGCCAAAAGGCAATTGGGCTTGATTGCTGGTTTGGGTTTCCTTGTGTTTCGATTTTAATCAGTTAATAGTTTATTTAGCTATTAGGCCTGGTTTCAAGTGGGTCCATAAGCGTCCAAAAGCGCAGATACCAAAGTACCAATTAAACTAAACATAACAATTCAAATTTTTAAGTACAAATATATATATTCTATTCGATTTAAACTTCAATTGGAATTGTTTTATTAAACTTTCTGATGATGTCATTACATTGGCATCAATCTTAAAAGTTTATAAAAAAATATCCAATGTTTCAAGTTTTTTGCTACGCACCAAATTATACGGAGATGAAGCTTCTTACTCGTTTTTTGCTGGAACTGATGCCAGCACTTGAGGCTGAAAACTCGACTTGACCACACACACTCCATGACGACGATGATAATGATTAGGTTGTTGATGATGATGATGATGATGATCGGACACAAAAAACTGCTGTAGAGCCTCGAAATACTTGGTCAGTGCCGCATTCATAATTACCCAACAAATTCTAGAGCAATCAATGGTATATAGCCCAAAGACAAGTGAAATCTGAAGAGTTTTGAATTAATTACCATCGTGTGTCTGTGTCTTTCTGTGTGTGGAAAGGAAAAGGTAAAACTCTTTCAGAAATCAGCACAGCCACAGCACTTGACGTGGCCGACGCCGCAGCAATTAAAGCGAAAGATTCATTCGTTTATAACTCGAAACTGGCAAAATCGATTAATAAGTGGCACAGCATGTGCGTGGCTCGTTTACTCAGCCAACCTAAACCGAATAAGATAACGAGTTGGACCAGGGCTCTGCGATTCCAATTCTTATTCAACTTATCGCATGTGCGTGTGACCTGTTAATTACGCTTGAGCAGAAACAGTCAATTGCCACAACCAAGTTTATGGTTCTCTCTATGTTATCTATGATCATAGACAGGTTACAGTTGACCCACAAACGACTTATCATCACATCGGAGTCCAACTCTAACAGTTCTCAAATGTCAAATGCGTTTAGAAAGGACATAACAAGCTAATCAGAATAAAACAGTACACGATTTCCACCAGACTTTGTATTACCCAACACAGAATGGACAAATATACATAGATATATAGAGGGACTCATTAAAATAGCCATACGTTTTAAAGGCATTACCGATTTTATTGGGTTCTTATCATTTTCAAAAGAGTATCCAGACTCTCCCCTGTTCTTTCTCCAAAAAGTAAAAAGAGGAAATCTTAATTTCTTGATTCGACCACCATGAACTGACGATAGAAGTCCATAGCATCAATAATAACTCGATGCTATTGCAGCACAAGTGAGTGGACTATTATTCCTCTGGTCACATTTACCGATGACATTTGGACTGGCATCTCGGGGCCATTTATCAATTCGATTCGCACCTAATGACTGTACTGTTACTTAATTTCCTGCCTGTTACATTCACTCACTGAAAAGTCATGAGCCCTTTCCTGGCATTTGGTATAAGCCGCTGCAGGGTATCAAAATGTAGTTGGCTATCGCGATTGAACTTTGTTGCCACGGCTGCCGATTGATCTAGAGAGAGACAGAGAGAGAGAGAGAGAGAAAGAGAGAGAGAGGGAAATAATCAATAGCGAATCAAATAAAACAGAAGAATTACGAGTAATCCTAGTTTCTATTTTATAGCGACTAGCAAGTGATCTGCGCCTGTTGCTGATCTCATCTCGGCTCAGATGCCATGTCGATGTCGCCCGCTGTGTCTGTTTGCCGACAAAGTCAAAGGGAAAAGTGCCGACTTTGATGCTGAAGCTGCCGATCAGAAATCAATTTGAAAGCGGCACAATGCCACGTTCTTTATGTAGGGTTTTGCGGTTGGAGGGCTGGGGGGCTGGGGGGCTGGGGAGTCAAGTCCTCGTCTTTATTATGATCATTAACCACTCCCCAAGCACCGTTAGGCAAGAACTGGCTCTAAATCTGACTCTGAATCTGAATCTGATTCGGGCTTCTTCATTAACATTATGGATTGTTGCACAAAGTAAAAACAAAACAACAACGGCAAAATTTACATATTGCAACATTTGCGACATGCAACATTCAAGCTCAGCATTTGAATTATTTGGTTGAAGCTGCAGTCGAAGTCGTCGCCGTGTTCAACGCCGCAAGCACTGCGGGGCAAGCAAAACAATGTTGCAGTCTAACGGTAAAAAGCCACTGGCAAGATCCAACTTTGTGGGTCACTGGGTTACCACAAGTATAACCAGAAAAGAGAAACACACATACACATAGACACATGAGCCGCAAGTGGAAGATGCAACATCTTCAGCCGATGCCAGAGAAAGAATCACCGACAAGAGATTAACTTGGTCAAGTCAGGTTGGTTTGGGCCACTTGCGTAAATTACATGCAACTAATTGAGGATGTCAACTGACGTGTCTTGCCTCTATTAAGTGCTTCCTCTGGCCGTTAATGAAGTCCAAGCCAAGGCTGGCCATGACGGACCAAGTTCGCTTCCATATGATTTAGTTGCCTGCAAGTAGGCGTCCATTTCTCCTTTATATAGAGATATAAACCCAACGAGATCGTGACAGAAATAATGCATATAAAAATCTATATTATTATAGTTTACAAAATACAAAAATCAAGAGAGAGAAAAAGGCTAGCAGCCACATAACAGCCTAGGTAACAAAATGGCTATTGCGAGGGGCGGAAAGCACAGAAACCAATTTAAAATGCAATATTGCACAGTGGTTTGTGAACGTAATTTTTATCCATTTCAGATGTCATTCTAAATCAATTGACATATGCATGTATTTACTAAGCAAAAGATAGATAAACTATAAGACCTTTTTTGTTGAGACTTGTTAAGAGACAACCCTAAGTCATACTTATTGGTAAATTTTGTTTGATTTCTCTCTCTTTTTCCTAGTCTTTGAAACCAATTTATAAGTTATTGTATATATATATACATATATATATGTCTATAATCTATATATATAAGTTATTGTAAGATAGTCGTCAACATCCACTCCAGGAAAACTTTTTAATCTGGTCTTGAATAGATCAAACCATTCATAAGGGTCAGAATCGTAAGGACTGTCTTCTTTTCACGGTTTTGTTGTAGTGTAATCCTTCCGAAAGGTTTGTAGAAAAGTTTTGTTGAACTGGAAGATGTTTTTGTAGGATTTAGGAAGTGTCTAATTTGAATTGGTCGTAACCCACTGTGCACATCTTCTCATGTTATGGGCACTAAAAAAAGGTCCAAGCAAAGTCAGTGCCAGCTAAAAATAAAAAGAGTCAACGCTTTGGCATGTCTATGGCCGTGCCAATCTCTGTGAGGCTGGCGGCCAGAAAAAGGCGACATATATGCCGCAGCAGTAGACATAGAGACATAAGACGTAAGACATAAAGGCAGCAGCATCAGCAGCAGCATATGGCAAAATTGGCCAAGTCAGAGAATCAGGCAGGAGATAGACAGTCAATCTTATGGCCAGAGACAGACCGACACGACCAAGGCAAAGGCGAAGGCGCAGCGGATGGGGAGGAGGATGACGTCGACGATAAGGGATGGGGAAGACAACGACGATGTTGCAGCATCATTAAATTCGTTTAAAGCATCTCGCGCTCGCACACGGACCCAGCGGAGAAAAGACGATTTTTGGCATAGTCCAAAGGCAAAGTTAAAGCTACCAACAACGTCTGCATCATCACGACTTTGGGCTTGTTGTAATATATGCGAAATGACTAGAGTCTCGACTGCATTTCATTGAACCTTCAACTTGACTTTGGCATTTCAGCATTTTCAATTTGGTTTTGTGGTTACGAGGGCTGGTAAAGAGTTTCCTCAAGACACTTACTTCAAATGGAAGTCAAACAGAAAATATTGAAATATTATTTATTAGTGAAATGGAAATTCCTCTCCATCATTAAAGTTAATACTAGGACTTTTTTGTGGCGTTAGAAAAAGACCATGTAAGCCTATTTAGTAGATATTACCTATTCTTCCTTGAACTTGTTGAATAACCCCCTCATTTCATTGCTTCTCGGTGTATCTTTATCTCGGTTTGCCTCTTTGTCTTATCAGCTGCATGGGGCCTCAAGTTCGAGATCATGACACTGATCTCTGATCACTGTTTTCTTTTTTTGGTTGTTAAGATATTTCGTTTACAGTTTGCTTTCTTTTCGCCAGCTGCTTTGATTGGAGCGCCCTGGGGGGTGTGAGAGTTTCCAACATGCAGATTGGCACAGCTTAATTAGCTTACTCCTAGACTGAACGAGAGACGGTGAGACTGAACCAGGCCAAGTAAAAACTGGCCTGACTTGGACTTGGACTTGGATATGGAGAGCCAATGCCAGCCTACACATGGCATTTGAAAGAAAATGGCACACAGCTAAACAGCATTCTGGCTAGGAAGGAAAAGAGGTCATCAATTCACATACTAAAAGAGCCACTAAAAATGTAAAACATAACATGGCAAATATGAAGGAGTTTTTCAGAGATCGCCTGGCGTGAGAAACTCTCGGCCAAACGTTAAACAAAATGAGGACCAAAGCAACTAAGAACTACAAAACGTGCATGACCCAAGGGTTCGAAACTTGGCTTATAATTTATGTCTGCAATACAAATTTACTGCCCTTGGTCCAATTTGGCTCTTTTGTCAGGGATCGGACTCAAGGATAAGTGTATTCCGAAAGTGAGTGAGACTGAATAAATTGCCCAAAGGTCTAGTTGAAAGAGTCAATCATGAATTTTGATCTGATACGTCAAATCTGATCACTTTAAAAACATTCTCAAATACTCTATAAGCAATCCCAATTTAATGCAAATTTCTTGAATGTATGAAATGATATATTCTTGATGAAGTTCTTTAGGAGTCGACTATTCCGTATCCTACATGTTTATATATCATCTCAGATATCATAGGCGATAAAATAAATAACTCCTGTTAAGATCTTGGTTAATGTCTTATTTGTGCTTCATCAACAAAAGACGAACGTAATCTTCCGGGGTTGCAAAAATTCCAGTCACGATTTGCATTGGCATGTCGCAGGTTCACTCGGAGGAGTTACGAAGAGGTTTTTGTTTTGTTAAACTAACAGTCGGCCGTCCCTATCGAGTGACTAATCCATTTAGTATAATAAATGTGAGTTGATTTCGCGATGTTTTCCCGGGCAACCGCCTGCAAGGTCACTCCAATCGAACAATCGAGCTAGGGAGAAACCAAAGGCGAGCGAACACAAAGAAACCCCATGACTCAACCGTAAGACCCAGTTGCATGCAAATTGAAGAACATTCAAATTTTATGAAATAGTTTATATGGCTGCACTTTGACTTGGTCATTGACACGATCGACGAAACGAAAGAACTGACCGAATTGCAGTTTGCATTTTGCATTATGCGCAATAAATCATAGGTGCAATCGATTGGCCAAATCGATTGCTCGGTTGTTTGAATGTGTACAGAGCACATGGATCCGAGTTGCCATGGTGTGTCATGGCACGATCCAAAGTAAATCTGCTAATTGTTCCACTGCATGCAAATGCAGCCTCAAACAACGGCAAAGGGGTGCAGTTCCAGTTGTTTGAACACTTGAGACTTTTTGATTTGTGGCTGGCGTCTTGTGGTCACGTGCGGCGAACTGTGCACGCCCAGCTGTCGCAAGATAAGAAAGCCGCCAAACACTTGACGGTCAACAGCGGTACGGAGAACAAACCACACTTATGCTCAGACGCCCCCAAGTGCCATGTCAACTAATCCCCCTCCCCACGCGTTAACAAAAGTTAACAAAATAAAGGTAATATTTGTGTGGTTTATTAAAAATCTGCGACATTTCTCCACTCGTGTGACACATTGAATCATTAGTTTAAAATGTAAGCATTCCTTTTTCCCAATAACAAGACAAAATTCACATCGGCTCAAGCAAATCTCACCAGTATACTCTTTAATTGATCCTCATTTCCGCACTGATCCCACATCTGATCCCGTCTCTCGTCTTCTTCCCCCAGATATCCGATTCCCAAAACATCTCACAGCCAAATGGCACACAGCACACACAGCGCAAACAGTTGGAGGTGCTGCAGGCACGCACCGCCAACGGCGCCATGCAAGTAATTCGCACACAGACAGTACAAAAGACATCATCCACATCGCGCTGGTCCTCCACATCCACCTCCACAACCACTCGCACAGCAAACTCCAGCAGCAACGGCTGGGCCCAATTCAAGCTAAAGTCCAGGCCGAGCCAAAGCGTTGACATTTGTGAGCTCAGCGATGGCGATGGCGATGGAGATGACGATTATGATGATGATGCCGATGCCGCTGGCAGTAGTTTTAGTGGCAGCGAATCCACATCCACGCTGAGGCATGACCACAAGAAGGAGCTGGTTGACGATCATGTTGATTTTGTTGTGATTAATGGCCAGTCGAGCGATCAAGACGATGACGGCGTCACTGACGACGTTGCTCATTTGCACAAACTTGGCCACAATTTGTTACCCGATACGGCTCCAAGCTTGAAATTGAGCAATCTAATGGTAAGTTAGGCCCCAAGCCTGTCCCTGCTGTCCGGTAGTCGCAGCTCTACTCTAGGTTGCTGTTTTTCATGCGCTTTGCTTTCGGCTGGGCGGCTCATTAGCATGCGCCAATGTTAGTTTTTCCTTGTTAAGTTTTTTGTCATGTTTCTTTGGGTAACAAACTACCTACCAACTCACAACTCCAACTCCGACTCTGTCGGTTAGTCTCGACCATGGCAATGACCGAAAATGGTCAGTGTTGTTAACGGGTTGGCGCCTATTATTGCTGGGAAATGGTCAAATATTTGGAAAATCATTACAACCAGTTATTTGTAATGAATGTTGAAAATGTATGTTGTGCTCCTAAAACGATGAGCAATTAACTGTCTTTAATAAAGAATTTTCTACTTTTCTCCAATATATAGTAAGTACATATGGAATTGAAAGTACTTTAGGTTGTTTGATCCATGTGAGCTAAGTCACTTAACCCTTTTTTATTGAAACGGGGAAAGTAACTCACATGCAACATTTCTTTTAAATGTTGCTATTTTCAATTGGCAGAAGGCACTGGGCCCTGGGAGTTGGGTTCATTCTTGGAAACAGATACCGATTACAACTTCGTCGAAGTGTGTATAAAAGATGTTGTTTTTCTCTATCTACAGGTGCCCTAATGAAAGCATTTTCTTTAACAAATATTAACCCAAGCTTGGCGAGGAAATCGATCAATACTAATAATATGTAGTGCCATTAAAACGGACTGTTTTAATAAATTTACACAATTCCAACTTTTAGCATCCCACACTATGAGTTAGTTTGATTCTTGGAGTTTAGCCAAATGAATAGATTTTATCATAACAGACTATCGAGATTGGGCTACCAGAATAGAAGAACATAACTCACAACCTAGCTACAATTGGCCAAATGCCATATATCAAAAGCAAGAATTAGCCATACGACCACGCTCAGTCTGGGTTCTAATAAAATCTCACAACGAGAGAATCGATAATAATAGCCAAACTCAATTAAGCGACTAACACTTAAGCCATAAAAACTTTGTACCTATTTATTGTAGTAAATATATGTATATAGAACCAGTAAGTATATGTATATGGCAGACGAACCATATTGGCCATACAGACATTTGGGTCATTATGACAACAAAAGGAAATTTTTGGCATGCCACCCATGCCAAGGCAGTAGTAAAAGTATATAATTATAATCATTTGGGGAACGGCCAAGGGAGCTGACTGAAAAGTTGTGGGGAGTGAGGCGGAGGTGAGATGAGGATGGAAGTGGAGGTGTCGGTCTGGGTGTCGGTGTGAAAGGAACAGAAAAGAGACAAGCTCAACGCCCACTAGCAAACAACTGCTGCTCGTTGTCCATCAATCTTAAATTCAAAAATTTCTTTAAATTTTGGTATCTTTTCGTTCGTATTTTCTTTTTTTGTGAGCGCAACAAATGAATTTGTTTAGCACTTCAAAAAATTATGATTCATTTAAGCAAAGGGAAACACCCGAAATGATTCAAGAACCCAAAAATGGAACAGTACCTTGATAATTTCGAACACATTTTAAATCAAAGCAAGCATCAGAAAGTCGATTGAATTCTTATCAAGAGCTTCAAGAGAATTCAAACCTGCAACAAACAAAATCTAATTTAAATTTTATTACAAATTAAATTAAGGCTACTTTTGTTAAACTTATATAATAAGGTTCAATTAGTTTAAACATTTCCAAATCCCTGAACCAATTTTTGGAATATTACTCTGAAAGATATGTAAGATATGTTCGGTCAAAGTGTTGTTTGCTGATCTAATTTGATATAAATATATTCTGCGTAGATGTTTGTTTTCGCATAAAATAACTAGATTTAAGGAGCGACAATTATTCGCTTATAATGCGGAAATCCATTAGGCTTAAGTTGATATTTTCCTCTTGAACTTATAGTCGACTTTGCTCGAGTGTTGACTTCCTTAAGCAGTTCCTGTCAAGCACCCACTATAAATGTACCAACAATCAGAATGAAAACACCCTCACTCACGATCGTTGGCAATAAGGCGCTCATTTTTGTCTGTTTTGTTTGCCATTTACAGAAAAGCAGTTCGAGTATTTCCAGTCAAAGCAGCAACAATTCAAATTTAACAACTGCAACAGCAACAGCAGCAACGATGTCGACGACGGCGGCCAACACCCACAGAAGTGCGGGTAAAATAAGCCTACATGCAATTGTTGAACCGGCATCAGCATCAGCATCAGCATCATCATCGGCTTGGCCCAAGCAAGCTGACTTATATGGTCAGAGCAACAGGCGTGTGGGTGTTCCAGCAGCTGAAGCTGGAGCTGGAGCTGGAGCTGACGTAGTTGTTGGCACGCCAACGCAACGTCGTCGTGATTTGGAAAGTTTCCGGCATGACAACGGCAACGAGGCAGACGATGATTTGCGGTAAGTGAGCGAATTGAAATTCGGCAAAAATATTTCATTTCAATTATTTGGTTAACGGCGACACTTCGTTTTGATTTGCTGCAGGCTCAGTGCGAGACACCAGCGTCGCCAGCAGGTGTCACAGTCTGTCTATGCCCCACCATTGACACCGATCGCAACATCGCTCCAGCGTTCTCGTTCCATTTCCACGGATGATCTCAGCAACGAGTGGGACCGTCGCAGCAATAACGACAACGACATCGAAAACGAGGAACATCCCGGCGAGTGGCGCCGTGTGAGTAAGCTGCGTCGTTCGTTTCAATCGCAGGACCATTATAAGACCCCAACACCAGCAGTAAGGTCGCGCCCCTTGGACTTGCCCAGCAATTCGGTGAGTGTGGCCCGCATGCGGGCAGAATTAGAGAACAGACGACGCCTGCACACGGCCATGCGAAATAATCACGTGGATCTAGCTGCCCTGGACACCATATTAAACAGTGCCACTCCAAAGCCCACAGTTGCTAAGAGGAACACATTTCTGACAGCCGAATCCCTTCAAGAAATTCGCGGCAAGCTGAAGAAGCTCTCGGACGAGAGTTTGTACAAAGAGGACTTCCTAGCCTATCAGGCCAGGAAGCAATCGAAAGAAGACATACAACCGCAAACATCCGCTTTTCGCCCCGTCGCACATAACACCCATAGCTTGGAGTCACGCCAGCGTCAAAAAGACACCAACTCGAGTGAATGGCATTTGCGACGGAAATCATATGGTTTTGAGAAGATGGCACCGCCAGAGGATAAAAGCATTTTCCGTGTGGATGCATCGACAGATTCTGGACTAGGCCGTTCAGGTGAACAACTGGGCAACTGGTCGCCCACTGAGAGGGAGCGAGAGCGGGCTGCATCTGCCGTTAATAATGGTAACGGCAGTGGCACCATTATACATTTCAGTCGTCAATTGAAGCCAGGGAGCCCCCAGCCGAGTGAAGGCGAACTAAGCAAACGCCATTCAATTGCCGTCGAGGAAACTTGGCGGGATATTCGCAAAACCTCACAAGTCCATGTAAATGGTGAGAATATCACAAGCAGCAGTACTTCTTCTACCAGTCATCTTCAGCGCAACAGTGCGCAAAAGCGTGTGGAATTCTGCAAAACTGAAGTGCATTTCGCAGCCGAATCGGGACGAGTGAATATAGTGGAAACAGATGGCAAACCACCGCCAACACAAAACTTTCGCCGACGTCGACGCACTGCGAGTGGTCCACTACAGAGTCTGGTAAAGGCAGCCAGTGCCAGTCCAAGCAACACAAGCGGCACCGATGTAGTTACCCACTTTGGTGATGATTCACAGCGACGTAAGACAATAGTCACAAGCACTGTGGCTTACAGAGCTACTTTAATGGAACCACCAGAGGTAGTTAGCAACCAACCGAGTAACAATAGCACCCAAGTCACTGTGACTATACCGAAACCGATTGCGTTGGAGACGCGTCGCTTTAGTCAAATGGAGTCCACCTCGAGAAATAGTTACACCTCGACCAGTGGAGTGGATACGACGGACAACGAAACCGATGAGTTGGCCAATATACGAGGAATTTTAAAGAATAAGCCAGTTAAACCGAAACCCTATCATTTGGGCGAGAATATTGAAAGTGCTGATGTCCTATGGAGTGTTCCACCATCGATCAAAAGTGACCGAGAAAGTCCCGCAGGCAAGGAAAGTGGTGAGTATACGACAGAATCCATCTCTAAGAAGAAGAAGCGAAAAAAATCCCTTTTCAAGAATATGTAACAAAACAAAGAAAAATACAAACTATGAATATGTAGGAAGATCATTATTTTTGAACTATTACCATGCTAAAAAAATCTGATTCTCTAAATAGTTGTTCTTTGTTTTCTTTATTTGATTTTTAGCAACAATTGGCGAATCGCCAGTTACAACCAAGTCGGTGGCCGAACGTATACGCATAGTGGAACAGCGGCAACACGATCAACAGCAGAGCTCACCAGCTGGCAACGGATACTCTACCAAGATAAATGTCAGCTTGGGCGCAGAAGACAACTGCCCAAACGATTCAGGTTGGTTGTTTTTTAATTATACCCAATGAGGGTATATTAATAGCTTTTAGTTTGAATTAGTTGTGGGTATGCCTGTAGATTTATTTAGACTCCTCTACTTTGACTTGAACTCTCTGCTCAATTGTATGCGCATGATCAATCTGCTGCTGTGCTGCTGCTTCTACTCTCGATTACTAACTATTTGTACACCTAACTCTGATCACTTTCTAACCGGCCACTAAATCCAAATGCAATCCATTCAACAAACACCAACACCAAACAATTTCCGCACATTTACCCCTCTCACAGGACAACGACAAGAGGCCCATCGTCGCCGGCCCAGTGTCCAGGAGCTAATGCTTGAGGATTTACGCACCCATCAGCGCATTCTTGACGAGGGCTTGAAGTCCACATCATTGATAATGAAAACCATGCGATCAGCAAGCGAATTCGATGAGGCCATGCGTCGTCTGAGCATAGCCTCAATCGAGTCCGCATTGATTCAACCCACGATACTAGTGCCTAGGCCAATGATTCGCTCGCACAGTTACCAGGAGGATACTAGAACAAGTTCATCATTGTCATCCCGTCGAACATCGACTACCTCCATAGCCAGCAGTGATTTGTTTGGCAGCGCCTTGTATGATTCACTGCCACGAACTCCATTGACTCCGCCGCGTCTAAAGCTCCTAGGCAATACTCAGATACCTGTGAGTCAGCAGCTAACCCAGTTACGGCGACTATATGATGCAGCCGACCAACAGGACGAGGACAGCGCCGATGAGGAGGTGAAGCGATACTTTCGCGATATCGACAGTGGCGGTGGTACGCAGTCGAGTTCATCGCCAGAACCACCAATGCCATATCATAGCGAGGACGTCAATCTCATCAAGGGCACAGAGTACTCGAACAGCTGGAGTCGGATGAAAGCCAAACGCACCGTTTGGAAAGTAGAGGCTCAAGGTCAAATGCTTCGGCGAACAGGTAACACAGTAACAGGCTTTTCAAATGGAGGGAAGGGGGTTATATGTAGAGGAGTTTATTAATGAGGCAGGCAAACCGACAAAAGTTGACTATTTACTTTGACAATTTTTCCATGATTTCTGTCACTTGCAGATCTTCCCAAGTCGAATGTTATGAACATTGCTCTACACTCGCCACGAGTGGAGATGCCAAAGGTCACTCCGCCTACACTACGCATAGGCCAACTGGTGCCTGTGGCCAAGCCGCGGACCCTGTTCATTCAACCTCAGCCACAACCTCAAACACAACATCATTCCCAGATAACTGAAAATAACGACGAGTCCGGCAGTGAGTCCCTCAAGATCGTCAAGGAGGCGAGAGGGGCCCGCAAGCTACGGGAACACGAGCTCTCCTATTTTGGTGTTCAGCAACAACAACAACCGAAAGTGCTTTCTACTTCCAACGTCCACATGAATCCCAGAAGATCTTTACCCTCGAGGAGCCGAGTGAGCCAAAGTGACGATGTCTCCACTACGACCACTACAAAGTGGCAGTTGCTCAACGATCGACCCGATTTATTAAGACATAGCCCACAGGGGGCCAACGATAACGACAATCACGATAGTAACAATATAGATGATGACGACGAAAATGATGGGGAACAAGAGCATTGTTATGAGAACATTGCCAACGAATTGACTACTACTTTTAGGGTAAAACCTCCGTCACCTAGTAACAGTTATGAGCGCAAGTCTGACTTGCAGCGGGATGCCCAAATCCTTAGCGAAATGACACACAACGCTGATCAAACTATGAAGGTATGTTACATCCTTGAGTATTTTTCAGAAGGAACTACCAAATCACTCTTTTTATAGGCCCTTTCCGACGAGGCTGCCATCAAGGATCAGCGACGCCGACGATCCTGCTCTTTGCAACGTCGTCAAGGCAAACCCCTCGAAACCATCGACGAAAAGGTCAAGATCTATAATTCAGATCGACAACATTCATCAAGTGTAACCCGTGGTACCTTCGCCTCAGAGGCCCGTCGCAATTCACGCCAATCCACACCCTCGCCTACTCCACGAGCACGCAGCTCCTCCCAATCCTCCATTGAGTGCTGTCCACGTGCCCGGTCCCGCTCCAGTTCTCGAGAGTCCATGACTCAGGGCGGTGCTTCTTCGGATGATCAAACAAGCAAGCCGCGGGTAGAACGTTTGCGCATGCGCACCCCAAAGCGGGAGAAGTTGCGACAGGATCAAGTCACGGAGCATCGATCTAGACACAGTAGTAAGCAGAAATCTAGTGCGAGTGCACTTCCAGAATCGACAAGGCGGATTCATCATCATAGTCGACACCGCAGCGGAGAGCAAGAACATTCCGGTGAGGGTAAAAACAGCTCATCCACGCGTCTCATGCGTTCTTCTCGTGTTTCTGATGAAAATCGTCCACGATCGAGTACCCACAGGATCAGTGATCGGGAACGTGAACGCGAACGTTCACGAGTCTCAACCGAAAAGCATCGAGAGGAATTGACGCGATCGCGTGGTAGGTTTTCCATGAGATCATAATTATTTGACTTCGTGAAAAACGCGAAAATTGCTAAAATGGAAATACGTATTTAATCAAATCTTCTTGCAGAATTACTTGTTTTGGGCTTACTCTTAATGGGTGCCACACAGCCCCACAGGCTACATAAACGCTTTAGGTTCGGTAGAGCAAAAGTTATCAAAGCTCAATGAACTAAACTGCACTTTATCGAGCAGACACCGTGATCGATCCTACGATCGATTACACAGTCTGCTTAGGCACACGAATTGTTCCGATTTCACACACACAAACACACTAGAAACATAATTAGGCCCAATAAATATTGAAATGGGAATGAAATTTGCATTAAAATCTAGCCAACATTAGTTTTAGATGGTATGTTCATCAAGTAATTCAACATGGAAATACATTTTACAATTTCATACGAATTGATTGTTCTATACCCTTAATTCCAGATCGGCAATGCAACGATCCCCTTAAAAAGCTTATAACAATTTTAGAGAGACGACACTTTTTGTTTCTAATACTTTTATTGCCGATATTGGCAATAAAAGTTCGCAAAAAGCTTTGGCGAGGCTCTTTATTCTGGCCTCTGGTCTACTTACGGCTCTAAGCAAAACAAGTTTCATTCCCCATTGCACTTTACTCCTTGAGCACTTCTCACACAGTTGAACTAAATATCGAGAGCTAACAGATTTCCTACGTCATAAATTGATAGTTTTTTACTTAACATTGAATTATGCCCATATAGATTGAAACTTATGTGATTCACGTTCCATCTGCAGGTCACTCCAGTCGCTCTAGGCACACTGAGGAGCAGTTAACGAAACGCGAAAGTGCCAGCAGGCCAATTAAGAGTAGATCGAGTCGCGGCAGCCATGACACAACAACAACAACAACAACAACAACATCTTCGGCACACAAAAAGCCCACCACATCGAACTCGAAATCCACATCGCACAAAGTATCATCGACACCAACAACAACTACAACTACAACAGCACCAACAGCGCACAACGAACTGACGTACGTATACGTAACGAATTTAGCCAATACACAAACCATTGAGAAGGAGAACGAGAATGACGCCGAAGCCGACTGCGTGTACGAGGAAATACCGCAACCGCCGCCACGCCGCAAACGCAAAAATGCCTCGCTAATCCCAGTGCCCGTACAAAGAGTCAATCCCCTGCCTCCACCGCCCCCCCAATCCTACGAGCATCGCACAAAGCTTGAAATGATCCCACCAAGTTATTCGAATCAATCCACCTTGCGGTGTCGCAGCATGGCCCGGCGAAAGCCCTCTCTAAAGGCCACTCAGTCGACCAGCTCAAGTTTTGCCTTTCTACCATATTTGCCAGCCAAGCGCAATTCAAGCGTTAGTCATGTCTATGACAATTACTTGCTCTATTCCACTATAGCCACTCCGGCAACTGCAGGCAAGAAGCTTTCCATGTCTAAGCTACGGCCATATCAGAACAATCTCAGCAACGAGCACGCTCAACTTTTTGGCGGCCCCAAAACAGGGGCCGCCGTGGGGCGGTGGCCAAAGCGTCTGCGTATGCGGCAAGTGCGTAGCAGTGTCTCCACCCATCAGCCCTTTGGCATCTGCACATGTTCATAGTCAGCGCTGGATCCCCGCACACTTAGAAACCAAATACAAATTTAAGAACCGATGGCAAAGATCTCACACTAGTTTACTATGCACGCACTTACCCCAACCCCCACCCATTTCACCGCCAATCAAACCTTTTCGACCACCTCGAAAAACGAAACCAAAACGATGCACAACGAACAGTTTGCTAACCCCCAAGGGTTGTGTTCCTTCACCATTTGCCTTTTACTAATACCGATTTAAGAGATACTTATTACTTTATCCAACCATGTTTTGTTTGTTGATTTGTTGGAGCACATTTACTCGGCCAAGGCAAAACTTATACACACAAAAGAATGAACTTCTTGAAATTGTTTGTGGTTCTGTTTTTACTTTCGACAGCGTAAGCGAACTTTATCCAAATTTTTATAAACACCACGTATTTTGCATGACATCTGGATTAGGAAAACTAATTTCTATCTATACAAAACTAATTGCTTTCCCTTCAAACTGTTGAGTATACTAATTATTGCGTTAACTACTATTAGATAAAGTTAATCCTCTGCTCTTACCTAGAACAAGACAATAATTGTGAAATGGGAAGTTTGAAACGAACTCGACTTCTAATATTCATCATGGAAAAAGTGCAGTCACACTAATTTCTAAAATCGCCCGAGCTCTAGTTTTCGGATAGATTTAAAATTAATACTTATCTTGAGTTTTTACATGGCCTTGGATGAAAACTAACAGTTTATTTAACGAATTCTTTGCATGACTAAATATTATACGATAACTATCTTACTACATTTCAATGCTGAAGTTACCTCTCACTAATCTCATGTACTTTGCACTCTGGCTCTATTAAAAGGGACCTTTGATTGTAATTTCTCTGAACTCTTAAACACTGACTATGAACATGTTGCTGAAAAATCAAGAACACAACCAAAAAAAATCATCATTGAAATTGGAATTCAACATCAACATCGCCTCTATTTTCTATTTTCCGTATGAACCCAGATAGACACTAAAAGCCGTACTCGTACTCCTCGTAGACGTATTGAATCAACGTAGTGTTGCAAGTAGTAGCAATTGTGTGTGGTATAAATAGATATCCTAAGGAATTAAACAACCAACAAGAAAACCTATAGAATAACTCGAAATCAAAAAAGGAAGACCTTTTCGTTAATAAAAATCTATCTCATTTTACTCACCCTGCAGACACGGTAAAAGCACACTGAATGGACATCACCATCATCCACATCATCACCAGCAGAGCAGCAGCAAACATCGCGCCGGCCATGGAGGCCCGAGTCATCATCCGGAGCATCAGCATCATCATGTCCATAGTCTGACCACGACGACCATCGCGGCCAGCAAACAGCAACGCGATCGCCATGGCAAGGATAGGAAATAATGTGAAAGGCGAATCAACGAAACTACTGAAACATACAATTAAGAAATAATATTATTATCCTACTAATACATATTTACGAATTCGTCCCGTCTCCCCTTTACAACATTTGTGTACATTCATGTGCAGGACTTTGGTAATTTTTGAAATGTTGCCAAAAATTACTTAAGTTGAAGAAAAATGAATGCCAAGAATGGTTCATACTTTTTTGTTTCACATTACTAACTAACACTGCTTATTTAATATTTTATTATCTACTATTATTATACATATATTTCCTTAATTGCGTGCGTTCTCAATGGCAGTTCCTCTCTTCATATTTCCATTCATTTTCAAAATTACAAGTATTATAACTCAATATGATACCACAACACACACACACACAAGCCTACACGCCCCACAAAAAAGTACTAAAAATGTTTTTGTAATAACAAATGATACTCATATATATTCTCGATTAGCATTTAGTTAAAAGAAGTTGAAACAACTATATACGAAGTTTTTGTATAATGTATTTTGCACTGTATTCGGATTTTAAACAATTTTTATTTAATAAAAACTGAAGTTTTTAAAATGCATTTGCAAATGGTAACCCCACTGTCATTCCATTTAGTTGATAGTTGAAGCTTTTTGCAGCTTTTAAACTATTTCGCATACGTTATATCGAGCAAGTGGTAAATGTTCAACGAATCGTGCAAGTATCTTTTATCACACACTCACACATCGACCCACCCGCATATCTGTGTGTGGCGAGTAGTACATAAGTATGTGAAACTTTTCGTATGTATGTATATGTAGGTAGGTCCGTGTGTTCGAGCAGATAGTGAGAACGGACAACGTAAACGAGGCTCAGTTGTTGTCCAACCATCGTTACCAACGCGACTCTACAATTATTTACTGTCCAGCTAGTGAGATGTGAGTAGATAGATAAAGAACAACTTTCGGATGCTCTAGTTGGAAATCGGATAGTGAATATCAAGTATATCGAGGGAATGAAAACAATGAAAATACGTATTAGTTAAAAGTGTCAATAATCAGTATTGGTTTTGAAATAATTATTTAAAGCAAAGTTGTTGTGACACACACAGAGACAAGGGGTCGGAGCATGAGTCATCCTAAGACATACGTTGGTATGTCTGATAAGCCGAGGAGGTCTTTTAGAATCTACGATCATTTACAGGTGTTGAGACTCATATTGCAGTTATGATAAGACAAAACCTTTGCGTAGTTGGCCCAAAAATGATTCAGATTGTGAAATAATTACGCAGTTTTTGTGCCACCCAGAAGATCGGTTCACTTTCTTATCGCCCAATTTGTAAAACAATTTTGACATAATTTCAATAGCTGTCAGGCAAAGGGCGGGAGAAACCTGTCAAATTATGCCCCAAATGGATTTAAGTGCTCCAGATAAGAGTGAAGAGTTGGTGAACTAAATGAACAGCCATTTATTTTATATGTCAGAATATTGATGTAAAACCATCTCGAGTATATAGCCCAGCAACGATTGCATGGATAGCCAACTTGTACATTATTTATAATCATATTGCTAATTGAGCATCATTTTTGCAATAGGCTAATTACAGAATTTCACAACGAGTGGGATTACAGCCTCTACGTGAACCCATGTAAAGATTGTAAACCAAATAGGTTGGATTAAAGTTTTAGTTTTAATTGGACTCGAAATGTGTCATAAGAACTACTCTTTAGTTTTAGCTTCTGTAGTTGTGTTTTATAAATATAATAAATACATCAATAACAAAATATTTTTCTTCGCAAAATAAATTACTTTGCTTCGGTGTGGTTCGCTCTTTATCTTATCTCGGCTAAAATGCGTTTATCTTGTCTAAAATGGCGGACAACAACAGCAACACTGACTGCTAGGTGGCTGACCACATTTGGCTTAGACAAAAGGCCGAACCACTTTGCCATATCATTTGGTTGCCGATAAGATTCCTTGATTAGAAACGCACCAAAAACACAAAAGGTTTATATTAGTATAGCTTTGAAATTAATTCGCAGCGGTTGTGCCTCTCCGAATATAAAACAAATACCCAATAAGTTTGTACGGAAGCAACGAAGAGTTCATTATTCCAACTCCATTTCATTTACTATATGTTGTGCTTCTCTCGATTCGCAGATACAACTTCACCCACAAAACATGTCGCTTCTAACGGGCAGCGCCAATGCGGTTAGATACACGCTATTTGGATTTAATTTAATATTTCTGGTAAGTAACACGAAAGAGCCATTAACTGATGGAAGGGTGACTCATCGATGCATTAGTAGCATTAGTGGTGGGGAAAGTTAGTCAAGTGGTTTTGGGTTAGATTGATGGGGACTAGGGACTTATGTTCCGATAAGATAAACCAGATCAAATCGCTAGGGAAATCACAGTCCAAGTACCAAACGCAATTATTAAAAAAATAGTACATGGTTTGCAAACAAAAAGAAAAATTACTCGAATTACTATTAGAATAGAATGCTTTCAATTGAGTTGGTTCCAAGAGAAAGATGTTACATTCATGGGAAGATACATTCGTTCAGACAAAACTATCATAAAACTTCCAAATCAAAATTTGTCTATTTGACTTTTCCTCTAACCACGCCAAATATTTACTTTGAATATTCAAATTCTTTTTAGAGTTCATATTCAGAATAGAATCATTTCGATAAAAGATGAAACAACCAAAGGGAGAGACATACGAAATTGCTAAAATTTCTCAGATTTGGAGACAATTATTTCTATACGTTAACAAAAACAACAAAGTTTTTAATCTATAGTTTCCATAAAAGCTACAACATATAGTCATCTAGTTACTAATTGTAAGTTGTATGATAATGATTTCAAAAATAATTGATTTATTGATCTATGAAGCTACGTGATCCATTCGATCCGTCTCCGATTCGAGATATACAATACTTGCTACCAAATTTGCTCTAGTTTTAACGGTCTTTTATGACAAATTCATATACCCTTGAGTGTTTGAGAGTAATATTTTATTCTGTTGTGAAATCCTTTGACTTTTTGTCCCTATGAATACTATTCAATATAGAAGCCTGATCTTAAACATTTCGAAAAGGTGCCAAGTTTGGGTCTATAAATTTAGGAAACAAAACAGTTTTCATACCAAGATTTTATGATAGATCGTTCCAATGCCACTATGTGTTTTAGTTTTTCGATTGGAAAATGCTATAAGCTCCAACTACTTATTAAGAGCTTGAATACCAAGTTCTATAAAAACTTTATAATAGCATTTAAGCTGACGGGAAATGACGCTCTGATCCAAACGGAATCGGATATGGAAACTGATCAAGAAAATACACATACATACGAAGATTCTTCATGGACTGGCAAATGTCTGGCCAATTTAATAATACCCTCTGCAAGGGTATACAAAAATGAGTTAACATTCTTTTTACCCACCTTTGACATTTCTATCTATATCTTATCGGGCAAAAGGAAATGTGTCACAATAGTCTGGAAATTGATATAATGGAGCAGGTTTTTGTCCAAATACTTAAATATAATTAATCAAAACCCTTTGAAGGGCAGGTCTTTGTGCTAGATTACATATAAAACTGATAAACATTGCGAAGGCTATACGTTTAACATTTTTGTGTTTGCCGATTCAACAGATTACTGGAATTATATTGATAGCTGTGGGTGCCGGTGTGGGATCCGTTTACACCGGCTATGAGCTCTTTTTGGTCGGCAAGTTCTTCTCCATACCCACATTCCTGATTGTGATCGGTTCCTTCATCATTGTGATCACGTTCTTCGGCTGCTGGGGTGCTCTGAAGGAGAACTATTGCCTAGTGCTCAGCTTCTCCGTGATGTTGGCAATCATTTTCATCTTGGAATTGGCCGCCGGCATCAGCGGTTATGTCTTGCGAAACGACGCAGAGAACTTGATTCAAACGTCGCTCACGAATTCGCTAGCCCAATACAATAAATCTACCCAGAACCCCACCACGAAGTTATGGGATGATGTACAGCGAGACTTTGACTGCTGCGGTGTATCAAATTATTCTGATTGGTCCAAGATATTCGACAACAATCAATTGCCCATTTCCTGCTGCAGTGTTCCAGTCGGAGCCGTTGGCACCTTCTCTTGTCTAAACACCACTGAAAGTGTTGGCGATCGCCATGATAATGGCTGCCTAACCGGCTTTTCCGACTACATTGCAGCCCATGCGGTGAGCCTGGGAGCCGCTGGCGTTGTTATTGCTGTGCTTCAGGTGACTATATAATTGGTCTTTTGATTTTTGAACGTTTTGTAAACCGTTTTCTTTTTGTGACAACAGTTCTTTGGCGTCATCTTTGCCTGCTGGGTGGCACGTGAGATCAAAATCCGCAATGGCATCACAGGATTCCCATAGAGGGGACAGCTGCGTCAACGATCTAACCAACTAACTAAAGACAGAATAAGAGAGATTGCTCCTCTTGCAGGGGGTACGGATCAAATGCTTTAAAAGCCATTAGTTTCGGCTGTTTATAAGGTCAACGCTTAGATTTCGATTCGCTTTGCTTGTAGCTTCCTTTTGGCTTAATTACACCTGTATACCAAAAAATATCAAATACTATTTATTTAATAAAGAAATTTTAGATCTAAAACCACAAATGGAGAAGTCTGTAAGCATTAATCCTGAATCAACAATAATAAATAAAGTATTAAAGGTTCTATGTGCTGGTTAATTATTATCGGGGGGGGCATATTCTTAGCCCTTGATTAACCAGAAAATCTTACTTAAACAGAATCGTGACAAAAAGAAATCATTAAATTCAAATCAAATGCATTTCAAATGACACATCTTCATACATATATACAAACATTCTCGCCGATTCGATGACCTACTAAAGACGACTAACTACTCGAATAGCCATGGCTTATGTGTTTGCCTATGAATAATTTAAACTATTCATTGGGTGTGGGTGTGAGTATATGCAGTGCGATTATAAAATCGATAAAAACTTTCTGTCTGACTCACTTAAAAGTGGTTTGAAATCGATAATGTACTAGAATGAATAGCCTTGAATTTGAACTTGAAAAGTGTGAGGAAATGAGAAAGTTGGAAATATGTGAAGCTATATACTATAACTATCCGAATCTCAATAAATATTCGAATATGCATCAATTATAACATTTTTTTATTGCTAAAGCTATTGAAATTGGAAACCGTTTTGCTCTCTGTCTCTCTTCTCCTCTCCCGAGTAATCTTATCAATATATCTTATCTAGCTGGAAACAATAAACGAATACGGCCTGATAAGCGCTACTTGAAACATTGCCCAAGGAGAATGTAGGAAGTGCAGAGAGAAACCCTCCAGCCAGCCAGAGAACAACAAAGAGAGGGAGAGGGAGACTCAATATTGGCCGAGAGCCGATTTCATTAACCACTTTGCTTCGGCCCACATTTTGCGTTTTGGCCGCTCAGTGTACGTGTGACTAGCAAAAGTTAAAGTACGTTCCACAGCTGTGACGGTGATGAGAAAAAAATACTATATACCTACTATATACTTGGCTCGTACAAACTGTTATTAACTCTTACGAATTGCAGGCAGACAGAGAACAACAAAGTATTAAAAAACGAAATATGGCTAATCGGGATTTACAACTGAATTCCGGCATGCGATGTGCCAAATATATGCTCATCATAGTGAGCTTTATGTTTGCGGTAAGTTTTCAAAGAGTTTTTCAAAACATTTCCATTGTGGAAAGTATTGCAAGGCTCCTGCTCACCTATGAATCACACAAGATCGCCATTTTGGATTTTATAACAGTTTTCAGTTCGTCTTATCAGTTTCATTATCAGTTTTCCTTTCTGTTCTATGTGATTCACATTGGCTTATACATATGTACATAGATGCAGAATTTAAGAGAATTGCAAAGAAGAGAGTGTCAGAGGGAGAGAATAAATCGTGTCAAGAGCAATGATAAAGAAACAAACCCAATTTTCTATATTTTCTAGTCTTGTTTGCGTTTGAAAACAAATAAACTTTAGCTAGAACACTTGAGATAATTAAGAATTTCGTCGTCGTTGTCGACAAATCGAGAGAACCAGCAATTCTCAAGTCTGAAATTCCTATCCTATATTATAACCATGTCTAAATGAGGTAAATACCTCTGGATATAGGGTATATTCCCAATTTCTCACACTTCTCTTCTCACTTTGCCTTTCCATTTTCTACTTTTCTAACCCTGTCATTATACACTTTTTATATACAAAGTATTTCGTATATGTACATACATACTGAAATAAAAATATATTATCTAAACATGACGCACATTGATAAGATAACACTTACAATATCCAAAACCTACTCACAAGAAAAAAATTTGCTGTATTTCATAGTTTGTACAAGGAAATATAAATCAGAATGCAAACATAGCCAAATTTAAAAGATTTCTATTATCCATTTCTTACCTTATTAAGTAGCTATGAAATAAGAATCTTGAATATCCTGTTAAGTCTTAGGATAGGTGTTGGGGTTTTTTTTTCAGATAAGTAAAGAGCTCAATTGGCCAAATATTTCGATAGAATGTTACATCATTGTTCCAATGCATATTATTCAAATCCCAATATGGAATGTCTTCCATTTTGCATCATATATTCAAAAATTCATAGTTAAATGGATCCAAGCCACCTGGAGGAAGTTACTTACTTGATCATGAGTCACACAATATTTATAATTTGTTTACGAACTGCTGTGTGATTGTGAAATCAGGATAAAATTTGAGTTCCGAATTTGTTTGAACCGCATAATCCTCTCCATAATCGGATGAAGAAAAATGTTGGACGCGGTCCAATCGAAAAGGGTTAATAAAACAAAATCATAACAAGAAATTTTAGGGTGATAAAGCATTTTGGGATAGGGAATATCGAAACATGATAAAATAACAAAGATTAAATTATACAAATTTGTCAGGTTCACGATTTGTTTTAAAAGGATGAAGTTGCTAATTTATATGGGGATCCGATCGAATTCTTATGTATCTTATCCATCTATTATTTTTTGAGAATCGAAGTAAAATTCTGTCCTCTGACCTTAAGTAAGTTTCCTTTACTAAGTGCCAAGTCCAGTAAAGTGAGCGGGCGACATAAATGCATTACATAACGAAAAGATCTGCTGATTTTGCATCCGTTGATGATATTAAAGTATCAAGGCGCCGACTTGGATATATCCATTACTCCAGAAATGTGAAATACATTGGATCCAAAAATTATCTGTCTCTTCTGGACTGTTTTCTGTTGTTATGGCAATCAGATTCCATCTCGCTCACAACAATAGGCAACTCGGTTATGTTCATTCTCTGTACCTTTATATCTCTCTCACTTGATCTAATGATGAGCCAGCCCTTTATCTTGATAGCTCTATCGAGTGATCTGATTAAATGTATTCTATCTGATTATGATCATTGTATATTTCATTTTCAGCTGACAGCCATCTTGCTGATCATGGTCGGAACAACCATTCAAACCATTTTCGGAGACTTTAGTCTTTTCATCGATGGCCACTTCTCATCTCCGCCAGCTCTGGTGATAGCCATTGGTTTTATATTGATTGCAGTGGCCGTTTTGGGAGCGTACGGAGCTATCAAGGAAAGTGTGATGCTTATTAATCTGGTGAGTGTATAATGAATCGGCCAGGAGATGGCAGAGAATAATATCTTTTCGCTACTCCAGTATGGCGTGTGCCTGTTCATAGTCTTCATCTTGGAAGTCTCAGCTGCAATTGCTGCCTTCGTAATGCAGACGCAGGTGAAGGGAATGCTGATGCGCACCATGCACCAGGCCTTGTCGGAATATGAGAAGGACAGCTATGTGGCAACTGGAGTCGATTTTATGCAATCTGGTGTAAGTTTTCACACGGAGAGACGGGTTATACGACAACTTAATTGACGCATTGCTTCCATTCACAGTTGGAGTGCTGCGGTGTTGGCAGTCCCGACGATTGGAAGCAGTACTATAGCCCCAACTTCAATATAACTGCCGATTCCGATGATGTCGTGGTGCCCACTTCCTGCTGCGGCAGTCTGTCGGAGGATTTCGAAAACGAGAACGAACTGAAGTGCTTGCAGCCCTTCGAGTATGGGTGCTTCCGCAAAATGAACTTTATCATTTCACAGAGTGCCATGTTGATTGCCACGGGAGCCACAACTGTGGCGTTTGTCCAGCTCTTGGGCGTCCTCTGCGCCTTCATGTTGGCCAAAACTCTGCGCCGGAACAAGTCCATCCGCGAGGCTCGTCGCTGGCAGCTACAGCAGAGCCTGGGAGTCCTGATCTCTGGCGGAAAGATGGTACCACCCCAGAATTCAGCGGTGACGGGCTACCAGCAATTGGACAGCACCGAGCAAGGCTCTAGTGATCCCTACACCTACACACCACAAAGCCCCAGTGTCAACTAAAGGATGAACAGAGCGATAATACATTCTACATACTATATAAATACTAATATACATAAATGATTTTCAATTATTGTTAACTAAACCAAAGTCAAACGGTTCGTCTTATGACGAGGTGTTCCCAAAAATAAAAGTTTGTCAGTCCCGAGTTCTAAGGACTGTCCGCCAAAGTCCTTGTGAAAGTCCATTATTACTTCATCTAAAGTTGTCTCCAAACACATTATGAGGAAGCTCCGGTAAATACTTAGTTCAGTGATACTGCGACTTCTTAAGCCCGATTAAAATTTACTTTTTCACGAGACTTGACCATTCGGCATCCAGTCTTCCTCGCATAGTACAATCACTTGATCCTTTGCGCCTTCTCCAGGTACACGTAATTAAAAATTTATCCATTTAAGGATTAATATACTCCTTTCTTTCATTTCATAAATGGAATAATTTTTAAATTAAGTCAATGATTATATCTATATTAATAACATTGTTTAAATGTTCATAAGAATACGTCAGTTATTTTTATAGCTTCTAAAGCTTTCGAATTTAACAAGTTTTCTAAATTTCTAAGACAGCTTCATATTAACCAAAATTACAGGACACATGCACTTGCCAGTGTCTTAGGTCTTCTCTCGTGCTCAAGTTGTTTCTTGACAGGAGTAGAGCATGAAGTTTATTTGACCAGATCCTCGAGAAGGAGCTTATTCAATTCACAGCACAACCGATGAAGTGGCAGGCCCATTACACAATAGAAATCGCCATCTATGCGAGGAATCAACGCTCCGCCGGGTCCTTGAACACCATAGGCTCCAGCTTTATCTCTGCAAAAAAAGGCAAACAAAAGATTAATCTTTAATATTTATCGAATTTCAAATTCCCAAGTTGACAAGATTGAAAGTGGCTAAGACCATTCCTTACATATATTATTCAGTGTTTGGCCAAGATATAGGCGAACGATACTAAATGGTTTTTATTAAATATAATTAAATCATTTCTATATATTCTTTGGAGAGTTTAGGTTCCTTCAGAAATACTTTATACCACGCCCTTACAATCAGCAATACTTTATCGCAAGTTTGTTAGCTTTTGTTGGCCGGGTCACAATTTCTGACTTCATAACTAACACTTATAAAAATTTTAAGCCTTTTTCTACTATTTTTTGAGTCTGTCATAAATATTGATCGCATCTCTCTGAAGTCGATCCTACATTGGGGACTTTTATAAAGGCAGGACGAAAACAAGACTTAAATTTTATACAACTTATATGGATGGAGATCCATATCTTAATGGAAAAGCAGAAAAACGGAAACTGCAAGTTAACACGGCCGTGTTTATATTTCTATCTCTTTTACACACTTACAAGGGATCGCCAGAATCCACATAGCTTTTGATTTGTTCCTGTGTCAAATGGCCAAAGTGAACGTCGGCAGTATCCGTAAATTTGCGTACTCCGTTCGAGTGTTTGAGTACAACTCCGGTGAAAACTCGATTACATGTTCCCGAAAGGCTATAAATTAAGTGTAATTATCTTTCTTTTATTATATATGCATGTTCATCCAGAAGTATTTATCGCTTCTTACTTGGTCAGCATTCTAACAGCATCAGATGAATCTTTAGGCTTTCCGTAGATTTCGTCCCCGAGGGTGACCATAGTATCGGCTGCTATAACAATCAATTGCTTCTCATCCCCAGTTGATTCATGTTGTAATCTGCTGAAAACTTCCTCCGCCTTGCCCAATGCAGTGGCTTCAATGTACGCCGAAAATTCCCCAAAGTCTGACAGATTCAAGTTCTCTTCGAATGTGGAGGGACATAGTTCCGCATTGAGTCCCAACATTCGGACCAACTCCTGGCGACGTGGTGACCCACTGGCCAGAACTATTCGGTAATTACTTAATAAATGCTTAATCGGCGCCAACATTGCAATGTGATTGTGAGCAAAACAAAAACAGCTGGAAATTGTGCCATGTGCTGAGGACTAGAGATGGAAGTTCTCTGACAATTAACAGCTGATTTAAAAAATGCCTAAGTTTGTATTAAAAAATAAATTTAACCAATATTTTATATTTCACTTATCGCTCTTATAATGTTTTTAGTGAATAGTTTATTAAATTATTTATTTTGAACTAACTTACAATTGAAGGTAGGTAGTTTGTTGCATTACGTGGTTATCGAAAAAATAATGGGAAACTATTAAGTGCAGCGAAGTGGAAAATTTGCTCAAAAAGTGCTAAGGTCTAAATAAAAAGTGAGCTGGAAGTGCTAAGGTCTGAGTAAAAAGTGAGCCGGAAGTCCTAAGGTGTCTGTTCCGAGCTGCTCATTTTGTTTTCTTCATGTATTCTGGATAAATAAACTTGCATAATGAATGAAATACAGTTTTTATTGCCCAGGGTGTGCAATCGGAGTAAAATCTTAAAACATTGTCGATGCATGTCCCGTTACCCAAGTTCTCGTTGCCCGTGCGGGCACTTTTCTTCGGCATTTGATCGAAGTGAGCGTAAAAACAGAATTAATCTGTTAATGATCAAAATTCTTTTCCTGCAACTCAATTCATCAATACACAAACAGAACATTAAAATTATTAATCTTTTTTCTAAAATTTCTTCTTCCTTCATTGCCAAAGCAAACCACGGCATGCATACAAATAGAGTTTATGTGTGTGTGTGTGGCTCTTTCATTTCGACAAATGACGTAGGCAGCGTTTGAACAGAGCCGATTTATAATGCAACTTGTGTTTTATTTATCCGATCAGAAATTTTGGGATCTGATGTTTTATTTCGCAATAGTTAATTTTATAGCGATACTCCAACTGACCTATTTGATCTGACCCAGGTAAAAAAAAAGGACAGAACAATTTCAGCCCGATAGCTTTTAATATGGCTGAGTAAAACACATACTCACCGACAGAACATGGCTCTATTGACTCACCTTCTCATGCTGATCAAGAATATAGAAACTTTATGGGGTCGGAAACGTCTTCTTCTGTGTGTTACAAACATCTGACCATTTTATAATACCCACTGCAAGGGTTTAAGACCCCATTAATTTATATAAATAGGTTTAATGTATAAAACTATTTATTACCGTAGGGCATTAGTGGTAGTTCCCAGTGCCGGTACTATAGCTCTGCCCCAGCGTTGCCGTCTCAACATATACATATGTATACATAAATACACTTTAAAAAATGTTTGATTGACATTTTTATACCATGCACCCATAAGGTGAAATGGTATCGCCAAAGTGTATGTACCAGGCAGAAAGAAGCATTTCCAACCCCATAAAGTATACATACATATGTTTATATGTACATATGTAGGTATTGTTGAGCAGCATCTACAGCCGAGTCAATCCAGCCATGTACGCCCGTCCGGCTGTCCGTATGAACACGTAGATCTCGGAGACTATAAGAGCAAAAGTCAGTCAAAGCAAAACAGACTATAAGTCAAATTTTGCACTTCGACTCCTGTAATACCTCGGTATTCAAGTTTTTTTTTCAAATTTTTGCCACGCCCACTTCTTAAAATAAATAAAACTTGTATTTCTCAAAAACTAACAAAGCAAGAATCACCAAATTTGGTATGAAGATTTGTTTAGTATGCGTGCAGATTATTAATATTTAACATTTTTGCCACGCCAACTTACGCCTCCAGAATCTAGAATCAGCACACTAATGAGGTCTGTTTCTATCTACAAACCTATCTAATTTTATTAAAGTCGGACTAGAAACATTGAAAATATACGTATAAACGAGTTTTACTAAGCGGTCCATAATGGCGGAGTTGGCCGTAGGCTAGTGGCGGCGCTAGAGTGCTTGTATGTTTTTGTGAGGGTGAGCGACCATATGCTAGCTATGAGGCGATTTTAATAGACATACATTTGTTGTTAGAAGTTGAAAAAATCGTTTACATAAATCTAATGCGTTTCGTACATTTTTGGAAAGCAAGTCTAGTTTTGTATGTACTGTATGTTCTGTACTTATTCATTCCATTCGCTTCCGATAGGTGATTTCTTCTGCTGTCCACCAAACTTAGAGAAGGGGCTGACGAGCTAACGCAATGGTAAACAAATGTTAAAATGAACAAGCTTGCGTTGCTTCTGATTTTTTTGCTGATCATCATCTCAATTTTCAAACATGTAGAATGTAGAACTTAACTGCTGTATAAAATGAAGTCAGTAAGTCGTCTCGGCGACTTAGGTATTCCATATACCAGTAAAACAAATATTTCACATATCAAATGCATTTGCGTATTTTTAAAAAATTCTGTTCACATGTTTTTTATAAGCATAGCTTAGTATCTCGCTCACTCAAGCATGCGAGCACACTAGCGCCTCCACCAGCCAACGGCCAACTTCGGCCTTCTGGAAAAACATTTATATGCATAACTTGGCTATTTTTAGTCCGATATTGATCAAATTTGGTATTTTGCTGGATATTAGTATCAAATTTAAGTGTACCAAATTTGATTGCACAAGGTTGATTAAGGGAGAAATTCGAGTTTTTTTAAAAGCGGAAAGGGGCGTGGCAATCAGCATCGGCTGTTGATGCTGATCAAGAAAATATATACTTTATGGGGTCGGAAATGCTTCCTTCTGCCTGTTATATAGATTTTGGCGACTTTAATTTACCATTTCACCCGATGGGTATAAAAATCATTGAATATAAAGGGATAGTTTTGCATGTAAAACATCATGTTTGAAAATTCTAAAAGGAACGGATAAATAGAACACAAGTTATAGTCATTATTCATTGGCTCTGCAAAAATGCTGCCAGCAGCTCGTAATCAACAGAGCAAACACACATGCAGACCCAACTCTACATGAACTGCATGTGTATGCGTGTACAGTGCACACATACAATGGCTTTGCAAAGGAGAGAGAAATTAGGGTATTGCGAAATTGAAAGAAATAGAGTGAGAGCTTGAATTGCTTTGGAACTGGCAGCAGAGCTCTGCTACCCATGCGCTGTCGCAACGAGAGTTTCGGTAACGGTACAAGCATCTCCCGAAGCTCCGATTGGCTAAGGAAGCCGCCAAACGTAGAGCAGGTCACTGCCAAGTCTGGCTGCAGAGCAGCATGAGGGAAAGAGAGAGAGGGACAGTCGGAAAGCCCTGCGCGCAGCGACAGCATAGTCTCGTAGGCAACAGATGTCTTAGCTATGCTTGCAATAAGTGCGAGTGAAAGGAACATAGTATTGAGTGCGAGGGAGACACTGATGTGATTGTTCTTTTCAGAAGTATACACTTCGGTAAGCTTCGGCTTCCGACGAGACCACCATATGTTATTTCATCATGCCTCGGTAAGCTTCGGCTTCCGACGAGACCACCTTATGTCAATCGCTCATTAGAGCGTCGCTCAGTCACTCTGCGAAAATTGCAAAAATTGTGTGCGCAAATGATGAATTTTTGTTTTTATTTCATCACCACATCTGTCTAATTTTTCAGCAATTTCGCGATAAGCATTTTATTTTTTATGCTTATTTTTATAGTCTGCTGACGAGACATCGCATAAAACAGAATAATTCTCGTTCAATTCAATTAATTTTGTCGTTTTCTGGCGATCCCACATGTTGCTTTTCTGCTTTCTGACGCAACCAAGTTAGCGGTAAAATTTTGTATACAGACGAGAAGCAAAAAAAGGTTGCCGCAAACAGTTATTGCAAATTTTTTGCTTGCAGCAAATGTTTGCAATCATGTTCAAAGTGTTCAGAAGGCGACAGACGAAAACCAACGAATCTCTTATTCGGAACCTTGGCACTGGATTCGAGATGTAATACATCTGGTATATCTTGACTAACACTGAGTCTACAGTGGCCTTGTCAATGTTCTCCGTGTACGTTATTTTCCAATTGTTGGCCGAGATGTACTCGCCATTATCCCACCAGTAAGGTAGCCTCTGCTCCGGCAGTTCACGCGCGCGGCGCCGCTCCATCACCTCTGCCTCAGCCAGGAATTTGTGATACAGCTCGTAAAGTATTTTGCTGACATTACAATCTTGGGCCACCACTTGCCAGTGCATCACATGCCTATAACCTCCTTGCCAATTGACGGCTTTGTACATGCTGCATATGCATATAGATTAGTACTATATTCTAATAGTATCTGTAATAAAATAGTACTAACGTATAGAGGCAGACTGGGTATTTGACAAGCATGTCGGAGGAAAGCAGCCTTCTGTGCTCCGGGTGTGCGCCAAATTAACCCCTTTTTTCTGAGGAAGGCATTTCTCTGGCCTTCGCTCAGAAATTGGACCCGGAAGGGAATGTGCCCGAAAATAGGGACAGGCGATACCCGGCGTGGCGGTGGTGGACTCGGTAGCAATGGTGGCGTTTGGGCCACCGTGCCCTGGTGACGACTGGCTATGTGCCGCTTTAAGTTTGAATTTTTGGCTGTAGTATAGCCACATTCGTTACATTCAGGCATTTTAATATAATAATAATTTATAAACACTTCACTTCGTAATAAAAAATCACTTGCAATTACAATTAAAAATCACTTGCAATTAGAATAAAAATCTCGCGGGCTTAATTGCGATAATTAATCGACGCAATCGATCACATTGAGCTTTTTTCCCACGCCGCCATGGAGAAACATACGCTGAGTTTCCGTAATTTAAAAATTTGTTTTGAATTATTTTCCAGGAGTGGGCAACATTTCCATGGAATCTAGGCCCGAGTTCGCGAAGAATCTGGAGGCAAGGACTCGATTCATGAGAAACGGGGTATTCTGCAACATCCTTCCCTTGGCGAAGCCCCTTCTGAAGGAGGACGCCGTTTATTGCCTCAACATGGACAAATTCTGGCATCATAGCTTGCCCTATGTTCAATGAAAGCGCCTCAATTCAGCTGAAAATAAAGGAAATTAAATTTAGATCATAAATCATGAATCGAAATACAGATACATCCTTTTTTCGCGAACAAACAAAGTGTGCCATACGAAATGCAACTGAAAATAAAGAAAATATAATTTTAGAACCACAAATTGCATAGTTGTAATCCAAAATACTTCCTTTTTCCGGCAAAAAACGTCAAGGCGGGACTTTGATGACGTCTCCTCCTTGTCAGGACCTGGAGTCACTTCAATTTGGCGGCTGCTTTGGAAACCATAAAGTTATAATTGGTTAAAAGCAAATTAAATCATATACATACCGATTTCATCCATAGCATCAGTTATGGCCCCTGCTGCCATTTTGGTGGCCGCCACCCAAGAGTCCTTCACCCAGAATAGGGATCCAGACTCTTGGCTTGGAACAATATATTTTTGGTATATTTTGTCCAAAATCTTCTTAACGACGGCTGGGCTTTGCGTCTTTCGGGTGAAGTGCACGTTAAAGTTTCGGTATCCGATGAATTGGCCGTTGTCGAACCAATCCGGGATACCCAGGGACTTTACTTCGATAATCCGCTCGTATTCCTTTGTCTGGAATTCCAGCAAAACAGAGTAGTAAATGTTTTGAAGGATTTCCTTGGAATACAAGACCCCAGCCACCGTGGCCACCAGAGGCCAAGAAGTCACGTGTTGGAAGCCTCCTTGCTTCCGAACGGACTGAAACACGCTGAAAAAAATAATTTATAATTACATTTTGTGTAATTTTAACTTATTAATAACTTGAAAACTTACGTGAAGAGGCAAATTGGCTGCTTCTTCAAGAGGCAGTGGTTTGTCCCTTGTAGATGATGCCACCACTTCCTGGTACTGAGTATAGCGGCGACGCTTTAGAGATTTGCCCAATTTTTTATTCTCGTCCCCCACCGATGATAAGAGCGTGTCCTGCTGCGGACGCCCCTGAGATTCTGGTAGCTGCTGATCATCCGAAAGGCTGCCATAGCCAATGCTACTGCTTGTCGAATTGCCCCTGGAACGGCCGAGCGTTGCACCCTTATCCAGATGCAACATCAACAGCCAATGATTATGTACTGGTAACACAAGCTGAAGGATGGAGGACAGTCGACAATCTTTGTGTCGCTTAATTTTCGGCGGAGCTGAAATTGACAAAAAAAATTGTGAATGAAGGATACTAATCATTAGATACAATTTCATGTACCTAACTGGGTGGGGTCAGGAAAACATCCCAAAACGGGAGACTTGCGTTGTGGCACCTCAAGTCTTGGCTTTTTCGAAGGACGGTGGTCCAAAATTTTTTGAATGTCCCCAATGTCCACCCCCCTTCTTGGTATCTGCCCCAGCAGGGCAAGGAGCTCCTCGTATTCGTTTATCCTCAATTTTTGGTAAGCATCGCACATTGGGGCGAACACAGCATATCCCGAGCATGTGCGCCTGTGGCCTAATGTTTCCGTCAAACGGAGGGCCCTGTAGTGCAGACATGCGTCGCATGGGGCTGTGTAGCAGCCCAGCAGGTGAAGTACCACACATTTCGAAAGGTGGTACAACCTGTTCTTCTTCGCCTGCTGGGAGCCACATACGACGCAGCGCTGCATCTTTGCGCCTACCAACATAATAAAGTACTGAGATATATCAACCTCAGTCAGGACCCCTTTTTCGAGGACTTTTTGAATATCGGCGCGAGTATTCTTCAAGTCCTCCAAAAAGAGGTCCTCACTGAGGTTGATACTCCCAGTACTAGTATCAGTGCTGCCGCTGATGTGAGTAACCGTTGAGGCGCATGCTGCCTGTCGAACTGACGATCCAATGAATTCGCCATATGCTCGTTTTGCTGCACTAGCAAATCAAGCTGTGGAAGAAAACATTCGGAAATTTAATTTATTAAAATATAAACTAATCAAATTATTTTTATTTTAATTATTTTTAGTGAAATTATTAATGAGAATGGTAAATATTTACTTAAGCTACTCGAGATTTCAGTGTTGAAAAGTGAAAAAATAGGCTAAAGCTAGATTTCAGTGTTGGCAAATGCTATTTTTTATTTGGCGCGTTGTTTGACTGCCCTGGCAGCTAAATATTTTACTCTAAATTATAAAATTAAGGAATTTTCCGCTGCTCTGGCAGCCGAATATTGTATTCTGAACTATATTTGTTCTCTAAAATCAAGAAATAATGTAAACTCAACAATATTTTCGATTGTTGAGAATAGTGCGAACAAAAGTTTCAAAAAGCGCGCGTATTCGAGTATCCGACATTTGGCATCTGGCAACGCTATCTCAAAATTTGACAGCTTCTTTTAGCCGGAAAAGGCTACTTTTAGCTATAATCCCGCTAAAAACATGATTTTTCTTTTGTTAATTGCACAAAAACTACATAATAAATCGCCAAGGCACACCTGAGGTCGTGCTCGTGGAATTTTTCTCTTTCGTTTGATACCAAATTTATGTAGTTTAAGGCTGTTTTTGGCCCGTTACTCTGGCCTAACGTAAGTAAAAATTTACCATGAGAATAAAAATATGTTTTACTTACCATCCTTTTCACAGTGTTTTGGTCCATTTTTTTTCCACCACGTGATCAGATGAAGCATTAAAAATCTGTCAAAACGGGCCACCGTTGAAAAGTGCCAGATTGGTCAAGTTTATAAGCAGTGCTGGCAAAGCGACAAAACACAACACAGGCCAGATTTCGAATATAATTAAATAGATTTAGCTAAAAGTAAAATGTTTGTTTGATGAAATAATTCCCTTACTTTCATAAAATTAAAAATCAATTATTTTAATGTTTTTTATGGTTAGCTTATTTTTGAGCTTGTGGTGTCTTCCAAAATCTGGCAACACTGGCAGCGACAGCAGCAGCAGAGACCATGGAAGAGATCACAAATTCTTAAGTAGTAAATAGATTAAAATAAACTAATTCTTTTTTAAGCAGGTGTTTAGTATTTCATTACTGAAGTTAATACATTTTTTAAACGTCTCTTTTCTAAAAGAAACTCTTTCTTCTTAACTTGTGAAGAAATAAAAAAGAAATGGTTTTCATAACAATAAAAAAATTATTAGTCTTTTTAAGGAGCCTAGCAATACTTCCTTTGCAATGCAACACTTAAGTTTCGAAGTTTGCGTTTATCCTTCCTCGACTAAACTGGTTTCTTGATTTCTTCGGTGATTTTGTCCGGTGAATTTACCTTTCAATAAGCCGCATTTCCCGTTTTTTTTGGTTTTGAATATTACTACTAAAAATTTTCTATTAGACATTTTCCCTAAAATGGACCTAGAAATTGCTGTACCATTACTGGCCTTACGCTTATTGTGGGAGCGGTAAACAACAAGCGGGCATACATATACATATGTAAGTCTGACATTTTTTTTGTCACTTTTGACACTTTTTCAGCGTCTTAAAAAAGGATTCAATTGGAGCATTGGTTTTGAAATACATTCGTATATATGTATGTATATGCGGTATACATATATTGAAACTGTCAATAGAAGCAACTCCAATTTCGTAGATAAAAGTTGAATGTAATCGCCAACCATTTCGTGGACATCGTTCATAGCATCTTATTAATCATCAATTCTATTAATTTAGAAAATTTAGTTTATTTTTTGGCCACGTTTTCTTTCCCGCCGCTTCCAGCCTTGAAGTCTGACGAAGCGAAGATGCCAGACCCACTCCCACAACAATTTCGTTCCTATCAACATTTTTGTCTGCTTTTCTAACTTGTTGCACGATATATGTATCTTTGCCATACTTATACATATGCATATATGTATACAAAAATTAGTATCAGAATGGCTAGTTTAAAAAGTACAATCGATAAACAAGTCTCCCCAAATTGTCTACACTGTTGTGGCAGAACATTGCGCGCGTTAACTCTCAAATTCAGGGAACAGAGACATACAGACGAACTGATAGAGAGAGAGAGAGATCCATTTGTTTTGCCAATTGGAGATTATGAAGATTAGACGACCTTATAGCTTTATACGTATGTATATTTGCGTCCTTTGCTGCAATTGTAAAGCAGTAAAGTGCGACATAAGAACGATTTGTGCTTCGGATCATTGTCTTGGTACAGCATGTATTTGAGTTTGCTGGTGTTTCCTGGATCAATGAAGCCAAAATTCTGCGCGTTTTTGGAAAAACCGTTTTCAAAATGTCCAAATAGAGCTCCTTGGTCATAATTTCACTAAAAATGCGCAGCTCCCCAACACCTTGCCAAATTTAACAGTTGGCACAATGTTTTCGGCCTGAAGAGCTGTTTTCGGTTTCCGCCAAATTTTTCCAGGGCCATCGTTGTACGTCATCCCAGTATTCAGCAGGATTGTTTCTATGGAAATAGGACATTTAAAATATTTCATTACATTCTAAAAGTACAGCATCAGTATTCCTTAAAAACGGATGAAATAATTGCAAGCCTTACATCAGTTATGATGCGTTTGCGGATCGAAATGACTTATCTTTAAATTACATATTTAAATCGCCCAATAAGAGGCCCTTTTCATATGCGGTACGACTTGAATGGTCAGTATGTGCCATATGTTACAGACAAGATGGGACCTACATATACATACATATATTATATATATCCAAATCACTAGCATTATTTAATTTAGAACACCGCCCGGTGCATTTATGTGAATACAAAGATTATTGAAATTATCTTGAAATATAATAAACTTTCCAAAGAAACAACTTCAATTTCGTAGATAAAAATTTAATGTAATCGACAACCATTTCATGAAAACTAAACTAAAAAATTAGTTTATTTTTTGGCCTCGGTTTCTTTCCAGCCGCTCATTATTGAAGTTTGACAAAGCTGAGATGCTGTGCAAGTTGTTTATTCTATCTTTTCCAGAAAACAGTTTATACCTCTGTACTGGAAAGTTTTCTTAAATTTATTGCATGGCGAATGTCGATGTCGAAGTTTTTCAAACTGCTTAAACCGTTTACTTTAATGACTATTTTATAACCTGTTAAAATGATCTTTACTTGCTTTTTATACTGGGCAGTTTTGATATAGTTAAATTCTGTTGGGGCCACTTTAAGGAAAGAGAACACGAAAAAAATTATTTCCCACCGGGGATACCTATACATTTACGTATCGAAGCGTGTAGAGGGCTTCCCAATACTAGAGAAGCTTTGGAATTTTTAAGTAAAAAACTGGATGAGTGGAGGTCAGCGACTTCTACGAATTGCGAAGGCCTAGGACTGTTGAGCCGTTGGGCAAGACTCATAATGAGTTCAATTTGGAAAATATTGAGCACTATTTGGGTTCTTAAAACATAATTGATAAACTTCACAATGCAGTTAGAGTTTCAGGTAATTTTTTTTTATGGCTTCTACAATCCAAAAATGTATCGAGTAAATATTGAAGCCTCTAAAGTTTTCCCGAAACGATTTAGAAAGGTAGATTCTACAATACAATATCGTCTAGTTCTTTAACATAAAAATATTAAAGAAACGTTGAGCACGCTCAAAAAGAAGTCCAGAAGAAGTCTTGCATTTTGCTTTCTTGAATTTGATGTTTTCCTTTCTTTTCTTGGGTTCTTGGATTTTTAATTTTCATTCTCTTCATCACTTTACGTTCCCGTTTCCATCTTTTAATGCACAATACATTGTACAGTAGAGCAATACTCTTTTATAATTGCCAAAATAATTGCCTACATAAGTAGGGAAGCATTTTATATAGCCGTCCTAACTTTATTATTGTTAAGTTCGCATAAAAGCGGCCAGGGACATATGGAGAATGATTCGAAAGAATGCCATTGAATCTACAGCATATAGAAATATTTCCCTATTCATTCATTCATTTTATTACCATTTTGATTAAATTTATACATGTTTTACATTTTCTTTTACATTATTATTCTTACAAGCTATAGTAACTTTTTTCAAGAATATATTTTTGTTTATGCGGATTTACATTTAAAATGTGGGTGTAGCATTTTATTGTGTGTTTGAGAAAAGGTATAAAAACTCAATATTTAAACTTTAATTTCTTTTATAACAACTTACAAACTACTTATATCTACTTATAAACTAATCAACATATTGGCTTTTATCAAACCTGCCGTTGAAGTATATTATTTCATTTTGTTCATTGTATAACAAGTTATTTTCATTTAGTAATTGTATGTGTTTTATGTTATATCCTGCAAACTAATATTATTATCTATGATATCCTGTATTAATGTGTTGTCATTTGTTGTTAGAGTATTATAGTATTTTAGTGCATATCTCGTTAAAAATTGTCAATTCGTATTATTTTGCTTTGTTCATATAAGTTACTGTTCTTTATGTATATGTAGTTATTTTTAGTTCTACATGCGCTGGTACAGATCCTTAAGCATTTTCTTTCAAACACTCTAAGTGTTTCCATTTCGCTGGGCTTTATGTTGAACCATGCTGGAAATGCATATCCCATAAATGGTCTTAACATGAGAGGTTATGCCTATGATTTAATTTTGTTTCTATTATCAATGCTATATCTGGAGTCTTTTTGCAATATTCACTACCGAGTTTGCATTTATGGTTATTATTTTTAATTTAAGCATAAGTCAAATAATAGCTTAAACATTTCAGATTTCTTTTCGTTTTCATTATGAATTTGGTTGTATTTAGGAATGAAATTATTAATTTTAGTCATACATTCAATAAGATTTTTACCAAAACAGTTATAAATCTCCTTATTTAAATCAAATTTGTTATGCTGACATTTTTGGTTAAGGTTATTATTATTTGTATTCTTTTGGGGTGCATTTACTGGTATATTTGGAGTACATTATTTATTTCTGTTTTTTCTGTAGTTTTGGGCCTAGCTGGACATTTGGAGTAGTTGGCTGCATGGTCTCCATGGCAGTTGGCGCATTTAAGTTGTAGTCGTTTCCTGGTTGTTTTGGTCCCATCAGGTAATTCGACGACTTGCAGGGCTGTGTTGTCATCTTTATTGGGGATGTGGCATTTTCCAATTTCATGGCTTTCGCTGCATTTCACACATCGATATGGCATGTTGCAATTTGAAGCAACATGGTTGAAGCGTTGGCAGCAAACACATTCGATTTGCTTCCTACCTTTATAGTTTTCCACTCGGATGGCTTGTACAAGAATGCTTTTGATGCTTTTAAGTAATTTGGCATCGTCGTTTGATTTAAGTTGTATTATCCAGAAGAATTTAATCATGTTTTTAATGTTTATGATGCTAATATTATTAGCTTTTTCTTTAATGGCAGCTTCAATTTCCTCTGCGTCAAAGGTGTTGGAGATATTTTTAATGACAAGTGTTACTGGCTTTTCTTCTTTTGGCGTAAATGTATAATAGTTTATATGGTTGTTCTTCAAAAATTGAAGAGTGGCATTATAGTCATTTTTTGTAAGGCTTTGTATCTTTATGTGATCCTTGCGAATGTAGAGTTGAAAATTGTTGTTTTAAGATGTTCTTTCAGGTTGTTAATAAGGTATTTGTGGTTGTCAAAGTATGCCATAATTGCTGGTGGCTTTCCATCTTTTGGTGCATTTGTAGCTGTTGCAGTTGCATTTGACAATTTATTGTTGTTTGATTTAATAACCGATGCAAAGGTTAAATTTAGCTGTTGCTTATTTTTGTGTTTAGGTTCTGCATTGGTTGCATTTCTAGGTCGCTTCAAAGAAATCACCTCTTCTTCTTCTTGCTCCTTTTCTTCCTCACTATCTTCTTCATCTGAGATGGAGCTAGATTCAGCCTCCATTTCTGAATCATCTTTTAGGTCTTCAAGTTGTTTTTTTAGGATATTAATCAGATCTTGTTGTTCATTGTCGAATGATATTTCCCTATAGGAAATGGTTTTGAAACAACTCAAATTTCGTAGATAAAAATTCGATATAATCGACAACCATTTCATGGACATCGTTCATTGCATCTTTCTCCTCATCGTTTATATCAATGTAAGTCGTAATAAAAAAAATAAAAAGCCTTCAAATACCCAGAATAGAGAACTGAAATAAAGTTCAGATTAAAAGTTTTGTTTATCAAACAATTTGTTTTTGTTTTGTGGCGTATTATTACCGTTATATATGGGCATTTCCGCGGTGTAGCTACAGACGTTCGTACACATTCAAAGTGAAAACAAAGTTAGCACACGACGCTTTTTATACCCTTGTAAGAAGGGTATATTTATTTTGGTCAGAATAAAGTATATACATATATTCTTGATCAGCACGACGAGACGAGTTCAAATAGCCAAGTCCGTCCGTCCGTCTGGATCAGCGCAAACTCCTCCTAGACCATTGGAGCTACAGACCTGAAATTTTGCATGTAGGCTTGAATATACTGCACAGGTTGTATATCTCGGATTCAGCCAGATCGAACCACTATATCATTTAGCTCCCATACAAACAGCAAAGTCTCAAACAGTGACTTTAATCAATAACTTCGTTATTTTCTAAGCTATTGCCGTGAAATTAAATAAATATGAATTTATTACATTAACAAACGACTGTGCCAAATTTGATTAAGATCGGGCGAATTTATCATATAGCTCCCATAGAAACGATCGGTCGAAAACAGTGACTTTTCTGAATAACTTTGTTACTTTTAACGCGATTGCTTTCAAATTAAACATTTGTTAGTTTAATATATCTGTTAATGGCTGTGTCGAATTTGATAAAGATCGGGTAACCATATCATATAGCTCCCATAGGAACGATCGGTGGAAAACAGTGACTTTGATCAATATCTTCGTTATTTCCTATGCTAAGATTGTAGGCCGTTCTTTCGCAAACTTAGCCTTATTAGATAAAACGTTTTTCCACTTTGATGGCTGCAGGTAAGGAAAGAGTTACCAAAACAGTTGCAAGGGTATATAAACTTTAACGCGGTCTAAGTTAGCCCCGGCATTCTGGTTTAAATTATTTTTTACTTTATTACATGTCTCTTGTGTTGAACTTTATTTAACACTCAAGAGAATGAGGCCAGTAGTGTATTTTTTTTTCAAATTTTGTAAAATCCGACGCAGTTTGCACGGACAAAAACGGAAGTCTTTTTGGAAGCCAGATAGAGATAATTTAACGTAAAAAAAATTTTTAAGTGTCATTCTTAAATGGTATCTTGAAAATATTTTTGTTTCATTTACAAAACTTTCATATTTTGCTTTAGAAAAATAAATTAAACACAAACATGTCAAACCGACATTTTTTTCCATCGGAGTAATACAGCTTAGTTTTGTCATAAAATCAACTATATTGAGGTTTTTTCATTACACTTAAATCAAAAAGCAGTTACAAATTGTACAAGTATTGTAATAATATTGAAAATTAAACATAAAATAAATTTTTTTTTTTTTACGATGCAGTTTACCCTACCAAATGTACCGAACTCATTACTTAGAACGGTAGAAATTCGCACATACCAAGTCGAACGGACAGACTTTAAAAATTTTCGAAAATTCAATAAAAATTTTTCCTATTTTGTTTTTTTCTTTCAATTTATAGTTAAAAACGATATTTGCTAGCAACTTTTTAACTTCTCTTGAGTTCTGAGTCTTTTGATTTCTAGCACAATGTGAACTAAATCCTCTTTTTCGGTGTCGAACGGAACTTATAAAAGTGGACAAAGAAAATTCGAGAATTTACAAATTATGCGGGTTGCATTATAATTCCTCATTTTTTTTTTTTTTTGCAATTGTAGTCTTAAACTTTTGTCTTTCGTGGAGTAAAAGTATGGTGGATTCTTGCGTATTATTGTACAAAATTGCTCAGTCTCATTTGTAAATAAATATATTATGCGATGGTATTAATCTTTTTGCACAATTTTGTAAAATTCCAATTTATTCAAGGAAAATGGATTAAAAACATGCCAAAATGCTCGAGTTTTGGCTGGAATTTTTTAAATTTCTTTTTAGGCCACAATGGATTTTTAGTTTAAATTTTTCATTTTGGATCGTCTATCATCCATTGAATGCGTCGTAATTATAATGGTAAAATAAAATGACTTATCGACAAAAAAAAGCGCCTAAAATTAGGCACTTTGGTCAAATTTTACATTTTTCTACTAATTACAAGAAATAAATGGTAAAATTACAAAAAGAAAAAAATTCAATCATCTGGACCAGTGTGCAGCAGTAGTATTCCTTAAGAACTGCTGAAATAACTGCAAAACTTACATCAGTTATGATGCGTCTGCAGGTCGCCGTGTTTTATTTTCATTAAGTGACATATTTAAATCGCTCAAAACGGTGCCTTCTTCGTATGATGTACGAATCGAATGGCCGGACATGACGGGAATGTGTGCTACTAAAAAATTTAGATACTGTAGGTTTACTTTTAGCGATAGAATTAGAATTACACATAATGTTTAGCTTTAAGTACCGTTAGGGACTCTAGCCATAAGATGCAATGTATTGTATAATAAAATATAGCAATAAAATATTTAAATAAACCACTAAAAAAGGAGTGCCTATGTGTAGGCACCTTTGTAGTTTTGTATAAAAAATTGTCTACAGCCTATCAAAAATTAAAAAAAATATCAAAGAAGCTAACATCGGCTATGCCGAAGTTTATATACCCTTGCAGTCCTTGGTAATAATAATTTTACATGTTTGTTTTCTGCAACTCAATTCATCAATATATGTATGTATGTACATACAAACAAAACAATTTTACTCTCTATTTTACAATTTGTTCTTCTTCCCTCATTCCCAAAGCAAAGCAACGCACGCATACACATACAGTTTATGTAGCGTTGCGTCTGTGTGTATGCATGTACTCTGTTGATGACGAAAGACGTAGTAGACAGTAAGCAGCGCTGCCGGCAGAGCTGGGAGCAGAGCCGATTATTATATTGACTGTAACTTGTGTTATATTTATCCGATCACATTCAAATTTTGGGATCCACTCATGATGAAATAACATAAGGTGGTCCCGTCGGCAAGAGACATCCACTTAACGTATGCTTGCAATAAGTGCGAGTGAAAGGAATAGTATTCTCAGTGTCTATTGAGGGTGAGCGAGACGGTGATGTGAGTGAGCAAACGTGCACTGAAGTTAAGTGTATACTTCGGTAAGCTTCGGCTTCCGACGGGACCACCTTATGTTATTTCATCATGGATCCACTATTATCACATACGTAAATTTCATAGCATACTCCAATTTTTATGAAAATGTTTCTTCTAGTTCTTCTAGAGCTATATGATATAGTGGTCCGATCCTGATGGTTTTCATACTTTATTTTTTCCGGGTAATAAAAAACCCCGAAAAAAAATTTCAGCCCGATAGCTCTTAAGACGGCTGAGTAAAACGCATACGCACAGACGGACATGGCTATATCAACTCAGCTTCTCATGCTGATCAAGAATATATATACTTTATGGGGTCGGAAACGTCTCCTTCTGTGCGTTACAAACATCTGACCAATTTTATAATACCCTCATTGGCTCTGCATAAATGCAGCCGACAGCGCTGCCAGCAGCTCGTAATCAACAGAACAAACACACATGCAGACCCAACTCTACATGAACTGCATGTGTATGCGTGTACAGTGCACACATACAATGGCCTTGCAAAGGAGAGAGAAAATAGGGTATTGCGAAATTGAAAGGGATAGAGTGAGAGCTTGAATTGCTTTGGAACTGGCAGCAGAGCTCTGCTACCCATGCGCTGTCGAATCGAGAGTTTCGGTAACGTACAAGCATCTCCCGAAGCTCCGATTGGCTAAGGAAGCCGCCAAACGTAGAGCAGGTCACTGCCAAGTCTGGCTGCAGAGCAGCATGAGGGAAAGAGAGAGAGGGACAGTCGGAAAGCCCTGCGCGCAGCGACAGAGCGAGAAGCATTGTCAAGCAGCGGAACTGTACGAGGTTCAACGAATGAGACAATAATAATAAAGGTAGTCTCGTCGGCAACAGATGTCTTAGCTATGTTTGCAATAAGTGCGAGTGAAAGGAACATAGTATTGAGTGCGAGTAAGACGGTGATGTGAATGTTCTTGTCAGCAAGAAAACGTGCACCGAAGTTAAGTGTACACTTGGGAAAACTTCGGCTTGCAGCACTGTCGGCAGTGTTTGTCATTGTCTCAATTTTTTAAGGCGAGAGGGCAACATTTTAAACATTTAACGATTTAAAACACAGATTAGGATGGTAAAAATTATTGGAAAAAATAGGTTTCATTTTTGCGAACGAATAAAGGAACGAAGAAAATGCAAATTGTATCATGGTTCAACGAATGCGGACCATTTTAAAAAATTATTTAACTCTGCATCATGGTGACATTCTCATTCGTGGGTACATTTTCCAGTTCCTCCAGTTCCTTTGATATGGGGATTATATATTTTTGAAAAAATTTATTTATTTGGTTGCCACAAATTTATCTAGATAAGTTTATCATAAGTTTCCCACGTATTGTTGTCTTCTGTATAGCCCAACCATTTGAAGCAAAACAAGGGCTGGCAGTGAATGACTTCCACTGCTTCAATGCACTCCACTGTGTAGCCCTTTTTGTGTACTGAGTATGGCGACGCGGGAGTGGATTGTCCCTTGTGGATGATGCCACCGCTTCCTGGTACTGAGTATAGCGGCAACGACTCAGAGATTTGCCCAATTTTGCCGTGCTGCGGACGCCTCTGAGATTGTGGTAGCTGCTGATCATCCGAAAGGCTGCCATAGCCCCTGCTACTGCTTGTCGAATTGCCCCTGGAACGACCCGCCGTCGCACCCTTATCCAGATGCAACATCGCGCCAGCGTTGAAAAAAAAAATTGCGAATGAAGAATACTAATCATTCAATACAATTTCACCATTTCTGAATTTTACTTATTTCACCATGCACTGAAGTTAAGTATATACCATGGTGAAAAAAGTATACCTCGTTAAGCTTCAGCTTCCGAAGAGACCACCTTATGTTATTTCATCATGCTTACGTTATTGTATCATGGCTCTCGTTCCATTCAATTAATTTAGTCATTTTCTGGCGATCCCACATGTTGCTTTTTTGCTTTCTGACGCAACCAAGTTAGCGGTAAAAATTTGTATACAGACGACAAGCAAAAAAAGGTTGCCGCAAACAGTTATTGCAAATTTTTTGTTTGCAGCAAATGTTTGCAATCGTGTTCAAAGTGTTCAGAAGGCGACAGACGAAAACCAACGAATCTCTTATTCGGAACCTTGGCACTGGATTCGAGATGTAATACATCTGGTATATCTTGACTAACACTGAGTCTACAATGTCACAATGCCTACAATGCCTTGTCAATGTTCTCCGTGTACGTTATTTTCCAATTGTTGGCCGAGATGTACTCGCCATCATCCCACCAGTAAGGTAGCCTCTGCTCCGGCAGTTACCGCGCGCGGCGCCGGTCCTTCACCTCTGCCTCAGCCAGGAATTTGTGATACAGCTCGTAAATTATTTTGCTGTACTAGCTGACATTACAAACTTGGGCCACCACTTGCCAGTGCATCACATGCCTATAACCTCCTTGCCAATTGACTGCTTTGTACATGCTGCATATGCATCTATATCTATATTAGTACTATATTCTAATAGTATCTGTAATAAAAGAATACTCACGTAAGAGGCAGACTGGGTATTTGACAAGCATGTTGTCGTCGGCAATCACATCCCCAATGCGCCGGAGGAAAGCAGCCTTCTGTGCTCCGGGTGTGCGCCAAATTAACCCCTTTTTTCTGAGGAAGGCATTTCTCTGGCCTTCGCTCAGAAATTGGACCCGGAAGGGAATGTGCCCGAAAATGGGGACAGACGACACCCGGCGTGGCGGTGGTGGACTCGGTAGCAATGGTGGCGTTTGGCCGTGCCCTGGTGGCGACTGGCTATGTGCCGCTTTAAGTTTGAATTTTTGGCTGTAGTATAGCCGCATTCGTTACATTCAGGCATTTTAATATAATAATAATTTATAAACACTTCACTTCGTAATAAAAAATCACTTGCAATTACAATAAAAAGCTCGGGGGCTTAATATGTTAATATGCCTATGTTCACAGAGTAAGCACATATCTGAATAGACAGGGGCTATATCAGACATACACACATATTTCTTTACAGATTTTCGACATGTACTTGACCAACTTGATCACTGGAAGTCAAGCATTGATATACCTACATACATATGTACATATTTTGCATTTCAAGATTATATTTCATTGTGCTTCATTGCAGCTGACCAATTCTGATACAGTTGCTGACAGCATTCTGACGATCTTAATGCAAGTGCCCAAACTGTTGAGGCGAAACATAGTCACCATTGTGTCTGATAGGTTCCGGATGACCATCCGTGCCCTGAATATAGTGGAGGACATATGTCCTTACGTGCCACCTCCACACATACGTATTCGATTTGACACATTTAGTGAGTACTTTCATAAAGGAAATGAATATGTGCTGTGAAAATTTTCCTTTATTGGTAAGGTGCCCGATGCGGGCACTTTTGCTCGGCAATTGCTCGTTGTAATCCAAAATACTTCCCTTTTCCGGCAAAAAACGTCAAGGCGGGACCTTTGAAGACGCCTTTTCCTTCTCTGGTCTAGTTAAATCCTATACATACCGATTTCAACCATAGCATCAGTTATGGCCCCTGCTGCCATTTTGGTGGCCGCCACCCAAGAGACCTTCACCCAGAATCTTCACCAAAATCTTCTTAACGACGGCTGGGCTTTGCGTCTTTCGGGGGAAGTGGACGTTAAAGTTTCGGTGTCCGATGAATTGGCCGTTGTCGAACCAATCCGGGATACCCAGGGACAATCCGCTCGTATTCCTTTGTCTGGAATTCCAGCAAAACAGTGGAGTAAATGTTTTGCAGGATTTCCGTGGAATACGAGACCCCAGCCATCATAGCCACCATGGGCCAAGAAGTCAAGTTTCTGAAGCCTCCTTGTCTACAAACAGACTAAAAACAACCTGAAATATACAATTTATGATTGTATATTTGTAATTTTAAATTATTGATAAATTAAAAACTTACGTGAAGAGGCAAATTGGGTGCTTCTTCAAAAGCTTCTCGGGGTCGTTGACAGAACCCAGTCTTTCCAAAAAGACTCTCTTCTTATTTGGCCGTGACCGCCAAATTAGCCCTTTTTGAGCCAGATAAGCACCTTGCTGCTTTTCTTGCAGGGCGCGAAAGTTAAACTCAGAGTCGGACTCGCTGTCGCTGTCCTCAAAAAGAGGTGGAGGTGGAGGCGGCGGCGGTTGTTGTGGCTCTTCCTCCTCCTCAAACCATTCGATCTCCGACAATGACAATGGTGGTCTCGAGGTTTTTTCCCCGATGTGCTGGGGCTTGCCTCAAAAAGGCATTTTCTTGTGGTTGCGCCATCGCCATGGTCATGGTGTTTTTTGGCGATGTGGCGCTTTATGTTGGAGAGTCTCACGGACTCGTAATCGCAAAATTGACACAAAGGCATTTTGGTTTGCTTTGCGTTTGGCTTCTGGTTTGGGTTTGATGTCTGTGTTTTTCCATTTTTTGTTTTGATTTCGATAACAATATCGATTAGTTAACGTACTTTTGCGCCAATAATACAGGGTGGGCCAAAAGGAGTCATCCGATGTTGTCACATTTTTTTTTATTCTAAATAATGCAAATGTTTGACCAATGAAATTCTCAAGGTTTAAATAAACATTTATTTTTATTAATATTTAAAAAAAAGACTTCTTTTGGCCCACCCTGTATGTATGTATGTATATCGATATCGATAAACTAAACAGACGCCAAGCTTGATGCGCCAATAATATTGTATATCGATAAACAAAAAGAACAGACGCGCTAACAATGGAGGATTTAATTACTTTTAAAAATTTAAAATTCAATTTGATTTTTTTCCCCGGCCTCGGGAACATGAGCAAAGAGGTAAAGCCCATGTTCTTCGAGAGGTTTGATAACAATTATAATCTATTCCAATTCTTTTTAGATCTTTGTCATGTACATAACAGATTTGGACACTGAGGACCAGGTACTGCTATATGCGCGGAGCACCTTTCCGAAGAAGGAATCCGGCGAATATGAAAGTACAATCAGATATAGTGGTGTCAAAAATTTATTCATTTGGCGTTTTCCTCAGATGACCAATGCGGAGGAAACTGCAGAGAGTATTCTTGATGTACTGGAGGAAATACCACCGGATGTACGACGCAATGTGGTGGCCATTGTGTCAGATCGGGCGCGCATGAATATGAGCGCCATGGACGATACAAAAGATCTCTGCGACACATCTTTTGGCAAAGTTTGCCAATAAGAACCATTTGTTTTGCATTGACACCGTCCAAGAGATGATGAAAACATCCTTCTACAAAGAGAGCTATTTTGAGCAATTAAAAAATTTTCGAGAAGAATGTTGCTCCGTAAACGTCTCTGTCAACAGCGACCAAATGGAGCATCATGGGAAAAATATTGTTTCCTCTTGGGACAGTGGGCACTCCCTATGTGGTTCGATTCTGAAATTTTTTTGAACATTGGTAAAAACCATAGCTCGCAAATAACTGTTGACACTTTTCCATTGTCTGCAAATAAGTGTCTTTCACTCACACAATAAAAAAAACTCAGACAGAAACTGTTTTTGCCGCGACTGACTTAGCTCGCTCACGCTCTGATCGAGACAGTTATTTCTGTTTTCGTTTCGCTCAAGTCAAACACTGATCGATTGCTTGAGTTAAATGAAGCAAATTGTCTTTTGCGTATGAATGGGAAAAAACAGGCGATTGAAGCGTTCTTTTTTTTACATTTATGTATATGTATGAATGTATTTACATGCACACGAAAGGCAAAGATCATTTCTGTTGAGTTTTTTAGTCAAACTGTCTTTTGTTGAAACTCTTTGTGTGAACGAAGCAAGACGATTGTCTTGCTCTGTACGCGACACTCATTTGAGGGCATCGCACGAATGAGTCAATGCAAAGCGCTTGACAAAAACCAATTCAAAACAAAACAAAGAGTGCCGCTCAGAGCGAGATCGTTTCTCGACAATCTTTTCGGTTATGATACGAAGCAGAGCATATATGAAAAAACGATCAACTGTCATTTGCGAACTATGTTAAAAACAAATATCAAAAAAGCTAACTTCGGGTGTGCCGAATTATATACCCTTCCAGTCCTTGGCCATAATATTTTTACATGTTCCAAACTCTTTTTCTGTATCATCAATGCACAGACAAAACCTTCCAAATACCATTTCCATTTCTATTAGAGCCGATTATATTGACTGTAACTTGTGTTTATCCGATCTGTTTGAAACGATGCTGATGCTTTATATCCAAAACTATCATATTAGTAAATTTCATGGGGATAATCCAATTTTTATGAAAATGTTTCTTCTAGAGCTATATGATATAGTGGTCCGATCCTGACAATTTTCATACTTTATCTGCTCCGGGCTTTAAGTAGCTCAAATATCAAGTTTCATCCCGATAGCTCTTGAGAAGGCAGCGTGAAGTTGATTAGCACAGACGGACACGGCTATATCGACGCAGCTTCTCATGCTGATCAAGAATATATATACTTTATGGGGTCGGAAACGTCTCCTTCTGTGCGTTACAAACATCTGACCAATTTTATAATACCCTCTGCAAGGGTATAAAAATATGATACATTTCGAACGAAATTGTGATATTTTATTAATTATGTGTGAGTGTTAATACATTAATTGGTACAAATTATAGTACAGTATACTTAGTTTGTTTGTTTTTATGTACAATTAAGCTTAACTTATTGCAACTTATTTTAGGAAACTTTTAAATGTATGTAGATTGTCCTTTTTCATCATCATAAATGTAACTCAAAATAAAGCGAAAAAAGATAATCTTAAATTTGATTTATTGAGTATTCCAAATACTTTTGTGACACGATGATGCTATCCTGACCTCAATTCAGCTGAAAATAAAGGAAATTATATTTAGATCATAAATTATAAATCTAAATACAGATACTTCCTTTTTTCGCGAACAAGCAAAGGGACAATGCGAAATAGAACTGAAAATAAAGAAAAAATAAAAAATAAAAAAATAAATTTAGGACCACAAATTGCATTGTTGTACTCCAAAATACTTCCCTTTTCCGGCAAAAAACGTCAAGGCGGGACCTTTGAAGACGCCTCCTCCTTCTCTGGGCCAGGTCTTCAGTTTGGCGTCTGTTTGGCTGTTTTGGAAACGATAAATTATAATTGGTTAAAAGCAAGTTAAATCCTATACATACCGATTTCAACCATAGCATCAGTTATGGCCCCTGCTGCCATTGGTGGCCGCCACCCAAGAGTCCTTCACCCAGAATAGGGATCCAGACTCTTGGCTTGGAACAAAATATTTTTGGTATATTTTGTCCAAAATCTTCTTAACGACGGCTGGGCTTTGCGTCTTTCGGGGAAGTGGACGTTAAAGTTTCGGTATCCGATGAATTGGTCGTTGTCGAACCAATCCGGGATACGCAGGGACTTTAATTCGTCAATCCGCTCGTATTCCTTTGTCTGGAATTCCAGCAAAACAGTGGAGTAAATGTTTTGCAGGATTTCCGTGGAATACGAGACCCCAGCCATCATAGCCACCATAGGCCAAGAAGTCACGTTTCTGAAGCCTCCTTGCCTACAAACAGACTAAAAACAACCTGAAATATACAATTTATGATTGTATATTTGTAATTTTAAATTATTGATAAATTAAAAACTTACGTGAAGAGGCAAATTGGGTGCTTCTTCAAAAGCTCCTCGGGGTCGTTGACAGGACCCAGTCTTTCCAAAAAGACTCTCTTCTTATTTGGCCGTTAACGCCAAGTTAGCCCTTTTTGAGCCAGATAAGCACCTTGCTGCTTTTCTGGCAGGGCGCGAAAGTTAAGCTCAGACTCGGACTATGAAAGGCATGTTGGAGAGTCTCACGGACTCGTAATCGCAAAATTGACACAAAGGCATTTTGGTTTGCTTTTCCTTCGGGTTTGGTTTTTGGTTTGTTTTGTTTAGATTTCGATAACAATATCGAATACTTAACGTACTTTTGCGCCAATAATACAGGGTGGGCCAAAAGGAGTCATCCGATATTGTCACATTTTTTTTTTATTCTAAATAATGCAAATGTTTCACCAATGAAATTCTCAAGGTTTAAATAAACATTCTTTTTTATTATTATTTAAAAAAAAGACCTCTTTTGGCCCACCCTGTATGTATGTATGTATATCGATATCGTTAAACTAAACAGACGCCAAGCTTGATGCGCCAATAATATTGTATATCGATAAACAAAACGAACAGACGCGCTAACAATGGAGGATTTAATTACTTTTAAAAATTTAAAATTCAATTTGATTTTTTTCCCCGGCCTCGGGAACATGAGCAAAGAGGTAAAGCCCATGTTTTTCGAGAGGTTTGATAACAATTATAATCTATTCCAATTCTTTTTAGATCTTTGTCATGTACATAACAGATTTGGACACTGAGGACCAGGTACTGCTATATGCGCGGAGCACCTTTCCGAAGAAGGAATCCGGCGAATATGTAAGTACAATCAGATATAGTGGTGTCAAAAATTTATTCATTTGGCGTTTTCCTCAGATGATCAATGCGGGGGAAACTGCAGAGAGTATTCTTGATGTACTGGAGGAAATACCACCGGATGTACGACGCAATGTGGTCGCCATTGTGTCAGATCGGGCGCGCATGAATATAAGCGCCATGGACGATACAAAAGATCTCTGCGACACATCTTTTGGCAAAGTTTGCCAATAAGAACGATTTGTTTTGCATTGACACCGTCCAAGAGAGGATGAAAACATCCTTCCACAAAGAGAGCTACTTTGAGCAATTAAAAAATTTTCGAGAAGAATGTTGCTCCGTAAACGTGTCTAATATGGGTCTGGTTTGAACTTTTATAAAAGTCATTGCGAAAACCTTACGCGATATATTCCAGAACAGGGACGACGAGGTCTTGTTGAAGAATCTCAACAGCGACCAAATGGAGCATCATGGGAAAAATATTGTTTCCTCTTGGGACAGTGGGCACTCCCTATGTGGTTCGATTCTGAAATTTTTTTGAACATTGCTAAAAACCATAGCTCGCAAATAAGTGTCTTTCACTCACACAATAAAAAAAACTCGGACAGAAACTGTTTTTGCCGCGACTGACTTAGCTCGCTCGCGCTCTGATCGAGACAGTTATTTCTGTTTTCGTTTCGCTCAAGTCAAACAATGATCGATTGCTTGAGTTAAATGAAGCAAATTGTCTTTTGCGTATGTATGGGTAAACACACGCGGTTGAAGCGTTCTTTTTTTTACATTTATGTATATGTATGTATGTATTTACATGCACACGAAAGGCAAAGATCATTTCTGTTGATTTTTTTAGTCAAACTGTCTTTTGTTGAAACTCTTTGTGTGAACGAAGCAAGACGATTGTCTTGCTCTGTACGCGACACTCATTTGAGGGCATCGCACGAATGAGTCAATGCAAAGCGCTTGACAAAAACCAATTCAAAACAAAACAAAGAGAGCCGCTCAGAGAGAGATCGTTTCTGGACAATCTTTTCGGTTATGATACGAAGCAGAGCATATAAGAAAAAACGATCAACTGTCATTTGCGAACTATGTATGTTAAAAACAAATATCAAAAAAGCTAACTTCGGCTGTGCCGAATTATATACCCTTCCAGTCCTTGGCCATAATATTTTTACATGTTCCAAACTCTTTTTCTGTATCATCAATGCACAGACAAAACCTTCCAAATACCATTTCCATTTCTATTAGAGCCGATTATATTGACTGTAACTTGTGTTTATCCGATCTGTTTGAAACGATGCTGATGCTTTATATCCAAAACTATCATATTAGTAAATTTCATGGGGATAATCCAATTTTTATGAAAATGTTTCTTCTAGAGCTATATGATATAGTGGTCCGATCCTGACAATTTTCATACTTTATCTGCTCCGGGCTTTAAGTAGCTCAAATATCAAGTTTCATCCCGATAGCTCTTGAGAAGGCAGCGTGAAGTTGATTAGCACAGACGGACACGGCTATATCGACGCAGCTTCTCATGCTGATCAAGAATATATATACTTTATGGGGTCGGAAACGTCTCCTTCTGTGCGTTACAAACATCTGACCAATTTTATAATACCCTCTGCAAGGGTATAAAAATATGATACATTTCGAACGAAATTGTGATATTTTATTAATTATGTGTGAGTGTTAATACATTAATTGGTACAAATTATAGTACAGTATACTTAGTTTGTTTGTTTTTATGTACAATTAAGCTTAACTTATTGCAACTTATTTTAGGAAACTTTTAAATGTATGTAGATTGTCCTTTTTCATCATCATAAATGTAACTCAAAATAAAGCGAAAAAAGATAATCTTAAATTTGATTTATTGAGTATTCCAAATACTTTTGTGACACGATGATGCTATCCTGACCTCAATTCAGCTGAAAATAAAGGAAATTATATTTAGATCATAAATTATAAATCTAAATACAGATACTTCCTTTTTTCGCGAACAAGCAAAGGGACAATGCGAAATAGAACTGAAAATAAAGAAAAAATAAAAAATAAAAAAATAAATTTAGGACCACAAATTGCATTGTTGTACTCCAAAATACTTCCCTTTTCCGGCAAAAAACGTCAAGGCGGGACCTTTGAAGACGCCTCCTCCTTCTCTGGGCCAGGTCTTCAGTTTGGCGTCTGTTTGGCTGTTTTGGAAACGATAAATTATAATTGGTTAAAAGCAAGTTAAATCCTATACATACCGATTTCAACCATAGCATCAGTTATGGCCCCTGCTGCCATTGGTGGCCGCCACCCAAGAGTCCTTCACCCAGAATAGGGATCCAGACTCTTGGCTTGGAACAAAATATTTTTGGTATATTTTGTCCAAAATCTTCTTAACGACGGCTGGGCTTTGCGTCTTTCGGGGAAGTGGACGTTAAAGTTTCGGTATCCGATGAATTGGCCGTTGTCGAACCAATCCGGGATACCCAGGGACTTTAATTCGTCAATCCGCTCGTATTCCTTTGTCTGGAATTCCAGCAAAACAGTGGAGTAAATGTTTTGCAGGATTTCCGTGGAATACGAGACCCCAGCCATCATAGCCACCATAGGCCAAGAAGTCACGTTTCTGAAGCCTCCTTGTCTACAAACAGACTAAAAACAACCTGAAATATACAATTTATGATTGTATATTTGTAATTTTAAATTATTGATAAATTAAAAACTTACGTGAAGAGGCGAATTGGGTGCTTCTTCAAAAGCTCCTCGGGGTCGTTGACAGGACCCAGTCTTTCCAAAAAGACTCTCTTCTTATTTGGCCGTTAACGCCAAGTTAGCCCTTTTTGAGCCAGATAAGCACCTTGCTGCTTTTCTGGCAGGGCGCGAAAGTTAAGCTCAGAGTCGGACTCTGAGTCGGACTCGCTGTCGCTGTCCTCAAATTTACTAATATGTTAGTTTGGTGTTTTTTGGCGATGTGGCGCTTTATGTTGGAGAGTCTCACGGACTCGTAATCGCAAAATTGACACAAAGGCATTTTGGTTTTCTTTGCGTTTGGTTTCTGGTTTGGGTTTGATGTCTGTGTTTTTCCGTTTTTTGTTTAGATTTCGATAACAATATCGAATACTTAACGTACTTTTGCGCCAATAATACAGGGTGGGCAAAGGAGTCATCCGATATTGTCACATTTTTTTTTTTATTCTAAATAATGCAAATGTTTCACCAATGAAATTCTCAAGGTTTAAATAAACATTCTTTTTTATTATTATTTAAAAAAAAGACCTCTTTTGGCCCACCCTGTATGTATGTATGTATATCGATATCGTTAAACTAAACAGACGCCAAGCTTGATGCGCCAATAATATTGTATATCGATAAACAAAACGAACAGAAGCGCTAACAATGGAGGATTTAATTACTTTTTAAAATTTTAAATTCAATTTGATTTTTTTCCCCGGCCTCGGGAACGTGAGCAAAGAGGTAAAGCCCATGTTCTTCGAGAGGTTTGAGCTGGACACTGAGGACCAGGTACTGCTATATGCGCGGAGCACCTTTCCGAAGAAGGAATCCGGCGAATATGTAAGTACAATCAGATATAGTGGTGTCAAAAATTTATTCATTTGGCGTTTTCCTCAGATGATCAATGCGGGGGAAACTGCAGAGAGTATTCTTGATGTACTGGAGGAAATACCACCGGATGTACGACGCAATGTGGTCGCCATTGTGTCAGATCGGGCGCGCATGAATATAAGCGCCATGGAAGATACAAAAGATCTCTGCGACACATCTTTTGGCAAAGTTTGCCAATAAGAACGATTTGTTTTGCATTGACACCGTCCAAGAGATAATGAAAACATCCTTCCACAAAGAGAGCTACTTTGAGCAATTAAAAAATTTTCGAGAAGAATGTTGCTCCGTAAACGTGTCTAATATGGGTCTGGTTTGGGCTTTTATAAAAGTCATTGCGAAAACCTTACGCGATATATTCCAGAACAGGGACGACGAGGTCTTGTTGAAGAATCTCAACAGCGACCAAATGGAGCATCATGGGAAAAATATTGTTTCCTCTTTTGACAGTGGGCACTCCCTATGTGGTTCGATTCTGAAATTTTTTTGAACATTGCTAAAAACCATAGCTCGCAAATAAGTGTCTTTCACTCACACAATAAAAAAAACTCAGACAGAAACTGTTTTTGCCGCGACTGACTTAGCTCGCTCGCGCTCTGATCGAGACAGTTGTTTCTGTTTTCGTTTCGCTCAAGTCAAACAATGATCGATTGCTTGAGTTAAATGAAGCAAATTGTCTTTTGCGTATGTATGGGTAAACACACGCGGTTGAAGCGTTCTTTTTTTACATTTATGTATATGTATGTATGTATTTACATGCACACGAAAGGCAAAGATCATTTCTGTTGAGTTTTTTAGTCAAACTGTCTTTTGTTGAAACTCTTTGTGTGAACGAAGCAAGACGATTGTCTTGCTCTGTACGCGACACTCATTTGAGGGCATCGCACGAATGAGTCAATGCAAAGCGCTTGACAAAAACCAATTCAAAACAAAACAAAGAGAGCCGCTCAGAGAGAGATCGTTTCTGGACAATCTTTTCGGTTATGATACGAAGCAGAGCATATAAGAAAAAACGATCAACTGTCATTTGCGAACTATGTATGTTAAAAACAAATATCAAAAAAGCTAACTTCGGCTGTGCCGAATTATATACCCTTCCAGTCCTTGGCCATAATATTTTTACATGTTCCAAACTCTTTTTCTGTATCATCAATGCACAGACAAAACCTTCCAAATACCATTTCCATTTCTATTAGAGCCGATTATATTGACTGTAACTTGTGTTTATCCGATCTGTTTGAAACGATGCTGATGCTTTATATCCAAAACTATCATATTAGTAAATTTCATGGGGATAATCCAATTTTTATGAAAATGTTTCTTCTAGAGCTATATGGTATAGTGGTCCGATCCTGACAATTTTCATACTTTATCTACTCCGGGCTTTAAGTATCAAGTTTCATCCCGATAGCTCTTGAGATGGCAGCGTGAAGTTGATCAGCACAGACGGACATGGCTATATCGACTCAGCTTCTTATGCTGATCAAGAATATTTATACTTTATGGGGTCGGAAACGTCTCCTTCTGTGCGTTACAAACATCTGACCAATTTTATAATACCCTCTGCAAGGGTATAAAAATATGATACATTTCGAACGAAATTGTGATATTTTATTAATTATGTGTGAGTGTTAATACATTAATTGGTACAAATTATAGTACAGTATACTTAGTTTGTTTGTTTTTATGTACAATTAAGCTTAACTTATTGCAACTTATTTTAGGAAACTTTTAAATGTATGTAGATTGTCCTTTTTCATCATCATAAATGTAACTCAAAATAAAGCGAAAAAAGATAATCTTAAATTTGATTTATTGAGTATTCCAAATACTTTTGTGACACGATGATGCTATCCTGACCTCAATTCAGCTGAAAATAAAGGAAATTATATTTAGATCATAAATTATAAATCTAAATACAGATACTTCCTTTTTTCGCGAACAAGCAAAGGGACAATGCGAAATAGAACTGAAAATAAAGAAAAAATAAAAAATAAAAAAATAAATTTATGACCACAAATTGCATTGTTGTACTCCAAAATACTTCCCTTTTCCGGCAAAAAACGTCAAGGCGGGACCTTTGAAGACGCCTCCTCCTTCTCTGGGCCAGGTCTTCAGTTTGGCGTCTGTTTGGCTGTTTTGGAAACGATAAATTATAATTGGTTAAAAGCAAGTTAAATCCTATACATACCGATTTCAACCATAGCATCAGATATGGCCCCTGCTGCCATTGGTGGCCGCCACCCAAGAGTCCTTCACCCAGAATAGGGATCCAGACTCTTGGCTTGGAACAAAATATTTTTGGTATATTTTGTCCAAAATCTTCTTAACGACGGCTGGGCTTTGCGTCTTTCGGGGAAGTGGACGTTAAAGTTTCGGTATCCGATGAATTGGTCGTTGTCGAACCAATCCGGGATACGCAGGGACTTTAATTCGTCAATCCGCTCGTATTCCTTTGTCTGGAATTCCAGCAAAACAGTGGAGTAAATGTTTTGCAGGATTTCCGTGGAATACGAGACCCCAGCCATCATAGCCACCATAGGCCAAGAAGTCACGTTTCTGAAGCCTCCTTGTCTACAAACAGACTAAAAACAACCTGAAATATACAATTTATGATTGTATATTTGTAATTTTAAATTATTGATAAATTAAAAACTTACGTGAAGAGGCAAATTGGGTGCTTCTTCAAAAGCTCCTCGGGGTCGTTGACAGGACCCAGTCTTTCCAAAAAGACTCTCTTCTTATTTGGCCGTTAACGCCAAGTTAGCCCTTTTTGAGCCAGATAAGCACCTTGCTGCTTTTCTGGCAGGGCGCGAAAGTTAAGCTCAGAGTCGGACTCTGAGTCGGACTCGCTGTCGCTGTCCTCAAATTTACTAATATGTTAGTTTGGTGTTTTTTGGCGATGTGGCGCTTTATGTTGGAGAGTCTCACGGACTCGTAATCGCAAAATTGACACAAAGGCATTTTGGTTTTCTTTGCGTTTGGTTTCTGGTTTGGGTTTGATGTCTGTGTTTTTCCGTTTTTTGTTTAGATTTCGATAACAATATCGAATACTTAACGTACTTTTGCGCCAATAATACAGGGTGGGCCAAAAGGAGTCATCCGATATTGTCACATTTTTTTTTTATTCTAAATAATGCAAATGTTTCACCAATGAAATTCTCAAGGTTTATATAAACATTCTTTTTTATTATTATTTAAAAAAAAGACCTCTTTTGGCCCACCCTGTATGTATGTATGTATATCGATATCGTTAAACTAAACAGACGCCAAGCTTGATGCGCCAATAATATTGTATATCGATAAACAAAACGAACAGAAGCGCTAACAATGGAGGATTTAATTACTTTTTAAAATTTTAAATTCAATTTGATTTTTTTCCCCGGCCTCGGGAACGTGAGCAAAGAGGTAAAGCCCATGTTCTTCGAGAGGTTTGAGCTGGACACTGAGGACCAGGTACTGCTATATGCGCGGAGCACCTTTCCGAAGAAGGAATCCGGCGAATATGTAAGTACAATCAGATATAGTGGTGTCAAAAATTTATTCATTTGGCGTTTTCCTCAGATGATCAATGCGGGGGAAACTGCAGAGAGTATTCTTGATGTACTGGAGGAAATACCACCGGATGTACGACGCAATGTGGTCGCCATTGTGTCAGATCGGGCGCGCATGAATATAAGCGCCATGGAAGATACAAAAGATCTCTGCGACACATCTTTTGGCAAAGTTTGCCAATAAGAACGATTTGTTTTGCATTGACACCGTCCAAGAGATAATGAAAACATCCTTCCACAAAGAGAGCTACTTTGAGCAATTAAAAAATTTTCGAGAAGAATGTTGCTCCGTAAACGTGTCTAATATGGGTCTGGTTTGGGCTTTTATAAAAGTCATTGCGAAAACCTTACGCGATATATTCCAGAACAGGGACGACGAGGTCTTGTTGAAGAATCTCAACAGCGACCAAATGGAGCATCATGGGAAAAATATTGTTTCCTCTTTTGACAGTGGGCACTCCCTATGTGGTTCGATTCTGAAATTTTTTTGAACATTGCTAAAAACCATAGCTCGCAAATAAGTGTCTTTCACTCACACAATAAAAAAAACTCAGACAGAAACTGTTTTTGCCGCGACTGACTTAGCTCGCTCGCGCTCTGATCGAGACAGTTGTTTCTGTTTTCGTTTCGCTCAAGTCAAACAATGATCGATTGCTTGAGTTAAATGAAGCAAATTGTCTTTTGCGTATGTATGGGTAAACACACGCGGTTGAAGCGTTCTTTTTTTTACATTTATGTATATGTATGTATGTATTTACATGCACACGAAAGGCAAAGATCATTTCTGTTGAGTTTTTTAGTCAAACTGTCTTTTGTTGAAACTCTTTGTGTGAACGAAGCAAGACGATTGTCTTGCTCTGTACGCGACACTCATTTGAGGGCATCGCACGAATGAGTCAATGCAAAGCGCTTGACAAAAACCAATTCAAAACAAAACAAAGAGAGCCGCTCAGAGAGAGATCGTTTCTGGACAATCTTTTCGGTTATGATACGAAGCAGAGCATATAAGAAAAAACGATCAACTGTCATTTGCGAACTATGTATGTTAAAAACAAATATCAAAAAAGCTAACTTCGGCTGTGCCGAATTATATACCCTTCCAGTCCTTGGCCATAATATTTTTACATGCTCCAAACTCTTTTTCTGTATCATCAATGCACAGACAAAACCTTCCAAATACCATTTCCATTTCTATTAGAGCCGATTATATTGACTGTAACTTGTGTTTATCCGATCTGTTTGAAACGATGCTGATGCTTTATATCCAAAACTATCATATTAGTAAATTTCATGGGATAATACAATTTTTATGAAAATGTTTCTTCTAGAGCTATATGGTATAGTGGTCCGATCCTGACAATTTTCATACTTTATCTACTCCGGGCTTTAAGTATCAAGTTTCATCCCGATAGCTCTTGAGATGGCAGCGTGAAGTTGATCAGCACAGACGGACATGGCTATATCGACTCAGCTTCTTATGCTGATCAAGAATATTTATACTTTATGGGGTCGGAAACGTCTCCTTCTGTGCGTTACAAACATCTGACCAATTTTATAATACCCTCTGCAAGGGTATAAAAATATGATACATTTCGAACGAAATTGTGATATTTTATTAATTATGTGTGAGTGTTAATACATTAATTGGTACAAATTATAGTACAGTATACTTAGTTTGTTTGTTTTTATGTACAATTAAGCTTAACTTATTGCAACTTATTTTAGGAAACTTTTAAATGTATGTAGATTGTCCTTTTTCATCATCATAAATGTAACTCAAAATAAAGCGAAAAAAGATAATCTTAAATTTGATTTATTGAGTATTCCAAATACTTTTGTGACACGATGATGCTATCCTGACCTCAATTCAGCTGAAAATAAAGGAAATTATATTTAGATCATAAATTATAAATCTAAATACAGATACTTCCTTTTTTCGCGAACAAGCAAAGGGACAATGCGAAATAGAACTGAAAATAAAGAAAAAATAAAAAATAAAAAAATAAATTTATGACCACAAATTGCATTGTTGTACTCCAAAATACTTCCCTTTTCCGGCAAAAAACGTCAAGGCGGGACCTTTGAAGACGCCTCCTCCTTCTCTGGGCCAGGTCTTCAGTTTGGCGTCTGTTTGGCTGTTTTGGAAACGATAAATTATAATTGGTTAAAAGCAAGTTAAATCCTATACATACCGATTTCAACCATAGCATCAGATATGGCCCCTGCTGCCATTGGTGGCCGCCACCCAAGAGTCCTTCACCCAGAATAGGGATCCAGACTCTTGGCTTGGAACAAAATATTTTTGGTATATTTTGTCCAAAATCTTCTTAACGACGGCTGGGCTTTGCGTCTTTCGGGGAAGTGGACGTTAAAGTTTCGGTATCCGATGAATTGGTCGTTGTCGAACCAATCCGGGATACGCAGGGACTTTAATTCGTCAATCCGCTCGTATTCCTTTGTCTGGAATTCCAGCAAAACAGTGGAGTAAATGTTTTGCAGGATTTCCGTGGAATACGAGACCCCAGCCATCATAGCCACCATAGGCCAAGAAGTCACGTTTCTGAAGCCTCCTTGTCTACAAACAGACTAAAAACAACCTGAAATATACAATTTATGATTGTATATTTGTAATTTTAAATTATTGATAAATTAAAAACTTACGTGAAGAGGCAAATTGGGTGCTTCTTCAAAAGCTCCTCGGGGTCGTTGACAGGACCCAGTCTTTCCAAAAAGACTCTCTTCTTATTTGGCCGTTAACGCCAAGTTAGCCCTTTTTGAGCCAGATAAGCACCTTGCTGCTTTTCTGGCAGGGCGCGAAAGTTAAGCTCAGAGTCGGACTCTGAGTCGGACTCGCTGTCGCTGTCCTCAAATTTACTAATATGTTAGTTTGGTGTTTTTTGGCGATGTGGCGCTTTATGTTGGAGAGTCTCACGGACTCGTAATCGCAAAATTGACACAAAGGCATTTTGGTTTGCTTTGCGTTTGGTTTCTGGTTTGGGTTTGATGTCTGTGTTTTTCCGTTTTTTGTTTAGATTTCGATAACAATATCGAATACTTAACGTACTTTTGCGCCAATAATACAGGGTGGGCCAAAAGGAGTCATCCGATATTGTCACATTTTTTTTTTATTCTAAATAATGCAAATGTTTCACCAATGAAATTCTCAAGGTTTATATAAACATTCTTTTTTATTATTATTTAAAAAAAAGACCTCTTTTGGCCCACCCTGTATGTATGTATGTATATCGATATCGTTAAACTAAACAGACGCCAAGCTTGATGCGCCAATAATATTGTATATCGATAAACAAAACGAACAGAAGCGCTAACAATGGAGGATTTAATTACTTTTTAAAATTTTAAATTCAATTTGATTTTTTTCCCCGGCCTCGGGAACGTGAGCAAAGAGGTAAAGCCCATGTTCTTCGAGAGGTTTGAGCTGGACACTGAGGACCAGGTACTGCTATATGCGCGGAGCACCTTTCCGAAGAAGGAATCCGGCGAATATGTAAGTACAATCAGATATAGTGGTGTCAAAAATTTATTCATTTGGCGTTTTCCTCAGATGATCAATGCGGGGGAAACTGCAGAGAGTATTCTTGATGTACTGGAGGAAATACCACCGGATGTACGACGCAATGTGGTCGCCATTGTGTCAGATCGGGCGCGCATGAATATAAGCGCCATGGAAGATACAAAAGATCTCTGCGACACATCTTTTGGCAAAGTTTGCCAATAAGAACGATTTGTTTTGCATTGACACCGTCCAAGAGATAATGAAAACATCCTTCCACAAAGAGAGCTACTTTGAGCAATTAAAAAATTTTCGAGAAGAATGTTGCTCCGTAAACGTGTCTAATATGGGTCTGGTTTGGGCTTTTATAAAAGTCATTGCGAAAACCTTACGCGATATATTCCAGAACAGGGACGACGAGGTCTTGTTGAAGAATCTCAACAGCGACCAAATGGAGCATCATGGGAAAAATATTGTTTCCTCTTTTGACAGTGGGCACTCCCTATGTGGTTCGATTCTGAAATTTTTTTGAACATTGCTAAAAACCATAGCTCGCAAATAAGTGTCTTTCACTCACACAATAAAAAAAACTCAGACAGAAACTGTTTTTGCCGCGACTGACTTAGCTCGCTCGCGCTCTGATCGAGACAGTTATTTCTGTTTTCGTTTCGCTCAAGTCAAACAATGATCGATTGCTTGAGTTAAATGAAGCAAATTGTCTTTTGCGTATATATGGGTAAACACACTCGGTTGAAGCGTTCTTTTTTTTACATTTATGTATATGTATGTATGTATTTACATGCACACGAAAGGCAAAGATCATTTCTGTTGAGTTTTTTAGTCAAACTGTCTTTTGTTGAAACTCTTTGTGTGAACGAAGCAAGACGATTGTCTTGCTCTGTACGCGACACTCATTTGAGGGCATCGCACGAATGAGTCAATGCAAAGCGCTTGACAAAAACCAATTCAAAACAAAACAAAGAGAGCCGCTCAGAGAGAGATCGTTTCTGGACAATCTTTTCGGTTATGATACGAAGCAGAGCATATAAGAAAAAACGATCAACTGTCATTTGCGAACTATGTATGTTAAAAACAAATATCAAAAAAGCTAACTTCGGCTGTGCCGAATTATATACCCTTCCAGTCCTTGGCCATAATATTTTTACATGCTCCAAACTCTTTTTCTGTATCATCAATGCACAGACAAAACCTTCCAAATACCATTTCCATTTCTATTAGAGCCGATTATATTGACTGTAACTTGTGTTTATCCGATCTGTTTGAAACGATGCTGATGCTTTATATCCAAAACTATCATATTAGTAAATTTCATGGGGATAATACAATTTTTATGAAAATGTTTCTTCTAGAGCTATATGGTATAGTGGTCCGATCCTGACAATTTTCATACTTTATCTACTCCGGGCTTTAAGTATCAAGTTTCATCCCGATAGCTCTTGAGATGGCAGCGTGAAGTTGATCAGCACAGACGGACATGGCTATATCGACTCAGCTTCTTATGCTGATCAAGAATATTTATACTTTATGGGGTCGGAAACGTCTCCTTCTGTGCGTTACAAACATCTGACCAATTTTATAATACCCTCTGCAAGGGTATAAAAATATGATACATTTCGAACGAAATTGTGATATTTTATTAATTATGTGTGAGTGTTAATACATTAATTGGTACAAATTATAGTACAGTATACTTAGTTTGTTTGTTTTTATGTACAATTAAGCTTAACTTATTGCAACTTATTTTAGGAAACTTTTAAATGTATGTAGATTGTCCTTTTTCATCATCATAAATGAAACTCAAAATAAAGCGAAAAAAGATAATCTTAAATTTGATTTATTGAGTATTCCAAATACTTTTGTGACACGATGATGCTATCCTGACCTCAATTCAGCTGAAAATAAAGGAAATTATATTTAGATCATAAATTATAAATCTAAATACAGATACTTCCTTTTTTCGCGAACAAGCAAAGGGACAATGCGAAATAGAACTGAAAATAAAGAAAAAATAAAAAATAAAAAAATAAATTTAGGACCACAAATTGCATTGTTGTACTCCAAAATACTTCCCTTTTCCGGCAAAAAACGTCAAGGCGGGACCTTTGAAGACGCCTCCTCCTTCTCTGGGCCAGGTCTTCAGTTTGGCGTCTGTTTGGCTGTTTTGGAAACGATAAATTATAATTGGTTAAAAGCAAGTTAAATCCTATACATACCGATTTCAACCATAGCATCAGTTATGGCCCCTGCTGCCATTGGTGGCCGCCACCCAAGAGTCCTTCACCCAGAATAGGGATCCAGACTCTTGGCTTGGAACAAAATATTTTTGGTATATTTTGTCCAAAATCTTCTTAACGACGGCTGGGCTTTGCGTCTTTCGGGGAAGTGGACGTTAAAGTTTCGGTATCCGATGAATTGGCCGTTGTCGAACCAATCCGGGATACGCAGGGACTTTAATTCGTCAATCCGCTCGTATTCCTTTGTCTGGAATTCCAGCAAAACAGTGGAGTAAATGTTTTGCAGGATTTCCGTGGAATACGAGACCCCAGCCATCATAGCCACCATAGGCCAAGAAGTCACGTTTCTGAAGCCTCCTTGTCTACAAACAGACTAAAAACAACCTGAAATATACAATTTATGATTGTATATTTGTAATTTTAAATTATTGATAAATTAAAAACTTACGTGAAGAGGCAAATTGGGTGCTTCTTCAAAAGCTCCTCGGGGTCGTTGACAGGACCCAGTCTTTCCAAAAAGACTCTCTTCTTATTTGGCCGTTAACGCCAAGTTAGCCCTTTTTGAGCCAGATAAGCACCTTGCTGCTTTTCTGGCAGGGCGCGAAAGTTAAGCTCAGAGTCGGACTCTGAGTCGGACTCGCTGTCGCTGTCCTCAAATTTACTAATATGTTAGTTTGGTGTTTTTTGGCGATGTGGCGCTTTATGTTGGAGAGTCTCACGGACTCGTAATCGCAAAATTGACACAAAGGCATTTTGGTTTGCTTTGCGTTTGGTTTCTGGTTTGGGTTTGATGTCTGTGTTTTTCCGTTTTTTGTTTAGATTTCGATAACAATATCGAATACTTAACGTACTTTTGCGCCAATAATACAGGGTGGGCCAAAAGGAGTCATCCGATATTGTCACATTTTTTTTTTATTCTAAATAATGCAAATGTTTCACCAATGAAATTCTCAATTCTAAACATTCTTTTTTATTATTATTTAAAAAAAAGACCTCTTTTGGCCCACCCTGTATGTATGTATGTATATCGATATCGTTAAACTAAACAGACGCCAAGCTTGATGCGCCAATAATATTGTATATCGATAAACAAAACGAACAGAAGCGCTAACAATGGAGGATTTAATTACTTTTTAAAATTTTAAATTCAATTTGATTTTTTTCCCCGGCCTCGGGAACGTGAGCAAAGAGGTAAAGCCCATGTTCTTCGAGAGGTTTGAGCTGGACACTGAGGACCAGGTACTGCTATATGCGCGGAGCACCTTTCCGAAGAAGGAATCCGGCGAATATGTAAGTACAATCAGATATAGTGGTGTCAAAAATTTATTCATTTGGCGTTTTCCTCAGATGATCAATGCGGGGGAAACTGCAGAGAGTATTCTTGATGTACTGGAGGAAATACCACCGGATGTACGACGCAATGTGGTCGCCATTGTGTCAGATCGGGCGCGCATGAATATAAGCGCCATGGACGATACAAAAGATCTCTGCGACACATCTTTTGGCAAAGTTTGCCAATAAGAACGATTTGTTTTGCATTGACACCGTCCAAGAGATAATGAAAACATCCTTCCACAAAGAGAGCTACTTTGAGCAATTAAAAAATTTTCGAGAAGAATGTTGCTCCGTAAACGTGTCTAATATGGGTCTGGTTTGGGCTTTTATAAAAGTCATTGCGAAAACCTTACGCGATATATTCCAGAACAGGGACGACGAGGTCTTGTTGAAGAATCTCAACAGCGACCAAATGGAGCATCATGGGAAAAATATTGTTTCCTCTTTTGACAGTGGGCACTCCCTATGTGGTTCGATTCTGAAATTTTTTTGAACATTGCTAAAAGCCATAGCTCGCAAATAAGTGTCTTTCACTCACACAATAAAAAAAACTCAGACAGAAACTGTTTTTGCCGCGACTGACTTAGCTCGCTCGCGCTCTGATCGAGACAGTTATTTCTGTTTTCGTTTCGCTCAAGTCAAACAATGATCGATTGCTTGAGTTAAATGAAGCAAATTGTCTTTTGCGTATGTATGGGTAAACACACGCGGTTGAAGCGTTCTTTTTTTTACATTTATGTATATGTATGTATGTATTTACATGCACACGAAAGGCAAAGATCATTTCTGTTGAGTTTTTTAGTCAAACTGTCTTTTGTTGAAACTCTTTGTGTGAACGAAGCAAGACGATTGTCTTGCTCTGTACGCGACACTCATTTGAGGGCATCGCACGAATGAGTCAATGCAAAGCGCTTGACAAAAACCAATTCAAAACAAAACAAAGAGAGCCGCTCAGAGAGAGATCGTTTCTGGACAATCTTTTCGGTTATGATACGAAGCAGAGCATATAAGAAAAAACGATCAACTGTCATTTGCGAACTATGTATGTTAAAAACAAATATCAAAAAAGCTAACTTCGGCTGTGCCGAATTATATACCCTTCCAGTCCTTGGCCATAATATTTTTACATGTTCCAAACTCTTTTTCTGTATCATCAATGCACAGACAAAACCTTCCAAATACCATTTCCATTTCTATTAGAGCCGATTATATTGACTGTAACTTGTGTTTATCCGATCTGTTTGAAACGATGCTGATGCTTTATATCCAAAACTATCATATTAGTAAATTTCATGGGGATAATCCAATTTTTATGAAAATGTTTCTTCTAGAGCTATATGGTATAGTGGTCCGATCCTGACAATTTTCATACTTTATCTACTCCGGGCTTTAAGTATCAAGTTTCATCCCGATAGCTCTTGAGATGGCAGCGTGAAGTTGATCAGCACAGACGGACATGGCTATATCGACTCAGCTTCTTATGCTGATCAAGAATATTTATACTTTATGGGGTCGGAAACGTCTCCTTCTGTGCGTTACAAACATCTGACCAATTTTATAATACCCTCTGCAAGGGTATAAAAATATGATACATTTCGAACGAAATTGTGATATTTTATTAATTATGTGTGAGTGTTAATACATTAATTGGTACAAATTTTAGTACAGTATACTTAGTTTGTTTGTTTTTATGTACAATTAAGCTTAACTTATTGCAACTTATTTTAGGAAACTTTTAAATGTATGTAGATTGTCCTTTTTCATCATCATAAATGTAACTCAAAATAAAGCGAAAAAAGATAATCTTAAATTTGATTTATTGAGTATTCCAAATACTTTTGTGACACGATGATGCTATCCTGACCTCAATTCAGCTGAAAATAAAGGAAATTATATTTAGATCATAAATTATAAATCTAAATACAGATACTTCCTTTTTTCGCGAACAAGCAAAGGGACAATGCGAAATAGAACTGAAAATAAAGAAAAAATAAAAAATAAAAAAATAAATTTAGGACCACAAATTGCATTGTTGTACTCCAAAATACTTCCCTTTTCCGGCAAAAAACGTCAAGGCGGGACCTTTGAAGACGCCTCCTCCTTCTCTGGGCCAGGTCTTCAGTTTGGCGTCTGTTTGGCTGTTTTGGAAACGATAAATTATAATTGGTTAAAAGCAAGTTAAATCCTATACATACCGATTTCAACCATAGCATCAGATATGGCCCCTGCTGCCATTGGTGGCCGCCACCCAAGAGTCCTTCACCCAGAATAGGGATCCAGACTCTTGGCTTGGAACAAAATATTTTTGGTATATTTTGTCCAAAATCTTCTTAACGACGGCTGGGCTTTGCGTCTTTCGGGGAAGTGGACGTTAAAGTTTCGGTATCCGATGAATTGGCCGTTGTCGAACCAATCCGGGATACCCACTTTAATTCGTCAATCCGCTCGTATTCCTTTGTCTGGAATTCCAGCAAAACAGTGGAGCAAATGTTTTGCAGGATTTCCGTGGAATACGAGACCCCAGCCATCATAGCCACCATAGGCCAAGAAGTCACGTTTCTGAAGCCTCCTTGTCTACAAACAGACTAAAAACAACCTGAAATATACAATTTATGATTGTATATTTGTAATTTTAAATTATTGATAAATTAAAAACTTACGTGAAGAGGCAAATTGGGTGCTTCTTCAAAAGCTCCTCGGGGTCGTTGACAGGACCCAGTCTTTCCAAAAAGACTCTCTTCTTATTTGGCCGTTAACGCCAAGTTAGCCCTTTTTGAGCCAGATAAGCACCTTGCTGCTTTTCTGGCAGGGCGCGAAAGTTAAGCTCAGAGTCGGACTCTGAGTCGGACTCGCTGTCGCTGTCCTCAAATTTACTAATATGTTAGTTTGGTGTTTTTTGGCGATGTGGCGCTTTATGTTGGAGAGTCTCACGGACTCGTAATCGCAAAATTGACACAAAGGCATTTTGGTTTGCTTTGCGTTTGGTTTCTGGTTTGGGTTTGATGTCTGTGTTTTTCCGTTTTTTGTTTAGATTTCGATAACAATATCGAATACTTAACGTACTTTTGCGCCAATAATACAGGGTGGGCCAAAAGGAGTCATCCGATATTGTCACATTTTTTTTTTATTCTAAATAATGCAAATGTTTCACCAATGAAATTCTCAAGGTTTAAATAAACATTCTTTTTTATTATTATTTAAAAAAAGACCTCTTTTGGCCCACCCTGTATGTATGTATGTATATCGATATCGTTAAACTAAACAGACGCCAAGCTTGATGCGCCAATAATATTGTATATCGATAAACAAAACGAACAGAAGCGCTAACAATGGAGGATTTAATTACTTTTTAAAATTTTAAATTCAATTTGATTTTTTTCCCCGGCCTCGGGAACGTGAGCAAAGAGGTAAAGCCCATGTTCTTCGAGAGGTTTGAGGAACGTAAATCAATGATGTACAGCGGTGCATATTTTAACACAAATGCAATGATGGGGTTACAGCCCCAAAAATTGTATACGCTGAACTTGGACGAGTTCTGGCATCACGCCAAACCATATGTTCATAAGGTAAGTAATTCTAATCCAATCCAACCCAATTATAATCTATTCCAATTCTTTTTAGATCTTTGTCATGTACATAACATATACGGACACTGAGGACCAGGTACTGCTATATGCGCGGAGCACCTTTCCGAAGAAGGAATCCGGCGAATATGTAAGTACAATCAGATATAGTGGTGTCAAAAATTTATTCATTTGGCGTTTTCTTCAGATGACCAATGCGGAGGAAACTGCAGAGAGTATTCTTGATGTACTGGAGGAAATACCACCGGATGTACGACGCAATGTGGTCGCCATTGTGTCAGATCGAGCGCGCATGAATATGACCGCCATGGACGATATAAAAGAGCTCTGCCCATTTAAGCCTCCCCCCTTGGTGTTCGATGTGAACCATCTTTTGGCAAAGTTTTCCAAAGAGACCGATTTGTTTTGCCTTGACACCGTCCAAGACATTATGAAAACATCCTTCCGCAAGGAGAGCTACAAAATAAAATTAACAAAAATACCAGAAGAATGTAGCTCCGTGTCTAATTTGAGTCTGGTTTGGGCTTTTATGAAAGCCATTGCGAAAACCTCACGCAAAATATTCAAGATCAGGGACGAGTTCGTGTTGAAACATCTCAACAGTAACCAAATGGAGCATCATGGGAAATACATTGTTTCCATGATGTCCATCATGTCCATGGAGGCGGGAGGCTTATTAAATTAAATGAAAAATAGACATTTAAAAATGAAATACAAAAATAAACAAAAAAAAAACCATTTACGTTAGTAAAAGAATCAAATATTTAATTTATTTGGAATTAAATAGGTCTCAATAAAAAGTTTCTCAAATTGAGTTCTCAAGAAATTTGGCCTATTGTTGTTTCCGAATCGTTCTAACATTCTAACATAAATCTTTACCAAATCTGCAACGTTTTCGAACAAGTACAAATTCTTGCACTCTAAATGAGGTGCAATAATATGCCTTGAAAATTACTAAACGGGAATATTTATTAGATCTTTTCATGGAAATAAATGCACCTTTTTGAGATCTTTCCGTCTGTTGGGGACTTATTTTTAATAAATTCTTAGAGAACTAGTTATTTTTTGGGTTCTTTTTTATTTGGAGAAATTTACACATTTAAAAAATCTTTAAATAATGATGACAATTCTAAATCAATCATCATATTACCCTTGTTAGTTGGAAATTTAAAAATGAAATTAAATGTAATGAATCAGTTTAAATTAATTTTTGATATATTTCATTTCAAATATGTTTGACGGCGCCACTGCAAGGGGGGCTCGCAACTCGATCAAACCTTGGAGTCGAACATCGAACGCAATATATGCTATGTTGCCAACGTCGAACCGATGAGTCGACCGCACAAGTTCGCATCGAACGGAGCGTAGAGATAGAGCTGGGAATCCATCGATAGTCGCACCACTCGATGCATTTTCCAGCGATGAAAAAAAAATCGATACTATCGATGTGTTGGTGGTGGGGGAGGTATCGTTTAAAATGAAACGCCGAGGTTTTTGCATTTATATTAACTCGACTTACTTTTGTTGTGCAATTGCGGCGACACTAGTGAAATAAAAAGTTAATAACAATTACGCGGGCAACATTGTTGCTGCGCGGGGCGGGCGGCAATAAACGGAAAATTCAATGAAATTTAAATGTAATTCCTAAATTTAAACTAACGCAAATAGACAGACGCAAGTGCATAGAAACAGCAAAAAAATGTTAAAATTTTAACAATTTCTCATTTGTTTCTTTTCGTCGTTGTTGTTGGTGGCGCGTGTGCTGTAAGTGTATATGTTTGTGTGCGAGTGTGGGTGTCTATATTAGCTTAGGTGATATTTTTAATTACAAACTTTCGTGTGGGCCATTGTCAAATTTTTTTAGTTTCTGTTTAGCTGTCCCAAGCAAACTAACGGTGTCTACCTGCCATCACCCCCGCGCCAGGCAACACTAACCGCGGCCCGCTACCACCTTGAGGTGTCTGTTACCTGTCAAAGTGAATCGGCATCGACCGACTTCCTACAAATAACGGAACTATTCGAAAATCGAGTTGTGTCAAGGTAGTCTTAGCCCGAGTTCAACGCTAGAACTATGTATGTGTGTGTGTATGTACGTGTGTGTGGGCACACATTGTGTCTATGTATATGTATTGTGGACGAATAATATGTAGGCTATATAAACAAATGTCTGGGAAGCGCGACGACAACTGATAAGAATTTGTTGTTAATTTTATAATTGCTTGTGCACTTTGAACAATCAATTAAGCAATAATACAATTTTAAATCAATTATGTTCAAAAGAAACATTGCGTAAATTAAATTCGGACAGTGCATGTCAAACCGTGGAGGTCAGAAAAAAGGAAGTCAAATGGTGTTAATTCCGCCAGACTTGCTAATTATTATTTTGCCTTACAAGTTGAGTCAACTAAGAACACAGTTTTAGATTCCCTGACAGTGGTTTTCAAACCTAAGAAACACTCTTAAACAATTGCCATTCTAATAATGAATGAATTAGATGCGATAAGAACAATTAAATAGGCGTCAAGTATACTGAATTAATTAAGTATCGATACAAGGACTTAATTGTTGTCCTATTGAATCTTCATCTGTAGATGTTCAATAAAATGTCGAGTTGGAAAATATAAAGTTTATAGTTTTTTACCCCTTATAGTCTGCACACTAAATCAGATGTCTATAAATGTTTTCATAGATTTTCAGAACCATAATATACCCTACACTCTATGTTTACAGGGTATCAAAATGAATAATATGTATGTACTCTCTCTTTCTCGCACACATAGAAAGCTGGTCAACACACACTCGTCACGTGTTTAACAACTGGCAGCTACAATTTGTAGCTCTACCCGACACAGGCACCAAAAAGATCTCTCGCTCTTTCTCTCTCTGACTCTCTCCCGGCTATGTACTCATTGCAGCAACTGATCAAAGCGTCTGCCAGTGGCGTGGGTAGCAGCAGCGCCAGCAATGGCAGCGCAACCAGCGGCGATCTCTACAAGTTCCTTAGGCAAATCAGTAACAGCCTGACGTCATCGTCACCATCATCATCATCATCGTCATCTAGTCAAGCGGCAGCGGTGAGCGAGCCAAACTTCAGCGACGGCGTCGTCAGTCACAATTTGACTTTGTGTGGGAACGGTTGCGGCAAATTGGTCGAGTCGGAGTCGGCGCAGAGCGTGAAATTTATAAGGCGTTTTATACACACTCAAGTCCATCATCTGGCAAAATCGTCGCCGAGTCAGCAGCAGCAGCAACAGCAACATACATCCACAAAATTCGCCATGTCCTCACTAGCAGCGGAGCCCCTGCAGGCCATCAAGTCTGATGAAGTTGCCGAGGGAAAGGCCAATGGCTCTGGCAATGGCAAGACAGTGGCTTCCTGTCATGAGGAATCTACGGCGGAGGCTTCCTCCCCTGGCACTGGCACTGGCAAAAAGCCGTGCTTCAATACGGGTCTAGCCGAGATTGTACAATTCATGGAGCTCATCGGTAATTTAAAGGTACGAGTACATACATATAACAAAACCAGTTCCCCCCTCCAATTCGCTTTGCCCGCCCAGTCTCTAACTGGCATCGATTTTCCAACCGAAAAGCAACCCCAACGAGTGCGAGTGTTTAGTGTTTTGATTTCCATGATTCATTTATTGGCGCGACATCGCGTGACATTCAGATTATACATTGCTGAAGTCATATTTTTATAGATTTGCCCAGTATCTAAGAATTAAACAAACTCGCTCCTTGTATATGTAGGTATTTCGTTTGCCTTGGCCTTGGCCATAAGTCTGTCAGTTGGGTGAATATGTGCGAAAAATCAGTCAAACGGAAAGTAGACTAATGAGTATAGCTTTGTCACGTATGAAATTATGCAATGCATTATTTAACTTATTAGTTCACACATTGCTTTCGCATTGTTGGTCTAGAAATCTCCCAAAGTAAAAGTGTTTTCTCAAAAGCCGTTTCATTTCTTCTATCTTGGTTTAGCTATACCAACAGAAATCCCATTCAAAACATGTACTCTGTTCTCATAAACTAATTGTTTGTGGATGGTTCGAGACATTTTTACTGTCATCATGAAGGATTGCCTTTTTTCTCTTGTTTCCAATTTAAATCGGCGATAACTTATTGACGTTTGTTAAGTTCTAAAGAGCAAGAGTTTGGAACAAAGAAAGTTTTTGATAATGAGTGTGATTAATCACTGCAATTAAAATTTCTTTAACTGGTTTGTTGAAAGGCACCTTGAATAGGTTTGATTTCAAGTTAATAGTTTACTTAATTTCAATGGATTCGTTTTCAAAAACTTCTGGGCTAGCCCTCTCACCTGGATAATACGTCGACATTTAGTCAAATTCTGTTTGCCCTTGACAGAAGACAACAAAGAAAAAATAAACAAAAACTGAAAGTTATAACAAATGCAAATGTTGTACATATTTCGCATTGATATAGAAAGCACAGAACTTGATATATAAAATACCTATATATCGTTGCCTCTATTTGTTTATCTCTATTTTTACATATGTACAAATATTGTATAATACTTTGCTCAGGCACAACCTCGCTTGCTCTCTCTGATATAATGGTGTATAGAGACCGATGCCAAAAATACAATGCAGATTTGTTTTGCTTTTTATTTGAATTTGTTTTTATATACCCACTGTGTTTATTTATTTATTTATTTGCCTTTTCAACATACATATAATACGGATTTAAATTAGCAAATGCTTCTTTAAATTTTAAATATTTATTTGCATCGAGGACAAAGTTTAAACTACAATAACTGGGTAGGCAAACAGTAGAAAATTAATTTTTCCAGTACTTTCCCCGCTCGTGCAAATGTTTGTATTCAATTTCCTATCTAATCAGCATAATTGGAAATGACGTTGTATTGAGCAGGGGGTATGCGGCAAAGGGGGGCCCTTAAGACGCCTAATACCCGGGACTCGGGACTAGAGATCCATTGCCTGCCTTATCGTATCGCAAGTTGTGTGTAATTTGAGCATTCGAAAGCGAACTGCAATTTCAATTGAACGTTGAGCTCGTTTCTCTTTCATACTTGCTTTTTGAGTTGTATAATCGATTGACTTTTTGCTTAAAGATAACAACAATGAAAGCAAAGTTCTATAAGTCTCACGTGAAATGAAAAGGAAATCAACCCAATTGAGGTCTCGACTGCATGATGCCCTGCAGTTTTTTACAAATCGAACTCTCTCTTTCTCTACCCATCTAAGTGACATTTGGAAACTACAGATCTTTATGCTAATATACCCTTTGTCCATCGAACGTTTGCGGGGTAAAACAATTCTCCTAAAGCATTTGCAACCGTCAGCATTGACGTGCAACAGGCAACAGAATTTTCAAATCTACAAAATATTTTCACAATGGCCGTTTTGGCAAACGATGCTAGAAAACAATATATAAAAATTTATGGTATATAGTATAAGCAAATAGGTATACTTTAACATATAGAGCGAGTCGACGTAGAAAATCAGGCAAAATGAATTGCCACTCGTGACTTTGATCTTGGCCTTCAAAAAAAGACAGAAAATTCGTTAGTGATCTAAGCAGAATCATATGAATGATATATAATCTTGAATCTTGATCCGCTCAATCGCATTTTTATTTCCATATAACATTTGATTGACTTGAAACTCCTCCAAACTTGATAAAGATTTGTCAAGATTATTGGTAATTATTGATTTCGAACCAAATAGAAATTAAAAAAAATATCAAAGAAGCTAACTTCGGCTATGCCGAAGTTTATATACCCTTGCAGTATACTTGGCAATAATATTTTTCCTTTTTGAAATTTCTTTCCCTGCAACTCAATTCATCAATACACAAACAAAATATTATTTCTCTTTTTACCACAAGTTTTTCTTCTTCCATCATTTTCTAAGCAAAGCACGGCACGCATACACATACAGTTCATGTAGCGTTGCGTCTGTGTGTGTATGCGTGTGCTCTGTTGATTTGATGATGGCAGTAGTAGGCAGCAAGCAGCGCTGCCGGCAGCGTTTGAACCGATTTATATTGACCGTAACTTGTGTTCTATTTATCGGATCAGATTCAAATTTTGGGATCTGAGATTTTATATCTATTACTATCATATTGGTAAATTTCATGGGGATACTCCAATTTTTGCAAAAATGTTTCTTCTAGAGCTATATGATATAGTGGTCCGATCCCAAAGATTTTCATACTTTATCTCACCCGGGTAAAAAAAAGCTCCCAAAAAAAATTTCATCCCGATAGCTCTTAAGATGGCTGAGTAAAACGCGTACGCACCGACGGACAGACGGTCAGACGGACAGACGGACATGGCTATATCGACTTAGCTTCTCATGCTGATCAAGAATATATATACTTTATGGGGTCGGAAACGTCTCCTTCTGTGCGTTACAAACATCTGACCAATTTTATAATACCCTCTGCAAGGGTATAATAATCCCTATATATATGTTCATATCGATTGTGGTTACGTGTTTGATTCGATTCAGTTCTCTGGAAATTTAACTAGTGTAGTCGACTATCAGTAGACACTGCATTAATATAGTAATAAAGAATGGCTAAATTAGACAAATGATATTGTTATGAATCAATAATTTAGTTGTATATTTATCTCATTTGTGGCTGCTCCCTATAGAGACATGTTATTACCATTATTAAAGATATCATTATGGATATTTTTGTTTGCTTTGCTTTTGGGTAGTTCTCTTCTGTTGTCTGCAATACTAAGGGCGATAAGGCGGCTAAACTCCATGATTAATACGTGACTTTTCTTTTTTGGTTTGTTTACTCTATTTCAGCTGAGTGAGATAAGACACATGTGATAATTATCTCACTCGTGCACCTCCCACCCACACATTTGCAATTTAATTAAAGCCAACTAAAGAAAACTCAAATAATTTGAATAGGAAGCAAAACAGAAAAAGGTTGCAAAGTCGTCTCTGTCTATAAATAACATTAGTTATTGATCAAATAACGTAAGAAACAAACTGCGAACTACACTGACCTCGTTGGGTTGGGTTTAAGTTGAAGGTCCAAGGCCTAAGGCCTTGATATAAGACATATGAATGTACATACATACATATATACAGATATATACATTTTGCCTATAAATGCGCTCCGGACTGGCAATAACCGCGGCGTCACGTCGTCAATGATTTCTTTATTTTAGGAAGAAAAGAAAGAGGCAAATAAGTGTTCTATATAATAAATTTAGAATACAAGCAAAACTGATTTATGTATATGCTGTTCCGGTTCCGTTTTTTTTATACTACTTTCTTATGCCCCTTCTAATACTCTTCCAGGCCTAATGATGTAATGTCGTAGTCGTTTACATTTCATTAACTAATTGGTATTAAATTTCTTTCTTTCAGCACACCAAACGCACGGGCTGGGTATTACGCGATGTAAGTGACTGCGAATCTATCTCTGGCCACATGTATCGCATGAGCATGCTCACTTTTCTTCTGGACGGCAGCGAGGGACTGAACCAGATACGCTGCATGGAACTGGCCCTGGTTCACGATCTGGCCGAGAGTCTGGTGGGCGATATAACTCCATTCTGTGGAGTATCCAAAGATGAGAAGCGAGCCATGGAGTTCAAAGCCATGGAGGACATATGCAAGTTGATCGAGCCGCGTGGCAAGCGAATAATGGAGCTATTCGAGGTTAGTCAATCAAGATTCGAAAAATATACAAACAAATGTTTAAAAATTTGTTTTTTTTTTTGCAGGAATATGAGCATGGACAGAGCCCTGAATCAAAATTTGTTAAAGATTTGGATCGTTTGGATATGGTTATGCAGGCATTTGAGTATGAGAAACGAGACAATTGCCTGCTGAAGCATCAGGAATTCTTCGATTCAACGGAGGGGAAATTCAATCATCCGTTTGTTAAGAAATTGGTCAACGAAATCTATGAGCAGCGCGATGTGTTGGCCAAGGCCAAGGGTGCAACTCCACCGCCCTCGATTGAAGTGCCCAGCATGGAGACGACGACAAAGTTGATCAATGGCACCAGCTCCAGTTGAGCATAGATTCTACAAACGCTAAGCTAAAAGATCTAGGTTAAAACACGGACACATCTTCACGTAGACGCAGACCCATAAAAACACACACACACACATACACACTCTTAATTTATAAGCCACAAGCAACTAACAGATTGTTAAGCCTACCTCGACACACGCTCATAGTTAGATCTACTAACATTTATCATTTTAATTTATTTGGAAAACCAAAACAAACACTTTTAACTTTTAATACCTGTCTCCTTAGTTAAGCAAAAAGTAGCTAAATTCAAATTTCAACAAATTTATCAATTGTACATAAACGAAAAGCGACGTAAACAAAAACAAAAAAAAAACAACAAAGAAACAAAAGGTGTAACAAATGTAGTTAATTTTAATTGTTGTAAATCTTGTCCTATAATTAGAACAATTTTATTTTAGATTGCGAAACAAATATTGTTGTAATAGTCAAAATGTTTTTGATTTCTCTTAATTCAAACTGGTGTAAATTAGGTCATATATACATATATAATGATATATATATAAAATCCACTTTTCAAAACGAAAAAGTGACCAAAAAGACAAAAAAAAAAGGCCTTTTAATGATTTACTGCAATAAGTTCATACAATCGGGTCTATTACTTGTTCAAAAACATAAAATTTTATTGACCAAACAAAAAATTAGCACACAATTATAATGGAACGCAAATCCAGCAGTATTCGATATATATTCTGTAAAAGAAATTAAATGATTATCAATATTCAATGGAATTAGACAAGGCACACCTTCAATGACGATAAATTGATTGTCGCGCGAGGAGGAAGTCTGATGCGAATGCTGGACATGCTTCTTGGCTTTGTCTACAGATGAGAAAATTGTTATGTTTTATTGTTCATATAGTATATTTCGTTTCGATTGATTCTACTTACGGTGTACTGTTATAGTGCGTTCAGTTTCGCCTAAAGCATTCTTCGATATACATTTGTATTCGCCGAAATCGTGCTTGGTCACGGGACGCAAAGTTATCCGCATTATAATGCGATAGACATGATCCACACTGACTGATTCGTAGGAACCGCCCTGTATCAGTTCCTTATCCTTGATCCAAAAGTTTACAGAGGTCGGTTGAGCCTCTGTTATGCACTCCAGGATCAGTTTTTGGCCCAGTCCCACATAGATGGTATCATATCGAGTCCAGATAGTGGGTTTGACTGGGTGTGGGTTAAATAAACATTCAGGATTTACTCGTTCTCACCAGTTTTCTGCCGTTTTACTCACAGTTCACAACCAACATGACACGCTTGCTCACTGTCGGGGGTACTCCATTGGAGGCAATGCAGAGATACGCCCCCATATGGGCACGGGTGAGCTGCCATAGGGTTAAATTCTGGCCCTCTATGCTGTAGATCTGGCGTTCCTGGGCGCTCTCCTGGACCAGCCAGAGTGGAGCGTTCTCCTCGCGTCGCCAGGTGATGGTGGGCACGGGAACGCCCGTGGCTGAGCAGGTTAACGTGACATTTTGACCGCTGGCCCGAACCACATCTTGGCTGGTCTGGTAGTCCACAATGTCAGGTGGTACAACAACGTCTAAATAGCCCATTTGACTTTTCATGGGATCTGTGTTAATTTGGCACATGTACCTAGAATAAGAACGACAACAAATCGACTTTCATTTGCACCAGGAAAGAGATAAAGGCCAAGTTAACGACAAAGTCCGAAAAATTTACCATTACTTGAAATTTTAGAGATCTGTGAAATCTTGTCTGCTTGGTCTAATTAACTGGTTAAGTTTTTAAGGCTGATCGTAGCCATCATTTTTAGATCTAGGTACAATATATACAGTAGTGGCCACGAATTTATGACGGTTTGATATTCTTGTTTTCTCCTCTCCCAAGTAACTCGCTGAAGAGTGGACTTTCCCTTGCTTTGACAGGTGTACTTGGTCAAAAATACCCTTTTTGGCTAACAAAATTTTTAATGTTGGCAGAATGCTTAAATGGTTTTTTCAGCCTGGCCCATTGATTTTAGATTTAAATGACTGTTGTGAACATTGGAGATAAATTAAATAATAATAATTTTAGCTTTTGCTTTGTTTATCTACGCACAACAACTAATTTCTTGTATAAATGGAACCAAAAGGCCGGCCATGTGGAAGATGTCGCACAAGCTGTGCCAAATTTAAGTCGGATATTTTAATTTTGCCTTATATATCTGTATGAATATTCATTCTTTTTGAACCAAATTGTGGACGCTTTAGTTGTGGAAAGCTCTCTCAGAAGGACATCTCACGCAGCTGGACGAATTGTACAGCCCCAAAAGTTATAGCATGATTTCCATACAAAAGCTGGACGATACCAGGGTCGGACGCGGACACGAACTAAATTATTTTTTAACAGCATTAAAAATGCTGGAACCGTGGCTGTCCACCCACGGGAGCATTCACTGTATCTGGACTTTGCAGAAATTTGAAACTTCAGACTCCATTCAGGACACGGTGTTTTGTACTAAATTATATACCTGATTTTAAAAGTTTGTTTTTTAGTATAGATCAATTATCGATATGTACATATACGCCTATCCACAATTCTTATTTTTTTTAATACGCGTTTCTCGATTGGATATAACGATTTCTTGCTTGATTTCGACCGATCGTTACTGGAACAGAGTTTTTTTTTCCAAGGGAGGAGGAATCAGACGGCAAGGCTGGGTATAAAAATAACCTAAAAATACTTTAGCAGATATGGAATCCAAAACTTTAGTTCTGCCACGTTAAGCCCTATATATATTTTGAGAGGGAGCCAACTTACCCACTTGAATAATAAATAATTTGAAAATACATAATTTTAGATTAGTTTGAAAAAAGCACTGGCAATGAATCAGATTCATTCCAATTCGTTTTTTCTTCATTTTCAACATTAGTTCATTGGATAAGTGACCTTTTCTGTTCGAGGATACTAACCATCCACGATCCGATTCCTGTACATCTCGAATTCGCAGCTGCCATATCCGGTGTTCCGTATGGGAGATGCCGATTCGATGATTTTTTGTGATGACATGGTTATGTATGCTCAGAATCGTCTGGGTATCCACCCGCAGCCAGGCCACCTTGAAGCTAACGAGGTCATGGACGAGACAAGTGAGCAGAGCGTCGCGTCCCACAGGAATCGTAACATTGTTGATGGGGCCACTGAATTTGGGATCCGCTGGAAGCGAGACGGAAAGTGACATTTGCAGCTGCCATCATTAGAGTGTTAAATGGAGAGTAAGCGAATGAATGAGGTGTGCGAGGGTTACGGTTCAGGGGATGGAGGGTCATTCGGTCTGGCAAATGCTAGATGCTGGCATTTGTTTCATACTCTTGGGGGAATTAATTAAATTAAATTTTATTTTTAAGTTCGCATTGCTTGTTTCCGTTTTTTCTGCTGTCATTTCAATTTTCTAATCCACAATTATAAGAATAATCATAATTGTATTTCTTCCTTTTTCTACTCTGTCGTCTGCAAAATGTCAACGGCCTACAAAACGCCAGATGCCTCTTAAAAATTATATAAATTATAAGCCGGAGAAGCTGTTTAGGCGATATTTGTAAGGCTCATAAATTTTGTGGTGTGAACATTAAGTAGCGAATAATCCAACAATTAAGAAAATTAACAGCTCAAACCGAATGCCAGCGAATGGGACAGATGAAAACGCATTGGCGTGAAGAGAAAACTGATAAGGAAAAGGTCGGAAAAATGCCCACTTGAAATTCTAAGAAAATATTCACATTCTGCTGTGGTTTGGTAAAGTTCATCTACCTCGGAAGGCAAACTGATAATTTTAGTTTGCTGGAAAATTGACTGGAACTCGTTACAAAGGCTCGACCACAAAGCACATTTGCTTCTTGTCCTTCTTTGGGTGTTCGACAGTTCGCCAAGGCAAAACTAACCACCGAAAGAGCGAAAACAACCGCACACAGACCTCACTTAAAACCGAGCAAAAAAAAAAAAAGAAATGGAAAACCATTGAAGGAAATCACATCACATGCCTAACAAGTAGTATGATTTTGCGGCTCGCCGACGCCTCACACAGCAAATACGTAAATTACAATTATGACCAAATAATAAACCGACAAAAAATGCAAATGCAAATTTTAATAGAGAGGGAAAGCGTGAAAGACAGCGAGTGGAGGGAGGGTACGAGGGCCTAATACCTGGAAAATTGCAAAAGAAAAAGTAGGCAGGGTCACTCCCAGCTGCTTTTTGTTTGCCCTCCTCGGTGATTGCTATGGGGCATCGAAATTGTGGGCCGGGGGGAACCTATGACGATGCCCTGCCATATAGCCTGTAATTTGCGATTATGTTTGGGTTCTGGTACTTTTCTTCCATCCTCCCTTCCCTATGCCTAGGCGCCTCGTCTTGTGGCCGTTGCTATTGCAATTTGGCTATTGCATGTTTGCATATTGAAACATTCCAAACAAAAAAGGGACAAGTTTTTCGAAATGTATTTTTCTATTTACCCAACATACTCATACAACCATAAGTAGAATGAATAGTACCCACATATATGTATATGTATGTATGTACGTATGTGCATATATACCATTTCAGGTATCGTGTGTGTCTGGCAAGTTATGCAAAATTCGCGGTTAACCTTTGTTTGTGGCTGCCTTTTAGTTGTCGCTTGATTGGCCAATAAATGTTTTGCCGGTTCGACTAAGGTTTTCTTTAGTAGAAAAAAAGGACGAATTAATCTATTTCCATTTTTTTTATTCCTGGAAAGAAAGAATGCCTCGGAGATGACAACATTCAAAGGATACTATATATTTTCGAAACCGACATGAAATAAGTAGCTACAACAAAGCCAAATTGAGGTATGAAGAAAATGAAGTAAGTAAGTCGTCCGTCATTTTCACCAGGTGAAAAAATAGTTTAAATTTTGACCAACAATGCATATGCTATCTCGCTCACCCTCACAAAAACACACGAGCACTTTAGCGCCGCCACTAGCCTACGGCCAACTCCGCCCTTATAGACCGCCTAGTAAAACTCGTTTATTCGTATATTTTCAATGTTTCTAGTCCGGTTTAAATAAAATTTGGTAGGTTGATAGATATTAATAGGGCTCATTAGTGTTCTGAATTTGGTTAGGCAATCTGTTTTATTTAGATTCTGGTGGCGAAAGTAGGCGTGACAAAAATGGTAAGTATCAATAATCTGCACGCATACTACGTATCAAATTTGGTGATTCTAGCTTTGTTAGTCTTTCGAGAAAATCGTTAGTTTTATTCAATTTGCGGGGGCGTGTCAAAAATTTGAACATTTAAACTTGAACACATACGAAATTTTGTGAGTCTAGCTCTTATACTCTCCGAGATTAACATGTTCATACGGATGTTGGTCATTAGAATAAGTATTTTTTAAGAACAATTGTCTCCTCCTAGATTCGAAGATTTCATATATGTAAGTTAAGAGTCTTAAGTATGAGTCTAGTCGGGGAGACACCTATGATAGACTCGTAACTGGCTCCCGAGCAAGGACTAGACTCATACTCATACAGTGGCATTACCTTGATCCTTCGGATACACATGGGAGATGACACACAAGACTCTTTCTTTAACCACTACTTTACCATAAAACTAATTACAAAGAAGCTTCGATTTAACGTTATAATTCGTTTGTTAATGACATGAATTTACTTTTGGTTCCGAGGACAGACTAAGACTAAAATAAGGCAGACACTCTTCCAGAGATCGGGGCCTTAAATATACCTCAAGAGGGCTGATCAACTCCTATTGATCGTACTGTGGCCGATGTTGACATTAGATCGCTCTGCCGGTGAAGTCAGCAGAAACGGGTTGATTACAGAGGTGAATAGAAAAGTGCTTATGCTAGGTGATAGGAAGTTAGTATTGGGTCAAGCATTAAAGGGCTTTCAATAGGTATAGGAAGTGAATAGTGTGGATTGAAATGGGTCACAATGTACTTAAGTACTAATGTACGGGTATACTACCCGGAACTCATTCACCGGTTTCTGGTATGTATTGGTATTTCGTCTTGCTGCATCATAGTCGCTCGGGGTGAAGGACATGGTTCTACTTGTTCTGTAGGAGTCGGCGTATCTTGGAGAGACGTGAGTGCTAACTTGTATAAACTCAATACTTGGTAAATAAAATCAGTTCATATTTCGAGTTGAACAAATGAAGATTGCTTTATTTTCGTTCTCCTGTAATCCCTATTCATTGATTAGTAAATAACAATTATTTTTGCCTACATTTGAAATGAAATCCTTCTGTGGAATTGATTTGTAAGTGTATATTTTTCTCCTACATGCATGTGGCTCGATTACTGTCCATTTTTTGGCACATGAACTGTATTCAGTTTACAAGATACATAGGAATATTTGAGTAGAATCTAGCTTTTCGCGAATATCTTATCTGTCCTTAAGAAAAATAAAAAATTCACCATTCAGTTCGTCGACTTCAGGTAATTGTAGATATGTCTTCAAATCGAAGGTTTACTTTTGGTGTTGGGTTTTGCTATATTTAGTTAATGTAGCTTTGTAACATAGAGTAAGCTTGCTAGAGTAAACTAGTGTAATTCGATTCGAGTTTCTGATTCATGAGTTGACTGAACAATTAAACAGAGCTTCATAAGAGAAGGAGCAAATATGCCTAAATATGTGTAAAAGAGAGATAACGGTAACTATTAAATAGGTATTTTTGGATTTCAGTCTTCTTAGTCTTAGCATTTAGCTTGTAATCCTAACCTCAGCCAAACTCACTTGTTAAGAAAAAAAAACATCTATCCATTAGAGATTATCAAACTATCAAGTATACGTAACAAAAGAGAACTAACATTTTTTCAAAATAAACAATTTTTTATTTAAAAAAAAACCATATTATTTCTGCAGATATCTGTCCTAAATACACCACGTATCAGACTAAGAGTAAAGAAAGATAAATGAAAATGTGTTGCTCAAATAATTTAATAGTTTAGCAATATTCACTAAATTAAAGTAGTTTTTATATATTGATATGCTATCTGAATATGCCAACATAAAATTAGACCCACCATGGTCCATCCTGTTATATGATATTATATTTATTTCAACAAACAAAACAAAACCAGCTTCCTAGTTTATGGATAATTTTCGAATGAAGGGTCTCACAATGTTTAATCAGATCAACTAGATAATATATTGAAAATGATAATAAGATTTGCAGAAAACTTTCAGACAGACTAAGAAAGAAGAGACTAAATAAAGAAATGAGTAAATGTGTGAATCAGTGGCTTATTTAGAGTAACGGCAGTCTATGCCTTCGGAATCCCACACTTTAGTCCGCAATAACGTATACGCCTGGTATGACAGCTCAAATAATACCATTTACGGTAATATCCGGATAAATATTACAGTGTTGGGCTAACGACTTATTTCGATGAGGAAATCACATCTTCACTCAAGAAGAAAGTCGTTCAATTTGGTTTATTCACTCATAACACTAGTTTATTATAAAGGTGATGGAACCTGAAAGCGAACATATATCCCAATTAACAGATAAAGCTCAATTTTAAAAGGAAGTTTATTTATACCACCAAAATAATATTTTTCCAGCATAAGCTATAGCTATTATATTTTGAGTGCTGAAACTAGTTGAGAATCTCAACTACATATACATATATACGGAAAATTGTACACCTATTTTTTCTCTGCCGTTCTAGAAGATAACAGACTCATACTTCTTACTCCACACCAATTAAGTGTCAATCTCTTTCAGGTACACAAAGAGGTAGTTAGTTTGGAGGTAGTTACACAAATATGTGACCATATCAAGGGCAGCTGTCCTCTTTGAAAATTTCATTCATCTATTCTTCAATTGCAGTGCACAATGAAGAAAACGAATTCCTGGCATTAACGTTGAGAGCCAACAGGGCAATCAAACCATACTTCCATCTGCATCGCTAGAACCTTTAATTTTGTCTCGACTGCATACTCTTACTCCCACTGTTTAATCCACAATAAACATGAAGTATCTATCCTCTTAAAAATATTTGTATATTTTAAAATAGTAGGCTGTAACACACACACACACATATGTACATATACATATTTCAACAATTTTTGAAGGTGAATATTTGGTTCACAATCGAGCCACAAATTTAATGCTCTGCTGTGTATTGGGATCATTATCTATAATGTCTCCTAGTATGAGGTGTTGACGGTGCCCGGGAAAAATGAAAACTCGTATTACTCAACATTTTCACTTTTCCTTCAAAAGAGGCAAATACTCCTTGAAGTGATGGTATAGATGACTGCCAAAAGACTCATTCAATATGCTTAAAAAATGAGAATTATATATAATTTTAACTTTTTGGGGAAAAAACATTTTTAACATTTGTTATCTTTAATATCCTTACACATCTTTTCCAGTTTTCTAAGGAATTTAAAAAAATTTAAAAAATATCAAAATTAATATCCATTTATTCCAATATATATAAACACGAATGGCAAGATTGATAGAGTCTGAGGATTTCAGAGCATACATCAAGTGTCATACAATCAGAAACCTCATTTCCCGAGATTTGTGGTAGTAACATGAAGTAAAATAAGCAAGATGAAGCAATATTATAAAAATCACCGACTCCAAAAATTGCGGCTTGCAATACTAATATCGATATTATCTCTCTTTATCAATTTTCGAAGTAATTAATGAAGTAAGTAAGTCATCTCGCTGACTTAGGTGTACCATACACCAGTATAATAACAAATTATTATAAAAATATTCTGTTCACATGCTTTTTACAGGCATATTTCAGTATCCAGCTCACCCAAGCATATGAGCACACTAGCGCCGCCACGCCGCAACGGTCATCTCTAGCCTTATTGAAAAACGTTTATACGCATATAATATTATAACTTGGCTATTTTTTGTCCGATTTAGATCATTGCTGGATATTAATATCAAATTTAAGGTAGAAAATTACGGGAGTTAATCGAGTTTTTTCAAAAGCGTAAAGGGGCGTGTCATTATCTTTACACATACAAAAAAAAGCGCATTTACTAAGCAAATATACATACCAAATATGGTGTCTCTAGTTTTTATACGGATAGACGGACGGACGGACATGGCTAGATCGACTCGGCTGTAGATGCTGACCAAGACTATATATACTTTATAGGAAATGCTTCCTTCTGCCTGTATGTACATATGTACATGGTTTTAATACACCATTTCACCCTATGGGTGTATGGTATAAAAAACCTGCTTTAAATGATAACAATTTTGATTTGGTCTCTGTTCCCAGTTTTCAATAACTTAAATGTCGACTGTGATTTTTTTCTTAGCTTTTCTTACGGTTGAGTAATATTTCTGCTTATTTTCGTTCAACTTTAATCGTATCGCCCTGAAACATGTTGAAAATCAGCCCGTAAAACAAGTTACTAAAGCGTTCAGCTAATTGACTACATTTAACGTGCAAAAATATCCACCAAAAAGCGCCAAAAAAAAAAACAGCAAAAACAAAAATAAACGGCGTTAACAAGCGGAAGTCCAACGAGTGTCTAAGTGAATAAACTGCGGCCAACAACATAAGAATGGAGCCAAACAAAATGGAAAAAAAGACAAAAAGGAACCCTCTGTAGAATAGAACTGAACCGACAACGACGGACAACTTCCGCTGGCTGGCTAGGGGGAAGTAAAACCGGCCGTAAAAAAAGGGAGAACGAAAAAAAAACAACACGAACCAAAATAATAATTTTTACTGGCAAAAATGTCTGATAAATGTATCAAAAGTCGTTACTTAAATCAAATGTGCCAAATGCAAGAAAAAGTAAACAAATATATTGGCAGGCTCGCAGCAGTTGGCGATAAGAAGTTGGTAAGAGACTGCATACTGCAGAGGGGCTGAGGGTCTGAAGGGGGTGGTGGGAGATGGGAGTCCCCCGCAGTCAGAAGGACAAAAGCGGCAGGGAGACATTTTTTCATTCACTGTTGTTTTTCCAACGACATCCTATTGCACTTTGCGTAGATTCTATCCAATTGATGGTGAGGGGCCAACAACTGCAGGGGTTCGTTTAATTTTTTCCCCCTTTGTCAGACATTGCGTGCTGAAATGTTTCGTTTCACATTGCATTTGCCCAAAATTGCAGACTGACAGACAGACAGAAGGACAGACCAATGCTGACTGCAAGAGTTGGAGTTAAAGTTGGAGTGACTAACCGACAGACAGGACATTCACTTTCCGTTTCAAGTTCATCCAGAAAGGGAGACACTGCGCCAAGGCAACCTGCTGTTCTATGGCAAAGACAGTTTTAAATTATGAACTAGCTGAAATGGTTTGTGATTGTTCAATTGTCTCTCTAGGAGGGGAAACACTTTCCAAAATAGCGCCCTCATTTCAATCAGATGTTTTTTTTTACTATGGACTAGAGGAAAGTTATTTTGGATTAGTCGGTTTCTGATTGACATTGACTGATTTATAGAGAAATATTTGAGATATTTGGACACAGTAAGAAACCCAACTATACCAATTCGTAACAATCTTGAACTTTAAACCTTTAAAAAAATGGTAAACTTACAAAAATGTTACAAAAGTTGATTTTGAATTTTGATGGAAATAACAGAAATATTAAATCTCAATAGATTTGAATTGTTCCAATTAATATATCTTTTTATCAACGTATAATTGTCAGTTTCAAAAAATAAAGAAAATTCTTTGGGAAATGATTATAGATTGAAAATCGAATATATTTGGTAAAACATCCAAGAGTCCAAAGTGGAAAAGTAGTTTCTCTTGAGTTCCACTCTTGGCACTTACAATTGTTCAATTCCGCAAAACTTGCCCTTCCCAGCCACACACATTGCACTAGAATCAGTGGAATATGGAGAAAAAAGGCTTTTCTCATATTCTTCTCGAGACACACTTCGAGCACTGACTTAAACATTAACTGCATCGGAGGGACACACGGAGGGAGGGGAATGTGTGAAAGTTTCTTTTGCTTTCACTATACCAGTCGAAGAATTTCCGTTTGCACTAACGCGGATTTATGTTATTTCGCTTTTGACTGTGAAAAGTTTCTCTTTTCGCTTCGTTTTCGTCTTTCTTTGCGAAAGGGCCCTGTGGAAAAGGAAGAAGGACGTCTGAACCGATGTGAAACTGGCCGCGAACTGCGAACGTGGCGCGCTGATAATCAAGTGTCAAAATTCATATTCAAAATTCAAATGCTGCTCTGCTGCCAGGCGAATGTGAATGTGAATGTGAATCGAGTCGCTGCGCATGTGTCTTGCGGCGGGCAGCCAAGTGGAGCTGTGGGTGGAAATGGAGGTGGAACTGGAGATGCCGGGAGGTGGGAGGACAACAAGGAGACACATGCCGGCCCTCTAGCAACTGCCAGCTGGCAGGTGTGCAGGGTGGTAGGGTTCAGGGCTCGGGCAATGGAAAATCGGGAGTGGGGCTATGCCATGCAATAGTAAATGTTTCATTCATAAAGCGCCCAGCGTAACAATTTCATATGCACGTGACACTGGACGGGGCTGAAAGTGACATTTGAGTGTGTTTTTTATTTTGGGTTTCTTGTTGTTTCTCTGGTCCTTTTTTTGTGACGAATTTACTTGCACTTCCATTGGCAACATCAGCAACAATTTCCCCTTTCTGTGCTCCAACAGTTTCTTACTTCATAATTAAGCCGAAAAAGAAACGAATTTCACATATACATTCCGCACAATCTTGGCCACATGTAATTTTCATCTTGTTCTGTTATTTTGCTGAAACTTTTACCTTTTTGTGCCACGCTTGCACTTTCCTCTTATGTGCGTTTGTGTGTGTGTGTGTGTGCCAGCTGCTAAGTATGCTATATTATTTGCGCATAATTAGCTCTTTTCAATAATAATAATAACTACGGCCAATTGTTTCCCCTGGAGAAACCTTTTGCTGGCATTTGCAACTTTAACTTGTTCTTCTCATTGTGCACAAGTTGCGCTTACCTTGATACGGTTCTTATCAATTGTTGACATTGAAATCTGTTCGCGTTTTCACCCTGATTATACCCTTGCGATGGGTCATAGAAGTCTTTTCTGTAAGGCAGAAAGTCAAGAATGAAAATTACTTTATTGTATATAAAATTTGAAAACAATAAAAGGCTTAATGGTTAATGGAAAGATCCTGGAACCGATCTAAAGTAAACAAAATGCTCTATATTACCAACATTCCTTTTTGTGATATTGTCTTGTGGCACTTTGATTCTAATTGAAAAGAAAAGACGTGTCGTAAATTTTAACACTCTAGCTTTTGCCGTTTTTTAGGTTCATTTTCATTGCAAAATCTTTAATATTGCCGCTAAAATTGTAGGCCTGGAATAGGTAGACCTAACTAAGGAAAACTGTACCATGCAATTTGTATTCCAAAGTGTTATTTTTTCTCAATTAGTTAGGAAATTGAGAGGTTAGTTATTAGTTGCGTTTGGCATAGAAAGATTCCCCACATGACTAGATAATAGCTTGAGATCGGCAGTAATAACTAACGGAATTATGGAAAATGGTGTTTGAAGGATTATTTTTTCGCTTTGACGGTTAGAATCCTTTTTGGGAAAGGTTAAGTGGTCTCGCTTCGTTCAGTATCGAAAGCCATGTGAATGTCTATATAGAATCGGCATTAAAGAAATATTTCTTCTCAGACATCAGATATAAAAGAGCGAAAGTTGCTTAACTGAACTTTCATTTGAATATCAAAGAAGGTAACTTCGGCTATTTCTTCTTCTTTCCTTAGTCACTAAGCAAACCAAGGCACGCATACACATAGAGTTTATGTAGTGTTGCGTGGGTGGTCTGCTGCTGCTCTCTTTATTTCGACCAATGAAATAGTAGGCAGCAGGCAGCGCTTGAGCAGAGCCGATTTATATTGACTGTAATTTGTGTTCTATTTATACGATCAGATTAAAATTTTGGGATCTGATTTCATAGCTAACTAATATTAGTGTGTGTCTACTTTAAGCCCTCTTGCTAATTAAAAAAGCTTTTATTTCTTACTTGATTAAAATACGACTTGAAAAAGAATTCCTTTTGCACTTAAATATATAACTCTAAAATATATATCGAGCTGTATTTAAAATGTGATCCTAATATGAGTCACAAATAATAGAAAATGTGATTCCAAAACGTGTTACACACAATTAATCAATAAAACTAGTAGTTTCGGATTACAAAAATAAATAAAAAATGCATCAAAACTAATTAAATGAAGCGTTATTATCAAGAGGAGTCGTAGCTAGGGTACCAATTTCTCCCGACAAAGGAGTCTCTTACGATTATGTACAGAACAGTCATATATATCAGAAAGAAGATTCGTTTGCGATCACAAATTTTGTCGAATGTTGAGTGGGAGACTTATAGAGTGTATAAGTTAACAAACAATCCAACGAACTGTCCCCGCACTAAGCCCTAAAGCAATTTGTGCAGCTGAAACATCAATGTGTCGAATTTAAAATACAGTACAACTCAACTCATAATCTAAGCATAAATATGCTGACACAGGAAAGAGCCCTTAGCATGACCATATGTCCTTAGACATGTACTTCTTATGTATCTACATACACTACTTTTAGACTCATATTCCCTTTTATGAACTTACGTTTACTTTTATTTTCTTTCCTTAGGCATATTCAGTTTTGTACAATCGCTTAAACGATAAAGATACAAGATACACCTTATTTCATCCTATTTTAGTCAATTCTAGTCGACGTCTAACCCTGACGGGAACCAGTGGACGGATCTAACATTTTATTATTATTATTATTAAAGTTTAGGATATTGTTATAAACTATCAACCTAACTATGTTTTACAAGCACTGGCAACTAAGGCCTTCAGCTTAGACGAAAACTACATCCATACATTAGCCTGGGATTCGAACCAGGATCCTCGTTGTTCAGTTGACTAAATGACTGGGGGGAGGACTGCTCTAACATTGTAATTTATATTCATTTAAGTAGCAGGAAACTTTTTTAAAGTGCTTTTTCTTTCCTTTGATCCTATGACACGGCTGCTAACTGGGATTTGAATCGGCCACTGGAATTTAGCAAAAATTTCTTATAATTACTCGCTAACTTAGTACAAAATCTAAAGGTTTTTTCCATAATGTGAGCAATGACTTAGAGACTTTTCTAAGACTTGTAAGTTACCAACAATGTTTGATAATCTAATAAAACATTTTGCAACGAATGTAATGATAATAATTTAATTAAAAGTATTGCGTATTGTAAGTATTGTAAAAGATTCATTGTAAAAGAATTTCTGGAATCACGAATTGATATATAATTCATTCAATTTATAATATACATATAAATTTTTAGACATACATAATAAGTAAATGACTGTGCAACTTATCTGGTGCGGAGCATGATAAATATACAAAACGATACACCCGACTGCACTATAAGTAGGGAGTAAAAACGCTAAATAAATTATCTTAAATACTTAAATATACATACATATATATGTAGTCGAAAGGGATTTACAAATTTATATACAGTAGACCCTCGAAAAACGAACCTTATGCATACGAAAATTGCAAGTAATACTTCTGTCTATGTTGAGCAACGAAACAGGGGAAACCCTGAATATACACACATTATTGAGCTGTCCATGTTGACCATTTAACCCATTATACCCAAAATTTTATCTTTCAAAGTTTTACACTGTCTAACACATAGTTAATTCCTTGCAAAAATTTTATCCGATTCATTATACTTTCTTTCGATAAAAGCTGAAGTTAAAATATATTTGTGTTTTTCAGTTCATCAAGGGCCCACTGTACTTTATTAAGTGTATATTATATAAAAAAGTATAATCTCCAATTGAACTCTTAATACTCTCAAAGCTCTTGTACTTGCTGGAAGCGAATTACGATTGCGGAAAATGTCTACGAAATTTTATGTTATACTTTTGCTAGTGAGCTGTCAAAATGCTTGGGGATCAATTCCCAATTCTTTGGTAAGTTAGTCTGTTCTATTCGAATCCTGGGAATTTAAAGATTTAAAGATAACATTTCTCATTGGAAAAGGAACTTCGACCTCAATGTGATGCGTTCTGCTTCGATGCCCTGAAACCCATATTGGACCACATAGCCGCCAACCAGAATCGTTGGAATACATGCGATTCAACAAAACTGGCAGACATCCAGGGTCGTCTGGACAAATTGGAGACACAATTGAAGGAGCAGCAGGAGAAGATTGCAACAAAAGAGGGAGCCAACACAGAAACCGATCAGAAATGTAGCGCTGCAACGGAAAAGTCCACAAAGGAGATACCAAAGAACTTTGCGAAACTTGGCTCCAAGTATTATTATATAGAGAGATTTCATTTACTTAACTGGTTTGCCGCCCTACACACCTGTCGCCAAATGGGTGGGCACCTGGCTAGTCCCCAAAACCAAGAGGAGCTAAATGAGCTCAGGAAAGCATTACCGACCAATCGAGCTTACTGGATAGACATCAACGACTTGAGCAGCGAGGGGGAATATATGTCGGAGACCTCTGGAATGCGAGCACCATTCTTGCAATGGAGTCCTGGAGAGCCCAATAATTATGAGTCTAAGGAACATTGTGTGGAGCTGCGAATGTTGAAAAATGATCAGAGTATGAATGATAATGTATGCGTTTTTAAACTATATTTCATTTGTGAAATAGATGTAGATTTGTAATAAATAAAAGCCGAATCCTATGCGATGGCAAAGCATTTTATAAAGTAGTTTCAAAGAGTGTCCACCTTTAAGCACAACAGACAATCACTCTTAGCTTAGATTCAATCAGCTAATCACCTTTGACCCAGGAAAAATGTATTTTGATGATGATTTAAAAGTTACTTCCACATAATCTGGTTTTATAACTTGTTTAATTATCCACTCCTTTATTTAACAAAAAAACCTTTGATTTGAAAGCTTTAAGAAAACAATCAAGCCAAGAAAGGCAATCGACTCTTATTGGAATAATAAAGTTAAAGAAATTTCAATTATTACAAAATTTGTTTAAGCAATCAATGCGATACGCGTAAAAATTTGGCATTCATTTTTAATTTACTCATTTGAAACTTAACTAATGCGTTCATTATATTTGGTGGTCTCCCAACAGGACAGGTTTTCATTTTAGTGAACAAGAAAAAAAATCATTTAATAAGAGAAGCTTTCATTAATTGTTCTTATTAGCTGGATCCGGGTTCTGAAATGAAACAAGCACAAGAAGACACCATGAGAATTTTATAGAAAATCGTAAATATATATTTAAATGTAAGAGGCATTATTTTTTTTTATTATCTTTAGAAAACTGTCTCATGTTGTCCAGTATTCGAGGTTTAATAGCCTTGGTCACATCAAAAACGGGCTGCCGTTTCTCCAACTCTTGATCCTGGGCAGAAATCAAACTGCAAGCAGCACAATTAAATGAGTCGTTCTCGTATTTTAAACGAAAATGTCCGAATCGAGGAGCAACATTAATGAACACGGAGAGCACACGTAAACGCAGGTCAAGATTCTTTCTAATGACCATGTCACGGGAGTCCCAGTTTAATTTCTCTACAGAGCAGAGTAAATATTTTAAATCGGCCAGCAATGTGGGACTAATGTATGGAAAAAGGGCTTGGAGCAAAGGACCTTTCAGATGGTAAATCCTTTTCATTACTTGTATCGTGGCCTGTTGATAGGGTTGACCCACTGCCACACTATCAATGCAGTACTCTCTGGTCTGGGCCATGGTCAGTGAACGAATAAATACGTATGACTTTAATTGGCGATAAACCACTGTGCTGCTTAGTGTGATTGGTGGCAGGCGCGAAGCAGCTCGATTAACAACACTAGTCTCTCCTTCATTTACCTTGCTACCAGCTACATTCGGGCCATCCAAAAGTTCCTGCAATTGGGAGGATTTAAGAAGTGTATCATCGATAGCAAAGGCTTGTGAGGCCGTCAGTTGGGCGTCGGTCTGAGGTTGCGACTGCTGCTGCGGCATTCCTTGAAGTTCTTCACCTACACAGACTACAGAGTCCGTCTCAATGCGCACCATGGCATTGAGGGGCAAAGGACGAAACGAATGCTTAAGTTGAGCCACAAAATCAGGCGCTCCTCGTGGCTTTTTGCTGGCTATGGTGTCTTTTCCTACGGGCTTTCGTTTGCAGGCTACTCGTTTCTCTGGGCCAGCAGTTGAGGTAGGTAAAATACCGCCTTCTGCGTTGTTTGACCTTTCTGTGGTAGCCTGTTCTCTAACTATGGAGTTTTCCTTTGATTGAGTTTCACTCTGTTCTATTATGGCTGCCGTCGGCATTGGAGTCTCTGTTGGTGGATTTACAGAGGACTCACTTGGTTGCAATTGGGATGGTGACGCGGTTTTGTCTTCTTGCCGCTGATTAAAGCATTTTAGTTTTTCCATTGTTGCCATTTCGCTATCATCATCTATCACTATGATATTCTCATCTGCTGATATGGGTTCACAGAGGAAATCCTCATTGCTGTTGTTATTGCATATAAAACGTAAATGATCCAAAAATTTGATAGGCTCGTTCTTAACAACAGGTAAGTTTGAATTTGTGGGCACATTTGGCATTAAAATACTCGTTTCAAGCAGTGGGTCATTTTGAGTTTCTAAAGCTTCAGAGGAAGGAATCTCTAGGCCCACATCCACAAAATTACTGAGGTTCAGCTGAGTGGGTGGGCACTCAGAAAGATTTTGCTGCGCGGAGTCAACATCTACAACGGATCCGCTTAATGTCTCTTGTAATTGTTCCGTGTTACCCTCCAAACAAAGTGAATCTGAAACAACTTCAAGTTCAGTATGATGCAACAACAGGCTCAATATTAATAATACCCTCTGCAAGGGTATAAAAACCTACCTTTATAATGATCTGCCTCAGATGGCGAGATCCCACTTTCTATTGTTATGCTGGGCAGCGAATCATTTTGTGTTTCTGTATCTTGAATGAGGTTAATGTCCAGTTGAGTAGGTGGGCATGTTGAAAGGCTCTGCTGGTCGGAGTCACCATTAGTGACCAGTTGGGTGGGTGCACATGTTAAGAGGCTTTGCCCACTTGAGTCAACCTCTGCAACAGTAGGGCTTTCTGCCACTTGTTGTTGTTGCCTGTCCTTTGCCATGCACGGTGGAACTAAAACAATTTTATATTTAGAAGAATTCGACAACAAAATAAGAAAACGCTTACATCTGTAAGGCTCCACTTCGAATGTGGGTATTCCATTTCCAGCGAGACTTTCATTACGTTCCATGTTTGTTATGTCGGGAACTCTTAGAACCCAACGATTATGCCGCCAGCACATTTCATATAATATCAAACGCTCATCGCACAATGTCACATAATCATCAATTTTGTGTTTGGTACGTTTTAAGTACATTAATTCTACGATTTCATCGAAATTCGTAAATACGGATAAATCCTTCCAGTGTAAGATTTTCGGTGAAAGCTCATCCAGTTTAAAATCTATATCCTGGACACCTTTTTTCAGCAAGAGATCGTGCAACATTGGAAACTTAACATACAAATTCGGAGGCCAATTTCCCTTGCTTATCACATGATCATAGCATCGCGATAACATTGACTCGTTCTCATAAAAGGACTGGCCATTGTTGATGCTGGTGAAAGTCTTGAATTCCAAAATCGTTAACTGGGAGAGAATTCGCCAAATGGTTTTCTGTAGTCCATGACTGTTGCACAGGAGATACTTCAAATTGTGTTCCTAAATGGAGAAATAGAACAAATAGTATTAAAAACAACAAAAAAAACTTGTATTCTTTGCTTATATTACATTGTCTCTTTGAGAAAAGAATATCTTTTCCGTTTCATCATCTAACGATGTCTTCCCCTGGTTTGTTTCAGTTAATACCCCTGCGGACAGTTGACCTAAGGATAGCGAAGGAGCTGTCGCTTGAGTGGCGCTGTCGACAATCGGGGCAGGTGTGGCGCAATCTGGTTGAACTGAAGCAACATCTATGGAATTGCCTGTGACTATTGAACTTCTTGTTGTCGAATCCGAACTGAATATACTCTCATCTTGTAGTTGTAAATTATGTGTAGCACCTGGAATTACTACGTCGTTTATATTTGATACGCTTGCCGATTTTTCAGCTATGTTGCTCATATTTTCAGCTTCAAATGAATCCGTACTCGTTTGACCGGGTATCTCTTCAGTAACTGGTAAAGTATCTTTGCGAGTATTTGGACGTAATAGATGATAGATAACCAATTTGACTTTCGTCTTGCTAAAGAAAAAAGATTACATTTCATGAATTATAAGAACGGTCAACAAATTAAGATTGAATTTCTGTATTTACCTAGCAAGTTGTAATTTCTTTTCTGCATACAACTCAGCTACACTTTTCATATTTTGCACCTTGTTGCGTTCATCCATAGAACTTTCCTTTTCCTCTGTTCTTCTGGTTTCGGGTATAGAAAGCAATTTAGTTTTTAATCTACCAGGACAGGGTTTCATTTGACAAGGATATTTATCCCGTATACTGGGCATCGTATAGAAAGCGTGGTAATAAGCCATTTTACAATCCTCAGGACTCATTTGCGCATAAATGGGCTCATTTTTCATTTTGTCCACCACTTCGTCAAGATGTAGTAAACTGGAAAATATCTTGAATGATACAGGCGGTGGAGGATTCTGTTCTCCCTTCTTGTGCAACGACGGATCCAGGTGTTCATCATTTAACTGATCTAATTTTCGGATTTCAGGTACATCGCTTGCTCTACTGTCTGATCCTGGGCCAGCATTTAGAGTATTGGAGGAATCTTCAAGTAATGGATGCGCTTCTGTCGCTTCCTTCGCTTGGCTGATTCCCTTCGCTACAGTTTGTTTGGCTGTCTCGTCCAAAGGCTCAGCATAGCTTAATAGTTTTTGTAGTAGTTCTTCATCCGGGCAATTAAATTTGTATGGGTATTTTCTTCGTATGTGAGGATGTATATAAAATGAATTATAATACCGACGAAACAATTTAAGGCATTGCGGATTTTCGGGATTGGCTAGCACGGATTCATCAGTAATTATATGTGACAGAGCCGGACGATATATCTCCGCATAGTTAATGTATTTCTTAAAAGTTTCGAACGACACGGGCCATTTGAAATGTCCAAGCCTTCGGAAACACGGAAAGGTGATTACAATTAAAATCGTATGGATTGGAATAAACAAATTTACTTACTCGGGGGTTTTCCTTTTATAATCCGTCGTGCAACTATCTAATATCATGTTCTTGCTGTAATTAATTATGACAAATTATTATTTAAGCGAACATTTAAATCCAATAACTTACTTTTTATATATTGGGGGCACGACGGAAAGAATCTTTTGCTTCATCATTGATGGACAGGGCTTTAGTTTATAACGAAATTTTTTTCTTATGTCGATCGAGGAATAGAATTCTTTGTAGTATTCGAGACAGCATTCCTTTTCAGTTTTATCTCTGTACTTGTCACTGAGTTGCATTTGTTTGGCGATTTCTGACAGGTTTTGTATATAACTCTTAAATGTTTCAAACGTTACGGGAAACGCATTTTCATAATCCACTTCGTCATTGGTATTGTCTTCCTTAGGAAAAACATTTGCAGCCGGCTCGTTTAATCCATCAGCAGGACCCGATTTCAAAGACTCAATTTTAGAAGAAGTCTTGGATACTTTTTCGAGTTTCTGATGAGCTAGCTTAGCTGGAATTTCTTTAGCTGTTGCCAATAACTTTTCTTGCATTTCCTTTGGGGCTTTGTCGAAATTGAACTGCACAGTTTTTCTAACATCACTCTTGTAATAAAAGTAATTATAAAATCTACTGATTAATTGCTCATCCGTAAAATTTGGCCCTCCATGTTCACGTTTATGATTCTCATGGATGTCTCTCAGTTGTACAATGAGCTCTTCAGAGTTTATGTATTGCCACCAGACTTTCATTGACACAGGATATGCATAAAGCTTACCATTAATGGTCTTAACAACAGAATCTTGATTTTTATCAACGGATTCCTTAGTCTTAACAACAGAGTCTTGATTCTTGGCAACAGACTCTTGATTCTTATCAACAGATTCCTTAGTCTTAGCCACAGATGCTTGATTTTCAACAACAGACTTTTGATTCTTATCTGCAGACTCCTTAGTCTTAACAACAGGCTCTTGATTCATAGCGACAACCTCTGGGGTCTTATCGGCAGACTCTTGATTCTTAGCAATAACCTCTTGATTATTATCAGTGGACTCCTGATTAACCTTTACTTCTTTCGAAATCGTTGGTATTCGAAGCACCTTTTTTCTATGTAGCGCGGGACAAGGTGCCAGTTTATATGCAAATCTCTCTCGTATTTTTGGTGAAGCATAAAACAGTTTGTAGTATTCCTTTTTGTAACACTCTTGGGATGCTGGTAGGTAATTGTACTCCTCACATTGCATCATTTGCTGAACAATTTCATTTAGATTTTTTATTAATTTTTGAAACTGCGTGAAACTGATTGGATAGAGCATATTCTTTGTAGGCACTGACATAGCTAAGTGTGAATTCTTCATAGTTGTCTCTGCTGCGGCATCGAGAGGTTGACCACAACTAAGTAATATTCTCATCATTTTCTCACTTGCATTTGGAAATTTATATGGAACCAATTCTCGCCTCTCGGCATACATATAGAAGGAATGGTAATATAGTTCGAAAGTTTCCTGGCAAATCGGATCCTGATGGTTTGCTTTCAATCGAGACCTTTGGCAGTTGTCGTTGATACCTTTTAACATTAGCAAAGGTTCAATAATATCGTCATAGTTTATAAAACTTTTAAATACATCAATCGACACAGGGAATAGAAAACGACCAAGGCTGAAAATATATAATGCAAAATAATTTATTATCACTATTTCGTACGAATTCCCATAATGACTTACTTGCCGATGTTTAGTTCTACCGAGTAATTGGATCTTACATTTCTGTCCAAATTCTCCGTTACTATACTGTTTATATCCTGAATATTTTCCGTAATAGGTTGCTCGCCATTATATTGCTTTTGTAGTTCCTTAACCTCTTCTCTGCTGGGCAGGTAAAATATTTTATCTCTCAATAAAGGTGGGCAATTCTTCAGCTCCAGAGGATACTTTTCCCGTATCTCTGGATTTATATAGAAGTCGTAGTAAAAGGTTTCAGCACAATCTTCGTATCCCTTGCAGGCATAATCTGGATCCAACAGTTTTAGTTTGCAAACAATATCATATAAATTTTTTACATATTTCTCAAAGACATCGAAGCTGACAATCGACGACTGCCTGGAAAGAAAAAAGAAAGAGATTAGTTTTTCAAAATATGTAAATGGTAAAAATCTTATAAGAAATATGAGATGAGGCATATAGAGAAACTACCGTAACTCTCGATTAGTTCATTTACATTTCTCATATTATTTATTTATAGATAAGCTAATTTTGATCAATAATAACGAATTTATATACTTAAAACAAAGCAGATGTGTAGTCTTGAAATCTTGAATCTTACAGCAAAATAAAAAACTTACCCAGTGATCTCCGTGTTTATATCCACTTCGTTAATTGGTTGCTTTTTTTTCTTATCCACTTGTTGGTCTCCAATCACTTTCTTGCTCATTGATCTTATATATGGTAAACCTACTGAAGATGAATAAAGTATTTTCTTCTTTACATTTAAAGATATGGAGTTTAGCTTAAACTCATATTCCTGGCGAACGGATGGATTAATGTAGAACTCGCGGTAGTACCACTTGGCGCAATCATCAAGCGATTTGCTTACTCCTTTTTTGAGTTCCTGGCACTGTATTTGAAAGGCTATATCGGGTAGGTTTTTAATTGACTTACTAAACAAGTCAAAAGACACAGGAGGTTTTAAAGATTTCGACAGTACACGAGAACCAGGAGGTCTATAGCATAGAGAAATACAATGATAGAATAATAAAGAATGACATGATTATCTCGGTTTACCCCTTCTCCCTTCTTTCCTCCATTGAACGAAGCCTTTTGGAAAAGGGATGTGTGTTTTATTTTTGTGAATGACCAGTTGTTGTTATTTGTTTTGTTTGTTTACGCATTTTTCATTTATGTTTGACTAGTGTTGGCTAATGTAATAAGCAGGCAGTGTGGCACAACCCATTCAATCGATAAAAATTGTATATCGATTGTTTCACTTGCGATATTTTTGCCTTTTCTTCTTCAGTTTAAACAAATCCTTAAAATGTTATTAAATATAAACCAATAAATAAGATTCCATTCCATATATGTAAAAACAATAGTTTATTTTATAAAAGTTACATGTTTTTTTTTTTTTAAATTGAGATAATATCAGTTGCAAGCCATCGGCTTTTTGTCCATCTCTATTGGGGGTTTTCAAATGGTAATAAAAACAGATTTGATAATTCTGTATGTAATTTACATATGTATACATATTTATAATAAAATTTTAATGACGAAACTTAAACTTATACAATGGGCCATTATCAATCAGCTTGCGAAATATTTTGAGCTGCACTAATTAGAGTATCATGTATATCCTTTGCTGACTGAACATGCACTCGCACAGTGTTTAAGTACGTGGGATATGGAATAGGTCCAGCGTTGTCTGTAATAAAGCTCTCCATGCGCATGGGTGTGACCATTCCCGGCAGATAGTGGTTGGAGGAGTTTTGTTGTTGCATGCATTGCATCGCCGTTTTCAGGTGCAACTCAATCTGATCGCAGCAGGCATAGAAATCCTCCAAGTGCTTATCGAACCGCGGGTTATGATGACCGTGAGCTGTAGTATCCCGTTTCAAATTATCGGCAAGATTATTTTGTTGCAGAGTAAAGGCACTTGAACGAATTGTCAGGAACATCGACTCCCGCAAGGGGGCCAACAGGCTTTTAACCTTTGATATGTTGTCGAGTTTCTCAGCCTGTTGTTGTTGTTGCTGCTGCTGATGCTGGACGGGGACGGGACCAGATCCCGATCCCGGCATCATGGGTTGTGGAGATGATTGCATCACTTGCATCATGGGTGGCCCACCCATGGACATCATATTCATGTTGGAATTCATTTTTTTTATGTTTCTTTAGCAACTAATAAAATACTTTCTATGTATAGGCGTTTGTTTGGTGTTTTTTGTTTGGTTGATAGTGGTGGGAAAAATCTACTCGATTGTACTGCCGCTTCTTAGACGATAACTACAAAATCAAGTATAGACCATCGCTAAAACCAACGGAACAGCTGCTTCGGGTGGCGCGAAATTTGAATTCATGTAAGATGGAAATTGTTAAATTTCCTAAAATTAGATACTCAACCATTAGAAGGGGAAGGTTTAAAATATATATTTATTTTTTTTTTGAAAAAAACATTGTCATTACCACTATTTTTATTTTCGGATGAGCCTGAAATGCAGCATTGTAATTACCGCTTGATGCGCTGTCACGGGTCGAAGTATATATAGAATTCAAAATTTTACTAATAGTGCTTTAAATATCAATTAACAATATGTATATAAAAAAAATATTATTTATATTTTCACAAAATTTTTGGAATTTTCGTTTTAGGCTTTAAAATGTTACTAAAGCTGTGTATCCACACTCAAATTTGCGAGACAAACGCGTTTGTCAAACACAAATCAGTTTGCGTATCCATAGTCAAACAGCGTTTGACAAATATCATTTGTAAAAATTTGTTTAGCAGTGAGCATGGACGCGGAAAGTAATATAATCGTGGCAATACACATCTGCATAAAAGAGGAGAAAAAAAAACCCAGAAAAATAAACATACCATTTGGATGAAGGAGTGGTATTCAAAGCGAGAGGAATTTACTCATGTGAAATTATTAAAAGAATTAAACGAAACTTCGCCGGGGGACTTGAAAAACTTCCTTCGGATGGATAGCACCACCTATGAGGAGCTGTTTGGATTGGTATGCTCTAAAATTGAGCGGATAGACACTTCCATGAGGGCTGCAATAACGCCAAATGAGAGGCTCTCAGCTACCTTGCGCTATTTAGCCACAGATCAAAGCTTCGCTGACTTAAAATTTTTAACAGGAATATCTCCTCATAGCCTCAGTCGGATTGTTGTGGTGGTGTGGTTGATGGTGTGCTGCTTCGGTTAAATTGGGGCATAGGTGCTGTCCGGACCATTGGATGGTATTCCGGTGCAGCATTTATGGTCAACATCCCCAGTTGACCTTGAGCAAGAATTTGCCAATGCTAATTTTGGCATAAATCTGCTGCTCCGCCGACAGCTGCCTGAACGTTTCAGCCCAAGATTCTCTATACACTTCAGCATTGTCTTTCTTTTTGTTGCTAGCATTATCTAAATGCTGCACAGCTTTTTGGGAGAAAAAACTATTGTCCTTCTTCCTAAACTTCTTTGTCACCTGGAATTGAAAGAAATAAAAATGTGTTAATTGTTATTTCAGCTTTCAACGCATGAGGATGAATGGAAAGATGTAGCATTTGATTTTGAGAGACAATGGAATTTCATCAACTGCATAGGTGCAATTGATGGAAAACATGTACACATAAAGAAGCCCAATTGCTCGGGTTCTTTTTATTACAATTATAAAAAAACATTCAGCATTGTTCTGATGGCAATAGTAAATTTAAATTATAAATTTATGTGTGTGGAAGTCGGACCGAATGGAAGGTCATCTGATTCGGGAGTATTTGCTCAATCCGAGTATAAAACAAGATACGATGAGGAATCTTTGCATTTGCCAAATGCGAAAACCATTCCTATGACTGAGTACGAGCTCTCATATGTGATGGTAGGGGACGATGCATTTCTTCTTTCAACAAACTTAATGAAGCCATTCAGTCGCCGTAACTTAACAAAAGAAGAGCTAATATTTAATTATCGTTTTTCAAGGGCAAGGCGTGTTGTTAATAACGCTTTTGGCATTTTAGCCAACAGATTTAGAGTGCTTTTGACTACAATATCTTTACAACCAGAAAAAGCAACATCTATGTGCTATGTTGTTGTTATTTGCACAATTATTTATAGAAGAAAAACTCTGCAGTATATCTTCGAGGCTCCATTGATTCTGACAATTTAGATGGCGCACAGTCTGAACTGCGTCTGGATAATTTACAGCCTGCTAGAGGTAATTCTACGGAAATTTTATACTCCTCACATTTATTTTGCCAGAATGTGGGCTCATTTCTATAAGAATCAATGAACTCTTCCAGAAATTTCTTGTCAATTTTGCCCACTTGTGCTCTCTCTGCAACTCGCTTTTAAAAATGATATTCGTTCAAACACTACCATCTATTGTCAAACACGTCGAAGATAGAACCATTTCTATTTTCGTCAAACGCGCACTTCAAAAACGAAAATTACTGCAAACAACACTATCCACTTTCAAATTTGCTTCAAACGCAACACTTTACAAATTTGAGTGTCGATACACAGCTTAAGCCTTCCAAGAATTCTGGTCACGGACGAAAAGTGCTTCAAAAAAGCTTCAAAAATTAATTCAGAAATAAGACTAAATCGTGGGGTTTTATGTCTGAATGATTTATTTTATTGGTAACGCTAAGAGGATGTGGAAATTAGCTAGACAAACTATGTGATCTTTTACTGCCATTGAGCCTTATTATTTGTATGAATACTGACAAATAATAAAATAAAAGAACATATTTTACAGATTTTTTTAACTTACGCTTATAACGATAAAAGTAAAGTGGCAGAAAATTCAGACAATAGGTGAACTCTTGTTTTGCTCAAGGCATTGTCAGAAGACATTATAACACTTCCCGTCCGATTTAAAGGACAAGACAAAAAAAAACATTTAATTTCTCTAATAAACCCATAAACTCTTCCTGAGAACGATGAAGCTTAATAAAACTAAAGAAGTTCAATCAGAATCAGAAACTTGAAGAGTACATTTCTTGAATGGTAGCCATGTACGAAATTATTCGTGTGCGTTGGAAACAGAAAGACGAAAAGTCTAAAGTTAAAATAATCTTTTAGGGAGCTTAAATTCCCTCAGGAATTGCATATCTATACACTAAAGCGAAAGTACCCTTTTACCCTTTCAGCAAGTGTTTTCTTCCGCATGCTAAAGAAGAACAAGGCACTGTACAGAGAAGTATCCCGGCACCTTCAATGAATATCCAGCTAGCAGCTTTTGCCATACAAAAATGTATGACTATAAAAAACCTCTTCAGAAATGTAGTAGAAATCAGATTTCAACTCCATCAATTCCAGTTTCAGAAAACAACTTAGAAACACACCCAAAGTATCTGAAAAGCTACTCTGTACGAACACAAACACACCACTCGTAATTTTACAAATAATTAAGAATAATTTTATTTTTTTCAATTTAACATTAACTGCTAACAACAATGAACAACTTTCAAAAATAGTAAACAATGACAAGTAATACTTTTATTGCAAACCAAGAATGTCGAAACTAATGCTGTAGTTTGAGGTCATGCCATATGATCGACAATGAAAAGTATTTTATAACAATAGACACTGATTTTATTTGAACTTTGTTCAGCAGATTAGTTGATTATACAATCGGAAATTCAAAAATGTATTTAAAAATGAGATGTATTGTTTTGCTTGTTGTACGAGTTTGGCACAAGTCAAATAATTTCTCCGCTCATTCTCCGCCAGCTCCGGCTTTTATACTCAAAATGAAAAATAAAGAAAGAAAAGGGCGACTCGGACGATTGCAAGGAATGATGAAATAAGTATACCTGTTGCATCATTCCCCGGACCATGGTGAAATAACATAAGGTGGTCTCGTCGGAAGCCGAAGCTTACCGAACTTCAGTGCACGTTTGCTCATTCACATCACCGTCTCGCTCACCCTCAATAGACACTCAGAATACTATTCCTTTCACTCGCACTTATTGCAAGCATACGTTAAGTGCATGTCTCTTGCCGACGGGACCACCTTATGTTATTTCATCATGCCCCGGACTAGGGTCTAGCTCTGCCGCAGCGCTGCCGTCTCACGTACATTGTAAACGCTCGTATATGCTCGGCAACGACACTTCGGAAAAACTTAAGAAAAAATCAGTTAACCTGTCAAAAGTGCCGTATGTCAGACGGCAGCGCTGCGGCAGAGCTAGGACCTAGTTCGGCGAATGGGCCGTGCCATGGTGAAATTAGTATAAGGCGGTCCCGTTGGCAGCAGCGCTGCTTACGACGAGGTCTTTCGTTCGACTTTGGAGAAGTGAAGTAGTGCGGGCATCTCGCTCATCACTCCCTGAGCTACATTCTTCTCACTCGCACTTATTTCTAACAGTAAGATGCATACATAGGACCGTACGATTTGCCGACGGGACCACTTTATACTTATTTCACCATGGTCCGGCCAATGGGCCATGCCGATTAAAAAAATAAGGTCTAAAGCAAGAAAAAGCATGTGTTGCTACATACACAACTGCAAAAGTCTAAATTGTAACTGTATGCATGACGACAGCTGCTCTAGATTCAAGAATATAGAAAAACGATGAGCTGTTTCTGAAACAATCTTTTACGGATTATTACCAATAATTCTTTTGGATGTAAAGCGGAACGTGGAACATTAATTAATCTTCTTGAAGTTTAACATGTGCATTTCTCACATTTGAACCTAATTTTTTTATTTAAAAATTAGTACTTTTCTCTCTAACTTATTTATTTTGAAAAAAGCTTAACAACTAACAGGGAGTTTAAGTTTTTTTTATTAGATTGAACTCCGTTGTTTGTTTAAAATGAATGTAAATCTGAAAAAGCCCTTACAACGGACACTTTGAAAAATTTATGCAATTTTTCATTAGCTTCACGTCTTGTTTTGCCTACACATTATGACACTGTTCCACACATCCATGCGCAAAAGACTTTTAATCGACATTCAAGTTAAAAAAGTCCTCAATGAAGAAAAGTTATTTGCCAGCTAGCTGTGTATATTTTAAGTACAATGAATAAATTCAACCATAATCCAACCCATTTTTGCAATACTTCATTGACTTAAAACATTAATTAAAACGATTGTGTTAGAATGAATTCGTAATTAAATTAGACTCATAAATTAAGTCCCACTAAAATTTTCTATACCCAATGGAGTAAAGCACCTACATACCATTTGATTTCAATTCTTTTTCGCATCACTGAACTGTATCTTGTTCATGGTGCGTATTTCAAAGTATTTCCCCAGTGAGGTAATCCTTTGTTTTTTTTTTTATAGTGGTTCCATGAAGGCGTAACGCCCTCGTTTTATCATAAAAGGGGATGTCAAATTTAATATATCATTTTGCATTATAAAAACGTTAAAATTAAATTTATATTTTTAGATGTGGTGAATGGCCGAAGCATATCTAACTTTTGCGGCTTAAGAAGTCTCCTATCTTTCATTTGCATTTCGTAGAAATGACGGTGCTGCACTGACAGGTCAAAAGAGTCATTTAATCTTCAATCGACTTTGGCTGTTGAATTCACCTTTTAACAAGTCACATTCTATTTTTTTCTACCCTTGTTTGTGATTGAAAACCGAGCAAAACTCGTCAAGCAACAGAATTGAAAGGATCATTAATTTTTCTAACGAATCTTTCCTTCTTAGCTTCTTTTATTGACTTTTGTTATTATAAGTATTTATTTCTATATCTAAATATATACAAATACTGAACCACTTTAAAATTTTGGATTTTCTTTCGACTTGTGTCAAATTTATATTTAGTAGATTATCCTTGGTAGCGTTGCTTTTCAGAGTATGGCAACGCCGCCCATACCCTCGCCGCTTGATATATAAGATCACGGTTTGTTAATCCTGCTGAATGTGTCCTTCTGTATATCCTAATAAATCGTATAAATCCGTTCGTGGTCTGACCTGGTCTCCATACTGTACTTATTTTTCCACATCGTGTCCCTTAAGAACTAAATATTAATTTTTTTTGTTGTTCTCGTATGATGTATAACTTTTAGCTGAAGTGACAATATTTCAAGGGCAAGGAGAAGGCAAAACTGGAGCACTAGATTCATAAAATTTGATTCCTTACTTTTTAAATTTAGATGTTTTTTTGCTTATTGAACGTGTGTTATTTTCGTGTGGATTTATAAGTTATGACTGATTTAGAAATATCCCAGTGGATATTTTAGCAAAAATACATTTCTGAATTTTTTAACTAAGTCTGCACGCCTATTTTGATACCAAGGATTAAAAATCTTATATATATGTATATGCATTCATAAGAGCCCAGGTTAGAATAACCCCGAAAAGGTTGAAATCTAGACAAACCAGTTTCTAGTGATATAAACACATACATATGTTCATATTTTTATATACATATGTAAATTGTATATATATAAAATTTTATATATACTTATAATATTTTATTTTTATTTCATAACTTTGGGGAACAATTATTTTAAAGCTTTTCAATTGATGTTCAACTATGATCTTAGTGCAGCAATTTTGCTTTTGCACAGTTACTGCTTGACGATACTGCTATTGCTATGACAATTGAAGACGTAGAAGTTTCGGTATCCCTGGGAATAGCCCGGACCCGGGAGGACAATTCGAATATTGAATAATTGGATGATGTTCAAAACGAAGATTAACGTCATTGGTGTTTGCCTTGAGTAGTCGAATCTACTTCAGAGTCTTTAAAAATTTTCTTATTTGTGCTGAAAATAATAGGTTCTACTTTTGTTGACGACAGCACGAAATGTTCTGCATCCTTATGCAGTGCACTGTATCTTAATTGACTTTACTTCAAAATAAATACAAATATAAATATGAGGTTTTAAGTTAGTCTGTTATCATGGATCATTCCATAAAATGTCGTTCGTCTTGTTTGGATCTTGGCGGTGCAGTCATATACATAAACCAATAACGAGTAATCCTTACAGATCAAATTATTAAATTGCGTCTTACCTATAGAAGACTAAACCAACCTATACTATCTTATGGTCATGTATGTATATAGCTTTGTTATCTTTCAATTCCAGGCAAATGGAAACAATTCGCCTTATAGAGAGACGTATTTCAGGGAAAAATATGTATAGGTCAAAAAGGAACAATCATCAATTACTACATCTCAAACCCACTACAAAATTTACCTAAGCTTTTCTCTAAAAACGAGTTTTATAACTCTTTATAATTATAATTATAACTATAACACATTACGGCAAATCAAAATGATGCTCGATGTACGTATTAGAGAGCTGCATGAGTAGTCAAAAAACCTTATTCGAATTGACAATGCTCAAAATGAGTTGAGTGAGTTCGAGTGCGAGGCCGAAAAAGTATGAGTGAGTGAGTGCTCTAGCACAGGACTCATACACACAAAGCTAAAACACAAAAGAGAATTGAATGAATTGTGACAGGTAAAGAAAAATGAGTTGGTTTCGAATGGATTCGAGTTGCCAAGTAGTTTTTCATATTATTTATTTGTATAATAGAAAAGAAAGAGAGAAAGAGACAAAAACCAATGAAATGTAAACTCTTATTTTTTTTTGCATATATTTTATTACATTTATTTCTATTTTATATTGGAATGCAAGAACATAATTTTATTTATATTTTCTGAGTTACTAGCAATAAGACAACGCTTTTCTGAAATCAAATTTCTAGCGTTGGAAAATGTTCGTTCCGAAGCTGCGCTGCTCGCTGGAATACAGAATATTTTGCAACTTGTCTTATAAAGCAGAGGAAAAAAATTTGCATGCAAATTCCACCAAGCCAATGGGTCAAAATCTAGCGTATATGAAACATTTATATTTACATATGAGGTTATTTCGTGTTCAACTTGGTCTGCGATTTCAATTTGTTGGACTTCTACGAAATCAGCAAATTCGTCCATAGTTACAGGTGTTTCAGTTGTGCTGTCTTGAACAAAATTTTGCATAATAGTTTTGCAGTCTTTAATTACAGTCTCTTTTTCAGTGGATGAAAATTTAATTAGTTTGTTTGCGGGTGGAAAAAGAAACAAGGCTAGGTAATGGTACTTAGATAAATTCGGAACTACTGTGGAAAATATTTGAATGTGTAAAGCAGATTTCAGTGACTGAATGAGGTGAATATCGGAACAATCGGACTGACAAGTTTTCTTCAATTTGCTAATATTTGGGAGAATGAGGTGAATGGTTGGACTATTACTTGCTTCCAGTTTTTTTGAAGTTTGTTCAAAAGCTTCCAGCACTCGGACTATGGAACCTAAATGGTTGATGTTGATGCCTTCAATTCTACCTGTCTGATTTCTGTCTTTTAAAATCGTTGTTACCTCAATCCAATTAGTTTCAACTGACTTTAAAAGGTAATACACTGTATTCCAACGAGTTGGGCAAAAACTTTTTAAGGAAAATCCTAACGAGGTGTTCATTCCAGACTTTTTGAAATATTTCACAATCTTGGTACAAGTAGAAACGATGTGACCCATCTCAGGAACAGCAGCAATAGCCTTTTCCACAGCGTTGTTGAGAAGATGGTTTACACAATGTATTTTCTCAAAGTCTTCAAAGGCTCTTATCATGTTTGACCCACGATCGGTTACTATAACTGGATTGTCGATTTCTAGATCACATCCGAAGTTTTGCAGTATCTCTTGAATTTTAGACCGAATTTTTAAACCTAAAATTTAAAAAAAATTTATTTGAATTCAACTATACAACTATATATACCTGTACAGGACATCTTCATTGACTTCATAGCCATGAGTCGATCAACAAGGATTCCATCTTTTATGTAATGGATAGTGCATGACAAATACGATGCTTTTAAGTAATTGTCGGTCCATATGTCACTTGTGAGAGCGTATCCGGAGGCCTTATATTTTTCGATTTCACCTTTTATTGGGCCAAAATGTGCCTCGTAGATAGCTGCTATGTTTCGGGAAACAGTGGTTGGATGCGGTAACAATTTTTCCAAGTCTACGTTGGATCCAAAGGACGACCCAACGTTAATTAAAAACTGCGCCACCTTTTTAAAGCCGGAGTCATCTACAATTTTTAAAGGACGACAGTTCTTTACAACCTATTCAGTCATAATAAGTATGCCTTCCTTTTTCGTTGCTGCATTAACGTCCACAGGCATAGTTTTCGTCGATTTGCTGGAGTTAACCAAATAACACCTGTGTTTTACCATGTTAGACGTGCTTCCTGTAAACTTAAACACCGAAAAACACATATTACAGGCTAGTAACTCAGCCAGCTCCTCTCCATCGGCATTGATTATTTTGGAAAAAAATTTCCACACTTCGCTGCGCCCCTTCTTCTCAATTAGCTTATACATGCCACTATCAATCTTTTTCTTTATTTCATCTGCATTTTTCTCTGCGCTTTTCACAACCTATATATTTCAATAAAACTAAATTAAATCTGAAAAAAATTATATAGGTAACATTTATGGACAGGTCACAGTTACAGATAATATCTAAGCACAAAGAAAATAATTTATTAACCATATTACTACAATACAATAATCAACACAAAACAAAAGACAAAAAACACTGAAAATTACATACAGAGTTGCCTGGGGTTTCTGTTTCCACTTCCATTTCTTTTCAGCGACACAAACGGAATGACTGTACAAAATTTGTAAGCTATAACTCGAATGAATTCGAATTCGAATTGTGTTAGCCAAATTTTTCATTCGGCTTTATACTTCATTCATTCGAACTTTTTTCGATGGATGCTGTGAGTTATGAGAAGCAATATACATTCACACTCACACACATTCACTCCAGTGTTAGCAAGCACTCACTCAATTCAATTCAATTCGAGTCCATTCATTTTTTTATATGTATTGAGTGAAGCCGAGCAGCTCTCTAGTACGTATGTACATACACACGATAAACTGGTCGGTTTAACGAGAGCAAAATTATTAAACGAACAATCCAATCCAATTAGATAATTTTCTTAAAGTTAATTGACAAATTTCTAAGATACTAAATTTATATTACCATCACAACATTCTTCGAACCAAATTTGCATGCTATTAAACTTTTGTCTGGGGCTGTGTGGACAATTTTGATGACTCGAAATAAGTTGCCTTTTCCTGGTTTAACTTAAAGTTGCTATTGTTTATTATATTTACAAAGTTTTCCTGAAATTTAACTTTTGCAGATAATATGTAACATACATACATATAAGGAGATTGTGCAACTACAGCATTTAGAAATATTTTATTTTTCCCTATAAGAATGGGTTTTAAAACACCGTTCGTCGTATTAGTGTCTTTGCAACGTATGGACATACATTGAAACTTTCCGCAGAAACAACTCTAATTTCGTTCTTTCCTTATTGGCAAATAAAGCCAAATGTTGTTGGAAATGCTGGTCGAGCTGTTAATTCTTTCTTTTCCAGAAAACTACAATGCTACACAAATTAGTTCGAACTGTAGTAAGATGACTAGTTTAATGCAAAAATGGTTTAAAATGCCACGACCACAGATAATTAAGTCTCCTCAAATTGTCTACACCGATGTGGCAGAACATTTGGCACGTTAATTAACACTGAAATCAAGAGAACAGAGACAGACTGACGAACTGATAGAGAGAGGGACAGAGACATTCATCTAATCAAAAAACTTTTCTTTTGTTGAAAAGTGATTGCCGTTTTCAAGATGAATGACTTTATTTTAAAACCTGTTGGAGTGATCTTCACTTGCTTTTGCTATTATTTCCCACCGGTTGTACCTATACAAACTGGAAGAGTAGAGATCAGCGACTTCTACAGCATATAGAAAAGTTGTATTATTCCTTCTTTTGGCTTAAATAATACCGCCAGTTGCATCTATGAATGTATATGTACTACATATATACAGAAACAAAACCAATTTCGTAGATAAAAATTGAATGTAATCGGCAAGCACTTCATGGACATCGTTCAACGCATCTTTTTCATCATGGTTTCTGTTAATGTAGGAATTTTGATTATTTTTGGGAAAAATATTTGAATATTTGGTTTTAGTTTACTTAGAGATTACAGTAAGATCTGGCAATATCGCAATCGCAAGTCTTTTGGTCGTCGTCTTGCCGAATTCGCTCCATTGTTTTTTGCTACTCATTCTTGTGGGCTGGCTGAGCGCAGATGTCATACCTACTTATTGCGCGCGTTAATTAACACTGAAATAAAGAAAACAGAGATAGACAGACGAACTGAAAGAGAGAGAATCTCATTTGATTGGCGGCCATCAACGACTGACGTAAAGAAAAAGCTGTCACAAACATCAAAAGAATAATAAGCCTTTTATTAATCAAATCCCCTAAATAAAGAACTAAATTATATTTCACATTACAAGTATTGTTTATTAAACAATTATGATTGCGTATAATGTTTACAACAGTTTTGTTTTTGGAAAATAGTGAGCAGCATACTTCAAAAAGTTCTTTAAACTGCTGAACTTTTCGTACGTCGACACTGTTGTTTGTTGTATTTCTGAGCCAACGGTCTTTTTGGCAGGTACTTTAATCAGTTTGCTACAGGACATTCATCTACAGTCTTCAGAACAATTTCAACAAAAACATCAGTATATATATGAATATTATTCTGAATTTGAGCAATCTCTCCTCTTCTGTAAATTCTTCTGAAATAGACGTCAGCGAATTCGTTCGTATTGATTTTACCCCATTTTACTGGCAATCGCTTTTGAAGACTTAAAGGATCCCGTTTAACCAAGGTGACTACGATTCACGGTAGTTTCCTCATTACTGTGGCAATGCATTTATATGTTTTCCTCTTGTTCCGAAGTTTAAAAACAAGTTTTCTCTCCTCTGCACTGCAGTGATTCAGATCGGGATGCTTCGCTCCGTTCTGAAAATACTATTAAAGAGTGTAAAATAAATTATAAAATAGTAGTTTAAGCTGAAAACATGAGCATAAAATCATAAAATTAGTCCAACTATGACACGAATCACAAGCAAAGTATTTAATGAAAGGTTGCTAACATCAACAGCAGAAAGAAACCGAAACTTTACTGAAAAATCCATTTCACACCAACAAATATCCCATCATAGTGGCTATAAGTGTTTCGTAAACTTGGGCTTTGATATAGGGTTGGCGGTTACTAGAGAATGCCTAGTCAATTTCGGTTAATTGTTTTGTTGTTGAGGTTTTATCGAAAACAGTTGATAGTGCTCTTGAAATTCTTTTATGAATGTCGTAATTGTAGTTCTAAACTACGTTTCAGAAAACGATGGATTTCTGTACGTGACGATATAAATGGTTTTCCAGGAGCTTAAATGCTACGAGCTGACATATCTGACTCGGATTTTCCGTTTTTTATTTTAAAACAACCAGGTTTTATTTACTTTCCGTCTTCGAGTACAGAATAATTTAGGATCATCTGTCGTTCACTTAGGCTGATCCATTAATCCTTGCAATTTTGTCATAATCATTTATGTTACATTCATCTTCATCTCTAGTCCAGCTTGCCACAAAGCATAGAACATCTGCAGAGTTTAAAAATACATATATCTGTCAATATATCGGCACTTTGCAGATGCAAGCCTTGTATATTGTGATAATATACTATACCATTTCCTAGTGGTTTGTCGAGAATCAAATTGTGGCAAGGAGTCAGAGACTGTTTGTCTGTCTGAGACTGTTTATCTCCGTAGACTGCTTCAGATTCTTGCATTTGCCAACGTGGACCAAATGTTCCAATAATGCATAATCCCGAAGCATTGGAAAGCTCACTGCTATTTGGTCATAAGTGGCACCTTTTCTTTTATAAGCTCCCTTGCATATTTATAAAGTCACTTGAAAAATAGCAATATTTCCAAAACTACTAACTATAGTTCAATACGGTATATTAAGAAAATGAAGAGGAAAAAGAAACAAAAATAATACAAAAACAATTGGCTTAATCCAAACTAACGGTATTTTTAAATATACACTTAAGCTAAGTCTTAATGTTGCATAATTATAAAGTCACTGTTCTTATTTTTACTGTAGCTTAAAATTAACTGAAAAAAAACAATTTTAATTAACAAATAACATCGCCTCGGGAGCCAATAACCTTTTCTATGCGCCCTTGCATACTTCCAATAAGGTTAGCTACCAAACCGGCATCAATTTTCGCCCACTCATCGAAAAGAGCATCCTTAAGATGACTTAAAGTTGAAAACTGGCGATTTTCGGCATATACTCTCTGTGTGAGTATCCCCCATAGATTCTCCATGGGATTTAGATCGGGAGAACAGGCAGGCCACTCTAAAACTTTGATTCCTTTGGAGGAAAACCATGCTTTAGTCTCCCGACTGACATGGACTCTCGCGTTGTCCTGCTGAAAAGTATGTCGTGCATAGCCATTTTCATCTAAAAATGGTACCAGACTACTTTCCAAAGTACGGATGTAATCAACGCTTTTCATTCGTGATGATACCACTTCTAATGAAAGGACACCACTTATGGAAAATGCTCCCCACACCATAATGCTTCCACCACCAAAATTTCTCTTGGCACATTGAAGTGGTTTCTTCCGAATATCATGCCAATAGCTTCGAAACCCATCTGGACCATCCAAATTCCATTTTTTTTCGTCAGAAAAAATCATCTAAAAAAAAACTGCTTAAAAACTGTCGAGTTTAAAATATCCTTGATTTGGGGTTACCTCATTCCATATTGTACTCAAATTGCCTAATGCAAAATTTAATCTGGCAGTCTTATGACGTGCCAATAGATTGGGAACTTGCTTCATTTTTTTTATACCGGAGTATTCCGGAACGTTTAAGAGTCCGGGAAATCGTGGAAAGCGATACATTAAGGCCATTTGTCGAACGCAAACGTGATAGTGACATTGAGGAGTTGCTGGCGTTTCGCACAATTTGCCTTTCCTCTCGCTTGTCGAGATGCCTTTTACGTCCAGTTCTCTTTATAGAGCCATACGAAGATGGATTTTTTAAAAAGTTTCGGACAACGGATTGACTACGCCCAATTTGACGAGCAATACCTCGACCACTGACACCACTATCGCTTAAGGCTATAATCTTGCCCTTTTCAATATCACTTAGAGATTGTCCACGAGGCATTTGCGCAAATTTATGGTTTTCTTAATTAATTCGTCCAAACTCATCCAAATCTAATCTCAAACTGCATCAGAAAGCTCTAATTCTAAAGGTGACTTTATAAATATGCAACAGTAAAAACTCGCGACCATTCGATAAACAAAGTACCGTTAGTTTGGATTACGCCAATTGTTATACCCTTGCAAAAAGGGTATATTAATTTTGGTCAAAAGTGTGCAACGCATAGAAGGAAGCATCTCCGACCATATAAAGTATATATATTCTTGATCAGCTCGACGAGACGAGTTCAAATAGCCATGTCCGTCCGTCCGTCCGTCCGTCCGTCCGTCCGTCCGTCCGTCCGTCCGTCTGGATCAACGCAAACTCCTCCTAGACCGTAAGAGCTACAGAGCTGAAATTTTGCATGTAGGCTTGTATATACTGCAGGCGTTGTATATCTCGGATTCAGCCGGATCCGATCACTATATCATATAGCTCCCATACAAAAGGCAAAGTCACGAACAGTGACTTTTCTTAATAACTTCGTTATTTTCTGAGCGATTGTCGTGAATTTTAATATTGGTAAGTTAATTACACATATAAACGACTATGCCAAATTTGATCAAGATCGGGTGACTATATCCTATAGCTCCCATAGGAACGATCTTTCGAAAACAGTGACTTTGGTGAATAACTTCGTTACTTTTGACGCGATTGCTTTCAAATTAAACATTTGTTAGTTTAATATATCTGTTAATGATTGTGCCAAATTTGATAAGGATCGGGTAACTATATCATATAGCTCCCATAGGAACGATCGGTGGAAAACAGTGACTTTGATCAATATCTTTCCTATGCTAAGATTGTAGGCCGTTCTTTCGCAAACATTAGCCTTTTTAGCTTAAACGTTTTTCCACTTTTGATGGCTATAGGTAAGGAAAGAGTTACCAAAAATGTTGCAAGGGTATACAAACTTTGACGCGGTCGAAGTTAGCCCCGGCCCTCTGGTTTTTGTATTATTTTTGTTTCTTTTTCCTCTTCATTTTCTTAATATACCGTATTGAACTACAGTTAGTAGTTTTGGAAATATTGCTATTTTTCAAGTGACTTTATAAATATGCAAGGGAGCTTATATTGTTATCGCTTCAGCAGACACAACAGGAAACTGGCTGCGTTCTATTGATACCAGTTCATACTTTAGATATTGGAAAGTTCTTAGAACAGCTTTAATAGGGGTCAATCGGAATGGGTTGGGTTTCTTTTTTTTTTTTTTTGGACCTGGCTTCAGCTCTAACTGACTCCTCAAAGTGTCGATACTTTTCCACTTGGTAAGCAGTCAACTCCCTTAAGTTGTCCACTTGCTCCATTCACTAATCCGTCACTAGTTTTGGTATTCACTGTTATCATATATTTTGCGCTAGTTTTAAGAATGTGCATATGGGAGGCCTTGGGTGTCTGACGTCTTAAGTCCTTAAACGTTTTCCAAGATCCTTATTTTAGTTGCGGGAGTCGTCGATGCAGCTTCTATTGTATCCTTTGCTGTGGAAATAAATTGTTTAGTATTGTTATAACTGTTTGCCCTTGCATTTAAATAAAATAGACGTACATATCGCTTCATCAGGGAGTGTGTTTAACACTCCAGCATTGACTTCCCTTCTTATTATTAAAGCAATTTCTGACATATTATTCAACGCTATTGCAAAAGCACAATCTTCATGTTGTCTCATGATTTCTGTTTATAATATTTAAACAGATTCCAAAGTGCAGTCTCTGCAATAACGCCGTCCATCCATCTATCACCAACTGTTGTTGTAAAATTTTGATTTAAGCCGACTATCCAAAATAGACAACATTTTGGCACCCACCATTGATATCTCATCAATTATTATTTCAGGGCCGGAGTCCAACTAAGGACTGGTTCACCGGTAATGAAAACAGCGAAGGCAATGTGAGACCTCCGATTCCAAAGGCGGCTTTTCCCTTTGAAGCACAAAACAATATTTTAGTCACTTCTGCGTTGCTACCTGCCATGATGGTAATTAACCACTGGTAAACCTCAACATAAGCGACTGATAAATAGTAGAAATAAGTCTAATTTTCCCACTCCTGCACATTTTCATCAGAGTTTTAATTGGTTTCGCTTACTTGTAAAACATTTTGCTACTCCCGCTATCTGGGATTATAAATCCTTTGAATTCTTCATTCTAAAGTTGTCAAGCGGAAGATTCCTGGTTTTCATTATCTTCATTATTTATTTATCTTCATTAGTAAAATTTTCTCTTTGGCTAGACATTCGTGTTCCATAGATTCTGCGATAAGTACGTAATAATTAAAGACAGTAATGGTTTCTTTCGAGAAAAAGAAATCATATCGAACAGTTTTGTCTGATACGACCATGTAACACTCTTCCTTAAGTTCCTTAGCGAGGGTTCTCACCGAAATCTGCGGACTTTTATAAATTCTTCGCATTTTTAGGCGGTCAGCTCGTTTATATATCTTTCTTTTGCGGCCACCTTCATCCTTTACTTCAAGTCGACCCTCGTTTTCCGCGCGATTTATGTATAACGTTATAAATTGTTTTTCTTGATACGGAAAGCAATTCTACTAGTTCTGGAACAGATTTGCCTAATTGACGATTATATAAAATCAATTGTACCACTTCAAATCTCAATATTTTGCAGGGCATTTTAAAAATCAGATTACTATGGTTATTATATGGTTAATCAGCGAATTTTCACAATCAAATCAAAGGGAATGCAAAAAAAAGAGCTGCATGATGAAGTACTAAAAGCATAGTTAACAATAAATAACCGTTATTTCTACAAATAAGAGTTTCCTGACAATGTCAAGTTTGAGTAAAGTTCCTTTTTCTTGTTATTATACCATACACCCATAGGGTGAAAAGATATATTAAAGTCGTATAAACTAGCTAGAGTCACACAATTTTGGTATTTAGACTTACCTACTTAATTAAAATTTTTGCCACCCCCCTTGCGCCCCCATAAATTACATAAAACCGATTTTCTCGAAGACTTTACTAACTATAGACACCAAATTTGGAATGTGTAATCGCTTAGTACTTTTTTCAAAAATCCACGCGCACTTTCGCCTTCATAATCTAGAAAAAACCAACTTCAAAAAGAAGAGATTAGCTCTGTTAATATGTATCAACCTACTATTTTATTAAAATCGGACTAGAAACATGGAAGTTATATGTACGTATAAACAAGTTTTACTAGGCGATCCAAAAGGGCGGAGTTGGCCGTAGGCTAGTGGCGGCGCTAGAGTGGTCGTTTGTTTTTGTGAGTTAATAGACATTTGGTGTTCGAAATTTAAAATATTTTGCACCTGGTGGATGGTATACCGAAGTCGGCGAGACGACTTACTTACTTAATTTTGGATTGCATTTATGATTTTGTTTTTTTTTGTCTTCATAAATTTAAGATAAATTAAAATTGAAAATAAATGAAATGAAAATAAATAAAAAGCTTTTTTTCGCATCCAAAGTCGAAAGTTTTTTGATAGACTGTAGATGGAATTGACAGTTCTTCAGCATCTTCCTGTACTGTCCTGTCTACAGATCGACGGTCTTCAGAGTTTTCATTTCAATTGGAACTACTATACTCTAACTAAAATTGGTCAGATGTGTGTAACGCACAGAAGGAGACGTTTCCGACCCCATGAAGTATGTATATTCCTGATCAGCAAGAGAAGCTGAGTCGATATAGCTCAGTATGTCTGTCCGTCCGACGGTGCGTTTGCGTTTAAGAGCTATTGTGATGAAACTGATATCTGAGCTACTTATACAGTTATAAGATAAAGTATGAAAATCGTTAGGATCGGACCACTATATCATATAGTTATATAGGAAAAATACGTTAAAAAGTTGGAGTGCGCCTACTAACATGTTAGTTTTTTAACAGTTTTAAACAATCAGATCCCGAAATTTCAATCAAATCCGATAAATAGAGCTCAGAAATAAACAAGTTACAGTCAAAATAAATCGGCTCTGCCCAAATGCTGCTGGCAGCACACGCATGTACACACAGACGCAACACTACATAAAATGTATGTGTATGCGTGTCAAACGCGGCATGCAGTACAAGTGGATTGGGAAGAAGAAGAAAAAGAATTGAAAAGATGCTCGGAAGGTTTTCTCTATGCGTTGATGAATTGAGTTACAGAAAAAGGGTTTGGAATATGTAAAAATATTATGACCAATTTCATGCAGGACCTCTAACCCTTACGCCGCCGAGGTGCTTGGAGTTAGCTCGGCGTTTTTCCTATAAGTCACCGAAGCTATAGCTTAAAACGCGATTTATTAGGGAAATACATATATAATAGTGCGCCTATTATAATATTTCACACAGCTTCAAATGACGGGGTAATCTACATTCGCATACCTGAAGTTTCACCTTATCAGCCGATTTGCAAAATTTGCCAAAAAAAATAGTAAGGAAAACAGTATCAAAAAGAATATCAGGAACGAAAAAAAAAAACAAAACCATTCTGGTAATTAGAAAAACATGAAAAATCCCTTTGGAACACCAAAAAGAGTAGAGAAGCTAAAGCAGAGCCATCGAATTGTAGATCTCAGAAATAAATATCAAAGAAGCTAACTTCGGCTGTGCCGTAGTTTATATACCCTTGCAGTCCTTGGCCATAATATTTTATCATGTTCCAAACTCTTTTACTGTATCATCAATTCATCAATGCACAGACAAAACCTTCCAAATATTATTTCCATTTCTTGTTCTTCTTCTTCCCCATGCTGCATACTGCGGCACGCATCCATATACAGTTTACGTAGCGTTGCGTCTGTGTGTGTATGCGTGTGCTTAGCTGCTCTGTGGATTTCAAGCAATGACCTAGTAGAGCCGATTTATATTGAATGTAACTTGTGTTATATTTATCCGATCTGATTGAAATTCGGGATCTATGTTTCATATCCAAAACTATCAAATTAGTAAATTTCATGGGGATACTCCAATTTTTATTAAAATGTTTCTTCTAGAGCTATATGATATAGTAGTCCGATCTTGATAATTTTCATACTTGATCTGCTCCAACTCTTATGATGGCGGCGTGAAGTTGATTTGCAGAGACGGACGGACGGACGTTCGGACAAACATGGCTATATCGACTCAGCTTCTCATGCTGATCAAAAATATATATACTTTATCGGGTCGGAAACGTCTCCTTCTGTGCGTTACAAACATCTGACCAATTTTATAATACCCTCTGCAAGGGTATAAAAAACAGAGAACAGAATCCAGGGAACCCAGAAAAATTCAGTTATTATCACAATCGTGGACAAGCAACTACAACTTATTCTTCTTTAGTGGAAGCATTAAGGAGGCACTGAAAACTAGATTGGAAGTTATGTATCTTGGAGCTATCTCTGGAGCGGAATGATCTTTAATTAAACAAAAGATAAGAGCTAAGTTAGTCGGTAAAAGAATTAACAATGTAGTTGGCAATGACACCATTTGTAGTACATTGCAAAAACTTAGCAATGTAGAAATTAACAATCATTGTATTGAAATGCTATTATATGATTTGGGCGATGAATGTTTGAAGAACGAAATTATGATTGGTCGAGAAATATTATCACAGGAGTTTTATGTCATTGTCAGCCGGAAAATTCGAAATTGTCAGATCAAAAATCGTAAACTATTGCTCAAGTAACGATACATTTACTAAAGTAAATGCTGATCTTAATGCTGAAGATAAAGATAAATTAATAAATTGATTGGAAAATTACTCAAAGTCTTTCACAAAGGAAATTCCTTCTTTTACAGTCACTACAGGTGAAATGAAATTAGCAGAGCTTAGAAAAAATTGTTCAACTAAGACCATACAGACTTGGCCCAAATGAAAGCGCGAGAAGATTAAAGAGCTGTTAGAATGCAAGGTCATCAGGGCAAGTTGCTCACCTTATGCAAGCCCCATGATGTTAGTAAATAAAAAGGTTGGCTCTTATCGTTTGTGTGTCGATTACCGTGAGTTGAATGCTAATACAGTCTCAGACAGATATCCTCTTCACCTTATAGCAGATCAGAGCTTCATGGAGCTAAATATTTCATACGTTTAGATATGGCAAGTGGATATTACCAAAGATATCACCCCAGATGGCCAGTACGAGTTCTTGCCAATGCCGTTTGGACTTAAAAATGCACCTTCCGTTTTTCAACGTACAGTGATGCGTGCACTTGGAGAACTTTCAAATACATTTGTGGTTGTCCATATGGATGCCGTATTGGTGGTAGCTGCCACAAAGAGTGAGTCATTGGATAGGCAGGTTACTCTTGATATTTTCACGAAAGCTCGATTTTTGTTCAATATTAAGAAGTGTTCGTTTCTGAAGTCGACTGTTCAATATTTGGTATATGAGGTGAGCGCGGGTCAAATTCGTCCGAATTCATAAAAAATTTCAGCGTTAACTGCGCTACCGCCCCCTCACCTGAGTCTGTCTCTGCTTTAACACAATTTATTGGCAATTTATGCAAGGATTTTCTTGTTTCATAAAGCCTTTGTATCTGTCAACATCGGAAAAGAATGATTTTATTTGGAAGTCAGATCATGAACAAATAAGTTATTTCTATCCTTACACTTTTGTGTAGCCAGTTTTAGTTATTTTTGACCCACAATATCCAATCGAATTGCAAACTGATGCAAGTTCTCTGGGATCTTATTACATAAAATAAATAATAAGCCTCGTGTCGTTGAGTTTTCAGTAAGGCTGCTTCACCTGCTGAGTCACGATACCATTCTTATGAATTGGAGACTCTTGCGGTTGTTTTGGCTATAAAGCATTTCCGTCATTATTTAACAAGTAGAGATTTTGTTGTTTTTACCGATTACAATTCGCTTAAAGTATCAAAAACCAAACATGACCTATCTCTTAAGATCCAAAGATGGTGGGTTTACTTACACTCGTTCTTATTTGATTTACAGTATAGGGAGGGTAAACGAGTGGCTCATGCTGACTTCTTTTCTAGAAATCTCCCATCCGCGGATGCGATTGATACTTGTAAAATTTGTGAAAAACGAGTCAATCTGGCAGAGATATGACAGAACTCGATCTTTGCCGATTGATCTAACAATAAGTGCATTTGGATGGTCTGTAATAAATCAGATTCATGAGTCAATTATGCACTTGGGTTGGGAGAAAGCTTTAGATAAGGCCTATGATTATTAGTGGTTTGATCACATGTCTAAGTACATACGAAAGTTCGTTGAAAACTGTATTATTTGCAAGATGTCAAAGTCATCATCAGGTAAAATTCAGGCTAGACTTCGTCAAATACCAAAGATTGACATACCTTGGCACACGATACACATAGACACACATTGAGTGGCAAGTCAAAGTAGTGAGGAAGATTAAAATGAAATGATTGAACAAGAAACTGTTTAAAGAGACGGTAATTGAAAAAGAAACTGTTGAAAGAGACAGTATGGATGCCTGAAAGGCTGATTATAAAACTTGAAAGAATTTGTCACAATGCAAGCACAAGTGCAAAACAAATGTTTTGACCATGGCGTGTGACGCATAAGATTATGGAAACAAAGAGTTTAATTTAAATATTCTGGAAGAAAGTAAAAGTTGAAGCTTAAATTTTGTAGTTGTATTTGATAAAGTTGTATGGATAGTGTTAAGTGACTTATAAGTCAAAGCCTGTCAATTGTAGACCTGGCATTACCTTTGCAGCGGCTACAGATTGACACTTGGAATGTTGCTCGGAATGTTGAGTTTGCAGAATGGCAAGCATCTTTGCCTTAGCAACACAATTAAAAACAAACGATGAGATCTGTCTTCAGATTAGGTCCTACAATCAGCAAAACATTTATTCGTACATTCATATGTTTTTATTTAAAATGCTGTGTAAGGACAGAAATATTAATAAAATGTATTTTTTGAATGCATTCCTTTAGTCAAACAACAAATAAATCACTAAAGCGTGATTTAAGTGCTGGAAAACACGCACACAAATTATTTATGTTTAGGCCTTTCAAATACTTGCATGTAACGTTTTTTAAATTTCCTTTTCGAGCTATTCGTTAAATGTCAACAAAGCCCATAGGCAAGCACAAAATCATTGTCAATTTTTTTTACTTGATTGCAGTTAAATTGAGAAAACTGTAAAATGGGCCGAGGAAAAGATGTTTCGCCAGATATCCAGATATTGACAGATTACGGGATAGGCCACATTCGATAGTGCAGAGTGCTCAAATTGGCACCACTCATGAAAATGCTGGAAGACTTAGCATTCTAACACCACGGGATCCACGCAATTTAGTAGCTTCTGTGGTCCAAAAACCAAAAATTACCTCAACAGAACTCTGCAAAAGTGTCCACGATGAAATGAAGAAAAAAGTCTGTCCTTAAACTATCCGCAACTGTTTGCAGTTCGCTAAACTGTATTTAAATGAGCCTAATTCCTTTTGGAATTTGGCGGGGGAAATCTGATGGTTTGGGGCTGCATATTTGCAGCTGGAGCTGGTCAAATGGTCTTTATTGATCAGAAAATGGATCAACACGTGTACAAAAGCATTTTACAAAACTTGGTCTGGATCCAAAAACTTTCATTTTACAGCAAGATAATGATCCCAAGCACACCGCTTATGGTGTTTAGGAGTGGCTTATTTACCACTGCAAACAGTTAAAGTCTCCCCCACAGTCTTCTGACCTTAATCCCATTGAGCACGTGTGGAATTCGCTTGAGAAAAGAATTCGGGCTAAAATTAGTGCAAATTTCTTTCAAATCATTTTCTTTTTAAAAGTAAGGGTAATGTGCACTGTAAGAATAAATTTTGTGCGAAAAAATGGTTATTATTTGATTAGTTTTTAAGATTTTTATGTTAATAATTGAATTTTTTTTTGTTATTTGAATTAGTTATGAAAACAATACGCGAATCATATTGAATAAAATGTTTTTTTGAAATCTAGTCGGATTTTTATTTATGAAGCAAAATGTTTTCAAATTTCTACTATACGAATAAATGTTGTGCTGACGCATTTAAAAGAGAACTAGAACGTGAACGTGAATATGATCCACATGAACTAATCCAATCAGTTCAAACGAATGTACCACTGTTGAATCCTAAGCAGAGGGAAGTTATGATACACATTATTTATTTTCTGAGCTATTGTCATGAAATTTAGTAGTAGTGAGTTAATTACACATATAAACGACTGTGCCAAATTTGATCAAGATCGGGTGTCTATATCATATAGCTCCCATAGGAACGATCTTTCGAAAACAGTGACTTTTGTCAATAACTTCGTTACTTTTGACGCGATTGCTTTCAAATTAAACATTTGTTAGTTTAATATATCTGTTAATGACTGTGTCAAATTTGATAAAGATCGGGTAACTATATCATATAGCTCCCATAGGAACGTTTGGTGGAAAACAGTGACTTTGATCGATATCTTCGTTATTTCCTATGCTAAGATTGTAGGCCGTTCATTGGCAAACATTAGCCTTTTTAGATAAAACGTTTTTCCACTAATATTTTTTTTCACGTGAAGAAGCAGGTGTTTTAAGAAGAAGAAGAACAACGCCGATCCAGGCACACACACAGACACACCGCCCCGGCACACACCATGGCCGCGGCACAGATGGCTTATGGGACAATAGTTCGACTTACGATATGTTCAGACTTTCATATGAGCCAGTCATGTCTAATTGAGATAAACAAGAGAATCAGTAAGCTACGCCGATATCTATACTTTGTGGTTTGCTGTCGGCTGCTCACTGATCCTTATGAGCCGAAAGGACCTCAATGTGGCCATTAACTGTGTCGTTTAGGCGTTCGTGGATGCAAGCGTCTAGTTCAGGAATGCCCGAAATGCCGCAACTGTTCCGACTTTAAGAACTATGAGGAGAATCGTGTTGTAACATTGCTTCTGCTATGCTACAAGTCGATTTGTATCTACATGATGTTGAATATTCCGGACGCGATATTGCCAACGATGACCACTCATGATGTTATTAATGAGGGCTCTAAATATGATGACATAATGTATACATTCCTATACGAATCAGATTTGACATTCTTTTGCGATAAGACAGGCAAAGAATTGCAATCACCTTTGCGAGAGATATCAGCATCGGTAACAGCTAGAAAGATGGGCAAAATATCCTTACCATCAATGCCCCCAATTGAATATTTACCGCCGGAGCAACAGGTCATAATAGAGCCATTCGTATTGTAGCGTCCACCGCTGAGTACGTAAGACGGCAATGATTTGAAAATCTGTTAAGCAATTGGAAAGGCTTCGCATCTATATCAGGAGCAAACTTCTTCCAGCTATTTTCAGCCAGCAATCCTGCCCAGTGGGTTCAGGCTGTCATACAACAGCAGCAAACAGCTGACATGTTAAAAGTTCGGGAGCAGGCTATGATTGAACCGAATGAAACATCGTTGGATTCTTCAATAAACCAAGAACCTAATGCCAAAATGGAAAACCACGAGCCGATGCAGGTTTCCGGTCAAGTAGAAAAAGTTGATAAAATAGTGGATGCACAGATAGAGATGAAGAGTCAGGCAACAAATGTCAATGCTGAGAATTTATTGGGCTCTAGCCAAACTAAAAAGTCGTAACTTTGGTTAAACAAACATTGAGAAGAATCCGTCAAGCAATGCGAAGGCAATGGTTCCTAACCAAAAGGGTAAATCCAATGACTCTTCAATTGCTCAGGAGAATAACAAAAATCAGAAAGCAAATCCAGTCAAGCAAACAGAGACAGTTGTCCAGGCTCCTCCCAGCCGTAAGAGAAAATCCAATGAAACCGTAGTTTCAGTGAAAGAAATTCTACTGATATTCCTTTGCGTGGTCAAAAGCCTATTATTGTGTCATATATCAAGGTAAAACCCCCAGATAAACCTTTCGACGATGTTTCTCTCGATGTTTCTAAGCCAACCGTCAGCAATCAGAAACAGCGTAAAATTTGCGGATGCGGCCAGAAAGTCGGCCAAAAGAAATGTAATGTATGCCGCAGCAATCGTTTTTATTGCTATAGTAATGGCTATAGCTGTTCCGATTGCAATTGCCAGGGTTGTAAGAATCCCCTGAAGCCAGACATCAACCCAGATGATAAGAAGAAGGAGGAAAACCTACCCATGGATGGTAATTTGGTCGCAGAAAAGCCGTCACCAAAAATAACTCCCACTGTGGATTCTAAGTCATCCTATGAAAGCATAATTCTGGTGGTTATCAGTAATCCAGAAGAGTCGGAACATCCTCTTGTACTTGTTGAAAACGAAAATAAGGAAATGCAATGTTTCAACGTTTTCAAGGACAATGTTGCCATTGATCCCATCGAGGTTGGTTTCCATCGCGTACAATTGCACACCAACGATCCGAAATATAAAGCCATACCCAAATATGCATATATGGCATTTCTTGGAGAATATTCGCGCCGATATTCGAAAAGTCCTACAAAAAGAGGTCCTGATTGAGGTTGATGTATCTCAGTATTTTCTTTTGGTGGTAGGCGGAAGGGCACAGCGCTGCGTTGTATGTGGCTCCCAGTAGGCTCAAAAGAACCGGTTGCACCACCTGCGCATGTGTGTGCCACTTCACCTGCTGGGCTACAAAGCCGCATGCGACGTACGCCGCCATTAATGTGCGACTCGGAATTGAACGGCCCGATCCCCAAACGGAGCCGCTGGTCGACGCCGCCACAAAGGAGAGACTCGGAATCATACGGCCAGATCCCCATAAGGAGCCACCGCTTAACGCCGCCACTACGGATCGACCTCGAATCATACGGCCAGATTCCCCCAAGGAGCGACTCCAAATCATACGGCCAGATCCCCCCAAGGAGCGACTCGCAATCATAAGGCCAGATCCCCATTAGGACGACGCTGGTCGACGCTGTCAACGACGCCATCGGTGTCAAGTATTGAACACAGTTCGTACGATTTCGATATATGTACATATACCAAAAATTAAAGGTGAGTTCATTTTCTAATTATTTCCTCTTTTTTTTTTTCTTGAAACTGAAAACCGAAAAAAAAGTACAGCAGCAACTCTTTATGCAAAAATATATTTTTCAACGAAGAGTTGCTGCTGTACTGCAGTGCCGGTCGATCAGCTGTTTGACCAACTTTACTTGGCATTTGAAAATAAAACGTCGAAAGCTGAGGCTAGAAGCAAATTTCAGGATCGCAAGTGGCTAGCCAGCGAGAATTTTGGTTCTTATTTTGATGAAAAGATGAGGCTGGCTGATGACATCAACATCGATATGGAGGAACTGTTGGAGTGCATCATTGACGGGATATCATCCAAAAGTTTGCGCGATCAAGCACGTATCCAGTGTTTTTCGAATCCAAGGCAAATCCTTCAGGCGTTTTCATCAGTGCGGCTACCGGAGTTAAAGAAACATCCCATTCCAACACAATCGGACAGAGAGTCTTATAACAGCGTCAATAAGGATGTACGTTGCGTGAATTGCAATTCCAACGGTCATTTAGCAGTTGATTGCCGTAAACCGAAAAGGCAGCGAGGATCTTGCTACGCTTGTGGTCCGGAGAGGAAGAGTGCGACTGGCAACCAATGTGTAAGAAATAGAGCTGGGAAAACTATCGATGGCACTATCGATACTATCGATAGTATTAAATAGTCCGATATATCGATGGTAATTTGTCGATAGTGACTATCGGTGCTTCAATGAGTTTGAGTGCAAATAGACACGTGTAAGTGAAAAAGTGTTAACTTTTTGGTACATTTTTATTAATAAACATTTATCCTCCACTTTTTAGTCAATAAATATTGAAGTATTAGTATATGGATGGCAGTTCCTCATTCAAAATGGACAGATTTGTGGCTAGAACAAGTAAGTGTTTTTATACAAAGTATGTAAAATGTGTATCTAATATATTTGATCACTTTTTAGAAAAAGATTGTGCTTTGTCTTCTTCTCCTTCTACATCGACTGCAACTGCATCGACTGCAACTGTATCAATTGCATCAACATCAACTGCATCAACATCAACTGTTTTAACTGAACGAAACTCCAATGATGAAGTTGCATGCAAAAAAAAGAAAATTGTGTCAAGTGTATGGAATCATTTTGACCATCTTAAAAACAGGATGTATGCAAAATGTCGATACTGCACAAAGGAATACCGAACAAGTGGGAACACATCAAATTTAATGGACCACTTGAAACGGTTCCATTCCCTTGTACTGCAGGATGGAAAAAATGAAGTGAAAGTGGATAAATATTTTTCGAGCGGTGAGTGTTATAATACCACATCTACCAGGAAGGCACATATAGATGAGTGTCTTGCCCGAATGGTAGCACTTGATTTGCAGCCTTTTAGCATTGTTGAGGACGTCGGCTTCAAAGATTTTGTGAAAGCTTTGGACCCAAAATATGTATTACCAAGTCGCAGAACTTTAAAAGACGTACATATACAAAATATGTATAATAATTCATTGCTAAAACTAAAGGCTATTATGCAAAGAATGGAATATTGCTCTATAACGACAGACTCTTGGACATCGCGAGCAAACGCGAGCTATATAACTGTCACAGTTCACTTCATCGACAACTTTTCCTTAAAAACGGCAGTACTGTGCACACTGCCACTAATTGATCAAACCAATCACAATAGTGAGAATATTGCCACCACATTGCGTCAAATTTGTAATGAATGGGCAATATACGACAAAATACAAACTGTAGTGACCGACAGTGCACCCGTAATGATAAAGGCGTGCGAAATTTTTGAAAAAAGACACCTGCCGTGCTTCGCGCATACATTGAACCTTGTCGTACAAGATGTGTTATCAAACAAAAATGTGAAGGAAGTCTTAACTAGCGCGAAACGAATTGTTTCATTTATGAAGAGTAGCTCCATCGCTAAAGCCAAATTCAAAGAAGAGCAGGGCAGCAGCAATCCTCTTAATTTGCTGCAAGAGGTACCTACGCGATGGAACAGTGCATTTTATATGCTGGAACGAATTTTGGAGGTAAGGGAACCGCTATTAGCGACTCTTTTAAAATCGCGAGGTGCGCCGATTCCCTTATCCGAGGACCAGTTCCGTGTCATTAAGGATATATGCACTGTTCTTAGGCCTTTCGAAGCTGCAACAAGGCACACATCAGCGGCCAATACGGTGACCATTTCGTTGATAATCCCAGCAATATTGGCATTAACCAAAAGCTTAGAGGAGCTCTTGCCAACAATGCTAACAACAGTTGGCAGTGAGACTTGCGCTTTACTGATACAAAAAGTTAAAACAAAACTGTTCCCCTATGAAACAAGGACAGATCCTAGACTTGGAACTCTGTTAGATGCGCGATTTAAGAAGGAGGGCTTTCAAAGTGATGGCAATGTTCAACAGGCTGCAATTAAATTGGAGAACGAGCTGAGCGGCTTAAAAAAACTAGCACAAAATCAACCTGAAGATGAGGAACTGCCAGAGGATTCACCCTTTCTATTTAAATTCATGGGAAAAAGAGTTGAAGAGAAGCGGTCTAACAATAGGGCGGACGCAATAATTATGATGAGGCAATATTTTGAACAGCGCAATGCAGCTCACGATACAGACCCGCTTCAGTTTTGGAAGGTAGCTAATTGAATCAATTTGTTGTGTTTTATGTGTTTTAAAATTTCCTTTTTTCAGATTAATGAAAGTCAATTTGATGGCCTCAGCCGTTGCGCTACCAAATACTTATCGATCCCGTCAAGCTCCGTAGAATCGGAGCGCATATTTAGCAAGGCGGGTGCCATAATAACAGACCGGCGAGCTGCAATGAAGGAAAAATATGTGAACCAACTCATATTCCTGCAAAAAAACCAATGGATAAACGACGAGACTAATTAAACTAAAGCTGTGAAAATAACAATTTCTTACTTAAGAAACCATTTGGAATGGTACATTTTTTTTTATTTTAAAACATATTATGTTTGTAAAATAGTTGCGAGAAACAAATGAAATATATGATCTCAGAAAAAATATATATTTTAAGTTACATCACACACATTTAAAATAATATAATTTTTTATTTTTAAAAATTAAGACATTTGAATTTTTTATTTTTCTTATTTTTTTTTTAGACAAAATATATAGAATTTGTTTGCCAAAAATTAAAATTTATTAGTTTAAAATTTCCGATAGTACTATCGATAGTATCGATAGTTTAAACTATCGGAGGCGAAACTATCGAGTGGGGCCACTATCGATAGTATCCCAGCTCTAGTGCTCAACGTTTCTTTAATATTTTGATGTTAAAGAACTAGACGATATTGTATTGTAGAATCTACCTTTCTAGATCGTTTCGGGAAAACTTTAGAGGCTTCAATATTTACTCGATACATTTTTGGATTGTAGAAGCCATAAAAATAAATTACCTGAAACTCTAACTGCATTGTGAAGTTTATCAATTATGTTTTAAGAACCCAAATAGTGCTCAATATTTTCCAAATTGAACTCACTGTGAGTCTTGCCCAATAAACGGTCCCAAGTCGTACCGCATATGAAAAGGGCCTCTTATTGGGCGATTTAAATATGTAATTTAAAGATAAGTTATTTCGATCAGCAAACGCATCATAACTGATGTAAGGCTTGCAATTATTTCATCCGTTTTTAAGGAATACTGATGCTGTACTTTTAGAATGTAATGAAATATTTTAAATGTCCTATTTCCATAGAAACAATCCTGCTGAATACTGGGATGACGTACAACAATGGCCCTGGAAAAGTTTGGCGGAAACCGAAAACAGCTCTTCAGGCCGAAAACATTGTGCCAACTGTTAAATTTGGCAAGGTGTTGGGGAGCTGCGCATTTTTAGTGAAATTATGACCAAGGAGCTCTATTTGCACATTTTGAAAACGGTTTTTCCAAAAACGCGCAGAATTTTGGCTTCATTGATCCAGGAAACACCAGCAAACTCAAATACATGCTGTACCATGTATGATTGAATGATGATGATCCGAAGCACAAATCGTTCTTATGTCGCACTTTACTGCTTTACAATTGCAGCAAAGGACGCAAATATACATACGTATAAAGCTATAAGGTCGTCTAATCTTCCTAATCTCCAATGGGCAAAACAAATGGATCTCTCTCTCTCTCTCTATCAGTTCGTCTGTATGTCTCTGTTCCCTGAATTTGAGAGTTAACGCGCGCAATGTTCTGCCACAACAGTGTAGACAATTTGGGGAGACTTGTTTATCGATTGTACTTTTTAAACTAGCCATTCTGATACTAATTTTTGTATACATATATGCATATGTATAAGTATGGCAAAGATACATATATCGTGCAACAAGTTAGAAAAGCAGACAAAAATGTTGATAGGAACGAAATTGTTGTGGGAAGCGGCGGGAAAGAAAACGTGGCCAAAAAATAAACTAAATTTTCTAAATTAATAGAATTGATGATTAATAAGATGCTATGAACGATGTCTATGAAATGGTTGGCGATTACATTCAACTTTTATCTACGAAATTGGAGTTGCTTCTATTGACAGTTTCAATATACATATGTATACCGCATATACATACATATATACGAATGTATTTCAAAACCAATGCTCCAATTGAATCCTTTTTTAAGACGCTGAAAAAGTGTCATCTAAGATAAGTGACAAAAAAAATGTCAGACTTACATATGTATGTTTATGCCCGCTTGTTGTTTACCGCTCCCACAATAAGCGTAAGGCCAGTAATGGTACAGCAATTTCTAGGTCCATTTTAGGGAAAATGTCTAATAGAAAATTTTTAGTAGTAATATTCAAAACCAAAAAAAACGGGAAATGCGGCTTATTTAAAGGTAAATTCACCGGACAAAATCACCGAAGAAATCAAGAAACCAGTTAAGTCGAGGAAGGATAAACGCAAACTTCGAAACTTAAGTGTTGCATTGCAAAGGAAGTATTGCTAGGCTCCTTAAAAAGACTAATAATTTTTTTATTGTTATGAAAACCATTTCTTTTTTATTTCTTCACAAGTTAAGAAGAAAGAGTTTCTTTTAAAAAAGAGACGTTTGAAAAATGTATTAACTTCAGTAATGTAATACTAAACACCTGCTTTCATCTAAATTGCAATTTAAAAATTTTCTATTTAAATAAAGAATTAGTTTATTTTAATCTATTTACTACTTAAGAATTTCTGATCTCTTCCACGGTCTCTGCTGCTGCTGTCGCTGCCAGTGTTGCCAGATTTTGGGGAACACCACAAGCTCAAAAATAAGCTAAACATAAAAAACACCAAAATAATTGATTTTTAATTTTATGAAAGTAAGGGAATTATTTCATCAAACAAACATTTTACTTTTAGCTAAATCTATTTAATTATATTCGAAATCTGGCCTGTGTTGTGTTTTGTCGCTTTGCCAGCACTGCTTATAAACTTGACCAATCTGGCACTTTTCAACGGTGGCCCGTTTTGACAGATTTTTAATGCTTCATCTGATCACGTGGTGGAAAAAAAAATGGACCAAAACACTGTGAAAAGGATGGTAAGTAAAACATATTTTTATTCTCATGGTAAATTTTTACTTACGTTAGGCCAGAGTAACGGGCCTAAAACAGCCTTAAACTACATAAATTTGGTATCAAACGAAAGAGAAAAATTCCACGAGCACGACCTCAGGTGCGCCTTGGCGATTTATTATGTAGTTTTTGTGCAATTAACAAAAGAAAAATCATGTTTTTAGCGGGATTATAGCTAAAAGTAGCCTTTTTCGGCTAAAAGAAGCTGTCAAATTTTGAGATAGCGTTGCCAGATGCCAAATGTCGGATACTCGAATACGCGCGCTTTTTGAAACTTTTGTTCGCACTATTCTCAACAATCGAAAATATTGTTAAGTTTACATTATTTCTTGATTTTAGAGAACAAATATAGTTCAGAATACAATATTCGGCTGCCAGAGCAGCGGAAAATTCCTTAATTTTATAATTTATAGTAAAATATTTTGCTGCCAGGGCAGTCAAACAACGCGCCAAATAAAAAATAGCATTTGCCAACACTGAAATCTAGCTTTAGCCTATTTTTTCACTTTTCAACAGTGAAATCTCGAGTAGCTTAAGTAAATATTTACCATTCTCATTAATAATTTCACTAAAAATAATTAAAATAAAAATAATTTGATTAGTTTATATTTTAATAAATTAAATTTCCGAATGTTTTCTTCCACAATTTGATTTGCTAATGCAGCAAAACGAGCAAATGGCGAATTCATTGGACCGTCAGTTCGACAGGCAGAATGCGCCTCATCGGTTACTCACATTAGCGGCAGCACTGATACTGGTACTGGGAGTATCAACCTCAGTGAGGACCTCTTTTTGGAGGACTTGGAGAATACTCGCGCCGATATTCAAAAAGTCCTCGAAAAAGGGGTCCTGACTGAGGTTGATATATCTCAGTACTTTATTATGTTGGTAGGCGCAAAGATGCAGCGCTGCGTCGTATGTGGCTCCCAGCAGGCGAAGAAGAACAGGTTGTACCACCTTTCGAAATGTGTGGTACTTCACCTGCTGGCTGCTACACAGCCCCATGCGACGCATGTCTGCACTACAGGGCCCTCCGTTTGACGGAAACATTAAGCCACAGGCGCACATGCTCGGGATATGCTGTGCTCGCCCCAATGCGCGATGCTTACCAAAAATTGAGAATAAACGAATACGAGGAGCTCCTTGCCCTGCTGGGGCAGATAACAAGAAGGGGGGTGGACATTGGGGACATTCAAAAAATTTTCGACCACCGTCCTTCGAAAAAGCCAAGACTTGAGGTGCCACAACGCAAGTCTCCCGTTTTGGGAAGTTTTCCTGACCCCACCCAGTAAGGTATTCATGTACCTTATCTGGTATCTAATGATTAGTATCCTTCATTCACAATTTTTTTTGTCAATTCCAGCTCCGCCGAAAATTAAGCGACACAAAGATCGTCGACTGTCCTCCATCCTTCAGCTTGTGTTACCAGTACATAATCATTGGCTGTTGATGTTGCATCTGGATAAGGGTGCGACGCCGGGCCGTTCCAGGGGCAATTCGACAAGCAGTAGCAGTGGTTATGGCAGCCTTTCGGATGATCAGCAGCTACCAGAATCTCAGGGGCGTCCGCAGCACGACACGCTCTTATCATCGGTGGGGGACGAGAATCAAAAATTGGGCAATTTTTGCGTCTCTGAGGCGTCGCCGCTATACTCAGTACCAGGAAGTGGTGGCATCATCTACAAGGGACAAACCACTGCCTCTTGAAGAAGCAGCCAATTTGCCTCTTCACGTAAGTTTTCAAGTTATTAATAAGTTAAAATTACACAAAATGCAATTATAAATTATCTTTTTTAGCGTGTTTCAGTCCGTTCGGAAGCAAGGAGGCTTCTAACACGTAACTTCTTGGCCTCTGGTGGCCAGGGTGGCTGGGGTCTTGTATTCCAAGGAAATCTTTCAAAACATTTACTCCTCTGTTTTGTTGGAATTCCAATCAAAGGAATACAAGAGGATTGAGGAGTTAAAGTCCCTGGGTATCCCGGATTGGTTCGACAACGGCCAATTCATCGGATACCAAAACATTAACATCCACATGCCCCGAAAGACGCAAAGCCCAGCCGTCGTTAAGAAGATTTTGGACAAAATATATGAAAAATATTTTGTTCCAAACCAAGAGTCTGGATCCCTATTCTGGGTGAAGGTCTCTTGGGTGGCGGCCACAAAATGGCAGCAGGGGCATAGCATAACTGATGCTATGGTTGAAATCGGTATGTATAGGATTTAACTTGCTTTTAACCAAATATAATTTATCGTTTCCAAAACAGCCAAACAGACGCCAAACTGAAGACCTGGTCCAGAGAAGGAGGAGGCGTCTTCAAAGGTCCCGCCTTGACTTTTTTTGCCGGAAAAGGGAAGTATTTTGGAGTACAACAATGCAATTTGTGGTCCTAAATTTATTTTTTTATTTTTTCTTTATTTTCAGTTCTATTTCGCATTGTCCCTTTGCTTGTTCGCGAAAAAAGGAAGTATCTGTATTTAGATTTATAATTTATGATCTAAATATAATTTCCTTTATTTTCAGCTGAATTGAGGTCAGGATAGCATCATCGTGTCACAAAAGTATTTGGAATACTCAATAAATCAAATTTAAGATTATCTTTTTTCGCTTTATTTTCAGTTACATTTATGATGATGAAAAAGGACAATCTACATACATTTAAAAGTTTCCTAAAATAAGTTGCAATAAGTTAAGCTTAATTGTACATAAAAACAAACAAACTATACTGTACTATAATTTGTACCAATTAATGTATTAACACTCACACATAATTAATAAAATATCACAATTTCGTTCGAAATGTATCATATTTTTATACCCTTGCAGAGGGTATTATAAAATTGGTCAGATGTTTGTAACGCACAGAAGGAGACGTTTCCGACCCCATAAAGTATAAATATTCTTGATCAGCATAAGAAGCTGAGTCGATATAGCCATGTCCGTCTGTGCTGATCAACTTCACGCTGCCATCTCAAGAGCTATCGGGATGAAACTTGATATTTGAGCTACTTAAAGCCCGGAGCAGATAAAGTATGAAAATTGTCAGGATCGGACCACTATATCATATAGCTCTAGAAGAAACATTTTCATAAAAATTGGATTACCCCATGAAATTTACTAATATGATAGTTTTGGATATAAAGCATCAGCATCGTTTCAAACAGATCGGATAAACACAAGTTACAGTCAATATAATCGGCTCTAATAGAAATGGAAATGGTATTTGGAAGGTTTTGTCTGTGCATTGATGTTACAGAAAAAGAGTTTGTAACATGTATTATGGCCAAGGACTGCAAGGGTATATAATTCGGCACAGCCGAAGTTAGCTTTTTTGATATTTGTTTTTAACATAGTTCGCAAATGACAGTTGATCGTTTTTTCTTATATGCTCTGCTTCGTATCATAACCGAAAAGATTGTCCAGAAACGATCTCGCTCTGAGCGGCTCACTTTGTTTTGTTTTGTTTTAAATTGGTTATTGTCAAGCGCTTTGCATTGACTCATTCGTGCGATGCCCTCAAATGAGTGTCGCGTTAAGAACAAGACAATCGTCTTGCTTCGCTCACACAAAGAGTCTCAACAAAAGACGTTTGACTAAAAAGCTCAACAGAAATGATCTTTGCCTTTCGTGTGCATGTAAATACATACATACATATACATAAATGTAAAAAAAAGAACGCTTCAACCGCGTGTGTTTACCCATACATACGCAAAAGACAATTTGCTTCATTTAACTCAAGCAATCGATCAGTGTTTGACTTGAGCGAAACGAAAACAGAAATAACTGTCTCGATCAGAGCGCGAGCGAGCCAAGTCAGTCGCGGCAAAAACAGTTTCTGTCTGAGTTTTTTTTATTATGTGAGTGAAAGACACTTATTTGCAGACAATGGAAAAGTGTCAACAGTTATTTGCGAGCTATGGTTTTTAGCAATGTTCAAAAAAAATTTCAGAATCGAACCACATAGGGAGTGCCCACTGTCCCAAGAGGAAACAATCGCTGTTGAGATTCTTCAACAAGACCTCGTCGTCCCTGTTCTGGAATATATCGCGTAAGGTTTTCGCAATGACTTTTATAAAAGCCCAAACCAGACCCATATTAGACACGTTTACGGATCAACATTCTTCTCGAAAATTTTTTAATCTTCATCTTTTCATCATCTCTTGGACGGTGTCAATGCAAAACAAATCGTTCTTATTGGCAAACTTTGCCAAAAGATGTGTCGCAGAGATCTTTTGTATCGTCCATGGCGCTCATATTCATGCGCGCCCGATCTGACACAATGGCCACCACATTGCGTCGTACATCCGGTGGTATTTCCTCCAGTACATCAAGAATACTCTCTGCAGTTTCCTCCGCATTGGTCATCTGAGGAAAACGCCGAATGAATAAATTTTTGACACCACTATATCTGATTGTACTTACATATTCGCCGGATTCCTTCTTCGGAAAGGTGCTCCGCGCATATAGCAGTACCTGGTCCTCAGTGTCCAAATCTGTTATGTACATGACAAAGATCTAAAAAGAATTGGAATAGATTATAATTGGGTTGGATTGGATTAGAATTACTTAGCTTATGAACATATGGTTTGGCGTGATGCCAGAACTCGTCCAAGTTCAGCGTATACAATTTTTGGGGCTGTAACCCCATCATTGCATTTGTGTTAAAATATGCACCGCTGTACATCATTGATTTACGTTCCTCAAACCTCTCGAAGAACATGGGCTTTACCTCTTTGCTCATGTTCCCGAGGCCGGGGAAAAAAATCAAATTGAATTTTAAATTTTTAAAAGTAATTAAATCCTCCATTGTTAGCGCGTATGTTCGTTTTGTTTATCGATATACAATATTATTGGCGCATCAAGCTTGGCGTCTGTTTAGTTTAACGATATCGATATACATACATACATACAGGGTGGGCCAAAAGAGGTCTTTTTTTTAAATAATAATAAAAAAGAATGTTTATTTAAACCTTGAGAATTTCATTGGTGAAACATTTGCATTATTTAGAATAAAAAAAAAATGTGACAATATCGGATGACTCCTTTTGGCCCACCCTGTATTATTGGCGCAAAAGTACGTTAAGTATTCGATATTGTTATCGAAATCTAAACAAAAAACGGAAAAACACAGACATCAAACCCAAACCAGAAACCAAACGCAAAGCAAACCAAAATGCCTTTGTGTCAATTTTGCGATTACGAGTCCGTGAGACTCTCCAACATAAAGCGCCACATCGCCAAAAAACACCAAACTAACATATTAGTAAATTTGAGGACAGCGACAGCGAGTCCGACTCAGAGTCCGACTCTGAGCTTAACTTTCGCGCCCTGCCAGAAAAGCAGCAAGGTGCTTATCTGGCTCAAAAAGGGCTAACTTGGCGTTAACGGCCAAATAAGAAGAGAGTCTTTTTGGAAAGACTGGGTCCTGTCAACGACCCCGAGGAGCTTTTGAAGAAGCACCCAATTTGCCTCTTCACGTAAGTTTTTAATTTATCAATAATTTAAAATTACAAATATACAATCATAAATTGTATATTTCAGGTTGTTTTTAGTCTGTTTGTAGACAAGGAGGCTTCAGAAACGTGACTTCTTGGCCTATGGTGGCTATGATGGCTGGGGTCTCGTATTCCACGGAAATCCTGCAAAACATTTACTCCACTGTTTTGCTGGAATTCCAGACAAAGGAATACGAGCGGATTGACGAATTAAAGTCCCTGGGTATCCCGGATTGGTTCGACAACGGCCAATTCATCGGATACCGAAACTTTAACGTCCACTTCCCCGAAAGACGCAAAGCCCAGCCGTCGTTAAGAAGATTTTGGACAAAATATACCAAAAATGTTTTGTTCCAAGCCAAGAGTCTGGATCCCTATTCTGGGTGAAGGTCTCTTGGGTGGCGGCCACAAAATGGCAGCAGGGGCATAGCATAACTGATGCTATGGTTGAAATCGGTATGTATAGGATTTAACTTGCTTTTAACCAAATATAATTTATCGTTTCCAAAACAGCCAAACAGACGCCAAACTGAAGACCTGGTCCAGAGAAGGAGGAGGCGTCTTCAAAGGTCCCGCCTTGACTTTTTTTGCCGGAAAAGGGAAGTATTTTGGAGTACAACTATGCAATTTGTGGTCCTAAATTTATTTTTTTATTTTTTCTTTATTTTCAGTTCTATTTCGCATTGTCCCTTTGCTTGTTCGCGAAAAAAGGAAGTATCTGTATTTAGATTTATAATTTATGATCTAAATATAATTTCCTTTATTTTCAGCTGAATTGAGGTCAGGATAGCATCATCGTGTCACAAAAGTATTTGGAATACTCAATAAATCAAATTTAAGATTATCTTTTTTCGCTTTATTTTCAGTTACATTTATGATGATGAAAAAGGACAATCTACATACATTTAAAAGTTTCCTAAAATAAGTTGCAATAAGTTAAGCTTAATTGTACATAAAAACAAACAAACTAAGTATACTGTACTATAATTTGTACCAATTAATGTATTAACACTCACACATAATTAATAAAATATCACAATTTCGTTCGAAATGTATCATATTTTTATACCCTTGCAGAGGGTATTATAAAATTGGTCAGATGTTTGTAACGCACAGCTGAAGAAGCTGAGTCGATATAGCCATGTCCGTCTGTGCTGATCAACTTCACGCTGCCATCTCAAGAGCTATTGGATGAAACGCTTCAACCGCGTGTGTTTACCCATACATACGCAAAAGACAATTTGCTTCATTTAACTCAAGCAATCGATCATTGTTTGACTTGAGCGAAACGAAAACAGAAATAACTGTCTCGATCAGAGCGCGAGCGAGCTAAGTCAGTCGCGGCAAAAACAGTTTCTGTCTGAGTTTTTTTTATTGTGTGAGTGAAAGACACTTATTTGCAGACAATGGAAAAGTGTCAACAGTTATTTGCGAGCTATGGTTTTTACCAATGTTCAAAAAAATTTCAGAATCGAACCACATAGGGAGTGCCCACTGTCCCAAGAGGAAACAATATTTTTCCCATGATGCTCCATTTGGTCGCTGTTGACAGAGACGTTTACGGAGCAACATTCTTCTCGAAAATTTTTTAATTGCTCAAAATAGCTCTCTTTGTAGAAGGATGTTTTCATCATCTCTTGGACGGTGTCAATGCAAAACAAATGGTTCTTATTGGCAAACTTTGCCAAAAGATGTGTCGCAGAGATCTTTTGTATCGTCCATGGCGCTCATATTCATGCGCGCCCGATCTGACACAATGGCCACCACATTGCGTCGTACATCCGGTGGTATTTCCTCCAGTACATCAAGAATACTCTCTGCAGTTTCCTCCGCATTGGTCATCTGAGGAAAACGCCGAATGATCTAAAAAGAATTGGAATAGATTATAATTGGGTTGGATTGGATTAGAATTACTTACCTTATGAACATATGGTTTGGCGTGATGCCAGAACTTGTCCAAGTTCAGCGTATACAAATTTTGGGGCTGTAACCCCATCATTGCATTTGTGTTAAAATATGCACCGCTGTACATCATTGATTTACGTTCCTCCAACCTCTCGAAGAACATGGGCTTTACTTCTTTGCTCATGTTCCCGAGGCCGGGGAAAAAAATCAAATTGAATTTTAAATTTTTAAAAGTAAACGTCTGTTCGTTTTGTTTATCGATATACAATATTATTGGCGCATCAAGCTTGGCGTCTGTTTAGTTTATCGATATCGATATACAAAGAAGGGCCAAAGAAGTCTTTATTTTTAAATAATCATAAAAATAAATGTTTATTTAAACCTTGAGAATTTCATTGGTGAAACATTTGCATTATTTAGAATAAAAAAAAATGTGACAACATCGGATGACTCCTTTTGGCCCACCCTGTATTATTGGCGCAAAAGTACGTTAACTAATCGATATTGTTATCGAAATCAAAACAAAAAACGGAAAAACACAGACATCAAACCCAAACCAGAAACCAAACGCAAAGCAAACCAAAATGCCTTTGTGTCAATTTTGCGATTACGAGTCCGTGAGACTCTCCAACATAAAGCGCCACATTGCCAAAAAACACCATGACCATGGCGATGGCGCAACCACAAGAAAATGATTTTTGAGGCAAGCCCCAGCACATCGGGGAAGAAATCTCGAGAGGAGCCGACGGACCCACAACCACCATTGTCATTGTCGGGGATCGAATGGTTTGAGGAGGAGGAAGAGCCACAACAACCGCCGCCGCCTCAACCTCCACCTCTTTTTGAGGACAGCGAGTCCGACTCTGAGTTTAACTTTCGCGCCCTGCCAGAAAAGCAGCAAGGTGCTTATCTGGCTCAAAAAGGGCTAATTTGGCGATCACGGCCAAATAAGAAGAGAGTCTTTTTGGAAAGACTGGGTCCTGTCAACGACCCCGAGGAGCTTTTGAAGAAGCACCCAATTTGCCTCTTCACGTAAGTTTTTAATTTATCAATAATTTAAAATTACAAATTTACAATCATAAATTGTATATTTCAGGTTGCTTCAGTCTGTTTGTAGACAAGGAGGCTTTAGAAACGTGACTTCTTGGCCTCTGGTGGCTATGATGGCAGGGGTCTCGTGTTCCACGGAAATCCTGCAAAACATTTACTCCACTGTTTTGCTGGAATTCCAGACAAAGGAATACGAGCGGATTGACGAATTAAAGTCCCTGGGTATCCCGGATTGGTTCGACAACGGCCAATTCATCGGATACCGAAACTTCAACGTCCACTTCCCCCGAAAGACGCAAAGCCCAGCCGTCGTTAAGAAGATTTTGGACAAAATATACCAAAAATATTTTGTTCCAAGCCAAGAGTCTGGATCCCTATTCTGGGTGAAGGACTCTTGGGTGGCGGCCACCAAAATGGCAGCAGGGGCCATAACTGATGCTATGGATGAAATCGGTATGTATAGGATTTAACTTGCTTTTAACCAATTATAATTTTATCGTTTCCAAAACAGCCAATCAGACGCCAAATTGAAGATACTCCTGGTCCAGAGAAGGAGGAGGCGTCATCAAAGGTCCCGCCTTGACGTTTTTTGCCGGAAAAGGGAAGTATTTTGGATTACAACTATGCAATTTGTGGTTCTAAATTTATTTTTTCTTTATTTTCAGTTGCATTTCTTATGGGACACTTTGTTTGTTCGCGAAAAAAGGAAGTATCTGTATTTCGATTCATGATTTATGATCTAAATTTAATTTCCTTTATTTTCAGCTGAATTGAGGCGCTTTCATTGGAAATGTATTTTTTTATACCCTTGCAGAGGGTATTATAAAATTGGTCAGATGTTTGTAACGCACAGAAGGAGACGTTTCCGACCCCATAAAGTATATATATTCTTGATCAGCATGAGAAGCTGAGTTGATACATGTCCGTCTGTCCGTCCGTCCGTTCGTCTGTGCGAATGCGTTTTACTCAGCCGTCTTACGAGCTATCGGGCTGAAATTTTTTTTTCGGTGTTTTTTATTACCCGGGAAAAATAAAGTATGAAAACCATCAGGATCGGACCACTATACCATATAGCTCTAGAAGAACTAGAAGAAACATTTTCATAAAAATTGGAGTATGCTATGAAATTTACATATGTGATATAAAACCCCAGATCCCAAAATTTGAATGTGATCGGATAAATATTACACAAGTTACAGTCAATATAATAATCGGCTCTGCTCCCAGCTCTGCCGGCAGCGCTGCTTGCTGTCTACTACGTCTTTCGTCATCAACAGAGTACATGCATACACACACAGACGCAACGCTACATAAACTGTATGTGTATGCGTGCGTTGCTTTGCTTTGGGAATGCGGGAAGAAGAACAAATTGTAAAGTAGAGAGTAAAATTGTTTTGTTTGTGTATTGATGAATTGAGTTGCAGAAAACAAACATGTAAAATTATTATTACCTAGGACTGCAAGGGTATATAAACTTCGGCATAGCCGATGTTGGCTTCTTTGATATTTTTATCCTAAACTTTCTTTTTTAGGCTGAAGAAATCGAGTGTACCTATTATTTTCAACAAGCTCTTTACAATGAATTGTAAATACTATAAATATAGGGGGAAATGCAAACATTTTTTTGGCATATTGCCAGACTGCGTTCTTAGAGTTACCATCCAGTTTTTGTCAAAAATACCAAAAATTAGTTATGACAAAATCTCAAAAAATATTTTGGTGTATTTATTGTTTTCATCATGAGTGTATGTATAGAAATTAATGGGGTCTCTGCATTACAAACATCTGACTAATTTCCAATTATCGCCAGATAAGGTATAAAACCATTTAAAACTAGTTCGATAAGAGTCAAAACTGCGGTTTTCTGAAAGAACTCAAACGCACTCTTAGTTATTGGGAAATTTTCATGGCATTTTCCTGGCTGATTGGCTAGTCCAGGATGTTGTTAATTTCTTTCAATTGCTTTCAAATTAAACATTTGTTAGTTTAATATATCTGTTAATGACTGTGCTAAATTTGATAAAGATCGGGTAACTACATCATATACCTCTCATAGTAACGATCGGTCGAAAACAGTGACTTTGAATAACTTCGTTATTCGCTAAGCTAAGATTTTAGTCCGTTCTTTCGCAAGCATTCGACTTTTTAGATAAAACTACAAGTGAGGAAAGAGTAACAAAAAACTTGCAAGGGTATACAAACTTTGACGCGGTCGAAGTTAGCCCCGGCCCTCTAGTTTTTTTTATAATCTTTGAATTTGATTTTCTTGGCTCTCAAAAAATTTCATTAAGAAATTTGTTTAGTTATTTGTTGGTTAGTGTATTTAGAAGATGACCTATAACACTGTGATAGTCGAAAAAAAAGACATGGCAAAATTCGATAGTTTCACCCTATTTCGGGTCCTGCGAATCGAACTGCATCATTAGTTTTTTAAGTTATCACGATGGTTTCATACAAAATTTTTTCGGGAAGTTTTTTATCAAAGTTGCCGTTTTTTCGAAAAGGGTGTTTTTTTCATTTGCTTCTAACTTCTAAAATATTAATCTTTTTTACAAACTTTCTTCAGAAATGTTTCTTAGAATTAAAAGAGCTACAAATGTTGGGAAGACATCTAGCCTCTAAGTCCGTCCGTTCCCGAGCTTTGGGACAAAATGTAAAAAAAATCGAATCTTGACCCAATTTTTTTTATGTTTTCTTTCTCGCATTTTGCTAATATTGAAAATTTTCCATTCGAATCTGGATCCTAATGTGAGAATTTACTATGCTCAATGGCAGCAGAAGAAACACCAGACCTATCTAATTTACGGTTTATAATATAACCATTTAATCAAATTGAATTTTTATACCCTTGCAAAAATGGTATATTTATTTTGGTCAGAAGTGTACAACGCATAGAAGGAAGCATTTCCGACCATATAAAGTATATATATTCTTGATCAGCATGACGAGACGCGATCATAAAGCCGTGTCCGTCCGTCCGTCTGGATCAACGCAAACTCCTCCTAGACTGTTAGAGCTACAGAGTTGCATGTAGGCTTGTATATACTGCAGGGATTGTATATTTCGGATTCAGCCGAAGTCGCCAAAGTCACGAACAGTGACTTTTCTCAATAACTTCATTATTTTCTGAGCTATTGTCATAACTTAATATTGGTGAGTTTATTACACCCATAAACAAATCTGCCAAATTTGGAACGAAAACGAGAACAAAAATAAACAAAATTTGTTCATTGAGAGATGTTATGAGCGATGTCCATGAAATGGTTGTCGATTATATCGAATTTTTATCTACGAAATTGGAGTTATTCCTTTGGCATCTCCGCTTCGACAGACTTCACGAATGAGCGGCGGGAACGAAAACGAGAACAAAAATAAACAAAATTTGTTCATTGAGAGATGTTATGAGCGATGTCCATGAAATGGTTGTCGATTATATCGAATTTTTATCTACGAAATTGGAGATATTCCTTTGGCATCTCCGCTTCGACAGACTTCACGAATGAGCGGCGGGAACGAAAACGAGAACAAAAATAAACAAAATTTGTTCATTGAGAGATGTTATGAGCGATGTCCATGAAATGGTTGTCGATTATATCGAATTTTTATCTACGAAATTGGAGATATTCCTTTGGCATCTCCGCTTCGACAGACTTCACGAATGAGCGGCGGGAACGAAAACGAGAACAAAAATAAACAAAATTTGTTCATTGAGAGATGTTATGAGCGATGTCCATGAAATGATTGTCGATTATATCGAATTTTTATCTACGAAATTGGAGTTGCTCCTTTGGCATCTCCACTTCGACAGACTTCACGAATGAGCGGCGGGAACGAAAACGAGAACAAAAATAAACAAAATTTGTTCATTGAGAGATGTTATGAGCGATGTCCATGAAATGGTTGTCGATTATATCGAATTTTTATCTACGAAATTGGAGTTATTCCTTTGGCATCTCCGCTTCGACAGACTTCACGAATGAGCGGCGGGAACGAAAACGAGAACAAAAATAAACAAAATTTGTTCATTGAGAGATGTTATAAGCGATGTCCATGAAATGGTTGTCGATTATATCGAATTTTTATCTACGAAATTGGAGTTGTTCCTTTGGCATCTCCACTTCGACAGACTTCACGAATGAGCGGCGGGAACGAAAACGAGAACAAAAATAAACAAAATTTGTTCATTGAGAGATGTTATGAGCGATGTCCATGAAATGGTTGTCGATTATATCGAATTTTTATCTACGAAATTGGAGTTATTCCTTTGGCATCTCCGCTTCGACAGACTTCACGAATGAGCGGCGGGAACGAAAACGGAAACAAAAATAAACAAAATTTGTTCATTGAGAGATGTTATGAGCGATATCCATGAAATGGTTGTCGATTATATCGAATTTTTATCTACGAAATTGGAGATATTCCTTTGGCATCTCCGCTTCGACAGACTTCACGAATGAGCGGCGGGAACGAAAACGAGAACAAAAATAAACAAAATTTGTTCATTGAGAGATGTTATGAGCGATGTCCATGAAATGGTTGTCGATTATATCGAATTTTTATCTACGAAATTGGAGTTGTTCCTTTGGCATCTCCACTTCGACAGACTTCACGAATGAGCGGCGGGAACGAAAACGAGAACAAAAATAAACAAAATTTGTTCATTGAGAGATGTTATGAGCGATGTCCATGAAATGGTTGTCGATTATATCGAATTTTTATCTACGAAATTGGAGATATTCCTTTGGCATCTCCGCTTCGACAGACTTCACGAATGAGCGGCGGGAACGAAAACGAGAACAAAAATAAACAAAATTTGTTCATTGAGAGATGTTATGAGCGATGTCCATGAAATGGTTGTCGATTATATCGAATTTTTAGCTACGAAATTGGAGTTATTCCTTTGGCATCTCCGCTTCGACAGACTTCACGAATGAGCGGCGGGAACGAAAACGAGAACAAAAATAAACAAAATTTGTTCATTGAGAGATGTTATGAGCGATGTCCATGAAATGGTTGTCGATTATATCGAATTTTTATCTACGAAATTGGAGATATTCCTTTGGCATCTCCGCTTCGACAGACTTCACGAATGAGCGGCGGGAACGAAAACGAGAACAAAAATAAACAAAATTTGTTCATTGAGAGATGTTATGAGCGATGTCCATGAAATGGTTGTCGATTATATCGAATTTTTATCTACGAAATTGGAGTTGCTCCTTTGGCATCTCCACTTCGACAGACTTCACGAATGAGCGGCGGGAACGAAAACGAGAACAAAAATAAACAAAATTTGTTCATTGAGAGATGTTATAAGCGATGTCCATGAAATGGTTGTCGATTATATCGAATTTTTATCTACGAAATTGGAGTTGTTCCTTTGGCATCTCCACTTCGAAAGACTTCACGAATGAGCGGCGGGAACGAAAACGAGAACAAAAATAAACAAAATTTGTTCATTGAGAGATGTTATGAGCGATGTCCATGAAATGGTTGTCGATTATATCGAATTTTTATCTACGAAATTGGAGATATTCCTTTGGCATCTCCGCTTCGACAGACTTCACGAATGAGCGGCGGGAACGAAAACGAGAACAAAAATAAACAAAATTTGTTCATTGAGAGATGTTATGAGCGATGTCCATGAAATGGTTGTCGATTATATCGAATTTTTATCTACGAAATTGGAGATATTCCTTTGGCATCTCCGCTTCGACAGACTTCACGAATGAGCGGCGGGAACGAAAACGAGAACAAAAATAAACAAAATTTGTTCATTGAGAGATCTTATGAGCGATGTCCATGAAATGGTTGTCGATTATATCGAATTTTTATCTACGAAATTGGAGATATTCCTTTGGCATCTCCGCTTCGACAGACTTCACGAATGAGCGGCGGGAACGAAAACGAGAACAAAAATAAACAAAATTTGTTCATTGAGAGATCTTATGAGCGATGTCCATGAAATGGTTGTCGATTATATCGAATTTTTATCAACGAAATTGGAGTTGTTCCTTTGGCATCTCCACTTCGACAGACTTCACGAATGAGCGGCGGGAACGAAAACGAGAACAAAAATAAACAAAATTTGTTCATTGAGAGATGTTATAAGCGATGTCCATGAAATGGTTGTCGATTATATCGAATTTTTATCTACGAAATTGGAGTTGTTCCTTTGGCATCTCCACTTCGAAAGACTTCACGAATGAGCGGCGGGAACGAAAACGAGAACAAAAATAAACAAAATTTGTTCATTGAGAGATGTTATGAGCGATGTCCATGAAATGGTTGTCGATTATATCGAATTTTTATCTACGAAATTGGAGTTGTTCCTTTGGCATCTCCACTTCGACAGACTTCACGAATGAGCGGCGGGAACGAAAACGAGAACAAAAATAAACAAAATTTGTTCATTGAGAGATGTTATGAGCGATGTCCATGAAATGGTTGTCGATTATATCGAATTTTTATCTACGAAATTGGAGATATTCCTTTGGCATCTCCGCTTCGACAGACTTCACGAATGAGCGGCGGGAACGAAAACGAGAACAAAAATAAACTAAATTTTTAATAAATTAATTTAAATTTTTTTATTGACAGTTTCAATATATGCATACCGCATTTACATAGAAATATACGAATGTATTTTAAAACCAATGCTCCAATTGAATCGTTATTTAAGACGCTGAAAAAAAAACCAAAAATTGGGAAATGCGGCTTATTTAAAGGTGAATTCACCGGACAAAATCACCGAAGAAATGAAGAAACCAGTTTAGTCTAGGAAGGATAACCGCGAACTTCGAAATTTAAGTGTTGCATTGCAAAGAAAGTATTGCTAGGCTCCTTAAAAAGACTAATAATTTTTTATTGTTATGAGAACCATTTTTTTTTTTTTTCTTTACAAGTTAACAAGAAAGAGATAAAGGAAATGTTTTAAAAGTATATTAACTTAAGTAAAAATTCACGTCTGATCTCTATCACGGTCTCTGCTTGAATAAATTTAAAAAAAATGTTCGGTCCGCATTCGTTGAACCTCATTTAGTTCCGCTGCTTTGACAATGCGTCGCTCTCTGTCGCTGCACGCAGGGCTTTCTGACTCTCTGTCTATCTCTTTCCCTCATGCTGTTCTGCGGCCAGACTCGGCTGGCTGCTCTGCCAGCATTCTGTCTACGTTTGGCGCCTTTCTTAGCCAATCGGAGCTCTCTCGTTGCCACAGCGCATGGGCAGCAGAGCTCTGCTGCCAGTATGTGTGTGTGAGGCAGTGCTGCCAACTTTACTAAAAATTATTACTCTTTTTACTACAATTTTTTCTTCTTCTTCCATCATTCCCTGAGCAAAGCACCGCACGCATACACATACAGTTCATGTAGCGTTGCGTCTGTGTGTGTATGAAAGAAAGGGGCTGCGTCGCTCTCTGTCGCTGTCGGTGTTGCCAGATTGTGGGAGGCACCATAAATCTAGATTGAGAAAATAAGCTTGAAAAAAGCTATAATAAACTAAAGATTAAAAAAAATGCTCAAAAATAAGCTAAGCATAAAAACACCAAAATAATAGATTTTTAATTTTATGAAAGTAAGGAAATTATTTCATCAACTTCATTTATTGATTCCGCATATTTGGCGGTTGATTTAATTTATTTTAGGTACTTTTTTGGCAGATTGTAATTATGACAACATTTGCCATGCCATCGCAGTCCCTCGTATATATTAAATAATTTGACATTTTAAAAACAAAACTTTTGGTTAATATTGCGTTCAAACTTTTTAAGCACACTTTTTTGCGCAAATGGGTTTTGACAATATTCATTTGGCTGAATACTTTCTCAACCGCAGCATTTGACCATGGCAACGAAAGAATGTGCCAGCTGCTCGAAAACGTTGTTTTGGCCAGCATCGTCGTAAACTAAGACGATGATTTTTGTCCAATTTATCAAAAAAAAAAAAAAAAAAAAACTTGTTATGTTCTAAATTTTTTTAAGCCGAAATAAGCTAAATGAAATTTAAAATAAGCTATATTTCAAGCTATAAGCATTTTAATTATTTTTCAAGCTATTTGATTTAAAAAAAGCTAAATCTAGCTTAAAATTAGCCAACACTGGTCGCTGCATGCAGGGCTCTCCGACTCTCTGTCTCTCTCTGTCCCTCATGCTGCTCTGAGGCCAGACTCGGCAGCGACATGCTCTGCCAGCATTCTGCCTACGTTTGGCGGCTTCCTTAGCCAATCGGAGCTTCGGGAAATGCTTGTGCCGTTACCGAAACTCTCGTTGCGACAGCGCATGGGCAGCGGAGCTCTGCTGCCAGTTTCAAAGTAATTCAAGCTCTCACTCTATCCCTTTCAATTGCGCTATACCCTATTTTCCATCTCCTTTGCACGTCCTTTGTATGTATGTGTGCACTGTACACGTCTGCATGTGTGTCTGTTCTGTTGATTACGAGCTGCCGGCAGCGCTGTCGTTAGAGCTACAGAGCTGAAATTTTGCATGAGGGCTTGAATATACTGCAGGCGTTGTATATCTCGGAGTCAGCCGGATCGGATCACTATATCATATAGCTCCCATACAAACGTCAAAGTCACGAATAGTGACTTTTCTCAATGAGCTATTGTCGTGAGAAATTTAATATTAGAGAGTTTATTACGCCTATAAACGACTGTGCCAAATTTGTTTAAGATCGGACAACTATACCATATAGCTCCCATAGGAAAAACTTGCAAGGGTATACAAACTTTGACGCGGTCGAAGTTAGCCCCGGCCCTCTGGTTTTTTTATAATCTTTGAATTGGATTTTCTTGGCTCTCAAAAAATTTCATTAAGAAATTTGTTCAGTTATTTGTTGGTTAGTGTATTTAGATGATGACCTATAATTATTGTCGTGTCAGCTTTCAACGTTTTTTTTTACAGGTGCGTTTGAACAAAAAGCCCCCCTTTCCCAAATTCTAGTCAATAGTTTAGCGCAGTCTTTCCAAAATTTTCTTTGGCAGCGATAATTGACTGCCCAGATCTTTCTTATGCACATATAGCTCAAGAAAGGAATAAACCAAATGCATAATTTGCTCAGCATCGCCATCAATTATTTCATGTATGTACATGAAGGATCATCGGTATGTGCAGCTACTTCAATGAGGTGTGCAAAGATGATAGTTGGCATGCCAGTCGATTAGATTAGTGCTATATTGACTAATCAATTCCAGACGAACACTGCCCGGCAATATCCGATCGAGCAGATGGAACCAGACCGCTCCATTACGCAATTCTTTGAGCGATTTGTAATCGCTTTTTTAATGTTATAGTTAGACTTGTGTATTCTTTAAAGAAGTTGTAGGTCTAGGTAATCTAAGATAAACTGCATATTAACGATTTTCAATTGAACGCCAGTATTTGTTTTGAGGCCATTTGAAATTTTGGGTTTTTGTATGTATGTGCAGTGGTTCCATCGCATAGTCGGACAAAAGTTTTCTCTGCTTTATTGTGAAATTATTTCTGAAATTAAAGACGTACGCATTTAAATTTTTCGTTTTATTTTCAGTTAAAGGTCTTATAATTCTAGTAAAAGAAAAAAAAAGCGGATTCTAGCGCTCAAAGCATAATCGGACACAGATAAATTTCAACGAAAAGAATCGAAAAGATAACAGATTAATATTTTGTTGCGTAACCTTAAGTTTTCCAAGCGTTTGTATGGGAAATGTTGCCCGATCACAAAAATTTCAATGATTGTATAAAACGCTAATAAAAAACGTCTATTATTAGTTCGTTTATATAGAAAGATTATATTGTCCTTATTTATTTGGTAGTGCACCGTTTGTCGAGACACCTGGCAATGTCCACTATTTTTTTTCCGGCGTGAAACTTAGCCACCATTGCCGATCTAACCTCCAAACTTAATTCAGCCGTTTTACCCATGGTTTACAACAGGCCTTTCTAAATTTTTATTTTTTCAGTATCTTAAATATTTTTTAAATTTAAATTCATACGACTTTTGGTTCAAACGCGCTCAAAACTGAAATCACATGTGCAAAATGATTTAGTCAAAATACTTATGCCACGCAGAAATTTGATGTTCGCTTGCATTCTTATAAGCAGAAAGAGAATGCAAAAGCTAAAGAACTTAAAATTTGGCATGCACTTAATAGAGCAAGCTGTTAATAGATTCTTTGTTTTGACATTCATTTTCGCACCGTTATTTAACGGTACTACGCATGGACAGCTTCAAGAGGCACAAAAGGATTTCGTCAAAATATTTATGCCGCCTAGTGTATATCGAAGTCAGTATTTAAAGTATCGATTGTTAGAAGTAAGTCAGTATTTTAAGTATCGATTGTTAGTGTTAAGTTGCCCAGGGAAAATATCGGTATGCGGCCTAAGGCCACACTGGAGAGTGGCTCCTTCTTCTTCCGGCAACGAGTCAAAGAGACAGACGTCTAGACATCTCAAGAAATACATCTCTTGCCATCGTTACTTATAATTATATTTTTCAGAAAAAAAATAAGCCTTTATAACTCAGAAGTAACCCAGACTACCCGAAAGGACATATATTTCGGTACACGGCAAGCCACACGTTCCACATCCAAGGTGGCCGCCTCCATTGCCGTGTCTGCTGCGGCCGCGCCCACCGCCGTAACCACTGCTGACATGTCCACTACGGCGCCTGCCGCTGCGGTGCCGGCTGCTATTATGCCCGCCGCTGATGTCTTACCCACTGCTGTGCCTGCCGCTGCGCTACATGGAGGAATTCCGAGCACCGAGGCAGCAAGTCAGTGACTTGAGTGTGATCGAGAGCATGGTGGCCCGATTCTCAGCGGATACTGCATACAGTATCTAAAGAAATGGTTAAACGATCTGGAGGACGCGTTTGAAATCCTGCAGTTGAATGATCGCCTACGTTTGATTGCATGCTGGAGGGGACGGCGGCGGTGTTGCTGCGCACGGTATCGGTGCACAGCTATGGAGAACTCAAAGCAATCCTCCTCCGAGAGTTTGGACGCTCGCGCAGTGTTGAAGAAGTGTACCACCCTCTGCGTAGCCGGCGCATTAAGGCAGGCGAAGTATGCTCGCAATCGAGATGCAGGAGATTGCCATGAATGCTCCGGTTCCGGAGAACGAGTTGGTCGACATTATCATCGATGGTCTGCGGGACAACTCTACTCGAGTCGGCATGCTGTATTCAGCTCGCACGGTGGCCGAACTGAAGCCCCTACTGGAACGCTACGAGCGTTTCCGTATGCAGGCGGCTGCCTTCAAGCAAAGTCTCAGTGTGAAAGTACAGCCAACAACAACTGCCTCGTCGTTTGGAAACAAGTCCTCAAGCACCGCCACAAGTGAAACCAGGTGTTTTAACTGCTCGGGATGGGGGCATTATAAAAGCCAATGCCCGAAGCCGATTAGACCTCCAAATTCCTGCTTTAAGTGTGGCATAGTGGGCCACATTTATAAAAACTGCCCGTCTCGGATGGGAACTGCCGCCGCCACCCTTCTCATGCTGATCAAGAATATATATACTTTATGGGGTCGGAACCGTCTCCTTCTGTGCGTTACAAACATCTGACCAATTTTATAATACCCTCTGCAGGGGTATAAAAAGTAAATAAAAATGTATCAGAAAATATATAAAGCATTATCAAAAACTTTGACCAAGCTGAGAGTCGAACCCCGGCCGCCCAATCGCTAAGCGAGCACAGTAACAACAGAGCCACGTCGACACTTTGTAAATTGCCGTCGAGTTCTGTAGTTAAGCACGCATCTCATTTTCGCATTGTCGCTAGCTCGTCGAAAACTCAAAAAGTCTGCGAGCGAGCGATTGAAATGCGATGTTGTACAACTTCACGTCACACACACACTAAGAAGCCTGAGCATGTACCGACGAGTGTACACATACATATGCAAAACGAGAACACAGCGACAAAGACATGCGTTCATCGTTCTTCGATGCGTAGCGACACTGCTGCGAGCGAACGTTTTTCGCCCTTGCTGCGGCCGCTCTCTGGGGTTCTAGGCTGTTCGGCTTTTGCCGAAGTTCTCTGGGGTTCCAGGCTCAGGCTAGCGTTTGTAATCAAAAAATCTTGAGTTTGACGCATCTATTTATTCTATGGTTAGTGGTAAGACCTTGAAGGAGGAAACATTGTAAAAATATTTTAGAGTAATCAATCCGATTAGACATGCGCAGCATGGAGAATGTGTAAGATGTTTATAACTTTGTGGATTGTCTAAACAAGACCTAAGAGCTTCTGCATTCGGATATCTGAGTTCTGTTCCCTCAACGCCTAAATAAGAATTTCATGTTGCAAGGCATTGGAAATCAACATTTATAATCCTAAATTGTTGAATTATAAAGAGTTTTGCAATGACCACAATAAGTATTTGTTAAAACCGACTCCGAATGGAATTAAAGACCTCCTCACAAGTCAAATAATTGCGCCCTTCTAACGAGTTTCTTAATCTAGGCAGACCCTGTCGACGAAGAAGATGATGAAATCGAAAGCCATAATCCTATTGTATTAAGCTTAACGTGAACATAATGTACTACAAATTTCTACAGTGTATATCGAATATACGCAAAGGTCGAAATAAAACATAGATAAAAAAATAAAAAGGCATTTAGATGTCGGAAAGTGTTGATTCAGTGATTGATTATTCGAAGCCTACTGTTTAGGCTTACCTTTGCAGAGGCTTCAGAATGACACTTGGAATGTTGAATTTGCAGGATGACAAACATCTTTGCCTTAGCAACATAATTAGAAACCAATGTTGAGAACTGTCTTCAGGTCGGGTCCTATATAAGGAGGGGTATTGGGCTAGAAAGCTCGGAACAACATACCCCAGTGGAACTAACCACACAGCTTCTCCAAATTAATAAAGGAACAAGCCAATAAGTAAGAGTGGTAGTAAAATAAAAAGAAGTATAAAAAGAAAATCAAGAGTTAAAATGTTACTAAGGATAAGTAAACAAAATAAAACTATTGTTGTTCAGGACGCCCCGATAAATATGTATATGCATTATATGTATGTACATTCATATGTCAGGTCATGTACATGTTTTTTTCCAAATCATAGACCCACTTGAATGATATTTGGGTTCTCAATGGTAAAATAAAAAACCACCTTTAAATTATTATTACACACATCAACACACCAAAAATGTTTTGATTAAATACAAAAAGCTATTAGATACGTCTTAATGAGTTTGGTCAATCTATGCAACCACCTGTGCTTCTTTTATCTTTAGTATGACACCTCAAAAATTTCCACCGCATATTTTTTCCACAATTTTTTTTAACGGCCATTTTTTCTTATTAATTGTGAGAGGGGTATTTAAGCAGTCCATGTGTTAAAAAATTTGCTAAATTGATTATCCCCATATTATTTGTTGAAGGAAAACCCTTGATTTAAATTCATTAATTTATTTATGCTGAAATATTAACCACTATGTTATTCTGTTAATTAAAAAGCTAAAATATCGATATATCGCAAGCTCAAAGAGAGTTCAATCTAGCATCACTAACTGCTCTCTTTTTGCATTTGCCTTCTCATTACTTTTAAGAAATCACTGTACCACGAAAACTCAAATGCGTCGGACGCAAATATACATACATTCGTATAAAACTATAAGGTCGTCTAATCTTCATAATCACCAGTTGGCACAACAAATGGATCTCTCTCTCTCTTTATCAGCTCGTCTGTGTGTCTCTGTTCTCTGAATATGAGTGTTAATTAACGCACGCAATGTTCTACCACAACAGTGTAGACAATTTGGGGAGACTGGTTTATAGGTTGTACTTTTTAAACAAGCCATTCTGCTACTAATTTTTATATACATATATGCATATGTATAAGTATGGCAAAGATATATCGTGCAACAAGTTAGAATATCAGAGAAAAATGTTGATAGAAACGAAATGGTTGTGTGATTGGGTCTGGCATCTCCGTTTCGTCAGACTTCAAGGATGAGCGGCGAGAAAAGTCGGAGCGAGGTCAGAAAGAAGCCGAGGCCTAAAAATAAACTTAATTACTCGATTGGTAGAATCGATGCTTATAAAGATGTTATGAGCGATGTCCATGAAATGGTTGTCGATTATATCGAATTTTTATCTACGAAATTAGAGTTGCTTTCGTAGGCTTCGCAATTATTTTGGCAATTCTAAAAAAGTATTGCTGTACAACAGTACAAGCACAATTTATTGTACTCATAGCAATAAAGTGCTTTTAGTATTTATTAAAAGTTTCATTAAAAGACGGAAACGGAAAAATAAAGTGATGAAGGGAATGAAAATAAGAAATGCAAGAACCCAAGAAAGGAAAGGAAAACGTAAAATTGAAGAAAGAAAAATGCAAGACTTCTTCTGGGCTTCTTTTTGAGCGTGCTCAAGTTTTATTTAACCTTTTGATGTTAAAGAACTAGACGATATTGTATTGTAGAATCTACCTTTCTAGATCCTTTCGGGAAAACCTGAAAAGCTTCAAAATTAAGTCGATACATTTTTGGATTGATTAGCTATAAAAATAAATTACCTGAAGCTTTTAAGTACATGGCGAAGTTTATCAATTGCGTTACAAGAATCCAAATAGCGCTCAATATTTTCCAAATTCAACTCATTGTGAGTCTTGCCCAATAAACGGTGCTGAGCCTTCTCAATTCGTGGAAGTCGCTGATCTCCACTCATCCAGATTTTTATTTCCTCATTTTCGCATTGTCGCTAGCTCGTCGAAAACTCAAAAAGTCTGCGAGCGAGCGATTGAAATGCGATGTTGTACAACTTCACGTCACACACACACTAAGAAGCCTGAGCATGTACCGACGAGTGTACACATACATATGCAAAACGAGAACACAGCGACAAAGACATGCGTTCATCGTTCTTCGATGCGTAGCGACACTGCTGCGAGCGAACGTTTTTCGCCCTCGCTGCGGCCGCTCTCTGGGGTTCTAGGCTGTTCGGCTTTTGCCGAAGTTCTCTGGGGTTCCAGGCTCAGGCTAGCGTTTGTAATCAAAAAATCTTGAGTTTGACGCATCTATTTATTCTATGGTTAGTGGTAAGACCTTGAAGGAGGAAACATTGTAAAAATATTTTAGAGTAATCAATCCGATTAGACATGCGCAGCATGGAGAATGTGTAAGATGTTTATAACTTTGTGGATTGTCTAAACAAGACCTAAGAGCTTCTGCATTCGGATATCTGAGTTCTGTTCCCTCAACGCCTAAATAAGAATTTCATGTTGCAAGGCATTGGAAATCAACATTTATAATCCTAAATTGTTGAATTATAAAGAGTTTTGCAATGACCACAATAAGTATTTGTTAAAACCGACTCCGAATGGAATTAAAGACCTCCTCACAAGTCAAATAATTGCGCCCTTCTAACGAGTTTCTTAATCTAGGCAGACCCTGTCGACGAAGAAGATGATGAAATCGAAAGCCATAATCCTATTGTATTAAGCTTAACGTGAACATAATGTACTACAAATTTCTACAGTGTATATCGAATATACGCAAAGGTCGAAATAAAACATAGATAAAAAAATAAAAAGGCATTTAGATGTCGGAAAGTGTTGATTCAGTGATTGATTATTCGAAGCCTACTGTTTAGGCTTACCTTTGCAGAGGCTTCAGAATGACACTTGGAATGTTGAATTTGCAGGATGACAAACATCTTTGCCTTAGCAACATAATTAGAAACCAATGTTGAGAACTGTCTTCAGGTCGGGTCCTATATAAGGAGGGGTATTGGGCTAGAAAGCTCGGAACAACATACCCCAGTGGAACTAACCACACAGCTTCTCCAAATTAATAAAGGAACAAGCCAATAAGTAAGAGTGGTAGTAAAATAAAAAGAAGTATAAAAAGAAAATCAAGAGTTAAAATGTTACTAAGGATAAGTAAACAAAATAAAACTATTGTTGTTCAGGACGCCCCGATAAATATGTATATGCATTATATGTATGTACATTCATATGTCAGGTCATGTACATGTTTTTTTCCAAATCATAGACCCACTTGAATGATATTTGGGTTCTCAATGGTAAAATAAAAAACCACCTTTAAATTATTATTACACACATCAACACACCAAAAATGTTTTGATTAAATACAAAAAGCTATTAGATACGTCTTAATGAGTTTGGTCAATCTATGCAACCACCTGTGCTTCTTTTATCTTTAGTATGACACCTCAAAAATTTCCACCGCATATTTTTTCCACAATTTTTTTTAACGGCCATTTTTTCTTATTAATTGTGAGAGGGGTATTTAAGCAGTCCATGTGTTAAAAAATTTGCTAAATTGATTATCCCCATATTATTTGTTGAAGGAAAACCCTTGATTTAAATTCATTAATTTATTTATGCTGAAATATTAACCACTATGTTATTCTGTTAATTAAAAAGCTAAAATATCGATATATCGCAAGCTCAAAGAGAGTTCAATCTAGCATCACTAACTGCTCTCTTTTTGCATTTGCCTTCTCATTACTTTTAAGAAATCACTGTACCACGAAAACTCAAATGCGTCGGACGCAAATATACATACATTCGTATAAAACTATAAGGTCGTCTAATCTTCATAATCACCAGTTGGCACAACAAATGGATCTCTCTCTCTCTTTATCAGCTCGTCTGTGTGTCTCTGTTCTCTGAATATGAGTGTTAATTAACGCACGCAATGTTCTACCACAACAGTGTAGACAATTTGGGGAGACTGGTTTATAGGTTGTACTTTTTAAACAAGCCATTCTGCTACTAATTTTTATATACATATATGCATATGTATAAGTATGGCAAAGATATATCGTGCAACAAGTTAGAATATCAGAGAAAAATGTTGATAGAAACGAAATGGTTGTGTGATTGGGTCTGGCATCTCCGTTTCGTCAGACTTCAAGGATGAGCGGCGAGAAAAGTCGGAGCGAGGTCAGAAAGAAGCCGAGGCCTAAAAATAAACTTAATTACTCGATTGGTAGAATCGATGCTTATAAAGATGTTATGAGCGATGTCCATGAAATGGTTGTCGATTATATCGAATTTTTATCTACGAAATTAGAGTTGCTTTCGTAGGCTTCGCAATTATTTTGGCAATTCTAAAAAAGTATTGCTGTACAACAGTACAAGCACAATTTATTGTACTCATAGCAATAAAGTGCTTTTAGTATTTATTAAAAGTTTCATTAAAAGACGGAAACGGAAAAATAAAGTGATGAAGGGAATGAAAATAAGAAATGCAAGAACCCAAGAAAGGAAAGGAAAACGTAAAATTGAAGAAAGAAAAATGCAAGACTTCTTCTGGGCTTCTTTTTGAGCGTGCTCAAGTTTTATTTAACCTTTTGATGTTAAAGAACTAGACGATATTGTATTGTAGAATCTACCTTTCTAGATCCTTTCGGGAAAACCTGAAAAGCTTCAAAATTAAGTCGATACATTTTTGGATTGATTAGCTATAAAAATAAATTACCTGAAGCTTTTAAGTACATGGCGAAGTTTATCAATTGCGTTACAAGAATCCAAATAGCGCTCAATATTTTCCAAATTCAACTCATTGTGAGTCTTGCCCAATAAACGGTGCTGAGCCTTCTCAATTCGTGGAAGTCGCTGATCTCCACTCATCCAGATTTTTAGTTAAAAATTCCAAAGCTGCTCTAGCATTGGGAAGCCCTCTTCATGCTTGGATACGTAAAAGTATAGGGGAAATGGGAAATAATCTTTTTCGTGTTCTCTTTCTTTAAATTCTTAAGTCTGTTTTCTGCCTGTAAGTCTGTTTTCTGTCAATGTAGCACAATAAAAATTAAGTACAAATAACAATATAGACTCTCCAAGTAAAGATCATTTTAACCGGTTTTAAAATAGTCATTAAAGTAAACAGTTTAAGTAGTTTAAAGAACTATTGAAATCTGCTGTTCATTTTTTCCAAACACAAAAGTTTTGACACATTATGCGGAATCATATTTGTGTCATTGTTCATTAACAATGGCTTATTATTTATTTGTTATCGGTGGTCGTTACATTTTCAACTAGTCATCTAACTAAAAAGATCTGTCGGGCAACAATTTAAAAATTATTGTACATTTTTTGGGCTATGACTTCAACCGAAATTGATATTCCATATAATAAACTTAAGAAAACTTTTCAGTACAGAGGTATAAACTGTTTTCTGGAAAAGAAAGAATTAACAACTCGCACATCATTTAATTGATTATAAGAAACAAAAACGCATTGGAATCGACCAAATTATTAACGAGCACTCATCCTATCACAGGAATATAAAATCAAAGGAAAATGTTGATAGAACCGATATTGATGTGGGATTGTGTCTGGCATCTCCGCTTTAACAGACTTCAATAATGAGCGGCGGGAAAAAACTGAGGCTAAAAAATAAACTAAATTTTAACATTGATAGAATCGATGCTTATAAAGATGTTATGAGCGATGTCCATGAAATGGTTGTCGATTATATCGAAGTGTTATCTACGAAATGTGTCGGAGGCCACCGCAGCTTCTAACTGGGTCATCACACCGCCAGAATGGATCGTCAACACCCCGGATAGACGAGTGCCCGCTGAGATCCGAGATCGGGTGGCGGTAATCCATCATGATGGATCCCGCCGAAACCACCGCTTCCTCATGTGGGCGGAAGATCATCTGTTCCGCATTGAGATCAAGTTACATGGGCGAGTCACGATCCGTTTCGTCAAAAATAGATTCTGAAGTTTCACAAATTCTTTACATGGATCAAACATTTTCTTCTACGGATGCAATGCCTGTCTTGTCGGTAACATATGGCTCATAGTGGCCATTCAACTCGTAACGCTTACGGAAAAGGGCCTCTCTATGAGCGATTTAAATATGTGATTTAAAGAAAACAAATTAAAGATGGCGTGCTGTACTTTAACAGTGTTATGAAATAATTTAAATGTGCTTTTTCCAATAAAAGCTCCAGCAACATTCCAATTGAATTTTAATTTAAAAAAAAAAATTGTTTAGGTTTATTTTAATCTTTTTTTTCCACGGCTGGTTTGGACTCAGTTTTCCTATTTAAAAATTCACGTCTGATCTCTTTCACGGTCTCTGATTAAATAATTTTTAAGTGTTCGGTCCGCATTCGTTGAACCTCATTTAGTTCCGCTGCTTTGGCAATGCGTCGCTCTCTGTCGTTGCACGCAGGGCTTTCCGACTCTCTGTCTATCTCTTTCCCTCATGCTGTTCTGCGGCCAGACTCGGCTGCTCTGCCAGCATTCTGTCTACGTTTGGCGCCTTTCTTAGCCAATCGGAGCTCTCTCGTTGCCACAGCGCATGGGCAGCAGAGCTCTGCTGCCAGTATGTGTGTGTGAGGCAGTGCTGCCAACTTTACTAAAAATTATTACTCTTTTTACTACAATTTTTTCTTCTTCTTCCATCATTCCCTAAGCAAAGCACCGCACGCATACACATACAGTTCATGTAGCGTTGCGTCTGTGTGTGTATGAAAGAAAGGGGCTGCGTCCCTCTCTGTCGCTGTCGGTGTTGCCAGATTGTGGGAGGCACCATAAATCTAGATTGAGAAAATAAGCTTGAAAAAAGCTATAATAAACTAAAGATTAAAAAAAATGCTCAAAAATAAGCTAAGCATAAAAACACCAAAATAATAGATTTTTAATTTTATGAAAGTAAGGAAATTATTTCATCAACTTCATTTATTGATTCCGCATATTTGGCGGTTGATTTAATTTATTTTAGGTACTTTTTTGGCAGATTGTAATTATGACAAAATTTGCCATGCCATCGCAGTCCCTCGTATATATTAAATAATTTGACATTTTAAAAACAAACCTTATGTTTAATATTGGGTTCAAACTTTTTAAGCACATTTTTTTGCGCAAATGGGTTTTGACAATATTCATTTGGCTGAATACTCTCTCAACCGCAGCATTTGACCATGGCAACGAAAGAATGTGCCAGTTGCTCGAAAACGTTGTTTTGGCCAGCATCGTCGTAAACTAATACGATGATTTTCGTCCAATTTATCAAAAAAAAAAAAAAAACTTGTTATGTTCTAAATTTTTTTAAGCCGAAATAAGCTAAATTAAATTTAAAATAAGCTATATTTCAAGCTATAAGCAATTTAAATGTTTTTCAAGCTATTTGATGTAAAAAATGCTAAATCTAGCTTAAAATTAGCCAACACTGGTCGCTGCATGCAGGGCTCTCCGACTCTCTGTCTCTCTCTGTCCCTCATGCTGCTCTGAGGCCAGACTCGGCAGCGACATGCTCTGCCAGCATTCTGCCTACGTTTGGCGGCTTCCTTAGCCAATCGGAGCTTCGGGAAATGCTTGTGCCGTTACCGAAACTCTCGTTGCGACAGCGCATGGGCAGCGGAGCTCTGCTGCCAGTTTCAAAGTAATTCAAGCTCTCACTCTATTCCTTTCAATTGCGCTATACCCTATTTTCCATCTCCTTTGCACGTCCTTTGTATGTATGTGTGCACTGTACACGTCTGCATGTGTGTCTGTTCTGTTGATTACGAGCTGCCGGCAGCGCTGTCGTTAGAGCTACAGAGCTGAAATTTTGCATGAGGGCTTGAATATACTGCAGGCGTTGTATATCTCGGAGTCAGCCGGATCGGATCACTATATCATATAGCTCCCATACAAACGTCAAAGTCACGAATAGTGACTTTTCTCAATGAGCTATTGTCGTGAGAAATTTAATATTAGAGAGTTTATTACGCCTATAAACGACTGTGCCAAATTTGTTTAAGATCGGACAACTATACCATATAGCTCCCCTAGGAAAAACTTGCAAGGGTATACAAACTTTGACGCGGTCGAAGTTAGCCCCGGCCCTCTGGTTTTTTTATAATCTTTGAATTGGATTTTCTTGGCTCTCAAAAAATTTCATTAAGAAATTTGTTCAGTTATTTGTTGGTTAGTGTATTTAGATGATGACCTATAATTATTGTTGTGTCAGCTTTTAACGTTTTTTTTTACAGGTGCGTTTGAACAAAAAGACCCCCCTTCCCAAATTCTAGTCAATAGTTAGCGCAGTCTTTCCAAAATTTTCTTTGGCAGTAATAATTGACTGCCCAGATCTTCCTTACGCACATATAGCTCAAGAAAGGAATAAACCAAATGCATAATTTGCTCAGCATCGCCATCAATTATTTCATGTACATGAAGGATCATCGGTATGTGCAGCTGCTTCAATGAGGTGTGCAACAGATGATAGTTGGCATGACAGTCGGTTAGATTAGTGCTATATTGACTAACCAATACCAGACGAACACTGCCCGGCAATATCCGATCGAGCAGATGGCACCAGACCGCTCCATTACGCAATTCTTTGAGCGATTTGTAATTGCTTTTTTAATATTATAGTCCAGTATTTGTTTTGGAGCCATTTGAAATTTTGGGTTTTTGTATGTATGTGCAGTGGTTCCAACGCATAGTCGGACAAAAGTTTTCTCTGCTTTATTGTGAAATTATTTCTAAAATTAAAGACGTACGCATTTAAATTTTTCGTTTTATTTTCAGTTCAAGGTCTTATAATTCTAGTGAAAGAAAAAAAGCGGATTCTAGCGCTCAAAGCATAATCGGACACAGATAAATTTCAACGAAAAGAATCGAAAAGATAAAAGATTAATATTTTCTTGCGTAACCTTAAGTTTTCAGGTTTTCTTAACCTTAAGTTTTCAGGTTTTCTTAACCTTAAGTTTTCAGGTTTTCCCTTCCCAAATTCTGGTCAATAGTTTAGCGCAGTCTTTTCAAAATTTTCTTTGACAGCCATGATTGACTGCCCAGATCTTCCTTACGCACATATAGCTCAAGAAAGGAATAAACCAAATGCATAATTTGCTCAGCATCGCCATCAATTATTTCATGTACATGAAGGATCATCGGTATGTGCAGCTGCTTCAATGAGGTGTGCAACAGATGATAGTTGGCATGACAGTCGGTTAGATTAGTGCTATATTGACTAACCAATACCAGACGAACACTGCCCGGCAATATCCGATCGAGCAGATGGCACCAGACCGCTCCATTACGCAATTCTTTGAGCGATTTGTAATTGCTTTTTTAATGTTATAGTTAGACTTGTGTATTCTTTAAAGAAGTTGTAGGTCTAGGTAATCTAAGATAAACTGCATATTAACGATTTTCAATTGAACGCCAGTATTTGTTTTGAGGCCATTTGAAATTTTGGGTTTTTGTATGTATGTGCAGTGGTTCCGTCGCATAGTCGGACAAAAGTTTTCTCTGCTTTATTGTGAAATTATTTCCGAAATTAAAGACGTACGCATTTAAATTTTTCGTTTTATTTTCAGTTCAAGGTCTTATAATTCTAGTGAAAGAAAAAAAGCGGATTCTAGCGCTCAAAGCATAATCGGACACAGATAAATTTCAACGAAAAGATAACAGATTAATATTTTGTTGCGTAACCTTAAGTTTTCCAAGCGTTTGTATGGGAAATGTTGCCCGATCACAAATTTCAATAATTGTATAAAACGCTAATAAGAAACGTCGATCGATTATTAGTTCGTTATATAGAAAGATTTATTTTTTCGGCAGCTGGTGCGTCTAGCTCGTTCAATCGTCACCGGAAGAGGAAGGGGCTCACTTCCAGTGTGGCCTTAGGCCACATCTCGATATTTTCTACTATGTATCGATGCACTTGATGTGCAGGGCTCTGCCAATTCCGGTATCGCCGCCTCCACTTGTGCAGTAGCATCTGTGGCATTAGATTTAATCATTAGAGTTCGACAATCATCGAGATGAACATCAGGGCGTTGATTCGCCACTTAAAGTAGACGCCATCTTCAGCCGTAAAATCTTTTGTTATTTTATTTTTGGATTAATATCCTGTATATCCTTTATTTTTGACAACTTTTTCTATCCTGTTGGGCATACTCCTAATTAAAGCTTAGCAGGTCTCAATCGGAATCTTCCTTTAAGTTTCTTGGACGCAGGCCCATAATTGGCGTTTGTTGTCACACTTTTGCTTTGCCATCTGCTCTTGCAATCCACTCCACAAGTTTTCGATCGGATTTAGATCAGGAGACTGACTAGGCCAAGCGAAAGTGGCCACATTATAAACCTCGAACCAAGTTTTTACTATTTAGGACGTGTGTTTCGGGTCGTTATCTTGTTGGAAAACCCAGCGCAGGGGCATGTTTTCCTCAGCATATGGTAGAATTATATTTTCCAGAATATCCCTGTAGTCAGCTGCTCTCATAATGTCAGATATTAGGGAAATCGCACCTACTCCATACCAAGAGAAACAGCCACACACCTGTAAGATGTCAGTTACTTACGAATTGTGTTAATTGTTTGTACATATATCGAAGTCAGTATTTTAAGTATCGATTGTTAGAAGTAAGTCAGTATTTTAAGTATCGATTGTTAGTGTTAAGTTGCCCAGGGAAAATATCGGTATGCGGCCTAAGGCCACACTGGAGAGTGGCTCCTTCTTCTTCCGGCAACGAGTCAAAGAGACAGACGTCTAGACATCTCAAGAAATACATCTCTTGCCATCGTTACTTATAATTATATTTTTCAGAAAATAAATAAGCCTTTATAACTCAGAAGTGGGATGACTACCCGAAAGGACATATATTTCGGTACACGGCAAGCCACACGTTCCACATCCAAGGTGGCCGCCTCCATTGCCGAGTCTGCTGCGGCCGCGCCCACCGCCGTGTCCACTGCTGACATGTCCACTACGGCGCCTGCCGCTGCGGTGCCGGTTGCCATTGTGCCCGCCGCTGATGTCTTACCCACTGCTGTGCCTGCCGCTGCGCTACATGGAGGAATTCCGAGCACCGAGGCAGCAAGTCAGTGACTTGAGTGTGATCGAGAGCATGGTGGCCCGATTCTCAGCGGATACTACATACGATGTAAAGAAATGTTTAAACGATCTGGAGGACGCGTTTGAAATCCTGCAGTTGATAGATCGCCTACGTTTGATTGCATGCTGGAGGGGACGGCGGCGATGTTGCTGCGCACGGTATCGGTGCACAGCTATGGAGAACTCAAAGCAATCCTCCTCCGAGAGTTTGGACGCTCGCGCAGTGTTGAAGAAGTGTACCACGCTCTGCGTAGCCGGCGCATTAAGGCAGGCGAAGGATGCTTGAGATTCGCAATCGAAATGCAGGAGATTGCCATGAATGCTCCGACTCCGGAGAACTTGTTGGTCGACATTATCATCGATGGACTGCGGGACAACTCTACTCGAGTCGGCATGCTGTATTCAGCTCGCACGGTGGCCGAACTGAAGCCCCTACTGGAACGCTACGAGCGTTTCCGTATGCAGGCGGCTGCCGCCAAGCAAAGTATCAGTGTGAAAGTACAGCCAACAACAACTGCCTCGTCGTTTGGAAACAAATCCTCAAGCACCGCCACAAGTGAAACCAGGTGTTTTAACTGCTCGGGATGGGGGCATTATAAAAGCCAATGCCCGAAGCCGATCAGACCTCCAAATTCCTGCTTTAAGTGTGGCATAGTGGGCCACATTTATAGAAACTGCCCGTCTCGGATGGGAACTGCCGCCGCCACCCTTCTCATGCTGATCAAGAATATATGTACTTTATGGGGTCGGAACCGTCTCCTTCTGTGCGTTACAAACATCTGACCAATTTTATAATACGCTCTGCAAGGGTATATCTTGATCAGCATGAGAAGCTGAGTTGATATAGCCATGTCCGTCTATCCGTCCGTCTGTGCGTATGCGTTTTACTCAGCCGTCTTAAGATATGTGATAATATTGGATATAAAAGCCCAGATCCCAAAATTTGAATGTGATCGGATAAATATAACACAAGTTACAGTCAATATAATAATCGGCTCTGCTCCCAGCTCTGCCGGCAGCGCTGCTTGCTGTCTACTACGTCTTTCGTCATCAACAGAGTACATGCATACACACAGACCTAACGCTACATAAACTGTATGTGTATGCGTGCGTTGCTTTGCTTTGGGAATGCGGGAAGAAGAACAAATTGTAAAATAGAGAGTAAAATTGTTTTGTTTGTATGTATGTATATTGATGAATTGAGTTGCAGAAAACAAACATGTAAAATTATTATTACCAAGGACTGATATTTTGATATTTTTTTATTTAAAAATCCTAACGAAAAATTTGAACAAGCGAAAAAGGCAAGAAGCTAGGTAATGACAAATTAAGAGGATAAGTTGGCACGGATGGTCATCCGGAACCTATCAGATACAATGGTCACTATGTTTCGCCTCAACAGTCTGGGCACTTGCATTAAGATCGTCAGAATGCTGTCAGCAACTGTATCCGAATTGGTCAGCTGCAATGAAGCACAATGAAATATAATCTTGAAATGCAAAATATGTACATATGTATGTAGGTATATCAATGCTTGACTTCCAGTGATCAAGTTGGTCAAGTACATGTCGAAAATCTGTAAAGAAATATGTGTGTATGTCTGATATAGCCCCTGTCTATTCAGATATGTGCTTACTCTGTGAACATAGGCATATTAACATATTAAGCCCGCGAGCTTTTTATTGTAATTGCAAGTGATTTTTAATTGTAATTGCAAGTGATTTTTTATTACGAAGTGAAGTGTTTATAAATTATTATTATATTAAAATGCCTGAATGTAACGAATGCGGCTATACTACAGCCAAAAATTCAAACTTAAAGCGGCACATAGCCAGTCGCCACCAGGGCACGGCCAAACGCCTTTTCGAGGCGGCATCTGCCCCACGGGCTCCGTCTCCTTCGCGGGCTGCGTCTCCAGATTGGGCACCATTGCCACCAAGCCCACCACCGCCACGCCGGGTGTCGTCTGTCCCTGATTTTGGGCACATTCCATTCCGAGCCTTTCTGAGCGAAGGCCAAAGAAATGCCTTCCTCAGAAGGAATGCCTTCCTAATGCGTTTCGTAAATTTTTTGAAAGCAAGTCTAGTTTTGTATGTACTGTATGTTCTGTACTTATTCATTCCATTCGCTTCCGATAGGTGATTTCTTCTGCTGTCCACCGAACTTAGAGAAGGGGCTGACGAGCTAACGCAACGGTAAACAAATGTAAAAATGAACAAGCTTCCGTTGCTTTTCATTTTTTTGCTAATCATCGTCTCAATTTTCAAACATGTAGAATGTAGAACTTAACTGCTGTATAAAATGAAGTCAGTAAGTCGTCTCGCCGACTTAGGTATTCCATATACCAGTAAAACAAATATTTCGCATATCTAATAAAAAATGCATTTGCGTATTTTTAAAAAATTCTGTTCACATGTTTTTTACAAGCATAGCTTAGTATCTCGCTCACTCAACCATGCGAGCACACTAGCGCCTCCACCAGCCAACGGCCAACTTCGGCCTTATGGAAAAACATTTATACGCATAACTTGGCTATTTTTAGTCCGTTTTTTATCAAATTTGGTATTTTGCTGGATATTAGTATCAAATTTAAGTGTACCAAATGTGATTACAGCTGAAGGAAGAAATTCGAGTTTTTTTAAAAGCGGAAAGGGGCGTGGCAATCAGCATCGGCTGTTGATGCTGATCAAGAACATATATACTTTATGGGGTCGGAAATGCTTCCTTCTGCCTGTTATATAGATTTTGGCGACTTTAATTTACCATTTTACCCTATGGGTATAAAAATCATTGAATATAAAGAAATAGTTTTGCGTGTAAAACATCATGTTTGAAAATTCTAAAAGGAACGGAAAAATAGAACACAAGTTATAGTCATTATTCATTGGCTCTGCATAAATGCAGCCGACAGCGCTGCAAGCAGTTCGTAATCAACAGACAAACACACATGCAGACCCAACTCTACATGAACTGCATGTGTATGCGTGTACAGTGCACACATACAATGGCCTTGCAAAGGAGAGAGAAAATAGGGTATTGCGAAATTGAAAGGGATAGAGTGAGAGCTTGAATTGCTTTGGAACTGGCAGCCGAGCTCTGCTACCCATGCGCTGTCGCAACGAGAGTTTCGGTAACGGTACAAGCATCTCCCGAAGCTCCGATTGGCTAAGGAAGCCGCCAAACGTAGACAGAATGCTGGCAGAGCAGGTCGCTGCCAAGTCTGGCCGCAGAGCAGCATGAGGGAAAGAGAGAGAGGGAGAGTCGGAAAGCCCTGCGCGCAGCGACAGAGCGAGACGCATTGTCAAGCAGCGGAACTGTACGAGGTTCAACGAATGAGACAATAATAATAGTCAGTAATAATAGGTAGTCTCGTCGGCAACAGATGTCTTAGTTATGCTTGCAATAAGTGTGAGTGAAAGGAACATAGTATTGAGTGCGAGTGAGACGGTGATGTGATTGTTCTTGGCAGCAAGCAAACGTGCACCGAAGTGCAGCACTGTCGGCAGTGTTTATCATTGTCTCAATTTTTTACGGCGAGAGGGCAACATTTTAAACATTTAACGATTTACACCACAGATTAGGATGGTAAAAATTATGGGAAAAAAGAGGTTTCAGAAGAACTAAGAAAATGCAAATTGTATCATGGTTCAACGAATGCGGACCATTTTAAAAATTTATTTTAATCGGCATCATGGTGACATTCTCATTCGTGGGTACATTTTCCAACCGTGCCTCCAGTTCCTTTGATATGGGGATTATATATTTTTGAAAAAATTTATATTTGGTTGCCACAAATTTATCTAATTTATCTAATTATCATAAGTTTCCCACGTATTGTTGTCTTCTGTATAGCCCAACCATTTGAAGCAAAACAAGGGCTGGCAGAAATGACTGTGTATTCGCCAATGGGTGTTCGCTGGCTGGCCATCATCACTGGAGCCCTTTCCGTGTGATGATTCATCCTGCAATTCGAAAACAAATGTCAATTTCTTACACAATTCAAATTAGATTTCATACTGTTTGGAAAACTTCCCAAAATGGGAGATTTCCGTTGGGGAACCTGCACTCTTCGCCTTTTTGAGGGACGGTACTCCAAAATCTTCTCTATTTCCTCAATATCCGCACCCCTCTTGCATCTTGGGATGCGACCCAGCAGGTCAAGGAGCTCCTTATTTTCCCATATTTTAAGTTGTTGGTATGCATTTCTTAGTGGCCCGAACGCATCATACCCCGGGCATTGCTTCTTTTGGTTGGTCACTTGTTGTTGATTGCGGTTCCTAAAATGGCGACATACATACGTCGCATGCGGCTTTGCAGCGGCCCAGCAGGTGAGTAGCACACACATGCGCAGGTGGTGCAACCGGTTCTTTTTAGCCTGCTGGGAGCCACGTACAACGCAGCGCTGTGCCCTTCCGCCTACCACCAAAAGAAAATACTGAGATATTCTCCAAGTCATCCAAAAAGAGGTCCTCACTGAGGTTGATACTCCCAGTACCACTAGTGCTGGCGCTGATGTGTGTCTTGGCGTGTGTGTCGGTGAGTGTGTTGCTGTGTGTGATGATGTCTGTGTTGCTGTGTGTGATGGTGTCGGTGGTGGGCGAGCCGATGTGGGTGCTTCCAGAATTTTCATCGCAATCCTGAACTGATCCTGAACTGCATTTAGTTCCGTTAGGTAATCAAACTGTGGAAGAAAAATTCAGAAATTTAATTTATTAAATTATAAAGAAATCAATGAAGTATTTTTAGCGATATATATTTATGATAATTAATATATATTTTATTTTACTTACCATCCTATTAAGACTGTTTTCGTTCATTTTGAAAATTTTTTCACACGTCTTGTCTCGACCGCTGATTTTCGAAGAAGGAGCAAAAATTTTCTCTGAAAAGCAAAGGAAAGTTCAACTATCTGTCCCGTATCGCTCTCGTATCGTCTAAATTGGGAACAGTTGCCACATTGTTAGCCATGTTGTCACTAAGCAATGCAACTTACAGGTAACCCGGTAAAAGACAATAAAAGAACGAATGAATACTTATTCATAATAAGTATTTGTATTACTCACAATATTATTTTGGTCCATGTTTAAAAAAAAATTTGGAAGTGAGTACAAAACGAATCAGGATGTGTAAGTGAAATTTACATATCTTATTTTACGGACATACGGAAAAAAGGAAAAGAAAGGAAAAAAATGGGTTGGCTTATTGCTATTTGAAAACAGGATGACTTTTAAATATAATAAAAGCCAACTGTTTAAGCCCCTGTCTCATTTGGTTAATAGTTAATGCTTTGGGCTTTATTATACGTAAATATTGTTCGCCGGCGTATCGGACAAACAGACCAATCATTTCTAACATATTACTGTTACATTCCTTAATTGATATGTACTGATTGATTTCGTTTTTTTCATAGAAGCTACTTAATCGCGCAAGTACTTTCTTTATGTAACTCACTTCACATCTCCGATGGCAAAAGGGATTTTGTGAACATCCCATCTACTGCAGCCATGTACGTGGGAGTTGTGTAGGTGCTGCAGTATATGGCATGCAGGGTGTCGTCGATGTGGTGGTGCGTCTTAATTGCGACCCTGGCAAAATGCTGGTAGTCCCAAACAATGGGGACTTGGCCCTTATATTCGGGACGAAACTTCATGTTTACGTGGCATCCATCGCAAACGTAAGCAATCAGATTGTCCAAAGTGCCACTCTTTCTGAGGAATTCCTCCAACTTGCCCGTAATGCAACATACAACATTTTCACATACGCCGTTCGCCTTCTCCTCCCATCAATTGATTGGAGCATGACAAAGAGGACAGACGTCCTCAATGCCGCTCCATCCAATCTGGCGCGCTTCGATGATGTTGGTTCATCGTCATTGCTACCATCAGTGCCATACTATAAAAGTGTACGAATTTGGACGCAAATATAACAATTGTTTCTCTTTTTTTTGAGAATAATAATTTAAAGAATCAACAAATGAGGGTTTTCAAAATGTACGTAGACTATATTTAGCAAAAAAAGGTTGCCGCAAACAGTTATTGCAAATTTTTTGTTTGCAATCGTGTTCAACGTGTTCAGAAAGCGGCAGACGAAAACCAACGATTCTCTTATTCGGAACCCTGGCACTGGATTCGAGATGTAATACATCTGGTATATTTTGACTAACACTGAGTCTACAATGACCTTGTCAATATTTTCCGAGTACGTTATCTGCCAATTATTGTGCGAAATGTACTCGCCATCATCCCACCAGTACGGAATCTAAAGTTCCCGCGATTCCCCTTCGCGGCGCCGCTCATTAATCTCTGCCTCAGACAGGAATTTGCGATACAGCTCATACAGAATGTCGCTGTCGTAGCTTACTTTGCAAACTTGGGCCACCACTTGCCACTCCATCACATGCCTACACCCGCCTTGACAATTGACGGCTTTGTACATGCTGCATATGTAAATATAGATTAGTATTATATTCTAATATATATAGTATCTGTAATAAAAGAATACTCACGTAAGAGGCAGACTGTGTATTTGACAAGCATGTCGTCGTCGGCAATCACATCGCCAATGCGCCGGAGGAACGCAGCCTTCTGTGCTCCGGGTGTGCGCCAAATTAACCCCTTTTTTCTGAGGAAGACATTTCTTTGGCCTTCGCTCAGAAATTGGACTCGGAATGGAATGTGCCCAAAATCAGGGACAGACGACATCCGGCGTGGCGGTGGTGGGCTTGGTGGCAATGGTGCCCAATCTGGAGACGCAGCCCGCGAAGGAGACGGAGCCCGTGGGGCAGATGCCGCCTCGAAAAGGCGTTTGGCCGTGCCCTGGTGGCGACTGGCTATGTGCCGCTTTAAGTTTGAATTTTTGGCTGTAGTATAGCCGCATTCGTTACATTCAGGCATTTTAATATAATAATAATTTATAAACACTTCACTTCGTAATAAAAAATCACTTGCAATTACAATTAAAAATCACTTGCAATTACAATAAAAAGCTCGCGGGCTTAATTCGCAACTTCGATTGCGATAATTAATCGACGCAATCGATCACATTGAGCTTTTTTCCCACGCCGCCATGGAGAAACATACGCTGAGTTTCCGTAATTTATAATTCGATTTGAATTATTTTCCAGGGGTGGGAAACATATCCATGGAAAGTAGGCCCAAGTTCGCGTAGAATTTTGTGGCAAAGATTCGATTTATGACAAACGGGGTATTCTGCAACATCCTTCCCTTGGCGAAGCCCCTTCTGAAGGAGGACTCCGTTTATTGCCTCAACATGGACGAATTCTGGCATCAAAGCTTGCCCTATGTTCACAAAGTAAGTACATATCTGAATAGACAGGGGCTATATCAGACATACATACATATTTCTTTACAGATTTTCGCCATGTACAGGTTGACAAAACTCAGGCCGAGAGACCAGCTTACGCTGAATCCTAATATGTTATGCAAATTGATTTTCCAACCAACTTATCCTCTTAATTTGTCATTAACTAAATTGTTGCCTTTTTTTCTTATTCAAATTTTTTGTTAAGATTTTTAAATAAAAAAATGCATTTCCAATCAAAGCGCCTTAATTCAGCTGAAAATAAAGGAAATTAAATTTAGATCATAAATCATGAATCGAAACACAGATACATCCTTTTTTCGCGAACAAACAAAGTTTCCCGTAAGAAATGCAACTGAAAATAAAGAAAATATAATTTGCCTGCTGCCATTTTGGTGGCCGCCACCCACGAGTCCTTCATCCATAATAGGGATCCAGACTCTTGGCTTGGAACAAAATAATTGTCATATATTTTGTCCAAAATCTTTTTTACAATTGCTGGGCTTTGTGCCTTTCGGGGCATGTGGATGTTAAAGTTTTGGTATCCGATGAATTGGCCGTTGTCGAACCAATCAGGGATACGCAGGGTCTTTAACTCCACAATCCTCTCGTATTCCTTTGACTGGAATTCCATCAAAACAGAGGAGTAAATGTTTTGCAGAATTTCCTTGGAATACAAGACCTTAGCCACTAGAGGCCATCAGAGGCCAAGAAGTCACGCGTTGAAAGCCTCCTTGTTTCCGAACGGACTGAAACATGCTGAAAAAGATAATTCATAATTGCATTTTGTGTAATTTTAAATTATTAATAACTTGAAAACTTACGTGAAGAGGCAAATTGGCTGCTTCTTCAAGAGGTCCTTGGGGTCCTTAATGGGACCAGTCTTTCCAAAAAGACTTTCGACTTTATTGGCCGTGATCGCCAAATTAGCCGTTTTTGAGCCAGATAAGCACCTTGCTGCTTCTCTGGCAGGGCGCGAAAGTCAAACTCGGAGTCGGACTCGGACTCACTATCTTCTTCCTCAAAAACAGGTGGAGGCGGCGGCGGTGGTTGTGGCTCCTCCTCAAGCCATTCTATCCCCATTCTAAATAGGAAAACTGAGTCCAAACCAGCCGTTGAAAAAAAGCTTAAAATAAACCTAAACCATTTTTTTTTTAAATTTAAATTCAATTGTTGCCGGGGCTTTTATTGGAAAAAGCACATATCAATTATATCATTACATTGTAAAAGTACACTATCAGTATTCCTTCAGAACTGCTGAAATAATGGCAAGCCTTACATCGGTTATGATGCGTTTGCGGATCGAAATAATTTATCTTTAATTTGTTTTCTTTAAATTACATATTTAAATCGCCCAAAAAGAGGCCCTTAGTTTATCAAAAAGCATTAGGGTAGAGAGAAGCAGTGTAGAGTACAGAGCTTAGTGTTTAAATGAATCCTAAGAAAGTCAGTAAAGTCCTAGTAAAGTCATTTTCAGGTATAGCGAGACCAGGGAATTATGGATTCATTTTTATATGGAGGATTCAGTTCAAATTGAATAGGTACTCATGCCTAAGATAGGTCAGCTATACAAGATAAAGTAGTGCATCATTGCAACGCTAAGGCGGTACGAAGTTCGCCGGCCATACACATATGTTTGTATATATACTTACATAGGCATAAACCTAGAGATAAGCGTATTATGAAATATGTCTAAGTTATTGACCATTTTCATATTACCACAATTCCAGAAATTAAAAATCATTTGTTTTTATCCCTGCACTTTCCAACGAGTCTGCATGTGACAGCTGAAAACTGCTAACAAAGCTGAAATAGTTTAAAAAACGCTAAATCTGGTGGGTTATCCGTGAAACGGCCACACTGTCCACATGTCGATTGTCGAATTGGACCGAAACGTTAAGGCACTGAAGTCAGCGTAGTTAGTCAGATTCGAACTCCAGCCGCACCTGGTACTAACTTTCATTTAACTGACCGAAAATTAAAATTTTCGTGCTGTACCATGTCTTTCACTCACCATGCAAAAGAATTTAACAAACACAAATATATATAGTATATGTACATACATATGTATGTCTTTACTTTTAGCAAAATATAAATTTTTTTAGCAAAAATATACATTTTTCTCTTTGGTCATTGCTCCCGAGTCTTGTTTCTTGGCAGAACATTATTAAATTGAGATATTATTTTCCAGATCTCGTTGGGTCCAAATAAGACACAGCTTGTTCTCTTGCTATTTCTCCTAGTAAGACACAATATGTCATATTGTGGTGATATTGCTGCTGGTTCTGATGGTGTTGAGCGTGCCTTTGTTTTTGGTAGTTTTTATGGTTTTGGTTGTGACGCAATCCAAAAGATTCATAGATTCAGTTTGCGATCTGAAGTAAAGTGCAATTTTCGGGCTCGGTCCGGTCCTTTTCTTTCTCTGGTATAATCAAATTGAAAATTATTGTCGGTTTCCCGCCACCGTAGTTTCTCAGTTACTTAAGGGGGGTCTTTTTTTTTTTTTTTTTTTGCCCTCACCGCAGTGCTAATGATGATAAAGGAATTTGTGTTCCAGGAAGTTGAAGAATATGTCGGAGCGTTACCAATGTTATTTACTTCACTCATGTTTACTATTGTTTTTACTTTTGGGTTTTCACTTTCACTGTATCACTTTTTATTTAGAACTGTTCGGTTAGTTCCCAGGGGGTTTATTAACCCTCTTCTGCATGACCAAAGAAAGAATAAAGAAAAAATTTTTTTTTATGTAAATATGTGTTTATTTAGGTAAAGATAATATATATTTGGCCCTTTTTTTTTGGGGGGAGCATAGTTTGGGGGAAAAAAAATTAAGCCATATATGGCTTTCTATGCATTTAGCGCTTTTTAGAGTTTACCATATATGGCTTTCCATGCAATTAGGTGAACATTGGTAAAACAGATTCTTTTGTCATTATAGCATAGAAATACATTGCATTTCGCACAAAAAGTGTATGAGCGGAAAGAATAATTGTTGTGGGAGAGTTGCCTTTGCTTTTTCCATGTGGGAAAAGAAGAAAAGAATTTCATGGTGTTTTCTTTTGCTGGCAGAAGGAGTAGTTTCCCTGCTTGTAGCCGGGGATGAAGTTGCAGTCATCGCAGGACGTCCGCGCTTCTTTATTTTTCCTGCCCTGACCAGGTGCTCAGCTATTAAAAGCTCGAAGTTGAAGAGTCCCATGTATTGATATGACTTTCGACGCCATAAAATCCATGGATTAACCACGCACACATCAATCATATGGAAAAAAAAAATTTGATACCACTCTCTTAAACGCAAGTCCTAGTAAAGAATCCAGTAAGTCAACGTCACCCATATGGTAATTGTACACATCAACTGCCTTAGGAGAGTCGATGTCTATATACAAGAGACCAGGCTAAACTGAACTCCATCAATATTAGTATCTTTTTCGACCATGCTTCCACGTCCTTGCTTTTTCAATTCTTTTTCAGTTGGCATCTTTGAATTAGGTACTCGATCATTCCTTACCGTACCCAAAGTCAATATGCCATTTTCCATAAGGTAGACTTGAAGTTTGGGACTAGTGAACCAATTGTCGAAAAATAGTTTGAAGTTTTTTCCTTTTGGTATGGTTACCGATAATCTTGATACAACATTTCCGCTTACTCCCAAATTAGGGGCCCCTTCCGGATATGGATACTTAGAATATGCACGCGTTACTGCATGTAGAGCCATATATGGCTTCCGAAGTTTTTTGCGTAAATTAGTACTTGTAATGCATACCTATACTCTAATTATTTATTTTTATAAAAGAAAACTTTATATTCTTTAAAAATAAAAATACTTTTCATCGACAAAAGTGTTTTTTAGTAGAGCAAATTAAATTTTTAATTTTAACAAAATTCACTTCTGTTTCTTTGCTTGAGACGTTTGCACAAAACTGATTAAAACTTGCGATAAGGCAACACAAAAAACCTATAAACTTCAAAATCCTACAGAAAATAGTGCAAAGAAAATAACTGATAACAAAAGGTATCGTAAGTACCGTTAACTGAGCTCTCTAACCCGAGGCTCCTTTTTGTATAGGACCTGACCTGAAGACAGATCTCAACATTTGTTTCTAATTGTGTTGCTAAAGCAAAGATGCTTGTCATTCTGCAAACTCAACTCAACAACGGGTAAACAAAGACTCTTTTCGTTTCGTTGAACAATACGATTCAAGACTCCTGCATCCATCCATCCATACACTAGCCTAAAATTCGAACCCAGAGTGTAATTTTTTATTTCCTTTTGCCTCAGACAACTCATCTACCAAAAACTGTCATAATAAGAAAAAAAAACTGAGCAAGCCTTGATATAGCTGAGAGTCTACTTTATACATATTCTAGTATGAATATTTTAGTGTCGTACATTTTTACCTACAGTATATATTGTACACTGTTCAGTAGGTTGAATATTTCTTTTAATTTTCATGTTCGCTAAAAATTATATACATTTTTCATTAGTAAAAAACAAATATATATATTTCATAAGTAAATCATTCGAATATTTGTTAAGTCGCGATTCAGGTGAAAAATGTATATCCTGGCAAATGGAATGTAATGTCGGTACGAGGTTTAATCGCTTGGATATCAACTATATTGGAGGTTGATCTAAAATCTTTTGAAGATTTTCGTTCTGGCGCACTGTATTGTCAAATATTGCATAAAATATTTCCAAAATCATTTATTTTACCTTGAACCGCTTCCAGGTCAAGATCATGATGTAGTGAGGCGCCTCGGATGAACTATTGGCACCCTTTCATCGCCGCAGAACTTTCTTTTGGAAAGTAGATACCTTGTTGCTACTTGAATCTGCAGCCATCCCCCAGATTTGAACTCCATATCTCCAAGTAGGAGCTTTGATTGTGGCACCTTACCGTTGAGCCATACACGCGGAGGATGCTTTCTTCTCAATGTGAAGCAGATACTTAAACATTTGGCCCTGTTTAGCATTATATCCCAGCTCTCAAGCCGATGCATATACTCCGACTAAAATATTAGATGAAGATATTTACCATGGACATGCTGCAACGGACGAATGAACTACATGCTGAATGATACCTGATACTGACAATAGCGCCCATACTGACTTTTACTTGACAAGAATTATTTGGGAAATTGCAGATAAACCAGCAATTGATACGGCAATTGATACGGGGTCCTGGTAATTACGATTTCTGCAATGGGTTCTATCTATGTGGCCAACAAAACTGGTAAATCATATCATGGGACTGAATCGAAATGGTTTTAGTTATTTGAGAAACTTGAAGCGAAGCCAATCTATTTTGATAGTTAAGGAAGAGAAGTCTACCAAAAAACTCTGACGTATTGGCAATGTACTCCACGCTGCACTAAACCCAAACTGCAAAATGGCTCATCCGGAAGTGTAATGTTGTTATGAAAGTAGATATATACAGTTACCTCCAGACTCTGAAGTTGATGATGAAGAGAGTGCCAATAATGAGATCATTTACAAGCCAAAACCTGGTATCCTTCACAAGGACTATTCTTCCGAAAATCTAGTCTATGAGAGTGCCAATAATGAGACCACTCAACCAAAACCTGGAATCATTCACTCTTCCGAATATGCCAATAATGATGAAGAGAGTGCCAATAATGAGATCATTTACAAGCCAAAACCTGGTATCCTTCAAGGACTATTCTTTCGAAAATCTAGTCTATGAAAGTGCCAATAATGAGACCACTCAAGCAAAACCTGGTATCATTCACTCGTCTTCCGAATATGCCAATAATGAGATCGTTCAAGAAGCAAAACCCGGAAGCATTCACAATAACTCCTCTTGCGAAAATCTAGTCTGAAAAAGAATTTAAGACGACTGCAAAGATTGACCCATTTTCTGGCAGAAGAGACATTTTTCGCAAGCAAGAGATTCAAATTATTTATTTACGCAAACAGCACATAGAGTGTGCTGCCATCATAGATTCTATCAAGGGCATTTTACTTAGATTCCTATGATTCCGACTATTCCTTAAACATAAGGGAAATAGTCTTTAATAATGGTGATTCTGAACTATACGACAATCCAATGTAAAAGTCTTCACACAATTCATACATTTCCAAATTGAGTTTCGTAATAGATCATAGGTCTTACATATTTCTAATGGCAAATTGTTTTCTTTTAACTTGGAAATTATGTCTTTTATATCTTGATCTCTTTTTTTTTCTACTCGAATCCAATCTTCAGATATTTCAGTAAGCTCTAATCATTTTTCAACAACTCTTAAGAATTCTTTCGAGTTTCTCGGAGCTAACGGATTTCTAGACAAGAAATCAACTCAAATTTTATCCTGGATGCTTTTAATGAATTACAGTCAGTGAGAACTACAAACTTTCCACCATTTAAGTAGTGATGGAAATGCTTAACGGCGTTGACCACAGCTAATGTTTCTAACTCATACGAATGGTATTTGGATTCACGTGACATTGTGTTCTTGCTAAAGTACTCCACTACATATGGCTTATTTTCAATCCTGTGCAACAAGACAGCTCCATACCCAATAGCACTTGCATCCGTATGCAGTTCAATAGGATGTTGAGGGTCAAAAATTGTCAAAACTGGCTTATTGGTTAACACACTAATAATTTTCTGGCGTATTTTCTCATTCTCCATTTTCCATTCAAATTTACTTTTCTCTGATTTGAGAAAATACAACGGTTTCATTATTTGTGAAAACCCAGGGACAAACTGACGAAAGTGTGAAGCCAATCCAATGAATTGCCTTAGCGTTGTAACCGATTTGGAAGTCGGTAATGTGTTCAGTGATTCTATCGTTCGCATATTTGGTCTTATCTCGCCTGCTTCTACTTCAATTCCTAAATATTGAGCAGATGTCATTAGAAAAGAACCTTTTTTAGCATTGAGTAAAAATTCTGATTTTGTAAGTATATCCAAAACAATTTGCAATTCCTCAAGTGCAGATTCTTTAGTTAAGGCTATGATAATGATATCATTTTATCATATCTCTTTGGAAGACTGGTGAAGCGTTTTTAAGTCCAAAGGGCAATGACAAAAATTGATATTGCCCATCTTTTGTATCGGATGCCGTATATTCAATAGAATTTAAATCCATTGGAACCTGACAAAATCCGCTTGCCATATCCTAGCAGGTAAAGTATTTTGCGCCTCTTAGTCTGGCTATTTGATCCGCAATCAATGGCAAAGGAAACCTATCAGAAACCGTGTTCAAATTCAACTCGCGATAGTCTACACATAGTCTTGCTGAACCATCCTTTTTTTAACGAGTAATGCAGGGCTAGCGAAAGGAGATCTACTTGGTCTAATAACTTTGCTTTGCAATAACTCATTAACTTTATCGCGAACGACTTCTCTCTTACTAGGAAGGTCTTCGTCAAACAGTCTTTGGTGTATCGATCAATAACCATTTCACCCGTATTACCCAGCTTCTGAGGAGTTGCATTTGTAACCGAATTGATGTAAGTTTTCAATAAAGCGTGTAATTTCTCTTTATCTTGACCGACTACATCGGTTTCTACTTCGTTTAACGAATTACACATTAGTGGGTGTAGAACATACATTAACATTCTTGATTTAATTATTTATACCAATGCTGAATATAATTTCTCATGCAGTCGTCCGGTATTACATGATATGTTACATTTAAACAGTTCCCATTGATCATGACATCAGTTTGAATTTGTAGTGTGAATTACCAATACCTTGTTAAAGCGACTAAATTTTTAATTCTTTTGCCACTTGGTCTTTTTTTTTCTCAAGAATAAAAATCATTACTGACTCAATTTGAATTATTAATAGTTTTCTTTCCAAAAATACACATCCAATCTGAAAAGTTTAAAATTTCCAATTCCAACTCCAATTGTTTGATAATAATCCTCGGCTGGATGAGAAAAAAAAAAACGTTTTTTTATACCGAATCGGTAAACAAATTGCATCTAAGGTCGCTTAAAATTAGCTTCAATGTAGAAAAGGCTCTTTCAACGCTGACTTGGGTTGCAGGTACACTTTGAACAACTTTCGCCAGCTTGTAGAGATTGGGATAGACATATTTTTTTTCTTCCCAGTATCCCATTACGTCCATACTGAGATCCACAGGCTTAGGATTATAAGCATGTATCTCTGCCATTGTTTTCGTAATTTCGTCGTCGACTTCTTCAGTCTCCGCATTATCAACCACAAACGAGTCGAAATATTCGTTCAGGCGAGAACAAGTGCTTTCACTTGGTGGCTCGACAGGACCACTAGCACAGCTCGATTGAGTCGATATTTGAAACGAAAAGTAAAATGTACTTAAATATTTCGAAAATTTTAAATTATAATTGCAAAATACCTTGCTTGTTAAAGAATGTAGTTGCTGGTATAATTTTTTCAAATGTGTTCGAGCATATATTATTCGTATTGGGTTCTGCAACAGAACTCTCCGTATTCTCGGATCCGAAAAGTTAGCTGAGATTATAATTTTTTTGTTCATCAAAGCACTTTTTCGTCTTTCTAAGCATTTTGCTAGGACATTGCTGTAGTCAGTATTCAGTGCTTTGGTTGACAACTTTAATTTTAAAAAACAACCAGAATTTGCAAAAATCGGCCAAATAAAGCTGCTCCAAATGAAATTTTCTTTTTGCTACAAAAGCAGGTTCCAGAGTCTTCTTCAAGGTCCGAACAGTACTCCACTCTTCATGCGTAAGTGCATCTGCGTTTTCAAAAAAGTCTGTTAGGCTTAAGAGTTTGGTCAACATTAAGTAAGTCGAACTCCATCCGGTTGGAACATCTAGTTCTGGTACAACTAGACTCTCTGCTTTTATTAAATGTCTACATTAAAAACAAATATAATTTTTTATTTTCTCCAAATGGACAAATGGTTAAACTATGATTACATATGTACCTGCAGAGCTCGCAAATAACAGTTGAGCGCTTTTTTTCTAGCGCTCTGGTTGAGAGCATAACCGATAAAAATATTACACATGCGGTCTCACTCTGAGGCAAACACTTTGACTCTATTCGTTTCGGTTTTCTGTTGAGAGATATCATTTGACAAATTTGAGAGAGAGTCTTGAAATGAGCAACAATTTGAGAGCGAAACAATATCTGTCAAACAATAACTGCCAGCTAAAGACCTTTTGAAAAAAATTTAGCGCAAAGTGTTTTTTGCTGTGTTGGCTAGATGAATGGCTGAAATTTTAAATATAATTTTTATTAAATCAAAAATATGTTTTTCTTTTTAATAAAATGTATTTATTTGAAAATATTTTAGATATTATTGTTGTATATTTACTTTATTATATTTAGTATCATGTTGATCCCAATAGTATTAAGAACACTTATTAAATGGATTTTATATATTTTATTTTATTTATATACATATGTATATACATAATGCATGTATTATTTTTAATTAATTTTCATTAAGTTTTACAATAAGTAAAGAATTCAAATTTTCCGCGCTTATTGAAGAGCGCCTTTCGCTCAAAATAAAATGGAGTGCTGAAAATGCCCTCTCCACAGAAACTTAAGTTGCTGGAGTGGCCAGCACAACCTGTGCCAGTGCATTCAAATGCGGCGACTTTAGCTTCTTATAAAATTCCAAAATATTGGTATTTAACGGCAAACGACCATACGCCATGTCGAAATTTTCGATGTCAGTATAAATGTCACTAAGTTTCGAAGAAACCGGGTCTTCTATGGCTTGTGACACTGTTTGAACGAGGATAAAGACTGGGACTTATGATTATCTTTCTGTACAGCCGTTTCTTTGAAATGTACATTATGTATGTCGTCGACCTAAGCATACAAAATTAAAAATAAGTTAACATTTGTTTTTCAATTTTAGTTTAGTACAGGTGTAAGTGTTTGACGAGGACAATTTTACTTGTAAGTATAATAACACAAAACAACAAATAGCTAACATGTAGAAACAGGACCTGACATAAATTCATATTCCATCTTACTTTTCTCAATTCGAATATGCGGTTTGCAATTTTTTTTGAACAAATTGTTCGATGGTGTTACATATGTACATATTGTTTAATTTAACTCGTTTTCTTCTTTAAAAGAATTAAATTAGTCTGCGATCCGTAATCAATTTTTTTTAACTTACCTATAAGTTTCTGTGCGCAATAATTTGCACAATTTGCGACAGCGGTTTATTTTTATACCCTTGCAAAAAGGGTATATAAATTTTGGTCAGAAGTGTGCAACGCATAGAAGGAAGCATTTCTGACCATATAAAGTATATATATTCTTGATCAGCACGTCAAGTCCGTCCGTCCGTCCGTCCGTCTGTCTGGATCAACGCAAACTCCTCTTAGACCGTAAGAGCTACAGAGCTGAAATTTTGCATGTAGGCTTGTATATACTGCAGGCGTTGTATATCTCGGATTCAGCCGGATCGGATCACTATATCATATAGCTCCCATACAAATGACAAAGTCACGAACAGTGACTTTTCTTAATAACTCCGTTATTTTCTGAGCTATTGTCATAAAATTTAATATTGGTGAGTTAATTACACATATAAACGACTGTGCCAAATTTGATCGAGATCGGGTGACTATATCATATAGCTCTCATAGGAACGATCTTTCGAAAACAGTGACTTTTGTCAATAACTTGGTTACTTTTAACGCGATTGTTTTCAAATCAAACATTTGTTAGTTTAATATATCTGTTAATGACTGTGCTGAATTTGATAAAGATCGGGTTACTATATCATATAGCTCCCATAGGAACGATCGGTGGAAAACAGTGACTTTGATCAATATCTTAGTTTTTTCCTATGCTAAGATTGTAGGCCGTTCTTTCGCAAACATTAACCTTTTTAGCTTGAGCGTTTTTCCATTTTGATGGCAAGGAAAGAGTTACCATAAAAGTTGCAAGGGTATATAAACTTTAACGCGGTCGAAGTTAGCCCCGGCCCTCTGGTTTCAGTTATGTCGTCTAATTTATTTACGTCATAAACGCATAACTGAAGTGTGAAAGCTGTGTGAATCGAGGTTTTCCATTATTTTTTCTCTTTCAGTATCATCCTCAACAAGTGACTCCTCAGAAGCATCATTTAGAAGTTCAATGGCTTTCACCGTATTTCTGCCATTATCAGATGTAATGCTGAAGATTTGATCAAGCTTTATGGCGTAATCATTAAGAATATCCAAAACATTTTCCTTAATATATGCAGCCGTGTGCGAATGGGTGAGCTGAATCATACCCAACGTCTTCACTAAAATTTCGCTCTGCTCCAACGTCGAATTAATAATTAGTAGATTAACGCCCAGAATGGCTTTGTCCATTCTAGTAGCAACGTCAATTTTTAAGGAAATAAGCTTTGACTGCACTAAAGCTTTAATGTCTTTAATATGTCTTTAATATGTTTCTCCCTGACAGATACAAAATCCATTATATTCCGCGATGTAATCGGGTTCATATGCAGTGCATGGAAGATTGGATTAACGATTTCCTTCAAGCCTTCGGTTTCCAAAAATGAAAACGGCTTGCCATCCGTGGTTACAATTTTAACTAGGGAGGAAACTATGCATTCTTCACTAGTTTCATAGCATATCTTCTTCTTTTTTGCTTTTAATGGCACTTCGGTGTCCTTGTTGGCGTCACATTCGTTATGTCGTCTTAAATTTGTCACGTGATGACCTGAGTATATTATAAATACACACAAAATTAGTATTTTATTTTACACCAAATATGTAGCACTAAGTGCAACTTAACAAAAAAATATTACCTGCAAATTTCATGCCGCACACATAACACACTGATTTGTTTTCATCGGAGTTGAAGGTGAAAAATTGGTGCACTTTTTTACATTTCTCACGACCCATTTCACTAAAAATGTTAATTTTGAAGCGACCGCAAAGAAATCACAAACACAAGTGAAAGCAAATCTGATTCGCAAAGCATACTCAAAAAACACTTTGCTTCATTGTGAGAGATTAAAGTGTCCGATAACAACCAGAGCAAAAGAATCGAAAAAAAAATCGGTTTTGTTCAGAGCAAAACAGATTCATCGAGCAAACAACTGAAACTGTTGCTCTTTGAGTTTTTGCTCAAACTGTCGGTTTACAACACTTATTTGCGAACACCAAGAATCGGTCAACTGTTATTTGCAAGCTCTGCTTTGCACTGTTTTCACTTTTTTACTTGTATTTTTGAACTGTATGGCTATTTCCCGGGGAGGTTGTTGACTGAGCTCTCTAGCCCGAAGCCCCCCTTTATATAGACCTGACCTGAAGACAGCTCTCGTACTTTGGCAACATTTATTAGTCTACATGGTGCTTAGGCCTGTAAACTCAACATCTCAGGTGTCAGGGGGCAAACGCTGCACGGCAGTGTTGTAAACTACACAATGCACTGACACCTGACAATTCTGAAAGCACCATAGTAGGCTTTGATTCATTCTCCGACACGGCCATTCTGACAAAGTACACGTCCTTGTGTAGGTAAAGATATTACCACCATATTAATCATCTTTTTACAGGTCTTAACTTTATTATCTAAATCAAGTAACCATCGTTTCTCATAGACGGATAACCATCGTCTCTCATAGACGGATAAGCATCGTCTCTCATGGACGGATAATCATCGACCGATAACCATTCTGACATTCAAACATCCTCGAGTAATGACCAAATATCAACAAGTATCAATCAAGACACCTTTTGTGTTGTATAACATAAACTGAACTTAAGCTTTTATTCTTAACCATAACATACAGAGTATTTTCTTTTTTTTATACCCTTGCAAAAAGGGTATATTAATTTTGGTCAGAAGTGTGCAACGCATAGAAGGAAGCATTTCCGACCATATAAAGTAGATATATTTTTGATCAGTATGACGAGACGAGTTCATATAGCCATGTCCGTCCTTCCGTCCGTCCGTCTGTCCGTCCGTCTGGATCAACGCAAACTCCTCCTAGACCGTTAGAGCTACAGAGTTGAAATTTGCATGTAGGCTTGTATTTACTGCAGGGGTTGTATATCTCGGATTCAGCCGGATCGGACCACTATATCATATAGCTCCCATACAAACCGCATAGTCACGAACAGTGACTTTTCTCAATAACTTCGTTATTTTTTTTAGCTATTAATATTAGAGAGTTTATTACGCCTGTAAACGACTGTGCCAAATTTGATCAAGATCGGGTGACTATATCATATAGCTCCCATAGGAACGATCGGTCGAAAACAGTGACTTTTGTCAATAACTTCGTTACTTTTGAAGCAATTGCCATAAAAATTTATATTTCTCAGTTTAGCATAACTATTAATGACTGTGCCAAATTTGATTAAGATCGGACTATATCATATAGCTTTCATAGGAACAATCGGTGGTGAACAGTGACTTTGATCAATGTCGTCGTTATTAGCTATGCTAAGATTGTAGGCCGTTCTTTCGGAAACAGCTTATTTAGATAAAACGTTTTTCCACTTTGATGGCTATAGGTAAGGAAAAAGTTACCAAAAAAGTTGCAAGCGTATACAAACTTTGACGCGGTCGAAGTAGCCCCGGCCCTCTGGTTTTTTATTACTGGTGCAGAATAAAAAAGTGTCTTCGTATAAATACTGAAAGCACAATTCATTGTACTCTACAGCAGTAGAGCAATAATCTTTTATAATTGCCAAAATAACTGCAAACCTTACATCAGCTAACTCATTTGCATTAGATGACAAAACCGTGCCTTATCCGTATGATGTACGACGCGAATGGCCGGACATGACGGGAATGTGTGCTACTAAAAAATTTAGATTTTGTAGGTATACTTTTAGCGATAGAATTAGGCCACATACTTCGATATATAATAAGTAATTAGAACTTACACATTATGTTTAGCTTTGAGTACCGTTAAGGACTCTAAACACAATGTACTTATAAATACCGGGATTGCGGCGCCAATAAATCACTTGCTTCTTGACTATTATATGGCGATCCTGCCTTACCTTCGGCGAATAAAGCAGGCAAAAAAAATGAAGTAAGTCGTCTCGCCGACTTAGGTATACCATACACCAGTAAAGCAAATATTTCAAATTTATTAAACAAATGCATTTTCACATGCTTCTGACAAGCGTATCTTAGTATCTCGCTCACTCAAGCATACGAGCACCCTAGGGCCCCCACCGTCTTTATGAAAACACGTTTATATGCATAACTCGACTGTTTTTTGTCCGATTGTGACCAAATTTGTTATTTTGCTGGATATTAGTATCAAATTTGATTGCATAGGGTAGAAAATTACAGGAGATAATCGAGTTTTTTCAAATTACGTGGTCGAAAAGAGGCGTGGCAAAATCTTTACACATACATATGGTGTCTCTAGCTAGTATAGTGTTTGAGATAAACGCTTTTTTAAATTTAAAATAAACTTGATCACTTTACATACTACACGAGCCTACATACCAAATTTGGTGGCTCTAGCTTTTATAGTCTCCGAGATCTAGGTGTTCATACGGACAGACGGACGGACAAGGCTAGATCGATTCGGCTGTTGATCCTGATCAAGATTATATATACTTTATGGGGTCCGATAAGCTTCCTTCTGCCTGTTACATACATTTTGGCGACTTTAATATACCATTTCACCCTACGGGTGTATGGTATAAAAATACGACTCACAACATTTCAAACAAGGACGATCCCAAAAGAGCACTTATTGAAGAGTGGAACCAAATAAATGTTAAAACATGTAAAAAACTGGTGGACTCGATGCCTAAAGGAATTGTGTAGGGAGAGCGAGTTAGCAGGTTTATGTTACCACTCATTTAATGCTAATTTGAATGTTGAATGCTAATTTTTTATCTAAATTAAAGACCTGGTACCTCCTAACAAATAGATCGCTTTCCGTTTTCTTGTAAAGATTATGTCCTGGGGTTTTCCGCTACTAAAATGTTACAAAAAATAATAAACTTACACTTATTAATAACCTATAAGCATTATCTATTGAGGTATATACATCTACCGAATAAAAAGTTTGTTTTAATAACCTATAAGCATTATCTATTGAGGTATATACATCTACCGAATAAAAAGTTTGTTTTTGGTAATAGTTCATTATGACTATTCGAGATTTCAGTTTTGGCTATCACCAAATCGATTTCACAACTAGTGTTGGTGAACTTCAAAATGGTTCTATTAGCGCAGTCATCTTATTGCATCAACATTTGACAAATACCATGTTGCTAATGCCTGATTCCCGTTCGATCCATCTCTCGGAAATGATTGCGATTAACGGTGGATGTGGGAAAGCACCACCCTTAACAGCTGATTTTACAACTGCCACATGCAAACTTGTTGGAAAACCCTGGATAAAAATAAATCATTTTTAATTTCTGCATATATGGTAATATAAAAAAGTCAATGATTTGGATATATAGTTGTAACTTATAACTTATTTCATATTGTAAGACTTTAAATAGCCATAATACACTTATCTGTGGTTTTAACCTATGTATGCATATACATACATATGTGTATGTCTTATATGTATGTCCTTGCAGTAGAGTTGCATCATAAATTTTTGGCCGTTGAAAATTTATTTTAGTTTCGTTTCTTTCATTGGTTTTTTTTTGTGCCATTCACGTTTACATTTCCGTTGCGAATGCCAAATTTTTCCCAGAGAATGGCAAATTTTTAGTGTTGTATTCGAAATATATCGATAAAACGGCAAATCCTTGTGCACTATCTCCCAAAGAGATGGTCGTCAGTGGGAATCGGCCTTAACATGTTGCTAAATCCGATAGGGTCGTATAGGTGCATAGCAGTCGGGTTATCGTCAGTGTTGAACAAATTATATTTGTAAATACCAGTGCTGCAAGTGACACATCTGTTATGTCTGTCATCCTTTCAACAACAAAGTAGGCCAATACACAAATATGTAGGAATAAAAGGCAAGCTGAACTGGCAATACCTATTTATTCTTCAACACGGAGCTGTTAGCATCAGTAGCTACACTCTCTCTATAGTCGACATGTTTTCGAAGGACTTTACAACTGCATAGTAGAACAACGAAAAAGTTAAAAAAAGATTATGAACTGTTTCAACCGCGACTGCAGTCGGGCTAACTTTGTTAAATTTGAATTAAAAATACAGCTTTAATTCTTAAACAGCTCTAGCCTGAGAATTCCAGGCTAGAAGCACATACAAAATGAGTCCATTACTACGTTAGCTTAATAAACGCAATTACATAGGAAAACGTGCACCTGGTACAGCCATAGAACTACGATAATTCTCATTGATAAATATATTGTTGTTGAATAGAGAATCAATTTAAAAGAACACAACTTTGTAAAATGTGTGACCAAAAGCACAATATCTTTGTGAATCGGTCGATGAGTAGAAGTGCGCGTGAGCGGCAATTTGTATCCAATGGCAAGGTTGTGAATCCTGTTCGGGTCTCGTGTAGGAGGGTTTAACAATAACAAATACTCAAAGTCATTCAGATGGATCTGCACTAGCAACAGAGTTTAAAAAAGATAAATGCAATGTGGATTTAACCAATATTCATATCTACTTTTCATGGTGATTCTTGAGGCTAACTACAAAATTTACCAAAAATATTTCACCACCATTTGTTTATAGCAACCCCACAAACTACAGGTTTAAAAGTTAGCCAACACAAAGTGGTATCGAGCTAAAAGGTCTAGAAAGCTATTTTAATTTCAAAGAATTTGGCAATAAGATATTAATCAATTTAAGAGTAGCGCAAATCAAGCCGGTGACCCTAATAAATAATACCCTTGCAAGTTTTTTTGTTTTGTAAATTTTTCCTTATTTATTGGCAACGTTAAAGGGTAAATAGGAAAAATCCAAATGATCGCGAAAGAACAGCCTAGGTTGTAACAATCAGGCGCATGCGCTATTTTATCGTTTGTACTAGTGTTTAAATTGCTGTAGTCGATTTAGCAAAAGTCATAAATTTTGTGCTACTCATTGCTGTGACTGTTTAGCAAATATGAAAACGAATACTTTGTGTTGCTTTTCCTTCCGAAAAAAACCGAAATCAGAAAATTTGACAGCAAAAGCAGCAGCAAATAACTGAAATAGAAAATTTTTACAGCAGCAGCAAACAGCAAAAATCCGAAAGCAAAAAACCCGACAGCAGCAGCAATAGCAAAAACCCGAAACAAATTGCTTTGATAGCAACAGCCAAGTCATTTTAATACTAGGAACTGTTCCGACTGTTGCTATTGCCCAAATTCGGAGGTCGAGGAAAGCGGCAGTCGGAAAAATAATCGCAGCAGACTACTTGATTCTTGATTTTTGGCCTACAAGGACATTGTCTCTATTGCTGCATCAAGATAGTTGGCATTAAGTTTGACCAGCAAAATATTTTCAAGCATTTCCTCGCTAAGACTGTTTTGATAGTCGGTAAGCACAAGCCTCAACATCGAAAATGCTCTTTCAATCGTCACCTGTTATAAAAATTAAGCATAAAACTTTGACCTTAACACACAATATGTGTATATTTTGGGAACTACATAATAACCTGAGTTGGTGGAACTGCAAAGCATACGTTACTTATTGCGTTTAACTCTTTATCGGTATGGTACTATGCTCGCCAAAAAGATAGAACATTTGTGTCACTTCTTTGGTACTGAAGTTGCAATTTATCAATTTTTGTGTGAATATCGAAGTTTCCTTCATCAGCTCCTTGGAGTAAATATGTATTTAACAATTCATCTTCATCATTGAAAAACAATTCGTGCGAATCTTTTAAAGCAGAATTTTCTGATATGGTGGAATTTTCCGATTTATTGAATTCACTTGTTTTGTTCCAAATCGATTTTAAATGAGTTGCTGCTTCTGCTTTTTGGTTGTCAGTCAGTGTATGTTGGAAGCGTGGATCCAAATATAGACGAGAAATTAAAAACTTGTTTTTCAACAATGTTTTTGATCGCGTCTCTATAGAATTTAAAATTTTGTGGCCAATGACTTTTACATTTTCAACACGTGATTCATCTTCAATTTTCTCCAAGCAAATCTTCATTTTTAGCCACTGCACATAAAAATCAATTATGTAAGTGCAATTGCTCTTCTTGGAACTTCTTTAGTGTTTTTTGCAATGGTGTAAAAATATTACAAAAATCTTCTATAAAGGACCACAATTTTGAATTCACTTTAAAATTCTCTTCCTCAGATTTATTTTTAATGGACTCAATTCTGAGCAAGTCTTCTTTGGCTTGAATCAAATCATAAAGCATGTTATAAGTTGAACCCCACCTGGTCGGGCAATCTCGAAACCCATTGGAAGACTTCCTGACGTACTTCGTCAGGTTGCGGCAACTCAGGAGGTTTTGCACCATGGCAGATGATTTTACCACGTCCAGAGCAACTAGCTGAGTTGTATGTGCGGCACATCGACACACTTCAATGTTTCCTATTTGAAAACTAGGCACTGCTTCTATAAACTCAATTTGTTTTAAATATTCCTCATTGTCACAGGTGTCATCATTTTCGTCTTCTTCAGATAACACAGACAATATTCTGGTCGTTTTTAGCAATTTTCGTTGTCTGATGTTATAGAAATTATTTGTTTTAAGTCTATATCATACTTCGTAAGGACTTTCAGTATTTCAGTTGCAAGATTTTTCGCAGTACTTGAACCTACACCTTTCAGTTCGACCATTCCCAAAATGACGGATTTGATGTTGTGCGTATGGATAAATTGTGCACTTACACCGAATATGTTGCGCGTTAACCATGTCTATTTTTAATGATATCAATTGATTTTTCACCTCTTTGCTTATGTCCTTTTTTATATTGTCTGCCACTAGTTTTAATGTTTTTTTGCGGCTTTAAGCCATTCGAATAAAGGGTCTAAAAACTTTTTTAAGTTTGGCGAAATCAAAACATTAAAAGGAATGCAGTCTTTTGTAACTAAGCCTATATATGTTTTTTATTTACTTCCACTTTAATTTTTTTTTTCCGAATTGACTTTGAATATTTTGACACCTCTGAGATGCTTTCCTCAGCGTTAACGTTAACAGTAATATTATGCAGTTTCAATAGGTGTGATTTCAAATTAAACACTCTGTTATTTTTTAGCACACTTTTACACGTTTTACACACAGCGACTCCTTCTGTTGAGTTTGGCGCTAAGGTTCGATGTTTTAGCGGGCCCACAAGAAAACACTCTACTTTTCACGTGATACTTCATTTATTTCTTCCACGTGTATTTCTTATGCTAATGGGTGTGTGTATGGTGTGTGTGCCGTATGCGAGTCGTTATTATGCGAGCCGTTTGAGAGCCGTTTGCTAGCCGCTATAAATTAATCGCCCTTACTCGCGGTTGTATCCAAACTGTTCTGTCCGCCGCTTAGTAACAAGCATAGAACCTAACATGTAAGCTTAAAGCGCAAGATGCAACGGTTAATTTCCCAGCACGTAGGCTGGCGCTTAAGAATAAGTATGAAAATGAAAGAGAATCAGTGATATGGTGGCTGCGTCGGGTCTGCTGGGCAGTTAGCGAATTTCGGCGGCAACACCTTCTTCTACGTTATTATCAAAGTACTTCCATATTTCTTTGCTGTTTGCCATTTTTAGTCTCCGAATTTTCTAAACAACGCGAGGGGTCTTGTTGCCGTTCTAGTTAAAACTAAATGACTCATTGACAATTTACATGTATTGAAAGAGTATTGACTATGTGTACTTTCATGTGTATGTATGCATAGGTAAAATCAAAGTAGGCCAAAAATCAAGAATCAAGTAGTCTGCTGCGACTATTTTTCCGACTGCCGCTTTCCTCGACCTCCGAATTTGGCCAATAGCAACAGTCGGAACAGTTCCTAGTATGAAAATGTATAACTTGGCTATTGCTATCAAAGCAATTTGTTTCGGATTTTTGCTGTTTGCTGCTGCTGTAAAAATTTTCTATTTCAGTTATTTGCTGCTGCTTTTGCTGTCAGATTTTCTGAATTCGGTTTTTTGCTGTTGCTTTTGCTTCGACTGTTCTTAGTTTCCGAAGTTGCAGAAGCAACAGCACACAGTAAAACTGTTGACAGTTTTCCCAGTTTTCAAACCCTGGTTTGTACAGTGATTAAATTTTTCCCAAATGACATATTCCTCCAAAATCTTGAAAAATTAGTAGTTCAATATTTAAACATTAAATAAAAAACAACTTATTCACTTAAAATATTTAATTTAATAACAATTTCTCAAAAAAAAAGTAGAAACAAAGATAAACCAGAGGGCCGGGGCTAACTTCGACCGCGTCAAAATTTGTATACCCTTGCAACTTTTTTGGTAACTCTTTCCTTACCTATGGAAAAACGCTTTATCTAAAAATCGCTCCCATTGGAGCTATATGATATAGTCAATAACAGATATATTAAAATAACAAATGTTTAATTTGAAAGCAATCGCGTTAAAAGTAACGAAGTTATTGACAAAAGTCACTGTTTTCGAAAGATCGTTCCTATGGAAGCTATATGATATACTCACCCGATCTTGATCAAATTTGGCATAGTCGTTTATATGTGTAATTAACTTACCAATATTAAATTTCACTCAGAAATTTCAATAGCTCAGAAAATAACGAAGTTATTAAGAAAAGTCACTGTTCGTGACTTTGCCATTTGTATGGGAGCTATATGATATAGTGATCCGATCCGGCTGAAGCCGAAATATACAACGCCTGCAGTATATACAAGCCTACATGAAAAATTTCAGTTCTGTAGCTTTAACTGTCTAGGAGGAGTTTGCGTTGATCCAGACGGACGGAGGGACGGGCATGGCCATTTGAACTCGTCTCGTCGTGCTGATCAAGAATATATACATATACTTTATAGTGTCGGAGATGCTTCCTTCTATGCGTTGCACACTTCTGACCAAAATTAATATACCCTTTTTGCAAGGGTATAATAATAACCCATTTGCTGTATTAAAATTATAGCCCAATTTCATGTTTTGGTCAAAAAATTCCGAAACCGTTGCGGAATGATAGAAAAACGAATATTAATATTTTGTGCGGCCTCCATTAACCCTAGTTAACTCAAAAATTCTCTTCCTCATTGAAGCGATTAAATTGAATGAAAAGTCCTTTTCGAGACTTTGCCATTCATTTAGAATTTGCGTTTTAAGATCTCCAACTGTCTCAAATTGGCGATTATTGGCGTACACCCATCTTGTAAGAATACCCCAAACATTTTCTATCGGATTGAGATCTGGAGAACATGCTGGCCTCCATTACTCCAAATACTCCCTTGAATATACTCGTCACTGTTTATTCGGCTCGTTGTAAACTTAAATTCCAAGATAAAAAGTTTTCTAATTAAAAAAAAAAATGGGATCCTTTCTCAAATAAGAATTAAACCCATCAGGACCATCCAGGTTAAACTTCTTTTTATCAGAAAATATGACCTGCTGAGGTAAAAATATTAACATACATATACTGTAAGCCAAAAGAGAATGATTCAAATGATGTCCAATTCGTCGCAGTATGACTTTCGGCAAAGTCGAGTCGAGCAACCGTATGGCGACTTAGCGACGCAACATGGGTGCTTTGGTCAGCTTAGACCTTTATGATTCCTGAGTTCCTAAGTATTCTCCAAACAGTCATCGCTGACACTGATCCATCCACATGTAAGGCCGAAGCTCTAAAAGAGGTTGATCTGTTGCTGGCATTGTTAACAATTTTGCGTTTATCGCGCGTACTTAGCAACGGTTTTCGCCCAGTTCGTTTTCTTTATCCATATTTTTCGGGACTGTCCAAAAAATTTTTAGTTACAAAGTTTAGTTAGAAATATACTTTCCTAACTCAAAAAGTAGGAAAATACGACCCTTTTTGTAATCAGATAATTGTTTTCCAAGTGTCATTTCTTAAAAATTATCCAAATATAGGTACTTAATTACAACGTCTGTAAATCCAAAACACTTATGAGACACAAATATGCAAGCAAAGATGCGAGCATTTTGTATCTTAGATGTAGGTATGGAAAGACTGGAAATGGCCATTGAAAAGAAAATAGGCATTGAAAAGACACCGCCGAGAGACCAGAGTACGGAACAGTCCAGTAGAGGAGAATTAGGAAAACATAAATTTAAATGAAGACGTAAGTATAAGCATGCTAAAGTAGAACCGTTGTTGTTAATTTTTAAACACTTGAGATTCAAACCCCGATTCGTCCAAAACGAACGAATCTCAAAGGACCCAAATGTCAAAGGACCAAAAATTGACGTCCATGCTTCAGTTAAGCGGGAAATAGAGATGCTTAAGGAGTGGAAAATGATCAATGGACTTTTGGAGTCAACTATTGATACTTAAGGAAATAAATAAAAGGACTCTTTAAAATAATTTCATCCTAGTTTTCATTAAATGGTAGGAATATTTTTAACAAATTTGAACAAAAAGCAGCGGCAATATTGTCGCGAATATATGAAGATAATTCCGCATCCCTTGTAGGTAACAGTTCATCCTCGGGCTGTTCATTAGTATTTAAACACTCAATCAAAACTAAGTTGTGAATCCCCCAGCATAAATTGAAAATGTCTGCTGATGTAGTTGAAATCTACTTTTCAGCGCTTCGAAGGTTCTCTCGACATTTTTTTGCAGAGGAATGGCGGAGGTTGAAAAAATGCTGGTAAATTCCAGCTATGGAACTATGGTGGTATGGTGTTAGCAGAAAGGGTTCTGGGGTAATCGGATTCCCCCAGGATCCAGGCACTGGGGGAGCCATTGTCGTGAGTTGCTCCATGTTTAGATGCATCCACAAAGAGAACTTTTAGGTTGTAGCCGCATATGTATTAAATTCTAGATATGTAATAGTTCGTTTAAACAAGTCCCAAAGGCAAACATTAACACAAACATTGAAGACAATACATTGCTATATTACCTACATACATCTCATTCAAACTATAAAATCTATTTAAAATTATTATTTATTAGATATACAGCGTAATTGTCTTCGCCGTAATTTTTCCCCTTGGTCCTGCAATCGTTTTAGTTCTTTTTGTGCGAAAATTCTTGACGGAAGCATTTTGTTTCAATTTTTGTTTTAACTCACGTTAATAAAAAAAATTTTTTTAAGTCATTTTCTACATTTGTCTTAAATAATATATTAATAAAGCTATAAATACAGGGAAAATTTATTGATACATAATGACAACCTTAGCAAAACCAACAAAGTTCCAAAATATTAAATCACTCGAAGAAAAGGTAAGACTTTGTTAAAAATTGCAATCTTTGGCCATACAATTTTTACAAATTGCAGTGTCTGCAGTTCTGGGACGTATGGCGAACTTCGATCGGCGACATTCAAAATAGGCGCGATCTTCAGTCGGCGTTGGGCTCGACAAGAGAGCAATTAATTTCAAAAATGACGACCAAAGCGGGCAAAGTCATTTTCAATAAAGTGCCATAAGTGTGGTAAGCTGGGACACAAGATTGACCAATGCGGAGTCCGGTCAAGACACAAAGAACAGGTTCGCGGAGACGAGACCATCGAGGAAGTTTACCACAGGCAAAGGACAACATAACGTGCTATCGCTGTAAGGAAAAAGGGCATATCGCTAATCATTGTCCAAGGAACCTGTCAAGTGGAGGAGCGGCTTCACGTATCGAAAAGAGAGCTGAATTATGTGTGGTAGACGATCCAAAAACGGGTATGCAGTTACCAGGTGCGAATTTTCCAATTACCTTTGACTCTGGAGCGGAGTGCGCGGTAATAAAAGATAGTATTACAAAAAAAAAAGTGGTTAAAGAATTAAAAATTTAGTCGCTTTAAAAGGTATTGGTAATTCACACTACAAATTCAAAATGATGTATGAAAAATGATATTGTATTAGGAAGGGAAATTTTGGCTTAAGGATATTCAGCATTGGTATCGTGTGATGGGGTAGAAATAATTAAATCAAGAATGTTAATGTATGTTCTACACCCACTAATGTGTAATTCGTTAAACGAAGTAGAAACCGATGTAGTCGGTCAAGATAAAGAGAAATTACACGCTTTATTTAAAACTTACATCAATTCGTTTACAAGTGCAACTCCTCAGAAGCTGGTTAAAACGGGTGAAATGGTTATTAGATTGATCGATACACCAAAGACTATTTAACGAAGACCTTATAGATTTAGTCCTAGTGAGAGAGAAGACGTTCGCGATAAAGTTAATGAGTTATTGCAAAGCAAAGTTATTAGACCAAGTAGATCTCCTTTCGCTAGCCCTGCATTACTCGTTAAAAAAAAAGGATGGTTCGGTAAGACTATGTGTAGACTATCGCGAGTTGAATTCGAACACGGTTTCTGATAGGTTTCCTTTGCCATTGATTGCGGATCAAATAGCCAGACTAAGAGGCGCAAAATACTTTACCTGCTAGGATATGGCAAGCGGATTTTGTCAGGTTCCAATGGATTTAAATTCTATTGAATATACGTCATCCGATACACCAGATGGGCAATATGAATTTTTGTCGTTGCCCTTTGGACTTAAAAACGCTCCACCAGTCTTCCAAAGAGCAGTTTTGAAGGCATTGGGAGATGTAGCATATTCGGACGTTATAGTTTACATGGATGATATCATTACCATAGCCTTAACTAAAGAATCTGCACTTGAGGAATTATTAGTGTGTTAACCAATAAGCCAGCTTTGACAATTTTTGACCCTCAACATCCTATTGAACTGCATACGGATGCAAGTGCTGTTGGGTATGGAGCTGTCTTGTTGCACAGGATTGAAAATAAGCCATATGTAGTGGAGTACTTTAGCAAGAACACAATGTCACGTGAATCCAAATACCATTCGTATGAGTTAGAAACATTAGCTGTGGTCAACGCCGTTAAGCATTTCCATCACTACTTAAATGGTGGAAAGTTTGTAGTTCTCACTGACTGTAATTCATTAAAAGCATCCAGGATAAAATTTGAGTTGATTTCTTGTCTAGAAATCCGTTAGCTCCGAGAAACTCGAAAAAATTCTTAAGAGTTGTTGAAAAAGGATTAGAGCTTACTGAAATATCTGAAGATTGGATTCGAGTAGAAAAAAAAGAGATCAAGATATAAAAGACATAATTTCCAAGTTAAAAGAAAACAATTTGCCATTAGAAATATGTAAGACCTATGATCTATTACGAAACTCAATTTGGAAATGTATGAATTGTGTGAAGACTTTTACATTGGATTGTCGTATAGTTCAGAATCACCATTATTAAAGACTATTTCCCTTATGTTTAAGGAATAGTCGGAATCATAGGAATCTAAGTAAAATGCCCTAGAATCTATGATGGCAGCGTAAATAAATAATTTGAATCTCTTGCGAAAAATGTCTCTTCTGCCAGAAAATGGGTCAATCTTTGCAGTCATCTGAAATTCTTCTTTTTCAGAATAGATTTTCGCAAGAGGAGTAATTGTGAATGCTTTCCGGTTTTGATTCTTGAACGATCCCATTATTGGCATATTCGGAAGAAGAGTGAATGATTCCAGGTTTTGCTGGAGTGGTCTCATTATTGGCACATTCATGGACTAGATTTTCGGAAGAATAGTATTTGTGAAGGATACCAGGTTTTGGCTTGTAAATGATCTCATTATTGGCACTCTCTTCATCATCAACTTCAGAGTCTGGAGGTAACTGTATATATCTACTTTCATAACAACATTACACTTCCGGATGAGCCATTTTGCAGTTTGGGTTTAGTGCAGCGTGGAGTACATTGCCAATACGTCAGAGTTTTTTGGTAGACTTCTCTTCCTTAACTATCAAAATAGATTGGCTTCGCTTCAAGTTTCTCAAATAACTAAAACCATTTCGATTCAGTCCCATGATATGATTTACCAGTTTTGTTGGCCACATAGATAGAACCCATTGCAGAAATCGTAATTACCAGGACCCCGTATCAATTGCCGTATCAATTGCTGGTTTATCTGCAATTTCCCAAATAATTCTTGTCAAGTAAAAGTCAGTATGGGCGCTATTGTCAGTATCAGGTATCATTCAGCATGTAGTTCATTCGTCCGTTGCAGCATGTCCATGGTAAATATCTTCATCTAATATTTTAGTCGGAGTATATGCATCGGCTTGAGAGCTGGGATATAATGCTAAATAGGGCCAAATGTTTAAGTATCTGCTTTACATTGAGAAGAAAGCATCCACCTCGTGTATGGCTCAACGGTAAGGTGCCACAATCAAAAGCAGAGGCAAAATACCTGGAAGTAGTCCTAGAGAAACGCCGTGCAGTATTAAATGGTCGAAGCTAAACTCACTGATCAATGGTAAAGCAAATTACCACCAAGATGCAAATGTGCACGTTATAAGGCCATAATAGCTCCTACTTGGAGATATGGAGTTCAAATCTGGGGGATGGCTGCAGATTCAAGTAGCAACAAGGTATCTACTTTCCAAAAGAAAGTTCTGCGGCGATGAAAGGGTGCCAATAGTTCATCCGAGGCGCCTCACTACATCATGATCTTGACCTGGAAGCGGTTCAAGGTAAAATAAATGATGTCATGATTTTGGAAATATTTTATGCAATATTTGACAATACAGTGCGCCAGAACGTAAATCTTCAAAAGATTTTAGATCAACCTCCAATATAGTTGATATCCAAGAGATTAAACCTCGTACCGACATTACATTCCATTTGCCAGGATATACATTTTTCACCTGAATCGCGTCAAGCTTCAGTTTTTTATTAGTTTTCTCCTCTTTGAACGACTTCATTGTGCCCTAAGGATTCTAACTTTTCGCGACTTAACAAATAATCGAATGATTTACTTATGGAATATATATTTTATATATTTTATTTTTTTAGCGAATATGAAAATTACAAGAAATAATCAACCTACTGAATAGTGTACAATATATACTGTAGGTAAAAATGTACGACACTAAAATATTCATACTAGAATATCTATAAAGTAGACTCTCAGCTATATCAAGGCTTGCTCAGTTTTTTTTTCTTATCATGAGTTTTTGGTAGATGAGTTGTCTGAGGAAAAAGGAACTAAAAAATTACACTCTGGGTTCGAATTTTAGGCTAGTGTATGGATGGAGGGATACAGGAGTCTTGCATCGTATTGTTCAACGAAACGAAGTCTTTGTTTGCCCGTTGTTGAGTTGAGGTTGCAGAATGACAAGCATCTATGCTTTAGCAACACATTTAGAAACAAATGTTGAGATCTGTCTTCAGGTCAGGTCCTATACAAAAAGGAGCCTCGGGCTAGAGAGCTCAGTTAATAAACTCCCTGGGAACTAACCGAACAGTTCTAAATAAAAAGTGATACAGTGAAAATTAAAACCCAAAAGTAAAAACAATAGTTAACAAGAGTGAAGTAAATAACATTGATAACTCTCCGACATATACTTCAACTTCCTGGAACACAAATTCCTTTCTCATCATTTGCACTGCGGCGAGGGCAAAAAAAAAATTACCCCCCTTAAGTAACTGAGAAACTACGCTGGCGGGAAACCGACTAATTATTGTCAAATTGATTATACCGAGCCCGAAAATTTCACTTTACTTCAGATCGCAAACTGAATCTATGAATCTTTTGGATTGCGTCACAACCAAAACCATAAAAACTACCAAAAACAAAGGCACGCTCAGCATCACCAGAACCAGCAGCAATATCACCACAATATGACATATTGTGTCTTACTAGGAGAAATAGCAAGAGAACAAGCTGTGTTTCATTTGGACCCAACGAGATCTGGAAAATAATATCTCATTTTAAAACTGTTCTGCCAAGAAACAAGACTCGGGAGCAATGACCAAAGAGGAAAATGTATATTTTTGCTAAAAAAATTTATATTTTGCTAAAAGTAAAGACATACATATGTATGTACATATACTATATATATTTGTGTTTGTTAAATTCTTTTGCATGGTGAGTGAAAGACATGGTACAGCACGAAAATTTTAATTTTTGGTCAGTTAAATGAAAGTTAGTACCAGGTGCGGCTGGAGTTCGAATCTGACTAACTACGCTGACTTCAGTGCCTTAACGTTTCGGTCCAATTCGACAATCGACATGTGGACAGTGTGGCCGTTTCACGGATAACCCACCAGATTTAGCGTTTTTTAAACTATTTCAGCTTTGTTAGCAGTTTTCAGCTGTCACATGCAGACTCGTTGGAAAGTGCAGGGATAAAAACAAATGATTTTTAATTTCTGGAATTGTGGTAATATGAAAATGGTCAATAACTTAGACATATTTCATAATACGCTTATCTCTAGGTTTATGCCTATGTAAGTATATATACAAACATATGTGTATGGCCGGCGAACTTCGTACCGCCTTAGCGTTGCAATGATGCACTACTTTATCTTGTATAGCTGACCTATCTTAGGCATGAGTACCTATTCAATTTGAACTGAATCCTCCATATAAAAATGAATCCATAATTCCCTGGTCTCGCTATACCTGAAAATGACTTTACTAGGACTTTACTGACTTTCTTAGGATTCATTTAAACACTAAGCTCTGTACTCTACACTGCTTCTCTCTACCCTAATGCTTTTTGATAAACTAAGGGCCTCTTTTTGGGTGATTTAAATATGTAATTTAAAGAAAACAAATTAAAGATAAGTTATTTCGATCCGCAAACGCATCATAACTGATGTAAGGAATACTGATAGTGTACTTTTACAATGTAGTGGAATAATTGATTTGTGCTTTTTCCAATAAAAATCAGGCAACAATTGAATTTAAATTTAAAAAAAAATGATTTGGGTTTATTTTAAGCTTTTTTTCAACGGCTGGTTTGGACTCAGTTTTCCTATTTAGAATGGGGATAGAATGGCTTGAGGAGGAGCCACAACCACCGCCGCCGCCTCCACCTGTTTTTGAGGAAGAAGATAGTGAGTCCGAGTCCGACTCCGAGTTTGACTTTCGCGCCCTGCCAGAGAAGCAGCAAGGTGCTTATCTGGCTCAAAAAGGCCTAATTTGGCGATCACGGCCAATAAAGAAGAAAGTCTTTTTGGAAAGACTGGGTCCCATTAAGGACCTCATGAAGAAGCAGCCAATTTGCCTCTTCACCTAAGTTTTCAAGTTATTAATAATTTAAAATTACACAAAATGCAATTATGAATTGTCATTTTCAGCATGTTTCAGTCCGTTCGGAAACAAGGAGGCATTCAACGCGTGACTTCTTGGCCTCTGGTGGCTGGGGTCTCGTATTCCAAGGAAATTCTGCAAAACATTTACTCCTCTGTTTTGATGGAATTCCAGTCAAAGGAATACGAGAGGATTGAGGAGTTAAAGACCCTGCGTATCCCTGATTGGTTCGAAAACGGCCAATTCATTGGATATCAGCAGCAGAGACCATAACCAAAGCTATGGATGAAATCGGTATGTATATGATTTAACTTGCTTTTTACCAATTATAACTTTATGCTTTCCAAAACAGCCAAGCAGACGCCAGATTGAAGCTACTCCAGGTCCAGACAAGAAGGAGGCGTCATCAAGTCCCGCCTTGCCGTTTTTTTCCGGAAAATTCCCTTTTTCCTTTTTTTATTTTGGATTTCAACTATGCAATTTGTGGTTCTAAAATTATTTTTTCTTTATTTTCAGTTGCATTTCATATGGGACACTTTGTTTGTTCGCGAAAAAAGGAAGTATCTATATTTCGATTTATAATTTATTTATGATTTATGATCTAAATTAAATTTCCTTTATATTCTGGCTGGATTACACTCGACGACAGCGCGACAACGCCGTCGCCTCACTCGTACAGTACCTAGGCGCCAGTCATATTCTTCGTTGTAGTCAAATTCTAAGAATCATTGCACAATGGGTCATACTATGTTCATAATGTGACAGACACGTACAGTGTCCAAAATACATCCATTATGCGACATATATTTATAGGTTTCCTAAAATAAGTTGCAATATATTATCTATAAGTTAAGCTTAATTGTACATAAAAACAAAGAAACTATACTGTAGGTACTATGATTTGTACCAATTAATGTATTAACACTCACACATAATTAATAAAATATCACAATTTTGTTCGAAATGTGTCAGAATTTTCTTTTTAACAATGTTTAAAAATATTTCAGAATTGAACCACATAGGGTGCCCACTTTTCCAAGAGGAAATTCGCTTTCGCCGTTAAAATCGAGTGTTGCTCTTCGTCGTTGATGAATTTTCGGGGCTCTCAGCTTGCAGATGTCTGTTTTTAGAAAGCTGCTTTACCCCTCCCCCCTTACCACTCTGACGATGACGTTCACAGGCTGCAATGTGGGATCAATGTCAATAAAAACAGGAAACATCATATGCATATGGCAGTTTTTTTTTCATTCCTATATAAACGGATTTAGTCCTTCATTCAATAACAAAAACAAAACTGGGAAAAGTTCTAATCGGGGAAAAGTAATGCAAAGATAATGATAATTAATGAAATCAAATTAAAAAATATTTTTCGTTCTTGTTGTTGTTGTAATTCGTTCTAAAGTTGAAGAAAAATTTAAAACATAGGCCCATGGTTGGGAGGATTTTTTTCTGAAAGAAAAAGTAAAAATGGAGAGTTTATAGGAATACTTTTCATCTGATTAAAAATTAACAACCTTTAAATTTTGTGATTTAACGTGGTCTGATCAGGAAAATGCTTCTAGGTAAGCCGAATGTTCAAATGCTTAGCTGCATCGAAGACCATAAAATTTAAAAAGCAGTCGAGCAGTCTTTCAGGGACATGATGGGCATCATGGAAACAATATGTTTCCCATCAAGCTCCATTGGTCACTGTTGAGATTCTTCAACAAGACCTCGTCCCTGATCTTGAACATTTTGCATAAACTTTTCGCAATGGCTTTTATAAAAGTCCAAACCAGACTCAAATTAGAGACATTTACGGAGCAACATTCTTCTCGAAATTTTTTAATTGCTCAACGTAGCTCTCTTTGTGTAAGGATGTTTTCATAATCCCTTCGACGGTGTTATTGCAAAACACGTCGTCTTCTTTGGCAAACTGCCAAAAGATGTGTCGCATCGAACACCAAGGGAGGAGGATTAAATGAGCAGAGCTCATTTATATCGTCCATGGCGATCATGTTAATACGCGCCCGATCAGACACAATGGCCACCACAGTGGTTTCTGTCATGTACATGACAAAGATCTAAAAAGAATTGGAATAGATTACAATTGGATTGGATTACAATTACTTACCTTATGGACATAAGGTTGGGCGCGATGCCAGAACTCGTCCAAGTTTAGCGTATACAATTTTTGGGGCTGCAACCCCATCAACGCCTTGGTATTAAAATATGCATCGCTGTACATCATTGAAATTCGTTCCTTCAAACTCTCGAAGAACATTGAATTTTAAATTTTTAAAAGTAATTAAATCCTCCATTGTTAGCGCGTTTCGTTTTGTTTATCGATATACAATATTATTGGCGCATCAAGCTTGGCGTCTGTTTAGTTTAACGATATCGATATACATACATACATACAGGGTGGGCCAAAAGAAGTCTTTTTTTAAATAATAATAAAAAAAAATGTTTATTTAAACCTTGAGAATTTCATTGGTGAAACATTTGCATTATTTAGAATAAAAAAAAAATGGGACAACATCGGAAAACCGGAAAAACACAGACATCAAACCCAAACCAGAAACCAAACGCAAAGCAAACCAAAATGCCTTTGAGTCAATTTTGCGATTACGAGTCCGTGAGACTCTCCAACATAAAGCGCCACATCGCCAAAAAACACCATGACCATGGCGATTGCGCAACCACAAGAAAATGCCTTTTTGAGGCAAGCCCCAGCACATCGGGGAAAAAACCTCGAGACCACCATTGTCATTGTCGGGGATCGAATGGTTTGAGGAGGAGGAAGAGCCACAACAACCACCGTCGCCTCAACCTCCACCTCTTTTTGAGGACAGCGACAGCGAGTCCGACTCAGAGTCCGAATCTGAGTTTAACTTTCGCGCCCTGCCAGAAAAGCAGCAAGGTGCTTATCTGGCTCAAAAAGGGCTAATTTGGCGATCACGGCCAAAAAAGAAGAAAGTCTTTTTGGAAAGACTGGTTCCTGTCAACGACCCCGAGGAGCTTTTGAAGAAGCACCCAATTTGCCTCGTCACGTAAGTTTTTAATTTATCAATAATTTAAAATTACAAATATACAATCATAAATTGTATATTTCAGGTTGCTTCAGTCTGTTTGTAGACAAGGAGGCTTCAGAAACGTGACTTCTTGGCCTCTGGTGGCTATGATGGCTGGGGTCTCGTGTTCCACGGAAATCCTGCAAAACATTTACTCCTCTGTTTTGATGGAATTCCAGTCAAAGGAATACGAGAGGATTGAGGAGTTAAAGACCCTGCGTATCCCTGATTGGTTCGAAAACGGCCAATTCATTGGATATCAGCAGCAGAGACCATAACCAAAGCTATGGATGAAATCGGTATGTATATGATTTAACTTGCTTTTTACCAATTATAACTTTATGCTTTCCAAAACAGCCAAGCAGACGCCAGATTGAAGCTACTCCAGGTCCAGACAAGAAGGAGGCGTCATCAAGTCCCGCCTTGCCGTTTTTTTCCGGAAAATTCCCTTTTTCCTTTTTTTATTTTGGATTTCAACTATGCAATTTGTGGTTCTAAAATTATTTTTTCTTTATTTTCAGTTGCATTTCATATGGGACACTTTGTTTGTTCGCGAAAAAAGGAAGTATCTATATTTCGATTTATAATTTATTTATGATTTATGATCTAAATTAAATTTCCTTTATATTCTGGCTGGATTACACTCGACGACAGCGCGACAACGCCGTCGCCTCACTCGTACAGTACCTAGGCGCCAGTCATATTCTTCGTTGTAGTCAAATTCTAAGAATCATTGCACAATGGGTCATACTATGTTCATAATGTGACAGACACGTACAGTGTCCAAAATACATCCATTATGCGACATATATTTATAGGTTTCCTAAAATAAGTTGCAATATATTATCTATAAGTTAAGCTTAATTGTACATAAAAACAAAGAAACTATACTGTAGGTACTATGATTTGTACCAATTAATGTATTAACACTCACACATAATTAATAAAATATCACAATTTTGTTCGAAATGTGTCAGAATTTTCTTTTTAACAATGTTTAAAAATATTTCAGAATTGAACCACATAGGGTGCCCACTTTTCCAAGAGGAAATTCGCTTTCGCCGTTAAAATCGAGTGTTGCTCTTCGTCGTTGATGAATTTTCGGGGCTCTCAGCTTGCAGATGTCTGTTTTTAGAAAGCTGCTTTACCCCTCCCCCCTTACCACTCTGACGATGACGTTCACAGGCTGCAATGTGGGATCAATGTCAATAAAAACAGGAAACATCATATGCATATGGCAGTTTTTTTTTCATTCCTATATAAACGGATTTAGTCCTTCATTCAATAACAAAAACAAAACTGGGAAAAGTTCTAATCGGGGAAAAGTAATGCAAAGATAATGATAATTAATGAAATCAAATTAAAAAATATTTTTCGTTCTTGTTGTTGTTGTAATTCGTTCTAAAGTTGAAGAAAAATTTAAAACATAGGCCCATGGTTGGGAGGATTTTTTTCTGAAAGAAAAAGTAAAAATGGAGAGTTTATAGGAATACTTTTCATCTGATTAAAAATTAACAACCTTTAAATTTTGTGATTTAACGTGGTCTGATCAGGAAAATGCTTCTAGGTAAGCCGAATGTTCAAATGCTTAGCTGCATCGAAGACCATAAAATTTAAAAAGCAGTCGAGCAGTCTTTCAGGGACATGATGGGCATCATGGAAACAATATGTTTCCCATCAAGCTCCATTGGTCACTGTTGAGATTCTTCAACAAGACCTCGTCCCTGATCTTGAACATTTTGCATAAACTTTTCGCAATGGCTTTTATAAAAGTCCAAACCAGACTCAAATTAGAGACATTTACGGAGCAACATTCTTCTCGAAATTTTTTAATTGCTCAACGTAGCTCTCTTTGTGTAAGGATGTTTTCATAATCCCTTCGACGGTGTTATTGCAAAACACGTCGTCTTCTTTGGCAAACTGCCAAAAGATGTGTCGCATCGAACACCAAGGGAGGAGGATTAAATGAGCAGAGCTCATTTATATCGTCCATGGCGATCATGTTAATACGCGCCCGATCAGACACAATGGCCACCACAGTGGTTTCTGTCATGTACATGACAAAGATCTAAAAAGAATTGGAATAGATTACAATTGGATTGGATTACAATTACTTACCTTATGGACATAAGGTTGGGCGCGATGCCAGAACTCGTCCAAGTTTAGCGTATACAATTTTTGGGGCTGCAACCCCATCAACGCCTTGGTATTAAAATATGCATCGCTGTACATCATTGAAATTCGTTCCTTCAAACTCTCGAAGAACATTGAATTTTAAATTTTTAAAAGTAATTAAATCCTCCATTGTTAGCGCGTTTCGTTTTGTTTATCGATATACAATATTATTGGCGCATCAAGCTTGGCGTCTGTTTAGTTTAACGATATCGATATACATACATACATACAGGGTGGGCCAAAAGAAGTCTTTTTTTAAATAATAATAAAAAAAAATGTTTATTTAAACCTTGAGAATTTCATTGGTGAAACATTTGCATTATTTAGAATAAAAAAAAAATGGGACAACATCGGAAAACCGGAAAAACACAGACATCAAACCCAAACCAGAAACCAAACGCAAAGCAAACCAAAATGCCTTTGAGTCAATTTTGCGATTACGAGTCCGTGAGACTCTCCAACATAAAGCGCCACATCGCCAAAAAACACCATGACCATGGCGATTGCGCAACCACAAGAAAATGCCTTTTTGAGGCAAGCCCCAGCACATCGGGGAAAAAACCTCGAGACCACCATTGTCATTGTCGGGGATCGAATGGTTTGAGGAGGAGGAAGAGCCACAACAACCACCGTCGCCTCAACCTCCACCTCTTTTTGAGGACAGCGACAGCGAGTCCGACTCAGAGTCCGAATCTGAGTTTAACTTTCGCGCCCTGCCAGAAAAGCAGCAAGGTGCTTATCTGGCTCAAAAAGGGCTAATTTGGCGATCACGGCCAAAAAAGAAGAAAGTCTTTTTGGAAAGACTGGTTCCTGTCAACGACCCCGAGGAGCTTTTGAAGAAGCACCCAATTTGCCTCGTCACGTAAGTTTTTAATTTATCAATAATTTAAAATTACAAATATACAATCATAAATTGTATATTTCAGGTTGCTTCAGTCTGTTTGTAGACAAGGAGGCTTCAGAAACGTGACTTCTTGGCCTCTGGTGGCTATGATGGCTGGGGTCTCGTGTTCCACGGAAATCCTGCAAAACATTTACTCCACCGTTTTGCTGGAATTCCAGACAAAGGAATACGAGCGGATTGACGAAATAAAGTCCCTGGGTATCCCGGATTGGTTCGACAACGGCCAATTCATCGGATACCAAAACTTTAACGTCCACTTCCCCCGAAAGACGCAAAGCCCAGCCGTCGTTAAGAAGATTTTGGACAAAATATATGAAAATATATTTGTTCCAAGCCAAGAGTCTGGATCCCTATTCTGGGTGAAGGACTCTTGGGTGGCGGCCACCAAAATGGCAGCAGGGGCCATAACTGATGCTATGGATGAAATCGGTATGTATAGGATTTAACTTGCTTTTAACCAATTATAATTTTATCGTTTCCAAAACAGCCAAACAGACGCCAAATTGAAGACACTCCTGGTCCAGAGAAGGAGGAGGCGTCATAAAAGGGAAGTATTTTGGATTACAACTATGCAATTTGTGGTTATAAAATTATATTTTCTTTATTTTCAGTTGTATTTCGTATGGGACACTTTGTTTGTTCGCGAAAAAAGGATCTGGATATCTGGATTTCGATTTATGATTTATGATCTAAAATTAATTTCCTTTATTTTCAGCTGAATTGAGGTCGGGATAGCATCATCGTGTCACAAAAAACTTTTGGAATACTATATAAATCAAATTTAAGATTATCTTTTTTCGCTTTATTTTCAGTTACATTTATGATGATGAAAAAGGACAATCTACATACATTTAAAAGTTTTCTAAAATAAGTTCAATAAGTTAAGCTTAATTGTACATAAAAACAAACAAACTATACTGTACTATAATTTGTACCAATTAATGTATTAACACTCACACATAATTAATAAAATATCACAATTTCGTTCTAAATATATCATATTTTTATACCCTTGCAGAGGGTATTATAAAATTGGTCAGATGTTTGTAACGCACAGAAGGAGACGTTTCCGACCCCATAAAGTATATATATTCTTGATCAGCATGAGAAGCAGCGTCGATATAGCCATGTCCGTCTGTGCTAATCAACTTCACGCTGCCATCTCAAGAGCTATCGGGATGAAACTTGATATTTGAGCTACTTAAAGCCCGGAGCAGATAAAGTATGAAAATTGTCAGGATCGGACCACTATATCATATAGTTCTAGAAGAAACATTTTCATAAAAATTGGATTACCCCATGAAATTTACTAATATGAGTTTTGGATATAAAGCATCAGCATCGTTTCAAACAGATCGGATAAACACAAGTTACAGTCATAATAATCGGCTCTAATAGAAATGGAAATGGTATTTGGAAGGTTTTGTCTGTGCATTGATGATACAGAAAAAGAGTTTGGAACATGTAAAAATATTATGGCCAAGGACTGGAAGGGTATATAATTCGGCACAGCCGAAGTTAGCTTTTTTGATATTTGTTTTTAACATACATAGTTCGCAAATACAGTTGATCGTTTTTTCTTATATGCTCTGCTTCGTATCATAACCGAAAAGATTGTCCAGAAACGATCTCTCTCTGAGCGGCTCTCTTTGTTTTGTTTTGAATTGGTTTTTGTCAAGCGCTTTGCATTGACTCATTCGTGCGATGCCCTCAAATGAGTGTCGCGTTAAGAACAAGACAATCGTCTTGCTTCGCTCACACAAAGAGTCTCAACAAAAGCCAGTTTTACTAAAAAACTCAACAGAAATGATCTTTGCCTTTCGTGTGCATGTAAATACATACATACATACATATACATAAATGTAAAAAAAAGAACGCTTCAATCGCGTGTGTTTACCCACACATACGCAAAAGACAATTTGCTTCATTTAACTCAAGCAATCGATCAGTGTTTGACTTGAGCGAAACGAAAACAGAAATAACTGTCTCGATCAGAGCGCGAGCGAGCTAAGTCAGTCGCGGCAAAAACACTTTCTGTCTGAGTTTTTTTATTATGTGAGTGAAAGACACTTATTTGCAGACATTGGAAAAGTGTCAACAGTTATTTGCGAGCTATGGTTTTTACCAATGTTCAAAAAAATTTCAGAATCGAACCACATAGGGAGTGCCCACTGTCCCAAGAGGAAACAATATTTTTCCCATGATGCTCCATTTGGTCGCAGTTGACAGACACGTTTACGGAGCAACATTCTTCTCGAAAATTTTTTAATTGCTCAAAGTAGCTCTCTTTGTGGAATGATGTTTTCATCATCTCTTGGACGGTGTCAATGCAAAACAAATCGTTCTTATTGGCCGGATTTCTTCTTCGGAAAGGTGCTCCGCGCATATAGCAGTACCTGGTCCTCAGTGTCCAAATCTGTTATGTACATGACAAAGATCTAAAAAGAATTGGAATAGATTATAATTGGGTTGGATTGGATTAGAATTACTTACCTTATGAACATATGGTTTGGCGTGATGCCAGAACTCGTCCAAGTTCAGCGTATACAATTTTTGGGGCTGTAACCCCATCAACGCCTTGGTATTAAAATATGTACCGCTGTACATCATTGATTTATGTTCCTCCAACCTCTCGAAAAACATGGGCTTTACGTCTTTGCTCATGTTCCCGAGGCCGGGGAAAAAAATCAAATTGAATTTTAAATTTTTAAAAGTAATTAAATCCTCCATTGTTAGCGCGTCTGTTCATTTTGTTTATCGATATACAATATTATTGGCGTCTGTTTAGTTTATCGATATCGATATACATAAATATAGGATGTGCCAAAAGAAGTCTTTTTTTTTTAAATAATAATAAAAAGAAATGTTTATTTAAACCTTATTTAGAAAAAATGAAGTAAGTAAGTCGTCTCGCCGACTTGGGTATACCATACACCAGGTGAAACAAATATTTAAAATTTCGAAAACCAAATGTATGTCTATTAAATTGTTTTACCATATGCTATCTCGCTCACTAGCCAACGGCCAGTAGCCAACGGCCAGTAGCCAACGGCCAATTCTGCCCTTATGGATCGCGTAGCAAAATACGTTCATACGTATATTTTGCATGTTTCTAGTCCGATTTCAATCAAATTTGGTAGTATGTATAGAAATAGATAAGATTTATTAGTCTGCCAAATTTGATCGCGATGGTCAAAAAATTGCAATAGCCAATCGGTTTTTTTCTAAATTATGGAGGCGGAAGTGGGCGTGGCAATATATTAAAATATATGTATTCTGCGCGCATACTGAGCCAATATACATACTAAATTTGGTGACTTTAGCTTTGTTAGTTTTCGAGAAAATCAGTTTTGTTTAATTTTCGGGACCGGAAATGGGCGTGGCTAAATTTTTAAATAATCAATATCTGCGCGTCTATTAAGCTAGCTTACATACCAAATTTAATGTCGGTAGCTTACATAGTTTTTAAGAAAATCAGAGTTATGTAAATTCCGGGGGCGGAAGGGGGCGTGGCAAAAATTTGAAACAAGCTCGATAAGCGTACATACTACACGAGACTGCATACCAAATTTGGTGGGTCTAGCTCTAATAGTCTCCGAGATCTAGGTGTTCATACGGACGGACGGGCGGACAGACGGACATGGCTAGATCGGTTGTTGATCCTGATCAAGAATATATATACTTTGTGGGGTCGGAGATGATTCCTTCTGCCTGTTACATACATTTTGGCGACTTTAATATACCACTTCACCCTATGGGTGTATGGTACAATGAAGTCAGTAAGTCGTCTCGGCGACTTAGGTATACCATATACCAGTAAAACAAATATTTCACATATCTAATAACAAATCCATTTGCGTATTTTTAAAAAATTCTGTTCACATGTTTTTTACAAGCATAGCTTAGTATCTCGCTTACTCAAGCATGCGAGCACACTAGCGCCTCTACCAGCCAACGGCCAACTTCGGCCTTATGGAAAAACATTTATATGCATAACTTGGCTATTTTTAGTCCGATTTTGATCAAATTTGGTATTTTGCTGGATATTAGTATTAAATTTAAGTGTACCAAATTTGATTGCACAAGGTAGATTAAGGGAGAAATTCGAGTTTTTTTAAAAGCGGAAAGGGGCGTGGCAATCAGCCTGTTGATGCTGATCAAGAACATATATACTTTATGGGGTCGGAAATGCTTCCTTCTGCCTGTTATATAGATTTTGGCGACTTTAATTACCATTTCACCCATGGTATAAAAATCATTGAATATAGAGGGATAGTTTTGCATGTAAAACATCATGTTTAAAAATTCTAATAAGGACACAAGTTATAGTCATTATTCATTGGCTCTGCATAAATGCAGCCGACAGCGCTGCCAGCATCTCGTAATCAACAGAACAAACACACATGCAGACCCAACTCTACATGAACTGCATGTGTATGCGTGTACAGTGCACACATACAATGGCCTTGCAAAGGAGAGAAAAAATAGGGTATTGCGAAATTGAAAGGGATAGAGTGAGAGCTTGAATTGCTTTGGAACTGGCAGCAGAGCTCTGCTACCCATGCGCTGTCGCAACGAGAGTTTCGGTAACGGTACAAGCATCTCCCGAAGCTCCGATTGGCTAAGGAAGCCGCCAAACGTAGACAGAATGCTGGCAGAGCAGGTCGCTGCCAAGTCTGGCCGCAGAGCAGCATGATGGAAAGAGAGAGAGGGAGAGTCGGAAAGCCCTGCGCGCAGCGACAGAGCGAGACGCATTGTCAAGCAGCGGAACTGTACGAGGTTCAACGAATGAGACAATAATAATAAAGGTAGTCTCGTCGGCAACAGATGTCTTAGCTATGCTTGCAATAAGTGCGAGTGAAAGGAACATAGTATTGAGTGCGAGTAAGACGGCGATGTGAATGTTCTTGTCAGCAAGCAAACGTGCACCGAAGTGCAGCACTGTCGGCAGTGTTTATCATTGTCTCAATTTTTTAAGGCAAGAGGGCAACATTTTAAACATTTAACGATTTAAAACACAGATTAGGATGGTAAAAATTATTGGAAAAAAGAGGTTTCAAAAGAACTAAGAAAATGCAAATTGTATCATGGTTCAACGAATGCGGACCATTTTAAAAATTTATTTTAATCGGCATCATGGTGACATTCTCATTCGTGGGTACATTTTCCAACCGTGCCTCCAGTTCCTTTGATATGGGGATTATATATTTTTGAACAAATTTATATTTGGTTGCCACAAATTTATCTAGAGCCGCACAGTTCGCGAAATTATCATAAGTTTCCCACGTATTGTTGTCTTCTGTATAGCCCAACCATTTGAAGCAAAACAAGGGCTGGCAGTGATTGACTTCCACTGCTTTAATGCACTCCACTGTGTATTCGCCAATGGGTGTTCGCTGGCTGGCCATCATCACTGGAGCCCTTTCCGTGTGATGATTCATCCTGCAATTCGAAAACTAATGTCAATTTCTTACACAATTCAAACTAGATTTCATACTGTTTGGAAAACTTCCCAAAATGGGAGATTTCCGTTGGGGAACCTGCACTCTTCGCCTTTTTGAGGGACGGTACTCCAAAATCTTCTCTATTTCCTCAATATCCGCACCCCTCTTGCATCTTGGGATGCGACCCAGCAGGTCAAGGAGCTCCTTATTTTCCCATATTTTAAGTTGTTGGTACGCATTTCTTAGTGGCCCGAACGCATAATACCCCGGGCATTGCTTCTTGTGGTTGGTCACTTGTTGTTGATTGCGCATGCGGCCCAGCAGGTGAAGTAGCACACACATGCGCAGGTGGTGCAACCGGTTCTTTTTAGCCTGCGCTGTGCCCTTCCGCCTTCCACCAAAATAAAATACTGAGATACATCAACCTCAATCAGGACCTCTGTTTTAGGTCCTCACTGAGGTTGATACTCCCAGTACCACTAGTTAATTAACGTCTAACAGTGAGTCTAAAAATGAGAAGAACTGCTGCGGGACGGCCGAAAGGTAATGCTTCACAGCAGCCGTGTTGTTTTTATTGTCGTACCTCCACCCCTGCCCTCCGGCGTTCGGCTAATCGGAATTTACCACATTCCATCTACGTGGACTCGAAATCATCTCCTCTATCAGGTTGCCAACTGTAAGGGTGGTACCCACATCTTGGAATAGCACTTGCCGTTCGCCAGAGAAGCGGTTGCATTCGAACATAACGTGCTCTGCATTCTCGATGACGCCGTCCCCGCAGGACGGGCAGAAGGGGGATGCGTCGTGTCTGAAACGGTGTAGGTAATACCTGAAACAGCCATGCCCACTGATGATTTGCGTAAGGTGGAAATTTACGGCACCGTGTTGCCTACCAATCCACGCACATACATCTGGAATCATTCTGTGGGTCCAACGCCCCTTGGAGGATTGATCCCACCTCTGCTGCCATGTGGCAATACTTCTCCTTCTAGCGTCAGCCCTCTTCTCGCTCCTAAATGGCACATCATCGAGCGAAGATGCTACTAATCGAGCTTCCTCTACCTGTAGCTCGATCGGCACCATTCCCGCAATTACCAGTGCGGCGTCGTTGGAGATGGTCCTGAACCCGCAACATACTCTGAGCGCACTGATACGATATGCTGCCCGGATACCTCTGGTATAGCTCTCTGTCTTTACAGCATCTGCCCATACCTGTGCTGCGTAGAGAATGATGGATGTTGTGACGCTAGAGAGTAGTAGTCTTCTTTCTTGTTTGGGGCCGCGTGTGTTCAGCATGATTCTCGCTAGAGCCCTCGCTGACTCCAGAGCCTTTGCGTGCACATGCTCCAGATGTTCTCGAAAGCATAGCCGCGTATCCAGCCAAACTCCAAGGTACCGAATAGCCCGCTTCGAGCATATGATAGAGCCCTCTACACTGACCGATGCCGTCTCGACCCGTTTCCTGCTGGTTATTAGGACAAGCTCCGTTTTTTGCGCTGCTAGTTGTAGGCCCACCGAACGCAGCCACTCTGTGATGAGCAAGATCGCCTCGTTCGCCAACGCCTCTGCTTTCGAGACTTCTTTTGCCACTATGACCAGAGCGACATCGTCAGCATATCCAACAGTTTCGCAGCCAGCCGGCAGGTTTAAGCGAGGGATCCCGTCATACATAATGTTCCATAACAGCGGCCCCAGAACGGAGCCTTGGGGTACCGAGTATGCTGATTGATCGTTCGTTGTACTGAAGCACAGTTGCCTGTCCTCAAAGTAGCTCCAGATAATTGCGCGTAGATACTCTGGGACTCCAAAGTTGTATAATGCGTCCAAAATACATCCCCAGTCTGCAGTATTGAAAGCATTTCTAACATTAAGCGTGACAATCAGACAGTACTACTTCGTCCCATGCTTCCATCGAGTGCCTTCTAAGGCTGCCGCGGCTATACTGACAACCTTGCCAATGGCGTCGACCGTCGATTTGGCTTTGCGAAATCCAAATTGATTGGACGATAGGTCCCCTCCGGCATTTATAGCTCTGTGAAGCCGGGTACATATAAGACCCTCTAGAACTTTGCCCATAGTATCCACCAGGCAGATGGGCCTGTAAGATGAGGCCGTTCCTGTGGGTTTCCCTGGTTTCAGGATCAGAACCAGTTTTTGCCGTTTCCAGATCGTGGGGAAAACTCCTTCATATAGGCATTTATTGTATGCCTCCAAAAATGAGTCTGGACGCAACGCCATTGCCAGCTTGAGGGCCCGGTTGGGGATGGCATATGGTCCTGGTGCCTTACGAAATGCAACTGAAAATAAAGAAAATTTAATTTTAGAACCATGAATTGCATAGTTGTAATCCAAAATACTTCACTTTTCCGGCAAAAAACGTCCAGGCGGGACTTTGATGATGCCTCCTTCTTGCCTGGAGTAGCTTCAATTTGGCGGCTGCTTTGGAAACCATAAAGTTATAATTGGTTAAATCGTAGCTTTGGTTATGGCCTCTGCTGCCATTTTGTTGGCCGCAACCCACGAGTCCTTCACCCAGAATAGGGATCCAGACTCTTGGTTTGGAACAAAATAATTTGTATAAATATTGTACAAAATCTTGTTTACGACGGCTGGGCTTTGCGTCTTTCGAGGCATGTGGATGTTAATGTTTTGGTATCCGATGAATTGGCCGTTGTCGAACCAATCAGGGATACCCAGGGACTTTAACTCCTCAATCCTCTTGTATTCCTTTAACTGGAATTCCAGCAAAACAGAGGAGTACTGGAGGAAATACCACCGGATGTACGACGCAATGTGGTGGCCATTGTGTCAGATCGGGCGTGCATGAATATGAGCGCCATGGACGATACAAAAGATCTCTGCGACACATCTTTTGGCAAAGTTTGCCAATAAGAACGATTTGTTTTGCATTGACACCGTCCAAGAGATGATGAAAACATCATTCCACAAAGAGAGCTACTTTGAGCAATTAAAAAATTTTCGAGAAGAATGTTGCTCCGTAAACGTGTCTGTCAACTGCGACCAAATGGAGCATCATGGGAAAAATATTGTTTCCTCTTGGGACAGTGGGCACTCCCTATGTGGTTCGGTTCTGAAATTTTTTTGAACATTGCTAAAAACCATAGCTCGCAAATAATTGACACTTTTCCATTGTCTGCAAATAAGTGTCTTTCACTCACATAATAAAAAAACTCAGACAGAAAGTGTTTTTGCCGCGACTGACTTAGCTCGCTCGCGCTCTGATCGAGACAGTTATTTCTGTTTTCGTTTTGCTCAAGTCAAACACTGATCGATTGCTTGAGTTAAATGAAGCAAATTGTCTTTTGCGTATGTGTGGGTAAACACACGCGGTTGAAGCGTTCTTTTTTTTACATTTATGTATATGTATGTATGTATTTACATGCACACGAAAGGCAAAGATCATTTCTGTTGAGCTTTTTAGTCAAACGTCTTTTGTTGAGACTCTTTGTGTGAGCGAAGCAAGACGATTGTCTTGCTCTTTACGCGACACTCATTTGAGGGCATCGCACGAATGAGTCAATGCAAAGCGCTTGACAATAACCAATTCAAAACAAAACAAAACAAAGTGAGCCGCTCAGAGCGAGATCGTTTCTGGACAATCTTTTCGATTATGATACGAAGCAGAGCATATAAGAAAAAACGATCAACTGTCATTTGCGAACTATGTACATATGTTAAAAACAAATATCAAAAAAGCTAACTTCGGCTGTGCCGAATTATATACCCTTCCAGTCCTTGGCCATAATATTTTTACATGTTCCAAACTCTTTTTCTGTATCATCAATGCACAGACAAAACCTTCCAAATACCATTTCCATTTCTATTAGAGCCGATTATTATGACTGTAACTTGTGTTTATCCGATCTGTTTGAAACGATGCTGATGCTTTATATCCAAAACTCATATTAGTAAATTTCATGGGGTAATCCAATTTTTATGAAAATGTTTCTTCTAGAGCTATATGATATAGTGGTCCGATCCTGACAATTTTCATACTTTATCTGCTCCGGGCTTTAAGTAGCTCAAATATCAAGTTTCATCCCGATAGCTCTTGAGATGGCAGCGTGAAGTTGATTAGCACAGACGGACATGGCTATATCGACGCTGCTTCTCATGCTGATCAAGAATATATATACTTTATGGGGTCGGAAACGTCTCCCTCTGTGCGTTACAAACATCTGACTAATTTTATAATACCCTCTGCAAGGGTATAAAAATATGATATATTTAGAACGAAATTGTGATATTTTATTAATTATGTGTGAGTGTTAATACATTAATTGGTACAAATTATAGTACAGTATAGTTTGTTTGTTTTTATGTACAATTAAGCTTAACTTATTGAACTTATTTTAGAAAACTTTTAAATGTATGTAGATTGTCCTTTTTCATCATCATAAATGTAACTGAAAATAAAGCGAAAAAAGATAATCTTAAATTTGATTTATTTAGTATTCCAAATACTTTTGTGACACGATGATGCTATCCCGACCTCAATTCAGCTGAAAATAAAGGAAATTATATTTAGATCATAAATTATAAATCTAAATACAGATACTTCCTTTTTTCGCGAACAAGCAAAGGGACAATGCGAAATAGAACTGAAAATAAAGAAAAAATAAATTTAGGACCACAAATTGCATTGTTGTACTCCAAAATACTTCCCTTTTCCGGCAAAAAACGTAAAGGCGGGACCTTTGAAGACGCCTCCTCCTTCTCTGGGCCAGGTCTTCAGTTTGGCGTCTGTTTGGCTGTTTTGGAAACGATAAATTATAATTGGTTAAAAGCAAGTTAAATCCTATACATACCGATTTCATCCATAGCATCAGTTATGGCCCCTGCTACCATTTTGGTGGCCGCCACCCAAGAGTCCTTTACCCAGAATAGGGATCCAGACTCTTGGTTTGGAACAAAATATTTTTCATATATTTTGTCCAAAATCTTCTTAACGACGGCTGGGCTTTGCGTCTTTCGGGGCATGTGGATGTTAATGTTTTGGTATCCGATGAATTGGCCGTTGTCGAACCAATCAGGGATACGCAGGGTCTTTAACTCCTCAATCCTCTCGTATTCCTTTGACTGGAATTCCATCAAAACAGAGGAGTAAATGTTTTGCAGAATTTCCTTGGAATACGAGACCCCAGCCACCAGAGGCCAAGAAGTCACGCGTTGAATGCCTCCTTGTTTCCGAACGGACTGAAACATGCTGAAAAAGATAATTCATAATTGCATTTTGTGTAATTTTAAATTATTAATAACTTGAAAACTTACGTGAAGAGGCAAATTAGCTGCTTCTTCAAGAGGTCCTTGGGGTCCTTAATGGGACCCAGTCTTTCCATAAAGACTTTCTTCTTTTTTGGCCGTGATCGCCAAATTAGCCGTTTTTGAGCCAGATAAGCAGCTTTCTGCTTCTCTGGCAGGGCGCGAAAGTCAAACTCGGAGTCGGACTCACTATCTTCTTCACTATCTGAGGTGGAAGCGGCGGTGTCGGTGGTTGTGGCTCTTCCTCAAGCCATTTTATCCCCATTCTAAATAGGAAAACTGAGTCCAAACCAGCCGTTGAAAAAAAGCTTAAAAAAACCTAAACCATTTTTTTTTTAAATTTAAATTCAATTGTTGCCGGGGCTTTTATTGGAAAAAGCACATATCAATTATTTCATTACATTGTAAAAGTACACTATCAGTATTCCTTCAGAACTGCTGAAATAATGGCAAGCCTTACATCGGTTATGATGCGTTTGCGGATCGAAATAATTTATCTTTAATTTGTTTTCTTTAAATTACATATTTAAATCGACCAAAAAGAGGTCCTTAGTTTATCAAAAAGCATTAGGGTATAGAGAAGCAGTGAAGAGTACAGAGCTTAGTGTTTAAATGAATCCTAAGAAAGTCAGTAAAGTCCTAGTAAAGTCATTTTCAGGTATAGCGAGACCAGGGAATTATGGATTCATTTTTATATGGAGGATTCAGTTCAAATTGAATAGGTACTCATACCTAAGATAGGTCAGCTATACAAGATAAAGTAGTGCATCATTGCAACGCTAAGGCGGTACGAAGTTCGCCGGGTCAGCTAGTTTACAAATATAATTTGTTCAACACTGACAATAAGCCGATTGCCCAAAGCTCGATTCCCACTGGCGACCATTTCACTGTCCAAGGAGACGTTACTATCTCAGGCGGTTCGATTAACCTTTTTATCGATATATTTCGAATGCAACACTAAAAATTGGTACCTGATACTGACAATAGCGTTGGAAAAAATTTGCAAGGATTCTTATAAGCCATACACATATGTTTGTATATATACTTACATAGGCATAAACCTAGAGATAAGCGTATTATGAAATATGTCTAAGTTATTGACCATTTTCATATTACCACAATTCCAGAAATTAAAAATCATTTGTTTTTATCCCTGCACTTTCCAACGAGTCTGCATGTGACAGCTGAAAACTGCTAACAAAGCTGAAATAGTTTAAAAAACGCTAAATCTGGTGGGTTATCCGTTAAACGGCCACACTGTCCACATGTCGATTGTCGAATTGGACCGAAACGTTAAGGCACTGAAGTCAGCGTAGTTAGTCAGATTCGAACTCCAGCCGCACCTGGTACTAACTTTCATTTAACTGACCAAAAATTAAAATTTTCGTGCTGTACCATGTCTTTCACTCACCATGCAAAAGACTTTAACAAACACAAATATATATAGTATATATACATACATACATATGTATGTCTTTACTTTTAGCAAAATATAAATTTTTTTAGCAAAAATATACATTTTCCTCTTTGGTCATTGCTCCCGAGTCTTGTTTCTTGGCAGAACATTATTAAATTGAGATATTATTTTCCAGATCTCGTTGGGTCCAAATGAAACACAGCTTGTTCTCTTGCTATTTCTCCTAGTATAACACAATATGTCACATTGTGGTGATAATGCTGCTGGTTCTGGTGGTGTTGAGCGTTCCTTTGTTTTTGGTAGTTTTAACGGCTTTGGTTGTGACGCAATCCAAAAGATTCATAGATTCAGTTTGCGATCTGAAGTAAAGTGCAATTTTCGGGCTCGGTATAATCAATTTGACAATAATTAGTCGGTTTCCCGCCAGCGTAGTTTCTCAGTTACTTAAGGGGGGGTCATTTTATTTTTTTTTTTGCCCTCGCCGCAGTGCTAATGATGATAAAGGAATTTGTGTTCCAGGAAGTTGAAGTATATGTCGGAGCGTTATCAATGTTATTTACTTCACTCTTGTTTACTATTGTTTTTACTTTTGGGTTTTCACTTTCACTGTATCACTTTTTATTTAGAACTGTTCGGTTAGTTCCCAGGGGGTTTATTAACTTAGCTCTCGAGCCCCCTCCTTATATAGGACCTGACCTGAAGACAGATCTCAACATTTGTTTTTATTGTGTTGCTAAAGCAAAGATGCTTGTCATTCTGCAAACTCAACTCAGCAACGGGCAAACAAAGACTCTTTTCGTTTCGTTTAACAATACGATGCAAGACTCCTGCATCCATCCATCCATACACCAGACTAAAATTCGAACCCAGAGTATAATTTTTTAGTTCCTTTTTCCTCAGACAACTCATCTACCAAAAACTGTCATGATAAAAAAAAAATGAGCAAGCCTTGATATAGCTGGGAGTCTACTTTATAGATATTCTAGTATGAATATTTTATTGTTAGTATAGTACATTTTTACCTACAGTATATATTGTACACTATTCAGTAGGTTGATTATTTCTTGTAATTTTCATATTCGCTAAAAAAATAAAATATATAAAATATATATTCCATAAGTAAATCATTCGATTATTTGTTAAGTCGCGAAAAGTTAGAATCCTTAGGGCACAATGAAGTCGTTCAAAGAGGAGAAAACTAATAAAAAACTGAAGCTTGATGCGATTCAGGTGAAAAATGTATATCCTGGCAAATGGAATGTAATGTCGGTACGAGGTTTAATCTCTTGGATATCAACTATATTGGAGGTTGATCTAAAATCTTTTGAAGATTTACGTTCTGGCGCACTGTATTGTCAAATATTGCATAAAATATTTCCAAAATCATGACATCATTTATTTTACCTTGAACCGCTTCCAGGTCAAGATCATGATGTAGCGAGGCGCCTCGGATGAACTATTGGCACCCTTTCATCGCCGCAGAACTTTCTTTTGGAAAGTAGATACCTTGTTGCTACTTGAATCTGCAGCCATCCCCCAGATTTGAACTCCATGAGTGAAATGAGTTTCTTTTAAAAATGTGGTAGTTGTTTAGTTTAGGTGCATTTGTTGCTTGGTACCAGGTTGATGCTTCGGTAAGGTTGGATTGTAGTTTTGTGAGGTACATGTTTAAGTATTTTTGTATGTCTTGTACGTTAAAGTTTTCCTTTGTTATTAGAGTCTGTTTCGCTGCATTTTTAGCAGATGTATCTGCTAGTTCGTTTACTGCTATTCCTACATGTCCGGGCACCCAGAGTAGTTGGAATTTGGGGAAGGTTTTTTGCATAATATTGCGTCTATTGCAGATAATGAGTCGGTGCATTTGCAGAATTTACCTCTTTTATTTTTTAGGGTTTCTAGAGCTTCTACTATTGCAATGAGTTCTGTGGAAAATACGGTGAAGTAGTGGGGTAGGAGACATGTTTTGAGCATGAATTTTGAACGAGCGACTGTATACAGAGCATAATCTGATGAACGACGTGTTTTTTGGAACTTCTTATAATATCGTGTCTTCACATTTTTCAAATTGGATAGCTCGCGAGAGAACCAGGGAGGTTTGTTAAGCCGCTCCAGCCTACCAAGAGGCACACAAATATCAAAGAGTGAATTCAGAGTATCATAAAAAAAACGAACAGCCGAGTTCATATCACTACAATTGTACAGATAAGACCAATCGGTAGTAGCAATGTTTTCATTAAGGCTGGCAAAGTCAGTCTTACGAAAGCACCTAGTTAGTGTTTTCTGCAAACGTACATGTGTTTGCATTTGGTGGTGGATAGCTTGGCACCTATATATTCTGCCCAGTTAAGAGTGGTTCTGAGGATAGGATTTAGGTTTACATTAACATTTTTTCTATTTTTTTTGGTGAAGTATTATGTCAAAGTCGTCTGCATAGGCACTTAGGCTGACATTTGGGTGTAGGGTGAGCTGTACACAGGATCACTGAGAGTGGCGAGCTCTGGGGGATGCCGGTGTGGATGGGATTGAAGGGGGAGAGGTTGGTGTTTATTCATACTGTAATTTTTCTGTTCGTCATGAAGTTTTTTATGTAGTTTAAGATTTTAGGTCCCGTTTTCCATTCCGTGAGTTGGTCAAGTATTGAGTGTAGTCAGATTCTGTCAAAAGCTTTTTTAAAGTCTAGGGATATTATGGACGTATGTTTTCTTCTGGAGATGGATCTTGTTAATAGATGGTCTATCAGCAGGAAACTCTCTATAGCAGATTTTCCCTTTTTGAAACCAGTTTGACTGTTGTGGATTAATTTGTCGTTAGAAACAAACCACTACCATCGCATTTTGTAAACAGTTTATGTTTTGAGATCCTAATTTTACATATCACATTGCATCTAACATATGTCTTTATCTCAGATTTTTGTTTTTTCTAGGTTTTCGTTCCTTACATTGGTTGTTCTGCTGAGTGGCGATTTGCTGTCTTCTTTTCATGGGACTCTAGAATATGGTCGATCGACGGTCGAGTTTTTTCTACCATGGCTATCATGGTCACCAAATTGGAAGCACAGACATTGCAAATTTAAATGGAAATATTTTTATTATAGAATATTAAGAAATATCAGCTTAAACAGTTCAAGAGTATTATAACAATACATGGATTAAACCTATATGACATAAGGTAGATTGATGGAATAAAATAAAATTAAGGTGTCAAAATGAAATCAATCAGTGGTGCTGTGCTGTTTTCTGACAAGGTAATTGCTGTGATATTCCATGTGATCCAGGTGTGCTTTCCGAGCTGGGATTTGGAGTTGAGCATGAATTTCCCTGTTGGTGTGGAATGGTTTTGCAGTTTTTTTATGCTGGTAATGTTGGATCTATTAGCGGTACCCCCGATCGGCGCACCGCACTTCCTTATACCTTGTGGACTAGTAGCATTATGATAAGCCGCAGGGTAGATCTGCTCCCAAAAAGCCTGAGGTGCTTCTTCAGCCTTATGTCGAACTGGTTTTTTTTGACCCTAGATGGCTCTTAGATGGGCTTCCAATTTAGCCTTGTGTCCAGTACAGGTCCAAATATTTAGCCAATTCGCTGATGGGATTGTGGTTTCCACGACTTGGGCAGGTGGACAGTATCCTCTTCTTAGAGTGAACGTTGTCTGAGTGGATTTTTTATGTTCAATCTTTTGAATAGCGTTTATAGCCGGGAGTCCATGTGGATTGGCATGCCGAGGACTTTGTTCTATACACTTCTCTGAGGCTTCCAGCTCTTTAATTTCTGAAACCTCATCACCGGTAATAAGTCAACTAAGTTGGAGATGCCCCTAATAAAGTAGTAGGACGATATGAAGCAAATTGGCTGCAGGTTTTCCAGGTGTCTGATTGAGAATGTGTATGTTTCAAGATACTGTGTTTTTAGGAAGTGTTTAAAATCTGACCTGCTCCTAAACAGGCTGCTCACATTCCATGGAACGATATGAAGTTTTTTTTGTAAAATCCCCAATTAAAAAGACGGCAGCCATCTTGTTGCAGAAATTTTGGACAGGATAAAATTTGAAGAGCATTTTATATTCACTGAAACCTATATTGTCTGTATGAAATCGATCAACTTAAAAATTATTGGTATATACATTTTTTATGTATAGGTATATGTTAGCCTTGATTCCGACTTATTAGTTTGAATTTATCGCCAAAGCACAGTGGGCCAACTGAGCAGCCTAGCGGGACATAAGTCAAGATTAACTTTTTAAAAGTTTGTTAGTTTTGTTATTTATCCTAATCAGATGTTCAGCACGTGGCATGCAAATATTTGGTTGCACTTTTTTATCTTTCTTGGTTGATCTTCAACTTAAACAAATTGACCCAATTACTTTTGTTTTCGTCTAGAAAAGGTATGTATTAAATCAAAAATATATGTTTGCTACTATTCATTTGTAGCAAAATAAATTGAAGTATGTTGTTTTAACAAGTACGGTTTTGAGCCTTATACTAACATCTCTGAACTATAACTTACTTTATTCAATCTTATTCAAGCTAGTAATAGCATTTATGTATCGTGTGAGTCTTTGTTCAAAATGGTAGACATCTACGACCATCTGCTAAGTTTATTATACTTTTTAGGTGCTATGTCGGTCCCAAAGCGCATGCTGTATAGCACTTGGCTTGGCGAAAATATAAGGATTTCGGTGATTCTGCGATGAGTTAATGGTGGCAACAAGCACTAGTCTGTATAAATCCGGAATGCGAACCGCATCAAAAATCGTTACAGAGCTTAATGCAAACGAGACGGCAGAACAAAAATTTAAGAAGTCATTGGACGCACAAGCGCTACTGACAAAACGTACTCACCTGACGAATCTCTGTCTCTATACGTGGGTGGAGAGCTGGAAAGCTACCAAAGGTTGCGGTCAGCTAAGGTTATGTGCTATCCGACCAACTTGAAATATTCAGACTATTCAGCTGAGACAACTTTGCAAAGTTTGGTCGACCATACCGTTAGTCGAATTATACAGACGAACTCCCCAGTTTTTGATAATCAATTATTGGAAAATAATAAAATAAAATTAAGTGCAGTACATAAATGGGGCTGTGATGGAAGCAGTGGATACGCAACATACCGGCAAAAGTTTGAAAATCGTGAAACCAATATGCTCGATCAGCACCTTTTTGCAGTTTGCCTTGTACCATAACAAATTCAGCTTGGATCAAAAGTTTTATAGAAAACCCCACGGCCTTCCTCAACTCGCTATTGTCGGCCTTTAAAACTAATTTGCCAAAAAGAAACAAGTGAATTAATTAGATCAGAGAGCGAACATGTAAAACACCAAGTAGACAAAATTCAACCAACAACTACCAATTTATATAGAATTATGCACGAATTTCACAAGACCATGTTGGATGGCATAACATTTATCGTCCTTGCAGAAGCACCTACCATGATATGTGGAATATGTAGAGCCGTGCCAAAGAATATGAATAATATTAGTTTGGTAAAAAGTCGCAGAATTGATGCAGATCTCTTAAAATATGGTTTATCAACATTGCATGCCTGGAAATGATTTTTTTAATGCGTTCTACATATTGCCTACAGACTCTCAATAAAACAATGGCAAGCTCCAGGTGAAGTTAAGGCAAAGGTAGAAGCTAGAAAATCTGAAATCCAATTCCAGCTTAGAAAGCAAATAGGCTTATTGATGGATATTCCAGTGGGTAGTAGTGGCAATACGAACAATGGAAATACTACCAGACGGTTTTTTAGCCAACCAAATTTAGTTGCCGGCATTACTGGAGTTAGCGAAGCTCTAATATATAGCTTTAGTGTTATACTAAGGGTAATGGCTTGTGGATATTAAGTCAAAACTGATTTGTTCAGCTCATATGCCATGGAAACAGCTGAAATGTACGTCGACAAATATCCATGGTTTTACATGAACTAAAATATGATATATAGTGTTATACCAGGAGAAATAGCAAGAGAACAAGCTGTGTCTCATTTGGACCCAACGAGATCTGGAAAACAATATTTCATTTTAAAACGGTGCAGCGTTTGCTGACTGACACCTGAGATGTTGAGTTTACAGGCCTAAGCAACATGTAGACTAATAAATGTTGCCAAAGTACGAGAGCTGTCTTCAGGTCAGGTCCTATATAAAGGAGGGCTACGGGCTTGAGAGCTCAGTCAACAACCTCCCCGGGAACTAGCCATACAGTTCAAAAATACAAGTGAAAAAGTGAAAGTAGTGCAAAGTAAAAAAACAGTAAAAAGACAATGAGTGATTTAAATAATACAAGCTGCGCTCCGACATATACATATATGTCGGAGAATTTAGAGTGCCTAAGAGTAGGCTAATGTTTTGTTAATGTTTGATATGTGAATTGACAGGTATGTCACCTGTAACTATGGTATGTCCAACACCCTTTGCAGGTTGACAATTGGTATGTTGAGATTGCAGGATGACTCGGCAGATTTGAGATGTTGCCTTTGCAGAAGCATTGTTGCTAGATATATGTTCATAAGCCTGGCAGCGTGACAACATTAGAAATGTTTGGTGTTAAGTCATTGGAGTCGGCATAAGCAGTCGAAAAATCAGACGTGCCGGAATAACACATAAACTCGCTGCGCTAACAGTTTATTAATACAAAGTGAGAGTGAACAGTAGAAAGTAGAGATGGGCGTCGGGATCGGGATTTTCGGGAATCCCGCGGGACCCGAAAACTTCATGGGAATTGGGCGGGATGGGAAAGATTTTCAAAAAATCGGGACGGGATGGGATAAGAGGTCGATCCCGAAATTCCCGCAGGTCCCGGAAAAACTATCGGGACCCAAAAACTACTCGGGACTGTTCGGAATGTTCGATAAAACTTTCAGTATTTATCGATATTACTCACTGACTGCAATTTATTAGTAACACGAAATATTACTCGTGCAATATTTCGTGTTTTCCATGTGAAGATGATATTGACGAAGAAATTAGTAATTATATTAAGAATGTTAAACTTAAGAAAAATGTGGATATATTATCTTTTTGGAAGCAGTGCAATGAATTGCCATTATTGCAAATGCTGGCTAGGCAAACTTTAAATGTTCCGACATCCTCTGCAACTAGCGAAAGAGTTTTTTCTACTTCAAGTAGAATTTTGGAAGACAGAAGAACTCGGCTTATTGGAGACAATTTTGAAAAAATATTGTTTTTAAATAAAAATATGGATATATAAAGTAAGAGTTTATTGGCAAAACAAATATATAAATAAAGTAATATGCATATATGAAAAAAAATTTTCGGGAAAATGTCGGGACCCGCGGTCGGGACTAAAAATTTTTCGGGATAACCGGGATGGGAAAAGCAAATTTGATTTCGGGACGGGATGGGATGGGAAGCATTTTCTTTCCCGATCCCATCTCTAGTAGAAAGTATTCAAAGTAAAGAAAATGGAAAATACTAAGAACAATAATGGATATTCGACATATACAGAATAGTGTACAATATATACTGTAGGTAAAAATGTACGACACTAAAATATTCATACTAGAATATCTATAAAGTAGACTCTCAGCTATATCAAGGCTTGCTCAGTTTTTTTTTCTTATCATGAGTTTTTGGTAGATGAGTTGTCTGAGGAAAAAGGAACTAAAAAATTACACTCTGGGTTTGAATTTTAGGCTAGTGTATGGATGGAGGGATACAGGAGTCTTGCATCGTATTGTTCAACGAAACGAAGTCTTTGTTTGCCCGTTGTTGAGTTGAGGTTGCAGAATGACAAGCATCTATGCTTTAGCAACACATTTAGAAACAAATGTTGAGATCTGTCTTCAGGTCAGGTCCTATACAAAAAAGAGCCTCGGGCTAGAGAGCTCAGTTAATAAACTCCCTGGGAACTAACCGAACAGTTCTAAATAAAAAGTGATACAGTGAAAATTAAAACCCAAAAGTAAAAACAATAGTTAACAAGAGTGAAGTAAATAACATTGATAACTCTCCGACATATACTTCAACTTCCTGGAACACAAATTCCTTTATCATCATTAGCACTGTGGCGAGGGCAAAAAAAAATGACCCCCCTTAAGTAACTGAGAAACTACGCTGGCGGGAAACCGACTAATTATTGTCAAATTGATTATACCGAGCCCGAAAATTGCACTTTACTTCAGATCGCAAACTGAATCTATGAATCTTTTGAATTGCGTCTCAACCAAAACCATAAAAACTACCAAAAACAAAGGCACGCTCAGCATCACCAGAACCAGCAGCAATATCACCACAATATGACATATTGTGTTATACTAGGAGAAATAGCAAGAGAACAAGCTGTGTTTCATTTGGACCCAACGAGATCTGGAAAATAATATCTCATTTTAAAACTGTTCTGCCAAGAAACAAGACTCGGGAGCAATGACCAAAGAGGAAAATGTATATTTTTGCTAAAAAAATTTATATTTTGCTAAAAGTAAAGACATACATATGTATGTACATATACTATATATATTTGTGTTTGTTAAATTCTTTTGCATGGTGAGTGAAAGACATGGTACAGCACGAAAATTTTAATTTTTGGTCAGTTAAATGAAAGTTAGTACCAGGTGCGGCTGGAGTTCGAATCTGACTAACTACGCTGACTTCAGTGCCTTAACGTTTCGGTCCAATTCGACAATCGACATGTGGACAGTGTGGCCGTTTAACGGATAACCCACCAGATTTAGTGTTTTTTAAACTATTTTAGCTTTGTTAGCAGTTTTTAGCGGTTTTATACACGTCAAATTAAATGTTCATGAATTTCCATTTAGTTTTTTCAGCACTATCGATAATATATCGAAATGAATTCCTACATTGTAGTGTGTAGTTACTTAAGCGCCAAAATTATTTGTTTGAGGCTTGTAATGTGAAAAGCTTTCGTGATTTATTGCATGTTTTTATGTAATTAACAAAAGAATGTATGTATTTTATAGCTAAAAGAAGCTCAAAGAGAGCAGTTAATTTCGAGATAGTGTTGGAAATGACGGCAATATGTACTGCCAAATGCCTCAAAGGGTACAGCTGATAAAAAAAGGTACGCGGACTATTTGAATCCATTGTTCTCAATATACTCTAAAAAATAAATACTGTTCACTTTAGAATATTTCTCAAATTCATAAGACAAAATATGGTTCAGTAGAGGCCGCCAAATTTCCTCGATTTCATGATATCACCTCTCTACCGATGTCAAATAATATTGATATAATCGGCAATAATTAGAGGCGGTGTTGCAATAACAATTGGGAAATCCATTAGAAACACTTAAGTTCAGAGGGGTGATACGCATCTAATTTATAGTGTTGCAATTAAGGTCAATATAGACGCCCAAACATCCTTTTAAATTTATTCAGCATAAGCAAATTTATGCGTAAAGAGTCACTGCAGCTCCACAGCACATAAGGGCATATTCAAAGCCAGTATACATAAATTTTCTTGTATAGTAGCAGGTGACCTAAATTGTAATACCAGACTCTGGAACTACTCCAGAGCAACCCCTTTTTGTAATATCCACACTCTATCTTAATAATCGATACTCCAAGCTAAAAATGGAAAGCATCAACACTTTATCCAACACACGGCTTAAACATTTGTACAAAATTATCCAAATGAAAGGAATCATAGCATCCAGAAACACTGCTCAACGGCAATGGATGAGAACCAGACAGCCAATCTGCAATGCTAGAACAAACTATTTAAACAGAGGAAAAAAAAGTCATGAAGTAAAAACCAGCAGTTTAGATAAGGCAAACATCCACTTTGATTTAAGTCTGAACATCGCATTAAAGAGGGCTTCTGAAGTAGCACCAATACAGAGATGGTGCTAAATTCTCTATCTGAACTATCGGATCAGTCCTTCACGTGCGACTCCTCTTTTTCGATTAGTGACGTACTCATTTACTAAGAGTAAAACTACAACTCTAAGTTAAATATTTAAGAATAAGTTAAGGCAAAACCAGAGCGTTTTTTTCTCTATAGCCGGCGCATGTAGCGTGTTATTTTATCGATTGCTTATTTTATTTATTTATTTATTTACGTCAACTAACACAGCAGTCGACGAAAAAGCTTAAGCTAAAGACAGATAGTAATTAATTGAAAAATATAGCTTAGCTATATACACAACTAAACATCCCCGACCCGGTGGAGGTGTTTTATTTGCATAAGGTGCCAGCTATGCCCCGATTCACAGCCAATGTGGTCAAGGATGAGTTGCAGCCAATCCAAGTCCAGAATATTATTATTGGTTTCGCTGTAGATGATTAAAAAGTATAGCGCGAAGAGAAGTGACAAAAAGATGAGGAGAAATTAGGTGAGAAAGGTTGTTAAAAGATTGGCAAAGGACACGAAAAGGTTTATGAAGAGAGTAGTTAGTCAGACATCTACTAAGGTGAATAGGAAAAAAGTTTCTGGTCCGACGTGAGGGAACACAAAAATAAAGCGTATCTAGTAAATTAGTAGAAATGACTTCGCCGTTGACTAGTTTATGGAGAAAGAGAATGCCAAAAACGAGCCTACGGTTGTAAAGTGAAGGAAGATTAATAAGAAGTCTGCTAGAATAAGAAGGTAGGCGAAGACTCGGGTCCCAATTAAGACCGCGTAACGCAAACTTAAGGAATTGCTTCTGTACCGATTCAATACTACGCTGGTGAACATTATATTGCAGATTCCACACTGGCGAGCAATATTCTAGAGTAGGGCGAACTAACGAAGTGTATAACCTTTGTTACATAGGGATCATTAAATTCTTTGGCCCAACGTTTAATGAAGCCAAGAAGGCTGCATGCTCTATTGACAATAGAAGAAATATGAAAATTAAATGAAAGCTTTAGGTCAAACTTAACGCCTAAGTCTTTGAACGATGGTACACAATCTAACAGAACAGACTTAACAGAGTAATGAGCTAGGAACGGAGACAAACGACTGAAAGTCATAAAAGAACACTTAGAGGCATTAAGGTGTAATTTATTAACGTGGCACCAATCACAGAACGCATCGAGATCTGATTGCAAGTACTGTTGGAAAGAAGGATCATTATAGGAATAACAAATCTTGACGTCATCCGCAAACATGAGCACGCGTCAATGCGCCAAGGCCAAAGGCAAATCATTTATAAACAGTGTAAATAACAGGGGGCCCAGATGACTGCCTTGGGGTACATCTGACGTAACTCGAACAGTTTTAGATGTCGACGAACGAAAAGACACCTTTTGGGTTCTGCCAATAAGATACGACTTTAACCAAGCCAACAGTTTTGGGGAAAAACCCATTATGTTAAGTTTCGCGAGAAGCATAGAATGATCAACCGTTTCGAAAGCCTTACTAAAGTCTGTATAAATAACATCAGTTTGACACTTTTTACGGAAGCCATGGTGTACAAGGGTAGTCAACTGATTTATAAGGCTGTCAATAATTAAGACAGTATTCAATAAACAAAAATCACGTATTGGCAAAACCAACAATGGAAAGACCTACTTATCTGTCACATATGTACGTACCCAAATTATCAGAAAGACTATCACATTGTGAATGTTATGACAAAAATCAAATAAAAATAACACACAAACCTAACAATGCCTTTAGACTATAAGATATATAATAAGATACATGTTTATACCCTTGCAAAAAGGGTATATTAATTTTGGTCAAAAGTGTGCAACGCATAAAAGGAAGCATTTCCGACCATATAAAGTATATATTTCTTGATCAGCACGACGAGACGAAATAGCCATGTCCGTCTGTCCGTCCGTCTGGATCAACGCAAACTTCTCCTAGACCGTAAGAGCTACAGAGCTAAAATTTTGCATGTATGCTTCTATACACTGCAGGCGTTGTATATCTCGGATTCAGCCGGATCGGAACACTATATCATATAGCTCCTATACAAACTGCAAAGTCGCGAACAGTGACTTTTCTCAATAACTTCGTTATTTTCTGAGCTATTACCGTGAAATATAAAATAATATTCCCCATAGGAACGATTGGTGGAAAACAGTGATTTTGATAAATATATTCGTTATTTCCTATGCTAAAATTGTAGGCAATTCTTTTGCAAATATTAGCCTTTTTAGATAAAACGTTTTTCCACTTTTGATGGCTATAGGTAAGGAAAGAGTTGACGTGGTCGAAGTTAGCCCCGGCACTCTGGTTAATTTTATGGTTGCCCTGAAAACAGTTTCCGATGTGCAAATGAAATATATCGGTTTTAAAAATAAAATTGAAAACTGCGGTTTTTTATTTTTATTAATTTTCAATGACCTAAAGCCCGATGAAACCCAAGGAAACAACACAAAGGTCGCTGAAACAGTCAAATGAGACATTTTGAAAACGTATTGGAAACAAAGGGCTAAGCTGTATCAATATTCGATTTTAGTTAATTTTCTTGTTTGACGTTATAGCCTGAAATCTGGAGTATATTGCTAGTTTTTTTTTTTTAAAACAGGTCCACATCAGTCCATATTCGATCTGAAGGCTTATCTTTTCATAAACCTGGTGTGTTGTCTGTCATCTTTGGCACGTTAACACTCATGCTGCATTCGAGTTTTTGGTAGTGTATAAGAAACTGTTCAATGCTCTAAAAAATCAGGTTTAGAGAGTGATTTCCCAATATATGGATATATTTGTTCTCTTATACTTCTTTTAAAGCTCTGATTTAGTACAGTAAAAAGTTCTGACCAGCATTGAAACTTACCAAATGAAACTTTTCAAGAAAAGCTCTAGGAATCTACTAAAGCTTTGCCTGAAGTAGTCCCTTTGGTTGAGTGCTTCAAAATTTTGGTGAGTTTTCACATTCAAATTCAAGAGCGGGTCAATAAGTCGGTGTCCAAAGGGGAGCCTGCAAGCTCAACGATATTTTGATTAACAACAAAAGGCACGATATCTAGACACCCATTTGGTACAAAAAGAATCTTCCATACAAATATAATAATATTAATAATGCCTTGATGGTTTGTGGATAAATCATATCGTGTGCTAAATGAAGTCACAACTTTGTTGTTGAGGGAGGGACAATCTAATCAGATATAATGAGACCCGCTGGCAGGTGTGTGAATGCATTGTCCTATATAAAATTAATTTCAGAAGCCTTTCTTACAGCGGAAATCAATGAATTTGGATTATAACCTGATGAGAAGTGTCTTGTCGTGGCAGAGAAAGAGTCAAATGGAAAAAACTTGTGTGATATAATAACCATAACTATATACATATGTATATACATTTATTCGGATCACGTTTAAAAAAAAAGGGAAATTTGTTGTGGGTATATCGTGCATGTTTGTTGTTCAAAAAAATTAATATAATTACATGATACTTAATTATGGAAACAAAAACATTTAATTAAATAAATGCAAATATGAAGAGTACGAAGCCAAAAAACTGAAACTCCCATACACACATACACACACGGTTGTGTGTATTTGCTCAACAATAATAACAACAACAGGAACAATATTAACACGAACATCATCAATGGCCAAAAGTGAGGGACAATAGCATAAACATTAATGCTTAAACACAGACAGAAATAACTATCAACATTTATGTCAATAGAATGAACCGATGCTTGACCCGTGTGGTCAGATAAAAACCCTGCCCCCTGCTATAGTCCACGCTCTGTTTGTGTGTGCGCCTAAAAAGCTGCTACATTTTCACAAACACACACGACGTGAATTGCCCTGTGGGCTAGTTGGTCCTGGTGCCAGTCCTTTCAAGCGTCTAAATATTTTTAGTCAAAGGCATCCATACGCACGAATGGAGCAAGTAGACCTGCCATCCCTGCCTTTCCTTTCGATTCCTTTTCTCTGTTCGGACAGCAAAGTGTTCATGAGTCTGGCTCAGGCAAAAGGTGTTGGATAAGCTGCAATTCGATTTGCACTGTATTCCCGTCCCTGCCTCGTCTATCAATTTATATCCTTCTCACCCTTACTCCCTCCTCATGTCTTGGTTACATTTGTTGCAGTTGCTTCTTTGGAGCTAATTGAGTTTGCATATGGTTTGCTTTGTACAATTAGATTAGTTACAGTCTATGAAAGCGCCGAGTGTATGCGTACATTAGTATGCTTGTGTCTGTGGGTGTGTTTGGGTATCTGTGTTTCTGATATGCCATTGTTGCCATTGATTTCTGTTTGCCTGGTTATTCTCTATATATAGATAACACGTCAACTTTCCACATTTAATTGACTAGGTGCAAATATGTATTCCTAGTCACACATGAGATGACAATGTTCGTTTGTGTCTACTCATGTCTTATGAAATATATATCTTATTTCGTATCCAATTAATCGCAATTGTGTCATCGTTTTATAAACGGATGAGAGAGTCTTTGATCATTATAGAAGGTTAATGTTTTATCATGGCAAACAAGGTATCATCAGGATTGGGAATGAGAAGTTTCAAAGAGAATAACAGTGCGACATCTAAGTATTGGCAGTTGGTACGAAAGTTCCACAATTTAATCAAGAGCAAACAGTGAATCTGGTAGACTTTACTTTGTTAAAAGGCCGGAAAAACTTTCTTAATTTCATTGCTTTTGGCGAGGATCGTATAATGTAGCATTGCCTTTATCTGGAATGGCTGCAACCCTACTAGAAGACTGATTTTTGTACCTTTAAGTTGCCTTTGAACATGGAAATCAATGAAACGCTAACTTGTAACATCGCCAAAAATAGCGGTATGGCCAAGATTTTACAGGTAGGCAAATTGATTGTTTGTACAATGCAACTATGGCAAAAAATTACGATATCTTGGCATTAATCAAATTTTTTTGTTGTCTCAAATCGCCAAACAAATATTTTTTCCCAATTCTAAATTCATTAGATAGAATCAAAATATTTTTTTTTAATTCTTGTTGACTACCCCTATTATTTGATAATTTTACAAAGTCAGCTGATTTAGAGTTGCATTGCAGCGTGAAAAAGCGCGCCAAATAGATCGCAACTTTTCAGCTGTATTAAATTTGTTTGTTAATCGCATAAATTAAAAGTTACTATGGAAAAAGTTAATAAAGGTATGTATAATAAGTGTCCGAAGTGATTTTGTATACTTCTGTGTTTTTGTGTAACTGTGCAATGTGTTGTTCATTCGTATTTTTAGCTTAACCCTAACAAATATGTTTGTGTTCTGTGGAGTATTACTTTAACAGTCCTCGCTAGGCCTCGGCAGTTTTACTTAAGGGTAATTAACTAAACCTTATACTATAAGGTCCAATTAATAACTTTTGTCCGTTTTTGCCCCTTTTCCTGAAAATTGACATGTTGTAGGTGCGCTTAAGTTTAGACGCTCAGTGCTGCTCGAAATTTGGAGCTGCAACAACCGCCAAGAAGACGCTGTAATATCGTTTATTGCCGAATCTTTTAACAACAATGTGAATGAAGATCTTCAAAAAATTATCCAAAAAGAAGTCGAGGAATTTATCCACTACATAAAAAAATGCTTGTTGAAATGCAATCGAATGTTAGATCGATTTAAAGTTAAACATTCTACTTGGCTTGATGGCAATGTTGTAATTACTTTTGGTGAGCACGAGACGTCTCCAAATAAAGCTGGACGTAAATGTTTAAATTATGAAAATGCAGGATGTCGTTTAAAAAGAAAGTTAGCATCAGAGCTCGCGTCAAAGGAAAATTACGAAACTCCACTCTTAATACACGCTGCTTCGATTTCGAGCTTGTACAGTTACGCAAGCAGCACATTCAAGAAAACTTGTGGTCAGAATTAGGTCTTAATGTAAGTAAGCCAAAACAGAACGGCAGTGGTAGTAGCAATGATGGCAATACTGCTAGGAGGGCTTTTTGTAATACCAAACTGTTTTCAGATATTTTAAAAATTGATGATGAAATTATAAAGAATTTTTATATAATATTAATTGCAATATCTTCCGAATTTAAGATTAATGTCGAAAAATTCAAAGACTTCTGCGCCCACACTTTCGAGCTTTACATGAAATTGTATGATTGGCACCCAATGTCACCGACAGTACACAAAGTATTGGTACACGGACACCAAATAATGAATAAATGCATAGTTCCTGTCGGAGTGCTTGGAGAGAACGCATCTGAGGCCAGAAATAAAATATACAAGAATGACAGAAGATCTCATGCAAGAAAATGCAGTAGATTGGATAACATAACCGATGTTTTTAACAGAGCATTAGACTCGTCAGATCCTCTTTTATCCAGCCTCTGCCTAAATGAACGCCAAAAATTAAAATTAAAAAAGAATATTCCGAATGAAGTTGTTGCGCTACTTGAATCTTTGAAAAATCATGAAGGTGATTCAAGTGACGAATGGACAGAAGATGAGGATATTGCATTTGATATTGAATTAGAAGAAGAATGTGACTAATTTTAGTTATAAATAAAAAACATGTTACTAAAATATTTTTGTTGTAATATTAATATAAGAAACATAATATAAAAACAACAAAAAATTAAAAGAAGTGTCAAATTCTTACTAACGGCAAAAAATATCAAGTGCAACTCTTCATATTTAGATTTATTAATTGATTAGATTTTGCTTACACACTTTGGGGTCAAATCAGGGTCAAATTGAAAAAACAAAAAAAAATCCGAAATTAAATTAAAGTCTGACGAACATCCAAAAAAAAATGCATGTCTCTAGCTCATTATTTTGAATTAATGCCAAAAAAATTGGATTTTTTCCCATAGTGCAATGGCCCAAAAGAATTAATTGGAATATTGTATATTGGACTTTTATTTCATATTATATCATATTAAATATGCCTTGTTAGCTATGTACATGTATGTATATAGCTATATATGTACATATCAGGGTTTTTTTTAGTTGAGATATTATCTAATGATAATATTGGGAATAACGGGAATGTTGTACAATGATTTGTATTTACATGGTTATATGGAATGGAAAAACCTAAATAAGATGCTTTATACTAACTCCATACTAAGAGATCGGACACTTACTTTTAGTATTAAAAGTTATCGTATCTTGAGTTGTGCAAGTTTTTGTATAATTGAGTTTTGTGGTTGCACGAGAGATCAGCGTTTTATACCCTTGCAGAGGGTAATATAAAATTATTCAGATGTTTGTAACGCACAGAAGCAGACGTTTCCGACCCCATAAAGTATATATATTCCTGATCAGCGTGAAAAGCTGAGTCGATATAGCCTGTCCGTCGTCGGTGCGTATGCGTTTTACTCAGCCATCTTAAGAGCTATTGGAATAAACCTTAGTATTTGAGCTACTAATAACCCGAGGAAAATAAAGTATCAAAATCATCAGGATCGGACCACTATATCATATAGCTCTAGGAAAAACATTTCCATAAAAAGTGGAGTATCCCCATGAAATTTACTAATGTGATAGTATTGGATATGAAATCAGATCCCAAAATTTCAATCCGATCGGATAAATAGAACACAAGCTACAGTCAATATAAATCGGTTCAAACGCTGCCGGCAGCGCTGCTTGCTGCCTACTACGTCATCATCAAATCAACAGAGCACATGCATACACACACAGACGCAAAGCTACATGAACTGTATGTGTAAGCGTGCCGTGCTTTACTTAGAGAATGATGGAAGAAGAAGAAACAATTGGAGTAAAAAGAGAAATAATGGTTTGTTTGTGGATTGATGAATTGAGTTGCTGGGAAACAAATTTCAAAATGTAATAAAATCATTGCCAAAGACTGCAAGGGTTTACATAGCTTCTTTGATATTTAGATTTGCCTTTTTATGAAGAACTTGGTGAATTAAAGATAATTTTTAATGCTTTTTAAGGCCAATTTGGCGGTTTCTAAAATGAGTTTTATCTGAGATGTTTTATATTTCAGCTGCTTACATTAATATTGCTTGGATTATAAATTTATTATTGGTCTCTGATACAAAATTGAGAATTACGTATTAAAAATGTATACAAAGTTCAAGTATAAAAAAGGTAAAGTAAAAACAGTTCTTCATTCAAATCACTCAACATCTTCGTCATATCACAGCAGAACGCTAAGTCGGTTCAAAAGTCTGGGTGTTTTATATGTCTTAGCAGATCTTCGGCGTCCTTTCCATTAGTTTCCTAAAAATTGATAACTTTCTTTCTCAAACTGAAATTAAGCAATAACAAATCAACATATTCTACTTCCAAGGCTGCTAAAAATTCGTAAAATTTTCTCGTGGTCAGGCCAGTGTAAAAACCTTTGTGCTTTCCAGTCATCATCATAATGAAATTCATTTTTTCTTGTCAACGACTCTGGTGCATTAAGCTTCGCCAGTAACATGACCATGAAGGGAAACAACATCAAAAAGACCTTCAAAGCATTGGAACTCTTAAATAACAGTTAATAACACCAAAATATTTGCAGCTTGTACGTCCATCATCAAACTTTGTAAAAATATTCCGTCTGTGAAGGAACGACATTGGTTGATAGGGAAAGGGGTTTCGGCTGGTCAATTCTATGAGCTAAAAAAAGTAAAAAATACTTCCCTTTTAACTCGACAAATTTTTCGGTGCTCTCAGCGCTTAGAAATTCTGATTATAATGTTTATGTTGTTCAAAATATGACGTTACCTGCCTAGACTTGCGTCCTTTTCGGTTCGGCAATAGTTACAACGTTTTTCATTTTTCACAGCGTTTGGCATTTTAATTTAATAACAACACAAATTCATTAAAAACATAAATTTGAAGAGCAAAGAGTCTCGGAAGAACGGGTCTGGTTAGTACGATCAGTTTCTAACTTAACGTCTCTTTGCTCAGATGATTCAGCCAAACGGGCTTGTTACTTGTTGCTCGTCTGATTCCAAGGTTCTTGATGCTCTTCACTTGTGTGCCTAAGCCTTAAGGTGTACATCGGCTAATTTCTCGTCGGTTTCAAGGCTCTTGCATGACAGCGCAACACTCCGTTATCGATAAATACCAGCGCACTTACAGTTCAATAACTTTTTTAATACTATTCAATACTTATCGCCGTTTTGGCGATAAATTCAAACTAATAAGTCGGTATCAAGTCGATACCTATACATAAAAAATGTATGTACCAATAGTTTTTAAGTTGATCCATTACATACAGACAATATAGATTTCAGTAAATATAAAATCCTCGTCACATTTTATCCAGTCCAAAATTTCTGCAACAAGAAGGCTGTGTAAAGAACGGCTCTGTTGGAAAATACCTATTTCCTTTCACAAAAAACTATTCCTTTAAAGCCGAATTTAAGATAGTACACATTATCAGAACTTTTCAATTTGCGATTTCACAAAAAAAAAAACTTCATATCGTTCCATGGAATGTGAGCAGCCTGTTTAGGAGCAGGTCAGATTTTGAACACTTCCTAAAAACACAGTATCTTGAAACATACACATTCTACTGAACAAGCCATTCTCAATCAGACACCTGGAAAACCTGCAGCCAATTTGCCTCATACCTTACTAGGGGCATCTCTAGCTTAGTTGAAAGACTGATTGCCGGTGATGAGATTTCAGAAATTAAAGAGCTGGAAGCCTCAGAGAAGTGTATGAACAAAGTCCTCGACATGCCAATCCACAACGACTCCAGGCTATAAACGTTATTCAAAAGATTAAACATGGCCAAAGAAATTCACTCAGACAACGTTCACTCTAAGAAGAGTCCACCTGCCCAAGTCGTGGAAACCACAATCCCATCAGCGAATTGGCTAAATATTTGGACCTGTACTGGACACAAGGCTAACTTAAGAGCCCCCCAAAAATTAAAAATTAAAAATTATTTTTTTTATCCCTGCACTTTCCAACGAGTCTGCCTGTGACAGCTGTTAAAAGATCTTGGATGGTCGCCTGTGGGAATCGGGCTTAATGTATATAAAAGCGCTGAAAACTGCTAACAAAGCTGAAATAGTTTAAAAAACGCTAAATCTGTTGGGTAATCCGTGAAACGGCCACACTGTCCACATGTCGATTGGATTGACAGGTGAACTGTCATCGAGTAAGGACCGAAACGTTAAGACACTGAAGTCAGCGTAGTTAGTTAGATTCGAACTCCAGCCGCACCTGGTACTAACTTTCATTTAACTGACCAGAAATTAAAATGTTCAGGCTGTACCATGTCTTTCACTCACCATGCAAAAGACTTTAAGAAACACACAGTATACATACATATGTTTGTCTTTACTTTTAGCAAAATATAAATTTTTTTAGCAAAAATATACATTTTCCTCTTTGGTCATTGCTCCCGAGTCTTGTTTCTTGGCAGAACATTTTTAAAATGAGATATTATTTTCCAGATCTCGTTGGGTCCAAATGGGACACAGCTTGTTCTCTTGCTATTTCTCCTAGTATAACACAATGTGTCATATTGTGGTGATATTGCTGCTGGTTCTGGTGGTGTTGAGCGTGTCTTTGTTTTTGGTAGTTTTTATGGTTTAGGTTGAGACGCAATCCAAAAGATTCTAAGATTCCGTTTGCGATCTGAAGTAAAGTGCAATTTTCGGGCTCGGTCCGGTCCATTTCTTTGTCTGGTATAATCAATTTGAAAATTATTGTTGGTTTGCCGCCTGCGTAGTTTCTCAGTTACTTAAGGGGGTTATTTTGTTGGCTCTCCTCTTTGCTGATAAATGTTCTTTTCCGGTGTTGACTACTTTTATATCTGAAGGAATTTTGCTCTCTGCGCAGTGCTAATGATGATAAAGGAATTTGTGTTCCAGGAAGTTGAAGTATATGTCGGAGCGTTATCAATGTTATTTACTTCACTCTTGTTTACTATTGTTTTTACTTTTGGGTTTTAATTTTCACTGTATCACTTTTTATTTAGAACTGTTCGGTTAGTTCCCAGGGAGTTTATTAACTGAGCTCTCTAGCCCGAGGCTCTTTTTTGTATAGGACCTGACCTGAAGACAGATCTCAACATTTGTTTCTAAATGTGTTGCTAAAGCATAGATGCTTGTCATTCTGCAACCTCAACTCAACAACGGGCAAACAAAGACTCTTTTCGTTTCGTTTAACAATACGATGCAAGACTCCTGCATCCATCCATCCATACACCAGCCTAAAATTCGAACCCAGAGTGTAATTATACCATACACCCATAGGGTGAAATGGTATATTAAAGTCGCCAAAATGTATGTAACAGGCAGAAGGAAGCATCTCCGACCCCACAAAGTATATATATTCTTGATCAGGATCAACAACCGAGTCGATCTAGCCATGTCCGTCTGTCCGTCCGTCTGTCCGTATGAACACCTAGATCTCGGAGACTGTAAGAGCTAGAGCCACCAAATTTGGTATGTAGACTCGTGTAGTATGTAGAGTGATCAAGTTTATTTCAAATTTTTGCCACGCCCCTTTCCGCCCCCGCAATTTAAAAAAAGCGTTTATCTCAAAAACTATTCTAGCTAGAGACACCATATTTGGTATGTATATTCGCTTAGTAAATACACACATTTTGTATGTACAAAAATTTTGCCACGCCCTTTTCCGCCCCCGTAAATTGAAAAACTTGATTATCTCCCGTATTTTTTTACCTTATGCAATCAAATTCAGCACACTTAAATTTAATACTAATATCTAGCAAAATACCAAATTTGATCAAAATCGGACAAAAAAGAGTCGAGTTATGCATATAAACGTTTTTCCATAAGGCCGGAGTTGGCCGTCAGCTGGTGGGGGCGCTAGGGTGCTCGTATGATTGAGTGAGCGAGATACTAAGATATGCTTGTAAAAAGCATGTGAAAATGCATTTGTTTAATAAAGTTGAAATATTTGCTTTACTGGTGTATGGTATACCTAAGTCGGCGAGACGACTTACTTACTTCATTTTTATTTCCTTTTGCCTCAGATAACTCATCTACCAAAAACTGTCATGATAAGAAAAAAAAAATGAGCAAGCCTTGATATAGCTGAGAGTCTACTTTATACATATTCTAGTATGAATATTTTAGTGTCGTACATTTTTACCTACAGTATATATTGTACACTGTTCAGTAGGTTGAATATTTCTTGTAATTTTCATATTCGCTAAAAATTATATACATTTTTCATTAGTAAAAAACAAATATATATATTTCATAAGTAAATCATTCGAATATTTGTTAAGTCGCGAAAAGTTAGAATCCTTAGGGGGCAGAGTGAAGTCGTTCAAAGAAGAGAAAACTAATCAAAAACTGAAGCTTGACGCGATTCAGGTGAAAAATGTATATCCTGGCAAATGGAATGTAATGTCGGTACGAGGTTTAACCGCTTGGATATCAACTATATTGGAGGTTGATGTAAAATCTTTTGAAAATTTACGTACCTGCGCCATGTATTGTCAAATATTGCATAAAATATTTCCAAAATCCATAAAGTTGAAGAAAGTACGAGTGTATACAATGTACGAGTTTGAATTTGAGATCCGGTAGTACATGAAATGCTACATTTAAACAGTTCCCATTGATCATGACATCATTCATTTTACATTGAACCGCTTCCAGGTCAAGATCATGATGTAGTGAGGCGCCTCGGATGAACTATTGGCACCCTTTCATCGCCGCAGAACTTTCTTTTGGAAAGTAGATACTTTGTTTCTACTTGAATCTGCAGCCATCCCCCAGATTTGAACTCCATATCTCCAAGTAGGAGCTATTATGGCATTATAACGTGCACGTTTGCATCTTAGTGGTAAATTGCTTTACCATTGATCAGTCAGTTTAGCTTCGACCATTTAATACTGCACGGCGTTTCTCTAGAGCTACTTCCAGGTATTTTGCCTCTGCTTTTGATTGTAGCACCTTACCGTGGAGCCATATACGAGGAGGATGCTTTATTCTCAATGTGAAGCAGATATTTAAACATTTGGCCCTGTTTAGCATTATATCCCAGCTCTCAAGCCGATGGATATATTCAGACTAAAATATTAGATGAAGATATTTACCATGGACATGCCCTGGACGAATGAACTACATGCTGAATGATACCTGATACTGACAATAGCGCCCATACTGACTTTTACTTGACAAGAATTATTTGGGAAATTGCAGATAAACCAGCAATTGATACGGCAATTGATACGGGGTCCTGGTAATTACGATTTCTGCAATGGGTTCTATCTATGTGGCCAACAAAACTGGTAAATCATATCATGGGACTGAATCGAAATGGTTTTAGTTATTTGAGAAACTTGAAGCGAAGCCAATCTATTTTGATAGTTAAGGAAGAGAAGTCTACCAAAAAACTCTGACGTATTGGCAATGTACTCCACGCTGCACTAAACCCAAACTGCAAAATGGCTCATCCGGAAGTGTAATATTGTTATGAAAGTAGATATATACAGTTACCTCCAGACTCTGAAGTTGATGATGAAGAGAGTGCCAATAATGAGATCATTTACAAGCCAAAACCTGGTATCCTTCACAAATACTATTCTTCCGAAAATCTAGTCCATGAATGTGCCAATAATGAGACCACTCCAGCAAAACCTGGAATCATTCACTCTTCTTCCGAATATGCCAATAATGGGATCGTTCAAGAATCAAAACCGGAAAGCATTCACAATTACTCCTCTTGCGAAAATCTATTCTGAAAAAGAAGAATTTCAGATGACTGCAAAGATTGACCCATTTTCTGGCAGAAGAGACATTTTTCGCAAGCAAGAGATTTAAATTATTTATTTACGCAAACAGCACATAGAGTGTGCTGCCATCATAGATTCTATCAAGGGCATTTTACTTAGATTCCTATGATTCCGACTATTCCTTAAACATAAGGGAAATAGTCCTTAATAATGGTGATTCTGAACTATACGACAATCCAATGTAAAAGTCTTCACACAATTCATACATTTCCAAATTGAGTTTCGTAATAGATCATAGGTCTTACATATTTCTAATGGCAAATTGTTTTCTTTTAACTTGGAAATTATGTCTTTTATATCTTGATCTCTTTTTTTTTCTACTCGAATCCAATCTTCAGATATTTCAGTAAGCTCTAATCATTTTTCAACAACTCTTAAGAATTCTTTCGAGTTTCTCGGAGCTAACGGATTTCTAGACAAGAAATCAACTCAAATTTTATCCTGGATGCTTTTAATGAATTACAGTCAGTGAGAACTACAAACTTTCTACCATGTAAGTAGTGATGGAAATGCCTAACGGCGTTGACCACAGCTAATGTTTCTAACTCATACGAATGGTATTTGGATTCACGTGACATTGTGTTCTTGCTAAAGTACTACACTACATATGGCTTATTTTGAACCCTGTGCAACAAGACAGCTCCATACCCAATAGCACTTGCATCCGTATGCAGTTCATAGGATGTTGAGGGTCATAGATTGTCAAAACCGGCTTATTGGTTAACACACTAATAATTTTCTGGCGGATTTTCTCATTTTCCATTCAAATTTACTTTTCTCTGATTTGAGAAAATACAACGGTTTCATTATTTGTGAAAACCCAGGGACAAACTGACGAAAGTATGAAGCCAATCCAATGAATTGCCTTTGAGAAAATACAACGGTTTCATTATTTGTGAAAACCCAGGGACAAACTGACGAAAGTATGAAGCCAATCCAATGAATTGCCTTAGCGTTGTATCCGATTTGGAAGGCGGTAATGTGTTCAGTGATTCTATCGTTCGCATATTTGGTCTTATCTCGCCTGCTTCTACTTCAATTCCTAAATATTGAGCAGATGTCATTAGAAAAGAACCTTTTTTAGCATTGAGTAAAAATTCTGAATTTGTAAGTATATCCAAAACAATTTGCAACTCCTCAAGTGCAGATTCTTTAGTTAAGGCTATGATAATGATATCATCCATGTAAACTATAACGTACGAATATGCTACATCTCCCAATGCTTTCAAAACTGCTCTTTGGAAGACTGGTGGAGCGTTTTTAAGTACAAAGGGCGACGACAAAAATTCACATTGCCCATCTGGTGTATCGGATGCCGTATATTCAAAAGAATTTAAATCCATTGCAACCTGACAAAATCCGCTTGCCATATCCTAGCAGGTAAAGTATTTTGCGCCTCTTAGTCTGGCTATTTGATCCGCAATCAATGGCAAAGGAAACCTATCAGAAACCGTGTTCAAATTCAACTCGCGATAGTCTACACATAGTCTTGCTGAACCATCCTTTCTTTTAACGAGTAATGCAGGGCTAGCGAAAGGAGATCTACTTGGTCTAATAACTTTGCTTTGCAATAACTCATTAACTTTATCGCAAACGACTTCTCTCTCACTAGGACTAAATCTATAAGGTCTTCGTCGAACAGTCTTTGGTGTATCGATCAATCTAATAACCATTTCACCCGTATTAACCAGCTTCTGAGGAGTTGCACTTGTAAACGAATTGATGTAAGTTTTCAATAAAGCTTGTAATTTTTCTTTATCTTGACCGATTACATCGGTTTCTACTTCGTTTAACGAAACATTAGTGGGTGTAGAACATACATTAACATTCTTGATTTAATTATTTCTACCCCATCACACGATACGAATGCTGAATATCCTTGAGCGAAAATTGCCCTTTCTAATACAATATCATTTTTCATAAATCATTTTGAATTTGTAGTGTGAATTACCAATACCTTTTAAAGCGACTAAATTTTTAATTCTTTAACATTTTTTTTTTTTTTATACTATCTTTTATTACCGCGCACTCCGCTCCAGAGTCAAAGGTAATTGGAAAATTCGCACCTCGTAACTGCATACCCGTTTTTGGCTCGTCTACCACACATAATTCAGCTCTCTTTTCGATACGTGAAGCCGCTCCTCCACTTGACAGGTTCCTTGGACAATGATTAGCGATATGCCCTTTTTCCTTACAGCGATAGCACGTTATGTTGTCCTTTGCCTGGGGTAAACTTCCTCGATGGTCTCGTCTCTGCGAACCTGTTCTTTGTGTCTTGACCGGACTCCGCATTGGGTAATCTTGTGTCCCAGCTTACCACACTTATGGCACTTTATTGAAAATGACTTTGCCCGCTTTGCTCGTCATTTTCGAAATTAATTGCTCTCTTGTCGAGCCCAACTCCGACTGAAGATCGCGTCTATTTTCAATGTCGCCGATCGAAGTTCGCCATATGTCCCAGAACTGCAGACACTGTAATTTTTCTAGATCCATGTTCTTCCATTTCGTGAGAAGTGACGAATCAGGCGATTTGCATATATTGCAACACCGTTGTTGAGATGACTAATCACCATATTTAAAATGGCGGCAGCAGACATCTCTGTGTTTTCAAAGCCTTGTTGAAATAACTGCTTAAACTCTGGCCATGTAATTCCAGCATAACACGCATGCGACAGCCACTGTGCTGCTCTTCCTTCAAGCGCTTTGCTTAATGCCAAAATTAATGCAGACCCTTGTAATGGCTTCTCACATAACACAATGTCAACAGTCGTACACCATTGCGTAGCATCGGCGCCTAGCATTCCGCGTTGAACTTTGGTAGTATCATAGCACTGCCGGGTGACGGTTCTCTTACTGAAGCTTGCAAGGTTTTTGCCAATTGAATCTTTAAGACGGGCAGATGACCTTCGAAGTTTTGTTGACGAGGATTGCAACCCACTTCTGATGTCGAGGGGTCCTTTTCAGTAGCTCTACGTAATTCACTCATGTCTATATTTTTATACTTTTCACTTTTACTTATTTCGTATGTACAGTAATTCCCAGGGGGTTTATTAACTTAGCTCTCTAGCCCGAGGTCCCTCTTTATATAGGACCTGACCTGAAGACAGATCTCAACATTTGTTTCTAATTATGTTGCTAAGGCAAAGATGCATCTCATCCTGCAAACTCAACTTTCCAAGGTACATTCCAAGTGTCAATCTGTAGCCGCTGCAAAGGTTATGCAAAGTCTACAATTGACGCACCTGTCAACTAATAAGTAGGCTTTAACTTATTAATCACTTAATCAACACTATCCGACATATACATAAACATGCTCCCTGAGAGGATCAGGGATACCTTCTATGCAAGCAATTCCAATTCCTCCGGAACGTAACCATCTTGCAACTATCTCAAATCTTTATTGCAATATTTATACGTACTCCTACTGTGCAATGACTTCAAAATGTATCTATCACCTTCTAATACTTCACTTACCAAAAATGGTCCTCTAAGCTTTGCTTCTAATTTGGTCTGGTGTCACTCTTCAGTTTTTAATAAAACGTAATCACCTAATTTGTGTCTAATGACAACTGATTTACTTCTATCGAATCTGGTTTTCTCATAAATAGTCTGGTTATGTATGTTTTTCAATGCTTTATCTCTGACATCTACTTTGTGGATATCAATCTCCGTATCGCACGGCGGAATGGAGCCTAGAGCACGTGCCTCTTTACCGATATGCAACTCAAGTGGTAAGTGGTAACACTATTAACTGTGGAGTTCAATGCAGGTTGTCAAGCGACTACCTATTGTGGTTATAAGATAAAGTTTATTCTGGTCGGAGCTCAAAACAAAGAACTAGATGATTTCATTGCCTGTATATAACTATCAGTATATAATTTTACAGTGTGAATCAGAAAAACAAATTTAGTGAGAACATCAATTTGTACTATTATACATTGTTTAAGGTTATTCTTTTCACTAAGTTTCCCCATAACGTCAATATGCACTGTATACCATGGAATGTTTTATTTTGGGATTGGGTGCAATTCTGGCCGTATTTTACCACATCTTAGCAAACCAATAAATAGTATTCGAAAGTTTTGTCAAGCGTCGAATTATAAAATTGGTTCGAAGTTTGTAACGGACAGAAGGTGATTGTTCCGACCCCATAAAGTATATATGTATATTCTTGATCAGCATGAGAAGCTGAGTTGATATAGCCCTGTCCGTCCGTCTGTCCGTCCGTCCGTCCGTCCGTCCGTCCGTCTGTGCGAATGCGTTTTACTCAGCCGTCTTAAGAGCTATCGGGCTGAAATTTTTTTCGGGGTTTTTTATTACCCGAGAAAAATAAAGTATGAAAACCATCAGGATTGGATCACTATATCATATGTAAAATTATTGTAAAATAGAGAGTAAAATTATTTTGTTTCTATATTGATGAATTGAGTTGCAGAAAACAAATTTTGAACATGTAAAATTATTATTACCAAGGACTGCAAGGGTATATATACTTCGGCATAGCCGATCTTAGCTTCTTTGATATTTATACCCTTGCAAAAAGGGTATATTAATTTTGGTCATACATTTGGTCCGTCCGTCCGTCTGTCCGTCCGTCTGGATCAACGCAAACTCCTCCTAGACCGTAAGAGCTACAGAGCTGAAATATTGCATGTAGGCTTGTATATACTGCAGGCGTTGTATATCAGCCGGATCGGATCACTATATCATATAGCTCCCATACAAAAGGCAAAGTCACGAACAGTGACTTTTCTCAATAACTTCGTTATTTTCTGAGCTATTGTCATAAAATTTTGGTGAGTTTATTATACATATAAACGACTGTGCCAAATTTGATCAAGATCGGGTGACTATATCATATAGCTTCCATAGGAACGATCTTTCGAAAACAGTGACTTTTGTCAATAACTTCGTTACTCTTGACGCGATTGCTTTCAAATTAAACATTTGCTAGTTTAATATATCTGTTAATGACTGTGCCGAATTTGATAAAGATCGGGTTACTATATCATATAGCTCCCATAGAAACGATCGGTGGAAAACAGTGACTTTGATCAATATCTTAGTTTATTCCTATGCTAAGATTGTTTTCGCAAACATTAGCCTTTTTAGCTTGAACGTTTTTTCACTTTGATGGCTATAGGTAAGGAAAGAGTTACCATAAAAGTTGCAAGGGTATTCAAACTTTGACGCGGTCGAAGTTAGCCCCGGCCCTCTGGTTTTATATTAACATGAGTTAAAACAAAAATTGAAACAAAATGCTTCCGTCAAGAATTTTCGCACAAACATAACTAAAACGATTGCAGGACCAAGGGGAAAACTTACGGCGAAGACAATTACGCTGTATTTCAGATCCATTCTCCAAATCAGACGATATGTAAATATCATTCCATTATAAAGCTGGGTTTTTAGGATTCTCTACAATTAACGAGTTAGCAAAAATACATTTGTTCAAATACTAGAAATAATATATTCTATTCCTTCGTCTTCGATTCCTCCAATATGAAAACTTGCGACTGCATTTTTGAGTCTTTGTAGTTTTTTAGATTATTCTGTGGTTTTAAACAGCAATTAAAAAGGATGTGTACTTGAATCATTTAAGACAAACGGTTGGAAAAAGTCTTTGAGAAGTGCTTCCTTTAATCAAAAAGAAGCTTGGCCCTCGCCTATCAGTCGTGCTCAGTTAAGGTAACGCTTGGAAAGTAGCACGAGCCAGTTTTATGGTAGATTTGGAACCCCAGGCGTTATTGGGTGTGTAGATAGTGCACAGATTAAAATAATGAAGCCTGCCCATGCCGACCACCTTTTTTTAAATAGAGAGGGATTTTATAGTTTGAATGTGATGTATGTAGGTAATATAGCAATGTATTGTCTTCAAAGTTTGTGTTAATGTTTACCTTTGGGACTTGTTTATACGAACTATTATATGTCTAGAATGTAATACATATGCGGCTACAACCTAAAAGTTCTCTTTGTGGATGCATCTAAACATGGAGCAACTCACGACAATGGCTCCCCCAGTACCTGGATCCTGGGGGAATCCGGTTACCCCAGAACCCTTTCTGCTAACACCATACAGAAGTTCCATAGCTGGAATTTACCAGCATTTTTTCAACCTCCGCCATTCCTCTGCAAAAAAATGTTGAGAGAACCTTCGAAGCGCTGAAAATTAGATTTCAACTACATCAGCAGACATTTTCAATTTATGCTGTGGGATTTAGAACTTGGTTTTTATTGATTGTTTAAATACTAATGTACAGCCCGAGGATGAACTGTTACGTACAGGGGAGGCGGAATTATCTTCATATATTTGCGACAATATTGCCGCTGGTTTTTGTTCAAATTTGTTAAAAAACTACAAGTTCCTACTATTCCTACCATTTAATGAAAACTAGGATGAAATTACTTAAAGAGTCCTTTTATTTATTTCAAGTATCAATAAGTGACTCCAAAAGTCCTTTGGTAATTTTCCACTCCTTAAGCATCAAATCTGTTTTTTTTATTGAGAACTGACAATTAATTTTTTATTTCCCGCTTTACTGAAGTCTTTTCTTCAAGCAAGGACGTAAATTTTTGGTTCTTTGATATTTGGGGGTCCATAATTTTCATCTTTTTGGACGAATCGGGTTGCAAATCTAAAGCAATCTTACTTTAGCATGCTTATACTTACCGTCTTCATTAAAATTTATATTTTCCATATTATCCTCTGTTGGAACCTGGACATTGGGTATTCCATCGACGGCCTATTTTGAGTTTGTCAACGGGACAATCTCCTCCTCTACGTTTATACGGCCCATCACAAGTCGCTCTGGTCTTTTGACGGTTGTTGCTCATTTTCTTTTCAATGGCCAATTTCCAGTTTTTCAATACCTACAATTAAGATACAAAATTCTTAAGAAGTGCTTAAATATTCTTACAGAACGCTGTAGCTTTTATTGGCGGACCACATACATTTAGGGGATCGGTCAGTCCCTGCCAAGAGGCCGTCACAGTGAACCTGTCGCCTTTCGTTGTGTTCCTTCGTGAATTCAATAAATATTTCGTCATGCTCCCGGGTGCAATATTTTCCCATTTGACAACAAATTAAAATTTATAAAGTAAACAATGTAAATGTAATAAGCGAATAATTGCATCAAAACTTTTATTATTTTATGCACAATTATCAGTAACTAAACAACTTATCCTACGACATTCATTTTTATACCATACACCCATATGGTGAAATGGTATATTAAAGTTGCCAAAATGTATCTAACAGGCAGAAGGAAGCATTTCCGCATATAAAGTGTATATATTCTTGATCAGCATCAACAGCCGAGTCGATCTAGCCATGCCCGTCCGTCCGTATGAAGTTCATACTATGAACCAGTAGATCTCGGAGACTATGAAAGCTACAGCCACCAAATTTGGTATATAGATTCGTGAAGTATGTAGAGTGATCAAGTTTATTTTAAATTTTTTCCACGCTCCTTTCCGCCACCGCAATTTAAAAAGTGTTTATCTTAAAGACGATTCAAGACTTAGTATCCAGCAAAATGTCAAAATTTAATTAAGATATGCTTGTTAAAAGCATGTGATTTGAATTTGATTAAAAATATGAAAATGCATTTGTTATTATAAATTTTAAATATTTGATTTACTGGTGTATGGTATACCTAAGTCGGCGAGACAGCTTTCTCACTTCATTTTCGTCCGTCTGGATCAACGCAGCCTTCTCCTAGACCGCTAGTATTACAGAACTGAAATTTAGCATGTACTGGTTGGATATCTCGGATTCAGTCATATTGGACCATTATATCATACAAACGACAAAGTCAAGAACCGTGACTTTTCTCAATAACTATGTTTTTTGTTTTTTAGCTATTGCCGTAAAATTAAATATCGGTAATAGTGAGTTTATTCCACCCACAAACGACTGTGCTAAATTTGATCAAGATCAGTTGACTATATCATCGGCCAGTTGAAAGATTGTCCGAAAACAGTCTCTTTTATCAATACCTTAGTTACTTTTGACGCGATTGTCATTAAAATTATTCTTTGTCAGTTTAATATACCCACATATTAGTGACTGTGCCGAATTTAATCAAAATCGAATAACTAAATTATATAGCTGTCATATGTACAAAAAGTAAAACAGCTACAACTTAAAATTGTAGGCTGTTTTTTCACAATCATTTGTGTTTTTAAATAAAACCTTTTTTCACATTAACGTTGCCAATAAATAAGGAAAGATCAACCCTCTGGTTTATTATTTATTAGAATCACCGGCTTGATTTGAGTGATACTCTTTAATTGATGAATATATTATTGCCAAAATCTTTTGAAATTGAAGATCCTGAGATCTTTTTTAAGCATTTGCAAAAATTGGCCTAAGTTTAGGCTGCCATTAGAGAGTCGCCAATCTTAATTCAAACATGATGATTCTTTTAGTACCATGGTCACTTATTTCCGTGCATCGTCATTTTTAGGATGTTGCATTGTTCAAGATGTTGCTTCTACAATGTATGTCTCTTTTTATACCCTTGCAAAAAGGGTATATTAATTTTGGTCAAAAGTGTGCAACGCATAGAAGGAAGCATCTCCGACCATATAAAGTATATATATTCTTGATCAGCACGACGAGACGAGTTCAAATAGCCATGTCCGTCCGTCCGTCCGTCCGTCCGTCAGGATCAACGCAAACTCCTCCTAGACCGTAAGAGCTACAGAGCTGAAATTTTGCATGTAGGCTTGTATATACTGCAGGCGTTGTATATCCCGGATCGGATCACTATATCATATAGCTCCCATACAAATGGCAAAGTCACGAACAGTGACTTTTCTTAAAACCTTCGTTATTTTCTGAGCTATTATCGTGAATTTTAATACTGGTGAGTTAATTACACATACAAACGACTGTGCCAAATTTGATCAAGATCGGGTGACTATATCATATAGCTCCCATAGGAACGATCTTTCGAAAACGGTGACTTTGGTGAATTACTTCGTTACTTTTGACGCGATTGCTTTCAAATTAATTATTTGTTAGTTTAATATATCTGTTAATGACTGTGCCAAATTTGATAAGGATCGGGTAATTATATCATATAGCTCCCAAAGGAACGATAGGTGGAAAACAGTGACTTTGATCAATATCTCCGTTATTTCCTATGTAGGCCGTTCTTTCGCAAACATTAGCCTTTTTAGCTTAAACGTTTTTCCACTTTGATGGGTATAGGTAAGGAAAAAGTTACCAAAAAAGTTGCAAGGGTATACAAACTTTGACGCGGTCGAAGTTAGCCCCGGCCCTCTGGTTATGTTTTATTTTGATTTCCTGGCCAGAATTTATTTTTTCTACTTTGCCGCTATAGAATACAAAATTTCGGATGTGGCATCAAGCCTGAAGATTGTTGGATAAATCCACATTTCTTTCATCTTGTTTAAACTCTTTTGCTAGTGCAGACTTCGAGTATTTGTTATTTTTAAACCTTCCTTTATCAAATATTTCGGACTGTATCTTTGATAGTCACAAGTCCCGAAAACGATTTTCAAACTTGCCATATGATACAAATTGCCGCTTAGGTGCACTTTTCCACATCGACCGATTTATCGTCTTTTTTATCGCACATTTTACAAAGCTATGTTCTTTTAAATTCATTCTCTATTCAACAACAATCTATTTAGCAATGCGTATTGAGATGGGTCCCATTTTTATCTCTTACTATTCTGAAATAAATTTAGGACATGAAACCAAATTTAGGGCTGCACCAGGTGCATTAAAGGCTATTGATTGAACATTTGGCTGGAATTCTTAAAAGCTTGGGATATTATATATCCCATCTACTTTGCGTAGAAGTAGTATATATTAAAGCATTATATTAAGATATTGCACTTCCCGTCTGCGGATTTATTGAACCGCAAGGTCCTTGTACCATGTTTTTGATAACAATAGTATGCAAATCTTCGTCAATATCGGTTGGTTATTATTGTAGAGCTATATATTAAAGCATTATATTAAGATATTGCACTTCCCGTCTGCGGATTTATTGAACCGCAAGGTCCTTGTACCATGTTTTTGATAACAATAGTATGCAAATCTTCGTCAATATGGGTTGGTTATTATTGTAGAGCTATATATTAAAGCATTATATTAAGATATTGCACTTCCCGTCTGCGGATTTATTGAACCGCAAGGTCCTTGTACCATGTTTCTGATAACAATAGTATGCAAATCTTCGTCAATATCGGTTGGTTATTATTGTAGAGCTATATATTAAAGCATTATATTAAGATATTGCACTTCCCGTCTGCGGATTTATTGAACCGCAAGGTCCTTGTACCATGTTTTTGATAACAATAGTATGCAAATCTTCGTCAATATGGGTTGGTTATTATTGTAGAGCTATATATTAAAGCATTATATTAAGATATTGCACTTCCCGTCTGCGGATTTATTGAACCGCAAGGTCCTTGTACCATGTTTCTGATAACAATAGTATGAAAATCTTCTTCAATATCGGTTGGTTATTATTGTAGAGCTATATATTAAAGCATTATATTAAGATATTGCACTTCCCGTCTGCGGATTTATTGAACCGCAAGGTCCTTGTACCATGTTTTTGATAACAATAGTATGCAAATCTTCGTCAATATCGGTTGGTTATTATTGTAGAGCTATATATTAAAGCATTATATTAAGATATTGCACTTCCCGTCTGCGGATTTATTGAACCGCAAGGTCCTTGTACCATGTTTCTGATAACAATAGTATGCAAATCTTCGTCAATATCGGTTGGTTATTATTGTAGAGCTATATATTAAAGCATTATATTAAGATATTGCACTTCCCGTCTGCGGATTTATTGAACCGCAAGGTCCTTGTACCATGTTTCTGATAACAATAGTATGCAAATCTTCGTCAATATCGGTTGGTTATTATTGTAGAGCTATATATTAAAGCATTATATTAAGATATTGCACTTCCCGTCTGCGGATTTATTGAACCGCAAGGTCCTTGTACCATGTTTTTGATAACAATAGTATGCAAATCTTCGTCAATATCGGTTGGTTATTATTGTAGAGCTATATATTAAAGCATTATATTAAGATATTGCACTTCCCGTCTGCGGATTTATTGAACCGCAAGGTCCTTGTACCATGTTTTTGATAACAATAGTATGCAAATCTTCGTCAATATCGGTTGGTTATTATTGTAGAGCTATATATTAAAGCATTATATTAAGATATTGCACTTCCCGTCTGCGGATTTATTGAACCGCAAGGTCCTTGTACCATATTTCTGATAACAATAGTATGAAAATCTTCGTCAATATCGGTTGGTTATTATTGTAGAGCTATATATTAAAGCATTATATTAAGATATTGCACTTCCCGTCTGCGGATTTATTGAACCGCAAGGTCCTTGTACCATGTTTCTGATAACAATAGTATGCAAATCTTCGTCTATATTCGGGTTGTTTGTATTGTAGAGCTATATACTAAAGCATTATATTAAGATATTGCACTTCCCGTCTGCGGATTTATTGAACCGCAAGGTCCTTGTACCATGTTTCTGATAACAATAGTATGCAAATCTTCGTCAATATCGGTTGGTTATTATTGTAGAGCTATATATTAAAGCATTATATTAAGATATTGCACTTCCCGTCTGCGGATTTATTGAACCGCAAGGTCCTTGTACCATGTTTCTGATAACAATAGTATGCAAATCTTCGTCAATATCGGTTGGTTATTATTATAGAGCTATATATTAAAGCATTATATTAAGATATTGCACTTCCCGTCTGCGGATTTATTAAACCGCAAGGTCCTTGTACCATGTTTCTGATAACAATAGTATGCAAATCTTCGTCAATATCGGTTGGTTATTATTGTAGAGCTATATACTAAAGCATTATATTAAGATATTGCACTTCCCGTCTGCGGATTTATTGAACCGCAAGGTCCTTGTACCATGTTTCTGATAACAATAGTATGCAAATCTTCGTCTATATTCGGGTTGTTTGTATTGTAGAGCTATATATTAAAGCATTATATTAAGATATTGCACTTCCCGTCTGCGGATTTATTGAACCGCAAGGTCCTTGTACCATGTTTCTGATAACAATAGTATGCAAATCTTCGTCAATATCGGTTGGTTATTATTGTAGAGCTATATACTAAAGCATTATATTAAGATATTGCACTTCCCGTCTGCGGATTTATTGAACCGCAAGGTCCTTGTACCATGTTTCTGATAACAATAGTATGCAAATCTTCGTCAATATCGGTTGGTTATTATTGTAGAGCTATATATTAAAGCATTATATTAAGATATTGCACTTCCCGTCTGCGGATTTATTGAACCGCAAGGTCCTTGTACCATGTTTTTGATAACAATAGTATGCAAATCTTCGTCAATATCGGTTGGTTATTATTGTAGAGCTATATACTAAAGCATTATATTAAGATATTGCACTTCCCGTCTGCGGATTTATTGAACCGCAAGGTCCTTGTACCATGTTTCTGATAACAATAGTATGCAAATCTTCGTCAATATCGGTTGGTTATTATTGTAGAGCTATATACTAAAGCATTATATTAAGATATTGCACTTCCCGTCTGCGGATTTATTGAACCGCAAGGTCCTTGTACCATGTTTCTGATAACAATAGTATGCAAATCTTCGTCAATATCGGTTGGTTATTATTGTAGAGCTATATACTAAAGCATTATATTAAGATATTGCACTTCCCGTCTGCGGATTTATTGAACCGCAAGGTCCTTGTACCATGTTTCTGATAACAATAGTATGCAAATCTTCGTCAATATCGGTTGGTTATTATATGTATAAGAGCTATTTATTAACTCTAAGATAAATAAATAAATATTTATTAACATATGCTTATGTGCCATGTTGGGTTTGATGTTGTGTCACATAGACTTCAGATTTTGATGTAAAATACTTATTGGCTTTCCACTTAACTTATTTTAATTTTTTCGTTGTTCAACTATGCTTTTGTAAAGTCCTTCCAAAACCTTTAGACTATAAAGCGATTAGTTCGCAGCATTTAAGCCATACAGCTCCAAGTCGAAGAATAAAAGGGTATCGCCAGTTTAACTTGCCTTTTATACCTGTTGGCCTACTTTGTTGTTATTAGAGCAGGCAAACTATCGATGGCACTATCGAGGTATCGAATATTTACGTTTCTGCGCCACTATCGATATTTTTATCTTCTATCGATAGGGAACAAATATAACGCGATGGATTTTTTTCACAACACATGTCGAATGAAAACGAAAATTTGGGTAAGTGGAATTTGTTAAAATAAATAGTAATCCTTTCTAATAACCTTTATTATTAAGTGAATCTTTCATTGCTGTTGGAGGTGGTTTTGGAATGGACAAGTTTTTGATTGACAGTAACAAGGGTGAGTATTATATTTCATTTTATTCTTAGAAACGTAAAGCTAATTTTATATGTACATAATTTTACCAAAGTATTAAAATTTTTGTCACTTTTGTTATTATTTTTACAATGTTATTTTTACCAAAATCCATAATTTATGTTACTCTTCATATATATATTAACGCGTCATTAAACTGATCCATTTTCTAATCGCGCAGCGAGTTTCGGTGGCCGAAGTCTAGCCTATGCTAGTTCTATACTGACTTGCGTCGCACACTTATTCTTTTGTGCCTACCATCGAACCACGCTCGGCGACAGCGTCGTGGCGCTGTCGCCGCGCTAAAACGGTACTTTCCAAAACTACAAAATGCCATCAGCCAATCGCAACTCAATTAAAGGCTGATGCAATTTTCACATTATGATGAAATAACATTCCTGCGAAATGCCTCACACTCACAGCACGAACTGCCCGCGCCGACATATACATTATAAAATGATATGAATATGAATATTTTTATTTTTGAATTCAAATGAAAATAAAAGACCGCAAATATTTCGATAGTATCAATATATCGAATTTTTTTATTCAAAACATCGAAAATATGGAATGGGCCCACTATTGATAGTTTGCCAGCTCTAGTTGTTATGAGAAATCTGATTTGACAGATGTGACGTTTGCAGCACTGGTATTTACAAAGATAATTTGTTCAGCACTGACGATAAGCCGATTGCTGTGCATGTAGACAATCTTATCGAACTTAGCAAAATTTTAAGAACTTTGTAATGAATGATTTTAAATAGCCCCATAATACATTCATTTATCTGTAGGTCTATGACCATGTATATATAAATATGTAGATTTTGTTTCTTCTTGTTTGTATTCTGCCATTCAAAGTTAACATTTTCGCTGTGAGTGTCACAAGTTTTCCAGCGAATAACAAATTTTTAGTGTTGCATTCGCAAGATATCGATAAAAATGCCAGTCGAACCGTATGAGGGAAGAACGTCACTTTCGGAGAGAGAGAAGGTGGATGGTCGCCAGTGATGATAAAACATCGATTCCCACTGGCACCATCCACCATCTCTTAACAGCTGGCATAGGCAAAGTGCAGCGACTGTATATACAATGGCGGCAAAAAATTTAGGAGAAATTCTAATTTCATGCGATTTTTATATAATGTTAGTGGAAAGTTTTGATGTGTTAATTTATAACGTTCAATTGGTCATTCTTTTGAGATGATGTACCGTAATTGTCGTAGGAGTAACTCTGCCGGTTTTTTTTTTTTAATCAAATTTGATAAAAAGGCCCAAAATTTGGATCCTGTCCAGGATCCAATTTGGAGCCAATTGAAAAACTCATTAGTGTGTATTTTTTTTGTCTTCCTGTTTGGCGTCATTTTACGCCACTAATTCATACTAAAGTATAACTACACTCGAACCAAGAACGATATTGAATTAAATTTCCCGTCGAATGAATTAACGTCGATCAAAATCGGATACAAAATAGATAGACTTTTTTGCATTGCCGGATCTGACCACGAATCCAAATATACAAATCCCTTCATGACCAACTTTGTTATTTTCCTAGCAATCCTTCACCTACACTTTAACATGCAGCTAATCAAGGATATATCGAATATTTACCGCCAGAACTCGGAAAAATGATTGTCTCCCCAAATTTTTAGTTTAAATAAATGTAGTTTAAATTAAGCCAACATCCGTTATTTATTATAAACGTAAATTTCATTAAAAGCAAACGCACATTTAATAATAATTAAATGTTTGCATTTGATTGCGGTTACTTAGTGGAGCTAAATTTGTGACGTAATGGAAATTGTAACTAGTAAATTGCATTTTTTTGTATTGCATTTCATTTAAATTAATTAAACTTTTGCATTGGCAAATTAGCTGCAATCGGCTTTATTTTGGCACATCTTTTTTGGGACTTAAATTTTTCAGTGTTTTTTTTTTTCGTTAGCTTCTCTCATATTCTCATTTGGTGGACTTAAATTGTTTAAATTGTTTGTTTTGGGAAATTGTCTTTTTATGAAGTTTTTAAGTATTAAATACAGAAGTTCAGTTTGGAGTCAGAAATCTTTTATTTCAACCTTACTGATCAATTTTATCGCATGCAGACTAAGCCTCTACAGTGGTTCTAAGATTATAGCAGGAAAGTTCGACTCTGAAAGAAGTATAGACAAAAAGAAAGAGCGCCGTAAGTTGGCTATTAAGAGGTGCTTAATCAATTTACTACAGGTAGAACTGGATGGTTGCCATGAGTTTTTGGAGACATGGGGACTTTCGCATTTATCGATTGCAGCTAGCCTCATTGTATCGATATACTATAGAATCCATATCGTGGTGAGGAATGATTCATCATTCCACCTATTATCAAGTTAGATTAGATGCGAATACGGTTTTTCGAAATATTGATAAAAATGTCTCTAGATTAAGCAAGAGGAAATCTACATTCTAGGTTAACATTGTGAAGGGCAGCAATTGCAGCCAGCAAAGTTCTTGCTTGCCAGCATGAAAGTTGTTAAGTGTTTTTAGCAAAGAATTATTCGAAATTCTATTACAGCCCAAATAAACGAAAGTGACTTTAATAACTAAACAGACATTCCAGTCAATATGGCCTTCAATTAAGAAAATTCTAAAGAGAAATTTCATAACTATTTTGGTAAATGCAAAATATTTGAATACCCATATACCCAGATGTACATACGTATCATATATATATGTATATATATACATACATATATTTATTGATAAATATTGAAATGCTTATGGAAGTATTCCAATATTTTATGATGCAGAGAATAGAGGGAAGTGAGTATGGGCCCCAACATCATTTCTCCCTGGTGTATTCTGAATGTAGCATATTTTTCATTTCAACACGAGAAAAATTGCATTTTTAAATACATTGAGGAGACAGGGAACTGAAACAGAAGCAACAGCAGGAGCAGAAACAGCAGCAAAAACTATTTGCAGTAATAAATAAAAAATAATAAATATTCTGCACCAAAAACTAACAAATGCATAGAAAGAGAATGGGGAGAGACCACGAGGAAGGAGGATAAACAAGAAGCAAACCAACATAGAAACAACAAAAAAAGGAAAAGATGAAAATGGAAAATATTTAAAAAAGCTTTTAAGTGTTATTGATAGTTGGAGTAGTCCTTCCTTGGATGATGATAGTGAGTATATCTGTGTGTTTGTGTTTGAGAGGGTGAAAGTGGTCGCAGAGGGGTAGCTGTTTGCGCGGGGCGACACATATTGCCTTGTTGTAGCCAAGGGAAACGCTTCCGGTTATTTGAATACTAACAAATACAAATTGTTTAGACGGCATTTGTTTTCCACCCAGAGAGTCAGAGCGAGAAGGGCAAAGAGGCTGCTGACGGGGAAATACTGTGGTACACTCAACAGTTGTTCGATTCCATTTGCCATTGTTCGGTTTGGCTATCCACTCATTTTCCTTTTTCTTTGTTTATCTCTTTGCTAAAAAACATTTTGCATTTTTGGGTCATATTTCAATTGTTGCTCAATGGTTCGGCGATAGAAACATTGCGAGTGAGCTGCTTCCAGAATGGCGAAGCGATACTTTTCACAAATAATGTTTGAATAAGGACTCTTGTTGCATAGTTAAAATGAACAATATGGAATAGTCAATGCGACAGCGCCTCTCTGGATTAATTATTTAGTGCATCTTGCAACGCATGTGAGGGAACTTCATAGTCTTAGTCATAGTCATAGTAAAGCGAGTGGGTCAGCAACGAGGACTGGGCGGGGATTCTGGGGCACTGGAGATATGGATAGACGGACAGGATTTCGCAACACACTTTCACGACCAGGACCCATTTCCGATGAGTGGCTATGTACAGCTGTGTACACTATATTTTGTATGCTTCAATTCAGTCCACGATATAGTATGCTTGTCCCAATATTTTATTGTTCGGTTTGTCTTCTCTTTGTATATGTATGTATAAATATTCGTGAATGTGCTGTTGTCGTTGGTATATTGTTTATTTATATGTTTGTATGATTTTGGTTTCCTATATTGTTTTTCCTTTTGCTTTTTGTCCATTTTGTTTGTTGGCAACCGTTGTTTTTATCAACATTTTGTTTGTGGTTTGGCGGGGACAAGCAAATCGGATTAGGAAATCTTAGCATATGGCGAACCCAACAAAGTGATGAGTGAAACAAAGTGAAAAATATGCAACAGTGCCCAGTTGCAGATGGTACAAGACTCCAATGCTCAATAGCATGTGGACTGGAGTAAGAAAAATAAGTCTTCTCCTCTTCGATTTCCAAAAAGAAAAAGAAATTTTCATGAGTTAAAGGCTTTCCATGTAACAGAACCTTTTAGAACATGTTAATACAGTGGAAATTCCAATAGTCTTAAGCAAATAATATAAGAAATCCCATAATATACAAATCTAAGTTAACGATGACGTCTCTTCCAACAGTACTCTTTACCTTTCACAGTCAGTGGTTGTCTCGAATGTACATATGACTTAGTGAAATTATTTTTTCAGTAATATATTTGTTTTTGTATTCAGATTTTGAACCGTAAATATGGTAAACTCAGCTTTCGCTGTTTTTTTCACAGGTGCAATATTAAAATCAAATTTTCGTCTGGATAAATGTTTCGTAAATTCTTTAATATTACAGATAGAAGTAACTCTATGAAAAAGTATAAACTGCATATCGTAAATTTCTTATTTAGCCCCAACATTCAATTGAAATTCCGAATTTTGCATTGAAATGTTTGGTCTGTTGGGCGAGGACGTTTTGCAACACAAATTTTTATTAAACTAGTTTCCTTGAACTACCAATCAAAGTGAATTGTATTTCCTGACCAATGATATATATTTTATCGCATATCATAAGCTAAACTTCGTAACCCCTTCGTAAACCCCTCGATTTTTCATATAGATGATAATTGAATAGGTAACAAAAAATATATATAAATATGCATATGAACTGTATAATGTATTTGCTTTATTCTTAATATTCCGATATCTAGCTCTCTCTAAAGCAAACAAATATTCTAAGCAATTTTTACCAATTGCCTTAAATAGCAAATAATATCGACAATTACACAGGCCGACATTTTTGAGGTCATGAAAAAGTGTTTTAAGTTCAACAGGTCTATTATAGTAATTAAGGGGTGCTGTTCACGGCCCTATTCTTAGTTTTTGTCTATTACGATAGGATTGCATTAAAAGTTTTCAAAATTACCTAATTTTCAATATTTTATTACATTAATATTAGCTTAAGGCCTAGTAGCTATAGCTAGTAAGAAGATTGGCTTTAATTTACAATCACTGCCCAATCACAGTATAAATAAATAAATAAATAAATATTACATTAATATAAACATAATATTATACTAAAAACGTTATTGTTTTAACCTATTAAAATATTAGGTATGATTTAAAAGAAATTTACAGAATATCAAAGAGTTATTTCTTTGTTACAGTGCATAATATCTTATACTTTAGATATGGTTCTATAATGATTAAAAATTGAACCAAAAAGTATGCTATAGGGATTCAAAGAATTGTCTGCTTTTTCATTTTAAAGAATTATGGGAATCTTATTCGTCTAACAAACTCTTTACTAGTAATGTTTGCAAACAAGAGTTTTTTTCCTACACAGGATATTCCAAAATCCGTTAAAAATGTTGAAAAATTTTTTTTAACTTTCAATAGTATACTTTTCGGTGCCTAGTTTTTAGCCCCCGATCCCCTGATTTCACAAAATCTGGATGTGATGGATAAAAACCGAGTATGCGGTCAGAATCAGCCAAATTAGTTGTTATTAATAATAACTCACTCCTTGATGTTCAATCTTTTGGTTATGCTCCCGTAGGAAGAAAGAAAGGGAACACGGACATGAAAATTAAATTTTCTTCGGTGCAAGAGTCGGCACATGGACCGACTTCCATCAACATGTACGTCAGTCCGTAAGAAACCCTAGATCTTGGAGATAGTAAAATATATATATGTACGTACGTAGATCAAATTGTTGTAAAATTTTGTCAAGCCTGCAGCCTTCAATAACATTATTATCGAATAAGCTTACTACGGACATCTATCTATATATATCCTTGCAGTTACAAATACAAATACAAACATTACTTCGATTTCAATATTTCTTCACAATAGTTTTTAAACTGAGTGAAAGCGCTGATATATGTAGATAAAAGAAATATGTTCTTTAAAAATCCGAAACAGAAATATATGAAAAATATTATATTTCACTCTGCTTGGGTATACAAGGTAAATTCTTATTTTACAGTTAATAACTCCATTTAAAAAAAAAAAATCAATCGAATATTGTTTACAGAAATGAAGAGTCCCGTTTCGTGCAGATTTTGTTTGCAACTTTGGCCTAAATCAGAGAAAATAAACTTAAAAGGCTGATTTCGATTTTTAAGTATTATCGATGTCTAGACAAAATTTAACTCTTTGTTGAATATTACACAGTCTCAATGTGAATGTTAACGGTATCTCTTCAAAAAAGGTTGTGATTTATACGCTTTGTTTTTAAAATCTATTACTCAATTTGGTTGCTTGAATGCTGACTTGGCGGTTTTGAGGTGCTCATCAAATTCTTTTGAGTCGTTGAACTTTGGAACTCGTTCTCTTAGAAGCCAGCAGGAAAACCTTTGACCCACTTGCATATTTAACTTGCGACAAGAGCAACATTATTATATCTTCTCAGTCAGTCAAGTGTTGTCGCGTTGCCGCTGATTTTCATAAGGTGCAGCATCAACATCAAGACCAACAGTGGCAACAACAACCACAACAAGTGTCAGGGAAGTGCAGCACAAAAGAAAGGCGCTGTGCATACTTTAAGGCGCTTAAATGGCGACAGAAGAGAAGCGGCCATGCCATAAATAAACTGGCATATGCAGCACAAGAAATATGCAACGGCAGCGTTGTAGTTGCTATAATGCAGTTAGCTGATGCGATGTAGCCAGAGCGGGCGGGGTTTGGGGCATAGGAAACGAAGGGAAAGCTATGAGAAGCTGCGTCCTTCGCGTGTGGCAAGATAAATCTCAACAAGTTTTTATGCGTTTCTTTTGCTTTTCTGAGTTGTTTTTTTCTTCTTTCATTTTGGCATGACAAAAGTCGACAACATAAGCCAAGGCGAAGACTTTTTCAAAAGTGCCAAGTCAAGTAAATGCACCAAAAAGTATGCAGCATTTTTTGCTTTCAGTTTGTAACTGGCGCCCAGCAGACACTTACTTTCTTTGATTAGAATCTCTGCGTATGCATTAGTTTTCTTTTTCCTTAGCCTTGCTCCTTTTTCCGCTTTTTTTGTCTATTACTTTTTTTTTTGTTTGGAAAGGCTTATTAAACCGACTGGCAGGGGTATTAAGCATACGCCACGTTGACCCATTTTAAAAAGGCATTGCGCGTTTTTTGCTGCTTTATTTGGTGACATTTTGCTTCTGTTCCGAATCCCTTTCACTGCTACCCGCTTTTGGGCATTTTTTCCTTTTTGTCTGTTTCAGTTTCTTGTTTTGCCTTTTGGCCACACTTTGTGTAAGGCAATGTAAAGGGCTTTCGTTCCTCTGCCTCCCCAACAGTCTGCCTTAAGGCCCACCTCTTGTTGTTTATGTTCGAAAATGAACTCGACCAACGACTTGTGCCTTGCTCTGTTACTCTGTGAGTCTGGAATATTCCAGCCTAAGAGAGTGTTTACAGAGCACGAATTGCTCTTAAAACGCTTCTCTTTAATTTTGCTAAGCTTGAATAGGGGAAGTAGAAAAAGTCAGTTAGCGACTTAGGTCGGGGGTACTCAGAGATGCATGTTAGAGATTGGGAACTCCTCCAATTATTCCCTATAATTTATTTATTAATTATGTGTTTGTCAATATAATTTTAAAACAACATTGCCATCGTGTGCGTTATTCCTAATAATAACGTTTTAACCTCCTTGTAATGTTGGTCAATCTTACAGAGATGATGACTTAATGACCGGCCAAGTTCCTTAAAAATGCAAAAATGTTACACAAATATAATTGAAAATTTTAATTTGAATACTATAAATGTTTTCACCCAATTTGGTAGCTTAAGCTTACATAGATTAGGTATGCTGATCCCGAATCTTTTCTCAGATCTCTTCGCATTAGCTCTAGTTCTTAGAACCAATTACCATCTTGAAATTCTATGAGTGAGTAAATAACATAAAAGCCTTTAAGCCGCTTTAATTTGTCAGTTGATGTCATTTCACGCTCTGGGTGTATCTATAATTAACATTCTATTTTTTTAAAGTGAGAACTGTTTCGAATATAGCGAACCATTTTCTAAAGTTTTGGGAAAACCAAAGAACATGCTAAGGGCCATTGGTAGATTCAATTGTGTTCGACGAAAAATTTTTTAATTTTTAAGGTGTTGCTTTAACTAAACTTAAAACCAACAATCAGCAAGGGGTAATAATTTTCCCCTTTGTAAATGCTATGCATGGGAAATATGTTTATTACTTTGTATTCCTAGTTTATTGGCTAACTTTTTTACTTTTCAGTACATTATTATTTTATGTGGTTTTTGTTCAATATATTTTATTTTTGAACAGCTTTGCAGCAAATTGTCAACACCGATAAATTTAAAACGAAAATGCACTTAAAGGCTTAAAGGCAAACCATTATTGATACAATTAAGTAAGCGGCCAAAAGTACGCTTATTTTTTTTTGCTCTACGAAAAATATTTTTTTTGGGATTTTGTTTCTCATTTTCTTTTTAAAAAATTTGGACAGGCCATCAAAAATGGGAAAAAGTACTTTGTGGAGCCAACAACAGCTGGCGGATATACATATACATATAGAGCATAGGTCTATATATCTATAGCCATAGTGAAGCTATAGCTTGGGCTCACAAGATAATTGCCAAAAGTTGTAAAAAGTTTTGTTTCTCTCTTTCCTTTTCGTTCATCTCAAACATTTTTCAGCTAGTCAAAAAGTTAGACTGTTGGGTCAAGCTGTGTGTGTGTGTGTGAGTTTGTGGTGTGTGTGAGTGTTTGGAAATAGAAAAGTTAGCTAAACATTTTATTTTATCTAATTGAGTGTGTTTAAAGTTTAAAGTGTGCCAAAGTTTGTTTGAAAGTATGTTGTCGGACTATACACATACATATATTTTTTTACCCAATTTTTCAGATTTGTTATTGCAATAATTCATTGAAACTGTTGCATACATCTTAACAATTCGCGTATTCTTATTTGGGATGTCATTTCTCGTTCAGCTGCTACGTGTTATTGTTGTTTTGGCTTACGCATTTTGATTGAGTTGCACGCAAATTTGAGATTTTTATATTTCCATATATGTACATATTTATTTTTGTTGCTCGTCCGGCACGGAAATGCTTGCCACTTTCGTCCAATGGTCAACAGTCGTAAAAAATATATGTATCTACATATATAGATTTTATATATGTATACATACGTATTTTTGAGTGCAAAATAATAAAGTAACACAAATGCCAATTTCCCATCATTGCATATCGCGTATTTTTGCATGCACACGTCGTATACGCAATATGCATTTTAACGCTCTTGTTGTTATTGTTGTCGCTGCTGCTGCTGCTTTTGCGGTGTGCAAATGCATATAAAAATGGGCATTTCAAATTTATTGTGTTGTTTGCCATGCTCGATAGGTAAATGCCATAAAAAAACATCGTATACACATTTCTGGTTAAAGGAGAATTTGTTGTTTCATATTTGGATGGCTATGGTTTCCAGGAGGAGGAAAGCTTTTGTAGTCCTTTTCGGAACTATTCACCCAGCAAATGTCAATGCTGCTAAAGTGTGCCGAATGTCTTTTAATGAATTCACCAACTAATTATCTATGTACTTACTCATGCTGGTTCAAAAGAAGTCTAAACTGAGTTAAATATATGAACCCAAATACATACAAGTAGAGAAGTTAAAACTCCAGTATTATTATTGTTGTTTTTTTTTTAATTATAAAATCTTAACTATAAATTTCATATTTCTGATTTGCTTTGTCTTCTGGTCCTATAGATTACAGCAAGTCGAAACACTCGATTCTAAAAGAAAATCTAAAGAAAAGATAGTTTTTTTTTAGCTTTGTAAATGTTGAATACAATTTAATTACAAAACAGATTTGCCTAATTAAAAAATATGACAATATTGTTCTTAGAGACTATAAGATTCGGACTAAATATTCAACTTCCCGGTAACAGACACGTGTAATATCAGTTAAGAACAACATAATCGAGAATTTAAATTAAAAGTGTTGATTGACGCATAAAATACCAAAAAAATATTTAACATTGCAAGCATCTCATTAATCCCAATTATCGTTGAAGAGGCAAATGGTTAATATTAATAATTTCCTCGTTTTTATGAATTAAGTTGATTGAGAACCCTTTGATAAAATTTGGGGACTTCTGTTTCATTTATTTGGAACTGAATATTATTCTCTTTGGTGTTCAGCGTTGACTTGCATAACTATAGAAGAACTTTTGCATTTGATTTTAAGCTTAAGTGTAATTAAAGCTGCCTGGCAATCGAGTCAAGCAACACCAACACGAACAACCACAAATGCATGAATGTGGTGAAACTTTTGCTAGGAAAACTCTCATAACTTTTACTTTGAGATGGAGCCAAAAGTGCAACAACAATAACCTCCCGAAAGAGGAAAAACTTTTCCATATGCGTGTGAGTGTTAATAATAAACCAAAAACAAACAAAAAAAATTTAAGAAAAATAGAAGAAGAAAAAGAAAAACCGAAGTTAGAAATGCAAAAAAAGAAAAGAAAAATCCTTCACCGAAGAGCAAATAAATTGCACTTTTTGGTGTTGTTGTTGCAGCTGCAATTCTTATGGCAAAATGTTAAGTTTATATGTACACTCTATACTCTTTATTTTCCACACGTATGAACCTAGTAGAAAAATCTATAGTCATACTATCTATTGATTGGGCTTCATATATATCTTTCTTAATTCTTTTTTAGATAAACAATGGAATGACTTGAACATTTTCAAAAGATTTATTTATTTTTAGGATCTATTCCGCTCAGAATGTTCGGATGGGAGATCTGGTAGTCTCTCAGGATGACGTCTTGGCATTGCCAGGATAACAAGAGAATATAAAAATCGTTGTGCCCAAGCTAGGAACTTGTACGCTTTTCATTTCCGAAGAGGGACTGGTAGGGCATGGGTTGGCGGAGGCAAATGTGGGAACCAACTTTTAAGAGCGCCAGCAGCAAAAGTTTATGCTCTAATTTCCGTAAAGGAAAAATTAGCAAAACTATTTACGCCATTGCCATATCATAAACTGGTTTTAAACCGAGAGCAACTGGGAGGAGAGAGACATCAGTGAGTCTGGCTCGCATGTGTTTTGGGCGTACAGTTGGTCACAAAAGGCGCATAAATTTTGAAATGACAGAACGGCATTCAGCAGACGGCAGTTTTACAGTATTTCGAGGTTGTGTGATAATAAAATTTATCTTTTTTCTCCTCTGCAGCGTGATGCACGATGACAAGCCTGAACTCTGGTCAGTGACGGAGAGCTAAGCCCAACACATGGACTGATGCATGAAATGAGGAGTCGGACAAAGTCGTAAAATATATTTTTATATCTATGTACATTTCATGTTGCGAGCCTATGCCCAGTCTGCTTCCAGAAATTAGTATGTTAAGCTCTTGAATGAAATTATGCCATGGGGATTATTTTAGTTAAATGACACTTCTGGGTCTTTGGAGAATAAAAGTGAGAGTTACGTTTGGTTGTAGATATAGACAGAAGAGTAGTTTCTGTAAGTAACTTCCCAACAACACTGTAAGACGACTCAATATTTATTGAAAATCGTCAAAAAAAAAACATTTTCAAAACTGACTTTTAATAATTAGACGTTTGTTTTATCACCTTCATATCAGTAATAAAATGTGTAAGAAATGAGAAAATTTGTTTGATACATATTGATTAAATTTTGACTATCTTCCAAAATATTTTCTTAGTATTCCTATGCTCGTAACATGTATTAAGTTACAGTGATGCCAGCAAATGTTTCTGTAGTCAAATCACTCTATTGATAATAATAATGTCTATATGTTTGAGTTTACTTAGAAGTTAAAAGATATTTTTCCATGGACCATGCCAAACGAAATTCCGATGTATTTCAGAACAAGAGCCAATCGCATTACAAATACCTCTCACACCACAAAACATTCAATTTACCTACTGACAAACGTGTGAATTTAGTTGCCTTAAAAGAATTCGAAAGGCGGCAGGATAATTTAGTTTCAATTTCAATTCCTAATTTTACTTACTGTTCAGAAAAATAATCAAGAGAGGTTTTGGTGTTGAAATACGATAGCGATTTCAAGATGAGCAAACTCGTGTTCTTTTTCTGCGCTTAAAGTCCATTTAAATATTCATTTCAGACAAATGCTTCAGCTGCTGCCGCTTCGTCTGCTCCTGAGATATGGGATATACGATAGGAGCGCAAATTATATGTTAATGCAATTGTAATTGATACAAATTTGATTTTCGGAAGGCATAAAAATATTCGTGCCACTGCTGCTGCGCCACCACGCTGCTTGCCCCGCTGTTGCCTGCTGCGGAAAATGAGAAGTCATTTGGAAATGTGGATATGGTTGGCCTGGGCATGGACTTGAGTTGGGGTTAGGGTCTGAGGGGTCTGAGAGTGATTGCCATATTGTGGCACACGTGGTGTGGGTGTGGCAGCTGCCACACTCTGCCGAGCGGGCAGAGGGCAAAGTGTTTCCCAGTGAATGCTCGAGATAACGTAATAATTTATATGAACTTTACAGGGTCATTAATTTAAAGCTTATTCAGTTGTTCAAGATTTATTAAATTAACTCAAGTTGTGGCAGCCTGGAGTCGGCAGGCACCGAGCCAAAGGGAAAAGCCATCTTTGCAAAAAAAAAATCTTAGCAGAAAAGCAAACCCAGTTGGGAAAGTTGGACTTTATTGCTTTGTGTTTTCGATAATGAAGTCAACCTTTTTCATTACAATGGCGGCATTAAATTTAGCAACAAATTTTTTTATTAATCAAAACAGAAATGCCTACATATCCTTAATGAATGAAGCTTAAATGTATTGATTAATTTGAGCAAAGCCATTTATGAATATCAATCCGATTAATAATTCACAATAATTAAACCAATAAAAAAAGAATGTTTGACATTAAGTTTATTGCATGGAATTTTTGATAAGTTCAAATTTATTATGAAAAATCAGCACTATCATCAAATCCTTGTACTTTATTGTATGGTATTCTGTAGTGGATTTTGATGTCGGAAAAGAACTCAACAGTTGATGATATTTGCTTGATTTCAACATTATATTATAACATAACAGAAAAAAATCCACTTGTGCACTCTATCGAGAGTCGTTCCCATCTCTATATAGAAGAATTTTGAATTTGAATTTTCGTTAAGTGTTAACTACGTCCTTCGTGGTGAGCTGGTGATTTTCTTTATAAATGCGACTCAATATTAGTTGAATTCAGTTTACGTTAGTGATTTTAGCCAGATCGTAAACCTCTATACGTATTTCTTGTTAAATATTACAATTTACTGAATTACTCTAGTGCCACAATGGACAAAATGACGAACAGAGCGGTTAATCTTATTCAGAAACAAACAAATCGTCATTATCCTTGTTCTTGGTAAAATATACATATATTTTATTTAGCAATACACTTAAAGTTAAGAAGAGAAGTTACAGAAGCCCGGAAGAAAGGCCATTTTAGAGGAGATTTTCTTTGCACTACCATTTGACTTTAAATGTGATAAACGATAGACTTAGAAAAAAAAAAATATGCCTTCAGTTAAGAATAAGTCGCTTATTTAATAATGAGTCATTCAAATGAAAAGAAGGAAAGAGAAAAGATGTTGACTTGAAGTTATGTAACTTTTACTATGGAGACAATTTATCGTGGATTATGAACGATATTTCAATAGGTTTAAGAAAAAATAGCCAATTTAAAGTCAATCGATGATGTTTGTCAAAACATTTGATTACACACTACAATAACTAGGCGAAAATTTGCATAATTGACGCATTTTATTAATTATAAATGGCCTAATAAAATGAATAAATAATGCAATTATATCACGGATTCAATTTAGTTGCGAATTAATTTGCTTTATTTTTGCGAACACTTAACTCAACTGCCATTGACAGTTGTGCGATATCAGCTTAAAGTACACTTCAGGAAGGCTATCAATTGTCCTGTTTTACAGCTGAGGAGTGCAGCAACAATAATAGAAAGATGAGAGAAAAGCAAAATACGAAAACAAATAAAATTGCCAAACACACACATTTCAATGGTGTCCAACAACTGCAGGATAAATGGCCACGACATGTGCCATATGTTTCCATTGAATGGGCTTAAAAACGTATGAAAAAACGCATTAAAAGGAGCCAGGCAATTGTAGGTGTTTATGTGTGTATGAGTGTGTGTCCGTGTGTCGGGGTGTGTTTGTGCCAAGTGCATTATTGAGTTTACTCGCAGAAATAAAATAAAAACACAAATGTTGAAACAAAAAGTTCCATTTTGCCAGCGTTTAAACGTAATGTGAGACTTAAATGACTGACCACACCTCTCCGGCAAAACCAACTGCGAGTGCATTTAATGCGCTTACAGGGGGAGGAGGCGTGTCTGGGATGAAGGAGGTCCTGGGAGATACACCTGGCCCTGAGCTGCCAGTTCTACTCGTTGCCGACTCAGCTTTGCTGTTGTTTGCCCGTTAAGTGTTGAGGTGACTTAAGTTACGGAAAAGCTGTTAAGGTATTTATGGCCATCAGGAATTCGCTCGAATGCACGTAAGCCATGTTGCAGGGAAAGTTATTATGCTGGCGAGTGTTAAACTGAAATGTTGCAAGGTCTCGCAACGAATAATAATCTAATAAAGTCAAAACTGAAACAAAGGTCATTTAAAGGTAAGTTTTAAATCATTGTATGGCAAAAACCATTTTAAAACTGTATATTTTCAAGTAAATCGATATTAATTCACTATTACAATTTGCAAGGTAAACAACAAAACTCTTTGCTACCTTTTCTCTTTCCATCTTACACAGCTGACTATATAGATTTAGTTTGAAATAGATTTTCAAATGGTTTGGCTTCCAAACTAAATGAGAAATATAGCTTAAACGGCGTAGTTTGGATTGATTGACACGGAAAGGCAGACATACCTACAAAAACGTCCCATTGACCTGATCATCTGTATATACATATGTATACATTAACACTTTATCTGGTCTGCGATGCCTCCTTCTATGGGTTGCACACTCCTATATTGGCACACGGCTGTATTGACCTGGATGCTGCTGATGATTAGAAAATATAAATATCTACTTTATGGTGCCGAAAACGCTTTAAATGCAGCAGTGTGAAAAAGTAATATTTAGGAGTCATAAGAGGCATGAACAATTTGGTAATTGCACATAACTTTTGTTAGAGTTCACCTTGCCCCATTGAAAGCTGAGATATTTTTTGTATTTTCAGACATATTTAGACTTCTTTCAGAAGTTATTCAGCTAGATTCCATTTTTTTTTTCAATTTTTCTGACCAACAGCGAGTTAATCGTTTTCCAATGTAAGTAGGATATCCAAAATGTTAGAGGCAGAAAATTTTCAACACACGAAAAGGACAAGGTCTAAGTCTTTTGTGGTTTTCCATTCAGTTTGTACAAAAGGGATCTGTTTTCTGCTTAAATTTGTCCAAGTAATCTCAATAAGAAAAGGATTGCAACTAATACTATCAGTATTTATGTCATTTTAGTATTCGTATTAGGTAAAAGCCAGTAGAATAAATGGTGAAGAGGAAGACTTTTGTAACAGACAATTTTAGCAACGTTTTATCTACAGAGTATTTACCTACTCCATTTATATTAGTATCCAGTTTGCTCATTTTGTCTAACCAATCATAATCACTTGCCGTGCGCCTGGTTGTAATTTGATTAGTTGAGATGAGCATTTAAACTTTTTTACCACCAGCCACAGACAGAAATTTCCCTTTTTGTTTTTTTTTTGCTGACTTGTCGAGGTAAATTTATATAAATGCCCACAAAATTGACCTGTGGCATCCCCCGGCAATTATAACAAATTATCAACTCGCTCACACGGACGAGCCGAAATAGCACAGCACAAAGCAGACATATCCTTGACGAAGAGACGAGGAAAAGCGAGGAAGGGAACCACACCCAGACACATCAACCCACACACACGGAGACACACCGAGAAACTAAGACAGCTTCCGTTTAGAGAACGCCCACAATACGCACACACCTAGACTGACATTAATTATTCATAACTTGAACTCGACCAGACCCGAAGTAAGGAAGGTCCTTGCTGGTAGTCTTTGTCTTTAGGGAAATCTGCCCTACTCTTGTATCTCTCGCATTACCTTTCCTTTCCTTTTGCCGTTGCTGTGGTCGGGCCACAGTTTCAGTTTAATGTCTTCAAAATGTCAAGCCCATAACGGCCCTACGGCTAGATGTCCCATCCCTCTTTACCCCGTATTCCGATTCTTCGATTCTCTTCGTTTTTGAGTGTGTATATATGTGGGTCTTTGGAATTCCTTTTTCCCATTACACTTTTGTGGGTCGCTTGAAAATAAAACGTTCAACTTGAACAACTTTTCGGCAAATCCTTGAAAAAGCCTCCACTTACGGCCGCTTCAACTGCAACCGTAACTGTATATGTAATCGGGTCGCAAAGTGGCTGTATCCTTATTAACTTATGTCTTGGCAACTGCAGTGATTTCATTTAAATGCCGCATTCTGACCATTTACTGACCACCAGCTACTTTTACTCGATGGAAAATGTCAATGACCGCACTTACTAAAAAAAGAGAACCGCAAAGATATGATTAGCCAAAGCGATTATGGATATAGAATTCAGAATCAATGGTCGTATCCTGAGTTGTTGGATAAATATGATTCTGTTGGTAAGCTACAAGTAATTGGGTTTAATTTTAAGTGGCTCTTCTTTTCTCCTTGGTTTAAAGTGCTGTTGACCCCATCAGTGAGTTTAATTAATGCAAAAGTAAAAACACAAAAAAAAAAACACAAAACGTCAACCCCCGGCTCTACCGCTGTCCGGCTTAAAACCGAGTATAAGATTTAAGGCTTTTTTTGCAGCTCTTCTCGTTCGTCCCTCAACTGCCCTTAAATACTTAAAATCCAACATTAACTACAGTGACGACAACTTGTACAACATAATTAGGCTTATGGCAGTGACTTTTATATGGCTCAAATGCCTCCCCGGGCTCCATCCCATCACCTCCCCCCAAAAAGCCCGACATCCTCCGTCCCGACGATGCGGTGGGAGAGGGAGAGGGAGATTCATTCAACAAAAAGCCGCCCATTTGCGTGCGTCGCTAATTAGTGTAAAATGTTTCCTGTTATTTACCTATTTTTGTTGGCGGTGTGTGTTTGTGTGTGGGCGTGTTTTTTTTTCTCTTTTTGTTGCTTTACTACTCTATTTCGGGCCTGGGCTAATTGTAAATGAGCAAGTTGTATCAAACTAAACTCGTTTCCGGTGTCGATTTTTATTTGCTGGCTCTCTTACGTGACCCGTTTGGCTAATAAATGAGCTGAGCTGAAGCTGTGTGTTTATTTAACAGTTTCGTGCTTAACCGAAAGACAAAATCAACGCTAATTAACTCGTTTTTAGTGCCATAAGGACACGACTTGCTCTATTTGCCTCATTCATTCTATTCATTCGTCGCCCTCATTGTCATGCAGAACATCAACTCAACTCAACTCAACTTGACTCAACTGAATTCCATCCAACTCGACAAAACTCGACACTCGTCGCTGCGTAAATTGCATTTTAAAATAAATTATAACGATTATTATTATGTTGCAAACAACAGATGTCAGTCAGACTGTTGCGCCATGTCTGTCAAACGGCACCAGCACCAGCAACATCACGAGGACACGCAGTACCGGAACGTAACGGAACGAAAAGTGGGTCGTGCTGATGATGTTGCAAGCAATTTTGCCAGTCTGCCACTTTGCCACTTTGCCACTCTGGTCTTATGGTGCAAGCATAAAAATTTTAACTGAACAACATTAACGCAAGCATTTTATGACGTTGATCTTAATATTATTAAATCAGCGACGACTTTATTAAGCACTAAACGTGGCCAAGGGAACTCAAACGGAAGTACAAAGACAAAAGCGATTCAAAAACATAGAAAGACAGAGAGAAAGTGAGAAATATAGAAAGAGAGAGAGAGAGCGAGAGAGATTGAGCAAAAGAGAGAAAACAAAGTCAAGTCAAGTAAGTGTGTCAAAGGATTGCCTTTTAAGAGATTAATGAAGTCACTAGACACAGTGCTACTATTTCAATCCAAATTGGATAACTTATTTTATATCATTTCTTAAAGAGGAATGAACTATTCCTTAGTATCGCAAATTCAAAAAAATAAAAACATATAAATAAACCGAGTTCAATAGTCTCGAACAAGAGGAAGAAGAAGTTTATTAAAATGGGCAAAGTCAAGACATACATACGACACAATAAGCAGATAAATGTAATGTCTATGCAGATAGAAAGGTAATGTCTAGAGTTTCGCCACACACTGTAGCAGAATGTTGATAATGATTAATCTTATAGTAAACCTCAAGTAGATTTAATAACATCTATCTATTGATAAATTTAATGCTGGTAATGCAACTATATACACACAGAATAGTAAAGGTTCGTTGCCAGTCGTTAGTTGGCAAAGTCAACGGAATGTTTTTAATAATATTATTCTTATACCCTTGCAAAAAGGTCAGAAGTATCTCCGACTATACAAAGTATATATATTCTTGATCAGCACAACGAGACGCGTTCAAATAGCCATGTCCGTCCGTCTGGATCGTCGCTAGCTACATAGTTGAAATTGCAGGCTTATGTATACTGCACAAGTTGATTATCTCGGATTCGGCCGGATCAAATCACTATATCATATAGCTCCCATACAAATGGCAAAGTGACTTTGCACCATAACTTTGCTATTTTCTGATCTATGTCATAAAATTGAATGTTGTAGTGTTAATTATACTTATAAATGACTGTGACAAATTTGATCAAGATCGGGTGACTACATCATTCAGCTACGGTTCGGTTTTTCCTATTATAGGATTGTAGGCTGTTCTTTCGCAAACATTAGACTTGTTATATAAAACCGTTTTCACTTTGCGGATTTGGGTATGGAAAGATTCACAAAATAAACTTGCAAAGGTATACAAACTTCGGTGCGGACGAAGTTGCCCCGGCCTTCTGGTTATTATTCTTATACAGATTATTAGTAAGGTAGATCTTTGACGCTATAAGAGGTGTATTAGTCTAGTCTAGAAGAATATGTGCGCCGTTGATCTTCTTCTTATTCTATTTTTAATTCTAAATGCATTGATTTTATTAAAACTTTTTAGTTCATTTGCAAATAAATTTGGAACCATTTCTGAAATCTTTTTATATGGCAACGCAATTCTACAGCTACAAGAACCAACAAAATACACTTATTTTTTAAAGGCTCAATATTTAGTTCACCTAACTGTGGATAGAGTTGAAGGTTTATTGTTATTTAGGTTACTATAGGATCAACGCTTAAAATGTTTGTGGCCGCTTTGTTGCATTTAACAACATGTTTTTTTTCTACATTTTGCCAAACGCTTGTTGTCAATGATTTTTGTCTGTTGGCCATAATTAACGTAGGAATCATGTTGTATAACAACCGTCGCCAATCAATATGTAGATATGTGAGTGGAAAAGGGGCAAGGGGGTGCTCTTTTTATCCGTCTGTCGATTTAATTACAATTTATTTGGTTTCAGTTTTGGTGGGAGGCAGACATTTGCGTTTTGGTTGCGTTTGTCCTGTGGTCGCCACTTTGCCACAGTGTTTAATTTATTTAACATATTTTTATACCCTGCGCTTAAAATGTTATTTAGAAGGTATATGCGATATAGAGAAAGTGAAAATTGGGCACCACATGATGATGTGACAAGAAAAAAAGTAAATGTATATCCTATGTATATCCGGAGTGATTAGTTGAATACATTAAGTGAATATTGCTTACTTAATATAATGACTGCTTTAAAATACTAACAAAATATTATATAAATAAATCTATACCAAAATATCAAAGAAGCTAACTTCGGCTGTGCCCTTGCAGTCCTTGGCCATAACATTTTTACGTGTTCCAAACTCTTTTTCAGTATCATCAATTCATCAACGCACAGACAAAACCTTCCAAATATTATTTCCATTTCTTGATCTTCTTCTTCCCCATGCTGCATGCCGCGATTGGCACGCATAGACATACAGTTTACTTAGCGTTACGTCTGTGTGTGTATGCGTGTGCTCTGTGGATTTCAAGCAATGGCGTAGTAGAGCCGATTTATAATGTCTGTAACTTGTGTTATATTTATCCGATCTAATTGAAATTTCAGGACCTATTGTTTTATATCTAAAACTATCATATTAGTAAATTTCATAGGGATACTCCAATTTCTGCATCTATATTTCTTTTATAACTATATGATATAGTGGTCCGATCCTGACAATTTTCATACTTTATCTGCTCCGGGCTATAAGTAGCTGAAATATCAAGTTTCATCTCTTAAGATGGCGGCGTGAAGTAGATTTGCACAGACGGACATGGCTATATCGAATCAGCTTCTCATGCTGACCAAGAATATATATACTTTATGGGGTCGGAAGCGTCTCTTTCTGTGCGTTACAAACATCTGACCAATTATATAATACCTTCTGCAAGGGTATAAAAATAGACAAAAAAAAACAAATAAAATGGGGGAAAAAAGAGTTACTTTCAGGGGACACCCGGAATTGAACCAGGAACCTCTCGATCTGCAGTCGAATGCTCTACCTCTGAGCTATATCCCCAACTTAACGAATCATGAATACTTGTTCTCAAAGTAAGAAGAAAAGTCGGTTACTTTCTTTATCAAACTTACAAAATTTTGTCATTTAAATCACCCAATCGGCAACGTCAGAGTGGGTGCTGGCATCTTCATTAAATCCTCAATTAAATATTGGTAGGGCTTGACTAGTCTCATCGGTCTCAGCAGATGACGATTGATGACCCACCTGATGAACCCTTTCATACTCATACTTTTCCTTCTGACGAACATATCGACAATGGCTAATACAAATATTTTTTCAAAAGGGTTTTAACGTTTGCTGCCACGAATCGACGTAAAAAGTTAAGTTCAGCAATTTGCGCCGTGTGTTATATGCCAACTACGTTAAGAAAGTTAAAACTAAATTTAGCCACTTGAACTACTTTAGACACTTCATCGCTCTGTGGCATTTAAATTAACCCCGAAATATCAACCAAGTGCAAGCAAACGTGAAAGCCGCAGGCCGATGGCAAACCAATAACAAATTAACAAATCAAACCTTTGGGGCCCTTGCCAAAACTTCGCACCAGCTGTGGTGGAAGACCAACAAAAAGGTAGAGACAAGTTAGTTTCCGTATCTGTGTGTACATGTATGTGTGTGTGTGTGTGTGCTACATAACTGCCAAGCCCAAGTAGATTACTAAGCAAACAATGGCTACATACTTGCTCTCTAGCCATACTGGTTATAAGCCAAGCCAAGGCCTTAGTCTCCTTTTGTCGACCCAATTTCGAATTTCCATATATGCAGCAGACGGTGGTTTTTGGCTTAACTAGCCAAAAACTTGTGTGAGAAGTTTGCGTGCCAAGTTGTTGGCGTTGCACCAAGTCAAACAATCTGACACATCTACACACACCTCCAGCTTCAGGTTCATTTTCAGCTCTGGCTCAAGTTGGACGTCAACCTCAGTGAGGTCCCAATGCAGACAAAAGTTGGCGACCACAGAAACTGAAGGCAAGCTGAGTCGCCTGGCCTGCCAGCAGCAAATAATATTGAATAAAATTGAATCCACTCTGGGTTGTAAAATTATGAAAACATGATTCTATCCAAAGCCAAACGAGAGTTTTTGGCAACAATTTCGTTTTGCGGCTTGTCGAGAATTTCTCTGCGCTAAACCTAATTCAATTAAATTTCGAAAGTAGTGATTTCATTGTTGTAAGACTGCGACCGGAAGTTGGCAAAATTGTAATACTTTTGCAATTATCCAGTGAAATTTTTGTTGCCATAAAATGAAGATAATTGTTATAGCGAAGAGCTTAAAGCGTTATCAAAATGTGGTTGGTGAAACGAAACGAGCCAACGAAGAACGAAGAAGTTCAAGAATTTCTCTTACAAATGCTCCTAATGAATTTGACACTCATTTGAGATAGAAATTTATATGTAGTGGAGTTTCAAATTATGCAAGACTTGGCTTAACTATTTTAAGCTTTTTTCTAAAGGATTGAGTTGGTCAAGGACCGAATTGGGATGATTGGATATATTTTTTAGAATTCTAACATCGTGAATTTCCAACTTATACATATGGGATAAGTAAAAATTTACAAATTTCCGAGATTAAAATATGTGTATATACACAGGGCTGGAATCTAAATTTCAAAACCTATAAAAAGGACCAAGAATAAATACAATACTTTATTCACGATCTCAGAATATTCGAAGATCAAAAACATCCATGAATGACCTCATTTTCTTTGTAAAACATTCGCTTTCTATTGCTTTCTTTTGATTATCCAGTTAAAACATCATCTACTTGCTAGTTAGAGCCATCAATCAAATACTTTCCTTCCACTTTAATCATTTAACTCTGTACACAATTTCATTTTTATTCTCAATCAACAGCTGTGCTTCAAATTCAATTGGATTTTCCTGCCCCTAGCCAGTGCTGTTGCCGACCAGAGCTCATCCAACGTTCAACCCAAGGCGAATTCAAAGTAAATATCCATCTGTAAATCCTCAAATCAAATGCAATCAATTCAAATTTCACACTTCAATATTCATTAGAAATTTATTTTGCATTTTACAATTGCAACCGCTTGAGGCACAGACCAGTGCAGACCTTGCCACAGCCACTGCTTGGCAGGCACCCAGCAGGATGGCGATGCCGATGCCGATGTCGATGTCGATGACTATGACAATGGATGGGAAAAGGCAGAAGCAGAGCGAACGACGAACAATAAAAAATGGCACAAAATTTTCAGCAAAATTAGCTGCCAATTGTTTTCATCGCTGGTGGCTCGTCGACATTCTGCTTCTGATAAATTGTGAACGGAAATTGTGGAAAACCAAGCAAGAAATTTCAAAATTGCCGACAGCTGTGAGTTTGCTGCTGCCACTGATGATGTTGCTACTCTCGTTATTGTTGCTGGTGCTTTAGTTGGTTTCAGTTACAATTACAGTTGTGTATTTCCCAGTTGCAGATGCAGCTAGCCTTTATTTAAAGTGCTCCGCTTTAACAGATCTGGTTAATTTATGGATAATTTATAACAATTAAACCTGACATAGCCTGAGACCGGCTCATGTGGCGTATGCGCAATGAAAAACTATTCACTATGGCCAGCTGCAAATTGTCAGGCCAAAGGTATGTGTAGACTCACAAACACACACACATAACTTAATTATGCAGAAGTGTAAACGTTACCAGCACATACACACACACACACACACACATGCATAATGGGCGAAGGGGAGAGGTTTCCCGTTGTTGGCAAGTTTGTCTGTGTGGTAGACAATGCGCCGCTTGAAGTCTTTTCATAAGCTCAAAGTTCATAATAGGATTTAGTTAGTGTAACTTGTTCTTGTTTCTAGTGTTGTTGTTTTTGTTGGTAGTGTTAGTGCTGCTGCTGCTGCTGCTGCTGCTGATGGTGATGAAGATGATGATGATGCATGGCTGTTGTAGTAGTCGTTAGAGTTTACCCGCTTTTCCAGGTCTTTGTGTCACATGGCGCACAGTGGCTTTAGGATTTAACTAAAGTTGCACTAATAGTAAACAGTTTTAAATCTAGACAGAATTTGTCTTTAAAGTACAAATCTGAAATAGTTGTCATAACTGTTAGGAATACCTTTAAAAGTAATTCATCCCATATTCTCTATTTTTCAGTATTTTACAGGAATCTTTTTATGTAAATAATCTCATGACTTTATAATATGGACTCAAATTCAATTCACCCTTTTGCAATTTTGTCGTTTAAATTAGGGCACTTAATGAATATAAAATACACAATTATCATTGGATTGAACTTAGAAGAATATTAAAGAAAAAACTTTAATACAATTACCAAATTTTTTGTTTTAAAAAAAAAAGAAATGAATTCTTAAAGACTTTAAGCAATAAACGATCTTTAGATAAAAAAAACAATGATGTTCCCTTACTTTGCAGAATCTGCCAAATTTAAGTGCATAAATTTTGAAATTTAAAAGATAGATAAATAATTAATAAATATAATCGTGAAAATTTCTGATGTTTGGAAGGAACTGGAAGGAATTTTAAACTGAAAATTTACAGTTTGCACCACTGTCGCAACTCAGGCCATGTGTCCTGTTGGCTTGTGAGTACTCTCTATGTTAACTAACTGGACCTTCTGTTTAACTCGGGACCCATCCTGCTATGACCACCATCCCTTTTTTTCAACCATATTCGCTGACAAATGAATTATGCACGTAAGAAAAAGAGTAGAAAAATAAAAACTCTGCAGTACCTGGAATCTTGGCATCTTATAATTCTTGTATGAAAATAATAGTGGCCTAAATGTTTGCATGTGATAATGGAAATTTATGAGTCACCGGCACGACAGGAAACGCCCCTAGGATGGAGCCCATTTCCAGGTAGTGCCATGCATTTTTAAGTATTGCTCTCCATATTAACTGTGTGGTGAAACTGAGTCACATTCCTCTGATTTCGCCCATCACCATCGAGATTTAATCGTGTCGAATATATATGTACACATATCGGTATCTACTTACTGCTGACTGTGTTAACTGTGTATTGATAAACATTAAAAGCCAATCAACGTAATGGGTTGTGAAGTGAAGTTGGCGTCTGTCGGTTTGGTACTTCATTTTCAACAGCTCATAAAATTGCAATTGACTTTGAGCTTACTCAGTCTCTCTCTCTTTCTCGTCGTGTGTGTGTGTGTGTGTGTGTGTTTTTCCCCACTTCCTTTTACCGATTTTCCTTTTGCGAAAATGGCGCAGTCACATATGTGCTTAATTAAGTGAATAAATTGATATTTGGTGCGAGGAGTTTATGACTGCATTGCAGTTGTGTACCCGATTATGTTGACTGTGGCACTTAAATACTTATAGATTTAACTCATTTACGAGTTAGAAATTCACTAAAGCCCTTTCTCGGGCTTATCTTTACTTTGTTGGCCATAATTGACACACATAAACGTTGAGAGCTGTTAACCAGCGGTTTTCACACCACTTGCATTTCATGAAATACAATTCCACTGAAGAAAATCAGCTAATACTATAAATATAAAGTCCTGCATTTAACGAAGACCGTTTTCTGATGATGCAAGTCATTACACCATGCAAAATGACCAGTTTTAGACCAGTTTCATAATATTGCAAACTTTAGAAATATAAGAATGAAAAAGTACAGGTACACTTGAAAACTACCTATGTCATTTTTAACAGATAAAATTCAGGAAATTCAATTCACTTTCTTTCATAGGAAGTTAAAAAGTAGTTTAGTACAAATTAGTGTCGTCAAATGGGATCTGCCAATACGCTCAAAAATTGCAAACAAAATTCAAAATTTCAATTGACCCCAAAACGAATATTGGTGCTAAATTGAATATTTTTGGTGTTTAGTTTTTCTCGGTTTTGCTACATATAAAACTTCCTTTAAAGAGTTTATACTTCTTTCTGTAATGTTGAAGATTTAAAAAAACGTTATAAATATTTGACCAGAAAAAAAAGGGGTTTTTGTTCAAAAGCGCCAGTAGAAAAGGCGCCAAAGGTTATATATTCACATTAAGGAATCATAATCTGAATACAAAAACCAACAACATGCTGAGATAATCTTTTCATGGAGTAAATTGGGAGCCGAGAAAATCAGAACTAAAGTCCAAAAATCAAAGCGTCATAAATTTTTGGCCAAGACTGTATCCGTGTACATTAGGGTGTCGGTTGATATATATCACAGCTCCCAGCAGGACTTTCCAACGAAGTTAGGCTGTCATTATAGAAGTTGTTTGGCACCTTCATAAGTATCCCTCGAAGAACTTGCAAGTTATGGCTTATTGATTGCTAATGGCAGTCAAACTTAATAAGGGAATTCGTAAGTAAGCCACTGGCGTTTGCCTGCACCAAGTTATTTGCCAGGGACATTATCTTTCATCACTTACTTTCTATCTCGCCCTCATGTGTGCGTGAAGGATAAAAGAAAAATAAAAACATGAATTTCACAAGTAATTTTTAAATTCGAAAATCAATTTATCAAGCTAGGATTTGCAATATTAAACGTCGGCAGTACCCGGGTACTTCCGATCGAAAATTCACACAGATAGAGTCCTCTTGCCAAGTTGTGCCTTTTGGGCTTCAACTGAAGAAATAAATTCCCTGAAGTTGGTATTAAAATAGGCAAAACATTCTATTTCTCAAGAAGCTGTTTTTTTTATCATTTTGCCAATTTTGTATAAAATATGGGGACGATTATTTTTGAAATCGGTTAAAATATTGTCTGACAAAAGGGTAATAAACCAGAAAAGTACGCTTGAATAATTCTACACACCATTATTTTTGCGAATCTGTAAGTAGTTTTTGGTTTTTGGCACATAGGCAAAAAGCATATTGAACTACGCTGGCAAAATTTTTTTTCCTATCGAAGGCGGTGCTAGGGCAATTTGAATAATTCTGGCCTTGTAATACCCTCGCAAAAAGAAAATATTAATTTTAGTCAAACGTCAGAAGAATCTCCTACCATATAAAATGTATAGATTCTTGATCAGTACAACGAGACGAGTTCTTATAGCCATGTCCGTCTGTCTGCCCGCCCGTCCGTCCGGCCGTCCGTCCGTCCGTCCGTCCGTCAGGATCAACGCAAACTCCTCCTAGACCGTAAGAGCTACAGAGCTGAAATTTTGCATATAGGCTTGTATATACTGCAGGCGTTGTATATCTCTGATTCAGCCGGGTCGAACCACTACATCATATAGCTCCCATACAAACGTCAAAGTCACAAACAGTGACATTTCTCAGTAACTTAGTTATTTTCTGAGCTATTGTCATAAAGTTTAATATGCCTAAAAATGACTGTGCCAGATTTTATCAATGTCGGGTAACTATATTCTGTAGCTGGCATAGGAACGATCGGTCGAAAACAAATACTTTGACCAATAACTTTGTTACTTTTAACGATACTGTCATAAAAATTAATATTTTTCAGTCTTAACTACCAAAAAATGACTATTCAAAATTTTATCGAAATCAGGTAATTATATGATAAAGCTGTCATACAGACATAACATAGCATGCTACATGCGGCGCATTACCCCAGCCAAAGATTGTGAAAATTTAACTTTTTACATTTAGCTACGCTAAAGCTAATATATTTTATATATATGTATGTGTCGGAGATTGTATTAGGCATTTTTAATAATTTAAATTGTGTGCCTATTTTCAAGGCGAATTGATCAGTGTTGAATAATGAATAACATGACTGATGTAGAACTGTTTAACACTAGATATGTGCGATGACATATACTGTCACAGCCTATAGGCTGTCATCGAGTGTGGCTCTGTGTGCGGTTGAGAGAATTAAGTCTCTTTTCCTTCTCGAATTCAATCTGAATGCACGTCGAGACCCCTGCACAAACCTAGTGACAAAAATGGAAGCCAATAATAAAAACAACGATTCAGGAATCCCTGAAATCCTCAACTCGCCGATATACATATGTATGTAAGATGGAGTCGTCAAATGAGTCCCCAAATGTATTATATTATAGTTTATTAATAGTATTCTAAATCGTGGACTGGCCAATAATGATTACAACATGCAACTTAAATCTCGGGTACTGTGTACTACTAATTTATCGGCTTCTTACTACTGCTTTCGATTGCTGAATGCTGATACTTCTGACTGCTGCACATCCACTACTGACTTCACACGATACCTCACGACTGCTGCTGCGTTGCCAATCTGCATAAAGGAGCTGCCACCAGGATGCAACTACCTTATCCCATCTCACATGTATGTATATTTTGACGCAAATTTTAATTCGGTAATGTTTTTCAGTGTGTCGAAAATCAGTCACTACTTGTGCAGAGCAAGGTAGCTGAAACAGGGAAATTTAATTAATTTACTCTTACCCTTCGTTTTTCTGTCTCTAGTGAATTTTGCTCCTTTGCATATTTCTTCTTTTCATCTTCCTCTTTCTGAGTTTGTCTCTATTTCTCTTTTGCCCAGTTGGTCTCATAGCTTGGACAAGCCATAAACTCGAAAAGTTACGAGTATTTTTCAACAGCTGCAACTTCATTATGTGACTGATGATGTACACCAGGAGGAGTATGAGCTGCAACAGGAACAGGAGTAGGAGCCGCCGCAGAAGGCAACCAGTAAGTTATCATTTTTTTAGCTTTGTTTTCCCCGAGAAGACAAGACTGAGTAGGACAGCAAAAGATGAGTGAGACGATAAAAGGAAGGAACTGGTCTCGCGGATAGCCGCCTGCTGCTTGTCCTTATGTCAGCCAAGTAGCTGCAAAAGTTTTCGACGACTACGTGGAATGGTAAAAAATTGCCAACGAACGGACAGCAACAACAGAAATTGGCATATAAAAAGTTTTTTAATGAATGGAATTAGTGTTTGAGCTGCACTGACTTTGTTAAATCGTCCGAGCAGCGTCCAAACCAAAGTCCTTAGCTTGTTTTCTTCCCTTTTTTTGGCATGGCTTCTTCCGCAGTTCCTCTCCCAAACAGGCTAACAAAATTAGCGCAAAATTAGTGCCAGTTGGTCAAACTTTGCCATAATTTCCCCAGAGTTTTGGTCCATCCATCTATCCATTCGTCCATCTATCCATTCAGTATTGCGGCAAGCGGCAATCTCTAATTGTTTTAAATGAACTTTTTTAAAGAAGAAGTTGATGCGTCCCGGCAGTGAAATTAATATGTTGCCTAATGAGTATCGAAGTATGATGTGGTTTCTTTTAATTTTCCTCAAACTTGAAAAAGGAAAACTTTCATCCTGGATACCCGCAAGTTTTAAGCCTCCAAGGGAAAAGTCGACAAAGTGCGCTATTCATTATTTTAGTGGTTAGGTATAATTACCACAAAGTTTACTTGCTGCAAATCGATCAAAGTTTCATCAGCAAAAAAGTGAGTAAGGTGAATTTTTCAAGTTATTAATAAGAGATCGACTTCTTATATCAGGTGTAGTATATGTAGAGGGCAACTGAAAGACTTTTTCCTCTTATACGACTATCACTGAGTGTAACCTTTCGGCGAAACCTTGTCCTCACCCAACACTTAAAGGCTTTGAGCTGACTAACTGAATCCTTTTTAGATGTAGCTTTTAAAGTAATGACCCATATATCCAAAAAGTTCACTTTTAGCGAAAAGGCGTCCTGGCGGAACTACTTGTACTCAATCACTTGGAAAATATTATGAACTCAAACGATAATTCCTAGGGAGCAATACAGGATCGACCCGATACAGGATCGACCCGATCGAATTCACTTGGTTCCAAGATATACATCACTTTTGCCTAATCACTGGTAACTGGCGGACATTATGTTGTCGTTTTCGAAACTTAAGCCAAGCTAATTTTAGTTTGTAATATATATATGATCTTCCTTATGCTTTATTTCTGCATAGTTAAACTTTTAACAAAATAAACGTTGTAAAATTAAAGTTCTTACAGTTTCTGGCCAAACAGAGATTCCAATGGACATAGCGGAAATCGACGCGTAATAAATTTAAATTTATGCAAGCATTTAAAATGGCATAAAAAATTTGCAATAAATTCACTATAACCGAAGCGACCACAAAATGTGGTCAGCCAGACAATAAAAACTTTCATTCCAGAGTTGCCAAAGTTGGCGCAGTTCCTGCCTGACAGCAAACACAAATAAATCAATTTAGACAAGAGGCCAAAGTGAAACAAAGAAAGAAGGAAGTCCACAGGCAACTAAAAGTCCCGACCTTTTTCTACCCTAAGCCAAGTTTGAAGGTATATTAAAGGTAGATTAGCTTTTTATCAGCAGCCTGCATCAGATATCGAAATAATCAGTTGAACGAATCATCAAATATCTTCCCACTTTATTCCATAAGATTTTAGTGTCTTCTAAAGCTTTTTGAAATATTTTTAAATATTATACAGTCCCTTGCAATATTATTAGACTCATGCAGCAAATGTACTTTTACTTTACATTTCTTGTTGTTATTATGAACTTTTTGTAGATATGTTATTAGAACTTGAGATTTTGAATATCGCGGGCACTTTTATCGTTTTGGCAACACTGATCATGTTGGTAATCGATTGCTCACATCGATTATCGCGAAAAAGACATATAACCTACAAAACAGAGTTTCAGTTTCATAGTGTAATTCAATTAACGTGTTTCAATAGCGAATTCATCTAACTTTCTAATTTTCTATGCGACATTTGTTGTATTTATAATAAATTTTGATGTTTCATCATGAAATAGCTTTGTTAATGTTTACTGACGTGTTATAAGGTAGGAATACTTAATTGTTAAGCCTGAGTCTTATAATATGGCAAGGGACTGTATATATAATACCATAATTTTGGTGGAAATATCTTACAATTCTTCTTCTAATTTGACGTTATCTGCTTCTTATAAATTGATCCGCCCTAATATACATATAAAGAAAAAAAATCATTCTGAGAAAAATAAACCTCATAGCCTATCAATTTCAAAAGTATTGTGAAAACAAGTAGTTTTGGGTTGCTTGAGAGTGAGTGAACAAAATTGAACTACTCCTTTCAGTGAGTAAGTGAACAAATTTACAAAGCTTTTGTTCAGTTTCGTAGACTCACTTGCTCAGTGACTTAACTTCTTGATAACTAGTTCTTGACCTATTAAAATGATTATTAACTCAAATTAAAAGTTTTTAATAAAAAAAAATAAATCCATGAAATCCTAAGCGTAATCGTTTTTGTTTTGAAGTGAGTGAATAAATGATTATGTGAGTGAATGAATGTGTTCACTTATTAAAAAGACTTCAGTCTTCAGAGACTTCACAGAATTTCAATCTCATCAAATCATTTAAATTATCACTTGTGCGAGTGATTAGATTTATTAAATATACGCGAACGCTATTAAAACCAAATATTTTTACTAAAAACAAAATCAATTTTTTTTTTTTACAAAATGCCTTCATACAAAATGTCGAATGTACAATTTATTTTAGAACACAATAATTTTAAACCTTATAAGTTTTTCTGTTCCAATAAAAAGTAGAACAACAACTACAAACAAACAATGTAATTGTATTTGTATGACTAGCTTTAATGTTATAATGTACGTAACTTAATAACCTATTTTAAGGACAACTCCAGAAAAAGCAAAAAAGATTCCTGAGCTAAATTATTTTGATTGTTCGTATAGCACCTACCCAAATTGGATGGAGATGATCTCAATTATGTATATTTGTAATAAACATACAATACTTATCTATGACAATCGCTTAAAAAATAACAAAGGTATTCACAAAAGTCATTTTTTAATTTGTCTTGAACTAGGGTTACCAAAATTTCCAAGTAAAGCTTCTAACCGCCGATTTACCCTAAATCCTCAAGCTGAAGTACTAATAAGTTGGTGAAGTATTTTCCATAAAATCCACATTTCATTAAATTTGGCGACTGGCGAATCTAAACCCCCCCTTTTTAACATATTGTGAAAAAAAAAATCTTTCAATCTGACACAGAGACGATTGTCTTTTTCCAACTTGGAAAAAAATTACCTCATCAATGACATTTGGCTAGGCTAAATCAATTAATAGTAAAGAAATTAGCTATTTACCAATTTTATTACAAACTTAATGTATTCTGATTCACATCTTCTTTATACCATACACCACTAAAACAAATATTTCAAATTTATAATAACAAATGCTTTTACGTATTTTTAAATAATTCTGTTCGCATACTTTTTACAAGCATATCTTAGTATCTCGCTCACTCCAGCACACTAGCGCCCCCATCAGCCAACGGTCAACTTCGGCCACTCGGAAAAACGTTTATATGCATAACTTGGCTATTTTTAGTCCAATTTGGTATTTTGCTGGATATTAAGATTAAATTAAAGTGTGCCAAATTAGATTGCACAAGGTGGAAAATTACGGGAGATAATCGAGTTTTTTCAAATTATGGGTGCGGAAAGGGGCGTGGCAATACTTTTACATACACAAAATATGCAAATGATTGTTATTTCTTCTTTCAATACCAATACAATAACTTCTGACTGACAATTTATGTCCTCTATAATCAAATTGAGCTTCCATTAGGGTCATACGACTATATCATATTGGGAGCTAGAGTTAGTCAGTTGAGAATGGAAGGTTGTGGGATTCAAACCACATCCGTATCAAGATACTCTCAACAATGTATGCTACCGATTGTCTGATTAATATTATTCAAAGAAGTCCATTTAAGATAGTTGAATTGACGCTTTACTTCTGCGGAACCTATTTCCCCTACATAGCATACCCATTAAGGCGTTAGTCACAGGGTGTAACAAGATAACAGAAACTGAATGAAAAATACTAAATAGTCGAGCATTTAATTTTCCGAGCCTGTCAATTCAATTGAACTTGAACGAAATTAGAACAATTGAATTGTAAATATAGCAGACTTGAAAGAAAGCGGATAAAGGGATGTCCAAGAAGCGAGTGACAACGAGAAGGGAGAGAGAGTTAGAGGGGGTGACAGAGAGAGCAAAGAAAGTAGACAAAAGACTAGAGATGGCCATCAAATTGCAAATGTTTGTCACGTATTTTACAAATTCACTGCGACGACGACTATGACAACTAACGGTTTTCCTCCATAGATTGTAACTGTATCTATAGGTATAAGACGTGCAACAGAGAGGACAGCCAGGTGGCTCGATAGTTAGGAGGAATGGGACGAAATGGGCGGGTGGGTGGAGAGGGGTCTGTGGTTAGTCTGCCGCATCGATTGTTCATTGATATCTTTTGCGGCTTTTGGCTTTTGTGTTAGACAATTCTTGTTGTGGTTGCCTTTAGGGAGAGTCCGAAAAACTGTATCTGTATCCTTTTCTTTCTTTTATTTTTTCTGTGTCTTTCTATTTTGGGTTTATAATGCAGGTCGTGTAGTTTGTGTGTGTATGGGTGTGTGCATGTAGTTCTATTAAATTACATTGAAATTTTGACAATTTTGAGTTTAGTCGGCCAAAAGACAAGCCAAAGGTATGACAACTTTTATATTTGAAATAATTCAAAGGAAAATCATCATAATTAAATTTACATTTTACGTTCTCAATGTTCAATTGTAGTTCCTTTAATTATATTTTTTCCCTAGTTCTCCATAGAATTCCCCAAATCAAAATTAAATTGGCAATGCCATTTGGGCAGTCAAAAAAGATGAATAAAATGAAATGAATTACTTTTTGCAATCTTCAAATGGGAAAATTCGCAACCAATTTATTGCACTGACCGCGATGAGATGAATGACAAGGTATATGTACCTGTTGAGGGGGTAGGAAACGCTCTCCCGTAGACTCAACGGGGATGAATGTCTAGCATAGAATTGCAATTTACGTGCCTTCTGGTAAATTTAGGTACAAGAACAAGACCAGAAACGACAACAAATGAACGCAATGGTTGCATTTTGATTGAAACGTTGCAACGTCGGCCAAAAGAAGTTGACTTAGGGTGGGCGGAGATGGAGGCGGTTAGGTGGTAGAGGGGCGGGGGTGGGGGCGGAATCGGAGTTGGAATATTCATAGCATCAGCAGTCGACGCTGACTGCTTGACTGGCAACAACCACAGAAATGCATTGAATTGAAAATGTTTGAATTTATATTGCAAGTTTTGACTTGATTGAAGCACTTGATATCGTTTCCTTTTGACAGGACCAATGCCAGCCACCGACCAAAGCCACTTGATAGTCTTGCGTGGAGAGGCAAAGAGGGGGAGTGCAAGAGAAACACACAGTGGTGAAGAGGGCAGATGATGAGAGCAACCACATGAAGTTCAGTTTACTAACAACCTTTGTAATCGAATAATATTGATGATGACCATGACGATTGGAGGCCGCTGGGATGAGCTTCGAGTAAATGCAAAATGCCAAATATTACTCAAATGCCAAAAATTGCACAATGGAATGTATTTAAGGGACGAGAGTTTGAAGGAGAGGAACCACCTGAACAAACTAATTAACTTCAATTGGTGCTTCATGAATTTGAAATTAAATTCCCAATTTATAACGTGTACGAATATATCACTGACATTAAAATATAAGACTATCAAATGCAAATGCAATATTCTACAGTATAATTGGTTAAACTTTGAACTACCAAAGTGATATTTTGCGAATTAATGAGATAGAGACTAATACTCCTCCCATCAAGACAGTTAGACAAATGTATTTGATTCAATAAATAACAATTTGTGTTAAGGAGTCCTTTTTGAGGGATATTATCGCACCATTTCATAATTTTGTAAAGAGAATAGGAATAAGATGAACCATTTTTAAGTAGTTAACTATTTCAACAGAAATCCTTATGTCTTTATCTGAATCAGACTAAATATTGTAAGTCCGTTACATAAGCGTTAGTTTGTCACACATTTCCGCATTTTAATTGTGCATTTCATTGGGAGTTGACATTCCTTCGCTCCTAATTTATTTCATTCATTGTGTCACTGTCAATGTCAAAACAAATCTTCCTTTTGGGACTCATTTTGCAATCGATACGTATTTTTTTGCCATCAAATGTGTACGGCAGAAGTCATTTCGCCATGGCAATGACTACGTTTTATGGCCACCCAGACCTTATATTTGGTCTGAATAATAAAAATCACAATTTAAACATTAATTAGAGCCATCGAAGCGAACCTAATGCAGGGAGGAGAAAAAAAGATGAGCGGAATAGACCGAATGGGAAGGGGCTAGGCAGATTCAACAATATCGATAGTGGAAAACATGTCCTGCATACGAAATGACAGGCACGTAAACGGCGAATCCAACAGGATTCCCCGGGTAGGTGTCCCCTGTCCCGCTCCTTGGTTGTCATCGTCAGAAATCCCAGCAGAAGTAAAACTAAACCGCAAGACAAAATCCGTAACGTAGTAGCGACGACGAAACTTCGTTTCAGGGAAGTTTAACGCCATTTTCGGTGCTCCGTGGTCTGCATTCGTTTTACGACATCCTTTAGGTTTCTGTGACGTTAGTTTGGCGGCGATTTCCATGAACCAGCAGCAAACTCCATAAAATTACAAGATACTCACCTGTGGAGAAGTTTCTTTTCCATGCTGGATTCCAATAAACTTCCTCGCACAATATTAGCGAAAAAAACTTGCGAAATCATTTAAGCAAACAGTCAGACATAGTTTGCCAGACTTTACAACAATATACATGGGTATAAGCATCCAGCCCCTCTCCTCACTACCTTCCTCCCTCCCCGCAGGTAAATGGGGACGGTGACAAACTTTTTTTTGCTATGTGACTTTGAGAATTTTTTAGTTTTGATTTCAAGTTTTTGCCGTTGTCAACTTGCGAGTTTTTTCTGTTTGTGTTTCAGTTAGCTGCAAATATTGCAAACTTTGGCCAAAGTCACGTGCAAGTTTACAGACATTGTAGGGACAGAGCGGCCAGACAGAGAGGGTGAGAGGTGCGTTTCCCCTCTGCTGCTTTAAGCCATAATTGCCAAAGACCACAATTAAATAAAATTTCCATTTAAATATTCATTTGTTTACTTGCATATGTGCAAATCTGTCACGTGCTTTAATGGTCTTTCACCACTCCCAAGTGGTTTTTTAATTACTTTTCCTTTTAACAAAACGATAACTTGCATAATCTCGGCTTAGTTCCTCCTAAAAGATTGAATCAAAAGATGCAAGAAATGGGAATTAAATGAAAATGCATAAAATTGAAAACTTTAAAAGCATTTCTCTTGCATTTATCTCTCACCCTTGAACGAAGCGAATCTCTGCTGAATACTATCCATAGACTTTGGCATTTGGGCCCATTTATGAAATACATAAAATACTTTTTTATATAAACGTTTAGAGTTAAATATTGGAAAAGAATAATTATCAAAAGTCTTTGATGAATTGTTATAAAAGTTGGAAATTTAATCTATTGACTAAGCTGACCAATCACAATATGCAAAAACTTTTAAAAGAAAAGCGTCCCAAAAAAAATATATATTTTATTATAATCAATTTAGTGCAGATGTTGATAAGACACAGGTGTAGGTTCGAAATGGAACTATAGAAAGGGATGCGCTAGTGAGTCAGTACTTTTCAAAAAATTGACTTATTCACCTTATCTTGTGCCCTTCACTTGTCCAAAGTAAAGTTTTCAAAAATAAGTTAAGGAACTTAACGAATCTTCCTTCTATAAGCAAAACTCTATTGACTTCGCTCGTCAGCGAGATCCTCAACTTAATATCAATTTACTATTTATGAATGCCTGCCTAGTAAGTTATATCAGACTTATCATTTTTGTGAAAAGGGGTAATGAGCACCGAGGACCGAGACGAAATTTAGCTTTAGCTTAACAAAATATATAACTATTTAATATTCATATTCGCATAAGTGTATAAATATATAATCAGTTTTCCAAAAACATCGGGATATTATCTCCCTTCTATGTATATACATCTTTAAAACGGGTAAAACATGTGACTCATTAAAGACACTACCCAATGACGATAAAAAGAAGCAATGAACTCAGTTGGTCTGACAAAATCTGAAGCAGAGATTGAAGCTAAAGGAAAAATTGAACACCCTTTGAGTGTTGACTTTGGTACCCCTTGCTACCAATCAAAATCGACGCCTCTGATTATCATACATTTCTCATCAGCTGCTCGAACACCTTTGTTTTTTTTGTTGCAGTGAATGGAGCATAAGAAATCATATCAAGGGCTTTAGCATGAGGATGGATATAATATATATAACAATTTTCACACAATTTTCCCTAACACGTTATTTGCGCGTATTTCATATACACACACATGCAGACACTCACCCACACAGTTGTCCTACCATCGAGGATACGAGAGTGTGTGTGAATTAGCGGCAAACGGATGTTGAATTGGTTTGCCTTTGCCACATCGTCTTGCCAGTCAAGCGGAGGAGCATCTTGTGGCAGGTTTTTCCTCGTCCAATGTTGACTGCTTGTTTTTATTTCCTCTTTGGGTGTATGGGTTTGTGTGTGTGTGTGTGTGTGTGTACATACATATATAATGTATATATGGCTGTGTGTGTGTGGGTAAGTCCTGGCACGTTGGCACGCTTAAATCAAAGCAATTTGCCAAGCACAATCGTGTTGTAAATTATCGCCGCAGGATTTTGTTTTATTAAACTGAGAGAGACCGAGTCGAAGTCGAAGTCTAAGTCAGAGTCAGAGTCTGAGTGTTTGCGATTCAACGAGTTTTGGCTTAGCAGGGAGAGCAACGTTGATTGCTGTTGGGATTATGTGTATATGTACATTTATGGAGGGCGGAGGCATATTTAAAGTAGCCGATTTGAAAACAGTTCAACTTGTAGATTAAAGTTATTGTTTTAGGTTTTAGGTCCAAATCATATCTCGTGTTTATTTAGGTCTAAATCGGTAATCAGTTCGATTGACGATTATTTGTAAATTAACATTAGCAGCTTCTCAGTCAACGGGTGGGCCAGCCCACTGATAACAACTCACTATAAATTGTCGAAATATTGAACCTGAAGGCATCAGTCGAGTCTAGTGTCTAGTGGGACTGATCTCGTGATGCAGATTCTTTAAGTAGTAACCTTTAAAGGGTCGTTTGTCCAATTCTTTTAAAGTCGATCCTTTAAGTTACTACTTGCAGAATGTGTTTCTGAAATCAACAAATATAGAAAGTATTGAAAAAGTGTTCATTTGATCTGGTCATTGAAAAATGTTACACTTAAGTAGTTAATACAATGGCGATTCGTATTCCATTGTACATCGCATTGTGTGAGTTACTTTGTTGAGAGATTTTTCCAAACAACAAGATAATCGCCAGAATTTTATTAAGTAAATCAACCGAGTTTGTTACTGCAAACCACATTTGCAAAATGGGAGATAAAAATTCGAATCTTTCAGATCCATTTTCGACTCAATTAGTAAGTTCAATGTTTAAATATTTAAGACCTTCGAGACAAAAATTCATTTTTGCAGGATCAAGACTGTTTACACTCAATCTGTCTAAGACCGACAATAAAAATCACGGATTCTGTAGATTACAAAGTAAAGAACATAGTCAAATTTAAGTTTCAGCTTGCTAGCAAGATACTAAAATTTGAATTTGGCTGTATCAGATCATCGGGGATAGATCATCAGTTAGGATGATGGCTAAAAACAGGTTTGGTTGATTGCTGTGCTTTTCCAGCCATACCGGGAAGTGGAGTTTAGGTTTAATGTCGAAAAATCAATAAAGACAAATAAATTTTTTATTTAATGGCGGATAATTAACTCAAATTTATTATAGAATTTGGAAATTCAAATAACAGGAAGCACCCCTTTTTAACTTAGCACACTATTAGTTCTATAGACATACAATTGATAGGCCAGAGTCCTTGTATGCCGTTATTTGTCCTCTTTCCTTATCAACTAAGGACTTACCTCGACCCAATTTCGTTTCATATTAAAGCCAATAGTCGAAAGTAGCAGAAAAACTCCTTTAACAAAATTTGTATGAGCACGCGCCAAAGTAAAAGATCAAACTAAATGCATGTTTTATTTAAGTGACAGAACAAATTTCAACACAATGCAAAAAGAAAAAGTATAACGGCTCTTTTCAAGAAGTTTCTGTTGCGTTCTGATAGATGTGAATAACTTCTGAAAGACAACTTGCAAAAAAGTGATGAGGAGTGTACTTACCTTGACAATTACTATGATATAATTCATATAAAATACCCAAATGTTGGATAAACAGATAACATTCATCCGATAGCAATTAAGTTTTATTGCTACTCATGCATTGATATCGGTGAGAAAATAAGAGGCAACACTGATACCTTCTTCCTTGCTGAACACCTCACAGCCACAGACGGGTTTTAAAGCACAATAAATAATCCTACATAAACTAAACCATCCGTCTAGTGTTTCTTGACCGAAATGTATTTCGATAAACAGTAAACTAGTAAACAATATGAAAGTAATAGGCAGGAATAAGAAGGAGCATTCACCAGGTTAACCGAAAGGACTAAGGTGATCGTGTGTTTGTAAGACTGAACGGTATTCGCTACACGGCATGTGCAATTAAAATTAGAATTTGAAATAGTTTTGATTAAACAAAATATTCAAAAACACAAACAATATATTAGTTTTAACGTTTGATTATTCATTTTATAGAAAGAATAGAAATGAACTAAAGTTCGATACCTTTTGTGCTTAAGCTTGTGAGTAATTTATTCCCTTTTGAAAATAAAATTGTTTCGTGATGTGAACAAGATCGAAAAGACAAATATATAGTATTCAGAATTTCGTGTACTGTTTTATACATACATGGATTTTATTTTTTCGGGAAACTCATTACTCATTGTTGCACTTTTGATTGACGGGACATTCCGTTGACTCTTTTTCACAATGGAAAAGAAATATTTACATACATAAATCAAAGTTGCGATAAGGTTAATACAATTGCTGCGAGCCAGATGATAGGAGAAATATTCAAGCTTCACCTGCCGCCTCCCTCCACTTCCTCATCCACCCTCGCGATAGCTGTCGCTTACTTAACACCTCGTTTGTGTATTTGAATGGCGAATAAATACACATACATTCGCACACACATGCATACAAACACGGAGGTAACATTGTTGCCAAAATAGCATGACAACACCGCAACAACAAACGCTACAGGCGACAACAACAAAACTGAATAAAAGGCGTTAAAGCTGACATTTCCATACCCTGTAGTCATTGGATGAAAGTGCCTGTGGACTCTGTCACCAATTCAATGAATATGTAATAGTCTTGAGTTCTGATTTTAAATCCTGTCTGTCTGAAAACAATCTATATAGTATACATATAGCGCTAATATGTTCTGGAATAGCCTTAAAGATCAACTACAAATGGTAAATAATAAGATTTGCACATATTAAGCCAAAGTGCAGGATATCAGAAAGACGACTCTACGATTTTTCTGCGTTGACAATGAAAAGTGTGTATGCCATGTGTGTGTGTGTGTGCGCCTGTTGTGTGTATGATTTTTCACTTTTGTCGAAACACATTTTTATATTATTTGACATGGCGAATTTTGTTGCTGCTGCTCGATTTTGGCCCCAGCCAAACTTGATAAAAATGTTTTCTCCTTTTTTCCTTTGCCTGCCAAGATAGATGAAATCTTTCAAAGGAATCTAAAGAATGTGTTATGTGTGTGTGTATGAGTGTGAGTCCGCATTGTTAACTGGTTTATTTGTTATGCTCTCTGACTTATGACTGTAATAAAAATATTGATGCGAATTTAATAAAAAAAGTTTCAACTAAGTGGAGAACTACATTTGAATGATAAGAAGATTACTTTGCTCTTCTTTTCGTACACTTCAATGCAATTTTCCCTTCACATTTAAGGAGGAGAAGTAAACCGAACAACCATTTGTTGACAGTTTGTATTTTAGTGCCATACGAATTGGAAAATGTTTGAAAATCTCTTATTGAAAAAACCCTCAATTAGTACTTTGTATTTTCCACATTTAGGTAATTCCTAATAGTTATAACTGGAGTTATATAAATGGAGTCATCACTGACTAAACAGAATTCCATATCTTTGTCTATGTTCATTTTTACCGATTTTAAATATTTTTTTCCTGAACTTATGACAAATATACTCAATTAGTTATCCAGTTTTTAAAGATAGTTTAATTCAAAACTGGTTTTAGCTGCCTTGAGATCAATAAATCTTACTAATTTACAGGATTTTTAATCATAGGCACAAAATTTAATACTAGTACATCAAATGAGAGTCCAAGCAATGTGTTACAAACGAGTTGATAAAACTAATACGCCCTTTGCAACGTCCTAAAGAAAGACCTATCCGCAGCTCTCTAAATAGGTCTCATCTACAACTGGAAAGGCTCTTGACACAACTGTTTGGATAATAAACCAAATAAATATTATAACTTTATCAACTGCTCACAACAATCTCGTCGACCCCCGCAAAGTGTTGAAGCGCAAAGATTGATGATAAAAAAATGTGGGACTGACCAGGCCAGCAGGAATCGACCCAAACCCACAACAACGACCTGCTAGCCCACACCCACATCGTCAGGATAAAGTTTGCTCATTTTGCTGGAGAATATCTGAAATATTTTTGACCATCTTTTGCTTCACGTATCTTCCTCAATCATCATAATGTTGACATTTTTCCTGCCACAGTTCATTGGGCCCACCCGCAGAGAGATAAGTAGGAAGAGAGAGAGAGAGAGAGATGAGGACTCAGTCTGTCTGCCTGTCTGTTGCTTTGTTTGATTGACTTGGCCTGGCCTTTGTTTCAATGACTTGAAACATCTTGATGATAACTTGTCCAAACAGAACGACGAATGAATGGCCAGTCATCTGGCATCTGTTTGATTTGTTTGGTCTCATTTTTTGTCCATTTCTTGGTTCACTGCGTGGGCAAGTAGCAGTTCAATATTTTCAATGTCATTTTCTTGTCATTTAATAGGAAAAAATAAAATTCCTCGTGCCTTGGATGCCTGCCTATTCATCGACGGCCTCTTACCTGCCCGGCTTTTGTTGTGTTGGCCGGCCCTTTTCGTGTCCCCATCGCTGTCACATCATTAGGCCACTTTCGACAATGGCAGTCGAAAGAAAAAAGAAAGTCCCATACTTCCTGTCTCACCCTCTTGCCTCTCACCAGCTATCTCTCACTTCGTTCCTTCCTCTGTCTGTCTCTGATTTGTTTGCCTGGCAATTATTATCCTTATCATTGACATAAATCGCCATTTAATTAGTTCAATGCTTTTTGTGTTATGTTTGTATTTCGAATTTCTCATTGATTTGTTGATTTTGTCCATTATGTGGCCAACTGAGAGACAGCCACACCAAAGTCCGGAATGAGATGAAGACGAACGAGATGGAGGGGCAGAAACAACGAGGGAGAGAGATAAAGGCAAATAAGAGACAGGGAGATTATTGGCCACTTGTCTGTCTTGCTGTGTTGCCACAATCATAGTGATTCCATTCGCTGTGGCTGACAGTTGGGACAGTTTTTCTAATTATGTATCCCTACATCTATTATGTTGTTTTAGTGCTTGAAAAACGTGGATTTTAGAAACTAAATTGAGGAAAAAATTAGAGGGGAAATTTTTGTTTGATTAGAGAGCATGCTGAAATAATTGTGGTCAGAGTCAAAACAAAAACATCTGTAAAAGGTCAAAATTTCAATTAATTATTTTTATAAATACATTTTTGTCAAAATCATTAAAACTGATTAAATTAAATGAAATAAATAATATAAATATATTCTCTGAATAATTCGAGTTCGGACAGCGACCTCCAATTAGACCTCGAGAAGGTTGAAATTGAAACTTCAACCCCTTTGACCTACAAAACAACGGATGTTTACTGCAACCGAAACTAAACACAATTCCTATAAATCAATTAACCAATAAAAATCAAGATCCCTTGTCACCATATAAAAAGTTCCCACTACTAACGAATGTATGAATAATTAAAAGTTAGTTCTTACGAAGTTATCTTCTAATAAAGATCAATACGTTCTCGAGTCTCGATTTTCAATTTTTTTTTGATTGGTGAAAGAATTGGGTTTATTACTATATAATACATAAACCAGCAATTTCAATTTGGGGTTGAAGGTTGATTCCAATCAAACCTCAAAATGGTTAACTAAAATTATTGCATAACCTTAGTTTATATTTTAGTATAAGTCAATTAATAAATAAAAATATTGAATTAAAACTTTATGCGATTAGCTCCCACTATTTTGTTATTGTATTTATGTATTTTTCACTCTGTTCTTTTACATAAAACTTAAAAACATTTGCATTTGTCTGTTTGACTTTAATAAACAATGTTTTAGGACTTTTCGTGCCAAATCGAAAAATGAGTATAGAATACAACTAATGGAAGATGATTTGATGATTAGAACGTTTTTGTTGTAAAGGAAATTTAAAATAGTAGCTACAGTTTCGGAAATTTATACACTAAATAGTGGTTGGCTAACCATTTGAAAAGAAAACATTTGGAAATTTCCACTTGGCCTTAACTACTGTCAACACATGTAACATTCTAATACGTGGAATTGCCATAATGCTGGTACTATTTGTTACGAAAAGAGCTCCAACTAATTTTCATCTCACAATCGGTCAACATTGTTTCAGCATTTTGATTAAGTAGCCAAGATTACCACTGCTGAGCTCACCATCTCGATTTCGCAGGATGGCTTTGCTCCGCCACAAACCTCAGCGGCCTTTGACAAACATGTTACTCATTATGCAAGTCACAGCCACAGGGGAACAGGGGAGAGCTGCAGGATCAGGAACAGGCTCAACAGGAGGACTAGAACGAAACCGAAACCTAAACACACTCCGAAGCCAGCGCATATTACAATAAGCCACGCCCACAAGCAACTAACAAGGCAAACAGTGGGATACTGTCGAGATGGGTTCAGGACATAAACAAACAAACAAGCAAACAAACAAACACACGAAGAGCCAAACCATAGAAGTAACTGAAGAAGCAGAAACAGAAGGAAAAGCAATGGCTGTTAATTGTGTAGAACAACGAGGAAAATTGCAGTGAAAACAAAATGAACGATGCAAGTGGATGTCAAAGGACAGACTAGAATCCAGCTGAAAAGGGCGTTGCCGGGCAAAAGTTGAACTATAAAATACTGCGACACATACAACAGCAGAAACAAAGATAAAGATACGGCAATCCGGTTGACCAGTACGGTGACTGGGCGAGACAAGAGAGAGGAGAGAGGGGGCGTTTATGGCAAACTGCACTTTAAGTGCTAAAAGTCGACGCTGGAAGTTAATCGTATTGACGCTGACATTAAGCAGCTTACATGAGTGCACTTGTCCTGCAACGAAACGAAAATGGGGCGTATCTTTAAGATACACAAACACTCCCACACACACACACACAAACAGAATGTACGTATAATTGCAAATGCGGCTGAGGGACCCCAAAAGTAAATTATGGCTACATTTCATGTTAATTAAGTCGGACCAGGGGATTCATTTCATGCAGATTTATGAGTAGAGTTTTACCCTAGTACCCTGAGTGCCCCGCCCCACCATTCACCCATTCACCCATTCGACATAAATAGACAAAAAAGGAGCAAACTGCAAAGACACCAACACAGCACTTTTCCCATGTCCACCTTAAACTAATGCAGACATAATTAATAGTTGCCCAAAAAAGGTGAACATCACCCAAAGGTCGATGGCGACCTGACTACATAAAATGTTTTGTCCGCATGTAACTATCACACACACATCCCACAGACACAATCACACACACACACACAAACACACACGCACAGGTGTATGAAACGGTACAGATAATGCAATTACATTACTCGTTTTAATTGTAATTTATGTTTTACGAATAAAAGTTGAAAGTGATTTATTAGAGGTGCTTTACCATCCGGCAACAACTCTACAGGCAATGCATTTGAACATTTAACATACAATTTCGCCTAATATCGGCACTAATATATATGGTAATGTTATGCCCAATGTATCATAGGTTTATGCAGGCAGATAATTTGAATTGCAACGAAATATTATCAATCTTGATTTGTAAAATGACGATCACTGTTAAAAAGAGCAAAAATAACGCGTGTGTTGTGATAAGTACTTCATCCACAAAAAACATTTTTGAAAAAGTTACGCTTTACTTTTCAACATATTCTTCTTTTAGGTCGATGCACTTAACCCAGTTGGAGGATGTAAAGCAATTTTTGATGATCGCCATCGAAGATCTACCGTTTGGTTGTAATCAACCAACAAAATAATCTTTGCTATATTGCAAAGTTTCCCAAACAAAAATGAGTCTTTATCTTAATTATGTCCTTTATAATCTAAAGGTAAACCTCAAATATATATTACAATTATTATTGTTAAGAAATTAGCTTTAAGTTTTTAAAAAGTCTCTTCTCCATTCTTCAAACTACAAAACTTTTGCTAGACTGAACTTGAATTATTCACAACTAAATAGAAGAGACATGTCTGTTGTATTATGAAGTCAATTTAGATTAACTCAATCACCACATATGTTCAGAAACAATCGGTATATATAACTTTTTTTCAAATTGAAATGCAATGCAAATATTGTTTGGTTTTTATTTCCCATGAAGTGACAGTTTTCAGTGGAGGAAAAAGTGCAACGCATTCAACTAAAAGGCAATTCAATCAAACTGACTGCACCCACTTTCGGAGCACTAACTACGTAAATGTGTGGTGGACGGTTGATGGGGAGAATGGCAACAAATGATTTAGAAAATGATTTATGGCACATTCATCTAATTACCACCGACCCGCAGAGTGGCCAGGACACAGCTTGGATATAGGCAAAAAGCCAAAGCCAAAGCCAAATCCAAAGCCAAATGCTGATAACAATTGGGTCCCATTTGTTGTGTATGTTTTGTGGGCGTGCCTCCAGTGTCTCTGTGTTTGTTTGTTTGTTTGTGTGTGTGTGTGTGTGCGTGTCATCATTGCTGACATTAATGACGCATGCCATCAGTCAGAGGCCCAGAATCCCAAAAGAAGGACACCGACAAAGGAAGCCTGGTGACAAAAATGGAGAGAGGGGAGATACTAGTTTGCCGCCTAAGCCTTTTTCCGCGACTGCAGCGCATCAATCGTCATCAGATGAGAGTGTTGGCAAATGCTTCCGTACTGGGACTGGGAAATGGCTTTCGTATTAATAACGCATCAATTATAATTTTCAGTTGACAAGCGAATGCGTTTCGTTTTAGTTTTTATTTTTACCATTATCCTCATTCTACACCTACATATACAGATATGTATGTATGTATGTATATCCGACCCCATCCTTATTTGATGCAATTTTTGCACGACTGTTAGAGGGGCTTCTGCTCCATCATCTGCCACTGCTCCCAGTATGCTCTCTCATCAAATGTATCAATTCTGCTCAATTCGAATTTAATTTACGTGGATAAAAAAGCGAAATGCTCTGCTTTCCGTTTTTATTTTATTGATTTATCATTATGGTTGTGTTTGGGTTTGTTTGACATTCGTGTTTTCTGGCACCCAGGAGTGTGTCGGTGACAGTTTTTGGCTAATGGTTGTTGAATGGATTCAATCTGAGGGAAAGTCATTACGTTGCAAATGACATTGTTCTGATTACCTACATATCAGGATGTTTGGTCTTTAAATGATGGCGACAAACAATTGATTTTGATTTCAGAATATTATAAATCCACTTATAATACACTATTTGGAAACTGGTCATTAAAGTATTATGACATCACGATAAGAACCCATAGTACTGATAAGAATGTGGGTAAAGTAGGCCAATTTTGATTAGTTTATTTCTTAAGTTATTTGTTAAACACAATAATAAATGTTTGATATGTATTTAAATATTTTATGAGATTCAAATGACATATAAAGATTCTATTATTTGAATTCATTAACTCGTCGAATGATGATTCACTTAATAAACGATTTTCTAAAAATAAGAAAATACTAAGGTCCCAGGAATCAGTGCTGGTCAAAATTAGTTATTGTTTATAAATTTTGTATAAGCTATCTGTATTTAATAAATAAATAAGACAAAACAGTTTGAAAATCTTCAACAAACTTTTATTTGAAATACCCGATGTCAATTATTTAGTGTCTGGTGTCTTTCACTCTGAATGCTTGAAACTGGGAAAGCATTTTCTACTAGATAAAGTATTATTCTTAGTCCGCATGACCAAGCATGAGAAGTTTGTCTTAGGTTTTTATCAAGCCCCTTTTAGAAAAAGAGAATTTCTTCTCCATACATTTGTGTGGTAAAATATGGCAGATGCGGATTTACTTTTAAGCTTCATAGTTGTATGACTTTAATTTCTTTCTTTTCTAATGAGATTGGGCATACTTTAAACTACCTACAAATCCAACGAAAATAACTAAAGATCTTATGTACTCTTAAATTAGACTAAAAAGATTGGGGAAAAAGCTAAGAAGAGAAAGAGATCGACGATGTTATTATCATATTAATTTACATTGACATGTTTTTATTTATTAATATTAGTATAGGATATAGTTTTCAACTATCAGCCCAACTATGTTTAACAACTAGCAACTGTGGCCTTCGTCTTAGACGAAAAATGATGTAAAGAAGTCGCACCAAGTGAAGATATATTTTCAATTTCGAAGACCAAATATATGTCTATTACATGTCTATTACATTGTTATACCCTTGCAAAAAGGGTATATTAATTTTGGTCAAAAGTGTGCAACGCATAGAAGGAAGCATCTCCGACCATATAAAGTATATATATTCTTGATCAGCACGACGAGACGAGTTCAAATAGCCATGTCCGTCCGTCCGTCCGTCCGTCTGCATCAACGCAAACTCCTCCTAGACCGTAAGAGCTACAGAGCTGAAATTTGCATGTAGGCTTGTATATACTGCAGGCGTTGTATATCTCGGATTCAGCCGGATCGGATCACTATATCATATAGCTCCCATACAAATGGCAAAGTCACGAACAGTGACTTTTCTTAATAACTTCGTTATTTTCTGAGCTATTGTCGTGAATTTTAATATTGGTGAGTTAATTACACATATAAACGACTATGCCAAATTCGATCAAGATCGGGTGACTATATCATATAGCTCCCATGGGAGCGATTTTTAGATAAAACGTTTTTCCATAGGTAAGGAAAGAGTTACCAAAAATGTTGCAAGGGTATACAAATTTTGACGCGGTCGAAGTTAGCCCCGGCCCTCTGGTTTTTACATTGTTTTTACATGCCTCATGCCTCATACAAAGACAAGAACACTCTAGCGCCGCCACTGGCCAACGACCAGTTCTGCCATTATATACCCGCCCAGTAAAATACGTTGATACGTATGTATGTACATTTTGAATGTTTCTAGACCGATTAATAACATAGTCTGTCGAATTTCATTACGATACTAAAAAAATACGCAACTAAAATATGGACAAAATTGGTGAATTTAACTTTCTTAGTTTTCGAGAAAATCAGTTTTATTCAAATAACAGGAAAAACAACGCTTGGCAAATTTTTAAACCACCAATGTCTGATCATATTGAGTAAGTATCACTTATACTATTACTACTAGAAATTTGCATGAATGCATCCAAAAGGGAAATTGAATCATTCATTCTAATAAGGTATACAACTTTTTTCTGTACAGTTTTAAATGAGTGTGAGTAAATGTTGTCAAAATTATATGAATTGACACTCACTCCAGTGTTGTACAGCGGTAAAAGAGTACACTAAAATTGGCGTACAGTTCATTTACTGCACATTAAATTGATACTGTAAAGTGAACACAAATCTTTAGTAAGAATCCACATATCTTAGTAATTTAACATAAATAAGTAATATATAGTTTTATTTTAACAAAACCTTCCGCTTCTTATCGAATTTGTTGCGATTGGGTCATTTTCTTTGGCGGCCATGTCCACCTTGTGCGAAATCTTAAACTCATCTGTACAACACACAAAAGGTGTACTCATAATTATGTTTGCTGTACAAGTTGTAGAGGCGAGACAAATATAGAACTCATTTTGGAAGTATACAACTATTACTGACAAAATGTTGTACACTATTTTGATAGCTAGATGAATATGCTGCACAGCAAAGGATAAGCTCAGTATTTTTAAGAACAATATATGTACATACTACTGAACAGTACTATGGTATTGAAAATGAATATATTCATGCAGACCTGTAGTACATACGTACCAAATTTATCAAATTTGTAGCTAGTATAGTCTTTAAGAAAATCGGAATCGAGGGCAGAAGTGGGCCTGGCAAAAATTTGAAATAAACCCGATCACTTTACAGACTGCACGAGTCTACAAACCAAATTTGGCGGCTCTAGCTCTTAAAGTATCCAAAATCTAGATGTTCATAAGGGCAGACGGCTGGACGAACATGACAAGATCATCTTGGCTGTTGATTCTGATCAAGAATATATATACTTAATGGGGTCGGAAAGGCTTCCTTCTGCGAACCTAAATGACTGGGCTAATTAGACAAGTCATCTACCATGAACTGCATATGTTTTCAAATTTCATGTTAGTTGCATATGAACAATATGACTATAAATGATTGACTTTAAACAAAATAAGTATAAAAGTTAAACTTAAAATGGGTTTTCCTGGGAAGAGAACACAAAAAAGAATGTAAAGTAGTCTAAATGCATCGAATTCGACATGGAGCAACACTTATTCCAGATTTCGTTTTTGAATGATTATGTATAATCGATGCTAAAGTTAAAAAAAATTTAAAATCGAGGCGAAAGTCACTAGTCTAAAGTCAAAGCTAAAGAAACGAAAATATTAGACATTCAGATAAATCAGTTATGAACAATAGGAGAAAATTAGCATCAAGTCTTCGTATATGTATAATTAAGAAAGTACTCATTTAAAATTACATGATACTAATTAATCAAATAATAAAAGAATACTTTCAAGAAATATTACTTTTTAACCAGTGGAAAGTACTTTCCGATACGTACATCTTCATCGGTCTTCTAGTTATACGAAATTCAATCTTATCTGTAGGTTGGTCTAGCATTTGAGTGGAATTAGCTTGATTGGGCGAAGATATCTTTTCCGACTAAAGACTCTGTTTAGCACAAACAAATGAGCATATTTGACAAACCATTTATTGTTGTTTTTTTTCTTTTTTTAGGCCTTCTTGCAAGCTAAGAACACAGACATTCAGAAAGCTCTTTTGTTGTTTTGTTGAACAAATCACCTGTCTGCAACATATCCCCGACAGGAACAAATCAAAAACTAATTCCAAAAACACGATTTCAAAGCTTTAGCACTGCTAACGCCAACGGCGTTCCTTTCCCTCCTCAGACCCCCCTCTTTGCCACCTGCCCACCCACCCCAGCATCTGTCAGAAAAATAAACAAAACTGCAAATTTTATCGTCTTGAACGTTTATGCGCAAATTGCTTCCAGGTTTTGAACGCTGTCTCATGCCGTTGTCGTCCTCCTCGATGTCCTTGGTGTCCCTGTCTTGGCAGGAGTCTTCTTATCGAATTTCGGAGACGACTCGACTCGTTCATCGATTCCAGACAACGCGTTGACGACAATGGAGCTCAGATTCTGCTCTGCTCCGCGACATAGTAAAGTTTTCTTGCTCAAGGCGTGAAATGAAATCGACAGTAATTTGTGTGTGTTTATCTGTCTGTCTGTCCCTCCGTCTCTCAGTCCGTCGATTTTCCCGTTCCGTGCGTTAAAATAACAATTGTGACAACTTTTTTGTGTCGGCGGAGAGGGAGAACAGTTGCAGAACAGGAAATTACTTTAATTCGAGAAAGTTTGCCATATCAAACTATAATATCTAAACGATTTGAGTGGTGTTAATGTGGGCGACAAATATTGTATTTTCGACTTAAAGTCAATAAGCCGACTTCATCATATCGCCATATTGGCCGGGATGGAGGGTGAGGCATCAGAGTGACTCCATCTAAGTCACTTTGATGGCGCATAAGTAAGTGCCCATGAATAATTCATGCGCTATTTATACAAAATCGAAATGATAATCGTGCACTTTAGCATTTAAATCAGTTTATAGGGTGTGAAAAGGATGAAACACCGGGGAACGCTATAAACGGAGTGTGGGGAAATAAATTTACACATCATTGACGTGGTAGAGCAGTGAAGCTTAGTTGAGGCCAACGTTAGTAGGGGAATTATTAACCCCCATCCCAAAAATATAAATAACATTTTATGTAACACAATCCGAACAAAAAAGGAATACCATTAATTGTATAAATAACAATTCAAATTTTTGTTTTGTCTCTTTTAAAATGAGGTAGGAGAGGAATATTGTCCTCACTTTTGAAAAAATCGTTAAAGATTTTAAACAAATTAAGAAGGAATAGGAAAAAGTTAGACAGATAGGCCGATTGAGATCCTTTCTTCTTCTTCTACTGTATAAAAACTGTATTTAAATAGTGCTTAGTGCAAGAATAAGTAAAAGTTCAAATTACCAATCACTGGAAACTTTAAATACTTTCAAGATGAACTATTTGAAATAGTTGGCAGTTCAGTTTGGCGTTTTCGAGTTGATGCAATCAGTTTTGAGTTTGGAGTGCTCAAATGTACATATTTTTAATGCAAATAACATTTCGTTGTGCAAGAGGGTAAAAATTATGAATAAATGGAAAAATCTGTTATTCAGATTGACTTGCCACAAGTTTGTAAGGCAGACAACGTCGAGGCCTTCGGCTGCTTTTCCATCGTTCGAGTATGAAGCATATTTATAGTTTCTTTTTCCTTTTTTGTTTTTTGTGGTTTTCGACCTATTTTTCTTTATCGAACAACAGAATAAATATTCGTATACAAGGCAAAACAAAACAAAAAAGCAAAAGCAGAAACTTACAAAAAAAAGTGGGAAAAAAAGAAATCAAAAGAAGAATCACACACAACAATTTTCAATTGAGCGGCGGAAATGTAACGGAAATAAATTTACATAAATACAATATGGTGCGTGCTTGTTGGTGCCATATTATTTGAACAATATATACATACACGTCGACATATACAGAATATATATACATATTGAACATGAACAGACGAACGAACCACCCATCGAACCCACCCACCCACTCACTCACACTCATCGACATATTTGCACAGAAGTGCGTATTGATTTGCGACACATGCAAGTGAAATGGAATTTTCCTGGATTTTTCTCTCAATTGTTGAAAATGGAAATTTAAAATAAAATCTTAAGTACGGGTAATATTGTAACACAATTTCGTGCCTATTTCTTTAAAGTTCGTGACCAAATTTCGGAGCACTATCACGTGTTCCTTTGCAGACCGCACACACCTGGCCATCCTCCGGCATCAGAAGTGCTTCGCATGCAGCATGCATTATTTGCATAAGATAAAAGATGGTAAAACAAGGACGGCAAAAACGCCAGTCCGTCCGGAGACACAAATCGGGGAGGTAAGTCAAGACGCTATTCAAAGTGCTTACGGCCACAAATGGTGAAAATGTATTTTCCATCGTAAAAGCCAAGCAAAAACACAGCCAACGACGATGACGACAGCGTCGAAGATGGAGGCGCAAGCGAAAGGAAGGACGACATCGATGTCGCCGCTGATAGAGACAACAGAACAGCACAGAACAGGAGAAACGTGGCCGCTGTCGCCATTTTGTAGCATTTGCAACTTATATGCATATGTGGCCGAAAAGGTTGCAAATAAAAAGGCCAGAACCCGCAACCCTTCGCCAACTGCCAACGTGCACTAAAAATTACATTTTCTGTGCACGAATATTCTTCTGCCCGCACTTTGCCAGCCAACGGCACACAAATGCACAAAGATTCCCTCTTTTTTTCGGCGTACCTACTTTGCTTCACTTGCTCCAGAAAGCGGTGAGAACAAAGGAACATTCCTATCACTTTACAGTGGGCCATCCAGAATTCACTTACAGAATTAAGTTCAAACTATGAAGTTCCCAAATTTGGTTTTTATTATATAAAAGTGAATAATATTCACTGTTTTAATGTGCAGAAGAATTCTATTGAAGCCCAATCGACAACTGACCATTTGGCGAAATCGACATTTGGGATTCAGGTCAATACGTATTAACGATCTTGTTTTAAGAATCAGTTGAAAGGCTCTTGTCTTTATATTACTTATACTCTCTGAGACATTATTTGATCTGTTTTTCAATACTTGCAAACGATCGTGGAACAATCCGTTCAAACACTTGCTTTAGACATTTTGAATATGCTCAAGTTCCTTATGATTTGTTTTAATAAGAAACTTAGAAGTCTATTTAAATAATAGTGAACAGTAGTAAATAACGAATTTACAACAAAATAATTGGTGTATAATATGGTAAAGAATTCAAGTGTTTGCATCGATGATGTTTCATTTGCAATTTGTTTCTCTTGATAACAGAACGCATAAAGATATATATCTCTATATACTATATAGTCTTAAATCTAACTCTAACTAAAACCAGAGGGCCGGGGCTAACTTCGACCGCGTCAAAGTTTGTATACCCTTGCAATTTTTTTGGTAACTCTTTCCTTACCTATAGCCATCAAAGTGGAAAAACGTTTAAGCTAAAAAGGCTAATGTTTCCGAAAGAACGGCCTACATAGGAAATAACGAAGATATTGATCAAAGTCACTGTTTTCCACCGATCGTTCCTATGGGAGCTATATGATATAGTTACCCGATCCTTATCAAATTTTGCACAGTCATTGACAAATATATTAAACTAACAAATGCTTAATTTGAAAGCAATCTCGGCAAAAGTAACGAAGTTATTGACAAAAGTCACTGTTTTCGAAAGATCGTTCCTATGGGAGCTATATGATATAGTCACCCGATCTTGATCAAATTTGGCGAAGTCGTTTATATGTGAAATTAACTTACCAATATTAAATAGCTCAGAAAATAACGAAGTTATTAAGAAAAGTCACTGTTCGTGACTTTGCCATTTGTATGGGAGCTATATGATATAGTGATCCGATCCGGCTGAATCCGAGATATACAACGCCTGCAGTATATACAAGCCTACATGCAAAATTTCAGCTCTGTAGCTTTAACGGTTTAGGAGGAGTTTGCGTTGATCCAGACGGACGGACGGACGGACGGACGGACGGACGGACGGACGGACATGGCTATTTGAACTCGTCTCGTCGTGCTGATCAAGAATATATATACTTTATATGGTCGGAGATGCTTCCTTCTATGCGTTGCACACTTTTGACCAAAATTAATATACCCTTTTTGCAAGGGTATAATAATACTAAACTTACCAATGTACATGGTAAGTTAAAATAATGTCATTGAATGAATGAATTTGTGAATATAAAACTAGTTATTTTTGTCGGATTCAAACCACTTTATATACATATGTGTTGGCTCAATCTCTTACCAGATAACTTGGATTTCGGTTTACCACAAAAGTATACTCACTTGCTACATTTTAGCATTCATAATGTTTGGCTCATAAGATATCAAAGAGTTTAAAGATTAACTTAAAGTGATAATGTGCGCCATCTGCTATGTCAATCCTGTTTCATACGTTTTTTTTCAAAGGATCAATCAATATAATGCCATTGTAACCGTTCATTAAAACTACATAGAATTCACAATTTTAAGTTAATTTACTTAATTTTTCACACTTTTTACAGGGGCTTTTAGAGTTTGTAGCTAGAAAGAAGTCAAAAGTCACAATTTTCTGAATCGCTTGAGCCCACATCTTAAAAGAAAGAATGATCACTTTGATCACTCACAGGTCGCTTTATCACTTTTGTTTTAAACTTTATTTCATCTTGACCCACTGTACTCTGTTAGTTTAAATGGCATAGAAATCGGTTTTAGCACTCGTACGTTTGGCATATTTTACAAATGCATTTGACATAAATTTTAAAGGGCTTAAGTGGCCCAAGCCCTTTGCTGGCTGCTCTCTTCGCTCTTTGATAAGGCGCAGAACATGGCCATGTGGTGCCTGGTGGCGGTAGCGGTGGATGGTGGTGGTGGTTGGGTGGGTCGTTAAATCTTAGCAGGGTGTAGACATAAAATAGCGCAATTACAGCCAAAGATCATAAATTATGCAAAGCTCGGCAACAAGTGAGCGATAAGCTCAAGATGCGGGCGATGGGACACACAGACGGCCAGGCAGAGGCTCGGATGGGGCAGAGTCCTTTGCTGGCCATCATCACTCAGTCTCAACTCGAGCGGAGACACATCGCGAATTGAAATAAGTGCAACTGCATCTCTCACTACAACTGTGTTTTTTCCACAGTGTGTGTGTGTATTTTTACATGTGGAAAGCAAAAGGAGCCCCGACACTCTCTAAGTACTCGGAGAGAGCATGTCGTTTATCAACTGTCAGAGTGAAAATGCGAAAAATGCATTTCACAATGCTAGATTCCTTTTCTTGGTCGGCTGCTGCCTTCACTACTCAGTTCTCTTGAAGTGAAGTGACATGCAAATCGGTTTTACCCAGGCATTAAGTGTGTGCGATTTTCTTTCAACAAGACAATTTAACAGAAAAATTCATGCTTGACAGCTGCCTGCCAATGCGTATGAGAAGGCGAGAGTAAAATGAATGGAAGGATCTGGATAAAGGAATGACGAAGACATGGACCGATATGAAGAAGCAAGCAAGACGACGGCAACCGGGAAGGAAGGAAAACCAATTGTAGTTATGAATAAATAGAGATACCACGAACTTGACTCTTTTCTCCCTCGCATAAGTGGTGCCATTTTCAGTATAGAACTTTTTCCATTTTCATACCCACTATCAATAGGGTATAGCAGACCATTAAAAAGTATTCATAACTTGTCCGTAAGAGAGCTTCGGTTGTGTATTCATTTGGCAAAGCAGTAACGAGCACGGTATCAAGACGTCGGCCATCCCGTTTGACGACTTGGACGTGTTCTTTGCTAGGCCCACATTCAACATTTTACCATGTGGAATTTTGTGGTGAACCATGAAGGGGTGTGCTATCGTTAGATTTCGCATGCTTGCACAAGCCATAAATGTCAATTGGCATGGTAAACGGAAGCCTTCCATGCATATATTGGGGCCGAGGAGGTGGCTGAAGAGTGACGAAATCACTTTAATGGCGAGGAAATGAAAAGCGGTGCAGGTGGCGCCGTAATTACAGATGAATATCACTTTATATCCAATGATAGGAATATAGACATATAAACATTGCCAATGTAAAGAGTGCATAAAAATATATTGCACCAACTGTTCTCCCCTTTGATGATAGGGAAATGGTTAAATGTAAGCAAGTGGAAAAACTCTAAACTGATATCCAAAGAGAACTGAACTTGACTTGAGCTTTATTCCTCTAGGCAATCAAAATGCTGCACTTATTCAAATATAAATTAAACGGAAATCATTCGGATTTAAGTATTTAATTGGCTCTTATTTGTATGGAAGGACGCAAATTTAAACTCCAGTTCGAATTACCAGCAAACTGCCAGGGATAGGGGAAAAAAAAATTATTCGTTATCCACAATCGTTTCCTTTATCCCCGACGGAACTACTTTTTAGTATTGCTTCATCAGGGGGAAACTCGACCTACATACGTCGGGGTTCGAACTCGAGAACAACAGAATTGTAGATTTAGGGATAGGGAGAGTGAGAATGAATGTTACAAATTAACTTTTGAAAACATTCTTAGTTGATATTAGATTCTTCAATAATCACATTATTTGAAATGTTGCCTTTGGTTTTCCATCATCCGGTTAACCCAAATCATTACTCTACGAATGGTAACAAAATTGCTACCCAAACAAAAATAGATATCTTAATGCTTTTTATACTTAGTCAAATTCAAGACAAGTCTACTATGGTTGACCCATAAAACGTATTACCATCAATTTATTCAGCTGCACTTTGATGAAATTTTCTATTGCCTCACTCCCCAAGCTGATTGTGATGAATAAAATCAACAATAAAAGTAATAGTAATACAATAACTACAACAATAATACCAACAACGTTGGACAAATGTGTATTCATAATTATTTAAAGCCCTCTGCCAGGGCTGTGCATATGAAAATTAAATTTTCAGTTTCAACAAGAACAGCTTTCTTTGCATTTCGTGATCTGAGCATAGAGGCGCATGGAATTCATTACCTAACTGGCTTATTGTTGTGTCTCTTAAATGTTTAGCTCCATTTTGTTCTATGTTGATGCTGCTAAGAGCCAAACAATGGAAGTTCATTGTCTTCTTAATAGGCCTGAACAAAGGGACAACTTTTGTGCATTGAGATACACTATCAGCAGGTATCTCTATCTGTGTCTGACAGTGGCTGAAGGCATGCCACACGATGTAGATGAAAAGGAAATTACATTGAAATATCATTGAACACTCGGAGGAACAGGAGTTTAATTAAAAATGTTGCAAACGTATTGAGAGCTATCTCACTCTCTCTCATCTCTCTCTCTCTCTCTCATTTCTCCCCCTCAACTGTGTACGAATGCAGTTTTGTAATGAAATTCGAGTGCATAATAATTGAAAATGTTCATATACGAGTATGACGATCACGATTTCACATATCACATGAGTTTAATTTCCTGCAGCCCACAAAACTATTTGAGGTTGAGCAATTCTTTCCCTGTCTCTTTCGTTTACTCTTTCTGTCTCTATCTCACTTGTTTATTCTATCAGCTCGTACACTATGAGAAACTTTTGTTGTGTTGATAAACTTGCTCATCCAGTGTCGTTGATGTTCCACCAAGTGTTGTCTAATAATCCAAAAATGGACTTAAAACTTGATGGCCACAGAAAACTTTTCCATCCAGCATACCAGTCACCCACACACACACACACAGACACACACACGCATACATTGACACCCACATCCACAACATGGCCAACAAAGAAGTTTTGGCAGAGTGTATGGAGCTGGGACCCAGGCCCGGGAACATTGGCACATTCATCATTTTTACCAAGTCTGAGCAACGACAGCAGCTGTTGCAGCATTGCCGCGGCAAGTTCTTGTCACATGTCACGTCGTCAGTAGGAGACAGAGAGACAAAGCGATACACAGAGAAGAGAAAAGGCAACTCAGAAAAAGGAGATTGCAATAGAGGCGGAGAAACAGGCCTGACATTTTCCCCTTTTCACATTTTTATACCCTTCATTTAAAGCTGGCAAAAATAAAATTTTGGGTAAGTATTGTCAACCAGAATAGGTTTGTCTGTTACACATGAAATCTCATAGATCTATATTGCTACTGCTCTAGAAATGCACTTTAAATATCCTGGAAAGTTAACTGCGCTTTAAATCTCTTTCCGCTCAGTGCAGGGTAACTCATATTCGATGCTTCCACGTTTCCAGATGTTTTTATTTAAGCCCGAAGCCCATTGAAAACTTTCTACGTATGTGTTGCTTTATGGGGTTAAACTCTCGACCCTGTGAATTATCTGAGGCCTTTAAGCTTCAAGCTGCTTTCACTACTCGACTATAAATTCCCATGATATAATTGGTTAAATATGAATTCCATCTACAATACACCAAAAACTAAAAAAGTAAAGTATAAACTAAATTCTGCGGTTCCATTTTCACGTCTCTCTCAAATGTTTCATAGAATATCATGGTATTGGAAATTAGAAGCTAAGGTAAAAAATGTAGCAATAAGTTAATAATATTTAAATAGGCATTCCATGGAGAAGGAGAATAAGCCAATCTTCATTTGTTGAATTCAAAATATGAACTGATTTTGTTTTATTGTGTTTATATGTATCTTAAATCTTAGATTTTAGGAGGCCACAATTGTTCTTAAAAATACTTTTTGTAATGACCCATGTTTTCTAGGGTTAGAAATTGTTTATACTCTATGCTCGGCGTTGGCCACTTGACATCGTGCCGTTCTGTAATTTGAAATTTGATTCTTTATGACTCAATTTTGTTTTATATTTTTGTTTCTTTAGTGCATCTGATTTGGTGAAGACATTTCAGATGAACACGATGCTTAATCTTAAACGATATTAAGAAAATTGAACCCAACTGCTCAGTACATTCTCTTGGTTTTGAAATCATTAAGATCATTAAATTTTATTTCGAGCCAAAAAATGGAGAAACAACTTTCTGAGCCTCTTATAAACGATTTGCAAATTTTCAACTTACAAATTTGTGTTGATACTCAATTGCAACTACTTATAAACAGCTGGGCTTGAGATTCTCTGGGCATATGGTTACTTTGGGCTCAACACAAGTCTTTTCCGCGTTGTCCACATTAACGGGATCCACACGCTTAAAGCCATCTGCGCATTCGGGTTTCCTATCGGTTACGGAAATGTCACTAGACTCACTGAACAGCATCTCTCCATCAACTGGGGAATAGGAGGCTCCTATTAGCTGTTCGTCGATCCATTTAAGTTGCTTGTTGATCTGCGGGAAATCGAATATTAGAAAGGACAACAAGATCTCTCTTATTTTCGGACCTTTGCCACCAGCGACTGGTTGTTATTGCAATCAAATAGTTCGGCCGCAAAGTGGAAGATATTTTTGGGGTTGTGACTAATGGCCTCGGTGATAATGACTCGAATTATGGCCCGCACCTCCGGATGCTGATGCAGATAGGACCAGTCGCTCTTTCGCAAATTCCGCGACACGTTTCCAATGGTCTCGTAGAATCTTGCCATATTTGCATCGATCAGCTCTTTTTGTTTCAAGATTTCACTCGCGCGGTGTTCGGACACTTGGCTTTTCCTAGAATCCATTTCGAATTTTTTTGTAGAAATTGTTAAACTCAAATCTCTACTACTGACTACAAACTCGGGTGATTTAAGAAAATTTGTTTTTTGGTTTGTCAAAATGTGAAAATATATTTATTGATTTACTAAATAATTTACAAGGTTCAGTTCTAGATCAGGGGTTTTTTTTTTGAAGGTAGGGATGGAATATCGAGTATGGCACTTAACCCTGGGTGCGTTTGCTGCTGCGCCTCTTCACGGAGCGACGACGGGCACCACCGCGTCCGCGACGGCTGCCACGCCTACGGTTGCTGCGACGACCGGATCTGCGGGAACGGCGACCACCGCGACGTCCGCCACGGCGACCTCGGCGACCAGCACGCACAATGCGACGGCGAGCACGGGCATCTTCCTTGTTTGCTCTCACAATGGTGTCCTTGTTCTCTGTTTTGTCTGTGTTCTCGGTGTTGGCAACAGCATCTTCGCTGCGAGCTTCCACTTCTTTTACATCAACTTCTTTAACTTCTGACTGCTCCTGCTCGAGCTCTTGAGCGGCCACATCGGAATCCTCGCTCTTCTCGACCAGCTCCGAAGAGCGACGAGATCCAACCACACGGCTACGTGCAGCTGCCTCTGTGGAGGCGATCAGGCAGCAAAGAGCCGCTAGGGCAAATACCAGGACGTACTTGGGTGACATGTTTTGTTCTTGCTAGTTGTAGTAAGCTGTTTGTGATGTCTTCGAAGAGTTATTGTGGTTCTTTTTATACTCTCGAGATGCCCTCACTCAATTCAATTTGTGGCGCAACGGCAACTGTTTAAATGTTTGCCCACTGCAGCATGCTAAACCACCTTTCCCCCTTTCCTCTTTTCTCAAGCTGCCGTCTGTGTTGGCTTGTTTGCCTATGCCCCGCATAGTCTTCTTGGATGCTATTAGTTTGATCTTTTGTTTGCCCCGGCACATTCAACTGCAGCACCAACAAGAGCAGCACTTTTTCTCCCCCTATCCATTGCTTATGGTTCATTTCGTGGCAAATTGCTTGCCCTATGGCTTCCTTTGCACAAATAATTGGTTCCACCGCGAAAGGGAAATATCATTTAAAATGGAATAAAAACGTAAATAATCGAATTGTGCATAGAAAAACTATTCAGTCGAACGATGTCCGTGGCCCTATGTCTGAGTTAGGTAATCTCTGAGATGGAGCCACAGCGGTCAGATTCGAGCAAAGGAGCCTCCGCAATTCAGGTACACTAGGAAAAGAATATTATATCCTTTTTTGCAAGAATCTTGCAATATCCTTTGAAATTTTTGGTATATTCAGTTTGAAATCAAACAATATTTTCCCTGCAAAACTAGGCAAATCCGAAGTTCTGTCTTAAATGGGAATAAAATTTCTTGTTTAGTTCAAAATGAACCATCAACCACTGATTTTCTTCAAGTGTATGTATAGGTAGAGATTGCACAATACATACAATGAGCGACTATTAAAAACTGCGGACCAAATAGCTGGCAGCGATTTAGTTACTCACTCGCGTATTAAATGAATTACAAATTTGCGCCAGGAGTAGGACGTGAGGGATGGAGTGAAGAAGGAGTTGTGCGAGAACTTTTTGAGGAGTGTGAAACATACTTACACTACAATACATTATACATACGTACATGGACATATATATTTGGCAACTTGCCCAAGAATCAAATATATTTATTGTGTTTAAAAGCGATGCCAAGACCTTTTGCTCTTGCGGGTGGAAGGGTCCACTAGTTGGGGCACGTGCGAAGCCATTGCGGAAATCACGTGGCCGACATTTGTTGAAATGATTTACAATTGTTGACTATTTAGTAGAGACGGCAAGTCAAATTTTTTGGAATTTCATGTGAAATTCAACACGGCATGCTATCCTTGATGTCGATTTGCAGCTTCTCTTCAAAAATTAATTAAAAAGCTTTGGTTAAGTGAACAAAAGATTTTCAATTTACGCCAGTAAAGGAGCTCGCATGTCCTTCTTTGCAGTTTCGGCCGAGGGAGAGCTAGAATGAGAGAGAGGTAGAGGAGAACTCTCAGATGAGTTGCATTGTCCTGACTGTTCAGTGGAGAACAATTCGTTTGGAATTTCATGGCTAGTGATAAGAAAGGATGCTGCGGAAAGTGCAGGATATTTAGCAAATCATTTTCTCTGCTTATTTTCAAAGTGTTGTAAGAGAATGCTAAACATGTGACACAAAAAATGGGAGAATGTACCTAAGTATGTACATACTTATACATATATGCTTCAAGTTGGGGTCAAATCTAAATTTGGTTAATCAAGTGGTAAATCTGAGTAAGAATCGTGCTAAATTTAGAAAAACCAGAGGGCCGGGGCTAACTTCGACCGCGTCAAAGTTTTTATACCCTTGCAACTTTTTTGGTAACTCTTTCCTTACCTATAGCCATCAAAGTGGAAAAAAGTTGGGAGCTATATGATATAGTGGTCCGATCCGGCTGAATCCGAGATATACAAACTGTGCAGTAGGAGGAGTTTGTGTTGATCCAGACGGACGGACATGGCTATATGAACTCGTCTCGTCAAGCTGATCAAGAATATATATATTCTTTATATGGTCGGAAATGGTTCCTTCTATGCGTTGCACATTTCTGACCAAAATGAATACACCCTTCTTACAAGGGTATTTAGTATACTAAACTTCATCACGGTGCACACGACATGAGTGGTCGCTTGGCTATCATAGTCTCCGATAACTAGGTGCTTTTCTGGACGGACATGGCCAAGTCGACTCGGTTGTTGATGCTGATTAAGAAAATACATATATACTTTGTCGGGTCGGAAAAGCTTCCTTCTGCCCGTTACATACATTTTAGCGACTTTAATATTCCATTTCATCCTATGAAAGTATGGTATAAAATATATTAAATCAAATACTCATTGTGCTTACTGAAATTTTTACTTAGTTTGTTACGCCACTAAAACTATTCATTCGATTTCTGGAAGTACAAGTTTCAATATCAATAATATAATCTTATATATTTATATATTTTATTTTTCATGTATAAACAGTTTGTTCTCAAAGGGTGCGAATAATTAAACATGTCATGCAATTTGGATGCAGGATCAGAAACTTCTGAAGATAGCGAGCAAAATGGCGATAACGATAAGGAGACCACTTTGGGTGGAGATATCGATTTGACGAATGTGGTTACACCTGACGGCCCAATCATGGACTCGGCTGGAAACCCTGTCCATCTTTGTGAACTAATGCGCTGTGTTAAGTGCCATACTGTCCCTATAAATGAACTCTTTCAGTGCCAGAATGGTCACTTGTTGTGTGCCAGCTGTTATCAGGTACAAGTGCTTGACAAGATGCTGGGCCCCCTGCTGGGCACCTGCCCGTCCTGCTCAGTCAGGATCTATCGACATCTTCCCAATCGCAATCTAATTGCGCAGCGCGCTCTGGCCGACGTGCAAACCATATGCAAGTTCTGTGGTGGTGCAACGAAACGTACGACCATTCGCCAACACCTGTTAAAGGAATGTCCAAAAAGTATAGTCTTTTGCAAGTATAGGCGCATCGGCTGTCAGTGGAACGGCATAAAGTCACAGATGGCAACCCATGAGGCTAAGTGCAGCTTTCCCCATAAAACTGGAGCCGAACTGCGTGAGGCGTTGTTACAGCGTCAAGCCTCATTAGATGCCGACAGGGAGCATTACATGCGCTTCTCCCGGTTCACTCAGTTGGCCAACATATCTGTGAGACTCATACAAGTTTTGCCATGCACCGAGGGTATGGTCCTTGATCAATCCAAGGCCGCAGCATGTTTCCAGGCCTACAATGTTCATTGGACCATGCTTCTGAGGATCGATACTTCTGGCCACAATTTCGATGGCCTGTGCTCCGTTATGTTCAGGCTGCGTCTGGACTCTTCTGTCGAATCTACGGTCGTCCTAAGCTACGCTATGTTGCACGGCACTTATTGTGAAATAAGGTTCTTGCCCAATCTTTGCGAACGTTTTGGATTCTCCAACGAGAAGAAGCTGGGACCAGTTAATGTAATCTACCGCCACGTTAAGGAACAGTGTCTGAAACTATTGAATGAGCGCGGTCTCTTTGGCCGACTCCTAATGGCTCGCGCCTAGTTCCAACTTTTTTAGTAATGTTTATACAAAAAATTATTTTCCAAAAATCTTTGTATCAGAATCATAATTATAATATATAAACATAAATACTAAAGGCAATGATTACGGAAAGTAAATCTATGTAATCTCATCAACCTCATAATAAAAAAGCAATACAACTGGAAAAGGGGTATGTTTTTATTACAGTTCACAAAAAGGAACCTAGTAGCTAATCTCATCGGTGAAAATGAATTTTGTTCCAATGCCAATATTGCCTAATAAAATTTAATATTCTATGGCATTGCTCATTTGTGAATAGGAATAAGATTTTTTTCAAATACTTTGTAGAAAGTAGCCAGCAGACTATTCGGACGGTATAAAGAAACGCACTCCTCTGGTTTAATTGGCTTTGCTATCAACCTTATCAGGACAACTCTTAAACGAGAAATTTACTTAATGGTTGCACCAATGGAAAATCAAAGTCAATGCACTAGTCTGTGCAAGAAATATACACTTTAGAAAGAGGAACTTGTCCAGAACTTATACTAAAGAACAGTGACATTCCTTAAAGCTATTCAGAGAATATCTTATCTTAATAGACGGCTAATGTAAAATTAGTCTTGAAAATAAAGTAAGCATGCTTCTACTTAAGCGCTGCATCTTCAATCATTTTAATTGAGCCGACTAGTCCTCTTTTGGTTCATGTATATACAAATTTACTTATTGTTGGTAAATACAAAATTATATTATCTAAAGAAGAAAACGGGTATGAAAAATTTGGAGCTTGAAACATTCTACACTGTTCGACAGTTATATAAATACATACCTATTTTGAGTCTTTATTACTAAATCTGATGTCTAAATCTGAATCTCCTCCAACTGGTCATTGCCCAGTTATTGTCACCGCCAGGTTGATGATACATACATATGTATATGTATCTACTTCATTTCTTTTAGAGCTTGAGGGAATGTTTGACGATGGTAGATGAAGGCCATCTATCGCCATGATAATCTTTTTATGTTTCGGTTGGCCTTCGCTGACTTTCGACGATTCTAAATTTAAGCCAGACTAGTGCAGCTAAAACACCAGTTTGTCTAAGCCTGAGCAGGACACCAACGACAGCTTCGGGCCATTCACCGGCACTCCAAGCAGAGAAACTCTTTGGGCTTTCACACATTTGCTTAAGTTATTTGACTTTTTCTCCTGTTGTTTGTTGTCCCCAAACAGCAAAAGGGCAAAAAGATGCTCTCTAACATTTTGTTGCCAAAACATGAAGTTTTCTTTTATTTTTCGTTTGGTTTTCTCGTTTTCCTTTTTGGTTTTCGCCATTGTCTTGCACAAGGACTTGCCTGATATGGGGAAAGAGAGAGTAGAGCGTGTCAGATCCCTTGACATGCCTGTAGGGCAGGAGCACTGGGTCTGATGTAAGTACTGCTAGTATGTAAAATCCATTGATGTGTGTGTGTGTGTGTGTGTGTGTGTGTGTGTGTGTGTCGGTGTTTGTGTTTTGTATGTCGCTCGACTTGATTGAGTTTTATGCACAGTTTACTCTCCATTTCTCACTCTGTCCCTGTGCATCTCCCTCTACACACTTCTGCTTTTCTCTCAGCGGACTGAGTGTCGCTTAATAGCCGCCAGGCCTAGGGCACACGTGCCGTACATCTTTAATTCGGGCGTCTCTTTAAAGCCAAATAACGAAATCTGTCAAGTGAACTTACGGCCTCTCATGTTTATGTATGTGCTTAAACTTGACTTGACTTTTGCCTCATCATTGCCAGCTCTCATTGTTCTCATTGCCTCCCACCATCTCCGACTCTTCGTTTGTTTGCCTATTCACCTTTATTTGCTTCAGACTTTTATTTCGATTCCAAATTTATAAAGATTTATATACTCTGTTTACTCTCGGTTTAATAGAATATATTTAGATAGTAATTAAGTAAGTTTCATTGATGGAAAACCTAGAAAGATTCTTTTAATTGGCAGTTTAGGACAAAAAACTTACAATAACGAACAAAAGTAATATAATTTGCTTGGAATTGAAGATTTTAGATAATTGGATAATTTTGGTATAACAACTTTTATTTAATTGAATAATTCGAACTCAGCATTCGCAAGTGTATTCAAGAGTCGCAGCTTTGGCTTACTTTCTTTATGGGAATGCACGTAGCTACAAAAATTTATTTATTTGGCTTTTAGCTAAACTTCAGTTCTTTTAGTCTTTTGTGCCAACTTCTATTTGAATGGGTTGGCTGCTGCTGTTGAAGCTGCTGCATTCATGAGAAGTCCTGTCTGGTCCTTCACTTTTGACTCGTGTGCCTTTGGTTTGGGTGAGTCTGCTGTTTTATTTTGTGCCCGCTTTTGCGCTTATTTGAAAGTCATTGCTTTCATTCAAACAACCAAATCCTTGCATTAAGTTTTCCTTTTTGGCGTAGCAGCATTTCGCCCGTGCCAACATAATCAATAATTTGCATATTACCTGCTCGGCCTTTTTGGAGCAACACTTTCAAGTCAGCTTCAATTACAGTGACTTCTCTTCTCTTTTTATCTTTATCTTTCTCTTCTATTCTTCCTTGAATACTTGCAAGAGATTTTCTATTTGCCATCAACGCTTATGCAAAGTACGTAGACGACTTCACCGTCGTCCATTATGCCTGGCAATTGAGGCGAAAAACTCAGGTCTATAAGGGAAGAGGGAGAGAGAGAGAGAGAGAGAGACAGAGAGTATCTTCTTCTGTCAAATGAATTTCAGTACCGAGTTTATCGATTGAATCTGCCATTCCAAGGCCATTAAATGCAGGCCAGATAATGGTTAGACAGACTTGTACGTTGCCTATATTATGGAAAACATTTTGATACAAATAAACCCAAGCCCACAGATACACACACTCACCCGAATGTGTGCCCCTGAAATTAGGCAACAAAAATTATGATTATGATGTGTTCATTGTTTTAATGTGAGAAACAAGCACCCTCTCCTTACGTTGCCACATTCGTAAAGTCACATGGAACTTTTCAAGTGCTTACAAATCGTCTTTGTATTCGATACCCTGTAGAATATTTACTTGGCTCTGCTTATATGTGCATATCAGTACTACCAGACTGATGAGGTTCTCTTTATTTTAGACAGGAATTTAGTCAACTTTCCTTCTTAAAATTCATTGTCAAAATCAACTTAAGATTTCAATGGTTCAAATCGAGTTCTAATATTTTGTTACCAATCAATCCCAGCTTTGGCAGAATCTATTATCACGTTTCATAAGTTGTGGTTTGTGGTATTAGTACACAAACTATTGGTTCAGAGTTAATCCTTGGGACATAAGACATTATTTAGCCAAGTTTTGTTTCCTAGAAAGTGTCAAAATTTCATCACTATCTGCCTTATTCCTAGATGTTGCTTCTCAGATATCTTTTTTGCTCTAATATAGGAGTTTTAAGTTTATATCCTTTTCGATTATTGCTCCTCACTTTGTTCGACATGAAAAGAAACAACTCATATTCCTTTGCTGTCTTCCCAATTGAGATGATAAATGAGCTTAATGTGGTTAACTCGCTAGTCTTACCTAGAATGTTAGTAGCAACGTCACATTTAGTCGGATGGTTAAAAAAACTATGACCATCAGTTTGTTTAGTTAGTCTTGGAGTCGTTAATGTTTTAAGCCCAAGGTCATAAATTGAAATGAATCCTTTACTCAGTTTCTGATAAAAGTCGGGACTACCGAGGGTATCAAACAGTTGAGTTTTCGTCTTAGAAAGATTTCCCCTCTGTTTTGTTTTGTGGATCAAGAATTGAGTTTTGTTTACATTTTGTGCTGCTGCTAATCACATGCAAATCCTTTTAAGTCGCAATGACTTTGTGACTCGAGCATATAATAAGCTCATTTGTAATGGAAATAAGTACGCACACTCACACACACACACACACACAACCACATACGCACATTTAAAAGGAAACAAAAACAGAGAAAGCAGGAGAGGAGAGAAGAAAGACCTTTTGGGTTGTGGGTGTGTGTGTGTGTGTGTGTGTTTGGAATAGCTTCAGGTTATTTGGCATAACCTTTTTTCCTCTTTTCCAAACAAACGAATAATGGGGGTTGGTGGGGCTTTTCCTCGCCCTTATTTATATGCCTCTGCTCATGCCTCCTCCATTAAAATATGAATCTAATGTTCATTTTATGCGCGTAATTTACGCTGCAAGGCATTTGGAAGGGAAACACACAAGCCTCATTTGTGTGCCTGATACGGAGCATGGAGAAGGCTCGACGAGCTGCTGAAATGGGTGCAAATGAATCTCCGAGGATATATAGAGGAGCGCTCGCTGGTGCCTGACAACTTTAATTTGAAATATGTTTGAAATTTCCTTATTAAAAAAATATATATTTAAATAATTACATTTGCAATAAATTTTGCTATTTGCCTATCTTTAATGCGTTTCGAAATCAAACGTAATACATATACACACATATCGAAACGCATGATTTATTCTGCAACAAATTTTACCCAATTTGAAATGTGGACCAATTTATTAGCTGGCATTCCACTCTGGGGCAGGCACCTTAAAAATTTTGTAATAAATGTCACACACGGTGGGGAAGGTGTGGGGCAAGCAGTTCGCGGGGTCACCACGCACCCACCGCGCCAGCGACAGGAAATAAAGTTATGGCCACGCATTTGTCACATGCGTTTCATACGGAAAGCAATACAAACAACAAAAAGCATTCTGAACACAAGCGGAAAAATACAAATAAATACAATAAATAAAAATATTTTTAATTAAAATTTCAAATAATGGGAAATTTAACTTGACTGAACCGAAATCAGGAGGTGTTCTCATATACTTCACGCTTTATAAACGGATTGGGAATCGATATGTTGAAAGCAAGAATCCTATCAGGAACTGATTTTTGACCATAAAATTTCAGGATTTATATATCAAACTACTAGGTCACTAGCCCCTTACGCCTGAAGCTGTGGACGTGGACGAAACAAAAGAGAGTTTACACTAAGTTAGCCATTACTAACGTAAGTACAGTTATTATTTATACCATTCTATCCTAAATGAACTGGAGGTTCCTGCCACCGCGGCGCGCCGCGATGAAAAGATAAGATTGTGACGGGTTTATAGATGTTCCAGTGTTACATTTATATGATCATATGATAAAATAGATATATTGTTAGTAAATTACTTTCACAAATAATTTGTTTCTTTTATTGCTTGCTGGTCTAATTTGAAAATATAATACAAATAGTAAGTCTACTATAAAAGTGTAAATCGCACGTCTCCAGAATAAAATCGCAACGCGTTGAATAGATAACGTAGCTTCCGTAGAATCTTTAGGAAATCGGAAAACACAATTTCTTAAACACATGAATGTACTCTGGAAACTCCATATAAGTACATTAGTATACATAAAGTAATCTGCCAGAGACCATTTTCTTAATTTAAAGCAGCCACAGCGATAATAATGGAGATCCTATTTAGCGTATAGAGACTTACTGCTCAGAAGGGTCAGAACTAGCAATCTGATTGCTATAGGAAAAACTACTAAAGATATCTGACATTTATGCAAACTATACTGTTTCATTTTCAACCCATAGAGATAAATAGTAAATGTTTCTGCCTAATAATATTTTTAAGAGTGGTTTATTTATGCTTTATTAGAATACCTTTTCGTTTTAGAAACTTTAGACTTTCTTAAGTGAATAAATATTCAAAAAACTCTTCTTTCGATAACACTTAGTCTTTTGGGGCCTAAATGAAGCAATACATACATAATTTAAAAAAAGTGAATAGGATAGATTGTTAGTTTTTTTTTTGCATTTATGCCATTCTATATTGAATACCTTAATATTCGAAGTAGGAGATTTTCTTGTTTGAAACTAATTAATTTATTAACGGTTTACAAGATGCTCTTCCTAACTGTATCATTACCTTTGGATTCATGTGACTCCAAACAATTGTTTATTTTATTTCAGAATTTTAAAAGGCGCTCTTGTATCTTGTCGGAATAGACAATGTTATCGTTTAAAATGAGAGAATTAAAGGTAATTAATCGTGACAAATTATCCTTGAGATATATTTATAATAAATATTTTTTAAAACTCGGCGGTAGCTTAAGTGCTACTAGATCTTTGCTTCCTAGCTTTTAGCAATACTTGTCCTTCGATTAACCCTAAAGCTAATGACTCTTTCACCTTTCTATATTTGGATGAAAAAGTTTTCCGGAACACTCTGATGTTCAATCATATACGTGTAAGCCGTATTTTTGTTGGTCACAAACATCGAATTGAATGCTTGAACAAATGCCACTGCCAATTATAAGCAAAGAAATTTATAGTGTGAATTTATTTGTTTCTCCTTCTTTACACCCTTTTTTTACCCCATTGGACTTCTGCTTTTTTAGACTTGTTTCTGAGCACGTTTCTGGGGACCAAGACAAAAATGAAATGGCTGGTGTTGCTGCAACATTGGAGGCAGGAGAAGCGGCATAAGCGACGGCAGCAGCTGTTGCATTTTTAATGCTGATTATATAGTTTTCATTTTACGCCCCCGTCCATTTCACTTGCTGTCATAAAAGTCAATATGCCTTGACCCTTTTTCCTTCAAAGCCCTTCGTCTTCGATTTCCCGATCCTGTAACACATATGCGCCAACTTAATCGCAGCATTTTCATAAAATTTTATTGAATTTAAAGAAAAGGAAGAAAAAAGAGCAGTCGGCTGGCTACTTGAGCAAATATCATTTATTTTATTGTTCAATTCCGGCGTAAAGTATTTGTGTGTTACATGTCCTTGTTAGAGCACTCTGCGCTTGTATTTGCGTCTATGTGTTTGTGCTTTGTGTGTGTCCGTGCTTTGATTTCCTGGCCGTCTGCTGAAGCAACTGTGGCAGCTGCTCTTTGCTGGCCATCGTCCTTCGTCTGTTTGTGGCATTTCGGGCCATTCGTAATGAATGTTTATTGCACCGGACATGCTCATGTTTTGCTTCTGCTTTCTTCCTTTTTTGTGTACATCCCCTGTTTGCCCTCCTCCATCTCCTTCGACTAGCACCACATATTACTAGGTCTCCTCTTTTTCTTCTTGCTGCTATTTTTGTTTTCAATGGTCCACAGGACAACTGCGTAATTGCTTTTCTTCTTAACGATTCCTTAGTTCAAACACATGACAAAGCTATTGGAGCAATCTTTTTCAAAACGAGAACAAAAACCACCCACAATTTTAAAATGTTGTTACGTATATCAACATAATACTTATATGTATACATTATATTTAAAATGGGTACTAAAAGAGTACGATTACGTGTTAAAAATAAAGTCATTCACTAATTGAATTCTCTTATATATACATTTAAACGAAATATATCTGGAATCCTATGAGAAAGATCATTTCTTGGATAGGACGAAAACTTCTGTGTAAATACATAGATTGGAAATATTTACTTTAGATAACGCGACGAGTTGAATATCATATTTATTGTGTGTTTTGGTAGTTTCGTATAAATATTAAAGATCGATCGTTCTAAAAAACTTTTTTAGTTTCATTTGAAAATTTCAACAACCTTTTGACCAAACATAAACACGTAATAAGGTCGATGTCGAAATAAGATGACCAACATTTTAAAGTTTTCAGTTTCATGAGGTTATGTATATGTATTATTTATGAAATCAATGGTTTCGTTTAGTGTTTACTAGTAGAAATAGTTTTGAAAATTGGTTTTAGAAACAAAATTGCCGGAAATAAGTTCCCAATGTTCCCTAGTCAAATGTTTGTTGGTTCGTTAGACTATTTTCTGTTATTTTTCCTCAAATTTTTAATGAATCCAATTGAAGGAAACCCTAACGACATTGAACAAACATAGATGCGATTATATTAAAGCTCTCAAGATGTGAGCAAGAAATAAACATATGTAACATTTTAATAATCATAAAAGCCAACAAGCAAAAGCCGAAAAGCGCCCACAACAAAATCTAGTTAAATAAAAATAAACGTTTCCACATATTAAAAACGAGGTGGTCCTGGCAAACCGCAGGAAACGTGGGCTGGGGCGATGGGCTGGGGCGATGGGCGGGGATGATGGGCGAAAAGAAAAAAAGAGAAATTCGAAACTCAACAAGGATGACAAGGACGAGAGTAAGTCATTGTTATGCATGACGCCAACTGCAAAAAGCCAAAGCCAACCAACTCAGAGGGCGCCTGTGATTTCCATAAACAGCAGCAGCAACGGCCCCAACACCATGAACTATGAAGGGGGCACAGAGAGGGCTATGGCGAGGACAGAGGCGTTGTGCTTGGGTAACAAGAAAAATATTAAAGATTCTCGAAAAACCATAATCTTATTGACGTGATAGGATTACACTTTGCTAAGTGAATTAATAAAGTATGCAGGATGGTGGCAAAAGTGTGGCCAACTACTTAAAGAGAAGTATATATGTGCGAGGGGCGGAGGAAGAGTGCAGGGACAGAGGGACGGAGGTCTGAAACGTGGCCTGATTCTTGACAAGGGATGAGCCTTCTGCCGTCTGTACAAAAACTTTTCTGCCAACTTCTGCCTACTCAACATTATTAACATAATTTATCACAACCAACGGTAATGCAGCTCAATAAGCCAACACTTTTGTTCAAAACTTTTCGAGTTGCACAAAAAACGAGAGGAAAACAGCACCGAGGAAAATGAAGAAAACGGCAAAAACTTTAGCCCCCGCCCAGTTCCCAACTAGAACATATTCATTACATAACAACGATTTCATTAACACCCATCGCCCAGTTTTCCGGTGGCAACATAATTATGTCATCTGCAAAATGATTAATCACGTTTCGATTCGTTAGACATTTGAAAAGTTATTTTCCTCAAGCACAATATAAATTGGCATTTATTGTGGAGGAGCGTCGTTCCTTTGACAACTATATATCAAAATGTCCAACAGTTGTTTAGCGCTGAGTGCCCCCCAGGGAGCATTTAATGTTGCCTTTCTGCGGTGGCTTCTCTTTTTTCTTCCCCGTATTTGAGATGGCGAAGATGGGGGCAGCATTTGATGGGCGAATTTTAAACGATTTGGATTTTGTGAGGTTTTTCTCCTTGCCCGCTAAATTGATTTCAAATGTTTGGTTTGACAGAGGATTTTCCCTTTCAGCTACCTAAATTAGCGTTTCGTGCTGCCAATTTATTTTGATCTATGACTAACCTGCCACAAAATAATCACAATGTGAAATATGGTAAACATATTATTTATCAACATCATCTTCTTGAGATACGGCGATTCCCAACAAATTTCTGGACAGCAAGAATCATGGCCAGAAATAATAATGAAAATAACTATTTTATTCGAGTAGTCAAGTAGCAATTGAAAGTTTTTGACAAGAAATATTCAATCGCATTGTGGAAATATACTGACTAAAGCTCATTTAAGACCCATTTGGATAGCATTTAAGATTTGTTAGAACACGGTTGAAATGGCATTCGATGGCTAACTTCAGGACTTGAAAAATGTCGCTAAACTTATGGACTTTTGCTACCTACATATTAGCGGCAACTTGCTGACCTTGAGGAGAGAATCCTTTTGGCTTACAGATGGAAAGGTGGAAAGAAGAGGCTGAAGAAATTCCATTCCAACACCCATAAAAAGTGCCCGGCTATCCATAATTTGCAAACTTTTGGTCGACCAGGCTAACTAGAGCAAGTCAAAACTTGAAGTTTTCAAGTTTCGGTGGCCATTAAAAAGTTGCGCGTTTTCATTTCAATTGCCCCGACAGCCGGTCCACCCGCTCCGCTTCCCCTCCGCGTGGACCCCACACTCCAAGTTGGCTAAACAAATTATAAACTATGTACAAATTTGCACTTGGCAGAAAGAGAATGACATTCCCGGGCAACATGGTCGATTCGGTGGTTGGTGGTTGGGGGGAAATGCCTTGTTGCAAGTGTTGCAAGACTTTGTAGCATGAAACTTATTTTTAGCAGTTGCCAATAAATGCAAATTGCCAGCCAATTAGTTAACAGGAGAAAGGAGGTAATGGGTTTTAGGGATGGGCCAAAGTTTGAGGATGGATAAAGATCAGTCATGATATTTATTAATTGGTCTGCTCTTTGTTGGGGTTATGGTTAGGGGCACTTTTATTTCTGCACTGCAAGTAGGGGAAAGGCTGTTGGGGAGGGGAACCCGGAAAAGAGCAGCGGAAAATTCAAATAATTCGTGGTCGTAATTAATGCAAATTAGATATGAGCCTTTGTTGAAATGAGTTTTTCATCAAGTCTAACAACTTAATTAGCTCATAAAAATGACGCCTACCCCAAAAGCTGTTAACCCAAACCCAAACCCAAACCATAGTCCGCTGCGTGTTGCGGACACTTAAACGCGGCACAGATTGCCAATTCCCACTCCCAATCCCCTATCCGACCGACTCCTTGTACCACTCTGGCTGGCGGAAATGCTCCATAGCAGGTCGTAGGTCACGGCGGCATAGGCGCAAAGCTAATTAGTATTAAGTGCTCTTGTGGCACTTCAGGCCGTCTCTTATGATGTGGTTGTTGTTGCTCTTGTTGCCGGTTGCTTGTCGCCTCGGGTGTGGCAGCAAAAAATATTTTTGTGTGTGCGGTCAGTTGTTAAATTTCAGCCAAAAACGGTTGAGCAAAGCACCAAAATATGAGAGCAATTTGCTCTTCTTGATAAAGTGATTATCTGTATACTCTTTAGCACAACTTTACCTGCAAAAGAATTCTGCGAGAACTAGGTGATAATCAATCAGGTTAGAATGTGAAATAGGTTCAATCCTTTTGATTACTGGCCGGAAGAAAATATCTTTACAATTCGAATTTCGGTGGAAGGGCTACAAAGGGCATCTCATAGTCAATAAGCCCTTCATACTGGGCAAGTGGAGCTGGGGCGGATCGGGTGGGGAGCCCAATGCCAATGGCATAATTTGTACAAGCGATTTAGTATCGCTTGAGCGGACAATAAAGTCAACTCCAAGTCCAAGTTGGCCTTTTGCCTAATTGTGTAGTGAAATCGAATGACGACGATGCCGACGATGATGTTGATTATGACAGGCCAATAGCAGGTGACTTTGATGTTTTTATGACTCAGGCCTAGGGTAAGAATGAAGTTTCCCAAATTTAAACATTTTGTTACATTTCATTCGCCAACGATATAACGATATATGAGCTATCCCATATCCAAAGGGAGGTCAATTATCTTATTAAAATCCATTTTCACTCGTCTAAAAGAACCAAGTGAAGTGGAAACTGTCGTTTGCCGTTTGTCATTCATTTGGCCAGCACGTAGACGCTTTACTTTAGTTTTTCAACTCATTTCCGCTGCTCACATGACTTTATGCAATAACGGAGGAAATAAAATTATCTTATCAGCCACTGAAGCATCCTGCGTGTCCTGTATGTGTGTGTGTGTGTGTTGGCTAATTTTATTGCATAAAACTTGTGCTTATTGCGTTCTCATCCTGCAAAAGAAACTGCACGTTTCGGTCATACAATACGAACGTGACCGCTTGCTCACGGACCAAAAAGATCGGGCTGACATGGCCACACGTTTGGGCAGCCTCTTCATGACGATGATGTGGATGATGTGGACGATGTCTACGATGACCACGATGTACATACAAGATGGCTTGTGCCATTTCCTTGTAATGTTCATGGCTTAGCACAAACAGCACAAGCCAAATTACAGTAATTCATGGTAATTTTTTGTATATTTTGTCCATTTGTGTAGTACAAACAGAATGAAACAATAGCATGAATAGGACGGCTACATTGTTGTCCTAGGAAATATATCCTGCCGAAATAAAACCTGTTTAACATCGAATAGACCAACAAATTCAAAGACTTTTGTCTATTAAAAATATGTTTAAGCTAAGAGAGGTAAGTAAGTATTATTAACTGACTTTCTTAAACAATAATTAAGAATCCAGGGTGAATCCAATTCATAGTTTGTATTGATACTTCTCAACCCTAACGATATGGATCGCAGTCGTCTGTTTATCATATTTAAAGTATACAGCTTAAAGATAAGTACAGCGTCAGCATAGTCCTCAGTGTCGTAACTGTTCAAGTCATAAATTCATAATTTTGTTGTGATTTTTTGTCATGGTTGAGTGAGCGAGAACTCCTAGTAAAAAGTTTAGTAATGTGTAGCTTGTAGTTTGATGTTGAGAGATTGTAGTTTTGGTATTTACGATACCAACTTATTATACATTTTCACTTATTTGAACCCTCTCTGTTGCTCTTTAGATCTTTCTTTAGATTTCTTTTAAGTTTTTTACTTTCATTATACGAACAAAAAAGAATTTTCAAAACATTGCTTTCCAACATTTAAATGGTAATGCCAATTCCCATTAGAAATGAGACTGAAATGAAATTTATCAACAAAAAGGAAAACTATCATCCATTTTTGCACCTCGTTTTTTTTTTGTTGTTTTCTACCCCTCGTCGTCTCCTGTTTTGCGCATTTTCTTAGCCTGGTCGTAAAACCCTTTTGCATATTTATAGCCTCCAAACTGTTGCGGAAGTTATGCAAATTGGAAAACTTATGGCACAACGCACACCAACAAGCCACACACACACACACACACACATACAGGCAGGGCGACATTTAAGCAACCAACTGTGTTTGTATCTTGGGCAACCAACAAGCCAACAATCTAGACAAAACAACAAATTTTGCCAAAATTGTATTTATAAAGTAAAATTTTAACAAATTAACTGCAAATGCTGAGACATTGGCAAACAAATAAATTCTTACACTTGGAAAAAGAGACAGAAGCAGAGACAGAGATGGAAGGACTAGGAGTTGGTTGCACTATGAATAGAAAATGTGGCAGCAGATGTGATGGGCAAAGGGAGAGGGGATTGTGACATCATATTGTCATGTCAAAATATTTACACTATATCAACTGCACATATAAACACACTGAATATGGATGGGAATATTTCTAGTTTGAGTTTAAAATTTCATTTGGTTCTTGCCATCCGTTTTGGATATTAAATTTCATATTTTTCTTCTTTTGGATTTGCCATTGTTCACAGATACTTTCAGTGTTTTTCCTCTCTCTCTCTCTCACTCTCTCTCTCTCTCTCTCTCTCTATCACTCTCTCTCTCTCTCTCTCTCTGTGTGTGTGTATAGCTCTAGAACATTCTTCATTTCCCTTTAGCCCCTTTCCTACAAACAGCCATCACTGGCTTATGCAATTTCTTTTTGAATTGCATTTCCAAGTGACCAAAGCTTGCTTATCTCCGAATGCAGCTGTCACTGTGAAAGTTTTCATCTCTTTGAATAAGTTTCGTCCACCAGGATGAACAAACAGTTATTGAAATTCTAATCGAAAAGTGTTGTTCTGTTTTTTTTCCCCCCTAAAGGTTTTTTGTATTGGTCAACACTGCTGGAAATAAATCAATCAGCTCCTTTAATAACTACACACTTATGGATACATATACATATGGATATATTGCTACATTGTTAAACTGATGAAGCGAATTAGAAAATTATCAGCAATTTTCATTTGACTTGATTCCGATAAAATGAAAGCCTGCTTCTCGACCCATTGAAGCGGTCTCATTTGATAAGCCAGGCAACAACAACAACATTTTTCCAATTGAACTAACGCTATTTAATGAAAATCAACACTTCCGGCTGGCAAGAGGATCCGATTCCAACGACTCGCAACTAACTAATAACGCTGGCTCCATCTCCGACCAGAAACACTTTGTGTACGTGAGACTCTTTAAGGGTGTGTGTGTGTGTGTGTATGTTGGTGTAACGAGCTACAAATGTTTACCGCAAAATTGTATATTTGCATTTATATTTGTTGTACTCGTTGTCATTTCATTGCAAAAAGCGTACGTGCCACATTTGCCCCAAGTTGCCGTTGCTGATGTTGGCGTTGTCAGCGACGATGCGTCCCACTCATTTGATGATAATCATCCGAAGGCTAAAGGAAGAACGATGGCGGCAACAAATGAGGTCGACAAATTTAAGGGCTTATTTCGTTGTTTAGTAAATGCAGCAAAATAAGGACAAATATACATACTTGTGTGTCGTACATTGTCAGTAAAACAAGCAATCTAATTTACCTTTTGCCAAAGTACTTTTAAGTTGCCTATCGACTAAAACTATGCACTGAACAAATTGATTGAGAAAGATCTTACAAAATTTTGCAATAATAAATTGATAAATACGTCATTTGACAACATTTGACAATAAGGTCATAACATAGATGATGAATCGAGTGACAAGGTCAATGGGGTATATCGAAGTAGGCGTGTCGACTTTGTTAATGTTTTCAAATTGAATTGAATTAAATTTAAATTTTAGTAGGCTGAGAAATTAAATGTCAGTTGTGAAAAACTTAACATACCAACTGAACACAACACATTCATTTCAAACGAAGATTTCGTAGAGTCGAGTTGTTCGGACAAAGTTGTACAATAAAAAGAGTCTTTGGTAATTTTCCCAGCACCGAGAAATTAAATTTCGATTTTTTTTTTTTACGAATTTTCAAAATTTTTATTCGTCGTTTTCTTTTAGCGACAGCAACATTGACACCCTTATTCGAGAGGAAAAAAAATCAAACATGGGCTTCGACATAGCTCTTATTATCGGCCGCACCGACGAGGAACTCATATGTCCGATATGCACAGACATCCTGGAGAGTCCGGTTCAGTCGCCCTTGTGCGAACACGCCTATTGCCGGGAGTGCATTGGGAAATGGATTAAGGAGAAGAACAACTGCCCGGTGGACCGCTCGGATCTCTTCCACAGTCAGTTGGTGCCAGCCTCGCGCCTGATGCGCAACATGCTCGGCCGCTTGAAGATAAAGTGCTGCTATTTCGAGAACGGATGCGCTGAGGTGTTGGAGCTGGAGGACTTTCGATCGCATTTGGCTAGCTGTGACCATAATCCCAAAATGGATATTAGGTGCACAAAGGGTTGCGGAATGAAGGTACCCAAGGACGAGATGCCCAGACACAATTGCGTGGTGAACTTGCGCGAATTGGTGACGAAACAGCGAGATGAGGTAATCAGGATAAAAGAGGCTTTGGCTAGTCAGCACCAGCGCATTTCGTATCACCGTCGCGAACTGGAGCTGGTGCAGCACTATATCACCGGTTTGAGGTACACAAATTCGGTGGTGGGTAATATCGGGGACCAGCTCGAACGGTTCTCACTAATGCAGTGGGGAAATAATTTGAGACTGGCCCATATTACCAACTGGGGCAGTCTCATATCCACGCCGGATATATTTTTACACATGAGGATTAGGGATGGACTCGGCGCAAGTAGCTGCCCGTTGAACCTGATAAATAAGATCGCTGATCGGTGTCATGAGGAACGTTGGCCGGAAGGATTATTAAATTTAAGCACAAGGCGAGAGAATCATCACAGACTCATGCTGTATGTCACACGGATCTTGCCCATTTTTATGACTGGGAAATCCTGCGTGGTTATGCTGGGCTGCGACAACACACACATGCCCGAGAACCTTCGACCCGGGGTTGGTATGGCCATGATCTTTGATGATGGAGTCGTGGAGGCGTTGCTGTAAGACGCGTCTATCTTGGTCCTTTGCTGTACATTTTTAACAAGTTTACATTGTCCGTGCTTCACTCAAGTCAAAATTTTAACCAACGTTCTTAGCATTAGCCGCATCTATCTATCTTATATACCCAATTAATACTATTTTGAATTCATACACAAATGATACTAGACAAACCATACAACACGATCTGGAATAGTTACATTCCTAAAACTGAAGGAGCCGAAAAATGTATCCTTATGGCAGAAGCATGTACTTATTCATACGAATAATATTCGTATAACAAAATTTTGAGAATGTTAAAAAAAAAAAAAATGTAACATAATCCGCTCCTCTGGAATTCATTATCTATAAATTCATTTATAAAGCTTGATCAAGAATCGAAAGACTTTTTGTTAACCCATTTTTTTTAGCTACTACTCATCGGATTACAAGCGCAGTAAAAGATCGACTTGAACGGATGCCGGTCAATAATGTAAGCTGCGTTTTCGCTTTTTAATAAGTAAACTCTCGAAGTCCTGGCAACTGTTTTATTGGGCATAAAAATTAAAAAATAACGCTAAAGTTTTTAATAGATTTTAAGATACCATCGCGCCAAATTTAGCGCAGAAACTTGTAATGGAAATGTGAAAAGTTTCACGGCTCTTCGCTGTAGTTAGCGGCAGTTGACAGTTTCCAAAGTTTCCTCATGGAATATTTTGAAAATTTAAAATGTGTAATAATTTCAGATAAATTTGCTCAATAAATTTACTTGCCATATGCCAAGCCAACTTAGCCAACAAATTAGTTGTTTTGTGCGAAGTTAATTAAGTGACACGGGAAAGTTGCGTGAGGGGCAGAGGAAAAAGTGACTTGATTAGACAAAGACCACAGACTAACTAACTAACGAACTAATACTCAAGGCTGATACCTGAAACAAAGGCACACTGTCCAGACAAAAACCAAAAACTTAATTAATATTTACATGAGCACTAGGGGTAGATTTTTGGTGGGGCGAGACTTGTCCATGTTGCAGTTTCTGCCTTATCTTTGGTGCTGTCGTGTTTGCATATGTTGAGCTGACTCCCGTCCCCGTCCCCGGCATCGGCCCCAGCTCTGGACCCGTGTGTGGTGCTGCTCCTGGTCCTGGTGGCAGCTTGCATGGCTGCTAGAAATCAATTCGCATTGTTAACCCATGATTGGATATTATTGATTCAATTTGCTGCCACTGGGAAGCGAGACATGTTTTATGCATGGCCCATGTGTGTGTCTCTGTCACCCAGGCTACCCCCTTCTCGCTCATGTGTGTGTGTGTGTGTGTATGTGTGCTGATAATGTCTCTCTGTATCGATAATGGAGAACATGCACGCTCGCACACCAACACCCATACCCACACCCACACCCACACACACGCACACTTTCATATACATTGACTTGACTCTCGGTTAAGTTTAATTTATGCATTTGTTGCACTTGACTCTCTCCTAAAACAGTGGATGAAATGGGCGAGAAAATTGAAAAACAAATTCCAAACAAAAATATTACTCAAGATGAAAATCAATAAACACTTTATATATAGGTATACTATAATAGAACCTATTCTCAAGTTACCCAGCATTTCAAACTTAATCGGTTTAAGGATATAGAAACAGAATATCACGCCACTGGATCAACAGTTAGCTTCCGACATATGACTTTAAGGAGAAAGTTTCCTTTCATGCCTCCAAATTTTCTTCCTTCTACTGGTTTACTTCAGACTTCCTTTTGTCAATTTTAATCGAGTCTATGATAAATATTTAAGTTTTGTGCTAATGTAAACTATTTCTAAAGAAAGTGACATTTTTATATCAACCATTGTTGTTTTATTTGTCATTTGCCATACACATACCTATCTAGTAGGTCCTGAAACATTTACTCCACTTGAGAACCTTTAAGTTAGTCCATAAAGTTCGAATGAATACAAAGTTTAGATATTATTTGTTCGGGTATTGTTGTCATTGTGTTTGGCTTCTCTTGTTGCTCTTGCCATTATCGTTGACAATGACAATGATAACACAATGTCAAACAATCACACAAACACGCACACACAAGCGGACACACACGGGCAGGACTCGATGCAACACCACGCCCACAATTGCCGCCCAACGCTTGAGGCACATTGTTTTTGGATTTTGAAGTGTTTGACATTTCCTGTTGCATTCGAACTTGATTGTTAAAGTGAAATTTTCAAATTTCTGAATCTGAGAGCCAGCAGAGAGCCCAAGACCAGAGGCACAGCCAGCTCGGTTAACAATTACGTCTAATCACCTTGGTATAAATCACTTGCTCTCGCTCTCAGCACAATGGAAACGTCTGGAAAAGCGAATGCACAGAAAAAAGGCGGCAGTAAATTGGCAGCGATAAAAATTGAAAGCCCTGTGGAAGCTGAAGTCAGCCAGACGAAGAGGCGATGTAGGCGCGTTGAGTTGTGAAAACCAAACGGAAATGGCGGCCATAACTCGCCAATGCTGCCACAAAGGCCCGTTGCAGAGATATCGGGCCAGAGTCCTGGCTATTAGGTGTATTTTGCTTTATGCTCCCATTCATGTTTCTATGTTTGTTTTGTGAATGTGTTGCCTACTCGCTGGGTGAATGGATTTAAGGATTGGAGCCAGCCAGCGAATATATAGGGAAAGAGTAAGCCAGCAAGAAAGACTATGGCAATATGGTATGATTTTGATTAGCCGGAGTTGTTAAAGGCATCAATATTGCGAGGATATAATTGAGCAGCCCTCAAATATATGCTGCATAAAATTCAGCATATGGCAAGAAATATGAGCGACTAGTGGTTTTTCTTATTCTAGGTTGTGAAAATGAGAGGAAATCGCATGTTAAATTGGCAGCAACCTAAATCTATTTGTTTTCGCCAAATAAATCAACCTTTAAGCTTCACTTGTCTGCCTTCCGATATCGTAGCGCTTATTTCTTTTACATTCTGCTTCGGCTGCCCCGCAAATAAAACACAAAACTTGAGCCACAAATTATGCAGAAGTCCTGCGAACTTGGGGGCAAAACCGTTTATCCACTTGCAACCAATTGACATATATTTCACTTGAGCTGTCTGAATGGAGGCTAAACGATTTAACCAATTTATGTACCTGGACAGCAACAAATTCATTGCGTATGTGTCTCTGAGCTTGTGTGTGAATGTAATAAAAATTTAATGGCATTTATTAAGTACACATTAAATTGATTTACGGTTGCAAATATATTTATTTTTATTGCCAGTTGTGGAGCAAAAAAAATGATGAAAACATTCAACTATCACTTTAGATAGATTTCCCTCTACTTTTCCTTCCGCTATACTATTGTCCGTCAGTCTACTGCAAGTCATTTCATCAGCTTTTCGATCAGACCGCATCGATTTTATGATTTCAGGTAAATGAAGGATAATTGGGTCACTAGTAATGTAAAGGGCAACCCGCATGACTGGCAACAAATAGTGAATTAGTTCCTTTCCAAAAATATCTCATTGTCTTTAAAGGCCTGGTACGTTCTCTGTCCCTTTGCTAATACTCTGACTTTCAGTTTATTTTGAAAAATCAATTGTTAAGAGACAGGGACATAAATTGCATGCAACAACAATGACGAAAATATGGTAATAGGACTCCGAAAAGCAGATTAAGTACCAGTATCTTTCCCCGCTGCCAATGCCAACTCAAGTAGCAGCAGAACCCATTGCCAGTTGTTGCTTTAATGTTTTCCTTTTTTTGTTGCTTTTGCATTCCCTTTTTTTCTATTTTGGTAAGCTTCTCAATTTCTTCTCTGTCCCCTCCCCTCCTTATTCTACATCTCTCTCTCTCTTTTGTATCTCTGGTTTTGTCTCCTACGCATATTTGCTGAACACTTGAAATTTTAGCAGCAATTTACGCTTTTAATGCAATCAGTTTTTTGTTGTTCCTGCTAATGCGATTTAAGTTGAATGCTGCCACGCCCTCGGAGTTGGCCATTCTCTAGGAATCAATTGGCAGTTGCCACTTGGGGGTCATAAGAGGAGCCAAACAACTGGCATCTAGCAGCCAAGCAAAAAGGGTTTTATCTCTTTGCTCCCCCTCCCGCTCCCGCTCCCAAACGCTCTTTTACACTTTTTGTTACTTGCAATTTACGCCAATTGCATTGAGGGGCGAAACGGAGAGTTCTTTTAATGCCCGCAGTTTTAGTTGTCGTTTCTTATATGACATCCAGCTGAAAGTGTTGAAATTCGGCTAAGCGCTGATCCCCGGAGGGCCATAGCTGGCTAGAAAATGGTCTGAAACACTGATTCGCAGTCAAAGGGAATTTGTTCTCGGTCTAAAGAGCTCTGTGCGATTGTGCATGGAACAGATTCTTCAATGGTATTAACTTTTTCCAAATTTTTATTTCATCTTGACAAACAAAAACTGCTAAAAATAAAGTCAAATGGAACCTTTATAAAAATGTTTTAATGCGCTTTGAAATGGATCAGGGGGAAATATGAAAACAGGGTCTCGTTTGGCCCATTTGACTGAGTCGCCGTTTGTCAACTTTGCCACTTATCTCCCCACCTCTCCTATCTCATTATGGCAGTGAAAAATTATCCTTTGTTCCTTTTTTTTTTTAGTTGCCAGATAAAATGTTGGTCAAGCTTCAGCAACACTAAGTGGGGCCAAGTGGAATGAGGTTCCGTCATCCTAACAGACTTGGTTTAAATTTTTCGTTTATTTCATTATATTTTTGTTGTTGCTCCTGCTATCGGTGTTGTTGTTGTTGTTGTTGTTGGGGGTTTTAGTTTCTCCTGGCTTGATCCAGCCGTCTGTCCATTTTGCTCGGTTTTAAGTTTCCCCAGTTATGTTTATCTAACTGATGCCAGCCAACACTGCGTATGTGGAATATTTTTATTGTGGTTGTCCAGTTTCCAGTTGCTAGTTGCCAGTTGCCAGTTGCCATCTACCAGTTAGCAGTTGTTGGTTAGCTGCTTTTGACATTTGTTTAGCCCCAAGATGGGAAGGAGAGGGAAAGACAGCGGGCAAGAGGGGGCTCGAAATATATATAACAGGGAGAATTTTTGTGTGCTTTAGCAGATAAGCCAATTTATGCAGTTGTTGTAGTTATTATTTCTTTTTTGTTGTCTTTGAATGTGCGTGTTAATTTGGTTGAGGGGTTCAAAGAGAAAGCCATCGCAAGAGGCGGGAAGGATGGTAAGTAAGGGGTGGGGTTGGTGTTGTGTATTAGCTTGTGGTTTAACTTGGTTGTGCTCTATCTGTGTGGTTGGGTTAATAAGCTCAGATGATAAGGGTTCATTTAATATGTGGATAATTTGCTTTGTGTTTAAAACTTTTTAATTATCGTTTTGTACTTCAATCCAAGATTTCTACTGCATCGAAAAGAATTGATCTCCTAAATTTGAGTAAACTGTTGTTTTGAGTGCTTAAGTATTTAATTACATTTTGGTGACAAGCATCAAAGCGAATGAATTGATGAAATATTTGCGTAAAACTTTTCACATTATTAGAGATAAAAGTGCAAATTTAGGTTTAAAGTGCAAACTCTTGGCGTTAATTCCGATTAAGCCACTTTTATAATCGGAATAAACTAAATATATAATAAATATAAAACAAATCCTAGGGCTAAATTGAAAATTTGATATGCCATTTATCTTAGATTACCTAGACCTACAACTTCTTCAAAGAATACACATGTCTAACTATAATATTAAAGATTTTGGCAAGACTGCGCTGAACTATTGTCCAGCTGCGAAGAGGGGCTTTTCGTTCAAACTTACCTGAAAAAAAAACGTCGAAAGCTGGCAAGTCATTATCTAAATATAATTATCAAGAAACTACTGTAAACATTTTATATTTAACGTTACGTAAACAATATTTGTGTCTAAATGTTTAGAAGAAATAATGCTGTGCTTTCATTTTTGTGATTGCATATTTTAAATTATTTTGAAAGGATCTGTTTAATAGTTGACTTAATTGATGCACCTGCAATATACATAAGTACCATTATGCAGTTAATTTGACTAGGGATTACAATTTGTTTGATAATCCCAAAATGTCCTTATTAGCCTATCCCAAGAAGTTGATGCTTGCACTAGCCAATCAACTTTCTCTACCCCCACTCTGTGTATTATTTTTATCAAATCATCTACTAGAGTCAAACACCATATCGAAAGGACATATCACCTTGCCAGCAAAATGAACTCAACGCCAAGTGCTTCCAGTGAGGTCCTCTCTTTGGATTCATTCTCTCTTGTTTTTCGAATTTCGAAAAGCCGACAGGATAAACTCGTGCCGCGACGAGAAGCGAACCGATGTCAGCTCGTCGTCGGCTTGGACTAGTCGCCGCCTTTCCACCAATGGAGACGAGCGCCATTTCAGTAGTGAATCGGTTTTTCATCTGCACGGACGGAACAGTGCGTTGCGTTTGATTGTAGTTTGACGTAAACGTTGATTCTTTTCCATCTAACAGGCGATTTGCGATTTCACGCGAGTGTTTTTACGGGATATTCGACACGAAATGCTGCTCGGTGCGTTGTCATTTGCCGGTTTCATCCGCATCCTTACCCGAGACGAGTGCGAGTGAAAGTTCTGTTGTGGAAGTTGCTCCACTTCGGTGTATTATTACTCTCATACCATAGCGTGTTGCTGCTCAATTTAATGTAATTAACAAACTGTTTGCCCTCATGCGGCCAAATCATTTCTGAAACTAATTCACGGGGCTGGAGAAAGCATTTAGCGGGGTCTGACTGTTGACAAAATACCAGATACATATGTATAAGGACACGTTTGTTTGTTTGTATTTTGGAATCCACTGACTTGACTGCACCTATAAAGTCTATTTCGATTCATCGAGTTGTTTTAAATCTGTTGCTTTAGTTTTGGTTGTAATTTTAAAGGTTGTTTTTAGATTTGCCTAAAACAAAAGTCTTGGTATCTTAGTTACAAACAATAATGACAGTGTGTATTTAAATTAAGCAAAAGTATTTTCGTGGAGTAACTAAATATCGTCTGATTATAAAAATCCATGTATTTTATGAGATCAATCTTGTATAGTTCTTGATCGCTGCGATCGTTTTTGTGACGAAGAATTTAATTATTATTATAAGCAAACGATTTAAAAACGATTTATTAAAAATTGTTAAAAACTCATAAAGCAACCAAGTTGATGGCTCAGAAATATGTTGGAAATGTGAAAACATTTTCGCCCTATTCGACTAAAGTTTTGCAAATAATGTTATTAATAAAAGAAATACGTATGTATAAATAATATTTTCCCATTTTCAAATAGAATTGTTATAAACAAGAACTGAAAAATAGCTTTGAAAAAATTTGTTATTTCGCAATTTAATGTCATTTAAAATTCATTTAGTTATTGGTGTTAAAAACTATTTTAATATATTGTAACAAAATTAAAAAAAGTTCTTAATGAGTTGCTAATCTTTAAAACCGAAAGAAACAATACACAAATATGATTTTGGAAAAATACTTTTGGTTTTTATTTTTTTATTAAATGAAATCAAAAATAATTAAATCAACTAAAGTTTCGATATTAAAAATTTGTTTAAAGCTGCAGTAGAATTTATCCTACGAAATAAATAAATGAAAATGAAACGAATATATAACGATCTTCTCTTGAAAACAATGCAGACATTTTGAGTTACATTGTAGGATAAACATTTTGAGTATTCAGCTGTCGGTTCATGATCCCTTTGATTCAAATCGCTAGTCCATATAAATCCTGTAATCGAAATATGTTGATATTTAAAAATCAACAGAAATAATAGGAATCCGGATTCTCCTCTGCTTTCCCTCGTTAGCGACTTTGTCATGCTTCAGTATACCACTACGTCAAACTGTCGACGTTATGCTTCCCAGCCAAATCAACTTTGACAAATGAAATGATTACACAAAGTAAACAGCAAAACACGAAATACAAACCACCTGTCAGAAACTTTTTCGCAAAAGGCAAACACAGAGAGAAATATTCCCTGCCCCAGCAAATTCGCCCGACTCCCCAATTCCAATCCCAATCCCAGCCATCTTCGCCCAAAGTTGAACCTGAAGCTAAAAACATGGCAACATTTTACAAGCGGAAAGCCAAAAGGAATATTATCAACACAACAAAAATGCCAAAACCAAAGCGAACCCCAAGCCATCCCACCGCATTGTACCGCACCGCACCGCGTCTCACTGAAAACGCAATGGCTGATGCCTGCAAAATGGCAATGGCAACACTTCCGTTTCCGCTTCCGGCGCTGCGGGCGTCTTTCTCTTGCACAGTTGGCAAAATGTTGAGCAAACTCAAAGGCAACAACCAGAACCAGCAACAGAACCAGCTCCAGGACAAGGACAAAACATAACAAAGCTTGTTAGTGTTGTGCCCCAAAGAGCAACAACAACAAATGCATCCACCAAGCCTCGGGCCAAAAGGGCTAAGGGGGAGAAACTTTTGCGAAGCACGGACTGGGCCATGTTCCCGTCCAGACATGGAACAATGGCGACGAAATGCACAAAAATTTTAAACACTTTTAATATTAAAGCGTCCGGTATAGAGACACAAAGAGTGGCATGGCAATATTGGGGATGAACGGCTGCGAGGGGGAGGGGCATACAAAGTGCAACACGGCGTGCAACAGCAGAAGCAACAACACGAACAACAACAAAGCAAAACATTGCCACTGGCATGTGGGGCATGCAAAAAGCCGCGACTCTATGAAAATGCCATGCGAAAACTCAAAAAATAAAAACAGAAAGAGAATGGCAAACGTGAAGGAATTCGCACAAGTTGTGAACGTCCAACAAGACCGCTCACGAGAATGGGAGACAGAGAGAAAAGACAGAGCAGCTGACAGAGATAGAGAGAGGAAAAAAAACCGAAAAGAATCTCCAATACCCTTAACAAATTTAGAAAATGATCAATGATCAACTTGCACCTACTTGATCTTGGTAAAAAAAAATAACAGAAAGAGACAAACAATTATTAATTATTCTGCACTGAAAAGTATGCTAAATTTTTGTAAATAATTTTGATCTAATAATAATCTCTTATGTTGGATAATTTCCCCTTTCTGATATCATCAAAGAAAAGCCTAATGTGTACTACTAATTGATGTTTTATTTCTGTTTAATGTAAGTTCACATTTTAGTTTCTGCTACATCAGACTCTTAAAACTAATTTTAGTCCTTCGGATTTTCGTTCCATGAGCAAAATGTTTTAGTACTTGAATAACAAAATTTTCTGCAAATTGCATGTACCTCTTCTTTGCATTTCTCATACTACAACTGGAATGTCTAGGCCCTAAGGGGCACTAAGGACTTCGTTCTCATCCGCAACCTATTTGTGATTGCATTTTTGCAGTTCTTAGAATCTGTGGCCAGTTGCCCAGTCGCCCTGCTGGCTCTCTCCTCCTGCTTCGTGACGAAAATGTTTCGCTTAACTGGATTTTCAAATATTTATTGCAGTAAATTATTTTGTTGGTTACATGGCAAAAGTGTTACATTGTTTGTGCCTTGCCCTTTCGGCTCTCTGCAGTTGGGTTTTTATGGCTATTTAGTTTTGTGATTTTTTCATTGTGTTTTTTGTAAATAGGATTTAGAGGATTGAGAGTTTTGCGGTCTTAAGCCCAATTGCCGTATAAATTAAAGGTATTAAATATGTATAAATTGCATTTTATTTTTGAGGGCCAGATAAAAGAGTAATTTGTGGCAGGCTTACCCAAGCATTTCCATTTGAAGTTAACAATCTGTCTCTACAATCTGTTGTTTAAACTCGGCCATCGCCTGTTTACTTGGTCTTTGAACTTTCATGATTATATCGCAGTTAAATCAAATTAATGTCTAGTGCTGTCTAAGCATATTTCATTTAATTGCATATCCAAAAGTCAAAGGTTCTTCAACCTCAACACCTCAAAATTAAGTTTGGCAGCAAGAGTCAAGAACAAAATACAAGCAAACAAGGTCGAAAAGCTGTAGCTAATACTATAGACGGGAAAAACGCGTGTTAGCAGCAGGAAAAGGCAACAACATCGGCAACAGCAACAGCAACAACAACAATAACGGCAAATACAATTTTGACTTTTACCACGCAGCCGGAAACGGAATTGAGGGAGGTTTCTGGCTATCGTCTCCTCCATTTCATCGTTAAGTGCTAGCAAACCCGCACGTCATCATGATGGCCTTCACCCACATCATCCCCATCATCCCCATCATCATCGTCATCATCATCACCATCATCGTCATCATCATGACGCTCCATTTCAATCCTGTTGACGGTGTCGGTGTTGATTGCCACCTTGTTGTTGTTTTTGTTGTCGCTGTTGTTGATTACGCGCCGTTTAAGTGATTAAAGGTGAACAACGCCCCCGGTCTAAATCGCTCCGCGGCCCCCCACCCCCTTGAACACTCTATTGATGTCTCCGATTTCGTGTGGAATTTTTAGGCAACTCAATTTGTACTGTTGAAGCAGAAATAAAGTAAAGTAAAAGAATTTTTTGTGAGCCATCATGCGAAAGGCAGCAGGAGGAGCAACCCAATCACGACCACATTGCCTGGTCATTGTACTCATTATCCATGCCATCGTTGCCATGCTGATGACAGCCAGACCCACACTGGCCGAGATTCCCTCAAAAGGTAAGTGCTTTGATAATTTAATGAGCCAATTTCAACTGCGAGAAGGGTGGTCAGTTGGAAGTTGGCTTCCTAACAACTAATTGCTTGATTTACTGACTATGGACGACTTGCCGAAGAACTGCAAGTGCTGTACAAAGCGCTCAGCGTTTCCCTTTACCATCCGTAATAATCTTTGATAAGTAGATCATAGAACAAACTCATTAAATGAAAACTATAATTTTTCATCTACGACAATGGGGGTTCAAATCAAATACTTGACTTGATGAAATGAAATTGACACAAGTACTTTTTCTTTGATTTTGAAGATTTGGTAAAAGTAAGAAAACAATGCGAAACATTTTCTGGACATCAGCAAAAATCTTTTTGGTTTCAAAACTCGTATTTTCAGTGCTTCTACTAATAAATCTTGGAATTCCCAATATTAGTTTAACTTTTTCGCCTTTAATGCCGTTTTCGATATTAATGAAAGCTGAGTTGAGTTTGAGTATACAAGTCTCTCTTAGTAAGAGTTCTGCATCTAAATAGATTTTTAAGTACCTCTTGAAAATTTCTAGTCATAAACTAATCTGAAATGTTACTTCTTTTGGATGACTAGAACGAATTTCAAAAAATTTTGTCACATTCTTTTACTATCTTAGATAATCAACAAAAGTTCAAAAAGTTTATAGTTTATTGTGTGAAAAGTACTAGATTTATTTTACGAGACTACCAAAAAATGTATGAATATATTGAGTAAAAGAATGTACCAGAACAATAATTCAAATTCTCAACCTAGATATATTGAAAAATATTCAGTTCAATATCTTCGAGTAGTTCCAAAAATGGAATTCCATTTAAAAAGCCACAACTAAGTATCTGGCCAACTTGACATTTGCCAAGAAAAATATTATATTTTTCGCTTTACCATGCATAAAATCATAATATATCTTGAGATACACACTCGTATTCATACACACACACACACACACACAATATTGAGAAAGGGAGTCGACGGAAATGAGAAAATAGTAAAACAAGCGAGACAGAGAGACATTCTGAGAATGGCCCAAACGATAAGTGACAAACATGGTAAGGGCAAACAAATGTATGTATATTTTATACTTACATATGAAAAGTTGCTTGCGGTGGAGGGTGTAAGGGCAAGTGGAGATGTGAGGGGGTTGGTGGAATGGGACAGAAGATGCACAACTGTCAGATAAAAGCGGAGAGTATTTTGCGGGAGCTTCGTTTGCCCGCAGGTGACATGTTAAACGTCTTGTAAGCATTTGCATTTCCTTCTCGTCGCCCATAAAATACAACAAGAAGACAAGTCTGAGAAAATGCAGAAGAGGAAGAGGGATAGCAAAGCCATGGCAATGGGAAGATGTGGAAAAGTAAATTTGCTAAAAATAAATAAATAACTAAACAAAAAGCAGAAGCATCTTTTATCTAGCGACAACTTCAAAAAGGGTTGAGATGTTGACTTTGGCTTAAAGCATATTTGATTATGTCATAAAATATCCTTAAAAGGCAAGCTCCTCCAATGTCCTTGGCTCCCAATCTGCTCTCTTCTCCACCGCCTTCTCCACTTCCGTTTTGAAATGCCCTTGAAGCACTTGCCGTTTACTTTACTAAAGATAAATTTAAGCAATATGCAAATATGTACAAGAAAATTGGGAAATTATTTTTTCATAAATTTTCTCTTCTCGATTTTTGTTTGATGTGAACGAAACAAAAAACAATTTATTCAGCAAAGCATTTGGAAATAGGCTCAAGCCTCAATACCAAGGAACCAAGCTGAGATGATTTTCTTCACTAAATTGCTTTTAATGGCAAGAGTAAATAGTTTTTCCAGCAGCAAAAGGGAATTATTTACGGATAGAATGCAATCAGATACACTTTGAGATAATACAAAATAACATTTTCTTAGGTTTAATTGAAAAGCACCAGACAGTGAAAGACTTTCTCGATTATGAATAATCTTTCGAATAAATAAATTTTGTTTTAATTATTTAATTAAAAATGCATTTAAATGTCTTGAGAAAAAGTCATAGCAGGGATCCGTATTAAACAACACTCGGACTTTATTCTATGCACTCTATTGCAATTGGTAAGAGTTGATTTAAGTAGAAAAGTGATTAAGAGTACCATTATCAGCAATCTTCCACCAGATTCGGATTCTACGAAGAATTCTAGGATACTTTCGTCAAGACTACTCGTATGGTCTCTAAAAAATGAATTCCTAGACCGCCGTAAGAAGCCTGAAGTTTTTGTGTTAAGGAATATTTTGGTAGTTTTTTGTGTTTAAGGTATGAAAAAATAAGTACTTATTGCAAATACTTATGAAATTTGTTGTAATAATAAGAATCAGAATCGAGTTTAGCATTTTTAAAAATCTTCTCTTTTTTCAGTACCTTAAATACATAAAAAATACTCAAAAATACCTAAGCTGCAACCGAAAAAGCGGAGGCTTCTCAGCGCACAGGCTTCTTTCCGCGGGCTAGGAATTCATTTGAGACATATGGTTTCTTAATGAAAGAAACTCTTATTTTTTCATAGTATCTATATCTGGTGTATATTATACATACATAATTGAAAAAATAGATATCGGAACACAAACATGTTCATCAATTTAGCCTCAAAATTTTGCCATGGAATGCGACACCCTAGTAATTCGACAAAAATTGATTTTCCTTCACTTTTCATAAATTGCTTTTGCATACATTTTAAAGACTCTGTTTAGTCATCGGGCGTCAGTAGAATCGGACCTTAAAGTTCTTTCTCTTTTGTCAATTTAGATTTTAGGGAACACAATTTTTGCATTTGCAAGTTTATAGGGAACGGAACTTGCTTAACACTCTACAATTTGGCTCCCCTCCCTGCCTTCTTATGGGAAAAGTCTTCTCGTTGGGAGAGTAGATTTTCTACTTTCATGGCAGTAAAGCATATTTTATTGCCCACTATTTTCGTGTTATTTCCGTTTGCCATTTTCTCGACAATTCTGGTATGGGTGATTTTTTTTTCCATACGTTCTTGTGTTGCTTCGCATTTTAAAGCATTTTGGTTTTCTTTTTGCCTAAATGTCCTTGACTGCATTATAAAAAGGAACTGCACACATGGGTCCACGTCCCTGTCTCTGTCTCTGACACTCTCGCACACTGTGCCACCCTGTAATGGCTGCGGTTCGTTTGCGAAAAATTCTTATTATTAAGTATGAGCTCGCGTGTGCGGCACATGCATTTTTCCGCCATTATTACGACTTCCGCAGGAGTCGGCGGGGCGAGGAAACTTATTAAAATTTTTCGTGCCGCAGGCGTTTACCAACACTGGAGGGCGGCCTGGCCCAGACCTCGTGCAATTTATGTTTTTCAAGAATTTTTGTGTGCTGAAATTCTTGAAATAGTTTCGCGTGTTGCAAATTGTTAACGAAACTAATCAGCATATAAGAAAATGCAGCTGCAGAAGGCGAAAAAGCGGGAGAGAGTTGAAATGCCGCTGGCAATTGAAATAAGACTGTGGAAAGTGTAAGTGTTTGCTAGCAGGAAAATGTATTTACTAGCCTTATTTATGGACTTAAAGTAGTAAGCTGAGCGTGCAAGAGAGTTTTCAGCAAAGTAAATATTGCAATTCAAATGAATTTGTTAAAAATTTAAATATTCATTTACATGCTCGTATTCACTTTAACTTCGATTTAAGTTGCTAAGACTCCCCCACACCCACTACCACCCACCCATCCATCCACTCACACACGCAAAAAAGAAATTGGCCATAAAAAGCTCATTTGTGTGGCTAACGAGGACGCCCACCATCGACTCAGCAGCTCGCACAGCTTCCAATCAGCCAATAAATCAAGCAATATATTATACGAACGATAAGCATATTGCTTTAAAAAATATAACAACGAGAAATGCCTTCATTTCATGCCTATAACAGTAACTCAAATTGTGCCACCCCCTCCCCAAAAAAAAACATCCCCTCCTTGACTGAAAAATCAAATTTGGCTAATTTATTAAAAACAAACGACAACAGCAGCAGCAAATTGCCAAAGTGACGCCAAGCAACCAAAAGAAATGAAAAAGCCCTTCGCACCGACTTCGTTATACCATGCACCAAGTACAAATGCCTTTCTTAAATTCCCCTACACAGAATTACAGTATTGTAACGAGTCTATTAAACAATATACCCCTTTTCTTTTTAATTACTGGGTGAATCAAAATTCAAAACAAAAATATTTAAATGACTTCCGTGTGTTGGCAAAAAGAAATTGAAACCTAAAAATGGAAAACTTACCAATACATACATACCTATGTATATATGTATTTCTGTAACTTATTTATATTGCTATTGGTTTTGCCCCAAGCTCATATTTCTAGGCGAGACTAAAACTTAAAAGGACGAGAAAAACGAAAATAAAAATAAATTGTTTTCCACAATTTAAACATCTTTAAAGTAGAAAATACTGTGTGAAACTTAATATGTAGATGTTTCAATATAAAAATTTACTTAATTCGTATTGATTTAAATAAAATTCACATTCTGTATTTTAGATCAGACCACAAAACGCTTCTTATTGAAGGGAAAGTTGGAGTTGAAAACAAATACCTACAGAAGACGACAAACTAAACCAAAAGCAAAGTGCTGAAGAATTTTACATTTTTAGTCTCCTATTTCTAGTTTGCATTTAATCGGTTAATTGAACAGTTCACTACCCAAATCCGTTTGATTTTGCTGCTGACATTGTATCCTTAAGCTATGTTATATCACATGCATTGAACAGGGATCTAGTGATCATATCCGTGGTGGTATGAGTAATTTTTAAGATTTTCATAAACTAAAAATAAGGAAACATCTGCGATTTGTGAAGTTTTTTTTGCTTTTCCGAAACTATTTTTATTTTGATTTTGATCTAAACACCAATCGAGAGTTAGATGGAACTTGTTTAATGGGCTCTTCCGGTCCTTCAGCAGACACACACAAACGCACGCACACACACACACTCACAGAAGCGCACACCTCGAGTAGCAGTGCGTGTCTGTGTGCCGTTCGTGAGGTGTGAGCGGGTCGCAGTGAGCGCATTGACAACTTGCGTAGCATCCTCGTGCCGAGCATTCCGTGGTCCAAGCTTAGCACATGAACTTGTTGCGCCAAAAACTATCGGTGGCGAGATCGTTGTTCTTAGGTGGTCCTTGTTGGCTGGTTGTCGCAGGCACCATCCCCGGAGAGCTGGCGGCACTTTCAGCAACTACAGGTGAGGTGATTCCACTTGTCATTGGCAGGACTGCAGGCATTGACAGAGGTGTTGTATTTTGGTAAAGCACCAGACGTTGATTCACAAGATTCTTTGCAAAATGACATTTATGGTGCTGCTGTGATTGTTGGTGATAAGCGGGATGCTGGAAGGTCGCCTGTTTGGGCGGCGAGGCATCTGCTGCAGCAGATGTTTGTCCACCTGAGTAGCTGCGCACCTCCATTTTTTGCGGCGAGCCGCCACTTGGATCAGAAGACCCAGAGGAAGCCTTCTTTGTGCCCTTGGGTTTTGGTTTGGGCTTAACAATGGAACCTAAGCCCATTTGACGGACCAGGAATTTCTGTGCCATGATCAGTTGCTTCTTTTGCTCCTCCTCATCCCAGTTGTGGTGCTTCGACATGATGGCCAAAACACGAGGCAGCATCTGCAGGGCTGCTACGGCATCCACAAAGGCGATACGCAACCGTCTGGCTATGATGTCCACTAAAGTGCAGGCGTATTCGTGTCTTGCAGCGTATTGAACCTCCGCCTCTATGTACGGGAATAAGGGATGCAATCGTTTCTTCAAGGCTGGAGTGGCCTCCGACAAGAGAACGTGACCATTATGTCCGTAAGAATCGGAAATGTGTTGGGCCACGTCCATGGGAACGTCGTAGGCCTGCACAAAGTTCAGAGGCGTCATGCAGCACCAACCTTCAGCTCCATCCAGCATCAAGTCCTTTGTACAACTGGGGGGAGCCTCACGATCAAGATCGCAGTAATCAATAGCGGCATCCACAGCTTCTTCGGCCATGACTCGATATGTGCTCCATCTGCCTCCACCAAGGGTAATCAGTCGGCAGTCGCTGATCTCCAACAGATAACTACTAACAGGCTGCTGCTCCGGTGCATCCTCAGGCGGAGAGCAGGGCCCTCTCATAGCTCTGGATTGAGCAGGACACAATACATTTGTCCTCATGCCTGTCCACGCACTGAGCACATGGCCAGACCCTAACTGGACACACTCATCGAAATGTTCCCGTGCCATATCCAACAGCTCTTCGACATCTTCGGGTGTGGGCGCTGGGCTCTTGCACAAATCCTCCACCTCGCCATCCGTAGTACCAAGGATCACTCGATTCTCAAACGGCACCATTATGAGAGAGGGCTCGTCCTTTTCCGTGCTAGGGCTAAGTAGACCATATTGGTTCGAGCCGAAATATTTTGGCAAGGACAAATGTGTGCCCAGGGTAGGCACAGAAATGGGCAGCTGAGTGTTATCGTCCATCAGCCGCACCGTATCCGTGTGCGCTCCCGTACAATTGATTACAGCCTTGGCCTGAATGAAGAACGTCTCTCCGGTAAGGATATCTTTCACGCCCGCACATCGACAGCATCCATCCTTCCGGATCAGCTCAGTCAACTCCATATGGTTTGCCACGTTGGCGCCCAGTTCGACGGCCGTCATGATCAACGCTATGCACATGCGGGCGTCATCGAGTTGTCCATCGTAGTAAACCAGGCCGCCCCTGAGACCATCTTCTTTCAGAAGGGGGAACTCAAAGAGAGTCGCCTCTTTCGAGACGAAATGCGAGCCACGCACATTCGACATTCCCGCAACCCAGTCGTAGACCTTTAAACAGAACCAGTAAATTGGCATTTGCAGGGCATTGTAGATTGGCATCAACATCGGTTGCACGCGATTCAGGTGCGGGGCTATCTTAAACATGGTGGCACGTTCCTCCATCACCTGCTGCATCAAATATAGCTGGTCGAAGTTCTTCTCCCTGATAGCTGCACTAAGATACGATCCGGCGCCATCAATTAATTTGCTCGACTTGGAGCTGGCACCGCTTGAGAAATCGTCCGCCTCGATCAGGGCAGTCTTGAGGCCACGGCACGCCGCATCCACAGCACAACCGCAGCCAGCGGCTCCACCGCCAATTATCAACAGATCGAAATCTTCCTGCTTTAACGCATGCAGATGCTCCTCCCGCGTAGGCACCTTCTTCTGCATGCTTACCCCATGTGCTTGGTGAAGTTGCAAGCCTGTGGCTGTCCGCAGCAAGTGGCAAGCCTCCGATGAACGGCAGCTGCCACATCGAGCCAAGTTGCAATAAAGTTTCGAAAGCATCTTTCAATAACGAAATAAGAACTGGAAAAATGAAATGAACCGACCCAACTATTTTGGGCTTACTACTGAATTTTGAATTTTGCACCCGGTTACCATTCTACAATTGCATCTCACGGTTTTAGATATTTATACGAAAATTGTTTCGGTACTTGCAAAATTTAGATTACTGAAATGCTACAATATTTTAGGCGAAATGAAAATCTTAATACACAACCGAGTTAAATGATTTCGACAAAGGGAAAAACTAGAATAAAGGCCTACTGAGCACTTAAGTAAGTCTACATTACTGGAAATTTTCAGAGTACAATGTACATATACACCAGCTAGCTAGCTACTCGAAAATAAAAGAGAAGTTGCTTCAGGACAGTTTTCTTGACAAACTTAAGCTCTTTCGTTTGTTCTCTGATTAAAGCCCGAATAGTGCGAAGCCAACAAATATTTAATTTCTTTGAACACGGATTGAATACTCCCGTGCTTCATTGATTATTCTGCTGTCTTGGCATAAATAGTTAGAATGAGAGAAAAGCTTCTGCTCTCCCATCCACCCAGAGCCAATTAAAATTAATGAAAATTATAGATATGCGGGTCGCCGTTTCACCTTATCGTCCGTCTGCTCCGCCAAGAAAGGTGTCACCCTGTCACAGTTTCTGATAATTTAAACTCGTGACTGGCCTTTAACCGCAGAAGGGGCAAAGCCGGAGGAGAGGGAAGTAAATTACTATGCTTAACACATTAAGGTTGGAAAATTTAATTACACAGAATGACCGAAAGGGGGCAGCAAAAACAGAAAAATTTCTTGAACGGGAGGTGGAACCAGAAACAATGGCATAGGCGTTGTCCCAGTGGTTAGACACGCTGACGGTAGAGAACAACAAACACAAACATGGGCAACAACATTTTCCCTTTGGGGAACCCAAATGATCCTGGCCGAGGTGTAAGAGGGGGCATGCGAGTGGGACAAGGACAAACAATTGGTGTCAACATTGGGCCAGAACTCTGACTTTCACACGCTAATGAGTTTGTTTAAGTAATTTCAATTCATTTGTTAATTTTCAACTATTGTCTCTCTATTGACTTTATTAATGTTGCCGTGCCGTGGCGCAGAGGTCCTCATCACTCTGACTGCCAGAGCGGTGTCAGCCTGTCAGTCCTTCAGCCTGTCGCTCTGCTTGTCTCTTTGTTTGCCACTGGGAATACAAGTATTTCACATTGCGTGCTCATAATTATTGGCAGTGTCCTTTTGTCATTGCCCATCGAATGGAGCTGGTCATTAATATGAATTTTGCTTCTTTTCCTTTGGCCTGATAGATAAGTAAATTGTGCACAGTTGTGCGCTACACTGATAAGATATACGTATCATAAAGTAAATGGATTTCAATTTTCAATTCGTTATGTAATAAAGGATACTAGAACTTTTCTACCATTCAGTGAATTTAATTTATTTTTCTGATTATGTACATATTTATTTCAATGATTTTTTTTTTAATCACTGATCCACATTAAATTTTATACACTTATCGATGGATAGGGCGCAAGAGCGAAGTCACTGGTGGATTTCTTGACCCTTTCTGCGTCGCACATTGTCACCGTGCCCATGCCCATTTCCTTTTGCAGCTATTTCACAGTATGATGCAGTTCAGCTTCTTTAATTTCGCTACTCCACGTGAGATTTGTTCCCAACATCCACTGCGGTTTGGGCATACTCGAAGATTACTGCGTATGAACCCAAGTGAGGGCCACGTCAAAGGGTATATTGAAGGTATGGGATATGTCGTAGGGCAGCTGCTTCGTCCAAAGCTGAGCTGCATCTAGGGGAAGCTTTGCAGTCTGGCACTCACAAATGACTGGAAGATTGGCTATTTGCACTGCCTTGTCAATGGCGTCTTCGGCCATTGCTCCACTTACCACAAGCAATGGTAAGCAAATTGTGCTCACTGAGCAGTAAAATGGATCGTTCAGCTATCGGATTGCATGTACCCGCAACATTGGGCCGTAAGTCTTTCCAAGCACTTAAATCATGCTTTCAGGTCAAATTAACCTCGGGCCTTAGCTTTCACCGGAATTTATCCAGCAATTGTTCAACTTCATTTTGAGTAGGCTCTAATCCTAATGGTCCATCGCTGCAGCCTAGTAGAGCATGCCCCTTCTAGGGCATGACACAGAAATCATCTGGGTTGAGGCCAAACTATGACTTATCGCAAAGTATCCCGACAAGACAATGTGGGTCCCGGCGGATTTTTGAGCCATGGCTTTACCTTTATCAGAGTCCAGCCGACGCACTGAGTTCACAAATGGACCGGTCGCACTGATCCCGCACTTGGCACTAACAAGGCAAATGCGACGCGATGGCAAATCCACAGCAAAGACGCTTCGCATACCATTTTTATCTATCGTCGTCTTTTTGGCTTGGACATAGTTGCTACATTTGCCTTTTGGCGGGCAGCTGTGAGGGCCAGAGCCAGACAAAGCCAAGCATCGTCCATCTGTAGTTCATAATTGTCCAGAGACCCCTTTAAATTCTCTTCGACCGCCAGTAGAGGACAAGCCAATTGCGTTTCTTTGGTCGATAGAAAATGCGAGGACCTTACATTTGAGTACATTTACAATAACGCGTCAAGTCACTGTAATTGTCTACGGGCACCAACATGGGTATTGCCTTTACCAGATGAGGGGCGATCCTCAGGAGTGTCGCCCTCTCTTTCAGTGAATAATAGAGTAAGTGCAATTCCAGGACATCGATTCTCCTCAAAGCCGCTTGCAAACTCTGCAATCCACCATGGAGCCCGACTCGACTTTAAGCTAGCGCCGTTCCCAAAATCTGACGCATCCACCAACGCCGTTTTTAGTTCTCCAGAGTCATCCAGAGCACAACCACATCCCGTAGCACCAGCTAAAACAACAAGCACGTCGTAAACGTTTTTATTGAGATCTTCAAGTGGCTGCTTCCTTGTCGGTAAACGCTTGAGATCCTATTTATGCCGACTCTCTTGATGAAGATGAGAAAGGAGCGTTGGGCATTGACGGCCTCACATGAGAACAAGGACAACTGATTTGAAATTTGTAAAGCTCCCACACGATTTTGAAATCATATTCTTTCCATTTTTTGTTAAAACTCAAGATTTTGTTGTCCTTGGAACCATAAGGTATTCTTTAATTCGTTTCGTACAGAAGTTTTCGTACAGCAGAGTTTCATGCTCAGGCTACTTTGCATTATTCGAAATTGTCACACATACAAATTAAAAGTTCCATCTATAGAAATTTACTATATAGTTTCTAAAATCAGTAATGTATAATGGAGGTTAAATTATTGTTCCAATGTGTGTTCTTAAAAAATATAGCTATAAATACTTAGGTATATTGAGACAAGTTTCATTGAAAATATTTGGACAGTTTTTATTTGCCTTTTATTTGGATTGCATGTTTTTCAAGGTAAACCTGAGCTCAGTGTATTAGCCACCTCCCATTCAGCCAAACACACAGTAAACATCGAGTCGTAGTGCCAGATAGGATCCAAACTAACCGAGAGTGAAGGACTGCTGACAGCAATAGCAACAGCCTAAATACAAATTTCCGGTTTAAGCCACATAACAAACCAGGCCTGTTACCGACACCAGAGTTGCCTTTCCGGCTTTCCATTGCCCTGGTGACCCCGACGACCGCCCACCACTTTGTTACATTTCGTTACCTCGCCAAAAGTGCCTCAGCACATTTGGACCTGGGGTCCCCGTTTGGCCTTGTTGCTGCAACTGGCATTGTTTTTCTTTCTTTTTTTTGGCGTGTGGCTCACCTTTTTTTTCTGATTTTTTCGTTTCTTTGTTTTGTCCAAGGGTAGACCCCCGGCAGGAAGGGCATTATTGCAGCTATAAAGTCAGTGCCTTGAACTTTTTTCTGTTATCCCTTGTTCTTTTTTCTTGCTCTTTTTTTCGTCGCCTTATTGCTATTGAAGTTTGTTTTTTATGGCCTGGCCGAGCTTGACAATAAGCACGATGGCGGCAAAAACTTTTCCACTTCTCATTTATTATTACACTCTCCTGCTTCTTCTTTTCCGGCTCGCCCCCACCATTTGTTGTCAATGTTGTTGTTCTTGCTGTTGCTGTTGTTTTTGTTGTTCTTGTTGTTGTTGCCAGGACAACCTAACGACAAGAGTGAAAAAAGGAACACAAATCGCAGACCCCGACAAAATGCAAACAAGCGCATGAAATTTGTCTAATATTCCTTTTTTTTGTTTTTGTTTTTTCCCTAGCTGTGTCCTAGAGTTTTCTTTTTTTTCCCTTATTCGTGAAAATTAAAATAATTCAAATAAACGATTTGTTGCGCTTCGACTAGCAATCAGCGAGGTGTTAAGTGGCACAAATTGTCTGCCAGATGGATAGAGATTTCCCAGAAATTTGCTGACAAAAGTTTTGATTTATTTCTGCAAAGTCTGGAGCAATTTTGAATTGTTTATTGTTTCAGCTACAGGTGCATTTAACAGAAAATTTTAATTAGAAAAGAAATGAGTCACAAAAATGGTTAATTTGATCGTATGTGTCATGTACTCATACGAATGTGGTACAAGGCTAATTGTAAGACTTATTTCATAAAACATTTTCGCATATTTTCATTCTTTAACTTACAAATACCTTTTGAGCATACCTAAGCAAAGAAAAAGAAAGTTTGAGTCTCTTAAATTGTTTGTTAATTCTTAGGTATATACCTTTCCATGATCACTTCTTTCTTATTACTACTAAAACTACATAAACTAAATGGTTTGTTTTTTACTTGATGATTTACAAATTTTAAGTTGAGAAATGGTTTTAATGTGATTCATATCATAAACGTCGATCGGACCCTCGAACAAAGGTAAAATTAAATGCCTTAGAGTAATTATAAGTCGATGGGCCATAGGGATTAGGTTAGTCTCAATGATTTCAATGACAGTATTTATGAATCCATTTTCAATATTGATGTTCATATTAAATGACCTAGTGCATAAAAGTAAAATCAACTCAAACGCGTAAAATCCTTCCCTTTTTAATCAGTATTTAAATAAACTCTACCCTAAGGATGGAGCATGTGAGTAGATGCAATGCTGTGGATAACCGCAAGTTAAGTGTAGCATAACTAAAAAGCCAACGGGGTATTGGGTAATCGATATAATATACAAACAACAATAGAACAAAAGAGTCTGTTGCGGTCCAGAGACTGGGGCAGGATAAAACCGAACCACAACAGTTGCTGCATGTGGCAAATACAAATAAGTGGCCGACTGACCACAAAATGGCCAACGAAAGGGAACAATTAAAAAGCTCCAAGGCTTAAGTTTGAGAGCAATGAAAACCATCATTCTCCTTCGCCGGCGCATTGAGTCATTAATTTTAGGTAAAAGTAAGCCAAAGCATTGACAAGTTGTCCGGGGATAAGGAGATAAGTGGGAGGGGCGAGACGGGGAATGGCTTGCAACCTTTGCAATTTGTCCACATCGATTAGTGTCTGGGCTGGACAGGTTGACAGGCATGTCCACGTCTATTATTTTCAACTTAACATGGTGCGCGCCTTTAACAATTGGCCGGGACATTGTCCTTCGGTCTTCGTTTCGACAGAGTTGCGACTTGCTCACCGCAAAACTGCACAAACGGCGACCTACAAGTTACTTCCTTCCGTTTGTGTTTTGGACCCAGTGCCACGCCCTGCTTTCTCACCTCCACCCATCCTCAGTTGGTCTACACACAGAGACCGACATACACGCGTTGCTGTCCTTTCTACTTCGTTTGCCCTTTGGCTCGGTAATATCTTTAATGTTTTTGTGTTTTTTTTTTCTTTATATCGTTGTTCTTGTGTTTTTGTTTTGGTGCCCTCTGGCAAACGTGTGTCCAGCGGAAATGACAACGACAGTGGCAATTACATTGTTGCATGACACAAATAGTGTTGCCTACAACAACAGCAACAACAATTGCTGCAAGCACGAAACAACTGAAGGAAATAACAAGTGGAAAAGTCTCAATGGCCACTAGTCGCACCGAGAAATACCCTGCATCTGGAACAACATATGCGTCAAACTTGAAATAACAAATTCAATATTTTTAATATTACCCATAAATACACTTCAACAAGTGCTTTGACAACAAAAGATCCATAAAGACATCTATTCAAATTTGTAATTTTTTGAATAATTTTGAAGAGTAATAAATTTCCTTCATATGAATACACTGAAAATTTAAATATTTAATTTTAAATTTAATAAGATAATTTAAAACAAATTCAAGTGAATAAAATATACTGAGATTTGAAATATCTACAAACATAATTCTGGTTATGGATTTATTTGCGAACATTTCTTATAAATGGGAGAATTCTTCAACACCGGAACTTGAATATTTTGTCAGTGGAAATGACGAACTTTTCAGTTCTATAATTATTAACAAAGTTTTGAATTTTGCTTTGAATTTAATTATTAAGGGATTATTTCATCCAAGTCCCAACTCAGGGTATTACAAGAATTGTAATAAAATAAGTTACTAGTGTTAACCAAAAGCTTTTTCCCCTTCTTTCTCTTTTTGCTTACCCTCTCGCTCACTCTCTACCTATCTCTTTTCTCCTGTTCTTTCTTTCCAATTTTATATCTTTCACTTTTTCAGATATTGTTTGTGGGGCGTAAGGCAGCGGAAGAGGTTAAAATTTAATTGATGTCATGTCGTGAAAAATGCGGCACCAGCAATAGTTGGTAGTGGCGGCGCTTTAAGCGTGGCTACGTTTATTTAATTGTTATCAAATGTCCTTTGTTTATCCGCAGTCGTCTGCATATCGGTCTTTGCTCGGTGTCCTCCAGGCAAACCCATTTGGCATTTGGCCATTTGTCGAGTGCCAAACTAATTGCTACAAATTAGCGCCTTTATGCTCTCAGGCCACTGGCTGAGCATTGGCTTCGTTTCGCCATCCATCGACCTGACCGCTCCGCCTTGCTCCCCCGTGCCGAACCTCCTTCCGCCCACAGCGGGGCCTGCCCATACCTGTGCGTGTGTAGGGCTCAATTATGCCTGAATATATTGTACGACAACAATTTGTTGACTATATTTGAGTTGACAATTGTAAATGCCTTTTGGGCAACATTCATTACGGACCCACCTCCCAGCAATTGATGGACTTTGTGTTTTTAGCAAGTGAGAAATTATGGCCTTTAAATGGCCATGGAAAGTGATTTGTGAGATAATAAACATACTTAAACAAAATAGTGTCCATTATACTGAACTGTTAAACAAATTCTAAGATAATTAAATTAAGTTCACTTAAGGGTTTAGAAAAGTTATTTAAAAGTAGGTACATTAAATGTTAAAAAAAGAGGGTCGGGGCTAACTTCGAGCGCGTCGTAGTTTGTATACCCTTGTACATTTTTTTTCCTTACTACTTTACGTATAACCAACAACGTAAACAAGATTTTGTCTAAAAATGTCTAAAGTTGGCGAAAAAACAGCCTTCAAACCTAGGCAATGCATGGATATAAGTTTCCAATTTTGATTTAGCACAAACATCTTCTTTAAACTGAAGAATATTAAATTATAAGGCAATCGTGTGAAAACTACCAAAGTTATTGATAAAAGTTACTGAGCTTTTTGATATAGTTATCCGATTTTGATCACATTCAGCACAGTCATTAATAAGCATACTGGACTGACAAGCACATTTTTATGACAATCGCGTTCAAAGTAACAAAGTTTATCATAAAAATCACTGTTTTGACCGATCGCTCCCTTTTTGCAAGGATATACAAATTATATTTTTATTATAAGATTATCAATATTCCAAACCAGGCCGAATATGGATGATTCTAAGAACACTAGTCTATTTGTAAGTTTATTAAAACATTTACCTTCATACCCGAAACTCCGACCTCGACCAATCAAGTAGTTCTTTCAACATAGTAAAAATATTAAGTTAGATAAATAATTTTGGAGATTTTAAGATATTAATATTGTAACTCAATTATTTTTCCCGTATTCAGTGGAACTTTTTGTGTTTATTCATTTCTTTTCTAAAAATCAACATTGTTGAGGTCACATATACTGAATGTTGAATAGAAGCTTTTCTTCATTTTAAAACCATTTCATTCTAAATTTCTTTAAATATGTTGGTTATATAAAAATATTAATGATACTCATTGTCAGGTTTGGTACACAAAGTATTAGTTCATTGTAGTAAAAGTATATTTTTATAGAAGAAAGTAGTAAATTCTATAGAATCAACTAGAGTCCTAGTCTCAAGATCCTCAACACTTTGGGGATAATTTGAAAATTTTTGTTACTCATAATTTCTCAGTTTGACTAGACACGCAATTTATATTTTCTTTCAAGAGGTGTATATGGGTATTATTTGTCTGACTTTGCCTTTTAAGTTGGCAAAGTATGTAAGAGTTAAAAATAACACAAGCCGACATGATCTTTGGTGACTTTAATTTGGGAAGTGCTTCTAACTAATTTGGTTACGCTTATTCTGAATATGAACTCGATTTTTGCCCTTCACGTCCAGATTTATCAAAATCAGGGGATCGGGGATTGGTAAATGGGCACCCAAATGTAAACTATAGAAAGTAAAGTAATTTGTTTTGTACATTTTAAACAAATTTTAGATCCTACTTAAGAAAAATATTTCTTGTTTGCAAACATTATTAATAAATAATCAATTTGTTGAATTCAAGAGATTTCAATAACTGTTTACAATTGAATAACAGAAATTTTGTCGAATCTCTATAGCATACTTTTAGGTTTAAATTTTACAACCTACATTATGGCAGAAAAGTACATCTTTGTCTTTTCATTACACCTAAAATAAAAATGATTTTAGTGTGATATTATGTTTATATTATACAATATTGCAAATGCGGTGACTTTTAAATAATTTGAACACATTTTCCGTAAACCTGACGTGATGGAAAAAAACCAGGTATAGAGCTGCGATCACCTTCAATTACTATAGGACATTATTAAACTTAAAACACTTTTCATGACCTCAAAGAAGTCGACCTGTATAATCGGAGAACTGTTTTCAGTACATTAGTTAATAGTCCATAATCAATGTTCGAAAACTTACTACATACCCGATTACTTACTTAATACACACATTTTACTGAGCAACATATGAAATATTTTATTGATTTGTAATTGTAATGAATAAATATTTAAATCTCTTTCAGGTAAGAGTCGTGTATGAAGATCTGACAAAAGTTTCCCAAAAAGTTCTACCCGTAAGTATTTGATTTTTTCAATTTCCTCTGACCTTTGGTCACGCCCAGAGAATCACTTTGTCCTAACCTGATTCCGTGTGTGGGGCTTCCCGCCCCTCTTTTGGCACTTTATCACCTGCTTGGGCATGGACAGCCATTGGCTCACACCGACACATCGACCATAACATTTAATGGCGCTCCGCTTAATGCTTGTAAACACATCAGGCCACGCCCCTTTGCCCTCGACAATCAGTAGTTGTGTGGCTATGTGTGTGTGTGTGTGTAAGTGAAAATTTTTGCTATTTTCTTGTGCTTCAAATCCAAATTATGCCCATTGGGCATGCTAATTTCACTTTAGCTTCAAAACTCTACAATTACCGCTAATAGGTGCCTGGCTGAAATCGACTGCGTGGAAGCGAAATCAAAGTCCGCCCAAGAGCCATTCATTTGGGTTAATTGTAGGAAGAAGGAAGGTTTGAGACGGAATTACTACAAATTAACAAATCGCTGAAAATTAATTAACCAACTTGTTGGTTAAACTTTAACAATTTTCCATCCCATCCGCAGAGCAAATAATTTGAATTTATGCCAAATGGAAGACAACAGCTAAAAATTTGAATGGGAAAACAAAAACCCAAATTGCCATTAGGCCTTAACGCTCTGCTTAACTCGTTATTGGAGCTGAAATGGAAAAGAGCAAATAAAAATACTTGGATATATATAGAAAAGTCTATATAGAAAAGTTTTCAGCTGCCGGCAATTATCCTCAAGGCAAAAGGAAGCGGAATTGACTTAATTGATTTTCTTACCCAGCAGCCGTTACATTTTCAAAAAAGGATTTTAATAAGCGCATTGAGTTAGTATGTGTGTGTGTGTGTGTGTGGAAGTGTGAGTGTGGGTATTATCGCATCTTGTCTAAAGGGATTGTTGGCCTTTTGTTCGTTTAGATAACAAATTTTTTTGTCGGCTTTTTTTCACACTTCTTTTGTTGTTCTTGTAGGCGGACGTGCTCAAGTTGGGTCGAGGCTCGGCTCGGACCGGGTTGAAGGTTGAAGTTCAAGTGTGTCTGTTTGACCGGAAGTTAAGCTGTGTGTGTGTATGGGTATGTTATGCCAACAGCTTGTAAGTTTAAATATAATTTGGAAATTGTGTTTATTTAATTGCCCAGAAAGCCCATTCGTTCCCCTTCAATTTTCGCAGCTGATTGAGTTTAAGTGAATGAGGAAAGGCAAAGTATTCCATTAAATTTAAGTATGTGTGGGTAATGATGCCTGGTCGAACGTTTGAATAATATAGACCCTTGCCCATGTGTGCCAAATAAGATTAAAAACCCTTAACTACCAGAATCCAATTATTTAATATATTTTAGAGTGGTTAATGTGTTTCAAAAAGCTTTCCAAACCAACATTAAATACATAACTTAAAATACTGTATTTACTGCTTTTGACTGAAAAACGCTTTCCTTAGGTGGACATTAAGAATAAGCTCCAAAACGTTGATTAAATACAATTGTAACTAGGGATTGAAACAGACTATTATGCAAAGCAATAAATTATAAAACAATAGTTTGATTTGATAACTTTTTTATTAAACCACTTTTGGGCATCATTCAACTAGCTGACCTAGACAATGGAATATTGTGATCTAGAATCAACAGTTGCTAAACCAAATAATTACTCCCCTTGCTAAAAAGGAAAATCAAAAGAATATCCATGGATACATTTTAGCGTGATGTGACACGAATTCAATTAAGCCCCAGGATAGAGAGACACAGAGACTCTGCAAGAATGCAATGGAAACCATATTCATTTGCACCTAAGCATGGGAAACTTTTCAACACACTTCGAGAAAGTTTCGCCAAAGCGGATATTCTTGTAAACTTGGCAAAAATTCTCAAAATGCCATAACTAAAATAAGCAAGAGCGAAACAGAAATGGATATTGGCATGGTGGAAGGAGGCAGGAGGTCTGGTTACATATTATACCTCAGGGCAGAACCAGATTCCGAGCATGTTGAAGTTTTTCTGCAATGGCAGTGCAAGTGCTTGATGCAAATTATTTGGCCTAGAGGTTAACTAGGGTCGTTTAGCAAAATGCCTAACACACGCACTCCCCCACAAGCGCCACCACGCCCCAACGCCCCTACGTCTTTTTATGAGTTGCCCAGAGTCGCCTCTATGCATTGGCATTCATAAGAGTAAGTAAGGCATTTTTCTATGCTGAGCTGGGGATTTCGCCAGAGCCAGGAGGAGTCGAGAGAGCGTCTGCAGGCTCAACTCCTCGAACAAGAACAAGAACAACTACAACAACAATGACAAGTACAATAAATGCCTTTCAACTGCGGTTTCACATGCACTTGAAGTGAAGTGGCGAATGGGCGGGTTGGATTGTGGGCGTCTCGATGGTCTGTGTGCTCCAAGCCCCCGCCAAACCACCCACTCACCCACTTCATAAGCCTCAAGTGTAATTTTGAAGTGAAGTGCCTCGTATACTTGAAGTATGATAGCTGGCCTCTATCTCACTCTCTCGTCTCTCTCACTGTCTGTCTGACTGCGGCTTTACTTTAGTTTTGGGTCCATGCTAGGCTCCTCTTAATGAAACTTTATCCCAGGAGTGTTAAAAGTCTTGCCATCTGGCAGAATCCTGTCAAAGTCCTCCAACGCCTCCTCCAACTCTCTAGTCATATTGGTGCCCGTATATGTGTATTGACTCTATTGCTCTCACTCTCTGTCCTTATCGTTTTCTCTAATTCTCTCTGTATGGAAGTTGCACTTATTGAACATTGGGTATTTTAGTTCTTTTGTTCTATTATATTCTGATTTTTTCCAACAAATTAAGCAAAAACTTCAATTGAATATTGATTTTATAAAACAAACTGGACAAGGTTAATTTTGTCCATATTGAATTCATATTATAAAACTTAAAGCAAATATTTTGTCAATTTGCAATTTATAACTTAAATTCCACAGTCTTTTATACTAAGTAGCAGTCAATATTAGTTTGAATTGTTTAAAGTGAAAATATTTGTTCAATATGTTTGGGTAATATGGAAAGTTAAATGCCAAATATGGAGTTAATTCTTTTGACTTTCGATGTTATCACAGGGACTGTGACCGTAATTACACCTTTTAATATGCATGGTATACAAAAGTCGGTGCCACAACTTGGCTAATTGTCATTGACAAAATAAAGTTTAAACGAGCCATGAATAACATTTAAATTAACATTGAAATGTTTTTGACTACTTTTCTATTTTGTTCTATTTATTATCAACCTTTATTTTGATAGTTTGTTCGGCTTAAACTAATCTTAAACTACGTTGAAACCAATCCAAATTAAAAGCGGAGTAGGACAGAGAAATAAAGTTCCAGTTAATGCTTTATATGTGCGTAAATTTTGCTCCTTTAAACTAGATCAAAGGTTATTCCTTTTTATCTCCTAGTAGTTAGTTAATTAATACCTATGCTTTCAGAATAGGTCAAACACTCTCAAGTAGATTACTGTCTGACATTTAGTTGCTTAAACAAAACAAAACGTCTACACTTTCTGCATATTATACGAGTTCTCACATTCACTTGCAATTAGGATAAGCAGTTATTTGGCTTAAAGACACTAATTTTGGTAACCAGTTGTCGCATATGCCTGGTCCGGGAATGTCGTAATAGGAATCCACCAACCCGCAGTATTGACTCATTTGCTATGGAGGGCTGAAGCAGCCTTCTTGGAAAAAACCACAAAATGAGCGAAATAAAACTTCAACTTCAATTAGTTGAGCAATCGCAGGAAGTAAGTAATAAAACTTGCTCCTGCACTAGCAAGGTTTCCCAGTGATTGGCTCTAACAACAACCTAACAATAGTAGGAATTGAACATTTTCTAATGTCTGCCTCGTGCAGGACCTTCAACGCAAGGGAAGTGAAATCTTAATTGAGATTGATATGTTTATTTATGTGTGTATGGGTGTGTGTGTGTGTGTGTGTGTGTCATTCGTGTGTCTTTAGTTGTGCCTTTCTCTACAGGTATTCTCATTTTCCAATCTTGTTGTTTCATTCAAGGAATTATTTATCAGAACGATATAATTTTTTTCCGCCGAATTGTTTTTGCTGGACGTGTTAAAGTAATTAGTCGATAGACCGATATCTTTTTGCTCTTTTTTTGTGTCTGTATTGAACTTTGATTTTTGCTTTTGTGTCGAGTCAATCAAAGTGTCATGTGTCCTACAACTGGTTCCCTTTCCCACTCTCCCGTTTTCGGTTTTGTATGCCAATCCTTTTCTCATTCTGTCCACTGATTGATATGCACAAGAAAAATGAAAGGAGATGCAAGTGTGTGTATGCAAATTGCAGTCACTGTGCCTAAGTAACCATGCTTGTGGTCAGGTGTGTGGCAGAACGATGTGTGGAATTTAATGGCTGCTGTGGTAAACCGCACCAACGGCAAAAGGCGGATGTTAAATGGGTGACAGCAAAGTGTTCGATTTCCATTGACTCGCCACCATTTATCCATGATAGTTTTCACCCTGTGATACTCCTCTGAAGCGTTTGAGAAGCCAGAGATAATAAGTACGCGACTATTGAGTATATTAGAGTCCTCTAGACAGAGTGGAATGTATTTGTGGAATCACAAAGTTAAATAGGTTCTTATGTAATATGAAAAACATCTGCATTGACAAGTTTGTTGCTGGGCTAACATTAATAAGAAATATAATTGAGAACAGTTCCCTTACAACAATTGTCTTAGCGATTTAAGTAGTTTTTCTTTCCAATGAGAGTTATGTGGGAGTAACTTTAAAACAAGTATTTCAGCTTCAATTAAAACCTCTACAGAAATTCTATCCGACAATACTCTTTTACTTTTCAGCATCAATCAATAAAATCTCCATTCACTCCTCGTATAATCTCCAATTACAATTTCGTCTTTCCCCCTGTCAAAATATCAATAAAAGCAATTAAATTTTCTATTAACGAAATCAACTGTGGCAAATGCGGTGAGCACCGAGAAGCCCATAACAGCTACAATAGGAACAACTTCATCCACATCACTATCAAAACCATCATCGTCATGATCATCGACATCATCATCATCATCAAAATCAACAAGCAGCAGCGCATCATCTATAAAAACAATCAAAACCATAGCCAGCCGGCAATTGCCGTACAGAGTTCATCAAACCAGCGAGCAAAAAGAGGAAAAATAGGGGAAAGTACCCCAAAGCACAGCCCCAAGGCCCAACCTTCATCATGATAGGGATGAGGGATGAGAAGTAGAGGAGGGATGGAGGGGGTGTGGTGTGTATGTCGGCGTTATTGTTATTGCTTTTTGTCCAGAATCGCTTCACAATGCAGCAGCCTCATGCAAGTTTTTTTGGTTTTTCCCTTTTATTTTTTGGCTGCCTGCCAAAAACTCTTCATCATCAAAAAACATGAGAGGCAGCCGTCAGCCATACAACCCTGTAAAAATTAACATAGACCTGCGGAATACTGAAGGGGAAACTGTTGCCTTGTAGTCGGCTCAGATGTGCAGCAAATGAATGGGAAATTCGCCGTACTTCAAATGCTGATGAAGTTGGATTCGAGAGAGTAGCAGAAGCAGGAACTGAATCCGTGGATTCATTGCATTGCATGGGTTTTGCAATTGATGGGGAAGGGTTCGATGAGCAGATGAAATTATAAATCAAAGAATTCGTTGGCAAATTTTACAAATTTAAAGTGAGAGTGCTAAAATTCTGTATGGCTTCAAAGCGAAGAGTTATTCACATTTTCTTTTTTGCTCTATCTATTTGTTTTAAAATTTTCTTATGAATTTGTCCAACGTTTGTTATAGACAAAAAGATAATTTAATTGGAAACTTGGCTCAGTTGCCTTAAACTCGGTTGAAGCCTTTGAAAATAAATCAATAAATTGAATTTGATGTACAGGCAGTATCTATGTGACACACACTGACTCACACACACACAGGTTTCAATTAAATTTAAACACTTCACAAACATTGTTGTTGAGAACATCAAAGCAGAAGGGCACTTTGATTAGTCTCATGTCCAAGTACTTACAGCTACACGAAAATTCTCAACAGTATTTCAAAGTTTGAAGTCCTCATGAGGAAGCCACTTAAGCATATGTATGCAGCACTCAGGATATATGTTTATTAATTTATTAAATTATGTTGAATAAGACAAAAGTTTCAAAGTTTTCCTTTTGCCCCAAAATCAATTTTCAAATAACACAAAATTTATAAGTTTTTCTCAAGATAATTCAGGCGGGTCAAAGTCGAGTGAATTGTCAATGAAAGCACTTTCATATTAAAGTTTTCCCCCTAGAATTCCAATTTCATTCAATTCTTATCTAACCATAAGTAATGTATGTATATACATATCTAGGACTCTTTTTTCAAGTTTGGTGCGCCGATAAGCACACCATTTATAAATTTAACTTTAAATTTCACAATGTTACTTAAAAATCAGCAAAAGATTGAAAGAAATTAATCATAAAAAAGGTTCCCTCTTTGATTTTTGACATTTTACCACACCCGTTTTTAAACCGAAACAATCTTTGACGTGTTTATCTCAGTAAAGCCTTTCTTGGTCAAAATATCACGGAACAGATAACACACTACGTCGTAATTTGGACTGATTCGCTGGAGTTCTTAGATTTAAAACAAGATTATCTGGAATCGTGATTAATACGAATTTAGAAAATTATCTTATAGCCTTTTAATTTCTATTTTTTATAAAAAAACCCTTTTATAATTCAGAATAAATGTTTTCTTTCAGTGTTATTTGGAAAATAAATTCGAACTGTTTGCCCAAATCGTTTAACTTAAATTGCCGTAAATTTTCAGCCCACACAAACAAGTTGACTGAGGGCATAAAAAATTAATGTGGCCAAGTGTTGGGCCTTTCAATCTGAATCCAAAGGCAAGGTCCCTTGAAGCTGGCACAGCTTTTACTCCTTCTTGAGCTAAGAAGGCCATGAAACGGGCCGACGTCAAAGGCCAAAAAGTTAAGCGCAAGCTGGAGTTAAGTTCCTTTTCACTTTTCTCTGGTGTAGGCCCTTTGGGCATAATTTCGCAATTGCAGGCACATGTGGCACACACACACACGCACACTCTCACCCATTCACAGTGGGAATTTCTCATCCATGCCTTCGCACCATTTCACACTCCCTCTTCAATCAAGCACAATGGCCCATTGAATCTCTCCAAACACACACAAAACATACAACACTTTTACCACGGTCAGTTAACGTTTACGCATTGGCCACGCCCACCCGGCAGCTTCTTCCTTCAACCGCCCTACTTGTTATTTATATTATGACCACTCACAGTTGTTGGCTCATTGTCATAAATTTCTTCAAGTGTTTGCTCTGTGGCCCAGGCAAAACGAAAAAAAGCGTAAAGATTTTCCCCTCCCCCTCTCCCTCACCCAGTCGCTCTGTATAGTTTTTCTCTCTTTTTCCTCCCCATTTTGTTTGCATTGTTTTGTTTGGCCAACTGCCTAAGGGCTTTTGTAGCAGCTACACAATGGGCGCCTCTTGGCCAATTTAATAAATTCCATAAATTGTTTATGTTTAGCCTGCCCCACTGATGTATGTTTTGGTTGTTCTCTACGATAGAGCTCGACTGACTGGCTGGCTGACTGACATTGTCGTTGAATGCTTTGACATCTGAGTAGTTCTCTCGCTTTGTTTGCATTTTAGAAAGCCTGTTAAGAGACGCAAAACAAAGGCACTTCAATGCGTTGAAATAACTAAATTAGTGCCTAGTAAAGGGCCAATAAGCAGACAATAAACAAATCCAAGAGATACATTTTCAACAATTTTAAAATCAATTCATTGTACTGCACAAAATTCAGTCTAAGGGTATTAGAGTCACTGCATATCTTGATTGATCTGCATACCATATCGAAAGGAATTCAGAAAGGAATCAAAGTTGTATCAACTATCAAGGCGTTTAAGACGGATTACGGATTAACAAGTTCAAAAGCTGTCGATAAGTGTAAGCGAAATGGGCGAATAGTTCGAAGGAATAGTTGCGCCTAAAGATTATGCAGGTTACTATTTAAGATTGGAAATTAAACTGAAAAGATTTTGACCACATTTAAACACTAGAACACATTTAAAACCATTTAAAAGTGAAAACAGTGTTAAAAATTTCAAGAGTACCTATAGTTGTGATCTGTATTGACTTTTTATGATTCCAGGACTATTGAGTTTATTGTTTATTGGAAAAGTTAATATATTATTGGTTCTTGTTTCAGAAATGGTAAGCAAACATCGCCTCTCACTAATATATCGCGACTTTTACAGTGTCTGTAACAAAGCAGTTATCCAACAAAGACCCACATCAGTCTAGAACCAAAACAGAATTGATTGGCATCAGTGGATCATACATTTTGCCAGATATGTCCCTGAAAATATATCTGAGTTGACTTTGCTTCTCTTTCTTCAAGTCAATTAAAAGCAAATTATTTCGTCTCGCATAATGGAACCTTTATGTACATATTTATAAAAAACTGGCACGTTTTCTTTTATAGAAAAAAAAAGAAGAATTCCTTGCCCGTTTTCCGTGTTGTTGTTGATTTTTAATTACTGAAACTCCGCAGAGCTGCGAGACCCTCCAAAGACATTGGGCTTTGAACAAGGAACAGGGAGGAGTCGGCAATGGGTTGAGAGAGATGGGGATGGCTAGGGTGTGGGGGGATGTACATTACTTTGGCATTAAAAAAGTAAACTGGTCGCCAGCAAAATAATAAAAAGGAGACCAAAAAGAGTTTTGTGTGCCCACCACAAAAACTTGCTGAATAATTCAACAACGAATGTCCTGCCAACATTTTAATTTAAGTTTGCGCTTCGTTGCCTGGTTAGATAAGAAATTGTTGGACATTGGGTGGGGGGGGTTGGGTTGAATGTGTGTGTGTGTGTGGGGGGGGGGGGGGTCCCACTGACAGGGACTGAGAAGTTTGCCGTATTTATTTACACTTTTACTGGCCGTTGTCGTCACCGCCAAATGACAACCACAAAAATTAATAGAAAAGTTTCACTGGGCAAACGGAAAAATAGACGAAAGACGAAAGGAAAGTACAAATTATGCAGCAATTTCATTTTGATATTTTCTTCTTTCTTTGGTCTTTTTTCTGTTTTTGGTGTGTTGGCTTGTTGAAAGGATGTTAATGTAAATGACTGTCACAAAAGTAGCCAAAGAAAAAGAAGGCGGCAAAAGAAAGCAAAAACTTTTAATAATGTCTCAAAAGACACATTTCTTTTATTTTTTGGTCGGGAGGCTTTTGTTTCTGGTTCACACTTCATTTCAAATTCAGGCCGGGTTCTTTGTTGTGTATTGTGTGTGTGTGTCAGAAATGGGTCTGGCAATGAGGGCAAGGACTCGCGATGCCTAATTATTATTCGCAGGAATATAAGTCCTTGGCCATGGGTGGCACTCGATGTAAATTATGTTTATGCTTGCCTCTGCCCAATGCCATTAATTTTTATAGCCTGACTTTATGGTCCAGTTAAGACAGTTGTTGTCCCGAAAAAATTGCAGTTGGCCATAGATTGAGGTCAGTCAAGGAAAGGAAAAGTAAAGGAAAGGAAATGTGAATGTGTTCTTTTTGAAAGCCTTTATATAAGTATGAAGACAATTTTATCCCAAATGAGCTGCAATAACCTTATGCCTTCGTAGTATCACTGATCACTGAACATAGATCAGTAGATAGATCTTGCTTATGAATATTTATGATTTTAAACTAGTTTCCTACTGGTAACTGGGCCATTACATGCATTTATTAAGTCATTCTGAATGAACGATGGTAAAAAAATTATCTTTAAATTCTCATCATGAAAAGTTTCATTTAGCCTAAGCTAGAAACCGCGACACATATTCCGAGCTTTCATTGCTGGCCAAAATTCAGGCCATATGTTAAATGTCTGTACGTGCCAACTGAAAACGAGTCGTTGCCATGTCTGGTCCGCCCCTTTCTCTTTCCCGTCTCTATCTATATATCTCTCTCACCCGTCTGGGATTGTCGACATATCTTAATTCCCATAACCAGGCAAAAGCGTCTGCATGAATTTCAAATTCAATTTGGCGCATTTTACATATTTTTACATATATTAAACAAAGGACTCAACAACAACAAACAGAACGTTTTATTGCCTGAGCGACGGCTAACAAGGCACTTTTTCCGCCTCCCTTCGCCTCTATCACACACACACACACACACACACACAGCTTTTCCCTCTCACTTTTTGGATATATGTGTGTGTGCTTGTGACATTTATAATTTAGGTGCGAAGATTATATCGTTGCAATATGGTTAAAATTGTTGACAACTTAATTTGTAAAGTGGTTTCTGTGTGGCCGGTAAATTCCGCGTGCTCCTACAGAGGAAATATCACAGAGAACAAACTGTAATTTAACTGCGAGCAAAAGTCACGCAATAGCAACTTCAACGCCAGGTCCAACTCCGACTACAACTCCGGCTGGAGAGACAGGTGAGAAATGTGCTGAAGAAGAAGGAGAAAAAGAATATTGAGAACGGAGTGAGGACAGGAGCAATTGGCAATTGGCATTGGCCAATTGAATTATTGAAAAATTAAAAGTGCTCAGGGAGAAAATTGCTCAACATGGAAATGCATTTTACCGTGTCGTGAAAAATTGCCTGAATAATGTAGCATACTTTTACGGGCTGCAGCTGACGTTTCCCGATTCCTGCTCTCTTCACGCAACTAGGCCATCGTCTGGGTCTTTAATTGCCGTCATCTGTTTGTTAATTGCTACATAATTGTTTGAAATAAATTCACTTACGAGTCGGCTCGTTTCGTTGCCAAGATGTCGACATACTCCCCGGCGCTCTTCATCCCACCATACTCCACTCCTTGGATCCAACGTCCTGATGACATGGCGTATGAGTAATGTGCTGTAAAATGTCACACAATTCGTGATGGTTGGCATCGCGCAATTTGCATGTAGTTTAATTCTCCACTGAGCTAAAGGAAAATGCGCATTTCCCATATTGTTGTGATGATGTGTGCAAGACAACTGATTGTGAGTGAGTGAGTGATGAATTCAGGAAAAGGACTTTCATATCTGGATGGCGAATAGCCGTACATCTGTAAATTGAATGTGGTTTAAAAACTTTACTGAATATATGTAAAAGAGATTTGCGTTTAACTGAATCTAATTAAAATCAGAATAGACTTCAACATGACTTTCGCGTTGAAGTTGAATATGAAATAGCTTAAGAATTACTTCAGTGACTCAAACACAAAATTGAAGTGAATACGATATTTAGTGAGTTTAAGGACATTCTTATCAATCATATGAACCATATTTGTGGCAAAGTAAGCATGCTTATATATGTCTTTCGATTTCAATCAAATTTAAAGGAATTTATCTTATGCATGTTAGTTAATTATCCAGTTTTATCAACTTGTGTTCATACTTTATAAGGATCCAATAATTATACATATTAATTGATTGGGGCAGGACATGTTCAAAGTGTTCCTTAAAATTAACGTCGCGTCATAGTTTCACATTTCTACTCAGCTCAGTTTAGAACTTTACACAAAAACAACGAGATATTCTTGAATTTTTATCGCCGTGAAATATGTTGAGTTATACTTTAATCTTTTTCGTGGTATTCAGTATAATTTTAGCACGGCTGACTTAAAAGCAAATAGCATTAAGCTTCAAATGAAAAATTGAAGAAATGAACATAAAACTAAACTCCATTAAAGAGGATAGGGTTTCATTGTGTGACTGAATGCCGGTCAAGTCGAGTTTCCATCAAAATGTTTCATCTCTCGTCCTTCTTTCCTTGCCCATCTTTCAGCTGAGGCACTTTACAAATGTTTCACAAGCGTTTAAGAAATTTGAGTTAGCAGCAAATCTCATTCGCTTGAAAAATAAAACTGCTAAATTGAAAAACGCTTAAACATTTTTACAGCTTTTAACACGGAGCCGCATATTGAATTACGTTGCTAGCCAGGGCCATTGCCAGGGCTCTGGACTCAGACTCCGGGACGCAGAGTAGAGTACTCTGCCACTGGACATTGCCTTCTTCCTGTCGTTCGTCTGCTAGAACTTTTTAACTTCTTCCCCGGCAGCTGCTGTCTATGCCTTCCTTTTCCCCACCAGTGTTTCTCTTTATTTTTCCTTTTTGACTGGGGGAAAATGCTCAACACGATTTTCGCTGTTGATTTACGTTTTAGCACGTTTTTCGTATAGTTGGGAGTCAGGTTTTCCTTAGCTCCTCTCTCTGTATCACACCTTTTCAATTTTACCTGCCAACGTGCATTTGAAGATTATTGTCCTGGACAAAAAAAAAAAGGACAAGGAAAAAACACTGCACTTTTTTATCGTAGGATTTAATGAGCAATTTTTCATTTTGATTTGGATTTCAAGTGAACAGCAGTTGGCTGGGATGTCAGCTTATCCATGCCTTGCTCTCGTCTATGGTTCATTTTTTGTCCTGTTGTCGTCTAATGTCAACATGTTTCGACTGTCATCAGTCAGATCTGTTTGCCTTTGCCTAGGCTAAAAAAGGTTTCTACGAGCCACCTGAAAACTGACCTGGCTCTTTATGCAAACGCAACTGACCATTCAATTTATCAGGCTCGACGGGGAGGCCCTTGTTCCCGCCTCCGATTCCGGCCAGCTACTCGGGCTCCTGCAGTTTCGCTCTTTTCGCATTTCCGCTTTGTGCAAACAAAACGCGACTGCTAAATGCCAGAGAACTCGGACTACTTTCAACAGATTAGATTTGGAAAGCTCAACTATGGGATACCCCTTTTGGAAAATCAACGGCTGGCTTCCAAAAATGGGTCTAAGCTAGATTCTAAAAAGAAGCTTGTTCTAAAAAGTTGCGCCAGTTAGACCGAACCAGCCAAGCTATGAATACCCGTACATACCTCGTAGCGGCAAATCAAATTTGACTGCGCTTTTTTCGACAAATTTATTTTTACCTCCCTGCTCGACAGGCTGCAGCTTCTCCTGCAGTCTTCTCCTTCTGTGCGTGTGAGTAAACACAAATTGTCGGCATACCTTTTGCTGTTGGGCTGGCTTTAAGAGCCCGGCTGTTGGTTTTATGCCCCTCGCTTAATATTTAAATGCATGTTATATGAGCATCTAAAACTGCAAATGCAAATCCGCGCCGCTTCACTTGGCACGTTCTCTGTCAAACATTAAAATGTGAGTCGCTAGCATTTACGAGAGACACGCGGAAGGCCACATCTTTGAATGGCTCGAAGATGACCATGACCAAGTTCTACCTTTAATATTGGTCCACCTAATCTCGGCTGGTTGCCGTCAACCAAATGGTTGTCATAAACAAAACCCCAGCTCAGACCCACACACACACACACACTCACACAACATTGGCTCAAGGTGCCGATTCCTTGACTTTTTATTTCCTCCATTGCCAATCCATTGTCCTTAAGTAAAAACCAAAGAGCGTACTATGGAAAGAATCAAAAGTGTTTGCCGTCGCAAGAAGCAGTCAGATCAAAAAATAAATTTTCAAACATTTAGTCTTTATAAAATGATTAGACATAGATAGTCACTATTGGTCCCAGTCTCCAGTGTTAGATATGAATATATTTTACAAGACTCCTTTCGAAGTTACAATGTGGAATTTGCATTTTTACGTCAACCTTCCTCTATGTTGTTTATTATGTTGCAATTTCAGAAGTTTCAATAGGATAAGTATCTTTCGTAGATTGACTTATCCGAATATCTTTCACCTATTTGTGATTTATGATCTGAGTCAGAAAAGCTGATATTTGAAATCAAGTGAAAGAGTTCAGTAGACAATATTTCAAGAGCGTATGTTTTGGTTTTTTAGTTTTTTGGAATCACTCCTCTGTTTGTTCCACTGTTTGTATCAACTTCCCCTGTGAGATTTCGGTGGGCTCCTTCAGGATTTTTATGGCCCCATCTTTTTTGCCGACCATTGCCTTAAACATTCTGCTGTTGTTGTTGTTGCTGTTCTGGCTGTTACTGTTTTTGGGAATTTTCGGTCTTATACGTCTTGCCCAGGCCGTTTATTGTCGTTTATTTGTCTTTTTGCCATTTTTATATTTACGCATATAATCGCTTTCAACGCCGTTTGCCGCCGCCTTGGGAAATCGTGAGCGATGGCCATCTCTTGCCCTCTTCCTTACTTGTTGTTTTTTCTTGGGAGGGGGAGTGTGGGGGGTTGGGTTTGGGTTTTTGGTGAGGGTTTTGGGTTTCGGTTTTGTTTGTGTTTGGACTTGAGAGCCGCTTATAAATATGATGTTATCGCTTTTTATGGGTCCACTTTTATTGCCAGCAATCAGTCTTCTGTTTTGTTTGCTGATTGCTTGCCATTATTCAAATGTATTTGTTTAATTCTTGGGGATTGGACGAACCACAAATCATTTTAAATCCACAATATGTCAACAAATATTTGAAGGGGATTTCTTATTCTCATTTTGTCTTGGCTGTTGAATTGTCTTATTTAACAGAGACAACGTTAAGGGGTGCATACTATGTACATGATTAAGAGAGTGAATGGGGCGAGTGTTGGAAGTGGGGGACGCCCGGAAGAGCTGCCTAATCAGTTCTGCTTCAGTTCATAATCACATTGCGTATAAGTAATTAGTTTAGCGATGACAAGCTGCACTGCTTACACCGTGTTTCTCCCCCGGTCTTGTCCTTGTCCTTGCCCGACTGCTTCTTCTCCGCCCAGTCAGTTATCAATCCATCTGCCGTCTGCTGATATATGCACTTTGTTGACAAACGAGCTGATTAAATGCCAGCTCTCGGTCATTATGCAATTAAATGGCTTCAGAGTTTGTGGGCATTGGTTTATTGGCAATGAGACGAGTGAACCATCCGTCGAGTGGGACTCCCAACTAACCAGTCATTCAGTCAGTCAGACAGACACACCAGACAGACAGTTAGACCTACAGATCCGATTGTGTGTGGATGTTAAGGGCATTAAACTGTGTACACTTATTTAAACAGACATTTCCAAGTGTGAATTGGAAAAATTTTATTAATTTTCACCTCTGATGATTAAATAGTGGAAAGAAAACAAAAAGACAAGGGAACAGATTCTCCTCTTTATTGGATTTAAAATAAAATTTTAAACAAAAGTGTTTTCTGTGTACTGTCTATTTTCTATTAGTGCTCCAAAAAACGATTTTACTTCTGACATAAGTTGAAAGTTTGATTTTTAAATTGGAGTTCTTGAGGGACTTTTAATAGATAGTTTAAGCAAGCCTTATATCTAGCCTTAACTTGTATCTAAGAAAATTGTCGTGCGATAGGAAAGCCACGTGAAATCTCTTTCAGTTACTCAAATCGAAATTCTCGGTAAGAAGGAAACATAAATATAATTTACAAGGCAACCATAAAAAAAACATGCAAGTGCAACATATGAAATGCTTTATGCAAATTGTTTACATTTTTCTACAAAGAGAGACGGAGAGAGATAGAAAGAGAGAGAGAGACAGAGAGAGAGAGAAGGAGCGACACAGAAAAAGGAAAACCAAACCAACAACTACCTCTTACGAGGAGGAAAAAATCCTGATGCAACCCAAAAGTATGCAATGAAATTTTTCACAGCACGCCGCACACACACAAGCACACAGGCGGGAGTCAATGCCAAAGGCAAACCGAAAATAAGAAACCGAGAAACGGGGAGGATATCGCCGCAGTTGGAGTTGAAGATGAAGTTGGCTTCGGAGTGGGGCTTAAGCTGAGATATTTATATAGGAGACCGCAAAACAAATTTCGAATGCAGATATATTCACCCAACTTGAGTAAACGAATGAACCAGAACAGAAATTCGCATATGGATTTTCCAAATGTGTAACAAGTTTTATTTTTTCGTTTGGGTTTTTTGTTTTTTTTTTCGCTTAACTTTATTGGCAAGTTGCCTGAAAGTGACTGAGTCTCCGACAATGTAATCTGTTGTAAGACAAAGCCAGCTTGCACTTAACAGCTCAATTTACCATTTTCTTCATCCATCTTTCCCCTTCCCGACCTCTCTCCTTAGTTGGTGTGTTTTAAGCAAGTTGATTGATTGAACTGCGATATAGAAAACTCATTAAGAACTTTAATTAAATCGAGACAGCAATAATATGAACAATGTGCAAGCAAAAAGAAAACTCTCATTATTCATAGCGAACGACACGAAAATTGCAGCAGCTGCAGCAAAATATGAAAAACACCAAAACAAAGAATGAAAAAATACACTTACTTATACCATAAAAAGAATGTGCGAAAATGTGTCAGAAAGTGAGCGAAAACATAAAATATGGTAGCAGTAGCAGCACCTCGACACCATCGTTCCCCCACAACGCCAGCAAACTCCTCCCCGGCGACGCCTCCTGCCCCACATTCTGGCTCCCCATTCATGAATCATGCTACGTGCTCGGCTCCGAGAGCTCTCGGAGGCGAATCCCGCTTGGAGTGGATGACGATGACAGGATCCAGGTGACGGCTGTGCTGTGGCTTCGTTTAGGGCTGTGTTTAACATTTTAATAAATGATTGTGACAAATGCACAAGCATGGATTTACTTCAAAAAACGTTGTAAATATTAATGCCGACTGCTCGCTCATTTGGGAGGCAGAACCCCCAAAAGCGTTTAAGCAGGAAGTGCATACACACAGAAAACTGCTTCAAAAGGTAACAAAAGTAACAAAATCCATACGCAATTTGAAAATATTTCGCTTGGTTTATAGATATGCAAATCGGAAATTTCTTCTGGAAGTCTCTTAATAGCTCTTCTCTTACGAAAAATGGACTGGGAGGCTTCAGTTGAGTAATTCTTGAAATGACATTAATAGTAATAGTACAGATCCGAAAAAAACGCTCTTTTCTGTAAAATTGCATTAAATGAGCTGAATTGTTAATTATATTAGGGAAAAATATATTTTTACAGTTCTTTGTACACATTGAACTTCATTAAATTCTCCATCGAATGGGATAGATTTTTCACCAAAATCGAAATTGGATAGATTATGTCGACTTGTAAAATAGAGTTAGGTATACTTACTACTTACATATACTTACTGTAATCAGTGTTTACACTGCTTCCGAAATAAAGAAAAATATAAAGATGTTCTTAAAAATATTTGTACTTAACAGGCAATGAATATTATTAATATTATTGTTAAGGAACGGCTGATGAATTCTGAATTTTAATATTTCAGGATTTTGTATTTATGGTACATGGTCACACTTTTTTTGGCTGATGCAATATTAAACGTCATAGTGAAATAATAATGTATGTTGAGTTTAGTTAATTGCTAAACAGAAAACATCACATGGAATCTATTTTTACCTAAATGCAAACCAGAAAAGTTTTTTTTTAACCCTTTCGACCCTATGGAATGAAACTTTTTTTTTCACTCTTAATCTTTTTATATGAATTTTAGAAGAATTTAGGTCAAAATGCTAAGTTGCCACCGCCCACCGATTTGGGGGCTACAGAAAGTTGCTCGTGAGCAACATTAAACTTTAAAAATAACTCACCTAATTATTCATTTATGATTATATATAGCATATAGCAAATATGAGCATATATACTTTGTTGCTGATGTTGCTCACAGGCAACGCTGGGGTGGAAAGGTTTGAATATCGCCAACTGTAGTTTATATTTCGTAATTTAAAGTGATGAAAGACCAATAAAAATACATACATATGTACATTTTGGTGTTAAATTAAGTATTTATAGGATGAGGTTTCAATTAGTTTTACTAGGCTTATAACCTTGAGAATTGTTAATTGCAAAATATGTCTTTTTTATCTCTTTTCAATTTTGGGACACATCACCAGACACTTAAAAAACGGTCAATATTGACAGACTAGAACTGTTTACTAATATTGTTTAAAAATTGCATAAAATCATAATTTAAAAAAATTAAAATAACATAATTTAAAAATAATTTTAAAAAAAATTCGACTTTTTTAATTTTGCCGCCATTGTGTAATCAAATCTCATGTGTACAAAAGAAAGTAAAAACTAAGAATTTTTTAAAAAAGCCCGCTTGATTCTTCCCACGAAACGCGCAAATGGCCACACTAAAAGCGTATAATATACAAAGAGAAAGACAGGCACACTCTTTCGATAAAAATAAACAATAAGACCACATGTGCATCAATGTTCTACAAAATTTAAAATCTACGAACAAAATAGCAATCCGCAGGGATTGGTAAACAAAAATAACTTTAAGAAATTTGAACATTATAAATCTAGGTCAATGGGTCATGACTGCATTAAATAAGTATCATCATTATCTCAATGTTTCTAGTCTTTCATTATTGAAAATTCTTAAATAATTATGAAGTGAATAGTTGGAGTGAAATGTGATTACCTAATCTATACAATTTTGTCAATATTTAACAATTAATTTGCTGCTTCAGTTGGTTTGACATATTCAAAGAGCCAAACAAATTACAAGTTCATTAATCAGTTGTTACAACTTGAAATGTTAGGATTTCTGTAGAACTCCAACATTGAATGCTTCGATTTTTTGCGTGTCCTAAATCTATGTTAGTCCAAAATCCTTTACCAAATACCTTTAGTCTTTCACAGAAAACTTTTACTATTGAATATTTTTGTCGATGTTGTCCCCAATTTTCATGCTGAATGCAACACCTTTCACCTTTCGCTGAAACTTTGGCCAAATGTCAGAAGGAAAACGAAAAGTTTTTGTGTGCAACGTGGAAAACTGCAAACGTTGCCAATTTTCACGGAAAAACAATTAAACTTGAACTTTTGTCATATGAATCAGAAAAAATAAAAAAACTGTAAAATTGAAACATAAATGGAACCAAAAACTAAAAGCACAGCAGGAAACTCGCCATATCAGCAAAACATGGCCAGGCGATGCTTTTTGTCCAAGTTTGGCGCTAATTAATTTTTATTTATTACATTTGCGAGTGGCCAGGCGAAAATGTTTTCCCAATTAAATTTCTCTAACTATTTGTTTCTCTCTTTCTTTTTTTTGCAGGAAAACACACTCGCCTGGATACGCAACAGACGGCACAGGAAGGTAATTAATATGGTGACTTTTGCCTTTTATTCTGCTCTCTTTCCCACCCACTGGGCTTCCTTAGCGGAGTGCTTTCAACTGAAGTCATCGCACATTCACTGCAGCAAAAGGCACGATTGTGTATGGCGACAGTCACTGGAAACCATTCAGACCAAGTTGAATCTTCTCAAAGCACATGCTCTGTTCTTATAGATGCTGATTTCCCACGCTTCGCCGAACCGATTGCCAATGTAACCGTTTCCATTGGACGGGATGCTCTACTCGCGTGCGTGGTGGAAAACCTGAAGGGTTACAAGGTGGCCTGGGTGCGAGTGGACACACAGACGATTCTCTCCATACATCACAATGTTATATCGCAAAATAATCGGATAAGTTTGACCTATAATGATCATCGATCGGTAAGTCAAAAGTTTCTTTCAACTTTCTTTATTTGCAATTGAAACTTAATCATCAAAAATCTGATAATAATCATAGACTTAGCCGCAATTGTTGAAGGACATTTCTATAAAAGTACATATGAGTGGTTCTAATACAATCCAATTACTTTGATGGCTTGAAATAACCATAATTTTAATTTCAATATTGGAAATTATTCAACAATTTATTACCTTATGACTTTACCTTCAACTTTTGCATTAGTTAAATCAAGTTTAAGTATTTATAATAGATCTTTAAATTGTGGTTAATTCGAGAAATGAATATTTCAATATTTCCAGTGGTACTTGCATATCAAAGAGGTTGAGGAAACGGATCGCGGTTGGTACATGTGCCAAGTGAATACGGTAATGAAATAAATTGCAAACAAATATTTCTTAAAGTACTTTACTTTATTTTATTATGATGTTCTTCGCAGGATCCCATGCGGTCCAGGAAGGGCTACCTGCAGGTGGTGGGTAAGTACTCGACATTATCCACAAGCCAATGCCAATTGACCCCTTGCAAGACGCAACTGGCGCTTAACTCATTGAACTTTGCTTACCCCCTGGTCGGTTTCCCTCTTCCAGTGCCCCCCATGATTGTCGAGGGCATGACCAGCAATGACATGGTAGTGCGCGAGGGTCAAAATGTCTCGCTGATGTGCAAGGCACGCGGTTACCCCGAACCCTATGTCATGTGGCGTCGCGAGGACGGCGAGGAAATGCTAATTGGCGGGGAGCACGGTAAGCTGGCACTCTGCTCCCAGGCAGCTGCCGGAGAGGTGGGATTAATCTGGTTTCGTTTCGACCTTCTTCTCTTGCAGTGAACGTTGTCGATGGCGAACTGCTGCACATAACGAAAGTGAGTCGTCTCCACATGGCAGCCTATTTGTGTGTGGCCTCCAATGGTGTCCCGCCGTCGATTAGCAAACGCGTCCATCTGCGTGTGCAATGTGAGTGCAAATTGTGTTACTATAAAGCTAGGAAATTACAATTTTGAGAGGCTAAACAAATTTCCGATCAATAGCAGATAAAAATGTACCCAAAACGACAAAAGAAGCGAAATCTGTTCCCTGAATTCAGTCAAAAATTTAATTCTTTATACTAGACACTTTCCAATCGTCAGTTCTGTTGGGAATTAAAAACGTTTTCTGATGATCAATTGGAAACAAAAATTCCAAATTCACTGGTTTTAACAGTGCCAGAAAGTTCTCTAAAAACCATGCCAAATGTAATGGCTTTAGCCTCTGCAGAGTCTGAAGTTTTCCTTGCAATCCGGCATAATCGGTCAAACAGATGCCAATGTCCATACGGACACCCAATCTTCGGAGATTAAGGAGACCAACTTTGTTCGAACCTTGTTTAAAATTGTTATCGTTATACTAATTTTATTCGATCAATTTGTCAATGATTAAAATGGCACATAAACCTTGTCTGCTTTGTCACTGAATCTTCACCATGGCTAACAGGGATCTGTTGACATTATTCATTTTTCAGTTAAGAAAAATGTTCCATACACATCTGAAATTAACTTTATAGAGTTAGTTGCTAAAACCTTAAGCTGATTTCGAAAATCTTCTTATATAAAATCGAGTTACTCGACTTCCATGATGGGCTATGTTAATAAATATTGTATATAGAGAATAGAATCACCATTATTCATTGCACTTTTTATTGTTGTTCCATTTAAGAGGAAACGAAGACATCTGACAATGACCGTCTCTGGAACTTGGTAATAACAATCCGTTTAGCCTTATCCGAATTTTGCATTACTTAAAATAAAGTGCCAATAAAAAGCATGAGGACTTCTTGTTTTAAACTCACTAAAAAATGTTAACAAAACGTTGGGTAACCTGAAAAACGGAAGTGCCAAAAATAACGTAAAATCCATTTTGGAATCAACTCTTGTGTAATATTTATGGTCTGTTGAGAGGACGAACGAGCCAACCAACGAAAGGCATACGAGGAAATGGGGGTTTAACGCGCAGGGTGGGAGGGGAGCAGCGCGTTGTTTAATGCGTAAAATACACAAAACAAGGAGAGGCAGGAGCCGGTGGAAATAACTGGTAGGCAGATAGGATTCTTTACTCAACCCTCCCATCTCTCCATTGCATCTCTTTGCAAACTGTTGCCAATGCAGTTTTTGGGGCAATAACCGCAATGCGTCCTCAACATTGGCATACAAAATGGATGGGAAAGGACCTGAAATAGGTTGGGGCTGGCCCATTCTGGGTGAGGGAAAGGGGCGGAGTGGGGCGTTGGCGGGTTGCTGTTACCAACGCACTTGGCCGAAAATCGACCAAAAGCTGCAGTCACGTTAAATTAATTTACCTGTGAGAGAGTAATGGACGCAGTTAGAGATGACAACGTGATAAAATGTCTTTTGATAATCGTACAAAAAAAACATCATTCAATTGGTAGCACTTATTAGTGCTATAAAAGGAAATACAGTCAATATATCTCGTATACACCTAGACCTCGCTTTGCGTCGTTTCGTTTTGCGTTTTTTCGAAGTTGCGTCGCTGCTTTATTAGTACTAACTTTCACCGTGCGTCGTTATATTCTCGTTGATGCGTTGTTTTGAGTTCGAGTGATTAACTTTTTTTCTTCTAAATCAGCCATTCTGGCAACGCCAATATCAACTTTTACCAACATTGGCCTTGAATTTTTGGCAGTTTTACGTTTTTGAACATTGACATCTACCTTACCTACTTCTGTTTATAATTGCGTCTTGCTATCAAAACTCGGGGACGGTTAAGTAGAAATGTTCGAAGAACAGTTTTTAACCTCTAAACAAGAAATTTATTTAAATTTACAAAAAAAAAAGCTATTCACCAAACTTTGGACAAATTTTTGGTGAACGAAGCTACTAAAAACTCATAAAGATAAAATAATTAAATAAGTTATTTTGATTTTCTTTTTAGAAAATCAAGTATTTTCATGGCCCGGGAACCTATCTTTGATCTTTCCATGGTTGCCTATAGAAAATCTTAATTCACTTTGCGTCGTTTCACTTTGCATCGTGTTTTTTTGGAACGTATCCCCAACGCAAAGCGAGGTCTAGGTGTATAGAAGTCGGATTATTTCACTGTTTAGTGATGGAATCTAACTTTTATCACCTCTAACATTGATTTAGCTAGTGGCGCACTCATTTCACTCTGTTTGCGGCAGTTTTGTTTGTTTGTTTGTCAGCAGGTGTTATTTTGTGCCCCCGTTCAGTGTGTGTTCATTGTGTGTGCATGTGTGTGGCGAAAATGCGTTCCTTTTTGTTGTTGTTACACACACACACACACACATACGGCCACACATATGGCAACAAAACCTATTTACACACACACTGCCCAGAGCCCAGCATAGCAGCAGCAGCTTCGGGTCCACACCAGATCCACCAGCCCACGATGTCCATAATGTCCCCGCCCATGTTCAAGGCACAATCACTTGCTTTGGGCGCGCTTTTAATGACTGAGTGCATTTTAATCCAAAAACAGTTTGGAAACTCACGTAAAATGCAATGCAAAAAATTATCGGCTAAAAGTCGTTGTCGGGTGTTTGTGTATGGGTTCCCACAGGTACCTGAAAATTTGATGTAAGTGGGAAAACAATAAGGATTTCTCGATACTGAATATGGAATATGAGAAGATGCCATGCAGCCGCATCGAATGACAGTAAATAAACATGACAAACTCGTTTCCAATGAGAACTTTAAGTTTGTGCTAGTAAATAAAAGCGAACAGTAGAATGGGCTATGAATTCCAATAAAGTCGGATCAATAATTTTTAATTTCAGTACATATATTTTATTTTGTAAAAAACGATAGTTTAATATCTATTTTCCCTATATCCTAACAGTTAAATTAATTATCTTGTTTACAGTTCCACCGATGCTCTCCATACCGAATCAACTTGAAGGAGCCTATTTGGGTCAGGACGTGATCTTGGAGTGCCACACTGAGGCCTATCCCCAGTCGATCAACTATTGGACCACAGAGCGAGGAGATATGATTATATCGGGTAAGATGTTTACTCCATTTTTCCATAAATCAGGACATTACTTGCAGCTGTTTCTGTAAACTTGCTTCCTGTGTGTCAGTCATTGTCAAACCGTGCGTTGGCATCCATATGAGAAGGATACAAAAGAAAACGCAATAAAGGACCCAAGCACAGAGGACATGGAAATCCATGGCATTGCCGCTGTTGCGTTTATTATCTGAAAAGCGTTTGTAAATGAGCTTACAATGTAATCAACATGCAGTCCGAGTTGCTACTCGCGGCAGCAGGCAGAAAATTGTCATGTAAAATAGTGGAAAACAAAAAAGAAACTACAGAACATAAAAAAAGTAACCTGCACCACACTTGCTCTCGGTTTCATTGCGTGGCATGTGGCAGAGTTTCGTACTGACGACGAAATGTGTTAAAAGTATATTCAGTCCTTGCAAGGATGCAGCATTTCTGACTATACAAGGAGTATTTCAAACACAATCATTGTAAAATAGGTTACATTTGGCTACAAAGTTAGATGAAACGAACTAAGCAATGATTTTATGATAGTTCGAAGTGTTAACTTTAAGATAGGGTGTCGTCAAGTCTGCTATTCAAATTGACATCGGAAATTTTTATTAAGCACTTTTTTGCTGTTGTTTCTCCGTCATTGTTTTACATTCGAGTTGGTCGCTGTGAAATTCGTTACTCGTACGCAGCGTGTGACAGGAAAGTTGAACAAAAAAGAATAATCCAAGCAAAGGAAAAAAGATGAAAAACGAAAGGAATCGTGTAAATATACCCAGAGACATTCTGACATTGATTGCGAGCTTTTAAAGTGAATCGTCTTTATTGAATGAGGTTTTTACACTCTGCTTGATGGTCAAAAGGTCACTTTGTAGGGATAAGTATGAATCGATCTGAATGTTTATGAAACTTTTCTCTTTTAAGTAAACCCCAAGTCTGCTTTAATCGTTAACCAAACAGAATGTGAAATCAGAGTAATGAATTCAAATTGATCTGAAAATATCTTCAATAAGTTAAGCTTCAATTGTTTGAAGTCAAAATTTAGCTAGTTCTACTTAATATGATAGCATGAGGTGTTGATTCATCCATTTCACTAAATGCAGTATGCAGACTGTTCGGAATTCGTTAGATCACAATTTATTCCATGTTATCGATTTAAATTAGTTGCCAATTGGTCGTTAACTTTATTGCCCACCCTCGTTTAGACAACGTTTTCGAACAAGAATTATGAAACCATATTTTGCGGCTTTGTTGCTATCCCTTTGAATGCTGCCATATTAAATTTGATATTTGAAATGGAATAATTGGCAATTGATTGAGTTAGCAGCAAAACTATTGGCATGTGCATTTCAACACAATGTTTTTAATTAACCTCAGAGCGAAGCAAAACACCAATGCGAACAGGCAAATTGAATATTATCTAAAATCGAAATAATCAAAAATAATAACTAACAATTGTGACAAAGTGAAAATAAAATAAATATGCATTCCCTGCGACTACATCGGATTGCCGAAATGTACCGAAATGGGCAAAATATATTATTTTGTTGCGGAAATTAGTTTAACATAATCACAGAGCGACGGGCAGGCAGGCGGCAAATGCCGACTATAATCTCCGACCAAAATTGAAACGGAAAATAATTACCATTGAGTGTGTATTTGTCTCTGTGTTTCTGTGTCGCCCCTTAACGCTCTTCATTCGAATGGATGTTAAATGAGCCTGAAAAAGCATAGCCTATCATTTGGGGCAACATCCCGCTTAAAGAGGATTTGGGCCAAAACTAAACATAACTCCTGGCATGACTCATTTAAACTATATATAGAGTAGCATTTCGGTTGGAGTGACATTTCTTTTTTATGCTTAAATGGCATATTGTTTGTTCGATAAGAATGGAATATATGGAGTATATGTAGGGGGGCCCTCACACGACTCACGTGTGCCAAATTATGGCCACAGCCAAATGACATTTCATATGCACACACGCACAGGACAACAAGGCTAAAGCTCAGCCGGCTCTGGCAGACAAGACAAATAAAAATGCGCAACGAACCGAGATAGCAAGCGACCCCATAGTGATGTATGGCCAACAGACACCAAAACTTTTTGGGGTAATAAATTTTAAGCGCATTTCACATAAATAGAGTTGGAGATAGAAGAGACTACTCTAGGTGACACACTCCAGGAAGCGAATGGCTCTAAAATTATTATGTTTTAGTAGTAGTGCAAATAATAGAACGTATCCATTAAGATCGAAAGGAAACATTACCTCTCCGACATTAGAAGGTTTCTAGAGTGTTCAAGCGAAAAGTTTCGCCGAGTTCAATAGGCTTGGAGTTTCCAATGGAAAATCTTTCGACCTACCCTCGTTAAACTGCTCCCAGCACCTGACATAGATCACATAGCTCTGTACTTATGTATGTATATGCACATTTGGTGGGGCAGTGCCATACTAAAAAGAAAAGTCCAAAGATCCAATGAGAAATTTCCTTTGTTTTTTTGTTTCCTTTTTATATGACCGAGTATTAAAAGTATAAAGTTCTTTTGCCTGCAGACCCAAATCGTTCGGCTGATGGTTATATGAGTAAAATTATATATTTGCGTGCCAGGTAGATGGATAGATGGGGAGACCAAAAAGTATCACAATAGGTGACTGACTATAAAAAGAAGCCTGGCACGTTATATGGCAAGTTGTTGGTTTCTTGTGTGTGTTTTTTTCCCTTTGGCTTTCGTTTTGGATGGAACAGAAAGAAAGAAAAACTAAAGACATTTGTCAAACTATAAGGGACAACATGACGTATGAGTAACATGCGATATTGCCTTACAATGCGCCAAACAATCAAAGTGAAATTAAGTTTATATATTTAATGCCCTACGACCCAGCAAACACAACACACAAAAAAAAAAAAATAAAAAGAAAAACGTAGGCAATACAAAAACGAAACGAAACGAAATTAAAGCCAGAACAAAAGTTTTTCTTTTAGATTTTCACTGATTAATGAGAAAAGTTTTAGTTAGCGTTCGTAGCGTCCGTAGACTCGGATGAAATTCTCCCTGCCGCAGTTTTAATTACACATATATACATAGTGGAAGGAAAGCCGTGGCCCCGCCAGGGGGGAGGGGCCCGTAATTAGTTGAAGTCGCCATTGAAAGCGTGTTTTGGTTCATTGCACAGTAGCAACGTTGCAGGTGACATTAATTAATTGATTTTTTGATTTTTTTTTCTCCTGTTTTCCTGCTACTTACTATAGCGAAAGTTGTCAAGTCAGACGGCTTGCTCACCAGCCGAATGGTTGTCATTGTAAATTATGGCAAACAAATTGTTAAAGCCTCATCGATAATTTAAACTGTCTCTCTCTCTCTCTTTCTCTCTCTCTCATTGCATCTCATTGCAGACACTTCGCGGGCCGGCGATAAATACGAGACCACATCAACCGTCAGCGGTTACACAAAATACATGAAGTTAAAAATACGCTCGGTTGGCCCAAACGATTTTGGCACCTATCGCTGTGTGGCAAAAAACTCGCTGGGCGAAACCGATGGCAACATCAAACTGGATGGTAAGTGCCGCCTCTTTTATTCATTGCAATTTATTGGCTTTTTTTACATTGTAATTCATTTAACCAGGCGAACGCAAATGTGCAACATGTTGAAACAGATAAGCAGAAGGCAAAAGAATATATAAAAAACCATTCTCGCTATAATTATTGCATGTTAAATGTCGAGAAGAAGCCAATTTGCCGTGTCTCATTTTCCCATGCTCATTATTTTAATCATAATTACGTCAACTTGATCGAAATAATTACTTTACATATGGTTAAACTTTTCACATATATCAATTTAACATATTAAACATTTAAATGATTAGAATTGAACTATGAGTAAATCCTACAAAGTTCGTTTTAAATTAAAAACCAAATAAACTGAATCTGTCAGGAGGTCTAATTCCTTCCATTATAATGGATTTTCTTGTACCTTTCAGAAATGCCCACTCCAACGACTGCGATTATATCAGAAATGGCCATGTTAAATCGAAGTTATGGTAAGCCAAAACACAAGTAAAATAGTTCAAAATTTAATTGAAAAGTATCTAGTTCGTTCAAATCCAATTACTCAACCACATTAGCTTTGCCTACATAGAGAACGTCAAACACAATTCTGCATTATGCAATAATGAATTTTTATTTAATGCACTGCAAAGCACAAAATCGAGTCAGCTCTAAAACATTTATTCATCAATTCATTCATCTGAAAAAAGTCATTAATGTTCAATCGTGAACAAATTTTGCTTAAATTACTTAAAATATATTTTTTTTGTTTAACATTTCACTAAAGTTATCATTACATTTTTAAATATATGTACATATATTTTAAAATAAATTTAATTAGGAATAATTTAACTAATTTGAATTGACAAAAAGTGGACTGGAACTCCAATTATCCGCATAGGTTGTGGTCAGGCTCCATTTAGATAGTTTTTTCAAAAAGCTGAATAAAACCTAAAGAAATAGTATAAAATTGCTTTCACCATTAATCAAATTCATTAAAAAACTCGTTTTTGAACTGTCAAATCTGTTAATATTAAAAGTGGTGTATTCTAATTTTTGACTTTTGAAATTAATACTCAAAGTTGATTTTGGAAAAGTAAGACTCAATTCTGAGTTTTGTAAGAAGAGGACTTTTTTTATACATTTGTACAGATCCAGTTACCGATGAATTTTTCTGCAAATCGAATCAATTGCTGTTTTCTTTAATATTTTGAAATAAGCAAGTGATTTTTAGTTTTCGACTTTCTAATCTTCCCAAACGGTTTACAAATCAGCCAAAATCAAATTGTCCACTTGAACTTACCCTTCCGACCAATTTTATTCTTAGTATTAAATCCATTCCATCAAGACCATTCAAAAATAATTATAAAGATACAAATTCATGTCCAAGTGTTATATAAAAGTGGATAGAATCCGCCATCAAGAAGAAACAGTCTAATCCCCTCACTCCGCATCAATCCTCACCCCTTCACTTAGCTTTATCAAAGCTTTCGCCTTGCATGCAATTTCTGTGTTCATATTATTTTTTTCCCCCCTTCCCCGTATTGTCCCCTCTTTTTTGTTTTTGTATGGCTATTAAATGCAAATAAATGCAAAAAAAAATAAAAAAACATTAAATAAAGAAAATACCTTTAGCATACAATTACCGTTAATATTTTCATATGGTTTTGTTCTCTGTTCTTTTATTTTCTTTTCAAAAACGAAAAAAAATTCAAAACAAAAACCTTTTCTTCCCTTTTAAACATTTCTTTCATGTTATGCCCGTCCTCTACTCCAAAAACAACAACTACAACAACAACAAATCGCCATTATTCATGGCTTCCCCCAACACCCGAAACTCTCAACTCTCGACATCTCCTTGACTGACGCTTGCTGCATAAAATTAAACTTGAAAAAAAAACACCCACAAAAACAAAATGCCAAACAACTAAAACAAAAAACCGAAAACACACAAAAAACGAACTCGAAAAAAAGATGGGAAGAGACGTCATAGAAATAAATTTGACTCGGCTAACGCTTTGCCCGATTATGGGGTTGAGGAGTGGCGTGATGGTGCCCAGGGTAAGTACACAGCGTCTTCATTCGCCCCTTCCACCCTCATCACCGTCACCCCTTCACTACCCTGCAAACCTCATCCTTGTCTCACCATTTAGTTCTCCAATCGTTGGCGTTTTATGGCCAGTGTCTGGAACCTGGAACCTGCACCGGGCACTTTTTCATCATCATAATTTGCACAAACGTCATCGCTTCTCCCACTCTCTCTCTCTCTTTCTCTCCCTCGCTCACACCATTTGTCTGTCTCTATCTGTTCGTGTTGCATTTTCCTTTCATCCATTTTATATTTACAAATTTCAAGTACCAAGTCGTCGGCAGAGTCGTCGCTTCAGAGTGTATACTGACTATTTCGCAGCGTTTTTGTGTTTTTGGCCAAAAACGTTCAAAATTAATTAAATTTCCCTCATTTGGCTAAAATGACGTTTGCAGTTTGAAGCTAGCTGCTTTCCGTTTCCGTTGTTGGCCATCCAGATGCTTTTCTATCGCATCCATGAAGTGCCCTTAGCACAGAAAGCACAATAGACAAACAGAAGAAGCCAATAAATCACATTTCAGCTGAGGAAACAGTTTCAATCACAGAAACAAATCGTATTAAAACTTGTTATTTTGCTTAGGAAAACAGGAGACAGGAGATAGGGATCGAAGTCGTGTTAAACTTGAAATTTGATCTTTTAGAATGATTTTTCTATATATGATTGAAAGTATTCGAAGCTGAAATGAGCCAGATCTGAAAATTGAAGCACTGAAAATATAATATCCTTTCGATTAAATGTTTCAGAATTGGTAATAATCGCACGAGAAGTCATAAGCTTTCAATGACTGTATTTTTCTGGCCGATCGGCTCTTTGGGATGTGTATAATATAGGGGTCGAATCAGGTTCAAATGGCATGACATCGAGATCTACGTGTAAAATTTCGTCATTGTTGCTTTAATTACTTAAACCTTTTTGCAATGGTGTAACATTATACAATGTATTATTAAAAACATTGTGTCCTTTTATTGGCTTAACACATCAGATCTTTAGTATTAGTAAACTAGATACTCACTCTTAGTAATATATGTATAAATTTTAACCAGAACATTACTATCTTCAACTAAGATCGAGAATCGTGATTTTGACCTGATATGATTTCTCGTTGTCGAGATTAGACTTTATATGTAGCTACAGTAGAACCTCATTTGTCCGGATTAAACCAACGAAGTGCTGTGGCAAACAAAAAGCCAAGATATAGGATTCTGTTGTTTCAATGTAAATAAAAGATCAGATGTCAATGTAAAAATGTTGACTTAATTAAAATTGTTTAAAAAATTTGGACCTATTTTTGTTTAATACTCCAAGCAAAGCATGTTAAAATACTTTGCTCTTCTTTGCTTATTAGCATTAATAGTTGCAAATATTAGCATGAGATTCCAATTTGAAATTCAAAGTTCCAAGTTAAAAGCATTAAAGAGAAATATCAAAACTCGATTAAAATTTAGCAAAACGTTTAACAAATATTTCCAAAGTTAAGAGATTCTGGAACTGCCTTATTTTGTGACCCATTTTATTTCAATATTTTGAATGCACAGTTTTGTATTGTAGGTAATATTTCAGACTTTTAAATTTTTAAAATTAACTCTTTTGTTCAGGCTGTAATTTGGTAAAGAAATGAACCATGAACTAACCTTTCAGTGATCAAACATATCATTGACTAACTGACTCAAATTTTAATTGATTTAATACTTAAATTTCAAAACAATATATTTTAATAAATTCTTTTTTAACCCTTTCAACACCTGGGTCTACAATTGAATTCTCTTTTGATTAAAAAAAAACCTTTTCAAAAAGTTTCTGAAACAGGACGAAAATCCCGATTTGAAAATGTACTTTACACTCCTGGGGTCGGACCAAACCCATACATTTTCATACTTTTGTATGGGCTTATATTGCAACTTCACCTTTTTATTTTACCCTCATGGGTGTACATTTTGAGTTCCTTGACTTTTGCATATCTTAAAATGTTAAAAAATAAAAACATTTTACTTTTGCGGAAAATCTTGAAACCAAAAATTGTCTACATAAACGTTGATTTATAGTTTTACTAACTATTATATTTTTTTTTCGGGTAAAACCAAAAAAAGTAATTTAAATTTCACCATGAACGCAATATTTTCAGTTAAAATTTTGTATTGTTAAAAACAAGAAACTATAAATAAATACGAAAATAACATCGTCCATCTCTTTCAGTCCATTTCTCCAACTCCCTTAGCTAAAATTAAAGAATTAATAAAATTATTTTTATTTATTTTTTGTTTTAGGTTTCTTTTAAATATATATACAAACTAAAGAGAAAAGAAAATTATTAAAAATTCACACTTAAAATGCTTAAAAATTAATCCGCATTTGGCATACTTATATTGCCATACAAATGAATGAAATTGTGTAGAAAATGTAAGGAAAACGTCTGGCTAGACCCAGGTGTACAAGAAAACTTTAGAACAACAGAGAGTTATCACATCCATAGAAAAACATGAACTGGCCCTATACACTTATCACTGGACCTAATGATTTTTTAGTCTGTTTTTCTAAAAATTCAACTTCTATAGTTTTAATTAAAGCAAGCTGAAATCTTATCTGATTAAGTGATTTTGTAATTTTATAATAATTAAAGTGACTATGTTAAGTAGCTTTGATCGTTACTAACTTTCGATTATCGTTCATACAGCCCATTCTCAACAGTATAAAAAGTGATCAGGGAAAGTTAGTACAGAGTGAACAAGTGAATCAACTAAGTCAGTAAGTCATTGAGTAATGAACTTGTTCACTCACTAAAAAGTGAGCCAGTTGACTTGTTCATCAAAATTACTCTAATATTGCTAAGCAGATACTCAAAACGTTGTTCAAAATTTTTCTTCTGCATTAGTCTTTAAGCACATTCTATTTAACGTCGAACTTGAATAAAAAGAATTTCGATTGCAACAGGGATAAGGAGTACAATAAGATTAATAAGAAAGTGTTTCTTTACTTCAAATAAAATGCTCTCTGGTTCTGCCTTTAGTCTCCAAATGAAATAAAACCAGAGGGCCGGGGCTAACTTCAACCGCGTCAAAGTTTGTATACCCTTGCAACTTTTTTGATAACTTTTTCCCTACCTATAGCCATCAAAGTGGAAAAACGTTTTATCTAAAAAAGCTGTTTCCGAAAGAACGGCATACAATCTTAGCATAGGAAAAAACGACGATATTGATCAAAGTCACTGTTTTCCACCGATCGTTCCTATGGGAGCTATATGATATAGTAACCCGATCTTTATCGAATTCGGTACAGTCATACACATATATATTAAACTAACAAATATTTAATTTGAGAGCAATCGCGTTAAAAGTAACGAAGTTATTGACAAAAGTCACTGTTTTCGACCGATTGTTCCTATGGGAGCTATATGATATAGTCACCCGATCTTGATCAAATTTGGCATAGTCGTTTATATGTGTAATTAACTCACCAATATTAAATTTCACGAGAATAGCTCAGAAAATAACGAAGTTATTAAGCAAAGTCACTGTTCGTGACTTTGTCATTTGTATGGGAGCTATATGATATAGTGATCCGATCCGGCTGAATCCGAGATATACAACGCCTGCAGTATATACAAGCCTACATGCAAAATTTGAACTCTGTAGCTCTAACGGTCTAGGAGGAGTTTGCGTTGATCCAGACGGACGGACAGACGGGCGGACGGACGGACATGGCTATATGAACTCGTCTCGTCATGCTGATCAAGAATATATATACTTTATATGGTCGGAGATGCTTCCTTCTATGCGTTGCACACTTCTGACCAAAATTAATATACCCTTTTTGCAAGGGTATAATAATATTCGGCTAGAATCGTTTAAGTCCCTAAATTTTCTGTATTAATGAAAATTTGCTCAAAGCAAATGAATTTAACAATAGCCTGCATTTTCCATATCAAAGTGCCATAACAAATTCGAACATCAAACCACAAACCGTTGGGCAAAAAACCCACGAAATGCCAGACCATAACAAGGAGGAATAGAAGAAAAATACGTAAAAATATCTAACAAATTTATTTGTATTTTATTTTATTTTATTGCAATTTCAATTCGAATTCATGTTAGATATTTGAACCGAAGCGTTTGTCATGTTTGTGGCTTCTTTACCATGTGTGTGTTGTTGTGTTTGTGTGTGTGTGTGTGTGTGGGACTGTGTTGATCCCTTCTACATACCATTCCCCTGCAACATTTTCGCTTTTTCCTTTTGCTCTTCTCCTAACTCTTCTTCCCAGCGTCAGTCAAATAAATTTGCCAGCAATAAAAATGCCATCAAATGACAAAATGCAACAATGGCAACATGAGGAACAACAGCAACAACAACAAAGTGATTGACACTGACATTCGACAGATGTTAGGTGGGGCATGTGCGGATCAGTGTGGGTGTGGTTGGCGGACATTTTTATTGACTGTCAAATTTTGGCGGCTAAATGTTATACCGGATTTTGCGGTAAATTAGTTGCCAAAACACAAACAAATTAGCCAATCGCATTGTTGTTGCTGTTGTCGACATTTAATCCTTATTGAATTACAAGGCCAGCAAACACCGAAAACAAAAATATGCATTTATCTCCCTTTTTTATGCATTTTTTGTTGGTTTTCGTTTTTATTGCATTTAAAATGCAATTATTTAAGGCACGCGTCCGTAAAATGCCGTTCAACCGACTGCACTAATGAACTGGAGCCAAAAAATGTTCAATGAATCAAGGGGGTAGGCGCTAAAGGGGGGTTGTACAACAGAATAAACGTGGTGGAGACTCAATGAGGGGGAGGCGATGGAGCTCTGAAAGCAGTCGTGCATTGCAAGTGCCTTAAAATGAAGAGAAAATGAACGGAAATGTAGTGGAGTGAGTGAGCAAGAAATAAGGGGGGATTAAGAAGGGACAAGAGACACAGAGAGAGTGTGAGGGAGACGGAGGAGACGAAAAACAGATAAAATACTTGTTCATTGTTGGGGAAAAGTTGGGCGGCCAGGAGCAGCTCAAGGAGCTGGCTAGGTTGGGGGCCATTGACTTTATTGATTCAACATTTGGAGTTTGAAGTTTCAAGTTAGAGAAGCCAGGCAAAGTCCTGAATTTCAATGAAGATGCAAAAGAAAAACGAATAACGAAGAAAAAACTACTTAAAAAATAAAAATGAAAACTAAAGAAATATGCAAGTGGAAATGAAATTCATGGGAAACCGAGCAGCGAAATAAATTTATAGGCAAGTATATATAGACATCCGATATGGTACAGAATGACGCGCCAATTCAGTTCTGAAGGTGGAACAAATTTGGAGACGAACGTGTGTCTCAAGAAAGTCGAATAGTTTTTTTTTTTTAACATTTATGACTATGTCATTTAATTTTTTCAAGATTAAAACAACATGCGTCAAAAGAAGTTCTCCAACATTCAATTTTTTATACTCCTATATACAAATATACCCAAGAAAGGATATAAATAAATCTTTTATAAAATAGAATTGTTTCGAAAAATAAGACATAGTACAAAGTAGAGGGGCCTAAGCATTTGAAGCTTGAAATATTCCACCATCCCCTCCGGAAAATAAAAGTTGTTATAAACACAGGTAAAGACTTATACATATGTACATATACCCGTATATATGTACATATGTTACATTCTAACTCGAATCCAGAAGTTATTTGAAAGATACTTCAATCCGGAATAATGGAAAGGATTGTGAATTTAATGAGTACCAAATATGAATACATATTCCAGATATATCGATAACTCTTCGATTAGGAAACACATTTTGCAAGAAAAACACAAAATCTGAAATTATGAGCCCAATTATATTCTAAATTCTACGACCGATTTAATTTGCACTTCAATTATTAAGAGGACCTTTTTATTAAAGCAAATAAAGATTTTAAAGAAATATCGATTTTGCGCTTTGCTCGAAAAAAAAAAAAAATGGAAAAATTGGGGGAAACATTTTTCGTATTCACAAAACAAAGGAAAGCCATTTCCATTTAAAAAAGTGAAAACCTAACAACTCAACAAAACTCAAACCAACAATTTCGAATGCATTTTGATTGATTGTCGATTGGCAGTTTTGACGTTGATTTCTCAACGGTCGCAGCTTATAAATAAAATATTAAAATCAAGAATAAAAAAAATAAAAAAGAAAAACAGGAGCGAAAAAGCCGAAAAGGCCGACAAACCGAAAACAAAGAAAACCCGAAATAACAAAAGAGCCAAAAGGGAAATATTTATTGCTTGACATCAAATGAAATATGCCATCAAAAATTGTCTGAATGTCATAGCCGTCGCGTCGCTCTGACACCTCTTCAATATGCTCTCAATGAAGCGTAAATATGCGGGCATATTGGCAAACAAATGGGACTTTTCCTCTCCATGTTTATCCCCGTGTCTCTCTCTTTCTCGTTCGCTCCCTTTAAATCTGTCCTTATCCTTATCTTTGTTGATTTTTTGGTTTACTGATGCGTAACGTTTATGCCTTTGACATCAATCAAATAGAAATGACTATGTGAATTTCCACACCGACGTTTCATAGGCGGAGTAAAGCAAACATTCCGGAGAAAGGTATCAAGGATGGACTCTTTATATACTCGTAGTTGCTCAAACTTTATGTAAAGTAGTCGACTTTCTGAATCTGAAAATGCGTTCTTTAATATGAATCGAATTGCGAGCACCATGTACGAGCCGACTGACTTTATATAAATAGATTCAAAAAGGAAATAAAAGTGTTCTAATTCAGCTACCTTACTCTATATCTAGTTCCAGACTCTTACAAATTCTCCATTGAGCCAATGCCATACGACCTGTAGGTTTTTCCGTTTATTTAACTACCCACAAATGACCTCGTTTGAAAAGCATCTATCACTTTATATTTATGACTTTGTCTATAGTAAACAGTCATCTAACTGGCCAGACAGATTCGGAATAAACTTGGGGAAACCCCCACACAGCAAGGGGAAAAACAATCAATTCCCCCAACAAACCCAACAGTAAAATCAACGCATTGCGCTCCCTTAAAGCCCACTTTGTTGTTATTTATGAGCGTTGCCTGATGAAAAGTCAAATGCCAAAAGATTAAAAGCAGATAAAATATATTTAATAGCTCTACCCCAAACTAGGGGCAAACACCCAAAAGTGTTACAGTGGTGTGAAAGCTTTTGAAAATCTAAGGACGCAAAATGACATCACTGGATAATAGTTTTTTTGTTTAATAATTATTAGATTAGAACTTTAACCCTTTACTTATTTAGTTTAAATGTAAATTGCATTTTTTCCGCATACACAACCACTATAACATATCATATATGTAAGCAGATATTTTAACTATATCGTATATATCAAACATTGACATGCGGTCAACAAAGTGCGTTCAATGACGTGCATAAAAGTCCCACAAAAATAACAGCAAGAGCCACATGTGCTCCTGCAGCAAGTTGCCAGTATATATATATATATATATGTTTGTAAGTACATATATATATTTTATGCCACAACAAGTCCAGGCAAGGCACTCAATCAGCCAGAGACAGAATGGAGCATGGGAGCGAAGGGACATTGACTCGACGTTGTGCGGTGAAATATTGTCAAGTAATCGCTGTTCAAATGTTCTTACAATTGTGGGACGTTCTAAGGACACCCAGTGCATGACAATGCAAAAAAGAAGGAGTAAAAAAGAACGACAACATGCACAGAATGTAGCGTGAGGCAAACAGACGCTAACAATTGAGAAGTTGGCCAAGACGATGGACGAGAATAGCTACAATAAGTCCAAAGGAAATACTTATATTTGTTGGGCTTTACTTCTTTTTTTATAGTTTGCACGGAAACTAACAAACTGGCTTAGAAACCGTTCGCTAAATTCAACCCTGGCTAATGACTTTTCTCTGACTCTAACTAACCACTGACTTCTCGATAATCCTTAACCATAGCCAAATGTCAATGGCCCAAAACGAATAACCACAATAGCAAAATCAATAAATTAACAAGGAAAATACACACACTAGCCTTATACATACACACACATACACACACACACACCAAGAACGAACTATTAAATGCACAGCATACTTTTCAGAGCAATTTTCTTTTATGCTCCCCTCGTACTATTCTCCGCCTCATCATTTTTCCCGCCTCCTCTCATGATGATGTATCCGATGGCATTTTGGTTTTGTGCAGAACGCACGAAAATAAATGAAAATATAAACCCGACTAACCAAAAAACTGATTACTACAGATAGTCTATCTCTTTCTCTCATATACGCACTCCCTCATTCTCTCACTCTCTCTCTCACTCTGCTTCTTTTTCTCACTCTCTCCCACTCTTTTTCTGATTGTATGTTTTGCAGGCAACCATGCTGGCGGCAACAATGGCGATAACAATCAAACGCCCGTGCGTAATCCGCCCGGAGCATTTCACAATTCTGCTGGCTCACTGGCGCAGCATAATCTACTTGGTAAAATAATGCGCGGCATTAAAACGCAATCATTTGGGATTTTCAAACGTTTATCGAGTTATTTGCCAGCGACAGCATCGGCATCAGCTCCAGCTCCAGCTTCAGTGGCAGCTTCAGTGGTGGAGGCAGAGTCGAGTCCGCAGCGGTGGCGTATGAGTAATATGAAAAACCAGGCATATTTACCGGAGCAGGCAGCAGCACTCTCAATAGGCAATGTTGCCCATGAACAGAGCGACCTATGGGCGTGGCACCAATTGCCCATATTTCACATGCCGCACACACGATGGCCATGGTGTTGCTGTCCCATTGTCGTCGCATCAACGCATTCCAAATGCCAATGGCAATGGCCCACACTCATTTGCATAGTAATATTAGCTGGCGTTTTGTTGCTGTTGCTGTTGCTGCTGCATTTTATCGCCGGCCAAATCACATTTTCTATTAGCACGGCGCATAGGCAACATTTAATGTTAACATTTTGGGACCCAGCCAGTAGGCATTGCCTTCAACAGTTTTCAAGATGAAATCAAATAATTGCAAAAAACTCATTTAGGGCACAACAGCAGCAGCAGCAGCAACAACAACAGCTACGACTCGATGGAAAACGAAATCAAACCAAGGCAAAGTAAAAGTAAAGTAAAGACGGAGACTGTGGAAAAACGCAAGCGTGAGGGCCGGCACAGGATATAGTAAGTTCTATACATACACAGAGTTCTTAGAGAGATAGAAATGTGTGTTTATGTTAGAGAGTAAAATGAAAGTAATGTTGGCTCTTTAGGAATTCAACAGCAAAATGAATGGAGACTGGCAAACATCTGGCATTGGAATGGGTTACAAATTAAATCAAATTAATCGATTTTCTACATTTTATAAACTTTTTCAGATGATATCTACGTTTGAAAAAGTGGGAGCAATGCAAAAGTAACGCTTAAAAATCAAATCAATCAAAATTCCTATTATAATATTTTTACATCATGCACCCATAATGGCTACTAATTTCCCCCAACAGGCAAAATGAAGTGTTTCCGACCCCTTAAAATATTTATATATTATTGATCATTAAAATATCTCTCACCACGTCCGTTGGTTTCGACAAACACCAAGATCTCGTAGACTATAAAAAGCTAAAGCCACCGAATATTATATGGTGGCTCTAATAATCTACTCTTAGAACTAGTTTATTCCAAATGCGAAACCCTTTACTTTTGCTAAATATGTTGAAGTTATGACATTTTCCAGATGATCAGTCAGAAATTAGAAACAGTTTCAAGATAAATCCTTTAATATGCTTCAAGGCTCTCCTTTTATATTCGTGTAGTTTCGTTGCTGTTGATTCATTTGAGAGTATTGTCTATTTAAAACCTTTTAGTGACATTTTATTCCCATTTATAGGCATTCTAACTGGAGAAGGTCTTCTACAGTCCTATAATTGAACAATTGGACTTTCGTCATGAAATTGGTTGTCGGTCGCGTTGTAACTTCTTTTGTTTTGATTTTTCAAGTAGAGAGCATTCTGATATTAAATCAAATTTGGTAGTAACACGATTTCCAAACATTTACCATTCCATACTATTTTCCATCTTTTTGAATTTGCATTTTCAATTTTGTCAATTCGAACCGTAAGGGTTTAATTAATTCTTTTCAGAACTCGATAGTTTACATATGGATATACATATGTAGGTATACTTAAACAGAGTCCCATTTCAATGCCAACTGCTAAATGCCAAATTGCCAATTGCTGATTGATTGAAAAAAGTTTCCAACTCAAGTTTAAAGTGGATGTGTGCTTGCTCATTGTACAATTAATTTGGAAATCAATAAATATGCTTATAGGATATTGAGTGTATATGGTACGAATATAAAAATGTTTTTCATGTACATGAATTTGATGAATTACATATGCATGCCAGTAAAAAGGAAAAAAAACAATATCTGAAAGATAAACTAGCCAAGTATCCACAATATGACGAGGATGATGATGATAATGGGGACATATGTATGTTTGTCATAGTCATAGATACATATGCCTAATTAAATGGAAATAAATTAATTATAGTTCACAAAAGACAACAACAAAAACTGTTAATCAAATTTGCATTTAGATACAAGTATTCATACATACAAACAAACACACATACATAGCGAATTTACATAGTAAATTTAGCAAATAAACAGAGAGAATAACCAAAAACCAAAAAGATATAGCAATTAGTGTTAAATTTAGTCACTGACATTAGTTAGTAATACGGTTGATGGTAAGCACAAAGGAAAGCGAGATATTTGATTGTTTAATTATTGTTTAACATACAAATTATATTGTTATTGCACAATTTATTTGAGTTCAATCGCATTTAATTGGCTCAACTATGAGCAACAGTTTCTGTCTACAAATTAAAACACAAAAAAGACAAAAACAAAAAAAACAAGCAGATTAAATTCTAATTTTCTATTAAACGATGTAAATACAACAATAACAACTACAACAACAACAAACATAAACGGTCTTTTATTAAATAAACATGTCACCTTTTCATGCTGTAAATATTATGAAACAACAAAATCATTTAACTTTTTGTATAAACTTATAAAAAAGAAAAACAAACCCGATTTAATTATGTATGCGGTAGCCTATTAAAAATAAGTGCATTAGATTAATTAAGAAATTTCCACAAAATAGCGGAAAAATTAAAGGATACGCTTTAATTTAATGTATATACAAGCAAAATCATGGCAGTAAAGTCGTATAAAGAGTTATGAAATGTATGTTAAAGTGTTGAATAAATCAAATATATATAGAAAATATTTACCATTAAGCAGCATTGCAACAGGAAAATCACAAAAATGAAACAAAAAAACAAAATAAAACAAAATTTAAATGGAAAACTGTTGGGTATTAAGCATAATGACAGAAAATACTTAAGCTATACATAGACACTTAAGAGGCAAAAGCGTAAAGAAGCTCATACATAACTATATATAGGCAGTTATTATATCGTACATACATATATGATTGTATGTACATCATACATACATACATGTGTATGCTATATAGACGTATGTATCTATCAATGTGAATAAGTTTGTGTGTGCATATCTATGTGACATATTTGTATGTATGCATCAAATAAAACGAAAACAACAGCAAAAACTGTGAAAAAACAACTAAAATGCTTACAATTACTACAATCAAAGACCGGAAGGGGTGGGCGGAGTGGGTGGGTGGGCAGTGTGTTCTTTTGAAGGACATTTGCCATATGTGAACAATGGAAAATAAAAGCATGCTGAAACAATTTTGCAAATATCGTTAGAAACAAAACTGAAAAAACACAATCATCAGGCAGAAAAATGAAACAAAACACAGCTGGCCTCCGCCAAAAACTCAGGAGCTGATTCCCTTCTAAATTAAGGCAAGAAGATTACGTTATCATTAGAGAAAATTAATAAATAATAAAAACTAGGTAAACGAATCGAAAATACAAGGACTGGTTCCAAAAAGCGGTCGGATCTATATCTGAAATCAAAACCTTTCTTTCAATGCGTTTGTGTCAAAATATTTTAACAGATTTTTCAAAAGATTATTTAAGACTTCTAAGAAGCATATGAAGATAAAGTTTATTTAATTCAATTCACAATTCAATCCATCGAGTTGGCAATTAAAATGTTTTTTCTTTATAAATTTATTTTATTAGGTAACAGCTTTAACCCTCCAAATCTGCTCCTGATAAGAACTTTTAGAAAAATTTAAGGAAAACGAGAGTAAAAACTTGCAAGTGCCAGCAGCTGTAGCCTCATCCGTAGACTTTGCTTAAAACCAGGCCAAACAGATTTTCAGCCACTTCTCTTGTTCGTTTCTTTTTCATTCTCTTGCCTGGCGTGTCTTTCTGTCTCTCTCAATGGGCTTGAATGTTGTTTAAAATATATGTGTGTTGTTGTTGTTGGCTGCACTTTTTACACAATTTTCCTCACAGTTCTGTTAAAATTGTTGCGGCTGCCATTGAAATGTTGTCGTGTGGAAGTGAGCATATTTTCCAAGCAATTAGTGGTAGAAAGGCGTATGCCAAAATGGACAACGTCGACGTTGGCATCGCTGTTCCTGGTTTGGTTAACTGAGATACAAAAATATATATACATGCACACTCACACACACACACACACACATTCATGCATGAGTTTCTGCATGCGTAAAGTGTGTGGGCAATTGTGGCCAACAGTGCGTATGAGCAATATTATTGGTTTCCACCATCATATTGATAATTGATTGAATTTATATAGGTACACTACTTTAGTGTCCACAATTGGTCAGATATGCATGGTGGGCGTTTACTATATGTCTATGATTCAAGGTGCAGTTGAGCACCATCTATCTAAAAGCTATAATTAGCCTTTAAGCTAGATATTTGGAAAAAAAAAAGTGATCGGTATTGGATCAAAAATTTATTTTGAAATCAACTTCAATCAATTCGGGAATGTCTTGTTCAAATAAAACATGTAACAAGTGTTAAGGTAAGTTTTAGTTATATTAGTATAAAAACCTTTGATCTATGTTGTTTCACGAATTATACATAGGTATATACATATTGACTAGTTTTATCGAACAATCCTAGGCAGCTATTAATTTCTAAAAAATAAAATTGACCTGGTTACGAAGATTGCGACCTTTTTAGTTGCAATTCCAAGTAGTTTTAACGTTAAGGATATGGTATGGCCATTGCAATTTTGGAGTTCTAGAGCAATTTTGAAGATTAAATCCGATTCGCCCTCAATGCAAGGTTTACATTGGAGATGCGAAAGTTTGTTCTTACTTTTGTGTGATACCTTTATGAGCTAAACAATGAATTGCAACCGCAGAAGATAGGTTAATGTTTCCGTACCTTTTGCAGCCTCTCTATCTGTCAATGAACAAGGAGAATTTTGCTTTACACTTTACACCAAATCAATGAAGTTTTGCAGGAATATGAAAAAGAAAGCAACCCCATCATATGTATGTATATTACTGTAAGTTTTAAAAAAAAAACCGACATAAATACACTTACTTCTATTGCCAAACAAAAGTGTCCAAACGGGCCATGAAGCTTACACGTCTAGTACTAGTAATTAAACAATATGAGTTGATTCTTCATAAAATCCGAAAAAATCTATATCATTACAAAATGACCACACTCACTTTTCAGCCGCTAATATGTACATATATGTATATTTGTTCGTATTTATTATTGAATTCAAGTGACTTATTTTTTTTAAGTCTACTAAGCAAGTAAAGAGAAAGAAGGCGTACAGGAAGGTATCTTAAAAATGTTGTATCGTAAATAAAAAAATAAATTAGCAGAAATGCTTCAACATGTTTGCTCTTAAAACTGAACCAACTGGACCATATCAAAGTATGAGATATCCTTGGTAATCTAACAACAACCTTAAAAGATAAAAGCGTTTGGTGGATCTCATCGTACTTGGTTTTTGCCACATTTCTTTTCACACTCATTTCGCGAAAGCTCACTCAGGATGCTGCGTGTATGCAAGTGGAAAATTCAATTTGTAAAAGTGCATAAAAGTAGCACCAGACCATGGAGAGATGATGCCACGTGTGAGTTTACTTTCTACACGCTCTTCATGTTTGTTGTTAAACAAAAGCGTCAGTGGCCCCCACTCGGCGTCACCCGACTCCGTCCGACCATACCACAAGGCTCGCCAGCATCTATGAACTCCTACCCATTCAGTCACACTCATATGAAGAAATGTTTACATATGCTGCAATAACAAAAGCCGAGTTGCAAGTGGCATAAACGTAAACGCAGCGCCAACATTGTAATTAAATCTGCGTCAACACAAATGAAGAATGCCAGCGAAAGACAAGAGGGACGGGAGACGGCAGATGCCTGTGGAGGTGGAGGGCGAGAGGAATGCCGACGACATTTCTGTATGCCAGATGGAGACGGAGACTGTGTGCTTATGCCTCTGGTTTTGCATTGTACAGATGTCTGGCAGGAAAGTGGCAATGACTTGCCTTTTGGCCTGCTCTCCCATCTGCCAAGGTAAATAGCGAAAGTTGGGACACTTAAAGTTCTACCTCAAACCATTAGGACTACTCGTTTCACGATATAAACGTCAAAATTACATTTGTAAGAGTGACACCAAAATGTATAAAGTATGTTCAAAATAAAAAACAAAAACAGAAAGAGCTGTTTTGTCCTGCAATGATCAAATGCAGAGCGAAACAATCCACTCGGGAGTCAAAGATTTTTTCTGGACCGCAAGTACATAGCTACCAATATATCAGACGATGTTCAAATTGAGCTAGGCAGCACTGCGAAGATCTAAGATGATCTAGCCCGCTTTGATAAATGTCCGCTAGGATTCAGTTGACGTAAGTGAAACACACAGAAACTTAGTTACGATTTTTGGCTTAGCAATGGCATTGTCTTCGGTGTTCACACACTGGATTTCTCTATATAATGACGGATGGGTATCATTTTGCATATATCAGCTTGGTATATAATTATTTGGAATTTCGACATTCTTTTAAATACATACATCGTCCAATTGAGCGTCCCTCCTCAGTCACACTCAATCAAATCTGAAGTAACTACTATGGGCAAAAAGTAAGGTGAATTTTCAATTCAACATTAACGCGGGCTTTACATTTTGGGACAATGATTTTTTCTAGTAAAATCTGGGCCAAATTTCATGTCAATATCATTATCAGTTTACGCTTGTGTTCACCAATCGACCAAGAGTGCATTTTTCGATTTTTTACTTGTTTGGTACAGAAAACGCTAAATTTCTTGCAAAAAAGTTGATGTGTGTGAAACAATGCTCGCTGACTATCAGGACAAGCTCAAATGCATAATTACTGGAGATAAGACTTGGATTTGTGCTTACGACCCTGAAACAACCGACCAATCAAGCGATTATCGTGCTGAAGGCGAGGCCAGACCGATAAGAGCACGTCCAAGTCGTTCGAAAATCAAAGTCATGATGACAGTTTTTTTTCGATTTTCGTGGTGTCGTGCACTAGGAATTCCTTCCACCTCGCCAAACTGTTAATAAGGAACATTTTTTAAGAGTGATGCGTCGTTTGCGTGAAGCAATTCGTCTAAAAGAACCAGAATTAGGGTCCAACAACTCTTGGTTTTTGCATAACGCTCCGTCTCACACTGCACTCGTTCTTCGTGACCATTTCGCCGAAAATTCTACGCATTTCGTTCCGCAACAACCGTATTCGGCTGATTTGGTTCCGTGTGTCTTCTGACTATTCCCAAAACTCAAGGGACCACTCCGGGGAACTCGTTACAAGTCCATTGAGGTGATAAAAGCTGAATCGAAAGGGCCGCTGATGGCTATACCGGAAAGGTATATTAAATATTTGCCATGTTTTGAGGATTGCAAAAACGGTGGCATAAGTGTATTTTATCGTGAGGGGATTACTTTGAAGCTGATGAAACTGATTTACAAGAATAAATAAAGATTTTTCATTTTACAAACAATTCCTTACTTTTTGCCTACAGAAGTATAACAGGAAATAATTACCATTGTCAACCATGGTTTCGCCAATTTAATTGGGACATGCAACTCATAAAATAAAATGACCATTTTTTCGTACTTACTCTGCAACTATAACTTCATCCGTAGCACCAACCTTTTTACACCACCACAAATCAAATTCTTGTTCGTATTTTTATACCCTAGCAAAAAGGTTATATTAATTTTGGTCAGAAGTGTGCAACGTTCAGTTCATATAGTCATGTCCGTCCGTCCGTCTGGATCACATACAAACGGAAAAGTCACAAACAGTCCCTGAGCTATCGTTGTCAAAATGAATTTGTTTTGTATACCGGGTGACTATATCATATAGCTGCCATAGGAACAATCTGTCGAGTGACTTTTATCAATAATTGTTTTAATAAAATAATCGATTAAAAATTAAATTAAAAATTACTTTTAAAATTTTCGTCCATTTTCGCCCGTTCAATACCCGCTGTTTTTTTTTTCCCCGTATCGCTCGCGTTCATTGGATGGATCTCGGCTAAGCCAGATATCGATTGTTAGACGAGATGAGACTCTTGACCTCTAGACGTCGTACTACTAAGCTTACGCTTTCTTTCCATTATCGCACTCCAAAGGTCTACAGAGAACAGTAGAAATTTTATTCGTCACTGAGAAGTATCCCGCACAGTTATTATGTTTTACATGTTTTTCTGTATCATCAATTCATCAATGCACAGACAAAACCTACCAAATATCATTTCCATTCCTTTTTCTTCTTCCCCATGCTGCGATTGGCACGCATACACATACAGTTTACATAGCGTTGTGTCTGTGTGTGTTGCGTGTGCTCAGCTGCTCGGTGGATTTCAAGCAATGACGTAGTAGAGCCGATTTATATTGACTGTGTTTGAGATCTGATGTTTTATATCCAAAACTATCATATTAGTAAATTTCATGTGGATACTCCAATTTTTATGAAAATATTTCTTCTAGAGCTATATGATAGTGGTCCGATCCTGACAATTTTCATACTTTATCTGCTCCAGGCTATAAGTAGTAATATCAGGTTTCCAGACGGACGGACGGAAGGACAGACGGACATGGCTATATCGACTCGTCTTCTCATGCTGATCAAGAATATATATACTTTATGGGGTTTGGAAACAGTGTTTGCATTTGCTGCTACATAGCAGCAATTTCAATAAAAATATTGCTCTGCTCCCGCTACTGCTCTGATTTCGAACGGCTACGTAGCATAGCAGAGAGCACAAACGGAAAACGATTGCTCTTCTGCTCTGCTCCGTAGCATACATCGTCGGAGCACAGAGCAAGAGCAAAAAATTTTCGATACGCTATTTGTAGTTGTAGCAATAGCACAAGCATTAAAAGCGAGATGAGAGCGGAGCAAACAAAATAAATTTTTGTGCTACTGCTACGGAGCATTTCCTTTTCTGTTGCTCTCGTAGCAATTTCGTAGTCGCTCTCATAGTAGATCTGTACTAGAGGTGGGTATGGGCCGAAATGTTACATCCAACCCAACTCAGCCCATGGGCTTAAAATTTCACCCGCTCCCGAAAGCTAAAAAAATTTGGACATTCAGAGGAATCTGTAATTCCACAAACTGGGAGCACAACAGGGATAAATCCAAAATGCAAGTTAACATGGACAAAAGGGTATAGCGGATGCATCTGCAATATTAGCAGTGGCCACGATCGCTGGGTAACATGAGTCAGCCAATGCTTGTGATTCTTGGATTTGGCGCCTACATTCACAGTTGCTTGGCGATAGGCATCAATGTATTTCGCAAGGTGAAAGTCCAAGGATCAACTCTGGAGTGATGCCACTCTGTTGGTTGATGTCGTTGTGTTTGGCTACCCTGGTGAGCTGTCAATTGCCTTTCTTTCCTTTCCGGTCTCTGCCCCATACCCTCCCGCACCCAACTCGAAATTTCGTTATTCAGCCCATACTCGCGGGTACCCGTCAAAAACCCAGCCCATGCCCACCTCTTATCTGTACCAAATATTGCCGTTAAGACGTTAATTTCAAATTATACGAATTTATTTTTCATGACATTGTCTATACTATAGTACATATATGTATATACGAATAAACCATATTAAAAAATTAAAAATTGAATTTCAAACAACCAGTAATATCCACTTCTAATTTTGATTTTCGTCTTCAAACGAAGGAAAGTTGTCGATGGCACGATCCAAATGAGATGAGTAAAGTTTAACCAGTAAAATATTTTCCAAAGTGTCGTGGTTTAACCTATTTCGATTGTCGGCCAGTACCAGTTTCAATGATGAAAATGCTCGTTCTATTGTGACCTACATAAATAAAATAAAAAGATGTGAACATATTTCTTTCAGCTAAAACAATACTTCTTACTTGTGTTGGCGGAATGGCAAAACATACTTTGCTCAGTTCATACAGTTCAGGATCAGACGACTTTCGTTTCGTTCTCTCCAGAAATTCAAAATATTAACATTTGCCTTCATGTAAGGAAGTTTTAGGGTTTCGATTTTTGTATAAACATCCGTGCATTCATCTGTAGGCGATATTGTAGCTGCCAAATAAGTGTCCAATAAGTCAAAATCGTTATTTTCCTGCCCCTCTTCAAGAATTGAACTTATTGAAGTTGTTGAGGAGTTCAGTTTTGAGCTATTTGTTTTAATTTTCTCCCATAAAGCCTTTAAGAAATGTACAGCATTTTTTTTTTGAGTCCAGGAAAGAATTTGTTGAAACCTCGGATCTAAGTATAGGCATGCATCAAATCCAACATTCGATATAAGTTTTTCCGTTCGAGTTAAAGCCGATAGAATTTTCGCTATCTGATCGTGATAGCCAAATTTGATTAGTAGTCAGCTTACATGTGAGCCACAAAGCATAAAAATTGCCATAGTGCAATTGCTCTTCTTGGAACTTTATTATAGTTTTTTGCAGTGGGTTCATTATACATGTGTAGCAATCTATAAACTCCCACAACATAGAGCTAGCGTCAAAATTTTCATCTTCCGTTTTATTTTCGATTGCTTCAATTTCGCTCAAAACGTCCATAGCTTTATGCAGTCTATCGATCATTTCATACGTTGATCCCCACCTTGTGGGACAATCCAATTGAGGTAATTTCAGTTGACGAAACTCAAATACCTCACGATATCCATTTGATGGCTTACGAATATATTTGGTCATGTTGCGACATTGAAGAATATAGTTTTTAATTTCTGCCTTTTTTAACACATCTAGTGCGCAAAGTTGTGCAGTATGTGCCGCACACCGGCATATTTGTATATTACCCACATGCAACTCATCTGGGGTCTCAAAATTATCCATTTTTTCAGTATAGTCTATGTTTTTTTCGACTTCCTCTGCGCCTTCAAAATCATCACCAAATATATAACTTTGTGATAATATTTTTGTTGTTTTAATCATATTAGCTCCATTGTCTGATGTAATTGAAACAATTTGGTTCAATCGGATATTGTACTTGTCCAAAGTTGCTATTATTTCTTTGCCCAGATTTTTTGATGTACTTCCACTAGCGCCTTTTATTTCAGACAATATCCGGGATACAATTTCATTTTCATTAATAAATTGCGCACTTATTCCAAAAATATTACGGTTGAGCCGAGTTGCGCTATCTATTTTTAAAGACAGTAATCGGCCGTGCATTTCTTGTTGCATTTCGGTGCGTATGTTTTCCGCCACATGTTTAAGCATGTTTTTGCATTTATTGCCATTTAATTTAAAGCTTTTTCCGTTCTTTTCTGCAAGACCATCACAAATCGGATCTATTACATTTTTCATATTTTCTGAATTTAGAACATTGAAAGGGATACTTTGTTCTGTCACCAGGCCTATGTAAGAACGAATCAACTGTTTTTTGTTTATTTTCACTTTGATTATTTCTTTCCTGGGTTGAGATATGTTTTCTGAACAAGAGGACTCGTTGTCTTGATTATCTATTTTTATTTTGTGCACTCCAATAATATGTTTCTTCAAATTAAATGTACGATCCTTCTTTAATAACCGATCACAAGATTTGCACTGTACATATGATGACCCGTCATCTTCAAAATATTTTAAAATATTAAACGAAGATTTGCGCGAAGCCATGTTGATGCAATAGACCAATTAATATTACTGCGTTTGTATAGGAAACTTTACCAAATGCGAATTATATTGAAGTGCTTTTATATTTGTTTTTCCGGCTTATTTTTAGGATTACTTTTTATAGTTTTTGCGTGCGTTGCGTCGTCTATGGGGCAGAGACCGGAAAGGAAAGAAAGGCAATTGACAGCTCACCAGGGTAGACAAACACAACGACATCAACCAACAGAGTGGCATCACTCCAGAGTTGATCCTTGGACTTTCACCTTGCGAAATACATTGATGCCTATCGCCAAGCAACTGTGAATGTAGGCGCCAAATCCAAGAATCAGAAGCATTGGCTGACTCATGTTACCCAGCGATCGTGGCCACTGCTAATATTGCAGATGCATCCGCTATACCCTTTTGTCCATGTTAACTTGCATGTTGGATTTATCCCTGTTGTGCTCCCAGTTTGTGGAATTACAGATTCCTCTGAATGTCCAAATTTTTTTAGCTTTCGGGAGCGGGTGAAATTTTAAGCCCATGGGCTGAGTTGGGTTGGATGTAACATTTCGGCCCATACCCACCTCTAGTACAGATCTACTATGAGAGCGACTACGAAATTGCTACGAGAGCAACAGAAAAGGAAATGCTCCGTAGCAGTAGCACAAAAATTTATTTTGTTTGCTCCGCTCTCATCTCGCTTTTAATGCTTGTGCTATTGCTACAACTACAAATAGCGTATCGAAAATTTTTTGCTCTTGCTATTGCTCTGTGCTCCGACGATGTATGCTACGGAGCAGAGCAGAAGAGCAATCGTTTTCCGTTTGTGCTCTCTGCTATGCTACGTAGCCGTTCGAAATCAGAGCAGTAGCGGGAGCAAAAAAAAAACTCCGACGTAGCATAGCATTTTCAATCCCTGTTTGGAAACTTCTGTGCGTTACAAACATCTGACCAATTTTATAATACCCTCTGCAAGGGTATAAAAAACCCAAATAAAGCACCATGACCAAAACAGTCGGACTTCTTAGTGATTGTTAAGGTAAGACCTTGAAGGAGGAAACATTGTAAAAATATTTTAGAATCAATCCGATTAGACATGCGCAGCATGGAGCATATGTAAGATGTTTATAACTTTGAGTTGAGTTCTGCTGAGTTCTGAGTGCTGCTCCCTCAACGCCTAAATAAGAATTTCATGTTGCAAAGCATTGGAAATCAACATTTATAATCCTAAATTGTTGAATTATAAAGAGTTTTGTAATGACCACAATAAGTATTTGTTAAAACCGACTCAGAATGGAATTAAAAACCTCCTCACAAGTCAAGTAACTGCGCCCTTCTAACGAGTTTCTTAATCTAGGCAGACCCTGTCGACGAAGAAGATGATGAAATCGAAAGCCATAATCCTATTGTATTAAGCTTAACGTGAACATAATGTACTACAAATTTCTACAGTGTATATCGAATATACGCAAAGGTCGAAATAAAACAAAGATAAAAAAAATAAAAAGGCATTTAGATGTCGGAAAGTGTTTATTCAGTGACTGATTATTCGAAGCCTACTGTTTAGGCTTACCTTTGCAGAGGCTGATGACACTTGGAATGTTAAATTTGCAGGATGACAAACATCTTTGCCTTAGCAACATAATTAGAAACCAATGTTGAGAACTGTCTTCAGGTCGGGTCCTATATAAGGATGGGCATTGGGCTAGAAAGTTCGGAACAACATACCCCAGTGGAACTAACCACACAGCTTCTCCAAATTAATAAAGGAACAAGCCAATAAATAAGAGTTCTAGTAAAATAAAAAGAAGTATAAAAAGAAAATCAAGAGTTAAAATGGTACTAAGGATAAGTAAACAAAATAAAACTATTGTTGTTCAGGACGCCCCGACAAATATGTATATGCATTATATGTATGTACATTCATATGTCAGGTCATGTACATGTTTTTTTCCAAATCATAGACCCACTTGAATGATATTATTAGTTCTCAATGGTAAAATAAAAAACCACCTTTAAATTATTATTACACACATCAACACACCAAAAATGTTTTGATTAAATACAAAAAGCTATTGGATACGTCTTAATGAGTTTGGTCAATCTATGCAACCACCTGTGCTTCTTTTATCTTCAGTATGACACCTCAAAAATTTCAACCGCATATTTTTTCCACAATTTTTTTTAACTGCCATTTTTTCTTACCAATTGTGAGGGGTATTTAGGCAGTCCATGTGTTAAAAAATTTGCTAAATTGATTATCCCCATATTATTTGTTGAAGGAAAACCCTTGATTTAAATTCATTAATTTATTTATGCTGAAATATTAACCACTATGTTATTCTGTTAATTAAAAAGCTAAAATATCGATATATCGCAAGCTCAAAGAGAGTTTAATCTAGCATCACTAACTGCTCTCTTTTTGCATTTGCCTTCTCATTACTTTTAAGAAATCACTGTACCACGAAAACTCAAATGCGTCGGACGCAAATATACATACATTCGTATAAAACTATAAGGTCGTCTAATCTTCATAATCACCAATTGGCACAACAAATGGATCTCTCTCTCTCTCTTTCTCAGCTCGTCTGTGTGTCTTTGTTCTCTGAATATGAGTGTTAATTAATGCACGCAATGTTCTACCACAACAGTGTAGACAATTTGGGGAGACTGGTTTACAGGTTGTACTTTTTAAACTAGCCATTCTGCTACTAATTTTTATATACATATATGCATATGTATAAGTATGGCAAAGATATATCGTGCAACAAGTTAGAATATCAGAGAAAAATGTTGATAGAAACGAAATGTTTGTGTGATTGGGTCTGGCATCTCCGTTTCGTCAGACTTCAAGGATGAGCGGCGAGAAAAGTCGGAGCGAGTTCAGAAAGAAGCCGAGGCCTAAAAATAAACTTAATTACTCCATTGATAGAATCGAAGCTTATAAAGATGTTATGAGCGATGTCCATGAAATGGTTGTCGATTATATCGAATTTTTATCTACGAAATTAGAGTTGCTTTCGTAGGCTTCGCAATTATTTTGGCAATTCTAAAAAATTATTGCTGTACAACAGTACAAGCACAATTTATTGTACTCTATAGCAATAGAGTGCTTTTAGTATTTATTAAAAGTTAAAAAGAACCCAAATAGTGCTCAATATTTTCCAAATTTAACTCATTGTGAGTCTTTTAAGATAGTCATTAAAGTAAACTGTTTAAGTAGTTCAAAGAACTTTTGAAATCTGCTGTTAATTCTTTACAAAAACAAAAGTTTTGCCACATTATGCGGAATCATACTTGTGTCATTGTTCATTAACAATGGCTTATTATTTATCTGTTGTTTGTAACAGCTTTTTTTACGTCTGTCGTCTTTGTTTCAGTGTTAATTAACGCGCCAAATCTTCTGCCAAAACAGTGTAGACAATTTAACGAGACTTATTTATCGGTGGTCTTTACATTTTAACTAGTCATCTTACTAAAAAGATCTGTCGGGCAACAATTTAAAAATTATTGTACATTTTGTGGGCTATGATTTCAACCGAAATAGATATTCCGTATAACAAACTTAAGAAAACTTTCCAGTACAGAGGTATAAACTGTTTTCTGGAAAAAAAAAAAGAATTAACAACTCGCACATCGTTTTATTGATTATAAGGAAAAACGCATTGGCATTGACCAAATTATTAACAAGCATTCATCCTATTATAGAAATATAAAAGCACAGGAAAATGTTGACAGAACCATATTGATGTGGAATTGGGTCTGGCATCTCCGCTTTGACAGACTTCAATAATGAGCAGCTGGAAAGAAGACGAGGCCTAAAATTAAACTAAATTTCTACATTGATAGAATCGATGATCATAACGATGTTATGAGCGATGTCCATGAAATGGTTGTCGACTATATCGAATTTCTATCTACGAAATTGGAATTGTTCCTTTGGCATCTTCGCTTCGACAGACTTCACGAATGAGCGGCGGGAACGAAAACGAGAACAAAAATAAACTAAATTTGTACATTGATAGAATCGATGATCATAACGATGTTATGAGCGATGTCCATGAAATGGTTGTCGATTAAATCGAATTTTTATCTACGAAATTGGAATTGTTCCTTTGGCATCTTCGCTTCGACAGACTTCACGAATGAGCGGCGGGAACGAAAACGAGAACAAAAATAAACTAAATTTGTACATTGATAGAATCGATGATCATAACGATGTTATGAGCGATGTCCATGAAATGGTTGTCGATTAAATCGAATTTTTATCTACGAAATTGGAGTTGTTCCTTTGGCATCTTCGCTTCGACAGACTTCACGAATGAGCGGCGGGAACGAAAACGAGAACAAAATTAAACTAAATTTCTACATTGATAGAATCGATGATCATAACGATGTTATGAGCGATGTCCATGAAATGGTTGTCGATTACATTAAATTTTTATCTACGAAATTGAAGTTGTTTCTATTGACAGTTTCAATATACATGTATACCGCATTTACATACAAATATATTTTATTTTAAAACCAATGCTCCAATTGAATCGTTTTTTAAGATGCTGAAAAAAGTGTCATCTAAGATAAAAGACAAAAAAATGTCAGACTTACATTCATATGTATGTTTATGCCCGCTTGTTGTTTACCGCTCCCACGATAAGCGTAAGGCCAATAATGGTACAGCAATTTCTAGGTCAATTTTAGGGAAAATGTCTAATAGAAAATGGTTAGTATTAGTATAAAAACCCAAAAAATGGGAACTGCGGCTTATTTAAAGGTGAATTCACCGGACAAAATCACCGAAGAAATGAAGAAACCAGTTTAGTCTAGGAAGGATAACCGCGAACTTCGAAATTTAAGTGTTGCATTGCAAAGAAGGTATTGCTAGGCTCCTTAAAAAGACTAATAATTTTGTATTGTTATGAGAACCATTTTTTTTTTATTTCTTTACAAGTTAACAAGAAAGAGATAAAGGAAATGTTTTAAAAGTATATTAACTTCAGTAATGTAATTCTAAACACCTGCTTTTAGGTTTATTTTAATCTATTTATCTTTTTACTACTTAAAAATTCACGTCTGATCTCTTTCACGGTCTCTGATTAAATAATTTTTAAATGTTCGGTCCGCGTTCGTTGAACCTCATTTAGTTCCGTCGCGCTCTGTCGTTGCACGCAGGGCTTTCCGACTCTCTGTCTATCTCTTTCCCTCATGCTGTTCTGCGGCCAGACTCGGCTGCTCTGCCAGCATTCTGTCTACGTTTGGCGCCTTTCTTAGCCAATCGGAGCTCTCTCGTTGCCACAGCGCATGGACAGCAGAGCTCTGCTGCCAGTATGTGTGTGTGAGGCAGTGCTGCCAACTTTACTAAAAATTATTACTCTTTTTACTACAATTTTTTCTTCTTCTTCCATCATTCCCTAAGCAAAGCACCGCACGCATACACATACAGTTCATGTAGCGTTGCGTCTGTGTGTGTATGAAAAAAAGGGGCTGCGTCGCTCTCTGTCGCTGTCGGTGTTGCCAGATTTTGGAAGGCACCATAAATCTAGATTGAGAAAATAAGCTTGAAAAAAGCTATAATAAACTAAAGATTAAAAAAAATGCTCAAAAATAAGCTAAGCATAAAAACACCAAAATAATAGATTTTTAATTTTATGAAAGTAAGGAAATTATTTCATCAACTTCATTTATTGATTCCGCATATTTGGCGGTTGATTTAATTTATTTTAGGTACTTTTTTTGGCAGATTGTAATTATGACAAAATTTGCCATGCCATCGCAGTCCCTCGTATATATTAAATAATTTGACATTTTAAAAAAAAAACTTTTGCTTAATATTGGGTTCAAACTTTTTAAGCACATTTTTTTGCGCAAATGGGTTTTGACAATATTCATTTGGCTGAATACTTTCTCAACCGCAGCATTTGACCATGGCAACGAAAGAATGTACCAGTTGCTCGAAAACGTTGTTTTGGCCAGCATCGTCGTAAACTAATACGATGATTTTCGTCCAATTTATCAAAAAAAAAAAAAAAAAACTTGTTATGTTCTAAATTTTTTTAAGCCGAAATAAGCTAAATTAAATTTAAAATAAGCTATATTTCAAGCTATAAGCATTTTAATTATTTTTCAAGCTATTTGATTTAAAAAAAGCTAAATCTAGCTTAAAATTAGCCAACACTGGTCGCTGCATGCAGGGCTCTCGACTCTCTGTCTCTCTCTGTCCCTCATGCTGCTCTGAGGCCAGACTCGGCAGCGACATGCTCTGCCAGCATTCTGCCTACGTTTGGCGGCTTCCTTAGCCAATCGGAGCTTCGGGAAATGCTTGTGCCGTTACCGAAACTCTCGTTGCGACAGCGCATGGGCAGCGGAGCTCTGCTGCCAGTTTCAAAGTAATTCAAGCTCTCACTCTATCCCTTTCAATTGTGCTATACCCTATTTTCCATCTCCTTTACACGTCCTTTGTATGTATGTGTGCACTGTACACGTCTGCATGTGTGTCTGTTCTGTTGATTACGAGCTGCCGGCAGCGCTGTCGTTAGAGCTACAGAGCTGAAATTTTGCATGAGGGCTTGAATATACTGCAGGGGTTGTATGTCTAGGATTCAGCCGGATCGGATCACTATATCATATAGCTCCCATACAAACGTCAAAGTCACGAATAGTGACTTTTCTCAATGAGCTATTGTCGTGAGAAATTTAATATTAGAGAGTTTATTACGCCTATAAACGACTGTGCCAAATTTGTTTAAGATCGGACAACTATACCATATAGCTCCCATAGGAAAAACTTGCAAGGGTATACAAACTTTGACGCGGTCGAAGTTAGCCCCGGCCCTCTGGTTTTTTTATAATCTTTGAATTTGATTTTCTTGGCTCTCAAAAAATTTCATTATGAAATTTGTTTAGTTATTTGTTGGTTAGTGTATTTAGAAGATGACCTATAATTATTGTTGTGTCAGCTTTTAACGTTTTTTTTTACAGGTGCGTTTGAACAAAAAGACCCCCCTTCCCAAATTCTAGTCAATAGTTTAGCGCAGTCTTTCCAAAATTTTCTTTGGCAGCGATAATTGACTGCCCAGATCTTTCTTATGCACATATAGCTCAAGAAAGGAATAAACCAAATGCATAATTTGCTCAACATCGCCATTAATTATTTCATGTATGTACATACATGAAGGATCATCGGTATGTGCAGCTACTTCAATGAGGTGTGCAACAGATGATAGTTGGCATGCCAGTCGATTAGATTAGTGCTATATTGACTAACCAATTCCAGACGAACACTGCCCGGCAATATCCGATCGAGCAGATGGAACCAGACCGCTCCATTACGCAATTCTTTGAGCGATTTGTAATTGCTTTTTTAATGTTATAGTTAGACTTGTGTATTCTTTAAAGAAGTTGTAGGTCTAGGTAATCTAAGATAAACTGCATATTAACGATTTTCAATTGAACGCCAGTACTTGTTTTGAGGCCATTTGAAATTTTGGGTTTTTGTATGTATGTGCAGTGGTTCCATCGCATAGTCGGGCAAAAGTTTTCTCTGCTTTATTGTGAAATTATTTCTGAAATTAAAGACGTACGCATTTAAATTTTTCGTTTTATTTTCAGTTCAAGGTCTTATAATTCTAGTGAAAGAAAAAACGCGGATTCTAGCGCTCAAAGCATAATCGGACACAGATAAATTTCAACGAAAAGATAACAGATTAATATTTTGTTGCGTAACCTTAAGTTTTCCAAGCGTTTGTATGGGAAATGTTGCCCGATCACAAAAATTTCAATGATTGTATAAAACGCTAATAAGAAACGTCTATTATTAGTTCGTTTATATAGAAATATTTATTTTTTCGGCAGCTGGTGTGTCTAGCTCGTTCAATCGTCACCGGAAGAGGAAGGGGCTCACTTCCAGCGTGGCCTTAGGCCACATCTCGATATTTTCCACATGCTGACCTAATACTAACAATCGATGCTTAAAAATACTGACAGCGATATATGTGTAGACATCTAAAATTAATCGAACAGAACGATAATTCTTAACAAAAATAAATGACATCTTACAATTGCAGTTGTGGTCATTAAGTTGCACAGGTAATTGTTTTTGCAGTCGTTTTCGTCATCAGAAGCCGATGAAATCTGCGTACTTTCTACACGACAGAGTCTTTTAGGTCGCAGCATTTGGCCTGTATTCTTGTCTAGCTTCTCTTTTTACTCTGGTGGTGTTCGCCCCGTAGCCTTTCTCTTTCCGCTGGGACTGCGAATAATCGTCGCTTCCAGGAGACTACTATGTATGGATGCACTTGATGTGCAGGGCTTTGCCAATTCCGGTATCACCGTCTCCACTTGTGCGGTAGCATCTTTGGCATTAGATTTAATCATTAGAGTTCGACAATCATCGAGATGATCATCAGGGCGTTGATTCGCCACTTGAAGTAGACGCCAGAAAATCTTCAGCCGTAAAATCTTTTGTTATTTTATTTTTGGATTAATATCCTGTATATCCTTTATTTTTGACAACTTTTTCTATTCTGTTGGGCATACTCCTAATTAAAGCTTAGCAGGTCTCAATCGGAATCTTCCTTCAAGTTTCTTGGACTCAGGCCCATAATTGGCGTTTGTTGTCACACCTTTGCTTTGCCATCTGCTTTTGCAATCCACTCCACAAGTTTTCGATCGGATTTAGATCAGGAGACTGACTAGGCCAAGCGAAAGTGGCCACATTATAAGCCTCGAACCAAGTTTTTACTATTTAGGACGTGTGTTTCGGGTCGTTATCTTGTTGGAAAACCCAGCGCAGGGGCATGTTTTCCTCAGCATATGGTAGCATTATATTTTCCAGAATATCCCTGTAGTCAGCTGCTCTCATAATGTCAGATATTAGGGAAATCGCACCTACTCCATACCAAGAGAAACAGCCACACACCTGTAAGATGTCAGTTACTTACGAATTGTGTTAATTGTTCGTACATACACTAGGCGGCATAAATATTTTGACGTAGAAATAGTTGCGCATTTTGTTGTTTAACTTTTAAATTTCTTTATAGAAAATTATTATTTAATTTTCCGTATTGTGTATGGTTAATACAAACTTAAAAATAGGAAATCAAAATTTTTTTGAAACAAACTTAACAAAATTATAATTCATTTAATATTTTAGAGTATGGCCTAAGTATTTTGACAAGCTCTGTCATACTTAAAAAACATATTTTAGGCTTAACAAAATTAATTTAACTAGCTTATATTTAGTAAAATGTATAACCTCCTTTAGCTTCAATTACTTTTTGGAGGCATCGCGGCACAGAATCCACTAAATTTTGAAGGATTTCTGGAGATATCTCTTCCCATAAGGAAGAGAGCTCAGAAATCGTTTCTTCTCTGGTTTTGTTTAACGCTTCTGTTCTCTTGCGCTTCAAAAGAGACCAGACGTTTTCTATAATATTTAGATCTGGACTTTGGGGGGCCAGTTTAGCGTTGGAACATCCAGATCCTTCAAAAAGTTGGTTATCATCTGGGCTTTATGGCATGGGGCGTTGTCGTGCAGGAGAATAAACGACTGCCCGATGAGCCGAACTCCGGAAGGAAGGCATTTTCATTGAGGGTGGTCAGGTATTGGCCTTGGTTCATCGAACCAGAGATGGGAATGAAATCCCCCAGCCCATTATATGCCACACATCCCCAGAACATCACAGAGCCTCCACCATGGCTCACTTTTTGACAAACGGGCCGTCTCTTTTGTCTTTGCTCGATGGGCAGCTTTACAAATACTTTTTTTCTTAAGAATTATACTCAAAGGAGCTTTCATCTGTCCACAAAACACTTCTCCAGAACTCCTTTGGTTTGTTTATATGCTCCTTTGCAAATGCTAACCTTTTTAACTTGTTAACCTTTGAAATGAAAGGCACGTCCTTGGCTACAAATGTTCCGAACTCTCCTTCTTTCAAGCGGCCTCTGACTGTCCTCTCGCTGATTGACTTATTGGCTGTCAAAGTCAGCAGATCGGCTGCTTTTTGAGGCTTCAGCAATACGTTTTTTTTAAATTCCCGTAGTAGGACTCGGTGATCAGTCAGGGTAGTTTTCCGTTTTGCGCCTGTTCTTTTTAAATTTTTCAACGAGTTATACTTTTTGTCCTTATTTATTTGGTAGTGCACCGTTTGTCGAGACACCTGGCAATGTCCACTATTTTTTTTCCGGCGTGAAACTTAGCCACCATTGCCGATCTAACCTCCAAACTTAATTCAGCCGTTTTACCCATGGTTTACAACATGCCTTTCTAAATTTTTATTTTTTCAGTATCTTAAATATTTTTTAAATTTAAATTCATACGACTTTTGGTTCAAACGCGCTCAAAACTGAAATCACATGTGCAAAATGATTTAGTCAAAATACTTATGCCACGCAGAAATTTGATGTTCGCTTGCATTCTTATAAGCAGAAAGAGAATGCAAAAGCTAAAGAACTTAAAATTTGGCATGCACTTAATAGAGCAAGTTGTTAATAGATTCTTTGTTTTGACATTCATTTTCGCACCGTTATTTAACGGTACTACGCATGGACAGCTTCAAGAGGCACAAAACGATTTCGTCAAAATATTTATGCCGCCTAGTGTATATCGAAGTCAGTATTTAAAGTATCGATTGTTAGAAGTAAGTCAGTATTTTAAGTATCGATTGTTAGTGTTAAGTTGCCCAGGGAAAATATCGGTATGCGGCAATATCTTCTTCCGGCAACGAGTCAAAGAGACAGACGTCTAGACATCTCAAGAAATACATCTCTTGCCATCGTTACTTATAATTATATTTTTCAGAAAATAAATAAGCCTTTATAACTCAGAAGTAACCCAGACTACCCGAAAGGACATATATTTCGGTACACGGCAAGCCACACGTTTCACATCCAAGGTGGCCGCCTCCATTGCCGAGTCTGCTGCGGCCGCGCCCACCGCCGTGTCCACTGCTGACATGTCCACTACGGCGCCTGCCGCTGCGGTGCCGGTTGCTATTGTGCCCGCCGCTGCTGTCTTACCCACTGCTGTGCCTGCCGCTGCGCTACATGGAGGAATTCCGAGCACCGAGGCAGCAAGTCAGTGACTTGAGTGTGATCGAGAGCATGGTGGCCCGATTCTCAGCGGATACTACATACGATGTAAAGAAATGTTTAAACGATCTGGAGGACGCGTTTGAAATCCTGCAGTTGATAGATCGCCTACGTTTGATTGCATGCTGGAGAGGACGGCGGCGATGTTGCTGCGCACGGTATCGGTGCACAGCTATGGAGAACTCAAAGCAATCCTCCTCCGAGAGTTTGGACGCTCGCGCAGTGTTGAAGAAGTGTACCACCCTCTGCGTAGCCGGCGCATTAAGGCAGGCGAAGTATGCTCGCAATCGAGATGCAGGAGATTGCCATGAATGCTCCGGTTCCGGAGAACGAGTTGGTCGACATTATCATCGATGGTCTGCGGGACAACTCTACTCGAGTCGGCATGCTGTATTCAGGTCGCACGGTGGCCGAACTGAAGCCCCTACTGGAACGCTACGAGCGTTTCCGTATGCAAGCAAAGTCTCAGTGTGAAAGTACAGCCAACAACAACTGCCTCGTCGTTTGGAAACAAGTCCTCAAGCACCGCCACAAGTGAAACCAGGTGTTTTAACTGCTCGGGATGGGGGCATTATAAAAGCCAATGCCCGAAGCCGATTAGACCTCCAAATTCCTGCTTTAAGTGTGGCATAGTGGGCCACATTTATAAAAACTGCCCGTCTCGGATGGGAACTGCCGCCGCCACCCTTCTCATGCTGATCAAGAATATATATACTTTATGGGGTCGGAACCGTCTCCTTCTGTGCGTTACAAACATCTGACCAATTTTATAATACCCTCTGCAGGGGTATAAAAAGTAAATAAAAATGTATCAGAAAATATATAAAGCATTATCAAAAACTTTGACCAAGCTGGGAGTCGAACCCCGGCCGCCCGATCGCCAAGCGAGCACACTAACAACAGAGCCACGTCGACACTTTGTAAATTGCCGTCGAGTTCTGTAGTTAAGCACGCATCTCATTTTCGCATTGTCGCTAGCTCGTCGAAAACTCAAAAAGTCTGCGAGCGAGCGATTGAAATGCGATGTTGTACAACTTCACGTCACACACACACTACGAAGCCTGAGCATGTACCGACGAGTGTACACATACATATGCAAAGCGAGAACACAGCGACAAAGACATGCGTTCATCGTTCTTCGATGCGTAGCGACACTGCTGCGAGCGAACGTTTTTCGCCCTCGCTGCGGCCGCTCTCTGGGGTTCTAGGCTGTTCGGCTTTTGCCGAAGTTCTCTGGGGTTCCAGGCTCAGGCTAGCGTTTGTAATCCAAAAACCTTGAGTTTGACGCATCTATTTATTCTATGGTTAGTGGTAAGACCTTGAAGGAGGAAACATTGTAAAAATATTTTAGAGTAATCAATCCGATTAGACATGCGCAGCATGGAGAATGTGTAAGATGTTTATAACTTTGTGGATTGTCTAAAAAAGACCTAAGAGCTTCTGCATTCGGATATCTGAGTTCTGTTCCCTCAAGGCCTAAATAAGAATTTCATGTTGCAAGGCATTGGAAATCAACATTTATAATCCTAAATTGTTGAATTATAAAGAGTTTTGCAATGACCACAATAAGTATTTGTTAAAACCGACTCAGAATGGAATTAAAGGCCTCCTCACAAGTCAAATAACTGCGCCCTTCTAACGAATTTCTTAATCTAGGCAGACCCTGTCGACGAAGAAGATGATGAAATCGAAAGCCATAATCCTATTGTATTAAGCTTAACGTGAACATAATGTACTACAAATTTCTACAGTGTATATCGAATATACGCAAAGGTCGAAATAAAACAAAGATAAAAAAAATAAAAAGGCATTTAGATGTCGGAAAGTGTTGATTCAGTGATTGATTATTCGAAGCCTACTGTTTAGGCTTACCTTTGCAGAGGCTTCAGAATGACACTTGGAATGTTGAATTTGCAGGATGACAAACATCTTTGCCTTAGCAACATAATTAGAAACCAATGTTGAGAACTGTCTTCAGGTCGGGTCCTATATAAGGAGGGGTATTGGGCTAGAAAGCTCGGAACAATATACCCCAGTGGAACTAACCACACAGCTTCTCCAAATTAATAAAGGAACAAGCCAATAAGTAAGAGTGGTAGTAAAATAAAAAGAAGTATAAAAAGAAAATCAAGAGTTAAAATGGTACTAAGGATAAGTAAACAAAATAAAACTATTGTTGTTCAGGACGCCCCGATAAATATGTATATGCATTATATGTATGTTACAAAAAAAAAAAAAAAAAAATTATTCGTTATCCACAATCGTTTCCTTTATCTCCGACGGAACTACTTTTTGGTATTGCTTCATCAGGGGGAGAAACTCCACCTACGTCGGGGTTCGAACTCGAGAACAACAGAATTGTAGATTTAGTAGGTCTCCACTGAGCCACCGACTAAGTGCATTATATGAATGTATGTACATTCATATGTCAGGTCATGTACATGTTTTTTCCAAATTATAGACCTACTTGAATGATATTTGGGTTCTCAATGGTAAAATAAAAAACCACCTTTAAATTATTATTACACACATCAACACACCAAGAATGTTTTGATTAAATATAAAAAGCTATTGGATACGTCTTAATGAGTTTGGTCAATCTATGCAACCTCTTTGTGCTTCTTTTATCTTCAGTATGACACCTCAAAAATTTCCACCGCATATTTTTTCCACAATTTTTTTTAACGGCCATTTTTTCTTATTAATTGTGAGAGGGGTATTTAAGCAGTCCATGTGTTAAAAAATTTGCTAAATTGATTATCCCCATATTATTTGTTGAAGGAAAACCCTTGATTTAAATTCATTAATTTATTTATGCTGAAATATTAACCAATATGTTATTCTGTTAATTAAAAAGCTAAAATATCGACATATCGCAAGCTCAAAGAGAGTTCAATCTAGCATCACTAACTGCTCTCTTTTTGCATTTGCCTTCTCATTACTTTTAAGAAATCACTGTACCACGAAAACTCAAATGCGTCGGACGCAAATATACATACATTCGTATAAAACTATAAGGTCGTCTAATCTTCATAATCACCAGTTGGCACAACAAATGGATCTCTCTCTCTCTTTATCAGCTCGTCTGTGTGTCTCTGTTCTCTGAATATGAGTGTTAATTAACGCACGCAATGTTCTACCACAACAGTGTAGACAATTTGGGGAGACTGGTTTATAGGTTGTACTTTTTAAACAAGCCATTCTGCTACTAATTTTTATATACATATATGCATATGTATAAGTATGGCAAAGATATATCGTGCAACAAGTTAGAATATCAGAGAAAAATGTTGATAGAAACGAAATGTTTGTGTGATTGGGTCTGGCATCTCCGTTTCGTCAGACTTCAAGGATGAGCGGCGAGAAAAGTCGGAGCGAGGTCAGAAAGAAGCCGAGGCCTAAAAATAAACTTAATTACTCGATTGGTAGAATCGATGCTTATAAAGATGTTATGAGCGATGTCCATGAAATGGTTGTCGATTATATCGAATTTTTATCTACGAAATTAGAGTTGCTTTCGTAGGCTTCGCAATTATTTTGGCAATTCTAAAAAAGTATTGCTGTACAACAGTACAAGCACAATTTATTGTACTCATAGCAATAAAGTGCTTTTAGTATTTATTAAAAGTTTCATTAAAAGACGGAAACGGAAAAATAAAGTGATGAAGGGAATGAAAATAAGAAATGCAAGAACCCAAGAAAGGAAAGGAAAACGTAAAATTGAAGAAAGAAAAATGCAAGACTTCTTCTGGGCTTCTTTTTGAGCGTGCTCAAGTTTTATTTAACCTTTTGATGTTAAAGAACTAGACGATATTGTATTGTAGAATCTACCTTTCTAGATCCTTTCGGCAAAACCTGAAAAGCTTCAAAATTAAGTCGATACATTTTTGGATTGATTAGCTATAAAAATAAATTACCTGAAGCTTTTAAGTACATGGCGAAGTTTATCAATTGCGTTACAAGAATCCAAATAGCGCTCAATATTTTCCAAATTCAACTCATTGTGAGTCTTGCCCAATAAACGGTGCTGAGCCTTCTCAATTCGTGGAAGTCGCTGATCTCCACTCATCCAGATTTTTACTTAAAAATTCCAAAGCTGCTCTAGCATTGGGAAGCCCTCTTCATGCTTGGATACGTAAAAGTATAGGGGAAATGGGAAATAATCTTTTTCGTGTTCTCTTTCTTTAAATTCTTAAGTCTGTTTTCTGCCTGTAAGTCTGTTTTCTGTCAATGTAGCACAATAAAAATTAAGTACAAATAACAATATAGACTCTCCAAGTAAAGATCATTTTAACCGGTTTTAAAATAGTCATTAAAGTTGAATAGGGATTCCCGGAGAGAAGGAAAATAACCCAATCTTCATTCGTTGAATTCAAAATATGAACTGATTTTATTTACTAAAGTACGGAGTTTATATAGGAAATCTTAGGCTCTAGGAGGTAACAATTGTTCTTAAGGAGATCTTATTCTAGTACAACTCACACCCACGCATTCGGGGGTTGAAAAATTATTATTATTTTGGGCACGGCGTCGGCCACTTGACATCCTGCCGTCGTGATCGTTTGGGTTAGTTTACAATTACAAGTGTTTTTCCCACAACGCGTGTGGCTGATTATAATTCTAGTCATATGCTAGGTTAGTTGTTTGTGCCAAAGTACAGTTGTATTATATTTTCTTTAGTGCATCTGATTTGGTGAAGCCGCTTCAGATGAACACGATGTTTATTCTTAAACAAAAGTAAACAGTTTAAGTAGTTTAAAGAACTATTGAAATCTGCTGTTCATTTTTTCCAAACACAAAAGTTTTGACACATTATGCGGAATCATATTTGTGTCATTGTTCATTAACAATGGCTTATTATTTATTTGTTGTTTGTAACAGCTTTTTTTAGGTTGTCGTCTTTGTTCCAGTGTTAATTAACGCGCCGAATGTTTTGCCAAAACAGTGTAGACAATTTGAGGAGAGTCATTTATCGGTGGTCGTTACATTTTCAACTAGTCATCTAACTAAAAAGATCTGTCGGGCAACAATTTAAAAATTATTGTACATTTTTTGGGCTATGACTTCAACCGAAATTGATATTCCATATAATAAACTTAAGAAAACTTTTCAGTACAGAGGTATAAACTGTTTTCTGGAAAAGAAAGAATTAACAACTCGCACATCATTTAATTGATTATAAGAAACAAAAACGCATTGGAATCGACCAAATTATTAACGAGCACTCATCCTATCACAGAAATATAAAATCAAAGGAAAATGTTGATAGAACCGATATTGATGTGGGATTGTGTCTGGCATCTCCGCTTTAACAGACTTCAATAATGAGCGGCTGGAAAGAAGACGAGGCCTAAAATTAAACTAAATTTCTACATTGATAGAATCGATGATTATAACAATGTTATGAGCGATGTCCATGAAATGGTTGTCGATTATATCGAAGTTTTATCTACGAAATGTGTCGGAGGCCACCGCAGCTTCTAACTGGGTCATCACACCGCCAGAATGGATCGTCAACACCCCGGATAGACGAGTGCCCGCTGAGATCCGAGATCGGGTGGCGGTAATCCATCACGATGGACCCCGCCGAAACCACCGCTTCCTCATGTGGGCGGAAGATCATCTGTTCCGCATTGAGATCAAGCTACATGGGCGAGTCACGATCCGTTTCGTCAAAAATAGATTCTGAAGTTTCACAAATTCTTTACATGGATCAAACATTTTCTTCTGCAGATGCAATGCCCGTCTTGTCGGTACCATATGGGACATACTGGCCATTCAACTCGTAACGCATATGGAAAAGGGCCTCTTTATGTGCGATTTAAATATGTGATTTAAAGAAAACAAATTAAAGATGGCGTGCTGTAAATTAACAGTGTTATGAAATAATTCAAATGTGCTTTTTCCAATAAAAGCTCCAGCAATATTCCAATTGAATTTAAATTTAAAAAAAAAATTGTTTAGGTTTATTTTAATCTTTTTTTCGACGGCTGGTTTGGACTCAGTTTTCCTATTTACAAATTCACGTCTGATCTCTTTCACGGTCTCTGATTAAATAATTTTTAAATGTTCGGTCCGCGTTCGTTGAACCTCATTTAGTTCCGTCGCGCTCTGTCGTTGCACGCAGGGCTTTCCGACTCTCTGTCTATCTCTTTCCCTCATGCTGTTCTGCGGCCAGACTCGGCTGCTCTGCCAGCATTCTGTCTACGTTTGGCGCCTTTCTTAGCCAATCGGAGCTCTCTCGTTGCCACAGCGCATGGACAGCAGAGCTCTGCTGCCAGTATGTGTGTGTGAGGCAGTGCTGCCAACTTTACTAAAAATTATTACTCTTTTTACTACAATTTTTTCTTCTTCTTCCATCATTCCCTAAGCAAAGCACCGCACGCATACACATACAGTTCATGTAGCGTTGCGTCTGTGTGTGTATGAAAAAAAGGGGCTGCGTCGCTCTCTGTCGCTGTCGGTGTTGCCAGATTTTGGAAGGCACCATAAAACTAGATTAAGAAAATAAGCTTGAAATAAGCTATAATAAACTAAAGATTAAAAAAAATGCTCAAAAATAAGCTAAGCATAAAAACACCAAAATAATAGATTTTTAATTTTATGAAAGTAAGGAAATTATTTCATCAACTTCATTTATTGATTCCGCATATTTGGCGGTTGATTTAATTTATTTTAGGTACTTTTTTTGGCAGATTGTAATTATGACAAAATTTGCCATGCCATCGCAGTCCCTCGTATATATTAAATAATTTGACATTTTAAAAAAAAAACTTTTGCTTAATATTGGGTTCAAACTTTTTAAGCACATTTTTTTGCGCAAATGGGTTTTGACAATATTCATTTGGCTGAATACTTTCTCAACCGCAGCATTTGACCATGGCAACGAAAGAATGTACCAGTTGCTCGAAAACGTTGTTTTGGCCAGCATCGTCGTAAACTAATACGATGATTTTCGTCCAATTTATCAAAAAAAAAAAAAAAAAACTTGTTATGTTCTAAATTTTTTTAAGCCGAAATAAGCTAAATTAAATTTAAAATAAGCTATATTTCAAGCTATAAGCATTTTAATTATTTTTCAAGCTATTTGATTTAAAAAAAGCTAAATCTAGCTTAAAATTAGCCAACACTGGTCGCTGCATGCAGGGCTCTCGACTCTCTGTCTCTCTCTGTCCCTCATGCTGCTCTGAGGCCAGACTCGGCAGCGACATGCTCTGCCAGCATTCTGCCTACGTTTGGCGGCTTCCTTAGCCAATCGGAGCTTCGGGAAATGCTTGTGCCGTTACCGAAACTCTCGTTGCGACAGCGCATGGGCAGCGGAGCTCTGCTGCCAGTTTCAAAGTAATTCAAGCTCTCACTCTATCCCTTTCAATTGCGCTATACCCTATTTTCCATCTCCTTTGCACGCCCTTTGTATGAATGTGTGCACTGTACACGCATACACTTGCGGTTTATGTATCAATGCGTCTGCATGTGTGTCTGTTCTGTTGATTACGATCTGCTGGCAGCGCTGTCGGTTGCGTTCAAGCAGAGCCGATAAATAATGGCTATTGTCTTCTATTTATCCTTTCTTATTAAAATTTTGGTACATGATGTCTTTCATTCAAAACTATCAAAGACTATATACAGTGGTGGTCAGAGGATAAGCGCTTTTTATACCCTTGCAAAGAGGGCATATTAATTTTGGTCAGAAGTGTGTAACGCATAGAAGGAAGCATCTTCGACCATATAAAGTATATATATTCTTGATCAGCATGACAAGACGAGTTCAAATAGCCATCTCCGTCCGTCCGTCCGTCTGGATCAACGCAAACTCCTCCTAGACCGTTAGAGCTACAGAGCTGAAATTTTGCATGAGGGCTTGAATATACTGCACAGGTTGTATATCTCGGAGTCAGCCGGATCGGACCACTATATCATATAGCTCCCATACAAACCGCAAAGTCATGAACAGTGACTTTTCTCAATAACTTCGTTAATTTTAACGCGATTGCTTTCAAATTAAACATTTGTTAGTTTAATATATCTGTTAATGACTGTGCTAAATTTGATAAAGATCGGGTAACTACATCATATACCTCTCATAGGAACGATCGGTCGAAAACAGTGACTTTGAATAACTTCGTTATTCGCTAAGCTAAGATTTTAGTCCGTTCTTTCGCAAGCATTCGACTTTTTAGATAAAACTACAAGTGAGGAAAGAGTAACAAAAAACTTGCAAGGGTATACAAACTTTGACGCGGTCGAAGTTAGCCCCGGCCCTCTAGTTTTTTTTATAATCTTTGAATTTGATTTTCTTGGCTCTCAAAAAATTTCATTAAGAAATTTGTTTAGTTATTTGTTGGTTAGTGTATTTAGAAGATGACCTATAATTATTGTTGTGTCAGCTTTTAACGTTTTTTTTTACAGGTGCGTTTGAACAAAAAGACCCCCCTTCCCAAATTCTAGTCAATAGTTTAGCGCAGTCTTTCCAAAATTTTCTTTGGCAGCGATAATTGACTGCCCAGATCTTTCTTATGCACATATAGCTCAAGAAAGGAATAAACCAAATGCATAATTTGCTCAACATCGCCATTAATTATTTCATGTATGTACATACATGAAGGATCATCGGTATGTGCAGCTACTTCAATGAGGTGTGCAACAGATGATAGTTGGCATGCCAGTCGATTAGATTAGTGCTATATTGACTAACCAATTCCAGACGAACACTGCCCGGCAATATCCGATCGAGCAGATGGAACCAGACCGCTCCATTACGCAATTCTTTGAGCGATTTGTAATTGCTTTTTTAATGTTATAGTTAGACTTGTGTATTCTTTAAAGAAGTTGTAGGTCTAGGTAATCTAAGATAAACTGCATATTAACGATTTTCAATTGAACGCCAGTACTTGTTTTGAGGCCATTTGAAATTTTGGGTTTTTGTATGTATGTGCAGTGGTTCCATCGCATAGTCGGGCAAAAGTTTTCTCTGCTTTATTGTGAAATTATTTCTGAAATTAAAGACGTACGCATTTAAATTTTTCGTTTTATTTTCAGTTCAAGGTCTTATAATTCTAGTGAAAGAAAAAACGCGGATTCTAGCGCTCAAAGCATAATCGGACACAGATAAATTTCAACGAAAAGATAACAGATTAATATTTTGTTGCGTAACCTTAAGTTTTCCAAGCGTTTGTATGGGAAATGTTGCCCGATCACAAAAATTTCAATAATTGTATAAAACGCTAATAAGAAACGTCGATCGATTATTAGTTCGTTATATAGAAAGATTTATTTTTTCGGCAGCTGGTGCGTCTAGCTCGTTCAATCGTCACCGGAAGAGGAAGGGGCTCACTTCCAGTGTGGCCTTAGGCCACATCTCGATATTTTCTACTATGTATCGATGCACTTGATGTGCAGGGCTCTGCCAATTCCGGTATCGCCGCCTCCACTTGTGCGGTAGCATCTGTGGCATTAGATTTAATCATTAGAGTTCGACAATCATCGAGATGAACATCAGGGCGTTGATTCGCCACTTAAAGTAGACGCCATCTTCAGCCGTAAAATCTTTTGTTATATTATTTTTGGATTAATATCCTGTATATCCTTTATTTTTGACAACTTTTTCTATCCTGTTGGGCATACTCCTAATTAAAGCTTAGCAGGTCTCAATCGGAATCTTCCTTCAAGTTTCTTGGACGCAGGCCCATAATTGGCGTTTGTTGTCACACTTTTGCTTTGCCATCTGCTTTTGCAATCCACTCCACAAGTTTTCGATCGGATTTAGATCAGGAGACTGACTAGGCCAAGCGAAAGTGGCCACATTATAAACCTCGAACCAAGTTTTTACTATTTAGGACGTGTGTTTCGGGTCGTTATCTTGTTGGAAAACCCAGCGCAGGGGCATGTTTTCTTCAGCATATGGTAGCATTATATTTTCCAGAATATCCCTGTAGTCAGCTGCTCTCATAATGTCAGATATTAGGGAAATCGCACCTACTCCATACCAAGAGAAACAGCCACACACCTGTAAGATGTCAGTTACTTACGAATTGTGTTAATTGTTTGTACATATATCGAAGTCAGTATTTTAAGTATCGATTGTTAGAAGTAAGTCAGTATTTTAAGTATCGATTGTTAGTGTTAAGTTGCCCAGGGAAAATATCGGTATGCGGCCTAAGGCCACACTGGAGAGTGGCTCCTTCATCTTCCGGCAACGAGTCAAAGAGACAGACGTCTAGACATCTCAAGAAATACATCTCTTGCCATCGTTACTTATAATTATATTTTTCAGAAAATAAATAAGCCTTTATAACTCAGAAGTAACCCAGACTACCCGAAAGGACATATATTTCGGTACACGGCAAGCCACACGTTTCACATCCAAGGTGGCCGCCTCCATTGCCGAGTCTGCTGCGGCCGCGCCCACCGCCGTGTCCACTGCTGACATGTCCACTACGGCGCCTGCCGCTGCGGTGCCGGTTGCTATTGTGCCCGCCGCTGCTGTCTTACCCACTGCTGTGCCTGCCGCTGCGCTACATGGAGGAATTCCGAGCACCGAGGCAGCAAGTCAGTGACTTGAGTGTGATCGAGAGCATGGTGGCCCGATTCTCAGCGGATACTACATACGATGTAAAGAAATGTTTAAACGATCTGGAGGACGCGTTTGAAATCCTGCAGTTGATAGATCGCCTACGTTTGATTGCATGCTGGAGAGGACGGCGGCGATGTTGCTGCGCACGGTATCGGTGCACAGCTATGGAGAACTCAAAGCAATCCTCCTCCGAGAGTTTGGACGCTCGCGCAGTGTTGAAGAAGTGTACCACGCTCTGCGTAGCCGGCGCATTAAGGCAGGCGAAGGATGCTTGAGATTCGCAATCGAAATGCAGGAGATTGCCATGAATGCTCCGACTCCGGAGAACTTGTTGGTCGACATTATCATCGATGGACTGCGGGACAACTCTACTCGAGTCGGCATGCTGTATTCAGGTCGCACGGTGGCCGAACTGAAGCCCCTACTGGAACGCTACGAGCGTTTCCGTATGCAGGCGGCTGCCGCCAAGCAAAGTATCAGTGTGAAAGTACAGCCAACAACAACTGCCTCGTCGTTTGGAAACAAATCCTCAAGCACCGCCACAAGTGAAACCAGGTGTTTTAACTGCTCGGGATGGGGGCATTATAAAAGCCAATGACCGAAGCCGATCAGACCTCCAAATTCCTGCTTTTAGTGTGGCATAGTAGGCCACATTTATAGAAACTGCCCGTCTCGGATGGGAACTGCCACCGCCACCCTTCTCATGCTGATCAAGAATATATATACTTTATGGGGTCGGAACCGTCTCCTTCTGTGCGTTACAAACATCTGACCAATTTTATAATACCCTCTGCAAGGGTATATCTTGATCAGCATAAGAAGCTGAGTTGATATAGCCATGTCCGTCTGTCCCTCCGTCTGTGTGTATGCGTTTTACTCAGCCGTCTTAAGAGCTATCGGGCTGAAATTTTTTTTCGGGGTTTTTTATTACCCGTTTATTTTATTTTTATAAAACCCCAGATCCCAAAATTTGAATGTGATCGGATAAATATAACACAAGTTACAGTCAATATAATAATCGGGCCTGCTCCCAGCTCTGCCGGCAGCGCTGCTTGCTGTCTACTATGTCTTTCGTCATCAACAGAGTACATGCATACACACACAGACGCAACGCTACATAAACTGTATGTGTATGCGTGCGTTGCTTTGCTTTGGGAATGCGGGAAGAAGAACAAATTGTAAAGTAGAGAGTAAAATTGTTTTGTTTGTGTATTGATGAATTGAGTTGCAGAAAACAAACATGTAAAATTATTATTACCTAGGACTGCAAGGGTATATAAACTTCGGCATAGCCGATGTTGGCTTCTTTGATATTTTTATCCTAAACTTTCTTTTTTAGGCTGAAGAAATCGAGTGTACCTATTATTTTCAACAAGCTCTTTACAATGAATTGTAAATACTATAAATATAGGGGGAAATGCAAACATTTTTTTGGCATATTGCCAGACTGCGTTCTTAGAGTTACCATCCAGTTTTTGTCAAAAATTCCAAAAATTAGTTAGTTATGACGAAATCTCAAAAATTATTTTGGTGTACTTATTGTTTTCATCATGAGTGTATGTATAAAAATTAATGGGGTCTCTGCATTACAAACATCTGACTAATTTCCAATTATCGCCAGATAAGGTATAAAACCATTTAAAACTAGCTTGATAAAAGTCAAAATTGCGGTTTTCTGAAAGAACACAAACGCACCTTTAGTTATTGGGAAATTTTCATGTGTTCGATCGTGGCTGATTGGCTAGTCCAGGATGTTGTTAATTGCTTATGTAATCCTTAGAGGGAGCAACAAAATTGGCATCTGTATTAAATAACAATCCGTACGGGCATTTTCATTTAATTGTTTTGCTACATGACGATAATGAACCGACCATTGTTTTTTTAGGTTCTAATTAACTCTTTACGAAACACTGATTAACTAACATCAAAAGCATTTCTGCTCTACTTTAAGTTCGTTGCAACTCAGTAATCGGAATATGTAAATAAGGCTTTCATGGAATTCTAACTAACTGCAAGTCTCTTTGACAAAGTGACTTTCTGTTTGCAACAGATGGAGACCAGTTCCCTTTCCGCTCTTTTCCCTTTCACATATGTACATACATATGTGGATGTGCTTGTGCCAAATGTAATTTAACTTTTCAGTTTCTCTTATCAAAAACAATTAAAAAGTGTCAAACACAGGGAATCAGAGAAACGAAAAAAACCATTAAAAATAAAACATGACAGACGAATTCAAAGGCGAAAAGTAAAAAAACATTCTAAATATGCGTGTCGTCCACCTAAGCAAAGTAAATTTTTATTTAAACAAAAACATTAACATTTTTTGAGTTGAAGGAAAAATTTACATTCGAATGCGGGCTGAAAAATAATCATCTCCATATTCCAGATATAATAGGGATCCGCCAGGGCCATCTTTTAAAAAAGTTGTGTTAATTAGTCAGCATGTTGCGTTAGACAATCCGAGACGATTAAGCTTATGAAGAGACAATATTATTAATCTGTTTATTAATTTTCATATTCATCTAATTTGAAAGTATTTTTAATTTATAACTGTTTTGTCTGGAAAAATGCGAATATTTGTATATTTTGTATCAAGGAAAATCCTCCATATGACAACAGTCGGCCAAAACGATCCAAATGAAGGAGAAGAAAATTAAGTTTTATGAACGTGTGGGTTACAATTTTCGAAAAGCATTAAGCCATTTTAGCAAGGACTCGTTACAATTAGGATAGTGAATATTGTCTAAAAAACCGACAGGCATCAGCAAATTTTTTTTACAATATTTAGTTTAATGTGGAGTGGAGGAAAACTGATTTCTTTAGAAGATACAAGTTTCTAATGAATTCTATGGGCATCCCTTTTCTCACTCTTAACACGCTTTTTTAATCATCTGTATTGAACTGATTTCCCTTACAGACACTCGTCGTAATCGCATAAAACACAAGTGTCTTTAGTATATCCGCCTTAATGTCCGTTGACCATGGCAACGACCTTCCAATCACAACACACATGCCAATTTTCTAGTGTATATTCGGCCAATACCACAGTAAATTTCCTTTTTTGGTATCAGTTCCTAATAGAATTAGTGTCAATGGCTTTCTTCAAGCTTAATTTCGAACCAACAATGAACAGTCTTCAATTGTTTGCATAGCCATTTGCTTTATTAAGGATGAAATATCGCGACTATTAGCAAAAGTACTTTCTTGGTTTGCAGTGTAATTTAGGATTTTGTTGTTGTTTTTGGATTTTTAGAAATATGCTAACATTCCTGTTTTATGCTGTGTTTTTCGAATTGGGCGATTTGACACTGATAGTTCGTGAATATACTCGGAATATTCATACATCCCATTCTCCGATGGGAGAAAAGACTCAAAAACTCTGTGCCTGGATAATTTGGTACTGGAATATCCAGAGGCAGTGCACATTCTTTCTTTTTTTTAGTCCGGACAAAGGCAAAGGCATACCAAATCTTTGGGTCGTGACCTCCTGGATCGTCCCACATCATTGCACAGTGGTACCGCTTGTATGGAAGAGCGGCCAAAAATACATCTAATAGCAGTAGTAGATATTTGTAGTTGCAAAATCCGGAAAATGTAACAAATAAATAAACAATAACAGTGATTCAGTTTCCGTTTCTTTATCATTCGCCTCTGCAGCTTCCTCTGATATTTAGCCAATTAAAACAATTGCACGGAAGATCCGTGAATGAGCAGTAGTACCAGTGATAATCCCTTTGCCCCGATCTTAAGACTGGACTACTATAAAGCCCATTTTGTCCCGATCATCTTTTCAACTTCTTTCTTTTTTATTATTCATTTTTTTTATTTTGTTGGCGCCCTTTGGCCTGCCATATTTTTATGACCGACTTATAAAAAAGGTGTTAAAAGTATTTAAGCCAAGCCAAGTCGAATTCGAAATATTTGTTTTATACCACTTTGTCCAAACATTAATTCAAATTGTTCATCTGCGTTGGCTTTGCATCGCATATACTTGTAACATTTAGTAGAGTGCGAATCACTTAAAGCGCTTCAATTTTTTCCATCTACCCTAGTTAGTTGTAAGTAGACATCTGCATGGTTCCATTCACATACTAATAAAATGAGTACACTCGAATTGTATTGAAGTGTATATAGTATACAAAGGATACAAAGCGAATTGAGTGAGAATGAATACTGATTAGCACGAAATAAGAATTTAATCAAAAGTGAAAGCATTCGGATAACTCGAATATCCGATCTCAAATTTTGTTAATTACATAGGTACTTAACGAGAAAGTACCTATGTAATTACAGGAGTATAGTTGACCTTGTAGCCTGTAAGATGTGTTTGTCTGTTCAAAGGTTCACAAGTAGTACTTCAAATTTAACCAAGCATTAATGCTGTTTGATTAATGCTAGCAAAACACAAAATGCTTCCCCGATTGATGTAAAATCAGAAGCTAAGCAGGAGAGCGTTGCTGTTCCTACTGAATGGGTTATTCAGAACTGCCGTCCATTAAAAATTACCATCATTTCTAATTAATGTTGGTGCCACTTATAGTTCTAGTGTGGACGTAAATCAATTGTTACCACATCCAACAACAATTTCCCGGAATATAGCGAAAATTTATGACTACCACTTTGGCCCGATAAAAGACGAAATTGATAAACATAAAGCCTTTGGATACGCCATCATCAGCGGAATATGGACAGATAGCCTTTTGAAAGCATCATATTTGTCCTGCACTGTTTGTTATAATATGCAAGGAGTACTCGTTGGTCGTCTCATGGCGATGAAGTCAATGAAGGAAATGTCGGGTACAGGTATTTTAACTTAATTTACGAGTATATAACTTTGATTCAAATAATTTTTCGAAAACTACGTCCAAATAATCGCCCAAATAGAGGAAATCTTAGGAAGCTTTGAATGCAATCTCATGGTGGACAATTCCATAATCGTCACTGATCGTGGGTCAAATATGATAAAAGCCTTTATGGATTTTGAAAAAATACATTGCGTTAATCATCTCCTCAGCAACGCTGCTGAGAAAGGTATTAATGCCGTAACTGAGTTGGTCTATATGGTCAGTAGTTGCAGGAAGCTATTAAAATTCTTCAAAAAATCTGGAACTAAATCATCATTGGGATTTTCGCTCAAAAGCTTTTGTCAGCCACGTTGGTATATTGTTTACTACCTGCTGAAATCAGTTGGAGTAAATTGCATTAAAGTGTCGACAATCTTAAAAGATAAACATCAGATATATCGATTTAAAGGTATAAACTTCAACCACTTAAGCAGTCAAGCGTCGAACTAACTATTCATTTGATAATTCGGAATTTAAATAAACCAAAAAAACCTGTCTGTCCGATATCAATGATATTGAAATTTTTCAAGCTCTTCCCAAATTTTAACCACAATAGCACCCAATTTATCAATTTTTAACAGCCCTTCCCCTTTTCTTTCACCCACAAATAGGCTACTAAAATTTTTTCCGATCGAAAAACAAATTGGAATAGTAAACGACGAATTTGCAGATTATATAGAGGCTCAACAAATCGACCCAAATAAAGACCAAGTAGAGCAGGAAAAAAGGATACTTGAACATTAATGTGCCATACAGCACCAATTTCAAAATCAAAATATTTTTCCAAAACAAGTTGTAGAATTTTTTTGTATTTCCAAAAGAACTTTTTCAAACGCGAGAAACAAAAAAAAAAAAACAAAAAATAAATAAATAACATCATTCGAACACATTCGACACCTGTCATCTCATTCGACTCTTTCTTTTCGTTTCAACATCGTTTGAATGAGTGTAGTCCGAGCTAACTACACTCATTCAGACTCATTCTGTTTTTCATTCATACTCACTCAATTCATTTCGAGTAGGGTATATTCGAATGCGTTTTTTTTGCCAGTTATGCAGATGTTTAGTTGTAAGCTATGCTTAAGGAGTATTTTTATATTCTGTAAACTGCAATCAAATCAAATATTCTGTCCGCATTAACACGTTGACGAAGGCCAAGCGATTTTTCAAATAATTTTTATACCCTTGCAAAAAGTGTAAATTCCAGGGACCGTAATCATTATAAGTTATATTAAAAAACTTATTTGATAATCATTACATTTCGATTTTTTTCAATTTTCTTCAAAAAAGATCATTAATTTTGAGTAATTTAATAAGAATTATCCATAAAAATCTTTTTTGAGCGAAAAAAATAAAAATCATTTTTAATCATTATTTTTGATTTTTATTTTTTTTGATCAAAAAAGATTTTTATGGATTATTCTTATTAAATTACTCAAAATTAATGATCTTTTTTGAAGAAAATTGAAAAAATTGAATTTTTAAAAATCTTTCAAAAAATGCATAGATGGTATCGAATTAAATATTTTGGTGTAATCTATTCTTTTCTAAGTCCTCTATAAGTAAATGATTTTTTCATTTAAAAAAAAAAAAATAATCATTATTTACGGTCCCTGGTATATTCATTTTGGTCAGAAGTGTGCAGCGCATAGAAGGAAGCATTTCCGACCATATAAAGTATATATATTCTTGATCAGCATGACGAGACGAGTTATATATAGCCATGTCCGTCCGTCCCATAGGAACGATCGGTCGAAAACAGTGACTTTTTTAAATAACTTCGTTATTTCCTATGCTAAGATTGTAGACCATTCTTTCGCAAACTTTAACCTTTTTAGCTTAAACGTTTTTCCACTTTGATGGCTATAGGTAAGGATAGAGTTAGCAAAAAATTTGCAAGGGTATACAAACTTTGACGCGGTCACGAATAAACTTTTGTCGCCTACACCATTATTACAAAATTCAGTTCATATACAGTTGCGAGCAAAAAAATAGTAGTGCATAACACTCGCCGATATTTAATACGATAACTTGCAAGAAAATATTCTTATCTGTATACTTTTTTTATTTTTTTTTTATTGTTTTTCTGAACGCACAACATCTCAAGAATAGTGTGTTAAAATTTTTAGATCGATCCGAGTAAAACATCTAAATTTATGTGCAGCTGTACGCAAGTCGGACGACCGTTTTATATTAGATTTTTGGGTGTCCAAAACTTTAAAACGCGCTCCTGAAAAGTTGCCATTTTCAAAGTCTTTCTTTTCTTTTTTTTCGAGGTTTCGCCGGAGATTGCGGATATCTCACTCAATTTTCAATATTTTTGGATGAACATTTTCAAACATATTGTTTTAATATTATTACACGGGCAAGCAAAAATTGAATTGAGACTATCTATATTGCCAATAGAAATTCTTAAAAAATGACACATTTTTGCATGAATTAACTATACTGAAGGTTGGTTTTTTTTTTCTTTATTTTATGTGTTAAGTGTTCGCGATAGTAGATTCATTATATAGTATTCCAATTTGCAGACTATAATGGGACGGGGTACGAACATGTCTCTTGAGGAGAGGATTGAGATCAGAAACCATATAGCTGAGGGCAAAACTTACGGAGAAGTGCAAGAAATTGGAGAAAAGAATAGTGCGAGCCTCAAGGCGTTGTCCGTTTACATCTGCTGTGGAGCTCATGGAAGACCTTGAAGTGCCGGCCAATGTTTGGACTGTTCGTCGGGTGTTACGAGAAAGTAACTTGAACGCTCGCAGTCCTCGAAAGGTTCCGCTTCTCTCACAGAAGAATATAAAAGACAGGATTGAATACGCAAAATTCCACCTCTCCACCCCTGTGGAGAAATGGCGCAACTTACTCTGGTCAGATGAGTCCAAAATTGTCATGTTTGGAGGTAGTGGATCTCGGTTGTATCTTCGTCGACCGAAAAACCAGGAGTATAGTCCGCAGTACACCACCGAGACTATCAAACATGGCGATTGTAGTGTGATGGTGTGGGGCTGTTTTTCATATTATGGTGTAGGTCCAATATACTGCATAGAAGGCAAAATGGACAAACATGCTTAAGTAAAAATTATTGAGGAAGTTATGCTCCCATAAGACAAGCCCAAAACACACGAGAAGGGAGCAGCTGCTGCAAAACCAACCACTAAAAGAGATCTTTGGACTGCTATAGAGCAGAGCCCGGCACTCATATCCCCCGGGGGACGAACACGTTCGGCACCTCGTATGCGTGTAACCGAACGGCTGCCGAAGTCCTCACACAGAGGATGAGGGTTGATTTAGTTTCCCTCAGCATTTCGACGCAAGCAGATCTATGTCGCTTTGTTGAGAGAACACACATGAAAAAATTGATCGCTGCTATGTTTTCTCTATCTTTTTCTTGCATAAGATTATTTGCTGCACTCGTTTTCTTGATTCGAGGCAGAATTTGATGAAGTTTAATTTTGCGCAGTGTAAAGCAACACACGCATACAAGCAAGTGCACACATACAACTAAACTTTTTTAGCGCTCTCTTTGTGCCGGGCCCTGCTCTATATGTTGCTTTACACTGCGCAAAATTAAACTTCATCAAATTCTGCCTCAAATCAAGAAAACGAGTGCAGCAAATAATCTTATGCAAGAAAAAGATAGAGAAAACATAGCAGCGATCAATTTTTTCATGTGTGTTCTCTCAACAAAGCGACATAGATCTGCTTGCGTCGAAATGCTGAGGGAAACTAAATCAACCCTCATCCTCTGTGTGAGGACTTCGGCAGCCGTTCGGTTACACGCATACGAGGTGCCGAACGTGTTCGTCCCCCGGGGGATATGAGTGCCGGGCTCTGCTATAGAGCGTACATGGAAGGCGGAGCTGCGCAGCTGTACTAAAGAACAATAGTCATGCCACCAAATATTAATAGACTGATATTAACCTATACTTTCAAAATTTTAGCTCTTCAAAATATGTGTTCAATGAAAGACGTTAGTGTTTCTTGAAGTTATTAAATGTTTATTTATTTATATATATATCTAGGCACTAGCACATAAACCAGTGACTAAAGGTTGTCGCAACCAACACATAAATTGGGTGGACCTCGGAGTGAGATTACAAAGGTAGAGATGGGGGCCAAAGACACAGCGATGCACACCCGATGTAGCTACAATTGGTATCTGATCTTACTAAGAATAATGCATTTCTTTTATAGTACAAAATAGCGAGCTCACCAGTGCATAGTGTTAGGTCAGCAAAGTACGTTTTTATTGATTAACTAGGTCTTTATTGTTTACTGCTGACCATATCAGATCTACTTATGACTGATGAGCCATCGATATCTATAATCGGGTTACATACTTAACATTGACATACATTTCCATTCGTTCTATATTATAATTGGCTTAATGTTAGCTTATTTTATATAATCTAAACACCAACATACTCCCGGCCGTTGAACACCTGTTCAACGTTATCCAACGTTGACCGCAAAATTGCTGGGGGCTGGGCTTACTGCAGCAGGAGTCGGTATGGGATTGACGATCCTCACGGTCGTCTGCTCTGGACCATTGTGTCTTGGGGGTTGTGAGCATCTTTTTATTCCATATACCATCACAAGAACCAATGGTATTGTTAGCGCTACGTAGGAGACTATAACATGGTGAGCCGGCTGGCTGGGGTCTTCTGGCAATTTCCAGTTTTGCTTAGTTTCCAGTTTTCCTTGAATGTTGCTTAGTCCGTCGTAGCTTAGCTGCATCTTTGTGAATTGTGTTGTTGTTGGCGCTACTTTTGTTGGGCCAATGCTGAAGTTGCCAAATCGGACATATGACAATTTCATTGTGTCTGTCGTAGTTATACGGTGACCTGTTATTCGTATAGCAGAACTCCTAGCTGTACACGTCGGGTCTAGAGTTAACAATCCAGTCTTCTTAATAGTGACATCTTGTATATTATCGTCACAGGTCACTGCGAGTTCAATTGGTCTAGTGGTGGCAAAAATCCACTGATTTTTGTGATACATGTCGTACCACACGAATGATCTGTTTGTGTGTTGTATTTGGCAAGTTGATGATTTTGTGTTTTTGAATAGCTGGAACTCACAGTTGCTATTACCCGAAAACGTCGTTTGTTTATCAAAACAAATATATTGCTCGTTGTTGAGCTGATGGCATTGTTCCAAATCGGCTCTTGAGAGCCCAATGTATTGATTCTGTTCCTTGTTGACAGCAATGATGGGAATTTTAATGTTCATGATTACAATCCCATGAGTTCCAATTGCTGGAATGGGTACCAGGTTATACAGTTGCACTGCCTGCGTTGCCACTAATGGAAATGTGACCTTAAATATCACATTATTGTTTGCGATTGTGCCTTGTGCCTTCATTAAGCCATATAATTGCAAGACGTCGTTATCTGGAACTGGCAAATCCAAACCAAACGGAAGATGTCTCTTCAGTTGGTTCAGATGTTCCCGAAGCTGGCCTGGTGATAGTAGTAACGGGCTTATTTTGCTATGATGGGCATCTGTAAATACTCGGGAAATTTCGGTTTGAATTCGTTGCAAATTCCCTGCAATAACTGTCATCTGAGTAGTTAGCGTGATATACCATTGCAATGCCTTTACTGCATTGTCCTGGACCTTGGTCATGTCGTTCATTTGTTGTTCCATTAGTTTCATCTGATTTTCAATTGTGGCTTCATCTCGCTTAATGATATTTATCGTTGAATCAATTACAGATGTCTGATTTTGCAGCAAGTTCAATAAGTAATCTTCATTTGATTTAACCTTTCGTATGGTGCCTGACATCTCTGTTGCATACTTTGAGTCCAGCACACCAAATAAGCCGTTCGCAATGTTCCCAATTATATCTAAGGGCGATCGTCGTTGGCGTTCTATGTGAAGGAGATCATTTCCTGTCCGTAGCTCTGAGTTGACATGCTCGAAGTGCCTCTGCATTGCGGTGCATGCCTCTGGAACCTTCATTAACACGCATATTTCTCCCACCTTTACTACTCCGTCTGAAAATGTCTTCAGGTCGGCCCAATATGGTTCGAGATCGTAGAATGCCACAATAGTCCAGTCAGACGTTGCCATCCTTCCTGTGCCAATACTTTCATAGCATATGCCTGGTTTGGGGTTGAATCGAGTTATATTAGTTCTTTGAGCAAATGCTATAGGCAATAATAACAGCATTAGGCAGATCGTCATTGCCAACGGTGGCAGACCGATCGATAAGCGTCTTTTTGTTTTTGGTTCTGCGTTGTCCTCGATACCAGGGTCTTTTTGGGAATTCGATTCTGTGTCATCTGCTTCGATTTTACGTTTTGTCGCCGTCTCTCTAAGCAAGGGGGCCAATTTATGGATAGCCCGCTTGTAGGTGCCTCTGGCTGTTTTAACGTCTACCACGCGGACGTATCCATCCAGGCCTGGATATAGTTTAACAATTCGTCCAATTGGCCACTGCAAAATTGGCACATTATCCTCCTTTAGAATTACCATCATGCCTTCTTTGACATTGTTATATGGTTTTTTCCACTTGGATGTACCCTGCAGTTCTTGTAGGTACTCTTGAGACCATTGTGTCCAGATTGTATGCTTAAGCCGTTGCACTAATTCCCATTGCTCTGGAATCGATCGCTGTGTTATTGGCTCTGCATCTGGTTGGGCTACTAATGGTTCTCCGATCAATAGGTGGCCTGGGGTTAGAGCTGTTAAGTCGTTGGGATCGTCTGAGTTTGGCGTTAACGGACGAGAGTTCAGCACTGCTTCAACATTGACAATGATGGTAGACAGTTGTTCGAACGTTAAGTTTGCTGTCGATACGTTTTTCAACAGTAAATGCTTAGCGGACTTTACCGCAGCTTCCCATAATCCTCCGAAATGTGGAGACCGTGGTGGTATGAACTTAAATTGCACTCCTTTTTGATTGCAAAATTCCTTGATACTACCTGCTGCCGTTTCTAAGTGTATTGTATCGGTCAGTTCCTTAAGTTGGTTGTTTGCTCCAACAAAGTTTGTTGCATTATCGCAGTATAATGTCTGGCATCTTCCTCTGCGCCCAATAAAGCGCTGAAGTGCGCCCACAAATGAGGAGGTGGACAGGTCTCCGACCAACTCCAAGTGTACTGCCTTGGTTGCAAAGCATACAAATACTGCAATGTAGGCTTTGTCGGGACGTTTTCCTCGAACCTTATGGTGGATCCAGAATGGTCCACAATAGTCTACTCCGGCATTAAGAAAGGGTCTATTCTGAGATACCCGATGCTCCGGTAAGTCACCCATGACTTGTTTAAAGAACTGCGGCCGGTACTTGGTGCATACTACGCAGCCCTGGATCACATTCCGGACCATCGGTTTCACCTTAATGATGTGGTACTGCTGCCGAGCTATTCCGCGTAGTGCCTCATGTCCACAATGAAGATTCTCTTCATGAAGTTTCCGTAGCATCATTTTTACCACCGGATCATTATACGGCAAGAGATATGGATTCCTTGTTTCCGTTGATACTGGTGCTTGTTGTAGCCTAGTTGCTACTCGTATGATTGAATCTTCATCCAGTATTAGTGGCAACGTTGCCACCGTGCTTTTGCGATCTAGCGGTTGATCAGGTCGTTTCTTTAAGTGCCGTAATTCATATGCAAATCCTGTTTCTTGAATTTGCTTAATGATCACTCTCCGTGCTTGGTCCAACTCTTCCAACTCTAACTGAGCCGTTGGTTTCCTGTTCTGCTTGTGACAAAACCGTAGCACATACGCCACTATTCGCTGTAGCCGGTAAAACGAATTTCTGTGAGTTACCGTATATATCCATTCACTCTTGTTGTTTGCCGTGGCAGTCACCATGCTGAATACCTTGGTTTTCTTCTCAGCGGTATCCATCGTGTGCTCTGTAGGCGCTGGCCAGCCACGTTGTGGTCCATGCAGAAATAGTGGTCCATACAACCATAATGTATGTGTGCTAAGCTGAGCTGCTGATATGCCTCGAGATAGAACATCAGCTGCGTTGAGCGCTGATGACACATGCCGCCATTGCCTTGGATGTGATACTGCGTGTATTTTTGTCAACCGATTAGCCACAAACGTGTGGAAATGTGCTTCAACTACTGTTGAATCTGACCAGAGGAATGATTCCACACTTTCTGATCCGAATTGGAGATCCTGTCGAACTCTATCCGTGAGTTCAGCTCCAAGTACAGCTGCACATAGTTCCAGCCGGGGCAGTGTCTGTTTTTCCAGGGGAGCCACTCTCGACTTGGCGCACAACAATCTGACCGAAATTTGGCCATTTTTATAGGTTGATCGGACATAAACTGCCGCACCATACGCCTTTTCTGATGCATCAACAAATGTATGCAATTCCTTTGTAGTGGGGACCTTGCCATCAAAAATATGCCTTGGAATTTTCATGTGGTTTAGTGCCTGTACATCCTCTCGATAAGCTTCCCATTGCTTCTCCAAATACGGCGGTAGGTCACCATCCATCTCAATTCGTTCGGTAGCAACATGTTGAAGAAACATTTTCGCTCTTACCACTACCGGTGCGAACAGTCCTAGAGGATCAAAGATTTGACCGACTTCGGATAGCACCACTCGTCTGGTTATTCCTTTTGTATGTCTTTGAGCCTTTCCACATAATTGGTCTTCTTTGGGTGCCCATATGATTCCCAATGTTTTGACACTTGTTTGTTCCAGTGTGTCACCGAGATTGATGTCGGCAATCGTATCTTCCTTTGGAATTTCCTTTAGAAGTTGGCTGCTATTTGAACACCATTTTCGTAAGTTGAAACCCTTAGGTTTCAAGATTTCTAGAAGCTCTTGTCTTATTTGCAGGGCTTCTGGTAAACTGTCTGCTCCTGTGAGACAATCATCAACATAAAAGTCATTTTTTAATGCTGATGCTCCAGACGACAATTTTTCAATGTTTTTCAGTGCCAAATATTCCAGACACTTCGTCGCTAAATATGGGGCTGACGTGGTTCCATAAGTCACCGTTTTTAAACGATAAAACTTTAGTTCTTGACTTGGATCCTCTCTCCACACAATCATCTGATTGAATTGATCGGCAGGGTTTATCCAAACTTGACGATACATTTTTTCAATATCTGCCGTAAACACATATTTGTGGGTCCTGAACCGCAGAAGAATTGAGAAGAGTTGACTCTGTACAACTGGTCCAGGATATAAAATGTCGTTCAGTGATTTTCCTGATGACGTTTTGCATGATGCATCAAATACCACTCTAAGCTTGGTGGTGGTACTTTCTGGTTTTAGTACACAATGATGCGGTATAAAGTAATGGTTCTTGGGAATTTGTTCTACCATTACTTGCTTCATATGTCCAAGCTGTTCATATTCTGACATAAATTTTACATACTCCTTTTTTATGTCAGGGTTCATTCGCCTCTCTAATGACATGAATCTTCTTATGGCTACTTCCCGAGATTCTCCAAGAGATGACGCCTCTTCAGCAAATGGAAGCTTTACAATTAGTCGATTGTCCGCCGCCGTGTGTAGGTTATCGAGGAAGAATTTTTCACAATACTCTTCCTCCGGACTCCTGTACCTTTTTATTGGCTCTAGTGTGTCTAGCTGCCAGAATCTTTCCAGTGATTCCTCTGGATTCGTCATGCCTACCATACATGTGATTGAAGCTGACGTTGACATATTAATTCTGCCAGCAACAATCCATCCAAACTCTGAGTTTTGTAATGTTGGACGGTTTCGATTGCCCCGTCTCCTTTCTGGTAGCAGTATAGCATAGTGATCATCAGCTCCCAACAGCATATCAATTTTTCCGGGTTTATCAAATGTTGGGTCCGCTAATTGAATGTTGTCTGGTAATGTGACTTTCTGCGTTATTTGTTCTGTGGGTTGGTCACCTATTATGTGTGGCAATACAAATGCCTCAACTAGCATTGCGAACTTGTTGTATCTTGACCTTACAACCAAGCTTACTCGCGCCTTGCTTATCTGTGGTTGACCACCCACTCCATTTATATGCACATGAGTCTCGCTAATTTTTAACGATAACTTCTTTACCAGTCTCTCTGAGACAAGATTTACTTGAGAGCCGCTATCCAGGAGTGCTCGAAATTCTCCTTTCCTTTCATTGATCCCTTTTACCACTACCTTGGCCGTTGCCAACAGAGTGTATTTTCTGCCAATTCCATACGCAGAAGCTGCAGAAGCAGATGTAGGAATTTGGTTGCCTGTTTCTAAATGCAACATTGTGTTATGTTTTTTATCGCATTTAAAGCATCCCCTCCAAGAGCAATTTTTTGCCATATGGTCCGGCTTGAAGCAATTGACACACAATTTGTGTCTCTGCACCCAATTAAGCCGCTCTGCTGCGGATTTGATTTTGAACTTTTCACATTGGAAGAGTTTGTGCTTTGCTCTTTCGCAGAAAGCACACAGGGTACTGTTTGTCCCAGCTGCTGTTGCGCATGTCTTCCTTGGACTTGGTTTTTCAATGCTGCGATTTTCGTTTCTTGGTTTCCCAATCGCCTCTAATGTTAGGAAGCGCTGTTCCAAGAAGGATAGGAAGTCCTTTACTTCCTGCAGATCCCTTGTGTTGGAAAGAGATTGCTCATATAGTGCGTGGTTGAATCTATCCAATTTTCTTGTCATATGAAACATTATGACAGCATCTGACGATTCCAAATTGACGCCTACATTTTTTAAGGCTTGCAATGATTCAAAAATGTTATCATGCAAATTCTTTATAGAAGCTGCGTCATTTCCTACATTTGGGTGATCAAACAGCTTTGCCAGTATGGCTGTTACTAGAACTCGTTTGTTATTAAAACGTTCCTGCAACACTGACCAAGCAGTGTTGTAATTGGCTTCTGTTAATTCCAGGTGCCGTATCAATCTCTCTGCTTCTCCAGAAAGGTTTGATTTCAAGTACCACATTTTCTCTATCGTGGATGCATTTGACTCATGAACCACCTTTTTATAGATGTCATGAAATTGTTGCCATTTCAGATAATCTCCATCAAATTTTGGAATGGGAATTTTGGGTAGTTGCAATGATTGTATCGATTGCAATACAGGTGGTGATTGTATCACTACATTTTCTGCTGGTGCCACACAGAATTTCAGCATTGTATTTTCTGCGGCCACAAACGTAGCTATATTGTATCCGGCTTCGGTTGGATTTTCAGCTAGCCGATGAATCTCATAATGGATTTCTTCAATTTGCATCCATAATTTGTCGACTACCGATTTGTAAGTCATTTTATCTTCAGGCACAATTTGTCTTAATGTCCTGGACAATGACTCCAGCAGAGCACTTTGCTTACGAACCAGTGGTTTGATCATGACTCGCTCTTCTTCTCGTTGGCGAGCTTGCCTCTCTAGCTTTATTTTTGCCAAATGGTCCTTCCAATCTTCCACTATATTAGATACAACCGTCTTCATTTTGCTGAAATAGTCCGTTACAAAGTAGTCATCTTCAGTTGGCACGTTATTTAATTTGTCCATCAACTCCTGATGACTTTTCTCGAAGTTCTCCCACATGTATTCCAGGAGCTCAAGTTTCTCCTCGAAATAAGATGGCTTCGTTTTCCTGGCGAAAGAATCTTTTTTGGTATTCCGAATAAAGGCCTGGATTGCCTCTCCTCGTTCTGTCTGCTGTTTATAAAACTCCTCCATGTTCTTTTATATTCTTATGTAATTGCTTATCTGTACTAGTACTTGACCCGATGGGAGTTTATTTATTTTGTCAAAGACAGGGAACGCTCCGACTCGTTCCTAAAATTGGTCAAGTGTAGCACAAATAAGAATAAGAAATAAATCGAAGTTGCCTTTTGATTAGTGTTTTAACAATAGTTTTATTTTTATTTCCAATATACCTATTCTTTTACACTGATAACTGCCACGACAGTGAAACCAATTTTTTGAGTTTCTTTTCTTTGTTTAAAAAATTGCTGATCAATGCCAAAATCTATACTCGTGCGTACTACCTGGGTTACTGACCGAGTTAACTAGGTCAGATATTGCTGACGCCAGGGAATGCAACAGAGTTGAGTTGATCAAACTTTATTTTTTATATAAAAATAACTTTTTATGATTTGGTCGCCTCGTTGACACAAATCGTTGTTAAATGTTTTTTATAAAGTGATCGCCTAGTTGATCAAATTTTATTTAATGGGTATGCACTGCTACCCCGTTGCGGAAAACCAACTCCTAGTTTTCCAATAAATCTTTTTTATTCGCCAAGGTGGCTACGCAATGATTGCCAAGTTAATCAATTGCGATGTTTTTAGTCGGGACCCCAGATTGATGTGAGATGTTCATCAATTTGTGCCCTCGCTTAGGATTGTCGTGTCCAAAGCGTGCAAAGAAAGTAGTCGCCTAGTTGACCAGTTTCCTTTTTGTTGAGAGATTGGTCGCCTGAGTTGACCAAATGTTCTCGCTTGATGACGGTTTCACCAAGTCTGTTATTCTTTTAACTTGGAGCCGCCAATGTCGGGGTCACCAAAATGTTCAATGAAAGACGTTAGTGTTTCTTGAAGTTATTAAATGTTTATTTATTTATATATATATCTAGGCACTAGCACATAAACCAGTGACTAAAGGTTGTCGCAACCAACACATAAATTGGGTGGACCTCGGAGTGAGATTACAAAGGTAGAGATGGGGGCCAAAGACACAGCGATGCACACCCGATGTAGCTACAATTGGTATCTGATCTTACTAAGAATAATGCATTTCTTTTATAGTACAAAATAGCGAGCTCACCAGTGCATAGTGTTAGGTCAGCAAAGTACGTTTTTATTGATTAACTAGGTCTTTATTGTTTACTGCTGACCATATCAGATCTACTTATGACTGATGAGCCATCGATATCTATAATCGGGTTACATACTTAACATTGACATACATTTCCATTCGTTCTATATTATAATTGGCTTAATGTTAGCTTATTTTATATAATCTAAACACCAACAATATGTGCTACTATTATTTTGCTCGCCTCAATTTGGCACCATTGACACAAAATCTTCATAGTGCCAATATTATTTTTTTGCTCGCAGCTGTACATATACAGCTGTTGTTTTATATATTTTGTTGTTCAATTAGTTCTTGTAATATTTCAGCGTTAGTGCCTTTCTTGGGCCACCATAAATATACCATATTGCCTATAAAATTAAAAGTTAAGAACAAAAAATTAATAAAGATTACGAGCTTTTTTGTACACATTGTACAAACAAGGACGAAAACAGACACAAGGTACACCAAACAGATACAGAGGCAAGTTTGAAAAAAAGGAAGATGGGTTTAGTTTATCCAGATTGGATGGTTTAGATTATTCAATATTTCACACACATCTTAAGTAGAGACCTTGATTAGTACAAGTATTATAAAATCAATGGGGGAATCGTAGGGAAACACAGCTGAAGCTTTAAGTAAACGTAAAATTCATGCAAGAAAATTCCAAAGAGCCATCAAGAGGCCTAAGGACTAAGGACTTTGTACTCGCCCTCCTGTAGTACAGAGCCAAGAGGCCAGCGATGTGATTCGAGTTTTCTCAAGCCATCATCGTTTTGAATATTGCAGCAAACTTCGTTGCAAAATGTTTAGAAACCTTCCAAAGCTTTGTAAAAGAAGCATTTTGTGCTGGTTTTTTTTTTTTTTGTTTTCGTAAAGTGGTCACATTTGATAATAAACAAAAGGTCTTTCTACTTCTTCGATTAGGTATTCGCAAGCGTAATTTAATTTTTGAAATTTTGTAACATTTCACATGGAAAAAATGTTTCGGAGTGTAAGCTGTGTAAAATGTGTGATAGCTAAATTAAAAGATGTTGCAAAAAACCCCGAAACTGAAGTGTCTGATAAAAGAAGCTGCCTGTATTGGACTGATATGTTATACGTGCTAAAATGAAGTTTATATTGACTGATCCAGAAGGCAAGTGCTTAGTATATTTTCCATGTTTCTTGTCCGATTTTGATTTGGTAGGTCGGTAGATTAATAGGGCTAATTAGTGTGCTAAAAATAGGTTCAATTGTCCAAAAATTAAAATAGGCATTCAGTTTTTTCAAAATTATGAAGGCGAAAGTGGGGTGGTAAAAATTGTTAATATTATTAATCTGCACGCATACCAAACAAATCTTCATACCAAATTTAGTGGTTCAAGCTTTGTTAGTTTTCGAGAAAATAAGTTTTATTTAATTTTCGGGAGCGGAAGTGGGCGTGGCAAGATCGACTCGGCTGTTGATCCAGATCAAGAATTTATATACTTTATGGGGTCGAAGATGCTTCCTTCTGCCTGTTACATACATTTTGGCGACTTTAATATACCATTTCACCCTATGGGTGTATGGTATAAAAATATCTTTATAAACAATCGGATTGGACGTGGAAAAACGACAGTGACACACGATTACCGTATAGTCACCTTGGTTAAACGGGATCTTTTAAGTCTTGGAGAGCGAGTGCCAGTAAAATGGGTAACATAGTATCAACACGAACGCATTCATCGACGTCTATTTCGGTCAAGTATGCCTGGAAGAATTTAAAGAAGTGGACGCAACTCTTTTGTTATTTACAGTTATTTAGAGCATTTGATATAAAAGGCTTATTATTTATCTTGTTTGTAAGAGCTTTTTCTTTACGTCTTTTATGACGGGTCAAACTCTCGTTCAAAATGAAATGTACAGACTAGAGGTCTGCATGAATGTATTCATTTCTAACATCATAGTACTGTACAGTAGTTAAGTGTTCTTAAAAATACTGTACTCTGGACAGTATATTCGAGTAGCTATAAGAACCGAGTACAGTAAAAATACTGTACTCACTTAGAGTGAGTGACAGTAATAAATGTACCCTTTGTAAGTGAGTACAGTATATGTCACTTTTTTTCATGTTTTGCACCACTGGAACAGTGAATACATTTTGTCATTCATCTGTACAGATGTGTATAATATTTTGAACAACGAAGACATGGCTGCCAAAGAAAATGACGCAAACGCAATAAATGCGAACGTAAGCGTAAGTTTTTTTACTGAATTGGAGAAGGAAAAGACTATCGAAGACCTTGAAGCAATTATGATAGATATTCAGCTTAGAACTCAAACTGAAGAAAGTTATAACATTATTCCATCCAGCCAAGAAATGGATGATATTTTCGCCGATTATGTACAACCCATCCATAATAATAATATTCAATCTATTATAAGTAATGAAATTCGAACATATCAAAATGTAAATATTCCATATAGCGCAGAGTTTGATGTTCTGAGTTGGTCGAAAAGCAACAACCAGCAATTTCCCTTACTTTTTAAGGTTGCTTGCAAGTTATTAGCCGTTCCTGCGAGCAGTGCAGCATCAGAAAGAGCTTTCTCTGTTGTAAAAACCTTATTCATTACAAACGCTGTAAAATCGCAAAGATGATAAGGTGAATAAGATTATGTTCTTGCACTCAAATGTTGAAGTTTTATAGAATAAGTTATTTTCTGAAATAAATTTGTAATATTAAAAGTTATATTGGCTAACTTTTCTTGCATATGACATTCTGATTTTTTATTTATTTTCTTTATTTTTATATATTTTTTTTATTTTTTTAAGCAAATAATCTTAACTGACTGTACAGTAAGTGAACTGTACACTAATATAGTATACAGTTAAAGTGCTGTACAGCAATTTTAGTGTACTCATTAACTGCTGTACAACATGGAAGTGAGTGTGAAGTCTAGCTGTCAATCAAAAAAATTTGTACAGTATACACTTGCACCCACTAAAAATTGTACAGAAAAAAGGTGTACACGTTTTTAGAATGAATGATTCATTTGCCCTTTTGGATGCATTCATGCAGATGTCTAGTACAGACATTGTTCTCAAAATGCAATTAGCTCTCTATACACCATTAGTTCTCAAAGACTTAAGGCTTGTCACAATATCTTTTCAAATATTTGAAAATCTCTTATTTCTTTGTTGGCCTTTAAAACTTAAACTCCCTTTAAGCACTAGAATCTGCCTCATTTTGATTAGTTTCCCCAAATCAAGTGTGCATTTTGGTTTCCATATTAATTAAATGTAGCTAACGAATAGCAAAACACAAAAGCATAACTCAAAAAGGTATATATACATACATAGGTACATATATAGTTTAAATTACTGTCATGTACTGTAGGCAACTTTATTAGACTTTATTGATAAATATACATTTACGACAAGATATTGACCATGACGAAAAAGATGCTATGAACGATGTCCATGAAATGGTCGTCGACTATATCGAAAATTTATCTACGAATTTGGAGTTGTTTCAAAACCAATTCCTATAGGGAAAAATAAATATTTCTATATGCTGTAGATTCAATGGCAAATGCGATTCTTTCGAATCATTCTAAATGTTGTTGTAAATGTTGGTGATAATATGCTCTTAAACAATCAGGGAGATTATTTAGGAGGAGCTCAATCAGCTAAATCCGTTAAGAAATCCAAGAAAGGAAAGGAAAACGTAAAATTGAAGAAAGAAAAATGCAAGACTTCTTCTGGACCTCTTTTTGAGCGTGCTCAAGGTTTCTTTAACATTTTGATGTTAAAGAACTAGACGATATTGTATTGTAGAATCTACCTTTCTAGATCCTTTCGGGAAAACCTGAAAAGCTTCAAAATTAAGTCGATACATTTTTGGATTGATTAGCTATAAAAATAAATTACCTGAAGCTTTTAAGTACATGGCGAAGTTTATCAATTGCGTTACAAGAATCCAAATAGCGCTCAATATTTTCCAAATTCAACTCATTGTGAGTCTTGCCCAATAAACGGTGCTGAGCCTTTGCAATTCGTAGAAGTCTCCACTCATCCAGTTTGTTTACTTCAACTATCCAAAGCTTCTCTAGTATTGGGAAGCCCCCTTCATGCTTGGATATATAAATGTATAGGTACCTCTGGTAGGAAATGGCTGTTCATTATTTTCCAAAAACAAAAGTTTTAACACATTAAGCGGAATCATACTTGTGTCATTCATTCATTACCATTTATTTGTTGTTTGTAACATCTTTTTTACGTCTGTCGTCTTTGTTTCAGTGTTAATTAACGCGCCAAATCTTCTGCCAAAACAGTGTAGACAATTTAAGCAGACTTATTTATCGGTGGTCGTTACATTTTAAACTAGTCTTCTAACTAAAAAGATCTGTCGGGCAACAATTTAAAAATTATTGTACATTTTGTGGGCTATGACTTCAACCGAAATAGACATTCCGTATAATAAACTTAAGAAAACTTTCCAGTACAGAGGTATAAACTGTTTTCTGGAAAAGAAAGAATTAACAACTCGCACATCATTTTATTGATTATAAGGAACAAAAACGCATTGGAATCGACCAAATTATCAACAAGCATTCATCCTATTATAGAAATATAAAAGCAAAGGAAAATGTTGATAGAAACGATATTGATGTAGAATTGGGTCTGGCATCTCCGCTTTAACAGACTTCAATAATTAGCGGCGGGAACGAAAACGAGAACAAAAATAAACTAAATTTGTAAATTGATAGAATCGATGCTTATATATATGCTATATGCTCTATGTTATGAGCGATGTCCATGAAAAGGTTGTCGATTATGTCGAATTTTTATCTACGAAATTTGAATTGTTTCTTTGGAAAGTTGATTATATTCTGTGTCAAGATAATTTCAATAAATTTTGCATTTACATAAATGCGATGGGCGGTGTTTTAAAACCAATTCCTATTTGAAAAAATACATTTTGAAGTTTCACAAATTCTTTACATGGATCAAACATTTTCTTCTGCAGATGCAACGCCCGTCTTGTCGGTAACATATGGCACATAATGGCCATTCAACTCGTAACGCATACGCATAATTTAAAGAAAACAAATTAAAGATGGCGTGCTGTACATTAACAGTGTTATGAAATAATTTAAATGTGCTTTTTCCAATAAAAGCTCCAGCAACATTCCAATTAAATTTAAATTTAAAAAAAAAATTGTTTAGGTTTATTTTAATCTTTTTTTCGACGGCTGGTTTGGACTCAGTTTTCCTATTTACAAATTCACGTCTGATCTCTTTCACGGTCTCTGATTAAATAATTTTTAAATGTTCGGTCCGCGTTCGTTGAACCTCATTTAGTTCCGTCGCGCTCTGTCGCTGCGCGCAGGGCTTTGCGACTCTCTGTCTATCTCTTTCCCTCATGCTGTTCTGCGGCCAGACTCGGCTGCTCTGCCAGCATTCTGTCAACGTTTGGCGCCTTCCTTAGCCAATCGGAGCTTCGGGAAATGCTTGTGCCGTTAACGAAACTCTTGTTGCGACAGCGCATGGGCAGCGGAGCTCTGCTTCCACTTCGTTCGGCACGCATACACATACAGTTTATGTACGTTTGCGTCTGTGTTATATGCGTGTACTCTGCTTCTCGGTTTATATTGAGCAATGACGTAATTGGCTGATGGCACTTACATCCAAATATATGTACATAAGCCGAAATAAGCTAAATGAAGTTTAAAATAAGCTAAATCTAGCAGGGCTTTCGACTCTCTGTCTCTCTCTGTCCCTCATGATGCTGTGGTCAGCAGCGGCATGCTCTGCCAGCATTCTGTCTACGTTTGGCGGCTTCCTTAGCCAATCGGAACTCTCTCTCGTTGCCACAGCGCATGGGCAGCAGAGCTCTGCTGCCAGAATGTGTGTGTGAAACAGTGCTGCCAAGTTTATCTGATTAACATAAAGCGTTCTTCATTATAAGAGGGAAAAAAAGAGATGAAATTTTAAGCAAAAGAGTTGCTGATGTTTGTAATCTTGTTTTTGAATATTATGTTAAATGTACATAATTATCTAAAGCTGTCTGCCGTTGTTCCGAAAATTTTCAAAAAATCCCTTTACCATTAACCTTAACTTTGTGCCAAACATGCTGTTAGTTTTTACACCCTTGCAGAGGATATTATAAAATTGGTCAGATGTTTGTGACGCACGTTTCCGACCCCATAAAGTATATATATTCTTGATCAGCATGAGAAGCTGAGTCGATATAGCCATGTCCGTCTGATCGTCTGTCCGTCCTCCATCTTAAGAGCTATCGGGCTGCAATCTGTGCTTTTTATTATCTGGAGCAGATAAAGTATGAAAATTGTCAGGATGGGACCACTATATCATATAGCTCTAGAAGAAACATTTTCATAAAAATTGGAGTATCCATAAAATTTACTAATAAAATAGTTTTTTTTATAAAACCTCAGATTCCAAACTTTGAATCTGATCGGTTAAATAGAACACAAGGTACAGTCAATATAAATCAGTTCAAGCGCTGTCTACGTCATCATCAAATCAACAGAGCACATGCATACACACACAGACGCAACGCTACATGAACTGTATGTGTATGCGTGCGATGCTTTGCTTAGGGAATGATGGAAGAAGAACGAAAAATTGTAGTAGAAAGAGTAATAATTTGAATGTTTTGTTTGTGTATTGATGAATTAAGTTGCAGGAAAACAAATTTCAAAATGTTAAAAAATTATTGCCAAAAACTGCAAGGGTATAAAAACTTGATATTTTAGTTAGCAAATTACTTAGACTCAATATTTATTAGTAACATTTATGAGTTTACTGCAGTGTGGATTAGTGTAGTGTAGATTAAACTTGTTACGGAACTTCGGGACAAGTCGAAAACACACAAATGTATTGCCACACTAATGGTACGATCGCGATATGGAAAACGTAAGTCAGAGGCTTTCAAGGCCGACTTCATAATAGAGCTTCAAAACGATCGATAGTGGCTCAACTCGATAGCTTTCGCCATCGATTAAAAAAACTCGATAGTTCCATCGAAAATTTGAATTTCTTAAAAAAGAAACGTTTTTCATTAATTTTAATCATTCATCTAAAAATGATTCGCTTACCTTTATGTAAGAATACAATACGCAGAACATCTTTAAAATTATTGAAATAGCTCAGTTAAAAGGAAATTTTTGGTTTATTGGCTGTAAAGAAAGTGCATTTTCGTTGACCAATACCAGCTGCATCAGAGAGGAAGACAGAAGATCGGTGGACAGAAACATAGCAGGAGTAGACGCGTCAGCAACAACGGTAGACTTAGATTTGACAGAGCAAGGAAACGTTACAATAACAAAACTCGAAGCAGCACGGCCATGATTGCTTTAGGAACTTCTCCATAATTTCGTTTGCCACAAAATACTTACTTTTTTTTTAGGCGTCATACAGCAATAAGTTATCGATGTAAAAAAAATGTTTGATGATTAGGACACAATCCACTTCGAGGCTACTTTGCTAATCATTTACGCGTTGTTGATGGCAGTTGATTTTGAACATTCTTGACAAGAACAATATAATTTTCTGCGTGAACAATAAGCGGTTTGAGGCATATGAGCCATCTTTTTCAAACACTTTCGTCGACACATTTCATTTGCGAATGCAGATGCTATGTTTGTATATACATATGATCAGTGCTACCAACTCTTCGGGGCTAAAAAATGCTAAATTAACTTTATAAACCTGCTAGAAACGGCTAGATCAATTTCAAAAACATCCATAAAAATTAATTTACGTTTAATAAGAAGTCAAAATTTTTAATATTGTGTTAAAATTATTAATTACCGTATCTGTAAAATCGAATGAAGTGTGTCTATGTTCACTGAATTCCTTCGCTTTGGTTTTACAATGTTCATCTGACTAAACACTCGTTCGACTTCCGCGTTTGACCACGGTAGCGATAGTACGCTCAAGACAAAAGTAGCTAATGATTTAAATCGGTGATTACCTCCCGAATCCACATAATTGTTTGCTTTAGCCCAAAATTTCAAGGTACAATCCGTATTTTCCCATTTCAAAAGATGTATGTTGTTGTACTGCAGAACGAGCTCTTTAATCTGAGTGACAGGCAATTTGAAATGGTTTAGGATTTCAATAACACAGCCCTTTTTTGGCATTCAAAAAAAGAAGGCTTTATCAACTTCTGCTATCGATTAATGTGATGCCCACGTTTCATAATTCTAAGCAGTGCTGACATAAGTTAAAATAATGCTATAAAAGGCCAGTTTGATCTTCAAAAATGCTAATTTTCCCGCCAGCTGTTAGATCACAATGATAAATGTGTTAATTTCTGATATGTCTTACATGTAAGAAAATAATGTCAATGACCAAAGCCCCGTTTGTAGGAGAAAGTACTTATTATTTGGTCAGAAGTGTCAACAACTCATAATCGCCTTTTTGCCAATGGGTCGAATAAGATGGTTAAGTCAAATTTCAAATTTGGATCATTGTGAAGCACAATAGGGTTGCGAAACTATCGATACTATTGATAGTACTGTCGGATATTGAACATACAATTTTTCTTTTAAAGTTTACATTTTTTAAATTCAAAGGAAAACAAAATAATATAAGCTGTATTTGTTTTGAGACTTGATTTAATCTTCAAGTAAACTAAACTAAAAGGAAAAGGAACAAAGGATGCAATATTCAACCTTATACAATAAAGTTTTTTTTACTAAAAACTAAATATTCGATATAGTCCACACTTAAAACTATTTGAGATACAACTTACAAAATAATGAACCTTATAACTAAAAACTCAACAAAATATATATTTTCAGCATCTCCGATCATGTATTCTTGATCAGCACGACGAGTTTATAAAGCCATGACCGTCTGGATCGACGCGATCTCCTCCTAGACCGTAAAGCTGCAGAGCTCAAACTTTGCATGTATCTTCTAAGTATATATTGCATATATATATTTTCTTCAAAACTAAATACGCTTTTTGTTGTTTAAAAGTTTACCCACTTCCGGCGCCGTAACTATAACAGGTAGCGCAGATTGTGGTTGTGTAAAAGGTTGCCACGCTGATTGTCTGCCGCAAAGTTTTAACTACTGATACTAAATTTGGTACACTAAAATCTGCCTCTCTATCAAAACAGGATTGAAAGTAGCCAAGTTACTAGTATAAAAGTCTTTCACGTTTTATAAGTAAGCCATAATAGCGGAGTTCGCTGTGCCCGGTGACGGCGCTAGTGTGCTCCTTGTAAAAGTGAGCGATACATACATTTTATATTATAATTTTTAAAAATTTGCCTTATTGTCGCATGGTATACCGAAGTTGGCGAGACGACTGACTTCATTTTTTAAGATAGTAGAAGGCGATAGTAGTAAGATACTATATCGTAGGTAAGCATTTTTCTAAAATTAAATTATATCTTTTTTCAATGTTTTTCAGGTTGCTGTCCATTTCTGAAACACTGCTGCAGACAAATGTATTTACATGTACCTATTGATTTATTTTCGAAAATTCTATACGTGCCATAAGCTGAAAATGTTTCTATATGTACATATGTGAGTATATCGAAATTAAGTTTTTAATGAAATGTGCTATGGCTTTAGCTTATTCTCTAAACTTTTTAATGGGAACACAAAAAAAAGAAAAAAGTAAAAATCAAATACCTTACGACCAATGGAAAAAGATTATTTCGATTTTACGCTCTAATAAAACAAATTCAAACTTTTGCGGCAGCGTGTAAAAAGCCAAAAACCAAAAACAAACAACTATCAGAAACACAAAAAACAATGCACCATTAAATTAATGCTAAAACTTCATTAAACTGAAGGCTCAACAACAACTCGTTAGACCAAATTGCACTTCAATCGTATTGGCGGAAAAACGAGTTCGAAAACTAGCCTAGAGCGGCCCACATCAAGGAAAAAGGGAGGAAACTGTCGATAGAAAGGGAGTGTGAACGAGAAGGAAGAAGGCAAAGCGCGTAAACTAATCACCAACAAACATTGAGCTTTAGGCGAAAAAAAAGTGGGGAGAAGCCTCATCAAAGTTTGCTGCTGCTGCATTTTTTGGAAATTCAATTCAATTGTGCGATTTCCATTTGAATTACAGCCAAAGTGCCAAAGAGGGACCGAGTGTGGGTAAGGAAAAAAGAATGCAGAGAATGGGGCTAAGACGACGCCGTGTAAGATATTTGGGTGTATGCTCTATGCAAAACATACAAAAATCTGACATTTGTTACCCTGTTATCTTAGTGCAAAAGGGTACATTAAATAACATTTACTCGTTAAACACAGAAGATTATCAGATTATTGAGATTACAAATTTTAATCACTATCGACCGCAACCTTTAAATGTCTTTCTAAATCATAAATCATTCAAGTTGCGAGTTGGCAAGTTACGACCTTTGACCAAACTCAATTCGAAAATCCGGTAAGAAGACTTCACTAAATCAGGATCAATTCTGCAGTAGCAGATCTCTTACGGTAACAACTCTACACTCGTGCTTCTTAAATTGCTACACGGTATGTTTTAATGTCGGTTACTCAACCCCTTCAGTACAAATACCCTGCCGTAATTAAAGTGCTACCACATTTTATTTAAAATAATTCAGTCTAAAGCTGTAAGCTTACTAATTGATGCAATAAAAACGGTTTATTAAACCCCTAAATATAGAGTTATATATTCTTGCCAATCACCATCTTTTTCGGACATTTCTTTAATCTTTGCGAATTTTAGACTCATGGCTAATGTAAAGGATGATAGGCCAAATCCATGTTCAGACATTGAAGCTGGACTTAAGATTTCGCAAAGCATATTTTGCTGAAAGAGCAGAGTTTCTTGTAACTGAATGCAAATGTATACACGTCTACGATACACGAAAAGGAAAGGGCATACGAAGGTTGATTCTAAATATTTTGGGATTGGTTCCATTCCGGGCATTGCCAAATCGCTGTTTGGTATTTTTGTGTGCTTTTGTTGCCATCGTCGGTGCCACCGCCACCGCCACCGACGTTTTCGCATTTATTTTGTGGCTAAAACTTTAATTGAGTTTTAAACCATTTTGTTGGGTGGCCTAGAGTCGCGCCCCAAGGATTGTTTTTGCCCTGGAGGCAAAAACTGCAGCCAGTGCGGCGTTTGTGGACTTTCCTTGCTCGTTGCAGGATTTGAGTGATGAGTTGTTGCTGCCTGCAAATTTACGTTATTCCTTTTTTTTCGGAAAATCATTTCTTTTTCGTCTGCCTGCCTGATGCGTTTTGGTTTTTGTTTGCACCTCACGGGGATTCTGTGAAAGCTTTTACCTGCTCTTTAATTTCCCAATGTATTTCGTAGTTCCATTTTTCTGTTTGTTGTGTGTTTGTTTTATGCCCAGTTTGGACTTTGAGTGCTGAATTTTTACTTAGTCCTCTTTTTGTACCCTAGCTTAAACTACACAAAAAACAACCAACGGGGTATATAAATATTCAAATAATTGTTTATATAGTTTACATATTTCTATTTCGTCTTATTCCTATACGGCTTAGATAAACATACCTCTTAAAGGAAATGCAACTTTGCAATCATTACTTTTACCATATCTATAAATGAAAACCCTTCTTAACGGATTGCCTCTCTATTCTGCTTTGTCTCGATCTGCCAAGGAGATTTTCAATTTCAGTTCGTTGACAACAGCAATCCCTTTTCCGCCTCAGCTCAATAGAAGTGCTTCAAATCTTGCAATTAGGATACAGAAAGAAGCTAAAAAACAAGCTCTAAAAAACGTAAGATTTGATCCAAACTGTAGAGTCAAAAGTAATTGAAAATCAATCGCTCCTCCTTGTTTTTCACACTCTCATAATTATGTTATAAATTTAAAAAAAAATGACTAACCTTTTTATTACATTGCCATAACATATTTGCAAGAGTGAGCAAGAAAAATAAGGTTTGTAAAGGAATAACTTGGACATCAATATGTTTCCATTTTCATCGGGGTATTAAGTTGCAATAGGATTTTCATAAAGCTAAATGATTGGGGAAATGCGAGGAGGGCAATTAGTTATCAAAGCCTTTGGGTGAAATATGAGTAGACATAATGGCCGGATATGGCCAAACGGCTATTCAGTGCTGACTAGTTATATCCGAACGTCTAGATGGGCGAGTGGCCACTTATCATAGCGCTAAAGTTGCCCCTCACGCACATTGGGACCAGCAATTATGCTAAAAGTGTTAAATTTATAGTTTTTCCGACCCTAGAAATTGTTTATTTTCTTCTGCCTGCACATACGGAGCTATGTGAATGTGTGTAAATGGCTTTTAGAGCACGCGTTAATGATGTTGTTTGTATCCTGGGAAGTCTTCGCCTGGATTGGTATTCATGATGATGGATGGGTTCGCGTCCTTTCTCTATGTTTGACTGTAAAAAGGATTTCATGTTTTATTTATTGGCGACATGTGGGGAAAAGGTGTAGAAATCGCTCATTAAAAACAACAAATAGTTGGACAAATTTGAAATGTTTAATGTGGGTTAAACCATTTTAAAGACAAATGGAATAATCACAGAACTCAATGAACGCAAATCGAATTCACATTTTCAGTAATCGATCTTTCGTTCCTTGTTATTATTTTTAAACAAAACGGTTACAGGATACGCCAAAACAAACAGTAAAGTTTTGCAACTTTAAAAAAATGAAGTAAGTCCTCTGGCCGATGCACCAAGTGAAAAAAAGGCATCAATTTCGAAGACCAAATGTACATATAATTATATATCTGGTCTTTCCAAATAGAAAAAAAGATATTGTTTTTGTTGAGTTAAAAGACGGGACTTTACGGGATTTTACATTTTTTATACCCTTGCAAAAAGGGTATATTAATTTTGGTCAAAAGTGTGCAACGCATAGAAGGAAGCATTTCCGACCATATAAAGTATATATATTCTTGATCAGCACGACGAATTCAAATAGCCATGTCTGTCCGTCCGTCCGTCTGGATCAACGCAAACTCCTCCTAGACCGTAAGAGCTACAGAGCTGAAATTTTGCATGTAGGCTTGTATATACAGGCGTTGTATATCTCGGATTCAGCCGGATCGGATAACTATATCATATAGCTCCCATACAAATGGCAAAGTCACGAACAGTGACTTTTCTTAATAACTTCGTTATTTTCTGGGCTATTATCGTGAAATTAAATATTGTTAAGTTAATTCTACATATAAAACGACTATGCAAAATTTGATCAAGATCGGGTGACTGTATCATATAGCTCCCATAGGAACGATCTTTCGAAAACAGTGACTTTTGTCAATAACTTCGTTACTTTTGACGCGATTGCTTTCAAATTAAACATTTGTTAGTTTAATATATCTTTTAATGACTGTGCCAAATTTGATAAGGATCGCGTAACTATATCATATAGCTTCCATAGGAACGATCGGTGGAAAACAATGACTTTGATCAATATTTTCGTTATTTCCTATGCTAAGATTGTAGGCCGTTCATTCGGACACATTAGCCCTTTTAGCTTAAACGTTTTTCCACTTTGACGGCTATAGGTAAGGAAAAAGTTACACAAAAAACTTGCACGGGTATACAAACTTTGACGTGGTCGAAGTTAGCCCCGGCCCTCTAGTTTACAAATATTTTTTAATGAAGGGTTTTACAATTTACGGGTTACAAACGTTGGGACGACATGTATGTATATTTGTCCCGAACTTAGGGCCAGTATGTCAAAAAATAATCGAATCTTGATCAAATTTTTGTTATGTTTTCTTTCTCGCATTTTGGTAATCTTAAAAATTTCCCATTCGAGTATGACAATTTGTTCATAGTATGACAATTTATTATGCTCAATGGCAGAAGAAGAGACATCAGACATCTAATTACACGATTAAGACACGATTAAAATATAAAATATAATATATAAATAAGTTAGTTTAATTTCGCTACCATATCTCAAAAAATCAATATGATTAAATAATCATTAAATAATCATATTGATTTTTTGAGATATGGTAGCGAAATTAAACTAACTGTATTGGTTTAGTTTTCAAAAAACATTTATACAGTCGGTATAATAACTGCATATTATCACCACTATATTAGTCAAGAGCGTAGCCTGGTTTGGGCACTGGGTGAGGGGGAGGTGCATTTAAATCAATTTACTTGAATGTGAAGTTGATTAAACTTTTCATAGGTTTTCAAATCAACATGTATTAAAAAAGTTAAGTTAAAATATTACCCCTCTCAAATTTAAATACTGGTAACGCCCTTGATATTACCAATACCTTTATCCCATGAGCTAAAACTGCTCAAGCTTTTTACCGCTAATCTACTGATGGGTACTTATGAGAGCACCGTTAAAAAATTACCTCTACTGATCATGTAAGCATAGACTTAAATCATAATTTTGACTTCAACGGTGCGGATAGAAGTGTTTTGCGTTGAGCTAAAATGAAAACGAACAAGTGTCCGACAAGTTTTGACGTATTTTGCTACGTGTGTGGACAAATTACGAACACTCGGAGTAGACGCAAATTATCTTCGGTATAGCTATTTATGAGGAGTACTTTAATTTGCCAGTGATTAGAGACGTAAATCGGGCACCAAGCAATAGCGGGACACAATGACATAACAATTTGAAGAATTCGTCAAAAAGGTTGCCTCCAAATGTGGGTTTCGGCATTCCAATGATTTGGACAGATCCAACAGGTCATCATACGGATAACTACTACGCATGCCACAATAAAGTCACAAGACTAAAGAAAAGTTCTATGGTCTATAAAAGTGATAGATTGATTGCAGTCGCCAGTACCTCACTCGGAGAATATTCCGATTCCAAGACTTCAAAGCCCAACAGAAAGATATATTCCGCCAACATTGCCACCATTCCTGAAGAATTACTCTCAATATATGAGCCATCGCAAATCAAAAAATATTGCCAACATCTTGAAATATCCCAAGCACTTTTAAATACTATAGTAAGACAATTGAAATTGTCGCAAAGGCAAGTGATCTGTTCTGCAAATCATTTACGATCTGTTAACAATTTGTCTAAGGACGTAAAAGACAAGAAGTTTTTTTTTGACATTTTTGAAATAAATGGAATTCCATTGCTATTAGTACCAACCAGGGACACAATAAACAAATATTTTTTTTTTTTTTTAAAAAAGTCATTTACTTATAGAGGACTTAGACAAGAATAGATTACAACCAATATTTAATTTCGATACCATCTATGCATTTTTGGAAAGATTTTTAAAAATATATTTTTTTTAGATTTTCTTTAAGAAAGATCATTAATTTTGAGTAGTTGAATAAAAATGATCCAATTAAAATTAAAAACCAAAAATAATGCTTAAAAATTATTTTTATTTCTTTCGATCAAAATAAAACTCACTTTTAAAAGACGGCTCCCGTATTAAATATTTTTGCACATCCTTAAAATAGAATTCAAGGACTACCCTTCCATAAAATTTTGTTTTTTTGTGTTAGTATTAATACCAACATTATCATTGTTTTTAATTTTCAATAACTGATGATTTTTTATCGCTCCTGTGTTAAATATTTTCGAAATATTTTTTACATATTGGTTGGTTAAAATTTTACGTATTTTTGCCAATAACTAAGCAAGACCATCCACTGTACGACGGAGCATAGCTTTAACAAGCATAGAGATTGCATTGGACCTACGCTGCTATGGTAAGCAACTGTACTATTTATTGCCCAGCTTAACAGCGATACCCCTTCATTAGAGTTCAGAGAGTTATTTTAAAATCATTCAGAAAGTAGCAGGGTATAGCGCATTTGAAGCGACTACTTTATTGGAAATGTCTTGAGCCCAAGTGTTACTGAATGAAACAAATTTTTCTCATTTCTAGTTATGATCATTCTTTATCGTGTTCCGAGATGTGCCGCAACTATGTTTGCAATTTAAAAAGACCCTTAGAAGTGAAGCACTAAAAGGAGTACAACGAATTGGCCGCAACCCAACCACTTCAGGCACTTCATTTGCCTGAAAAAAGAAGAAATTGTCTGTTGTTTTAAGGCAAAAGGAAGTTAAGAATGCCTGTATCGACCTTGTCACCACCGCGAAAGTACCGCTGGCTGTATTGGACTCGGAAGGTTTTAAGACGCTAACAGCTCAAACATTTCAAGGATTACACATGCCATCTCTTAATTCAAGCAATGTTATGAGATTAGTCGAAGAGAAATATAGCCAAATTAAGAGCGAAATGATCGAAGCCTTAAAAAAAGAATACTTTGTCTTAAAGTGGATAAGGCACACGGTGCAACCGCGGAGTGCTTGGTGTTAATGTTCAGTACATCGAAGAGGGCTCAACACATGTGCTGTATCCATAAAACAAGTGTATACCATCACAACCGTCAATGGTCGAAACATGTTAAAGGCAGTGGAATTACTCAACAATGATTCGGAAGATGAAGAAGAAGTTGCTGAGGATTTGGATGATGATGGACTGGCAAAAGATCTTTAAATTTATTCGATACGTTCGTTTAAATGTGCAGCACATACCCTTCAACTTGCGGTGAAGGATTTTTTCCAACGCCACGAATCGGTTGGCTTAATTAACAAAAAAGTAACGAAGTTATGGAGAAAACTCACTATTTTCGACCGATCGTTGCTATATGAGCTACGATCCCATAGCCTATCCGGCTGAATCCGAGATATAGAAATTGTGCACTATATATAAGCCTACATGCAAAATTCCAACTCGTTCTTCAAATTTCTTTTTCTGCAACTTAATTCATCAATACACAAACAAAACATTTAAATTATTACTCTTTCTACCACAATTTTTTCTTCTTCTTCCATCATTCCCTAAGCAAAGCATCGCATACACATACAGTTCATGTAGCGTTGCGTCTGTGTGTGTATGCATGTACTCTGTTGATTTGCTGATGACGTAGACAGCGCTTGAACTGATTTATATTGACTGTACCTTGTGTTCTATTTAACCGATCAGATTCAAATTTTGGAATCTGAGGTTTTATAAAAAAAAACTATCTTATTAGTAAATTTTATGGATACTCCAATTTTTATGAAAATGTTTCTTCTAGAGCTAAGATACAGTGGTCCCATCCTGACAATTTTCATACTTTATCTGCTCCAGATAATAAAAAGCACAGATTTCAGCCGGATAGCTCTTAAGATGGAGGACGGACAGACGATCAGACGGACATGGCTATATCGACTCAGCTTCTCATGCTGATCAAGAATATATATACTTTATGGGGTCGGAAACGTCTCCTTCTGTGCGTCACAAACATCTGACCAATTTTATAATATCCTCTGCAAGGGTGTAAAAACTAACAGCATGTTTGGCACAAAGTTAAGGTTAATGGTAAAGGGATTTTTGAAAATTTTCGGAACAACGGCAGACAGCTTTAGATAATTATGTATGTACATTTAACATAATATTCAAAAACAAGATTACAATCATCAGCAACTCTTTTGCTTAAAATTTCATCTCTTTTTTCCCTCTTATAATGAAGAACGCTTTATGTTAATCAGATAAAGTTGGCAGCACTGTCTCACACACACATTCCGGCAGCAGAGCTCGGCTGCCCATGCGCTGTGGCAACGAGAGAGCTCCGATTGGCTAAGGAAGCCGCCAAACGTAGACAGAATGCTGGCAGAGCATGCCGCTGCTGACCACAGCATCATGAGGGACAGAGAGAGACAGAGAGTCGAAAGCCCTGCATGCAGCGACCAGAGTTGCCATATTGGCTTATTTTAAGCTAGATTTAGCTTATTTTAAAATCATATAGCTTGGAAAATAATTAAAATGCTTATAGCTTGAAATATACTTATTTTAAATTTCATTTAGCTTATTTCGGCTTATGTATGTACATATGTTTGGATGTATAATATAAACCGAGCAGCAGAGCACACGCATATAACAAAGACGCAACCGTACATAAACTGTATGTGTATGCGTGACGAACGAGGTGGAAGCAGAGCTCCGCTGCCCATGCGCTGTCGCAACGAGAGTTTCGGTAACGGCACAAGCATTTCCCGAAGCTCCGATTGGCTAAGGAAGGCGCCAACGAAGGCGGAACGTTCACAGAATGCTGGCAGAGCAGCCGAGTCTGGCCGCAGAACAGCATGAGGGAAAAAGAGATAGAGAGTCTGATAGCCCTGCGCGCAGCGACAGAGCTCGATGCATTGTCAAAGCAGCGGAACTAAATGAGGTTCAACGAATGCGGACCGAACACTTAAAAATTATTTAATCAGAGACCGTGAAAGAGATCAGACGTGAATTTTTAAATAGGAAAACTGAGTCCAAACCAGCCGTCGAAAAAAAGATTAAAATAAACCTAAACAATTTTTTTTTTTAAATTTAAATTCAAATGGAATATTGCTGGAGCTTTTATTGGAAAAAGCACATTTAAATTATTTCATAACACTGTTAAAGTACAGCACGCCATCTTTAATTTGTTTTCTATAAATAACATATTTAAATCGCTCATAAAGAGTCCCTTTTCCGTAAGTGTTACGAGTTGAATGGCCAGTATGTGCCATACGTTACCGACAAGACGGGCATTGCATCCTTAGAAGAAAATGTTTCATCCATGTAAAGAATTTGTGAAACTTCAGAATGTATTTTTCCAAATAGGAATTTGTTTTAAAACACCGCCCATCGCATTTATGTTAATGGAAAATTTATTGAAATTGTCTTGACGCAGAAAAAAATCAACTTTCCAAAGAAACAACTTGAATTTCGTAGATAAAAATTCGATATAATCGACAACCATTTCATGGACATCGCTCATAACATAGAGCATATACAGAGATATAAGCATCGATTCTATCAATGTACAAATTTAGTTTATTTTTGTTCTCGTTTTCGTTCCCGCCGCTAATTATTGAAGTCTGTTAAAGCGGAGATGCCAGACCCAATTCTACATCAATATCGTTTCTATCAACATTTTCCTTTGCTTTTATATTTCTATAATAGGATGAATGCTTGTTGATAATTTGGTCGATTCCAATGCGTTTTTGTTCCTTATAATCAATAAAATGATGTGCGAGTTGTTAATTCTTTCTTTTCCAGAAAACAGTTTATACCTCTGTACTGGAAAGTTTTCTTAAGTTTATTATACGGAATATCTATTTCGGTTGAAGTCATAGCCCACAAAATGTACAATAATTTTTAAATTGTTGCCCGACAGATCGCTTTAGTAAGAAGACTAGTTTAAAATGTAACGACCACCGATAAATAAGTCTGCTTAAATTGTCTACACTGTTTTGGCAGAAGATTTGGCGCGTTAATTAACACTGAAACAAAGACGACAGACGTAAAAAAAGCTGTTACAAACAACAAATAAATAGTAAGCCATTGTTAATGAACAATGACACAAGTATGATTCCGCATAATGTGTTAAAACTTTTGTTTTTGGAAAATAATGAACAGCCATTTCCTACCGGAGGTACCTATACATTTATGTATCCAAGCATGAAGGGGGCTTCCCAATACTAGAGAAGCTTTGGATTGTTGAAGTAAACAAACTGGATGAGTGGAGCACCGTTTATTGGGGAAGACTCACAATGAGTTGAATTTGGAAAATATTGAGCGCTATTTGGATTCTTGTAACGCAATTGATAAACTTCACCATGTACTTAAAAGCTTCAGGTAATTTATTTTTATAGCTAATCAATCCAAAAATGTATCGACTTAATTTTGAAGCTTTTCAGGTTTTCTCGAAAGGATCTAGAAAGGTAGATTCTACAATACAATATCGTCTAGTTCTTTAACATCAAAATGTTAAAGAAACCTTGAGCACGCTCAAAAAGAGGTCCAGAAGAAGTCTTGCATTTTGCTTTTTTGAATTTTATGTTTTCCTTTCTTGATTCTTGGATTTCTTATTTTTATTCTCTTCATCACTTTACTGAAAGCACATTTCATTGTACTCTATAACAGTTGAGCAATACTCTTTTATGATTGCCAAAATAATTGCAAAGCCTACATCAGTAAGGAAGCGTTTTCATATAGCCGTGTCTTAACTTTATTATTGTTAAGTTCGACATATGCAGAATGATTCGAAAGAATCGCATTTGCGATTGAATCTACAGCATATAGAAATATTTATTTTTCCCTTTAGGAATTGGTTTTGAAACAACTCCAAATCCGTAGATAAATTTTCGATATAATCGACAACCATTTCATGGACATCGTTCATAGCATCTTCCTCGTCGTCGTTTATACCATGTGTCCAAAAAAATTTTTTTTTTGGAAAAGTTATTTAAACAACTGCACTTTACGACTTTTGCAGATAGAACCAGAACTGGTGTGTTAATGAATTCAGAATTATTTGAAGTGTTTAAAAATGTTATAATGATCTTTCCTGATTTGGTTTGTAAATTACATTTATGGTCAATACTAGTATATCTCTACTTTATTCTTGTTGTGCTGCATTAACTGTATTTTGGCAGAAACCAGATATTTTGTGGTTTGAATCCTCTGGGGCCATTTTTCTTTTTTAATATAAGAGCTTCGGTTTTCATAATGAACTTAATTTTAAGGGGCGTGCAAAATCGAACACGCTGCGAAGAGCGGTATACTCAAACAACTTGATCTGTCGAATTTATTAACTTTGACGGGACTAGCGGATTGTTAAAATTCTTCATCCCATTCAATCTTGTGTTTGTAAAGGCTTTAACCAGTAAAATTATATATGAATACAAAGTACCTCTTATTAAAATAGCATGATATGCTCTCCTGTGTCATTTAATGAGTTTTGCAAAAGAAATACTCGCGGAAAATTCTGTGATAAACATTTCCTTTGGTCTACATATTCCCTTATCACAACATCAGTTTTTGCTTTGTGGTCGAATGTTTATATATTGTCTTTTTTTTTAACTGTTTTCCAATAAAAAATGTAAGTCTTGCTCTGGAGTAAATGGTATAAGCTAAGCCGAATCTATCTCTTTTTAAACAATTTTTGTTGTTATTGTTATTTGTTACTGTTGGAGTTTCGGCAACAATCCACCATATTTTACTCCACGAAACAAATTTTAGAATATAATTGCTAAAAGCACGACTTTACAAAAAACCCAAGAAATTGCAAGTTAAATTTCACTAAATAAAAAAGAGTCACAACTTAGTTTGGAAAATATTTCATTTTTGGCTTTGAAGAACGGATATAAAAATAGGCTCTATTTTCAGAATCTGGAATTAAATAGTTTTTTGTGGTATTTTCGGTCTGTTGGCTTTTTTTTAGGGCAATCCCTTACTAAGTTGCATCTTGTGGCAGTCCCATCCACCTTGGTACCTTTCTTCCAATATTTTGATGTCTTGGTGGAATCGTCCAAGTTTGCTGGGAATTTGTCTAACATAAATGACAAAGCATTGCATAAACAAGTTTTTTGATTTATGATTTTACAAAAAGATGTTTACTAGTAATGCAAAGATTCCAGTTGTAACGTTATTGCTTTTTTAAAGAGTACGTGAGTTTTACTTTTTTTTCAAACTCAGTGTTTGGCTTTCTCCACACTGCTTGCTTTCAATCAAAACATTTTTTACTTGTTTTCGTCCGACCATAGAACCTGTTGCCAGAAATTTGGAGTTTACTTACAAACTTCCTTCCCTTGAAGCGCTGAATGATGCTTATTATTGTGACGCGGCTTATGATTTGCCTTGACTGTGCAACTTGTGTATTTTCTGTTCTGGTGCCATGCTTATGACATGACTTGATTAAGTAACAATATACATTTCAGAACTTTTTGAGAAATTTTTTTATTTTGTTGGTATGAATTGTTTATTCAAGATCTGGCTTTGCGTGAGAGTTGCGAAATGAAAGGTCCAGTGGGTTTCAAGTTCCATGTCTGTTTATTATCCAATAGATTTATCGCCATAACACTGCAAGAGTACAGCCTTACATCAGTTATTATGCGTTTGCAGATCGAAATAAGTTATCTTTAATTTGTTTTCTTCAAATGACATATTTAAATCGCTCAAAAAGAGGCCCTTTTGATATGGGGTACGACTTTTTTTTTTTTGGTTTATTTTATATGCCTACACATCCTGTCAAATAGATGATATTCGGCTTTAATGGATGTGCATACAATTTTTTTACCCAAAACAACATACATACATAGATAATACATATATTTTATATACCTGTATTTGGGTCAAGGTAACGTCGAACCGTTTTCAATAAAATACTGGGTATTAGGGGTGTTCTTATTTTCAAAAATTCGAAGTTCACCAAGTGCCGGGAATTTTTTTTCCTTTGAAAAAAATCTCAAAAAAATTTGGGGCCAATCGTATAATGTTTAATGGCGCCCATCTCACCTAAAGTTTTCAGTGTGATGCGCCCATATAAGCATACAAATATCCCAAGAGTTAGCGAGATGGCATGCTATAAAATGTTAGTACCTTGTTAACACAAAAAGAAAAGAAGAATAGAAAAAATTAATTAATTGGTTTTAACTTAAATTTGTATTATTATGACTGACTAGATCACTTTATTTACAGTGGGGTTTTTTTAATAACCTTTAACAACTTGAAGCAATAATTGTTTTTCTTCCTCGTTGTTTGTGAGAACTCTGTTGTATTCCTGTATAAATTTGACTCCCCTTCGCCCATATTATTTACCACAAGAAGATCACGGCAGTATGTCAAACCTTCCACAAATTCAAATGTTTGCTTTCAGTTCGATGGATCCAGTTCAAGTACCAGTTTGTGGTAGCTTAGCTTTCTCAAAAAATCCCTTGTTTTTGATGACACAAAGTCAGACAAGGAGTATTTTTGGAAGTCTACCAAATTAGAGTAATGTCTACTATTTTTGATTTGAACATTTGGTTCCTTGAGTTAAGACTGCTAACCATACGGATTTTTTCTTCGGAGGAGACATTCGAATCAAAAAACGCCAGAGCTATTGAGTCTTCGGCAAGGTACGATAAATGATTGCTCATTTTTTCAATAGTATAGACGAGGTTTCCCCGTCAGTTCTTGCATATTTTAAACAATTTTTTACATGGTTCAGATCATGGAAAGCAGCCTCAGTAGCGTTTGTACACTTAAACCATGCTTTAATGTACATTTTGACTAAGAAAATGCAAACCATTTTTTTCCTTTTTTTACATATGGTGGCGGTACGGTGAGATTATTGGACTGCTGCTCCTGACTAAATTGCATCCGTGGTGTCATAGGACAAGCCATTGACTTGATCAACTATATTCCATTTAAATAGCCTGTCAAAAACTGTCTCAGCAATATTTTTGCGGTTGAAGATTCCACTTTTTGTGCACCTGGGAACTTTGAACCATTGTAGCTAACTAGCACTACGATGCGTTCAAACTACCACATTGTAATATTATCAGTGCTAATAATACAAGTTTAAGTTAAAACCATTAATTAAGAAACATTTATTTCTATTCTTCTTTTCTTTTTGTAAAATAACATCAATAGTGTTAACAAGGTACTAAGTTTTTTATTTCATAGCATGCCATCTCGCTCGCTCTTGCGATATTGAAAACTGAAAACTTTAGGTGAGTTTCGCGCCCATTAAACATTATCCGATCGGCCACAAATTTTTTGGAGATTTTTTTTAGACTAAAAGGAAAAAAAATGCCCGGCACTTAACAAAATATTCATATTTTTTTCCCCCCATACAACTAAGAACACCTCTACTGGTCATTGCCATATTACAATAACTACTTACAATTAGTAGCCCGGCCATGCGTTGGGTTTTGATTTCCTACCACAGTTGGTTTTGTTTTTCGTATTTTTTATTTCGAATTATAAGTGAATACTATAAATTCAATTTAATTCAGCGAAAGAATCGTGTGTTGCTCCTTCACATTCAACCTATAAAATCTTTTTTCATTTAAATAAAAGTGGTCGGCAGACTTTTCCAAGACCATATCTTTAACAATTTTACTTGACCTTAAGCCGGCTAAAAACCAGTTTTGATTCGTTTAAACTAAAACTTTGCAAACTTCAGTTCGGAAAACGATGCATAACTTTTTCAACAATTCAACGTTTCATTTAATTACTTCTATGATAAAAATACGAACACAATTCTTTAATCTAAATCTTATTTTATAGTTATATGAACAATTTTATAATATTTTTTTTTGTTTTTATTCGATTAATGCGAAAATGCGAAAAATACAATTCCACTACACATTTACCATATATATGTATACGCTCTGATTACCATATTTCGGGCTTTAACCTAAAATTTCTGCCTCAATTTGGATGATTGAGAATAATTTACAACCTTTAACAACAATACCAAGTTACTGACATGGCTTTATCAGCACGGTAATTTCATCTGTGAGTAGCAGCTGTTTAATACTTAAAATCCAAAAAACTTGAAGGGTCTCCAAACCATTTTTCTAGTCCGTGGAAAATACTTTCATTAGCATAAATAAAATCGTCTTGCACCTAATTTTTGAATGCGGAAATTATATTAAAAAATGCTGAAGTATGAATGTCTATATGTATGTACATACATATATAAGATGTATGTATGTATGTGTATGGTTCTGCACCATGTTAATGAGTCATTACACATGCAACATATACGACATACACACATTTATATGGAGGGGCGAGGAGGGGTCGGAGAGAAACACAAACTTTTTACCACAATTTGTGGAACGTGAATATGGCTAAAATGCGGCAAAACGTATATGAATTCAGAAACAAAACGAAAAACAGCAAAAATAATGCAATAATAGTTAAAATGGCACATGTTCTCCACACGCCAAAAAGAGAACGTAGAGGTGAGAAAGAGAGAGCTAGCTTATATTGTATTTATAGCCAGAGGCTAGAGAAAAGTTCTTCCTATGTTTTGCAACCCAAAATTTGTTGTCCTTAGGATCCTGAATACGAAATTCGGCTAACCGATGTTATAATACCCTTAACAGTAACATAATAGTCTTCCTTTGTTTCTCTCCGAAATCTCCTTTATCTCTCCTCAGAAACGGATCGTTTCATTTGCCTTTTGAGAAAGGAGAGGCATATGTAAGTCCTAGTCGAAGATGCCCTCTCCTAGGGTATTAGATTGCCAGTAGTTTTGAAAATTGCTTTCATTCATTATTCTTTCGTTCGTGCAAATTAATTTTGCATGTAATTTCGTTGTTAAATAAAATGAAATTAATGTATATGACAGGAGTTAAAAACACGAAAGCAAAAGAACACGTTGCATAAGGGAATATTCCACAACTGATTCAAGGTTTGTTTAGTTTGCATTTATGTATATTTATTATATCATTGATTGTACGATTGATTGTATTACAAATGATGGGATTAATAACGATATTGAAAACTGGGATCCGACCCATAGACAATGCAACCGCATGGATAACCTGCAAGAGGCGTTCATTTAATAAAAAAGGAAATAAATATCACAAAACAATTAAGAAACAATATGGTTAAACAATTAAAACAACAACAAATTACAATAGTTACAACAGAATATTTGACAAATTTATTTGTGTAGACCAAAAGGGTTATACATATGCAGATATAAAATATTTCTCTATAAAGTTAAATTCACTCGTTTTCAATCTGTTTTTGGAAGCAGATCATGCATTTAATATCGAAATGGCTTATTATTGTGGGTATTTGTGTGTTGCTTGGCCAACACCCTGTACAGACACATATGTATGAGTACATGTTTATATGTATGTGTGTCTGTGTGTACTGTATAAGAACCAATCTAGCCGCCAAATAAGGGAAAACGAGTCCAAACTACTTGCCCAATGCTGTTTATGGCAACTGCAAAATTTTACAACTAATTGTGAGTATTCAATTCGCTTGTTTGCCAAACAAAACACAAAATAAATTGGTTTTAGTAGATAGTAGAATATACCAAAAATATACCAAAAATCAACTGACCAGTTTAACATTATGGACTAACATCTGAAATAAAAGAGATTTTCCATTGAAAGGCAAATTATATATATTGAATCTGTGTAGTTCGAATTTTGTTACTTGAAAGCGTCTATGCATAACCAATAAGTCAAGTTTTGGTAGCTTAGTGGTATTTTAGCAAATGGAAAATTATGCAAAAAGAAAAACAGGAAAGCCTCTAGCTGCAACAGACATATACTTAAATTAAATACATGTATTCCCTAATGTATTAAATTCTTTTTTCACAACCCTGACACATTGATTTAGTTACATAAAATCGAGACACATTTAATAATCATAGCGCTCAGATGCCAACACCCAATGGACAAAATTGCAACACTTGAACTTGCCTCGCGGTTTGCATTGCAAATGCTCTTTGATGTACTGACAGGGACACTGGAATTGGCCGCAATGTCGGCCGGGTTCGATGGGGGTGACATCCACCAGTCCCCGCAAGGCCTCCATGCCCCAACGCGAGCCGTATCTCAGATAGAGCTGCAATCCACGTTCCTACAATGACAGTTTTGGTTAGAGAAAAACAGAGAGAAAGAGACAGAAGACATATAGAGGAAAGAGAGATATTGAGGTGATAATGGGAAACATGAAGACTGATAAAAATATCATATTAGAGACGTAGAGATTGTGCTAGTTAAATGACGTAGATGATATCGATGTGAGGAGGTATGGAAGTTAAACTTGAGATTATTGAAAATAGTTTAGCATACTTTTGGGCTGAAAGTGCAATAATTAGTAGTGGAATTTTTTTGACAAACATTTAAATACATTTTTATATCTAAGCCAAATTCGTTCCGTTTGTCTTAACACTCAAATAAATAGACAAATTTCCAAGTGTTTGGATTTCTTGTTTTTCCTTTAATCAGCAACATAAAATTACATATACTTTCTGTCATTCGTCGTTTTCTGTTGTGGTTTTCATAGCCAACAGCCCATGCAATTGATGCCGCAGCATTGACGATGCTGGAGGCTGATCTTTATTTTGTTGCGCAACAACTCCTCCTCATATTGGCATGGGCAAATCGAGGACTGCAGGTGGCGGGGTGTCTCGTGTACGCCAGCCTCCTGAACGGTCCAGTCGAGGCGACGTCGCAGGAAATCCTTGCCCCAACGTTGTAGGTAACTGAGGAACAGTTCCTGGGCAACAGCCTGGGATAATGCAGAATGAGTTAAGTTGTGAAGTGCATGAGAGACAGATAGATAGATGGAGAAATAGAGAGAAAAATTGTCACCCAGAAGATAATGTGAATGCGACAGATGATCGAAAGACTACTCAACTCACTACCCCAGATTTGCACAGATTGACGTTGAACTGGCAAGCTCACCTGTTTGCGGGACAACCTCACTGGCTGAGTACCCTGAATGACTATGTCATTCACATCAATGTCCAATTTGGCCTCCCATCCCGCCTTAATGGCATCACCGCCATTCTGCTCCGTGTGCTCGAGGAATTCATTCAAGAAGTTAACACACTGCGTGGCATCGAAGTACATGAAGCACAAGTTGACCTTATGACAGGAGATCCGTCCACGATCGTCAAGCACCAAAAGTATCTTGTGTCGCATTAACTGCTTATTCACCCGAGCCAAGCACTTTTCAAGCCCACGCGAAAGCCTCAATTTAACCCACATGCAGAGGAAAATGGCAGCTGCATTCAGAAATAGCCAACCCACTCCCAGGGAGAACAAGGCAACGCCCTGGAGGCCAGAGAATAACAGTGCCAAAAGCACTGTGAAAGCGAACAGGATCCAACAGACCAGAATGCGCTTATAGCATATATTGTACACGGTAAAACGATAATCATTGACCAAAGTCTCCATGGCATTCACATAATCCTCCACGGTAAGCTAAAGTGAAAAAAAAACACATCAGTTTAATTGCCTCATAACGGGACTGGATCTACTTACTGTCAATCCCTGGGCCATCAACTCTTCGGGCACCAGCTCAGGACGAAATATGGCAGGCGTGATCCAGGGCCATTTCGTGTTGGCCGGGAGCAGAGTTACAATAACATCGCCATTAGCTACGAATATATATAAATTGCATTAAATTACTAAGAAGTTTTGATAGCTTAAAAAAACCCTATGGGCATTTTAATTACTCTCGTTAAATGCTACATTTTTACACATTCTAGCATTTCGATTCATCATGCCCCTCAAATGAGAATTTTAAGTTCGTTAGGTTATTTGTCTCATAAATAAACACTACACAAAAAATAAAACACAAATTTCAGAATTATTATAAGAAAGTTGACGAATTGGCATTGCAGTTTTTGCTACTATGAGTAATAGATTTAGCTGTTAATTGGTGGATCAAATGTAGTCTATTTAAGTTACAGGTGAGACAAATTGTAGTTCTTTACTCAGCTGTTATATTAAGAATTGAAGCACTCGATCCATTTTACATTTAGTCGAACAGCTTGGTTCCCCTTATGCTTACCAAAACCCTCGCGAATGCGACCCGTTGACAGTTCAATTGTGCGCATGCCAGCAGATTGATCCGCAGGAATGGCAATGCTGGTGGCTCCATTTCCATTCTGGTGACTGGACAGAGCCGAAGATGAGGAAGACGCACCCCCAGCTGTTGAAGTCGAGGTGGCTGAGGCTGCACTTGCTTTTTGGTTTATTAACTGCTGTGGTGGGTGCTGATGGCGGGATGGGCTGGGGCCGCTGGCACTGCCACTGCCACTCCCACTGCCGGATGCATTCAGATTAACGTGCGTACTCTCAGTTGTCAAAACAGCGGGCGCCACATCCGGTAAAGAGGCAGATGCAGTTGCTGTTGTTGTTGAGGAAACTGCCGAGCGCTGTGGAAATTGTAAGAACAATAGGGGTAAGTACTTGGTCTTGCCCTTAAGATGCCGGAAGAGAGAGACACAGAGAGATTGGCCTCATGCAGAGGGTGGCGAACGAAGGGAAAAAGAACATGCTGAAATATTATGCAAATTCTACAGAGAGAAAAATCAATTCCTACTATTGATTTCAAATCATCGAAGGGTCATGGTAACAATAAACGTTAATTCCAATTTAGAATTGCAAAATGAAACCCCCCGAAATGAAAATCATTTTAGTCAGTTTGTCACGTACCCAGAACCGAATATAGATAATTCAAGGCAATTGAGTGAGCTTATTGGAATTGCTGTTCGTTTTAGTTTCTTCAACCGACTATGTACAATTCAAAGTGTTCAGATCAGCTTTAATTTATAGTACTTACTCATTCGAAGCTACAAATAAACCTAAATTTTTTAGCCGCAACCTCACATGATAAAAGCGAAAAACACATAATGCAAAAACTGAATAAACTAAAAGGAATTTAGTAATTAACACCAAACACAAAATTTGTATGAAAAGTATATGTACCTCCAATTCTTTAAAGTTTACTCTTTATATTCAACATGAATCGGTCAGTTCGTTCAGCTTTATCTATTAAAACTATTTTGCTACTAGGTAGCTTTGAGTTAAGAACAATTCTGAATAAATATGAAAAAACTAACTGATTCTAAGAAGAAAAATATTTTGAAAAACTTATTTGTACAGTTTCCTCTATTGAAGCTAAATCATTTTTGAATCATTTCGGCTATTGGGAATTCTACAAAGAAGTGTGAATTAAAATATATATTACTTTTCTTTGTTTGTTTGTATGAGTCCCTTTTTAAAGGGTTTCAAATACATTTCAATTGAACCTGCTTGAGTTTAATACTTTCTGGATAAATTTTTTCTGATTTTGTGTATATTTCGACGTTTTCAATAACAGTATCTTGGCGGCACTGCAGCTTAGATTACATTTTTAGCATTGCAATGCATTGGCTCAGTCGGCAAAGAAGAAGAAGAAGAAGAAGAAGAATAAAAATAATAAACATGTTTACTGTCTACTTCTGTTTGTTGGAACAAATATTGACACTGAAAATGCTGTGGAAATGTTTAAACAAATGCCTCCCCTAGCCAAACACAGAGATCGTGTTTAAATACTAATAAACATAGAAAACAAAAAGTTAATTTTGTATATTGTTAATGGCTCCGTCTAGCTCTTGCCTTCTCCCCCCACTCGCCCCGCAATTCTTCCAAGAAGTTGGCCCCGTGACGTGTCACTCCAGGGGGGGATGGAGTGGGAGAGTGAGTCAAATCACGGAACTCCACCGGATGGGCTTGAACTTCAACTTCTCATACTAAGTTCTGCCTTCAATCGCATTGCCGTTTGTTCTAAGCCCTTTAATTTGTCATGCTTGCAACGCAGACACCAGATGAGAGAGAGAAAGAAAGAAATATCAGAACAAAAAAAAACCTTAAGAGTTTCGTAACAACTTCATTAGTCAACTTCAGAACCGCACAGTGAACTATCGCTAAGGCAAGTTCTAGTTGAACTATTTATAAATTTCTTAAAAAAGTCTCATTCATTTTCTGTGGAAATTATCATCCCAGCTATTTACATTACATCTTTTTTTTGTGTTTGACTGATAACTGAGCGATCTTCTTAGTAAGTGTTTACTGTGACCACAGCAGTTAAGTTTATTTACAGAAAGGGCCACATATTGGAATTGGAATGCTACGCAATGCGTTTGGGTCACCCCCATGACAAATAACGAGTAAGTGAGAAGGGAAGAGTTGTGAGACGCGAGAGAGAGATTCTCGGTGAGAGAGAGTTACTCACTTGGACAGGTGTTGTTGTTGTTGTTGCTTCTACCTCCGTTGCTGTTGCTGTTGTTTGCTGCTGATGGGGACTGCGCGAGCGCGCACGTCTGTTGTTGTTACTGCTCACTACGGACGGCGGCGGCGGCAGAGATAACTTGTTTTGTTGTTGTTGTGTGGCATCTCCAAAGTTGCTGCTGCCGCTACCATTACTGTTATTATTCTTTTCACTGCTATCGGCCTCATCGTCGAATTTAACCCAATTTTTGGGCGTCTGCTTCTCATCATCCTCATTATGATCATCGTTGAGGCTGACATCCTGCAGCGGATGCGTTTGCGTGCGCGGCGGCTGGGCCTTGATATCCTCTCCCTCCATTTGCGGAATGTGGAATGTGAGCGTCGAGTCGTTCAACGCGCGTGCCTGGAATCTGCGATTTGGGCTGGTCGTGTGACTTTGACAAATGCAACTACGCTTCTCTTGCTGCCGCTGCTGCTGCTGCTACTATTGTTGTATTTTAGCGTACTTTTCGCGTTTTGCCTTTCGCTTACATAACCTCAATATCAATTCACACTTGAGTTGCTGCTGTTTATAAATATGCCCCCAGCCACTGTTCTCGCCGTTTCAATATTCTCTCACTGCCCCGCAACGCTTGGCTTACGTGTTGACCGCTCACGCGTTGTAGTCGAACTGCTGTTGCTGGCAACGGTTAAGGCACACCCAGCCACAAAAACAACAACAAAACCTATACACACATGAGATTGGAAGAAGCAATTTATTCAAAAACCAGAAAGCTCGGCTTGACTTGGCTTAAAGGCGCGCTCAGAGATTTTGGGGCCCAGTCGTTCCGTTCCGTTTCCACACGTTTCCGTATCTCTGCCGCAGAAGCACAACTGAGCTCAACACTCACCTGTTGGTAGATATCAGCTTTAGCTGAGCTTTCGCTCATGTCGCTCTCTCGTTCCCACTCTCTCTTTTTCTTACTCTCTGCTAACTCATTCATTAGTCTTTCGTATACCCTGCACTCATAAAGTTAAGTGGGTATATATTAGTTGTAATATCTTTGATATCTAGACTATTTCGTAATTGGTTTGATTAGTTTCTAAAATCGGTTTGCAATCTATTTTGAGAAAACTTACCATGTAGTTGTGGCTTGAAATAATATATCTTTTCGATTCAAATCACTTCTGATTTCCTTTGTCAAGTACAACACGGTATCTTTGTGACGACTTAATGCCAATTGGGCCCTCTCACATGACAAGTTTTTGCTTTTTAAGTATCTGTATCTTTCTTTTTCATTTCCACACAATTCTCTTCTCCCACTTATCTCTGTGACTCACAATTTGTTTAATGATCACTTTTTTGTTATTGTTTTGCTTTTTATCTTTTTAATCATGTTGTTTGCCTCTTTCAGAGATCTCTGGAGTAGAAAATTTCTCAAATATACAATATTTGTTTTCATTTCGTTTTATTTGCCACGCAGCGGCTTCTCATTGCAAAAGACAGAACTCGAAAAGTTCTGTTATCAGGGCGAAAACGAAAGGTGAAATGCATTTCATTTTATTTCCATGTCAAAGTAATCGGTCAAAATTGTAAATTTTATGCTGCTCTTATGGCCCAAGTCAAAAAACCCACAATCCACACCTTTTGAAATTTAGATTTCAAAATTTTATAATGGGTTTTATTCGTTAAGAGTATATAGCCCGTTAATCGGGTTAAATGTGAATGACTTTAAAGATATATTCTAGTTCTGACAAAAAAGCTATCGGGAAAAAATCATTGCAACTTCAATTGAAATGTCAAATTTATTGCATTAACAAAATATGTACCTACATACATATATAGTATTCGCTAGTTCGATTAGTAAGGTAAATATCTAAAAGGATAATGTCCTTGATTAACTATTAATATGGTTGGTTTTTAATGAAATTTTCACAAAAATAAATTACAAATTTTTTGAGGTGATAGTGACATATCTACACATGTAGAGGGGAAAATACAGAAAAAAGTGCACAAGTGTATTTTTGGTTGAAACAGATGTAAGGCACAGTTGATTTTACCCGGAAAATTAAAAACTATTCGAAGGGGTTTAATCACTAACGAAGAAAGAATTGGTTGCGCCTAACGATTGGGGAGCCACTTCTTAATGGGGAGTCTAGTTACCATTTTAAAATGCATTCTGATGGCCCCCAAGGGTATGCATTTAAAAAAGGAGGAATCTGCAGTTGCAAGCATTGCCGTTCTTTTTAGTTGGAATTCTTTTAGCGTTGAAGATTTGGTATGGCCATTACAACTCTGCAATTTTTAGCGAAGTTTGCTGATGCTAAAACTTGGTGGTTTTTGAAGTAGCTTTACAGACAACTTGTTCACCTTTTTTGCTGCCTATGATTAAAAATTTTATAAATTAGTCCGATTTTTTGACTTTAAGCTGCCTAAAACCCAGTTTTTATTTAAAAGAACTTTATATTTGCTTTTTTTTAAACGCCTAGGTTTATATCTCTCAAGTGTTCATCGGAAAATGGTTGTAAAAAATCAACCAACAATACTTGCTAATGAGTTAAGGTGTTTTCAGCGTCACATGATATCCTGACGTAGATGAGCCAGTAGGCTAGTCCCTTGTTTTTATCATTGGATTTAGTAGTGTACATTTTTATGTTATTGGTAAATTATTCAATTTTGTATTTTTTTAAATACTTCCCTATTAAACTAACTTAAAGTCTAAACAAATGCTAAATATTTGTAAACATTATTAGTGAAAAACGGCCCCAGTGGCCAGTCATAGCTCGATAATTTCATTTGGACAGCTGCACTTAAGTGCTGGGGCCCGAAAGATTTCGAATGTTTGCATCTCACATCTTTTGCGACGGCATTTAGTGTCTCTCCCCCGCAGTCTCCCCCAGGAAAACGGGTTGAATGTAACAGTTTCAAATATTTCTGTGCCAGGCCATAATTTGCTTAACAACTTTGCCAATAGTTGGCATACCCCACACCCACCGCAACCTTCTGCTCGTTTGGCTCTTGGCCAATTTCTTTTCAACTGTTCGACACTAGCCGTTTATATAATAATTTTCCAACATAATTTATGGCCAAGCAAAAGTTTTTCTGCGGCTGCCCAGTCGAACAATTGCCACTATAATGTTGTGTGGTTGGTCCTCTTGCATTTCACATTTTATTTTTTGCCAAAAAAAGGAGAAAAATAAATGAAATTATTTGTTGGGCAGGCCAAAAACTATGTGGACCAAGCCATAAATTTGAATGTTTGCTCGCCGCGCTTATCGAAAAGGAACATGAAAATAAGGTCCGAAAATATGCATAAAGAGCGTCTCTGAATACCTCTGCCAATATCAAATTGATATTCAATTGTATGTAAGTATCTACAAATGCATATAAAACGTAAAAATAGCTTTGAACAAGCATTTCTCCAGTGGTCAAGACATTGAAGTATTCAACGGGCTTTTCTAACTACAATTATAGAAATTGTAGAATTGTAGATTTAGTAGGTCTCCACTGTTCCCTCCCGATAACGTAATACTGAAAGGTAGTTCCGTCGAGGATAATGGAACTCATTCTGTTTTTTGACTACTTAAATCTGACAGTCGAAAAAGGTTCAGAGAAATGGTCTTCAAAATTCGGAAAAAATCCATAAATGCGTTTTTGTTTTTTTAGCTAGGACTGTTCTCTTGAATCATGGGAAAGTAACTACGGTATTAAAGAAAATGAAATTTTGAAAGACACAAAAGCAAACTATAAAATGCTTATTATTACCCATACATTGTCACTATTTTAAAAGACTTCCATGTGATCAATGATATAAAAGATAGTCAAACATATTTTGCTGTATCTTGGAAAGCAAGATACTGTAGAAATGCTGTAGAAATGGAAAGCAAACCAACAAATGTCATTAGAAACCAAAAGATTAAAAGACATCATTATATTACCCTACAGTTATGGGCTCAAGAAACCCCAGTCCCCTTCACACATGAATTCACTAAAAAGTTTTCGGGAAGATTTATTAGATTTCGTCCTAATCCAACTATCATAGAGCAGCTTTGCAAAAATGGAGGTCCATTACAAACTGGACAAAAAATGGAAAGGGGTAAATATTGACATTCTATTCAACAGCCTTTGGACGATTTGATGCCTAATCATCTTCACTAGATTTATGCTTAAAAATAACATTCCAAAATTTGAACACGAATTAGTTTAAAGGACCAAAGTCAATGAATGCACATATAATTTGGAACTATGAATATATATAACAGCGTTTTGGTTTAAGGTTGATAAAACTTTGCAACTTTTTTGTTTTCTTACCAAACTTTATGCTGTAAATGCAGTCACATTCTGAGATACAGTTAAACAATATCCTTTTTCAATTTGTGGTATTAAACTAGTAAAGCTCGTTGTTGGTATCTTTGTATCTCATAGCATCACCTGCATTTTGAGCCATGTTTGAGAATGGATTCGCGGAAAACTAAAATCTAAAAGATGCTCAACTCAAAGGCATTATTTCTTTTCTTTCTACTGTTGTTTACTGAAATATGGACATTTTACATTAGTCTACTGAACTTTCAACCTTTATAATTACAATATTTTAACTTTTGCTTGGAATAAAGAGAGAGAGAGCCCATCCAATGTTGCAATGCTATTCATTAAATGATTAACTATTGTCGTTTGTTTTGAATTACTCCATGTTTGTATGTACTTCAAATGACGCTTTATCGATAGTTCAGACAATTATACATACATCGGTTGTCGCGATTAGCACACCCAATGCTTCCTACATTTGAAGCTTAATATCAGCCAATCGCGTGATCCTTTTGGAATGATTTTTGTGTAATTAGGACTTCACATATTTTTTTAAAAAGAAAAATTATATTTAGGTTATTAACTTTATTAATAACGTTTTAAGAGAATATTATCTAAATTAATATAAAAAACCGACTTAAATTTTTGCGCCAACCGATTAGCACACCCACTCAAAAATGTCGAAATATGTAGAAAAATGGGCTTCGAACCGCATCACAAAATTTTGTATTGTTAATTCAATCTGTTTTACCTTATTTATAAACAAAATTAATAATGTGTTGTGCCACCAAGGTTAAGTACGACCTCATACATCCTTTTGGGTAAAGAGTCATACAATTGTTGAGTGTAGGCTAATGAAATGGTGCTCCAGGCATTTTTAATACCTTCTATTAGCTCTATTTCAGTTGTATATTGCCTTCCTGATTCGTATACTTTACGTGCCAGCCATCCCCAAACATTTTCAATAATGTTCAGATCAGGCGAGTACGGGGGCCAATTTAGCAAAGGTACGTTTTGACGTCCAATCCACGACTTTACAACTCTGGACGTATGAATAGGTGCGTTATCCTGCTGGAATTTCCACTTCAAGGGTCCAAAAATTTCCTTTATCGCAGGAAAAGCCGTTTGCAATACCCCATTGTATGCTGTGGCATTCATTCGACTTGTCAGAAATTGAAGTTCTATGGTTCCATAATAGGTAATTGCTCCCCACACCATGACACCACCAGCACAGCTGTGCAATCGATCCAAAGCAAGCTCTTCCTTTCTAAGATCGTGAAAGTAGTACGAATAGCCATCCGGACCCTCTTAATTAAATTTTTTCTCATCCGAAAAGACAATAAGTCGCCACTCCTTAGTCCAGGTCATATTCGATCGACAAAATTCAAGCCGCTGATTCTTACTTTTTGCGTTTAGAGGTGTTTTTTTTTTTTAATTTAAGGCGTTTTATGTATTTTGCGTTTTTAATAATGCGTTGCACAGTCCGCACACTCGACTTATTATTGAAGAAGGCCGACCTTTCATGTTTTTCCCATAAGAGTGTTCGTTTTTCAAAAATGAGGTAATAACTTTACGGCTGCGTTTAATAACTTTTCGATATTTGTGAGATTGAAAGTCAACATTCTATGTAAGCCTTTATTCGACCTTTTTCTGCCTCATCTAACTGCTTTGCTTTTCCCATAATTAAGTAATTTCGATTTATTTAATTCAAAATTGATCAAATTACAGCTTTCACACAAAAATCCACACTAAAAGGAAAGTGTGCTAATCGGCTGTCGCAGAAAAAATGCATGATTTTTTCATTTATTTCTAAGAAAAAATAAAGACTACCTAACGGTAAACTTCCAGAGCATGCTATTTGTTTTTATACTAAGTACAAATGCAGATAAATGATAGAAAAATATAAAGAGCATGATAGAGATTTACAGTTACTTGTTATTTATATTTCCTCTGAGAGGTACACCCTGTTACCTAATCGGTTCCCGCGCAGTGTATTTATTCTTTTTTTATTTGTGTTCTCGGTTTTGTTACTTCAGTTTATTTTGCAATTATCGGTTGGGATCTTAAATTTAATCTTTAATGTAAAGGCCAATGATATCGTTCAAATATATATTTTATGCCAGCTATAAGCCATAAAATCACTCAACAAGCCGTAAATCCTATTTCCTTTGCTCTTGCCGTCAAACCACAAGACAAGACACAAAAATTGCAGTAGCTGCCAATGCTTGGCGAGGCAGCCAAGCAAAGAGTCAGAGTCTAATTAGGCCAAATTAATTGCCTGCGCTTTTGACACTTGCACAAAAAAAGGAAGACTTAAGTGCCAGGCAGTTGGAGAAGGCAAAGTCAACAAGACAGGCAACGGCCGTCGAAACGAGACCAACAAGTACAACACTCTAAAGTCTATTTGCCACCTTCAATCCGAACCCTTGCCAACAGAGTCCTTAGCCCTCAGCCATCAGCATTAGAAGAGCAAGAATAATGTTGGCTAATTTGTTGGTCGCCGTCGTCTTATTAACCCCCAGAAAACAGAAATAATAAAAATAAGAATGCCGAGACGAAGATGCTGCAAAACTTTTTGGCCGACGCCAGAATGTCCAACGGGCATATAAATTAGCTGAGACAGAAGTTTCTCACTTTTGGCCATCTACCCTGGCGGCCTCTGCAATGGCAGCTTGTCTTTTGAAAAGGCAGGCAAAAGTTTTGGCATCAAAAAATGTTTTCAAATTAAGTTAATTTATATAATATAAACACACTAAACACGCTTAATGAGTGTCTATGGCCGACAAGAGCGAGAAGCTGTGGAAATGGGCAAAGGGGCGTGGCTGTGGCATTACTAGAAACTCCCACAAAACATACTCTACCTATGTTGTATGTATGTATGTATCAGCATATTTCGTTGGCATGGTTGAGCATTTTTGATTTGCTTTCTCGTCCACCTTTTAAATCCCTTTTTTGGAAAATGGTAAAACTTTTGCCAACTTCATCTTCTTCTTCTTCTTCTTCTTGGTGGTGCTGTTGCTGTTGTTGTTGTTGTTGTTAATGTTGCTGGTGGCTCTTGTTGTTCTTGTCTTCACAGTTCGCTTGTGAAATTAACGTGACTTGCATAACGCCCCAAAAGTATGCAACGCGGCTGTAAAGTGTCGCCAAGTTTTTCCTCTCTCGTTTTCGTACAAAACAAAACAAAAAAATTATCAAAAAACAAAATGCAGCAACTGGGGAAACGTGTCACAAACTTTATGCTCCCGCCACGCGTCACGCACGCGATTTTCGCTTAGTTGTTTGTCACTTTGTCGCCTCTCGTTGCCCCCTCCACACTCGGTCCACACTTGCACTTGCACGCTGTGTTGGCAAAGAAAAATCGCCCTGCAAATTAAGTGAGTTGCCATTGCAGCCAAGAGCATAAATTACCAAGGGCTCGCTGAGATTTCCAGTGAGCCGAATTTAAAGCACTTGAAAGACAAAAATATTTTGAATCGTTGACTCTGTTGTTGCCTTTGTTTCTTTAAAGAAATATTATTTTGAAGACATCTTTTAGCCACTATAATTTTTGACAGTTGGATAGGGCCAGTGGAATTCAATGCTTCAGTTTAAATTCTGAAGGATATTCATAGTAAGCGTGTAATGTATATAAAATATAGTGAAATACACGAACATATAGGTTACTTTTGATATCTATAAATAGATACCTAAAGGTCAACCACAAATATTATTATTATTATTATTAAGAAATTTGCGCGAAATTGTAAATTTCACGTAACTTGAGAAATTAAGCTATAGCAACTAAGGCCTTAAGCTTATTGGCTGTATGTTTAACATTAAATTAAATTAAATTAACATTTAAGTAATATTGTTATTTACATTTACATTTGTATTGACTGTATGGCTAAATTAGATGGTAGAGATTGGTAGCTTCTAGGAATTCAAAAGTTTCTTCTAAATGTTGGTATGACGTTATTTCTTTTATTGTTGATTTAAGAAATTTTGATCTCTCCTGTTTGAATAACGGTCAATCAATAAGTATATGGGAAATGGTGCGTTGCACTGTGTATATATTTGTGTGTCCCAGTCTGATTCTGGTAAATTTCAATATATCAGTTCGAGAGATGTTAATTGTTGTTTTGTCTTGGGAAACGTTCTTGTAGTGTTGCTATGTATTGGTGAATATTAGTTCCTTGTATGTCTTTGTGTTTTGTTTCAGGAAGTTTATGATATCCGTGGGGTTATGAGTATTTCCGTAATGAGAGGGAACATTTTAGCGTTTTTGGCTGCTTCGTCAGCTGTCTCGTTCTCTGTTATTCCACAGTGACAGGGGAACCAAAGCAGTGATATCTTGTTATTTTCGAATTTGTTTAAAGTGTTCCTAATGCATGTGGTATAGTAGCTCTGTTTATTGATGTTGTTTATTGCTTGTAGTGCGGAAAGGTAGTCTGAACAGATGGTGAATTTACCTCTTTGATTGCTGGCATATATGCAAATCTACTTGAATCCTAGAAAGAATAATATATTGAAATTTTAACTTTTTGCGTACAAAAATGAGTTTATAAGCAAGTCGACTTTGTAGAGCTTGGTAAGCATTATAGGTTTTTTTTTAATGTAGGTATTAACCAAATTAGTTTACCCGTAATCAGTCTCAATGCGTTGTTTGAAATATCAAACATAAATTTTTATATATGTAACTTCATACAAAACTGCAGTGAAAAAAGAAATACCGAGTGGCCGAGACGAATCCTTAAAACAAAAGAAAATGTATTTCCATGGAGATCCCCGAGCTTGACGAATATATGCAGTGACAAAAAATCTCAAATGTAAATAAAAGAGTCTCTTAATTTTGTTTATCCTTGATAGAACACATAAAATACTAGAAAATATTTTGAAATGTGAATTGTAAAACATTTGATCTTGTTCGACTTATTAAGCATTTAAAATGCTTTTTTGTGTTCAAAAGTAGAGTGAGTGGTTAGATTGCACATATTATTCATAGCCAGGATCAACAGTTCATCGCAATCTTTAAGTACCAAATCAGTCTCTCGGATTGCCACATACAAACATTCTTAATCAAAAAATCAAAATTGTTAAAGGACTCAATTTCTTTTTAGCCCATTTGAACAGGCGTTTTGATTTTAAGATCTCGAAGATATCTTTTAGCATGAAATTTTCAATTCTTGGTTCTTTGTACTTCTGAGTAATTTTTACATTATTAAAAAAATCGAACTAATTAAAAGAGTTTCTACTCAAAATATGAAAAGTTATGAGAAGGTAAAAGATTAGAATCAAATATCTCTATCTTTCATATGACCCATCGACTACAAAATCCAACCATTTAACGGTGTTGACTCTTACCTAATAATTAATACTAACTAGAGCTCTATCATGTGACTTGATAAGACAGAGTTTTATAAATATTTAAGCAAACCCTGCTTCATTGGAAGTCGTATATATCATTCTATTTTATAGCCTGAACCACTTGTGCATTATTCCAACCAATGCCGCACTTGAAAAACCACTCGAGTTTATAATAATTTACAACATGTTGCAGTCTCTCAGCCACAGGAGCAGTCACACAACCTCAAAACATGATGAAGTCTAGTTCACAATGAAACTGACACTACCACAAACATTTACGTCGACCCAACGAGTTTGTGTCTCGGTGGATGTCTCTGTGTGTGAGTGTATGTGTGTGGGTTGGGGGCAATGTTGCTGTTGGCACATGTCACCTTTTATAAAACGTAAAATCACTTTGGGGCTTCAGGTGTAAATTCAACGTAGATGGCAATCAAAAGGGTTAAGAATTGTCTTAAAGAAGTACCTCAAGAAGCTGACTAGAAGTGGCCAAGTGTGTTTGAAATGAGTGGATACAAATTGACAAGGGTTTTGAAAATGAAATTATATGTCACCAATGAGTGTCTGGGATAGTTGAAGAATATTTGTGTAAATTAACCAGCATTATCATAAGACACAATGACAAACCAGAGGACCGAGCTATTTTCGGGCATGCCAATTGAAGTGTCAACTTAAAAACCCTTTAATGTAAAAAATAAAATATTCATCTAAGAACTGGCCTTAAATGTGATTCACGTAACAAACAATTGTATGACAGCTTCGTCCAATTTGTCAGAACTAATATGTGTAACAAAGAAGTTTTCCCTACGAAAATCATCATATGCTATATGTACATACATATATGTATGATATAGGGGCACATCTGAGATATATGCGAAATTCCAACTCTGTGTATGCCTTTTATGGCCTATAGTATGTTTCCGGTTGATCCAGATGGACATACTGACTATTACTTTTACCGCGAGCTGCAGAGGATGGTTAAGAAAAGAAAAAATTGTATGTAAATTGCAAAAAGTAGCTTGAATTTGGAAGGAAAACAGTCAAGACGGACTGTTAGAGGCAATCGTGCGGACAACGGTTGGCCACTTGAGACGATGCGGACACCAAATGCATTTTAGCAGCAAATCTTCTGAACAACAACGGCGAAAAAAAGGACTTGATTTAAGGATGCCTAAACGTTTATACAGTCCTCTCTGCCAAAAGAATATTTTCAACTTTCGGGCAAAAACTCGTTTACTTTCCTTCAACTTTTCTTTTGTTTGCCTTTCCTCGTGCTCTCACTTTGCTTTTTGTGGCCGACCAAATCAGCCGCTAGCCGACCAAATAAAAATGCCGCAAACTTGGCAGCACAAATAAAATCATATTTAAAAGTTTCACACTATAAAACATCAGCAGAAAAAATGTTGAAAAAATCTACAACTTGCCGCATTTCCATAACAAAACTTTCGCATTAAAAACAGTGAAAAAGTGTTTTGTGTTTGGCGCTGAGCAAAGAGCACACAAAAAGTATAGAAAAAGCAACTTAACTTTTATTAAAATTGTAAATATTTATCCACAACCAGATGCCAGAAGAATGCAATTTTCCATGGGATGAGTCAGGTTCATTTTGTACTTTAGTTCTATTTATTAAAAATGTTGAGACTAGAGTATCTATCTAAACCTATCACATCATGTTCCATTCTACGTTGTCTAGATATATAGAGTTTTGTCAGTTTTATAACATTTCTGAGAATCAAACGAACAAAAATGCATTTGGGTTTTCTCTTTGTGGCATTTGCGGCTAAGTAGCTAAGGGCAGGTTAGAAATTATTTTTAGATTGTTCCTTTGTGTGTGCATATGTGACATACTTCTATTAGGGCATATTAGTATAAAAGGGATATAAAAGTTTACAGTCATAACTTTTCGTTTGACTAATTTGTATTGATGCAACTTTTGTGATGTTTCCTTAGATTAAGTTAGCTGTGCCATTTGCTTTCTATTTCAACATTTTTGATGTGGCTTTTATCTTAATAATTAATTTTTATCAAACAAATTGCGGAAAATACCAAAGAGCAATGGGTCAATTTGATTAATTTTTACAGAAAGAAATAAAAAATGCATGTTTCGCATACAAAAATTTTCATTGTTTGATTTCGCGGTGTAAAATCAATGAAATTCTTTTCAAAGCGAACAATGGAGTGTAGGTTGAAGGGTTCTTCATGGTATTCATAAATATATTTAATTTTTTCTTTCGGGACTAAGTGTGAGCCGTATCGTCCACATATTTTCAGGTGAATTTAATTCTGAATTTTAACAACAAACAAAAACCTGTGATAATTTTTGAAACAAAAAATGTTGGCACAAAGGACTCTTAACATATCTTTTGCTCTCTTCTCTCGTACTCAACCCAAATAAACTCTCAAGCATCTACGCAGCAGTTGCAAGGGGAACGCGAGTTGCATAATATTCAAGATAACAGAATGTTTAACATATGTAATTTTTTGACAAACACAAACACAAGCGGAAGAGAGGCTCATATTAATGCAATTTAACAGGGCGTATGCATAATATTTAGCTAAACCAAAGCCAAGTGAAACCAACAACAAAAACAAAAAAAAGAAAACCGGGGAGCGGCCCAGTGCAAAACTTAATTAAAAATGTGTGCGCATAATTATAACTGTATTTAGGAAGAAGCGACCGCACACACACACACACACACTCATGGACACACACATGCAAATGTGCATTAATTTCATATGCAGAAAAAAACGGCAGCTGCACACAAAAGCTCAACGCAAAAAAGTATGCTACATTTTTTTCTACCTCGTTCTGTAAACTGAACATGATACTGAAGCTGATGCTGATGATGACGATGATCCTGTGCCGAGGTTTTGTCAACACGCCGCCATCATCCACACGCTCCACATTCACGTTCTCCTTCTCCTTCTCCCTCTCTTTCCGTCCTCGCCCTTGTTTTCGGTGTCGTCGTCAACGTCATCGTCCTGGACCGGCCCGGCCCGGCCCGGCCTGATGAGCGTCAGCAGTTACCGTAAATTATTTTATTTATACCGTTAGTCAGGCTGCAGGCAACGCGAATAGTATCAGGAGTTGCAGCGGTAGCGGTAGCGGTAACGGGTGCTGTCTGTGTGCTTGACTTAATAAAATAAATTTAGAAGCTGCCTGGCTTCTATCCACTCTTCCCGACCATCCTCTTCTTGTTTGCATCACGCCTCAGTTGGGCGCGTTGGCAAAACGGCAAAATGTACATAAAGTCTGCAAGTGTGTGTGCATGTGTGTGAGTGTCAGCCAGCTTGCCGTTTATTATTTATGCATGCTGTGCAACATTTTCACCCAACCGCTGCACAACAAACGCGAAATCATTGCACGCCTGCCTAACTATCAGATTTTTCCTCACTTTCCTCACTTGTTTGGATTTTTGCAGAACAAACTTATTCCCGGTAGATCAAAAAGCTACCGTGGGTCAAATAATAAACGATATGATAAAAAAGTATATCTTCCCATTCTAATATCACTGAAAAATGAACAATCAGCACTGCTCTCGCTTTCGATTCAGTATGATTTTGTCAGATGAGGATTGAGGCAAACTATCCGCCTTTTAGTCAGGGCAATAGAAAATAATCGCATTTATTTTTCTTTGATTCTTCAATATGTTGTTGACAATTGTAGCTATAAGTAAATAAATTCGATCTTGTCATTATTTTACAAGAATTATTCTTAACAAGCAGTCAGAAAATTGAGTGAAATCAGGGACAACAAACGAAATTATATTTAAAATTATTATATTAATATTTCATACTATAAATATAATACTGACAAATACATATGTACATGCATAAGTATGTATTCTTCTGTGTATGTGACATCAACTATGATGCACTTTTCTTACTGCATTTTATTTTAATGTTGGTGAGAAGTGTGAAGCATCTCGTCCCATATAAATAATATATATTCTTGATCAGGACAATGAGACGAGCACATATATGGGAATGTATAAAGTACCAAATATCTGGCTGTTTTTTTTTATCTGTACATATATTATTGAGAAATGTTACAGTGAGTTTGTGTGTATAGTAAACTTGCTACGTTTATAAGAGATTACTCTTTGAAATGTTTACAACATTAAAGGCTCTCTTATCGTGAAGGTTGTGTTCTTAAATTGTAATTAGATAAGTGAACTAACCTTAAAAAAAATATAAAATTAGCCATAAGGGTACGAATCTGTCATTCTGTCATTCATTCATTTCTGTCATTTCATCTTTTTTGTTGTGTGAGTGACCGAAAAACAGTAAAAGTTCTCTTAACGTTTTCATTTTTTTAAGGCCAATAGATGAAAATTTATTATTTGCTGATCATGAATATATATACTTTATATAGTCGGAGATGCTTTCTTCTATGCGTTGCACACTTCTGACCCTTTTTGCAAGGGTATAAGAAAAGTGAAAATCAAAGGCAGCATATGAAGAAAATAAAAAATTAAAAGCAAAGGCAAACAAAAGCAAATCAAACAGAATTGACACAAAATTACAGGAAAAATATCAAAGAAGCTAACTTCGGCTATGCCGAAGTTTATATACCCTCGCAGTCCTTGGCAATAATATTTTTACATTTTGAAATTTGTTTCCCTGCAACTCAATTTATCAATACACAAACAAAACATTTTTACTCCTTTTACTAAAATTTTTTCTTCTTCTTCCATCATTCCATAAGAAAAGCACGTCACGCATACACATACAGTACATGTAGCGTTGCGTAGGTGTGTGTATGAATGTGCTCTGTTCATTTGTTGATGACGTAGTATGCAGCAAGCAGCGCTGCCGGCAGCGTTTGAACCGTTTAATATTGACTGTAACTTGTGTTCTATTTATCCGATCAAATTTTGGGATCTGAGGTTTTATATAAAAAACTATCATATTAGTAAATTTTATGGAGATACTCAAATTTTTATGGAAATGTTTCTTCTAGAGCTATGTGATATAGTGGTCCGATCTTGATAGGTTTAATACTTGATCTGCTCCAGATTATAAAAAGCACAGATTTCAGCCCGATAGCTCTTAAGATGGCTGAGTAAAACGCATACGCACGGACGGACAGACGGACATGGCTATATCGACTCAGCTTCTCATGCTAATCAAGAATATATATACTTTATGGGGTCGGAAACGTCTCCTTCTGTGCGTTACAAACATCTGACCAATTTTATAATACCCTCTGCAAGGGTGTTAAAAGGGAGAGAATTCAATTGAATCTTACAATGCCTTTTCCTTTTACGAATGTGCAGGAAACAACATTAGTGGTGTTTACCTGTGTTTCATAGTAAAAACATCACCAAAAATTAAACCAAATTCAAATCAGCCAAGAATATCGTTACCATCAAGAGAAAGGTCGAGGCCAATTTGGAAAAATCATAAGTCATTTCTAATTTATGCAAAAAAGTTCTAAATTCTCACAGAGTTTGGATATTGTTAGCAATGATGTGTATGAGAAATTTCTCATAGCCATATACATATGTACATTTGACGTCGTGTAACTTACCGCTCTTTTTTTCTAAAAAGATAGAATAGCATTTACTTTACGCTTGATAGTACTCTAAAAATGCTTTAAAAAATTATTAGTGATGAATCGCAAAACCAATAATTTTCTCTGATTTATTTCACACATACAAAATTGTATTATGCTTCCGAAAGTTGTGTGAGTGATTTCGGAACTTCCCAAAGCAGTTCTTTCGCTAAAATTCACCTGATCACTTACAACTTTATAAATGGTAAACAAGTTGATATTGTTAGCTTCGTTCTTTTTTTCCTTCTCTTTGTTTCTTTTCCATCTTTTCTATATTCTCTTAAAGTTTTCTTACTCTATAATGATAGGTCTGGAGGGTATAGGAATAAACGATGTGGAGTGGCAATGTAAAATCATGCAAGGGTATATAAACATCGGGATGGCTGAAGTTGTTACCTTGTGGACACGCAAAGTATTGCTTGAGAAAGAAGAAATACTACACCCTGGGGAATCAAAGCCGAATCCTTCCTAGATTTTCTTACGAGCCGTACCTCTCAAAAGTGCAAATGAAACGGGAATTTGTATAACTTAATTATCTTTTAGCTTAGAAATATTTTTGATTACCACTTTCCCATCACTTTGTCATCGTCTTCTTGACAAATGCGTTTACAATTTGATATGAGAAATTTCTCATATTGTTTAGTTTCACTTGTCTTCATCTGCAATTGAGATATTTAGTGTGGTCAATGTATTAGATACATCCGTATGGCATATTGCTGCATAGATGGCACAAACCTAAACCAAACGATAAAGGAAACCGAACGACCTAAATATTTCTAGTATAAATGTTTATTGCCCAACAGGCCCAAAATGCAGAATAATTGAATTTTCAACTAATTTGCAAATTGAACGCAAACCGACATCACAATTTCTATCAAATTGTTTGCATTTTTCACAGATAGCGTTTTCGTGTTATTTATTTTTATTCATGTGGCTTTATGTTTTGGGTCTCTCCTCCTATTGCACTCTCCTGCAGTTTGTCCCTTCTTCTCGTACATTTTAATTTTATGGTCATTTGGCATTTTGTTGTTGCTGCTTTGTTATTTTGATTATAAACAAAATGTATCACAATATTTTCAATTTTAATTGGTTGAACAAACCAAAGGCAAACAAGAAAAAAGTATAAATATATTGCAAATTTAATGAAGCATTTTTTGGCCAAGCAAAATCTGTTAAATACGCTAATTGTTGGCCAGTGGTTTGTTGTTATTGGTTGATGGTTGTTGCTTTCTGCTGTTGTTGGTTTCCTTCTATAAAAGTGTGAAATATTTATAAACAATTTTTGAAGCCACAAAGAGGCTGGCAATGAATTTTCATTTGTTTAATTTAAACGAAATTTATGGGTTAAACTGGTTAGAGAAAATATGAAATATTTATTTTTAAAATAATATACATTTGTCTATACGAGGGCGAATTGAGAAGTAGTAGATTACAGAGTTGTATTTTGTACTTAGTATTAAAGGAACTATTAAATCTCCAACAATTTACAAATGTTTGAAATGTTCGTTTTACTTTTTTAACGAATTCGTTGTCCTTACTCCAGCAGGATTGCAATTATTTTACATTAGTATAGTGAAATATCCTTCAAGTTACATTTCAAACTGCCTTCGTTTAAGACAATTAAATGTAAATTAGTGGAATAAAGTTAGCATATTTTTTATTTGAAAGAGAAAATATCAAGAGTGAAATATTTCTGAATGTGCATATATATTTATATAATTATTGACCAATTAAAGTCCCTTACAATTTAATATCGGGCAAATTTATATGATTTTTGCACACAAAAGAAAAAGTGCCATATAATATTTTCTTTGGTCACCAAGAGATAGACAAAGAGGACATCCCAAAATGCATAGCGGCAACAATGTAAGCAGTACACGCTGCAGCAAGGACGATAAAATGCCAAAGAAAAGGAGAAATAAATAGAGCTATGTATATATGTATATCCATGGATATTTGTATGTAGGTTGGCAATTTTTTTTAAAGAGCTATTATGCGTCCTTTTGTGTGGCGGCAGGCATCATTAAAAATGTGAAGTCGATTTAATAAATGTGCCTGGGGCCCCAAACAGGACACAAACACGACCAGGACGAAGAAATTCTTAAAGCTTGAGGTTTGGTCAACATTTTGTGTGTGTGTTTCTATGTGTATGGTGTATGGTGTGTGTATATGTGTGCTAAAAGCAATTTACAAAAGTTTTTCCATCAAAAATCCGCTGTCAGTATAAATATCCTTAAAATAGGATCCTGGCCGCTTCCTGGCTGCCTGCCTGCCTGCACTTTGCTGCTGCTGCAGAATATGATTTATGAATGCATGTGCTGATATATGCCATGTGCCTTCTGCCTAGTCCCCCCCATTTTCCCCTTTTACCGACATCCCCTTTTTAGCCGTCTATCCTCACGTACAACGTGTATTGTTAGCGCCAAAAATTATGCTACAATATTTTTTCAGGCTCCACCCCACACTCATATACGCCCATGCTCAGAATGGGGACTGGGCTCATCTATTTGTAGACCAAACAAAGAGAGAAAACGTGTTGAACACACAGACACATATGTATGTTTGTGTGTATGTATGTATGGATATATATAGACCAGTGAGCCTGGCAAATCAGAGGCACTTTAAATTGAGCATGTTACGTTACATGTGGCATCCACATCCCTCCGACCCTCTCCTCCTCCACCTCCTCCCCGATCACACTCTCTTTTGGCTTATGACTAAAGTGAAGTAAAGTGCTGGACTATGTAGTTTTCCTTCTTTACTTTTCGTCTGTTTGCTGTGAGATTTGGAAAATCAGTTTAAATGTTTGATATGCGATTATTTCTAGTTGCATTGTGAACTGAAGATACATAAATCCCATTTCGACAAACAAAGAATATTATTACAAATCTTCGCCTCCTTTCATGCATCAGGCTTTCTTTTGTTGCCACAAACTCTGTTGGTTTTGGCAATCAATTGCAATTGTTGTAGGGCTATAACACTTCAAAAACACAATTATGAATTTTAATTTAAATTATCAAACAAAAAAAAAATGCTGATATGTTTCATACCCATCGATTGAAACATTAAGCTACTGTTTGGGGATTTATGGTTGTCAAAGTTTTAAGGGTTGTGTGGTTTAACACATATGTGCATATCCTTACTTGCACCGAAATGGTTTTCTTCTGCCATATCAGTATGGGTTTTCCAGATTCCCTTTTGTATTGGAGCAGTGTTTTGCCCTTATACTATTCAGTCAATCAAAGTGGTAAATCAATATAATTCAACTGACCCAAATTGGAAAGGTATAGCTACCGATTGTTCTACGAATATCAGTGTCATAAGGTTAAGTACGCACTTTTAATCATGGAAAGTTTGGAGAGAGCTGCATCAATGTTAGAAAATTCAATTTGAGCTAAGAATATTTAAAACGAAATAAATAAATTGAATTACTTTAAAAATCGATTGCAAGTGAATGAGAGTGCTGTCGTAAAACTCAGTCGAGTAACATTCAAACGAAACAAAACGAGTTACATGAGTAAGAGTTTAAGACAAACAGATGCTATGATTCGAATGCATTCGGATCGCAATTCTGATTTTAGGATTTAATTGTAATGTATAATTGGTATATTGAATATTTAACATTTAGAAGAATTCATTCTCCCATTATATTTCCCTATCTTTACGTTAAAAATTTTGTTGTTGTTGCTTCAAAACGTCACAATCAAAATAAGACAATTCGAATAATTCGAATGATTCGAGTGCCTTAGTTCATTCCGATACTTTGACACTCAATTAATTAGCTTTCATTAAACACAGTTAGGTATTTTCATTTCATTTCATTGGGTAGTTGCCCCCATTTAATCATTTGAATTCAATTTGAATTGATTCATTTGAATTTGATATTTCAATCATTCTATTAGTTTTTCATATTAATTTCTGTATTAATTTTGATTAGAAATGTGCAATCTTCGGTGTGACTAGTTTATATAGGGATACTCGTCCGTTCGTTTTCATAAATCAACGAAAACTCTTTCTAGATCCTTGATCTTTCGTCATTAGCTCGTAAAGATTTCTTGGATGAAAGTTGGGGCTTTTTACATAAATGGTTTGTTTACTTCAACATCCGTAGGTAGGAGAAGAGTAAGCAGTTACTCTGACTACGACCATGATAACATCATTATATAATAAATATCTATAAGAGTAGTGGCAATGTAGAAAAATATTTTAATTGCTTGTATTTTAAACTAAAAACAGATGTTGATTTACTTTCAAACATTAATAATAATAATAAATAGAAAAAACCTTATTGAAATGAGAAGTGCAAGACCATGCTGCATTTAGTCTAATTCCGTTTTAATTAAAACGGAAAACCCCATATTTTTCGCTTACATGAATATTAACAACTGTAAAGCAGAACATTATTATCAATTATCAATCTGTTCAACAGCATAAATATTAGCTCAACCAGGTACACACATCGACAGTGGCTATAACAACTCTCGCTTCCGTCTTTCATACTTTTTCTGAGTTTTATCATGTGTCTGACACCTGGACCAATGTTTTGGACCCCGGAGCAGAAAAAGAGACATAGAAAAAGGAAAAGTATTGACATATCCTTCTTGTCTGGCTGCTGGGTTGGATGTAAGCAGAAGAGAAATGGTAGAAACTTGATTTGGACTACAGCTTGTGTGGCAAGTGACAAAACTGTAAAACTAATCACTCATAGTTAGCCATGTAGATTAATTTATTTTCAAGCAAATGGCACAATAAAACCAATTAGCTGATACAATTGGGGAGATGCTCCTCTGAGCATCTTGAGCGGCAGATAACTCATATCTCTTGGAACCCATCAGCCCAGGTAGACAAGCAAAACAATTGTTAGACCCACACAAACCAACCAAATCCAAACCCCCACAAATCGGATGATGATGAATGATGCATTTCTCCCTCCCGCCTGTCGTCCTTTTTTCCATCAGAGTCGACTGCTTTTTACTTTTGTTGCCGGGATACAACAGAGAATACAGGAAAAACCCCAACGAAAAAAAGGAAAAGTCAGAAAAAGAACTGTTTGAAATTTTATTGGCGAAATTGATAAAGTGGCTGTAGGAAAATCGAAAGGAATTGTAAATGCAAGACGATCGATCGATAAGGTGTGTGGGGACGGGAAGATGGCGAGGCAGGAGCAATCAACGTGCACAAGTACAAGGATTTTAAGATTTATATTCGACTTTTTCTCTTTGTTTTTCTCATTCTTTTGTCGTTTTCTGTTTGTATTTTGCATGCATAAAAATATGAGAAATGCTTCTTTTGGGGGAACGGCAATCCACCCAAGAAAGCGGCTAGGACTGGGTTGCCAAATAAGTTTCCAACCACTTTGACAACATTTTAATTTTCACGATGCAGATTTTGATTATTTCGGAATACGCAGAAGGAATTAAATTTAATCTAAGCAGCGCATTTGACGCACTTGTCAAACTCAATACAAAAGTCAGCATCATTTGATGTTAAATAAATTACTTACTAAGTGGGTGCAGTCCTCAGGTTTAGGACTAGTCCAGACATTGATTGGGCCGGCGGCTAGGCTAAGCCAAAAACTGTCAGCTCTCTAACGAGTTCTGAAACATTTCGTCCAGCTAAACGAAGTTCAACGCACTGAATACCAAGTAGTTTTCGTGTAAGAACACCCACACACACAGCCACACTCACAGGAGCACATATTTCCTTGGATTTTTTTCTGCCATTGCATACTTACAGGCGCTGCTGCCTAAGGCTGCAGTCTGAGAAGCTCAACTTGAGACCCGAGCGAGACACTAACTGAATTCTAATGAGCCAGGGGGCAGGTGGTCACGGACCCAGGAAGGACATGACATTTTGTGCTCCCTAAACTAATGAGCAGTTAAATATTTTGTGTTGACAATGACTAGTGATAGGGAATGGGAGACTGTCAAAAACTTAACGCTAATTAATCGCTCTGTAAGCTCCAGCAGAGATTTTGGTTAGCTAATAAATTCACAATTGTCAACAAATTAATGTGAAATATTATTTATTTACAATAAGCACACAATTATGATTTATGCATTTCCCATTTCCCAAAACACAAGCGCAACCCACGGGCAAAAAAAAAAAACCAACTCATTTAAATCCGTTTATCTAACTTTACCCTGTCGACGACCAATAATTATATTCGTTTGTTCGCCAACTTTTTTCTGATTTCATAATCCCTCTTTGTGCCCTCTTTGAAATTTAATTTTATTTACTTTAATTAAAATGGATTAGTTTTCCCTACTCGTGTGTGTTTGTGTGTGTGCACCAATTAAATTGTTTTATTTTGCTTTACGAAAATTATTAAAAAATATACATTTGTGAAAGAAAAAAGTGCATTCAGTTGGGTTTTTGCTTGTTATTGCATATTTCATGATGTGCCTTTTCTCCCTGCCCCGAGTGTGAGTTGAAAATGGTAAATTTAAATGTTTAATGTGCATTAAATGGCAAAACCTTGCAAATGGGAATAGATTTCGGATAGAACTTGGATTATTCATATTTTTATAGATATATTTTTACCATATATCTAAGCAATTGAGCTGCACCACATATTTAACTATACAATGGTGAAATGTTTATTTAAATTCATGTATCTGAGTGTATAAAATTCATTGTTTCTATCCTTTGCTTTAAGGCGATGTGAAACAGGATAATTCACCCTAAAATATCGAGTTTGTTTCAAATTTTTGCCACGCCCCCCCCAAATTAAATAAACCCGATTTTCTCAAACACTATACAAATGAAGTAAGTAAGTCGACTCGCCGACTTGGGTATACCATTCACCAGGTGAAACAAATATTTAAAATTTCGAAAACCAAATGTATGTCTATTAAACTGTTTTAACATGCCTCATTACCTCACTCTACAAACACACGAGCACTATAGCGCCGCCATTAGCCAACGGCCAATTTTGCCCTTATGGATCGCGTAGCAAAATACGTTCATACGTATATTTTGCATGTTTCTAGTCCGATTTCAATCAAATTTGGTAGAAATAGATAAGATTAATTAGTCTGCCAAAGTTGATTGTGATGGTCAAAAAATTGCAAGAGTCAATCGGTTTTTTCTAAATAATGGAGGCGGAAGTGGGCGTGGTAACATATTAAAATATATATATTCTGCGCGCATACTAAGCCAGTACACATACTAAATTTGGTGACTTTAACTTTGTTAGTTTTCGAGAAAATCAGTTTTGTTTAATTTGCGCGGGCGGAAATGGGCGTGGCAAAATTTTTAAATAGTCAATATCTGCGCGTCTATTAGGCTAGCTTACATACCAAATTTAATGTCGGTAGCTGTCATAGTTTTTAAGAAAATCAGTTTTATGTGAATTCCGGGGCGGAAGGGGGCGTTGAAAAAAGTTGGAACAATTATTTTCTGCGCGCTAACTAAACGAGTATGTAAACCAAATTTGATGTCTCTGTTATACTTTTTAAGAAAAACAGTTTTATGTAAATTCTGGAGGCGTAAGGGGGCGTGGCGAAATTCCAATTAACTCTATATATTTACATACCACACGAGTCTACATACCAAATTTGGTGGCTCTAGCTCTTATAGTCTTCGAGATCTGCGTGTTCATACAGACGGACGGACGGACGGACATGGCTATATCAACTCAGCTTCTCATGCTGATCAAGAATATATATACTTTATGGGGTCGGAGATGCTTCCTTCTGCCTGTTACATACATTTTGGCGGTTTAAATATACCATTTATATAAAAAATTCGAAATGCACCAAGTACCGGGCATTTTTCTTCCTTTTAGTCTAAAAAAAATCTCTAAAAAATTTGTGGGAGCGGATAAGCCATATAAGCATACATAGCACCATACAAAAATCGCAAGAGTGAGCTAGATGGCATGCTATGAAATAAAATGTTAGTACCTTTTGAACACTATTAATGTTTTTTTACAAAAAGAAAAGAAGAATATAAACAAATTAATTTATTAATGGTTTTATCTTATCCACAAAAAGTGGAATCTTCAATCGGCAAAAATATTGCTGAGACAGTTTTTGACAGGTTAGTTAAATGGAATATAGTTGATCAAGTCAATGGCTTGTCCTATGACACCACGGATGCAAATACAGGCAATTAGTCAGGAGCAGCAGTCCAAAAATCTCACCGTACCGCCATATGTAAAAAAGGAAGAAAATGGTTTGCGCAATGTTTGCATTTTCTTAGTCAAAACATACATTAAAGCATGGTTTAAGTGTACAAACGCTACTGAGGCTCCTTTCCATGATCTGAACCATGTAAAAAATTGTTTAAAATATGCAAGTACTGACGGGGAAACCTCGGCTATACTATTGAAAAAATGAGCAATCATTTATCGTACCTTGCCGAAGACTCAATAGCTCTGTGGTTTTTTGATTCGAATGTCTCCTCCGAAGAAAAAATCCTTATGGTTAGCAGTCTTAACTCAAAGGAACCAAATATTCAAATCAAAAATAGTAGACATAGCTCTATGACAATGAGCAATCATTTATCGTACCTTGCCGAAGACTCAATAGCTCTGTGGTTTTTTGATTCGAATGTCTCCTCCGAAGAAAAAATCCTTATGGTTAGCAGTCTTAACTCAAAGGAACCAAATATTCAAATCAAAAATAGTAGACATAGCTCTAATTTGGTAGACTTCCAAAAATACTCTTTGTCTGACTTTGTGTCATTAAAAAAAAAGGATTGTTTGAGAAAGTTAAGCTACCACAAACTGGTACTTGAACTGGAACCATGTAAAAAATTGTTTAAAATATGCAAGTACTGACGGGGAAACCTCGTCTATACTATTGTAAAAATTAGCAATCATTTATGGTACCTTGCCGAAGACTCAATAGCTCTGAGTTCTAGTTCTAGTTCAAATTAAAAATAGTAGACATAACTCTAATTTGGTAGACTTCCAAAAATACTCCTTGTCTGACTTTGTGTCATCTAAACCGCATTTTATTTTGAATGGCAAATATTTCAAGGTTTTTAACTTAGTAAGTATAAAGTGTTAAACTAAGCATCAAAAAGATGTAAATCGTGTTGTCGCTGTTTGCCAATTGTGAAGCTACAAAAAAATGAAAGAGACCTCAAATTTTCTTATCCACTTAGGGGCAAGCATCAGAAGCGATGTATGTCAAGTTTCTAGTGGCGAAGAAGCAAAAATCGAAAAGGCCTTAAAATTCGTCGTCGGCACTTTTTCGTCTTTGTCAATTGTTGACCATCTTTCTTTTGTCGCTCTATTTCATGAAAACAAGCTAACGGTTCCAGGCCACAAAAATGCGTAAAGATAAGGGTGTATAATTTCCACAAGCGTCATTTGATTGAGCGTGTCCAATTTGCCCAATATGTCTGTACGGCAGCAGATATTTGGTCGACCAAAAAAAGATCTTTTTTTGAATCCACATGCCACTGGATCGACGACACCTTCAACAGGAACTCTGTTGCCTTAGCGTGTAGGCGAATGACCGGAAATGACATATGACACAGTGGCTGGGTCATACACAGCTTAAATGACGAGTATATTGGAAGGGTTGAAAAAATTGTGTATTTTTGATTTTAGTGAACTACAATTTTGAAGATCATTGCGACAATGTTGAGGGCAATATACATTCCGTCGATTTAGTGCTTGGGTGCTCCCTGAAAACACTTTGACCAACACTCTGCATTACGCTGTGAGTTGCTTTCTGAAATCAGCATAGAAATCAGCTTGATGAGCACTGTGATGTTTTGGGGGTTTACAAAACTGTTGCAAGAGAACTTCAGAGCCTTTGGCAGCGGTCCTAGATTTTCTTCAAAGAGAAAAACCCAAAGTTCTATGGATATTTTGTGCTCACTCTACACTCATCATAATCAAAGTGAAATGGGAAAAAATTCAGACAAGAGTGGAACTCTTGTTTTTGAGCAAGCCATTTGAAGACGTCATAAAATCACTCCTTGTTGGCTTCAAGGATGTCTTTGAAATTGCTCCGAAGTCTTATGATGCATTTGTGACAGGCATTTCATGCCCAAGCATCAAACTAAAGTTTTTTGGTGCATTGCATGAAACTGCCCCGGAACGGACGGAGAAATCTATTAGGGACATGTGTTTGCGTCATGCGTAGAAATTCGCGGAGTATAACCCAAAAATGTGTAAGCCGGAAAAATTGTTTAGCTTTTTTTTTTTGTTTTTAGTAAACACATATTTTAAGTTCAAATAAAGTAATCTTCGATCGCCAGCAAAATGGCAGAGAGGCACCATCACAAGTTACTGCAACACCCTAACAACCTGGCATACGAGCTTGCCAACGACAAAGCAAGGAGACGATTAAAAAGACTCCACCCTTCGGATATTCAAAAAAGACAATGGAACCGTATGCTCCATCCCCCGTGAAGTAGCTGTTTTCAATTAGACCTACATATGTGTAATTATTTCAATACCATTATATCATCTGTTACAAAACACTTTGTTTATTAATTCCAGATACAAGCTAAAATACAGGATTAAGGCCGAACTGCGAGCCAAACGCCTGTAATAAATAAATAAAACGATCAATATCCAAAAAAAAATAAAGTAATAGGACTTTTTTAATAACATTCATTTTCTTTTCTTTAATAGGAAAATTGACTGAAGAAACATCCGTATCCGTAGCATTTGCCTGATATTTGATCGACATCGATGAGTCTTTAGAATGCCGGAATAAACGACAGAAAGAAAAAACTAAAACTCAAACGATGGCCATTTTGAAAAAGTCGTCATTCAAAAAACATATAACATAGTGTTAATAAAATAAAAACATTAGTATAAACAAAATAATATTATGTTATGGGGAATTTTTATTAGAAATTATTTTCGCTTTATTTTTTTTTTTTAAATTTAAAAAAAATTGTCTTGTTTCCAGTTTTTTTCATTTGTCCTTATTTTTGATAACTTTTAATTTTCAATGCTTATAACAAAAGATTTCATTAGAAATGATTTTTGTAATGCATTGACTTTTTCAATTTTTTCAAAATTTTCATTAAAGTTTTAATTTTTTTTAAACTAAATTCGGCAGACAAATAATCTTGTTAATTTCTACCGATCAACCAAATTATATTAAAATCGTACTAGAAATATTCAAATTATCCGTATAAACTAGTGCATTGTGTACCGAAATCGTCGAGACGACTAACCTACGTCATTTTCGGACGTTCTCGCAAGCAGCGCTTAGTGAAAAAAAAAACGCTCAACAGTTATTTGGGGGCTGTGCTACATTTGAATGTGCCTGCTCCTCGCATTACGAAAATCAATGCACAAAGAAACGAAAGGTGCAAAGCGACGCGCGCAGAAATGGGAAAGAACAATAACAATTTTCCGTCACATTTTGGTGCCAAGTTTTTTTTGGCAGCTGATCGGGTTTTGACGCTGGCAGAATTTTTTTCTGCCGACGTCGGGGGCTTGGAATATGCTGTGATTTGTCCTCGCCGACATTTCGTACTCTATCTCTTTCCATGTGTTTTAGATAAATTTTTTTAAAGCAAAAAAAAAAAAAAACGCATGCTTGCTCTGCTATGCTCAATTGGACCAATCATGTAGTAGGCTTTTGCAGCTCTGCCGCAGCGCTGCCGGGTCACATACACTGTAAACGCTCGTGTAAGTTCGGCAATGACACTTCGGAAACACTTCGACTCGTGCTTGTCACAAAAAAATGATTGTATTTGTTATTAAATTTTTTCAAAATTGCATTAGCTTTATTACATAATAATAATGCATTTCATAATTTTTTGAAATATTTTAAACTAATTTTTTTAGCTACGCTGTTTTTTTAGTGTAAAGCAATGAAAAGTATGAGGTGGTCCCGCGGGCAAGAGACAGACACTTAACGTATGCTTGCAATAAGTGCGAGTGAAAGGAATAGTATTCTGAGTGTCTATTGAGGGTGAGCGAGACGGTGATGTGAGTGAGCAAACGTGCTGAAGTTAAGTGTATATTTCGGTAAGCTTCGGCTTCCGACGAGACCACCTTATGTTATTTCACCATGGTCCTATGTATCTTAACAATAAGTGAGAAGAGCGTAGCTCAGGGAGTGTAAGAGAGATTCCAATAGTGTGCTTTGCTTAACCCGTACCATGGTGAAATAAGTATAAGGTGTACCCGTACGAAAGATCTCGTCGTAAGCAGCGCTGCTGCCAACGGGACCACCTTATACTTATTTCACCATGGTCCGAGCGACGTCGGCATAAGAAAATTCTGCCTGCGCATTTTATTTAATGTCGTTATGCAAACCCGATCGGGTGCCATAAAAACTTATTAAAAGAATGTTATATGGGAATTTCCGAGGAAGTGTCAACCAAGAGCAAAAAGTTAAACCATCTTGAAACTCTTTGTTTTTTTTTTAAATTCTTAATAGGAAATGTTTTAATTTTCATATATTATGTATTTTGAGCATATATTTGTTTACCGTAATGTAATAATCGAAAGTCGGAAAGTTATTTGTAAATTATCGGGTTTTCTTGCCCTTTTTTTTTAAGTTCCACTCCACACGGAAAAAGAGGATTATTTTACATTTTGCCAAAAATCAAGAGACCCAGAGATCTCAAAAGTTGGTAGCGAATACAGTTTTGAACTATAACTAGGGGGAAAAATATAAAATAAGAAAACATTTGATTATTGAATTGGTACGGGCTAAACTGCATCATCAACAATATTTTTTTTTTTTTTTTTATACACTTGCAGAGGGTATTATAAAATTGGTTACATCTTTGCAACGCACAGAAGGAGACGTTTCCGACCCCATAAAGTATATATATTCTTGATTAGCATGATAAGCTGAGTTGATATAGCCATGTCCGTCTGACCGTCCGTGAGTATGCGTTTTACTCAGCCATCTTAAGAGCTATCGGGATCAAATTTCTGAAATTTTCTTAGCTTTTTATTTTCTGGAGCAGATCAAGTATGAAAATTGTCAGGATCGGACCACTATATCATATAGCTCTAGAAGAATCAGTCAAGAATATGAATAGGGAAAATGTGTAAATAGTTTTGTGGTTAGCTTCATCAAATATTGCACAGAATATTTCCATGTTATTTCTTGCCTCTTTCTTTTCGGAGACGGAGTTTCCGAATGTCTTTTAATTTTGTAGAATTATTAGGAAGTTTATATGAATAGGGAAAGTGTGGAAATAGTTTTGTGGTTAGCATCACCAAATATTGCATTTTCATAAAAATTGGAGTATGCCCATGAAATGTGAAACTATTGGATATAAAACATCAGATCCCAAAATTTCAATCTGATCGGATAAATAGAACACAAGTTACAGTCAATATAAATCAGTTCAAACGCTGCCGGCAGCGCTAAAGACTGCAAGGGTATAAAAACTTCGGCATTGCCGAAGTTAGCTTCTTTGATATTTTAAGTTTAAACAATTCCAGAAATTAAAACGTATTTATTTTTCTCACTGCACTTTGCAACAAGTCTGGCTATGGCAGCTGTAAAATCAGCTGTTAAGAGATGGTGGATGGTGCCAGTGGGAGTCGCTGTTTCACATCCACCGTTAATCCCATCCATTCCCCATAGATGGATCGAGTGCGAATCGGGCCAAAGAAAAAAATTTCGATAAATCAAAATGACCCCTTCCATCGTTCCAATGCAACCGCTTTTCATGTCACAGATGTTTCAATTTCAGAGTCTTTGCACAAAGTAGGCATTGACTCAAAATTGAATAAATACAACATCAAGACTTTAAAGTAATTCATTAGTTCCTCAGCTCCGCCGGGATAGCTTCTTATTTCGAATTTGTCCTTTATTGTTCGGATAATATATTGTGGTTATATCCGTCTAATGGAATCTTGCCATAAAACTTGAATTGAATTCAATTTTTTCTTCTTAAATTTCGAATTCTACCACTAAATGCGAATTTTGCGTACCACGTGGTCTAAGTATCATTTTTTTGATAACAATAGTGTGCAAGCATTCGGAAAATGCATTTTTTTTTTACTTTATTTTACTGAAACTGATTGATTTCTTTTGGCCTGGTGCTGTGCTTTGCTATTTTATTTTTTTTTTATTTTTGGGTCGATTCATCAAAAAGAAAAAATATGTCGTCGATGTCATCAAGATGCAAACGATAAAGATATTGTATCTGGATAATCCAATTTGAATTTTGCAATTACCTGAGACGTTTATATATTTTAATGTTATGAAATTTATAGTTTAAAAAAATTCAGTTCGATCATTTTCCAGGATATTTTTCATTTTAGATAGCCAATTTCTAATCATCGTCTTGGGTAGTGGGAGTGAACCATTTACTTTCATCCATCAGGATCCTTTGGACATCTTCCACATGGGTGCTGGCGCAGTAATATTCATTCTTCTTCTGTATGACACCAGACTGGGTGGAGGTTTTCAATACTTCATACAGTTGAACTATATTTATTAACAGATCTGCTTTCTTTACAATTTGAATAGCCAATTTTTAATCATCGTCTTGGGTAGTGGGAGTGAACCATTTACTTTCATCCATCAGGATCCTTTGGACATCTTCCACATGGGTGCTGGCGCAGTAATAATCATTCTTCTTCTGTATGACACCAGACTTGGTGGAGGTTTTCAATACTTCATACAGTTGAACTATATTTATTAACAGATCTGCTTTCTTTACAATTTGAATAGCCAATTTTTAATCATCGTCTTGGGTAGTGGGAGTGAACCATTTACTTTCATCCATCAGGATCCTTTGGACATCTTCCACATGGGTGCTGGCGCAGTAATATTCATTCTTCTTCTGTATGACACCAGACTTGGTGGAGGTTTTCAATACTTCATACAGTTGAACTATATTTATTAACAGATCTGCTTTCTTTACAATTTGAATAGCCAATTTTTAATCATCGTCTTGGGTAGTGGGAGTGAACCATTTACTTTCATCCATCAGGATCCTTTGGACATCTTCCACATGGGTGCTGGCGCAGTAATATTCATTCTTCTTCTTCATTCTTATAACACCAGACTTGGTGGAGGTCTTCAAGACTTCAAGCAGCTGCTGTGCTACCGTTTCGCGCTTCATGGGATCCGTGGTCTGCATTTGAAAGTGAAGACATTTCCACGAAAGTCTCTGCCGTTATAACAAATGAGAAGAAAAATAATGATATTTAAAGAAAAAGTTGTTATTAATACAACTTCAAAAAATTTTGGAAATCACAAAACTATCCGTATTGGCCTGAATTTCGACTGAAATGAGACTAAAAATCTATCCTGCTCCTGACATTGACTTTTTACATTTATTTATTTTTTTTTTATTTATTTATTAAGAGCTAATTTACAATTAAAATTATAAGCTAGCTTTTTTTTCTTTTTTTGGCAATGGCAAAAGGCCTTCGCCTTCAGCTCATATAGTCTAGGTTCATATGTACATGTCGGGGCGCCAAGACTTTTGTTTATTTCACTCAGGTTTTAACTTATAATGTTCACTTTAGACTTTTTAATTTCACTTGTACTTTTTACTGTAGGGTTAGTTCCCAGGGGGTTTATGAACAGAGCTCTTTAGCCCGAGGCCCCTCTTTATATAAGACCTGACCTGAAGACAGATTTGTTTCTAAACATGTTGCTAAAGCAAAGATGCTTGTCATCCTGCAAAGTCAACATTCCCATCAACATTCCAGGTGTCAGTCTGTAGCCGCTGCAAAGGTATTGCCAGGGCTACAATTGTCTTTAAACTAACTAGTAGGCTTTAACTTATTAGTTACTTAATCGACACGGCCATCCTGACCTTTACACGTCCTCGTGTAATATGTTAATTTTTAATTTCAAACTTTCCAAACTTCTGTCTATCTTACGGAATTCGATCGTCTCTTAGACAGATAACCATCGTCTTTCCTAGACGGATAACCATTCTTCTTTCATACAAACATTTCTTTCATACAAACTTTTTACATTTATTCTTACAAAACGTAACCAGTTCTTAAAGTTTTAATTTTACATTTCTTCGTCTCACTTAGACGGATCCAATTGACCCCTTGACAAGCTTGAACCTTCGCTGTCAATATCAAACTCTTGGGGAACAATTCCATCTGGAAGTTTTCTTATGTCTTCATGACAATACTTATATAGTCGCTTGTTGGATAACGACTTGAACATATATCTATTACCATCTTTTTCTTCAGCTACCAAAAATGGTTCTTTAAATTTTGGGTCTAGTTTAGTTTGGTGTCTTTCCTCGTTTTTAAGAAGGACATAATCACTAACATTGTGTATAATAACAGGAGCCTTTGACTTGTCAAAACGATTTTTATCGTAGGAAGCTAAATATTTCATGGTGTTACTGGCTTTAGCTCGTGTAGGGTACAAATCCACTTCCAGTTCTGTGTCCAATTTGGGTACCAACCCAAGAGGTCGGACTTCTTTCCCTATTAACAGCTCTAAGGGACTTGCCAAAACCAAAACCAACAATGGTGTTGGAGGCACTGGGTTTCTAGATAGAAAATCTACGTGTGCCATACGTTTTCCTTCTCTATATTGTATTGTGAAACTAAATGATTGTAAATAGGACCACCAACGATGAACTCTAGGAGTTAGGTCTATTTTAGTGCGTGATGCCTTCAATGAGTTGCAATCAGTGTAAACCACAAATTCTCTACCAAGCGAATAGTGATGGAAATGTATGATTCGGCGGCGGAAGTTGTTTTGCTGAAATATTCCACAACGTGAAGTTGATTGTTGATACGATGTAAAAGCATGGCACCAAATCCGATCGAGCTAGCATCAGTGTGTAATTCTATAGGGTGTTGTGGGTCAAATATTACTAGAACCGGTTCATTGGTAAGGATGGTGACTATTTTTTTACGAATACCTTCGAGACCAGGATCCCAAGTGAAACTGTCTTTTCTTGACATTAGAGCGTATAAACTTACGGAATAGGATGCTAAACCGATGAACTGCCGTACACTAAAAACTGTCTGTGGCGGTGGCAATGAAATCACTGTTTTTAGAAAACTACATTTGCTAATATTACAAATAAATCCAGCTCCTGCTAGACGTTCTGCACTGCTTTTAACCTTTCTAAATCTATCTCAATCGTAGGTGACACAATCATTATGTCGTCCATTTAAACAATCACGTACGAAAAGGCCAAAGTCACCCAGAGCTCGCATTACCGCCCGTTGGAACACAGATGGCGCATTTTTCAGTCCGAACGGCATAGTTAAAAATTCATACTGGCCATCCGGAGTAACAAATGCAGTATATTCTATGGAATCGGGGTGGATTGGAATCTGGTGAAAGCCACTTGCCATATCAAGACAAGTAAAGTAATTCGCACCTCGCAATCTGGTCATTAATTAACGGCAAAGGATATCTGTCTGCTACCGTATTAGAATTTAGTTCTCTGTAATCGACACAAAGGCGATCTGTCCCATTTTTCTTTTTGACGAGCAGTATGGGACTTGCGAAGGGAGAACAACTGGGTCAACTAATATTACATTTTTGCAGCTCACTCAACTTTTTTCTAACAATATCTCTTTCTTCAGGGCTAAGTCAGGGCTTTTAGTATGGTCAATCAATCGAATTTTCATTTCACCTGTACTAACACGTGTAGATGGTGTCCCCTTTATAAGAGCAGTGGAATAACTCTCAAGTAATTTTATTAACTTAGTTTTATCAGGCTCACGCAAGTTGGTGTCAAGATTGGAAAGGTCAACTGGATCCACATCTACTGAACAAATATTTACAGTTTTGGCTTTTACAATTTCAAACTTGTTTGGGGATATTATAACATCAAATCCCTGATTAAGGATTTCGCGACCAATTACAATGTTACTATTTAAATGTTTATATTGTACTACGTGGAACAATATTTGAAGTGAGTTTTCGTTTATAGTAACCTGGTTTAAAATCTGCAATGTGCTGTATATACCAGCGTCGCCAATGCCTTTTAACATAATCATGTTGTTAAAAAGTGTTTGCTCGATGAATCTGTTTTGCTCTGAACAAAACCGATTTTGTTTTCGATTCTTTTGCTCTGGTTATTATCGGACACTTTAATCTCTCACAAAGTAAAGCAAAGTATTTTTTGAGTATGCTTTGCGAATCAGATTCGCTTTCGCTTGTGTTTGTGATTTCTTTGCGGTCGCGTCAAAATTAACATTTTTAGTGAAATGGGTCGTGAGAAATGTAAAAAAGTGCACCAATTTTTCACCTTCAACTCCGATGAAAACAAATCAGTGTGTTATGTGTGCGGCATGAAATTTGCAGGTAATATTGGTGTAATGGTGTAAAATAAAATACTAATTTTATGTGTATTTATAATATACTTAGGTCATCAGGTGACAAATTTAAGACGACATTTGTTAGCAAAACATAGACACGTTTTTAACGAATGTGACGCCAACGAGGACACCGAAGTGCCATTAAAAGCAAAAAAGAAGAAGATATGCTATGAAACTAGTGAAGAATGCATAGTTTCCTCCCTAGTTAAAATTGTAACCACGGATGGCAAGCCGTTTTTATTTTTGGAAAGCGAAGGCTTGAAGGAAATCGTTAATCCAATCTTCCATGCACTGCATATGAACCCGATTACATCGCGGAATATAATGGATTTTGTATCTGCCAGGGAGAAACATATTAAAGACAGCATTAAAGCTTTAGTGCAGTCAAAGCTTATTTCCTTAAATTCCCTTACATTCCATGCCAAGATCATCGGACCAACACATTTGTTGAAACAGCATGCAATGCAAGTGTTTTGATTTCAGAGTTTTTCAATGTTTTAGAAGCTTTGTATGTATTTTTCTATGGTAGCACAAAACGTTTCCAAAGTTTAAGTGAAGAATTGAAAAGTATTGAAAATTCATTGCAATTGAAAAATTTGTCGAAAACTCGATGGACTGCTAGAGCTGAGTCAGTCAAAGCCATGTGGATTTCTTTTGAAGGAATTGTGGACGTTTTGAAAAATATGATAAACGATCCAGAATTTTTCGATTCGCGTACACGTACGTCCGCTTCTGGTTTGCTCAAAAAAATTCTGGATTTTGATTTTATCAGCTCGTTATTTTTTTGCAAAAATGTCATGTTCAAGATCAAACATTTGACGGAAAATTTGGAGGCAGTAGAATTGAACGTCATTGATGCTTCTTTATTGATACAAACTACAAGCGCATCATTTGAACAAATGGACGATGACGACCAGATCAATGCATTGATAAATAGCTCGGCTGTATTTGCTGAAAAATTGAAGATTAATCCTCGAGACGATTTTTCGAAACGTCACAGAACGCGTCGTGTACCAAAAAAGTATGATGCAAATCCAGAAACATCTCACAATTTTGATTTCTTGACATTTTATCGAAAAGAATTCAAGACTGTGCTTCAAGTTTTCAACAATTGCATTCAAGAAAACTTGAAAGACACTTTTTCAACATTTGCGTGTGTCCAGAAAGTTTTCCAAATTCCAATTGACAGAAAAAATGTCACAATGAATTCAATCGAATCCATTGTGCAATTAGAACCCTTTTATTTGAGCGAGGACCCAGAATGTTTGCTTCCTGAGTTGCAAATTCTTTTCGATTCATGTAAAGAGTGTAGGAATTTCAAAGATATTTCGGAAGTTGTGTTTAAGTTGAAACATGTGATTCCCTTAGCCTACAAACTCGTTTGTTTTATTTTGACTGCTCCTGTAACATCAGCTTCTTGTGAACGATCATTTAGTAAATTGAAATTGGTTTTCAATCACTTGCGAACAACGATGGGAGATGATCGGTTGAATGCATTGATGCTACTTTATTCTTCAAGCGATAAGGTAGACGACATAAACATTCACGAACTCGTAGAAAAATGGTCGTTATTGAAACACCGCAGAGTGAAAATTTAAATAGAATTGATCAACGAATAAAAGGAACTTAGAAATATTTGTCGTCCATTTCTGCGCAATGTTAGTTTTAGTTACACATTCATGTACGTACCAAATGCTGTAATTATAATTTTTGCCAAATTATCTTCAAAGAATAAATTCCTTATATACTGACCTTGTTTTATCGAAGTAAATTTATTTCTACCGCAAATCTACATGCTGTTGGCAAATACACGAGGTAAGTCGGCAATTTAATGAGAATCACCCCCCCATTATCGACAACCTCGCTACGCCCCTGTATTTACTCTAATTTCTAATGTAAATAACTAATCAACTAATCAAATTGTTATTGTGAAATTAATTTATTTGATTTAATATTTTTTATGTGTGTTTTTAAGCGTCTTTTTTATGTTTAGGCGGAGTTTTAGTTATGATCCCACAAAATTCCACAGATATGTTGTATATTCTTGTATTTGTCTGACTTTTCAGGTAATAAATGTGTTTAGTTTAGGTTCCCAAATTTGACCATGCATTTGTAAACGTAAATAATGTGACTGCGTCTCCCATTATTAAAGGTCAGCTGGGCCCTGCGAAACAGGTGATTGGCGTATTGTTTTGTTGTTGTCTCTGTTTTCATCGTTTGTGGTTATGTATGATTTTGAAAATTGTTTATTCTTTTATTAATTAATCATTTTTATTTGATTTGGTTGATTGAATTTCGTAGACAACTTTTATAGGTGTGTTTTTACGCGCCTATATATTTTTGATCTTTGGTGCACAACAAACGGAATCAATGCAGAAAAACTAAGGACAATGATAGAATTTGTACACATTGAAATTAAAAAGAGCGGTTACATTGTCGACCTGGATGATTTGTCAAAGCGTATTTCGTACATTTGCAAAAGAATCGCAACTCTTTGGCAAAAGCACAATCGTACAAAATCCTCTGTATTGCAATATCAAAATGTTGGGCTTAAAGAAAAGGAAACAATTTCATTGCGCTGTGACCACCAGATGTCCCAATCAATATCCAAATCAACTGTTCGTGGAAGGCCGAAAAAAGATTTCATCGAGTCTTCTAAATGGACAAAACGACGAAAAATTGCTGAGCTTTCAAAATCCGATGAATCCGTTGCTTGTGCCCTACGTTCCTGCAACTTATCTAGTCCAGCGTTTTCGGAATTCAGTGCTGATGAAGTGCTATCGATTCTCGTGAAACCAGGCTTGAGTAAACAACAGTATTTGACAATACGAAGTTTTATTAATACTAAAACGCAGAGCTTGGTAGATCACACGGCATCGCGAATTGTCCAACTTCAAGCAGATGTTCTTGACTCCATTCATGGTTACGATTTAACTTTAATTGGGAAATGGGGCTTTGATGGCAGTTCTGGGCATTCGGAATATAAACAAAAAACAACGAATAATGATTTTGACGATTCAAGTTTGTTTGTTACCTCTTATGTCCCACTGCAACTGATAACCAAAGATGAAGATCCTAGAAACCGCAAATTAATTTGGAAAAATCCTCGACCGTCATCTACACGCTACTGCAGACCAATAAGGTTCCAATTTCAAAAAGAAACAACACAATTGGCCCATAGCGAAGAAAAATACTTCAAGGAAAAAATTGCAGCTCTGAAACCCACAACGTGCATTGTATCCAATTCACTAATTCAAGTTGAGCATAATTTGCAACTGACTATGGTTGACGGAAAAGTTTGCAGTGCTTTAAGCCAAACATCTTCTTGTAAGTGCTACATATGTGACGCAAAGCCAACAGAAATGAACGATTTGGAGCAAGGTTTGACAAGGAAAGTTCACGAAGCACGATATGAGTTTGGCTTATCACCATTTCACTCATATATTCGTTTTTTTGAATATTTCTTACATGTTGCCTACAGATTGGATATCAAAATTTGGCGAGTTTGTACCCCACAAGAGAAAACTGCTCTTCTGGATAGGAAAAAGAAAATACAAGCAGACTTTCGTTATAAAATGGGATTGATCGTCGACAAGCCGAAGTGTGGAGGAAGTGGACCATCCAACGATGGAAATTCTCCAAGAAAATTTTTTAGCGATCCGAAATTGTCTGCTGAAATTACAGGATTAGAGGAAAATGTTTTAATTAGGTGTTCAACAGTACTCCAATGCATATCGTCTGGCTATAAAATTAATATAGAACAGTTTGGAGACTATGCACTTGACACTACAAAACAACTAATTAAATTGTATCCATGGTACTACATGCCACCATCTGTCCACAAAGTTCTGCTACATGCTCCTGAAATAATAAGTTATGCGCTGGTTTCCATAGGAGAATTGTCTGAAGAAGCCGCAGAATCAAAAAATAAAGACATTAAAAAATTTAGAGAGCAACATACGAAAAAATTTCAACCAATACTGATTTGTTAAATAGATTGTTACTTAGCTCAGACCCTTTCATTACTGGTCAAAGAAAGTTACCTTGCACAAAAAAAAAACAAAATTATTAAACAGTACATTCCAGTTATTATTAGATGAGTAAATGTATGTAAATATAATCTTAGAACTTGATAATATTAGTTTTTATTATATAAGTTTAGTTTTTCTTACTGTTTGCTTTATTTATATATAATAAATCTTCTGTTTGTTCTAATGTTATATTTTATTCATTTTTTTGAGGTTACGTATTAGGGGGTGGTGTAGGGTGCTGCTATATTACTTATTATATTTATATAGAATTTTGGAAAAAATTTCATAATTTTATCTCCACTAGAAGTATTTTTGGCCGCTCTCCCCATACAAGCGCAACCACTGTGCTACGTCATCTTCAAATCAACAAAGCACATGCACACACACACAGACAAAACGCTACATAGTCTGTATGTGTATGCGTACGGTGCTTTACTTAGGGAATGATGGAAGAAGAAGAATAATGATGTTTTGTTTGTGTATTGATGAATTGAGTTTCAAAAAGCAAAAATTTTATTGCCAAGGACTGCAAGGGTATATAAACTCCGGCATAGCCGAAGTTAGCTTCTTTGATATTTTATGTTTAAATTTAAAATTGTTACAATACTTGTGCAATTTGTAGCTGCTTTTAGATTTAAGTGTACCAAAAAAAGCTGAATATATTTGATTTTATGACAATACTTATCTGTATTACCCAGCATTACATTTGCTACCAGGCTACGCTATACCGGCAGGAATTAGTGTTTCACCAGATGTTTTTGTGGTATTCCAATTTACATTTTTTTAAACAAAAATATACATTGTCTTCCAAACTCATTACTTACGAGTCGTGTTCCATAGAAGACCCGTTCTAAAACAAAGTATTTTTTCCAAATCGCATTGGGTCTGAAAGAGTCCCTTGCTAAAACAGATTGACTTCTTGCTATTTCTTCTAGTATAACACAATGGACCGTACAGTGGTTGTGTTGCTTTTGCTACTGGTGATTTTCCAATTGTTCTAAAATGCTTCGTTAACAGGTTGCACTGCTTATGACAACAGTGTAACAAAATCCAAATTGAAATACAATTTTCAGAGAATCATCTATCCTAACCTTAATATTTAATTTAAACAGTTCAAGTAAGTCGGCATTTATAAAGTAACCGTTGTTGCCTTTGCCTTTTGCCAGTGACAAAAGTCCGCAGTCAAAGATATTCCGCTTGGAACTCCTGCCGTCAATTTCGAGAAATCCGTGGTCCATACTATATTGTTGTCTGGATCTCACAACATTGCCACCATCTGTGGCTGTTGAAGACGACGACTAAATTCAACAATTAATAAAACAGTTTCTGCCTAAACTCAATGTAAACATTCGATACATATACATATTTAACTATACAATGGTGAAATGTTTATTTAAATGCATGTATTTGAGTGTATAAGATTCGTTGCTTTCAATCCTTTGCTTTAAGGCGATGTGAAACAGGATTATTCGCCCCTCAAATATTTAGTGTATCATTGAGAATTCGTCAGTAAATGCTACGTGGTATCGATTACTAAACTACTCTGCGACAGATAAAACGTCATATAGACCTTTCAATATGTCTTGCATTACGGAAGCATATAGAAATTTTAAGTTTCTTGATAATAAAATGCCAAGAAATTCTGCTTGACCTGAACTGCATTGTCGAACAGCCGGAAAATAACACAAATCTCTTCATGGTTTTCACTTCGACTTGTATACCCTTGCAAAAAGGATATATTAGTTTTGGTCAGAAGTGTGCAACGCATAGAAGGAAGCATCTCCGACCATATAAAATATATATATTCTTGATCAGGACGTCAAGACGAGTTCATATAGCCGTGTCCGTCCGTCCGTCTGGACCAACGCAAACTCCTCCTAGACCGTAAGAGCTACAGAGTTGTAATTTTTCATGTAGGCTTGTTTGTATATACTCATTAGTTAACCCGGCGAACTTCGTACCGCCTTAGCGTTGCAATGATGCACTACTTTATTTTGTATAGCTGACCTATCTTAGGTATGAGTCCCTATTCAATTTAAACTGAATCCTCCATATAAAAATGAATCCATAATTCCCTGGTTTCGCTATACCTGAACATGACTTTACTAATTTTTAATGAAATAAAAAACAAAATATATATTTTCATAATAGTGTTCTCTCTACTCTAATGCTTTTTGATAAACTATATTTTTAGTTTTATATTCTGGCGCGTAAATAAATAATGTTGTTGGTTTTCCGACACGGGAACAGGCGACATATAATTGGCCATGCGAAAAACATGGATTTTGTAGGTTGATACACTTACACTTAGCGACTCCCCTTGCGATTTATTTATTGACATTGCACAGGCAAGCCGCACTGGAAACTGGGATGCGTGGGATTAAAACATCTTCGCCTTTGTAGTTACTTCCCTTTTAAAATTGTTGCTTCGATGACATTGTTCAATAATTTCTTCACCACTTCTTCATTACACAGACGTGGCTGGTTTAGGTTCCGTAACATAATAATTACTGATCCGATTTTTACATGCAGATTATGAGGGGTAATTCCAGCGAAAAAAAAAATTCTGTTGGATAATTGACAACATCATCATCATTAGTAACGGAATCAACTGATTTGTAATTTTTCAATTCGCCAGCTATTTTCTCTTGAATCTGAAAATTCATTTCGTTCACATTTCGTTAGTTAATTTTGAGCTAAGTTTGGGAAAACCATCTCCATGAGTTCGGTCTTTGATTCACAAAAGTTACAAAAATTGGTAGGGAATGTAATGTATCCCGATGATGTATCAACAGCAATATTACCATTACCAATATCGAGCAGTTGTTTGGAAAACACTTCTCCAGACTGGTCTTCCTGCAATTCGACTCTCATATTTATACTCAATTTAAGTGTTTTAATGTATTTCCATAAAATGTATTTCCATAAAATGGATTGCCCATAAAATATTTTTGCAAAAATTTACAGTCTTGATCAGGCACTGGCAATAAGGAACCTGTTCGATGATATATTTGACCCTGAATCTGCAAGAATATACATAAATATATATACAGGTAATTGTATAGCAAATTTTACCGCCATGTGGCTTGCAAAATACTGCCACAATACTTTACATCATTTCAAATTAAAACTACTTTAAACTTCGACATTGAACAGCCTTCCATGACAGCTATAGGTAGAAGACCTAAAAAACTTATTTGCCATAGGTAGTAAAACTAAAAGAATTGTTTACCATTACAATTACTTACTTTGAAAGTAGGCATAAAATTGTCTCGAATAACCTTTGTTGCCCCAAATGATGACATTTGAAAGCAATTATTGTACTGCTGGATATGAGTCAAAAAATGATAAGAATCTGGACCAATTCCAGATACCAATGAACGTAGTGGCTCTGGTTGCGGTACCAATGGCGTCATCCAGGGCCTTAATTTTTCAATTTCAATGCCTTGCAATGTGGACACACAATTCTCACTTGTCCAATAGCAACAATTTTCGCAGAAAATTGTAATCAATTGCCACATTATAACTGAATGCAGCTGTGTGGGGATTAAACACAAAATTTCTATCTTCATATCGATTCCGTTCAAGTTCATTTCGCGCTTCGCGTTGCTCATCAGTTTGATTTGCTCTTATATTTCTTTGACTTGCCGTATTTCGAGTTCTGCGGCCTAAGCTTGTACGTCTGGTTGAAGGCATTGTTAAAAACGAAAATCAAACTGCAAATACTATAATTGTTCACGCCACCGGGTGAACAGCAGTGAGCGGCGAAGAGCAGTGAAGAGTGAGGAGGGTTTTTTGATCCTCGGCATCTACGGTCACACCAGGAGGGGTGACTGGGTTTTTTCTAATGGGCATCGCCATTATTCCAATTCGAGATTTTCACCCGAACACCCGTTCATCTCCTTTAATTTCTAATTTGCGATTTGTCATTACTTTCAACCCGAACCATCTCCGTGTGTGCCGGTTTACCTGTGAATATTATATAAATAATAAAACCTACGTTTCTTTAACCGAAGTTTTTCGTGCGTTTTAATTCACCACTCGCTCACCATAAACTGAAGAAATTGGCACCCGCCAACTCCTTGTATTTCATCTGGATCCTCCGCCCCCCCACGAACATTGGTCCTTCGAGCCGGATATCCTTCCGCTCCTCCAGCTTGCATCGGCGGAATTCCTGATAAGTACAAAATTTCATTATTCATTTCATTTCCATACTACTAAAAGTGTGAGGTTTTCCCGCTTCTCCATAGCGACCTACACACTTTTACATATTGTATGTATGTACATACCTGACCTGTTCCAAGGTTACATGGTAGTTCCTAATCCTTAGCGTGATTGTCCAACGTTCTCGTTTTACATTCCACGATTATCCATTTTTTATTTATGTTTTTTTTTTCCCCGCACTTGTCCAAATCCACCTCTTTTTTTTCATATGCATTCACATGTACATGTATGTAATTTCCACAGCTGTTTGCCAAATCCGCGTAAAAGTTTAAAAAACAAAAAAAAATTATTAAAGTGTTATAAGAAATAGGGAAGAATAATAATCAAGTGTTCACCGCGTTTTCTTATGTGTTGGAATAATTATTTTTAATGCCAACCTTATTTCCGCACGCGCGCATCTACGTACATACATACATACATACATCGTCACCTGTTGATGTACGCGCATATGTACCTATCCATATATATATAATCCCTTCGCACATTTACCACGACACAAAAGGCAAAAAAAATATTCTTTTTTTAAAATAGCACTTAACGTATGCATCGCGATTTCTTGCGCGTTCGAATTCGGTGCGAAATTAAATTCCTCACGCGCGTCTTTGGATACCGGTGCACTTGCTTACATACGTACATACATATATGCTTACATAGTCATACCTTGCACATACATATGTACATATCCACAACATATAATACATTTCGGTGTCGCGCATTGATTTAACACAATTCCACATCCAATTAAATTACAATTACTTACATTTTTTTGTTGTTGTGAACAACGCGTGTGCATACATCTATATACTCACCTGTGTACTTATGCATGTACGTACATACATAGATCAAAGCATCTGTCCATATGCATTGATCGGTTGTTTGGTTTGCGCACAACACTCGCGGTGCGTAAAAGCGTTCTTTTGTTCTTGGTTTTTCCGCACAACCACAAAAAAAATTATTAACATAATTAAACAACAAAATCAAAAACCAAATATATAAACAGCGGCCGACAGCTGTTTTCGGAGTAGTGGTGACACGTGAGTCGAGTCGTGATATCGATAGGCGGCTCAAGCGCGCCAAGTTCAAATCACATTATTTCCGATTCCCTTTTTTCGCCTAATTATATATCCGCCCATATTTATAACTAAATACATATATATTTTTTCCAGCACTATCGGGCCCATATTTATATATCCATTCATATTCAAAAATTATAAATATATTTTTTCCGGCCAGTATTTTGCGCACATATATATATCCGCCCATATTTATAAATAAATACATATATATTTTTTCCAGCACTATCGGGCCCATATTTATATATCCATTCATATTCAAAAATTATAAATATATTTTTTCCGGCCAGCCTTTTGCGCTCATATATATATCCGCCCATATTTATAAATAAATGCATATATATTTTTTCCAGCACTATCGGGCCCATATTTATATATCCATTCATATTCAAAAATTATAAATATATTTTTTCGGCCAGCCTTTTGCGCTCATATATATATCCGCCCATATTTATAAATAAATACATATATATATATTTTTTCCAGCACTATCGGGCCCATATTTATATATCCATTCATATTCAAAAATTATAAATATACTTCTTCCGGCCAGCCTTTTGCGCTCATATATATATCCGCCCATATTTATAAATAAATACATATATATATTTTTTCCAGCACTATCGGGCCCATATTTATACATCCGTCCATATTTATAAATTATATATATAATTTTTTCCGGCCAGTATTGTGCGCACATATATATATCCAGATCCAGATCTATACAAAAACGTATTTTCTTTTATCCTATACATCTTTATTTATATATTTCCTCCGTGTTTTGTTTTATACGTACTTCCAGCGTTACTTACGAATCCATACCAACTTGTTTTGTAATCATTTAGCTTGTCTACGTGCAAGTTTTGATCCGCACTCGTGCGTTCGTATATTGTTCCGCATCTATCCCCATTCAAAGGGCTCCGTTTCCGAGCCGCACGCGAGATAAGTCTCCCGCAATCCTGCGGTGCACAGTGAGAAAGCTCTTGCGTCCTCATACAGTCCACTTCTCATTTCCTCAAAATTTCCCCATTTTCTCAAAACTCACAAACTCGGTGTTCAACGGTAAGGTCGTCCCCTGAGTATGTCCACGGAGCCGTCCAAGACTGCGCCGAAGTCTAACGGTCTTTCGTCTCCCTCTTCAACTCCGGAGAAGGTTCGACCTCCGATAACTCCGGCGACCGTGAAGCGTACGGATATTTCGCGCAAGTTCTCGTCTGTTCGCAGCCGCAGCGAATCCCCAAGATCCCGTCCGTCTTCGTCCAGCCTCCCTCAGAGTCGCAGATTCTCGGTTAAAGACTCGAGTGAACACAAAGGTCGTTCCAAGCTTTCAACCCAGACCCAGATCCCGCACGTTGTTGTGACGCACTGTTCTGACGCTCCCGTCACCCGATCCGTATCACAACAGCGCAGAGAACACTCCAGAATGTCCCTCTCCGATTTCATTCTGGCGTGCGACGCATTGACTCTGTTCGAAGCTCGGGAGAGTGAAGCTCTGACTTCTGAAGTGCCCTTGTTTTCCCTTAAAATGCACTTAGAGCAGCTCAAATCGCTGTGGTCAACTGTCGAGATGGAACACTCCCGTTGTCACAAGGCCTTGACAGTCCATACCGACGAGGAAAGCTTGGCAAACATAAGCCGCATCAAGGCGAAGCACGAATACGCCTATGCGGCGTATGTGCGATGCGGGACGTTGTTTGGAGAACGCATCGAACAGCTCTCGGCACAAATGACGAGTCTTATGCGTCAGCCCACCGCTCCGTCGAGGCCGGCGGGGCATAGAGTTCCTCCGTGTGAGGTGGAGACATTTGATGGCGACAGCCTAGCATGGCCCACATTCCGCGATTTGTTCGCCGCCATTTATATCGCCAACCCGTACTTGTCACAAGTGGAGAAGCTCTATCACCTGAACACTAAGACGCGAGGGGAAGCGAGAACCATCGTGGCTAAGTCCCCCCTGACGAATGAGGGTTTCCAGGCCGCGTGGGAGAACCTCACCGCACGGTACGAAAACAGCCGTCTGCTGGTCATGACTCAAGCCAGACAACTCCTTCAGATTCCCGCGGTGGCACAAGAGTCGGGCAAATCCTTGCGAGAGCTGCAGACCGCGTTTCAAGGGTGTCTTACCGCACTTGAGCGTTCGGGTGTTAGTACTGAGAATTGGGATGTCCTACTTATCGCCATCTGCACTAGTAAATTGCCGAAGGCCACAATCCTCCTGTGGGAGCAATCAGTGCCCAATAAGACTGTCGTCTCAACGTGGTCCGATTTGAACCAATTTCTTACCGATCGGTATCGTGTCCTGGATGCCACCGAAGAACATAAGTCGGCCCCAAGTGTCCAAGCCATCCCCATTGGTCCCCGCAAATCCTCTGCAACGATGAAAGTCCAAGCGTTTCCAGCGAAAGCTCAGCTCAAATCGGCGTCTTGCAAGCTGTGCCATCGGGAAAATCACCCAATACGGCTCTGCCCTAGTTTCCTTGATATGCCTGTCCAGAGGCGGCTGGAAACCATTAGACAGCAGGGACTTTGTCTGAACTGTTTTGCCCGCGGTCATCAAGTGAAGGGCTGCTCCAGTGCGCATAATTGCCATACCTGCAAGGAGCGTCATCATACGCTGTTGCATCCTAGTGATGTGTCCGTGCCCTCGCCATCCGCTGCGCAAGTCCCACCATCCAGCGCCACAGAGCGCCCGTCCGCGAGCGACCAGCTCACAAATGCTCAAAGTTATTTTGCATCTACCCCAGGCAGAGGCCTTTTAGGCACTGCGATTGTCACTCTGCACCATCGTGGTGTGGATCATCATATTCGGGCGTTGATCGACTCGGGAGCCGATTCAACTTTTCTCTCCGAACGTGTCTTCAGCATGGTCCAGCCCCCTTCTACCCAGTAGACGCCGCGGTTACTGGCATGGGCCAGAGTGATGGAGGCTGCGCCGACAAGGTGTGTCTGCTAATGCTGTCTCCCCCGTGTGACAGATTGAACAAGATTGAGGTCTCCGCCCTGGTCGTATCCAAATTGTCAGGGGCCATTCCAACAGCTCCATTCCTTAATACGGTTCCGACGCAGTGCCTCGATCGCCCCCTGGCTGACCCGTACTACAACAAGCCCGCGCCTATTGACATGATCATCGGTGTAGACCTGTTTCCCCACATCCTCGGAGAACGGATCAAAAAGGATATTGGTGATTTTGTCGGGCTAGAAACCATCTTTGGATGGGTTCTGTGTGGGGCTATCACTCCTGACCCTCCGGTGTCTAGATCCGTTTTCGCGGCACAGACGCGAGTTAGTCCCGAAGCAAAGCTTGATGTACTCCTCACCAAGTTTTGGGAGGTGGAAGACCTTCCCGCAAAGCCGGAAAAGGAGGATGACGCATTCTGCGAGCGGAACTTCCAGGAGACCACCCAAAGGGGAAAGGACGGCCGATATGTTGTGTCCCTACCGTTCAAAGGTCCGAATAGCGTTGACTTGGGCCACTCAAGACCGATCGCGCTGGCTCAATTCCTGCGGAATGAAGCACGCCTTCTCAAGGATCCGGTTCTAAAAACGCAGTACGATGCCATTATTCAAGAGTACGAGGAATTGGGTCATATGATTCGGGTGACGCCGCCTCAAGATGGGAAAAACTTCTATCTCCCCCATCATGCGGTGTTTAAGCCCGATAGCACCACCACTAAGGTACGCGTGGTATTTAACGCGTCGAGCCCCTCCACACAAGGCGTCAGCCTCAACGATGTCTTGCACACCGGTCCTACTCTTCAGGCCGACCTCACGCTTCAGGTACTGAAATGGCGGTTCTTTCAATTCGTTTTCAATGCCGACATAACGCAGATGTATCGACAAATCCGAGTCGATCCCAGGCATACCCCCTTTCAGCGGATCCTCTACCGAGACCGCTGCGGCAATATCCAGGATTACGAGTTACAAACTGTCACGTTTGGGGTTAACTGCGCGCCATTCTTGGCGATCCGAGTCCTTTTACAACTGGCACAAGACGTGCAAGCGATGTATCCTCAGGCGAGCGAAATCCTTCGGAACTACATGTATGTTGATGATGTCCTTGCCGGCGCTCACACTGAAGCCGACGCCCGTCTCGCCATACGAGAGCTTCAAGCGACCCTCCAATCTGCGGGCTTCCCGCTTCGGAAGTGGACTTCCAATAAGAAGGGAGTACTTCAAGCCATTCCGAGAGAGCACCTGCTGCGAGAGGACTTTCTCGAGCTGGAAGACGCGAGCACTGCAAAAACCTTGGGCATCCGCTGGCAAGCTGCCGAAGACGTCTTCTTCTTCACCGTAGCGGACCCCCCCTTGAAGGAGTCGATCACCAAGAGGCAGGTTCTGTCCCATATCGCTAAACTCTTTGACCCCGCTGGTTGGCTAGCCCCATTTGTCATCCGAGCGAAGGTATTCATGCAACAAATCTGGCTTACCGAACTGGGCTGGGACGATGTTCTGCCGCCTCTCCTGCTGCAGCAATGGCACGAATTCCTGCAGGATTACCCAGGCCTCAGTCGACTCCGCATTCCCCGTTGGCTAAACACCAGCGATAAGCTCTCGTGGGAGCTTCATGGCTTCTGTGACGCGTCACAGAAAGCGTATGGAGCAGCCCTATATGTGCGGGTTCGGTGCGGCGATCAAGTAGCCGTCCATTTATTAACGGCTAAGACCCGTGTAGCTCCAGTCAAAACAGTCTCACTGCCTCGGCTGGAGTTGTGCGGAGCGGTTTTACTAGCCGATCTCTGGGCGTCGATCGTTCCTGAACTCCCAATCCCACCTGCAACCTCCCAGTTTTGGACCGACTCTACCATCGTGCTGGCTTGGCTCAATAAACCCCCGTGCAGTTGGTCCACCTTCGTGGCCAATCGGGTATCCAGCATCTCCAAAAGCACCAGTGGCCAAAGCTGGTCACATGTGCGCTCCGAGGACAACCCCGCTGATCTGGCGAGCCGTGGGGTCTCCGCGGCCGAGTTATCGGCCAGCAGACTCTGGTGGCATGGGCCGGACTGGCTCCAGCGAGCCCCCGAGTATTGGCCAACTCCCCATAACGAACTCCCAGACACCCAGCTGGAGCAACGAGTCCAGTGCCACACCGCCGCGACCACCCTACTCGAGGACGTCAGCGAACGTTTCTCGGATTATGGTAGGGCATTACGAGTCATCGCGTACATCCTACGCTTCGCCACCAAAAGGATTTCGACGCCTTCCACGGTTCACCTCACCAATGACGAACTTCTCTCCGCCGAGCGCGCCTTGATTCGGACCTCTCAGCGTCGGGAATACCTCGCGGAGATACGGGCCCTGGGGGAAGGGCGACCCCTGCCATCATCCAGCACGCTACTCAATCTGAATCCATTTCTCGATCAGCATGGGTTACTCCGCGCCTGCGGACGACTCCGGGCCGCCGAGTCCCTCCGATATGATGAACGTCACCCTATTCTCCTCCCCTATAGTACTCATTTCACTCGCCTGCTTGTCGAATTCGCCCACCGCATCACGTTGCATGGCGGCAATCAACTGATGGTGCGGTATCTGCGCACCAAATTCTGGATCCCACGGATCAAGAACATGGTGAAGTCCCACCTCAAGGGGTGCAAAGTCTGCATCGTTCATCGTCGACGACTACAGACCCAGATGATGGGTGATCTCCCTCGAGAACGGATCACGTACTCCAGGCCCTTCACCCACACGGGCATTGATTTCGCAGGGCCGTTCGAGATCAAAAATTACACCGGGCGTGCGTGTCTCATAACTAAGGGCTATGTCTGCGTCTTCGTGTGTTTCAGCACGAAGGCAATCCATCTCGAGGCTACCTCCGACCTCACCACTGAAAGATTTCTTGCAGCCTTCTCTCGGTTTGTCGCACGGAGACAATGCCCCCAGCGCATTTACTCCGACAATGGCAAAACCTTCGTAGGGGCCTCAAAGGCGCTCGAACAAGATTTCCTGAACGCCACCAAGCTTGATATAATGAAGGCATTTCCCCAGCACATTTTATCCTGGCAGTTCATTCCGCCAAGCGCGCCCCATATGGGAGGACTGTGGGAAGCAGGGGTCAAAAGTTTTAAGACCCTGTTTTACAAGTCTTCGTCCACTGTCAAATACACCTTCGAGGAACTTTCCACTCTCCTGTGCAGGATCGAAGCGTGTCTAAACTCCAGGCCAATCTCTCCCATGAGCGAGGATCCAGAGGACCTGCTGGCCCTAAGCCCGGGACATTTCCTGATTGGAGGACCGCTCTTATCCATTGCGGAACCGGAAATTCTGGTCGAGCCTATGTCACTGATCAACCGATGGCAGCGACTGAAGGCAATCCAGCAGGCTTTCTGCCGCCGCTGGAAGAGTGAGTACCTCAAGGAGCTTCACAAACGGAACAAGTGGAAGTCACCGACTCGCAGCATCCAGACCGGCGACCTCGTGATCGTGTCCGAAGATCATCTCCCCTCCAACGAGTGGCGCTTAGGGCGAATTGAGCGCACTCTGCCCGGGGCTGACGGTCTCGTCCGAGTGGCTGATGTCACCACCGCGCGTGGGTCTATCCGAAGACCCGTAGCGAAGCTTATTCTGTTGCAAGACAGCAGGAGTCCTGAGCCTAAAACCGTATCGTGACTCCCAATCCCTCTATGTTCCCTCCGAATGTCCTCGTCTCCGTGCATGTTGTTCGTTCCCGCGCATAGACTAATCCACTCCCCCCTACGTAATTTCTTTCGTTACAGTTCGTTCAGCTCCCCCCTTCATAGCGACATGGCCCCCACACGTCTGCCGCACCACCGCAGCAAACGAGCTGCTCCGCAGGGCACGAACGTGTACCGATGCCGGGTCTGTCGGGGGGTTCATGCACTCCGGCAGTGTCAGCGCTTCCTGAACCTCCGAGGGGAAAAGCGGCTCCGGGCGGTGCTGATCAACAAGTATTGTCCCAATTGCTTGGCACACGAGCATTCATCCGACGCGTGCCGGACTCGCCATGGTTGCCGACGATGCGGGCAAAGGCACCACACCCTGCTCCACATGGCCGACCAAACGCCGAGACCACGTGCCTCCGCCCGGCGGCGCAGCCAATCACCCCCCTCCGGGCGTGCTGCACCCCCGCTACAACCCTGTTCCCGATCATCGTCCGACCGCTCCGCTTCCCCAGAAGGCGCACCCGAAATCTCTTTATCCTCCCTGCTCCACGCCAGGACGACGACTGTCCTGCCAACCGCAGTTCTCCGGTTGGGCAATGGCTCGAAATCCTTCGAGACCCGCGTCCTTCTCGATGCGTGTGCGGCTGAGAGCCGCATCAATCGCTCCTTTGCCCGGTCCCTGGGGTTAGCTGTGACCAAGGTCGGGGTCGACCAAGCCTGTACGGCCGTCCTCGAGTCGAGGTCCGACGAGACGTTCCGACGGAACGTTATATTCCGGGTCGAAGAGGACTTGCTCATCCGCACTCCCATCCGGGAAGTGGCGGCGCCGGTTCGGGAGAAATTCGCCACCCTGATCCTGGCCGACCCCTATTTCTATCGGCCGGCGTCGGTGTCCGTGGTACTCGGGGCAGACCTCTATCCGGAGGTCATCCAACCAGGCTGTGTGCCCGGTCATAGCGGTACTCCCGCAGCCCAGAGCACCGTGTTCGGATGGGTCGTCTCCGGCTCCTGTGGGATCTAGGCGCTCCAGAACGTTGCCGTCCCCCGTCCGTTATATGTCCAGGGTGGCAATTGCAACATGTTGCAAGGGGGGCGGTATGTTCACGCCACCGGGTGAACAGCAGTGAGCGGCGAAGAGCAGTGAAGAGTGAGGAGGGTTTTTTGATCCTCGGCATCTACGGTCACACCAGGAGGGGTGACTGGGTTTTTTCTAATGGGCATCGCCATTATTCCAATTCGAGATTTTCACCCGAACACCCGTTCATCTCCTTTAATTTCTAATTTGCGATTTGTCATTACTTTCAACCCGAACCATCTCCGTGTGTGCCGGTTTACCTGTGAATATTATATAAATAATAAAACCTACGTTTCTTTAACCGAAGTTTTTCGTGCGTTTTAATTCACCACTCGCTCACCATAAACTGAAGAAATTGGCACCCGCCAACTCCTTGTATTTCATCTGGATCCTCCGCCCCCCCACGAACAATAATTTTATAAATAAGTTTCTGTGGATTCGTTCTGCGTTGTGAGTACGACGACCCGAATTCGCTTTTTCAGGAGGCATTATTTCGTTAGTAACTTTTCGTTTGTAACTAAAACAGGAATGAATGAATTTCCTACAACGTGGTTGACATGTAACTGCCCCCGCCTACTGCGGTCGATACACGGAAAGCCGTTATAAAAACCCATTTTATTCGCGCTCGCGAAGATTTTCTTTATATTTTTTTCCGTAAGAACCTTCTCCTAATAATAACAAATACAACAAAAAAAGAATTAGTGAAATCGGTCCAGACATTCACGCGTGATGCCGTGACCAAGGAAAACTGGTTTCATTTTTATATATATAGATGGGTTGTATATATCGGATTCAGCCGGATCGGACCTCTATATTATATAGCTTCCATACAAATGGCAAGGTCACAGTGACTTTTCTTAATAACATCGTCGTTTTCTAAACTAATGTCATAAAAATTATTATTTATTTAGGTAAACCTATTAATGACTGTGCCAAATTTGATCAATATCGGGTGACTATATCATGTAGCTCCCATAGGAACGATCGGTCGATAATAGTGACTTTTGTCAATAACTTCGTTACTTTTAACCCGATAATGCGTAACCGCAATGTTCCAGCTTAAAATTGTAGGACGTTATTCGCGAACATTCGATTTTTTATAGATTTCATTTTTTCCAAGTTGATGGCTATAAATAAGGGAAGAATAACAAACAAAAATATCAAAGAAGCTAACTTCGGCTATGCCGAAGTTTATATACCCTTGCAGTATACTTGGCAATAATATTTTTCCTTTTTGAAATTTCTTTCCCTGCAACTCAATTCATCAATACACAAACAAAATATAATTTCTCTTTTTACCACAAGTTTTTCTTCTTCCATCATTTTCTAAGCAAAGCACGGCACGCATACACATACAGTTCATGTAGCGTTGCGTCTGTGTGTGTATGCGTGTGCTCTGTTGATTTGATGATGGCAGTAGTAGGCAGCAAGCAGCGCTGCCGGCAGCGTTTGAACCGATTTATATTGACTGTAACTTGTGTTCTATTTATCGGATCAGATTCAAATTTTGGGATCTGAGATTTTATATCTATTACTATCATATTGGTAAATTTCATGGGGATACTCCAATTTTTGCAAAAATGTTTCTTCTAGAGCTATATGATATAGTGGTCCGATCCCAAAGATTTTCATACTTTAACTCACCCGGGTAAAAAAAAGCTCCCAAAAAAAATTTCATCCCGATAGCTCTTAAGATGGCTGAGTAAAACGCGTACGCACCGACGGACAGACGGACAGACGGACATGGCTATATCGACTTAGCTTCTCATGCTGATCAAGAATATATATACTTTATGGGGTCGGAAACGTCTCCTTCTGTGCGTTACAAACATCTGACCAATTTTATAATACCCTCTGCAAGGGTATAAAAATGTTCAAGGGTATACAAACTTCGGCGCGGCCAAATTTTATCCCATGTAGCCATAGGGTGAAATGTTATATTAAAGTCGCCAAAATGTATGTAATAGGCAGAAGGAAGATTTTCCGACCCCAAAAAGTATATATGTATATTCTTGATCAGGATCTATAGCCGAGTCGATCTAGCCTTGTCCGTCCATATGAACACCCTGATCTGGGAGACTATAGAGCCACAAAATTTGGTATGTAGTCTCGTGTAGTATGAACAGTTATCTAGTTTGTTTCAAACTTTTTCCACGTCCCATACCGCCCCTAGCGACACCTACCTACTAACTAGCGGCACCGAAATTGGTATGTATATTTACATATTTATATACATTAGGGGTGTTCTTATTTTCAAAAATTCGAAATTCACCAAGTACAGGGTATTTTGTTTTTCCTTTTAGTCTAAAAAAATCTCAAAAAATTTGGGGCCGATCGGATAATGTTTAATGGGCGCGGAACTCAACTAAAGTTTTCAGTGTGATGCGGCCATATAAGCATACATAGCACCATACAAATATCGCAAGAGTGAGCGAGATGGCATGCTATGAAATAAAATGTTAGTACCTTTTGAACACTATTGATGTTATTTTACAAAAAGAAAAGAAAAATAGAATCAAATGTTTCTTAATTAATGGTTTTATCTTATCCACAAAAAGTGGAATCTTCAACCGGCAAAAATATTGCTGAGACAGTTTTCCTAGTTTTCCTTTTGTCCTATGACACCACGGATGCAAATACAGGCAATTAGTCAGGAGCAGCAGTCCAAAAATCTCACCGTACCGCCATATGTAAAAAAGGAAGAAAATGGTTTGCGCAATGTTTGCATTTTCTTAGTCAAAATGTACATTAAAGCATGGTTGAAGTGTACAAACGCTACTGAGGCTCCTTTCATGATCTGAACCATGTAAAAAATTGTTTAAAATATGCAAGAACTGACGCGGAAACCTCGTCTATACTATTAAAAAAATAAGCAATCATTTATGGTACCTTGCCGAAGACTCAATAGCTCTGGCGTTTTTTGATTCGAATGTTTCCTCCGAAGAAAAAATTCGTAAAGGTATCAATCTTAACTCAAAGGAACCAACTGTTCAAATCAAAAAAAGTAGACATAACTCTAATTTGGTAGACTTCCAAAAATACTCCTTGTCTGACTTTGTGTCATCAAAAACGCATTTTATTTTGAATGGCAAATATTTCAAGGTTTTTAACTTAGTAAGTATAAAGTGTTAAACTAAGCATCAAAAATATGTAAATCGTGTTGTCGCTGTTTGCCAATTGTGAAGCTACAAAAAATTAAAGGGACCTCAAATTTTCTTATCCACTTAGGGGCAAGCATCAGAAGCGACGTATAACAAGTTTCTAGTGGCGAAGAAGCAAAAATCTAAAAGGCCTTAAAATTCGTCGTCGGCACTTTTTCGTCTTTGTCAATTGTTGACCATCTTTCTTTTGTCGCTCTATTTCATGAAAACAAGCTAATGTTTCCACGACGCAAAAGTTGACAAAAATGCGTAAAGATAAGTGTGTATAATTTCCGTCATTTGATTGAGCGTCATTTGATTGAGCGTGTCCAATCTGCCCAATACGTCTGTACGGCAGCAGATATTTGGTCGACCAAAAAAAGATCTTTTTTTGGCTCCACCCAAAAAAAGATCTTTTTTTGGCTCCACATGCCACTGGATCGACGACATGTTCAACAGGAACTCTGTTGCCTTAGCGTGTAGGCGAATGACCGGAAAGAGTGGTCAGAGTGGCTAAGGTCATACACAGCTTAAATGACGAGTATATTGGAAGGGTTGAAAATATTGTGTATTTTTGATTTTGGTGAACTACAGGCCCACACCCAAAGCCAGCAGCAAACACAAACAGCTCATTTTCTAAATATTCAACAACCAACCAATTCAAATCTCCGATGCAAAAATCTTCACATTTTGCACGCGAGGATTCCCAGGAGCACCTACCGCCCACACACCCACACCATATAGTAAACATAAAACGTCGCACCTTGGCTGGCACTTGCGGCGTGGGAGTTTTCATCTTTGCATTTGCGTTCATTACCATTGCCTTTGCAACGCCCAGTTGGTTGGTAAGTGATTATTCTAGATGAGGGAATGTGGATGTGGGAACAGTTTTCACTTTGGTTGCTGCCACCCTCTTCCTAACCGAGGCACATGACCAGCAGCGCAAACGGTTGCAATTCAAGGAGTCTCAAACGCGATTTGAATTGGTTCGCGGTTAAGTTTGGTTGGGGTTCACTTTTTGATCCCTGCCTTTTTCTTTCTTTTGGCTACTTCCCAGCTCTAACACACAAAAATACACATAACAACACATTGATACATTCCGTCCCCACGAGTAATTTTACAAAGAAGAATTCTCACCATTATAATTAAAGCTAGTAGGTTATTTTTTTCGTAAAGTAAAAAAAAAAAAAAAAAAAAAAGTACAATTTTGAAGATAATTGCGACGATGTTGAGCGCAATATACATTCCGTCGATTTAGTGCTTGGGTGCTCCCTGAAAACACTTTGCCCAACACTCTGTATTACGCTGTGAGTTGCTTTCTGAAATCAGCATAGAAATCAGCTTGATGAGCACTGTGATGTTTTGAGGGTTTACAAAACTGTTGCAAAAAGAAAAACCCAAAATTCTATGGATATTTTGTGCTCACTCTACACTCATCATAATCAAAGTGAAATGGGAAAAAATTCAGACAAGAGTGGAACTCTTGTTTTTGAGCAAGCCATTTGAAGACGTCATAAAATCACTCCTTGTTGGCTTCAAGGATATCTTTGAAATTGCTCCGAAGTCCTATGATGCATTTGTGACAGGCATTTCATGCCCAAGCATCAAACTAAAGTTTTTTGGTGCATTGCATGAAACTGCCCCGGAACGGACGGAGAAATCTATTAGGGACATGTGTTTGCGTCATGCGTAGAAATTCGCGGAGTATAACCCAAAAATGTGTAAGCCGGAAAAATTGTTTAGCTTTTTATACCCTTGCAAAAAGGGTATATTAATTTTGGTCAGAAGTGTGCAACGCATTGAAGGAAGCATTTCCGACCATATAAAGTATATATATTCTTGATCAGCATGACGAGACGAGTTCATATAGCCATGTCCGTCCGTCCGTCCGTCCGTCCGTCCGTCTGGATCAACGCAAACTCCTCCTAGACCGTTAGAGCTACAGAGTTAAATTTTGCATGTAAGCTTGTATATACTGCAGGGGTTGTATATCTCGGATTCAGCCGGATCGGACCACTATATCATATAGCTCCCATACAAATGCCAAAGTCACGAACAGTGACTTTTCTCAATAACTTCGTTATTTTTTTAGCTATTGTCGTGAAATTTAATATTAGAGAGTTTATTACGCTTTTTAACGACTGTGCCAAGTTTGATTAAGATCGGGTGACTATATCATATAGCTTCCATAGGAACAATCGGTGGTGAACAGTGACTTTGATCAATACCTTCGTTACTTTTGAAGCAATTGTCATAGAAATTTATATTTCTCAGTTTAGCATAACTATTAATGACTGTGCCAAATTTGATTAAGATCGGGCGACTATATCATATAGCTTCCATAGGAACAATCGGTGGTGAACAGTGACTTTGATCAACATCTTCGTTATTTCCTAAGCCGTTCTTTCGCAAATATTAGACCTTTTACACAAAAAACTTGCAAGGGTATACAAACTTTGACGCGGTCAAAGTTAGCCCCGGTCCTCTGGTTTTTTTTTGTTTTTAGTAAACACATATTTTAAGTTCAAATAAAGTAATCTTCGATCGCCAGCAAAATGGCAGAGAGGCACCATCACAAGTTACTGCAACACCCTAACAACCTGGCAAACGAGCTTGCCAACGACAAAGCAAGGAGACGATTAAAAAGACTCCACCCATCGGATATTCAAAAAAGACAATGGAACCGTATGCTCCATCCCCCGTGAAATAGCTGTTTTCAATTAGACCTACATATGTATGTGTAATTATTTCAATACCATTATATCATCTATTACAAAACACTTTGTTTATTAATTCCAGATACAAGCTAAAATACAGGATTAAGGCGGAACTGCGAGCCGAACGCCTGTAATAAATAAATAAAACGATCAATATCCAAAAAAAAATAAAGTAATAGGACTTTTTTAATAACCTTCATTTCTTTCATTTTCTTTTCTGTAATGGGAAAATTGACTGAAGAAACATCCGTATCCGTAGCATTTGCCTGATATTAGATAGACATCGATGAGTCTTTAGAATGCCGGAATAAACGACAGAAAGAAAAAACCAAAACCAAACGATGGCCATTTTGAAAAAGTCGTCATTCAAAAAACATAGTGTTAAAAAAATAAAAACATTAGTATAAACAAAATAATGTTATGCTATGGGGAATTTTTATTAGGAATTATTTTCGCTTTATTTTTTATTTAAATTTAAAAAAAATTGTCTTGTTTCCAGTTTTTTTCATTTGTCCTTATTTTTGATAACTTTTAATTTTCAATGCTTATAACAGTATAATTTCTACCGATCAACCAAATTATATTAAAATCGTACTAGAAATATTCAAATTATCCGTATAAACTGATTTACCTACGTCATTTTCGGATGTCTCGCAAGCAGCGCTAAGTGAAAAAAAAAACGCTCAACAGTTATTTGGGGGCTGTGCTACATTTGAATGTGCCTGCTGTACATGTGCTCTGTCACTCGAATAAAAAATCATTGAAAAATGTTTGTATATAAAATGTTTTCACTGCGTTGAGCTCTCATTACGAAAATCAATGCACAAAGAAACGAAAGGTGCAAAGCGACGCGCGCAGATATGGGAAAGAACAATAACAATTTTCCGTCACATTTTGTTGCCAAGTTTTTTTTGGCAGCTGATCGGGTTTTGACGCTGGCAGAATTTTTTTCTGCCGACGTCGGGGGCTTGGAATATGCTGTGATTTGTCCTCGCCGACATTTCGTACTCTATATCTTTCCATGTGTTTTAGATAAATTTTTTTAAAGCAAAAAAAAAAAAAACGCATGCTTGCTCTGCTCTGCTCAATTGGACCAATCATGTAGTAGGCTTTTGCAGCTCTGCCGCAGCGCTGCCGGGTCACATACACTGTAAACGCTCGTGTAAGTTCGGCAATGACACTTCGGAAACACTTCGACTCGTGCTTGTCACAAAAAAATGATTGTATTTGTTATTAAATTTTTTCAAAATTGCATTAGCTTTATTACATAATAATAATGCATTTCATAATTTTTTGAAATATTTTAAACTAATTTTTTTAGCTACGCTGTTTTTTTAGTGTAAAGCAATGAAAAGTATGAGGTGGTCCCGCGGGCAAGAGACAGACACTTAACGTATGCTTGCAATAAGTGCGAGTGAAAGAAATAGTAATCTGAGTGTCTATTGAGGGTGAGCGAGACGGTGATGTGAGTGAGCAAACGTGCACTGAAGTTAAGCTTCGGCTTCCGACGAGACCACCTTATGTTATTTCACCATGGTCCTATGTATCTTAACAATAAGTGAGAAGAGCGTAGCTCAGGGAGTGTAAGAGAGATGGCAATAGTGTGCTTTGCTTAACCCGTACCATGGTGAAATAAGTATAAGGTGTACCCGTACGAAAGACCTCGTCGTGAGCAGCGCTGCTGCCAACGGGACCACCTTATACTTATTTCACCATGGTCCGAGCGACGTCGGCATAAGAAAATTTTGCCTGCGCATTTCATTTAATGTCGTTATGCAAACCCGATCGGGTGCCATAAAAACTTATTAAAAGAATGTTATATGGGAATTTCCGAGGAAGTGTCAACCAAGAGCAAAAAGTTAAACCATCTTGTTAAACCATAGGAAATGCTTAAATTTATCCGGTTTTCTTGCACATTTTTTTAAGTTCCGCTCCTCCAAAAAGAGGATTAGTTTACATTGTGCCAAAAATCAAGAGATCAAAAAAAAGTTAAAAAGTTGGCATCAAATACAGTTTTGAACTATAAATAGGGGGAAAAATATAAAATAAAAAACATTTGATTATTGAATTGGTACGAGCTAAACTGCATCATCAAAAATATTTTTTTTTTCAGATGTTTGCAACGCACAGAAGGAGACGTTTTCGACCGCATAAAGTATTATATTCTTGATTAGCATGATAAGATGAGTTGATATAGCCATGTCCGTGAGTATGCGTTTTACTCAGCCATCTTAAGATCTATCGGGATCAAATTTTTGAAATTTTCTGTGCTTTTTATTATCTGGAGCAGATCAAGTATGAAAATTGTCAGGATCGGACCTGGAAGAATAGGGAAGAATATGAATATGGAAAATGTTTTGTGGTTAGCATCATCAAATATTGCACAGAATATTTCCATGCTATTTCTTGCCTCTTTCTTTTCGGAGACGGAGTTTCCGAATGTCTTTTAATTTTATAGAATTACTAGCTGGCCCGGCAAGCGTTGCTCTGCCCCCTTTTTTACTTGCTGGCGAATTAAATGTTTAGTTCATCCATTAAATGTTCGACGTGGCAATTTTAAAATTTTTTGCTACGCACTTAACTTAGTTTAATACTATTGAGTATACAATATTTTTTGTTTTGTTTGCAGGTGCATAAATAAACAAATTATTTGGTGCTCCCACCCTGGAACATGCCACGTAAAATTGTCCGTGAGAAAAGCACGGCTCTTCTAAATTTACCCCACACACTTGAACGGTTTGTCCTTACGCTTTATTTATCGTCATTGCAAATGATAAACGCACTGGGAATTGAAGACGTTTCAATTCGAATGGCATATCAGTTGATATCAATGGAATCCTTGATATTAATACCTCTTCTCCTCTTTCTTTGCCCGTTAGAATTTTTGCTTCGATTAAATTAGGCATTAATTTTTTTATACAGTCTTGTTCCATTGCAAAGTTTTAGTGCATTGATATTTCTTAATAGTATGATTGAGGAACCCACTTTCAATTTTAAAATATGTGGTGACATACCGGGTAGTTCCAAAGAATTTAGAAATTCCACAGGATAATTTACTGCGTCTTCTTCTGTTGTAGCAGTATCGATTGACTTGTATGATATTATGTCACCTGGTAATTTCTGTTGAATTTGATCATTTATTTCATTTACATTTGAGTTCGTTTGGTGCTAAAATTGCGCGTTCCCTCAGCCAATCCTGATTTGTATAGTTTTGAACAGGGACCAAAAATAATTATTATTTCCCAAAAAATTTTCCAAAAAATCATCTATGTAATAATTGTTACAAAAACCCTCAATCTTAATTCTTATTTTTGATTTTTAAAATAAAACTCAAGAATAACTTTTATTTTTGATTTTTATTTTTTCCCTCAACCCATAACTGTTATTTTTGAAAAAAGAAAAATAAAAATCATTTAAGATTTATATAAAAAAAAAAAATTTTAAAAATCATTTAATGATTTTTATTTTTTTTTCTCAAAAATAAAAATCATTCTCAAAAATAAAAATCATTGCTGGCTCAATTTGAATTATTAATAGGATTATTATCAAACGATTGAAGTTGGAATTGGAAATTTAAAAAATTTTTTCAGAGTGGATGTGTATTTTTGCAAAAAAAAACTATTAATAATTAAAATTGAGTCAGCAATGATTTTTATTTTTGAGAAAAAAAAAATAAACATCATTAAATGATTTTTATAATTTTTTTTTCTATATATAAATTACAAATGATTTTTATTTTTCTCTTTTCAAATTTTTTTTTTTTTTATTCATTCATTTTAAAACGCCTTTAGTTAATTGGTTAAACTGAAAATTAACTTTCTTTTGGAAAAAAAACCCTTCTTTGGGCCACAACCAACATTTACAAAAAAAAATGGGCAAGATTGGTTGATTCCTGAATGACTTATTAACTTACAAAAAAACGGCTTACAATTTTATATATATAGAAGACTAGAAAGTTTATATGAATAAGGAAAATGTGTAAATAGTTTTGTGGTTAGCATCATCAAATATTGCACAGAATATTTCCATGCTATTTCTTGCCTCTTTCTTTTCGGAGACGGTGTTTCCGAATGTCTTTTAATTTTTTAAAATTATTAGGAAGTTTATAAGAATAGGGAAAGTGTGGAAATAGTTTTGTGGTATATTGCATTTTCATAAAAATTGGAGTATGCCCATGAAATGTGATAGTATTGGATATAAAACATCAGATCCCAAAATTTCAATCTGATCGGATAAATAGAACACAAGTTAGAGTCAATATAAATCAGTTCAAACGCTGCCGGCAGCGCTAAAGACTGCAAGGGTATAAAAACTTCGGCATTGCCGAAGTTAGCTTCTTTGATATTTTAAGTTAAAACAATTCCAGAAATTAAAAGGTATTTATTTTTCTCACTGCACTTTGTAACAAGTCTGGCTATGGCAGCTGTAAAATCAGCTGTTAAGAGATGGTGGATGGTGCCAGTGGGAGTCGCTGTTTCACATCCACCGTTAATCCCATAGATGGCTCGAGTGCGAATCGGGCCAAAGAAAAAAATTTCGATAAATCAAAATGACCCCTTCCATCGTTCCAATGCAACCGCTTTTCATGTCACAGATGTTTCAATTTCAGATTCTTTGCACAAAGTAGGCATTGACTCAAAATTGAATAAATACAGCATCAAGACTTAAAAGTAATTCATTACTTCCTCGCCTCCGCCGGGATAACTTCCTATTTCGAATTTGTCCTTTATTGTTCGGATAATATATTGTGGTTATATCCGTCTAATGGAATCTTGCTGTGAAACTTCAATTAAATTGAATTTTTTCTTCTTAAATTTCGAATTCTACCACTAAATGCGAATTTTGCGTACCACGTGGTCTAAGTATCATTTTTTTGATAACAATAGTGTGCAAGCATTCGGAAAATGCATTTTTTTTTTTACTTTATTTTACCGAAACTGATTGATGTGTTTCCTTTCTCCTCTGCTTTGCTATTTTATTGTTTTTTTATTTTTGGGTCGATTCTGCAAAAAGATGCAAACGATAAAGATATTCTATCTGGATGATCCAATTTGAATTTTGCAATTAGCTGAGACGTTTATGTATTTTTATGTTATAAAATTTATAGTTAAAAAAATTCAGTTCGAGCATTTTTTAGGATATTTTTCATTTTAGATAGCCAATTCCTAATCATCGTCTTGGGTAGTTGGAGTGAATCATATACTTTCATCCATCAGGATCCTTTGTACATCCTCCACATAAGTGCTGGCGCAGTAATATTCATTCTTCTTCTTCATTCTTATAACACCAGACTTGGTGGAGGTCTTCAAGACTTCAAGCAGCTGCTGTGCTACCGTTTCGCGCTTCATGGGATCCGTGGTCTGCATTTGAAAGTGAAGACAAATCCACGAAAGTCTCTGCCATTATAACAAATGAGGAGAAAAATAATGATTTTCAAAGAAAAAGTTGTTATTAAGAAAACTTCAAAAAATTTCGGAAATTACAAAACGATTCGTATTGGCCTGAATTTCGACTGAAATGAGATTAAAAATCTATCTTGCTCCTGACATTGACTTTTTACATTTATTTATTTTTTTTTTTATTTATTAAGAGCTAATTTACAATTTAAAATATAAGCTACCTTTTTTTCTTTTTTTGACAATGGCAACGTAGACCTTCAGCTCATATAGTCTAGGTTCATATGTACATATTTATATAATGTGTGTATTTTGCCATTGTCTTAAATATGAATGTACAGGTTTGTGTTTTTTAAATATTCTGGGATTTTCAGAATGTTAAAAGATGTGGGGTTTGAGAGGCATTGCAGTGGGTTAGTATTTTGGAATATTGTGTATCTTTGTGTTTTCAAGAAGGTGCAGGTGACGAGTAAGTGTTCTATTGAAATGTTTTGGTTGCAGTGAGGGCATACACTGGGGGTGCATTCAAAATTTGATTTGTGGGTGATTTTTGTGTGACCAAGTCTAAGTCTAGTAATTTTTACTTGATTTATTTTCGTCAAGTAACCAGCAGTCGACGAAAAAGCTTAAGCTAAAATAAAGATTACAAATCAATTGAAGAAGGTAGCTTAGCTTCATTTGCACAAGGTGCCAGCTATGCCCCGATTCACAGCCAATGTGGTCAGGGATGAGATGCAAGCAATCCAGGTCCAAAACATATTCAGCGGTTTCGTTGTAGATGATTGAAAAGTATAGCGCGAAGAGAAGTGACAGAAAGATGAGGCGAGATAAGGTGACAAAGGTTGTTAAGACATTGGCACTACCTTTGGATAGGTGTTGAAGGAAACACGTAATCATTTTTTCAAACAGCTTATGTATTGCGGAAAGTTTGGCAATGCTACGGTAGTTAGAAATTTCCGATTTGTTGCCCTTTTTAAAAAGCGGAATAATAAAAGACTCATTCCAAACATCAGGAGAGCTACAGTCTCACTCGATATAACGAAAAACCGCGATAAAGGCTTAAATAGGGAAATCGAACACATTGTAAGGATGCAACTAAACATATATCAGGCCCAGGTACGAAGGAAGACTTCATAGATGATAAGCTAGAGATAATACAGTCTTCAGCAATGCTAGGAAAAAACATACAATTTAAATGTGGGATTGAGAAAGGATAGGACACATCCTATCCCACGATACCACAGGATCCGAAGCAGTAGTAGAATAAGTCGACTGAAAGAATTTAGCAAACAGATCTGCAATATCTAAATTATTATTTGCAGTCTGGTCATTAAGTCTGAAGGTGGAAGGTAGTAAATTAGAGCGTCGTTTAGAATTAACAAAGTTGGTAAATCGTTTGGGGCTCTTATAGAATTTAACCTTACAGCGCAAAATTGAGACCTCGCTACACAATAATTTGCATAGTCGAGTCGCGAACCAGTTTTTTTTAAACCGTTTTAAAATATCTCGATTTCATGTTACGGTAGAGACATTCACATAAGGAACGCATTTATCAATTAGAGAATTAAGAGCAGAGTAGCAGAAATTCACTGCACAATCTATATCACAGTACTCAAATAGAAGTGACCAATCAAAAGAGGAAATAAGGTTGTTAAGAAGATTGAAATTTTTTTTACGAAAACATCTACGACGAGAAACTGAGATGTTGTTAAATGAATTCGTAACGGAATTGTAAGAAATAATAACTTCAATGGTAGGGTGCAGAGAACTGCCACGAGTATGATTGAGAAGGATCAATCAAACTTCAAAAAATCAAATCATTCCGCTCAACAGCGTTGTTACAACATGTTTACTCCGCTCACTCACTTAAAACCAAAAAATCATTCAGGGTATCGCAACTAATTGGTTTGAATCAATCGCTATAATATTAGCTTCTCGAACCAGTCGCAACCTTGATTGTTGTCGCAAAAACGCTCACACAAGACAAATGAATAGACCCGAACTAAGATCGGATTTCGTGCACATGATTTGAGTAGAGTTTGACATCCAAAATCGATATGAATTGCGATATGACTGTGTACGGCACCGTTTCGAAATGCATTGAATTTAAAAACAATGTGTTTAAAAGTTGTATTATTTAATATTTATAATTATAACAGTTATAAGGAACAGTTTTAACTGTGTGACTAGAAAAAGGTCGCTCAGCCGCTGCGCTACTAGCTGGGATGGAGTAAATTCGGAACGCCAACTTAGATAAACCAGGATATTTTTTCTGGTTCATTTGCCACCACTCCAACAAATTAAACTTGTCGCTCATTTCAACAACTTCCTTGCAATATTTTTCGACTTCTTCTTCAGGTGTTTCGAATGGGTTTTTTGTCGGTTTCATCAAATTAAAGAAGAAAATGAATCGCCTAAAGCATTGTATCGTGTGACATGGTTGTTTGAATCGTTCTGAGCTTGTTCCTCGAAAGAAAATTGTCACCTTCCAGTGTTGCATCCAAAATGTGGGTACTGCTTCTTTTGATGTAGGCTAAATCCTCAAGTTGCATATTTATCGCTGGTGGATATAAAAAGAATGCAGCTTTATGCCACATACTTAAATTGGCAACCCAATTTTCATCAACGTTATTAAGAATCTTTGCTTTTAGTTCTGCAATGGCATCGATATCCTCAGCTTTTGCCATGCAAAGGGTCCTTATTGTATGTATCGACGGGTACACATAATTTATTTTTTTTAAAGATGATTTGAAAACTGTCACATGTCAATTGTAGCTGATGCACCATCAGTGTTCACAGTGTCTATTATTTCATCCTTAATTTTATTTTTTTTTTCAAGGGCAGACTTTTGAACATGACGTGATACTGCTGTGGGATCCGGTAGTAAGTCCTCGACATCCACATTTTCGCCATACTTTGCCCCGATTTTTATGAAAAACTTGACCAGTTTTAAAAAGCCAGCACCTCCAACTGAAGAAAACGGTCGCCAGTCTTCTGTGACCCACGTTGCACATCGTTCAACGGCTTCAGCCTTATCCAATGTGGATGCTATTTTTAGGCATTGTGGTTGCTTTGCTGTTTTTCAACAGCCAAATTGGATGTGTGATTCGCCGTGAATTTCAGAACAGCAGACCTTAATATTTCCGACAATATCGACCAAATCGCACTGCGTCCTTTTCGTTTGGTGGACAGAGTAAAGTTTCCATTTTCGATTTGCTCTGTTATGAACTTCGAACACACAATCGAAAAGTGTAATAAATCCTTCGAACAAAACAAAAATCTTCGGTCACTCCCATTTGCCCAAGCAAAAGATTCGTTCCGCTCAATCAAGTTGTAGGAAAATATGCGGTCATACAGAATGAACTACTAGCAATACTTTTGTGAGCGTTCGATTCAAACCGATACAGCTCACAAATTTCGTATTTTGCCGCACCTGCTGTGCTGTTCTGAAATTCACGGCGAATCAGACATCCAATTTGGCTGTTGAAAAACAGCAAAGCAACCACAATGCCTAAAAATAGCATCCACATTAGATAAGGCTGAAGCCGTTGAACGATGTGCAACGTGGGCCACAGAAGACTGGCGACCGTTTTCTTCAGTTGGAGCTGGCTTTTTAAAACAACGGAACGCATCGAACAAAATCAAACTCAATGATTGAGTGCACCGTAAAATTTATTACTCATTGCAGTTCTCTGGCAGGGTGATAAGGATCTTCAGGCTTCACAAGGAGCTAAGTTTGAGATACAGAACTAACAGTGGGATCCGAGACAAAAACAAGATCGAGGATTCTTTTAGAAGAATTAAGTAAAGAATTCAACTGATATAGCGGACATTCAAGTAGGCTATCAAGAAAAACATGTTGAGATAAGGAATTAAGAAAGATAGATTCTCATCAACCAGCCAAGAAATATTAGGAAAGTTAAAATCACCTAAAACTATAAAGAAATCACGACCTTTAAGACGACTAAAAATATTTTGCAAAGCATCAGCATGGTGCATGTAGGTCATGATATCAGAAGCTAGAGGAATATATGAACAAGAAATATATAAACATGTTACTTCAACGCAAGTAAACTCAACACCTAAGGGCAGATCAATCGGCACAACACTTGAACACAGATTAGAGTTGACAGCAATGACTAACACGATCAAGCCCATAAGAAATAAAGTTATAAGAAAGTATTTCGTTATCCAAAACAGAGGAGTTAAGCTAATATGTCAGCGGAAAAGGTTTGGCTATCACAGAACAGTTTCGAGAGCTTGGTAAGAAGTCCTCTTACATTTTGATAATGAGTGCAAAGACTAGACATTATTAGTTTTTTGAAGCAGAAGATGAATTTTTATTTAAATTTTTTTTTATACACTTGCAGAGGGTATTATAAAATTTGTCAGATGTTTGTAACGCACAGAAGGACACGTTTCCGACCCCGTAAAGTATATATATTCTTGATCAGCATGAGAAGCTGAGTCGATATAGCCATGTCAGTCCGTCCGTCGGTGCGTATGCGTTTTACTCAGCCATCTTAGAAGCTATCGCGATGGGGCTTTTTATTACCCGGGTAATATAAAGTATGAAAATTGTCAAGATCAGGATCAGGACCATGAAATTTACCAATATGACAGTATTAGATATAATATCTGTTAGCTTAGAGAATGATGGAAGAAGAAGAAAAAATTTTAGTAAAAAGAGTAAAAATGTTTTGTTTGTGCATTAATGAATTGAGTTGCAGGGAAAGAAATTTCATAAAGTAAAAATATTATTGCCAAGAACTGCAAGGGTATATAAACTTTGCCGAAGATAGCTTCTTTGATATTTTTAGCTCAATCCTGTACGATAAATTAAGTACGAACTCTAAAAAATAAATCCATGCATGCAAGGGACTTACACCATATTGAAGAGATTCAGAATCAATAATGAAGGCTTTGCTCCACATGTTGGACAGGTTTGTGTCGATTTATTTCCTGAAATAATGTATTACTTTGCCCTGTAGAACCGTCAAAACCATAGGTTGAAATCAACGTTACTTCCGTGTTTGAATTAAACATTTCCATGACTTCATTTTGCAGTGTCATTATTCGTTTTACCTTATGAACTAAAATATCCTGTAAAGGAACGACTGCAATAGTTTCAGATATGAAAATGTTTTCAGGTCTACATTTTTCGTTTGCTATTGAATGCTTATAGATCGGGTAAATGTCCCAATTACAACTTTTATTCTGCAGCCTGATGTTTATGTATGTGTATTTTGCCATCATAATTTGGAAAAAACCCATTGCCTCCCGGAATCAAATCCGGCAGACTAATTAAAATGATTAAATTCGGACGAAAAACATTCAAAATATACGTATTAACGTGTTTTACTAAGCGGTCCATAACGGCGGAGTTTGCCGTAGGGTAGTGGCGGCGCCAGAGTGCTCGTCTGTTTGTAGAGTGAGATAGCATAGTCTAGAAGGCAGGTAAAAACAATTTAATGGACATACATTTAGTTTTAAAAATTTGAAATATATTTTCACTTGGTGCATGGTATACTCAACTTCATTTATTTTACCTTTCGGACCCATTGCCAAAATCCTGTTAGCAATTTCAATTTATCACTCATGTAGGTGACTGTTGTACGTTTCACAAGTATTATACTCACTTCCGACGGGTACAAGTATTACTTTCACTCACTGTAATTATAAGTGAGAGCTGCAAAAATGTTATACTCCCTCATTCTGAATATGTAATTTTATATACACTACAGTAAAGCTCGTGTACAAAAGAGTGTTTGAAAGACAATGTAAACACTAAGGAAATATTTCATTACGACGGATCGGAAATTTCGAAAATGTGTTTTGTGTAGCGATCAGAAATCTGAAATGTTTTCTAAGCTATTAGCTTAGAACCATTGGTTCGTTCTGGTAATCGTTTGATTTATGTAAGTTAATAAATTCCGCAGTTGTAGAGGGCCTGGGATTCCATGCCCAATGAATTCAATTTAGTTAATAACTTTATAATATTTTTTGATTATAATACAAATGATCAAGTTACAATGCGAATGTGTTCCATCTCGAATCAATAAGAATGAATCGACCATACTGAAAATGTATATAAAGAGTGGCTGGCGGCATACAACTTGCTGTCAATAATGCCAACTATCTAGACCCCGAAATGTGCGATCGGCATGTTTCCACGTAGCAACATCTTATTAGAAGTAAATTGAGATTGACCCTTGGTGACATAGAAGTACATACATATATCATAAATTCGAAAGTCATATGAAGAACTCTCTCAACCTTAAGAAGAACTCTCTCTAAATAAAAGTTAGACTTAAAAGAAGCTGTTCTTGATTCTGTTTAATTCTAGAAAGCCATTAATAATTGCCTTTGATCATGAGCACTAATTTAAGTTGTTTACTTCAAAATCTTTATTGACATTTTTAGTTTGAAGTCTGTAAGTTTTTATAATTCCGCACAAGAATTGCGATTTAACGAAATGTAACTATTTTACATCCTACCTGGTTTTTGGATGCCAGAAATGATATAATTGTTTGATCTATTATAATTTTGAATACTTTAAAAAATTGCATATCACACTTCAAACTTTGGGTTTAATATTTATAATGTTTGATTGTAACCTTTCTCAAAAAATGAAATCTCTCTTTGCATCCATTGATAATCTTTATTTTCAATTTTCTATATTCCATTACCTAGTCTCAGAGCGGCTAATTTTTGCCCTAGGTAATTCAGTTTTTTGTTTGGTCACTTTGTTGCTTCCGTTTTGCCTTAGGTTGTTGCATTTTTAATTACTTTGTTGTTGTTGCTGCCATTGGTGGGTGAGGACTGGGGGTGGGGGCTGGGGCTGGCCTGGTGGGTTGGGTACACTCCCTCCGATATGTGGTTTATTTTCATTTTCGTATTAATTTTCATTCCGCTAGCTGTCGAATCTGCAAAAACCAGAAAGTTTGTCTTTTGCGCCTTGCGTTGCATAATTTGCGTGTTGCACACTAGTTTTTCTCTTTTTCTTTTTTTTTCGGGTTGAGCGGGGCATACTAAGGTTGAAGCGAGAGGTTGGGGCGGAACTGAAGCGGAGTGGTGTGCTCTACATTTCCGCCATATAAAATATGCAAAACAATGGAAACTCTCTCGTTCGTCCAAACTTTCGTATGCCTCGAAAAATTAATTTCGTTTTAGATGGAGCCGCCAGATTTTTCGGCTGCATTTTTCGGGTACTAATGTTGTGGCACAAACTGGACCGACCAGTACTTTTTTGTTTTAATTAACTTTTTTCGTCCTTTTCGGTTTTTGTTATTGTTTTTATTAAAAAGTTTGTCAGAGCTTTGCGAATTGTGCTAATTTTATCATGGTAGAAATTTTAGCTGGTTTTTGAAAATGTCTATTGGAAAGATCTCGAAATCTACTTTAGACGATTGGACTAAATTGATGAAATTGATTGAATTGATAAAATGTTGAAATGTAAATGTAAGTAAAATAGAAATGGCATCACAAGTTGCCAAAGAATATGGAGAATATGCCGAAGAATCCCAGTCATGTTATCCCATGTGGCACTGTGGGACTATACAAAAGTAGATTACAGATATTGTTGTTAAACAAAAAATAATAATATTACACGATGTGGTGAGAGTGAAAAAGTAGATGAGTTAACTCTACACTTCAGTAGGAATGTGTAGATTCTTATGGGTTTTAATATTTAGAGGAAAATGCCTCGAATTGAAAGCATAAGCTTAAGTCCAAGTTACAGACAAAATCCATACAAATTGTACAAAAGCGAGGGGGTAGGAGGAGGAGGAGGTGGAAGAGACCATCTGAAAGGCTGAAAGATGCTTTGCATAGAGATTTGTGCGAAATAAAAAACCAGATGAAGGCAACAACAGAAGAACGCGTTGATGTATGATGTTGCCAATTGTTTGAAGTAAATCAAACAGTATTGAGGACTCAGAGGCATACGGAGAAGGGGAAACAGGCTGCGGACACAGTCAAAAGGCACATCCTGTGGTTGCGGCTAGAACGAGGCTACAATAAAGCTGCTCCTTCTGCCAATGATTATTGCGGCCAGGACTATGGTCCTTGGGGCCAGAGTAAACAAAGCGCATTGAAAAATTGCCAGAAATAAAGTAAGCCAAAAGGATGCGCCTTCTCCTGGCCATGTGTTGACAGACAGGAAAGCAAGCAGCAAAGCAAGAGAGACAGAGTCAAAGAGCGAGAAAAGATAGGCAAGAGCCATTTATATCTCTCTGGCCATTTTGCGAGTTATTCAATCAGGAACTCTTTGCCAATGTTCAGGGAGGGGGTGTGCAAAAGAAATGGACACAAATTAGTGCGGACCTATGCCTGCTTTTGTCTATTAAGAGCCATCAATTAACTGCAAGTCCAAATCATTTATTTTCGTATTACCATATCCGAATATGTCCCGTGGCCAAAAATTATTTTACAACTTAATGCGAATTTATGGCCACAGAATGACACGAAAATACTTCTGCCTTCGCCCTTTGCAAATTAACTTGCGTATTTTGCAATTCATTTGAGAACCGCAAAACATTTTGCGACACAAAATAATTTATGGTAATGCCAATCAGAGATGCCACACAAAATGAATTACTGCACACATATTGGCAGGCCAATCGCCCAACTTAGCATATACTTAGAGTCCAATTTGGGTGCGAATGAATTATGTATTAGAAACACTGCGACAGCCCCCCTTCTTAGGGACAATAACTTTCATTTCTAAAAAGTCAACGCACATTTATCCAGTTGACACGGCGAAAATGTCTTAAACGTAGGCAGGTACAAATGTTGCGACTGTTTAAACGGTTCATTTCTAATATACCCAAAATGCAATGTTGGTTATTACAGTCAAAAGTTGAAGTGAGTCTACTACAATCAATCTCTCTAGTGGTATGAATTTTTCAATTTGATGCTATATTGAAATGATAGTCTGCCTTTCTTTCGGAATAGGGGGCATAACGGTCTAAGAGGCGTTCATGAATACAATCATGCAACACGACAGTTCTGTAGTTGTTGTGTAGGGTACCCAAAAATACTGTACTCATTCTTTTCCTGTGCAGTAGGGTGAGGGTGAGTGGGTATAATATTTGTTTCTTTTTAACACGTTGGTAAAGAAAAGTTTACACAAATGTATATTTATTTGAATAAAATAGAATATTCAGTGAATAGAATATTGCATTCGAGTATTGAAAATTTATATGAGACATTTTTGAAATAAATTTGTAATTATGAAAACTATATTGGCTTTCTTTTACTTGTACAAAACATTCCAACTTTTAAATCGGTAAAATAGCTCCAGAACGCAGATCAGACCGGTAGGAAAGTGATGGGAGAGCCTTCAGGAAACTTTCTTACCCCACAAACTGCTCGAAATACCCAATATAGGGTTGGATATCATGGTTGTGTCCCTCGGCGAAAGCCTTTTGATTTGAAGGTGAACAAGAAAAATCTGTTTGAAGATTATTAAATAGATACAGGAAAAAAAACTAGAAACCGAGTAGGAGGAGGTAATGAAATGGCTTGGGGGGTGTTTAAGGCTGCACCCCATTCATTCTAAGCGAGACCCTCGAAAAGGATCATTAGATAATCCTATTACAGCTCGGTATTCGGGTCCCAGTACCAACAATAATAATGAATACGGAGACAATGGTCCAGTTTTAATGGGTCAGTTTGTTACTACAACAATGTCGAATAGGTTGAACAAAATCCACAATTTGTCTTGAGAAAACACATTGTTGTTATCCACAAATACGCGGTTAAAGTACTTAAAGATCGAATTCCGCAACAAATGGTCGAAGAATGGCTAGTGTCGAATTACTTGATGCGGGAAAAAGCAGCTATTATTTGAGAAAAATAAAAATCCATTTTTTAAGAGCTCAAGAGAACTGTTTGCCAATGGATTCACTTGTTTGCATTAACATTTATTCCAAACAAATTTTCGGATGTGCGGGACTTTGTCAAGATGAGCAAACAACTTCTTAATGAGGTTAATAGCCTGAAAAAATATTAAAAAAAAACCAACTATCGCAACAATTTGGTTTGTTTTTACAGAAATCATAGTTTAGAGCGGGCATTTTTAGTTAGACTATTTAGATTTTTGTACATAATTTAAAGGTACAATCTTAATTAACGATAAGTTCGCCAAGAGACTACTCCGTTCTTATTCAAACCTTCGCAAAATGCATTACGAATAGCTTGGGCGTTCTCTGTTGAATGGCTTTTGCAGATTCCAGACTATCCAAACGCCATGACACTCCGCTTACTGTGCAGATATTAGCAGTATACTAAACCTATTGGCCAAAATGCCAAATGCATTCTCATCAACGTGTCGAGCTCTTAAAAGGCCGAAAGCATCGCCCAAAAGCTCTTCATAAGTTTCTCCTGTGGTCGAAAAGTTTCGAAAGTGACAAATATATTTCATTCCTTATATAATTGACAAGTATCGAGGAACTCAACGTCTTTTCATACCCCAAAGAGAGCATTTGATAGCCAAATGTTGACTGCAGAGTTACCCTTTTTCCCCGTTTCAAAAGAAAAATATCAAAGAAGCTAACATCGGCTATGCCGAAGTTTACTTACCCCTGCAGTCCTTGGTAATAATAATTTTACATGTTCAAAATTTGTTTTCTGCAACTCAATTCATCAATATACAAACAAAACAAGTTTACTCTCTATTTTACAATTTGTTCTTCTTCCCTTATTCCCAAAGCAAAGCAACGCACGCATACACATACAGTTCATGTCTGTCTGTGTTATATTTATCCGATCACATCACAATATTATCACATATGTAAATTTCATAGCATACTCCGATTTTTATGAAAATGTTTCTTCTAGTTCTTCTAGAGCTGTATGATATAGTGGTCCGATCCTTACGGTTATCATACTTTATTTTTCTTGGTAATAAAAAACCCCGAAAAAAAAATTCAGCCCGATAGCTCTTAAGACGGCTGAGTAAAACGCATACGCACAGACGGACGGACAGATGGGCATGGCTATATCGACTCAGCTTCTCATGCTGATCAAGAATATATATACTTTATGGTGTCGGAAACGTCTCCTTCTGTGCGTTACAAACATCTGACCAATTTTATAATACCCTCTCCCAAGGGTATAATAACCCAAAATAAACTGTATATCAGAATAAAACAGCTAAAAAATAGGCAGAAGTGTCCAATGCATAGAAGGAAGCATCTCCGACCATATAATGTATATATATTCTGGATCAGCACAACGAGACGAGTTCAAATACCCATCTCCGTCCATCTGTCCGGCCGTCTGGATCAGCGCAAACTGAAATTTTGCATGTAGGTTTATATATAGTGCACAGTTTGTATATCTCGGATTCAAACGGCTCGGACTATTATATCATATATCTCCAATACAAACGGCAAAGGCAGGAACAGTGACTTTTCTCAATAACTTCGTTATTTTCTGAGCTATATGAAATTGAATATTGTTGAATTTATTGCATTTATTATATTTATTATAAACAACTGTGCCAAATTTGATTAAGATCGGATGACTACATATGGCTCTAATAGGAACGATCGGTGGAAAACAGTGACTTAAGGAAAGAGTAACAAAAAACTTGCGAGAGTATACAAACTTTGACGCGATCGAAGTTAACCCTTTAGTTGAAGTTATCACGATGATTTCATATATTTTTTGTGCAAGTTTTTCATAAAAATTGCTATTTTTCAAAAAAGGTTATTTTTTATAGACTCCTTACTTAACTTAAAAATAACTTTTAAAATATTCAGTTTTTTACATACATTCTCCAACAAAGTTTCTTCAAATTGGGCAGGCTACAAATCTTTTGGTTTACTGCCAAAAAGTCATAAAAGTCGAATCTCGACCCATATTTTTTAACGTTTTCTTTCTCGCACTTTGCTAATATTACAAATTTTCTATTCAAAGCTTATTCCTGAAATAAAATTTAATGAAATTCGATAGCAGCATCATGCACTCTAATTTACGATTCAAAATATAATGTATAACAATTTCATCATTATTTGATTTTATTTAGAAATGGTAAAAAATTAAACTGACAATATTTGTCTGGCTTTTCAAAAAAATATGCGTACAGTCTATTTAATATTTGCATATTATATATATTACCAACAATATTGGAATTAGCCCCGACATTCAAGTAGAACTAAAGAAAGTAAATTTAAAGTAAAAGCGTGGTAAAAATCTTAAAAAGTAACTTGCGCACACTGCCCTAGCTCAATGAATATATGTATTAATCAATATTAACACATACATAATCACAAAAGATTATATATTGGCAAATATATTAGTGTTGGATAACGGCGAATTGACTTCAAACCCAACATTGGTACATTTTAAATTGTTTTGCTATTAATTTGCTAGTCATCAGACAACAATAATAGTTCAGCAATCGGTTTATCATCAGTGTTAAAGGCTAAAAACTAAAACTGTAAATGCCAGTGTTGCAGCCGACATACCTGTCACATTACGCATGGAAACAAAAAAGCAGGCCAATTTATAGATACGAGTATAAATGTCACTTTATTATTTATTCTCCGACATTAGCTGACATAAAACTGCCGAACATTGGATGAAATGATTCCGAAAAGAAACATATTATTTTAAAATCATTTAACACTTAGTCATATGATATTTTGTTTTATGTTTTTTCAGATCTTATTTTAGGAAGCTTAAGATTGAAGTTTCATGAATATGCTTATTCCGATTTGTCTATTAATACTGATTAAGAATATTAAATTAGGAGTAAACATAGACGGTTTTATAATGAGAGCAGCAGATTGCCTTGTTCGTTGAAATTTTTTAAATAATGTATACATTGATTTTGCAAGAAAAATGGAAAAGTTATATTTGAACAAATCGAAAGTTGTCAAAATCCAAATAGGCAATTATGGTTTTACTAGTAGGAGGAAAGATGTGAAACTAAAAAAGAACAAAACAAAAAAAAAAGTTGTACTCCTTAATTATACCCTTGCAAAAAGGGTATATTAATTTTGGTCAAAAGTGTGCAACGCATAGAAGGAAGCATCTGCGACCATATAAAGTATATATATTCCTGATCAGCACGACGAGACGAGTTCAAATAGCCATGTCCGTCCGTCCGTCCGTCTGGATCAACGCAAACTCCTCCTAGACCGTAAGAGCTACAGAGCTGAAATTTTGCATGTAGGCTTGTATATACTGCAGGCGTTGTATATCTCGGATTCAGCCGGATCGGACCACTATATCATATAGCTCCCATACAAACAGCAGTCACGAACAGTGACTTTTCTTAATAACTTCGTTATTTTCTGAGCTATTGTCGTGAAATTTAATATTGATGAGTTAATTCCACATATAAACGACTATGCCAAATTTGATCAAGATCGGGTGACTATATCATATAGCTCCCATAGGAACGATCGGTGGAAAACAGTGACTTTGATTAATATCTCCGTTATTTCCTATGTAGGCCGTTCTTTCGCAAACATTAGCCTTTTTAGCTTAAACGTTTTTCCACTTTGATGGCTATAGGTAAGGAAAAAGTTACCAAAAAAGTTGCAAGGGTATACAAACTTTGACGCGGTCGAATTAGCCCCGGCCCTCTGGTTATTATATAAGTTTGAATCAAAAATGTCCTTCCAGTCTGAGCAATCCTAGTCGTTTCCTAATATGCAACATATTAGGTGATTGGCAGGGGGCCCGAGTAAAAATTGCAATTATTGTTGCAGTGTTAAGAATGGTTTATAGTCTTTAAAACAATTTGAGAAAGCGACGGTAAATAGAGAAATCGTTGAAAGAGATGATATTAAAACAAGCCGTTACAAGGCTTGTTACAACAGTATTTTATAATCGTCGAATGAGAAGAGACAGAGTAAGATAGAGTAAGATTTAACGTCACGATGGCCCTGTTGACTAACAGGTGCGCCACCTGTAACCCAGGTTATTACCTTTGCAACTTTTGTAGGATAACAGTTGGAATGCAGCGTTTCTAGATGAGGTGAAAATGATGAGTGACCCTGATCAATATCCCTGACGGGACTCCAATTTATAATAACCCCAATGTATGACCAGATACTTCTTCTTGATGCCGATGCCAGTGATGAGTCGGTCCTTACGGTATCTAAAAGCTTATAGTATTGCAATAAGTAAATCAGAATAAACCAATCCAATAGCAATTTACTTAGACAATTTTACCCAAGATGTTAGCAAAACAGTTGCTTTTAAAAAAATCCAAGTGAGTTGCACTAAATGTCAAACCAAAATTTCCAGGAATGGAAATACTTTCATTATAGGCATTAAGGGAGTCGCCAAATGCTTTTTGTATTGTGTGGATAAAACAACAAAACTTTCATTTAAATCTAGTTGCAAATTGACACAAAAGTTAGAAAATGCTGTACTAGAATTGTTTCTTCTCTGCGGTAAATGACTTAAGCGTTGAGGGCAAAAGTTCGATATCTATGAAAATAGAGAAAGAACAATTTTTTTAGGAAAAGAGGAAAGCTGCTTAACGCGCTAATGAGATCGAGTCTCCGCAATTATGACGTTTTAGAGGAAAGGAACGGAAGTGTGGGTCTCAATTTCTATATTCATATACAACAAGATGACAGATCATTTTTGAAGGCATTTCAACACCCAAAAAGTATTTTTTTTTGCACCATTATTAAACCATCACAATTTTGCAATTAAAAACAGTCAAGTGTGTCAGAAAAAAAGAATACTTTTGATAGCGGAGCTGCAGTTTACATTGAGTTTGGACAGGAGCTGTTATATTAAATTCAACAATTTGAATTTAGTCAGCGTCTTCAACACAGATAGTGGCAATGTTGTGAGATCCAGACAACAATATAGTATGGACCACGGATTTCTCGAAATTGACGGCAGGAGTTCCAAGCGGAATCTCTTTGACTGCGGACTTTTGTCACTGGCAAAAGGTAAAGGCAACGACGGTTACCTTATAAATGCCGACTTACTTGAACTGTTTAAATTAAATATTAAGGTTAGGATAGATGATTCTCTGAAAATTGTATTTCAATTTGGATTTTGTTACACTGTTATCATAAGCAATGCAACCTGCAATCAAAGCATTGTAAAACAATTGGAAAATTACCAGTAGCCAAAGCAACACAACCACTGTATGGTTTTGTTATACTAGGAGAAATAGCAAGAAGTCAAGCTGTTTTAGCAAGGGACTCTTTCAGACCCAATGCGATTTGGAAAAAATGCTTCGTTTTAAAACGGGTCTTCTATGGAACAACAATGTATGTTATTAAAACAAAATGCATACATTTATTGCTTAATTTGCGGATGCAATGATGTTGGAGATGCAGCGGTTGCCCCACTAATCCTCCAAGAGCAACTTAACTTAGTGAGTCCATGGCTAGCAGAGTGGTGCATCACAATGAACACATGAAAAGTCGCAGCACACCACTTTCACTCTGAAACGAGACGACTGCCCCACAGTAGCGTTGGACGGTCAATTCCCAAATCCGATGAAGCCAAACACCTGGAACTCACCATGGATAGACTCCTGAGCAGCCTCTAATCCGTACTAATTGTCTTCCAGGTGTTAATGTATGATCAAATTTATTAATTGTCCCTTGGACAGATCTTTATTAAAGAATATGGTAGTGAGAGGGAGAACGAGTAGTAAGTAGTAAGTTCCATTTTATATTATTGGTCATTTGAATGGAAGTTAGTACCGGCTGCTGCTGTGGTACAAATCTGACTAGCTGCACAGCCTCCAATGCCTTAGCATTGCCGGGTCTTGCTCTATGAGAGTCAATGAGTTTGAGTGCTACCTTTTTGGCTCATTTTCGGCCAGATCTGGCTTATTGGTAAATATTTATTAAGCTATTAGAGATTTCAGTGTTGAAAAGTGAAAAAATCAGCTAAAGCTAGATTTTAGTGTTGGCAAACGCTATTCTTTATTTGGCGCGTTGTTTGACCGCCCTGGCATCCAAATATTTTACTCTGAATTATAAAATTGTGCAAATGAAGCTAAGCTACCTTCTTCAATTAATTTGTTATCTTTATTTTAGCTTAAGCTTTTTCGTCGACTGCTGGTTAGTTGACGTAAATAAATCAAGTAAAAATTACTAGATTAAATCACCCACAAATCAAATTTTAACCACACCCCCAGTGTATGCCCTTACTGCAACCAAAACATTTCAATAGAACACTTACTCGTCACCTGCACCTTCTTGAAAACACAAAGACACACAATATTCCAAACTACTAACCCAGCAATGCCTCTCAAACCCCACATCTTTTAACATTCTGAAAATCCCAGAATATTTAAAAAACACAAACCTGTACATTTTAAATATGAATGTATGAATGTAATGACAATGGCAAAATACACACATTATATAAATATGTACATATGAACCTAGACTATATGAGCTGACGGCCTACGTTGCCATTGTCAAAAAAAGAAAAAAAGGTAGCTTATATTTTAAATTGTAAATTAGCTCTTAATAAATAAAAAAAAAAAATTAATAAATGTAAAAAGTCAATGTCAGGAGCAGGATAGATTTTTAGTCTCATTTCAGTCGAAATTCAGGCCAATACGGATCGTTTTGTAATTTCCGAAATTTTTTGAAGTTTTATTAATAACAACTTTTTCTTTGAAAATCATTATTTTTCCCCTCATTTGTTATAATGGCAGACACTTTAGTGGATTTATCTTCACTTTCAAATGCAGACCACGGATCCCATGAAGCGTAAAACGGTAGCACAGCAGCTGCTTGAAGTCTTGAAGACCTCCATCAAGTCTGGTGTTATAAGAATGAAGAAGAAGAATGAATATTACTGCGCCAGCACTTATGTGGAGGATGTGCAAAGGATCCTGATGGATGAAAGTAAATGGTTCACTCCCACTACCCAAGACGATGATTAGAAATTGGCTATCTAAAATGAAAAATATCCTGAAAAATGCTCGAACTGAATTTTTTTTAACTATAAATTTCATAACATAAAAATATATAAACGTCTCAGCTAATTGCAAAATTCAAATTGGATTATCCAGATACAATATCTTTATCGTTTGCATCTTGATGACATCGACGACATATTTTTTCTTTTTGATGAATCGACCCAAAAATAAAAAAAAAATAAAATAGCAAAGCACAGCACCAGGCCAAAAGAAATCAATCAGTTTCAGTAAAATAAAGTAAAAAAAAATGCATTTTCCGAATGCTTGCACACTATTGTTATCAAAAAAATGATACTTAGACCACGTGGTACGCAAAATTCGCATTTAGTGGTAGAATTCGAAATTTAAGAAGAAAAAATTGAATTCAATTCAAGTTTTATGGCAAGATTCCATTAGACGGATATAACCACAATATCCGAACAATAAAGGACAAATTCGAAATAAGAAGTTATCCCGGCGGAGGCGAGGAAGTAATGAATTACTTTAAAGTATTGATGCTGTATTTATTCAATTTTGAGTCAATGCCTACTTTGTGCAAAGACTGAAATTGAAACATCTGTGACATGAAAAACGGTTGCATTGGAACGATGGAAGGGATCATTTTGATTTATCGAAATTTTTTTCTTTGGCCCGATTCGCACTCGATCCATCTATGGGGAATGGATGGGATTAACGGTGGATTTGAAACAGCGACTCCCACTGGCACCATCCACCATCTCTTAACAGCTGATTTTACAGCTGCCATAGCCAGACTTGTTGCAAAGTGCAGTGAGAAAAATAAATACGTTTTAATTTCTGGAATTGTTTAAACTTAAAATATCAAAGAAGCTAACTTCGGCAATGCCGAAGTTTTTATACCCTTGCAGTCTTTAGCGCTGCCGGCAGCGTTTGAACTGATTTATATTGACTGTAACTTGTGTTCTATTTATCCGATCAGATTGAAATTTTGGGATCTGATGTTTTATATCCAATAGTTTCACATTTCATGGGCATACTCCAATTTTTATGAAAATGCAATATTTGGTGATGCTAACCACAAAACTATTTCCACACTTTCCCTATTCATATAAACTTCCTAATAATTCTACAAAATTAAAAGACATTCGGAAACTCCGTCTCCGAAAAGAAAGAGGCAAGAAATAACATGGAAATATTCTGTGCAATATTTGATGAAGCTAACCACAAAACTATTTACACATTTTCCCTATTCATATTCTTGACTGATTCTTCTAGAGCTATATAATATAGTGGTCCGATCCTGACAATTTTCATACTTGATCTGCTCCAGAAAATAAAAAGCTAAGAAAATTTCAGAAATTTGATCCCGATAGCTCTTAAGATGGCTGAGTAAAACGCATACTCACGGACGGTCAGACGGACATGGCTATATCAACTCAGCTTATCATGCTAATCAAGAATATATATACTTTATGGGGTCGGAAACGTCTCCTTCTGTGCGTTGCAAAGATGTAACCAATTTTATAATACCCTCTGCAAGTGTATAAAAAAAAAAAAAAAAATATTGTTGATGATGCAGTTTAGCCCGTACCAATTCAATAATCAAATGTTTTCTTATTTTATATTTTTCCCCCTAGTTATAGTTCAAAACTGTATTCGCTACCAACTTTTGAGATCTCTGGGTCTCTTGATTTTTGGCAAAATGTAAAATAATCCTCTTTTTCCGTGTGGAGTGGAACTTAAAAAAAAAGGGCAAGAAAACCCGATAATTTACAAATAACTTTCCGACTTTCGATTATTACATTACGGTAAACAAATATATGCTCAAAATACATAATATATGAAAATTTAAACATTTCCTATTAAGAATTTAAAAAAAACAAAGAGTTTCAAGATGGTTTAACTTTTTGCTCTTGGTTGACACTTCCTCGGAAATTCCCATATAACATTCTTTTAATAAGTTTTTATGGCACCCGATCGGGTTTGCATAACGACATTAAATAAAATGCGCAGGCAGAATTTTCTTATGCCGACGTCGCTCGGACCATGGTGAAATAAGTATAAGGTGGTCCCGTTGGCAGCAGCGCTGCTTACGACGAGATCTTTCGTACGGGTACACCTTATACTTATTTCACCATGGTACGGGTTAAGCAAAGCACACTATTGCCATCTCTCTTACACTCCCTGAGCTACGCTCTTCTCACTTATTGTTAAGATACATAGGACCATGGTGAAATAACATAAGGTGGTCTCGTCGGAAGCCGAAGCTTACCGAAATATACTCTTAACTTCAGTGCACGTTTGCTCACTCACATCACCGTCTCGCTCACCCTCAATAGACACTGAGAATACTATTCCTTTCACTCGCACTTATTGCAAGCATACGTTAAGTGTATGTCTCTTGCCGACGGGACCACCTTAAGTTATTTCATCATGGCTAAGGCATTGGAGTCTGTGCAGTTAGTCAGATTTGTACCACAGCAGCAGCCGGTACTAACTTCCATTCAAATGACCAATAATATAAAATGGAACTTACTACTTACTACTCGTTCTCCCTCTCACTACCATATTCTTTAATAAAGATCTGTCCAAGGGACAATTAATAAATTTGATCATACATTAACACCTGGAAGACAATTAGTACGGATTAGAGGCTGCTCAGGAGTCTATCCATGGTGAGTTCCAGGTGTTTGGCTTCATCGGATTTGGGAATTGACCGTCCAACGCTACTGTGGGGCAGTCGTCTCGTTTCAGAGTGAAAGTGGTGTGCTGCGACTTTTCATGTGTTCATTGTGATGCACCACTCTGCTAGCCATGGACTCACTAAGTTAAGTTGCTCTTGGAGGATTAGTGGGGCAACCGCTGCATCTCCAACATCATTGCATCCGCAAATTAAGCAATAAATGTATGCATTTTGTTTTAATAACATACATTGTTGTTCCATAGAAGACCCGTTTTAAAACGAAGCATTTTTTCCAAATCGCATTGGGTCTGAAAGAGTCCCTTGCTAAAACAGCTTGACTTCTTGCTATTTCTCCTAGTATAACAAAACCATACAGTGGTTGTGTTGCTTTGGCTACTGGTAATTTTCCAATTGTTTTACAATGCTTTGATTGCAGGTTGCATTGCTTATGATAACAGTGTAACAAAATCCAAATTGAAATACAATTTTCAGAGAATCATCTATCCTAACCTTAATATTTAATTTAAACAGTTCAAGTAAGTCGGCATTTATAAGGTAACCGTCGTTGCCTTTACCTTTTGCCAGTGACAAAAGTCCGCAGTCAAAGAGATTCCGCTTGGAACTCCTGCCGTCAATTTCGAGAAATCCGTGGTCCATACTATATTGTTGTCTGGATCTCACAACATTGCCACTATCTGTGTTGAAGACGCTGACTAAATTCAAAATTTAATATAACAGCTCCTGTCCAAACTCAATGTAAACTGCAGCTCCGCTATCAAAAGTATTCTTTTTTTCTGACACACTTGACTGTTTTTAATTGCAAAATTGTGATGGTTTAATAATGGTGCAAAAAAAAATACTTTTTGGGTGTTGAAATGCCTTCAAAAATGATCTGTCATCTTGTTGTATATGAATATAGAAATTGAGACCCACACTTCCGTTCCTTTCCTCTAAAACGTCATAATTGCGGAGACTCGATCTCATTAGCGCGTTAAGCAGCTTTCCTCTTTTCCTAAAAAAATTGTTCTTTCTCTATTTTCATAGATATCGAACTTTTGCCCTCAACGCTTAAGTCATTTACCGCAGAGAAGAAACAATTCTAGTACAGCATTTTCTAACTTTTGTGTCAATTTGCAACTAGATTTAAATGAAAGTTTTGTTGTTTTATCCACACAATACAAAAAGCGTTTGGCGACTCGCTTAATGCCTATAATGAAAGTATTTCCATTCCTGGAAATTTTGGTTTGACATTTAGTGCAACTCACTTGGATTTTTTTTAAAAGCAACTGTTTTGCTAACATCTTGGGTAAAATTGTCGAAGTAAATTTCGAACGGATTGGTTTATTCTGATTTACTTATTTCCAACACTATAAGCTTTTAGATACCGTAAGACCGACTCATCACTTGGCATCGGCATCAAGAAGAAGTATCTGGTCATACATTGGGGTTATTATACATTGAAGTCCCGTCAGGGATATTGATCAGGGTCACTCATCATTTTCACCTCATCTAGAAACGCTGCATTCCAACTGTTATCCTACAAAAGTTGCAAAGGTAATAACCTGGGTTACAGGTGGCGCACCTGTTAGTCAACAGGGCCATCGTGACGTTAAATCTTACTCTATCTTACTCTGTCTCTTCTCATTCGACGATTATAAAATACTGTTGTAACAAGCCTTGTAACGGCTTGTTTTAATACCATCTCTTTCAACGATTTCTCTATTTACCGTCGCTTTCTCAAATTGTTTTAAAGACTATAAACCATTCTTAACACTGCAACAATAATTGCAATTTTTACTCGGGCCCCCTGCCAATCGCAAGTTTAGGAAACGACTGGAAGGACATTTTTGATTCAAACTTATATAATAATTAAGGAGTACAACTTTTTTTTTTGTTTTGTTCTTTTTTAGTTTCACTTCTTTCCTCCTACTAGTAAAACCATAATTGCCTATTTGGAATTTGACAACTTTCGATTTGTTCAAATATAACTTTTCCATTTTTCTTGCAAAATCAATGTATACATTATTTAAAAAATTTCAACAAACAAGGCAATCTGTTGCTCTCACTGTAAAACAGTCAAACCGTCTATGTTTACTCCTAATTTAATATTCTTAATCAGTATTAATAGACAAATCGGAATAAGCATATTCATGAAACTTTAATCTTAAGCTTCCTAAAATAAGATCTGAAAAAACATAAAACAAAATATGACTAAGTGTTAAATGATTTTAAAATAATATGTTTCTTTTCGGAATCATTTCATCCAATGTTCGGCAGTTTTATGTCAGCTAATGTCGGAGAATAAATAATAAAGTGACATTTATACCTCGTATCTATAAATTGGCCTGCTTTTTTGTTTCCATGCGTAATGTGACAGGTATGTCGGTTGCAACACTGGCATTTACAGTTTTAGTTTTTAGCCTTTAACACTGATGATAAACCGATTGCTGAACTATTATTGTTGTCTGATGACTAGCAAATTAATAGCAAAACAATTTAAAATGTACCAATGTTGGGTTTGAAGTCAGTTCGCCGTTATCCAACACTTAAGTCTCGGGTAGTAAAACTATTAACAAAAAGAAGCATTTCATTCGTTTAATGTCCGTAGTCTTTGCCAATATATAATCTTTTGTGATTATGTGTTAATATTGATTAATACATATATTCATTGGGCTAGGGCAGTGCCGCAAGTTACTTTTTTTAGATTTTTATCGCGCTTTTACTTTAAATTTACTTTCTTTAGTTTCTCCTATCGTTCTACTTGAATGTCGGGGCTAATTCCAATATTGTTGCTAATATATATAATGTGCATATATTAAATAGACTGTACGCATATTTTTTTGAAAAGCCAGACAAATATTGTTAGTTTAATTTTTTACCATTTTGATTATGAATTTCATTAAATTTTATTTCATGAATAAGCTTTGAGTAGAAAATTTTTAATATTAGCAAAATGCGAAAAAGAAAACATCAAAAAACATGACTCGATTTTTTTGACATTTTAGCACAAAGTTTCGGAACAGAGTGAAATATGTTTTCAAGACTTGTAGCCTGTTCAATTCTAAGAATAAAATATAAAATATAAAATATAAATGAACATAAAAGTTAGTTTCTTTGGAAATTTCCACAAAAAATTTTGTATGAAACATCGTGATAACTTAAAATGCAGTTCGATTCGCAAGACCCGAAATAGGGTGAAATTTCCAAGGTTGGTCATGTCCTGTAACAGCAATTCCAATAGATAACGGATTACACAAATCGGTGAAGAACAGAAGACGACTCGAGGGCTGATTTAAAAGAACATGTATCAAAGATATGGAAATTACTATAAATAGTGTAATAATAATCACTTGCGAAATGACGCCTATCCTAATATACCCTTGTACTCTGCACTGTATGGGGTATACAAACGACAAAACCAAACTTGTATCAAGTTTTGCTTTGGCATTTTTTTCTTTTTATTTGCCGATAATCAGAAAAGGTAAAAAGACGGCAAAACCAGCCCCAGCTCCAGCCTTAGCAGAGAGCCGAACAGATTCACAACCGCGACAACATCGAAATCTCCCCCTTCCACCACACCCATGATTCCCAGATTCCCATCCATCCGATCGATCGCGTTGACGCTGTAAGAGATTCAGTTACTACGCGAGGCTGGCGTCGCTCACTTGTACGAAAGGTGACGCATTCCGAAGCATCTTTTGGCTATTTTTGTGATTAATTTGAATTCGTTTATTCCCCTCGTCTGTTTGTTGCGGGGGCAGGAGAATTAGTTTAACAAGAACAACGACAAAGAGTTTCGGTTCTTCAAGGGAAATGCATTGTTTTGAAATGGAAAACCGATTCAGTGCTTTACGAAATTGGGTCAAGTGCATAGTTTTAGTAACAAAGTGACCTAAATAATTGTGAAACTTGAAGTTCAGTGTGAAAAATCTGAGGAAAAGTCTTACCAAAGAAACATATGCAAAATATAACTTACAACAGCTTCGACTGCGGTTTGAGAAGCACTGGAAATTCGAATCAATCAAGTTCACCGCTTATGAAACTATTTGAAAAAAAGAAATTGAGAATGCAAGTCTTAAATGTTTGCCCTAACTTAGTTCCTTTTTATGGTTGGAAAATCTAAATTGTTAAAAATATCAATGTTTATTACGACCAGAACGGCGGGAATTGGAGTTTAAAGAAGTTTACCCTGCATACAGTTTGAGAGCCAGTGGAGCTGCTACACTAAATTGGCGCCACTGGGCTTATGTAAAATTGCCCAAGTAGATAAACATAAATAGTTATCTACATAGAAGAACTTAACCTTTTTTTAAAAAAAAAACATCAGCTACAGAAGCGTAGTTAAGGGGAGTTATGAGGTCTATTAACTTAGTCTCAAGTATATTTCGTTTCGTTTCAAATAAACAGACACAAAAATAATATAAAAAGATTTTATAATTCTGATAGAAAACATAGGGAAATGGTATTTAGTTTGTCCAAATCATTGACATTTGATTAATACCCCAATCTAAGGTTTCAAATGTTCCAAACCTGTTGTTTACTTTACTATTACCATTATTAAAGTATAGTAATAATTTCATTATTTAGAACTTGTACTTGTGACCCTGACAATTAATTTTTCGTTTAATTTATAATTTACCGTTAAATAGTTAATTTAAAAAAAAGGGGGCCTCACTACGCCAGTGGATAAACAAAAATGAGTCAGTCAACGGTTTCTTGTCTGCCCGTAAACACAGCGAAAATGTCGAAAGCAAAGAAGGTCTTGGATGAAGCCCGGGAAACACAAAACCGGGAATTGGACCTGGTCGACAAGGGTCTGGTGTCCTTCGAGGAGCTTCCAGGATTGTGTAAGTCTAAAAAACAATACTTAATTCAATTAAAACTAAAACCAAAAGCCAATCGTCCTCACTCCCACGCACTTTTAACCTCGCCCAACTGCAGATGCCACAAAAGTTCTTTAATCATAGGGAATCCTTAATGAAATAAACCCTTTTATGGGGTTTCGTAGAATTATTTAGACAAAATGTCATTGAAATTTGTAATATTTTGTTTATTTTTTGCGATGACGCCAACCACCATTTGTTGGTCAAAACGGTGCGGAGCGGGGGTAAAATAAAAGTGAAAGAAGAAGAATTAACATTGCAAAACAAAATTTAAATAAGGAGAATATTAACAAATTCGTAGTTTCTACTCTTAATTTGAGTTTTTACAATCTGTATCTTTGTTTATTTGTTTTAAATTAAAACTAAAGAATTTTATCAGCAACAACAAGAAGACTTCTGCTCATATAGTTATCTCGCTTACTCCAATAGCCATTCTGCCTGTTGCGTGGACCAGCAGCTGTTTACGTTTGAACCCTGTAGGAAATTGGCTTCTGTTTTAATTCATGAAACATGAAGTGAAACATCGGTTTAAAAGGTTTATTCCTACGGCTTCTTTTCATAACCTTTTAAGACAAGAAGAAAAAAGTAAATGAAGAATGTTTTAGTATCATATTATTTACAAATGTATGCATATTGAACAACTTTTTTGTTGTGTAAAACTATAAGTTTTACTCAGTTTTTAAACAATTCATCTAGCCATCAAAGATATTCAAATTGTATCTAAATATATGTTATAGATGAATAATTATAATGCAATAATTTTTCAAAGTTATTAATATTAGACATTTATTCTCAGTTAAATACGATTTAATCATTTCCTTAGTGGTCGAGCTCTTAGCAGAACAAATATGACAATTTTCGATTTAAAAACAGGATCGAAAACATTTTAAAATTTAAAAAAAAAAACACAAAACCGACATAGGTCTTAATATTAATAAACTCATATCATTTAATTGAAATGATCGCAAGAGTGGCCCAAAAATTTCCCTAAATTTCGCCAATTTTAAGCATGCAATGTAAAAGTTACATTTGAAAATAAAATTGAATACTTAATGCGATTTTAGTAGGAACAAATAGTTGTTTTGATTACATATTTATATGATGTATTAACTGAATCAGTCAAAGTCAATATACTATTCAATTCTCTAATTGTTAATACAATCGTTTTCGGATAATAATATTTCAGATTTTATGGTCAAAAATCAAGAGTATACTTTTTCCAGGTGTCCTTAATAGGTAACAAATCGTTGTTAATTCCATTACAAAGACGTTAGTTTTTCCTTACATAAGTAATTTGACACCACTTTCGTTCCGGTTCCCCAAACGATTTAAAATATAATTCGTGTTTTTAGATTAGTTATCTGTAGGACTTTTTAGAAACTGATAATGCCAAACAATATTCCTCAATAAGGACATAAATCTTGAAAAAAAAAATACTGGAACTTAACCGCATCTTTGATTTCTTTAGCCACATTAATTAAAATGGACAGGATAAGATCACTGCAAATGTGCATAAGTGAGAGAAAATGTATGAAGAATGAGAGAAATGCTTTTCCATACTATCACATTTTTAAAATACCAAACAATTAATTTATTATTTTTAATTCCAATGTGTTATTTCAGTCAACATGTCCAATATAACGCGCCTCACATTGTCGCACAACAAGATCAGTCTGATCAATCCGGGAATTGCGAATCTGTTGAATCTGGAAATATTGAATCTCTCGAATAATCAGTTAACCGAGCTGCCAGTTTCCCTCTCATCCATGCCAAAGTTACGTATTCTGAATGTGTCCATCAACAAGTTGGGCAACTTGCCGCGTGGTTTTGGCGCTTTTCCCGTTCTCGAGGTGCTCGATCTGTCCTACAACAATCTGAATGAACAAGTGCTGCCTGGCAATTTCTTCGGCATGGAGACACTGCGTGCCTTGTATCTGGGCGACAACGACTTTGAGTACATACCAAAGGAACTGGGTCAACTGAAGAACTTGCAAATCCTCGGTCTTCGGGACAATGATCTGCTCGAGTTGCCACGAGAAGTCGGTGAACTGCAACGACTACGCGAATTGCACATACAAAACAATCGCCTGCAGGTCCTGCCCCCAGAGGTTGCCCAGTTGGATTTGCTGAGCAACAAGTCGGTAATGAAAATGGAAGAAAACCCCTGGGTGAATCCCATTGCAGAGCAGTATCTGTTGGGTATCAGCCATGTGATTGAGTACCTCAAGACGGAGACCTACAAAATGTAAGTGAAACTCAGCATTCCAATGCTGAAACCGATCTTGACTCTTGCTTTGTTTTATTCTTCAGCATTTACAATCGCCATATGCAAGGAGGACGCAGCGGTCCACCCCCGCCCAAAGCTGATAAGAGCAAGAAGGCATCCAGAATACGTGCTTAGTCCAACAAAGGACCAGTCGAGTCGCGACTTCTCTCAACCTTTTTGTGTGTTCGTCATTGTTAACCAAAAAATGTTTTTGTATACTAATTTTTAAGTATTCGTAACTTAACGTCGTAATTTTTGTTGTAAAGTGCCTTGAGAATTGCTAACAAATGTGAATAAAGTATGTTAAATATTTCACCCGGAAAAGAGAATCAGAAAAAATTCCTTTTTAAGATCTCTACGAGGGACTATATTGACATTAACTAAAGTTTTAAAGAGTATTTTCGGTAAATAAACCGCAGGACCTAAAAAATCCACTCAAACGGATTGAAAAATTCAATGCGTTTGATGGTTGATCATTAAGAGGACCCCTATGTAGTTATAATATCAGAAACGTTCTCACTAAGCCTACTTCAATATATTTTTTCTATATTTTTACAAAGATATTTCTATAGTGGTAAGATCCGACGAATTGTCAAACTTGATCTTAACTTGGCCAAGATTCATTGCAAGATTCAGCTCTCGATTTGGGGCGTGAAGTTAATACTCACATACGAAAATGGCTATAGCGACTCGGTTCTTCACGCTGATCAAGAATATATATAGTTTATGTTGGTCCTGCTGTTTGAATCGATGTTTTTCCTAGTAATGCAGATGAGAATCACCGATAGAGATAAATTTACTTGAAGTACCGACAGCCGGGATAAATGATTTGGTATTAGGGTAATTGATCCCTACTCATTTTAACGTGTTCGTTTTACGCATCCAACATACATATATGTAAAATTGAGCAACTATAGGTGTTGGAGGAGACGTCATCGTGAACTCAGATTTGTATATCTTAAAATTTCTTATATTATTTGTTTAAGATTATCGGATTTTCAACCACTGTATTTACATTAACATGTTCTAAAAGCTTCTGTTACATGGCTCATGAAGAGCTCATGAAAACGAAATATAAAAATGACTTCTTTCTGGAATTCGAAGAGGAGAAGACTTGTTTTTCCTTACTCCACTCCACATGCTATTGAGCATTGGAGTTTTGTACCATCTGCAACTGGGCAGATCAAACAATAGGATATAGTCGTAAAACTATCCTAAAACTAACTACATTTTACAAGCACTGGCAAGTAAGGACCTTCGGCTTAGACGAAAACTACATTCATTCACTAGCCTGGGAACTCTCGAACCCGGATCTTCGTTGTTCAGTTGACTAAATGACTGGGCCACTCATCTACCGAGGATTGTAACAAAGTATTTATAAATGGTTATGGCTTGTCCAAAGGAACGCTACGAAAGAATTTTTTTAAAATAACACAAAATAATTTTTGAAACCAAACAAATTCTTTTTTCATGCGCATTCGATGCTGTTATGCATAGAACTAGATTTCCATACGATTTTCCAGCTGCTGGACCCAATTTTCGTCGGTTTTCAAGACGTTACAGAGTTGTCCAACTCTTGAGAACGACGAAAGAGAGATTGATTTTGATAATATTCTCGCCACAACATGCTTTTTTTTGGACTACTGGCACGGGAACATTTCGTCCTGTTTCTGTGGACTCAAATTTTTACACTAAACGCTCAATGATTTGCTTGACGTCCCTATATCGGCCGTAGCGCTCTCAAAGCCATTGACTCCGAATATTGGTAGTAAAGTTTGACATTTTTGACTCGTTGGATTGTATATCTTTTCATGATGAAATGGCAAGCTATGGTGAAGAGAAGTGTCAAGAGCGGAGGGAATACGGCATTGTTTCCTACTTCTATTAATCTACCTTTGTAGCGTAAAGAGTTCATCAATTTAAACTTTTTATATGGCGAATCCGTCGATTATTGTATAAAGTCTTAACAACAACCAGATAATGACCACAACTCGGACTGGCAGCGCCTCTGGCGGTGAAGATGAAAGAAAATCAATTGTTATTTAGTTTTATTTTATAAAATAGTAGTTTCTTCTTTTTCTTTTATTATCGCTTCTCATAATCAATCTTGCTTCTTAGCAGTTTTTGTAGCAGTTTTTCCATTTTGCCTTCATTCATAATCATATAATTAATTAGTTTACTTAAAGTCAATTAATTAATTCATTCTTTATCTTGTATTAGAATTAAATTAATAGTTAAATGTTTTCCGTTTTTGTTCTTTGTCTTGTATTTGTGTGTGTGTGTGTGTGTGTGTGAAAAACTAATAGAATAGTTTTCATTTTGTTTTTTGTTTCGTTCTTTTTTGTCTGCCTTTTTAGTACATATTTTTTATATATATAATATATCAATTTATGTAAATTTCATAATTTGTTTTTAAACTTATTTTGAGTTTTATGTATATGCAATTAAATTTTACATTTTTCTCATTAACTTATTACATATACGTATTCATTTTTTGTTTCTGTTTCTTTTTTTTGTTTCCTTTTTTCATTTATTTATGTTTTTAATTAGGTTTTTATCTCATACATTTCTTTTTTTATTTACAAGATTTGCTTTCAAGTTGGGTTTAGTTTCAGATTTGTTGCAAGAGGATTTGGAAATGCCTAGCACACGTTCAAAAGGAGATTAAAATCAAACAAAGACTAATAAGAACTAAAAAGACGAATAGCCCTAGCCAAGTTTTGTACTCAAACTGAAGATTTTTCAACTCAATAATTTATTTTTTAATAGAAATGTGACATTCAAATAAAAAGAATGAATCAATTTTTGGCTTGAGATTGCATCAACATTCTAAAACGTTTTTTAAATTAGTCTTTTGTTAAATTAGGCGAAATGTTATATATATTAAGTGATTCACAAATTACTCGATGGAAAGCTTTGATTTAATATATTTTGTTGGTTTGGTCTTGGGGTTAGTCAAATGAAAACAAATCAACTGAAAGCAGTAAAAACTCGTCTAAAGAATTTCCGATTGAACACAAATGGATATATATTTGAATATTGTGCATCTCTTGATGTTTGGAGGGGGCAGCTGTTGCCTTTGTTCGTAGCTAGTTGTTCACACACATATATGTAGATGTGTTGGTAAGTATATTTATATAAATGTATGATTAATTAGTTCATCAGTCGTGACTTTGCTGCTTGAGCTTGCCAATAGCAGAAACACACACGCGGCAGGAAAAAAGAAAACAAGAAACACAAACTATAAACCTAAATTGAGAAACTACAACAAATACACGAATACAAAATACAAGAATATGACAGTTGCCCTATACAAGAGTGTACATATATATATACTATAATTAAAACATATACACATACAAAATACATTCAGATTTATGAAGATATATATATAGATATAGATAACATTAAACATAATCAGTGGCTGCTGGCTAAAAACAGCTTTCTATTCCCGTTCCATTGTCCGGTCTGTCCTTGCTCCTTTTGCTCTTTCCTTCCTTTTAGTTAAACATAAAGCTTTAAACCTAATACAAAATGATTAATTGGAATAAGTGTATTTGAACTAAAATTATAAAAATAAAACCAATGAATCTTAATGAATCAAAAACACTCCACGACATATGAAAAACAGTTTGAAATATATATAAATTTGTTTGTTTTGTTTTGCAGCATTTGAAAATTTGGCAACAAATTGAGAAGGGACAAATTTACGAAATTTAAGTTAAACATTTGTTTATTTTATGTTTTTCATAATTAATGTCTTTAATTTTTTTATGTTTTTCTGTGTGGGTTTCATTTTTTCGTTATGTTTTTGTTGTTTGCTAGTTTACAAATGCAATTTTGACGGCTTTAATTAAACATTATTTCATTTTTTTTAGCCTTTATTACAAGTTAAATACAATTTAAATGCTTCTGCTTCTCTCTTCGAGTTTTTTTTTTTGTTTTTCCTCTCCTGGTTTTGTTTGTTTGGTTGCCGCTAAATTAATCGCTTAGTTTTACTTTTCACTTTTTTTTTTATTGATTTCTTTTTTTTTTTGTACAAAACATATTTTTGCGCTTTTTAAATGTTTAATTAATTTCGTTTTCATGTCTTGACATTAATGATGGTTTTTTTCGTGTTGTTTTCATTGTTGTTGTTTTATTTAATATGCGTACAATTAAATATTTGCTTTGTTGCTGCTTTGTAAATTGCATGCACAAATAATATATATACATATATGAATACATACACATATACATACATATGTATATATCATGCATATTGCCTTTTCAATTATTTATAATAATAATGATTTTCATTCTGCATTTCCATATCAATTAATTTATTAAAAAATATCTCTCGTTTTTTTTTTTGTTCCTAGCATTCATTTTTGTTACTGTTTGTTTGTTTTTTTTGTTCATTTTTCTTGTTGGTTTTGTTTTTTTTGTGTTTTAAATAAAAATAATTAGCATAAAAATTACATTTACATTTAATTTGAGTTCATTTGATTTTTGTTTTTGTTGTTGTTGTTGTTGCTTTTGACGCTTTGCCTTTGGTTTTTTTGGCTGTCAAACTTTGCTATTATTTGGCGCTCGAGTCGTCGATTCGTAATGACCACGCCCCAAGGCGGCATAGGCATCAGCATAGGCCAGTTGCTGCTGCTCATGTTGTTGTTGTTGTTGCTGTTGCTGCTCATGCACCGATGTCGGCCGACTATAGCTTACTTGTAGCGGCGGCGGCGCGACGCCTAAATTAGGAGAAAAATAAAAAAAATTTGATTAATTCAAAGTCTAGATAAAATTAGTAAATTTTATTTGTCAATTAGTTGTTTTAAACAGGAAATTATTATTTAGTCTGTTAGTTGAAATAAACTTTAAACGAATTAAATTATAATTCGTGTTATTTCCTTGCAAAGTTACAGCTCCTAAATTAAAGGAGTCATTTTGATATACCTCTTGAACACTAGGACATCTAAATCTGTCTAATGGAGGAACTTTGTCTTAAAGAATTCCCGTTTTTAAAACCGAAAAAGAAATTTTAAAATCAATCCTCGAAGCAAACATTCTTATTGGACATTTTAAAAGTTAGTAACTTGTTGAAAACAATAAATACTTTTCCAGTTGACTGCATACTTTTAGGAGCAAAGTTTCTCCCATATTTAGTTCCCCAGAAAAGTGTTCTACTCGGTTGACCCAAAAATTAAGAAGCCTGTCACAAAGTTAAGTTCAGTTTAAAACTATCTTATTCATCTATATTTATAAAGAAGTAAATACCTAAAACTTTAAATCGGAAATGTAGTTAGTCGATAGTGTGAGAAAAAAAACCTAGTAAACTAAGAAATTAGATGTTGATTTAGATTAATATAATAAAGAACACCATCGACCATTTTAGATTTAAACGCGATTTATAGCCAACAATGGTACAAATAAAAGGATAATCTAATCTATTATCCTAATCTAATTTATTATCCTTTTATTTGTTGCATTGTCCAAATTCAATCAAAATCTGAGACTAGCATACCTGAAGAATCTCTTGTCAATATTACCATAAATAATACATACTAAAAGTAATACTTTTCTCTACTCTAATACCAATTTTTTCCACTACTTGTCATTCTTATTTTTAGTAAAAATTTTTAGTTTAAGTACAAATGTTTTAGTTTAGAGTTGTTAGGGTATTCATAAAATTAAGTGTTAGTGACAAATAATGCACATGCAATAACAAAAACAACAACAATACAAAATATTAAAGGGAATAAGAGACAAAATCAATTTTGGGTGGAAATCGTAAACATGCTACAAATGACATTAGAAAGAAAGGAGTCAATCAAGGCGGAAGGGAAGAAAAAGGCAAACAACAAGTATAAGGAAACAATACAATAAAATCAATGGAAATCAAAAAAGGAATCGCTCAAACCGAAGGATAACGTAAGAAAAAATTATCCATATAAATGTCATACCAATTGCATATTCAAATTGCATTTGTTTCAGTGTATTTCAGTGGCAAATTTTCTTTTTCTTGTTTGGATGGGAGAAGAAAAACTTATGAGGGGATCAGGCGGGCGATCGGTCAATGTTGTGTGTTGGTTGTATGGCAAATAATTCTGATTCAGTCGTCGCTCCGTTCCTCCTAGTAGACTATATTCCGACGCACCGGCTTGGACGAGGACGAGGAGGACGACTTGTCCTTGCTGCTGCTGCGACTGTGCGGCTGCTGCTGTTGCTTGTGGTGCTTTGTGTCTTTGGCTTTGCCGCTTTTACTGCTCTTACTACTGCCAGCGGCCGATGTGGATGTTGTTGTTGTTGTGGAGATGTTGGTGGTGTTGTTGGTACGTGATGATCGGGACTTATTGCGTGGTGGTAAGTCTGAGTTTTCGGTTTTTATTTTGGTTTTTGGTTTGATTTTGCAAACGATAAAGAAAAATGGACAAAATTAAATTTGGTGGAAGATGTGTGTGTGTGTGTGTGTATGTGTTTGGGGGAGGGTGTGGATGGTAAAAGGATGGAAATTGAGAAAACTACAAAACAAAATCCAAACTGGGTTTCTGCTCTAAGTTGGATTAAGGGGAGTCAAGATAAGGGAGGGACACACACCTTTCGGGGTATAGAACGCTGTCTGTTGTTGTTGCGGAGAGAGTGCTTGTTGTTGTTGCTGTTGCAGTGCATTAGCCGGCGGCAATGGCAACGGCAGCTGGGCGCGAGCCACAACGCCGCCGCTGCTAATGGCCGCCTGGACACCACCACCCAGTGAACCTGTAACTGGCGGTGCCGCCACCACTTGTTGCTCGGCTGCATACCCGCCATGTGCTGCTCCTCGACTGGCAGCTCCGGCCGAGCCGCTTGGTGGCCTGCCACTGCTGGTGGAGCGGGTGCCACGTCCGTCGCTGCGACGCGCTTGATTGGCCTGTGAATTGCGACTGGCGTGACTGCCGCCAGTGGGAAGCGGGATTATGGAATGACCACCCTGATGGCGATCCCATTCATGCGGATGAGCTTGATGATGCGATCGAGAGGCGTGCGATCCGCCGTGACGACCACCACCGCCACCGCCTCCTCCTCTGGGATAGTGTTGTGCCTCATGGGCTGGCGGTGGAATGCTGCGGGGACCGGCTCCACGTTGATGAGGATGACGTTGCTGCGAAGCGAATGGAAATCAATTGGTTAGGATTAGATTCGTGTACTTGGGACGCTGTGTCAAACTCACCATTCGTCTAAGGGTGTTCATGGGAGCTCTTAGGGTCTCGCTAATGCGACGGGCTCGTCGCTTCTTTGGATTCGAGCTGGGCGTATGGACGGCGCAGCATTTAATGAACGCCCCCATCACCACAATGAAAGCCACGCCCATTAGCACCACCAAATACCAATTCTCTGTTACCCATTCGGCGACAGTTAGCAGGGTTTCGCGGTTAAGCAGGAGATTCTTCAATCGGACCAACGGTCCATCGGCATCGACGGCGCGACACTTGAGGAAGACGTCGCAATAGCCTTGGAAGTTGTCGCACGGCGAACCCGGCTGCAGGCTGATGCCACCCGGTTGGATGTTGTATTCCGCGGCAAATTCACTGGTGCTGCGGCAGGTGGACGTGTCGTTGCCATCTTGGCAGGCCAGTTCGCAGAGCTTGCGCTTGTCCACATGGGGCAGTGTGTTCGAAGTGAGGAAGCATTTGGTCATGTTCCAAAGCAGACAGGGCGAACCACTGCATTCGCCACGAATGCACAGGGCGGTGCCGTTGTTGCACATGGTCTTGTCGTCCCGATGCCGCGGCTCGGGACACTCGGCTGTGGTGCCATTGCAGGTGCTCGACCAGCTGCACTCGTTCTCCTCCTTGCACTTCTGGTGGTAGCTTGTGGGCACGAAGGTGCACGAGTTGGCCAGGCAGCAGGGTCCCTGCGAGGGCGAGCATTGGGTCTTGGCACGGCGAGTGCATCCGCTGGCACTTGAGTTCAGTGACTGATCGTACTCGCTAATCAATCTGGGATAGCAGCATTTGTCCTTGCACTCCTCTTCGTTGAAACCGCAGTCGCATTCCTCGCCAGACTCCACAATCTTGTTGCCACAGAAGGCACCCTCGGAGGCCTTGAAGCAATCGCGCTTCGTATTGCCGACAAGGACGTCTAGGACATTTGATATATTTCGTATCGAGCATGGCGAGAATTTGGAATTGTTTGGACGATCTCCCGAAGTGGCACTGGCGAACATAATGAAGTTGCCATTCAGCCCACCAGGACGACACTCTTGCGGATAATCATGCTGAGGAAGAGAACCAAAAGATAACCCATTAGATCCGATTACCTCTTCAACTATAAACTAATCCATTCATCCTCACCGGTGATCCGAAATTGTGTCCTATCTCGTGAGCCAGTGTCAACTGTGACACTTTCGGTGGAACTCGACTGTTGTAGTTGACAAAGGTTATGATTCCCGTGTTCAGGGAACGCTTTGTGCTTTGATATTGGCCACCCACTGTCTCGGTGTAGGTCTTGTACTTCTCGCAAATGCCACCCGAAGCACCTGAAGCGCTGGCAACCCAGGCCAAACCCAAGGTGCCGCCCGTGAAGTCTCTGCGAAAAGAATATTTATTTTAGAAGGACCTTTCCAAGCTAATGGGCACGGGTCTCACCTGTAGGTAAACACATAGGCCAGACAAAAGTCCGAGTGATCCTCGAGGGAGTGGAGATTCAAAAAATTCGATACGTCCATGTGCTCATTACAGAAGGCATTGTGTGGTCCATTGTAGGAGTTGCGACAAGCGGAGTCGTCATCTATTTTGATTCGCTGTACCTGAAGATCATAATTATTCAAAAAAGTTAGTTAGCTTTGTAAATTATATGCCAAAAGACAACATTCACAGGCCAGTTCTCGTTTTCGGGTCAGTAATCGTAGAAAGCTTTAATTTCCGGACTAGATAAGATTGAAAGTTACTTCGCCCTCTCCTGCGTAAGAGAGGGATCAGATCTAAAATTCCTAGTCCATTAAATTAGTTCGGGTTCGGAGAGAATTGTTCTAACTCATTAGTTTTTTTTTTTTATTTTTTGCGGGGTGAACTCTCATTCTACAATCTGTCCGAAAGTGGACAATCCGTTGCAATCGGGACATTGTCAAAAACTCATTAGTGACTCATCAATATGAACAGTTATGCTTTTTCCTAGATGTTGGAAAATAATCAGGTCTGTTCTCATTTTACTGAATTGAATCGGATTTAAGACCTGTTCTCGCTTCCGAATAGGATAGGAAATTATTCGTTATCAAATCGCTTGCCTTTGAGTCATTACAATTACAATTACAAGCAAAAAGGCGACTGTTCAGACATGTTCAGAACAATTTCAAGAATTAGTGGATAATTAGGTCCCAACCATTAACTTAAGACAATTATTTTTAGCGGACAATCAAAATGGAATTGATCTGTTCTCGGTTTCCGAACGTTTTGAATCGAAATGCTTAAGCCGATTCTTATGGTTGACAAATAAACTCGAAGTGAAATATATTTTCAAAATTTTGTAAAAATTAAACTCATTTACCAAAACTAGAATTGAATAAGTTTTCACAAAGAAAACCTGAGTTATTTCTGTCAGGATTTCTACTCAAAAACAGATGTATGCATTAATAATTAAAAAGCTCGGCAACCCTGTAAACTTGCCTAGTAGGCAAAACAAAAATGTTTCAAACTAAGTTCACGATTTCGTAACGATTGAAGAATCGTTGTCGATTTATGTTCGAAATCGCTCAAAAACTAGAACAGGCCAACATTTGAATAGACAGGTGAATAATAGTAAAAACATGAGTTCATGTTTTCAATGCTCAGTTTAGTAAATACAGGTATTCAACTCGCTTGAAAGACCCAGTTTCAAAATATTCTACTCAGAAACCAGAGGCATGAAAATTGACTAAAAGGCATTGCAGTGGAATATCACTTAATTAAATTTGACTTTAGTTCAACCGACTAAACTTTAATGTTTAGCTTCTTGCTCTGGGGAAACCTGGACTTGGCTGCAAGCGACTCATTCCCAGCAGTTGCTCTCGTCACTGACAGTTGTCTGTGGTCGGGCGAGTATCCATCTGGACCAGTGGCACTCGCTTTGTCCTTCTTAACCCATTGTGTTTGCCCATGACCGCCTGCTGCGTGTGTGTGCTCGTCTGTGTTTGAGATTGTGTGTGTGTCTGTGTGTCTTTGTCTGTGTTGGGACTCACCTCAAAGCGTATGTTCCGATGCTCGGTACGTCCATCGAACTTTGTGTTGCGGTAAATGTAATTAACGGCCGTCACGTGATGTGCAATCAGTGAAGTGATTTCCTCACGCGTTTTTACATCCACCTCATACTTGCGACCACGATCGTGCTGTAAATGACAGAGAGACAGAGAGAAACAAAGAGAAAAAGAGAGAATGTTAGTGAGAGAAGGTGGCAGATAGAATTAATTAACGAAAGCTGTAGTCATCTTTTAGGCGCCGAGTCGTGTAATAATGTAAAATAAAACCTGCAAACCACAGGGCGGAGAAATTTCGCTTGACATCTGTGTAAACAATTCCCCAATCTCCCCTCAACTGAGCACATAGATGTGAATTTTCCCCCTTTTATCTGAAGCTCATCCAATTCATCCTGCCCCAATCGTCCACCCACCCAACCCTCCACACCACCACACATCGCCTGTCGCTGCCCGCCCACATACAAACACTCTTCAAATATATTTGTATAAAAATGCAAATTCAGCTAAACTCGTCGAATATTTTGCTGAAGTTTATATGCTTTTATATCCACCGAGGCTAACGTCGGCTCTACCTACTACTTCTTCTTTTTCATCTTCATCATCCTGTGCTGTTTTTTGTCTCTGTGTTTTGGCTCAAAAATCAAAACGCCGTTGGGTCCCCTGTAACCCCCTCAAAAATATAAAAAACGAAACGAAACGAAACGTGCGCGGCATGAACGCGCCGACGAAACAAATGCGCGAATTATGCAAAACTCATTGCAAATAAACACACAAAAAGTAAGCAGTCGCGAACGGGAGGAGGACACAAACAGCAAAGGAGGACGGAGACCTGGCGAATGGAAAGGACTTTCCCTGGTGACGAGGATGTTGACGTCGATAACAACAGAAACAACAAAACAACGTCGCGCCGCACAATGCGAAAAAATGAACGTAAACATAAAGCGCGCGCGGCAAAAGAATTGCTCGAAAGGAAGGAAGTTAGGACAGAGAAGAAGAAGAAGAAGAAGCGGAAAAGCGGGAGACAAAGGAATGGGTAAAAGTGGGAAGCGAGGATGAAATAGGAACTTGGTTGCGGGTTACAACGGTTGATTGCATGCACTGTAAGTGCTCAAAGAGGTCAGCTGATTGGTTGATTGACAACAAAGAAATACTTCGTCTCTAGGTATGCAAATATATCCCGACTCAAGAGCCAACAGAATAACGATCTCTTTAATCGACTTCCAATATCACAAGAACTATGGGAATAACTTCAACCCAAAAGGAAGTTGTGATACGTAAGGAGTTCATTCACTTCGCTCCGTGGAAAATTCAGATTCGTCATGGGTTTTTAAGGGGTGACTCAGTCGACATTTCGGAAAATTATTCACTGTTCATGCTTGAATTCCGTTAAGCAATCATCTATGGTGGATTTTATACTCATCAGAGGACATTGTATTCATTCTTGAGGTAGGCTAATCTATGAATGGGGCACTCGTAATGGCAAGCTAAAGTTAATGGATGGCCCTTGTTTAGTGCTAAACATGAAATTTATCTTAGTGTAAGGCCCAAAGGAATGGATTTTAATTCGCTGTAACTTGTTTACATTGACACTGCAATGTTTTAAAATGTATTTGCGTGTTGTTGTGTTCTTAAGAACGACAAAAAGCAATCTTATCTCATCTCAGAAGAGCATCAGTCAATTCCTGTGATTCCATATCCAGGCATTGTTGTCTCCCCCCTTCCCTTTTGCCTCCCTTTTCAGCGTTTGCCATCTCTTAATAATACAGCTTTTGTTTTATGCTCAGCCCCCCGACTCACACCCTCCATCCCATCCTCAAAAAGAGAAGCCTGCTCGCTCGTAAAAAAATTGCAAAATTCATGGATTTTTCGTCTTGCTTTTTGCCTGTTTGTTTATATGGATCTGTCTCGTTTTTTCGTTTTGTTGCTGTTGAGAGTTGGGTTTTAATTTAACGCACGCGCTACCCTCGCCAACCACCCATCCACGGAACTTACATCGGCAATGCCCTCGCGTATATGCCGCCAAATCAATGGATCCGTTTGTATATAAAGCGAACAGGTATTCCTGTTATCCTCACGGCCACGTCCTCCTGAGGAGCCACCAGAAGGACCGCCGGCCGAACCCGGTCCGGAATCACTGGCACGACGCACACGCTCATGGACGAGCTCATGCCAATCGGCAATGTTGGCCGTCGAGCCAAGGCGACGTCCCGTGGCGGGATCATAGAATGCACCATCGGCGAAATTTGCCTCCTTCGAGTACTTCTGATGCGGATACTTGAAATCATCTTCTCCGCTTTGATACTTCTTCGGTGGATGAGGCGGCTGCTGCTGCTGCTGCTGCTGATATTGCTGCTGAGGTGCAGATTTTTTATGCTGCTGCTTGCGATACAGTTTCTGGACATCCTTGGACATCGGCTCGGGCAGCTCTTCGACAGCGGAATTTTGTATGTTCTCCATCCATTGCGATACCTCCTCCGTTATGCCGCAACCACCCACGTGACCTGGAACGGAAGACAATAAAAGCAGACGAAAATTGTGAAAAATGAGTCGAAAAATAGACAACAAAATTTTTAATTTGCTGATGCAGCAGCAGAAACATCATTTTTATATCTTCTCTCTTCAACAACTTTCCCTCGTACTTTGCAGCTCTCCATGGTCCGTTTTCACATATAATTTTATGCAAGGGAAAATTTTTATTTATGGCCTTCCCCCTCAATGGTCTCTCTCTCTCTGTCTCTCTCCCTCTCATTCCCTTTATAAAATGAAAACCACGAAAATGTAATTAAAATGAAACACACACACACAAACAGAGAACGAGAAAAAGGGAAATGAAAATGGAATAAAAAACAAAAAACCGAGAAAAAAAATGTTAATGCAAATGCCAAAGTCAAATGTTTGCAGCAGCTCATACACTCGGGGAAAAAGTGTTGCATACTTTCTGGGGCTGCACTTTAAAATTTGTATCAACAATTATATTTACAGCTTTAGCTGTACATACAAGCCGTGCCCAGGAAACCGTTAATAGCCCCAAGCCGGTAATGAAAATTTATTGTTTTATTGTTTAAGCGCCCACCAGTTAACCCCCCCCTACCGCTCCCAATCCCCCCGCTCGCTGCCCAGTCGGCCCAGTTGGCTGTCGCCTCTCATGCGTTTCACTGGCGTTTCTCGCCGCGCACAATTGTCAACAAACAAAAACAAAACCAAAAAAGAAAGAAACGGGGTGAGAAAACAGGAGAAAAGAGAGCACAGAGATGAGTGTCAGGAAAAACGGTGACCAGGATGCCCACATTTTTAAAAGCTGCGGATTCTTTATGGACTCAGCAATTTACATTCATTTCGTATAATATATGTTAAAAAATATATATCTGCAAGGCTTAAATAATCCTTCAATAGTCCCGTTTATAGGGCAGTAAGGCAAACGTTTCAGGCCTTGAAGATTTATTTCATTAAATAGAAACATTTTATATTGGGTTTCTAGTCTTTAAGTCTTATGACTGTACACCTCCTAAAACATGTTTTCTTTTATATATACTTATAGTTATAAAACTATATCGAAAATTCTATAATTACAATATTGATTTCATTTGTCTTTACTGACCATAAAAGAAAACATGTTTTAGGAGGTGTACAATTTTCGACTTGCTGTGATTGAATTTCGATCGTTTGACACAAATTTACATATATCGATTTTTCATAAATTTCTCAATTTGTTTTTCTTTTTTCCTCTTGACTTAAAAGTTACGAAATAAGAAAGAGAAAAGAAAACTTTTGTTGCTTTCGATATTAAGAGGAAAGTAAGAGCATTGAAGGAAAAAAAATGCTGCTGTGCACTTTTCATTTACAACTTTCCATGCTACTTGGCGGCTACTTAAAAACACCTCGTGCCTGATCCCCCCCTCCTTGCCATTCCTTCCTTTTACAGCAACGAACTAACTCATAACAAGGCAAACCAGCTGGACGAAGGCAACAAGACGGCCAAGTGGCGATGTCAGTTCGCTGCTCCCTTTTGCTCCCTTGGCAATGCGTTGCAGCTTTCAGTGGGAGCTATAAATTTTTATTTGGTGTGGCTCTTGCTATTGTGTTTAAGAAGAGCCAAAGAAATGCTGTGTGGAGGCGGAGTGGAAAGTTGGAGAGGAGCTGCCATTACCATTATGCCACCGATTCGCTCCTCTTGCCTTCTCCGTATACATACATATTTGTCTTTATTAAAGGAAACGACTTGGTGGGAGTGGAGGTGTGGGAAGGGGTGGGGAGTAGGAGGATGCAATGTTGCCAAACTTCAGTGAAATGTGGCAACAGCAAACAACATCAACAACAACAAAGCAAATAATACACACGACCTAGGCCAAGCGAAAAGAGTGCAAATTGTTGCAGCAGGTGCAGGCAACTAAATACAAAATACTCGAAAGGAGCTTCCGCAACACCCGCCCAACCACCTTTCCCCACCACTCCTGGCGTGTAATTTGCATTTCAAAGGCTAAGGAAAAGGAAGGCATGGTAACCCCTTGAGTTTTCACTGGGCTGGCCGCTTCTTACTCCAATGACCTGTTTTTTATTTCATTTTGTTGAGGCGGCCCTCCTCCTCCTCCTCGTCATCCTCTTCCTCCAAGTCCAGGCCTTTACTTTTCTTTTTATTGTATTGTTGCAACCATTCGTGTTCGTGTTGGGCGTGCGAGTGTGTATTTGAGGGGGTTGCATTCAATCCTTATCTCTGATGTTGGTTGCTTTGGTCCCAAGGAAAAAAATTCTTTTTTTTTTCTGATTTTCGGTCTTTATGCTGTGTCCTCCTCCGCTGCTTTGAGTGGCATTTTCAAGCTGCTGTCTCCTCTGCTCCCGGTGACATTTCTGCATTTGAAGTTATCTTGAAGCACAGGAATACCTACTGCTTTCTCTCGCCCGCCCTCTCTCCTTCTCTGTGTGCCGTAGGCGACCATTTCAATCAACAGCTGTTCAAGTGTCGCCTTTTTCGCCGTCTTCTTCTCCTATAGAGGACATTTCATTTTCCAATTTCTCTTGGCTGCCTTTTTGCTCGTTCGCTTCATTTGCTGTCATACATCGTTGGTCCCTGTCCCTGGCCCCTCTTATTGCAACCGCTCCCTTTACCTTTGCCTTTACCACCTCCTCCATGCCTTATGCACTCGACACTTCAATCATATTTCGCTTTGGCTCTCTTTGACGGCGTCGTCGCATCGTTGTTGAGATTTCTTCACAGAGATTAAAGTGCACTTTGGTGTTATCTTTTGGAGCTACCCCCGAGTTCAGTTCAGAGTTCAGTCAGTCCAAGCGACTTGCACTTGTTCGAGATTTCTGCTTACTGCTATTTTGCTCTCCCCCCTCACCCTCCACTGCCTTTAGCTTTTCCGCACTTTTTTCTCTCGCTGTTGCTCCAATTGCACGCGTTCTCGACTTATGAATTTTACAAGTTCCGTTGGCAGCTCAGGGCGGCTTAGGGTTTGTCGTTGCCATGTTAAAGCGTTAGGAGGGAGGTGAGGGGATTTCCTTTCAGCTTCAGAGTCAGAGAGACAAACGGCTCTCAGACATGCAAGCGGCTTTTGGTATTCACCTCCCTCCCCATCACCCTTCACACCTCCACTCCACTTTTAGACCGTCTCTTATGCGTTCTCTTTGGGCCTCTCCCTTTCACACACACACACACACATACACACAGCCATTTGGGCCACTTGTGGCCTCTGTGTATGCGCAAGCAGAAATGAAAAATAATCCCAAATTCAATTGCAAATGAAATTGAGGGCGAAAGACGCCATAAATACACACACACACATACACTTACAGAGAATCGCACCGACAAAGAGAAACAGAGAGAGAAAAAAAAGGAAGAAAAATAACCGACACCCGCATTCCCCACCAGCCAAACCAAATGCTGAATCTGGATATCCCAAAGGGCCATAACAGACGCTTTACACAATTTTGACGCTTTCAAAATATAAATATACATACATATATATATACAATTGTACATAACAACAAAACCCAAAAAGAAACAACAATAATAACAAAAATTTAAAGAGAATTCAAATTAAACAAAACGAACAAAAAAGAAGCAAATGAGGAATTTGACTGTTAATGTCATAAATTATCCATTGAAATACGCAAGACACGACAACTTGACTGATCATAACATTATATATTGTATATAGGAAAATATTCAGAGAGTAAATACCAAAAGTAATGCATATTTATTATTTTACCAAACTTCAATTTACATTTCATCAATTATTGTTGGCCAGGAGAAAGCACTTTGCTCCATTCTAAAGTGGTTTGAAAAACGTTTTCGAAATTCAAATTTAAAGAGCCACTTAGTCGGGGAATTTGCACTCACTCCCGTTGAATGATTTATTTACCTAATATTTGAAAAAACACACAACTTTGGGATAAGTAAAACTTTTCATATTATTTTCACACAGAAATGAGAAAAAAGATTTCACAATAATAACTGAAATGAATATTATTCTGCATGTTTCATTTATAAAGTATTGCCGAGCTTTACTTTTAAGCCATTTTTCCCATGGCATTTCTTCTTTTCTCGTTTTCATCTACACTCACAATCTTACTCTCACTCACACACACATAAAGTGAATACAAAATTATATAGCATACAACTGGGGGCGCTGCTTGCAATAAATGCTTTGAAGGCTAAAAGTTCAGGGCGTACATTAAATGGGCGTGGCATGGCATGTGTGTTTGTGTCTGGTCGTTTTGCACTCATTGTGTTGTGATGACGGTGGAGTCGTCTGATGGTGGTGCCGTTTGTTTGGTGGTCTGGTGGCTGGTGGAGTTGCCTTTGCATTAACAAGTGGAAAATCATCAAAAGTGTTGCGTGTGTATGTGCGAGTGTGAGTGTGTGTGTGTGTGATTGGGGGATGGGTTTGGCAAAGAAAATGGCCGTGATGGGTGTAAATATATTTCATACAATTTTCCCTAATTTGCTTTTATTTTGTTAATGATTTGATTATATATTTTGTTGTCCTCTTTGCCTTGCCAGATGTCTTTCCCTTCGCCCTTATCAACATCGTTGCCAACGTCAGTCTTTTGGGTGCCTGTTCTTAATTTGTTGTTTGCTTCCACTTCTGCTTTTATATTTGTGTGATGATGAAAATAATGATTTAATTTCTCAGAGAATAATTCACGTTTACATTTGTGTGAAAAACAAAATGATATGAAAGAAAACCATATCCTTTCGCTCGAGCTCAACTTTCTAACATATAATCCAAGATGAGCCTAGTTAGTAGAGTGATGACAACTTACTAAAGCAACTCGAATCATTTGAAGAAACAAAAAGTTTCCAACTAATATAAGAAGAACTATCTTCGTTTTTTGAACTCTAATAAACTCTAGTTTACCAATTTTTTCGTTAGTAATAGAAGGTGAATTTTAATCAGAAATCGTCTTTGGTTTCGACTAGTTAGAACCTATTTCTTGTTTATGTTAGTTTGAGGTGTTTATACGATTTGCTTCTTATTTAGTATTCCATCAGCAAAAATCCGCAATTCATTTACACACACACACAGAGACATACTGAACCCCTTGTACCGCCTCTCACTTTCTGTGATAAATAATCCCTGGACTGGCCAGGAGGAACTGCCGTCTGCCCATCACCTGTTCGCCTTAACACTTATATACAAAGCAACACTCTTAGAATGAATGTCACTTGGCCAAAGTGTATACAAATAGAAACAAAAACCAAAAACGGAAAAAATTACGCATTTCAGTTGTGTCGTTCCGAGTCGACGCCATCGCCGCTTTTCGCATACAAATTAGTTTTTGCGGTGCGGCCGGGCAGGCCTTCCGGCGTTTTTTTCTTCGTTTCGTTTTTGCTAAACAGAAATCACATTAATATTAAAATACATTGATATAAATACTCCCCCACAGTACAACATGACTTAAGTGAATTCTAGCATATGCCATACATCTCCTTGTTTCCCCACATCCAGCAGAGAGAGAAAATAATTGATGATCTCAACAGAAGTTATATGTTATACCAAATACAAGTTTGAGGTTTTAATTCTTTCGACTGAAAAACTTTCGTTATTTTTTCTTCAATAGTTGAGAATTCTTTAGCTACGGTCCATTAGGTGACAGTTATTAAATTTGATGAAATTTCTCACCGTGTACAACTGACAAATAAAAAGACACCTCGGGACAAACTTCTTACTTAGAGTTGGCAAAGTCAAACACGGAAAAAGACAGAAAATACTTTTTTACAATTAAGATTCTTTTTCTTGTCGCCGCACAAACAAATCAAGTTAAAAGTTCTCCTTCGACTTTCACACAAAAGGTAACCGAACAAAAAAAGAAAGAGGAAAAAAGAAATGAAAAGGAAAAGCCTAATTGTTGAAGCTGTTAAATCTTATTCGACTCAGTTCTGTCCAGTTTTGTCCTCACTTTGCCGGGGCTAAACTGTCCAGTCGAATTCCATCTTTTACTTTGCACTCAATTCAAGTGCCAGGAAAAGATAAACAAAATTTTCCCCCCTCCCGAACTTCCCTTTTGCCATCTGATGACAAAAGCTTAGTTAGTAGGTAAAAGCAAACGGTAGCCAAGCAATTTGTGGTCAAGTGTACAAACTAAAGGCAGAGTTGGAGTAAAAAGAAAAGTTACCAAATGACAGGGCGAGCATCATCATCATCGTTATCATTATCATCGTCATCATCATCATCATCATCATCATCGTCCCCATGGTACGTGCAAATGGGGTAGAAATAAGCTAAATCTATGGGCTATCTGTGTGTATCGGGCACTAATTAACGACAGAATAATTTCCAATGCCAGGGAATGGAAATGAAGCACAGAGAAAGATAGATGCCATTTCTTTCTCCTTCTCACTCCCTCTCTCTCACTCGCTGTTTCCTCTACCTTTCATAGAATTAGAAAAGTTCATTTAGCAGAGCAACTGTTTGGCTTTTGGCCTCTCCTCCCCAGCAGCACATCCTCTAGTCACATTTTGCATGCAAGGCAAAGTGCAATATCAACAAGGACGACCCCGAAATGCAGTTGCAGGAAAACCAGCGCATGTGAGCGATACACAGAGAAATATGTCGGAGTTGTCACAGACAAGAGCAAAAACTTCCAATGGGACAAGGGCTTGACATTGCTACGATATACCACAACGAGAGGATAGCTAATGCACCGAGCTAAGACACTAGAGAATGTTTAGAATGTGGATAGGTGGTTTGGTGGGTGTGTGGGTGAGTCCAAGAACCAAACGGAATCAAATGAAAATCAGACAAAGAGGCAGAATGGGCTTTTTTGTAGGAATTTCCTTTGCATGCAATTCGACCATAAAACAAATGAAACATTGCGGTCTCTCTTCTATGCATGAGGTACAAGAAAAATGGAGTTTCGGGTCTGAATATCCAAATGGTGAAGTCGTTATTTTTATTCAACTAGATAGTGATTGACAAAACACACCATTTCCAAAAGCTACACAGTGCGAAAATGCCATAGAAATTATTGTTCAACTGAAACTCGAATGGAAGACGAGTACATTATTTATAAAGCATAATTACAATTTTGATTCTTGTTTAATTTTCTTAAATTATTAACAAGTTAGTTTGAAAATCTTATTGTAGTGTAAGAAGAACCAAACATTTTGCTGCTAAAGACCAACTGCAACAATAGCCAAAAGCAGCACAAGTTTCATTTCCTCAGTTACAAAACCAAAAAACGGAAGTAACAAATATCATCAAGCCCAATTGCATTTGTGGCCGAAAAGTGGAAATATTTACTAGCCCAGCTGAGTTGGTTTGACGTGGTTCACTTTGGGTGGTGGGTGGTTTGGGTTTGACTGCAGAAAAATGATGATAAAGACTAGAGAGCTTCCTGTCCGCAGGACTAAGTGTAAGTACATTACAGATACTCCAAAGTGGACAGATGCTTGTTGTGTGAAGTGAGTGAGAATTTTTTGGGTGCTTAGCAATGATAAAAACTGGTTTATGGCCTTTATTTTCAGTTTTGTGTCTATGAGTTCACTTCACAGACATTTCGACAGAGGATGACATTTTAAGGAAATTACGAGTGTCAAGTTAATTCCACTCGGAATATTGTGGAAATGAAATGAAGGTAAACTTTAAAGGAAACATAAAGTTGATTTATTTAGTTTAATTAAACGTTCATAGTTAAAGAGCATGTATATGGATTTTGGGTCCCTTATTTTAGTTATTTCATTAATTTTTTTCTGCTTTAGAGTGAAATGCAGAGAACATTTTAACTTGTTTCAAATTGAATTGAATGAGCCAAGTGGTTGCCTGCAATTTGTGTTCTCCGTCCATTGTGCTACGGCACTAGCCATGTCGATGTCGATGTCGATGCCGATGTCAATGTCGATGTCGATGCCGATGTTGTTGTCATCGTCATTATCAAGTGCCTGACACCAGACACCCAGCAATGCCCAAAAATAACCAGCAAAGCACTTAAACCAAACCACATGACAACCAGGCCTCCTCTGTGCTCCTCCTTCGACTTTCTCTCCTCTTTCTCCCTTTCTATGTCTGTCTCCCTGGCTCTTTACCAATTTACAGCTCCTTTTCCTCCCACATCTTCTGTATGTGTTAGTGTCTGTTTTGTCTTTCGGGTTTTCGAGACTCTGCCGCACCTAACCGCAGCAATTTTCAGTTCAATTTGAAATTGCCGTTGATTGAGTGTTCATTGTTCTCGGTTTACCAAAAGGATCAAAGTTTTCATAAAGCACCCTTTTGGTCAGCTCAAAAAGTATTTCAGTTTGTGCGGAATTCCGCCAACTGATAGAAAACTGTATATTGACAACAATAAGCGGAAGATTGAATTGTACGAAAAAGAGAAATCGGATATACAACTTATTTTGTCACAACAAGTCTGGAATCTTTGTGTCCTTGATTCGTTGTAAATAAAGCAAAGTAACGAAGTTGGTTGCATCACTTGGTCAAAAAGCAAATCTTAAAATGATTTACAATTAAATCCTCAATAGGTTGACATAAAAGTATTAATTAAAGAGTGGAATAAGTAGTAGGGAAAACTGGCAAAATGCCTTTTTTCATTTCTTAGTTTTCCATCATAGTCATCATAGTCTGTCGTTTAGTCTTTTGCACCTGAAATGTAGGAAATTGGCTTCGTTCATTATTAATCAATTTGATTTCGAAAAACAACAATCTCCTTTACCATGCAAATTGTTTTATATTATGCAAGAATAAAGTGAACAAATATTGAATTAGTGACATAAAATTTGTCGAAATCGAAAGGATATGTATTCTTCTATCGATGGGATGGACTGAATCTCGACTAAAATCTGCTCTCTCTCTTTCAAGCAGTTTGTTTCAACACATTTCCAACTATAATCATATGGAATAGACATAAATATTAAGCAATTTCGGGTTTTTAAAACATTGTGGAATACATTTGATGTGAAATGATAAATTTGCATTGGTATTGTTTGAGCTAATTAATGGTCATTTATGCTTTTGCCAAGGTCTCTACATATTAGATGGTTCAGTAGTTTTTTCTTTTAGTGACCGAATTTGCTCAATTTGGTTCTATTTGAAGAACTTGGTCGGAGCTCCCACCATAGACTAATACCCATTTTAATTAAACTCAAACACACATGGCCCATAGATTCCCCAAAAGGCCCATTGAACTGACACACAGTGCTAGCAAGAAGAGCTGCTAGCCAGCAATTTATGGCCACTGACAACGGCAGCAGTTCGAATGAAAACCCACACACACTCGCATATACACATATGTGTGTATGTTTGTGTGTACACAGACGACAATTCAAACAGAAATTTAATATTTTAGTAGTTAAATTATTTGGCACTTGTAATAAAACAAACAACTTGCAGCTGCAAAACTCATTCCCCAACTGGCCAAAAGCGAACAAGTCCAAAGTGCTAAAATGCAAAACTTTCGAAGCCATGACACAAACCGCAGCAGCTTGGTTGAGTGCGGGGAGGGGCGGAGATGAATGGAGCAGAAGGATGAAGGACGTTGAGGAAACCTTAAAATTTACCCTCATTCCTGTGAGCTGACCAAATGTTGTTAAATAGCACGAACAAAATGTAAATATAAATTTTCAACACAAGATTTATGCATATATTTTGAGGCTCGTAAAGACTCTAGGCGGGGAGGGGGGCTCTGGTTGGCCAAAGGGGCGAGAGGCTAGGGGGTAAGGCATGTGTGTGTTGTAAATTTTAAAATTGTTTAAATTCGGCTTCTTGTTGCTGCTCTTGCAGCTGTCGCAAAGGACATGAACTGCAGTCGTCTCCTGAATTATGGTTTTTCGCAAAAGACATTTGGTAAATCTTAGCTTTAGCTTCAGTCAGTTGCAGTTCCATACAGACGTCCATAAATATGTACATAGACATCTCCACATAAGAGTGTATATAAGTATTTACATATGCGTTTGAGTTTGTATGCGAGTTCCAGCATAAATCCAATTGGACACACATTACGCATACAACATGTGGTACATGGCATTAGAAGCCTGAAAGATGCTTCATGAGCCATTTCGGTGTTAAGTTGAATTGTTGACAAACTCTTGAGATATGTCAATACTTTTAGCACCTTTTCTCTTACCATTTATGAAATGATGTTGAAAAAGAATAGTAAAATAAAAAAGAGAACTAAACGAAAGCTAGATCTACGTTTTGTTTGCCAACTACATATTAAGTTCTTTAAAACTCAATAGTTAGAGTCCTAATTAAGTATAAGTCTTTCAGCACCAGTAGTAATAGCCCCTCTATCTGGGAAAAATATATCAAGCAAAATCATTTTATTTTGAAATTTCTAATAAATCCACAATATAAATCTTTGAAATCATGGCAGAACCTTCTGCAATGCTCACACTGAATCCTTTGATTACCTACGACATGGTTCATTCTCTGCCATACGAAAAGCCTTCACGAACCACTCCGCAAGATGACTTGAAAGAGGAAGTTTGGCAGGAGGACGACAAAGAAGATGAAGGAAAAGAAGAAGCCGAATTTGAGGCATTTACTCAGCAAGAGACACTTGCTCCAGAGGGGGAAGAAGCTGTTTTGGGTGCTGTCGAAGAGGTTCCAACCTACTCGTGGAGTAAACCTTGTTTCATGATTGTTTTCCAGGACGGAGACTTCAATTCCGCTCTACATTATTTGCTTGACTCGCTGCACAATCCGTTCGAAGAAAACGCTGTGGCGTCTGTACTGGTTCAAGAATCTCTGATCAAACAGTTCGTAGATCGTTTGGGCAGTCAATTAAGGGAGCTCGATCCTCAGGTGGCCACACACCCCAACTATTTGAGGTCACTGCAAAAACTTCGTGAACTGAGGGCTCAGATCGTAGTGAATGACGAGGTTAAGGCTAGCCCCGTTCTGGCCTTTGACATACCACAATCGTTTCTTGGAAACGGCCCAACTGGCATCATTACGATACACCCGTTCCGCACCCCCATAGACAGCACTAAAACTTGCATGGAGGAATCCGTACCCATTGCTTCTGTTAGCATTTGGAACGAAAGAGTGGCAGATTGTTACGATGTGATAGCCAGGTTGAAAATAGATACAGTTATGATCAATTGCTGCAATGTGGATTTGCAGCCTATCCAAGAGTCATTTGCAAACAAACGAAGTGATGTCCACCTTTCGAAAGGTTATCATTATGAGACTTTGGTATTGTATGGCAAACGTAAGATTATTGTTTTTCCCATGGGCTCCATATTCGGTAACTAACGAATTGAATAAAATTGCGAGACTTTCTGTCGCATTCTTCAGTTTCCGTTTAAAATATTCTTCCAGTTTATGGCATTCCCTCAATACAATTATTTCAGACCGCGTAATGGAATTTCGCGAAAAACTCACCACTAATAACAATCGCCACATTTCACAACGGTTGCGATATGTGGCAGAGCCATGGGGGTTAAAAAAAAGAAACAAAACAAGAAATGAAATGACGGAAATGAAATTTATGACCGTCATAATTTCTTGTCCCTGCCTCATCCGCCGCATGTCCTCTCCGCCGCTAACCTGTCTATCAACTTTATGCATTTGCACGATGTTTTCCACCGCAGGAGCGCAAAACAAGGACGAATGGGTGGCACGAAGCGGGGTTTGGAAAAAGGCGAGGAGTTGGAGTGGACAAACACATCGATAAATATTTTAAGCTGCAGCAAATGTGAGACGATGAAAAACCGAAAACCGCGCTAAACGAACGAAGCGACCGCCCAACAAACGTTCAGAACAGCATGGAACACAAAACACGGGGAATGTTCAACAATTCAATTTACCACAAAACTCGTTATTATGGCCAGCCGGACACAACTGACCGCCCCGTGACCCGTGCTCGGTCGGTCTCGTGCACCTGCCTGCACACACAACCAATAATTGTAGCCAACGGGCGTTGAAGCTGTCGCCATCATAGTCGCCATCGCCATTGCCATCGCCATTGCCAAGTGCAATGTGCAAAATGTATTTAAAACCTGTCGCTGACGCTCGTCTTGTTTTGTCCTAGTCCCCTCCTCGCATCCTCCGCCCACCGCCCCTTTATGTATCTCTATCCGTACCCTTCTCGTCCCCCATCTCCTTTTCCGTCTCTCCGAGCAGCATTAAAATTTATGCAAATGTCCGTGGAAACCAGGTGCCTGCAATGTTAGATTGGGTTGCGTGTGCGTGATTCTGTGCGAGAAATTATAAATGACATGGCACACTGCGGTTCGGAATGAGTCAACTATTGTTTTATTTTCCAAAATATTTGGTCGTTGGGTTCTGTTTGCGCAGTTTCGAGCAACGCGCGCTCTCGATTTAATTTAAAATTGTCAAATCAATATCGTTATTTTCACATTTAGTAATCCCAGAATCATTTGAAACCAGATAATATTAACCCAATGGCTGTTAGGTAGGAATATTCAATATGAAAAGCAAATAATCGGATCAAAATTTACGTATATCAATAAAATGAAACTGTTAGGAATTACAATTTACATTAGGAATAAAAACTGAATCGAAATCCATTCGTCGAGGGATCATTTAAAAGAAAAATTTCCCACTGTTTGATGAAACAATTGCAATTTGTATAAAAGGATTTTAAACAGAACTTTCAAGTTAATAAGCACTTAGTTATTAACGAATTCAATACTAATTAAAACGACTCTTCTGGTTTTCTTTTTAAAGAATTTAACGATGCAATTATCAAATGATTTGGAATGAAATAACTTGCAATGAGATCATTTCGAATAAAACTATTGCTAATGGAATGAGTTTGTGTAAAATCATGTGATTACCACTTTGCTTGATAGGTTTTTAAGACCATTATAAAATTAACTGTACGAGTCTTTAGTGCCAATGTCCATGTTTGTCTCGTTCTGGCTTCATATCAGGCAACTGGTTTCTAGCAATTGAAGAATGGGATAGGGTTAACTTCCTACTCTACCATGGACAAGGCAATCAAAAAGCATTGCAACACACAAATGTGCAATCTAGTTTTTGAAATTGAAGTGGCAACACAATGTCATGGATGAAGCTGTCATTCCGCCGCTCCGTGCAGTCGTCTCTGTCGCTCTCTCTCTCTGTTCTTTATAATTCCATCTGCAGCTAGACGAGAAAGGCCATTAAAAGCGACTTAAATGTTGTGAAATGTGTTTTGTGTTTCACGCTGTCTGCACTGCACTGTCTGATGCAATAGAGAGGGCCAGAGAGACAGAGCGAGAGAGAGATGGAGTGCCTGATGTGGGCGAGTCGAAGGTAATGCTGAAGGTGAGATGCTGTGACGCGTTTATGGCACATTTTAATTTGGCAACAAACATTTATTAAATTTTAAAATCTAATTTGAATTTTCACGCCACACAATGCGACAGACAGACTGGCAGGCAGGCAGGCGGGCAGACAGATATTCAGACAGACGACAACAGAGAACAGCGCCCCTAAGTGGGGGGAGAATGGAGAAACCTTGGAAGAAGAAGATGGCAAAACATGACGCGTCGAGGGCGGTTTGGCGAGGCGTGGCGAAACGAAGCGTGGGGAGCGTGCAATACCATCATGTAGATGACAATGACGACGATGTGTGCAAAGTTGAAGGCACTAGCATGGAACTGAAAGCAACAGCATGGAATTGATTATTGGAGTGAGCTAACAGCAGTTGCCTCCTGGGCTTAGGTAAAGGCATCTCTCTCTCTCTCTCTCTCTCTCTGTCCCTGTCTTTCCTATATATATGCCACAAAAGTTATGGCACATTGGTATGTAGTTAATATTCAAGGCCCTTCTCTTCCGTTCATTCCCTTGCGTTGCATATTGCATTTTGCATTTAGCAATCAGAAATGGTGCAGTCGATCTAGGCGATTCAGGACCCTGGCAGAGGCAAAGTGAAAATTGCAAACTGCAAGTTGCATGCATAAATAGGCAAAGGCAGCAGCAACAGCAACAGCAACAAGAACAACAATGTTTCAGGCATTTTTGGTCTGTATCGCATTGTAAATTTTAAATGCCATTGCTGTGGATGGTCGTCTCTGGGATAACACATTTCTGTATGCCACAAAAACAAAAAAACAAAACCAAAAAGCAAAAGGTTCAACCAAATTCTATGGTATGCAATCTAACTGCTATTTGTTAAGCTTTCAGTTTTTGTAGCATACTTTTTTGTTATGACCACTGCGAATCGAATACGCCATTTGATGTGGGCACGAACCATCCGCACACATACATACATACATATTTTATTTTTGAATACACAAAAGAACTCAACTGGCTAGAATTTGAAAATCTACTTGCCAGCTTTTTAAACTCGAATTAAGAGCTTTTTCACATACTAATCTTATTATGATAGAGAGCAACTTTTGCATTTCTGCCTCCTTCTAGATACGACAAATTGAAAAGAAAAGAAAATTTACAAATTTCTAAGGATGATGTTTAAGATATTTGATATCGAAGCAAACCCAGTTTAAAAGACAAAAATTGCGTAGAGTATAAAAACTTTACCATTGACAAATTTACACAAAAATATGTTTCTAATATTTCCGTTTGGTTGGATTGACATTCTCTGACGTTGGCATGGTTGTTATTTTTTCAAGGGGTTGAAAAACTGCAAAAAAACTAAATGCCATGCTGAACATGAACAAAAACATCAACTCAAAACTCCAACTTATGTGCCATGACAGAAGCATAAATGGGCGAATGGGCGACTGGACGAATGGGACAGAGAGAAAACTGTCAACTTGGCATGTTGCACACACACATATCACCATTTCATTATCTTTGTACAAATGTCAATTAAAAGTAAAGCATAAAAATAATAAACACCACTAAATTTTTTATGTATAGTCCGAAGAGTGGTGGGTGGGTGGATGGAGGAGCTCGTAAAATTTGTTGGCCCTATAAAAAGTAACGCACCAGCCAACATGAAAAGTTAGTCATGCGAGATTTCGTTGTCGCCGGACACCGCAAACTCGCTGGAAACACCATTAAAGTGCAAAACTTCAATTAATTTTCACATATGGGCATGAAACAAAAAAAAAAGAACCAGGAAGGGGCAACATTGGGGTGAACAGCAGCTGCTGCTGCTGCTGCTTCTGGATTCTGAACTCTGTTCAGTGAATTCAATTAACCGCAATTTCCATATTGCTGCCAAGACGGGAGGGCCAGGGCGGAGGGTCGGCTGGCGGGAAATTTTGCTTATCTCTGGTACATCAAATGCAATTGTTGTGGTTGGCAAACAACAATTTACAAAATACAGAATTTTACAGAGTTTTTCTTTTGGCAGTTTTTCTCGAATTTTTGTTGTTGTTGGTATTTTCTACATGTCGTGTAATAAAACTGAAATATGAAAATAATTAAAACAGTTTTCTGAACAAGCTCATCGCATATTTTATTATGCATGTCCTCTCCCTCCCTCCCTCTCGGTCACTTGATATTTTCATGAATTTTTCTCCTTTTCGCTCCCATTATGATGTCGAATGTGTTGCTCTTTGTAATTTGTCACTTCTAATTGCTGTTGTTTTTAACCAACTGTGTGCACTTGATTTCTGTTGACTTTTCCATTGTAATTATGCGGTCAGATTCGGTTGCCATCTCTTGATTTGAAATTTGCAGCTGCCTCTGCCGCACGTTTCCAGCTGCTGCATCTGCTGCTGCTGCTGCTGATGATGACCCAATTTGGTCAGTTCGTAATTAGCTCGGGCCAATGGAGAGTTGATGGTTATCAATATAATAAATAGACAGACACAATGTGGTTATACAAGGGGAATATCCATATTTATTTTATGTAGAGAGGCGGGAACAGAGTAAAAGCTTGCATTTCGACATTCTTTTCAATTCTGAGCAGATGTTTGTCTAATGGAATTTATTACAATTGAAAATGAACGTTCGTTTTTATTTCGATTTCAGTTTCAATAAAGCAAGAACATATGTTTATCATGTAAATTGGTTTCCATCTTTTGCAGAATACTAAACATGACTCTTCCTTCATTGGCAGAGTATAATTTTGGCCAACAAATTCAACTTTTACTGTGATTAGAATACCCTTATTGAAGAGGGCTCCCACACTCTTCAGCAGGTGCAAATGGTTAATTGACCGGCAATCACTTTCCTTTGAGAAACTAACCCATCTAAAGTTTATTAGTCCCTTTTAGCGTGTTAAGCTCAAAAATGGTTTATTTTCTAAAACGCTTGACAAGTGGAACATGACCAACTGCACAAATCCACTCGCTATCACTAACCACATCCTTAACCCAGCACCCCCATCTACCACTCCCCAGCTAAATGGCATTTCCCATTCTAGTCAGCTCCTATCATCTATCTCTCTATACAAATGTCCCGCATCTGTTGTCGTGGCAACGGAAAACCACAATCCAAGCGGTTAACTTCTAAGGGGGGAAATGAGGGCAAAGAGACGGCGTCCAAAGCGAGTGAGGAGCAGGCGGCAGTCTCTGTCCGCGAGTTGAATGACCAACGTTAACTTAATAGAAGTTGACACATGTCGCCACGCATGCAAAATGTATTCATCCAACCGCAACGGCAGCATTGACCGATGACAGGGACCGAGTCTGGTCGGTAGGGTCGGCCCGGGACCATTGTAAGAATCAAACACATTTTGATTTCAATGACTGGGCGGACTGGGTCGGCTGTATGGGCTGAACGGCCTGCCAATTAACTATGGTCCGGGATTGAATTCGGTTTTTCTTTTTTATAATAAACCAAAGTAAAAACAAAAATTTATTTCCGGCCATGAATGTCGCTTGTCAATTTTTTGTCATTTCGTTTTTCGGTTTTGTGGGGGGGAACTTTCTTGGGCAGCGTTGCATGAAATTTGTTTGTAGACAATTGCCAACTCGTGCTCCTCCTTGGTCTAACAAGTCCAACGCGGTGGTTGCTATGCGTTCTTTTTTAATATCAAACGCCGGAAATTATTGTATGTCGTCATTATCATTGACATTTGGCGTAAATCCTGTGTTTATGTTATATGCAATCGTTCGATGTTTACTCTTCTCGCTTCTTATTTCACGCATCGTTGATTATTATTGATAACTCAATCCAGTACCGAGAAAATAAACAAGGTAAAAACAACACAAACACAAACACTGCAAATAATTCCATTGTTATCCTAGTACAATTCTACTTTAACTACTTTATTTTGCAGTTTGCTTATCGTTAATAAGTAGCTTTTGAGTTGAATAGGTTGTAGTGCTCTCAGGTTCTTCTCTGTAAGCAAGGTGAAAGAACATTTAAAGTATTTCAAGACCACCTGATACGGCAACAACAAGGGGCATTACGTCTAAGACAAGAGCAACTTTGGCAAGTAAGTTTCCCTAACTAAAGGATTTTCCACGCATGTATGCCCGTTAATTGTGTGGGTTCTCTTGTTATGAAAATAGATGGATGAGTGTCTATCTACTCACCCCAGGCCTAAAATGGTCTTTCATAGAAAAATGAATCAGATGGTGAAAAGCAAGTCACTACAATTCACTTTCGATTAAGAAATTATACTTAAAAGCCAAGCTTAGATCATCTTAATTATATTTTTAGTGCTTGAGGTTTACTTTCCTCTCGGCTGATTTTGAGACTCAACTATTTCATTTTCAATAACGACTGCACCGAAATCGTGAGCTATGCTTTTTTTCTCAGAAGACTTTCTCGAAAGAAATGTAAAAATTTTAAATTTCATAGAAAGTACTTTTTAGTGTTAACCACTTTATTCATGTTCGTTTGATCCCAAGTTGTATCTTAGTTCTTTATCAATTAAACGAACTACTACTGTCAGAGTTTGCGAAAATTTTGCAGCATGGACAATTATTTTTAAATTAAACTAAATGGGAGTTTCATTGGGCTAATAAGTATAACAAATTTCACTTCCGCTTAGTACGGCAGCTGTGTCATTGACATTTATGCGCCAATGAGTTCATAGTTTATGAGTAGGACGATAAGAAGCAGGCGGGGACCAGATGTTATAAGGCCAACACATTATATGATTTTTTTTTCTTCTCTCTCCGCCTCTCGCCCTCTTTCTGTTGCTTTTCAATAAATTTGCATAACGTTAAACAAGTGCAATAAAATCGTCATAAATATGGTAGAGCCGCATTGCATTTATGGCAGTTGCAGCCAAGTGCATAAAGTTGCCCCCACCACGGCCAATGCACTCCAGTTGCGAATAATGAAAAAAAAGGAATGGAAAGGAAAGGAAAGAAAAGAGTGGGTGGGCGCTGTGGCACAAGGATAAAGGCAACAGTAGCAACAGTGACGCCACCAAACAATGTGCCACTTGAGTTTGCTTTGCTGTTTTGCTCTGTGCAAAAATTATATTGCAACATTGTATATAAATTGTGATTTCCATGCAGCGCCATAAGGGGAGCCTCATGTGCAGGGCATTCAAGTGCAGACTGCAGTCGCTTAATTGAGTCAGTCCTTCTCCTCACGAGGTGGGGAAGGGGGCTGCTGCTGCCACAGTGTGTCAAGAATGAACACAATACCACAAGAGCGAGTCCTTCGCAGCGAATGTGGAACAGCAGCACACTGGAACGATGTGTTGTGTGCGTGCAGGTTTCTTGGTTCGTTGGTTTTAACACGCACTTAACGCACCTCCACTAATCCTTTCCACCCGGACCGCCAACAAAGTAATCTAAGTAGGGTCCAAGGCAGCTGCTGGTCGGACTGCTCATTTCTACTACCAAAGTTAATATGCTGCTAAATGGCATTAAAAATAAAAGGGGGTGCCGTCAGCGGGGCGGAATGCGTTCTACATTTCTGATAAGTTCAGTAGCGTAAACACCTCGACATAGTTGCGTGTGCCCCCCCGACTGGCTGTGTGTGTGTTTGCCTTCTAGGATTGGCTAATAAAGTTGGACAGTTTAAGAAAAGCCATAAGGGTGCGTTTTTTTAGAGGGGCAGCTAGTAAAACCAAGCCATAAATAGCTAAATGTGTGAGAGAGGGTTATAAAGCGACTAAAAGAAGAAGAGCGAAAAGTGCGCTAAATCGAAGTTAATGTTTCTTTTAAATGAAAACAAAGTATATCAAGCTTTTAGTAAACTAAATTTATCAATGACTGAAAATGGCAAATTATGAGGACATACTTTTTTGCTTCCATCATCATACATTTTCCAATTATTGTGCATAGTTAACAATTTTCGATTGGACCCAATTATGGGGGAGGGGGGCTTAACGGATATATTCGTTGCAAAATGAAACAATTTTGATTTCCATTTTGAATGCTTCTACTTGAATGGTGCGCTGAACAACAACGACGTTTAATTAGCATAATTTGTGTGATCTGGACATGTTATTTTCACCTGTCCAAATGAACAAATCACACAACATCAATATCAACATCAACATCAGCATCAACTCTAACATAAACAACAACACTAACAGCACCAACAACAACAATCTAATTAAAAGTTTCAAACTGAATTTGCATAACAAAACTAAATGAAAACTATCAATTTAATAAAGCCGCAATGCTTTGTAGAGAGCCTTTTTTGTTGTGTTTGAAGTGCATCAATCAACAATTTCCACTAGCTAAACTGCCAAGTGGGTGGGTCTAGTGGTGCGACTGGGGGTGTAGGTGGGAAAACAGGTGATCAGGAGGTGGTTGGGCGATTTGTTTGATGGATTTGTCCGATGTGTAAGTGGTTTTTGCGTAAGCTCATTAAAATGATTACACACACTCCCCACTTGCCACGCCCACACAACTATGACAATCTGTAACTTAACTAAATACGCCCCTGAGAATTGTTTTGTTTATTTAAAATTGCATGCAATTTTTACAATTTTTTATTCTCCCCAACTCTCGCCAACATCATTTATTCTGATTGCTGCTCTCGTTTCCAGACAGGGTAACAGTTGTTTAGCTATGCATTAGATTCTACATTTTCTGTTGTTGTTGTTGTTGTTGTGGCAACAACTATATATGTATACACAAATATGGGTGTGGCGCCACACTCTCCTCCATCTCATTGTTGGCCTATTGTCATGGCTCTGGGAACCTAGTCGGAATTGTTGTCATCATCATAGTTACACAATAACAACGAGACGTTGTTGCATCCGTTATTGTTGCAACTTTCATTGTCAGTGTCATTGTTGCGCCGTATTATTACGTACGTACGTATGTGTGTGTGTGTGTGTGTGTAAGTCTGTGCTTAGGTGCTTCTTGAAGTTTTGCTACCAAGTTGCATAAAAAAGTGACCATTGAACTGGCAAGAGAATATTTCTGGTTTCTTTTCTCTCTTGCTGCTGTGCGTGGTTGAGTTGCCAAATGAACTTGCCTGCCACAATGAAAAGCGTTGCAACGTTGTAAGTTTTCAATTTCATAATGCTACCACAATATTGAAGATGAGATATCATCTATGAATTTTGATTAGGACAAGGAACATTTTGTGCCTAGGAGTTGTGTATTCCATGCAGAACAAAACCTCACCTTTGTTGGGCAAGCTTTCTGCTTAACAAAATGTTCTGTTGCCTACTACAGGGAGAATCCCCTTGAAGGAACAACTTTAAGGAAAGAACTGCAGAAAGAAACTTTGACCTGTTTTTGTTAGAAAGCAAACATTTGACCCCTTTTTGGAAAAATGTATATTTATACATAATACCATTCAATTCTAGTTCAATAATCATAGCAATTGGCCTAAAACGCATCTTAGGTTGCTTTAAGACTAAGGCTAATGATTGGTTCGACAGTGCTTACCTAAGTATGAAAAACAAATTGAAACCACAATTCGATGTGTATATAAATTTCAAAGACGACAAAGAATGTCGAAGGTAGAAATACAGCAGTCACTGTAATAGCTACATTATTCGGTTCCTCATCACCTCAACCATAGACGGTCTTAGGTGAAAGTTTGAAAATTTTAATAAGTAGTAGATCTGGGAATCTTAATAACTTAAAAAATAGCATAACGATGGTTAAATTATGGAATTTATATATATATATATATATATTATATATATATATTATATTATATATATTTTATATATATATCAATAACTCTATATTCGTTGAAAACGTTTTTTATTAACTAGGTCCTATTCGTTAGGTCGAAGTTAAAAGTTTTTATTTTACTAGCTTTTTCATGCTGCTGTATCGGAATAATAGTTAGATTACATTTTTAAACCAATTTTAAAAGAATTTCTGGTATCTATACGCTTTTTTTGCTTTTCATTTCATGTTTTTTTCGTCAGCCTTATTTAAAAATTGTGATTTTTTGTTTGATACTATTAAATAAATTACTTTAAGCTGTGCAAGTTTGAATATAAACTAGCTGCCTTGGTTACAATTGAGCACCGAGAAGGTAAGTTATTAGCCAGGCCACTCGCGACAATCATAAGTCAAGTGTCAGAACAGCTACGGAATGTTATCAAACAATTTCAAGGTTGACTTGGGCCCACAAAATAAAATAAAAAAAAAGAAGAGGCCAAAATGAACAGGAAAAGAACCTCTCAACTTTTGACGATGCACGACAAATAAATCACAACAAGAGGAAAAGTGGAAAAAAAGTGATGGAAAACGGGAAGGATGAGTGAGAGGAGAAGGAAATTTCATTTCATGGCTCGTGTTTCTAACAATATGGGGAAAGTATTTTTCATTTCTGCATCAGCCAACTTCTGTTGGCAGAAAACATTTCGAGACTTACCTTCGCGTACATTCTCGTAGGCATCCTCGACATGTGACTCCTTGTAGATAATGGAGTGAAAATCAAGTTCATCCTTCTCCTCGGGCTTATCCACATTGCTTGCAGCTGTTGCTGTAGAATCAGACTCGGGCTCAAGCTCAGACAGCTCTGGCACTAAGGAGGCGTGCAGAGACATTGTTGTTGTCGTAGTTGTTGTTGTCGGTGTTGTGGCTTCAGCAATTTTGTTTATGAAGTTTTCTGTCTTATTATCAACGGCAGTTTTGTTGTTGTTGTTGTTGTTGTTAATGTTTCGTAGGGCCAAAGGCCGTGTTTGTGTTTTTCTTGTGGTGCTCCTTGGAGTTGTAGACTCCGATGTGGTTCTTGTTGCTGTTGTTGTCGTCGAGGACGACACATTGGTGGTGCGATTTACGGGAAAATAATGTTTGGCATGTTCAACATAATAGGCATCACGTTCCGTTATAATTTTACCCTCGAATATCCCATTGTGTATGGAACCAAATACATAACTATTACGATCCCCTATCACTTCGCCCTCATAGATGTGATCCGTGGAGACATCAATGGGGCCGTTGCTATCATAAAACTGAAATCCCAAAGAAAAGGTATTCAAAAACATATTCCAAAATGGGACAAAAGATATAATATACTCACATCTAACTTATCGCTAAATGTATTTAAATCACGTTTTAATCTAAGATGGAAGTCTCTTCCATGTGATGCAAACTTTAAATGTACATAATGATCTTTGGTCACGGATCGTCGCGCTCTATGGTGACTAGTTCGAATGTGCTCTGGATCATAGTTGAGTTTCTCGTAGTGCGATATGTATTCGTTGAGTCGCTCACGACCTGCAAGAAAGGACATAAAGAAAAATTGATAAGTAAAAGTGTTTTCCGGGTCTTCTTGTTAAAGTTAGAATAAAAAGTTCGTATTAATCCCTATTATTACTCTCTATTAGTTAGTAATACAAACATAGATATTACATTTGGTAATATTCGTGAAAATATTACAAATCGTTAGTCACTTCTGAGTGGTTTTTGGTTTATTAACCTGTTGGCCAGGTGCTATTGATTACTTTCGGTACTTATTGGTTTTCATTCCTTACTACGACTTTTTATTGAAAATTGAATTAATTGTCGAGCCAAAAGCTCATTTCACTCGACTACAATCGGAAACATCATCAACGCAGAAACATTCATCGATAAATCTTTGAAATTCATTAACCAACCAACACAAAAACCAAAAAACAATTCGGCTAGCCGCAATTTCAATTTAATTGAAGGCCGGAAATTGGAAATACAACCAACCAACCGGCCAGTTGATGTTGATATTTTCGCCAACCAAAAAGCACTCGATATACGATAAACGAATGAACCAACAAGGACTTGGGGGCTAGTCAAAGGAACAGCCACACCTCGTCCTCCCGCCCACTTACTCTATTTACCCTATCTCATTCTTTCTCGCTCCACTGCAACTTCATTGCTGATTCGCTTAATACTTTTAACGTTTGATTGCATTTAATGCCTTCAGATGAATTGGGTGCCTGAAAGGAGGAGGGGCAAACTGTAGTCAATGTCCTTCGTTTTGCCCTCTGTATTGTTGTGTGTGTGAGTGAGTGTGGGTGTGAGTCCAATGCATTTTCTTGTAATGCGTTTACTGTCGTTGCAGTAGCAGTTGCAACAGATGGCAACTACACACTAGGCGGCAAGTAAAAGCAAGCCTCCTCTCCTTCCATCCTCGCTCCCCTCTTTTCTTTCACTCTTTGCTTGTGGCTGAGTGTGTGTGTATGCTGCTGGGTCACAAACATATTTATTTTGGCAGATGGACTGGAAAAATGGAAAACGTAACGAGAATGACGAGAGAAATGGCAGAGCCAGAGCCACAACCAGTAACAGGAGCAGAACCTGGCAACATCTAGAGCCAAAGGAAATGCCAAATGCAGTCGATGGGTCGACATTTTCAGCCTGCAGAGAACTTTTGCACACAACATTTTTAATGCATTTACAACACACGCACAAGCACACACACACACACACACACTCCCCCACACACACTCAGTTACACACATATGTATATACACATAACTGCATTACTTATGAGAAATTCGGTATGGTCTTTCTGGCTCTGAGCTCGGTTCTGGTAGATTGCCTAATGGAGTGTTACATACGTAATCCAGGAAACGGCTTCCAAGGAGCATAGAAGGACTTTTTCATAATTTTATAAGTTCCGAATTTATACAAGCTTTAGTTTTTAATTGTATTAATAGTCTTAAAGTTTCAGCAAAAACTTACAAAATTGAATCAAGTGAAAATTAATTGCTTTCCATTTCTGAGAAATCTTCCTAACCAGAAAATACACAAAATCCAAAGCCGAAACGATGCCTTAACGAGATGCTACCACATAGAAAACCAACCACAGCAAATTATCGGCAAGGATTAGGCAAAGTAAATACAAATGAAGAATTGACACACACACAAACACACACAGCGATGGAGATAGAGAGACAGATACAGAGACACAAAGTAGATAGAGAAAACTCATCAGAGCACAATAAAACTCAATAGCAACATCAACAACAATTTCACCATCAAACCAAAGTCAAAAAACTAAAGGAGAAGAAGGTTAATTGTGTTCAAAAAACCACAAAAATCGATACTATAATGAAAATACAAACAAACTTGTTATATAGGGACAGAGAGAGAGAGACATAGAGAGATATAGAGAGCGAGTGAGTGAGAAGAGAGTTAGCATTTGTTGCATTTACTGCCATGGGCAGAAGAAAGTGTAGAAAATTTTAATTACCTAAAAAGCGCACAAAATAAAAAAAAAAATGGAGAAAATCTACGTAGGATGCGGGCTCTGAAATTAAGAAAATTACTCAGAAAAACGTAGAAATGTGTAAAACAAACTGTGAAAGGATTTCTGTTTCTTTTTTCTCTCGTTTACTTTTCCTTTTTGGAAAAAGGGTAATTAAACTGAATGCTCAAGCAAACATTACGATTTTGTGTGAGCAAAACTCCCCCAGAATGGGGGCCAAGACCTGAACAAAAAATGATGGAAGCGAAAATGATGACGATGATGATGACGGTGATGACGTTTCTAGTAGTTGACCCACAAAAGAAGTACAAAGCTGGGCCAACAATAATGGAAGAGGTCGCCCTTCGTGTAATAATAATACTATATAAAAGTACATAGTACATACCTAAATATATATATATTAGTATATACTTTTTCAGTTGACTGATTAAACAAAGCCAAAGTCCTAAAGCAAATTGAAATGAATGGAAGTTAAAGCAAAAGTGAAGAAGCAAAGTGCAGAAGCTACGTGGAAAAACAATAAAACTTGTCCCATTAATTTGTAATAACGTTAAAGGGGAAAGATTAAATAAATACCCAAATTAGGCGTTTTTTTTATTCAGATATGTATATCTATATAGTCTGAACTCTATAGAGTTCATTTAGAGTGTTACTTGTTAAATATTTGGATCAATTAGTTTAGTTTAGTTAGTCAATTAATCATTGCTGTTTCAAATTATTCAATATTTCTTGTTATTCAATCATTACTTGTAAGTTTCAGGTTGTGTGAGTTATTCATTTCTCGACAGATGATATTTGAAAAACAAAGTTTGTTTGCTCAAACGGAAACTTTGTGACCTACCCCAATCAGTTACACCTTGGCCTCCACCTTGCCTGTTGCTCACTTCGATTTTTCAGCGTTTCTTTGTTCCCGCCCGCCCATGGCCGGGCAATCTTCTAAGTCAGCTGCACATTTGGCACACTTAAATGAACAAGTGAGACTAAGCGAGGAAGTGATGACCAAGAAAAACCAGCTGAAAACGACTTTCGCTATTTGTTTTGACCACTCGCTCAATGAGAATAGACGAGGCATAGAGCAGAAAAATTGAATATGGCAAAATGTGCGGAGCTTAACCAAAAGAAAATGCCAAAGCCAGGCGAAAATGAAAAACAACGTTTGCTGTCGGCTATGGTCAGGCAATTGCCCGACTTTTTCCCAAGAAAACGACTTTTCTTTTTCATTTCTTCGCTTGTCTACCGCCCTCTTCCCTCCGCCGCAAATCTAAGATGAGAATATAGAGACGGCTAACGATGAGATACACGTTTGGCAAGTTTTTCCAATCGACGCCAGGCAAAGAAAAAAAGATTGGAAAATAAGAAAACCCTCAAAGATATAGAGAAAGAGAGAGAGAGGGATAGAGAGAAAAAAACGCCCAAAAGTCAATAAATGGTTCGAGTACAAAACTTGTTAGGAAAAGTAAAAATGGCAAACTGGTAGAACAAGTCTACTGCGTCCTCCAGCCTGCCCCTTCATAGACATCACACAAAAAATGAGTTAAAATTAGTCGTAGTCGAACAGTTTTGAGTGCCGGCTGCTCTAACTTGATTGAAAAATGTTTCATAGAACTAACGAGAGGGAGTAGCAAAAAGAAAACAAAAAACAAAAAAATACCATTGCTTCCCTCATCTTTTTTTTCGGTTGTCTCACTTATATTCCATTAACCCAAATTTTCTCGTCCCCATCGATCCATGTCGTTTGTATCAAACAAACGAGCATTTAATGCGCTTCATTGGCGAGAGAAAGGCAACGCAGGAAGATGGGGACAAATGTGAACTATGGACTGGACCAATCCGTACCGAACCGAGCTGAACTGTCCAGAACCCAATCCCACTCACCGTTATTCATTTTTAACTGCATGTGTCATATTCACTGGAATCTCCTACGGCCCCTCCCCTTCTCTCTATTCCTCCTCTCGATTCTGCACACAATGATGATTCAATTTACTTGCAGTTGGTGGACGCCAAAATGGCTTAAATGGCTCTCAACTTGAATATTTTAAGCTTCTGGTCAGGGTTTCGGTTCGGGTTTATATGCTCATTTTGATTGATAGGCTTAAGTGTCTCGACTAGTCTCTATATGTGTATGGGTGTGTGTTTGTGTGTGTGTGTGTGTACTGTTAAGCTGATTTCTCTTTGACGTTGCATTTTCTCCCCCTAGAACGTTTTTAGATAAGGCTTCCTTTGCCTTTCCATTCTTGGCGTCCCTTTTCCTTGTCACTTTTATCATTTCGCCTGCATTGAGATTCGTTTTTCGGTTTTGCGCTTGAAGTTGATGGATGATGTTTAGGGAAGGCTTGAATGGATGCAGACAAGGGTGAGGTTGAGGATGGGAATGTCACGGTGTGTGGCCTGGAAACTGCATCTTTTTCATCGTTTAAACAGTTGCAAACTTGTACAATTTTGTGACATCTTTTAAAAAAAAATTTGTAAAAATTCTTTAATGCAAATCTGTACCAATAATTGGCAATTGGCATTGAACACCGTGATTTAATTAAGTCTGCCAAACAAATCAAACTGCTCCAGAGTGATTTCTAATTGATTGATTGAGCCCTTGTCTGATTTATATTTGTCTACAAGAATAGCTTAGGATGAAAAAGTCTTTCTGACTGAATTATTTTTCCTAACAAACTATATCTTAAAATCCTTAATAACCCCAAGAATAATAAATAATGAAAAAATATATAAAACTTTTATGTTTTATTCTTCTTCTAATTGTTTTTCAACTATCACTAAACGAAAGTGTTTAACTTGCTGAAAACACAACAAATAGTTTCTATTCATTTTAGGTGTAAATATCTTTTGGTGATATGGAAGAATTTCCCATAGCAACGGACATTTGTATATATTGGAATAAAGAGTTTTATATATATTTTTCATTTAGAAATTCATCACATTCTCACATCCATTTGCCGCCACTCTTCCTTGAGCTCTTTACAAACTTTGTGTGAATACAAACATACATATATACATAGGCGTGAGTGTGCGTCTGTGTATGTGTTTGTGTTTGCTGTGTGACTGTGTGGGTTTTTTTTCGAAAAGTACTCCAATTATTGGGCACGTGCGTAAGTCGTCCCTGGCAGCAGCCACATCAATTTACATTTAAATCGCCTCAAGTTGAGAAAGGAAATGTGAGAGAAAGATGAGGAGAGTAAAGAAAGGGCAAAGAAGAGAGCAGAGTGAAATAAAACAGAACCCAATCACTGAACTATATATACTCTTACAAGATCGTATCTAAAATGAAGTTACAAGTGAATAAAATCTCTATAGAAAAAGGATCCCATGGACATGGTCGTAGGATTAATTTGAGCCACTTGGAACCTTTACTAACTCTATTTAACCCTTAAGCAGATGTAGCAAATGTACCCACCTTCTGCAAGGGTATGTAAACGAGACACAAAAATCATTTCATTCATTGAGCGTTGAAGTGAATTTCTTGTGATTGTATGGGCCTGGGTCATGGCTTTGCCAATATACCAACCGCACCTCCAACGATGGCAAATTAAGTTGAAATCGAACGAAAAAGGACGAAAAAAATAACACAAAATAATAAGCCAGCAATTCAAATTGAAAACGTAGTCCAGGCAAATAAGAAAATACTGAAATACTGTGTAAAAATAAGCCAAACGAATTTTAATGAAAGGGAATCAACGTTGTCTTGAAAAGTCTACCCTCAACAAAACAGAGAAATTGTATGTTTAAAATTAATGTTGATTATTCAATTTCACTGCAACATTTTCGGCCGTGTCTTGACCAGAGTATTACTGCTCTTTGCGCTATTTGAAGGACTTTGACGCTGATAAAATGATTGCAGCGCTACGTGATTTATTGCACTTTTCTTGGATTTTATTTGACAACCTTTCGTGCGGTTTCTCCAAAAAGCTGACAACGTTGCGGTTTTTTTCACGCTTCCACAAAAAACAAAAATAAAAAACCAAAAAAAAAAAGAGCAAAAAAAAAGACTAAAGATGATGGAAAAAAAAGTTTTTTTCGGGGATGTTGGAGGAAGGTGATGTCAGCAACGACCATGACGTGCGTCCCATTAGGTTAGAAAATTGCAACAAAATCAAGAGAAATCTAATGTAGAAACTTGAGAAGAAGTTCGCATTGGCTTCCCTTCCAAAAAAGAAGAACGAAAAAAAGCCATGAAGTTAAAAAATGTAAGAAAAGTGAGCGTCTAATGTTCTGGAACGAACATTTAGAAGGCCGTTTAAAGGAAGTTCAGGACTTTTGACGTAGACATTCTTCTTAAGATTGATGCGAAATATTGCTAGCATAAATATAAAGATAATGAGTTTAGAGATTTCTCAATCAAAAATGAATTCTTCATAAACTTTTAGTTAACTTTAAAGTGAAAAAAATTCGCTAAACATCTTTTTTCACCTAATCATAAAAAATTTGAAAATGTCGTTGCTATGGTGAACCTTTTCAAATTGAATAGAGCGAAAAATTCTATAGATATACATTTTCAAATGTATAAAAATGAGTTTTAGTACAAGCAAGATGTGGCAACAAAATTTGAAAATGACATTGTTTGCTTACTACAGAGAAGTTCAGAGTCACAAAAGAAGTAAACACAAACACACACAGTCAAAGACCTATTCAAAGATAGGTAAAACATGTATATAAATGACAAAGCATGGGTGGATCTACAAGTAGCTAGGTACTTACCATTGAAAACAGTGTTTTCTTCTTATATGCCAATTATTTTCTCATTCTTTTTTGCCCCTATTTACATCATTGAAAAATCAGTTGTTACTAAAAATCTCTCTTTGGCTTTTATAGTCAAGTTAGACTCAAAGTATTTTGGACATTGAAGTGATTCACATAATCAAAGCCTCTAATTAAGTCGGAGTTTGTTAATACTAACTCAGACTTAAAAACCAACAAAAAATCATGGATATCTTTATAAATTTTGCAGCAATAAATAAGCTATAGGTATCAAAAAATAGTTATACAACTAAACATAGTTCGATGGATTAGTATCTGGACATTTAACAAAATCATGAATACAAGGACACCAAATACCACAAAATTTCCAATTAAATTTCGCATTTAGCATAGCTGTGTACATTTTTGTATCAACCCTCGCATAGACACATACAATCATCTATCTACATATGTATGAATGTTTATGAATCTTGACTAATTCGATTGATTAGTTGTACCTCGTCATTTAAAGAAATCATGTATGTAGGGTCTTCTCTCAAATTTAATTCGAAATTTTATGAATTGTTGCTATATTTTAGAATCAACCCTCGCATAAACATATACACGTATGTATGTACCTATCTACATATGTATGTATGAATGTTTATGAAGCTGCATAATATCAAAGAGAGAAAAAAACATTGAAAAGCGAAATTGCAATGTGACTAAAGCTTCTTGTTTTTGTGTTCTCGGTTGTTGCTTCCTACTTTTACTGATTTTTACTTTTTTTTGGTTTGCATAATTCGCAGGTAAGTGGCGAAAAAAAATCCAAGGTTCTGTTGGTCGAGCAAAGCGCATTAAGTCTTTAGCTTAAAGGTAACAAACAAACAACCTGGCAGCTGTAATAACAACAATTACAACAGCATATACGAGCCTAGACACACACACACACACATATACACACACATATGTGGCACCAAGGACTTATGTATTCACAATATGCAGCAGGCACGGAGAGAGAACAAAAGCAAAGACAAAGGCACATTAGCATCTGTTGCCCTCTTCTGCCCATGCTTAAACTTAAATGGAGAGACAAGCCCCAAAGATTACGCTGCTCTCCGTCTTCCCCGATCCCCGTCTACTAATGCATCTACAAATAGCCTTACATAGCGTAAAAGTGTGTGTGTGTGTGTGTGTGCGTGTGTGGGTGTGTATGCTTGGAAAGCTTTCCATCTCTCCCCAATTTGTACACAGCTTAGACATAAAACCCTTACCACGGCAGGGCGGATGCCTAAAGCCAGCGACTCTCAAACCAACAAAGTGACAGCAGCATCTGGCTACAGACTGGATATCGACCCAAAACCTTCTTTGTCTCTGTCCCTGTCACTCTATCTCTTTTTCGCTCGTAAAGTAGTTGGCAAAGTCGCGTGCATGAAAATTTTAATTAAAGATTTTAATCAATGCCTTTGCATGGCTTTAAAAATCTTCCATAATCTAATTTAAGTACACTCTAGACAAAATACTCTTTTTTCTTCGCCACCTTATATAGAGTAGATCTGATCAAAGTTTAATGTTTCTCTCCCATTTTATAATAATTTCACTTGGTACAGAATCTTTCTCTTTTTATTTGCACGCAGTTCTAATAAATATTCACGAATTTGAGCCGTCAATTTTATTGAAGTATTCATGGTTCATGCAAATTGGCAAGTATCTAAAAATATATGAAAAGTACTTATCCTAATCATCAGAAGGAAAAACTTCGTTGGCCCAACTAGAGCAGCGACTTGCCAGTACTCTTCACTAAATTCTATCTCATTCTGAAATCACAAAGCTGGCGTCATGTGGCCTACCTTTTTCACTCCATACCTACAGGGTAGAAAGAGTCTTTTCAATTGCCTACAGTCTAGTGCACAGTAGAAGCAGACACAGACACCTAATTCCAATTGCTTGTCCCTCTCAATTTGCCACTTAACAAAATTTTTCAATTTCCTTTCGTTGATTATTAACCTACATTCTTTCTGTGGATTGTTAAAAAGAAAAAATATATTGCGTATACGCCACGTAGCAGTCTTATTACTTATGCGCTAAGTCTGCCGGCTGTTTGGTTTTTCTTTTTTCCTTCTTCTTTTTTTCATCCAATTTTAGGGTGAAGAAGTTGTTTATTTCTCCTTATCACAAAACATTTTGTTGCATAAATTGTTCAAGTTAAAGTTTAGCATAGACCAGAACACATTAACCAAATGAGTTTTTGTGGCTAAACGAGAAAGAGGGTCGAAGGAGTCAAACGAAGCAGACGACCTTAACCTTTCGAACTCATAAATACAATTCAAACACCGAATGACGTTTTGAATATGATTGTTTTCCCCCATAAGTCCAGAATTATGTACAAGGATGGCTTTAATTGTTCTACTGTGTAAGCTTGATGGAAGTTTTATCTCTCTTGTTTATTGTTAAACCTATTAAAGGGAATTTGTAAACATTGAACACTCCAATGTTAGTCGATTTGAAATATTTTGAGAAAATATTTAAAAGAATTATTGGATAAAGATAATTTTTGTGGGATATAAAATGACTTCTAAGCAATTCTAACTGAAACTAATTAAACGAATCCATTTGTCTTTTGATTTTGTTTTAATGTCATTGTATTTTTAATTTATTGAACTTAATATGAATTTGAACTGTGAAAGTTACGTTAATTGAGCTTACATTTAGGTAATCAATCTCATTATTAATTCAGAATTAAACTAATTGAAGAAGTTTAAAAATGAATTTTATTTATAGATTATAACTACCCAGAAAAACTAACTTTAGAGTTATGCTAAAACTAGGCATAAACACTGTGCTAATAGCAAATGCAATTCTATTATTAATTGTAGCCGATTGGTAGTTAGAAAAACTTGTTCAATCAATTTCCCCCAATTGGCTTCAAGCCATCAATTTGTTGCTGAGTTTTTGGAAACCTACTATCCACTTAGTCCGCAAAATAATTACCATATTAAATTCCAGCAGCTTTGCTGGAAACTTTGTCCATACACTTAAGCCGATGTCTGCAAAATAATCAAAAGATAAACTTGACCAGAATAGCCTGTCTGGGCAGCAGATGCAGTAGCAACTGGAGCTCGAGCTGTAGCTGCAGTGCATATCGTACGATAGCGGCAAAAGCCAGTTCGCTTGGGCCATGGCCCTTGCATAAACTAGCCAATAATCCGGCGGGCACACACAAAGTGAGAAAAACCCATACGGCCAAAAACCAATTGGGTCAAGTCATGAAGGACAACAACTGCAGGCGTTGGTGGATGGCAGCTAGAAAACTTTGCTTGGCAACGACATCAATGTCGGGCGGCGAGCTCAAAGTAAGCAAAACTAAGGCGACAGCGACGGACAGACAGTGAGGCGGCTAGGACAGACACTGAGAGAAAAAGCGCCTTAAAGCATGCAACAAGAACACGAAAAGTTTTACATGTAATGCATTACAAGTAATTTCACTTGCACAAGCCTCACAACCCAACTTTGTGTGTGTGTGTGGCAGCAGAAACTTTAAACCAAAGCAAGTCAACTACAAAACGAAAGAAATAAAGCAAAAATCCATCAGAGCAGATGGAAAAGATTGCGGAGAAACCCCCAAAAACCGGATGAATGCCAACTCGGAGGTAGATGGCAAGGCAAAAAGAATACAGAGGAAGACTAAGGCAAAGGAGGGGGGAGGGAGAAGTGTCCCCACTCTGTGAACTGAAAACGCGCAATGAACTAAATAAGCAGAGAAAATGTTGAGCATTTTGTTCTCGGCTCAAGTGTACGATAAGTGGAAGGGGGAGAAGGGAGAGAGAGAAAGAGCGACCGAGAGTAAGGGTTGAGGGTAGGAGGCTTATTTTATGGCGGGGCGACATTTCTTAACTGGGTCAGCCGCTGAACTTTCCCACATTGCTGAAACAAGTGGGCACAATAAGCATAATAGCAACAATATCAAGGGGTGGCATCACAATGGGCTTTGCTTTGCTCGGTTAGTGATGGAACTTCCTACAATTGGCTTGCGATATACGATCGCATAGTGCTAATCGAGTGCCGATTGTTTTTTCAATAGATCTCGTTGAATTTTTGGCTTCAGAGAGGTTTCAACTTATTATTTCACCGATTTTATACAAGTATGAAATTACTAAATTCAATGACTTTACCCGTTCAGAAGAATGTTTGCATTAACATTGTGATATTCAATATTATGTTTCTTGGTATTGACTTGAAATCAAGAAATTGAGTTTTCACTAAAATTCTACCCATCACCAACTGATTTTAGTATTACTTAAATTTTCCGAGTTTTGTTTAGGCCAATTGCAATTGTAAAAGCTGTTTTTTGTTTGTCGGGTAGTGGGAGACGGCGCCGTGCCGTTTGCCACTTTTCACAATCACACACACAACAAATATATTGAATTTATGCTGTGCTTTGTATGCATGTGACGTTTTTAGAGTCCCCAAAATACCACCCAAAACACAAACCGACAACCAACAACCAACACCCAAGGCCCATACACACTGTGACCTCTCCGGCATCAACCGACATCGCGGTTGCAGCGGTTCGTTCTTTTTGCGTATCTGTAAACGGCAGTCGCTTCGCTTTGTCAGCGATTCCTTTTTTGGGTCCTCTAGATGGAAAGGGAGATGGGGGAATATAAAACAGAATGGTTAGTGGGAGGAGAGAGAGGGCAGACTGACAACGCATTATGCTTATTGACCGAGATTTTTCAATTTGTATGAATATGAAAAGCAGTTATTATCAACCAGACAATAAAGCGCTGGGGCAAAAAGCAGGACAAACTAAAATCGAGAAGGATAATAAAAAAAATGGAGGGTCTAAATGAAAAACGACACAAAAATGTGCTGAAATTGTAGCAAACTCAAAATTTTAATGCCAAAAATGTTATTTATATAGACAGATTATGTGGAACGTATATAAACTTATGAAGTTGCATCTTTAAATCCAAGGAATTCCTATGGTAATTATGTTTATCATCCAAAAAAACAAACGCTAGACAGGACTTTCGGCAGATGTTGGTAATAATGAAGCCACAACAGTTGACTATAGATGATTTACTACTATCTGCGTAAATTCAATTGTTAATATGAGTAAACGAAAATAGTTATTTTTAAGCGGATCAAATTATGCTTTTAGTATGCACTAAAACTGCCATAGAACGGTATTTAAAACTCGACACTGACAGAGATAGTTGTGAATAGTTATTAAATTATTAAAATGCCCATAAATTTCGAGCAAGTTTTATTAAAGTTATACTTATCTCAATTTCAAATTCTCTTTGAGCTGGCATTTCAGCACAAAAGGCTTAAGAAATTGTTTCGTAAATCATGCAAAATAAATGCAAGACAAAACACTGCAAATCAACACACAAATACGCACAGAAATGTCCGCAAATCTAGACTAAAAATAACAGAATTTTCAATTCATTTAATTTGGAATTTTACAATTTATCTAACAAGTAATTGACACGGTCTTAGCAGTAAAGGCAAATAGCCTCAAGATGCAGCAGCTGTGAAAACTGCAAACACAAATATGCCAAGGACAGCAATGGAGATAAGCCTTACGATAAGGATGAAGCAAAACAACAAAAATACCAATGACAACATGGACCGGCTTGTGCAAAAGGAAGCAAAAATTTGCAATTAACATGAGCATTTTGCATTTTCAATATCAGCTCACAGCAAAATGACTACAGACTCCGGCCTCAGTCTTACCCTAAAGTCCGAGAATTGGACCTCATGTGCAGCAGGCATATCTGTAATCAATATTTAATGAATTTTTCCTACTGCTCCTGGCCACTGGCTAAATCAAAAATTATTCTAGACATTATCAGCATACATAGCAGCTTCAATTAGTGAGCTTGACAAATTAATTAAATTTTTACTCCAAAGGGCCAAGTCCCCAATTTAAAATTTCTCCATATACATACATACACATCTATGCGATGTTACTTGTGTATCCCCCATTGAACAGATTTTCATAGAAAATGTTAGATGTGTCGTTTTAATTTGAAAATTTGCAATTAAAATCCAATTAAATGCTGCTTTGTAAATTGTTAATAAATTGCGAATGATTTGAAGTTAACCAACGGAAGTTTAGTCTCTGCAAGGGTATCTTTTATTCAATTTTAAAATAAGGAAAGCATAACAAATGAAGCAGAAAACAGATGGAATGTAGAAAACAAACATCTTAAATTGCATTAAAAAACAGAACATTAGAAAAAGAAGATTAAAAACAAGAAAATGAAAGGAAACTGAAGGGAAATAAGTTTGCTTTTGAAATATCGACGAATGAACCAAAGAGGAATATATCTAACAGATTGATTCCAGGAAAACCAACTAAATTAATTAAATAAAGACCAAAATCAGGGGAAAATACTTCTAAGAACCATTCAAACTCTTCTTTTTTTAAACACACAAGTGAAAATTTATTTTAAATGTATTTCCAATTAACTTTGTTTCTTTTTCACACACCATACATATATTTATATTACTTTCCCTTTAAAACTTCACCACGGGTTTTCTTGCTTAATGAGCAACTTTCTCTTTGCAACTTTTACCCCAAACCCAGAGCTCTCTTCCACTTTGACTTTACCCTCTCCTTAGCTAGACTAAACAAAGGACAAAATGCTGTGAAAATGTGGGCCTGAAAGTTGGCTATAAAGAAGAGCATCCTAGCCTCGCTTGTAACCGCAGCAGACACTCATACAAACACACACAAAACCATTCACCCACACAAACACACACATTCACATACACATGCGAACGCTAATGCCATTTTGACGTTGCCACCCAGAAATGTAGGCAACAGTTTTTGTTGTTGTGTTATACACACGGTGGGCACGCCTATAATCCCTTGGCTTATCCTCCACGCATGAGTTTGTTGGTATGCTTTGGTTGTCTTTTTTGGTCAGGGTCCAGGCTGGGGCTCAGCCATCGCACAAGCAAAAAAATTAACAAAAAAAGAAAACTAAAGGGTCAAAGTGGCTTTAAACGGTGAAACGGGGCGTGTGTTTTGTTAACAATTTATGATTATTTTTACTTCTGTAGCCAACTATTGACCTTCCTCACACTCACGGAGAAACGGAAAAGGTTAAGCTGCCCTCAGAGAGTCAAAGAATTGGGCAAATACATATTCTGCATAAATAGAATTTCGGCGGCTCACATTCTTCTCTCAAATGATGACCATAATGATGATGATGATGTGCTAATCCAAGCACTTTTGTTGCTCGGTAAAAGGAAAATGGAATTCCTCATCCTTAAGCTGACAGAGAAGAGGTCGGTCGATACGTTATGGGTAATGACACGCCTCTTTTGTTGTCGAGACTGAAAGGTGTGGGCGAGCATCCAAAAAATCCCAACACATCATAATCATTTCGATTGAATGGGCATTTTTGTATGATGACTGGGCTCTAAAATTTAACAAGAATTCCTACATGAGGAAACAAAAAGATTGATGCGAATTTCAATGAGTTTTAATGGAGTTTAAGTTTACGTAAAATCGTACCAAATAAGAAATCGACAATGTTGGATAATTCCAATTTTGCAAAGGTTGTAAAAAAGTTGTAAAAATGAATAAAAGAAATTTCTTTCCCTTGGACAAGAGAGTTTCTTGTTGACTAAAAGCACTTGGCTAAAGGGTACAAATTTCGACGCGTTTATGAATTGTCAAATTGACTGAAGTAGACTAGAACAACTGCAACTGTAATAAATCGGTACATTTTGTTCAACTCTTGACAACTTAGCTACTTTTCGACCACAAAAGCTGGCGTTAATAGGCCTAAGTTCTTCCCCGCTTCTTTGGCCTCTTGCAAACATTTTGCATAACAAATTAAGTCAAGACATTGAAGAAAAAAAAAGGAGAGAAAAGAAAGAGCAAGAGACGCAAACCCACTTAAACAAGAAGATGGCGTATAATTAATGCCCAGGCAAGTTCAAATTACGACAAATTAAAAGTGTCGAGAAAAAATCGCCAATAAAACGCACGAAACAGGCGGAAGCGGGAAACGGCAAAAGCAAAATCTGCGTTTTATAAACTAAATGAAGCTAGGCTATAATACAATTTGAAATGTGGGAGAAAGGCGGGTGAACAAAAAGGTCCATTCAAGCATGTTGAATGGCCAGACCGGCTGCCGGACACCCCCAAATGACGGTTTACACACATTTAATGAGCAGGAATAGAAGAAAGAGAAAGAGAGAGAGAGAGAGAGAGAGAGAGAGAGAGAGAAAAGGGCGAAAAAAACTCGTTAACAGCAGGAGCAAAGTTTTATGAAAAGAAGGCAACCCATACAAAAATAGAAGCGACAATTTTCATTTGCTGGACATGAATGGGGACATGAGCATGGACAGGCCGGGACAAGTAAGGCCAGGATGTGGATAGAACACGATCGACAGTACTCATTGTTCACTGGTTGTCAGCGCCAATCATTCAACTGATTAGTTTGATTTCACCGTTACGCTATTTCCGTGCACAAAACGAGAGAGCCAGAGAAAAGGTAGTCATAGACAATGCACGGAAAAGACAATAACAACTGGTGTGGCAGTAATTTGGTCGTCCTTCGTCCTTTGCACCGGATGCGGGGAGTTGAATCCAACAATTATGGGAAGGCTGGCCCAACCAAACGTAACTAGTTCTTCTTCTTCAGTAAGTTACACTAATTGCTTGACTAGTTAGCATTTTCAGGGGGTGGAAAAGTTGCGTTTTCCTTCAAGCTATTAATTTTGCCCATTCCTTTTCTTTTCGGTAAATTGAATTATTGATTAAGTTATTTTTGGCTAAATCTAAAGTTCCTATCTTTTGTTAATTGCAAATTGTTAAAGAACTTGAAATTCATTAAAAAATTCGGGTATATATCGATTTAATACTTACTGAAATAGTAAAAGAAATATAAACAAAATGATTTATTTACATAACAATGATAGTATTCAAACAGGGTAAGAATTATTAAATTGTAACTGACAATTCATATTCATTTCGAATGCATATTTTGAATTTCCCGTCTTTCTCCATGTGTCTCTTTTGTCGATGGGTTTCTCTTTAATTAATAGACAGAGATTTGGCAAACCATTTTATGACAGCTAACAAAATTTGTAAATTTGCAAGGGATAAACCAAAACTTTAATGAGCTTCAAAACCGCAGCACAACTGTACCTTAACCTGCACAAAAACCAAACCCTCCCCCTCCTAACCATCGTGTAACAAAATCTACTCGAGACATAAGCAAACAAAACTCCATCATATGAAAACAATTATGATGTTTGTTAATTTCCTGGGATATTGACAATGTTGACAGATACATACACAGGCATAGACAAACTTCAGTATACACACATATGCATGTACATACATAAATATGCGTGTGTGTGTATGTAGTAAAGGTGTATAGGAAGCACAGGAATCTAAGAGATGGCGTTCCATTGGGAGGCAGCAAGTTGATTATTTATTAACCGCAAGTTTGAGGGGAATAATACACTAATTCACAATTGATTGGCTTCGACCAAAATTAATAAGGCGTATCTATGGCTAATTTGTCCATCAATTGTGTCCTTAAACGGTTGTTTGCTGGCTAGATTTATCTTCAATATCTATATTTCAATATCTATTCAGAATTTCCATTCGTTTACGTCTGTGGTCAATCTTTAACAATTGGTTTTTGTCTTGCAAGTTTAGTTTTTCATTTTGACCTTTTTTCTGCAACCCATTTAAGTAGCAAAACTTCTTGGCCAAATCAAAAAGAAAACTCAACAAAAAACTCAACTTGAAAATGGCATCTGCAAAACTATTTAATAGTTGCACATTGTAACATATTTGTAGGTGGATGTGTGTCTGTGTGTGAGTGGCAACTTTGTTGCAGGCATATCAGGCAGGCAGTCAGTGAGTCAGGCAACAATGTGACATGCAGCAAAATGCTTTGTTGAGCATACGCAATCCTTCGATACACACACACATACACACACTCGAAAAAAAGGGCAACTATCTTACAATTGAACAGGCAACCGGAAAACAACAAGAAAAAAATATTAAAAACTGAAATATTCACTCAGCAGAAACAGGAAGAAAGACAGCTAGAGTTGTAGAGCAAATATCACGAGCAAGAAATATTTTAACTAAAATTTTTATTCACTTTTTATATCTATTCTCTATCAAAAAGTATTTGGGTACATGAATGTCGCCCAAATGTAGGCAACATAAATATTTATTTTTCGATTGCCCACGAAATATCAAGTATATATATAGGAATATTCCAAACCGTTTGCATCTGATGAGCTATGAGTCTTGGTAATAGTGTGGTTAGAAAAACGCAATATAAAATTAATGGCAAGAGAATCTCTTAGTCGGTTTGAGAAGTTGAGAGAAACAATTTTTTGTCTGAGTCCATGTTTTTGGAACGAAGAACAAAATGACAGAATAGCAGGAGCCAACAGCAACAGGGAGAACACATGAATAAAGTTTAAAATAGTGTCAGGCGAGGCGAAGAAAAAAGAATGCGCAAAACATAAAACAAAAAAAAAAGTATGAAACTTTTGTTTATTTTCGAAACTATGGCAAACAGTGTTGCATTTTGTCTTCCCTCTCTTTCCATGCAGCTTCTCGACAACAGTTCGCACATAGTTCAGTGAAAAGAGGAGCGGAGTGGATAGAGCAGCAATGATGCGGAGAATGACTGAGAGAGATGGATGGTGTTTCAGTCATGTCTTTGAACTACATAACTGTCTTCTATCTATATCTTCCGATATATCCTATATTCATTCCCGCTAATGCTTCAAAATCTCTATTGTAGATGAAACCATTCTGGAACTATTGCATTAATATTATATACATAAGCTAATCGGGGCTAACTTTTGGAAAACCTGTCACTAATATTAATATACTTTCTTCTTCTATGATTATATCGAGGAATATTCTGCTCCAAGGGCAAAAATGTTAGAGATCAAGTAGCTTAGGTAACCAATTAACTTTTGTAATGTCAATGTTCAGACGTTCCCTAAAAATATATAAGAAAGTATCAATCATTTGAATAATAAACTGTGATTTCATTTGTAATTATTTTTTTTCGTGCCTTATATATAATATTGATTGATCCAGGGCTCCAGGGTATTCAGGGATCCTTATAGCATGGCCACTTTTTTCTGTGATTATTATGAATTTCTCAATTGCCAAATTGATCAATTGACAAAGCTTGTCTTCGAAATAAATTAAAGATTAAATACACATTTTTTGATAGTTGCGTTAAAAATACCACCGTATTATTATATTACGACTATTTGATCCCCATACTGAAATGACAAATTAAAGGAATTGCGGTTTCGGAAGCGAAGCAACCACGTTTGTTTCCCTCTCCCTAAAAATATGGCCCCCAAAATGGGAAAGGAAGTGGGAGCGGGCAAAATAGAAAATTGGTAAACTTGTTGACCAAACTGCCGGAAAACAAATGCAAAATAGAAATCCAGATGCATATATTTATAAAATGCCGTTGCGAATACAGTTGATAGTTTACATTTTGTTTTTTCTCCCCCTCCCCCACTGAAGGCAATCAAAAACTGGCAGAAAAAACATGTACTGTACTGTAAAAGTTAATTTAGTTGTTGTTGAGGGACATTCCAACTGACCATTGGCAAATCACAAAAACTAAACCAGAGAATGTGCGACATCTACAATTGAACAACATAAACTTTGTTAATTGCTGTATGGAAAACTAAATTCAACAAATTCGTATCACATGATGACACGAATACGATTAAATGGAACTTTGCTTTAAGCAACGAAAACAACAACAATTGAGCAAGAAAAATTAGTCAAATGACCAATATCCCCTTTCACTTCAATCTTTCCGCTTGCTCGGTACGATTTTTTGTTGCCTTTCCCTTCTCTGAGTGACATAAATTTTTAATGAACTTTAAATAACATGAAAAATTTATGCTGCCACATAAAATATTTCGCTTTTCCCATGGCCTTTTTTCCGTTTACACATTTTTTTTTTGCTCTTAACCTGACTCAACGTCAGCCACGTTTTTGCCACATTGCCAGGACCAAGAGAGGACGCTGCTGCCGCAAGGCAGGCACAAAATAATTGAAGGACATTTCTTTTTCCTTTTGCGTGGGGGGGTGTGTGTGTGTGTGTAGGTACATTTCTGTGTGTGCGTACTTAAAAAATGACTCTATGTGGGTCATTGTATTGTGAGTGATATGTAAAAACAAAATCCCAGCGATCCCTATTGACATTTTAACTTAGTCAACCATGGAAAGCAAAACAAAATATAAACGCAAAAGGTGGGAAAGAATCAATCTCGGGATACCCTAGACAATAGGAGTTCGTGGGAGGTGCACTTTAAATATCAAGATGGAAGTGCATAAAAATATCTGCCAATAAACATTTAAGTTTAGTTAGCCGGCCAAATCAATATTAATCACAATAAACGCTATTAAATAAAAGTTATAGCTATTAAAAATGTATTGTAGAGTAAAGTACATGGTATATATATACTGTGATTTGGTGAGTTTTGCAAGGATATCTAACTTTAAAAGAGAAATTGCTGCTCCATTTTCAGCTTTGTTTGCTGCGTTGCGATATACATCTATAAAAAATGTCAAAACATTTCGCAAACGATTTTTAATTGCTAAACGAAAACAACGATTGGGAATTGGTGGGAAAGTGTGAGTGTGTCTCCCCCGCATTGAAATTTAAATAAAATTATTGATTTATCTATGGTATTTAAATCTACACAAATCCATGCTTCACAGAGAGCAAACGGGATTTTCACAAATGACAAGCATAAAATGTGGAAAATGTAATTTAGATGAGTGGAATAAATGGATGAATGCGAAATAAATCAATGTATATACAGGGGGGGTTATCAAAGAGGGGCATATATTGAATAAATACCTCAAATAGTTACATACATTTCATTTGTTTCATTGTATCAATAAATTGAATAAATGACTTCAAATAAAGTACCAACTAAACCATGAACCCATTAAATCTGCTTCTGTTTTCAGAGATACGATTATCAGAATGACATTTTAAAAGAACATTCCTTATGAACTGTTGATGTATTCAGTGAATTATTTATTTAGTAAGTTATTATAGATAAGAATATGTGCGAAATGGGATTTGATAAACTTATTTAGATGAAATATTCTAGCTTCATTTCGTCGTTTCGTGTAGACTCCACGTTTCTGCCTTGACACACAATCTTGTCTGCATTCCTTGCCACCTCGTCGATCAGCTGCTTCGGGATAGGTCAGGCCTCACAGCGCTACCATACCCATTTTACATGTATGTATGTGTAAAAAATGGACTAAAAAGGTCGATAAACTGGCATGATATGATTTATAATTTACTTATTTCACGGGGAATATTGATGTCCTTCGAATTTCAGTTACCGAATTTGATAGTATTCCTTCAAAACATAGAAATCCGTTTGATTAAGGAGCAGATGAAAAGCCTTCTGGTATATGTACTTTCTATCATAGAACAACGTGATGTGATGGATCTTTTCCTTTGAGGTAACTTTTAGACATTCTAAGTCATTGCATGAACTTCAAAACGATGTTCTGTTATGTATAACGGTTATCACTTTATTGATCAAATCAAACAGCAATATGCAAAACTGCAACAAAAATATGTTCTCTTCTCCGAGATACACAAAATGTGGCCAACAATTTTGCTTACTTTGCAACACGTATGCCAAGAAAAATCGATTCTTACATAGACATTACTTGGCCAACTTTTCTTAGCCGGTAACATGCCAGTTCAACATGAGCCAATGAAATAGACAAAAGTTTCAAAAAGACCTGCCAAGTTTATGCCGAGTAAAAGTGTTTGCATAATGAAACAATGCTAAAGAATGAACCCTGCCAAATGGTTGCAAGTGCGCAATTGTTCTGTTAGTTTACTCCGAATGACTTCTAAACAGGAGATTGACCCCAAAAAATACAACTACAATGAACAAAAATAACTGATGGGAGGGAGAAAAGAAGAAAAATTAATATTAAACTGCACCACACTGACTGACTTGACCTGCATTGCCCCAGTCGCCAGCTACCTACACCAAAATGAAGTTGAAACGGAAATGAACAAAACTGGGTAGAGGGCGGACGGGCAGGCAGCGGGGAAGTGTGGCAAACGGTGATTGAAAGCAACCATAAGGCAAAACAGAATAAAGTTTTGCACAAAAGTAAGCTAACTTAGACATGAAAACAAACAAAAACCCCAACCAAAGCAAACTAAAGCGTAGCCAAACCCGAACGAAGAGAAAAACTTTTACTTGTACCCACCATATGACCAAAAGAAGGTATATTCGAACATTAATCCAATTTCGACATGAAGCAAATCCAAATCGATATTGATTTGAAATTATATTAACAGTATGCGTTGAGAATGAGAGATGGAATAATAAGAGCGCTAATTTTGAAATTGTGAGTGCTATTATAATTGTTTCCTCGGCCCCGATTCTTTGTGCATTTCCCTTCATTGACGCTCTCTGGAAAGGGTATCTTACAGTCGGCATAACATTTCCAATATACTTACATGTGCTTTTCCTTTTTTTTTTGCTTCTTTTCTTGGTTAGGTAAACAAAGACCAAGTAGAGAAGTAGTTGGCAACGCACGAGCAACAATAAGTGGAAAGACTGTGTTGCAGGAGGATGAGCAGGTTACAGAAAGATAGAGGCAGAAAGAATGGAATTGAAAATGAAAGACAACTTGACGTCGACTTCATTTCATGATTAAGTTGCTCTTCCCCGGCCCCATACATATCGATTTCCTTTCAGCACACGACTTTATGATGATGAAAATGGAAGACAGAAGCCGTGCTGCTCTGCGCCGCTCCGCTCCTTTCAGCCTTCTGTAGGCCACCGCAGGACCTAAGCCTGCGGTTGTCGACCCACCGCTCCTGCCGCTCAAAACAGAAACACATATGTGACTGACTCACTCACATTCAAAACAATAGCTTCCGACGGGAAGAAGGACGATGACGATGACGACGCCGCCAAAGGATAGGAATGAGAAGAACCAGAGTCGGGAAAAAAGAAAAGGTTGAAAAACATACATAAATTGCGAGGAAAATGTAATTGTTGGGGACATCTTGGGACTCCTGGAGTCGCACAAGTCGAGTAAACAAATAAATAAACAGAACCACAGAGAAAAGTGAGGGGCGTAAAAGTAACCGTGTGTTTATATGACCATGTTTGTGAGCCAGGCTGTCTCTGTGTGAGTGTTTGTACAATTCTACAACAACATAACACAGAGATGACGTGTGAAGTGCTTAGAACTTGCCTGCATTACTTCAAGTATGTAAATTTTAAGCATAAGACCAAGAAAAAGCAAACTTCTGCTCCAAATTACATGAGTTTTCTTGGCCCCTTCTAAGAGCAACTGGATAAAAATTATAAACAATCGTGAGAGAAAAGCCACCTTTTGCCCTTATGTGAGGGGATATACTGAATACTCGAATTTCTTATCCATTTATTGTCGCTACATAAAATTGAGCATGCAAATACTAGTAGATGAAGAATAATATACAGCTTTCGTTTGGCTTTAAGCGTTGGTGGGTATATGTACATATGTATAGAGGATATATTATTCAATGTGCAAGAAGCACGGCGAACCGACTTATGTCCGTCCGGTCGGTCTATTCCTCCGCCGGTAACAAATTTCACTTAAAGTATGTTCCAACTTCTTTAGCATTCATTTATTTCGATTTCGATTCCCTTCCAGTTACGCTCAAATAAATAAATACATACAAAACGTACGTAATGTTAGGTAATACTCGATACCTTAAATGAAAAACCAAAGTGAATATTTGTAATCCATAAAAACGATTAGTTCTAACTAGTAAATATTAACAACACTTTACCACTTGTAGGTGGTATCACAGTGGCATCACAATGATCTACTCAAAATATGTTACACACCCATTATCAATAGTCACAGTTGACTTGTGAATATATCGATATTTTCGATAATAATCATGTTATCATCAGTTAGATGGAATTATACCGATAGAGTCCAGTAAATTTGCAATGATTTCAATTCCAATATTTTAAATCACTTTTGGTTTCGTTCTTTTACGATTTCGGTTTTGAAAACAGTTCTAAGCGGATAAGATTTTAGTTTATTTTCGATGTGTAATCCGTATTATTCTGGCTCGACTTAAATAGGCCTAGGCTAAAATGGATGCCCAATTTGATTCAATTTGACAAGTTTCATTTTGTTCAACCAAAATTGAAACAGAATTGCATAGTTCTATAAATAATACTAAGCATAGTTCAAAAACAAAAGTAACAAAAAAGAATTTTCATTGATATTCAATATTTGTGACACATACAAACACACTTTTTTGTACCGTAAATTTATTTTGCCGTGTTTAAAATTCAATAATTCTCTATTCTACAGGATTGTTTGTTTTATGTTGAATTTGTTATACAAACAAATGTGACAAAAATCTAAAGCCACTGTCAGTGTATTTAATACCACCAAGGTGTCAAATTGTTTATGTTTGTGTGGAAAACAAATCATTGGTAACGCCAACAGAGGCAGTGAGAGAAAGCGAGAAGGGAAATGTGAAAGCCAGGATATTTTCAATACCAGGCTCTGGAGTGACGCACTGTCAGATAGGCCCACTAACTGACCCGAATGGATAAATACTTGCATACGTCTATTTTGTTGGCATAACTGAAAATGGGTCGTGCATTTTTTTGCCCCTACACACACAAAACATAAATTCATAATGTCAAACTGGATGTTCAAACACAAAAAAAAGAAGTAAAAACAAAAACAAAGTGAATAAAACAGGCGAATTTGAAAACATAAATTAATAATTTACATTTCCATTTTAGCAAATGTTACATACATTACTCCTACATTCAAAAAGAGAGCAGTACTGGCTAATAGAAAGAGAGACGGAGTGATAAAGAATGGTATGGGAAGGGACAGAAAAATATTACATACGTTTCACTAAACTCCTCACACAACCACAGAATGTTGTTGTAGGAATTTTTATGACAGATGCCTTTGACATACCCATTGACTAAGAAATGGTATATTAAGCTTTGTACAAAGGAAGTAAAACTAATTTAATAACTATTAAATACTTTCTGCTTTAGATTATTCAACAATAATTTAACTTATGGACAGTCAGAGTGCAATCTCTTTCATCATTCTTATATGTACTATATCATTCTATTTGGTACAAATCCGCCAGTTTCAATAGCTTAAGCTATCTATGTTTATATTCAAGCCTTACCTTTTCTTATTTGTAGGTATATGTTCAATAAGTGTACTAGTGTTTCATTTTTTATTTTCCGTGTGTAAGTGATAAACACTAATTTAGATACAGTATGACTAGTATTTAGTAAATCAGTGTATACTAATATACCAAAGTGTTTAATTGGTTTAATAGTTGCAATATTTGCAAAAGAAAAAAAACAAAGCATACTTTTTTGGGCGTTTTAACCATCAAGAGAGTAAATACTAAGATAATCGCCACATTAATGTGTTTTCTATATTTAAAACGGGAATTACACATTAAAGTACAAGGATTTACCGATTGAGCATAGTATTGAAGTAGAAATTTGTAGGTTATTTGTTTAGTTATGCAACTCAACATTTTATTGACCTTCAGCTTCGGTGGGTAATTCAAAATGGATTTGGCATAATTATTTCTGGCATTATAGGATAGCTTTACATATCTTTTTTTGTTCTTGTTGTTGTTGAAATTCATGCATAAATGTATGGTTAGATTTATTGCAGTATATCTATTTGGCATACATTCTATTGCCGAGTACCGCTCCCAACACCGTCTCTGCCCACAGAACGCCAATAACACACACACACACATACACACATGCACATATGTATATACAAATGTACACATTTATATTTTGTGCATGCAACATGAAAATTAAATCAATTATTTATGCATTCATTTTGTTTGGGGCAGAGGCAGATGATTTTGAGAGCATCATGAAGTTTGTTTGTAACTCTTTATATATTGATTTAATTGCCCTCCCATTCCACAGACCGACCCGTTCCATTTGCATTTCCTCCATGGTGAGTGTGAGTAATTAATAAATAATTTCTTCTTATATAAGTGTGTGTCTGTGTGTATCATGACAGATTGCCCTCATACCGCTCCACACATCCCTCGAGTCTGTAGCCCTGTCGGTTTGGGTTCTGTGTCTTCTGGGACTTGATTATGATGTCTTTTAAATGAATGGCTTTCGGCCATTTGGTCAGGCGGCGCCTCATTTGGTTGTGGTAGGCAAATTGTTTTTGTTTATTTACTTGCTTGATTGGATCTTTAAACATCGTGTGGCTGCCATTTCATTTAAATTGTGCAGTTTGTGTGCGAGTGTGTGTGTGTGTGTTTGTATGCGTTAGATTTAATTTTTACAGTAATTGAAGGCTTGTTAACTTAATGAATATGTCATAATTCCTTAATTAATAAAATGAGAAATGCCAAATAAATAAGCTTTGATTCATTGTTGGCCGTCGATAAACTTAAGAAGCTTTCAGGACGTTTCAAATAATTGAATTAGTAAATTATTAGAAACAAAATAAACACAATTCCATTAATGAAACTACTCAAAGTATTAATAATATTACGTAAAAGGGGTCACTCATAGCCCGAGGACTCGAGGCAAAATACTTTACATAGTTAGCTAATTAAACACAATTAATCTCATTTATTCTACTGCCTCTCCCCTTTACTCTATCATTAAAAAACATGTCTTAAATGAAATCTTAAATATTTCTTTCTCATTTTCCTAAAATAAAATGTCAAGTCTTTCATTACATAATAAATTGGAAAGAGGATGCTAATCGATTGTAAAAACGGATTAATGATATGGAATAGTCTATAGTTTTGAACTTGTGTAAAGTTTTAATACGAAAACCATTTTCTAAGATTAAATATAAAGCGAGATTTGTAAGATTTGTTAGCTATTCCATTCCGTTCAGATGAACTATTCCTTTTATTTAGTGCACATTTACCTGGAAAAGGAAAAGAAATAAAAATAATTAGTATTTTTGGAAATAAAGTTATATTTAACAGATATTAAATTTGGTAATTTAAATTAGACAGCTGTAAAAATGCTATTATCTACTTAAAGGATCCATTAAAACACTTTAACTTGTTTTAGCTGTCAACTAAAACGCCATAAAATTGGTCTTTAAATGCAAAATGGCTGTGCAGAGGAAGAGAGGAAAAAACGAGACTTGAAAATTTTTTCGAAACCCACAAAAGTCCCACATGGCGGCGCTTCCGAGATCGTTAAAAGCGCCCGACCTGGTATACATTCTGAAAAATTCATTTTACGGACGAAAAAAAGAAACCCATCGGGCACCTTCAGGCGGAAAAGGCGCAGAGCAGCTGTACAAGACAAAGCTAAAGGTATAAGGAAAAGTCGACAGCAAAGGCAGCAAAAGAAAAAGTAAGATGGCAGAGAGCAAGCAAAAAATAAAAGGCCATAAATAAACAACAGGTATAAAGCGGACTTAAAAACGTAAAATGCGGCGTCGGCCAGAGTTATAAAAATGCAATTTTCCTTTTTGCCAAAGGATATCAGCGCTAAGAACATTTATATGTATATACATAAGTATATATGAATGTACCTACAAATATACACAAAAGGCTGCTAGAGAAATATTATGGAAGCTAAAAGACGATTTAGTCAAAATAACAAATGTTGATGCAATTTGTTGTTTTTTCCTTCCTCTTTCGCCTTTTAAAGGCGCGAAAACGAGTAACACATACATATGGGAGCGAGGCAAAGAAAAGTGAAAATTTGCCAAGGCCCAGAGGTGAGCTTGTTCTTTTCTTCACTTCACTTTTCCCACCCCTCTTTCCCTTTGGACCATTCGAATGGGAACGCGTAAATTGCAGCAAAATGAGGACGCGGTGGAAAAGTGCAAACAATTGCAGGAATTTTCCTTTAGTGCAATGCAAAAATGCTCAACTGAAATTGAAAGGCGTCAGTAGTGGGCGTGGCTGGCATTCCCTCTCTGTCCTTTCATTCCATTCTCTCTTCATCTCTTTCCCAGTTGTTTCTTTGTGGGCTCTCGGTTTATTGCCAAGCTCTGCTCTGGGCGTGAAACTTGCCGACGAAAAACTGCCAACTGCGGAAAGAATTATTGTGCCTGCATCCAAAGAGTTGAAAGGAATTGCCATGGGGAGGAAGGCGTGGCACCTCTGCCCAAAGTGCAAAAGTGCCAAAGTCGCTAAATAAGTCAATAGGGGAATGATTTAAATGCCGAATGGAGCACATTAGCTCTCTCAGCCACATAAAATGGAACAGAGCTGAAGCAGCTGAACAACAAATCTAAATATTTATGGGCCATTCTACGATCTGCCAGCCCTAGGGCAAATGCTAGTTTATATCAGTAAGCAAATTGGTTCGTTTTTCATCCATCTTCGCCCATAGACAATTGACTTGATTGAGAGGCAAATTCAACAATACGTGGGCCTCTGTTGAATGGAGTTCATAATAAAGCACTTATAAATAATTATTATTTCCAAAACATAGAAAACGGTATCCGACCGATTGCGAAAATCAATTGGGCAAAATCAAACTATTATATTTGAAGATCGATTATCGTTTGATAATATCGACTATAAGTGGTCCTATTATATAAGTTATTAATCAGAAACGTTTCAGTTTCCCTTTATCAAATACTAAAATGACTTTGTTCCCATTTTATTAAACTAGTTTTCCACATAAATGACAGCTAATAATTCACCTTTGGAGTCTATGACAAATAAAATAAGTAAGTCGTCCAACTCAAACAAGTGTTTTAAATTTAAAAGACCAAATCAATGTATATACAATTCTCTTTATGCTTCGTAGCAACCATATGCTATCTCTCTTACTTAATTGTTTCGGCATAACTTTGTAACTATGTTTAGTCCGATTTGAAACATGCCAAATTTAATTGTATTAGTTAAAAAGTTGTTAGAGACAATCGGTTTTTATTGAATCACGGGGGCGAAAGGAAACAATCCAACTAAAGTTGGTGGTTCTCTAAAGTCTCCAAGATCCAGGTGTTCATACGGGCAGACGGACGGACGCACATGGCTAGATCGACGCAATGGCTGATGCTAATGAAGAATAAAGTAATATTTTAATCACTTAATAATAATCATTCAGGAAAAACTTTTCTGACCACGAAAAACAAAAATCAAAAATAATGATTAACAATGATTTTGGGTTTTCTCGCATAAGATAAAACTCACTTATAATATACGACTTTTGACTAAAACATTTACAAAATATATTTTGCATAGGAAAGAAATGACTACACCTCCATGTAATTATTTTGTTTTTAATATTTGTTTAAATGGTCGTTCTGCAAGCAAATGCAAACATTATTTTTTCATTTGCCATTTTAAACATTTGAAATTTGGCTTTGTTAGTTTAAAAACCAGAGGGCCGGGGCTAACTTCGACCGCGTCAAAGTTTTTATACCCTTGCAACTTTTTTGGTAATTGTTTCCTTATCTACAGCCATCAATCTGAAAAAACGTTTTATTTAAAAAGTCCAATGTTTGCGAAAGAACGGCCTACAATCTTAGCATAGGAAATAAAGAAAAGTTATTGACAAAAGTCACTGTTTTCCACCGAACGTTCCGTGAGGGCCATATGATGTAGTCACCCGATTTTTATCAAATTCGGCACAGTTATTAACAGATATATTAAACTAACAAATGTTTAGTTTGAAAGCAATCGCGTCAAAAGTAACGAAGTTATTGAGAAAAGTCACTGTTTGTGACTCTGTAGCTCTTACGGTCTAGGATGAGTTTGCGCTAATCCAGACGGACAGACGGATGGACATAGCTATTTAACCTCGTCTCGTCGTGCTGATCAAGAATAAATATACTTATATATGGTCGAAAATGCTTCCTTCTATGCGTTGCACACTTCTGACCAAAATTAAAATACCCTTTTTGCAAGGGTATAACAACGGTATCCTGTACAAAATACATGTTAATTGGTTTTAATTAAGGTTGGATTGGAATTGAAAAGACTTACACTCGTTGGGAAACTACAACACTAAAAATTTGCATAAATACCAAAACAGAGAAATATTATGCACTTCATATTAACACGTTTTAGCTGAATGTATAAAATGTATAAGAAACTATTTAGGTTAAATAAGTTTTTTTCCATGTAATTTGATATTTGAAGCTGATGTAGGACTAACTATTTGTTCAAAAACGCAATTTATATACATGTATATCATTCTTGAACATTATACTTTTAATACTTTGCAGATTTAGAAGAATAAAATCCAACAAACTAGAGAAGAGAACTCTTAAAATCACTTTCTCTAGAATGATCTCTTAAAGATGAAGATTGTAACTTTTATAATTGTTGTCAACCGTTAAAATAATAGGTCAGTACTTTAAACAAATCCACGAATTCACACTACTAAATACACTCTTTAAATCTAATTTTTGCAATCTTTTTTGTGCTGAAAATTGTTTAGTTCATATCTCTTCAAATTGTATCATTATATTCCAGTGATCGTTCGTTCTTGATTAGCAAATAGCAGATTGACACAAGATTGTTTCTGTGATTACTTTTACGTTTTAATGACTTGTAAGATACTAACAACTAAATTCTGTTTTATGCCCAATAGTGAATCATACTCAACAAGTCTAAAATAGAAACCGAGTTTGTCGAATTCGATAAGAAAGATTTTACACTAGGTCAGTTACACTTAGAGTTAAAAATAATCGGTCTTCAATATATTTTGTTTAGTTTGAAGAGTGAGGTTTCAAGTTCAGGTAATCTTATCACTAAAACTTCGATTTATTTGTTTGTTAATCATCTTGATTTGTTGCTTATCAAAAGGAAAAGCCAAAATCCCAGCATAAGCTTTTTTTTAAGTACTTTCATAGAAATAGTTTAACCCTTATGCATTAGCATAAAATCTAAATGCGTGATAAGCTAATCAGTTGTAGCCGGCCGAACCACTTAAAATATGTCAATTATACTTCAAAATCATTGGGCTTATCTTGGCGGTATAAAAGACCCGTTGACAGGAAATTGTTGAAACAGAAATCGAATCGGCTTTTAAGTGAAATGGTTGGTAAATTTGTGATATTAGTGTTCTGTGGACTCGCCCTGATTGGAGGAAGCAAACAGGATGTAACTGTTAACAGGAAAGCACTGGAGCAGTTGAGGGAGCTGCGTCCTCTGGGTGTGGAATTTTCCAATTACTATCGGAATATAACAATCAATGATCTCACAGCAAATACTGGACGTATTGATCAGCAAGATTTAAATTGTTTGGCGGATTTATCGAAATTTTTACAGGATCTAAGTGGCAATAAGCTATGGGCTATTAAAAGTGAGAATTGAGTTGATTTAAACGAAATCCTAATCTTATTTGAATCGGTTTAGTGTTGGATTCGTGGGGCTCCATACCAAGTGGCATGATATCTGGCAATACAATTGATCTGGGCAATTACGATCAGTGCTATAAGATTAATCTGGAATCGGAGGAAGACGGTAATAACCTAAAGGGGAAATATTGCCTGGCTAGTCTACCATTTGGCAAACTAATTGATTCGGAGGAAAGTTCATTTATATCTTCAATCACCATCGAGACGGCAATTTGTTTTCCCGCCTCCTGCTCAGCCTCCAATATGGATGTAGTTTTACGTCAATTGTTTAACGCCTTGCTTAATATCAACTACTCCAATGAGGTCGAATTGGTAAATGAAGAGACCTGCAAGTACAAAGGTGCTAATCCTCTCGATGGGCTCAGCATTTTCACCATGTAAGTTTGAATATTTTCCATGGGCATTCAGTTATTTTAAGATTTATTTTCTTAGTACACTTTACGTTGTGTTGGCTGTGGTTTGTGGTGTCATTACTATCTATGACTATTGGTTGGGCAAGAAAGCAGGTGAGTTTGATCTATCCACTAATTGGACTAATTTTGCTCATCTACTCCATTGAATTAGATAAAATGCCCCAACTAATGCGCATTCTGAGTTGCAAATTCAACTCTGATAACCTTTTCCATACTGAGCCTCCTAATTCCAAGCCTCATGTCATCGACTGCCTTCACGGAATGCGCGTTCTTTCGCTCCTATGGGTCATATATGGACATGAATACATAATGGCCATGGTAGGACCTAATACAAATGAATTTCACATATATACGGTAAGCATCTACTCCTCTAAACTATGTAAATGCTGCAGTCTAACACTTTATCTTCTTTTTCTCCAAGTGGCTAGAGAGTTTCCTTGCCACATATTTTCTACATGCTCTTTTTGCTGTGGATACATTTCTTTTCATCAGCGGTTTGTTGGTTTTCAAAATTGCTCTAAGCTACATGGAAAAGTAAGTTCTTTTTATTTGAAATCTTATCTTTTAATTAATATTTTGTGAAATATTTCAGAAATCAAGGAAAATTAAATATAGTCAAGATGTACATCCATCGTTATCTACGACTCACTCCTCTGTTGCTCATGGGTATTTTGTTCTACTGGAAACTTTTACCTTATATGGGCGATGGACCTTTGTACGATAATAAACATCCCGATAATTTCAACAATTGTGCCAAGACCTGGTGGATGAATCTGTTGTACATACAAAACTATGCGACCACCGATTATGTAAGTGCATAATAATCAGAAATAACTTATCTTTTATATAGAAAAGGGTCAGATGAAATGTAGTTTCAAAATATTATACGAATCGAAAAACTTAAGATAGAAAAGAATTGCTGAATTTGGCGGCGAGATGCCATGCCTCTCATTTGTCGTAACTATATGAATTTCCTTCTCGGTGCTTTCTTGCAAATTGTTCTAAAGTTTTGTGCCCTTTCGAAACTTTGTAATCAACTCATTGATTAATTATTGTAAGAATTATGCGAAAGTCAAGTTTCATGTATAACTTTGTTAACTAAATATTCGTTTAAAGTTAATTGGTTGTAAATTTAAGTTATTTTAATTTTAATTGAATTCTCCCACTTTAGTGTCTTGGACATGCCTGGTATTTGGCCGTGGATATGCAAATGTTTATCATATCACCGATTCTCCTGATATCCTTATACAAATGGGGCAAAAAGGCTGCTGCTGGCATTGTGGTGTTGATTTTACTGTTGTCGGCTTGTCTATTTAGTTCTATGATGATTGGAGGTTACTCTATGTTTATCAAGTGAGTAGAGCATGTCCTCTAAAAACCCCTATGCAACCTTATACAATTATCTATCTATTTCAGAAATATATCTGTGATTCCTGAATCTCATCCAGTGATTTACAGAGCTACGCATACGCATGCCGCTCCATGGTTGATTGGAGCTCTTTTTGGATATTTTGTCCACGAAACAAAAGACAAAAAGTTTCAATTGAGTCGCATCACAGTTTGGCTTGGGTGGCTAATCAGTTTGGGTCTCTTCTCTACTTGCCTGTTTGCTCTGCTTCCTGCCTCGCAATGGGATGCCCCGAACTTGTCCAGACTGGCAGATGCCTCCTACTTCACTCTAACGCGTCTAGCTTGGCCTTTGGGATTGTGCTGGCTTGTGTTTGCCTGCATGAATGGTTACGGTGGCATGATCAATGGCCTTCTCTCTCATCAATCATGGCAACCGTTGTCAAAACTCTCGTATTCGGCTTTCATTTGGCACAAATGTGTGCAGGTCACAAACAATAGAACCATGAGGGGCAACACATTCTTTTCGGATTACAATGTGGTGAGTAATTTTTTCCATTATGAATAGAGGGAGGATATTGCGATACAGCTTATTGGTTATGATCCTTGCAGCTTCTCTCCTTCTGGACAACCTTTGGAATGACTCTATTGTTTGCCTATGAAATGCATTTGCTGGTTGAGGCACCTGTTCTTGGACTAGAGAGAATTTTCTGGCCCAAAAAGAGTCCAGCGGCACCTAAGCTTTCGACGATTAGCCCTGAAGCTACACAATCACCTTCAGTTGAAACTAATCCAGATACGGAAGTAGCAGCGGCACCGAGTGCAGAGATTACCACCGAGAGTACTTAACTCGAATCTAACAGGAATTTACTTAACTAAAGCTGATTCTAGTTGACTTCTGTTACCACTCAAACTTAAAACGATAATCATTTGTATTCGTAGGTATAATAACTTGGAAATGAGATTAGGTTTACACAGAAAGTATGTATTTATCAATAAAGTCACTTTAATTATAGATAAGTTATCAGTTTAAAATGTTTAAACAAAACTAAAGGGCAATTCATTCGGTCATGCCACCTTCACCCCTTTTATATACAAACATGAAAATTCAGAGGAATAAACGGATCTGAGAGATAGCAATCCTCAATGAGTTAGCTATGTATATTTACCTATTAAGTGACTCAATCAATTAATTTTGTACACTCCGGAATCACTTGTTTTTATCACTTGTTCATTTCTTTTTCTTTTGCCTAAATTTGATAGGCTTTAAAAGACTCTCGATGATGATATTGGTGCCACAATATAACTTCTTAGATATGGTTCTATACATAATCACAGACAGAATCATCCTGCGAGCACAACATAGCATCATTAGCCCCGATTAGTCTTAATTCCGTACTTGTTTCTTTAAATTGTTAATCAACAACCATGTTTCCTGAAGTGAACCCAGCTTCATTTTCGCTATTTCGTTGGCTTAGCCCTGCAACGCCAGAATACTCACCTAGAGAGTCATGTCTTAATGGTAAGTCTAGCTAGTGGCTAGTAGCTAGTAGCTAGTGAACCCAGCTTCATTCTCGCTATTTCGTTGGCTTAGCCCTGCAACGCCAGAATACTCACCTAGAGAGTCATGTCTTAATGGTAAGTCTAGCTAGTGGCTAGTAGCTAGTAGCTAGTAGCTAGTAGCTAGTAGCTAGTAGCTAGGAGCCAGTGACTACTTTTTTAGGGCTTTATGTTCATCGAAAATCAATCTACAATACTGGCTGATGTCTTAGGTTGTCGTTTCGAATATAAAAGACGGGTTTTTAACAGTTGATATGTATTAATTAAGAGTAAGTCAGCAATGTGTAATGCAAAGACAGAACCATCTCCGACCTAATAAAGTACATATATACTGTATATTAGAACGACGAGACGAGTTTATAAAACCATGTACGTCCTTACCTTAATTTAGCTATAAATCACTATGCCGAATTCCAATAAAAATATATTACATACATACATGTATAGCTATATTTTAGTGTATATTGTACTAATCACTGTTACTCTCTTTACGAATTCACAAAGTCGAATGACGCATAGAACTAACGAAACTTCACGTACACAAATACATGCTCAAAAGACTTTTTGAATTTTCATTCAGGTGAAAAGAAAAGAGCAAACCAAATCGAAAAAAAGTGCTCGTAGGTTAAGTGCAAGCAAAATTATTATGGGAACGGAGCATTCGGTTGCTATCTGACTTTTTTTTAAAGTCTCATTAAATAACACTTATTTTGCGACCGCACGATTCTGTCGAATGTTATATGCGAGCTATGGAATCGATACTTATAAGAAATATTCAGTAAATAAGTTACATATGTAAGTCTAACATACCAAAAATAGATTATTGATCGATTGATCTGGATTTCAATAATTATGTTATCTTAACTTGTACTCAAGAAGGACATATATAATATATATAACTGTAAAAGCACTCAAATGGGACAGCATGAAGATCATAGAGATGTACGTAATTACAATATTTTGTTGTATTTCAAATATTTGTGTACTTCTTCTTTAACTTGAATTTAATACCAGTCAGAGTTTGTTTTTCGCGCCTTTCTTCTTCGCATTTCCTTGCCTTCTTTCCTGTGTATCCATTTCGCTTAGTGAAATTTGCTTACTCAACAGTTTGTTTTGCCATTAAACTATCCTCCTCGCTGTACATATTGCTAGTTCTTGGCTCTTTCAAGCAAAGTTGAATGCGCGTTGGCCTTTATCTGCCTTGCATATCAAATGATTCTCACGACGACATCGACAAGGAGCTGAACGATGTAAAAGAAGATGCGAAGAAGCAGAAGGAGTTTGGTGGTTAGGCAGGACATTTTATGGCATTTCTTTTTGCAACATCTTGATAATGACCAGTGACCTCAATACCAATATACATATGTGTATACAAACAGACGGACTCACTCACACACAAACACACGCACAACAACACACATACACATGTGTGCGCGCCACCTAACACACTTTCACTTCCTGTCGGAGGAGTCCTTACTACATACTCAACTCCCTTTGGCTCTATGCCATATAAAATATTCTCTCGGCTAGCCACAACAGCAGCAGCAGCAGGAACACTTTCGCTTCTTTCAAGTTAAGTTCTGTTGAGTAGAGTTCAGTTCAGTTGGTCTCGGCTTGGGGAGTTCTCTGGGCTTTTAATGTAAATTTTTCACACTAAACACGTGCATAAATCATGAGGCGAACGCTCTCAACTTTTGCTCAAGGCTAAGTTCCCTGCACATTTGTGAATGTGTAGAGTTGGATGGTGAATGGTGGAGTGGTCCTTCCTCACATTCTACAGAAATGTCACCTGCTCATTGAGGCTAGAGATGGAACACGAATCTTTGCGCAAATTGTGCCAAATACGAACAAAACGGGCAGAGGTTATATGTATGTGCATCTGCCACACTGAGAAAAACAAATTTTTAGTTATAATAGACATCTATTATATGAAATGATCGAACAGTTTGTTAGTTAGTCATATCATATCTCACAGTTTTACTGTAGAATGTCTATATCGTATTAAGTATTTGAGAAATATTAATGAACTTTATATATATAAATATATAAGAAATCTATATAGATTTCAACAAAATGTGAAATCGTTCCTACTAAATAAAACTATTAGGTATTTTTTTAGTGTATTTTAATGGGTGCTTCATTTATTTCTTTCAGTGCTGGTATATAAAATAATGATGATAATAATAATAACGCTGCAACATGCGGCAGTGGATGCAAAATGTTGCACGCCCAGGACACTTGTCCTGATTATGGTGTGCCAGTGAGTTAAGAGCAGGGAGCAGGCGAGAAGAGCAAGATAAGAGGCCAGGCATTGCCTAGCAACCACCAGAGGAGAGGCAGATGGACGAAGGCACCAACCGACTTGGTGGTTGCAGCAGCATCTGCTGCCGCTGTGGCAGTTGCATTTCATTTGTTTATACAAGGAATTCGGTTTGAGCAGGGGCAGCGCGTAGAACAGGACACTTTATCCATTTAAATTCCGAACAAACCATTAAATTCCCCCTTAGACTTGATTGAGTCTTTGGAGGGGATTTCAAGTTCTGTTCCTGTTCATGAACCTGATGATGATGATAATTACGCTGCTATAATTTATCAGTTTGGTATACACATAAATCCTTATACATATATGAGGCTCAAAACGTTATTGTTAATTAGTTTGCACAAGTTAGGTCTATGCCGGACATTAATGGAAACGAGAGAGATAGGGTATTGGATTTCAATCTGACCAAGTCTATATAATTGGGTCATTGAGCAATGGGAAAATGCAATTGCGCACGGAAACACGCAAATTTGGTCATGCAGGTAAATTTTCAATTATGAACGGGCTTAGCTTAGCTTAAGCAATCATGTGCAATTTTCAAAAGCACCAAACAATTCGATTTTATTGATGAATATCAATTTATTTGTTGAACATTTCATTTATTTTGTTGGCAAAATTTATGGAACGAGAATGGAATCACGGATTTAAAAGAATAATCTATACGATTTAATGCTTTTCAGAGAACGCTTCCCAATAATCAATACATTTTAGCCAGAAAACCAGATTGGAATATGGTCAGTTCCATTGAGAAGACAACTGCTGTTCTTCTATTATTTTAACGTGTTCTTTGGTCTTTAACAAATAGCAGAGTATAAGGATAATAAAAGCATTTTACTTTCTGAAACTTAACCTAAGGGTTACGCAAAATGGAAGCTTAATATTAAATTAAATTAAACCCTCGGCTGTAAAATTGAGATCGTAACCAGGCAATAACAACAACAAACTATTCAAAATAATATCCACATTACTAGGAACCTTTATAATATGTAGCATTTAGTTGATGCTTCTTAATTTAAGCTTGTTTCAATGTTAATTATTGGGCAAAAGATTAAGCAATCTTTGAAGTTAATCATCATAAGTTACCTGCAAGTAAAAAGAAGAACGAAAAGAGATTCATTAATTTTTGTGAACAAGAAATTGTACTTATACTTTTATATATGTATGTTTATGTATAACAACTTTTTTGGAAGGATGTCTACATCCTGGCACTAGCTTCTGCCGTAGAAGTTAACTCCCCAGAAACAGGCAAGAATCTAATTAGCTTGATCTCTACCCGACCTACAATAGCTACCTACAAACACAACGCAAAACTTTCATGCTTCAACGGTAAAAAATTGGCCAAACATCTGGCAGCTGCTGTCAAGGCTGTTTGCCAACATTTAGCATGGCTCTTTAGATGTTTCAGCTAAGCACTTAAAACTTTAATTAGCCATTGCGAAAGCGAAAGAACGACCGAACCAGACTAGGACAGGATAAAACCAAATTCTGGGAAGAGGATACCGAAAGCGAAGAAAACTTTAATTCTTTTCAATTTTTTCACAGAGAGCACTTGAAGCCACTTGCTATACACTTTGTTATAATTAGTGGCATTAGCCATTAAGTAATTTTAAAAATTAATCAGCAGCACAAGCACGACTGTGTATGGGTATGGGTGTGGATGTGTGGTTGTGGATGGTCGATGTCCTTAGGCTAACCCAATTAGCACTTAACACATGGCAGGAGAACACAACAGAAAACAGTTAGGTAAATAACTGGCAACAAAAGCTCAATTGATGCTTGCAGCACGTGTCTCGTCGACATTACGTTAAATGTTTTTGTGAACAAGCCCAAAAAGGGGGCAAAAACATCAGCTAAAGGAAAATACTTTCAATTTCCCGGGTAGCAGCTAAAAAGCCAGTCAGCGAAAAAGCCAGGCGACTTGTAAACTAGCACAAGGACGTGTGCTTCACAGACACACATACACATACACAGTCAGGACACGACAATAAGAGAGCAAGTGAGCGGCAAAGAGCAAAGCTCAAGTTCCTTAACCCACAGCCTATTTTCTTGACAGGACGCACGACCAGGGAGAAGGGCAACAGAAATCTTGGCGCTCAAGTGGCGTACGTGAGATGCGCGTAATCAATATTTACACACAAGAGTTTAACAAATTCTTTCGTGCTAAAAATAAAGCAAAGGTCCTTCACACAGCTTCATCTCCTAGCAATTGAATGGTACACACATATCAGCCCAACTACATTCTCCAGTCGATGTATTGTTTAGTAGATGAGTTTATCTCCCTTGAGCATAGCAGAAAGAGTTATTAGATACGTTCTCCCTGACACACAATCGAAGTAGTCATGTGAGAAACCCCATTGAAGATAAGCATAAGACAAATGTAAGGTGTTATATAACTGGAATAGCATGACAATAAACGTTCATTCAATGGTGTCAACCGGTTTGGGTCAAGATCGAAAATTTTGTTCGATTAGGCAAAACGCGAATCAATATCAGACGTTTATAGGTTGTCAAAGCTGATTTGGCAATTATTTACATCGGCTTTTCTTTTCCTTTTCATTTGAGCTATGCTATGTTGATTGATTTTATTTTCAGCTCATATGTCCGGCGACGAAGACAAGACTAGACTAACTCACTTAAGCTGAAGTTTCACCATAAATCGAATAAAACTTAAGATGTCACTCGACAATCTTTGTACTAAGGTTGTCCATGATATAATTGTCTTAAGGGTTGCCAACAATGTTTTAAAATCCCATTTTAGCCATCGCAAATGCAGTTACCGCGGCGCACATTTCGGTTTGATTTTCAGAACCAGTCAACCGGTCAGAAGAGTCCGCGTTTGCACTCAACCAAGGGGAAAATCAAGTGGAAAATGTATATATTGTGAAAATCAACTATTGGCAGGCAGCTGTCAGCTGCAAGCCAAAGGAAAACAATGAAGGTCCCAACTACAAAGAAGCAGGAAGAAGGAGAACATTGCTAAGGAAGCAAGTTCTTTGGCGGTGCCAAAGTTGGCAGCATAAATATGAAAGACAGCGGAGGATAGACAGCAAAAACCAGTGGGGAGGACCGGAGAAAAGTGTGGGGAGGAGCTTATAAAAATATTACATCATAAGCAGTCGCGGGTATCTTTCAAGCCTGTCTGGTCTGGTCTGGTCTGGCTTGGTTTGGTCTGGTCTGAGTTCTGAAAGACGACGCCACAGTTTCTGACAGTGAAATGCTGCTGGCAAAATATTTGCCAAAATCTAATAAATTACACTCAACCCCAGACACACACACTTCCTCACACACACTCATTCACTTATAGAAGGAAAAAGGGGGCAACTGGCATTCCCCATCTTACCGATTTGATTATTGTTTAAGCGCCAAAGGCATTGAAGGTGTGAAAGACCTGTAAAAGGATTCCCTCTATTTCTCTGCTATTCAGCTCTGATTTAAAATCATTAAACCGCACAAATCAATTAAGTTAGTTGAAAATGGGAAAACTAATGCTAATCGACGCACGTGTTTTGCGGTTTCTCTACTATCTAAGGTAGGGTAATTGGAGCACACATCCGTGATATGAGCTTAGACAGCGCAGTGATTTCCAAGGAGGAGTCAAATAATTATGCCAAAATTAAAGTCTTTTGCTTAAATTGTATGTAGTGTAAAATAAATTTCAAACAGAGTAATCACTGACAAATAACAACGAAATTATCATCCGGAAAATATTCGTACTTTTAAGTTTTCATGCTGAGTCCTCTTAATACCAGTTAGTTCCATACTTTTTTAAATATCAATAATAGCAGGAAAATCAGGACTTAAAATAAGGAAATGAGGCAACATCTAAAGGTTGATCAGAGACCCCTTCTTTGATATTTAAAGTACTTATACATATATGGATATGTTTCGTCTCTAGATTTCGCAGAAATACTCAATAAAAAACTGGATGTAAAGTTCCTTTTTTTTCGAAACCTCTTAAGTGTAAAAGAAGATAGTACAATCTCAAAATCCTTTTTCAGTGCTGTGGCGTGATTTTTCTTTTTTTGATGTTCCACATAAATCCAAATTCATTGGTTTCCTGGCCAAGGCACTAATGACGGCCAAAGCTTTATTAAATAAATTAAATAAAGCAAATACCCAAGCGATTAATTTACAACTAGAGCAACATTTGCACAGAGAGATGACCACAAGCTTGAGAGAAAGAGGGAGTGAGATATTTTGTATCCATCTTGCTTGTATTTTCCTATGTTCCATCCTCCCTCTGTCTATCACTCTGTCTCTTGCTTAATCTCTCTACACCCGTCCCAGGCGTATAACTTGCAGTTTTTACCTTTGCGCAATTTCCGCTTCCTTTTTCACAACGACAACGAAGAGAAGGAGGACAATTTTAATGCTGCCAACCATTAAACAAGCTTCCCGTATCGTATGGCTACTTATGATACTCAGACTCAGTAATAGAGAGACAGGAAGAGAAATAGTGTAAGGGACAGAGAGAGAGAGAGAGAGAGGAAAGAGAGAGAGAGAGCTGGTTTGTTAGTTGTTACCTGCTGCTCATAAATCCAATTATAAGTTGCAAAGTGAGTCGACTGGGGCTCCTCTTGCATTGAATAAACAGAAATAATGGCCAACAACAGGCCAACAAGAAAACAACAAAGGTCTAGGTTGTCTTTTATACCCTGTAATTATAGACTAGAAGGGCATATCGAAAAGAAGACGTTATGCTATCATCAGTGTACCACTTCTGGATATAGAGTCCAAATAAAAAGGAGAACGTGTTGGTGAAGAGGCATTATAATTTTATCACGATGTCTGGTTTGTTTTGCCCGTTTTTGGCCACCCTCTTAATTGGAAGAGACGACACCCTGTCTTCTGGTTTGCTCTAATCTTTGTTTTCAACCATTTTGACCTTATTGAAATTAATTAAAATCTCATTTACGTATCTAAGAGCGTTTTGGGGCCGCCTCTTGAAAAATCAAAGTAACTAAACTTTATTGTTTCTTTTTTTGCACAACCTTTATTTTAATTACACAAGTCTCGTTGCGATCCACAACGACAACAAACTGCAAGTAATTTATGTGGCACTTGAAGTAGTGCATAAAGTTCTTCAAGTGGTGGAGGCAATTTTGTACTTGACATGATGTGGCTGCCTCCAACTGGGCTTGTGGTCCAGCGGTTTGACTTGAATCTCAGTGAGATTTTCAGTTAAATGAAGCCTAGTTTAGTCGACTTTTATTAGTGTTTGTGTGTGTTTGAAGTAAATATTATAAAATGGTGCAATTAAAATGTTCTTAAGCGGTCGAGAAAAGATTGTAGTTTAAAATGTTTAAGTCCTGGAAAATAACTTTTGTCTCTTAATTGAAAGTCACTTTCTGTCCCAAACTAGAATTCACATTAGTTATTTAACTATTAACTCGAATTTCGTATTTTTAATTATCGAATAAACAACTTTAACATTATGATGGCATTACAAGTTTTTAGTGATGATTTCGTTTGTACTTTGCTAACTCGAAGCCAGACACACGGTGCTTGCTGGTGCACAGGATGTGGAAGTTTTTTAATTAAAAAAATATTTAAGTTTATTTGGCTTGTCATATGCACAAATACCTCTCTGACTTTTTCTCAATTAAAAAAGTTTCTTGTTTTCAAGTTTCAATCAAGTTTAGTTCAGTTCCTTTGCACTCAGCCACTAGTTATGTGTTTCTCTTGTTCATTGTTAATAAAAACATGCACGATTTATGGCAAAATATTATTATCATATTAGTAACTCATCTGTGAACTTTTGGCCATCACAAACTAACCCAAACTCTAACCCAAACCCAAACCCAAAACCCAAAAACCAAAACCAAGGCAAGGCAAACCAGAACTCAATTCCTCCCTTAGGCTTCTTTTCTTCAAGGCTGCGGATTGAAAGTTTTTGCCAAGGAGGGAAAACTATTGTTAACTTTTGGCATTTCGAATGAAATGTTGATGAAAAGTTTTCTGCTTCTGCCGTCGTTGCCACCTTTTGTGACAACAAATAATATGAAATATATATGTATGTATATACGTTCATCCACAGATCTTTACAGTATGTTGTGTATATAAAAAAAACAACAATTTAAGTGAATGCATATAAATGTATATGTATGAAATGAAAACTTTATCCTTGTCAGTGATGAGATGAGATGACTGCTGTCGGCCAATATGATACCAGTGGAATTTCTTGTCTGAAACTTCTATTATTAAACCAATAATCTAGACTTAATGAGCCAAACTCTATGACAAACTCAAATTTTGTTTGATTCGGCAAACAGAATTCTTCTCACAAAATTTTAACAATTGCCTATGGGTGGGTTACGGTTCAATCATTATGCTAACTAAAATTAGTCGACATGAACATAAACCAGAGGGCCGGGGCTAACTTCGACCGCGTCAAAGTTTGTATACCCTTGCAACTTTTATGGTAACTCTTTCCTTACCTATAGCCATCAAAGTGGAAAAATGTTTAAGCTAAAAAGGCTAATGTTTGCGAAAGAACGGCCAACAGTCTTAGCTTTTTGTATGGGAGCTATATGATATAGTGATCCGATCCGGCTGAATCCGAGATATACAACGCCTGCAGTATATACAAGCCTACATGCAAAATTTCAGCTCTCTAGCTCCAACGGTCTAGGAGGAGTTTGCGTTGATCCAGACGGACGGACATACGGACGGACGGACGGACGGACATGGCTATATGAACTCGTCTCGTCATGCTGATCAAGAATATATATACTTTATATGGTCGGAAATGCTTCCTTCTATGCGTTGCACACTTCTGACCAAAATTAATATACCCTTTTTGCAAGGGTATAAAAAGCATCACTATAAACCAAAACAAATTTGAATATATTTTTACCAATCTGAGCCAAAATAACTGAAAGTTTAACTGGATAAAAAATCACGTGTACACGTGTAATCACAAAGTGCTTTGTGATTAAAATGAAGAATAAGGGCGAAATCGATCTTGGATATTGAAATGTATAGAGGAAAAATATCGATTTTGGGGGAGACAATTGACTGATTTCATCTCCCAAGTATCCGATCAATATGGTGAAATATTCGAAAAGAATTCATTAATCGGTAATGCAATTTAAAAGAAAAAGCAGAAAAGTTACTCAGTAAAGTTACTCATCCCCTAGATTGCAGTTTTTGCCTGTCCTGCCATACCGATAGATAATGCGAACAAAACCACACACATGCTGATGTATGTGGGTGTGGGTATGGGTGTGCGTGTGTGGACACTTGTATGCAAACTATCAACAAAATGCGCTAACATAGGTTATCTGGGTGAACTAAAACTAAAATGAGCCAGCAGGGGAATGATGGGGGGCGAAAAAACTGAAAAAATAAATACTTGAACGAGATTTTTTCTCATTTCGCTTCATGTCGTTGTCGAGAACAACGTCAACGCGTGTTTAAACAGTAGAAAGCTTTGTGTTGCAGAGATTTTCCTCTTTTATTTTTACTTTTTTCTTTTTTTTTTTTGATAATAATGTTGACTTCAGAGCAAGCACAAGGCGTTGACTGTTGAAGTGCTTTGTGAAGCACAGCAGCAGCAGCTTCTTCTGTCTGTGGCAAGAGACGATGGGGCGGCTGCTGTGGTGGAAGAAGAGATGCTCTTGTCTAACTGTTGTTGTTCCTGTTGTTACCAGCTTAACACCAACAACTAACTATTAGAGAGAATATAATACGTAAGAAGCATGTGAAATAAACAACAACAACAATAACAAAGACAGCACCGAAACTGAAAACACACAACAACATAAGAAAGAGGCGACTATGTGATACCCTGCATACAGGGGTGTATATATGTATATGCAAGTATTTACACAATGAACAATGAACATACTAATACTAATTGAAATAACATGGTTTTAATAAATACTGTATATTTAAAACTAAAAGTAAGTATGTATCTAGACACCAAAATGGCTAACCTATTATCTAAATATCATGAATTATGTGGTGGATGCTCTTTTAGGATGTTAGCAAGGTTAAACGGTTGATTTGGTTTATTTTTGCCGTTTTTTTCGCCTTTGTTTGGGTACATCTTTAGCGACATCTCGTATCATTGGGAAGTAATACTAGAAGCTTTATTATTTCACTCCAAGAATCCTCCTCCTGTGTTAGAAGTTAGAGAACACTTAAGAAATGAGTTAAATTAATGCTTAATATACCCTAATCATTCCAAGGCACAGGGTATGAAAATCGTAACAAGCAGTTTTAGCATTATGTAGCATTACTTTAGAAACCGACGATGGGTATTTACATTATTTTGTTGATAATGTTGATTCGCACATGTTTGTACCAAGAAGTAACTATTTAGGAAATACCGAAAGTAAGTGAAATGATCTAAAGTGATCTGAGAAGAGCGGTCTGCATTGGATATTACACTATATCCATTAGTCTAATTACTTTTCAGTGCCAATTGAATAAATAATTACTAATTACTTACAATTGTTAATCCAAATCAAATGACTATATGACTAACAAAGATTCAACCAATAAAATTTAAAACTTGAGTCATTCATGATACCACTTGGCTCCTCTAAAGTAGTTGAAATCTAAAGGTCTGGCTATATTCGGAAAGTGTATCTGTGGGTGCGTTATGGGCAATTGAGTTGAAAGTTTGTTCATTGCATTCTGTTGCACTGTTGCTGCTTGCATTGTTGTTCATCGTGGGTGTCGAAGCGCATGATGGTTGGTTGACTCAGTGTTTGTATGGGTGTGTGTGTGTGTGTGTGTGTGTGTGTGTGTGTGTGTAGTTCGTGTGTAGTTTAAAGCCCTGAAAACTAGGTTAATAATGTCATTTACTGCACTAGAGGGCATACACTCACGCGGGCATGCATACATACATAACATAAGCCCAGCTCAACAGAGTCGAGCATTAGAATTGAAAACTTCTTATTTAACCGAATGCAACATATAAAAGTAAAATGCTAAATTTTAATTGCAGGAAGTTGACGGCAGTTGCCGTTGTCATTGTTGTTGTGTTAAATAGTTGCTGCGAGAAGCATTTGAGTTCTGTTGACAAAAGACTAATGCGATTGACATTTTACGTTCTGTTCTGTTCTGTCTGCTGACAATCTATGTAAATTCCTATATCCCTCTCTATGTGCCTGTGTGTGTGCGGAAAGAGGGTTTTGTTGCATCATTAGACACGCAGCGTTGCCTTGTTATGGGTATATGGACATTTGGTGCCTGGCAGCAAATTTCAAAATCGCATGAAAATAGCTAGAGTTGGTCTGTGTCTATGGGTGTGTGTGTGTGTGTGTGGGTAGAGAGGGGATTTTTCTGCTCTACCAACCTAATCGCATTGTAATGCGAGACGAGCCAAACCGTTTGGCAAATGGCTATTTCGTTTTGCAGGCAAATAAACCCAAATCCCACAATTTACAACAACTGTCACAAATGCCAACGTGGAGTGGGAGACAACCGAACGCATTGGTATAGGTAAAAAGTGCGCAAAAATAAATATAAATAAACAAATCCTTGCGCGTAATAGACATATTCGGGGGCTGCTTAACGAGTTCGTGACAAATAATATACCTTTATTATTTATGAATGGTTCTTTCTAAACTCCAGTCAATTCAAGTCAGTCTTATGAACAATAATTAATCAATCAACAAGTATTATATTTATATTTTTTATATTTATCAAAGTAGGCTCCAGACGTTAAAAAATACAGCAACTCTCGAATTAATACAATGCAAATATTTGTCTATTAAAGAAGCTAACGACTTTTGGTTGAATTTATGTTGTTTAAAAGGAACCGATATTATCCATTTTAATATTGAAGACATTATACATTATTTGGATCCTCTTATGTGTGGAGAAAAATAATATTTATTAGCATTTTAACCTATTTCGGCCAAATCTGTGGTCAAAACCATTTTACCTATTTTTGTTCGGTTAGAACAGACTGTTCTAAAAGTGCCTTAGAATTATGATGATATTGTAAAAACATTTGTTATATGAAATATAACCTCAAATTAAGATATTTTGAAAGCCCCACATAGACCCAAAAAAATTAAAAGTTAGTATTTTTTTAGTATAGTATTTTATTTAACTCACTAAATCAATATGATACAGAATTTTTAATAACATCCAAAACTTGCCCATTTCAAATATTATGCTTTGGACTACTCTGTTGATAAATTTGTTTTACTAGCTCAGGAGTTATTCTTCCAACACACTTTTTCACCTACACGTTTTAAATATATTTTACTTTTCAAGTCCTACGAGTTAGGTTTTTTCTACTCTTCTTCTCTATTTAAGGTTTATTTAAATAGTAAAAACCATTTTCAACCTCGTATAGCCATGTCCTTCCTTTTGTTTGGATTGTCACATCCTATCAAAATCGGTTGATATTATCAAATTGTTGCCATACAAATATACGATGAAATTACATTCTTTTTCGGCCGAATTACTCCAGTTTAAGTTAGAAGTCTTTATGTCTGTAGGTAAGGAAAGGGTAAGCAAAGGTATACAGACTTCATCAGTCCCACAAATAACCCGGCTCTTTGGTCTTTTGAGTGTACTAACTTATTGATTGCACGTAAATAAGTACCGAAATGAATGGTTAAATTTTCGCAGATGCTCATGAATAATTTTTCTTTAAAAATAAACTTCATTAAAAAGCCTTTTTTTAATCGAGTTTTTTCTTCTTTTTTTAAATTCTCATGAAACTGATAAGCCGCTTTATGACCTTCGCTTTACTGACGTGCGTAAACGCAAATCATCATCATGAGGCAGATTTTTGGTAGCGAAAAATAATAAAAATATATATCTATATATACTTATTTTTAAATATTATATGAAACGGTTTTTATGCCGTTGGACAGAGATCAAAAAGTGAGTTGGAAAAAAAATGTTATATGTGTTTAAATATCTGTTCGCCAGACAATTAAATGCATGAGGAAAAATTTATGAATTCAAGCAGCCTGACCGGTCCGAGCCACCCCCCAAAAAAGCAATTTCTCATAGTCGAAAGTAATGAATAACCTAAAAATGGGAATTTTCCCCTTTTCACACACACACACACACAGATACATATACAAATGTATGTTAGTGCACATATGGTTTCATATATGCAAATTCCTATATCCCTTTTTTTTCAAATGTTAAAACGAAAGAAGAAAAAATATCAATAGCTTTTTCAACAGAAACTGGGTTATCCATTTGGGATATTTTGCCATGTACAATGTCCATACATAGTAAATGTGTTTCTCTATGAATACAATTTGGCTGAATTGTTCAGAAATATTTGTCGAGCTTTTGGCTAAACATATTTTGTTTCGTTAAGACACAGTTATCCCAATTAGCTCTAAAAACCAATTTGAAAAGAATATGTTCCGACGACATCGCATTTGGGATAGGTTTTTTAGGCTTAACAAGCAGGAATAAATATGCCTTCATACCATTAAGTTGCAGAACGGAGAAAAGAACTTAAACTTGCCACAAGCAAATCATTAGTGATTAGGCTAGTTTGTTTAATTCTACTAATGAAACTGACAACTTTCATCTTACAACTTTTCATCATCCATCTGAAGTTTGTCTAAAAATAGACAACTGGCAAATGGCATAAGACATTTTACACTTAGATAAAAATAGCTCAACTAACCAAAGCTTTAAAGGGTCAAAAAACCTTTTACTGATGCTTTTAATATATTCAATAAAGCGTTTTAATTTTAATTTCTGATTTATCTTGATTTTTGTGATAGATTTCAGCGACAATTGGAGCCCAGAGTTGATTTCGAATTAGTTGCAAGAAATTGTGAATGAAAATTCCGGATGTTCGGGGACAGAGTAAACCATAGAGTAACGATTAGAAGACTCCAATCTGCTGTGCTACAAAATTCAAGAATATTTTATACTTACATTCTTGTATAAAATGTTCTGTTTACAGGCAGAGTAATATTTTTGAAATGTTTCATCTTTTAGTTAGTACATTGTTGCTTTCAATTTTCCTAAGAATTCATTTTAAATTGTTAATGAGGCTGAGCGTTTAGCACGTTTCCACGCGCTTGGCTGAGCGCGTTAACTGCTGCGTGTATCTCCCCCACCTCCAGCCACACTCTTCCCCCAGCTGCCACCCACTGTAAACTCCAGCTCATACATAAATAAAGAACCCATTATCAAATGGCGTCGCTAATACATACAACAACAACCACGGGCAGGCAAAACTATGTCTATGTCGAGGAACTTGTACAACAGAAACCCACCGTGGCAACAGAAAAACAGACATAAAAAAAAGACAAAAGACATTAAAAAAAAGATGAAAAAGTTGCGCCTTCTTTTTCGCAAGCGACTGACTTTAACAGATATACATATTCAGAGGAACTATGTATATATGTACTACATATATTTTCTATATACCAACTCATATACATTTACACACTGTGCACATTTATAATGAGCAGCATATTGCAAAAGCACGCAGAAGAATAAAAAATGAATAGAAAAACTGACTGAAGGAGACAGTGGAATGAAAATGTCAGGTTAAGGGATGACAGAACAAAACAATGGATAACTAGCGACAAACTAACTTAAAGAATAGAGTTTCAGAAGAACTTTCGTTCATTTGTTGATACTTCTTTCAAGTAATTAGGAACTTTAATACAAACATTGAACATTTGATTTCAATTCAAAATTAGGTAGTTTAGGTTAAAAAACAATTGGAATTTCTACAAATCTCGTAATACTTTAACATTCAGATAAATTAAGAGAAAGTTTAGCTTATTATATAATTAAATTAATTGTTAACAAATATTTATCTTCGTGGATGATTGTATCGACAAGCGTGTGAATTTTTGAATAAATATTAATCGATTCTCATCCGATAACTTAATCAGTTGCGAATATATGAAATGAACATTCTTAAATTAAGAAACTCGACAAGGACTATAACTATTTTATAAAGTATTTACTTTCAGCAATTTCCACTATTTGTCTTTTTCCAAGTGAATTCCCTTTAGATCAATTTAGTGCAACTTTGCCATTCGAAAATTTACCGCCTCTGCAGTTATTTTTCACTCAACTAAATTCCACTTTTCACCCATTGTTCGGCAAACAGTTCGAAACTTTTCATTATGCTGATGGGGTTGGCTATCCACCTGCACGCTCTTTTGTCCCCCCACGTTCCCCTCCATCATTCCGAAACCATATCTCAGGTGGTAACTAAGTCTGAGTAGAAGTTAAAAACTAACTATGAAGCGCAGTTGTAATTGTCGTCGCCAACGTTGTCAACGTTTGCCAACTTCCAGACTTCGTCGACGAGGACGACGACACTAGCAATTAAAAATTTTTCGTTAGGGACAAAGTTTGGACGACGTTCTCGGATCCATCGCCTCCATCTGCCCGTCCCTCAAGTTGGCAGTCAAAATGCAAGAGCTACCGCAAACTTATTAATTTTACAATTACAAAATATAAGTTCTGAGTACGCCAATTAATTTGCGGTTGACAGAAATACATACACGAAAAGAAAAGAGCGAATGGATGTTGCTTTGGCATCATTAAGAGACATTTGTATTACGTTACTTTCACGTTAATTGGAATCAGGCTCGACAGACTCTTTGTCAACACCCTCACCACCCCTTTCTCACCACCTCTTTTGGTATTTGTTACTTGCCATAATTGCTGCTGATTGTTTGCCAAAAAACAAAATTAACCAAATAAACGAAAAGTAAGTAACTCTGGCCAACCAGACGAAAATTTGTTTGAAGACAAGTGCCAAAAAGACTGAACAAATTTATTTCCCCATTTTATATGTTTTTATAAGAAAGCAATTCTTAGTTTAAAATGAAAAATTCAGCTTTCTTACAAAAAGTTTCCCCCAAAGGTTAAGAAGTTGTCGTTCAAAGCAAATTCGAATCAAACGCATCCTTGTCTTAATATCTTCTCTATACTTCTATATGTTTATCCATCACCCAATGTTTTGACTAAAATGTTATTTTGAAATGTTTAATGAGGCTTAATAATAGGCCTTTTCTTAGATATAAGATAACAACAATAAACATGAAACATGACTTTAATTTCGTGGGGAAATACTAAATTAAAACTAAATGGTTAAGCCATATCATTAATATGTGAATAAATTGTTTCTTGACTTTACATTTGTCAATTTGTAGAGAAAAAATACATTCAATTTATCCAGAATATTTGTATAAGACTTTTTTTTCTCAGCTGTATCGCGGATTTTTTTTATTGACAATAGATAATTCCTTCAGTGTGAACCCTTAATAAATCTTTAAGCAACGTCGCTTTTTCGCTAAGAAATTCTCAAGGAATTCATACAGGACTTCAACCCTTCAGGACTTCAGTGTGAACCCTTAATAAATCTTTAAGCAACGTCGTTTTTTCGCTAAGAAATTCTCAAGGAATTCATACAGGACTTCAATATTATGATGACTCTTCTTTGAATCGTTTTCCATGTCCATTCAATAATGAGAATAATTTTTAAGAAATATTGACGTGCAATATATTTGAAATAATCAGATGGCTTGCAACGATTTAAGACTTGATCGTGTTGCCAATTCCAATTAACTTTTCAAGCCCATTTCGTGCTTCTGTAAGGATAACTTCCGTTTCTTTTTTCTCCAACTTCAACAAGATACAACCCTTTTTTTGTTTTCAACTTTTTGCTTGGCCATAAATTATTATTGCATTACGGATACACACACACAGACACAGAGTCAAAAGAAACCCAGCCAGGACTATGCCTTTTTAAAGTGTCATCAAGTTAATTGGCAAACAGTTAAGTTAAACTAAAGAAAAAGGAAGAAAACTGTTTTACGTTCGACCCCATCGAGTAAAAGAGAATTGTACAGAACTATAAAACAAAACAAACCAAAAAAAAGCAAAAAGAAATCCGAAACAACAACACCATTAACATCAAATTACAAAAATAAATAAAGTAAAATCCTCTCTTCAGCTAGTGATGGGCGGGCCCAGAGTTCGGGGCTTGAAGAGAAACCAAAATTTATAGGCAGCATAAAATGAGAGAGCAGCAGACAATGCCAATAACAATAAACGCAAATAAAGTTTATGGCAGCGCTAAACAGGCCAAAAGCAGAGCTGGCCAAGGCAACTCCAGAGCCCCGGCAGTATTTCCAACTATACGTAGATATATAGATATAGATTATGGGCCATTTTTGTCAACGCCACCACAAACAGAGGAAGGGACCAGAATATAAACTGTTCGTACTAGTTTTTCTCGACCCTTGGACAATGCACTGAGAATGGAATGCTGAGAAAATGGAAAAAAGGGAGCACATCATATCACAGGTTCTGGTTTTGACAAGCTACAAACACCGCAGGCAAATTAAAGGATAAACGAAGAAGAAGATTACACTGAGCGGTTGAAGGTTCTTGATGTCCAGACGAAAATGTAGCTGACATGTTTATGATACGTTGCAAAGTAAATTTTGTTTTAGAGATAGACTAACATTTTGTGTTTTTTTAAGGTGAAATCAGTTTTAAAGAAGAACTTTACTCTATTAAATGTGTATGCTCCATCGGTTGGTTGTTGAATTCATAAGAATGACAGACATGCTGTTATGTTGACTTCAACAAACTGACAGCAACAAAAATTGTTGTTAAAAGGAAGTTCCCCGATCTCAACATGGAGATAGACCCATGCATGCAATCAGTAGGCACGCAGCAGGCAAGTCGAGCGAGCGACCACCAAGTAAAAATGTGTAGCATACATGCGGGCGCCTGGCCTGACAGCTATAGACGATGATAAGCTGAGCCAGTGTTGAGTTAGACTAGATTGGTTGTTCTTGTAGAAGATGATGATGATGATGATGCGGATACTCAAGACTTTGTATGTGCCACACCGCACCGTTTCGATTCGTTTTGCGCCTCAATATTATTTACGTTTCACTTGTTCAGTTATGGTTTGTATATATGTTTTGTACATTATACATACCACCGGGCAAGCAGGCGGCAAGGCGGGATGATAAAGCAAAAGTTTTCCCTCCCCCCCAGACGAATGTGTGTGTGTGTGGGATGTGGGGATAAGTTGAGGCCGCTTGTCATGTAACACGTAACGACATTTTGAATTAACGAAGCATGAGATTTGATTATATAAACTGTAACAACAGACAACAGAAGACGCAGCAGAAGCACATACAATGACTATGACAATATGCCAGCCAAGGCAACTGAGTTGGACAAACCCGGAGACGACAAGCGAGCGCCACTATGATGTGTGGGCCATAGACGTCAATATAAACACACGCAACTCTTCTCCTAACCACTCCTTGCGTCAATGTCTCTTCACTCCTTCTATATTTTCCGTTGTATTCTCCAGTGTCTGAGGTTATTTTCCATTCCATTCTGTCCTGTTTATTATTATTGTCATTATAAACATCATATGACGATTGTTCTTGAATTGAAGCGTGTTAGAAATAGTGCTTGTGGAATACACATCCTCAGAGAATCGGGGTTAAGCAGGACTTGGACTACAAAACAATTAGTGCATAAGAACACTCGAACATTGTGCTGTGCCATAATTCATAGCAATTTCTATAATAATTAATTTAAACCATTTTAAATGAATTTATTGTCCAGAAATTTGAGTTAACACGTACCAAACGACACAAAATTTCGAGGTATGCTTATACAATCGATAAATGTACTAATTATACTAAGACTCCTTTCCAACCCATGACTCTAAAAGGCTTAAATATCAACATACGGACATGAGTATTTACATATATCGAAAAGCATTAACTATTTCATTCTCATTCTGTTGATCTACAATACTTTTAAGGGTATAGGGAATTATGAGTAAAGAGTATTTATATTTTATTTCTAATTATAACAAGAAACTATCACAAAGAACTGGGACAGCTGCAGCTGACAGGAAAAACAAATTATGCAAAGTCCGTCGAAGTTAAACAAAACTTTGTCAACGCTCTGTTGAATGACAGATTATTCAAAGTATGTACAATATATATGTAGGTATATTAATAGTGGGTACTGCATTTTCTATAGACCAAAGAACAACAAACATTTCTTCAAACGTCCAAGAAAGTTTTCCATTAATTAAACCATAAGTTTCACCTTACTTACTGCCATAAAAACAAATGCAGGTCACTTTGTTATTCTCTTCATTAACCAGACTGTGATGAGGAATTCAAACATTTTATTTACTGTAGATCAAACCACAGCAGAAACCACACAATCCACTGCCAATTACTTACTTTACTCAGTTTTTTTTTGCCGTGCCTACCTATCCACGGCCCTGCTCCACCCTTTCACTCGCTCTTTGGCTGAACAAAGCTTCATTTGAATGCGCATCTTCATTGCATGTGGCTTTGTGCGAGGTTTCTTTAATGAATTTGCAAAAGAAAGAAGAAATAATTATAATAACAGTACTTGGCCGACTGCAAAATACTCTGTAACAACGAATCACAATACATTTTTCCACTATCATAATCTGTGTTTAGTTTTCTTGGCAATTTTATATAACAATCTCATTAAAATTTGTATTTCCCGGCAGACTTTAAGTTCGAATATTTAGTTTTTAATTCAAGTGACTATCTCAGCAGGTTTCGATTTGACTTTGCCTAGGTTTGTTATGTGAAACCTTTGATTGTTTCAATATACCCTCCTCTAAAGTTCAAAATATAGAGTAGATAAAACCTACAATATATTTTCATATTAAGCCAAAGGGCCCTATAAAAAATAACATCCGTCTGAGCCAATTTCGCAAGTTTATACACCTATTTACATATGTATATAGTATCAAAGGTATATATATATCAAATGCATATGTAGGTATACAAAGTAAATATATATTATTTTTATGAGTGGGAATTTAGGTTAGTGATTTGTGATTACCGTGAGTAAGTTACACAAGAAGACCTTGAAGTTTTGTACTACATTCGGCAATAATAAGCTGTAATAAGTCAAGTGAAAACAAGTAGGTGCTGCTTGTTAGACGGGTGCGACGATGTCGTTGGGAAGAGGTCAAAGCAATTTTACCGAAAATTTGTTACCTTGAACTTGGCCATGTCCTGGCCTCGGCCATAAAGGAATAAAAAGAAAACTGCTGCCTTTTAGTGTTGTTCTGTTTTTCTTGTTTTTTGGCTGACTTGGCATTTTAATGGCTGCCGATTGTCAATAGCACGATGGAACAAATATATATAGCTATATTTATTTGCAATTTCTATGAAACCTTTCTTGTATAATGTTGTTGCGTCTGAATAATGGCAACATGCCGAAAATTTGTTTCCCTCATGGTTCAGACGAAACTTTTTTTTTATGGTTTTTCTTCTGTTTATTTTCATATTTTTCCATGGGGTATTCTTTGCTTTTTTCCTTTTTATTATTCTCTTTCTGTTTGTTTCATTTGAATTTCTTTTGTTATTCTTTTGGACTTGCCTCTGTCTATTTAGATGGTCATTTATGTAAATTTTCCCTCTTTTTCTTTGCCTTGAAAATTTTTTCTAATTATAAAGTAAATAAATTTAAGTATTATATCTCATAATATTTGAGAGAAAAAGTGAAATTTTTCCTAATTGTAGAGTATGTCGAATAAAGTCGACTAATTTTCCGATCTATCACTGCACGGCTTATCGGTTATTAACCACAAGGGGCTCTAAATAAAGGTTATTGCTCTAAATAATAGACTTTCAATCACTCGAAAATTGTTATATTGATAAGAATTCGTTTAATTGGCAATTACCAGAGTGTTGATATAAATGGGAAGTTTCCAAAGTTTTTGTTCTTTTCACCGTTTTAAATTTGATTTCAGTTGTTGGACAATTTAAAGCCGCACACTAATGAGATGTGGGAAGATTTTCGAACACACACTCACACACACAACCAGCCCGACGACATAATCAGAGGCAAACACAAAATGAAGTTAAATTAATTGCATACAAATTATTTAATAGTAATAAACATAATGAACAAGAGTGTTAAACAGGGCTGAGAGAGGTGCGAGAGAGGTTCCGCAGTAATGCCTATGGCAACGACCACGAGCGAAGGCAACAAAAATGCATAATGAGCATTAAAATGCTCGACAGAAAATTTCTTCTGCCAACATCCTCCTGGAAAAATGCAATGGAACTGCCAGGGCTACGGTGGGAGTATTTCTGTGTGTGTGTGGGTGTGTGGTTATCCTAGCTATATATAACAGGATTATACAAAACACGCATACATTACCAAAGGTACCGGGGCATAGAGGACGGACGGACAATCACCGGGTGTGGAGCGTATGGCTTCGAGTTTGGGTTAAAGGGAACATTGCCCGTTCATGTATTGCTGCTGCTACTCACGTTCTATTTGCTTAAAATTCTAAACGAATTCTTTTCATTAGCAAAGCAAAAAGGGAGTAAACGAAAATAGTGTACACTGTACAGCCATAATTCATTACCCGAAGTATGTAATACCCTAACGATACCAATATACATCTAATATGTGAATTCAAATGGTATTAAATTTGGTTTCTTCCAGTTTTAAAAATAATTCGAATTTGTTTTTCATTATAGAAATAGTTTATATTGGTTTAGTCGTCCCAGGCGATCTCAGCTTCTATCGCCGCTTGACTTAAATCAGAACTAGTTCCAGTTTTTATCCTATAATAAGTTTAAGTTTAAAGATCGTTCTAAACACGGTTTAAAAACTTTATGCTAATCCTTATCTCTTATCCCATTCCATTATTACAACGGAAGTACTGATTCAAATTAATCTGGATGACGCCTATAAACCATTTTTTGTACAAGATGATTACTGCCTTTCCTTCGCTATCCCTCTTATCCATTTGGTGTTAATGGAAATTGGTATAATCGTTAAACTTATCCGCATACCCGCTTTATGTGCATTCAGTGAAGCTCATACACAAATGTGTGCAAGTGGAAAGTGCAGTGCTAAAAATTGGCGCAAAAAAAGAAAGGAAATAGGAAAAATGAATAGGGAGAGCAGCCCGAGCAGCGCATGAAATAAAATGCAATTGCACTTTACACAAAAGTTCAACGCATTCAGTCAATGCTAACTCTGGCTAAAGTTCTGTGTGTGTGTGTGAACGAGTGTGTTTTATGTGTGTGTGTGTTTGGGTATGTGTGTAGCTATCCAGCACGAGTCCAGTCACCACTCCACTCCACTTCAGAGTCTCATTCTGATTCTCATTCTCATTCTCATGTTCGTCGGCCCAAACGTAAAACTCGAAATCAAAGCGCCAAACGGCGCAATGGCAGCAAACAACTCACAACTCAATGGCGGAAGTTTGCATATTCGTTGCGAATTCATAATCATGTTGAGGGGCCTTCACCTAAGCCCCCCTCCCTACCTCCCTTTACTACCCACCAGATCGCAGTGTGTTATGTTAGCTGAAAGCACAGTTTATCCTTTTTGATTTGCAGGCTCTATGGCAGGACTCGCTACTGCTGCACTGAGTAGTAAATATTATTTCGTTTCAAAAAATGCAAACGGATTAGGGTAACTCCGTTCATCGCACCGGATTTTTTTATACACTCCCCAGCAAAAACAATTGAAAATGACATTTTGAACATTATCGACTACTACTCTCTATTGTCCCCAATGTATTTGGATGCATTTTCGAAAACCTTTTCTAAGCATCTCTTTTCATGTATTGAACATTATAAACGAAATATACCTCATCCAACAAAGGGTATAGAGCAGCATATACATATTTGTGCAATCTGGTGAAGAGGCACGTAAAATCTATATACATACATACACACACATATCTATCTAGGGGTGGTAAAAACAGTTGTAAAAAACATCGGACCAGCATTCGTTGATATTTCAAATGAGCGGAAATTACACGTTGCAAAAATATGAATTATTAAATTTTTTGCCATGAAAACTAGCAATAATAAAGCAAACGCCAAGTAACAAGAACTATGCATATTTGTTTTACATACAAACATACATACAAACAAATATAGGGAGGCACTTTTACGTGACTTTTTGATGCCGTCGTAAAGTTAGCCGTTTTTTGTTATTACTCAACACTGGCAGCATTTGGCTTACGACCGCAACTCGTAGACTTTAAATTTAACTGGAAGCGAATCTAACTTTTTAAGAATTCATGGCAGTTTTATTACAACATTTATCAACACTGGCTGATGTAACTTTATTTATACTGGCGCCTTAAAATGATTTTTGTTTCAGGCACTCGATTTAAAATAATTTTTATTCTAACCTTTAAAAAAACACGAAGAAGAAGAAATCATGAAGAAAAAATCATGCTAAAAGTCTAAGATATGTATTGGTTTATTATGATATAATTTCTTTGATTCTAGGGGAAGTATTTACATAGGATAACTTCGTAAGGCATTTCTCAACACTGAAACTTTAAAAAAAGTGATTTTCTCAATTGTATTCTGGACCTGACAATCAATTTCTCTATCCAGTCGCGAAGTACTTCTATGAATTTCACATACTGAATTCAGGGAACTCTTTTTGGTTTTTATTCGCAAAATATTTAATCGCCATACCAAAATATTTAAAAAAAGTCTTTCGTTTATTTAACCCATTGAAGAGATACAATCATGCATATCCAATCTGAGCAACAAAATTCTTAGTTCATTTTTAAAGCATTTCTTTTTTTCGTGACTTTACCTGTACCTTGTATACTTTTTTTCCTGCGAATTGATGAGAAATATGACAACATGACTGTCATTTCCGCCAACAGGATGTAGCTCACACACACACACACACGAACACACACACACACAAATGCCAACGCACTAAAGTTGTTGGATGTTTTTGTGTGACAAATATGATAGCGCAAATTTTAACGTGGTAACTACCCTAAATCTGCGGGGGAAGGAGATGTAGTAGGACTAGGATTGGGAATGCGAGGAAGTCGTTGCCTCTCCGTTCGTCGTCGCTTGAAGTTATTTGTTAAATTTATACATATTTCATTTTTTTTGTTTTGTTCTTTGGCCAAAAAGGTATTTTACATTTGGCATTTTTCTCCAAATGGCAAACATATTTTTTGCAAGGCATTTCATCTTTTTGTCGACCTTTTTGGAAACGAGAGTGGCATATTTTTGTCTTTCATTTTCTGGATTACAGTTATTTGGGTCGAAGAATAAACCCATATATTGACAACAAACTCAAAAATATGAAAAGTGTGAGATCGATCAAATGTGGAGCATTTCAATAGCGACTGCAAGATACCCTCAAATATGTCAGTATGATTTTCATATGATTCTTCAGTTTTAAAGCTATCATTTATATCCAAATGCATTTAATTTATTTAGATTTTATGATTATTGGAATTTGTTATTTTTAAAACCTTTGATATATTAAGAATTTATTTATTTTCTCGACCCACTTCTTTTCATAAGTTATTTTCTCCTTAACATCAAATTATAAACAATCAATGGCGCCTCGCCATAATGTAGGCAATCCTTTTTTCCCGTCTGTGATAATTGCTCATTAAATGTTAAGAAAGAGTCGACCAAATTACGAGGGTAGCCTAAATAAATGAACGTGGCAAGAAAGAAATTTAAGCAATTATCCTTTTAGGCCGCAAAATGTTCATCATGAAACAACAGCAACAGGGCCAACATAGAGGCCATTAGGGAAGGTCAAGAGAGTGAGATAGAGAGCCATGGTTTGGGCATTAGACAGGGTAAACTGCGAGTGCAGCAAAATAGGTGTATCTGTGTGTGTGTGTGAGAGAGCGAGCTAAAGGATTCTTGCATAATTTACATGATTCCCAAAAGGCATGGGGCTCAAGGAGGATGCAAACAATTTTACATCATTAAATGCCAAATGCATCATTTAATTTTAAATTATAAAAGAAAACAGAAAATGCAAAGCAACCGTTATGAAGGGGGCAGAGGCAGGTCGAGGCAGTGAGCCACCGCAAAACACAAAAGCGATTATTTATGTGTGGGAAGAAGAACAAGAAGGAAGATAGAATTATGGCATGACATTATGCCAACTGCCAACTGGATAGGCACTACTCTTCTCTAACTCCACTCCACTCCTCTCTCGCTTTCTCTCTCTCATTCCATTTCTTTCGGAGTGTGTGTCTGTTTGTGTTGTGTTGTCCTTGCCTTGTCTCTCTGATAATAAAGGCAAAGTTTGCCAGAGATAAAGAGGAACGGGAACTCCTCCTTTTTACCTCACCTTACCTTACTCCACTCTACCCATCCATCGAGTGCATTTTTATGAAATATATTTTCAACGTAAGCCAAGCGGAGGCTTGTGACAGAAGCAGATACAGAAAGAGAAAAAGCAGCATCAACTCACCTGTAAGCAAAAGAGAAAGAGAAGAACAGAAAAATAAACATTAAAATATATTTGATTATGGCATTTTCTTTTTTCATTTTATTTTTCATCTTTTTTTTTTTGGTTTGTGCTTTTGTTGCATCGTCTGTGGCTGCGCTCTACAGGATGTGGCAATTAACGTAATATGAATTATTTAAGCTGTTTAAACCATGGCGGAAGTACAAATTAAAGACCAACTCAGTAAGATATATATTTTAAATATACAATATTATCAACCTTAATAATTTGGAGACACATGCTAATAAATATATCTTCAGAAGGTCCTATAAACTGTTTTCATAGGAATCTAAATTATTGAAATTTCCTTTTAAATGTATTCTATAATATTATAGTAAGTTGTTTCATGTATGTGGGAGAATTCCCTACGTCCATTTTGAATTCTGGAAGTATCTTATGCAAATTAGCTAATATTAAATTGGAATCTATTATAGTCAGAGAACACTGAACGCGAATATGTTTTTTAAACGTTCAGACTTGCTCTGGTTTAAGCCAAAATTATGTAATTCTGTCTGTTTTTGAAGCTATTTAGCATCAACATTTTTGTTTTCCCAATGAACTCTATTTGAATGAATGATTTTTTTATGTTTTTTATCAGTATATGATATCGTTCTAAACTAGCAACCTAACTTTATTTTAGAAGCACTATTAACTAAGGCCTTCGGCTTGGACGAAGCTACATCAGCCTGGGATCGGAAACTGGATCCTCGTTGTGCAGTTGCCTAATCGACTGGGCCACTTAGACATCGCATATATGTAAAATTTCCATATTGATGTAAATTATCTAGTCAATGATTTTTTAGAGCGCAACGATTGGAGTCGCATATACACACATACATATGTACATGTCTATTGGGATGTTTATCGTATATTGTGGTTCATTGTGGTTCTTTTTTATTTATCATTTTTAGTTCTATGATGCTCAACAGAAGCAGTATTCAACAATGTTTGTACAGTTGCTACTCAAATTCCACTCGTTTGTGGCTTGCATTATCTTCATTTTCCCCACTCTCTCTCTCTCACTCTCTGAGTCTATCTCTGTCTCTCTGACTTTCTTTGTTGCTCGCTCCCTTAGTGGTCGTTTGCTGCTGCTGCTGCTGCTACTGCTGCGTGTGCATTTCTTATCAGTTTTATGGCCAATGTGTTTGTACTACATACTAACAGACTGAGTGAACGAGCTGGCTTGCCACTGAGTCTGTGTGTGATATCTCAGTAATGTCCCAGAGAGTTGGGCGTTTTGTGTGGAATAGAAGTTGTGCAATTTAAATCAAATTACAGCCACAGCACAGATTGACAATGACAAGGACAAAAACTTTTTCCTTTCAATGTTTAAACTTAAGTTTGACAAAAGATTTGCCGATGAGAAATATACATACATACATATGTATTATCAACATTGTTGTATAATATTTACGGACAATTGATAAAAGATAATTTATTTGAATACCAAAATAAAACTTTAATTATAGTTGTCACTTCTTAAAAAGTTGCACTTTAAGATGTTGACTTCCCATTATACATTCTGCATTGTAGGGTTAGGTATAGAGCGCGTGGGTCACATTCCATAAACGACTTCGCAGAATTCAATTGGAAAACTAAGTAGAGAGTGTCAATGGAAGGGAAAACCCAGTCCACCCTCAAAGAGCCCACTCTCTATATTTAGATATAGACGCTTTAGACCAAGACGCTGTGTTTTAAAGGAGCAAAAAACTTTTTCCCATTCTGTTGGTTTAATTGGTCTCGTCTTGTCTATTTCTTCCATTTATCCATTAAAAATATGAAGTAATTTATTTCTTTAAGAATAAATAAATGTTTTGCTATATTATTTTATAAATGAAAACATTATTTAACATCTGATATATCACATTGAATTGGCATCTTAATTACATCTTTTATCTAATTCAATTCAAATAATCTAGACATCGAACTAAATAACAGCCCATAAAATTGTTTATTTAATTAGTTATTGCACTGATTTTATCTCAAATATGTTAATAATTTATTTAATTTAATAATTTATTTAAAATTTATAAATTAACAAATTTAATCTCGTGATTAAAGAGATAATCCCATTCTAGCGAAATCATGGTTTGAAATTCTAAAAAATTTAATGCGAAATAAAATAATTGCAACATGATGATTTATTGATTGATCAAGTTAATTTTTTGTTTCATTTTTTGCAAACATTCTTCGATTTAAGTTCCATTCCATTTAGTCAAAAGTTGAAAACAAAAAAAAAATCTGTCATCAATTTGCAAATTGACATTTGAACCCGATGTATTTCAATTCAAGAGAGGGACAAAGAGAAGACGGATAGGAAGAGAGCAAATAAAACATATGTCAATGCCCCTAATTAATCGAGTTCATTGCCTGGCCAAATGCAAAAAGGCAAAGGCAAGCACTTGAAAGGCAAAAGTAAAAAGTAAAACAAGACCAAGAAAAATGAAAAGTAGACGACGTTAACTAGAAACGACCGACCGAGCGACCATCCGCCTAACCGACAAACCGACCAACCGACCACCCGACGACCTTCGTTTAAAGTTCAGATTTTTTTCTTTCCTTTTTTTCCCCCGCAATGAGGAAGAGAGGAACAAGTGAAAACGTTTCGTACGGAAACTGACACCAAACAGTCAAGAGGAGAAAAGCCTCTAAAAACTCTTTCAACACACCCCCACCCACACGCCGCCTGTCCGCCTCCAACGGAGGACATGACTGTCAGTCATGTAAATGACAGGTAATTGACCTCATAAAGCATTGGGGGATGCAACAATTTTTACTTTTCATGTAAGTGTCTCCCCGCTCCCGTTCCTCATCGCACCGCTGAATGAATGTATGCTGCTCTTCTTTGCCATTTAAGTGTAATTTTGTTTTATTTTGTTTGGAGTCGTAGACATTTGTCACGAACAAAATGTTAATGTGCTGAAGAGTCTGGGGCTCGGTTCTCTTGTTCTTTGGGCCACTTGAAGAATTTTGAGTGGGTAGCAGCAAAACAATGCTTGAGGAACCTAGGCGAGGGGAATTCGAAGAAAGGAAAGCGGAAAATATGCGGCCGGGGCGTTAATGTGTAGCACTCACTTTTGCCTTTGTCATCTCTCCACTTTTCCATCTCGGCGTGGGCTAAACGAGCAATTACGATTAATTGCGTTTGATAAAACGCCATTAACAGCGAAAAACGATCCAAAACAATGTTAAAATGCAAAATAGAAAGTTATTGCCATTTAAGTTATACATAAAAAATTTGCTCGAGTAGGTACCAAATCAAGACCCCAGTTGGCTCACATCATTCCGCCAAAGTTTTCTTCATATGATGCTTTATGAGGAAACATAGACATAGGTCGAAGAACACCCACAAACTTATGAAATCAAACATTTACAATGAGAAATTCGCTGTTAGAGGTAATGACTCCATCTCAGCTGACTACGACATACACTGCTGGTCAATAGTTTAGACGCATTCTTACTTATATTCATATTTTATTTATAACTTTTGTCTTAAAAACAATTGAGTTATTATATAAATACTGTTACTCAGACACTTTTGTTAAGCTATTTGGAAAAAGGCACCTTCTCTTTGTCATTACACTAGACGCGCGTCACTTTCCTAATTCGTATGTTGATAACTGCAGTTGTTTTGATTACCTTGACCGTATTAGAACATCGAAAAATAAACCTCTTCCACTGACAAGTATTTTCTAATCTAAATATTTCCAAACAGCTTCAGAAGTGTTGACAGATATTTTACAAGAAATGGAGGCATTTGGAAAACATTTGAAATGCCGAAAAAAGCACTAAGCTCCCGAACAGACCGAAAAATAGTTCAAATTGCTTCCAATTTAACTAAGTCCTCAGCTAACATTAATTAAGCGGAATAAAATTAGAAACTTTTTCTTAAATAAACCTTTTTTCAATTGTTTTTAAAGCAAAAGTTCTAAATAAATTGTTAATGTATGGTAGAATGTGTCTAACCTATTGACCAGCAGTGTAAAAGCTTGTATACAAGGTAGCTGGTGGAATTACCAACAAAGTTTAGTGCTTACAGCCAATGACAATTAACCAATACAAGCTGAGGCTTGAGGCATAACTAGAGGAACATCTAAAGGCGGTAGAGGAATGGCTAGCAAACTGGCGTATCCGCGCTAAAAAAAAGAGCGTGCCAGTTCATCAAGCAGACAACACCATTTATTTTTGCATCCGCCTAGACATAAGGCTAACTTCCTTCTCTTTTACAACTCTGTAATAAAGCCCATCTGGACTTACGGAGCCAACTTATGGGAAAGTGCAAGTACCAGCAACATCAAAGACACACAAAGGGCGCAGTCAATGATCCTGAGAACGACTACAAGGGCCCACCATTTAGATTAATTAGATCTTTAAGAATTATTTGAAACTTTATATTAGGCTCTGAGTTATGAAAAGATTCAGTTAACAGAATACGCAGGTTTTTATGATCCTGATCCTTTTTGTAGTGTTTAAAGATAACTTCTTCTAATCAAATAATTAAAGCTTTGCAACGGACTTTTATGGTAATATGTTTCTTTCTCATATGGAAATGAAATAAAACGATCCAATTTGAAAAATTAAAAGCTTGGAATTTTCAAACATTACTGCAATAGATGAAATTCCTTTCCAGCTGTAAGACGAGATTTAAGTGTATCTATAAATTTTCATTCCTGGCCTGCAAATGAAATGAACAATAGCTTAAGTCGAATAAATCTGCAAAGCACACACACACACATACTGTGTGTAAGACATAGCTAAAAGCGACGAGGAAAACAAAAAATGGTAATAAAATGAAATGAAAAAACAGAAAAGAAAATTCTACATTCCAAGAGGGACAGGAGGAGAGAGAGGGAGATAACTAAGAATGCAAAATGAATTCGCCACCGAATGGGTTTTTGGGGTAAATGGTGGACACAACACCATTTGGGGAAGCACCACGTAACGAAGGGCTGCATGCAGCAGCTTCGGGGGATTTATGCAGTTGCCGCTGTGGCGCATTAACATGTTGAGCAGGTTGCAGCGGCAGGCAATGCACATGCACCATGCACCATGAACAATGCATAGCGGAAGTTGTGTGAGCAGCAGCTGGTCATGGCATTGCAAGGAGAATGTGAATACGCCATGGGAACGGTGGCTTAGTGGATGGTAAAATGGTGGAATGGTGGGGGGGTAAGGACATGACGCAGTAATGCACACGCACAATGCACGTGCAAGTAAATGAAATGTGCGGCACAAGACGTGGTCATTTTGTGCGTTCAGTTATGGCCACGCAGCGCGGCAATATGGCAATCAACAGCAGGACGGGAGAACGGGGCCCACAGGACCATGGCCAATACCAAAAACAACGGCGTTAACTAGCACGCACACACACACATACACACAGAATGCCCGTCAGTTAGTCAGTTGGTCGGTCGGTCACTCGGACAGAGAGACAGTTGTTTGGTCAGTCGCTCGGTTGGTCGCCCAGTGAGTCACTCGTTTCGTTCAACGCGAACTTGACTGCTTGGCTTTAGACTGCTATTGTCCTCGGTTCTGGTCCTCTAGTTAACTGACATTTGTGGCGCGTACCTTTAATTACCGGGTTGATGCAACATTCGGTTTAACGGTCACGTTGCTTAGGGGAGGTCCTCTGAGAGGGAAGGCATAAACGTTACACAATGGCCAAGAATGCGAATTCTCCAAGACCATGGGAACACAAAAGGATTGCGTTCATTGAAACGAAACAAACGTTAAACAGTACAGATGATGGAAAACTTCACTTTTCCACAAAATAATAAATGGAAGAATAATCCTTGAGTTGCTAAAAGATTTAAAAGAAAGCACAGTCGACAGAATCGAAATGAAAGAAACCGAACTGAGACTGAAACAATAATGAAAGAAATAAGCAAAACAACGACATAAACGAATAAAAACGAAATTCCAAATTCAGCAAAACGGATAAAGTTTGAAGTATAAGGAAGAAAGTAAACTCAAAAGTTGAGTTAAGATCAAAATACAAAATATATTCACAAAATATTACGGCTATGGCAAAGATTATATACTCTTGCAGTCTTTGGCTATAATATTGTGTCCCCAACTCCTTTTCTCTGTCTCAATGGCAAGATGTAGGCTCTATACTTACAGCGTCAGTAAACAGGTTCAGGATTTTCAATGAAGATAACATGAGTTCTATTTATCTGATCTTATGGAAATTTAGGCAGATGATGTTCTACATAAAAAACTATCCCATTATTAAATTTCATGAAGGTACTCCAATCCCTTCACTGATATTTCATATAGCAATTAATGATATAGTGGGTTTCATCCCAATAGCTTTCAATGCACGCACTGTGGGGCAAACGGAGAGATGGCAATATCGACTGAACTTCTCATGCTGATCAAGAATTTGTATACAATCGAGTCTCGATAATTCGTATCCCACTAAATCGAAAACCTTAATATTTCGTAAGAAACTGCTGTTAAAAACTTCGTTGAAATGGAAAACCCGGAAAATCGAAAACCTCTGTAATTCCAAAAATTCTGTTCCCTTGCCATATCGAATTATCGAGACTCGACTGTATATATAAGTTAAGAAACAAAAAGATTGTGTGACACGACCGAAAGGAAACATTTGCTGCTGACCAAAGATTGCAGAATATTAATACTGTGGCTGCAGGTTATAATGATACTCAAAGGATAAAACCAATGTTCGTACTATCCGGTATCAAAGAACAATGAATTACAAACTCTTAAATGTGTTTGTTCTATGAGGTGTAGTAGATTCAGTTCTAAAAGTCTGTAATCTCATTGCAAGCACATTTAAATCACTCCCAAACATGATAGGTAGTTCTTTCCCAGCACTAAGTCTAATTCAGCAGCATCTACTCTTTTCTATTCTCCTACTGGCCATTTTTTTAAGCCACACTTTGGTTCAGTCTGCCCCGAATTTCGACATAATGAAATCCATAGAGTTATACTATATAGAATAAATTTCTTTATATACTACTGTTTTTTATAGAAAGACCAATTATCGAATCGAAAATTACATTCGATGTGATCTAAAATTTATGATCTACATGAGTTGGTGTTTGTCTTTTTGCTCTTTGTGTTTACTTTTTCTGGTTTTTGGTTTATTTTGTGTGGCACGCTTGAAAAATACTTACATTTGCCAACTCCAGCCACATGGGTCGTTGGCTGAAAAAAGAAAACTGGCGCAAAAAAAGAGGAAAAAAGTATTGCTGCCAAGTGTTGGGTCGTGTTATGCCAAGTGTTATAAATATACTCAGACACACTCGTACACACGTCCAAAATAGTTGTGCAGCTGCTGCCAAACTAAGACAAGAGTCGGATGGAAGAGGAGGAAGAAGGAAGGAAGGAAATGAGTTACGCCTCTCGCACACGTTGAATTATGAAAATTATAAACAAATTAGCTACACACCAGTCAGGATTATGTGGCACTGTGGCTTTGTTACTGCTGCCACGAGATTGGGAGTGCTGATGCGGCGACTGCTGCATAAATTAGCGCCATCAAGTGCGCCAAGTTCGTGGCACTACCTCGAAAGCAACCTAGAACCCAAACACAACCATTCCACCGACCCACCACCACCCAGCGCCGCCCAAAAAGGATTTCTCCATTGTAATCTGGGCTAAATCTGCTTGTAATATGTTTAAAATAATTGGAGCAATGGGTATTAGTGTTGTGGTGGCCCATCTATGCCGTATAATAGGGCTTATTACGGGGTTTAGATTATAGTTAGGTGGTGCTGGCTGGCGGGCTGGTGGTGCCGAGGGAGCACGGCACCACATTATGACATTCAAAGCGGGGGTTGACAGTTAACTGATTTGCATAATAAACGTGAATGACAATTGGCAAAATGTGCAGGTAATAAGCGAAAATTAGCTACAATTTACACTGCACTACCAACAAAAGAAAATATTGAAGTTGACAGAAGAAAGTTTATGCAGATACATACAGAACTGGCATAATTATTCCAATCTGTCTGACTGAACTGCTAAGCTGATTTTTGGTTCGTATTTAATTTTACATTTATGTTCATAGATTACACTCAGTTTTGATGTTGAAATTCAAGTTATCAGCTTTAGTTTAGTTTAGAGTTCTCAGTATTCTTTAAGTTTATTACTTTACCAGATAAAGTCGACTAGCACAGCATTTGATTGTCGCCTGCAAATAATCTCAACCATCCCCCGAAAACACTTCTCTTTCATTAGGCATTCAACAAATGTAGCAAGAAATTGTGATGTATTTCAACAGCTTAAAATGTGGCAGCAAAACTAAATCCGAGCTTATGGAATTTATGAATTTTATGCGTGTTTTTATCAGCACCAACAGCAGCAGCAGCGCCAGCAGCAGCCTAAACATGCCATTGGGCTCCCCTGCCATCCTCAGAGAATACATTCGGTGGAGAATTCCCCAAAGCGGAATCCGAAACACAAAAGCTCAATGGTCATATCACGCATAGTAGCGAAAGGGAGAACGAGATGGTGATAGATAATACAGACATATAGTTTTTTATTATAAACGAGAGTTGTTCGAAACGTTGCTCAAACAGTGTATTTCAAAACGTATCAACTCAACTCAAGTTAGAATTCGCCTGGAGAAAAGGTGTTCTAAGGTGAACTCTACTTTGAAAGAAAGAATTCCTGAATGGTAATATAAAGAGATGGATTTGGACTACAATTACCTTGAACTCAAATGTAAACAAGCCAATTATGACCAATTTGAAATATCATTGAGGTTTCCTTTTTAGTTATATAACACTTTCTTTGGAAATTTAAAATCTATTTATTAATTGCAAATTTCGTTTAGCCATTTTGGAAAATCTTTGAGGTAACCCTCTTATGGGGCAGAAGAAGAAACGAGGCGTGAAAATCACAAACAAATCATAAAAAAGCGCAACAAGAGATATTCGTATGCAAATCAAGCGAAACAAAGAGAAAAGCAGAGAAGCACAGAGAGAAGGAGAACCCAGGAGAAGGTTAGCGACCGAGGAGGAATGGGGGGGGGGGGTTCCGTAGCTTGGTGACGAGAAATGATTCATGGCCGTGTTTATCAGCAAACACGTTCCACTAGGCGTTTTGGCCACTGTTGCTCGTGCTCCGGCCTGGTGCTGGTGTTAAGGAAACCAAATGGACACATGCCTATAAATAAGCCAAAGCCATGGGAGAAGGAGCCAGCCAAATAGTGCTAGGGTGGTGATATAGCTTTTTGGGGGGCTCGAGTGTTTGTTTTGTGGAAGGGGGAAAACAGATATTCTGTCCGACAAACATAAACAAGTGCAACTTGGAACTTGACACATGTTTCAAATGCCATTTCGTTTCCCTCTGTATGCAAAAGTCAGTGCACAAACCAAACCCAGACTTGGCTTCGCACATGTAAGTTCACCATGTGGATCGGAACACTTGGGGACAGCGGGGGGTGGGAGCTGAGAGTTGGGCATGCACACACCCCATGTGTGTCTGAAAAGCGCTAATCAAATGCAGCTGGCACCGATGACGATGTATACATACATGCATATGAAGCTATCTATATACTTACATATATATCGACATAATTTACTTACATACACTTGCGGGAGAATTTCTGATGCAGTGAGGGCTTTTAGGTGAACCTTAACAACTGCACATAACCCATAAAACGAACATTAAATGCACTGATCAAATTTGTAAAATGAAAAACTTATCCTACAAATTTTAGTTTAACTCATTAAAAATGCGCCTGTAACTTTTTAAAAGAGAATACTTCGACTTTCTTACAATTTGGATCAGAAATCGACCAGTCTCGCGTTTTTCTGAAAACCTAAATTTCAAATGGATTGTTGACAGATCTTTCTAATATTGTGAACAAAGTTTCTTGGAACAAAAACTATTTTTTTTTAAGAAAATCCTGTTGACAAGAAATTCCTCTCCTTTCTGTTTTTCAAAAAACTTTTTTTTAATTTCATAACATTAAGAAGAATCGCCATCTAAAAATATTTAAATGCAAAAAATTATATTTCGGTTATTTCAAGATTAGAACAATTCAGAACGACACTTTCATTATTTTTTTTTTTAAATCATTAAAAGTTATATGTTTAGAAATGAATTATAGAAAGTTTTAAAAAGCAATATAAACCAACCAAATAAGTATAACTCTAATTATAATTCTTTTTCTTTTTCATCTGATTACAAAAGTGAATTGTTAAACTAATCAAACTTCTATTAATTCTAGTTCCAAATTAGCCAACGCATATTTTTAAACCATCAAACATTCCCACCTCGTGCTGTCAAACAAAGAGTTTTAGTGGCCATAAACAACCATTATTAAAATATGAATATATGATATTATTTTCAGTCGTTTTGGAATCGTTTTCAAAAGGATATCAAAATTAAAACAGTATTAATTTTGAGCACTAATTTTAAGTGATGTCAAAGTCTCACTCCGAACTAAATTCTTTCAGTTTTGCTTTCGAATTAATTAATTTGCCCATATTCTAACTCCTAACTCGACGGAGTTTATATTTAACCTAGAATTTATTCTTATTTCGTATGCGAATCATAACAAAAACAGAGGTGGTCGAATTCTTTAATGGTCCAACAAGTTTAATCAAATTCCAACAAGTTTAATCAAATGAATTTACATTGTTTAAAGATTCAAAGAAAAACGTTGGGATAAATTGATTTACTATAAAGAATACCATTAAAACGAGAATGGATTCTCGACACTCTGTTGATGTATGATAACAATTTTGTAATTGGATATTTTGAATTGTTGCCTACAAGTTTCATATATTGCGAATTTTTAATTGTACAATATCCCATATTTATATACACATTTACATTGTACAATCTCAATTTAGGCCTTGACTGCACAATTAAATTTTAATTGCCTAATTAGCAATATTTTTATGAATTTAGCAATTGGCTATTTCGAATTTAATTCGTTTTAGTTTTTCCTTATTGATTTCTTTGCATTATTTTCCAGGTGGGTGAAAATATTTAGTTCTAGCTAGTAAATAGCTGCGAAACAAACTTCTGAAACGTTAATGCATTTGAAACTTGAGCACACAGATATGAAAGCCGGGCCAAAACTCTAAGCTCTTTGTTAACTGCTTCTCGCAGTCTAGTTTAATACACAAAACTCTAAGAGAGTTTCTAGTTGAAGTATCTGCATAGTGACATGCACAAAAGTTGATTTACTTACTGGAAGATACATAGAACTTTCCAAAAACAAAAGCACATAATTTGTGTGTGGAAAAAGTTGTACGAGTACTTTACGAAATCATTTTTCAAGTTCAAATGTCTAAGTCGGAGATGAAGTGAGGTGAGATGACTTTGAGACTTGCATCTGTGTTTTCTTTTTATTTCTTAACATGCCATCACATGGTTCACCCTATTTCTATTTGACACTCGCTTTTGGCCTCCTGCTTGGATCGTCCCCTACTCACTCCGCTCCTTCGCTTGGCCCTCCGTTTGTTGTGAGTGGAGTGTTTATGAGTCATTTGGGCAAAGGCAAACTGGTTCGTTCGTTTGTTTGTTGAAGTTAGTTTCAAGTAATTTATATGAATTTTATATGCAATTGCATCAATCTCAATTATATTGTGCTTGAGGGAACCTCAACCCGACCATCTTCATGCGTCTGTGTGAGTGTGTGTGTGTAGGACTGTGTGCGTGTGTGTGCGACATGCAATATTAATTAAGGATTTTTATTTAGGTAATTGCTTTCAATCTGAACAAACTTCAGGAAGTTGCTTCGTTCTTTTTTTTTTTGCCGTTCGTTATTTTTTGTACAGGTGGGCGATGGCAAAATGTTGACGTCAAGAGGGAGTTGGCTGAGGAGGAAGTGGGCCCATAAATCTATACACACAGCCATCTGGACAAGTCAAAGGTTCAATGACCAAAGCGAAGTACTGCAAAGTCAATCTGGCAATATCTTTCCTGGTCAAGTTGAAAAGAAATGTTTATCTGGGAAGAGGTTACTTCACACACACACACACACACACACTCACTGAGCATCAAAGAGTATTACAAACAGACAAACTGACAGCAATTCATCAATTAAAAACGTTCGAGTTGAGTTGAGTTCGAGAGACATGGAGACATACTCTTCAAATGACGTCGTTAAAGAAATTGACAAGAAAAATCAATTTAAATGATTACAAATTGAAGGAGACAAATAGTCAGCCAGTAGGGATAAGAAAGACATGGGAATGTCTACCCAACAGGTAGACACGAGACTCACCAAGAGAACAAAGGATAAGCAGAAATCAAGAGGTGCCCAGATGTTTCCACGAATGGATACACAATATTAAATGTAACCTTTGCATTAAGGACAACAAAGTCTCAGGAAATTGATACACAAATTTAAACAAAAGACACAAAAAAAAACACAAATTGTGTTGCCATATCAACGCATAATTTGGTAACATACATATATAAAAAAACATTTAATTGTTGTTCTCAAATATCACTTAGGCTTGTCATTTTTTCTTATATACTTATAAATAAAAACCAGAGGGCCAGGGCTAACTTTGACCGCGTATAACTTTGTATAACTTTGTATACCCTTGCAACTTTAGTGGTAACTTTTTCCTTACCTATAGCCATCAAAGTGGAAATATTTTTACCTAAAAAGGCTAATGTTTGCGAAAGAACGGGGTACAATCTTACCATAGCAAATAACGAAGTTATTCATCAAAGTCACTGTTTTCCACCGATCGTTCCTATGGGAGCTATATGATATAGTCGCTCGATCTTAATTAAATTTGGCACAGTAATTAATAGTTATGCTAAACTGAGAAATATAAATTTTTATTACAATTGCTTCAAAAGTAACGAAGTTATTGACAAAAGTCACTGTTTTCGAACGATCAATTCCTATGGGAGCTATATTATATAGTCACCCGATCTTGATCAAATTTGACACTATCGTCTTTTAGTGTAATAAATTCATAAGTATTTAATTTAACGACAATAGCTTAGAAAATAACGAAGTTATTGAGAAAAGTCACTGTTCGTGAGTTTGGCGTTTGTATGGGAGCTATATGATATAGTGATCCGATCCGGCTGAATCCGGGATATACAAACTGTGCAGTATATACAAGCCTACATGCAAAATTTCAGCTCTTTAGTTCTTACGGTTTAGGAGGAGATCGCGTCGATCCAGACGGACGGAGGGACATGGCTATTTGAACCCGTCTCGTCGTGCTGATCAAGAATATATATACTTTATATATTCGGAAATGATTCCTTTTATGCGTTGCGCACATCTGACTAAAATTAATATACCCTTTTTGCAAGGGTTTAAAAATAAATGTATGTATGCATGTTTATATGTCCTACCGACCGATGGCCTTGCAGAGTAGCTATGTACTGCCGGTTCAAAGTCGGCCAAGATTTTTACACAAAGGAAACAAATATAACATGCATGTATTAGATACATACTTCAATCGGATATGATAGATATCTGTTGCGAACAATGGTCGGTCGGTAGTTGTCAAGGTAAAAGGACAATAGTTCGATTGCGTCATACTCTCCAATACTGTCTAATGCTTTTAAGACTCACATCAATGTAGAAAAGATATACTAAAGATAATTATATAAAGGTATGTATAATTCCCACATTACTGAACCACTAAAGGATTGTTCCAATATTAATGAAATTTTTTACCACAGAAATCAGAAATGGAAAATTGGCCAGGGGCAGAACAACGTCTTCGGCTCATCTAGTTCATCTAAACATCCTCAGATTATTTGGCCCTGAGGAGACTTGACCGATGACCAACACACTTACGGCAAATTATCGGCACACTGCAGGTTAAAACGGCTTTCATCTGACTATAAAACATTTCGCCATTGCTCAAGTGTCCAATCTTTATTGTCTTTAGTCCATTTAAGACGCGTTTTCTTCAATTTTGTGGTAAGCATCTGTGAAATCCAGCTTCTCGCAATCTGCGACGCACGGTTTCGACACTTAATTTTTCTCCATATTGTGTCACCAGATCCTGATAGTAACTGCACTCTTGAACCGATCTTTATGGCTTAACATCTTTATTAGGCCATCCTAATTTTTTCGTAAAACGTGATCCTTTTTAACGATCTAGGACACCCGAGAGATTATTTTTACAACAACGCACTACGGTCGAATGGGGTCAACTGCTTATATTTTCATGCCATATTCCTTTTCATTGGCTAAGACAACCGTCTTCCCATAAAATTACAAGCAAGTGACAACCTTTTGGTATCAGCACTACGGCAACCCTTCCACGTCAATCCCAGTTATATGAATATATTTCTTTCTTCTATTTTTAGCGTTTTTAGAGCGGTTAACGGTGTATATTAAAATAGTTAATTCTGTACTAACAATGTTTATCTTTACTTCAAATGGCTTTTATTATTTTAGACCTTTTCTTATATTTTGTTCTTTTGTGTAACATTTTGTGTGCTATTTAATTTTTATTTTACATTTACTGCGTTTTTTATTATCATTACTAAAATTAATATTATTTTTCCGACTCATTTTAATTGGCTTTTTCGTTAACTTTTCATTTTTTTATGTTTTTATTTTTTATTAGAGTATTTATTTATTTGATATTTTATTGATTATTGTTTGTTAAATTAAAAAATATATGTATATATACATTCCCTTTGACTTTTTTATTCATGATTTTTTCTACTGGTCGTCTATTTTTAATCAATTCTTTTTTATCTATAGTCAATTTGTGTTTTTTTTCTAAAATAAATATATATTTCAAGCCCTTACTCATGCCCTCAACTTCTCCCACTCTCGTGGCAAAAATCCATTTCAATTTAGCCAACCCAAAGCCAATAAAACAAAGGGGAAATGAATAAAATAAAGTCAAAATGAACTTCTACTTCTATGCCCTCCCATTGCCCCTCTGGTCCGCCCACAAAGAGTCACGTTAATGCCTCGGCAATTTCAATTTGTGTTTTGTACAATTTAATTTTTATGCCGCCAACTTTACGCCCGCGGTCCAACGATTTTTAGTCTGTCACCCGCCGTCAATACAATCAAAAGCTAAAAATCTATTATTCAAGACGGTCGCGTATTGTTTATTCAGGCAGTAAAAAAAATTGGAAAAACTGGGCAAAACAGGGCAAAAGAAAAAAGTATTGAAGCGCATCCCAGTTGGGCGGAGAGGGCAACAGGAAAACGACTCACAAATACCCAAAGTGTCAGATGTAGGAGTCAAGGATTTTGTGCACAATTCTTTTGGATCTCTTTTTTTCGACTTTCTTTTTTGTTTTTGTTTTTTGTCAGGCGAGTAGCGACGAAGAACCGTTTGCCAGTTGTGACAACAACTGAAATTGGAAAAAAAGAGAGGAACGGAAACAACTGAGCGGGGCAAAAGAATGAAAAAATGACGAAATTAAGTCTGAAACATGAAATAAAGATGAAGCGAGTGTCGAAGATGTCGAGTCACAGTGCATTCTGAGAAAAGTAAAAGGGAGAACACTGAGGAACAAGGATTGGTAGTCAATTGAGAATTGAGTTGGGGTAAAACATTTTTCTTCGTCTTTCTCTCTGTTTTCTTATTGGAAGAGTTGCCAAGTTTGACAATGGCTGAAGTACATTCCAACCATTGACCTCCTTGTACACACACACATATTTTTTAAGGGACAATTGTCTATATATTTTTAATCTAATAACAGCATAGACATAATAGAAACAGAATCGTTTAATTTATCTCATCTCTAAAGTTTCAATTTGGAGCTAAGCTGAGCAATTAAATCTTGACAGTTACCAAACAAAGAGATATTTAATTTTTACGTTTATTTTGGTATCTGAAGTGTCGACTAAACTAAAAGAAAAGACTCAAAGTTTCCAGTTTGGATATTTTCATCTAAACATGTGTAAACTCTTTTTTTTAGTTGTTAATTGAATTGTCATTATATTTATTGAGAGTGTGCCCGTCTTCTTCTTAGTATATTATACCAATTTAGTGTGGCCATATGCGGTTATCGTGAAAATAATCCACCGAGGAGTCGTTTGGGCTTATTTAAAATGTTCTTAGTGTATTTACTTGAACAAAGCATTGCCGTTCGGTGTTATTAACTTGGTAACTGATGATACTAAGCCATCCACAGGGACGACAACGAACCAAATTTACAAAAAATGGAACACAACAAACTACATTAGAGTACAAAACGAATGCCACACACAAAAAGTGCATCAAAGACTAAATACTAAACACGAGTTTGTATTACAATAAATGTGCATTGCATATTTAAAATATTATGGACCGAAACACGCAACAACTGAAAAAGCAACAGGGATAATTTGACCAAAACATGAGACGGCGGTTCAAAGCGAAAGGAGGGTGACAACCCTGGAATACTGCAAGGCATGTGTCATCATCAGGAGTAACAAAACCCAGACGCCTCACAAAAACACACACACACACAATGTTTAAGAACAGAAGGCGAAACTTTTCAGCTACATACATCGAGAGGAATCCGCCTTCTGTCTCCCTACATCCCATAGCCTGGAGGGGAGGGGAGGGGAGGACCTGCATCACTTGTCTGGTGGCCATTATTTATATTGAGCTTGGTCCAATATTTTTCGTCTGGGATTTTTGCTTTTGATAATTAAGTTGTATACATTAGTTTTGCTTGCGTGTTTCATTAGACTCGGCGCTGCGTGAGCGCTTCGGGGCGTGGCTGCTTCTGTTTGTTGCTGGTGGAAGGCGCGTTATGTTTATATTAGCAAACTTGTCTGATAAGAGAGCTGTCTGTCTGTCCCCCCGATCCCCAACACAGCATTCCCCCAACATGTGTAATTACCCGGCATTAAGACCTTTGCTTTGCTCTGCGTGCGTGGGCTGAAGAGAAGGCGTCAGTTTGATTAGCGAACAGCACGCAGAGTCTCCCATACAGACATAAGTATGTTTATTCAAAGATTGAGAACAACGCAAAGTTAGCTTGGACAGATGAGATCATGAAATCATAACAAAACTGGAGAATCGTGTTAGCATTAATGACATAACTGAGAAAAAGCGATTCCTTAAATCAAGTGAAAGATATTCAATCATTAGAAAAACCACAAAGAATAGCGTTCTACTTGGACTGTAATAAGGATTATCCTTCTGTGGCAGCAATGAATCCTTCAAGACGAACTTCCTTTCATGAATAATTGATCCTGATTACTAAGGGGTAATTCCTGTTTCTCTTTCACTACTGTGTGTATTCACTTTGCTAAATAAATTAAAAAAACTTATCATACATCTAGTAAATAAGTGTTTATTTGGTGATGGTCATTAAGCAATTAGTTAGTCAAAGTCTAAACTACTATACAGACAGACTTAGGGATTTGTTCAAGAAATCATATTAAGTATTCATATGCAGCATTATGATAATTTTAATACAAAGACGAAAAAAAAGTAACAATAAGTAGTCAATGCCTTTGGCCAATTCCAATTTATTTGCAAAAACAATTGTGACAGTCGAATGGGGGAAGGGGGGACCCCACTTGACCCATGGCTAATGCAAAAATGTTCGACAGCAACCGAATGTTGAGCAATTAGTAAACATTAGAAAAGCTCTTCACATTTTCTCTTGTTATCCTTACCGCTCTCTTGCTCCTCGTTGTCTTTTCTGTGGGGTGATAACAATGAACTGCTATAAAAACGAAATAACACAGGGCCAGGCCATGCCAGACAGAAACAGGCTCATAAAAAGCCAAGCAACAAAACATACATATATACATATATACCTACATACTATATGTACATCGGCCCATGTAATAAAAACCAATTTAAGAGCCTTTTAACAAGCCTATACAACACACAACAGGATACGATGAACGAACAAGGATTCGAGTAGGAGAAGGAGCAGGAGCAGCAGCAGCAGCAGCAGCAGCAGCAGCAGCATGTTATGTATTTGGTAATCAATGCTTTCTCTCTCAATGCCAAAAATGACATTCAATACAAAATGAAATGAAAATCCTCTGGCCAACAAAAGGGGTATACAGACTGATTTTGTAGATAGCGGAGGACCTAGCGAGCATGTTAGAATCGGCAATAAAATAAAGTTGATTAAATTCCCACCACAAGGACGACACGACGACAGCAACAACAATGGCAAAGCTGCTTCTTCTTGTTTATGAGCGAGAAATGTTTGGCAAAAGTATTGGGACAAGATAGAGGATAATCCCTCGTCTTTTGCCAAAAAGAGCTAAACAACATTCGCAGAAAAAGGAAAACGAAAGAGAGAATACCCAAAACGTTTCCAGACAATGGCGACGACAACCGTAATGCCAAAAATCCAGACACAAGCCTCTTTACAAGCATATTAAAAGGAAACATTACACTAAACATCAAAATTCAATTACAAAAGCAGGATCTTATTCCAAAGGACAACTTTCAGGGATTGTAAAATTGAAAGAAACTACACAAACTCTTAAAACTTTTAAAAATATGGTCCAAATGGTTAAGACTATGGGCTACTCGACCAAAGTTTCTGAATTTGTTGCCCAACTTAAAAAAACCTCATTCATAATTTGTCAACTGAGCTTAGCCACATAGGTTTTGTTATCCTGATCGAGCATAAATATCGGTTGCTAGTATTACACAAAGATCGTTTTAAAACACCTTAACAAAAGAGGCAAATTAATTGGGTTTGGGGTATTGGAAATGGCAAAGTAACGCAGCTTTTCTTCATCGCATTATTTTCGCAAAATATATTCTCGATTTTTGCTGTTCAGTGTTTAGTTCATCAGCAAACAAAATGCATAATGCAGCACGGCGAATGCGAAAAAAATGCCCCACCTCACCCCCGTTAAGTGCAAAGTCCTTATAGCTAGTGAAAAAGGCGAAAAACAAAAAAACAAATGACAACGGATATGAATATACCCTAAAGCTATCAGACAGCGTAAATGAGCGTGTATTGAAGATAAAAATTGCTGCAAAGTCACACACATACACACACACAGGGGGGAAAAGGCAAAAAATATAGCGCAGAAACAAAGCAATTGGCAAAGGAAAAAACCATAGCAAAGGGAGTTTGGGAGGAGGAAGGGATAGGAAGAGCAGCAGGTTTTCTCTGGCAAACACACAAACTGCAGTAAAGCACAAAAACAGAACGTGGCTAAATGGCAGGATTGGGATGAGTAACAGGGAGGGCAAGCAAAGGACTCCAACTTCAGTTCGGCTCTATAGCTCCTGCTGCTGCTGTTGCTCTGTCTCTGATACGGGCAAATCTGTTTGAAAAAAAGAAGAAGAAACAGCAAGAGAAACGAAACAAAACGAAAACGAAATGTACATAAAGTACAAAACACAGCAACAGGAAAGTTTAGCAAGCGCAATGTTTGCAGCGCTTTTAGCCAGAACGAGAATCGAATCGGGTTTGGGGTTGAGCGAAGGATTTCGGTTGTTGCATTATAATGAAATAAGCGAGTACGAAAGATGATGAAGATGATGATGATGATGATGATGACGATGATGATGGTGGTGGTGATGCCTAATGCCAAGGCAGTTCCGACCAAACGGAAGTTGAAACTTTAACAGGACTTTAGGGAAATTGTTGGACAAACCACTAAAAGAGTTGGATTAGACTGCCAGAGACCAGAATAAAGAGTTCAGGCAACCGAAGCATTCTTGTCCTAGAGCAGTCGAATGAAGTCGATCGATAAATTGTTCCCAAAGACCATTTAGATTTAGATTTTTAGGCTTGAGAGTAATTGAATTCATAATATTGCCTGTCAAAAATTAATCTTCCGTTTTTCTAATTGTTTGTTTTCAAAAATTGTCTTCTTTTCTTAAAATTTAACTAACTCGATTAACATTGACGAATCATTTAAGTATACTCATTCGGTTAAGTTCAAATAATAACTATAATTTGGATGTAATTAAATATACTTGGTTATCCCATTTCTAGACCTTAAAAGTTCCTCGAGAATACTCGTAACACAATTCTCAACTGGCTTTAGTGTTTAAGAAGTGGTGTGGCCTTTCGATTCTTGAGTGGTTCAAAAAGTCTGCTGACGAGAGAACAGAAAACCTGCTCATTATTTGTTTTCCCGAAATTGACCTCGAGCCAGTAAAACTTAAAAATAATGTACAAGAAATTTAAATTCGATTAGACATTTCTTGTTTTATTTTCTGCTCCGACATCGATAGAACTTATTAGCGAGGTATCCAATTGACAGGGCATAGCCAAAACAATTTCGCTCTACTGACTCCGACTTTCCGCGTATGGCTCTCTTTTTCCTCTTTAACAGCTCGAACATCTTGTCCAAGTTTCAATAAATCGTCATGGCAATCGAGTATGCCAACAATGACTTTACATTTATCAGGCAAAAAGCAGAAAACCAGAAAGGCAAAAACAAAAAAAGAAGCAAACCAACGGCCATTTCTTCCGCTTCATATTACAAATCTTCAGCTGATACGATTATGTGGCGGCAAACGAGACTCCATGCTACTCTGACTAGATAAGAGGGCCAGAGGGGTCGAGGCAAGGCTAAAAGGGAGACAGACGACTCCATGTGTTACTGCCAGTTGGTGTATGAACAGAAAAAAACATTTGCCATATGACCGACAAGTTAATAGCATTTCCCGGCTACGCCCACGCAATCGACATAATGTTCAAGTTGGCGTTTTTCTTTTTCCCCGGGCCAGACTTTCGGTTATGCAGTTTTTTATGCATTCGGAGGGTGGGCGGTAAGAGAAAGGAAAAAACCAACAGTATATACAAATTTTGGCTAAAAGGGTTGCAACTATCAGTTGGCGCGAAGTGTTGGCTGGTTGATGTGCCATGAGATGAGTTCCACTGTACTTCATTCCGTATTTCTGGGATGAGAAGTGGCAAAGTGATGTAATTAACTAATTATATTTTAGAGTCTATAAATAAGTACACTCAAGTGCAACATTTTAGAATTTATTGCGAATTTTATTTACAGCTGCTTAAATATTAGATTTATATCCATTTAAGCTGACATTCAATATATAATTGTTGTTATCGTTCTCCATTCGAATATTAATAGCCATTTCTGCTATGAATAAGCGCATTTAGTCAAGAAAAATAACAATTCTATATCGGTTTTATTAGAGCAATGTAAAAATAAATATTTACCAAAAAAAAAAAAAAGAAGCGAGCCGAAGAAAAATAATGGATTCGAAATTGGTAACATTTTTACAGAAAATTGTCACTCTCTACTGTTATAATACTTATATTCATATTAATGCTTGATACAGTACATGACGGTTACAACGACCTCCATTACAGTACATTACTCTAGGGATGAAGATCAAAATTTTTGTTATTTTATTTTATTTTACTTAATTTGTTTGAGCACCTTTCACGAAATCTGCAATTTTAGATTGAGATATTCGTCACAAAACGAATTGTATACAGTATTTCCTAATTTATCCTTTATTGTGCTCAAATGATTATTTTACATAGATAAGCCGAAGTCAATACGAAGAATTTTGAGATCGCCGAAACGAAATTTGTCTCTCAAGAACTAAGATTAACGCTCTTTCTTTCGACCGCTGAAGTACTGTGCTCTTTTAATTGTCTTTCTTCAACATTATCGTTATAAACGTTATTTGTGTTCAAAATTTCTAGTACTAACCTTTTCTTTCACTCATCTATGAAAATAATGACATTGAAATGTAAAAAAGGAAATGCTCTTCCTTTTTTTTAATACCCGATTTGGAGCCAATGCTAAGGAGATGGTAAAGAAGCATTGATTGAAGTACTCATCTATAGGCATCTAATCTAATTCTCTCTAATTTCATTTTTCATGTGAATCTGTTGCAGTATCAGAATTATGGCTCACATTTTTATTCTATTTCATTCACATATTTATTTAGTCTTTAAAAATTAGTTTAGAGTCTATTTATTTTCATATTCACACCAGTGGCATTCATTTCAATTTGCCTTTGTAACCCAAGTGAATAATGAAAAGTTTCAGAGCCAGAATGTAAAGGTTCTTCTCCCTTTTAAAGAATCTACCAACTATCTATTAAAATTAACTTCTTCCCCAAACCAGGAGCAACTCTAAACCTAATTCTAAACTCTCATACATCAACCACCTCTGGCCACAAGAGCCCACACAATAAGCCAACTTACGGATGAAATGCAGGCAATTTGCGATAACTTGCTGGGTTCTAGTTGGCCGCCTTTCATGGCTTTTTCTTTATTTTGGGCCAACAACAGCAACACCCGCACAGTTTCAAACTTAAAGCCTTAGAGGAGGATCCGAAAAAAGAAAAAAACAAGCGTCTGGGCAAACTTTACTGATTTAACCAATTTTAAAACCAGACACACACAAAAACAAGAGAGAAAATAAAAAAGATGAAACTTTTACCCTCTTCCTCCCAATTCATTGACCGCAAAAAGAGAAACAACAGCAGTAATGGCCAAAAGCGAAGGAGAAGGCGTGCCGCGGCGGATGAATGAAAGAGGAGGAAGCCGCGTACGAGCCAAGTAAAAACTCATCAAACTATATTTTCAATAAATAATGACAACCGGCGACTGCAGCGAGGGGTGAGCCAAAAGGCCAAAAGGGAGGGGTGGTGGGGGTGTTTGCAAATGGCGGCCATTTTGTTGCTTGGCTTGGCTTTTGTTCATTGATTTTATGCCATTGTGCGGACAAGGCTGGGTTGGTTGGACGGGCGTGTTGATGGAGGCCGCGACAAGCATAAAATCGAAATCGATTCATAAGAGAAAAACAACATACACACACACACACACACACACACACACACACACACACACACACAGACACACCGAATGATGATGCATACGACACACCATGTTGCATGCCACGCCCAATACGCCTTAACGTATGCAGCAGTAACATTTGCATAAAGTAAAACTTTTGCGGTTATTTCCGTCAACAAGGCGCAACCTGCTCTGGCTAGTCAACGCGCCACTTCAACCGTCGAGCCCAGAAAAAGCCGAAAGAAACGCGACTATTTTTTCCCCCCTTTTCATTTGGTTTTCCTTTCCTTTTTTTTTTTTGCTCGTTCGTATTATAAATTGCTCTGTGGAGGGCCGTCATCGTGTATGCCAAGCTCCGAGAAGTGCCAGCGTGTGAATGGGCCAGAAGCGACAAAAAATTCAGTTTAGTTGGCTAGCACTGTAGAGGGATGGGCGTTTAGCAATGGTTTTCTTTTGTTTATGACACCGAGAGGATTACACTTTAACCATATAAGGCAAGTGGGCCATCTGTTGATTGGTTTGCTGACCACAAAGAGCCAGAAAAAAATGTTCACATAGAGAGTGAAGAAAAGCTGCAATCTTTAATTTCATCTTTAATATAAACTAAGAAAGATATCAAATCTAGCATCTGTATAATGAATATATTCCAGGGACAACTCCAGAGGGGCTGGACAATCTCCGAAATGTCAGTAATTTTAATTATTTTTCAACCGTTTCGTCTATTTTACTACTAACTTTAATACATACTCATATTAAAAATCGACTAAACTAAGCCGAAAATCTGCATTTTTCGATTGGATCTTCCCCGAAAATATTTGTCTAGAACCGTCCAAGCACACGACTAATTTCAGATAAAATTTAACGCAACATTCTTTTAGATTTCGAAATGTAAGAAAGTAATCGAAACTTCATCAAGTTTAAGAAGGCTTTCTTCTTGGGTTTTTGAATTTGCTTTGACTTACCTCTTTTAACTCCAGAAATATCTTTTGCGTAACCTGCAAGTAAATAAAAACAACAAGAAAATATTATTTAAAAGTTGTCTTAATATCAAAAGTTTTACAATAATTTCATAATTTTCTTAAATATGCAAATCAAAAAACAGAAAAGCGAAAAGAAAAAAGTAAAGTAAAGGGCAAAGGCCCCAACTTCATTGCTTGAGACTGAAGAGGGTTTTTTTTCATTTTGATTTCAGAGAGGGGGAAAAGAAAGGACGACAGGACGGCATCCGTAGTACACGCAAAGTATTCAAATTAAAAACCACTTCAGTGGGCAAAGTGCAGACGATGAGGGGTAGGAAATGTTTCTTTCCTCTGGTGAAAGAAAACTTGTGGGTGAACTGGCATTTTTATGTATTTTTTTTAGGGTTTGGGTCCACAAAATGCACAAGCGAGATTCGTAGCCCTTTTTCGTTCCTTTTTTCTATAGCCATACACAAAGCTATGGCCCGTCCGTCTCAACGGTGTTTCACTCTGTCATTCTCAAGAGCTGCAAATGTCGAAAAACATTTCTATCTTTTTTTCTCTCTTTCTCTCTCCCATTTTCGTTTTATTTATTTTTGCTATTTCTTACCTAGGCAACTCGCTGCGTTGGGCAAATATTATGAAAAGTCTTCTACTTCTAAATAAAAAAATAGGGGAGAAGGAGGAGAATGTATATCAAAAATAAAGGGAGTGAGTATTATGCACTTGAAAGGGAAATAAAATTTAGAATTGCATACAAAACGAAGGCAAATCAAAACTAAGAATGCAATTTTTGGTCTGGCAACCATGAAATTAAATAAAAGTTTAACCATTCGCCTCAAAATTTTAAAGTTGATTGGAAAGAACCAGAGGCTAGAGAATGAGAATATAAAGTTCCATTTAATATTTGCATAAAAATTAGAGATAACATCTGTGTTCATAAAATATCTGAATGAATTTGTATGCTTCAGTTAGCACATGTGGCGATATATTGCCACTTTATTGGGACTCTATAAAACTGAGTTTAAACCAATTTAAAGCCAGTTCTAGATTATCTTGAAGTCAGCTTTAACTAGTTAAATCTTTTTGCTAAATAAGAATCAATCTCAAGGTTTCTGCGTTCACTATGCAACCTAGTCTACGTTCACCGATCATTGTCGATTCATTATCGTTATAATCATTATTTTGAAAACAATTATTGTGAGCAAACGTTTTGGAATTTTCAAGAGTTTGGAGTACGCATAACAAAAGGGGCTTTGTTCAGCTGCACAGTGGAACCTTTTGTTAAATCTGCTGCATAATAATGGAAATTATTTTTGTAATCGATATATTTTTGCCCATCACAAAAAAAACATTGTACAATATTTCTCAAAATTCGGTTTTGTCCAAGCAAGTTTCAAATTCTTGTGTTTTTCAACAAAAAAATATTGCCAAAGATCAGCATCCAAATTAACGATAAATTTCACAACCTTCGTCATTTCGACTTCAAAATTTGATAAGAAAACACGTCTACGGAACAATATTTCTTAATATAACTGTGGGCTAGTAAGATACACCTGATTGGTATTATATATTCCATATATTATGTTTGGAATTTTCAAACATTTCGAATATTTAAACAGAACGGTTAAGATCAGTGTTTATATTGGTATCAAATTACATTAAAATGAATAAAAGATTGTAAAAAACAGAATCACAAGTTCAATTTATATAGAGGGATGACAAACCGTCAGAGCTGTATAATGGGAATCTATAACAAATTGAAGTGCCTTTTTAACTGAAAACAAACTAAATGTTTTTTATGGCAACTAACAATTTCACTCCATTATCCACAACTACATATATTTTGATTGGACGCCTTTTATTAACAGTTTAGTTAAAAAGGCATAAAACGAAAGCAATAATTGTCTTTACAAAGAGCAAGCAATAATTTTAGTAATTCACAATTGAAAATTCTTTACAAAACAGAAAACATGCAACAATAAATGTACAATAACAAATTCCTCCCGCCATCCCCTTTTGCTGCTTCACCTGATAAACATTTATAGTCAATTTACAGTCCGCAACTTTTGAATTCACCTTCCCCCGAGTGGGGGACAGTGAGAGGAAATGGGGCGGTGTGGAAAAGAGCCACGCCCATAGTCAGTTGGAGAAATAATAACCAATAATTATATTATTTAATGTTCATTTTGCCAATGCAAAAATTGTGCGAAAAGTGGGCATCAACCGATTGTGGGGCGTAACACAAATCTATTTCCAAAAAAATTTCAAATGTTTTGGCTTTTTGCAATTCGAGTAAAATTCTATTATCATTTTTGTATCTCTCTGTGAGTGTGTGTGGGTGGGAGTGTGTGTGTGGGCGTGGTGTGTACAATTTCAAATTTGTACCGTTAATTAGACGTGTGCAAGCATCTGAAAATGTAGAACAACCTAACAACAAAAACTAAGGCAGGTTACACAACATTTAAACAAAGTACATTTATTTTTGCATAATAATGCAGGAGAGGGGTTGGGGGGTTTGTCCCTGCAAACTATGAACAAAATATTTAAATGTGCATAGGAATTTTAATGAGCCATTGCTGGATTTTGCCTGCATTTGACGTGCAATGTAAACGAATTGACCAACAAAAAAAAAACCGATGAAGTTGGTTTTATTTTCGTGTTTGCAAATTTCAAACACCCTTTCCACAGTTTCCTTTTAAGGCTCGAAGCCAAATATACTTCAATCATCTTAATTTAAAGTAAATTAAATTAATTACTTTGCCTATTAGTAATTAACAATTGTAAAACTCATTTTAGATGCCTTATGGCATTATAATTAAGGACATCTGCACAAAGTTCAAGGTGATTCTCACTTCTATTTGTCGATTCTGGCAAATTCAATTAAAATTAATAAAGTTTTTTACGTTCTAAATGTCTTTCGGAATGCCATTAAAGAGTCGTGTTGGTCTTTTAATTATTAAGCAATTGAAAAGATGGAAGTGAATACATATTTAGAAAATGCTCATAAAAGCCTTCCTACAAGTTTCTAAAAACACAATGAATGCATTTCAGCTAAGCGAAATTTATTCGAGTCAGACACATTTCTATGGGCATGGCTGACGCCCTCCTGTTGGGGTTTACATTATTGCACAATGCACAATGCTTTTTAAACATTTATTACTTAATACAATTTTATTTTCCACACCATTTGCCATTGTGTGTGTGTGTGAGTGTGCGTGTGTGTGGCTATTCCCATTGTTGCGGCTTTGCCCTAGTGGGTGTGGGTGGTGAGTGATGAAGGGAACTGAGAAGGATGAGGAGGAGGAGGAGACGCCCCAAGAGGAGATGACCACAAAAACGACATCGTCCAGCTAAGGGGAAAATGTACGTTCATTCGCTCGTTCGCTGCTTGTTGACAATTTTTTGTTTTATACTTTTTTGCATTACATACACATTTTACATTATTGTAGATTGTTACCATGAGCAGCCATTTTTATGGCTTGACCCACCCACTGGCGCCTCCTGCCGGTTGCTGGCCACCAAATGTAATAATTATGAAATTTAAGCAATTATAATTATTGAAGTTATGTTCCATTGTATTCCTTTTGCACCACATCAACATGAACGTTTATTTCCCTCGTTAATTATAATTAAAAGGTTCCACCTTTTGCTATTTCACGTGAAAAGTCAAGCTGTTACCATCAGAGGTCGCCAATTTGTTTCGATGGAAAGAAATATTTTTATACGGAACTATAATTTACGCCATTTACCAAGTAGCTAAAACTAATTAGAGACACTCCGTTACAAGCAATTAACGTCAATAACAATTAAGTTCGTTTCTTTCAAGGCAGTCAGAATATGTTCAAAATTGCATCGAGGTCCTTCTTTTAGATTTTGTGAGAGAATATATACAATGTCTTTGAATATATCTTTGACTAGCTATTACTTTTTTGCACATATTATACTCTTGAAAAATGAAAATGGGATGGGTATAGAAAAAAAGAAGAAAACTTTATTCAATTACTTAGCGGCATTCACTTGAAGGCAGCAGTTAAAATTAATGGCGGCTCGAGTGCACACGCAGGATTTACTAGTAATTTACTGCTCTCACACACAACCAGAGACACACACACTCACACACTTAGAAGAACACACACACTCGCTCACAGTCTTTTTACAGAGACTAATACCATGGCAACTTTTTTGCATACCGCTTTGACATTTTACTGCAGCTTTTGTATGCAGTTTGTCGGTTGGCGGGGTTAATGTGCCTGCAGCTAAAAATTCCACTCTGACAGGAAGAGACAAAAGAAGTGTCGCCTTGGATGCCTTTGCTCCTTCTCCAGCTCCTTCTGCCTCCATCTCCTACTGTGGCTTATGCTGACGTTGCCAGGGAGCCATTGAACAAAAAAAAAACATCTAATGAATTAAAATCTGAACAGAATTAGTTTTCTCTTCCTTGGCTACAGATTTTATGACCGTTGGCAGTCGTTAAAGCTTAGGCAAGGTGAGGCCCAGGTAAGAGGTGTGTACAAAGATCAAAGGAAACTTGAAAATGTAAAAACACGGGACTATTATAATGTTGAAACTCTGTTGCATATACAAATGTATATTGGAATGGGAGGTTGACGGAGTTCATTGAATTTCATTGTATGCGAACAAAAAGGAAACTTTAATAGTGAATAAATAAAATGAGAAATGTAACAAACAATATTTCTGAATATTTCGTATCGAAAAATTTCTGCCTAGCGGTTGGATTTGCGACAACTTTCTGTTTTTTTATCGGAAACTTTTAACTTTAACGTATTTAAAAATGCTCTATTGCATCTCTAAAATTACGTGTACGCAACGTTGTCTTACATTAGTTACAGACTGACAAAAATTCAACGACTCAGATCATCAATTGAGTGAACACGTTCCCCATTGAACTCAGTTAGTCGTTGAGTTTAGTCAGCCCTGTGAGTTACGACTTACTAGTTCACTGACTTACTAGTTCCCGACTCACTTCTTTGATTTTGCCTACACTGGAATCGAAAAAAAAACCAACCGACATCTAGTTCATTTATATAATTTTATGATAACTCAATTGACAATAAGAAAGGATTAGAAGATGTAAACTAAGCTTTAGTTGGAGAGAAAACTTTCAACAACTGTTAATACTCCCTTTTCATATGAACAATTGAATCAACTGAACAAGTGAGTCAGCGAGTGGGTAACTGAGTAATTGAACTTGTTCACTTATTAAAAAGTCATTCAGTGAACTTGTTCATCAAAATGAGTCGTTTAGCCCAGAACTAGTTACCATTTAACTCAATACCACACAAATTTATGCCAAAAGTTATTTGTCATTGGGCTTAAGACTAGTCAATGTAACGCTTTTCTTGGATCGTGTGAGCTAAAATTTGCATGACCAACTGTGTAAAAGAATGACTACCCAAGATAGAATACCAAGGATTAGCCATCGAAGACTTTCTTTTGTTTTTCTCCTAGTTACAGATGTCCTTGTGGTTCTCAATTGCCAATTGGACAACAGAAAACACACATCAAATGACTCTCTGCATGAGTAATTATACAAGAGTCGCCACAAGAACAACAGAATTATCATACAACCTCAAAGCTAGAACTATAATGCTCTTAATGATTCAAAGCGTTTATAATTTCAGAATGCCCACAAAGTTTCAATTGAAGAATTATCATATTTTCTGGTTGCTGTTGTTGATGGTGCTAATGATTGTTTAGTTTTCCATAATCCGGATTGATTTTATAAAGGCTTATATTTATTATCCGTACGTATTTCAATCGATTGATATTTGGTCTTTCGCCAATTTCACAGAAACTTGAAACCGCAGAGCGACAACGACTAAACGGATTATAAATCAATTGCAACCCCCGGATTGTGGTCGGCAGCAACCTACCCCATGAATTAACCCTTAAAAGGCCAATGTATTCATTTCAAACACTTGGATCCACAAACACACACACACACACACAAAATAAGCCGCATAAGCATGACTCGTTCCAGTGTAACAGTTTCAAGGGAGCAGACAACCCGAAAATAACCAAAACCAAAAACTCACATAATTCAATTAAATTTTCATGATGTCCATACAAAAAAATACAAAAAAAAAAAAAATGCCCCCTCAGACAGACACACATAATTACCACATAATGCAAAAATGACAGAGAACGAGACAAGAGAAGCGGAGACGAGACGAGACAAAAACAAAATATACTGACAAAATAAATGTTTTTACTTTTTTTTCGTCCCCCTCATTTTTTTGTGCTTTTTTTGATGTTTGGTTAGGGGTTTTCGTTTGTTTTTTATTCGCCAATCATAGATACGCACTCAAGCAGAGTGAAACAAAAGGAAAATGAAAATCATAGCCCCAACAACAACACCAACAACAAACACACACACATCACAGAATATTGTATTATTGTACATCATAATTTTCAAGCTTGACTAACATTTTGGGTCATGAACTACAACAACAGCGATAAAAGAAAAACGAAAACGAAAAGGAAAACTCACCATCGTGGTAAAAACAAAAGCAGAGACAGTCGAAATGTTTGACCAAAATTATTTATGATTGAACAACATAAAAATTGATTGATAATATATGATAATTTATTTATTTGACGAAATCAACAACTTCCACTTACTTGAAGAACAATATGAATATTTTTTCCAATGGAAAACAAGGAAAACTCTACTGCATTTACTTAGGCAGGGTGTGATCCAAGTGGGAAAGGTTGGGGTACTTGGATAGGTCGAGTTGTCATGATATATAACAGCACGATCTGGATTGAGATAAGTGGTCTTAAGATCACAATTTGGTAGGTTATATTTGTGTAATAAAATTACAACTTGACGTTTCCATTTCGAAGTATTTAAAGATATTTATCTGGGGTTAAGTGTTTTCTATCCGCGAAAAAAGTTTTTCCTCGCCAAGAAATAGTTTTAAAAATATTGTTTTAATTTTTATTTTTATTAATGTTAACTGACTTAGTCTGCGAAATTCATTAACTTATCGTAAGAAATTCGTTACTTTCAATTAAATCAAACAATTGTACAAATTTTCGTTTGAAATGCCACAGGTAAGGGGGTTTAATGTAATATGACACATTAAAATCTTAACTATATTTGACTAAAAGTCGGTATATCAACTTTTTATTGATAAATCAGAGTACTATTCCATATAATCGATGAAATTAACAGTCATAATAAAGGTTCTTAACAATCAGGACAACAGTCAACATTGTTAAGTCGAAACAGAACAATATATTAAATATTAAAGAAACTTTTAAAAAAGACCGAAGTTAAATACAATATCAACTATTTGATATTTTAGTAAATTAAAATTGTATTATTATCTTATTATTTGGCGTAGCACAAATGTAAAAGGTTACTACACTTTGATGAGAACTCCGCTATGCTTGATAGTCATTGATTAAGCAGAATTAGTTAAAACGGTCAAAGAGAAAATAGAATCCTTTGTTGTACCTATGTATGTGTATTAACTCGTCAGTAGTTAACAGAATAAAATATAAGTTTAGTGAGAAACTTGGGCAGATTCAAAAGCTGGCGGTTACCAATATCATCTGATCCTTCAGGTGCGATGGGGTGAGTCTTAGGGGTGTAAAATTGGAATTAAAACGCGGGGATTCTTCATTTTAGACATACCAAAATCGTAATTCATCTAGATCACACTTCGGAACATATTTCGGATGGGAAAAAAATACAATGAATGCATAGAATTTGAAAAAAGCAAATGGAAATTCACGAACTTTGTTTTTGGCGATATACACCCCTTTCGGTGTGACCGCATTCCACCCCTCACACCATGCTGTTAACAAGGCGGCGTGAAACAATTTTGGTTAAAAAAAATTTCCCCCTCATATTGTTAGTTATTGAACTCCAAAATATCTAATAATAACCATATTATATATTCACTCCCTTTCATTTAGTTTAAATTAAATTGAGTTTGGCCAAAAAGCATAAATCTTGAAACAAATTGGAATTGGCCACTGGATACTGCTTTTACCCCCTGTGGGTGCGGACAATGCATGAAGTCAGTGCAAAAGAAAAACGTAGAAATTGAATTAAATTGTCTCGCCAGCACAGAGAAAAAGTAAAGAAATTAAAATTTCCACACGAACAATGGCAATTGCAGTCGGTAGGAACCCATTTCACTTTTTCCCCATCGTGCGTTTTGCTGCTCGTGTTATTATATGAAATATATTTGGCCAAAACGATTACCAAACAATTGCCGACTGGCTGGCTGTCTGTTTGACTGTCGGACTGGATGTTAGTCAGAGAGCCATAAAGTCAGGGGGGGCAAAGGCAAATGGCACGCTTCAGTTCATTTAAATGTGATTTATGTACCGTGGAGAAGAAAGAGAGCGGTCTCAGCTCTTTCACACATACATTTACTCTGTCTCTCTCTCTCTCTCTCTCTCACCGACTGACTAACTGACATTTCCTGCGAAAGTGCGTAGAGTTCATATCACCATCACCATCACCATCGCCATCATCATCATCATCGTCATCGTCAGCCTCGTTTCACATGCAAATTGCTTTGGTCAGAGCAACATTTCGAGATCTGTACTTGAAAAATCACATCACAGCAAATTGCACAACAATCGAAACCATGAGGGAAAAAACGCCCTTAGGCCAACAATACATACAAATATATATAATAACACAAATACACACACACATCTACACGAACATTGTCTTATACAATCTCACACAATCTAAATATGGTCTTCGGGCTAAGGGAGAAAAGGAGATACGCATGATGTTTGCAACCCCAAAGCTATATACATACATATGAACATGGAATTGTTTAAAGATAAACAATAAATTTTTAAGAAAATTGTCCCAAAGGTTCAATTAAATATAAATAATGTGCCCAAATACATTATTGCAAAAATGAAGAGATTTCAGAGGTTCATCAAATCGTTGAAAAGCTGTAATTGCTATATTTGAACAAAAAAGAAGATGAACCTATTCACCCCCTCACTCACCTGCTCAATTGTTCACTTACTCATTTGTTCAGCTCTTTCTTTACTTTTTAATAGTATTCTTTTAACCAAAATTATTTCCGTAATTTTACGCAAAATGTAAAGACCGTAGTGTAAGAGAACTTAGGTATATGACGTGTCATTTTGGGAGCAATTGAATAAGTAAGTAATTGAACAAATAAATGGAGCAAAAAGAACCTGTTCACTAAACTGGTTCACTCATTTAACACGCCCTTTTATTAGAAATTAGTGTGGGTGCATTTTTGTTTTAGAAAAAAGCCAAAAAAGTTATTGGCCTTGGTATACCATGTAACTATTTACACTACTAGCCATGAATAAGAACACTAATACTTAACCTTAAATAAATCTTATGATAGTTAATAGTTATTAGAGCCGTAGCAAAAAATAAAACCTTCTTTTAATTCAGCCATTTCTTAAATTATGTATTGTCTGCACTAGAATAGAGTAGTGATTAAATTCGCGCAAGATTTGTGGAATTTATTTTCGCTTTATTTCCCATCGATATTTTCTGATTTGAGTAGATTTTTAACCAATAGAGTCCTTCTAAAGAGGAATATACGATGGAGAATACAAACGAATTAATTTTCAATAGAAATTTAAAGCAGAGGTCCGGGGCTAATTTCGACTCTCTCAAAGTTTGTATACCCTTGCAAATTTTTTGTTACTCTTTTCTTACCATAAAAGTCTAATGTTTGCCGATATTGATCAATTTTAGCACTATTTCATGAATAGCTATGTTGTACTGAGAAATATACATTTTAATGACATTTTCGTAAAAAGTAACGAAGTTATTGACAAACGTCACTGTAGTCACCCGATCTTGATCAAATGTGGTACAGTCATTAATATACATATATACCAAAATAACAAGTATTTAATTTTATGACAATAGCTCGGAAAATAACAAAGTTGTTTAGAAAAGTCACTGTTCCCCCAAAATAATTTTAAGTAAAGTTTTGCGAAATTTAGTAATTAAACCAATTTAGATAATAGCTTCTCGTAAAATCAAGTTTAATGTTATCCTTTCTCCTTTACTTTAATGCCTGAAATATGACGTCTTGAGAGTTATCTTCAAACACTCCTGATTTTAGTAGGCTTTTGCTATTAGCATCAGAGAGACCTCTCATTAACCTAATAATCAAGGTTCCTCCATCCCTTTTCCGTCCTTTAAGAATGTTCATTTGATTTGCATAAAATTGATTAACGACCACGAAGCAAACCACTGAACAAGAAGATGTAAGAAGAAGGAGAAGGAAAAAAAAGGAAAAAGGGTTAAGGAGAGTGAAATTTATTATGAATTTATTTATAAACGAAATTTCATAGAATTTCTAACTGATTAAATCAGCTGTGTTCCAGCAAATTAAACACAGACAGAGACAGAGAGGCGAGACATCGAAAGCGCCGCAGCTACAATTTCATTTTGATGAAATTTGCTTACGCTTGGCACTTTGACCAAGTTATAAATTTCTCTGGTGTCGAGTATTATACGGATATGTATGCACTGTGGTGTATTCTCCGTTTGTATGTATGTATGTATGTGTGTCTACATGTTGAAATGCGAGTCGAGTCTCATGTGTCTCTATGCTCTTGTGTGTGACTAAAACGCTTTGCACACAGCGGTCACACATGCTACAAGGTTGGAGAAAATTTTTGTCGGTCGGATGGGAAAAACCAGAGGACGAGGACGAGGACGAGAACAAGAAGCATCACGATGACGAGGGCGACATTTTCAACATATCGCTACCCTCCATAGAACGACCTTCTTCTTCTCACTATTGTTGTTGTTGTTGTTGTTGTTTGTGTTGTTCGTCTGTGTGGTTTCGAATTTCCGGTTTTCCAATTCTTTTTCATAATCTTTGTTGTTTTTTCGTTGGAAAATCCAAGTCAATGACAGTGCTCAACACTGTGGCAATTAGCAGCGAAAAAAGCCTCAGTGTGAAGAAATCCATTTACAGAGGGTTGATTAAAGAGTTAGTAATTAGGGGTAGTGGGTCCCCATCAACTCTCAAAGGGGTTCATGTCAAACTAATTTGAATGGGCAAAAGGTAATCTTTTTCTCCATCTTATTGAATGACCCAGTACTAAAGTAAGGAATTTGTCTTCTTGCAGTTTCTCTAAATCAAAACATTCGTATCAACCCTCTTTCATTTGCTTTGGTATGCATTTCAATTTGTTGATTTTTGTATAAAGCCATCCTTTGGGCGATTTTTTCACATTGATTTCTTCTCCTGCTCCATCTATCTTCGTGCCTCATCAATTTCCCAAGCCAATTTTTGGCAATAGTCACGTTTGCTCTTTGGATGGGTTTTTATTTGTTGTATTTGAATTTCGTTTCAATTTAAAAATATATATTTTCAAGAGAGGTTGAGAGAGAGCAGCGCTACTCTTAGTTTTTCATATAAATTGACAGACTTATTTGTTGATATTTTTATATAAATTTTTATTTTCATTTGCCGCATTTGTTGATATTTGGCTATTTGTTTGCTGCATGCATTGCATTTTGAAAATGGTTAAAAAAAGGGAAGCAAACCTCTCACAGAAAAACAAAAAATTTTTGGTTTATGTATTCCAATCTACGGCATTTTTCCCAGTAGCCGTAAATAAACAGAAATATGACAGTAAAATAAATATCGAAGGCCATTAAGCGTATTAAAAGAGTCCGCGAAAAACTGTTATAAATGGAAATTGAGATATTTATGGAATCGAGACAGAATGAGAAATGAGAGAGTGGACTTAACACGGAAAGATCTTAGCTTAATAAGCAAAACTGAAATTTTGAAGGTTTTAAGCCTTATTCGATAGAGATTTATGTAGTTTATATTGGAAGCAATTTAACTCGACTGAAACAGTTTGTAGTTAAAAAACACTTCCGACAATAAAACTCCCAATGGGCACATCGTAAAAAAAAAAACATTATTTTTATATTATTAGTAGGGCAATTAAACTGGTTATGGGCCTTATCCCCCTTTGACTTTCAGCAGGTAGCCAACACAGGTGTTTTGTAAATATTGCTTCAGTATTAAGTACGATAAAGTTTTGTAAGCTACTGCAAATACACCAGAGACTCGGTTTGCATTCTTAATCGGTTGAAACACACCGAAAAACTTAAACGAATAATTATGAAGAATAATAAGAAAAAACCTTTAATATTTTTGAGTACCGTGTCGATAACAATTACAGTCGAGTCCCGATAATTCGAAAAGGCAATGGCATCAATTTTTTTTCCATTTAGACAGAAGTTCAAATTATCTCGATTATTAAACGATAAATAAAATTAATAAAATTAGTAAAATTAGTTTTTAAAAAGTGCAAGAAGGACAAAATTTAACATGCAACATGCTCAGCGACAGGACCAAATTGTATGCAATTTTTACACATTAGTGAATTTTCGATTTAGCGGGTTACAAATTATGGAGAGAGTCTCCATATACAGAGAGTACAGTAGAGACTGTACTACAAATTTTGTTCATTGCTCTTCAAATCAAACATATAATGTATATGAGTAAACAATTTGATATGTTAAGGTATGACTAAGTTTTAGAAGGATGTTAAGGGATGTCCTGTCAAACATACCCACAAAATATGCCCACAAACAACTTATTTTCCCTGTAATAACACAAACTCAGACTCTAAAGTCTATTGTTTCGAATTTAGTTGATTTGATGGTATTCGCATTTCTCATAATAGAAATTGAATTCATTTTACAACTGATTGTTGATTTTAGGGCTTCTCATTCTGCTTTGTTTGCGTTTATAATTTCCAAATGGAAATTTCCATCAGTTATTTCCATGGTAACTATATCCATCTACAGTAGATTTTCCCAAAAATATCATCTTTCACACCTATTAGTCGGTACTTGGAATGACTGTTTACCCCTTTCGGTGGCTGTTGCTATTGTCTCGATAACAATTATTAGCAGCAATCAGTGTGGTATGTGTGTGCCTGCCTTGAGGCGAGCACAGAGAGAGAGAGAGAGCCACAAACGGAGATTCTGTTACGGATAGGTAAGTATGTAGTTACCCACATAGCTAGACAGCCTCCTTCAAGCTGACGATGAGCATAATGAGCAGCATTAAAACTAATGAAAATAAACTTTGCTACACGCACACGCACAAAGCCACACAATGGCATAGAAATGTATACATACATATACACACATACATATGTACGTATGCGTACGTAGAAGGAAGCGGAGAAGTTTGGCCCCAAAAAGCGCGCAACACAAAATGTCGAGCCAGTGTAGAGCCAGAGCCGAGCAGACATACAATAAAAATAAAAGGAAAATTTCCACTCCACCCATCCACACGTCCACCATTCATTTCCACAAGCATTCACCATTCGCATAACCCCAAAACAACAATACGAAAATTGCGAGACAGACAAAGTGGAAAAACGCATAAAGGCGAAAGGCAAAAGAACAATGAAGTGGCTGAGACTGTCTTTCGTGGATGGAGAAAGGGAATGGGGAATGGGGATCGGGATGTCGGCGGGGAAGCATCTTTAGCTTCTCTCAGCTTCCTGTAAATGCAAAGAAACATCCATAAAATTGCGTGCAAAAGTATCTGTAAAAGCCAGAAATGTACAAGTTGAAGTACGCCCACTCCACTCCACACCAAACTCCAATATCATTCAAATAGTTTATGTTAAAGTTATCAAATCTTGGCCCATACTAATGTGGCGATTAACAAAATCGACAAATGCGACATTAAAAAAGGATTCTAGAAGGATTTTTGAAGGAGGTCTTTACGATTCCTAGGTGCAAATGAAAGATACATGCGATGTCTTAGGATAATTATCAACTGTCACGATATTTGACTTGAAATTATTACAGTACAGTAAAATTTAAGTAGGCATCTTTTTCTTTGGATCACTTGAACCGAATTCATTTATCTAGGGGATGAATTTCGACCCCCCAACCGCCCCCCAGGATCATTCCCATAATTCATTTGGCAATTCAGCCCCATTCCATAATCAACCAGTGTGAACTATAAACAATTCTTGGGAAAAGATACAATTTCGAGATTATTACACATTGAAAAGTTCTTTCGCTTTCTATTTTATTTGAAAGGAGGCAAAGTTTATGCTGACTGCACGTGAAACTATTTGGCGCCAGAGTGAAATACATTTATTAATGTTTTACCTTTTTTTTTGTTGGTTTGTATTTTCGGTTTCCTTCACTTTCGTAGATGTATCTTTTCCGAGTTGAAGCGAAAATATGCACATAATTTCAGACGAGAAAGATACTAAATGAATGCCAACACGAAAATGTGCTTTAGCTCGTGGCTTCCTTGGCCCTTTTACTTCTTGTCTTGTCTTTTTTCTTTTCTTATTCCACCCATTTTGGGTTTGTGTATCTGTATCTGAGCGTCTGTGCATAATGTATCTTTGTATCTTGCCTTGGCATTTCTGCTTGGCTTTTCTGTTTGTTTATGCTTCGCAAGTTGACTCTCACACGGGGTGAAAGAGAAGCAAACGAAAAAAGTTTTTATGCCTTTTGTGTCTGTTATTTTTGTTTTTGTTGTTCTGTTTGTTTGTTTGTTTGTGTCTCCTTATTCCTGCCCCTCACTCCCTTTATTGCTCTCTAATGCTCATTTTCTGCATCTCTCTGTCTGTGTGTGTGTGTGCGAGTGTGTGGCTTACCGCGCTACTTTAATAATTTAATTAAATTTGTTTCCCTCTTTTTTCTTCTCAGTCCCCATATGATTGTTATTTAGGCCATTTCGCATAATGAGGCAGCATAATTCACATATAAAATCTAATTTAGGCACAATTTCTAGTTACTCTCCGTTTTCTTCAGATTGAATTACAAAAGACCCTGACTCACACACACACACACACACACACACACACACACACACACTTTGTGAGTAATCCGATCAGACCATGAAAAGATTGACTCATACTTAAATACACAGAAATATCGAAGAAGCTAACTTCGGCTATCCTGAGTAAAACGCATACGCACCGGCGGACATGGCTATAACGACTCAGCTTCTCATGCTGATCAAGAATATGTATATGTATATACATATATATACCTTATGTGGTCGGAATCGTCTCCTTCTTTATGTGGTCGGAATCGTCTCCTTCTGTGCGTTACAAACATCTGACCAACTTTATAATACCCTTTGCAAGGGTATAACAAGAGCAAAGCGAAAGATACCGACCGAAAACGTAAAATTTTTGAAAATTCAACGATGAAATTCGTTTTGATAAGAAATCATTGAGTGTAATATAGTCTATCAATGCAGTCATTTAGACTGATTTGGATCTCATTGCAAATCAAAGTGAGAAAAACAAAATTCACCTCGAATGAGGGCATTATCTAAAGGAAATTCAACAAACATTTACCTTTTTCTTAAGATAAGTCATCATATTCTTTGAGACGAGCATTGAGAGGCTCGCAAACACTTCAAAAGATTATAAAAGGAATCTCTCTTTGGGTTTTCTTAAACCACAAGAAGGACTCATAATTTTAGTTTCATTTTAAGTTATAAGAATAAGCGGGCAGTCATATGCCCATGGCATCGTTTGAGGTTTTTATTATTCATCGTATTGCTCTATGTACTAAATCTTATATAGATAACACATTTCCCTTGTTGCGGTTCGAATTCCATTAAAGAATTTTGGTTTTTTTCATCAGCTTTGCTCATATTTCTTGGTATGAATTAGAGGGCTGCATGAATGGAAGCAAAGTCAAAGTCAAATGAATCCATTCGAATTGAATTCAAATAAATGAGTGACAACTACACAATGAAATGAATGAGTGTGAGTTTGTACTTGTCATATCTCGCAAAATACGTAACTCTGTTTAATGAAAGGCAATGAATTGAGTGTCAAAACATCGAATTGTACTAAGGCACTCGAATCATTAGAATTATTCGAATTGACTCATTTTTATTGGGATGTTTAAAAGCAACAAAAACTAATTATTTTATCAAAAATGTATGGAAAATAATGGCGAAATGGGGGCTATTAAAATTAAAATATGCTATACACCAAAAACTTAAGGACACAGTTTTGGATTTGACAATTTGGGACAAATTTTGTAAAATCTATTTTTTCTAAATTAGATTCCTAGTTCCCACGAACCGTGAAAACATAAATAAGGCTTTCTAATATATTATAAAAAAAAATTATATTCTTTAAATCCATCATATACACAATGGATCTACTTTTTAATATACTTCACTATTTGGAAAAAAATTCTTCTCTATCTCTGTAGGGGGTTTGAACCCGATAACAACAGTATTGTAGTCTGAGTAGGTCCCCACTGAGCCACTAACCACTAGTACAGTAATCACATATAGTTAAAAAATATACAATACTAATAAATACTAAACACTAAAATCAGAATTGGAATTCGAATGCATTCGAATCATAGCAACTCATTGACTCACTTTCTAACTCATTCAATTCGTTTTGTTTCGTTTGAATGTTGTGCGACTGATTTTTACGTCGCACACTCATTTAGTTGAAGTCGATTTTCAAAGTCATTCAATTCATTTATTTGGTTTTGAATGTTGTTAACTCGAATTGATTTTTCTATCATTCATGCAGCTCTCTAGTATGAATTTCCGTTTTTTTAATTTCATTTATTGATAAGAATTCGCTCGAAAAGACGTTACTAGAAATATTTGTTATATAGTTTATTTTGAAAATGTATTAAAGTTTGCCATAAATCACACACGCAGACACACGCATCCATGTCACTTTGGTAGTGGACAACAGTGGCAGCTGGAACGGAAGGAACATAGACTGACAGAAGGGGACGGAGGGGGGATTGTGAGTGAGAGGTCTGTGAAACAAAGGGCTGGGGCTCTATTTTTCTTGCCCGAATCATTTATACAATTTTCTTCATTTACTTTATTTGTCGTACGTGCCCCAAGTGCAAGAAACGTAAACTTTTGAGATGACACCGTGACACGCAATGCAAAATAAACTATCTGACCTCTGGGAAATGCAAACGAAAATCGCAAAAATTGTTAAATATTTTTTAAATATGTTATTTTGGTAAATATTTACTTCAGCTACTCGAGATTTCAGTGCTGAAAAGTGGACAAATCGTCTAAAGCTAGATTTAGTGTTGGCAAACGTTTTTTTACGGATGTGTTGTTTTTTTTTTAGCGACGTTCGAACTGCTCTGGCAGCCAAATACTTTACTTTGTGTTATCAAATCAAGGAATATTCGGATGCTCTGGAAATTTTTCCCAACAAATTGTCCACAAAAAATAATCTTATGCACCCCTTGTCTGTTATGTTTTGGAGGTTATGCCAAACTGTTTTTCAAAATTTAATTTATATTAATATTAAAAATTTGTTTAAGGTAGAACTTGGCACGGTCACCTTAACGATCGACGAGGTGGCAACTCGAGTAGGAATATGAGCTTATGGGTTGTTGTCGTCGTGTTGGAAATGTGAAAAAAGTTCTTTAAAAAGAAAACAAGATATTGTAAGAATTAAAGTTGCCAAGTTGCAGTCGATCAGACTGAGTTGGAGTACTTTTGCAGTCGACAAATAGCTAACATTCGACAAACATCGAGAAATGTGTCATAATATTGGGATACAGCCTGTCAAAAAACACTACGCAGAGAATTTTAATTTTAGAACATTAGACACCAAAATTTGGTTAATTTTTCAAAGATAAACATTTTAATGGAAAGTTTTAAGCTTCATGAGGAACTAAAATTACAAACAAGGAATCTTTTTTGCGAGTCTCTTTTCATCATATTCTTATAAATTACTCTGTTTAGCAAGGGATTTAGCTTTAATGTCCTCCACTTAATTTTGAGTTGGGGAAATGTCCTTAAGAATATGTGGAATTGTTTTCCGTATCAAGGAACACCACTTAGATTGAGCTGAAAACGAAGACGGACTTGAGGGATCGAATGAAAGTGGCCGTAAAAGTATTACACAAACGAAAAGACCGCCCAATCCAGTTAAGGATATAATCTAGATATTAAAGGTATAATATTATTACAAGAATTACGCTAGTTTATCCTTGCCATCGAGATAAGTCTGAGAATTCATAATCAACGGCTAAGTGACAGTCAATTTAGTAACTTTTGTTGTTATTCAGTTTCATTTTAAATAGAGTAAACCATTTTATTTTGCATCATTTTTTAAATTTTAGCGGTTTTTGTAACAAATGAAAACATGTTCAGTTCTTAAAGTTGTATATTTACGAAAAATACAAAGACGTCGAAGCACATCGGAATTGGTTCTAGTTTTTCGATTTGTTGCTGTAGATTTTTCGAGGAACTGGCGTTTGACAATTTCCAATTTTGCATTCTATTCCAGTGTGTGCATTTGTCTGCTAGAAAAGTGTCATCTTGGCATGTGACGTTGCCACTCATTTGATATTTTCGCATATGATTGACTGTTATGTCCGTGTTCATGTCCATGTCAGTGGCAATGTCCTTGCCTTTCCGTTTCTATTTCCATTTGCCTTTCGGTTCCTATAAGGTACACTTCGCGTTTATTTGTATCTCTTTCTCTCGATCTGTCACTACATTTACAGTCAGCACTCGACAAAATGCATGCCACTGACATTTATTGTTTGTCTAGAGGGCCAAAAAAAGAAACGAAAAGAAGGCGAATCGTACACATGTGTACAAATATATATGTTCTATAGCTTTATGGCTAAATACATAACGATGAAGAAGTTGAAGTAGCAGCAGGAACGAAACTCTTGCCACAGTTACAGAATAAATCCTTTAAGCCTTTGCTTGTTTGCCGTGAATATGTCAAGCGCATGGCACTTAAAATTGATGAGTAGCTTTAATAAAAGGGCGTGACTTGTTGTAAATTGCTTCTAGGATAGAAGGATATACATATACATATACATCTGTATGTGTGTTGGCGGTTTGGGGCTACAGCCTCGCGTTAGGGTTGAAGGTGGACGAACACGTGTGCACATCGTTATGCCTGGCAGGTGGAACTCCCATTGCAATTTTCGGTTAACATTGACAGAAGACGAGGAAAATGCCGAAAAGCAAATGTGAAATGTGATATCTTCTTTCTTTCTTCCTCTTTTTTTTTCTTTTTTTTATTGTTTTTGGTCGTTAAGAATCATGCCACGGCCACAAGGTGACTTACTTTGATTATATTACATAAGAAACAAAACAAAACAGAAACCGAATAAGAAACATATAAAGAAATGGAAGAGACAACAAAAAAATGAAAAGTAATCGAGCAAACTGACAATAAAGAGGCAATCAAAAAACGTTTCAATAAACATATATAATTTCTGAATTTTAACCCCTTTTATTTAAATTTTGAACTAGTACAATTTTAACCAAGTTGTAACCGTTCAGGATACAAGTTATGACTTCAAAGGAAGAATTCACAGTAATTTCACAATCTCGTGTCGAAAGAAGTTCAAAATCTTCTGGAGATCTGGCAACACTTTAGACGTGTAAATAAATTTCACTCACTTTACTGACAGCTATTCATATTTGTACACCAAAAGTATATTTTGTTTAGCTTTTGACTACAGTTAGAGATGGTCATGGGCCTCCTTTTTTCAGGCACGACACGGCTCAAGCACGTCTGGTAAAAACTGAGATCCAACACGGAATTTTTTTTTAAAAGGAACGGTACGCACTGATACGTGACGGACCTTTAATCAAAATTTTTAACTCAATTTATTGTTGTATTTTCAAGTATTTTATTAATGATATTTGATGAATTTAAACCTTTTTCATTCAGAAGATTTTTATTTTTAAATAATTTCGAAATATTAGTTGTACTACGTTTTCCGTATTATGATAACTCAAAAACATCGACACATTCATCTCCAAATCGTTCCAAATAACAAATCATTGTTTCCAATTTTTAAATTAATCATATCACCGATATTAGACGCTACGATTTAAGATTAGTTTCCAATTCGGATCCACACTTTCTATATGTGCAAAGTGATAAATTCACTTAACATGTTCACTTGTTCCTTATTCAAAGTGAACAACTTAATCATTTTGTTGACTTGCTCACTTGCGCAGTTGCTCTAACCATCGCACACTTGTTCAGCAAAAGCAATCAAAAGTTTATTCTGATAATTACATCAAAGTTACTGCATATTGTTTACTATAATTTATGATTTTTGTATAGTAAACAAAACAAAAATAAGTGAAAGAGAACATGTTCAGTTGCTCAGTTTAGTGAACAACTCTTTTTTGTTCTTTTACTTTTAATCAACCATAAACCCTACCCTCCAATATCGGATTCATCGACTACTTCAATCCCATAAGCAAATTAAATTAATAATTAATTCTCCGAAATAAACCATGTTGTTTGGAAATTGATACTATTTTCTTACTCGGTATTACTTGGCTTGGGCCAATTAGTAGAAATACTTTATTACTAAATTACTGTTTACTTATAAGACACTTCATAAGTCTGTTTAAAAAGTAAACAATTATAGCAAAAACAAAAGAAAACAATTCAATTCAATAAAGCACAAGCAAAACATTATTGTCATTAGAACTAGACGTGGTTCGTCTGTCTATATATTTATATCCGGTAGAATCCGGTTATAAAAACGATTTTACGTCGTTATACCCGGCAGGACGCTCTAAGCAGCTACAGAAAGAGGACACTTCCTGCAGCTTTCGAGGCTTTGGCGCCAAAATATCGGACACGGGTCACAAGATATAGACTCTAGAACACATCCTGCGATTTGAGAGTCCATAGAAGTCGAGGTATTGTATTTAGGTCCAACGAAATCAGCCAACACCACCACGTTCCCAATGGGTAATAGATAACACACGGCTATTTCTCTTTTTCCCTCAGCAGCAATGCTAAAGTGACTACTTTGTTGGTAACGCGACAGCTAAAGATAAGAGAGAGTACTACAAGTGCAACAATTAATCATCGAAATGTTCAAATATCCTGGCACAATCGAGCTTATTTTAAGGATTTCATTGTTTTAGGCAAACTTCCGGTGGAATTTTAGAAGAGCATTCAAACTTTGGAGGGTCTAAACTTGGATTTCTTCTTTTGGATGATTTCCCTTAAAGTTGTATTTTCTAGACTCTTGTTTTTCCTTACCTTTTTTTTTCGTTGCCAATTAAAATCCACTCTGACTAATTTGTAGTCGAACATTACAAAACACAAACAAAAGCCAACATAACATAACACAAAAGCAGAAAAAAAATTAACTCGCAGCTAATTAGCCAAAGAGCATAAGAAATAAAATGTGAGAGAGGCGGCAGAAGAATAAGCAGCTAAAGAGAAAGAGAAAAAAATAAAAACCAGTTTATCCACTTGGCCCAAAAGAAGAAAAAGAAAAAATTCGCATGGTCTAAAAGAGCTTTTAGTTTTTTTTTTTTGTGTGTTTGCTTTGGTGTTTTTTTCATATAATAAATAAATTTTATTTTCAGATTAAATAAAAAGGTCAATGTCTCGTCATATTCTTTGGTCAAAACTAAGAATAAAAAGCAACATGGGCGACTTTTTTCTCTCTTGTATTGAAGCGGAAACGCAGAGATAGTGAGAGGGTCTGAGAGAGAAAGAGAGAGAGAGAGAGAGGAAAGGAATTGAAAGTACTCGATAGAGCAACAGTTGCAGATACAAATAAAGATACTCAAGATGCAGATACAGATATTTATTTATCAGGTTTCGCCTCGTTTTCTGGTTCCATTTCTCAGCTCATCTCGTCTTTTGTTTGTCTCACTGAAGGGGGGAAAATCTTTCTGGGTAAACTGGGAATGAATCATCAAGATGGGCAGTTCGATGAATATTTTTTACAATGGGCCAGCTTTGTTTAAAGCGGCAGGAGAAGTGGATTGCGAGGGGTCTACGTGAGTAATTGTCGTTTTTTATGGGTCAAATTGCGTTTCATTTGAATAATTGTAAAATCGCAATGCCTAGGAATGAATAATTGAAGACTCTTGCAAAATCAATTCATTCTAAGGTTGTATTGAATGGAAGATGTAACGACTTTACATCCAAATGGTGTTCTCTGTTTACATTGTTTTATATTAAATATAAATTATATATTATAAAAAATATTATATTAAAAATATAAATATTATAAAAAATTATAAATTATAAATATAAAATATATATTAAACAAAATATTCACATTCAAATTCATTTCAAAAAATAGTTCCCTTTAAATTAAGAAAAAAAACGCCAATTATATTGTAGAAAACTTAATTTGTTTTCGAAAAGAGTTAATAAATGAAATGTGTAACACTTTTCGAGTCAAATTTAGTGCTTCCTTCTTAACTCAGAAATGACTCATTTGTTAAATGTTTGTTCACTTCCTGTGAAACGAAAACAAAATGAAGTAAGTCGTCTCGTCGACTTGGGAATACCATTCACCAGGTGAAACAAATATCTAAAATTTCTAAAACCAAATGTATGTCTATTAAATTGCTATCTCGCTCACACTACAAACACACAAGCACTCTAGTGCCGACACTAGCCAACGGCCAATTCTGCCCTTATGGACCGCATAGTAAAATACGTTCATACGCATATTTTGCATATTTCTAGTCCGATTTCAATAAAATTTGGTAGTTTGATAGAAATATATAAGATTAATAAGTGTGCCGAATTTGATTGCGATAGTCAATGATGGAGGCGGAAGTGGGTGTGGCAAAATATTAAAATACATAAATTCGGCGCGCATACTAAACAAATCTACATACTAAATTTGGTGGCTTTAGCTTTAGTTAGTGTCCGAGAAAATCGGTTCGATTTAATTTGCGGGGGTGGAAGTGGGCGTGTCAAAATTTTTAAATAGTCAATATCTGCGGGTCTATTAAGCTAGTTTACATACCAAATTTAAGAAAATCTACATACTAAATTTTGGTGGTTTTAGCTCTTATAGTCTCCAAGATCTTTTATAAAGTTGGACGGACGGACGACTCGGTTGTTGATCCTGATCAAGAATATATATACTTTATGTGGTCGGAGAAACTTCTTTCTGCCTGTTACCTACATTTTGCCGACTTTAATATACCATTTCACCCTTTGGGTGCATGGTATAAATATACAAATAAAAGTCTCTTTGGTTGCGACTTGGTACAAATTATTACCGCATTGAAATTTAATCCGAAACAAGGCCCTCACCTAGGTTGAATTTCACAAGAACTTGCAAATAAGGAACACAATCAAGGGGCAAAAATCGTTCTTTATAAGAAGTTGTGAAATTATTATCATATTTAGAAAATAAGGTGAAATGTTGTACCAAAATAACAAACATTTCTTCGAGAATATATATTCTTAATCAAATTCGAATAAGAACACTTCGTTTTCAAACTAGAGCCACAGAATTTAATATTTAGCCTGTTTAGTATGTGGATAGTTCGTATTTTGGAAAATATATATTCGTAGAATGTTAAATCTATCAAATTTCATAAAAATTGGTTGCAAAATAGCCAAGTTAGGAGTAACCAAATGGCAAATTTGGCCGTGAGCGACGTATAAGAGTGAACGAGACAGCTTATGTCTCTATATGTGACTTATCAATACAAAATTTATCAGATGTGTCCCTTCTTCTTTATTGTACTTTATTGTGTTTCGATTTTTGGAAGAGTTCCTTATTTTATTGTCTAAAGAAATAATAAAAACGTTGCCCTAATGCAATTTCATATATTTCACACTTGAGTGAAATTAAATCGCCATATCGAAAGGGAATCTTCCCATCAATCTTCTCAACCCTCTTTGATTCTCATCTTCCTCCATCTCCATACTCTAAGCACAGGCGATTAAATGCACAACAAGGACAATAACCAAGGAATAAACGAAACAGAAACAGAAACGAAAGAAGACGAACAATGTGAAATAATTATCAAAGTGGGTACTAAAATTATAAGAGTACTAAATCCCCCTCACACCCCCTACATGCCACCACAACATCCAAGGCTAGGCCTTTTTGCGTCTCTCTCTCTCTCTCTCTCTCTCTCTATCTCGTCATTGTATGTTCTGGAGTACTTGTCTTCTGTCTCCTTCATTCATTGTGTATGTAATTATTTTTGTTGTTAACTTAATTTCTGCATGATTGAGCATTTATTTCAATGTTATTAGGCAAACGGAGGGAAAATTAAATTAATTTAAAGCACGAAATACAACCCCAAAAGCAAAACATTTAATCAATATTTAGTGAAGAAGAAAATTGTAAATCCTAAAATTATTGGAGAAACTCGAACAACTAAAAGTTACACATTTCGAAGATTATTCTCAACATTCAACAGTCACAACAAATTCTTTATACGAATATTGTTAAATAAGTTAAATCATAATTATGCATTAATATTATATGCGTAATAGATGTGACAGTTTATAAATTTCGAATAGTATACGTTTCTTTTTTTTGAATCCTCTTTCCGATTAAAATACTCATTCTTTAATGATTAAAATCAAATTGTGATTAAAATAAAATTTCATGTGAAAATAATACGTACACCAAAATGAATTTGGAGATTTTGTCAAAACTGATTAATTTTGGCCAACAAAAATTAGGTATTTCCCTCTACACTTTTAGTAGTCACAATTCATTATAAAGAGCTTGCTAAAAATAATAAATCTACTCGATCTCTTCAGCCGGAAAAAATATTTAGATTAAGAATTTTTTTCTTTATTGTTATAAAATAGTAAGTATTCTTCACACAGATTTTAAAAGTAGATAAACAATCATCAATATCCTATGTAAATGGGTCGAAATATTCATTGTTCATGTGAAGGACGCAGAATTGCTATAAACCTTAGAGAAAGTGGCAATTTCCGTGAAATCGCGGAACTGAATAGCAGATTTCTTAATTTTGTGCACAATAATAAGGCAACACGTGGACGTCCATCGAAAACCAGAACTGGACCAACCCTTTCAAATGTTCAAGGGTCATTGCATCCAGAATGGATAATATTATTAACGCTTCTTCAATTAGGAGAAGACTACGAAAGGCTAAACTACCAGGCATATTCCCTGGTATCCCAGCCGTGACTCCTCTTTATGAACTGCATAATAAATAATAATAAATAGGAATAATAATAATATTAAATATCTATCCATAACATGAAAACTTGTTATATTTCATTTGATTTTTGTATGTATGTACATAGTATGTACTACATACATAAATATATATCGCTATGTGAGATCGTTCGATTTTTATACCCTTGCAGAGGGTATTATAAAATTGGTCAGATGTTTGTAACGCACAGAAGGAGACGTTTCCGACCCCATAAAGTATATATATTCTTGATCAGCATGAGAAGCTAAGTCGATATAGCCATGTCCGTCTGTCCGTCCGTCTGTGCGTATGCGTTTTACTCAGCCGTCTTAAGAGCTATCGGTCTGAAATTTTGTTTCGGGGGTTTTTATTACCCGGGAAAAATAAAGTATGAAATTCATAAGGATCGGACCACTATATCATATAGCTCTAGAAGAACTAGAAGAAACATTTTCATAAAAATCGGAGTATGCTATAAAATTTACATATGGATAATATTGGATATAAAACCCCAGATCCCAAAATATGATGTGATCGGATATATATAACACACACAGACGCAAATCTACATGAACCGTATGTGTATGCGTGCGTTGCTTTGCTTTGGGAATAAGGGAAGAAGAAGAACAAATTGTAAAATAGAGAGTAAAATTGTTTTGTTTGTATATTGATGAATTGAGTTGCAGAAAACAAATTTTGAACATGTAAAATTATTATTACCAAGGACTGCAAGGGTATATAAACTTCGGCATAGCCGATGTTAGCTTCTTTGATATTTTAGGTTTAAATTTAACTAACCTGATCGATATTATAAAGTGAACTTAGAAATTCTATAATTTATGTGTTTTCGACTTGAAATTGATTGAGTAATCTTTTTTTTCGGAACTTACCATTTACGATGATGATGAAAATGATCGACATGAAAACCATATTTAATCCACATTTTGATGACATTATATGTGAATGGTATCCAACGTGTCGAATAAATCAGATGGGGAATCCCTTCTTTAGCTTTTTAGCTTTGTGATCTTCAATTTCGATTTCTTCGTTTCGATATTGATTTGGCAATAAGTTTCGAATTCGACTTGTTGCAATTATTTTGATTAAAAATTTGTTGCCTGTGCCATGGCAATTAAACAATTAGCACACACAGTGAAACACGCACCAATACACATGTACACACACACACATCAGCACCTTCTTTTTGTAATTTATATTTTTATATCTTTTTTCCTTTTATATTAATAAAAAAAAAAAAACAACACTTTTTTTGTGAAAATAAAAATAAACAAAAATTAATTCAATTTTTGTTTTAATTTTAAACGAATATTTAAAGAATTTTTTTTTTTTGAGTTGATGTTATTTATGCTGAAATGAAAGGAGAGGGGGAAATTCTTAGTAATTATTTATTTCTAAGTGACGATATATGACGATCCTTCAGATTCAACAGGGCCGGATTTAGGGGAGATAAGCCACAATGTGTTAGTTCCTAAATATGAACATGCATCATTTCTTTCTAATTATATTATTATTAGTAATACATTTTTTTCAACTTCTTAATACAATACATAAAATTCTAAGATTCCGATTTTGAAATCGTTTTCAACATGTTTCGTAACGCCGGAACTACCAATTTAGATTTGATCTGAATTTTATACAATTAAATTAAGTGCGTATTAATTTAAAAATGGAAACTAGACCGAAGTCAACGATTTTATTTGTTGAATTATTCACATACATACGTCGACCCCAACATCGTTTGCATGAAAATGTTACAAGACTAAATTTCCGTAAGACGTTTTTTAAGTATTTCTTAAAAATGTACCGATATTTATAGGATTTTATTAATCTTTAATATTTATTTTTTTCAATTAAAATTGAAATTATTTTAACTTGCTTCACTTTGAAATATTTTGTTTTGATTTACAATTTCACTGACCGGTCAGTTGGTACTCGACATTTTTGGATTTTTCTGCATTAGTACAAATTAAAATTTGTTAAGAATTTTTGTCATTTTTCCAATAGAGGAATGTTCTATTTTTTTTTCCAATCCGCTTTAATTATTCCAATTTTCAAATTCCTTCATTCTCAACGTCTTTAGCTTGAATTCCCTTATAGTTAGCATCTTTATCCCTAATCCTTCTATTCTTTGCCGCATCATTGTTCTCGTGTTTCTGTTTTGAGTCACTGTGAGCAGCAGCAGCTGTTGCTTGTATGTGTGTGCGTTTTGTTTTGTATGCGGCTTCGTTTACGTAAAAGAAAACATAATTTTGTACATATTTTTGACATTACACGTTGTTAATCTTAATTATTTATTAAACAAAAAAAAACCAATAAAAACAAAAATAAAAGAATATAAAACATGTCAATTGCCTCGCTCTCTCTCTGTCGCTCTGTAAGGGCAGCTAATAAGCAAGTGTTTTCTATCTCACTTGCTCGTACGGAGTTTACCGCAAGCGCACCCAATGAGAGAGCGATTTAGAGAAACAGAGAGAGAGAGAGAGCAAGCGTAAGAACAAAGCGCAGACGCAATAAAATGCATTTAAATTTCATATTGTTGAATGCAGACAAACAAATAAACATAAACACACAAAACCAAATAACATTTTTGCGGTTTTTGTTAGTTATTTTATAATTGTTGATTTAATTTATGAACATTTATACTAAAATTTATCACTTTCGAAGACTTTACACCTTTTCTCTTCTTCACCCCCGACAGACCCGCTTCACTGTTAACTTTTTACTTGTTTATGCTGTTTTGTTGTATGTTTTGTTCCCTTTGTTCACTTACTTAAGGCGCTCGTCTGCCCTTTTCCTCCACCGACGGACTGGCTTGTGCGATCACAAAACGACAATTTATTTTTACCGATCACTGCATATTATTTTGCCATTTCAATTGCATTCATTTCATTTCATTTATTTATTTATTTATTCACTCACAAAAACACCCGCGACGCGACGACGATGGCTTCAAGTTTAACGGCGAACTGAACAGCAACAACAACACTTCGCCGCGACCGAATTCGCCAAGCCATTAAAAATTGTCAATTCACCGTAAATTTCTGGCTATTCGCCGCAAACACCCAAAGCCATATCGAACCACTTGCAGCCTCGTCGAACATCGAGAAACATGTTCGCCGCGACTCTCTTCAATTCGCTCGGCGCGCTTTCTCATAAATAAAGTTTTTCTTTGCATATTCGCCGTAAAGAGTAAATAATGGCTGTAAAAATTGAATATTCACCGTTAAAAAATAAAGCTAAACGGCGAACTAAAAACAACAACACTTCGCCATGACTTTCTCAAATTCAATTCAATTCGCTCGGCGCGCTCTTTCTTCTCTCAAATGCAACAACAACCACATGGCCCATTCGCTCAGCCAAAACGAATTTCGCGGGCCAGCTACCAATTCGCTCTGCCAAAGCGAGATTTCCTCATTTTTAAGAGAGCGTGCAAATTCGAGTTCCATAACACTGTGCAACACCAAAAATCAAACTGACCGGTCCTTTTTTTTGAAAGTACATCTATTGAATATCAAAACTCTATTTGGGTTTTTTAAAGTTAGCTCGTTTTCTTTTTTTACCCAGTTGAAATTTGTCATATGAGCTAAATACGACTGTGATATCGATTCCTTTTTCATGCATTCGACCTAAATCATCCTCATTTGTTGTAGAAATATTGTTAATGGTCAAATAAATTCATTTTATGAATGTTTTAATATATTTTTGTCATAAATATTTATATTTATCAGTTTTACATATATACACATTAATGACTATGCCAAATTTGATAAAAATCGGATAATTAAATTATATAGCTGTCATACTTATAAACCAATGATTAATTGTTTGTTCTTTCGCGAACATCAGACTTTTTATATAAAACCCGGAAGGGTATAAAAACTTGGAAGGGTATACAGACTTCGGCGCGGAATTCCAGCAATGATTTCCTGTGGATTTCCAGCAATGAAGTAGTAGAGCCGATTTATATTGACTGTATCTTGTGTTATATTTATCCGATCTGATTGAAATTTCGGTATCTGATGTGTTATATCTAAAACTATCATATTAGTAAATTTCAAGTTTCATCCCGATAGCTCTTAAGATGGCGGCGTGAAGTTGATTTGCACAGACGGACGGACGGGCAGACGGATATACATACATAACCATGATCGACTCAGCTTTTCATGCTGATATTTTAAAACCCTTTGCTCCCCAATTTTAAAACACTTTGCCAATCTTGTATTCTAAATTTGTTATTGAGCGTCATTTTTGTTAACATAATTTTCAAATCTCCCTGATTTTCTCACAATGATTTTTGGATCGAATTCCTTTCAAACAATCGTTAAAAGTTTTGAGAATTTAGTATGAATTGGGATTTGGCCGGATTATTTTAGAAGACACCTCAAAATGTTAAACGAAAAACTAAAATGTGTCATGATGCCCGACACTATCTTTAATCTCTCTTTCTATATAAGACGTTGCAAGATTTCCCCCCTCAGATCCTTTTTTAATAGAAGTTGAAATACTGAGGATGCATTTTAGATGCCGAAAGGCATAGATCAAAATTAAGGTGAAGGATATTCTGTTACCGAGAATCAGGTGTGTCACAGAAATTTCTAGAGATTTTGAGGCAGATTGTTTTTTAAATCTACCAAATGAAATGTCGGTGTCACAGAAATCACGGCGATTTCATTTTTGGTCACCCTTTTTGATTCGCCGTTACTGCTAGAAATATCAGCTGTCAAGATAAACGTTAATTTGCTATTTCGATTGTTGATGAGTCAAGTATGGTTGTATATGTGCTTTTGTGGAACTTTATTAACAATAAATAAATCCGTTGAAAAGCGGAGTGTTGACAACCCTATTACGTCAACTGAAAATTGTAACCGCATCTTAGTACGCTTTTTTTAAAGCCAAAAACTGTGATTTTTTCATTTCTAGCAAGTTGACAGATTCAGTTATGGTTGTTTTGGGCAAAAACCCACTGTGTTTCATTTTTTCAACGGGGTTTTTGTAAAATAATAAATTAAATATGAAAACAACCTTTTTTAGTGATCGCTTAAATGTTTTCTTTTATATCAATGTCGCAACAACTGCAATATTATCAAATTGTTGGAGCAAAAGCTAATAGATTTTAAAACTGACAAACGACATTTCTGTAACACCCACGTTTGCTTTTGGGTTTGTTTTAGGTTTTTATGGATTTCTGTGACACACCTGTATAATTTGTTCCAAATAAATTGTGTATGAAAAAATTACTAACAAATTTAAAGCATCGAATTTTCAAATATTTTTTTCAAAAATATTTTAACAAAGCATTTTGAATTCATTTTGCTTAACATTAATTTCAAACTTAATATATTCTTCAGTTTTCTTCATGCTTAGAGCCAACAACATCAATTTAAGTTAATCTACCTATATGCAATTTTGTTCGAAAGGTTGTTATATTTTTAAACCGTTTTCATTTTCTTACCCAAGCCACAAGGCTGTTGCGGCAATTGTAGTGAAGGGGAACTACATATAACTAGAGGGCCGGGGCTAACTTCGACCGCGTCAAAGTTTGTATATCCTTGCAAGTTGTTTGTTACTCTTTCCTTACCTATGGCCTTTAAAGTGGAAAACCGTTTGATCTAAAAAGTCTAATGTTTACGAAAGAACGGCCTACAATCTTAGCATAGGAAATAACGAAGTTAATAATCAAAGTCACTGTTTTCCACCGATCGTTTCTATGGGAGCTATATGATATAGTCACCCGATCTTGATCAAATTTGGCACAGTCGTTTATAGGTATAATAAACTTACTAATATTTAATTTCACGAATATAGCTAAGAAAATAACGAAGTTATTGAGAAAATTCACTGTTCGTGACTTTGCCGTTTGTATGGGAGTTATATGATATAGTGGTCTGATCCAGCTGCGATATACGACCCCTGCAGTATATACAAGCCTACATGCAAAATTTCAGCTCTGTAGGTCTTACGGTCTAGGAGGAGTTCGCGTTAACCCAGACGGAAGGACGCACATGGCTGTATGAACTCTTCTCGTCGTGCTGATCAAGAATATATATACTTTATATGGTCGGAGATGCTTCCTTCTATGCGCTGCACACTTCTGACCAAAATTAATATACCGTATCGATGGAAGGTAAATATTCGATACATCGATAGTGCCATAGACTATCGCTGGAAGGTAAATATTCGATATATCGATAGTGCTATCAATAGTTTCGCCAGCTCGAATAAATACTACACCAAGACTTTAAAGTAATTCATTACTTGCTTGCCTCCGCCGGGATAACATCTTATTTTGTAATTTGTGCTTTATTGTTGTGGTTATATCCGTGGTGGTTTTATCCGTCTAATGGAAACTTCAATTAAATTAAATTTTTTTCTTTTTAAATCGCCACTTAAAGAAACATCTTTAAACTGTTTTATGTGGCTCATTCGCATCCATAAATTTCATCAAGCCTTTCTACATACATTTCAGATTTACTTATTTTGAAAAAATGTCTATAACTACAAAATCAAATATTGTCAAGATGCCTTTTAGAAACGGGGAACAGTTCTTCAAAATGATCATTTGATTTGTTCTTGTTCTAATTTGTTTAATGCGCAAATCTGCATCATAGAATGGCATCCAGTCAAAGAAGTTAATGTTTCATCATGAATTTCTTCTGACTCTAATTCTACCACTAAATTCGAATTGAGTACCGCGAGGTCTAAGTAACATTTTTTTGATAACAATAGTGTGCAAGCATTCGGCAGTCTTTATTTATTTCATTTTCTGCTTTGCTATTTTATTGTTTTTCGTATCTTTCAAAAAATAATTTTTAAAAGTATTTTTGGGTTGTACTTTTCAAAACGGAAATCCGTTTAGCTGATTTGGGCTTTGTACATCGGACTTCCTTCGCCGTGTCCCAGGTAAATGCTTTGTCCAGGAAATACATTGATTCTTGTTTAGCTGGGCTACTGTTTTATCTAAAATATATTTGTCCTATTGTTTTATTTAAATTATATTTGGCCTACTATTTTACTTAAATTAAATGCTGGCCTACTATTTTACTTAAATTAAAGCAGGATATTCATTGTCCTTGGATTGTCTTTAGAGCACTTTTTACTTTTTTAACGATTTCAGTCTTCTTTAGCTTCCACATTACGTCCAATAACAACTCTTTTTTAACTTCTCTATAGCAAAAAGAGAAAAAACCTGTGTATTTAAAAGAAATAAATTAACCTTCATAAGATACATATCGAGTAGCGAGTACGTACTCGCTAGATGTGGAGAACTATCGATACAAAAATTTTTTAAAATACCAATAATTTTTATTTGAGAAAAGCTAACCATTATATTTTCCTTGGGGCAATTTAAATTTTCCTTTTTAGTTAGTCTAAGCCGAAGGCCTTAGTTGCCAGTGCTTGCAAAATATAGTAAGGTCGATAGTTTACAACTTTATCTTACACACTAATAATAATAATGTTATGAAATTTATATTTAAAAAAAAAAAGTAAGGTCGTGCTTGCTATACAACTGTCAAAAAGTATTGGATACGTCGCACAGCGGGGCTTTTTGGCATTTTACATTGCAAAAATCATAGCTTCTAAAGCGATAAAGCGATTTAAAAAGCTTACGATGAAGAGTACCTTAAAATTAAAATGAATGATTGTCAGGAGTGCTGGGTGTTCGTGGTGCTGTATTATTCAAGGTCAAAGTCAGAAAATATTTCAAGGCATGAATCCTTTATAAATGTAGCAAAACCCGGTTTTTATTAATCACATACGAAATTTATCATTATTTTAAACGACTTTGTAACATTTTTTATACCCTTGCAGAGGGTATTATAAAATTGGTCAGATGTTTGTAACGCACAGAAGGAGACGTTTCCGATCCCATAAAGTATATATTTATATTCTTGATCAGCATGAGAAGCTGAGTTGATATAGCCATGTCCGTCTGTCCGTCCGTCTGTGCGTATGCGTTTTACTCAGCCGTCTTAAGAGCTATCGGGCTGAAATTTGTTTTCGGGGCTTTTTATTACCCGGGAAAAAAAAGTATAAAAAACCATCAGGATCGGACCACTATATCATATAGCTCTAGAAGAACTAGAAGAAACATTTTTATAAAAATTGGAGTATGCTATGAAATTTACATATGTGATCGGATAAATAAAACACAAGTTACAGTCAATATAATAATCGGCTCTGCTCCCAGGTTATACTTTTCAAAACGAACTAGTCAACTTGTTTTTTTTTTTGCAACATTTTGCGGCTCCACCTTTTTCCTGAGGAACTGCAGCACTTTTGTTTATTCAACTTGTTTCTTTTTTTTTTTTTTTTGATGTACTAGTTGAACTATATTTAAAACAGATCTGCATTCTTTAAAATTTGGATAGCCAATTTCTAATCATCGTCTTGGGTAGTTGGAGTGAACCATTTACTATCATCCATCAGGATCCTTTGGACATCCTCCACATAAGTGCTGGCGCAGTAATATTCATTCTTCTTCTTCATTCTTATGACACCAGACTGGGTGGAGGTCTTTAAGACTTCAAGCAGCTGCTGTGCTACCGTTTCACGCTTCATGGGATCCGTGGTCTGCATTTGAAAGTGAAGACAAATCCACTGAAATCTCTGTCATTATAACAAATGAGAAGAAAAGTAATGATATTTAAAGAAAAAGTTGTTATTAATACAACTTCAAAAAATTTCGGAAATCACAAAACTATCCGTATTGGCCTGAATTTCGACTGAAATGAGACTAAAAATCTATCCTGCTCCTGACATTGATTTTTTACATTTATTTATTTATTTATTAAGTAGGCATTGACTCAAAATTGTATAAGTACTAGAGCTGGCAAACTATCGATAGTTGAGCCATTCGATGCAGTTATTCAATACTATCGATAATATCGTTTTTTATTTAAATACTTCTATATTTATTCTAAGTTTGAGATACATGTTTTATATCAGTCTAATATTTGAGCCAAATAATTTGTGTATAAAAAAATTACAAACAAATTTAAAGCATCGAATTTTCAAATATTAATTAAAAAATATTTTAACAAGCATTTTGAATTCATTTTGCTTAACATTAATTTCAAACTTAATGAATAGGGATTCCAGGGAGAAGGAAAATAAAAATCTTCATTCTATTAAGATATTCTTTCTGGATGATCTAATTTAAATTTTGCGAATAGTGTTTATATATTTTTATATTTGAAATTTATATTTAACAAAAAATTGAATTCGAGTATTTTCCAGGATACTTTTTTGTTTTTTTTGGATTTATGTTTAACTTTTGAATTTATTTTATTTTGTATTTTAACTTAATTTTACCGAAACTGTTTGATGTTTTTACTTTCTGCTGTGCTTTGCTATTTTATTGTTTTCCGTATCATTCATAAAAACAATTTTTAAAAGCATTTTTGGCTCGTTTCTATTCTTTCTATCCATCTATTAAGATATTCTTTCTGGATGATCCAATTTGAATTTTGCTATTGGGTTTTTCCAATTTAATATTCTGTCTATCGTAACGCCTAAATATGTGGCATTGCTGGCAGTCGGAATCGTTTCATTGTCGAATGTTATTGCAGCGCAGGTTGAACTTCTGAGGGCAAATGTGGTTTGGATTGACTTGGTGGTATTAATAGAGATGTACCATCGATTGGTTATAATATACGTTTTTTGTCAATCACCCCAAAAAAGTGTCTGGCACTCCAATTACTTCCAACTGAAGTTTTTGGTGATGTCTCATCAAATATACCCCCAAGATCCTGTTGGGAAATGTTTAAGCAATGTTTAGCAATGCTTGCAAGCTGCCCTTCCCGGCAAGAAGATGGTGGCAAGGGAGTATGTCGGATGTCTGATCTAAACAGAATGGATGCATCACTGCATTTGTTGGATTTGCTTCTGTTGTATGAAGCACAGTTTCCCACCAGTTGCTCGGACTGCTGGGCGTTTCCCTAGGTGGTATGCCTCTCGTCGCCTGGGCATATGTCATACCTGGTCTGCTGAAGGGGGTTTCAGCTTGGGTGTTTCCTTGAACAGCGATAGGGTTTGAAATTGGGGATCTTTTGATAAACGGAGCATCCCCTGTAGTGAGCCGATTGGATCTCATTGCAGAGAGAACAGGTTTTGAGTGAATCGGGTTCTTCCCAAATTTCCACAACTAGCACATGGAGCTATTTTATGGCAGCCGTATTTGATGTGGCCGAAATTTAGACATTTGTGACATTGATTAAGATGATTAAATTTACTAATGGCTCTCAAGGATTTCAAAGGGTCGCTTTTAACAAATTTTGGAGTTGTTTTCGCTTGGCCCAATCAGTCTCCTGATCTGAATCTCATCAATAACTTGTGGAGTGAGCTATAGAATCAGGCAGCAACTGAAAAGGGTGCCAAGAACCGAATAAAGATTGCGAAGAGTCCTGCCAAGCTTTGATTTGGAGTATGCCCAACTGGACGAGAAAGGTAATGGTAAAAAACTGGTGGATTCCTTGGATATCATATAATGAAACAAAAATAGATTTGCAGTGATTTGAAAACTAAAAAATTAAATATACAATTAGTCAATTGAAGTGTATTCATTTTATGAAGAGTTCGTTTGTCGATTGTGTGTCCGCTTAGGATTCTATTTAATTGTTTTATTTCCAAAGAATGGAATGATTCTTCTTTGTGGAACCATGGAGCCGCCGAAACAAAGGAAAATAATAAACAAAAACCTCTGTTTCTTTCAAAGCTAAAAGTATTATACTCAGATTCCCAATCCGATTTAATTTTGTTATATAAATAATTAATCGCATCATTTATAGGCCATCTTGCTGAGATAAAGACTCCATTCGCTCTAGCGTTCTTTGCTGCAGCGTCCAATTAGTCGTTTTCTTGTATTTGGACGTGGCTTGGTATGTGATGCATTTCAATACTGGTTATAAATATTTCATTTTCTACTTTTTTCAAAATATCTATAGCTATGCAGTTGTTGATGTGGTTTTTGCTTAAGGACTGGATGGACCCCAGGCTGTCTGTTAGGATGGCGATTTTTAGAAAGTAATTTTCAATTGCAAAGTCTATTGCCTTTTCTATAGCAATTAGCTCTGCGGTCAAAGATGATCTCTTGGACCCTGTATAAAAACTTTTAGTGGTGTTTGAATTTTTGTGCATAAAGGCACTGTCCATGAAGTCCTCTGACTCTGAACCGTCTGTAAGGATAATTTCGTATCCTCCTCACGAAGTGTGTTTATTTTATCCCCCAGTAAAGCAGAAATAGTTTCCTTATTGGCAGATTTTTTATTCCTTTTGCAGAAATTAGGATCAAATGTAAATTTCTGTGATGAAGGTCTGTTAATGTTAATATTTGCTATAGTAACGAATATCTCTTTATACTCAGTATATACTTTTCCATAGCTAGTGTTTCTAGCCATGGAATTATAAGACAGCAAATTGGCTGCTGGAAGCCCAAAGTCAAAAATTTTGGCAAATTCTTTTGCTGTTGGAAATTTCATCCTGTATTCAGGTGGCATTTCCGCAGCTAGGTGATACAAAATGTTTATAGGTGTAGATCTAATACGGCCTAAACATTTCCTTAAGTGGAGATTGACATGGGTTTTTTGCTATTAATTGCTGCTTTGGATAAAGATGTTCGTACTAAGGTCTGACAAAAGCTTTGAAGAAATTAAGGGCTTTGGATGGATGAACTCCGAACCTACAACCACTGAACACCTGTAGAAACATATTCGACTTGTTTGATTTGGATAATCGCAATTTGACATGATTTACAGGGAGTTGTAAATGTTGAGATTTTGACGTCTTCGGTTGAAGTGCATAACTGAAGATTTCCTGGCGTTAAATGATAGGTTTATAGAATTACAAACCTCCATGAAACATTTAATTTTTGGCTCTAGTACGTTTCTAGCCGTCAGAAAGTGTCTATGAAAGGTTATTACGCTCATAAGAAATAGATTTCCGAATCTACTACAATACAACGACATTTATCGGTCCCTCGCTGAGGAGCCAATTAACAATTAAAAATTATTAACATCATTCGCACGATTGGTTAACATTGATATATGAACTAAAACTTACCAACCACAACATTGATACACTTACATACATATCATGTACATATCATCAAAACTAACAACCTTATGTTTTTTAGAAGAAAGCATTTCCGACCCCATAAGGTACGTACGCATTCAAAGTTAAAAAACAGAGGGCCGGGGCTAACTTCGACCGCGTCAAAGTTTGTATACCCTTGCAACTTTTTTGGTAACTCTTTCCTTACCTATAGCCATCAAAGTGGAAAAACGTTTAAGCTAAAAAGGCTAATGTTTCGAAAGAACGGCCTACAATCATAGTATAGGAAATAGCGAAGATATTGATCAAAGTCACTGTTTTCGACCAATCTTTCCTATGGTAGCTATATGATATAGTCACCCGATCTTAATCAAATTCGGCATAGTCGTTAATAGGCGTAATAAACTCATATGGCGTCTCTAGCTAGAATAGTTATGGAGATAATCACTGCCTAGCATGCAACGTGGCACACCATTGAGTACCATCGATTTTCATCTCGTCAGGATTAAATTTTGGTAGGACCAAAGGATGGGGCAGTCGCGGAAAAACCTTAATCGCATGCATTCTGTATTCCTTTGTACCTTTGAAATAATCTTCTTTTGTAAGGTTGACCTCGAGCCGGCTAAGTTCGATTTAAATTTCAATAGGTCGTAGTCTGACCAGATTTTAAATTGTGTATTAATTCAATCGACCAGGAAGAAGAAGATAAAGAATTCAGTAAGAACTTTGTTGTGGCTAAGAGAGTCATAACCGAAATTTAAAAGATGCCGCTTGATTTTTTAAGCTAATACAATTTGGCAATCGGATAAAAAATATTGGTAAACCAATAAAGTGCAGAAAGCTTATTGATCATACTTCTGTTTAACCAAAATTTTCCTCAACATCATAAACGAGATCCACCAAAAGGACCATCAAGTAATCCTTAACAGCTAAAGATTCAAATTCCAGCATCAACAAGGATGTGAATAGTCTTTTTTGATGCCTCGGTAGAAAAAAACGATGTAAAAGTACCATAGCACCTTCAATTCCGGTCGGGTATTCGACTATAGTAAATGAAAAACTTCTGCAACCAATTGGCAACAGTTTTTTCAAAGGGAAAATTTGTTGTAGCTTAAATATTCTCAAAAAGGTAACTTTACAAAATGCAGCTAATAAGCCATATTTCTTAAAATTGAATTGTCAACGAGACACCTAATTTGTCCCAATGCAAAGCATTTTTTGATCAAGACAAAGTCTTTTTCCAAATTTGTAGAACAATCTGCCGACACATAAGAAATTAATGCATGAACTTTTTCGTTATTGTTAAAAGGCACATATTTCAGGGTGTCGGACAATGTAAGGAAACATAACATTTTGCATCAAAAAGATACAAATGGCCAATTGCCAATTTTGTCAAAGTTCAAAAAAAAATTCGAGGATCAATCAGTAATTTTGATGAGAAAAACATCAGACTGCCTATGACCAAGCAGTAAAGAAGGACCAAAATTCGAGAAGAGCAAGGAAATGTGGATTGCAACAGTTCTCATTGACATATTTTCGTCTTTGTCAATAGGCGACCGTCTATCTTTTGTCGCTTTTTCCAGATTCCTGGACCGATAATGTTGAATAGAATAATGCCGACGGGAATAGCGACAATCCGTCGATGTTCCAGATGGCAAATTACGACTTAGACCACCAACGATGCCTTTTTAGGTATGGCGGATATAGCAGATATATATACTGCTTCAAGGAAAACAAATGTGAATATCTAACCGAAGTAGAAGCATTGCACAACACAAACACGCAATTCATTTGTATTCATTGAGGTTTCAATTTTATTTATTTATTTATACTGTGATTGGGCAGTGATAATTTTAGTTCTGTTCTCATTTGTTTGAAATGAAAAGCAATGTCATAAATTTTATCTATGGAATTTACAGAAATTGCATTTGGGGATAAAAAATGGAATTGCCTCAAAGACGATGAGGATAATATAATTCGCAACACACTTCGCTTCTTTACCGAAGGCTCATGCCACTATGTTAATATCGGGTGAAGCACATTTTTAAAAGTCCTGCATGTCGTCGTGTTTGCGGAAATCTTTAGTATTATCGCAATTTCAGACGAATATGTCGCCAGGAGCTTTTCGAAAACGAGAACAGGTCTCAAATCCGATTCCAACAAAAAACATTCGGAAGCGAAAACGAGAACAGGCAATTAGGCCTAATTAGGCCTGCAATTTTATAATTTCCGGGTTTATAATTGCAGCGGCTACAGAATGACACTTGAATTGTTGAGTTTGCAGGATGACAAGCATCTGTGCCTTAGCAACATAACTAGAAACAAATATTGAGATCTGTGTTCAGTTCAGGTCCTACATAAAGAGGGGCCTCGGGCTAGAGAGCTCAGTTCCCCTGGGAACTCAGCATACAGTTCTGCAAAGGGAATAAGGTGATAAAAACAATACAAGTAGAAGTGAGAAGTACAAAAGTGTAAAATATTAGTGAACTAAATAATAGTGCTAACGCCCCGACATATGTATGTGTCGGAGCGTCGCCCGCATTATTTAACTCACTCATGTTCTTTACTGTTTTTACTTTGCACTTTCACTATTTCACTTATATTCTCGAACTGTGCGGCTAGTTCCCGGCATGGCAAAATAAGTGTAAGCTAGTCTACTCGGCTTTGACAAGCAAACGTGCACTGGCAAAGAGCTAGTAAACCCGAAGACAAAGGCAGCCGTGTAGACTACCTTACGAAAGCACTCGTTTTGCCATGGTTCCCGGGGAGTTTGTTAACTGAGCTCTCTAGCCCGAAGCCCCCTGACCTGAAGACAGCTCTCAACATTAGTTGCTAAGGTTGCTTAGATGCTCAACCAGGGCTACAACTGACGCACCTGTCAATCTATTGGAACTAACTAGTAGGCTTAGCTTTTTATTAGTCACTTAACATATGTATATACTGTTGAGCATCAAGAAAACTATTGTAATTCAATATTATGACTAAAACGTCTTCCAATAGAATGTAACGATTAAAAGCTTATGTACCTAATCTAATTGGCTCACAGCTTATTTCAACCACCTTCAAACCGATTGAAAGTGGCCGAGAACCAGGTCCCTTCCGATCAAAACTTGAAGTCTGTGGAAATCTATATTATTACATGTTCGAAACTCTTTTTTGGTATCATTCTGCTCCGGGCTATAAGTAGCTCAAATATAAAGTTTCATTCCGATAGCTCTTAAGATGGCGGCGTAATGTTGATTTGCAGAGACAGACGCACAGGGCTATATCGACTTAGCTTCTCATGCTGATCAAGAATATATATACTTTATGGGGTCGGGGTTTCTGTGCGTTACAAACATCTGACCAATTTTATAATACCCTCTGCAAGGGCATAAAAACAGATGTTGTATGTTAAAGTAACAGCTGATTGCTCAGTTGCATAGTATGTGGAAGTGGACGTAATATTTTATAATTTTCAAAACCGGACTAACAAATGCAAGATGGATTAAGTCACTTAACATACACAAATCCATATTTTAAAATAATTGTATGGCTGTTGAATGAAATAGAATGGTATGCGATTGCAAGTGACAAACTGATCCCCAATAAGTTAGACATTTACTGATTTGTGCCAATTTATCAACTTGTGAAAGGGGAAAATGGCTAATTAATAACTATATATTTTTTTGTGGGACGGTTGCGACTTTTCCGTTTATGAATTTAATAAATGAATGTATAATTCATTATCGCTTATTCGGTTGGTTGCGTTTGGAATAGTTTCCTGCTGCTAGCGATTCTATCGATAGTTCCATTACAAATTTGAAACATTTAAATTTGCCATAAAACAATGAAAAATGATAACAAATCCGTTTTATTCAAACAAAATTTATATTTATGTATCATATGTAAATATATACATATTTCAAAACTCAATAGCATGGTAATTATTTGCATAAGCTCACTGGCACAATGCGAAAAATTCTACGAGCACGACATCGCCTTGGTAATTTGGTGATTAAGAAAAGAAAATTTATATCTTTAGGCCCGAAACTGGCGCTTATCCACCATCACTTTGGGAGATGGGTGTATAAGGTTTGCCGTGCCGAAATTTTATCATCCATCCATCCAATCGATTGGCCTTTTCATCGATATTTTTCGAATGCAACACTAAAAATTTGTCATTCATTGGAAAGTATGTACCTTTCACAGCGAAAATTTAAACAATGAATGGCTTAAAAAAATAAACAGAAAGAAACCACATTTGAATAATTAATAATAATAATAACTTAAACAATCAGATTAGAATGTCCGACGCAGAGTTTTAATTTGTCTAAGATCGATTTGGTATGACATTTTCGATGGCATTAAACTTTCGAACTCATAACTATATACAGTGGATCACATTAATATTCGGTTTTTTTTATTTTCCAACTTTTAACCCAAGTTATTAAAATTAATGTGTGCCACATTAATATTAGGTTTTTCGGATATGTACAGCATTGTACCAACATTATCTGAAACATGAAGCTTCTTTAATATTTAGTGTAGTACCCATTGTTTTTATTGGTATCATGAAGGCCTTTTGGCATATTTTTTATAATTTTTTCAGTGTAAACTTTGTAAATTTCCTGAAGTGCTTGTTTAGCGTTTTGTAGACACGACGGTCCAAGTCACTCCACAAATTCTCGATGGAGTTTAGGTCTGGCGATTGGGGCGATGCACAGTTGGGCCTCTGCTCGGATAGCGGTGCAAAAATCAGTTGGCAAAAATGATATTTACAATCGATAGGGAATACTTCAGAGATTATGAATCCGAATAATTTTTGAATTCGGGTGCTAGAGGCGCCCAAAGTTGAGACTCTTTAGTAAATGGGAATAAGTGATAATTTTTACAAAAAAGTCGCAACTTTAAAACTGAATATTGAGCGATTTTAACAATCGATCTGGGGTTTTATCTGAAAAGTATGTTCTTTCATAAATTTTAATTCTCTAAATAGTGAGGTTTTTTAACCTTGGTGGAACACAACTAACAAGGATCAACTAGGATCAATGCCGCACTACATACACTAGGTAGGTAAAATATTTACTTATCAGATGTATATGGTCCCAACATGCGGAGACCTGCGACACTGATGAAAATGCGCTGCAAGTATAAGGAAGAAGAAGAGCGCATGCGTACTTTTACCATTTTATTTACCAAATTGGATGTAAATATTAAGTTTTTCACCTAATTAATACAAAAAGGGTAGCACCGATTTTGCGTTCTACCTAGTTAATTGAAAAATATAATATAAAGTGCTAATTATTCTTCTCGTTTGCGACAGTTTATTTTTAACTTCATAAGTGGAATCGCCTCAAATCCAACTTAAATAAATAGACATGACATCTTTAATAACAGGGATTATTCAAGAGATCATTAAAAGGTTGGCTGTTATCTTCAATGTTATAAATTGCAAGGAAATGGTAAATGGTGAAAAATTTGACTTTTGCATGAATTGTATCCGCAAAAAAACTTACGCCTACGGTACATAGTATTTTGGCTCATGGAAAGGATTTAATAGAATATCAGTGTTTACCAATTGGAGAGCTATCCGAAGAAGCACAGGAATGTAAAAACAGGGACTACAAAAGGTTCAGTTACACTAATACATTAAAAACTTCTCGTGTTAGACAAAATGAAGACCTTTTTAACATGCTGGAAGCCTCTTTGGACCCACTTATTGCATCACTGAGACACGTGCGATCACGAAAGGATTTGGAAAATAGCAACTATAGTTATAATATTGAAAATTAGTTGAAAAAACCCACCAACAATAGCAAATTTTCAAAATTAATCAAAAAAAAAATTTATTTTTTCCTTATTGTAATTATGTTGGAAAATCAAATTAAAACATTAAAAAATGTTACACAGTCGTTCAAAATAATGATAAATTTCGTATGTGATTAAAAAAAACCGGGTTTTGCTACATTTATAAAGGATTCATGCCTGGAAATATTTTCTGACTTTGACCTTGAATAATACAGCACCACGAACACCCAGCACTATTGACAATCATTCATTTTAATTTTAAGGTATTCTTCATCGTAAGCTTTTTAAATCGCTTTATCGCTTTAGAAGCTATGATTTTTGCAATGTAAAATGCCAAAAAGCCCCGCTGTGCGACGTATCCAATACTTTTCGACAGTTGTATAGCAAGCACGACTTTACTTCTTTTTTTTTAAATATAAATTTCATAACATTATTATTATTAAAGTGTAGGATAAAGTTGTAAACTATCGACCTTACTATATTTTGCAAGCACTGGCAACTAAGGCCTTCGGCTTAGACGAAAACTACACCCATACACTTCGTCAGGAAAATGGGTATTGCATGAAAAAAGGAAAATTTAAATTGCCCCAAGGAAAATATAATCTCAAATAAACTTTTGGTATTTTAAAAAATTTTTGTATCGATAGTTCTCCACATCTAGCGAGTATGTACTCGCTACTCGATATGTATCTTATGAAGGTTAATTTATTTCTTTTAAATACATAGGTTTTTTCTCTTTTTGCTATAGAGAAGTTAAAAAAGAGTTGTTATTGAACGTAATGTGGACGCTAAAGAAGACTGTAATCGTTAAAAAAGTAAAAAGTGCTCTAAAGACAATCCAAGGACAATGAATGTCCTGCTTTAATTTAAGTAAAATAGTAGGCCAGCATTTAATTTAAGTAAAATAGTAGGCCAAATATAATTTAAATAAAACAGTAGGACAAATATATTTTAGATAAAACAGTAGCCCAGCTAAACAAGAATCAATGTATTTCCTGGACAAAGCATTTACCTGGGACACGGCGAAGGAAGTCCGATGTACAAAGCCCAAATCAGCTAAACGGATTTCCGTTTTGAAAAGTACAACCCAAAAATACTTTTAAAAATTATTTTTTGAAAGATACGAAAAACAATAAAATAGCAAAGCAGAAAATGAAGTAAATAAAGCCTTTGCCGAATGCTTGCACACTATTGTTATCAAAAAAATGATACTTAGACATCGCGGTACTCAATTCGAATTTAGTGGTAGAATAAGAGTCAGAAGAAATTCATGATGAAACATTAACTTCTTTGACTGGATGCCATTCTATGATGCAGGTTTGTGCATTAAACAAACTTAGAACAAGAACAAATCAAATGATCATTTTGAAGGACTGTTCCCCGTTTCCAAAAGCCATCTTGACAACATTTGATTTTGTAGTTAAAGACATTTTTTCAAAATAAGTAAATCTGAAATGTATGTAGAAAGGCTTGATGCAGTTTATGAAAACGAATGAGCCACATAAAATATATTAAAGATGTTTCTTTAAGTGAAGATTTAAAAAGAAAAAAATTTTAGTTAATTGTAGTTTCCATTAGACGGATATAACCACAATATATTATACGAAAAATAAAGGACAAATTACAAAATAAGAAGTTATCCCGGCGGAGGCAAGCAAGTAATGAATCACTTTAAAGTCTTGATGTAGTATTTATTCGAGCTGGCGAAACTATTGATGGCACTATCGATATATCGAATATTTACCTTCCAGCGATAGTCTATCGATTTTTTTACTATCGATAGCGTGGACATTTTTTATAATTACCCTTCACGGTAAATTTCAGTGTTGAAAAGTAAAAAATCGGCTACAGCTTGATTTCAGTGTTGGCAAATGTTTTTTTTATATGGCATTTATCGAATATAGTATTCTGAACTATATGTATTCACTAAAATCAAGAAATAATGTAAACTCAACAATATTTTGGTTTGTTGAGAATAGTGCGAGCAAAAGTTTCAAAAAGCCCGCGTATTCGAAATTTGGTATCTGGCAACACTATCTCAAAATTGACAGCTTCTTTTAGGCGGAAATAACTACTTTTAGCTATGGTGTAGCGTGCGCTAGTTTAAACTTTCAAATTTTTAAACTTAACGTCTTTACGCGCCACTTTGCCAATAGCGATCAATCAATAAATAAAAATATTGGTATCGCTCGATCGATAAACGCATAATAGGGGGATAGCGATAAATGATCTATCGTTTTTCTTGAGGTGGCAACGCGCTTCATTTTTTTTGCTAGGCTTCATTTTTCATTTTTAATTCTGAGGAGAAAGTGTGTAAAAAGGAAAAAGCTGTGGTCCAAATCTTTGGTTATAAATCATAGCAGGTATGTAGGTTAACTAAAATTTTTACCTCGCCGCCATCTGCATCTTACTCTATATCCTAGATTGGAAACCTTACTTTTTCTGGCCAATATTCCTGATAGCTTTCGTTTGGGAAGATTATTTTCTGGAAAACCGGCGAGTTTTCAAATACCCATTTCTGGTGCCGGAGCACGTGCATCCGAAGTTTCGGTTGTCGTTGCCTTCTGGAATTGGCATTCGGACATTGAAAAGACACCGCCAACTAAACACCGGCAGTGCCACAACGTTTCTAAGTTAAGGCTTACGGTGCGGCCAAAGTGTCTCATTTCCCGAAAGGTGTCCTAACCTTCGGTGAATCGGATTTTTGTATGGCAAGGTTTTAAAGGCAGTGGCCTACCTAACCTTCTGACGTTGCTGACCCAGACAAAGTTTGTCTTTTAGCCAAATTCTGGATACTGCTTGCTGTTGCCCTATTTAGCGCATTCCATGTGACCACCTCGAAAGCTCCACAAATTTTTTTTTGAAATTAACCTCGTTTTGAACGGAATCTTTAAGTCCCGATATTTTCATTTCTGATCTTATTTTTAAATTTTAATTTCTAATCAAGTTAAACAAAAAGAAAAAGAAAAGAAAGAGAATGTAAATAAGTCAAATATTGAATCAATTAAAAATCTCGTTAAGGTTATATTAAATAATTCAAGTCGAGAGTAACGTAAAATAGAGTAAATGTAAAAGCAAAGTGAGTGAACGGAGTTTAATGGTGGTCATAAAGCGCGAAGGAGAAATCATCATATAAACACCCTCCCACAGTGCATCGATGGAAGGCCTTTCAGCGAGTAAACTATGGGGTAAGTGCCTAGTGTATTAAGTAGTATCAATTCGGCGACTTTCAACCAAGTTTTTGCGAACTATGGAGGATGGTAGTCAATTGATACTCTGACTTGTTGATGTAATTTCTGTTTCAGCGTTTTGTGATCAACCAGATAGTTAAATTAAAAAAAAAAAAAAAGATTGATTTCCGTAAATAATGATTGACTTAAAGAGCAATCAAAAGCAATGAGTGAATTTGTGCGACTTGAAAAATTTAAAATAACTTTAAAGAAGTTAAAACAAAAAAAAAAAAAGATAAAAGAAAACTTGAAAAAAGATGAATAATTACAAAAAAAAATGTTAACTGAATTACTCTAATATTCCTTCTATATTTTTTTTATTCTATAATCTTCTACAATAATTAATAATGTATAACTAGTAAGCTCTCTTTTATACTGCTAGTTTTAGTCCCTCTTATTCAATAGTTTAATTAACTTTGAGTTCCATTGTTTTGCAAGTCTGCAAGTTCAGAATCTCAAAATGTTGAGTCATACCAGACCCGCTGTTTAAAATTAGTCTGTAAATATTTCTTTAAAAAAATTTATTGTGTACAACAAGAAATGCTTCTATCTGAAATTATAATGAATTTAAATATGATTGCTTAAGCTTTATAATTAATTTTCCTAGTGACATGGGTACATGAGTTGATATCTATCAGTTTTTTTGGGAATCTTTACAAATGCCAATAAAGATTCATGGTTGGGAGGGTATAGAACTGATAAGGTCCATCTACATCTTGACCTCAGTAACCGCTAGCTTGTGAACAAAAGGATACACCTTCATTTCTTTCGCCTTTTTTATCAACATGAATTCCTTGCGGTTTTCGTAAGTATTTTCTGTCAGTCATTCTATTTTCATTTAAAGTTAGTTTCAGTAGAGATCCTAATAAAATTAAATTTTATAATTAAAGGTAGAGATTCAGCAAACAACCCCCCCACCCCGCAAGAGCTACGGAACCAGAGGATCTCGATCTGCTGCAATTCACCTACCGCCTTCTTTTTGGTTATCGATAGCTTTATCGTCGCTGTGATAGGAGAACCGATTTTATAAAATTCATGGCGCGCAACGAGAAACCGAATAGGAAGGTTACATAAAAATTTTTGGCGCCCAACACGTTGGGCAGGATAAAAGCATACTCAACTCCTTGACAATATTAGATATAGACAAGAAGTTATTTAAGTTACGGCATGTGGTTATTTTGACAGCAGACCACCTTAGAAGTATGTAGTTCTACCCTAAGTGATATAAAGTGTTGAGTTCAAGTATATCAGGAAAGTCTTAAGATCAAAAGATGAGGTTTCAAATTTTTCGTCGATTTTGTTAGACTATATTATGGTTTAACTTACGCGGATAAATGAACCTGCACGGTTTAAGTCTGCTTGGCGAAGCCGATGTTTCTGTTAGGAATATTCAGCCGCAAAGTTAAAAGCAAGAATGAATGTAAACAAGAATTTCAATACTCTGTATCACAAATTGCTCGTTTAGTTAAGGTCCTCGATAATTTAGCACTCGTTTAGTAAAGTCGTTTAAACTTTTCTTAGCAATTTAGATTATTGTATATTGGATGTTTCGATATCAGTACTGATTGGATTTAAGATCATGTTACGACAGCTGAACGTCTAAAGAAATCGAAGAGAACACGAACATATTGTTTTATAGTAAGACTCGGATGATTTAATAATCTGGTGTCTGGATCTTGGTAATACAGATAGTATAGCCTTGCCGATCAGAAGATTCAAAAGGCCGAAGCCTGACTAAAAGAAACAATTTTGTAGATGCAATAGCCCAAAACAAAAATAATAAAGTTACCAATATTCTTTAGGTTCATTTAGCTAGTTACGATTTCAAATCATGTACCCAGTCATGTCACGATTAGGAAGATAATTTTAAAAAAAAGAATGTCTCTAGTTCAACATAGTCCCCCAAATACGGACACTCCAGCAGAAGACGTATGCAAAATTTGTTCCTTGGTTTTGGACAACACGCAAACATGTTTCTGTACTCCCTGTAAACACATTTTTCATAAATCCTGTTTGGAAGCTCTACTAGAAAAGGAAAAGCATTGCCCAATTTGTGAGAGTGAGATAAATGTGTCTAGTATAAAGCTCGTAGTAGGCAACTGTTCACCAAAAGCGAAGGAAAAACATTTGTCATTGGCACCCAGCACTTCTCGAGCATGGACTCGTAATTTTACAAAACAGCTAAGTCAAGTCCCAAGAGACAGAGCAGAAGAGCTCAACGAACCAGCTATATCAGTTAGCGAAGCACCAGCATCATGCTTAGATGCCAGTCACAGTAGTAATCAACCAGAACCGCAACTACCTAGAACCATGCCTAATCAGCGAAGAGCAAGACCAAATCGTGGTAATAATACTCGTCCTAATCGAGAGATCGATTATACGGTCATACAAAATATGATAGAACAAACAGTTTCTCGTGTAGTATCGTCGTTACCTATGAATTTAGGCCAGCGAGAAGTCCCATTAGACACGGTCCAAACCCAATCTCTGATAAGTTCGCCCTGTCCTACAACTGTGCAAAATGCAAAAATTGCAAATGTAATGCAGAAATGGAATTTACGTTTTGACGGATCTACGGAAGGTCTAGGAGTAGAAGAATTTATTTATAGAGTAAAAGCCCTAACGGAGGAAACTCTTGATAGTGATTTTATTGGGGTGTGTAAACATATTCAAATATTATTTGGAGGAAAAGCCCGCGAGTGGTATTGGAGATATCATAAGCAAGTCCCTCGAATAGTATGGAGCGAGTTTTGTTCAGCTATTCGTCAGCAATATAAAGACTATCGATCAGATTTTATGAGCAAAGAAATGATTCGTGCTAGAAAGCAAAAAGCTGGAGAATCTTTTGTTTGTTTTTACGATGAGGTAGCTTCTTTGATTGACAAGTTCGGTATAAAGTTTGAGGAAGAGGAGCTGATGGAAATTTTACAAAATAACCTGTTGCCAGAGATACGACAAAAGTTACTATATCAATCCATCGCATCAATAGGTCACCTTCGTAGATTAGTACAGATGCAAGAAAATCTAACACAAGAGCTCAGCCCTCAAGTAAAAGTAATTTCTAACACCAAAGCGAATGGACGCAGACAAATTTTTGAAATTCAAGAAGGGGAAACCGAAGATAATAAAATAGTTCCAGACCCAGACGAGGAATATGAAGTTGCCGCTGTGCAAGGGAAGTTCGTTTGTTGGAATTGTCGCGAAGCCGGTCACACCTGGCAAAACTGTCTAGAGGAACGCACAATTTTTTGTTACGGTTGCGGCACAGCCAATGTTTACAAGCCTCAATGTCAAGATTGTATAAAAAGGCTAGCGGAAAACCGACCGAAGGGTGCATCCAGACAACGTCAGATGCTCCCGCAATAGTTACATCAAACTCGGAAAACGTTCAACAAAGTATCAACATTGTGAATCACAAAGTAAACGTACGAAAGTCTCAAAAACTCCCACTAAGATTTTTGTCATATCCTGAGCGTTTACAACATTACCTTACTGTTAAAGACAGAATTTTCAGATCTGACCAACCCTTGTCTAAACGCACGTTAAGACTAAGGAAATATTATGATCACGCAAGACAAACCAAGAAACTTTTTGTTGCAACAATTTTTAGAAACGACAACGATAATAGGAGCTATGCAGAAGTCTCATTTCTTACGTTCACAGAATTAGGTTTATTAGATACCGGTGCCAGCATTAGTTGTATAGGCTCGGATTTAGCACAAACAGATTTTTCACATTTTCCCCAATTTGTAAAAACTAAAGGTCAAGTGCGCACAGCGGACGGAAACGGCCAAAATGTGATTGGTATGTTAGAAGTAATAGTACGGTACGGTAGATTGGAAAGAATGTTGAAATTATTTGTAATTCCTACGTTGAAGAAAAGATTAATATTAGGTCATGATTTTTGGAGAATTTTCGAACTTGCCCCGTCTATAATTAGTTCGATCGAGATTGGTTCTGAAAAAAAGTTAGAGACTGACCCTAGTTCTTATTCTCTCACGTATTCCCAAATTAGACAGCTTGAAGCCGTCAAGCAAATGTTTCCCAACGCAAGTCATCATCTCGGACGTACGTCTTTAATAAAACATCATATCGAGATTGGCGAAGCCAAACCGGTAAAACAACGTTTTTACGCTATTAGTCCCGCTGTTGAGAAATTAGTATACACAGAAATTGATCGTATGATTCAACTAGGAGTTATCGAACCAGCTGTTAGCGCCTGGAGCTCTCCTATTCGACCAGTGATAAAGCCCAATAAAGTGCGACTGTGCTTAGACGCTCGCAAGTTAAATGCAGTCACAATTAAGGATGCTTATCCTTTGCCCAGCATTGACAGTATTTTTTCAAGATTACCCAAGGCAAATATTATTTCCAAAATCGATTTAAAGGATGCCTATTGGCAAATAGAATTAACGGAAGCATCCAAACCTCTTACTGCATTTACAGTACCAGGAAGACCGTTATATCAATTCACAGTAATGCCTTTCGGCCTTTGTAATGCCACATCTACTATGAGTCGTCAAATGGATGAAGTAGTCCCTGCTGACCTTCGCCATTGTGTATTTTGCTATTTAGATGATCTGTGTATAATTTCAGAGGATTTCTCATCTCATCTTTCGGTGTTAGCAAGAATTGCGGAGCAATTTCGGAAAGCTAATCTGTCCATTAACATAGAGAAAAGTCAGTTTTGTGTCGCAAGCATTAGTTATTTAGGATATGTAATAGACAGTAAAGGTATCTGCACCGATCCGTCAAAGATTGAATGTATTAAAAATTGGCCACCACCTAGGAATTTGAAACAAACTAGAGGATTTCTTGGAGTTTGCGGTTGGTATCGCCGTTTTATACCGAATTTTGCCGATCTCACTTATCCTATAACGGAACTGTTGTCAACAAAAAGAAATTTTGTTTGGACTCCGGAAGCTCAAGCTTCTATGAATAAGTTGAAGGATCTATTAACTTCTGCCCCTATTCTACAAAACCCGGACTTTAATAAGAAATTTTTCTTACATTGTGATGCCAGCGATTATGGTATTGGCGCTGTACTTGTCCAATTATCAGACACAGAGGAAGAGAAGCCTATTGCTTTCATGTCTAAAAAGTTAAGTCGTGCCCAACGCAATTATAGTGTTACTGAACGCGAATGTTTAGCCGTTATACTGGCTATAGAAAAATTTAGGTGTTATTTGGAATTGCAAGAATTTGAAGTAGTTACTGATCACTCTAGTTTATTGTGGCTAATGCGTCAACAAAATGTTTCTGGGAGATTAGCTCGATGGATTTTTCGCTTACAACAATTTAAGTTTAATATGTCGCATAGAAAAGGAAAAGAACACTTGATTCCTGACGCGTTATCAAGATTGCCCAACCTTTCGATAGAGGCGATAGAAATGGGTCCGATTATAGATCTGGACTCTGAAGCATTTTTGGACGATAGTTATATGTATCTGAAGAAGAAAATCACTGAAAATCCAGGCAAATTCCCAGATATCAAAGTTGTAAATAAACATTTGTATATTCGAACCGAACATGCCAATGGAGATTCTTATCAAGAGAAACTTTCTTGGAAACTATGGGTGCCGGATAAACTCAGAGTTGATGTTCTAGAACAAGCTCACGATAGCCACACCTCTTCACATTCAGGTATGCAGAAAACTGTTGACAAGATACGTAGAACTCTTTTTTGGCCTGGTATGGTAAAGGATGTGCGGGACCATATTCGTCAATGTGACACTTGTAAGGAGTCCAAAGCACCAAATTATACGCTCAGACCACCTATAGGACAGCATATTCCAACTTGTAGACCTTTTCAACGTCTGTATATCGATTTACTTGGTCCTTACCCTCGTAGCAAAAATGGATTTGTCGGTTTATTAATTGTTCTTGACCATTTCAGTAAATATCATTGGTTACAACCTCTGAAAAAGTTTCGCACGGAGGATATACAAGAATTTTTGTTAAAACAGATATTTCATTGTTTTGGAGTACCGGAAATCATCGTTAGTGATAATGGTGTTCAATTTAAGGTAAATTCGTTCAATTCTTTTCTTACTGAACTAGGCATAAAACATCAGTATACCGCTTTATATTCTCCGCAAAGCAACGCAGCTGAGCGTGTTAATCGTTCTCTGTTAGCTGCGATCCGTTCGTATTTAAAAAATCACGATCAAACGCTTTGGGATCAACATTTAACGAGAATATCTTGCGCATTGCGATCCTCGTTGCATCAATCTTTAGGTTGCTCACCCTTTAAAGCTTTGTTCGGACTGGACATGGTTACTCATGGATCAGATTATAAACTTTTAAAGGAATTAAAGTTGTTACAAGAGCCCATAACACCGCTCAATCAGACTGACCAGTTAAACCTTTTGCGACAGGATTTAAGAGAAAACATTAAGAAAGCATATGATCGAAATGTAGCACAGTATAATCTTCGCAGTAAGTCTGTCTCTTTTAAAGAAGGCCAAGAAGTTTTTCGCAGAAATTTCGCGTTAAGCAAATTCTCTCAAAACTTCAATGCTAAATTAGCCCCTAAATTCATAAAATGTCGAATCAAAAAGAAGCTCGGAAACTGCTTTTATTTGTTAGAAAATATGCAAGGTAGAGAAGTAGGAACATTTCACGCCAAGGATATACGGAACTAATTCCCACTAATATGCTGCCTAACGTTGCATATTATCGGGTGGTGTAGCGTGCGCTAGTTTAAACTTTCAAATTTTTAAACTTAACGTCTTTACGCGCCACTTTGCCAATAGCGATCAATCAATAAATAAAAATATTGGTATCGCTCGATCGATAAACGCATAATAGGGGGATAGCGATAAATGATCTATCGTTTTTCTTGAGGTGGCAACGCGCTTCATTTTTTTTGCTAGGCTTCATTTTTCATTTTTAATTCTGAGGAGAAAGTGTGTAAAAAGGAAAAAGCTGTGGTCCAAATCTTTGGTTATAAATCATAGCAGGTATGTAGGTTAACTAAAATTTTTACCTCGCCGCCATCTGCATCTTACTCTATATCCTAGATTGGAAACCTTACTTTTTCTGGCCAATATTCCTGATAGCTTTCGTTTGGGAAGATTATTTTCTGGAAAACCGGCGAGTTTTCAAATACCCATTTCTGGTGCCGGAGCACGTGCATCCGAAGTTTCGGTTGTCGTTGCCTTCTGGAATTGGCATTCGGACATTGAAAAGACACCGCCAACTAAACACCGGCAGTGCCACAACGTTTCTAAGTTAAGGCTTACGGTGCGGCCAAAGTGTCTCATTTCCCGAAAGGTGTCCTAACCTTCGGTGAATCGGATTTTTGTATGGCAAGGTTTTAAAGGCAGTGGCCTACCTAACCTTCTGACGTTGCTGACCCAGACAAAGTTTGTCTTTTAGCCAAATTCTGGATACTGCTTGCTGTTGCCCTATTTAGCGCATTCCATGTGACCACCTCGAAAGCTCCACAAATTTTTTTTTGAAATTAACCTCGTTTTGAACGGAATCTTTAAGTCCCGATATTTTCATTTCTGATCTTATTTTTAAATTTTAATTTCTAATCAAGTTAAACAAAAAGAAAAAGAAAAGAAAGAGAATGTAAATAAGTCAAATATTGAATCAATTAAAAATCTCGTTAAGGTTATATTAAATAATTCAAGTCGAGAGTAACGTAAAATAGAGTAAATGTAAAAGCAAAGTGAGTGAACGGAGTTTAATGGTGGTCATAAAGCGCGAAGGAGAAATCATCATATAAACACCCTCCCACAGTGCATCGATGGAAGGCCTTTCAGCGAGTAAACTATGGGGTAAGTGCCTAGTGTATTAAGTAGTATCAATTCGGCGACTTTCAACCAAGTTTTTGCGAACTATGGAGGATGGTAGTCAATTGATACTCTGACTTGTTGATGTAATTTCTGTTTCAGCGTTTTGTGATCAACCAGATAGTTAAATTAAAAAAAAAAAAAAAAGATTGATTTCCGTAAATAATGATTGACTTGAAGAGCAATCAAAAGCAATGAGTGAATTTGTGCGACTTGAAAATTTAAAATAACTTTAAAGAAGTTAAAACAAAAAAAAAAAAAAAGATAAAAGAAAACTTGAAAAAAGATGAATAATTACAAAAAAAAATGTTAACTGAATTACTCTAATATTCCTTCTATATTTTTTTTATTCTATAATCTTCTACAATAATTAATAATGTTTAACTAGTAAGCTCTATTCTTTTTCTATTTCTTTAAATTTCTTTAAAAAAATTTATTGTGTACAACAAGAAATGCTTCTATCTGAAATTATAATGAATTTAAATATGATTGCTTAAGCTTTATAATTAATTTTCCTAGTGACATGGGTACATGAGTTGATATCTATCAGTTTTTTTGGGAATCTTTACAAATGCCAATAAAGATTCATGGTTGGGAGGGTATAGAACTGATAAGGTCCATCTACATCTTGACCTCAGTAACCGCTAGCTTGTGAACAAAAGGATACACCTTCATTTCTTTCGCCTTTTTTATCAACATGAATTCCTTGCGGTTTTCGTAAGTATTTTCTGTCAGTCATTCTATTTTCATTTAAAGTTAGTTTCAGTAGAGATCCTAATAAAATTAAATTTTATAATTAAAGGTAGAGATTCAGCAAACAACCCCCCCACCCCGCAAGAGCTACGGAACCAGAGGATCTCGATCTGCTGCAATTCACCTACCGCCTTCTTTTTGGTTATCGATAGCTTTATCGTCGCTGTGATAGGAGAACCGATTTTATAAAATTCATGGCGCGCAACGAGAAACCGAATAGGAAGGTTACAATGGTCCCGCAAAAAACATAATATTTCTTTTGCTAATTACACAAAAACTACATAATAAATCGCCAAGGCGCACCTAAAGTCGTGCTCGAGGGATTTTTCTCTTTCGTTTGATACCAAATTTAACTTAAGTAAATACAACGAAAATAAAATAAGGCAAAATCAAATTTGTGGTCAGCATAATACACTGTATTTTTATCGGTCAAGGCACGGCAGTCGTAGGCTTTGGCTTAAAACTTAGAAGCTTTCTGATTCCATTGGGTACTACTATATTTTCAACATGCCACAGCCTGATTACTACTGTAATCCCTTTAGCAGAAAAGGGACCAAAGACATTTTTATACCATACACCCATAGGGTGAAATGGTATATTTAAACCGCCAAAATGTATATATATTCTTATAGCCGAGTCGATCTAGCCATGTCCGTCTGTCCATCCGTTTTCCGTCAGTCTGTATGAACACCTAGATTTCGGAGACTATGAAAGCTAGAGCCACCAAATTTGGTGACCAAATGAAGACTCGTGTAGTATGTAAAGTGATCAAGTTTATTTCAAATAAAAAAAGTGCTCATCTCAAAAACTATTCTAGCTAGAGACACCGAATTTGGCATGTATATTTGCCTAGTAAATGCGCACATTTTGTATGTGTACAGATTTTTTCACGCCCCTTTTCGCCCCAGTAATTTAAAAAAATGTAATTTAATTAATTAGGTCGGCGAGACGACTTACTTCATTTTCCGTGCGAACATCGTCATATTTTACTAAATAAAAAAAAACAGAGGGCTGGGGCTAACTTCGACCGCGTCAAAGTTTGTATACCCTTGCAACTTTTTTGGTAACTTTTTCCTTAGCTATACCCATCAAAGTGGAAAAACGTTTAAGCTAAAAAGACTAACGTTTGCGAAAGAACGGCCTACAATCTTAGCATAGGAAATAACGAAGTTAATAATCAAAGTCACTGTTTTCCACCAATCGTTCCAATGGGAGCTATGTGATATAGTAACCCGATCTTTATCAAATTCGACACAGTCATTAACAGATATATTAAACTAACAAATGTTTAATTTGAAAGCAATCGTCAAAAGTAACGAAGTTATTGACAAAAGTCACTGTTTTCGACCAATCTTGCCTATGGGAGCTATATGATATAGTCACCCGATCTTAATAAAATTTGGCGCAGTCGTTTATGGGTGTAATAAACTCACCAATATTTGATTTCACGACAGTAGCTCAGAAAATAACGAAAATAATAATAAGTTATTGAGAAAAGTCACTGTTCGTGACTTTGCCGTTCGTATGGGAGCTATATGTATGATATAGTGGTCCGATCCGGCTGCTCTGTAGCTCTTACGGTCTAGGAGGAGTTTGCGTTGATCCAGACGGACGGACGGACGGACATGGCGATTTGAACTCGTCTCGTCGTGCTGATCAAGAATATACATACTTTATTTGGTTGGAGATGCTTCCTTCTATGCGTTGCACACTTTTGACCAAAATTAATATACCCTTTTTGCAAGGGTATAACAAAAGAAGTTATTGAGAAAAGTCATTATTTGATATAGTGGTTCGATCTGGCTAAACCTGACCTGTGCAGTATATACAAGCACACACATGTACATGCAAATTTTCAACACTGTAGGTCTTACGGTCTAGGACCAGACGGACTGACGGACGAACATGGCTATATAAACTCGTCTCGTGGTGCTGATCAAGAATATATTTTATATTCTACGCATTTCATCCGAACCGCCGCAGGAATCAATTTAGTTTAAATTGGACAAAAATTAATTGGTAATACCTTCTTCCACGACATACCCTCGAAAGATAGGCAATTACATACGTAGCTTTACCGAGACCACTTTCAACTTTACCCAATTTGTATGGTAAAATATGATCCGCTACGATCATTTCAAGCTCATTTCTTTCTAAGAAGAGCTCAGCAGAAATATTTGAAAGGCACAAAAACAAAAAGTTCGATCGCCCTTCGACTGCGCCTTTTGGCTGACCATCTGATTGATGAAATGACTAATTGTTACTTCTGTTGAACAAAAATTCTCCTCATCATCATAAACGAGACCCACCAAAAGGACCATCAAGTAATCGTTTACATCTCGGGATTCGGATTCCAGTATCAACAATGATGAATACTACGACGACGAAGTTCAAAATGTGAATGTCGTTTTTGATGCCTCGGGGGAAAAAAAACTATGTAAAAGTACCATAACACCTTCAATTCCGGTCGGGCATTCGACTATAGTAAATGAAAAACTTCTGCAACCAATTGTAATTCTTCTCAAAAAGGTAACTTTACAAAATGCAGCTAATTTCTTTAGACTGGTTTAAAAACGAGAAGTGTAATTTGTCCCATTGCAAAGCACTTTTTGATCAAGACAAAGTCTTTTTCGAAATTTTTAGAACAATCTGCCGACACATAAGAAATTAATGCATGAATTTTGTCGTTATTGTTAAAAGGCACATGTTTCAGGGTGTCGAGCACAGTAAGAAAACATGTGGCATCAAAAAGATACCAATGGCCAATTGCCAAAGTAAAAAAAAAAATTCGAGGTTCAATCAAAGTAATTTTGAAGAGAAAAGCATCAGACTGCTTTTGACCAAGCAGTAGAGAAGGACCAAAAAGGAAATGACACATTTTAGCCTTTGTCAATAGGTGACCGTCCATCTTTTGTCGCCTTTTCGGATGGAAACAACCTAACGAAAATGGTGAAAAAAATAGTTCCGAGAAGTGTAATTTGTCCCATTGCAAAGCACTTTTTGATCAAGACAAAGTCTTTTTCGAAATTTTTAGAACAATCTGCCGACACATAAGAAATTAATGCATGAATTTTGTCGTTATTGTTAAAAGGCACATGTTTCAGGGTGTCGAGCACAGTAAGAAAACATGTGGCATCAAAAAGATACCAATGGCAAATTGCCAAAGTAAAAAAAAAAATTCGAGGTTCAATCAAAGTAATTTTGAAGAGAAAAGCATCAGACTGCTTTTGACCAAGCAGTAGAGAAGGACCAAAAAAGAAATGACACATTTTAGCCTTTGTCAATAGGTGACCGTCCATCTTTTGTCGCCTTTTCGGATGGAAACAACCTAACGAAAATGGTGAAAAAAATAGTTCCGACAGGCAAAGCGGCAATCTCAAGTCCGTCGATTTTCCAGATGCTCTGCATTGTGGAATAAGTGCAACTGGCTAAAATCTGACGAGAACATGTTAAACCTTTTTAGGTGGGCACTGAAAACACCGTGTTCAACACGGTGGAACACTCTGTTACTTCTGACCCAGTCAGTTGCTTTCTGAATCACAGAAATCAGCTTGACGAACTCTGTGATGTTTTGGAAGTTTCAAGCTTACCGCCTCAGAGCTTCGTTTTTTGGACCGATACGACCTTAAATAATGGAGTATTTGGCATAGATTTCCGCCAAAAAGAAAAAAAAATCAAGGTTTGCGGATTCATGCGGGATCAATGACGCTGACATTAGAAGTAAAATGGAACACAGTTCAGCCAAAAGGGGAACTCTTCTTTTCAAGAGAAGTCAGAGACTTCAACGACGTCATTAAAATTGCTCCCAAATTTAATTTCTTGCCGAAGCATCAAGGTGACACTCTTAAGTACAATGCGTATTACTGCCCCGAAAAGGATGGAAGCGTCTATTAATATTGGAGGTATTTAAAGTCTCAAATAACTATTCGCATCTAAAGAATGCGCCACATATTTAGTAGGCTTTATTCTTCAAACTTAATATCCAATTGCCGTCTTCAGCTCCCATCGAGCAATTAATGTACGAGACGAAACGGAAAAACTTAACTGATGGCCTTATAAGGGCACTGGTTTGTAGGGTTGCAAATCCACCGATTGGGACTATCGATGGTAAATATTTACTTAAGCCACTAGGGATTTCAGTATTGAAAAGTGAAAAAATCGGCTTAAGCTAGATTTCAGTGTTGGCCAATGCTATTTTTTATTTGGCGCGTTGTGTGACCGCCCTGGCAGCCAAATATTTTACTCTGAATTATTGAATATTGTTTGTCCTATATTGTTCGAGTATCCGAAATTTGGCATCTGGCAACACTGTCCCAAAATTTGATAGCTTCTTTTAGCCGGAATTAGCTACTTTTAGCTATAGTCCCGCTAAAAATATAATTTGTTGTTTGTTAATTACGCAAAAACTACATAAGAAATCGCCAAGGCGCACCTGAGGTCGTGCTCGTAGAATTTTTGGTACCAAATTTATGTAGTTTAAACGCGTTTTGGGCCCGAGTAACTTAAGTAAATATTTACCAAAAATGCTCTACGCTATCGATAGTCGATAGACTATCGCTGGAAGGTAAATATTCGATATATCGATAGTGCCATCAATAGTGTCGCCAGCTCGAATAAATACTACACCAAGACTTTAAAGTAATTCATTACTTGCTTGCCTCCGCCGGGATAACTTCTTATTTTGTAAATTGTCCTTCCTTTGAAACTTCAATTAAATTCAATTTTTTATACCCTTGCAAAAAGGGTATATTAATTTTGGTCAAAAGTGTGCAACGCATAGAAGGAAGCATCTCCGACCATATAAAGTATCTTGATCAGCACGATGAGACGAGTTCAAATAGCCATGTCCGTCCGTCCGTCTGGATCAACGCAAACTCCTCCTAGACCGTAAGAGCTACGGAGCTGAAATTTTGCATGTAGGCTTGTATATACTGCAGGCGTTGTATATCTCGGATGCCGGATCGGATCACTATATCATATAGCTCCCATACAAATGACAAAGTCACGAACAGTGACTTTTCTTAATAACTTCGTTATTTCCTATGCGATTGTAGGCGTTTCTTTTGGACATTAGCCTTTTTAGCTTAAACGTTTTTTCACTTTGATGGCTATAGGTAAGAAAAAAGTTACCAAAAAAGTTGCAAGGGTATACAAACTTTGACGCGGTCGAAGTTAACCCCGGCCCTCTGGTTTTCTTTTTAAATCGACACTTAAAGAAACATCTTTAAACTGTTGTGTGTGGCTTATTCGCTTTTATAAATTTCATCAAGCCTTTCTACACACATTTCAGATTTACTTATTCTGAAAAAATTTCTTTAACTACAAAATCAAATGTTGTCAAGATGGCTTTTGGAAACGGGGAACCGTTCTTCAAAGTGATCATTTGATTTGTTCTTGTTCTAAGTTTGTTCAATGCACAAACCTGCATCATAGTATGGCGTCCAGTTAAAGAAGTTAATTTTTCATCATGAACCTCTTCTGATTCTAATTCTACCACTAAATTCGACTTGAGTACCGCGAAATCTAAGTATCATTTTTTTGATAACAATAGTGTGTTAGCATTTGGCAAAGGCTTTTTCTTTTTACTTCATTTTACCGAAACAGATTGATGTTTTTGCTTAGTGCTGTATTTTGCTATTTTATTATTTTCCGTGTCTTTCAAGAACTATTTTTAAAAGTGTCTTTGGGTTATACTTTTCAAAACGAACTAGTCAACTTGTTTTTTTTTTTGCAACATTTTGCGGCTCGACCTTTTCCCTGAGGAACTGCAGCACTTTTGTTTATTTAACTTGTTTCTTTTTTTTTTTTTTTGATGTACTAGTTGAACTATATTTAAAACAGATCTGCATTCTTTACAATTTGGATAGCCAATTTCTAATCATAGTAGTAGTCTAATCATATCCATCAGGACATCTTCCACATGGGTGTTGACGCAGTAATATTCATTCTTCTTCTGTATGACACCAGACTGGGTGAAAGTCTTCAAGACTTCATGGGATCCGTGGTCTGCATTTGAAAGTGAATTTTTTATATATGTGTCGAATATACGTTATTGTTCTTAGTATTTTCCATTTTCTTTACTTTGAATACTTTCTACTGTTCACTCTCACTTTGTATTATTAAACTGTTAGCGCAGCGAGTTTAGGTGTTATTCCGGCATGTCTGATTTTTCGACTGACTATGCCGACTCCAATGACTTAACACCAAACCTCACTCGACAACATTTCTAATGTTGTCACGCTGCCAGGCTTATCAACATATATCTAGCAACAATGCTTCTGCAAAGGCAACATCTCAAATCTGCCGAGTCATCCTGCAATCTCAACATACCAATTGTCAACCTGCAAAGGTCAGTGTTGGACATACCATAGTTACAAGTGACATACTATCAATTCACATATCAAACATTAACAAAACATTAGCCTACTCTTAGGCACTCTAAATTCTCCGACAAATATATATACTTTATGGGGTCAGAGAAGCTTCATTCTGCCTGTTACATATATTTTGGCGACTTTAATATACCATTTTACCCTATGGGTGTATGGTATGAAAACGCAAGTCTTTTATGGAGCCATTTGCATAAGGAAGGATTTTAGCGAAACTAGAGGTAATTTTAACGTCAAATATATTCAGATTTTTTGATTACACTTAAATCTTAAAGCAGTTACATATTGCACAAGTATTGTAACAATATTTAAATCTAAACATCCAAATAAAAAAAATAAACATTTTGTTTTGACGATGCAGTTCAGCCTGCCAAATGCACTGAACTTAGCACTTAGAACGGTAGAAATTCGCACACCGTGTCGAACGGACAAACTTTAAAAATTTTTGAAAATTCAATAAACTCATTTTTTCTTATTTTGCTTTTTTTTCTATTTATAGTTGAAACTATATTTGCTCATAAAATATTCGAACTTAAACATTTTCTGATCAGAACTAAAAAAAAATGGATTAATTTTTTGCCCTTGGTTGACACTTCGGCGGAAATGCCCATATACATGTAATCTTGATCAGGATCAACAGCCAAGTCGATCTAGCCATGTCCGTCCGTCCTCAGACCCAGATCCCAAAGACTATAAAAACTCGAGTTACCAAATTTGGTATGTTGACTTGTATAGTACCCACGGTGATCAGATTATTTAAAATTTTTGCCACGCCTACTTTCGCCCCGCAAATTAAATAAAACTGATTTTCTCGAAAACTAACAAAGTTAGATTGCTCAAATTTGGTACTCAGATTGGTTTATTTGTAATTTTTGTCATGCCCACTTCCGCCTTCATAATTTAGGAAAAAAGGTTGGCTTGCGCAACTTTTTGTCTATCGAAATCAAATTGAGCACACTAATTTGTCTAATAAATTTCCACCAGCCTATTGGAAACGTAAGAAAAACGTGTTTACGTAAGATAAACGTGTTTTACTAGGCGGTCCATTAGGTCGGATTTGGTCGTAGGCTAGTGACTGCGATAGAGTGCTCGTGTGTTGGTAAGAGTAAGCGAAATAGCAAATACTATAAGGCATGTAAAAAGAATTAAAAAGACATACATTGAAATTTAAAATATTTTTCCAAAATATCATATACGGTATACCGAAGTCGGCGAGACGACTTACTTATCAAAAAGGAACAAACTTCTGGAATTGCAGAGTCTGTCTAATTAAGCTTTGCAGGTCGGTCCGACAGTAGTACCTACGATTCTGTAATTAACGAAAACTTTAAGAAGTCCATTGGTAAAGGTGCTACCGAAAGTTGACCCTCGACAACGTGGGGTAATGATAACCAACAAAGGAACAATTTCAGTTAATTTTATATATTTTTGAATGCCATGTATGTAAAATCTACATTTCAGTCTTTTTAGTCCTCTTCATGCTTTTTTAAGTCGGCATCTGAAAATTGGCACAGAACTTTGGGAACCACGTTTAATAAAATAAATAATAAAATGGGTAGTGGAAAGACTGGGTGAAGCTCATTCACCGGGCAGCTGAGATCGCAGAGTTTATGAAATGTTTCAGAAAAATGGTGTACACTGTACACTTGCCCTGGTAAAAAAAAGTCCAATATATATATTTAAGAAGAAGAACAAAACCAAGAAGCCAACACCTCGAAAGACTGACCCCATATCTATAAGCTTATAGATTGCAAGAGTTAAGCTAACCCATTTAAATCCGCACGAGAAATTATGGTTGAAATCAATGGGGAATATGTCTTACAATTAGACGTATCCAGAAAACTTGTATCAGGACGATTGAACGAAGATTTATTATGGACAGGAAAAACTCATTCCTGTAAAGAGCAAATATTAAAAAGCGATTGCTTTTCGCAAAAACCTACAAGGAAAAAGTTATCCAATTCTGAAGTGACAAAACAAAGATATATAGAATGGGACCTGATGGAACAGCATTTGTTCGTCGCCCAATATTTCAAGCTCTCAATTTTACGACGACCATCAAATATCAAAATAAAGATCTAATATATAAGGTGGACATTTAAGTTGTGCACATATCTGAGATTTAGCATGGTATAAAAAATTGCCAAAGCTCTGCCAGAACATATACATACATACATACTTAGTACTGTGGAACCCAAAGAAATAGAAAGATTAAAAACAACTTATAATTAAATTTGAGGATATTGGAGATATGTTCCCGGATTAAAAGGCTAAGAAAAAATAATGAAATTGGAAAAGAAACCTTTTCATGGAGTATCAGAATCCCGCGGCAAAGGCAAAGAAATTGGAGGCAACTCAAGGAAAAGTCGCATTTTGTCTGATCGAAATGAGAGCAATTCATATCTAAATTTTCAGAGATGAGTAAAACTCTGTGTGCAAAATTAATGAAAATATGAGATAAGGCCATAACTTCTGGCACATTCAAATCTTTGATTCAAAGTAACGATAAATCAAAGTTAATAGCTATTATAGTCAAACGATGGACAACTCAGTAAAAATAATTTCAATGACATTTATTCACAATCGATCATCTTTCAACAGCTGATTATAAGCTAATGCTGGTTAGACATTCGAAACTAAATAGTTGCATTTCAAAAGAAAGACAATCTCTCCAGTCACCACGGATGGAAACCGGTTCAACTCCCTTACTCTCAGCCTCCCAAAACACCACATGTGAGAGACGAATCAAAGGAGCAGCTGAAATCCTAAAAGCCTCTACCAGAAACGCCATAAAATCGTCCTCAAACTTCACGAACCTGGCCCCCAAAACTGATAGTGGAAATCCAATGAAAAGCAATGACAACAAACAAATTAAAAAACCTATAACAAATCTAATATAATCCAAAAAACGACAATCTTTTTCTTATTTGAACAGTTGTTAAAAAAAAAACATAAAAACGGTATCAGAGGAGCTAAAAAGACAAGCAAACACAGACGAAATGGAGATTGGGCCCTTCTCTGATGCAAGCCACATCTCCGCAGCCCCAGCTAGCGAACAGATACCAGACATTATCATCTCCAATGTCTCTGACATCAGCCACCATAAAACTAACCTGCGACTCCGTCGACAACTACTCAGCAGCAATTAACGGCCTAAAAAAGTAAAACCTATCATTTTTATACCCTTGCAAAAAGGGTATATTAATTTTGGTCAGAAGTGTGCAACGCATAGAAGGAAGCATTTCCGACCATATAAAGTATATATATTCTTGATCAGCATGACGAGACGAGTTCATGTGGCCATGTCCGTCCGTCCATCTGTCCGTCCTCCTAGATCGTCAGAGCTACAGAGTTGAAATTTTGTAGGCTTGTATGCGCTGCAGGGGTTGTATATCTCGGATTCAGCCGGATCGGAGCACTATATCATAAAGCTCCCATACGAACGGCAAAGTCACGAACAGTGACTTTTCTCAATAACTTATTATTATTTTCGTTATTTTCTGAGCTACTGTCGTGAAATCAAATATTGGTGAGTTTATTACACCCATAAACGACTGCGCCAAATTTTATTAAGATCGGGTGACTATATCATATAGCTCCCATAGGCAAGATTGGTCGAAAACAGTGACTTTTGTCAATAACTTCGTTACTTTTGACGATTGCTTTCAAATTAAACATTTGTTAGTTTAATATATCTGTTAATGACTGTGTCGAATTTGATAAAGATCGGGTTACTATATCACATAGCTCCCATTGGAACGATTGGTGGAAAACAGTGACTTTGATTATTAACTTCGTTATTTCCTATGCTAAGATTGTAGGCCGTTCTTTCGCAAACGTTAGTCTTTTTAGCTTAAACGTTTTTCCACTTTGATGGGTATAGCTAAGGAAAAAGTTACCAAAAAAGTTGCAAGGGTATACAAACTTTGACGCGGTCGAAGTTAGCCCCAGCCCTCTGTTTTTTTTTATTTAGTAAAATATGACGATGTTCGCACGGAAAATGAAGTAAGTCGTCTCGCCGACCTAATTAATTAAATTACATTTTTTTAAATTACTGGGGCGAAAAGGGGCGTGAAAAAATCTGTACACATACAAAATGTGCGCATTTACTAGGCAAATATACATGCCAAATTCGGTGTCTCTAGCTAGAATAGTTTTTGAGATGAGCACTTTTTTTATTTGAAATAAACTTGATCACTTTACATACTACACGAGTCTTCATTTGGTCACCAAATTTGGTGGCTCTAGCTTTCATAGTCTCCGAAATCTAGGTGTTCATACAGACTGACGGAAAACGGATGGACAGACGGACATGGCTAGATCGACTCGGCTATAAGAATATATATACATTTTGGCGGTTTAAATATACCATTTCACCCTATGGGTGTATGGTATAAAAATGTCTTTGGTCCCTTTTCTGCTAAAGGGATTACAGCAGTAATCAGGCTGTGGCATGTTGAAAATATAGTAGTACCCAATGGAATCAGAAAGCTTCTAAGTTTTAAGCCAAAGCCTACGACTGCCGTGCCTTGACCGATAAAAATACAGTGTATTATGCTGACCACAAATTTGATTTTGCCTTATTTTATTTTCGTTGTATGGAGGTGTTCAAAAGGTAAATATTTACTTAAGTTAAATTTGGTATCAAACGAAAGAGAAAAATTCCTCGAGCACGACTTTAGGTGCGCCTTGGCGATTTATTATGTAGTTTTTGTGTAATTAGCAAAAGAAATATTATGTTTTTAGCGGGTTTATAGCTAAAAGTAGTTATTTCCGCCTAAAAGAAGCTGTCAATTTTGAGATAGTGTTGCCAGATGCCAAATTTCGGATACTCGAATACGCGCGCTTTTTAAAACTTTTGTTCGCACTATTCTCAACAAACGAAAATATTGTTGAGTTTACATTATTTCTTGATTTTAGTGAATACATATAGTTCAGAATACTATATTCGATAAATGCCATATAAAAAAACATTTGCCAACACTGAAATCAAGCTGTAGCCGATTTTTTACTTTTCAACACTGAAATTTACCGTGAAGGGTAATTATAAAAAATGTCCACGCTATCGATAGTAAAAAAATCGATAGACTATCGCTGGAAGGTAAATATTCGATATATCGATAGTGCCATCAATAGTTTCGCCAGCTCGAATAAATACTACATCAAGACTTTAAAGTAATTCATTACTTTCCTATTTTGTAAATTGTCCTTCCTTTGAAACTTCAATAAAAATCCAACTTTTTTTCTTTTTAAATCGCCACTTAAAGAAACATCTTTAAACTGTTTTATGTGGCTCATTCGCTTCCATAAATTTCATCAAGCCTTTCTACATACATTTCAGATTTACTTATTCTGAAAAAATTTCTTTAACTACAAAATCAAATGTTGTCAAGATGGCTTTTGGAAACGGGGAACAGTTCTTCAAAGTGATCATTTGATTTGATCTTGTTCTAAGTTTGTTTAATGCGCAAACCTGCATCATAGCATGGCGTCCAGTTAATAAAGTTAATGTTTCATCATGAATTTCTTCTGACTCTTATTCTACCACTAAATTCGAATTGAGTACCGCGATGTCTAAGTATCATTTTTTTGATAACAATAGTGTGCAAGCATTCGGCAAAGGCTTTATTTACTTCATTTTCTGCTTTGCTATTTTATTGTTTTTCGTATCTTTCAAAAAATAATTTTTAAAAGTATTTTTGGGTTGTACTTTTCAAAACGGAAATCCGTTTAGCTGATTTGGGCTTTGTACATCGGACTTCCTTCGCCGTGTCCCAGGTAAATGCTTTGTCCAGGAAATACATTGATTCTTGTTTAGCTGGGCTACTGTTTTATCTAAAATATATTTGTCCTACTGTTTTATTTAAATTATATTTGGCCTACTATTTTACTTAAATTAAATGCTGGCCTACTATTTTACTTAAATTAAAGCAGGATATTCATTGTCCTTGGATTGTCTTTAGAGCACTTTTTACTTTTTTAACGATTTCAGTCTTCTTTAGCTTCCACAATACGTCCAATAACAACTCTTTTTTAACTTCTCTATAGCAAAAAGAGAAAAAACCTGTGTATTTAAAAGAAATAAATTAACCTTCATAAGATACATATCGAATAGCGAGTACATACTCGCTAGATGTGGAGAACTATCGATACAAAAATTTTTTAAAATACCAATAATTTTTATTTGAGAAAAGCTAACCATTATATTTTCCTTGGGGCAATTTAAATCTGACGAAGTGTATGGGTGTAGTTTTCGTCTAAGCCGAAGGCCTTAGTTGCCAGTGCTTGCAAAATATAGTAAGGTGGATAGTTTACAACTTTATCCTACACTTTAATAATAATAATGTTATGAAATTTATATTTAAAAAAAAAGAAGTAAAGTCGTGCTTGCTATACAACTGTCGAAAAGTATTGGATACGTCGCACAGCGGGGCTTTTTGGCATTTTACATTGCAAAAATCATAGCTTCTAAAGCGATAAAGCGATTTAAAAAGCTTACGATGAAGAATACCTTAAAATTAAAATGAATGATTGTCAAGAGTGCTGGGTGTTCGTGGTGCTGTATTATTCAAGGTCAAAGTCAGAAAATATTTCCAGGCATGAATCCTTTATAAATGTAGCAAAACCCGGTTTTTTTTAATCACATACGAAATTTATCATTATTTTGAACGACTGTGTAACATTTTTTAATGTTTTAATTTGATTTTCCAACATAATTACAATAAGGAAAAAATAAATTTTTTTTTTGATTAATTTTGAAAATTTGCTATTGTTGGTGGGTTTTTTCAACTAATTTTCAATATTATAACTATAGTTGCTATTTTCCAAATCCTTTCGTGATCGCACGTGTCTCAGTGATGCAATAAGTGGGTCCAAAGAGGCTTCCAGCATGTTAAAAAGGTCTTCATTTTGTCTAACACGAGAAGTTTTTAATGTATTAGTGTAACTGAACCTTTTGTAGTCCCTGTTTTTACATTCCTGTGCTTCTTCGGATAGCTCTCCAATTGGTAAACACTGATATTCTATTAAATCCTTTCCATGAGCCAAAATACTATGTACCGTAGGCGTAAGTTTTTTTGCGGATACAATTCATGCAAAAGTCAAATTTTTCACCATTTACCATTTCCTTGCAATTTATAACATTGAAGATAACAGCCAACCTTTTAATGATCTCTTGAATAATCCCTGTTATTAAAGATGTCATGTCTATTTATTTAAGTTGGATTTGAGGCGATTCCACTTATGAAGTTAAAAATAAACTGTCGCAAACGAGAAGAATAATTAGCACTTTATATTATATTTTTCAATTAACTAGGTAGAACGCAAAATCGGTGCTACTCTTTTTGTATTAATTAGGTGAAAAACTTAATATTTACATCCAATTTGGTAAACGAAAATAAAATGGTAAAAGTACGCATGCGCTCTTCTTCTTCCTTATACTTGCAGCGCATTTTCATCAGTGTCGCAGGTCTCCGCATGTTGGGACCATATACATCTGATAAGTAAATATTTTACCTACCTAGTGTATGTAGTGCGGCATTGATCCTAGTTGATCCTTGTTAGTTGTGTTCCACCAAGGTTAAAAAACCTCACTATTTAGAGAATTAAAATTTATGAAAGAACATACTTTTCAGATAAAACCCCAGATCGATTGTTAAAGTCGCTCAATATTCAGTTTTAAAGTTGCGACTTTTTTGTAAAAATTATCACTTATTCCCATTTACTAAAGAGTCTCAACTTTGGGCGCCTCTAGCACCCGAATTCAAAAATTATTCGGATTCATAATCTCTGAAGTATTCCCTATCGATTGTAAATATCATTTTTGCCAACTGATTTTTGCACCGCTATCCGAGCAGAGGCCCAACTGTGCATCGCCCCAATCGCCAGACCTAAACTCCATCGAGAATTTGTGGAGTGACTTGGACCGTCGTGTCTACAAAACGCTAAACAAGCACTTCAGGAAATTTACAAAGTTTACACTGAAAAAATTATAAAAAATATGCCAAAAGGCCTTCATGATACCAATAAAAACAATGGGTACTACACTAAATATTAAAGAAGCTTCATGTTTCAGATAATGTTGGTACAATGCTGTACATATCCGAAAAACCTAATATTAATGTGGCACACATTAATTTTAATAACTTGGGTTAAAAGTTGGAAAATAAAAAAAACCGAATATTAATGTGATCCACTGTATATAGTTATGAGTTCGAAAGTTTAATGCCATCGAAAATGTCATACCAAATCGATCTTAGACAAATTAAAACTCTGCGTCGGACATTCTAATCTGATTGTTTAAGTTATTATTATTATTATTAATTATTCAAATGTGGTTTCTTTCTGTTTATTTTTTTAAGCCATTCATTGTTTAAATTTTCGCTGTGAAAGGTACATACTTTCCAATGAATGACAAATTTTTAGTGTTGCATTCGAAAAATATCGATGAAAAGGCCAATCGATTGGATGGATGGATGATAAAATTTCGGCACGGCAAACCTTATACACCCATCTCCCAAAGTGATGGTGGATAAGCGCCAGTTTCGGGCCTAAAGATATAAATTTTCTTTTCTTAATCACCAAATTACCAAGGCGATGTCGTGCTCGTAGAATTTTTCGCATTGTGCCAGTGAGCTTATGCAAATAATTACCATGCTATTGAGTTTTGAAATATGTATATATTTACATATGATACATAAATATAAATTTTGTTTGAATAAAACGGATTTGTTATCATTTTTCATTGTTTTATGGCAAATTTAAATGTTTCAAATTTGTAATGGAACTATCGATAGAATCGCTAGCAGCAGGAAACTATTCCAAACGCAACCAACCGAATAAGCGATAATGAATTATACATTCATTTATTAAATTCATAAACGGAAAATTCGCAACCGTCCCACAAAAAAATATATAGTTATTAATTAGCCATTTTCCCCTTTCACAAGTTGATAAATTGGCACAAATCAGTAAATGTCTAACTTATTGGGGATCAGTTTGTCACTTGCAATCGCATACCATTCTATTTCATTCAACAGCCATACAATTATTTTAAAATATGGATTTGTGTATGTTAAGTGACTTAATCCATCTTGCATTTGTTAGTCCGGTTTTGAAAATTATAAAATATTACGTCCACTTCCACATACTATGCAACTGAGCAATCAGCTGTTACTTTAACATACAACATCTGTTTTTATGCCCTTGCAGAGGGTATTATAAAATTGGTCAGATGTTTGTAACGCACAGAAACCCCGACCCCATAAAGTATATATATTCTTGATCAGCATGAGAAGCTAAGTCGATATAGCCCTGTGCGTCTGTCTCTGCAAATCAACATTACGCCGCCATCTTAAGAGCTATCGGAATGAAACTTTATATTTGAGCTACTTATAGCCCGGAGCAGAATGATACCAAAAAAGAGTTTCGAACATGTAATAATATAGATTTCCACAGACTTCAAGTTTTGATCGGAAGGGACCTGGTTCTCGGCCACTTTCAATCGGTTTGAAGGTGGTTGAAATAAGCTGTGAGCCAATTAGATTAGGTACATAAGCTTTTAATCGTTACATTCTATTGGAAGACGTTTTAGTCATAATATTGAATTACAATAGTTTTCTTGATGCTCAACAGTATATACATATGTCGGATAGTGTTGGTTAAGTGACTAATAAAAAGCTAAGCCTACTAGTTAGTTCCAATAGATTGACAGGTGCGTCAGTTGTAGCCCTGGTTGAGCATCTAAGCAACCTTAGCAACTAATGTTGAGAGCTGTCTTCAGGTCAGGTCCTATATTGAGGGGGGCTTCGGGCTAGAGAGCTCAGTTAACAAACTCCCCGGGAACCATGGCAAAACGAGTGCTTTCGTAAGGTAGTCTACACGGCTGCCTTTGTCTTCGGGTTTACTAGCTCTTTGCCAGTGCACGTTTGCTTGTCAAAGCCGAGTAGACTAGCTTACACTTATTTTGCCATGCCGGGAACTAGCCGCACAGTTCGAGAATATAAGTGAAATAGTGAAAGTGCAAAGTAAAAACAGTAAAGAACATGAGTGAGTTAAATAATGCGGGCGACGCTCCGACACATACATATGTCGGGGCGTTAGCACTATTATTTAGTTCACTAATATTTTACACTTTTGTACTTCTCACTTCTACTTGTATTGTTTTTATCACCTTATTCCCTTTGCAGAACTGTATGCTGAGTTCCCAGGGGAACTGAGCTCTCTAGCCCGAGGCCCCTCTTTATGTAGGACCTGAACTGAACACAGATCTCAATATTTGTTTCTAGTTATGTTGCTAAGGCACAGATGCTTGTCATCCTGCAAACTCAACAATTCAAGTGTCATTCTGTAGCCGCTGCAATTATAAACCCGGAAATTATAAAATTGCAGGCCTAATTAGGCCTAATTGCCTGTTCTCGTTTTCGCTTCCGAATGTTTTTTGTTGGAATCGGATTTGAGACCTGTTCTCGTTTTCGAAAAGCTCCTGGCGACATATTCGTCTGAAATTGCGATAATACTAAAGATTTCCGCAAACACGACGACATGCAGGACTTTTAAAAATGTGCTTCACCCGATATTAACATAGTGGCATGAGCCTTCGGTAAAGAAGCGAAGTGTGTTGCGAATTATATTATCCTCATCGTCTTTGAGGCAATTCCATTTTTTATTCCCAAATGCAATTTCTGTAAATTCCATAGATAAAATTTATGACATTGCTTTTCATTTCAAACAAATGAGAACAGAACTAAAATTATCACTGCCCAATCACAGTATAAATAAATAAATAAAATTGAAACCTCAATGAATACAAATGAATTGCGTGTTTGTGTTGTGCAATGCTTCTACTTCGGTTAGATATTCACATTTGTTTTCCTTGAAGCAGTATATATATCTGCTATATCCGCCATACCTAAAAAGGCATCGTTGGTGGTCTAAGTCGTAATTTGCCATCTGGAACATCGACGGATTGTCGCTATTCCCGTCGGCATTATTCTATTCAACATTATCGGTCCAGGAATCTGGAAAAAGCGACAAAAGATAGACGGTCGCCTATTGACAAAGACGAAAATATGTCAATGAGAACTGTTGCAATCCACATTTCCTTGCTCTTCTCGAATTTTGGTCCTTCTTTACTGCTTGGTCATAGGCAGTCTGATGTTTTTCTCATCAAAATTACTGATTGATCCTCGAATTTTTTTTTGAACTTTGACAAAATTGGCAATTGGCCATTTGTATCTTTTTGATGCAAAATGTTATGTTTCCTTACATTGTCCGACACCCTGAAATATGTGCCTTTTAACAATAACGAAAAAGTTCATGCATTAATTTCTTATGTGTCGGCAGATTGTTCTACAAATTTGGAAAAAGACTTTGTCTTGATCAAAAAATGCTTTGCATTGGGACAAATTAGGTGTCTCGTTGACAATTCAATTTTAAGAAATATGGCTTATTAGCTGCATTTTGTAAAGTTACCTTTTTGAGAATATTTAAGCTACAACAAATTTTCCCTTTGAAAAAACTGTTGCCAATTGGTTGCAGAAGTTTTTCATTTACTATAGTCGAATACCCGACCGGAATTGAAGGTGCTATGGTACTTTTACATCGTTTTTTTCTACCGAGGCATCAAAAAAGACTATTCACATCCTTGTTGATGCTGGAATTTGAATCTTTAGCTGTTAAGGATTACTTGATGGTCCTTTTGGTGGATCTCGTTTATGATGTTGAGGAAAATTTTGGTTAAACAGAAGTATGATCAATAAGCTTTCTGCACTTTATTGGTTTACCAATATTTTTTTATCCGATTGCCAAATTGTATTAGCTTAAAAAATCAAGCGGCATCTTTTAAATTTCGGTTATGACTCTCTTAGCCACAACAAAGTTCTTACTGAATTCTTTATCTTCTTCTTCCTGGTCGATTGAATTAATACACAATTTAAAATCTGGTCAGATTACGACATATTGGAATTTAAATCGAATTTATCCGGCTCGAGGTCAACCTTACAAAAGAAGATTATTTCAAAGGCAACACACAAAAAGGTGAGCAGGTTGTCTTTATAGCTATTTCAAGAACCACCAAGTTCTATCATCAGCAGACTTTGCTAAAGAACTCCAGAATTGCAATAGCCATACCATGCTTCAAGGCTAAAACTAGTTGGGAATTGCAACTAAATGAAGCGAAAAGAGTTGGTAAAGCCTACATTACCGAAGACCACCTTTTTGTGCATACCCTTAGGCGCTATGGAATATTAGTGTATGAGCTTTGCCCTTAACAAACTAAATTCACGATCTGTTATTTTATACACGGTATATTGTACCTTTATATATGGTACAGGTCGTGTTGCCTTTGAAATAATCTTCTTTTGCAAGATTGACCTCGAGCCGGCTATGTTCGATCACAATTTAAAATAATATAAATATTTTACAAATACAGTTATTAGTAGATTTCAAAAAACAATCTGCATCAAAATTTCTAAAGAAATGTAAAATGATATTACAATGTCTTCTGTGCAATGAAAGTAGACATCGGACTGGTTCCTTGCCTGGGTTAAAGTGTTTAAACCTATGAACGTAACTGTCTTATTACGTTTCCTTTCTTCTTAGTATCTCCTTAATGTTGCGCCATAGGTCTTCTCTGACACAAGGGATGACAGTTAGGCAAGGAGATTGTCCTGCCTGTTTGGCCGCTGCATCTGCAAGCTAATTATCTTTTACGCCCATGTGACCAGGAGCGCAAAGGAGTTTTATTTTGGTAGCGTGTTTTATGCAAAAATGTCGATTTTCGTATATCAGGCTAGTTTGGTTGTAGATATTATTAACTGCATTGAGGGTAGAAAGACTGTCGCTGCATACTATGAATTTGCCCTTAAGTTCGAGAGCGTGCTTAATTGCTTTAAGAATTTCCACCGCTTCGGCAGAAAATATTGAAAAATATGCGGGGAGCATTCCAGATGAGACGAGGGTTCCAGATTGGCTAACGACTGCTAAGCTTGTGAAGTCAATTGTTTTAGATCCGTCAATGTAAAGCCGGCTCCAGCTGGAGACTTTTTCCGTTTCGGCAGCCAGCATTTGCTGTATTAAATTTTTGGGTGTTTTTGATTTTGTTCATAAGTTGAGAGACGTGTTCACGGTGTGGCCAATGAGGAGATGGGCTGATTTTGTTCCAACGATATGGCATATCCTGCAGATAGAGGACATGACTTTGAACCTTCGTCGCTCGTATTAAAGTCTTTTAGCAGAATATGAATGCTACGCCGTACTGCTGCATGGTATGCGGGGGAGAACAATTTGATGTTGGATGGCGCACAACATCCATAGATTGCCAACCCATAGTCCATTTTGGCCAGTTTTGGGCTCTTCTGGCATGAATTCCAGATGTTGGATGGACAAGGGAACGCTTATACCCACGAAACTTAATGATATTTATTATATTATTTTTACAATACTGCCGATGGGTTCTTATATATATTTACATATGTAAATACATACAATATATGTATTATGTTTAAGTCCAATTTAGTTGAAATGCAACTGAAGCGATGTTTATAAGACATACATACATATGAACAGTGTTACCATTTTGGCTTATTTTAAGCTAGATCTGGATTATTTCAAAATGAAATAGCTTGGAAAGTGGTTAAAATGCTTATAGCTTGAAATCTAGATTATTTCAAAATTCAAAAAGCTTTTTTTGGCTTTAGAAAAATTTATACATAAAGATTTTTTTTAGAGATTATAAAGTATTTTTATGGTCATTTAAAGGGGCAAATCAAACTAAAATAATATTTCTTGAAGACTTTTGGTATTTTGTGCAATTTTGTGCCTAAATTTATGGTTATATCTCGTTTGGTTCGTATTTGGTCATTCTACAGCGATATTGAGCAATATTAAGTTTATGAAAATGCCAAAAGTTACTTATAAACAACATTTTCGCGAATTGTGGACTACTTTTGATGAATTTAAGGAGTGGCTGCGCAAAGTCCCAACAGACCCCACAAAACCATATTACTCCTTTTGTAAAGCGACAGTTGGGGCTAAATTATGCGAATTGCGGCAGCATGCCGCTACCAAAAAACATTTCGCGTGCATGCAAGACAGCAAAATAAAATTTCCAGACTTGTTGCAATGTGCAGCGAGAAAAATAAATAACTTTTAATTTCTGGAATTGTTTTAACCTAAAAAATATTAGTATTTTACATATACCGTTAGTAATATATAATATTTTGCATAAATAAAGATTTTAAATAGCCCCATAATACATTCATTTACCGGTAGGCTAATGTGCATATATGTGCCAAAACTTTTTTGATTAAAATTTGTGCCTATATTTCCGTTTTTGTATTTTGCAAATGAACCAAAGCTGAACTATAATTTTTTTTGTTCAAGATTAAATATAATATATGAGTAATAATAATGTAATTTTTCATTTACTTATAGCTGTGTTAACAAATAAGTTACAGCTCTTAGAAGTTGGATTTTTCAAGTGTGCCAATACTTTTTTGACTCACTTTATTTACATAGAGGAAGAGCTCACAGAAAATGGTGTATAAATGTTTAAAGCTTCGTTCTTAATAGTATTAAACCGCACTTTTAATTAAATTAAAGTTAATATTGTAAAATAATATTATTTAACTATCAAAACATATGAAATTATGAAAGTATTCGTGTATCCTCATCTGAACCCGTTGAGAGAACTTTAAAGACATATTCTACCGAATAAAGACACATATCTATGACGCCACGTTATGTTAAGCCACACCTACTCTAATCTCGCTCAGGACCACATTAATTAAAAGTAACATTGTGGACTCATTATTTAAAGCAACACTTGTTTTTGCATTTGTTGTTGTAACATTTGCTTGTATTTACTTATATTGTTTCTTTATTCTAGCAGGTTAGCCCGCATATACATATTTAGCTACATTTCTATACGTTTTATTTTTTATTTGACCAATTTTAAGTGTGGTTTTCAAATGTTGATAGCTTTAATATCAAGTTTTATTCCAAGAGCTTTCCAAAGTAACGTCACACTTTGCACCTACGGACGGACAGACGGACATGGCTATATCGACTCAGGTGATCAAAAATATACATACATATACTTTATGGTCGGGTCTGACCAATTTTTTTTATTTTCTAAACTAAATGTAGGTTGTTTGATTTTAGTCTAATAAATCAAATTAAATTACTTCTTCAATCGAAAAGGAGCATGGTTTTGTGGTTTTGGGTTTAGGCTGGAACACACAAGTTATTTAAATATTTCTTTTAAATATAAATATAATATTTCTATGATTAAATTTTTATTTATATTTTTCCATACAAAACGCTTGCAAGTTTTCTGGCGTCATTAATTATCGATGGAAAAAACATCGATATATTGCCAGAGTCCAAGTTAATCGATACTACCGATTGGGACGGTAGAGTAGAGATGGCAAACTATCGATAGTGTGCCCATTCGATATTTTCGATGTTTTGAATGAAAAAATTGGATATATCGATGCTATCGAAATATTTGCGGTCTTTTATTTTCATTTGAATTCAAAAATAAAAATATTTCATTTTATAATGTTTATATGAAGATACCTAATACTTTGGTAAAATAATGTACACATAAAATTAGTTTTACGTATACATATACAAAATGAAATATAATATTCACCCTTGTTACTGTCAATCAGAAAGTTGTCCATTCCAAAACCACCTCCAATAGCAATGAAAGATTCACTTAATAATAAAGGTTATAATACAGGATTACTATTTATTTTAACAAATTTCACTTACCAAAATTTTCGTTTTCATTCGACATGTGTTGCGCTAGAACAAGTGATGTGAAAAAAACGCATCGTGTTATATTTGTTCACTATCGATAGAGGATAAAAATATGATGGTGGCGCAGAAACGATAGTTTGCCATCGATAGTTTGGCTGCTCTAGCCATCAGTTTTCGTCACGTACATTAATTGCTCGATGGGAGCTGAAAACGACATTTGGAGATTAAGTTTGAAGAATGAAGCCTATTAAATATCTGGCGCATTCTTTAGATGCGTATATGTAGTTATTTGAGACTTTGAATACCTCCGATATTAATAGACGCTTTCATCCTTTTCGGGGCAGTAATATCCATTGTACCCAAGAGTATCACCTTGATACTTCGGCAAGAAATTAAATTTGGGAGCAATTTTAATGACGTCCTTGAAGCGGACGAGTGCTTCTCTGACTTCTCCCAATAGCAAAACAAGAGTTCCCCTTTTGGCTGAATTGTCTTCCATTTTACTTTTAATGTGATCAGCTCAAAAAATCCGTAGAACATCGTTTTTTCTTTTTGGTCTCTTTGGTCGTATAGGTCCAAAAAACGAAGCTCTGAGGCGGTAAGCTTGAAACTTCCAAAACATCACAGAGTTCGTCAAGCTGATTTCTGTGATTCAGCAAGCAACTGACAGGGTGTTCCATCGTGTTGAACACGGTGTTTTCAGTGCCCACCGAAAAAGGTTTAACATGTTCTCTTCTTATTCCACAATGCTGAGCATCTGGAAAATCGATCGGACTTGAGATTGCCGCTTTGTCTGTCGGAACTATTTTTTTCACCATTTTCGTTAGGTTGTTTCCATCCGAAAAGGCGACAAAAGATGGACGGTCACCTATTGACAAAGGCTAAAATGTGTCATTTCCTTTTTGGTCCTTCTCTACTGCTTGGTCAAAAGCAGTCTGATGCTTTTCTCTTCAAAATTACTTTGATTGAACCTCGAATTTTTTTTTTTACTTTGGCAATTGGCCATTGGTATCTTTTTGATGCCACATGTTATGTTTTCTTACTGTGCTCGACACCCTGAAACATGTGCCTTTTAACAATAACGACAAAATTCATGCATTAATTTCTTATGTGTCGGCAGATTGTTCTAAAAATTTGGAAAAAGACTTTGTCTTGATCAAAAAGTGCTTTGCAATGGGACAAATTACATGTCGCGTAGTCAATCCAGTTTAAAGAAATATGGCTTATAAGCTGCATTTTGTAAAATCACATTGTAGAAAATCTTTAAGCCACAATAAATTTTCCATTTGAAAAAACTGTTGCTGTCTTCTTGGCTAAACATGTACATATGAACCTAGACTATATAAGCTGAAGGCCTACGTTGCCATTGCCAAAAAAAGAAAAAAAAGGTAGCTTATAATTTAAATTGTAAATTAGCTCTTAATAAATAAATAAATGTGAAAAGTCAATGTCAGGAGCAGGATAGATCATTTCAGTCGAAATTCAGGCCAATACGAATCGTTTTGTGATTTCCGAAATTTTTTGAAGTTTTCGAAATATCATTAGTTTTTTTCTCATTTGTTATAATGACAGAGATTTCAGTGGATTTGTCTTCACTTTCAAATGCAGACCACGGATCCCATGAAGCGTGAAACGGTAGCACAGCAGCTGCTTGAAGTCTTGAAGACCTCCACCCAGTCTGGTGTTAAAATAATGAAGAAGAAGAATGGATATTACTGCGCCAGCACCCATGTGGAGGATGTCCAAATGATCCTGATGGATGATAGTAAATGGTTCACTCCAACTACCCAAGACGATGATTAGAAATTGGCTATCCAAATTTTAAAGAATGCAGATCTGTTTTAAATATAGTTCAACTAATACATAAAAAAAATAAACAAATATGTATAAAAATAAAGTTAAACATAAATCCCAAAAACAAAATGAAAAATATCCTGGAAAATGCTCGAACTCAATTTTTTTCAAAAAATATATTACTTAACATAAAAATATATAAACGTTCCTCAAAAAGGTGGAGCCGAAAAATGATACAAAAAAAAAAAACATGTTGACTAGTTCGTTTTGAAAAGTATAACGCTGAAACTTTTAAAAATTGTTTTTGAGAGATACGGAATATAATAAAATAGCAAGGCACAGCAGCAAGAAAACACATCAATCAGTTTCTTTAAAATAAAGTAAAAATGCATTGTGACTGTACGTGAAGCGTACGGATGGTCAAAATCATCATCGAGTTTGTTGTGTTTATGACAACTACCACTAATTTTTCAAAGTGTTCAGTGCGAAAACAGAAATCAAAACAAAACAAACTAAGAAAAATTGCATTTAAGTGCTTGGTATATGGCTTATCGCTGATAAGTTCCGTTAGTGTACCCTTATTGGCCAACCAATCACAAGTGGTCAAATCAAAAATAGCTGCATACTTTTGGGCATCGTCAAAAATCTGCTTTTAGGCTGCATATGCTAAAAATCTGCTTCCAGTCAGAAGAACATATCAAAGTGCTGCAGGCCACAGCTCGGCCGTAATGGATGCTGATAATGACCCCAATGGCAGTGCTGACAGCCCTTTCCCATGGCAGCACGCCACCCGCAAAAGTGTCGTAAAAGGGAAAGCTTCCTTGTCTCCAAAAGTGTCCACCCAATACGAAACGGATTCCAATGATGGTTCTTCAGAGCTCGGAGAAGTTCGACGCAAGCGTCCGGCTGCCACTACAGCTGCGCCCAATGCCGAATCTGCTGGTAACCCTAACAGGTTTGCTCTCCTCACCCCCGCTGACGACATCCAGCATAACGTCGCCAATGCCCCCATCGCTGCTCCACTACAGACCCCGAAGACTCCTAAGATACCACCAATCTTTATATCGAACGTGGGCGAAATCGCTGGCATGCTCACCTCTATTAAGGTTATAATCGGCAGTTTAGATTTCACTTTCAAGGCAGGCAGAGATGACCAAGTTCGAGTTATGACTTCTAAAACGCAAAAACGCTCCCTTCCATACATACCAAATAAAACAGGAAAGAGCTTATAGGGCTGTAATCCGTAGTCTCCACCACAGCACTCCACTGGACTTTATCCGCGAAGAACTGGCAAAACTTGGACACAAAGTGCGTCACTTGACGAATGCTAAACATCGCCAAACCAATAACCCAAAGCCCTTGTGTTTCATCGACCTTGAGCCAGCGACTCCTTTGTGGTGCCATTATTACTATATCAGCAGTCCCACAATGCTTCAACTGTCAAAAGTTTAACCACACTAAAAATTTCTGTGGAAAACAGAACAGATGCGTTCAGTGCACCAAGCAACACGAACCAGGCAAGTGCCCTAAAGACGATGCTCCGTCCCCAGAATGCGTAAACTGCGGAGGTAGTCACACCGCCTCGTACAGAGGATGCCGGGTGTACAAGGAAGCCAATAAACTCCGGGATTAAGGCAACGCACGCCTAACCATACGCACCAATGCCATCATTATGCAAGTAGGGCTAAAAATAATCATCTGGAATGCAAACGGCCTATGTAAAAGCAGGCCAGAAGTCGATCTGTACCTCAAGAGGAACAATGTCGACATCACGTTAGTTTCAGAAACTCACCTCACAGGCCAATCATTCTTTCACATCAACGGATATGACCTTGTATGTGCCAATCACCCTAGTGGCAATGCTAGAGGAGGATCTGCCATCCTGATCAAATCCAGGCTTCAATATACTGTAAATACTCCACTCCGTCACCCATGGCTACAAGCGTCATCCATCAGCATCGCAACCTCCATCGGCAACATTAGCATCGCTTCCTGTTATGTCCCTCCAAGACATTCATCAGACACACAGATGTTGCTGCAAAGCCTAAGCAGCTTCGAATCAAGGTTTCTGGCAGGCGGAGATTTCAATGCCGAGCACACCTGGTGGGGGTCTAGACTAAACAACCCTAAGGGACTTGCGCTCATACCCTGCATCCAGATTCTCAATCTGACCACCCATTCGTCAGGCCATATTGGCCAACGATGAAAAGCCCGAATGTTGTGGACTTCGCCATTACCAGAGGTATAAAACGCAGCAGCATACACATAGAAGCTGAATTCGACCTTCATTCGGACCAATGCTCAAAATCCATTTTTTCTATTTGGTTTTTTTGTAACATAAAAATATATAAACTTCGCGTCTAATCGCAAAATTCAATTTGGACATCCAGATCTCAACCTGTTGATTAACACAAAACTTTGTGACGTTCTCGCAAAATGTTATCAAAAAAAAAAAACAATGTTGACTAATGTAAGCCCAAAGCAGCTAAACGGCCTTTCACTTGGAAAAGTATAACTCAAAAATACTTTTTATTAATAGTTTTTGGTCACGTGAATCCAATTGTATCTAACCGATACGAGTTCGCTTATAATACGGATCGATATTAAAATGGAAATTTTTGTAGATAAAACAAAAGTGCTGCAGTTCCTCAGGGAAAAGGCCGCAAAATGTAAACAAAAAAAACAAGTTGACTAGTTTGTTTTAAAAAGTATAACCCAAAGACACTTTTCAAAATTATTTTTTGAAAGATACGGAAAACAATAAAGTAGCAAAGCACAAGAGCAAGTAATAACATTAATCAGTTTCGGTAAAATTGAGTCAAAAAAAGCCTTTGCCGAATGCTGGCACACTATTGTTATCAAAAAAATGATGCTTAGATCTCGCGGTATTAAATTCGAATTTAGTGGTAGAATTAGAAGAAGAAGAAGAAATTCATGATGAAACATTAACTTCTTTAACTGGACGCCATGCTATGATGCAGGTTTGCGCATTGAACAAACTTAGAACAAGAACAAATCAAATGATCACTTTGAAGAACTGTTCCCCGTTTCCAAAAGCCATCTTGACAGCTTTTTATTTTGTAGTTAAAGAAATTTTTTCAAAATAAGTAAATCTGAAATGTATATAGAAAGGCTTGATGCAGTTTATGGAAGCGAATGAGCCACATAAAACAGTTCAAAGTTGTTTCTTTAAGTGGCGATTTAAAAAGAAAAAAAATTAATTTAATTGAAGTAATATCAAGATTCCATTAGACGGATAAAACCACAACAATCAAGGACAAATTACAAAATAAGAAGTTATCCCGGCGGAGGCAAACAAGTAATGAATCACTTTAAAGTCTTGATGTAGTATTTATTCGAGCTGGCGACACTATTGATGGCACTATCGATATATCGAATATTTACCTTCCAGCGATAGTCTATCGACTATCGATAGCGTCGAGCATTTTTGGTAAATACTTACTCAAGTTACTCGGGCCCAAAACGCGTTTAAACTACATAAATTTGGTACCTAAAAATTCCACGAGCACGACCTCAGGTGTGCCTTGGCGATTTGTTATGTAGTTTTTGTGTAATTAACAAAAGAAAAATTATGTTTTTAGCGGGACTATAGCTAAAAATAGCTAATTCCGGCTAAAAGAAGCTGTCAAATTTTGGGACAGTGTTGCCAGATGCCAAATTTCGGATACTCGAACACGCGGGCTTTTTGAAACTTTTGCTTGCACTATTCTCAACTAACGAAAATATTGCTGAGTTTACATTATTTCTTGATTTTAGAGAACAAATATAGTTCAGAATACAATATTCGGCTGCCAGAGCAGTTGAATATTTCCTAATTCAATAATTCAGAGTAAAATATTTGGCTGCCAGGGCGGTCACACAACGCGCCAAATAAAAAATAGCATTGGCCAACACTGAAATCTAGCTTAAGCCGATTTTTTCACTTTTCAATACTGAAATCCCGAGTGGCTTAAGTAAATATTTACCATCGATAGTCCCAATCGGTGGATTTGCAGCCCTACAAACCAGTGCCCTCATAAGGCCATCAGTTAAGTTTTTCCTTTTCGTCTCGTACATTAATTGCTCGATGGGAGCTGAAGAAGACAAGTTTGAAGAAGGAAACCCATTAAATATCTGGCGCATTCTTTAGATGCGTATAGTTATTTGAGACTTTAAATACCTCCAATAATAATAGACGCTTTCATCCTTTTCGGGGCAGTAATACGCATTGTACCCAAGAGTATCACCTTGATGCTTCGGCAAGAAATTAAATTTGGGAGCAATTTTAATGACGTCCTTGAAGCGGACGAGTGCTTCTCTGACTTCTCCCAATAGCAAAACAAGAGTTCCCCTTTTGGCTGAATTGTCTTCCATTTTACTTTTAATGTGATCAGAGCAAATAAATCCGTAGAACATCGTTTTTTCTTTTTGGTCGTATAGGTCCAAAAAACGAAGCTCTGAGGCGGTAAGCTTGAAACTTCCAAAACATCACAGAGTTCGTCAAGCTGATTTCTGTGATTCAGCAAGCAACTGACAGGGTCAGAAGTAACAGAGTGTTCCACCGTGTTGAACACGGTGTTTTCAGTGCCCACCTAAAAAGGTTTAACATGTTCTCGTCAGATTTTAGCCAGTTGCACTTATTCCACAATGCAGAGCATCTGGAAAATCGACGGACTTGAGATTGCCGCTTTGTCTGTCGGAACTATTTTTTTCACCATTTTCGTTAGGTTGTTTCCATCCGAAAAGGCGACAAAAGATGGACCGTCACTTATTGACAAAGACGAAAATGTGTCATTTCCTTTTTGGTCCTTCTCCACTGCTTGGTCATAAGCAGTCTGATGCTTTTCTCTTTGATTGAACCTCGAATTTTTTTTTTTAACTTTGGCAATTGGCCATTTGTATCTTTTGATGCCACATGTTATGTTTTCTTACTGTGCTCGAAAAATTGTTGTTCTAACAATTTGAAAAAAGACTTTGTCTTGATCAAAAAGTGCTTTGCAATGGGACAAATTACACTTCGCGTGTTTAAACCAGTCTAAAGAAATTAGCGGCATTTTGTAAAGTTACCTTTTTAAGAATATTTAAGCCACAACAAATTTTCCCTTTGAAAAAACTGTTGCCAATTGGTTGCAGAAGTTTTTCATTTACTATAGTCGAATGCCCGAGCGGAATTGAAGGTGTTATGGTACTTTTACATCGTTTTTTTCCCGAGGCATCAAAACAGACATTCACATTTTGAACTTTGTTGTCGTAGTATTCATCATGGTTGATACTGGAATCCGAATCCCGAGCTGTAAACGATTACTTGATAGTCCTTTTGGTGGGTCTCGTTTATGATGATGAGGAGAATATTTGTTCAACAGAAGTAACAATTAGTCATTTCATCAATCAGATCAACTTTTGCACCCGTAAAACTTCTAAAAACCTTGGTCAGCCAAAAGACGCAGTCAGAGGGGGATCGAACTTTTTGTTTTTGTGCCTTTCAAATATTTCTGCTGAGCTCTTCTTAGAAAGAAATGAGCTTGAAATGATCGTAGCGGATCATATTTTACCATACAAATTGGGTAAAGTTGAAAGTGGTCCCGGTAAAGCTACGTATGTAATTGCCTATCTTTCGAGGGTATGTCGTGGAAGAAGGTATTACCAATTAATTTTTGTCCAATTTAAACTAAATTGATTCCTGCGGCGGTTCGGATGAAATGCTGCAGTGCTAAAATAAATACGAATCCCATATTGCCATTTCATGAGACGATACGAACGCTGCATATACATATATCAATAAAACCAAATTCATTTGAGGTTGAGTGATTGTGAATATAATTGAACTTCATCTTAATCCGTAATGTGAATAGCGAAAAATTTAATCTAAGAAACGAAGATAATTCTTTTGTTGGTTTTGTTCTTTTTTTCATTGTGTTTATTTTCCGCTATGTTTTTTATTGAATAAACTTAATCCGTGCGAAGAAGTCTTTGAACTTTAATAAATCAAAAAGGAAGTAAAGCCGGATGTTGTGTTAAAAGAAGAGTTAAGACGTTATCTAAACTGAAAAACTAGTCGAAAAGTGAAAGCTAATACTATCCTTGCAAAAATGATATATTAATATTGGTCAGATGTCTGCTACGCATAGAATATAAAATATATTCTTGATCAGCACCACGAGACGAGTTTATATAGCCATGTTCATCCGTCAGTCCGTCTGGTCCTAGACCGTAAGACCTACAGAGTTGAAAATTTGCATGTACATATGTGTGCTTGTATATACTGCACAGGTCAGGTTTAGTCAGATCCGACCACTATATCAAATAATGACTTTTCTCAATAACTTCGTTATATTTTGTATATAAATATATATATATTTTTTTTTGTTGTTTTCATATATATTATTGGCTGTGCCAAATTTGATCAAAATCGGATGACTATACCATATAGCTCCCATAGGAACGATCGGTCGAAAACAGTGACTTTTATCTATAATTTCGTTACTTTTGACACGATTTTCAAAAAAATTATTATTTGTCAGCTTAATGTACAAATTAGTGCCGAATTTTATCCAAGTCGGATAACATAATTATACAAGCTGTCATACAAGCAAACGATAAAACAGCACGCTCATGCGCCGGATTTTGACAGCGTAAGGAAGGCTGTTCTTTTGCGAACATTCTAATTTTTAAATAAAACTTACCTAAGTAAGGAAAGATTAACAAAAGAACACGAAATTTCGAGCTGAATTTAATCTAATTTACTGAATCTAATTTACTACCTTCGACCTTCAGACTTAATGACCAGACTGCTAATAATGATTCAGATATTGCAGATCCGTTTGCTAAATTCTTTCAGTTTTATACTGTATTATCTCTAGCTTATCATCTATGAAGTCTTCCTTCGTACCTGGGCCTGATAATATATTTAGTTGCATCCTTAATATGTGTTCGATTTCCCCATCTAAGCCTTTATCTCGGTTATTCTTTATATCGAGTGAGACTTGTAGCTTTCCTGATGTTTGGAAGGAGTTCTTTACTCACTTATCTCACCTTATCTCTCCTCATCTTTCTGTCACTTCTCTTTTCGCTATACTGTTCAATCATCTACAACGAAACCGCTGAATATGTTTTGGACCTGGATTGCTTGCAACTCATCCCTGACCACATTGGCTGTGGTAACTTCTTCAATTAATTTGTTATGTAGCATGTTCTAGAACAACATATTAATAACATTACAAATATATTGTAGCAATTAGTTACAATATTTATGTGCGCAACAAGTGCATTTGCCTCTTAAGTAACATGCCCACCCATGAGTTCATGGTGCTGGACAATTGCTGTGTCAGCAAATATAACACGCGCGGCCGCTCTGGCCCAATATGCAATATGATACATCCTCACTCTCCCGCTGCGGCGGCATATATACATACATGCTCTTTTGTAAACATTTATACATAAATATGTTTATACATAAGCATACCGCTGTTCTGCCTGCATTTCTAGCAGCGCAGCTACGCGAATAGAATTAAGAATTATTCAATAAACTGAGCTCAAACCAAAAAGAACTATTTGTGTCTCTTAATAATATTTCGAACCCAAATATAAATCTTGGACGTTTCTACTACATGGCGACCGTGACAAGTGTCACGTATATATATGTATGTGCGGTGATATTTTAAAATAAGGAAAAAAAAAACTGCAACAACAGCCGCTGTGGTGTGTGGTAGACAGACCGTCAACTACACCTACGTGGGATATTAAGCAGACTATTGATAACGTGTGGTAGGCAATCCGCCAACTACACCAACGTTGGAGCATCATCAATTCACGAGAGTGAATAAGGACAAAAAACAACAGTAAGTAGATGGAAAAGAAATTCGGTGTGGCAAAGAAACTAAAAGCCAGAAAGGCTGAAATTTTGACGCTACTAAACAGCCCAAATACAATTAATTGGAATACCTCGGTGAAATAACACGCCGAGGTAGAATTCATAAAAAGCCAAGTAAGCGAAAGAAAAAATAAAAGCCACAACCAACATCCCATCAACATACTCTACAATACAATTAAAAACAACGTCACAACCTGAGAAGGAAGTACCAAAGATAAAAATAGTCTACCCAAACGACTGCGAGGGACCACTATATTCGCCGTACTGCGAGTATACCTGTAGCCACTGCTACGCGACCCCAAAATAGAAGCCTGTGCAGCTAGCACCGGCAACTTGAACGCGCCTTAACAGTGGATCGACAGCGCTACAAGGAGCGCAAAATACAGAGAACAACATATGATCTTCCCAGCCTGTGCGAGGACCAGCACCGGCAACGTGAGAGCGGCTCAACGTCTGGACCAATAGCGCTACAAAGAGCGCCCACCAAAATAATTACTTAAATAACTATGCGCTGCGTCGCACATTTTTTTTAATGCACTGCGATGCATACTTTTTTTATAATTATAACAAACTATGTACAATTGTGCGGCATTAAAAGCTGTCCAATTAGAGTGAGGCCTGAAAACCACACGCAAAAATAGGCAGGGATATATGTAAAACAAATTTACAATTATTAAACAATGAAATGTTTATTAAAAAACCAAAATAAACAAAGTAAATTAAATGAAAAGTGAAATCCTAAATATAAAAAAAAGAGAAAACAAAATATTAACAAGGGTATAAAAACAAAACAATAAAAAAAAAATCTTTCAATTTGAATGTTTGATTGTTCGTTTGATGATATATGTGGTAAAAGTATTTTCTTATATATGTATAGTGTCATTAAATGTAGATAATTTATTTGTTTTGTTTTATTATTATTGTTTTTTTTTCATATATATATTAATTGATTAAAATTTTTAACCTATCTTTATGCACTAATTGTTTCTTATTTTTTGTATCTTTAATTAAAATGTTATCCCTATCCTTTATTTCTTCTATAATGTATGGACCTATTTCTAATTCGATATTTTTTACTTTTCTATCATATATTTCCTTATTCTTTGCTTTACGCTGTTCTAACATAATTCTGTCTCTTTTTTAGGCCTGTTCTAATCTAAATTTTGATTCCTTAGCATAATCTTCTATGTTATATAGTGGATTTATCGAAGTTTTACTAAATACCAACTAATATAGACAATAATCATGTGCCATAGAGATCTATACATCCCAGTCAGTTTTGTCATTTGAAATGTATGTTCGTAAATATTCGTTAAGTGTTCGGTGGCTTCGCTCCACAATGCCTACAGTCTGGTGATGATGTGCAGTTGAAGTTATTTTTTTAATTTGCAAGTTTTTGCATAAATCTTCAATTATTGAATTTCTATATTCTGTTCCCATGTCCGAAATGAACGTCTTCATTAGACCGTACTGCAGAATGAAATCTTCCAAGTAGCTTTCGCTACTGTTTTTGCACTTTTGTCTTTTATTGGTATTATTACAAGATATTTAGTTAGGTCGCAGATTAAAGTTACTGCGTACTAATTTCTGTGTTCTGATTTTGGGAGTGGACCAATCGTATCCACAATTACCCTGTCGAAAGCCAGTTGTGGCGCTTTTGTGTGCTTTGTTATTTTTGCTTTTTGACACTTATTACATTTTTTTATATATTGAGATATGTCTCGTGTCATATTCCTCCAATAGTAAAGCCTTTTTATTTTGGCCATAGTTCAGTATGACCTCCTTGTATAGGGTCGTGGAACGTAAACAGTATTGCTTCTTTTTCTTTATCATTATTTGATAATAAGGTCACCGGCTTGAGTAGCGCTACTCTTAAAAATTGTAAAATCTTATTGCCCATATTTTTGAAAGATTCTATTGAGATAGTTTCAAAGATCTTTTCGCTCGGTGCCACTTTGACTTGACTGATGTTGAGTATACCGGCCTTTTTTTCGAGCCTTTGAAAAAATTGACCTAAGTCGAGAATTCCATTGGTATACATATCGCAAATGTCAATTCTTGCTATAACTTTCTTGCCATGTTTGAATGTGCATAAAGAATCAGTTATTCGCAAGGTCACTACTTTTTGTACTTCGTCATTTACAGTGACGTCATATACGTTGGGCTTAGAAGCATTAAGAGTTGCTCTTTTATATTATTTACTTTTCTTTTCCTGCGCAGGAATTTGACTGTTTACTTTGATTTCTGGTAGTGACTCTCAGAATTTTGTTACTGGTTTGCATATTTTGTAAGTCCTATATTGTTATTCTCGATAGCGCGTCGGCTACGAAATTATCTTTTCCCTTTAGATACTCTACCGTAAAATTATATTCCTCGAGTTCAAGTCGCATTCTAGTTAGCTTGGAACTTGGATTTGTCATTGAAAACAAATAAGTTAATGCTCTGTGATCTGTTTTGACAGTAAAATGTCTACCATAAATGTGTGGTCTGAAGTGCGTAATAACCCAGTGTATTGCAGCTAACTCTTGTTCAGTTGTACTCTTATTACTCTCACCTTTTGTGAAAGATCTAGACGCGTTTGCTACTGGAAGCTGTAGTCCATTTTTCTTTTGCGTTAGGACTGCTCCACATGCATATTTACTTGCGTCTGTGATTATCAAAAAGATCTTTCTTCGCGTCTAGCAGGAAAGTGGTTCATACTTCAAACTTGATATGTTTACTATGTGATCTATATATGTAGTATTTAGCAATCGTATGACTGCGTTTTGGGGGTTAGTTATGGTATTTGCTAAATAAATACCATGTTGAATTTCTTGATTTGGAATCAATACACTGTCTTCCTGTGAACTTATTTCAATTTTTCGGACAACTTGGGATCTTGCTGGCAAAACTATTGAATTATTACCAGAACTGTACGATATTGGCATATATCGGATATTTTAGGTTGTTTGGTCTAATTATTAACCAGTCCTCGGACGGATTGAAATCTAATTCACAGTTGTATTTCCTTATGAAATCGATTCCTAGTATTCCATCACATGGAATAGCAAATTGGGTATTAACAATGTGAAAGTCGTGTGGGATTATATATTTTGAAGATTGTATTTCAACAGAAGTAAACCCTATGGATTTCGTTACTTCTTGACTAATTCCTTGTATATTTATGATTTTATTTGTTTGGATACTTTGAAAATTGTCGGAATTTTCTTTTACGATAGATATTTCCGATCCTGTGTCTATTAAGAATACTAACTTTTTTCCCGTTGCCACATTCGTGAAGGTAACAAACTTATTTTGACTGAAACTGATGGCGTAAGTCTTATTACTCTTTACTGCTGAGTATCTAAAGGTGCTTGGGAGTTTCCCAAAGCATTCTGTGCTACCATTTCTATTATTTCTGTTTTGTTGGGAATTTCGGCCGTTATTGTTATTACTGGACTCTTTGACTTTTGGTATGACCTACCATAGCATTTACTGCCACTTTGGTAGTGTATTTTATTGCTTCTTCAGTTGGAAGACTTTAAGGGCGTCGGTCAACTCAGCAATCTCCTTTGTGTATGAAACACAGTTATTGGGGTTTCTCGGCAGATTTTTAATTTTTGCTGTTAAAAGATCCACTGATTCATTGTTGAAGATTGTTGATATTTTTCGTATTACTTCATCAATCATTGTTTCTGAGCTTAGGGTATTACCCGCTTGACCTTTTAATTTTGATTTTATGAGTTCGATGGCTACTGCTTCGTGCGGTTCTTTTATGGTGTTAAGAACGCGAAGCGCTCCAAGGAAACCCGGTAGATTTTTAATATCACCATCGAAGTATGGTAGCAGCTTGGTGGCTGTGTTTATAAATTCTACCACTGTTTGTGTCATTTTATTGTTTTCTTTTGGAATGGCTGGTTTGTTAAGACTTATGATTGATTGATCAGAGCTCACTGATGGTTCCTCTCGACCTATTTCTTCATCAGCCATTAGTTGCCTTTTTTCTTCCAGTACTATTGAAGTTTCCAAATCAGATGTTTGTTTAAATTCAATATTGTGTCTGTTTAGCACAGTTATTGCTTTTTGTTTGCAATCACTGTAGAACGCATTTGCGGCTGTTTTTTGCCATACTGTTTTTCACTTAATACTGTTCTAATAGCTTGGAGATTCTCGGTTATAATTTTCGTGTGTTTGGTTACTGTGTACTTGGGATGTTTCCCTATTCTGAGAAACTCACTTACAAGATTTAGTTAATTCTTGTGCGTGTATTCTAGCTTTTCCTATTATATCATCCCAAGTAACCAAGTAGTTTGTAAAAAATCCACTTTTTTTTTTTAATTCCCAGAGAAGTTGTCTCTATGGGTTGGTCGAATAGTTCGTGTATTTGGTCGTTTAGACCTGTTTTTAATTGACAAAAGTTTTGAAAATATAGTTTTATATTCTATTCATAGTTTTACTATTCTATATCTATTATTTCTACATCTGAGTTAAGTTAAGTCTATGTCTATGTTAAGTCTATTGGTTTTGTACTCGATTCTGATATGTTTATCAGCGCGATTGAGTCCTTGAAAAGTTCGTGGACCCATCTGGGCACGTCTTTTCTTAAAGGAGTCTTAGCTAACAATCTACTATAAGCTACTTTTATGGATTTTTCCATAAGATCTACAATATTTTTTTCAAATTTGTAGTTGTGGGCTATCCGATACCTTATTTCCTTGTATTTGTGATTTGTTTCCCCTGATTGTATCAGGAAATATTTTTGTAGCTTTTTTGTTTCTACTTTATCCATAATTATTCGATTTATACTTTATTTTGGCAACAACTTATTATTGTTGGGCTTCATCCATCAGGTAGAAGCGAAATGTGCCTGTTGACTTCGAAAAACAGCATATATGTGGCACTGTGACAATAAAACTCATCTGTACCATTGCACTTCCTTTAACTGGGAAATCTTCTCCCGTTAAATCAAGGTATGCTGATCTGATCTGTACTAAGTTTATCGAACTTTGTGCTGAGTTAATATTACCTCTTCTAAAAACCTCAACTAAATCTGCTGCAATGCTAGGATTCCTATTTACTATCTTCCTAAAATAATCGTCTAGAGTACTCATCTTAATCAATTGATGTATATATTTTTGTTAAGTTTAATTTTTTTTTTTTTATTTGGAAAATTGGTATATTTTTTTCTTAGATAATTTTTTTTGAAATTATTGTGTAGTTTATATGAGTTGTATAACACATATGCGCTCATTATTATTACAATTATTAATAAAAGTGCATTTGTTGGTTTTAAATCGGCATTTGATGACTCTATTTTGTTGATTACATTAGCAGTGGAGTTCACTGTCTTGGTATCTATTAACCCCATATTGGGTTCATCAAATATGTCATCAAACTTGTTTATTCTATTGTCAAACATTCAAACACAAAAAATAAAAAAAAATTTAACAATAATACATAATAAATAAATAAATTTCCATATAATAAAAATTAGAAAATAACTCCATATAATTACGTTATTTTTCTAAAGAGGGGGGATGTAGCATGTTCTAGAATAACATTTAATAACATTACAAACATATTGTAGCAGTTAGTTACAATATTTATGTGCGCAACATTCAAGTGCATTTGCCTCTTAAGTAACATGACCACCCATGAGTGCATGGTGCTGGACAATTGCTGTGTCGGCAAATATTAAACGCGCGGCCGCTCTGGCCCAATATGCAATATGATACATCGTCACTCTCCCGCTGCGGCGGCATATATACATACATACTCTTATGTAAACATTTATACATTTATACATAAATATGTTTATACATAAGCATACCGCTCTTCTGCCTGCATTTCTAGCAGTGCAGCTACGCGAATAGAATTAAGAATTATTCAATAAACTGAGCTCAAACCAAAAAGAACTATTTGTGTCTCTTAATAATATTTCGAACCCAAATATAAATCTTGGACGTTTCTACTACAGTTATCTTTTATCGTCGACTGCTGGTTAGTTGACGTAAATAAATCAAGTAAAAATTACTAGACTCAGACTCGGTCACACAAAAATCACCCACAAATCCTATTTCGACCACACCCCCAGTGTATGCCCTTACTCGCACCTTCTTAAAAACACAAAGACACACAATATTCCAAACTACTAACCCACTGCAATGCCTCTCAAACCCCACACCTCCTAACATACTGAAAATCCAAGAATATTTAAAAAACACAAACCTGTACATTCATATTTAAGACAATAGCAAAACACACACATTATATTCAATTAAAACTAGTTACACAGTAAATATGTACGCGCCTAAGAGTAGGCTAATGTTTTGTTAATGTTTGATATGTGAATTGACAGGTATGTCACCTGTAACTATGGTATGTCCAACACTGCCCTTTGCAGGTTGACAATTGGTATGTTGAGATTGCAGGATGACTCGACAGATTTGAGATGTTGCCTTTGCAGAAGCATTGTTGCTAGATATATGTTGATAAGCCTGGCAGCGTGATAACATTAGAAATGTTGTCGAGTGAGGTTTGGTGTTAAGTCATTGGATTCGGCATAAGCAGTCGAAAAATCAGACGTGCCGGAATAAGACCTAAACTCGCTGCGCTAACAGTTTATTAATACAAAGTGAGAGTGAACAGTAGAAAGTATTCAAAGTAAAGAAAATGGAAAATACTAAGAACAATAATGGAGATTCGACAGACATATGAACCTAGACTATATGAGCTGAAGGCTCATATAAGAAATATAAGATATATAAGAAAAAAAAGCTAGCTTATAATTTCAATTGTAAATTAGCTCTTAATAAATAAATAAATGTAAAAATGTCAGGAGCAGGATAGATTTTTAGTCTCATTTCAGTCGAAATTCAGACCAATACGAATCGTTTTGTGATTTCCGAAATTTTTTGAAGTTTTCGGAATATCATTATTTTTCTTCTCATTTGTTATAATGGCAGAGATTTCAGTGGATTTGTCTTCACTTTCAAATGCAGACCACGGATCCCATGAAGCGTGAAACGGTAGCACAGCAGCTGCTTGAAGTCTTGAAGACATCCACCCAGTCTGGTGTCATACAGAAGAAGAATAAATATTACTGCGCCAGCACCCATGTGGAAGATGTCCAAAGGATCCTGATCGATGATAGTAAATGGTTTACTCCCACTACCCAAGCCGATGGTTAGAAATTGGCTATCCAAATTGTAAAGAAAGCAGAAAAAAAAAGTTAAAAAAACCTTCGCCGAATGCTGACACACTATTGTTATCAAAAAAATGATACTTAGACCTCGCGGTACCCAATTCGAATTTAGTGGTAGAATTAGAAGAAGAAGAAGAAATTCATGATGAAACATTGACTTTATTAACTGGACGCCATCCTATGATGCAGGTTTGCGCATTAAACAAACTTAGAACAAGAACAAATCAAATGATCACTTTGAAGAACTGTTCCCCGTTTCCAAAAGCCATCTTGACAACATTTTATTTTGTAGTTAAAGAAATTTTTTCAGAATAAGTAAATCTGAAATGTAGAAAGGCTTGATGAAATTTATGGAAGCGAATGAGCCACATAAAACAGTTTAAAGATGTTTCTTTAAGTGGCGATTTAAAAAGAAAAAAATTTAATTTAATTGAAGTTTGAAAGCAAGATTCCATTAGACGTATATAACTTCTAAAAATCCGGAAAATACTAATTAATCCTTATCTTTATTGTTCAATATATAGCTATTTACAGTCAGTCACATTATTTAAGCAGTCCAAATGTTTTCGAATTGTTGCTAACATTTTTCTTTAAATAAAAGAAAAAAAGAAAAATTAGAAGATTTGTTCGAGCATTCGCTTCAGCAAAAGTACAGACCAAACGAAAAGTATTGAAAAACTTACTTTTTGTCTTGCAAATAATTAAAACAGAATTGTATATTTCTTCTTTCTCTTTTTACGTCCCGCAAATAATTAAAACAGAGATATATTTTATATATCTTTTTTCTCTTTAGTTTTCACTTGATATCCAAATGCACATGTAAATTATAATGGTTTTTCTTTGGATAAGCCATTATTAATAATATGGGTAATAATACATATTGTTTCGAACAAAAAAATTGCGAGTAAAAGAATGGTAAAAAATTGTTGAAAAAAAATATGAAAAAAGAACGGTAAAAAATGGATAGTGAAAAACTCCAAACAATAAGCAACGCCATGGCGGCGTTGAGTGAAATATTAAGGAGCGAGAACTGCCAGATCCGCAAACGGAGCCGCTGCCCGACGCCGCCAATAATGAGCGATTTGGAAACGTACGATACGGTTCGTAGCCACCGATTAACGCCGCCAATAATGAGGAATTCGGAAACGGAGCCACCCGACGCCGCCAATAATGAGCGATTTGGAAACGTACGATACGGTTCGTAGCCACCGATTAACGCCGCCAATAATGAGGAATTCGGAAACGGAGCCACCCGACGCCGCCAATAATGAGCGATTTGGAAACGTACGATACGGTTCGTAGCCACCGATTAACGCCGCCAATAATGAGCAATTCGAAAACGGTACGTAAACGGAGCCGTCCGACGCCGCCAATAATGGGCGATTCGGAAACGTACGATACGGTACGTACACGATGCCGTCCGACGCCGCCAATAATGAGCGATTCGGAAACGTACGATACGGTTCGTAGCCACCGATTAACGCCGCCAATAACGGGAGATTCGGAAACGTACGATACGGTTCGTAGCCACCGATTAACGCCGACACTGAGGTACAGAGAATCGGAGACGTAGGAACCGATCACCCCAAGGAGCCGCTGGTCACCGGCGCCATCGGATACTTCGGTATTAAGTATAGAATCGAATTCGAACGATTTTGATATATACTATAAATTAAAGGTGAGTTCATTTTCTAATCTTTTTTGTATTTGCAAATGCAATTAACATACATATAAATCGATTAAAGGTATGCAACACTTACCCCAAAAAATGGAGCATAATTTTAATCGATTTAATTTTCATCCTTTGTTTTTTTTTTCATAATAACAAATAACATATGTATATACATTTCTTTCATTTTTTAAACAGAAACCGTTTAATATTAACACCTACTACCTGAGGTACGATAGACAATATTATTGTCTATTTTGTTGTGGACCGGTGGCCTCCAAACTCAATCTGAAAGAATATTTAATAAAATGTTGCAAACATGTCATACGGGAGGAGTACAATTTCAATATTTAATATTTTTATTTAAAAAAAAATATTAAAATTGAAAAAAAAATTAATAAACTATGATTTTAATATTTTTAGTACATAAAAAATATTATAATTCAACAATTTTTTTTTTATTAATATTAAGCATTTAGTTTTAAGTAAACCATAGTATTAATTAGTTTTAATTTAACCATAATATTAATTAGTTTTAAGTTAACCTCCTTATCTCTAATAAAAAAAAAAGGCAATTCTATTGCTTGTTCTGTTGCGGACCGGTGTCGTCGCAACTAAGTCAGATGGAACATTTGAAAAAATGTTGCAAACATATTATACGCGAGGAGTATAATTTTGTTGGCGCAAATTGTAAGAAGAAGAACCTCACGTCCCAGGCCCTAACCGCACATCGACGATCGTGCCAAGACGTGTCAGATCGAAAACAAGCGGTAATAAAGGCGCGGAAACGCGTTTTGTCACTACCATTCGGTGATGGTGCGTATGCAACGGCAATTTTGAAGGGAATTAAGAATATACCTGGGACGGCCCGAATTAAAGACGTGGGACTAATCTATGTATATAAGAAATTAAACATTTTCAAATTGTTTCCTTTTTTTCTTGTTATATAAGGTTTTGAAAGTCCACGAATATATGTATGTATGTACATACATATGTGTGCATGTATGTATGTATGTGCATACATATGTGTGCATGCATGTATGTATGTACATATTTATACCTTTGCAAAAAGGGTATGTTAATTTTGGTCAAAAGTGTGCAACGCATAGAAGGAAGCATCTCCGACCATATAAAATATATACATATATTTTTGATCAGCACGACGAAACGAGTTCAAATAGCCATGTCCGTCCGTCCGTCTGGATCAACGCAAACTCCTCCTAGACCGTAAGAGCTACAGAGCTGAAATTTTGCATGTAGGCTTATATGTATATACTGCAGGTATATCTCGGATTCAGCCGGATCGGATCACTATATCATATAGCTCCCATACAAATGGCAAAGTCATGAACAGTGACTTTTCCTAATAACTTCGTTATTTTCTGAGCTATTGTCGTTAAATTAATATTGGTGAGTTAATTACACATATGTATAAACGACTATGCCAAAGTTGATCAAGATCGGGTGACTACATCATATAGCTCCCATAGGAACGATCGGTGGAAAACAGTGACTTTGATCAATACCTTCGTTATTTCCTATGCTAAGATTGTAGGCCGTTCTTTCGGAAATATTAGAATTTTTAGCTTAAACGTTTTTCCACTGTGATGGCCAGAGGAAAGAGTTACCAAAAAAGTTGCAAGGGTAGACAAACTTTGACGCGGTCGAAATTAGCCCCGGCCCTCCGGTTTCTAATAAAGCGTTGCTGTACTTTTTTGTCGAGGTCGTCAAGCACAAGTAACGGTTTTCGCCTTTAGCAGCAAGCAATTCTTATCGTCTGTCTTCGCATGCATGTACATACATACATATACATATGTATGTACATATATATTTTCAAATACAGTTTTGCTGTACTTTCGGTTTTCGTTTTGAGCAGCAGCAAGCTAAGCTAGCAATTCATATTGTCTGTCGCATGATGAAATAAGTATAAAGTGTTCCCATCGGCAGCAGCGCTGCTCACGACGAGGTCTTATTTCAAATGTCGTTCGACGACGTGGTCAGTTATCAGTTGTCGGTTCACTTTTTTTTCATGCATAGGACCGTACGATTTGCCGACGGGACCATGGTGAAATAAGTATAGGGTGGTCCCGTCGGCAAATGTACGGTCCACCATGATGTAGCGTTGCGTCTGTGTGTGTATGCGTGTGCTCTGTTGATTTAATGATGACGTAGGCAGCGCTTGAACCGATTTATATTGACTGTACCTTGTGTTCTATTTAACCGATCAGATTCAAGTTTTGGAATCTGAGGTTTTATAAAAAAAACTATCTTATTAGTAAATTTTATGGATACTCCAATTTTTATGAAAATGTTTCTTCTAGAGCTATGTATATGATACAGTGGTCCGATCCTGACAATTCTTATCTGCTCCAAGCTATAAATAGCTCAAATATCAAGTTTCATCCCGATAGCTCTTAAGATGGCGGCGTCAAGTTGATTTGCACAGACGGACGGATGGACAGCTACTCATGCTGATCAAGAATATATCTACTTTATGTGGTCGGAAACGTCTCCTTCTGTGCGCTTCAAACATCTGACCAATTTTATAATATCCTTTTGCAAGGGACAGCATGTCCCATGCCTAACAGCATGTTTGGCACAAAGTTAATGGTAAAGGATTTTTTGAAAATTTTAGGAACAACGGCATTTTTTGCTTAAAATTTCATCTCTTTTTTTCCCTCTTATAATGAAGAACGCTTTATGTTAATCGGATAAATTTGGCAGCACTGTCTCACACACACATACTGGCAGCAGAGCTCTGCTGCCCATGCGCTGTGGCAACGAGAGAGAGTTCCGATTGGCTAAGGAAGCCGCCAAACGTAGACAGAATGCTGGCAGAGCATGCCGCTGCTGACCACAGCAGCATGAGGGACAGAGAGTCGGAAAGCCCTGCATGCAGCGACCAGAGTTGCCATATTGGCTTATTTTAAGCTAGATTTAGCTTATTTTAAAATCATATAGCTTGGAAAATAATTAAAATGCTTATAGCTTGAAATATTGTTTATTTTAAACTTCATTTAGCTTATTTCGGCTTATGTACATATATTTGGATGTAGTGCCATCAGCCAATTACGTCATTGCTCAATATAAACCGAGAAGCAGTGTACACGCGAATAACACAGACGCAACCGTACATAAACTGTATGTGTATGCGTGCCGAACGAGGTGGAAGCAGAGCTCCGCTGCCCAAGCATTTCCCGAAGCTCCGATTGGCAAAGGAAGGCGCCAAACGTTCACAGAATGCTGGCAGAGCAGCCGAGTCTGGCCGCAGAACAGCATGAGGGAAAGAGATAGACAGAGAGTCGGAAAGCCCTGCGCGCAGCGACAGAGCGCGACGCATTGTCAAAGCAGCGGAACAAAATGAGGTTCTACGAATGCGGACCGAAAATTTAAAAATTATTTAAGCGGAGACCGTGAAAGAGATCAGACGTAAATTTTTAAATAGGAAAACTGAATCCAAACCAGCCGTCGAAAAAAAAATCAAAATAAACCTAAACAATTTTTTTTTTAAATTTAAATTCAATTGGAATGTTGTTGGAGCTTTTATTGGAAAAAGCACATTTCAATTATTTCATAACACTGTAAGAGTACAGCAAGCCATCATACATCAGTTATTATGCGTTTGCAGATCGAAATAACTTATCTTTAATTTGTTTTCTTTAAATTACATATTTAAATCGCTCATAAAGAGTCCCTTTTCCGTAAGCATTACGGGTTGAATGGCCAGTATGTGCCATATGTTACCGACAAGACGGGCATTGCATCCGTAGAAGAAAATGTTCGATCCATGTAAAGAATTTGTGAAACTTCAGAATGTATTTTTCCAAATAGGAAATTTTTAAAACACCGCCCATCGCATTTATGTAAATGAAAAATTTATTGAAATTATCTTGACACAGAATATAATCAACTTTCCAAAGAAACAATTCAAATTTCGTAGATAAAAATTCGATATAATCGACAACCATTTCATGGACATCGCTCATAACATTGTTATGATCATCGATTCTATCAATGTAGAAATTTAGTTTAATTTTAGGCCTCGTCTTCTTTCCAGCCGCTTATTATTGAAGTCTGTTTAAGCGGAGATGTCAGACACAATCCCACATCAATATCGGTTCTATCAACATTTTCCTTTGATTTTATATTCCTGTGATAGGATGAGTGCTCGTTAATAATTTGGTCGATTCCAATGCGTTTTTGTTTCTTATAATCAATTAAATGATGTGCGAGTTGTTAATTCTTTCTTTTCCAGAAAACAGTTTATACCTCTGTACTGAAAAGTTTTCTTAAGTTTATTATATGGAATATCAATTTCGGTTGAAGTCATAGCCCAAAAAATTTACAATAATTTTTAAATTGATGCCCGACAGATCTTTTTAGTTAGATGACCAGTTGAAAATGTAACGACCACCGATAAATAAGTCTCCTCAAATTGTCTACACTGTTTTGGCAAAACATTTGGCGCGTTAATAAACACTGGAACAAAGACGACAGACCTAAAAAAAGCTGTTACAAACAACAAATAAATAATAAGCCATTGTTAATAAACAATGACACAAATATGATTCCGCATAATGTGTCAAAACTTTTGTTTTTGAAAAAAATTAACAGCAGATTTCAAAAGTTCTTTGAACTACTTAAACCGTTTACTTTAATGACTATTTTAAAACCGGTTAAAATGATCTTTACTTGGAGAGTCTATATTGGACAATTTTTAGTATATCTCTACATAATTTTTATTTTGCTACATTGACTGTATTGGCAGAAACCAGACTTAAGAATTTAAAGAAAGAGAACACGAAAAAGATTTTTTCCCACCGGGGGTACCTATACTTTTACGTATCCAAGCATGAAGAGGGCTTCCCAATACTATAGAAGCTTTGGATTGTTTAAGTAAACAAACTGGATGAGTGGAGACTTCTACGAATTGCGAAGGCTCAGCACCGTTTATTGGGCAAGACTCACAATGAGTTGAATTTGGAAAATATTGAGCGCTATTTGGGTTCTTGTAACGCAATTGATAAACTTCGCCATGTACTTAAAAGCTTCAGATAATTTATTTTTATAGCTAATCAATCCAAAAATGTATCGACTTAATTTTGAAGCTTTTCAGGTTTTCCCGAAAGGATCTAGAAAGGTAGATTCTACAATACAATATCGTCTAGTTCTTTAACATCAAAATGTTAAAGAAACCTTGAGCACGCTCAAAAAGAGGTCCAGAAGAAGTCTTGCATTTTGCTTTTTTGAATTTTATGTTTTCCTTTCTTGATTCTTGGATTTCTTATTTTTATTCTCTTCATCACTTTACGGAAAGCACATTTCATTGTACTCTATAACAGTAGAACAATACTCTTTTATGATTGCCAAAATAATTGCAAAGCCTACATCAGTAAGGAAGCGTTTTCATATAGCCGTGTCTTAACTTTATTATTGTTAAGTTCGACATATGCAGAATGATTCGAAAGAATCGCATTTGCGATTGAATCTACAGCATATAGAAATATTTATTTTTCCCTTTAGGAATTGGTTTTGAAACAACTCCAAATCCGTAGATAAATTTTCGATATAATCGACAACCATTTCATGGACATCGTTCATAGCATCTTCCTCGTCGTCGTTTATACCATGTGTCCAAAAAAATTTTTTTTTTTTTGACAAGTTATTTAAACAACTGCACTTTACGACTTTTGCAGATAGAACCAGAACTGGTGTGTTAATGAATTCAGAATTATTTGAAGTGTTTAAAAATGTTATAATGATCTTTCCTGGTTTGGTTTGTAAATTACATTTATGGTCAATACTAGTATATCTCTTCTTTATTTTTGTTGTGCGACATCAATTGTATTTTGGCAGAAACCAGATATTTTGTGGTTTGAATCCTTTGGGGCCATTTTTCTTTTTTAATATAAGAGCTTCGGTTTTCATAATGAACTTAATTTTAAGGGGCGTTCAAAATCGAACACGCTGCGAAGCGCGGTATACTCAAACAACTTGATCCGTCGAATTTATTAACTTTGACGGGACTAGCGGATTGTTAAAATTCTTCATCCCATTCAATCTTGTGTTTGTAAAGGCTTTAACCAGTAAAATTATATATGAATATACACAAAGTACCTCATATTGAAATAGCATGATATGCTCTCCTGAGTTTGCTCTAATGAGTTTTGCAAAAGAAATACTCGCGGAAAATTCTGTGATAAACATTTCCTTTGGTCTACATATTCCCTTATCACAACATCAGTTTTTGCTTTGTGGTCGAATGTTTATATATTGCCTTTTTTTTAACTGTTTTCCAATAAACCAGAGGGCCGGGGCTAACTTCGACCGCGTCAAAGTTTGTATACCCTTGCAACTTTTATGGTAACTCTTTCCTTGCCTATAGCCATCAAAGTGGAAAAATGTTCAAGCTAAAAAGGCTAATGTTTGCGAAAGAACGGTCTACAATCTTAGCATAGGAAAAGTCTAAGATATTGATCAAATTTGTATGGGAGCTATATGATATAGTGATCCGATCCGGCTGAATCCGAGATTTACAACGCCTGCAGTATATACAAGCCTACATGCAAAATTTCAGCTCTGTAGCTCTTTCGGTCTAGGAGGAGTTTGCGTTGATCCAGACGGACGGACGGACATTTTTGAACTCGTCTCGTCGTGCTGGTCAAGAATATATATACTTTATATGGTCGCAAATGCTTCCTTCTATGCGTTGCACACTTCTGACCAAAATTAATATACCCTTTTTGCAAGGGTATAAAAATGTAAGTGATTGCTCTGGAGTAAATGGTATAAGCTAAGCCGACTCTATCTCTTTTTAAACAATTTTTGTTGTTTTTGTTACTTGTTACTGTTGGAGTTTCAGCAACAATCCACCATATTTTACTCCACGAAACAAATTTTAGAATATAATTGCTAAAAGCACGTCTTTACAAAAAACCCAAGAAATTGCAAGTTAAATTTTACTAAATAAAAAAGAACCACAACTAAGTTTGGAAAATATTTCATTTTTGGCTTTGAAGAAATCAACGGATATAAAAAATAGGATCTATTTTCAGTATCTGGAATTAAATAGTTTTTTGTGGTATTTCCGGTTTTTTGGTTTTTTTTTTAGGGCAATCCCTTACTAAGGTCCATCTTGTGGCAGTCCCATCCACCTTGGTACCTTTCTTCCAATATTTGGATGTCTTGGTGGAATCGTCCAAGTTTGCTGGGAATTTGTCTAACATAAATGACAAAGCATTGCATAAACAAGTTTTTTGATTTATGATTTTACAAAAAGATGTTTACCTAGTAATGCAAAGATTCCAGTTGTGACGTTATTGCTATTTTAAAGAGTACGTGAGTTTTACTTTGTTTTTTCAAACTCAGTGTTTGGCTTTCTCCACACTGCTTGCTTTCAATCAAAACATTTTTTACTTGTTTTCGTCTGATCATAGAACCTGATGCAAGAAATTTGGAGTTTACTTACAAACTCCCTGACGTAGTCCAATGTTTTCTTATATTTCTTACCGATATCAATGGCCTGCGTCAAACCACAAGGGCATGGCAGTTGGCGTCGTGTAGTAATCCGTGCAAGGTAATCGGACGAACGTCTGTCCCCATGTCCTTGTTTAGGTCAGCAGCTCTCTTTGTGAAGGTTACTTCACTTGACGAATGATTTTGCTACATTCCAAATTAATGATCCCGATCGACCTGTGTGTTTACTGCTTTCCAAGTTTGATGTTCCCTTGAAGCGCTGAATGATGCTTATTATTGTGACGCGGCATATGATTTGCCTTGACTGTGCAACTTGTCTACTTTCTGTTCTGGTGCCAGGCTAATGACATGACTTGATTAAATAACAATATACATTTCAGAACTTTTTGAGAATTTTTTTTAATTTGTTGGTTTGAATTGTTTATTCAAGATCTGGCTTTGCGTGAGAGTTGCGAAATGAATGGTCCAGTGGGTTTCAAGCTCCATGTCTGTTTATTATCCAATAGATTTATCGCCATAACACTGCAAGAGTACAGCCTTACATCAGTTATTATGCGTTTGCAGATCGAAATAAGTTATTTTTAATTTGTTTTCTTCAAATGACATATTTAAATCGCTCAAAAAGAGGCCCTTTTGATTTTTGGTACGACTTTTTTTTTTTTTTGGTTTATTTTATATGCCTACACATCCTGTCAAATAGATGATATTCGGCTTTAATGGATGTGCATAAAATTTTTTTACCCAAAACAACATACATACATAGATAATACATATATTTCTAACAATTTTGGGATCTAATGCAAGTACATTTAATAGGTATATATATCCGAAACTGGCATCTAATGCACTTATGTATATGTAAATGGACTAAAAATAGTCTCTTTAAATTCTGGACCAAAAATATTCTTTAATCACATTTAATAGAATATATATACTATACTTTTTAAGCCTCTTTTTTCACAGTTATCATAATTAGTTATGGGTTTTTTAAATGTACATATATCACGTGCCAAAAAATAAAAACGAAAAACATAACAGATTATTCATGTCAAATCAAATTTCTTAATCTATGAGAAAATTTGCTTTAAATCAGGAAAAACAAAAATTAATTTTCAATATTTTTGGTTTACATTAATCGCATTTAAACTTAGTATAGAACTCATTCATTGAGCCTCATTATATATAAGGACATGGCGATAATTTTTTACGTCTGATATCTTTGACAACTATGTATACGTATACATCAAGGTATATTATATATGTTTATAAATATAAATAGACGACTATATACTTATTTTTGTTTAAGTTTGAAACATCAATTGTTAAGCTGGAAAAATATCATAAAACAAAAGTAATATTTTCTATTTAAAACTAAAAATAAAAAAAAAACTCTGGCCGGCCGCAGTTTTTAATTGTTTTTTTTTTTTAATTTGTAAATTCTTAATTTTCGATCACAGGGTGTGATGATTCCTCCAAGAGTGGACTCAAAGGTGACAACAACGACGACTCGTCCATGGTATTTTGTGGTGGAAATGCCATATATGCATATTTGGGTATGGCTTTATATTTGGAATCGTTGGTGTGCAATTGTACGCGATGGAAACCAACCTCGATGGGATCAATGGCAACATTGTCCTTGAAAACATTGAAACATTGCATTTCCTTATTTTCGCTTTCAACAAGTACAAGAGAATGTTCCGACTCTTCTGGATTACTGATGGCCACCAGTTCATATGCTTTCATAGGATGAGTTAGAATCCACAGTGGGAGTTATTTTTGGTGACGGCTTTTCTGCGCCCAAATTACCATCCATGGGTAGGTTTTCCTCCTTCTTCTTGTCATCTGGGTTGATGTCTGGCTTTAGGGGATTCTTACAACCCTGGCAATTGCAATCGGAACAGGAGGAGCCTGGACAACTGTCTCTGTTCGCTTGACTGGATTTGCTTTCTGATTTTTGTTATTCTTCTGAGCAGTTGAAGAGTCATTGGATTTACCCTTTTGGTTAGGAACCATTGCCTTCACATTGCTTGACGGATTCTTCTCAATAATTTGTTCAACCAAATTTACGACTTTTTAGTTTGGCTAGAGCCCAATAAATCCTCAGCATTGACATTTGTTGCCTGACTCGTCATCTCTATCTGTGCATCCACTATTTTATCAACTTTTTCTACTTGACCGGAAACCTGCAACGGCTCGTCTTTTTCCATTTTGGCACTAGGTTCTTGGTTTATTGAAGAATCCAACGATGTTTCATTCGGTACAATCATAAACTGATCCCGAACTTTTAACATAGCAGCTGTTTGCTGCTATTGTATGACAGCCTGAGCCCACTAGGCAGGATTGCTGGCTGAAAATAGCTGGAAGAAGTTTGCTCCTGATATAGATGCGAAGCCTTTGCAATTGCTTAACAGATTTTCAAAGCATTGCCGTCTTACGTACTCAGCGGTAGACGCTACAATACGAATGGCTTTATTATGACCTGTTGCTCCGGCGGTAAATATTCAATTGGGGGCATTGATGGTAAGGATATTTTGCCCATCTTTCTGGCTGTGACCGATACTGATATCTCTCGCAAAGGTGATTGCAATTCTTTGCCTGTCTTATCGCAAAAGAATGGCAAATCTGATTCGTATAGGAATGTATACATTATGTCATCATATTTAGAGCCCTCATTAATGACATCATGCGTGGTCATCGTTGGCAATATCGCGTCCGGAATATCCGAATCCGTATGAGGCACTGTCGTATAACCCTCTAGTTTGGGAAAGATGTTATTCAACATCATGTAGATACAAATCGACTTGTAGCATAGCAGAAGCAATGTTACAACACGATTCTCCTCATAGTTCTTGAAGTCGGAACAGTTGCAGCATTTCGGGCATTCCTGAACTAGACGCTTGCATCCACGAACGCATAAACGGCACACATAATGGCCACATTGAGGTCCTTTCGGCTCATAAGGATCAGTGAGCAGCCGACAGCAAACCACACAGGATAGATATCGGCGTAGCTCACTGATGCTCTTGTTTATCTCAATTAGATATGACTTATCGTAAGTCGAACTATTGTCCCATAAGCCATCTGTGCCGCGGCCATTGTGTGTCCCTGGGTGGTGTGTCTGTGTGTGTGCCTGGATCGGCGTTGTTCTTCTTCTTCTTAAAACACCTGCTTCTTCACGTGAAAAAAAAATATTAGTTGCTTTCATAGCGTAGAAAATAATTAATCAACTATTTATTTATTTGTAATAAATTCACATAAAAAAAAAAGAAATAACTTGAATGGCCACTGGGCAGTATGTGCCATATGTTACAGACAACACGGGCATTGGATTTGAAGTAGAAAATGTTCGATCCATGTAAAGAATTTGTGAGACTTCAGAATGTATTTTTCCATATAGGAATTGGTTTTAAAACACCGCCCGTTGCATTAATGTAAATGCAAAGTTTATTGAAATTATCTTGACACAGAATATAATCAACTTTCCAAAAGAAACAATTCAAATTTCGTAGATAAAAATTCGATATAATCGACAACCATTTCATGGACATCGCTCATAAGATCTTTATAAGCATCGATTCTATCAATGTAAAAATTTAGATTAATTTTAGCCTCGGTTTCTTTCTAGCTGCTCATCCTTGAAGTCTGTCAAAGCGGAGATGCCAGAGCCAATTCCACATCAATTTCGTTTCTATCAACCCATGATAAAAAGATGTTTATTTTCCACTTGAAGGCAAGATCTTTTTTGTGTGGGCAAGAGGCGGATAGTCACATGAAGGCCACGGTGCTTATAATGCCTTGATACATATTGCGCAATATCTTACGCACAACAGTGCAATCAAAGGGAACTGGGAGCAGAAGAGAGGAGATCTTCGTTAGGACATTTTTTAAGCAATGCACTTGTACAGACAGGTCAGTCACATTAACTTCAGTACATTCTTTAGGTATGAATTATTCGATCATCAGTTAACGAATTTCTGAAGGCCCTAAAAAAAGATTTACTGGAATTAGTAAAGCATGACTTTCTGGCAAGAACCCAGTACAATTATTTAAGTAAATCCAAAGAAGCTATGTCCAAAGATGAATTCATCATCAGTTTAGACTTTTCGGAAAATTACACTTGCCAGATTCAGGATGGGAATAAGGTGAAGCATTATAATTTGGTAATGATTTCAGAAAATTTGCATCATGAAGCACATTCGGTTCACTTATTTAATTCCAAATTAATGGGGAATCTAGTGAATTAGTTCGGAATTGTAAAAAAAGTTTTATATTTGTCTGATGGAGCAGTTTCGCAGTATAAAAACAAATTTAACTTTATGCATTTATTGTACCACGTACAGGATTTTGGAGTTAAGGCTGAGTGGAATTTTTTCTCACGGCGAAGGCGCAAGCTATGGAATACGAAACGAAATTATAAGTTCGGCAAAACTTCTCTACGATTGGGCCAGACAATTTTTCACTTGTGTTGGAATTGTGTACAAAGGAAGACCACGCTATTCATGACGAAGCTTTTTAGAGCTTTGAGAAGCAGAAAAATTGACTCCATTTACGATTTTATTGTACTCTAATTGTAAGTAGGCATTGATAATAGATTCTCTAAGTATTGGTCTCTTGGTCTTCTGAAAAAGCGAGTGCTTCGTAAAAGATTTGTAATTAAAATAAAGCTATGGCAGCAAATTGGTCAGAATACAAGTCAGAGCGCAAGTATAATTGGCATTCCAAGTGATTTCTTAGAAATAAAATTCCCAAGTTATCGGGATGTACTTAAACATTATTTCTACTTGAGCATATGCAAAAAAGGTAAAACAAAAAAACAACAACCTTAATCAAGTTTTACGCCGGCAGGAGGAAACTAAAATTAGCTGAATTTTATGTTACTACAATAATGCGAAACGTCGATTATTTTTAACCTTCTTGGTGTAAATCATCTATGTACATAGAAATAGAAGAAGAAAAAATCCCGGAGCAGCAAACTGATGATGAGGACTCCGTACGAAAGTCGGATGAGAATGTAGACGATAAGGAAGAATTTGTTGTCGAAAAGGAAAAGGAATGTTATGGCAAAGACTCTAAAAGGAATAAAGGGCAAAAAAAAAATCGTTTTATACTTTTTTGGGGTGATTCACAAAATAACGTATATTATAACCAATCGATGGTGCATCTCTATTAATACCACCAAGTCAATCTAAGCCACATTTGCCCTCAGAAGTTCATCCTGCGCTGCAATAACATTCGACAATGAAACGATTGCGACTGCCAGCAATGCCACATATTTAGGCGTTACGATGGACAGAAGATTAAATTGGAAAAAACATGTTCAAAACACAATAAGCAATTGTAGCAGAAAACTCAAAATGCTGTTTTTATGAAAGATACGGAAAACAACAAAATAGCAAAGCACAGCAGAAAGTAAAAACATCAAACAGTTTCGGTAAAATTAAGTTAAAATACAAAATAAAATAAATTTAAAAGTTAAACATAAATCCAAAAAAACAAAAAAGTATCCTGGAAAATGCTCGAATTCAATTTTTTGTTAAATATAAATTTCAAATATAAAAATATATGAACACCATTCGTAAAATTTAAATTGGATCATCCAGAAAGAATATCTTAATAGAATGAAGATTATTATTTTCCTTCTCCCTGGAATCCCTATTCATTAAGTTTGAAATTAATGTAAAGCAAAATGAATTCAAAATGCTTGTTAAAATATTTTTTAATTAATATTTGAAAATTCGATGCTTTAAATTTGTTTGTAATTTTTTCATACTCAATTTATTTGGATCAAATAATAGACTGATATAAAACATGTATCTCAAGCATTGAATAACTGCATCGAATGGCTCGACTATCGATAGTTTGCCAGCTCTAGTACTTATAAAATTGTGAGTCAATGCCTACTTAATAAATAAATGTAAAAAATCAATGTCAGGAGCAGGATAGATTTTAGTCTCATTTCAGTAGAAATTCAGGCCAATACGGATAGTTTTGTGATTTCCGAAATTTTTTGAAGTTTTCGGAATATCATTATTTTTCATTAAATATCATTATTTTTCCTCTCATTTGTTATAATGGCAGATTTTTTAGTGGATTTATCTTCACTGATACGAGTTCGCTTATAATACGGATCGTTATTAAAATGGAAATTTTTGTAGATAAAACAAAGGTGCTGCAGTTCCTCAGGGAAAAGGTCGAGCCGCAAAATGTTGCAAAAAAAAAAAAAACAAGTTGACTAGTTCGTTTTCAAAAGTATAACCCAAAAACACTTTTAAAAATTATTTTTTGAAAGATACGGAAAACAATAAAGTAGCAAAGCACAAGAGCAAGTAATAACATCAATCAGTTTCGGTAAAATTGAGTCAAAAAAAGCCTTTGCCGAGTGCTGGACACTATTGTTATCAAAAAAATGATACTTAGATCCCGCAGTATTCAAAACCAGAATGCGAATTTAGTGGTAAAATTAGAATCAGAAGAGGTTCATGATGCAGGTTTGTGCATTGAACAAACTTAAAACAAGAACAAATCAAATGATCACTTTGAAGAACAGTTCCCCGTTTCCAAATGCCATCTTGACAACATTTTATTTTGTAGTTAAAGAAATTTTTTCAGAATACGTAAATCTGAAATGTATATAGAAAGGCTTGATGCAGTTTATGGAAGCGAATGAGCCACATAAAACACTTCAAAGTTGTTTCTTTAAGTGAAGATTTAAAAAGAAAAAAAATTTAATTTAATTGAAGTAATATCAAGATTCCATTAGACGGTTAAAGCCACCACGGATATAACCACAACAATACAGGACAAATTACAAAATAAGAAGTTATCCCGGCGAAGGCAAGCAAGTAATGAAGCACTTTAAAGTCTTGATGTAGTATTTATTCGAGCTGGCGAGACTATTGATGGCACAATCGATATATCGAATATTTACCTTCCAGCGATAGTCTATCGACTATCGATAGCGTAGAGCATTTTTGGTAAATATTTACTTAAGTTACTCGGGCCCAAAACCCGTTTAAACTACATAAATTTGGTACCAAAAATTCCACAACCACGACCTCAGGTGCGCCTTGGCGATTTGTTATGTAGTTTTTGTGTAATTAACAAAAGAAAAATTATGTTTTTAGCGGGACTATAGCTAAAAGTAGCTAATTCCGGCTAAAAGAAGCTGTCAAATTTTGGGATAGTGTTGCCAGATGCCAAATTTCGGATACTCGAACACGCGGGCTTTTTGAAACTTTTGATCGCACTATTCTCTTCTTTAAAATAAAACTCAAGAATAATATTTATTTTTGATTTTTATTTTTTCCCTCAACCCATAACTGTTATTATTGAAAAAAAAAAATCATTTGTGATTTATATAAAAAAAAAAAATTATAAAAATATAAATTTAATAATTTTTATTTTTAAGTAAAAATCATTGCTGACTCAATTTGAATTATTAATAGGATTATTATCAAACAATTGAAGTTGGAATTAGAAATTTTAAAAATTTTTTCAGATTGAATGTGTATTTTTGCAAAAAAAAAAAACTATTAATAACACAGGCCGACATTTTCGAGGTCACGAAAAAGTGTTGTAAGTTCAATGGGTTTTTATAGTGATTTGGGGGTGCCAATCACGGCCCTGTACTTATGTTTTGCCCATCACGTCAGGATTTCGAAAAAAATGCGATGGACTTATACATAATGGACTTATTTTCAATATTTTCTAGTATAATATAAACAAGTTATTATACTCAAAACGTTATTATTTCAACCTATTAATATATGTATTAGGTATGATTTAAACGCAATTTACACAAAATCAAAATCATACACTTTGAATATGGTTCGAAAATTAGTAAAATTCGAACCAAAAAGTTTGCTATAGGGATTTAAAGAATTTGCAACTTGTTAATTTTAAAGAATTATTGCAATTTTATGCATCTAACAAATTGTTTATAAGTAATGTTGGCAAACAACAGCTATTTTTCTTAAACGAGAAATTCTACAATTCGTTAAAAATGTAGAAAAACAATTTTAAACTTTATATAGTATACTCTTGGGTGCCTATTTTCCAACCCCAGATCCCTTAATTTCACAAAATTTGGACGTGATGAACAAAAACTGAGTATGCAGCCAGAATCAGCGTATCCGAATTTGTTAAAAACTCCTCTCAGGTTAACGTCACCAAAAATCATGTCGGCCTGTGTAATTCAAATTGAGTCAGCAATAATTTTTATTTTTTAAAAAAAGAAAAATAAAAATCATTAAATGATTTTTATAATTTTTTTTTTTTATGTAAATTACAAATGATTTTTATTTTATTTTTTTTTCAAAATAACAGTTATGGGTTATTTTCGAGTTGACAATTGGTATGTTGAGATTGCAGGATGACTCGGCAGATTTGAGATGTTGCCTTTGCAGAAGCATTGTTGCTAGATATATGTTGATAAGCCTGGCAGCGTGACAACATTAGAAATGTTGTCGAGTGAGGTTTGGTGTTAAGTCATTGGAGTCGGCATAAGCAGTCGAAAAATCAGACGTGCCGGAATAACACCTAAACTCGCTGCGCTAACAGTTTATTAATACAAAATTAGAGTGAACAGTAGAAAGTATTCAAAGTAAAGAAAATGGAAAATACTAAGAACAATAATGGATATTCGACATACATATGAACCTAGACTATATGAGCTGAAGGCTCAAATAAGAAATATAAGAAAAAGAAGCTAGCTTATAATTTTAATTGTAAATTAGCTCTTAATAAATAAATAAATGTAAAAAGTCAATGTCAGGAGCAGGATAGATTTTTAGTCTCATTTCAGTCGAAATTCAGGCCAATACGAATCATTTTCTGATTTCCGAAATTTTTTGAAGTTTTCGGAATATTATTATTTTTCTTCTCATTTGTTATAATGGCAGAGATTTCAGTGGATTTGTCTTCACTTTCAAATGCAGACCACGGATCCCATGAAGCGTGAAACGGTAGCACAGCAGCTGCTTGAAGTCTTGAAGACCTCCACCCAGTCTGGTGTTAAAATAATGAAGAAGAAGTATGAATATTACTGCGCCAGCACTTATGTGGAGGATGTCCAAAGGATCCTGATGGATGAAAGTAAATGGTTCACTCCCACTACCCAAGACGATGATTAGAAATTGGCTATCTACATTGTAAAGAATGCAGATCTGTTTTAAATACAGTTCAACTAAGACATCAAAAACAAAAAAGAAAAAGTTAAACATAAATCCCAAAAACAAAATTAAAAATATCCTGGAAAATGCTCGAACTCAATTTTTATATAAACGTCTCAGCTAATTTAAAAATTCAAATTGGACCATCCGGATACAATATTTTTATCGTTTGCATCTTGCTGACATCGACGACATATTTTTTCTTTTTGAAGAATCGAAAAATACAAAAATACTTTTAAAAATAGTTTTTGTTAGCTGAACTAAATTGTATCTAACCGATTCGAGTCCGATGCCAATTTGAGTTCGCCTACAATACGTATCGTTATCAAAATGGAAATTTTCTTAGATAAAACAAAAGTGCTGCAGTTCCTCAGGGAAAAGGCCGCAAAATGTAAACAAAAAAAAAAACAAGTTGACTAGTTTGTTTTAAAAAGTATAACCCAAAGACACTTTTCAAAATTATTTTTTGAAAGATACGGAAAACAATAAAGTAGCAAAGCACAAGAGCAAGTAATAACATCAATCAGTTTCGGTAAAATTGAGTCAAAAAAAGCCTTTGCCGAGTGCTGGCACACTATTGTTATCAAAAAAATGATACTTAGATCCCGCGGTATTCAAAACCAGAATGCGAATTTAGTGGTAAAATTAGAATCAGAAGAGGTTCATGATGCAGGTTTGTGCATTGAACAAACTTAAAACAAGAACAAATCAAATGATCACTTTGAAGAACAGTTCCCCGTTTCCAAATGCCATCTTGACAACATTTTATTTTGTAGTTAAAGAAATTTTTTCAGAATACGTAAATCTGAAATGTATATAGAAAGGCTTGATGCAGTTTATGGAAGCGAATGAGCCACATAAAACACTTCAAAGTTGTTTCTTTAAGTGAAGATTTAAAAAGAAAAAAATTTAATTTAATTGAAGTTATATCAAGAATCCATTAGACGTATATAACCACCACGGATATAACCACAACAATAAAGGACAATTTACAAAATAGGTAGTTATCCCGGCGGAGGCAAGCAAGTAATGAAGCACTTTAAAGTCTTGATGTAGTATTTATTCGAGCTGGCGAGACTATTGATGGCACAATCGATATATCGAATATTTACCTTCCAGCGATAGTCTATCGACTACCGATATCGTAGAGCATTTTTGGTAAATATTTACTTAAGTTACTCGGGCCCAAAACCCGTTTAAACTACATAAATTTGGTACCAAAAATTCCACAACCACGACCTCAGGTGCGCCTTGGCGATTTGTTATGTAGTTTTTGTGTAATTAACAAAAGAAAAATTATGTTTTTAGCGGGACTATAGCTAAAAGTAGCTAATTCCGGCTAAAAGAAGCTGTCAAATTTTGGGATAGTGTTGCCAGATGCCAAATTTCGGATACTCGAACACGCGGGCTTTTTGAAACTTTTGATCGCACTATTGTCTTCTTTAAAATAAAACTCAAGAATAATATTTATTTTTGATTTTTATTTTTTCCCTCAACCCATAACTGTTATTATTGAAAAAAAAAATCATTTGTGATTTATATAAAAAAAAAAATTATAAAAATATAAATTTAATAATTTTTATTTTTAAGTAAAAATCAATGCTGACTCAATTTGAATTATTAATAGGATTATTATCAAACAATTGAAGTTGGAATTAGAAATTTTAAAAATTTTTTCAGATTGAATGTGTATTTTTGCAAAAAAAAAAAACTATTAATAACACAGGCCGACATTTTCGAGGTCACGAAAAAGTGTTGTAAGTTCAATAGGTTTTTTATAGTGATTTGGGGGTGCCAATCACGGCCCTGTACTTATGTTTTGCCCATCACGTCAGGATTTCGAAAAAAATGCGATGGACTTATACAGTGGCGGTCACGTATTTAAAACGTTTTTTTTTTTTTTTTTTTTTTTTAGTTCCAATTTTCTCGGCTCCTAAATAACTTAATCGAATAATTTTTTCTGTAATTTGTTGGTTATTGTGTTCAGATTATGAACCGTAAAAATGGTCTTCATAGTTTAATCCGTTTTTTTCACAGGTGCATTTGAACAAAGAGAAGTCCTTTTTTCGGGGGGCATTTATTTAAGACGTTTTTTCCAAAATCTTAAATATTGAAGATAGACGTTTGAAATCTTCGAAGAAGTTGAAGATCTAGCAAAACTAAGATAAACTGCATACCACTAATTTTGGATTTAGCCCCAACTTTCAATTTGGGGCCAATTGAAAATCTGAATTTTGTATGAAAATTTTTGGTCCTTTGGGCGAGTCCATTTTACGACACTAATTCATACTAAAGTACTTTTTTTCTTGAACTACGAAAGAAAGTAAATTGAGACATTTTATGCAAAACTGCCCTTCTATTCTCCGTCTCTTTCTTTTTATGGGTATAGAAGGGTGGGAATAGAAGGGCAGTTTTGCATAAAATGTCTCATATTGATAGGCAAAAAAATCTATCTAATTTTTATTAGATTTTAATGAAAAATATGTCATTCGACGGGAAATTCAATTTACTTTCTTTCGTAGTTCAAGAAAAAAAGTACTTTAGTATGAATTAGTGTCGTAAAATGGACTCGCCCAAAGGACCAAAAATTTTCATACAAAATTCAGATTTTCAATTGGCCCCAAATTGAAAGTTGGGGCTAAATCCAAAATTAGTGGTATGCAGTTTATCTTAGTTTTGCTAGATCTTCAACTTCTTCGAAGATTTCAAACGTCTATCTTCAATATTTAAGATTTTGGAAAAAACGTCTTAAATAAATGCCCCCCAAAAAAAGGACTTCTCTTTGTTCAAATGCACCTGTGAAAAAAACGGATTAAACTATGAAGACCATTTTTACGGTTCATAATCTGAACACAATAACCAACAAATTACAGAAAAAATTATTCGAATAAGTTATTTAGGAGCCGAGAAAATTGGAACTAAAAAAAAAAAAAAAAAACGTTTTAAATACGTGACCGCCACTGTACATAATGGCCTTATTTTCAATATTTTCTAGTATAATATAAACAAGTTATTATACTCAAAACGTTATTATTTCAACCTATTAATATATGTATTAGGTATGATTTAAACGCAATTTACACAAAATCAAAATCATACACTTTGAATATGGTTCGAAAATTAGTAAAATTCGAACCAAAAAGTTTGCTATAGGGATTTAAAGAATTTGCAACTTGTTAATTTTAAAGAATTATTGCAATTTTATGCATCTAACAAATTGTTTATAAGTAATGTTGGCAAACAACAGCTATTTTTCTTAAACGAGAAAGTCTACAATTCGTTAAAAATGTAGAAAAACAATTTTAAACTTTATATAGTATACTCTTGGGTGCCTATTTTCCAACCCCAGATCCCTTCATTAAATGATTTTTATAATTTTTTTTTTTTTATGTAAATTACAAATGATTTTTATTTTATTTTTTTTTTCAAAATAACAGTTATGGGTTATTTTCGAGTTGACAATTGGTATGTTGAGATTGCAGGATGACTCGGCAGATTTGAGATGTTGCCTTTGCAGAAGCATTGTTGCTAGATATATGTTGATAAGCCTGGCAGCGTAACAACATTAGAAATGTTGTCGAGTGAGGTTTGGTGTTAAGTCATTGGAGTCGGCATAAGCAGTCGAAAAATCAGACGTGCCGGAATAACACCTAAACTCGCTGCGCTAACAGTTTATTAATACAAAATTAGAGTGAACAGTAGAAAGTATTCAAAGTAAAGAAAATGGAAAATACTAAGAACAATAATGGATATTCGACATACATATGAACCTAGACTATATGAGCTGAAGGCTCAAATAAGAAATATAAGATATATAAGAAAAAAAAGCTAGCTTATAATTTTAATTGTAAATTAGCTCTTAATAAATAAATAAATGTAAAAAGTCAATGTCAGGAGCAGGATAGATTTTTAGTCTCATTTCAGTCGAAATTCAGGCCAATACGAATCATTTTCTGATTTCCGAAATTTTTTGAAGTTTTCGGAATATTATTATTTTTCTTCTCATTTGTTATAATGGCAGAGATTTCAGTAGATTTGTCTTCACTTTCAAATGCAGACCACGGATCCCATGAAGCGTGAAACGGTAGCACAGCAGCTGCTTGAAGTCTTGAAGACCTCCACCCAGTCTGGTGTTCAAATAATGAAGAAGAAGTATGAATATTACTGCGCCAGCACTTATGTGGAGCATGTCCAAAGGATCCTGATGGATGAAAGTAAATGGTTCACTCCCACTATCCAAGACGATGATTAGAAATTGGCTATCTACATTGTAAAGAATGCAGATCTGTTTTAAATACAGTTCAACTAAAAGATCAAAAACAAAAAAAGTTAAACATAAATCCCAAAAACAAAATTAAAAATATCCTGGAAAATGCTCGAACTCAATTTTTATATAAACGTCTCAGCTAATTTAAAAATTCAAATTGGACCATCCGGATACAATATTTTTATCGTTTGCATCTTGCTGACATCGACGACATATTTTTTCTTTTTGAAGAATCGAAAAATACAAAAATACTTTTAAAAATAGTTTTTGTTAGCTGAACTAAATTGTATCTAACCGATTCGAGTCCGATGGCAATTTGAGTTCGCCTACAATACGTATCGTTATCAAAATGGAAATTTTCTTAGATAAAACAAAAGTGCTGCAGTTCCTCAGGGAAAAGGCCGCAAAATGTAAACAAAAAAAAAAACAAGTTGACTAGTTTGTTTTAAAAAGTATAACCCAAAGACACTTTTCAAAATTATTTTTTTAAAGATACGGAAAACAATAAAGTAGCAAAGCACAAGAGCAAGTAATAACATCAATCAGTTTCGGTAAAATTGAGTCAAAAAAAGCCTTTGCCGAGTGCTGGCACACTATTGTTATCAAAAAAATGATACTTAGATCCCGCGGTATTCAAAACCAGAATGCGAATTTAGTGGTAAAATTAGAATCAGAAGAGGTTCATGATGCAGGTTTGTGCATTGAACAAACTTAAAACAAGAACAAATCAAATGATCACTTTGAAGAACAGTTCCCCGTTTCCAAATGCCATCTTGACAACATTTTATTTTGTAGTTAAAGAAATTTTTTCAGAATAAGTAAATCTGAAATGTATGTAGAAAGGCTTGATGCAGTTTATGGAAGCGAATGAGCCACATAAAACACTTCAAAGTTGTTTCTTTAAGTGAAGATTTAAAAAGAAAAAAATTTAATTTAATTGAAGTTATATCAAGAATCCATTAGACGTATATAACCACCACGGATATAACCACAACAATAAAGGACAATTTACAAAATAGGTAGTTATCCCGGCGGAGGCAAGCAAGTAATGAAGCACTTTAAAGTCTTGATGTAGTATTTATTCGAGCTGGCGAGACTATTGATGGCACAATCGATATATCGAATATTTACCTTCCAGCGATAGTCTATCGACTATCGATAGCGTAGAGCATTTTTGGTAAATATTTACTTAAGTTACTCGGGCCCAAAACCCGTTTAAACTACATAAATTTGGTACGAAAAATTCCACAACCACGACCTCAGGTGCGCCTTGGCGATTTGTTATGTAGTTTTTGTGTAATTAACAAAAGAAAAATTATGTTTTTAGCGGGACTATAGCTAAAAGTAGCTAATTCCGGCTAAAAGAAGCTGTCAAATTTTGGGATAGTGTTGCCAGATGCCAAATTTCGGATACTCGAACACGCGGGCTTTTTGAAACTTTTGATCGCACTATTGTCTTCTTTAAAATAAAACTCAAGAATAATATTTATTTTTGATTTTTATTTTTTCCCTCAACCCATAACTGTTATTATTGAAAAAAAAAAATCATTTGTGATTTATATAAAAAAAAAAAATTATAAAAATATAAATTTAATAATTTTTATTTTTAAGTAAAAATCAATGCTGACTCAATTTGAATTATTAATAGGATTATTATCAAACAATTGAAGTTGGAATTAGAAATTTTAAAAATTTTTTCAGATTGAATGTGTATTTTTGCAAAAAAAAAAACTATTAATAACACAGGCCGACATTTTCGAGGTCACGAAAAAGTGTTGTAAGTTCAATAGGTTTTTTATAGTGATTTGGGGGTGCCAATCACGGCCCTGTACTTATGTTTTGCCCATCACGTCAGGATTTCGAAAAAAATGCGATGGACTTATACATAATGGCCTTATTTTCAATATTTTCTAGTATAATATAAACAAGTTATTATACTCAAAACGTTATTATTTCAACCTATTAATATATGTATTAGGTATGATTTAAACGCAATTTACACAAAATCAAAATCATACACTTTGAATATGGTTCGAAAATTAGTAAAATTCGAACCAAAAAGTTTGCTATAGGGATTTAAAGAATTTGCAACTTGTTAATTTTAAAGAATTATTGCAATTTTATGCATCTAACAAATTGTTTATAAGTAATGTTGGCAAACAACAGCTATTTTTCTTAAACGAGAAATTCTACAATTCGTTAAAAATGTAGAAAAACAATTTTAAACTTTATATAGTATACTCTTGGGTGCCTATTTTCCAACCCCAGATCCCTTAATTTCACAAAATTTGGACGTGATGAACAAAAACTGAGTATGCAGCCAGAATCAGCGTATCCGAATTTGTTAAAAACTCCTCTCAGGTTAACGTCACCAAAAATCATGTCGGCCTGTGTAATTCAAATTGAGTCAGCAATAATTTTTATTTTTTAAAAAAAGAAAAATAAAAATCATTAAATGATTTTTATAATTTTTTTTTTTTTTATGTAAATTACAAATGATTTTTATTTTATTTTTTTTTCAAAATAACAGTTATGGGTTATTTTCGAGTTGACAATTGGTATGTTGAGATTGCAGGATGACTCGGCAGATTTGAGATGTTGCCTTTGCAGAAGCATTGTTGCTAGATATATGTTGATAAGCCTGGCAGCGTGACAACATTAGAAATGTTGTCGAGTGAGGTTTGGTGTTAAGTCATTGGAGTCGGCATAAGCAGTCGAAAAATCAGACGTGCCGGAATAACACCTAAACTCGCTGCGCTAACAGTTTATTAATACAAAATTAGAGTGAACAGTAGAAAGTATTCAAAGTAAAGAAAATGGAAAATACTAAGAACAATAATGGATATTCGACATACATATGAACCTAGACTATATGAACTGAAGGCTCAAATAAGAAATATAAGATATATAAGAAAAAAAAGCTAGCTTATAATTTTAATTGTAAATTAGCTCTTAATAAATAAATAAATGTAAAAAGTCAATGTCAGGAGCAGGATAGATTTTTAGTCTCATTTCAGTCGAAATTCAGGCCAATACGAATCATTTTCTGATTTCCGAAATTTTTTGATAGTTTTCGGAATATTATTATTTTTCTTCTCATTTGTTATAATGGCAGAGATTTCAGTGGATTTGTCTTCACTTTCAAATGCAGACCACGGATCCCATGAAGCGTGAAACGGTAGCACAGCAGCTGCTTGAAGTCTTGAAGACCTCCACCCAGTCTGGTGTTAAAATAATGAAGAAGAAGTATGAATATTACTGCGCCAGCACTTATGTGGAGGATGTCCAAAGGATCCTGATGGATGAAAGTAAATTATTCACTCCCACTACCCAAGACGATGATTAGAAATTGGCTATCTACATTGTAAAGAATGCAGATCTGTTTTAAATACAGTTCAACTAATACATCAAAAACAAAAAAGAAAAAGTTAAACATAAATCCCAAAAACAAAATTAAAAATATCCTGGAAAATGCTCGAACTCAATTTTTATATAAACGTCTCAGCTAATTTAAAAATTCAAATTGGACCATCCGGATACAATATTTTTATCGTTTGCATCTTGCTGACATCGACGACATATTTTTTCTTTTTGAAGAATCGAAAAATACAAAAATACTTTTAAAAATAGTTTTTGTTAGCTGAACTAAATTGTATCTAACCGATTCGAGTCCGATGCCAATTTGAGTTCGCCTACAATACGTATCGTTATCAAAATGGAAATTTTCTTAGATAAAACAAAGGTGCTGCAGTTCCTCAAAGAGAAGGTCGAGCCGCAAAATGTTACAAAAAAAAAACAAGTTGACTAGTTTGTTTGATAAAGTATAACCCAAAGACACTTTTCAAAATTATTTTTTGAAAGATACGGATAACAATAAAGTAGCAAAGCACAAGAGCAAGTAATAACATCAATCAGTTTCGGTAAAATTGAGTCAAAAAAAGCCTTTGCCGAGTGCTGGCACACTATTGTTATCAAAAAAATGATACTTAGATCCCGCGGTATTCAAAACCAGAATGCGAATTTAGTGGTAAAATTAGAATCAGAAGAGGTTCATGATGCAGGTTTGTGCATTGAACAAACTTAAAACAAGAACAAATCAAATGATCACTTTGAAGAACAGTTCCCCGTTTCCAAATGCCATCTTGACAACATTTTATTTTGTAGTTAAAGAAATTTTTTCAGAATAAGTAAATCTGAAATGTATGTAGAAAGGCTTGATGCAGTTTATGGAAGCGAATGAGCCACATAAAACACTTCAAAGTTGTTTCTTTAAGTGAAGATTTAAAAAGAAAAAAATTTAATTTAATTGAAGTTATATCAAGAATCCATTAGACGTATATAACCACCACGGATATAACCACAACAATAAAGGACAATTTACAAAATAGGTAGTTATCCCGGCGGAGGCAAGCAAGTAATGAAGCACTTTAAAGTCTTGATGTAGTATTTATTCGAGCTGGCGAGACTATTGATGGCACAATCGATATATCGAATATTTACCTTCCAGCGATAGTCTATCGACTATCGATAGCGTAGAGCATTTTTGGTAAATATTTACTTAAGTAAATATTTGGGCCCGAGTGCCCAAAACCCGTTTAAACTACATAAATTTGGTACCAAAAATTCCACAACCACGACCTCAGGTGCGCCTTGGCGATTTGTTATGTAGTTTTTGTGTAATTAACAAAAGAAAAATTATGTTTTTAGCGGGACTATAGCTAAAAGTAGCTAATTCCGGCTAAAAGAAGCTGTCAAATTTTGGGATAGTGTTGCCAGATGCCAAATTTCGGATACTCGAACACGCGGGCTTTTTGAAACTTTTGTTCGCACTATTCTCTTCTTTAAAATAAAACTCAAGAATAATATTTATTTTTGATTTTTATTTTTTCCCTCAACCCATAACTGTTATTATTGAAAAAAAAAAAATCATTTGTGATTTATATAAAAAAAAAAAATTATAAAAATATAAATTTAATAATTTTTATTTTTAAGTAAAAATCATTGCTGACTCAATTTGAATTATTAATAGGATTATTATCAAACAATTGAAGTTGGAATTAGAAATTTTAAAAATTTTTTCAGATTGAATGTGTATTTTTGCAAAAAAGAAAAACTATTAATAACACAGGCCGACATTTTCGAGGTCACGAAAAAGTGTTGTAAGTTCAATGGGTTTTTATAGTGATTTGGGGGTGCCAATCACGGCCCTGTACTTATGTTTTGCCCATCACGTCAGGATTTCGAAAAAAATGCGATGGACTTATACATAATGGCCTTATTTTCAATATTTTCTAGTATAATATAAACAAGTTATTATACTCAAAACGTTATTATTTTAACCTATTAATATATGTATTAGGTATGATTTAAACGCAATTTACACAAAATCAAAATCATACACTTTGAATATGGTTCGAAAATTAGTAAAATTCGAACCAAAAAGTTTGCTATAGGGATTTAAAGAATTTGCAACTTGTTAATTTTAAAGAATTATTGCAATTTTATGCATCTAACAAATTGTTTATAAGTAATGTTGGCAAACAACAGCTATTTTTCTTAAACGAGAAATTCTACAATTCGTTAAAAATGTAGAAAAACAATTTTAAACTTTATATAGTATACTCTTGGGTGCCTATTTTCCAACCCCAGATCCCTTAATTTCACAAAATTTGGACGTGATGAACAAAAACTGAGTATGCAGCCAGAATCAGCGTATCCGAATTTGTTAAAAACTCCTCTCAGGTTAACGTCACCAAAAATCATGTCGGCCTGTGTAATTCAAATTGAGTCAGCAATAATTTTTATTTTTTAAAAAAAGAAAAATAAAAATCATTAAATGATTTTTATAATTTTTTTTTTTTTATGTAAATTACAAATGATTTTTATTTTATTTTTTTTTCAAAATAACAGTTATGGGTTATTTTCGAGTTGACAATTGGTATGTTGAGATTGCAGGATGACTCGGCAGATTTGAGATGTTGCCTTTGCAGAAGCATTGTTGCTAGATATATGTTGATAAGCCTGGCAGCGTGACAACATTAGAAATGTTGTCGAGTGAGGTTTGGTGTTAAGTCATTGGAGTCGGCATAAGCAGTCGAAAAATCAGACGTGCCGGAATAACACCTAAACTCGCTGCGCTAACAGTTTATTAATACAAAATGAGAGTGAACAGTAGAAAGTATTCAAAGTAAAGAAAATGGAAAATACTAAGAACAATAATGGATATTCGACATACATATGAACCTAGACTATATGAGCTGAAGGCTCATATAAGAAATATAAGATATATAAGAAAAAAATGCTAGCTTATAATTTTAATTGTAAATTAGCTCTTAATAAATAAATAAATGTAAAAAGTCAATGTCAGGAGCAGGATAGATTTTTAGTCTCATTTCAGTCGAAATTCAGGCCAATACGAATCATTTTCTGATTTCCGAAATTTTTTGAAGTTTTCGGAATATCATTATTTTTCTTCTCATTTGTTATAATGACAGAGATTTCAGTGGATTTGTCTGCACTTTCAAATGCAGACCACGGATCCCAAGAAGCGTGAAACGGTAGCACAGCAGCTGCTTGAAGTCTTAAAGACATCCACCCAGTCTGGTGTCATAAGAATGAAGAAGAAGAATGAATATTACTGCGCCAGCACTTATGTGGAGGATGTCCAAAGGATCTTGATGGATGATAGTAAATGGTTCACTCCCACTACCCAAGACGATGATTAAAAATTGGCTATGCAAATTGTAAAGAAAGAAGATCTGTTAATAAATATAGTTCAACTGTATGAAGTATTGAAAACCTCCACCCAGTCTGGTGTCATACAGAAGAAGAATGAATATTACTGCGCCAGCACCCATGTGGAAAATGTCCAAAGGATCCTGATGGATGAAAGTAAATGGTTCACTCCCACTACCCAAGACGATGATTAAAAATTGGCTATGCAAATTGTAATGAAAGAAGATCTGTTAATAAATATAGTTCAACTGTATGAAGTATTGAAAACCTCCACCCAGTCTGGTGTCATACAGAAGAAGAATGAATATTACGGCGCCAGCACCCATGTGGAAGATGTCCAAAGGATCCTGATGGATGAAAGTAAATGGTTCACTCCCACTACCCAAGACGATGATTAAAAATTGGCTATGCAAATTGTAATGAAAGAAGATCTGTTAATAAATATAGTTCAACTGTATGAAGTATTGAAAACCTCCACCCAGTCTGGTGTCATACAGAAGAAGAATGAATATTACGGCGCCAGCACCCATGTGGAAGATGTCCAAAGGATCCTGATGGATGAAAGTAAATGGTTCACTCCCACTATCCAAGACGATGATTAGAAATTGGCTATCTACATTGTAAAGAATGCAGATCTGTTTTAAATACAGTTCAACTAAAAGATCAAAAACAAAAAAAGTTAAACATAAATCCCAAAAACAAAATTAAAAATATCCTGGAAAATGCTCGAACTCAATTTTTATATAAACGTCTCAGCTAATTTAAAAATTCAAATTGGACCATCCGGATACAATATTTTTATCGTTTGCATCTTGCTGACATCGACGACATATTTTTTCTTTTTGAAGAATCGAAAAATACAAAAATACTTTTAAAAATAGTTTTTGTTAGCTGAACTAAATTGTATCTAACCGATTCGAGTCCGATGGCAATTTGAGTTCGCCTACAATACGTATCGTTATCAAAATGGAAATTTTCTTAGATAAAACAAAAGTGCTGCAGTTCCTCAGGGAAAAGGCCGCAAAATGTAAACAAAAAAAAAAACAAGTTGACTAGTTTGTTTGATAAAGTATAACCCAAAGACACTTTTCAAAATTATTTTTTGAAAGATACGGAAAACAATAAAGTAGCAAAGCACAAGAGCAAGTAATAACATCAATCAGTTTCGGTAAAATTGAGTCAAAAAAAGCCTTTGCCGAGTGCTGGCACACTATTGTTATCAAAAAAATGATACTTAGATCCCGCGGTATTCAAAACCAGAATGCGAATTTAGTGGTAAAATTAGAATCAGAAGAGGTTCATGATGCAGGTTTGTGCATTGAACAAACTTAAAACAAGAACAAATCAAATGATCACTTTGAAGAACAGTTCCCCGTTTCCAAATGCCATCTTGACAACATTTTATTTTGTAGTTAAAGAAATTTTTTCAGAATAAGTAAATCTGAAATGTATGTAGAAAGGCTTGATGCAGTTTATGGAAGCGAATGAGCCACATAAAACAGTTTAAAGATGTTTCTTTAAGTGGCGATTTAAAAAGAAAAAAGTTTAATTTAATTGAAGTTATATCAAGAATCCATTAGACGGATAAAGCCACCACGGATATAACCACAACAATAAAGGACAAATTACAAAATAAGAAGTTATCCCGGCGGAGGCAAGCAAGTAATGAAGCACTTTAAAGTCTTGATGTAGTATTTATTCGAGCTGGCGAGACTATTGATGGCACAATCGATATATCGAATATTTACCTTCCAGCGATAGTCTATCGACTATCGATAGCGTAGAGCATTTTTGGTAAATATTTACTTAAGTTACTCGGGCCCAAAACCCGTTTAAACTACATAAATTTGGTACCAAAAATTCCACAACCACGACCTCAGGTGCGCCTTGGCGATTTGTTATGTAGTTTTTGTGTAATTAACAAAAGAAAAATTATGTTTTTAGCGGGACTATAGCTAAAAGTAGCTAATTCCGGCTAAAAGAAGCTGTCAAATTTTGGGATAGTGTTGCCAGATGCCAAATTTCGGATACTCGAACACGCGGGCTTTTTGAAACTTTTGTTCGCACTATTCTCGACAAACGAAAATATTGTTGAGTTTACATTATTTCTTGATTTTAGAGAACAAATATAGTTCAGAATACAATATTCGGCAGCCAGAGCAGTCGAATATTCCATAATTGAATAAATCAGAGTAAAATATTTGGCTGCCACACAACGCGCCAAATTAAAAAATTGCATTAGCCAACACTGAAATCTAGCTTAAGCCGATTTTTTCACTTTTCAATACTGAAATCTCGAGTAGCTTAAGTAAATATTTACCATCGATAGTCCCAATCGGTGGATTTGCAACCCTACAAACCAGTGCCCTTATAAGGCCATCAGTTAAGTTTTTCCTTTTCGTCTCGTACATTAATTGCTCGATGGGAGCTGAAGACGACAAGTTTGAAGAAGGAAAACCATTAAATATCTGGGGCATTCTTTAGATGCGTATAGTTATTTGAGACTTTAAATACCTCCAATATTAATAGACGCTTCCATCCTTTTCGGGGCAGTAATACGCATTGTACCCAAGAGTATCACCTTGATGCTTCGGCAAGAAATTAAATTTGGGAGCAATTTTAATGACGTCCTTGAAGCGGACGAGTGCTTCTCTGACTTCTCGCAATAGCAAAACAAGAGTTCCCCTTTTGGCTGAATTGTCTTCCATTTTACTTTTAATGTGATCAGCGCAAATAAATCCGTAGAACATCGTTTTTTCTTTTTGGTCGTATTTTTCACCATTTTCGTTAGGTTGTTTCCATCCGAAAAGGCGACAAAAGATGGACGGTCACCTATTGACAAGGACGAAAATGTGTCATTTCCTTTTTGGTCCACTTCTCCACTGCTTGGTCATAAGCAGTCTGATGCTTTTCTCTTCAAAATTACTTTGATTGAACCTCGAATTTTTTTTTTTAATTTTGGCAATTGGCCATTTGTATCTTTTTGATGCCACATGTTATGTTTTCTTACTGTGCTCGAAAAATTGTTGTTCTAAAAATTCTGAAAAAGACTTTGTCTTGATCAAAAAGTGCTTTGCAATGGGACAAATTACACTTCACGTGTTCAAACCAGTCTAAAGAAATTAGCTGCATTTTGTAAAGTTACCTTTTTGAGAATATTTAAGCCACAACAAATTTTTCCTTTGAAAAAACTGTTGCCAATTGGTTTTTCATTTACTATAGTCGAATGCCCGACCGGAATTGAAGGTGTTATGGTACTTTTACATCGTTTTTTTTCCCCGAGGCATCAAAAACGACATTCACATTTTGAACTTTTTCGTCGTAGTATTCATCATGGTTGATACTGGAATCCTTCTGGTGGGTCTCGTTTATGATGATGAGGAGAATATTTGTTCAACAGAAGTAACAATTAGTCATTTCATCAATCAGGTCAACTTTTGCACCCGTAAAACTTCTACCTTGGTCAGCCAAAAGGCGCAGTCGAAGGGGGATCGAACTTTTTGTTTTTGTGGCTTTCAAATATTTCTGCTGAGCTCTTCTTAGAAAGAAATGAGCTTGAAATGATCGTAGCGGATCATATTTTACCATACAAATTGGGTAAAGTTGAAAGTGGTCCCGGTAAAGCTACGTATGTAATTGCCTATCTTTCGAGGGAATGTCGTGGAAGAAGATATTACCAATTAATTTTTGTCCAATTTAAACTAAATTGATTCCTGCGGCGGTTCGGATGAAATGCTACAGTGCTAAAATAAATACGAATCCCATATTGCCATTTCGTGAGACGATGCGAACGCTGCATATACATATATCAATAAAACCAAATTCATTTGAGGTTGAGTGATTGTGAATACAATTGAACTTCATCTTAATCCGTAATGTGAATAGCGAAAAATTTCATCTAAGAAACGAAGATAATTTTTTTGTTGGTTTTGTTCTTTTTTTCATTGTGTTTATTTTCCGCTATGTTTTTTATTGAATAAACTTAATCCGTGCGAAGAAGTCTTTGAACTTTAATAAATCAAAAAGAAAGTAAAGCCGTATGTTGTGTAAAAAGAAGAGTTAAGACATTATCTAAACTGAAAAACTAGTCGAAAAGTGAAAGCTAATACTATCCTTGCAAAATTATATATTAATATTGGTCAGATGTGTGCTACGCATAGAATATAAAATATATTCTTGATCAGCACCACGAGACGAGTTTATATAGCCTTGTTCGTCCGTCAGTCCGTCTGGTCCTAGACCGTAAGACCTACAGAGTCGAAAATTTGCATGTCCATATGTGTGCTTGTATATACTGCACAGGTCAGGTTTAGCCAGATCGAACCACTATATCAAATAATGACTTTTCTCAATAACTTCGTTATATTTTGTATATAAATATATATATTTGTTTAAACCCTTGCAGAGGGTATTATAAAATTGGTCAGATGTTTGTAACGCACAGAAGGAGACGTTTCCGACCCCATAAAGTATATATATTTTTGATCAGCATGAGAAGCTGAGTCGATATAGCCATGTCCGTCTGTCCGTCCGTCTGTGCGTATGCGTTTTACTCAGCCGTCTTAAGAGCTATCGGTCTGAAATTTTGTTTCGAGTTTTTTTATTACCCGGGAAAAATAAAGTATGAAATTCATAAGGATCGGACCACTATATCATATAGCTCTAGAAGAACTAGAAGAAACATTTTCATAAAAATCGGAGTATGCTATGAAATTTACATATGTGATATAAAACCCCAGATCCCAAAATTTGAATGTGATCGGATAAATATAACACAAGTTACAGTCAATATAATAATCGGCTCTGCTCCCAGCTCTGCCGGCAGCGCTGCTTCCTGTCTACTACGTCTTTCGTCATCAACAGAGTACATGCATACACACACAGACGCAACGCTACATAAAGTGTATGTGTATGGGTGCGTTGCTTTGCTTTGGGAATAAGGGAAGAAGAAGAACAAATTGTAAAATAGAGAGTAAAATTGTTGTTGTTATTGTTACTAAAGTGTAGGATATAGTTGTAAACTATCAACCTAACTATATTTTACAAGCACTGGCAACTAAGGCCTTCGGCTTAGACGAAAACTACACCCATGCACTAGCCTGGGATTCGAACCCGGATCCTCGTTGTTCAGTTGACTAAATGACTGGGCCACTTAGACAAACTCATCTACCAAGGACTGCTGAGAGAGTAAAATTGTTTTGTTTGTATATTGATGAATTGAGTTGCCAAAAACAAACATGTAAAATTATTATTACCTAGGACTGCAAGGGTATATAAACTTCGGCATAGCCGATGTTAGCTTCTTCGATATTTTTTTTGTTGTTTTCATATATATTATTGGCTGTGCCAAATTTGATCAAAATCGGATGACTATATCATATAGCTCGCATAGGAACGATCGGTCGAAAACAGAGACTTTTATCAATAATTTCGTCACTTTTGACACGATTTTCAAAAAAATTATTATTTGTCAGCTTAATGTACAAATTAGTGCCGAATTTTATCCAAGTCGGATAACATAATTATACAAGCTGTCATACAAGCAAACGATAAAATGTCACGCTCATGCGCCGGATTTTGACAGCGTAAGGAAGGCTGTTCTTTTGCGAACATTCGAATTTTTAAATAAAACTTACCTAAGTAAGTAAGCAATACCTAAGCTGTTTGATAAAATTATTACGTCTTCCCTTCAACCCCTATCGAGTCCACTATTTCTCCTCGTCAGCACGGCTTCATAAAAGGTCGTTCGTCGCTTACCAACCTTTTAGAATTGACTACCCTTGTACACCATGGCTTCCGTAAGAAGTGTCAAACGGATGTTATTTGTACTGACTTTAGTAAGGCTTTCGATACTGTAATCTTCCTTAACTTTACAACCGTAGACTTGTATTTGGCATTATTTTTCTCCATAGAATAGTCAACTGTGGTCATTTTTATACCCTTGCAAAAAGGGTATATTAATTTTGGTCAGAAGTGTGCAACGCATAGAAGGAAGCATCTCCGACCATACAAAGTATATATATTCTTGATCAGCATGACGAGACGAGTTCATATAGCCATGTCCGTCCGTCCGTCCGTCTGTCCGTCCGTCTGGATCAACGCAAACTCCTCCTAGACCGTTAGAGCTACAGAGTTCAAATTTTGCATGTAGGCTTGTATATACTGCAGGGGTTGTATATCTCGGATTCAGCCGGATCGGACCACTATATCATATAGCTCCCATACAAACGCCAAAGTCACGAACAGTGACTTTTCTCAATAACTTCGTTATTTTCTGAGCTATTGTCGTGAAATTTAATATTGATGAGTTTATTATACATATAAACGACTATGCCAAATTTGATCAAGATCGGGTGACTATATCATATAGCTCCCATAGGAACAATCGGTCGAAAACATTGACTTTTTTCAATAACTTCGTTATTTTTGACGCGATTGCTTTCAAATTAAACATTTGTTAGTTAAATATATCTGTTAATGACTGTGCCGAATTTGATAAAGATCGGGTAACTATATCATATAGCTCCCATATGAAAGATCGGTGGAAAACAGTGACTTTGATCAATATCGTCGTTATTTGCTATGCTAAGATTGTAGGCCGTTGTTTCGGAAACAGCTTTTTTAGATAAAACGTTTTTCCACCTTATAGGTAAGGAAAGTGTTACCAGAAAAGTTGCAAGGGTATACAAACTTTGACGCGGTCCAAGTTAGCCCCGGCCCTCTGGTTTCTAATTTACTATATTTTTGTGTTCCCTCACGTCGGAGCAGAAACTTTTTCCTATTCACCTTAGTAGATGTCTGACTAACTACTCTCTTCACGAACCTTTTCGTGTTTTTTGCCAATCTTTTAACAAGCTTTCTCACCTTATCTATCCTCATGTTTCTGTCACTTCTCTTCGCGCTATACTTTTCAATCATCTACAACGAAACCGCTGAATATGTTTTAAACCTGGATTGCTTGCAACTCATCCCTGACCACATTGGCTGTGAATCGGGGCATAGCTGGCACCTTGTGCAAATAAAATACTTCCACCGGGTTGGGGGTGTTTGGTTGTGTATAAAGCTAAGTAACTTGCTTGGTTAGTTGACGTAAATAAGTCAAGAACTATTTGACTTAGACTCGGTCACACAAAAATCACCCACAAATCAAATTTCGACCGCACCCCCAGTGTATGCCCTTACTCGTCACCCGCACCTTCTTGAAAACACAAAGACACACAATATTCCAAAATACTAACCCACTGCAATGCCTCTCAAACCCCATACCGCCTAACATACTGAAAATTCTAGAATATTTAAAAAACACAAACCTGTACATTCATATTTAAGACAATGGCAAAATACACACATTATATAAATATGTACATATGAACCTAGACTATATGAGCTGAAGGCCTACGTTGCCATTGCCAAAAAAAAAGAAAAAAAAGCTAGCTTATAATTTAAATTGTAAATTAGCTCTTAATAAATAAATAAATGTGAAAAGTCAATGTCAGGAGCAGGATAGATCATTTCAGTCGAAATTGATTGAAGTTTTCGGAATATCATTAGTTTTTTTCTCATTTGTTATAATGACAGAGATTTCAGTGGATTTGTCTTCACTTTCAAATGCAGACCACGGATCCCATGAAGCGTGAAACGGTAGCACAGCAGCTGCTTGAAGTCTTAAAGACATCCACCCAGTCTGGTGTCATAAGAATGAAGAAGAAGAATGAATATTACTGCGCCAGCACTTATGTGGAGGATGTCCAAAGGATCTTGATGGATGATAGTAAATGGTTCACTCCCACTACCCAAGACGATGATTAGAAATTGGCTATCTACATTGTAAAGAATGCAGATCTGTTTTAAATACAGTTCAACTAATACATCAAAAACAAAAAAGAAAAAGTTAAACATAAATTCCAAAAACAAAATTAAAAATATCCTGGAAAATGCTCGAACTCAATTTTTATATAAACGTCTCAGCTAATTTAAAAATTCAAATTGGACCATCCGGATACAATATTTTTATCGTTTGCATCTTGCTGACATCGACGACATATTTTTTCTTTTTGAAGAATCGAAAAATACAAAAATACTTTTAAAAATAGTTTTTGTTAGCTGAACTAAATTGTATCTAACCGATTCGAGTTCGATGCCAATTTGAGTTCGCCTACAATACGTATCGTTATCAAAATGGAAATTTTCTTAGATAAAACAAAGGTGCTGCGGTTCCTCAGAGAGAAGGTCGAGCCGCAAAATGTTATCAAAAAAAAACAATGTTGACTAATGTAAGCCCAAAGCAGCTAAACGGCCTTTCACTTGGAAAAGTATAACTCAAAAATACTTTTTATTAATAGTTTTTGGTCAGGTGAATCCAATTGTATCTAACCGATACGAGTTCGCTTATAATACTGATTGTTATTAAAATGCAAATTTTTGTAGATAAAACAAAAGTGCTGCAGTTCCTCAAGGAAAAAGCCGCAAAATGTAAACCAAAAAAAAACAAGTTGACTAGTTTGTTTTAAAAAGTATAACCCAAAGACACTTTTCAAAATTATTTTTTGAAAGATACGGAAAACAATAAAGTTGCAAAGCACAAGAGCAAGTAATAACATCAATCAGTTTCGGTAAAATTGAGTAAAAAAAAGCCTTTGCCGAATGCTGGCAAACTATTGTTATCAAAAAAATGATACTTAGACCTCGCGGTACTCAAAACCCGAATGCGAATTTAGTGGTAGAATTAGAGTCGGAAGAGGCTCATGATGCAGGTTTGTGCATTGAACAAACTTAGAACAAGAACAAATCAAATGATCATTTTGAAGAACGGTTCCCCGTTTCCAAAAGCCATCTTGACATTTGATTTTGTAGTTAAAGAAATTTTTTCAGAATAAGTAAATCTGAAATATGTGTAGAAAGGCTTGATGAAATTTATGGAAACGAATGAGCCACATAAAACAGTTTAAAGATGTTTCTTTAAGTGCCGATTTAAAAAGAAAAAGATTGAATTTAATTGAAGTTTGAAAGCAAGATTCCATTAGACGGATATAACCACAATATATTATACGAACAATAAAGGACAAATTACAAAATAAGAAGTTATTCCGGCGGAGGCAAGCAAGTTTAATTCATTCAAATTTAATTCATTGTACCATATTGCCCGCTGCTATCACTTTTTCGGAGCACATGTTGAGTGTTGTCATTCGGCCAAATCAGTCGAATATTTGTGCAAGTACGTCACAAAAGGCAGCGACATGGCTGTGTTTGGTATTGCGTCGGAAAATGCGAATGACGAAATCAGCAACTTCCAAATGGGCAGATACGTCAGTACTAATGAAGCAATGTGGCGATTATTCTCATTTAAAATTCATGAAAGATATCCCACAATTGTACATTTAGCAGTGCATTTGGAAAATGGACAAAGAGTTTACTTTACTGAGGATAATGCGTCACAACGAGCTGAGAGACCACCATCGACAACATTGACTATGTAGCTTCTTTGCAGTGTGTGAAGCAGATCCATTCGCAGCGACGCGTCGCGACGCTGATGTACGTTGAAATGCCCAAGTATTACACTTGGAATCAATCAACAAAGAAATTCCAACGTCGCAAACAAGGTTGGTAAATGTACGTGGACCAAAATCATTTGCGCATTTGAAAACTGTGAATGGCCACCAATGCCAAACATATCGAGAAGCATGCCAAATGCTGGAAAACAATCCATATGGAGACCTAACACTTGCGGATTCAGTTGTTTTATCAAAAGCGCACCAAATACGAACCCTGTTCGCAATTATCATCACCACATGTTTCCCTTCACAACCAATTCAGTTATGGAATAAATACATACAAACACGACATATGTAAAGATACATATCTTGCATCACTGGCGTATTCGAACAAATAATCCCGACATGCAAATAACCGATGAAATCTACAATGAAGGATTGATTGTGATTGAGGATCAATGCTTGAATTCCGACTGATCTTCCGTTTGACTTCAAACGTTTGCAATTTCCGGTTCCCCCTGGGTTCGCAATGACAATTAACAAGTCGCAAGGCCAATCGCTTAGTGTTTGCGGGATAAATTTAGAAAATCATTGTTTTTCATATGGGCAGCTATACGTTGCGTGTTCATGAGTTGGGAAACCATCCGCTTTGTTTGTGTTAACGTCAGATCAAAAAACAAAAAATGTGGTTTACCAAAGAGCACTTCAATGTAGTATTCAGTATTTACTTTGGATTCACTTTCATTTTTTAATTAGAGAAGTTCAACTAAATTACATTTTTGTAATCGAAATGAATTCATTACTGTTGTGAAATGAAATAAAATTTTTCCTTTTCAAATATCAAACAAAAATATAATTTGTCTTCATCTTTTAATCCCCAAACGAAATGTTACAAGAAACGAATCCATCTGGTGGCAAAACGGAGTTCGCCGGGTTTGCTAGTTAATTATATTTGTTCATTTTCTTCAACAGTTCTTACTTATCCAGCTCTCTATGAATGGATAAGTTATATCCTTTTGCCATTAGTTTTTATTTGCAGCAAAAGTATAAAATTTTACCATCGGTTTCCTTATTGACACAGTTCTAATAACTTATGTATAATATTACCTCTATTCATTTATTAAAATCATTCGTGTTTAAAATGTTTAAATGTTTATCCTCTTAATCATGCCTATTATTTTTTCGCCTCAGTTTTTAGCCCTCTCGCTTTTTGCTTTTTCGCGGTAGCTTTTTGCCGTAAATTTTCACCTCATTTTCTTGTAACTTCCCACTAAAAACAGCTTTTTTTGCTCAACAAAAGTCGTCAACTGACGAAACCAATTTCCCAATTACACTCAAATACAGTTATTTGGGATGTGATGAAATATCATATGCCAAAATTTCAATAAGATCAGATAAATAGAACAGTTATAGTTCATATAAATCGACTCCACTAAAACCCTGCCCGGCTTAACTTCTCATGTTGATCAAGAATAAATAAAAAATCTTCTTCTATGCGTTACAAACATCTGACACATCTTATAAAACTCTCTGCAAAAGTATAAAAATTGGGCTACAGACTACAAGGGTCTTCATGTTTATCTTCCAATTTTTGTTTTTTTTTTTGTAATTTTTTTTACTTTTACATCTCGCTGCCCACGAATCCTCACCACGCCTGATTTCCGAACTTTTAAAAATTCGGCAAATACCGCTTGTCTAATTCAATTCCTTTTCAAATGCCCGGGTTAATTAAAAAAATCCCGCTATTATTTTTCTCTTACCCAACACTGCTATCGTATTCTACCTAACCCCATTTGCCCCTATTTAGGTAAATATGGCGTTGCCAGACGCCATACTTTGGCGCCTAGTTTGAACTGTATTTATTTCGACGCGTAAATTTTGAATGCTGTTTAGTTTAATCTGGATTGGCATATATTTGCCAGTTTATTATTTACACCGTTACTAAAACAATAACTCCTGTTTATTCTATGACTTCTTTAAGTTTTATCTATGTAAACTATGAAATTGTGTAGAACTAACCGTGTAAAATTGGAATAAATCTCAGGACTAAATCAAGTACTGCAAAGGTATATAAACTCCACCATAGCCGAAGTTAGTTCTTTCATATTTTATTAGTCAAAAACCTGTATTTATGGTAATATAGCAAGTTAAAAACTTTGAAAGATGGGCAGCTCATTGGTACGGCTCTGTTAACCCAATGTTAATATCTCTGTTAACGTGTTCCGTTATAATAAACAAAAAAAAATATCGGAACAAGTGAAAAATTAAATATGGAGGTAACGAACACAAGATATAATTACCTAGTAGGTCTTCTCAAGGATGCGGGCATCTATGAAGATGGCATGAAGTTGGATGAGATGCGCCAACTAGCCAAGGCAATGAAAATGTCGGTGGACTCCCTTCGCGAATCTGAAGACACCGATCTTCAACATGCTCTCAAGGTGGTTTAACTTGCACTTCTAATTGGAATTCTTGATCAAGGTATCCTTTAATTTTTTCCCCCCATGTTTTAGGAAAGCGAAGTGGACTTTTTGGTAGCCGCCCATCCAAATGATCTCCTCTCCTCGACCATGATAGGAGCTCCAGCCTTAGCTATGGACTCAAGGTCATTGTCAGTAGAAGAACGGGGCAGTTTTGAGTGGAGCTGTGACAGTCCACCCTCTGGTCCCATTGTAATAAGAGTTCAGGCGACGGTGCACCACCCGCATAATTGGAGTCCCGATTCGGAGGGACGATCCATACGCAAGCGTATAGCCAACGATTCAGATCATCATATTTCCAACGAATTCTTGGCCAAGCGACCGCTTGCTGAGCAGCAGCCGAATGCGGAGCTTAATGCCTCTCCTATACCACTCACCCATGGTGACTCTGGCTTCACTGGCGAAGAATTTAGCTCACTATCCAGCATAAGCGACTCCAGCTCAGTGCCTTCCATTGGCGAAATGCCCAGTCGTTTGTTGATCAGCACCAGCAGCGCCGCTGTTTCGGACTTTTCAAGCAGCCAAATAATAGAAATGGATTAACAAAGTATACATCAACATAATTAAAATTTGTAATAAAATCATACAGAATTTAAATAATTATTTGTGTAGGGATACAATATATAAAAATTAATTTGATCTTTTGCACCACATTCTTCTGGCTTATGATTCTTGAAGCCGTGTTACAGCATCAAATATTATGATAAACTATTTTCCTCTTCCACAAATCCGGAGTCATCCTGTTCCAGTTTATCACGGTAATGCTTTGGCTTAGATTCCTTATCAGTTAGCAACTCATCACGGTTATTAGGTGAAGGACTCCAATCGAGAGGATGGTGGACCACAGCCTTCACGATCATTTTAATGGGTTTCGTGGGAGGACTGTTGCAAAACGAAATGCTTGAATCATCTTCACTATCTTCATCTGATGCAGAATGTTCAAGAGTAGATTTCAAGGTGGCATTCGTCCTGTTGCCACTTTCGCCCTGGTGAAACATAATCACAATTAAAGGATCCAATTAAAAATTAACTAGAACATTTTACTTCAAGTGCAGATTCAACAATTTGTAGCAATTCCACCGATGATTCCTTGTCTTCGTCAATGCCAAAGATTAAAAGGTTCTGCTGCTCCATTGTTTGCTTTTAAACAGAAACAAACTCAAAAATTTAAAGTTATTTTTTTAAAAGCATTCAACAGAAGTGCAAATTAGTTAACAGGCGCAAAATATGAGTTAACATTTTGGCAAACAGGGCTGCATAATATGAAAACTTTGACAGTTTGTTTGCCGCATCACATGTTGGAACTAAACAATTTGTGGGTGGATTAATTTTTAAGAGTAATATCTAAAAAGAAATCATATTGTTATTGAATTTATATATTGTATTTTGGATTTTAGGGAATACCCTTATTTTCTTTGTAGAACAGAAAATTAACAGATCTGCAAGCTGAGTTAAAAGAATAGCTGCAGTTAGTTTTCAAAATTTCATGATTTGTTTATATAAGTAAAGAAATAAATTCAATTATTTTATTAATATCCTTCATTCTATATTAAGGCAATACATTTTAGTTCATGGCCTGTTCAACCAAACTGTCAATGTTATTACGAAGTCCGAGAAAAGCCATCAGCTTTACACGAGATTTGACTAATTTAGCCGATAACTCTTGAAAGTACATTGTTACATCCAGAGGCTTGGCTAACATATTCTCCAATTCGCTCTTCAGGGGCGGATTTAAGATAGTGCCACGTCGACCTCTTTTGGCCACTCGGCCAGCAATGGTGGGTGGGGTTGAGTAATCGGCCGCAGAGAGGACACGCGTGCGTGGCAGTAGCAGTTTACCAATGGCTATAGGCGAGGACGTCGATGATGTTGGTAATTTCTTCTTTTCTAATTCAGCATTTTCTCCAATGGTTGCATCAGAATCAGAATTACTTGAAGATATTTGCAAATCCGAGTCCAAAGTGCCTTTCTGATCCTGCTGATCACTATTATCAGAGAAATCACCGGTACTTTGTTCCATATCAATGTCTGGCGGTGTACCAGGGTCCATGTTCTTAGGCGAATCAACCATTAAAGAAGTCTTTTCCGTCACTTGATTATTTAATGCCGAAGTTGTGTCAGATTCCGAATCACTGCTTTCATTGTTTGCATTGTTCCTAGCATCTTCGACTTCCATGTCTGTATCATTAGAATTTGCTTCAATATCTGGTGATTCGACTAACCGATGGCGTTCACTAGTTAATATTATAGAATAAGTATGGTGTTTAAATAAATGACACAGCAGGACTTACGGTGTACGAGCAATATGGGTAACGTCCATTGACCAATCATTCGAGCTGCTATCACTTTCGTCCACTCTAGAGGCAATGAAAACAACTATTATTTACTCAATGATTTCTATATAACTTAATTCTGCAAATATGTGTTGTTTATAAGAGACAAAGTTTTACTAAACATTATCATATCATTTTAGTCAGAAAATTGGGAATAAATTATATACTAAAGAATATTTTCTCACTCGTCATCCGTCTCGTCCTCTCCACTCGTTTCAGATGAATCAGATTCAGATCGCTGGTTAGCAATTGGATTTTGCGCAATGTTGCCCTCAGTTATTCTGTTAAACAAAAAAAAAACGGTTTCCATTAATTCTTACAATTATACACCACAATTGCAATTTACACTGGCAACACTTCCGAATTTTCTTCATCTGCTTCGTCACTTTCATCGCCAACGATATGCGGAACTTTTGGTGCAAACGGCCTGCAAAACAGTTCTTTTATTTTTTACACTGATTTAAATATATATACTCACATTTTAAAACTTTTAAGATTTTTAAAATCGTTAAGGATTAAGCTTTTTTTTATACACAGCGCGAATATAAAATGCTCTAACGATATGTTTCAATGTTGTCTGGCGCAATGCGACTAAATGGTGTTACTCAACACTTTCAAACATAGGGATGGGAGGCAAAACACCAAAATCATCGCAGCGAAATTAAATGTGAACTTTTTCCCTCTGTTTCTTAATATTGATGAATATTAAATACTTAAAGGACATCGGCCATACTAATTATAAAACCTCAGCTCTTAAAAATAAAAACATACGAATTGTGAACCCACTTAGCAAGGTGTTTTCGTTTTATTTAATATTTATTTAAATAGTCAAATAAATTTTCATCTAAAATTCATGCATTAAGAGGGGAAAAAAGAAACAAATTAAATTGTTAAAATATTACTAGCAAAAACAACAAAGAAATAAATAAAAAATATATAACGCATCATTAACTTAGGGTTCATAATGTTGACAAGAATCCTCAAGGCTTTGCTCGCAATTGCAATAATTAATATCCGGTGCCATATCAGAAGCGAGATCTTCCTCTCCAATGGTAATGCATCGAACATTGCATGGATATTTCTAATAATATATTAAATTTAGAAGTGTTCGAAGGAGAAATTTCCGTTACATTTGAAACATACCACAATGACGAGTGGACGACCATCGTTATCGGTGAGTCCGCCATTATCGCAACCATCGCCCACATTTTGCCGTTGGATTATGTACTTGGTGAAGCAGCAGAGTAGGATCTAAACGAAATAAAATTTATTTTTAATAAACACTTAAAACTATCGTTTACTCACTAGAAACTTCAGTGAAAGAGCAGCTAGGGCCAGAAGTATGTAAAGGAACCTCCACAAGGCAGATGAGAAAATAGGCAGGCAGCCGTTTGTATTGATTGAATCCACGGTGAGCGTGGGAAACGGTTGTCGGCTATGCCCCCCCTCCGAACTATCAACCGAACCCGGTCCTGGTATCTGACTTGCAAAACAATTCTCACAGCTGCGTTTGCAGCAGGCAAAAGGCGCTAGCACCGCTTGGCTTTGACTGTAGTTGTTTTCCGGTCTGGGCATCCACTCAGCACACATCCAATCCTTATAGCTATGCACCCCACAACACTCTTTATGGAGCTGCAGGCTGTCCCACGCCAATTTCCACTCCGGACACGTATAGTACATATCAATGCCCCGCGTGAGAGATGTTTCTGCGGCATTCTCAAGGACACCGACGCTCCTGTAAAGATTCCACATGGTGGCGAAACCAGATGTTATTATAACGCAGGAGTAAAATAGCCAGATGGTTAGTAGTAAACGTATATTTGGCGTACAACGCCTCATCCAGAGTCGATTCCACATGCAGATACTACAGAGGAATGTCACCATCAATTGGACACCAAAAATATAAATGCTGAAAAGATAACCGTAGAGCAGGCGACTTTCAATATCCGTCAAATATGCCGCCAATATCGTATGGTAAATTGCAGTGACAACCACAATAAGCAAACCAATTAGAGCTTCCACAATCAACAGAAGGGCAATGTACACGGAGGCTTTGCGAAAAGGCTGTCGCATTTGGTCATTTTCGTCTGCATCGGATCTTAAGAAATCTTAAGAGTTGACTTAGTTTTGTAAATTCAAATATCTGAACTCAAATTTCATTTCTAATGACTTTAAAAACAATGCTAGTGCTATATTTCTCCAATAAATTTCTCCTTTCTCCAATAAATTTCTTTTCATAAAAATCTCAATAAATTTTCAAACATTGCGCCAAACGCCGATAAGTCAACTCATTGCCATCTCTATAGTGAGTGTGACCATAGTTTATAATTGATACCCATTAAAAATTTGAGTATGTGTATGCATGGACACATTAGTTTTATTTGCCGAAATTTATACTACTATTCACTAATAAAATGCACAAGAATCTTATACAGAAATATATTTATAGTATATTTATATTGATATCGGTTAAAAAATGCTACAACAAAGAAAAAGAATTAAGATTTAGCTACTAGAACAATCCAATTTTGTCTTTTATATAAACTAGGGTATTTAAGAGTCTGTATTTGAATGGCTTTTCTAAGCCCGGCTTTGGTGATAAGACAAAGGCAAAACAAAGGCAAAAAAAAAATTGTATATTTAATCACTGGTAAAAAATAACGCCCCTTAATAACCAGCGATATGTTGGCCATCTCGGGCGTCTGTGGACTTGGAATCCTAATCCTTCTCAGCTTAAACAGCAATGGATTCGTTACAGCATCAGATAATCAGCCGTTTAAGTACGAAATAAAGGAGTTTCAAGTGCCGTTGGATCATTTTAGTTTCCTGAAAAATGCATCATTCAATATACGTTATCTGTACAACAATTCATTTGCGGACAAGGGGAACAAGCGATCGCCAATTTTCTTCTACACTGGCAACGAAGGTGACATTGAGTGGTTTGCGCAGAATACGGGATTCCTGTGGGAACTGGCCGAGAAACAGGGTGCCGTGGTGGTCTTTGCCGAACATCGCTATTATGGCAAGTCATTGCCGTTTGGTCCAAATACATTCAATAAGACAATGCCGGAGAATTTGGCATATTTTACGGTGGAGCAAACTCTGGAGGATTTCGCCTTGCTGATAACGTATCTAAAGAATGGCGCAGATTTGCCCGTTGTGGCCTTTGGCGGATCTTATGGTGGCATGTTGGCCGCCTGGTTTCGCATGAAGTATCCGCATATTGTTATCGGTTCACTGGCAGCTTCGGCGCCGATCTTACAGTTTCCTGGCATAACACCGTGTGACATATTCAACAAGATCACAACCTCAGTCTTTCACACGGCCTATAACGGCAACTGTACTGTCAATATTGGCAAATCGTGGAAAGCTATTGAAAACGTGGCCAGCACTGACGCAGGTAAAAAGCAAATTTCGGATGCCTTCCATCTATGCAATCCGTTGAAGGGACCGGATGATCTGACAAAGCTTCTCGACTATATTGAACTTGTGTACGGTAATCTGGCAATGGCCAATTATCCGTATAACAACAGTTTTCTGGCACCTCTTCCCGCGTATCCAGTGCGTCAGATGTGCTTCTATCTAAAGGAGTTGCATAAAACGGATGCCGACTTGCTTCAAGCCATGGCCAATGCATTGGCTGTCTATACTAACTATACGGGCACAGTGAAATGTCTGGACATATCCTCCAACTCGAATGCTGATGACTCCGGCTGGAACATTCAGAGCTGCAATCAGATGGTAATGCCTTTCTGCTCGAACAGCAGTGACACCATGTACCGGACAAGCACGTGGGATTTCAAAGAAGTGTCCGAGAATTGTGTCCGCGATTATCATCTTACTCCCAAACCGAATGACATAATCTTACGTTATGGCGGCAGAGATCTGTCCTCCATTAGTAACATAATCTTTAGCAATGGCCTACTCGATCCTTGGAGTGGGGGTGGTGTTCTGCAGGCTCCCAACGATCGGGTGCATGTCATTATAATACCAGAGGGTGCTCATCACCTGGACTTGAGGAAGAGTGAGCCGGCCGATCCTCCATCGGTGATAGATGCCCGACAAAAAGAGGCCACTATTATTGCCTCGTGGATTGAGGAATTTTATATCTGGTCGAAAAAGTAAACCAACTTTTCGCCTTGAAAATTTTACACATACATATGTATATGATAATAAAATTAAAATACTAAATCAAATTATATAATACTCTAATAATTCCAATAAATACTTACACTTGCACACACATTAAAAAGTTGAAATAAATATAAATGTATTTCTTTAACCTTAAAATGCTTCAAGTCTTGGAAACCTTTATTATATCGACATAGTAGAATAGCAAAAACAAACCATTTAAATTTGATCTGTTAATAATTATTCAACAATATTATTTAGTTGAAGGTAAAATGAGCCTAAAGTGTATGCATTAAGCATTTTTTTAATGACAAAATATAAAATTATAAATTCCTAGTCGTGATAAATTTATAAAGCATTGTTAGCAACTGGGACCATAAACATTGTATAAATTGATGGGTTTGAAGTTTTTACCATTTTACAACCTTTTATATTAATACACCGGAGTCATAACTAAAAAATATACTATATGTTTTTAAAATGATGCAGAACTATTCATTACGCCAATCTTTATAATATGGGAGTCACCGTCTATCCGATTGCCTGTTTCTTTACTATCTTAACTATCACTGAAGCATTAATGGATTTATAAAATATTTTCGGAGAAGGTCCAATCCGCTCAGTAATTCCAGCGGTTTTTAATCAAATCGTGTTTCCAGTATGAAGATTTGTCGAAATTTTACGAGCACTTTGTAGACTCACTAGTTAAGAGTATAAAGAATCAAAAAAGTACAAAATCATGCACATGACAGACTTCCCAGACACCACGTGCTACTCCAAGGTGTCCAGACCCCATATCTGGTCTACAAAAACCAAATTTCCAAAACAATTGCCACCTGTAGAAAATTTGCAATTTTTTAAAGTAATTCTGTAGCGTTTTTAGAAAAAGCTTCTCCGAAGGGCAACTCAGTTTTTCATAAACGTTAAAAACGAGATGCGGCTTTCGGTAATGCTCCAGGCTGAAAGGGCATGACAACGAAGTGGCCCTTAATCTGCTTGATAACACGTACACATCTAATAAGATGAAAACCCAGGTAACCACTCTGCAGACCAGAGATGGACTGGTGATGTCTACCTCTGGCCAACATGTTTGAATTTTTTTAAGCCTTGATTTACTGATCTAGAAGTAAACTTTTATTGAGATGGAAAGATAGATGAAGTCATCTCATCGTGCAGATCAAGAATATACTCACTGTCTATGGTCTTTCTATAAATAAAACTGAAATATTTCTTTGGCAATGTTTTGTATTTCTTTGTTATAATTTTAATTGTCTCCCTTGTATCTAGTGAAAGATCCTTCTTAAAACAGGGCACAGCAGGAATCGCTAAGTTTTATAATAAAAATTTTGTAGATCTGGAAACTAGCCTCTATAGTCTTTGACGTGTTGGTACTAAACTTCGTAAAATAATTACAAATCAACCAAAAATCATGAGTTTTTTTTCACTTTATCAATAGAGGACCAAGTTTTAGACCTTTGGGCAGATCAGATAACTAGAATATAAAAAGAAATGATTTCTTTTTCAATATTACAAAAGTTTTACACAAATCCTTCTACAAGTTTCATTTGTAATTATAGGTATTCAATTAAAAAGAAAAACTTCTTGAATGTATTTTTTTTAAAATTTTTCTTTAATAAGTATAATGCATTATAAAGGTACAGTTGTTCACAAGAAAGGAAATCTTAAGAAGCTACATAAATTATATAAATTTGATAACTGTTCAAACTGTTAACCATAATAATAATAGGTAATAATGATAATAATAAAAATAGTATTTTGTATGTATATAGAAGCAGCAAAATACACAATTTTAACATGTTTAAATCAACTTAAGTAAATACATAATAAATTGCATATAAACCTAATTAAATAAATGTATTAATTGTATTTTTCTTTTTAATAATTGCTCAAACAATAGGTAAATTGTTAAAAAGAAAAGAAAAGAACAATTTGAATCAGTGTAAAAGTGAATTATATAGAATTAAGTTTATCAAAAAATATTAACAAAAATGATTTTTTTTTTTTTAGTTTCTTTTTCATTTTACTGGTTGGACTTTTGCCATTTTCTATATGCAATTTTTTACGATTTTTTTTTGTTTTGTTTTGTTTTTAGTTTTCTTATTATTTTGTATACGCATTTTTCATGATTTTCTTTTTTTTGATTTTTGTTTATATAGAAAATTTGTTGTAGTTATGGTTTAGCACCGGCATAGGACACTTTTTGCTTCGTTTAATTTTGTTCAATATGCTCTCGGAAGGGCGTGATTACTCCCACAACTTTTCTGATCAACAGCTATATTTCGTCTATGGTAAAACCTAGTTTTTGTCTTGATTTTGTTATGGAAATGAGTATCAGGAATGCTTTAAGGTATGAAAGCTAACACAAGTTGTTGTTAATTGAGGATAGCTACTGTTTAATCTACACTACACGTTTATAAAGGATCTGTGGCGGATCTATGAAACGGTGAAGCATTGCACTAAACCCTTTTGTCGTGGGAGAGAGCTTGACTAAGGGTTTTGAGCAAATTGTTGTTATCCTCGGACTATGATAGCTAACGAAACGTGCAAGTTTCGAAAGAGAAACCAACGCCTATTGCTCCTGCTATATTATCATTTGATTTGGGAGATAAGATATATAGTTGGCAAGAGGCTTTGATTTTTGTTTCGTAACCCGCATTGTTTTTGGTCTATGTGGGTCATGATTTGTCTTGAGATTGTTTTTATTTTTATAACTGTTGATCTAGTTGAAAAATTTAAGCTTGATTTTGTCGATTCATGAAAAAATGTTCCACAAAATTCTCATAAATTTTAAAAAATCAAGCTTTTATTTCTTTAAAGGAGAATTCACGCCGCTTCCTCAATGAGTAGAATTTTCGTGTGCGTATTTTTTGTTAATGTTTGATTTCGTTTTTATATACAAAATATTGGGAGAGCATATATAATATATATGTTGTTGTATATATTAGTGTATATATATATATATCGTTTATATGGGATTTTACAAAATTGTTTTTCGTTAGTTTGTCGTTAAGTTTTTTTAAGGTTTTTTCCCTTTTTCTTTTTTGTTTTTCAATAGTTTTTTTTATCTTTTGTGTTTCATTTGTTTTTTCATATGCTCGTCGAGTTTATTTACATAGTTTTTGTTTCAATTCTAGTTATGTGTTTTATTATATGCCTCTAGCTATCAAAACCAATATTTAATTGTTGAAAATTACAAAAACATTTACAAATTTACAGGCTGCTTTTTTGATTGCCCTTATATATCCTTCGTACAAGAATTTTTGATTATAAAATATGTTTTTTTCATGATGATAATTATCATCTTGTTCTTAGTTGATTCATTCTTTTGATATTTTTCTTTTACTAAAAGGCATTTTCAGGTAAAACTTTTTCCTAATTTGTTAGACGTTTTTGTTTTTGTTCTGCACTAATCCAAATATAACTTATAATTTTTTCCGACAACATCTTTAGCTTTTCCAGCAACTTTCAACTAATTTGACAGGTTTGAGATTGGTTCGATTTATTACGTTGGTGGTGGTCCATGCGGGTACGACAACATTGGCTCCAGACTCCGAGCAAAGGTGTTGGAGAACATGCATGTGTAATCCTCACCGTGGGGCACCAGAGTTGCCACACCTAAAAGCAGCAACATTAGCGCCTGTATGGGCAGGGAAGCACGTGCAACGCGCCCTAGGAATCGAGCACCTCGCGCCAGAACCGTGGTATTGATGACATCGCCATCGGCAGCATCGCCTTCGTTGCTGTTTTTGGGAAAAAAGGCCATAAATTAGTATTAGTATATATTCAATGGATCGGATGATCAATAAAGAACAACAACATGCATTACTACTAAACACTACAGCGATAAATGAATGAAAGAAGAGTTGCCCTTGTTAGAAGAATTTCATCCGAGTGCTTTAGGACAGATAGTTGGATGAATTTCAACTAACAACAAATTAGCAAGAATATATATGAATTCCAGTTGAGTGTGCTTAAGTTGCATGAACTAACTAAAAATTGAAACCAAAAACTAAATTCAACAAATTGTTCTATCAATATTTACTTTGCATTTTCTGTGTTTGGTGCGGCGGCCTGCATAGAAGAGGTTGATAATGTAGTATTATCCAAAAGCTATAAGATTGAAAGAATAAAAAACAATAAATAAAACAAACAATAAAAATCAAATATTACACAAAAATTAAAAAATAAATTAAATAAATGATACATTAATATATTTTGTATTTATACAAAAATTTTGTAGTTATCTTTTTTTTTTCATAATTTTAATGCCAATTTTCACTTACTTTTTGCTTTTTTTTTGGTGCTTTTTAAATTAAAAATATTTCAACAAAAATTACAATTGTTTTTTTTTTTAAGGACAAAATTCTTTTGAAAGAATTTCATGGATTTTCTTTGAACGGTAACAACTTGGCTAAAATGAATGAGTTTGGTTGACATGACTTACCTCATTGGAGAGTATTAGCAATGGGACACCCAGATTATCGCACTCATAGCCCAGCACAGCGCCAAGCTTGACAATATAGATGCCGGAGAGGCGACGTAGCGATTGCAGACGGAGTCGCAGATCGGTTAATCTGGAAAGTGTTCTAGAGTATTTGAAAACATTTGCTTACAGCTCTTTGGATTATAAGTTTGGATGAAGGGTTAGAATGGGCGGACGAAAGAATTTTGTGTACCAAACAAACGAAAACAAAAAAAAAAGAATATTTAATACGCAACATAAAAAAAAACATACAAAATTACAGCGAAAAACAAAAATTGATTTATAAACTAACTAATTACAATGGTGTAACATAAATTGTCAGATATTTTTTGAGGAAAAATTATCCCAAAATGAGTGAAGGTCAAAGTAAACAAGACTTTTTGAAAATCGAAAAAAAAGTCGAGGAATTGTCTGTGCCAACTTGATGGGATAGATGTTGGATCACCCCCATAACAAGTTTAAAGAAAATTTTTTAGAAGGAAATTTGACTCTTGTTTACTTTGTCAACCAACTTTTGGGATAAGGTATTTAAAATGTGTGCCAAAATTATAGATGCTTCTCTCGAGAACAGAGAACATTTTTTAGTAAAATTTTGAATGTGATTTTTTGTTTTTGGAATGTAAAAAAGGTGAAGGAAAATAATTGAAAGTATTAAAGAATAGAAGCAAAATAAAGCAATATATATATACAGGCCAATTATATAGATGTCTTTTCGAATTGATTTTAGTGATCACATTATAGAAGAAAAAGGATAGTAGACTACAAGTAATAATAGGATACTGACTACTACTAAAAAGTGCGACTAATTATTTATATTTATTTCAATAAATAAATACCTAATGGAAGATCAAACTACAAATACTAAAATCCAAATATTTTCTAAATAATAAAGAAATAAATGATATTGCCGCCCACGGCTAACAGAATTAGTTTCTAGCAGTTGAATTCCTATCATACACATTACACATTATATCATCTAGACTCTCACGAATTTTTTCGTTCCGCCCTCTGGCACTGGCCCCGCGATTAACTTACCTTTCGTAGGTATGCTGAGATTGTTCCTCTGAGCCCTCAACAGATCGTAGTAGTTGATCGGCGGCATCTTGTAGGCTAACCACACGCGGCTCACAACGTTCCAATTCGGCACGCAGATCCTTGAATTTCTTTAACTTGGCCTCAAGCACTGAACGCTCTTCGGTTAGATCCACTGGTTCGGATGCCTTGATATTCTGTTCGGTAGACTGCAACCAATCGACCAATTCACCGATGGTCTGATGGAACTCACTGTTACCCATAAGGGCCGTTTGTAGGAGACCCTGCCATTTGGTGGCATTGATGCAAACATTGTTCCAGCGCTCATTGTCCGCTTCGAGACGAGAGCGCAATTGACGCGCCTTATCCGTGTCCAGGGTGTGCGTAGCCAAATGATCACCGACCACATTGAGGGATGAGATAATTGATTTGTGACTCTCCAAGTCCAAAAGGAATTCGCGATGATCCTGGGTCACATCTTCCAGCAGTTCAATATTCGAGGGCGGAGTGCCTTGGGCTTTCTGTGTACTCTCGGCAAATTGTAGCCATTGCTCCAGACGCCACAGATCGTTGTCGATCTGTTGCCAATTACGTTGCGTGCAGAGCGGACAGGTTAGGCGGCCGACCTCGCTGCAAAATTATAAATAAAAAGATAAATTTTAATTAAATTAGGAATTTACAAATATTATAGATTATTTTCGTTGTTAGCATTCGCAGCCGTGAGACAAACATCATACAGTTGAATATCAATCTTCCGGTAGCTTTGTATCATTTGCTGTGCTCCACCCTGGAGTCTGTTGGATCAAAACAAATAGGATTCCAACAGCTTTTGTCTAGTGGACGAGCCACACAGAACATTTATGGATCACAGGGGGAAATACAGCAAGGATGCGAATTAGTAAGGACATGCAAGGGCAGGTACAATGTAGCAGGTAATAATGCTTAAAACTTACTGTGTACAGTTGTTTTTGTAGGAAGCAGGTAAATGACACCTGTCCAAGCGGCATCATGAACAAACAGGTTCAAGTTGAAGCATTATGGGTTAAGAAATGTTTGTTTGTGTGAAGGTGAGTGTATAAATCGTAATGGAAAGCAATAAAAAACACAATTTGTTAGCCCAAAAACACAACAGAGAACCCAAAACACCAATAGGATTACAATTAAAAAACTTGCAAGAAACCAAATCAAAAGAGAGAAACCATGGCCCAAAATGGCCTAAACAATATTTCTAGAATATTTTGGAAGGTTCTGCCAGAGCTTTTCAATAACTTATAGATTTGTTTATATATACTGCACACGAACACAAGTCATCTGTTATAAAATTAATAATTTATGCAGGATGCCGTTCGTCTTGAAAGTTTTCTTTTGGAGTATTTGAGACACAAATGAGGAAAATACAACTTAAATATGCCACTTTAACTCCCAACGACTCAAAATGTGATCTGGTTTCTCAAGTTTTGTTTTAAAATAAGAAGAACAGGACTCGATGGGTTTTCGTGGTCTTACCTTGCATTTTGATCGTGCTGCTGTCGCGCTTTCCACTGCGATTGCAGTGTATCAAAGCGCAACGCCAGCTCTGCCACTGCGTCAACTTGTGCGGCCTGGTTGTCGGCGTTGCATTCCGTTATTAGCAGATGACTCAAGTGTTTGACCAATTCGGTGGATGACTGAGCATTGCCCAAGAGTTTGGCTATCTTCTGGGGTCCCGGTTTGCGCGTTTTATCGATTATGGTGCGCTGCAATTCATCCAAATTGTTTTGGCATTCGGTAATCGCTGTCTGCAGCTCCATGCCGTAGGCATCCTTGGCCGTGATGGAGGTTTCGCGTTGCATTTGCTGTGCCTGACGCAGTTTGCGCTGCGACAATGTATTCACCTGGACAGCAGCATTGGCAGCTTCGGTAACGGGTATCGCTGAAGCAGCAGCGGCGCCGGCGGCAGCTGCCTTGGCTAACCAATTGGTCTTCAATGTGACGATACGGGTCTGTACAGTCTGCCAGAGTGTTGTATAATCGGCAATCAATTGTAGAAGTTGCTTCAATTGGGGTTGTTGTTTAGTACGTGCTTTGGCCTCTTGGGATAGGGCGTCCGCCTGTTGGACATGCTGTTGGGCTTCTTGGAGCTTACGCTCCAGGCTATCTAGACGCTGGAGTACAGCCTTTGGATCAGACTTTGAATTCTTTTGATCTTCAACAGTGGGCAGTTGTTCGAGGGCTTTTTGTATGGCATTTAACGATTGAGTTGCCTCCGCTTGGGCGGTTTGGAACTCTCGCAAGATTTTGGCATCCTTATCAATGGCATCGAGCAGGGCATGGCAACGTGGAGTCAATTGACGCCATTTACTAATCATAACTTTGGTGGGCAGGGTGAGTTTCTGTATGTTCTCGGGTTCAACGCCAGCACTCATGGTTAATTTGGCATATGTATGCTCCAGCTGACGCAGATTCACCGCCTGACTGTCCAATTCCTCTAGCTTGGCCTTGAGTTCCTTTTGGCGCTCCTCTATTTTTTGCTTGTTTGAGGATTTCTGATCTCTCTCAAATCCAGCCAATTGCGTTTCTTGTGTGCCCAGCCAATTCTTGTGCTCGGCTGTTAATTTAATCAGCTGCTGGAGAAGATTCCATATGGTTAAAATGCGTTGCTTACGCTCCGCAGATTGACTGCAAACATTCTTCCAACGTTGCTCCAGATTTTGGGCTGAGCTAGCCAGACCAGAGGTGTTCACCTGGGTACGCCAACTGTCTGCATCGTTGAGCAGCATCTCAACAAGATTTAAGACTTCACCCACATTGCTGCTATGATGTTCAATCGAACGCTGGATTTGTTCATGCTCCCGCAGTTTGGCCTCTATCACATTGGGTGTGTAGCTATCGAAGCTCAGCGGCTTGTCCAATTGTGATTCCACCTCAAATAGCCAAGCCCTGATCAGGGCTATGCGTTCCTCCAGACGCAACAAAGTCATCTTCAGTTCTGCTATTTTGGTTGAACGCTGTTTGCACAAATATTTCAGACGTTGCCAGCGATCAATGAGTGAATCACTTTGCTGCTGGACTTGACCACGTATTTCCGGCTCTGCATACAGTTGCAATAGCTCACGGCTGGTGGAGAGCAACCATTCACGTTCCTTATCACGCAATTGCAGTTCGGAGTTGATTTGCTGCTCTAACTGTTTGGCCGCTTGTTCGGGATTTGTCATGGCCGAGGCATCAGCATTGCTCTCCACACGCTGCTCCAGGCGTTGCAGCCACTGGGAGATGCGTCCATAGCGAGTTTGATAATTGGACAGCAGTGAGAGGCGCTCTTCGATGGCATTGATCAGAGCCGCCAGTTGGTAATCCAAATCTGCATGCTGTTGCCAAAGCAACCAGCTACGCTGACGAATCGCCTTCATATCATGGGGACTAATGCACTCCTTAAGCTCTTCTTGGGTCACAGTAAGACTCTCTAGACCCTGTGTTTGGAGACCCAATTGGACACGTTGAGCTCGCAATTTACCCAGCAGTTGTTCTATGGCCGCGGGTTGAGTTGGCAAGTGTTCACTATTGGCATCCAATAGTTGTTGCGCCGAAGAGAACTCCTTTTGCAACTGACTGACTCGGTGTTCGTAGTCTTTTGCCAATTGGGTGATCCTTTGCAGGAAACCTTGCCAAGTCTCCAATGCAGCTCGTAGATTACTTATCCTCTGGGTAATGCTTGCTTGTTCCATACGCATGGATGTGGCCAATGCGTCATCACAATGGCGGGACAACTCTTGTTGGCGTGCCAGCAGAGATTTACTTTGTTGTTCGCCTTGGCCAAGCTGTTGGAGCAAGCCCTCCAAGCGTGCCTTTAGATGGGGAACACGCTTAAGATGGATATATCGTAATTGCAGGGCATTCCTTTCGGCCTCTCGTTGCCTGAGCCAATCGAGAAGAGCGTTAAGCTGCTGACGATACAAATTCCAGTCGCAAACGCGGCGCTCCAGTTCACCATTCCGTTGCATAATCCTCGACAAAGTTTCATTATGCAGATTGGTCAGGGCCTTGTATTGCTCGGACAATTCCGATTCCAGTGGCGTTTCAGCCAACACACTCTGCTGAGATACAAGGAGATTCTGGTGAATGGCACAAAGTTGCTGCTGTTCGCGCAAGCTGCTATAATCCTCGGGAATGGCACATGAGAGGAAGGACTGAACATGCTGCAGGTACTGACGCCACAAACGCAAGGCCTCCGAGCTATTCTGACTGCGGGCCAGGCGTGTGGACAGACGATGATATTCCTGGAATGTGTCCTGGAATATCTTTTGCCATAATGCTAGTACCTCCAAAATGCCATCATCTGTCGGAGCAATCAAATGGTCATTGTCTTGCTGGCGTTGACTTAGCTGCCGCAATTGCTCTTCGGTACGAGCCAAAGTCTGCAAATGAGATCTCAGAGCAGCCAATTGTTCTTCACTTTCTTTGGGTGTCTGCGGTGGCTCTCGGGAAATTTCCTGTATGAAAAGAAAATGCAATTTATTAATAATTATGCACTGTCTAACAATAAGTGGTATGACCCTAATACGTTAAGTATGTCGTCTTCCTTATTGTGTTATTGGGCGTCCATTGGAGGGCTTCTTTCTAACTTTAACTTAACTAACGTTTTGCAACTGGCAATGACCTCATGCAAACAACACACGCGTGCTGCTACCTGCTCCAACTTCAAACTGTCTGATCGGGCCCGCGGTCTGAGGTCTGAGGGAAGGCGTCAGACAGAAAACTAGTTGGACAGCTAGTGGCATGTGCCTTTTCAAATGACTGCACTGTGTGGCAAACGCTACATATTAACAATAAACACCAGTTTAACAAACTTTCAATTGGATAATGTCGACCAAGATTGAAAATATAGAACATGCTATATACTTTTTGTCAGTTATATCGTCTAATCTGAAATGCACTAAAGATCTCTAATCTAAAATTCATAATTAATAACTACTCACTCCTAACCCCGGGGTGTCGTCTGCCGTTTTAGAAATTTAAACTTTGCCCTGCTGCCTTTCGCCTCATCGATATCTCTTCACGCCCTTTTTATTAATCAATAAACAATGAACCATAATAACAAAGTAACAAAACCACTATAATATGGATTTGGCTTTGGTACACACACCAAAAAGAAAAGCTGGCAACTTTTTTTTCCCCCCAACTTTTAACCCACTTAAAATAGCATGTCCTTCGTATTGGGTTAACAACAACAACAACAATAGAAACCACGGATTATTGTTGGGCGGCGTGGGGTTAAGAGAGTGTCGTTTTGTGGTGCTGCCGGCACTTGGTGTTTGGTATTGCTATTGTCATAGTTAGTTATTGCTTAACCCCCCCACCACAAACAACCTCCTCCACCTAGCCAAGCACCACAATAATACAGCCTGCTTGTTTCTCTTCATTTTTGTTAGTGTGGGAATTTCCACACGCCAATTCTAACATATGCAAATAATTATTTGTCAGTTTTGCCTGGTCGGTCGTCGGTGGGTCGCCCTGTCTCGCTTATAATCGATATATGTATTTATTTGCCTGCTTACCTGCTGCACATTGTTGAAGTAAGTCTTTGCCTGTGTCACCTCTTTGTCCAGCTCTTTGCGTTCCTTATCTTGGGCTTCTGCCACATTGGCCAATGTGGTAATGGCTTCTTTGCACTCCGATAATCGTTGACCCAATGCATCCAATTCGCCTTGCATTAAAGCGGATGCATCTAAACCAACATCGGCGGCAATTTTTGCCACAATGTCACGTAGTTCCAACAGGCGATCATTTTGTGTGCTTAAATTATCTTGACAGACCTGCGGGAGATAGAAATAAATAAGAGAATAATTAGAAAGTAATCTTTATCTTCCCTCCTTCTCTTCGCCTCATCCCTTAACAAAAAATATATATCTCAATATACCCATTATTTAAGTAGATTATTTCGGGAATGGGTAGCCGCAAAATGTCATTTGTATTTTTAGCTCAATACTGAAAAGTATTTAGCTCAAGCCGGCCGGGTCAGAGAGTTGTTTTCTCTCTCTCTCTCGCTCTCTACTGCTGCTTATCAATTGTTGTTTCATTACACTTGAATGCATTTCTTATTTTAATTTTCACTGAGCAAGTGTCGGACACTTTCATTTTCAGTTTCATATATGAAAACAGGTCAGAGCTGCCTCGTTTTCCCCTCCCCGTCATCCATTCATCATCATCAGGCAAAATGGGTTAAACACATTTAGTAATTTAAAGAGCAGGCCCTTCTTATAGAGTCATACAGTTGGACTGCCAGTCGGTCGGTCGTTTGTTTGTGGTGTGTGCCCTATGATATCATCTGTAAATTACAGTGAAACCTCGATATAACGAATCTGAGGGGGATCGCAAAATTATTCGTTATATCTATTGATTCGCTATAGGTACTGAAATGTAAAACCTTAGTCCTTTCAAGGGACTTAACAAAAAATTCGTTATATTGGGTTTTTCGTTATAACGAAGTTCGTTATATCGAGGTTTCACTGTATTTCTATGCTTTATCAAATAAGCAAACAAGCTCTCTGGCATTGAAATTCATCAACTAAGCATTAGGCAATGTTTTATATATTTGCTTTGCTTTAATCTTTAACTCAGAATGAGAGCTCAAGGCATTCTTTTTCTGCTAGGCATATTATGTTTTTGTATCGCATATGTATATATTTTTGATAAAGCCGGACGACGGGTTGATAAACTTTACCCATGTGAAAAATGCCAACTGGTTAGGAGCCCAAAAATGGTAAATATATACAAAATAATTATATATAATGACCCTAATGATCAATAAACACAGAAATAACTTCGTCTTTCAACGACGACGTTGACTCTGACTCCGACTCTATGCGTTAATTTTTAAAACAAATAAACAAAACAAAAAAAAACCTGAAAATCATTGATCGTCTTTTCGTTGAGCGACAAACTTTCGTGTCTCTAGCATAATAATTTATGACCACAAACATCATAAAATGTTGCCACACACACACACACGCACACACACACACTCACGATATGTGTAAGTAGTAGTATGTGTTTTTTTTTTTTACCGCCAAAATCGAAGCTATTTTTTTAACTTACCTTGGCATGTTGTATGGCATCCAAGGGTTGCTCCAAGGACTTGACACTATCCATTTGCTGTTCAATAGAACTCTTCACTGCCGCCGAAGCGTTACGGTATTTGTCCCAAAGTTCCACAGCTCGCTGATAACGTGTATACAATTGTTGCAGGTTCTCGGTGGTATCATTCCAGGCGACTACCGCATCTTGGACGGCCGATTCGATTTGTTCGACAATTTGTACGTCACAGGATTCGATCAAGGGATTGGCGGCACCCTTTAGCTCATTAAGCAATTGTTCACGATTATGTAGATCACCGGCAAGCCCCTATATAGAGATAATTAATACATGGAGTGGAATTTAATTTAATTTTCGATTTTAATTTCCATGCAACGTGCGCGCGCGTTTCGAAGCTAATGTCAACTGTGGCCAAGGCATTTACTAAAATTTGAACGAAGCTACCAGTAGGCAGCATAAAGTTAAAGCTTTTTCGAAAGTGTTCACAACACAAAAAGCTTTTTAATACGTCATACTACTACACGGTAGAGCAAGAAAACACTAGGGAAACGTTGTTGAATTTTTGAATTCACGCGATAAACTGAGAACTCAAAGAGGCAAACATGCGAATTTTGTAGAGATTTCGTTTAAAATGAAAGACGATGCTGATAATCAGCAAACCGCGGAAACTTCTCTCGAGCAGGTAAACAGATAGAATCAGACGACGACCGCCGCCGCCTTTGTCTGGTCCTATCTGTTAGTGTAAACAAGGTCATAAGTGGTAATTTCTCTCCGCCTTCATCACACTAGTGAAAATATGATTTTTTTTTTTAAACTCACCTCCAATCTCTCGGTGGCCTTTCGCAGACGCTCATAGTCAACCTGGCCATGAACTCGTATTAGTTCCATCATAAAGTCCGTTTCCTGGACAGATCCATGCACCAGTTCCAATTGCCGTTCGTAACGTAGCCAGAGAGCTAAGCGATTTCTAAGTATAGCCATAATATTGGTACACTTGCTCTCTAAGAAGGCATGATCATCTTGCAATTGAGAGATGTCGCGTTCTAGTTTTAGCGGCGATACAGACATCTTTAGACGCATTGGTAGTGTGTGCAGCATTTGACGTATACGCATGATTTCCTGCCAACTGGCCACAAGCTCTTCACCTACACCTTGGCAATCTTGGACTGCTTTTTCAAGAACATCGGCGCCTTGTCGTTCGGCAGCTTCACATTCATCGAGAATAACGGATATTTTGGCTTGGTGCTTACGCTGGTTACTAATGCCCTCTTGAATGGCTTGCAGTTGATCTCTTAATACGGAAGCACCTTCCAATTCCTCGGCAATTTGTGTGCTTATCTTGTGAGATAGAGCGAAGAGTTCGCCTACCTTTTCAGGTTCGATAGCTGGCTCCTGGAGACCAATGCGTCCCAACTCGTTGCCAATGAAACCAACACGAGTGCGAAGAACTTGAATGCGTTCAATGTAGAGACAAAGTTCCTCTTCGTTCTTGATTATGCCCTTCATGCTAGTCATGGTCAGATAGATCTCTTGCAGTTCACGCTCGACTAGTTTTAGTTTCTCATCGGCTGCGATATCCTCGGACGACAGACACTGGACAATGTTGTGTTGAATTTGTTCAATGGCCTGAGAGACGGCCTGCCAGCGGTCCTCCAATTGAGCATGGAATTGACGCTGCAGCATTTCGTCGGCCAATGGTATTACCTGCAGAGACTTCTCAAAACTGTGACTGGCTTCGCTGCGTATGTTATTGTGTAAACCAAAACGGGCCTTGATCTCCCAGAACTGACGCATATGCTCAATAGGTTGTTGGGTGGGTTGTTGAGTTGGAATTTGAATCTGTCTCAACTCTTGCTCAGCTTCGCGTACAAATGCTTCCATTTTATCTGTTTGCTGTTCGTACTGCACCCAGATCTCCTTGAAGACCAGCAGGCGATGCAAATAGAGAGCCACCTCTTCGCGTAACTTTAGCAATACTATCAATGCCTCATTTGTTTGTTCCACTAGATTTGGCGCTTGGACTAGTTGCTGAAGTTTATTTGCTATACCGGAAAGTTGAGTCATCTTTACATAATGATGGGAAATATCATTGCTCAGGGATTGATAAAGCGTTGTGTACTGATCGTAATCGGCCGATGTAACGGCTGAAAGATCGGGTACACGCTGTTGGGCCACTTGTAGCCACTGCAGTTCATCCCGCATTCCCTTCTCCAAAACAGTCCAACGGGAAGCGGCTTGCACCAACTTGGAGGAACGTTCAGAGGCTTTGTCTAGCAGTTGGGTAGCTCGATTATAAAGTTCCTTATGCAGCTCCGAGTGCTTTTCACGTGTTTCGCTGTCAATGTTCTCTTCCAGTGACTCGAGCATGGCTCGGCAGTGACTCAAGTTGACAAAGAACTTGCGCTGCTTCTGAACTTCATTGTTCAATTGTTCCAACGAACTAGACACAATTGGACTCTCAACAAGCTTATCGGCCAGAACGGTAATATTAGTAAACTCTTTCAGGGTTTGCTCGTATTCCTCTGCCAGTGATTGTAGCTGGAGTACACGTTCGCGTTCCGTTTGGATGTTATTACCAATGTTCTTGTTTAACTCAAAAGCATTGTGCATATCGTGAGGCATCTTTTTACCAGGATAATCACGTTGGAAAGATCTGGCATTTTGCATAAGTTGAGCCAATTGTTGTTGGGCTGCCTCATGCTGTGCTTCCAAGTCATCTAATTGCTGCAACTTTGCCGAGAGAGGATAATCCTGATTGATAGTCAACTCAAAGCGTTGCTGCAGCTGTTCAAGAATCAAGGAGACATCCTGCAATTGCAATTCAAAGCTGTGCCATTTATCGTAGTCCTTGGTGTCTTGGTCCTGATTCTGTTGGGTGACCTGTTCGACAGCTTCAACATGTTCTTTCAGAGTGTCGACGCATTGCAATAGCTCGGGTTCCACAGGTTTTGTTGCATGGGTCAGCTGATTTTCCAGATGACCAACATTCTCCTTAATAGTGTGCAATTCCTCATTCAATTGATTATAGTTATCCAATTTCTCCTCGGAAGGACCATCGTTAGAGTTTTGACGTATGAGATATACACGATACTCTATTGTCTCTAGCCAAGTGGAGACCTTTTCAATAACTGTAATCACGGTGGTTTGAATGATTGTCCGATCGCCGTTTCGCAGAGCAGAATCCAAATCCTGAAGACCCTGATTCACTTCCTGCAACCGCTGTTCTGTTGGCACTTGTTTAATTTGTTCGGACAAAGTAGCCAAATGAAGAACATTGCTTAAAGGAGTGGTCGTTGATGCCTGCTGAGGTGTTGTGGCCGTCACCTGTTTTAATTGCTTAATGCGGCCGCCAATGGCTTCTTTCGTCTCGGCCCAAATTGCTGGAGCTTGCTGCTGCTGCTGCTTAACTTGTGAGCCAGGGAAGTGCTGCATGCTCTCACTCAATAGCAATGCTTGGGTTAACTCCACTGGTGTCTTGTCCACACTGGTTGTAGCACTAAACCAAATGTTTGGCTCATTCAAATTGTCGGGACCCGGTGTGATAGGCACCATAATCTCTTCTGTGGGTGAAGCTACCTCTTCAATGGTCACTGACGACGTTGGTCCAGCTGCAGTGCGTCCAGCCTTATTACTTTGCGATTGCTGTTGCGAGGCAATGCTGACTTTGTTCTGCTCTGTTATATGCACTGGCAACTCAGGGTACTCATCATAGACGGTTGTCTTGGTGATTTGTAACTGAACTCGTTGTGGTTTCTGTTCATCTGGTTCATTTGAAATCACTTCGACATCAGCATCCGGTATAACATATGGAACTTCCTCTATAACTTCCTGATTGGTTGACACCACAATGCCTGATTCTGTAAGCAACTCAGGTGCAATTTCAACGGTCACACTTATTTGTGGTTCCTCAGGCTGTGATTCCGGCTGATGCTTTTGCTTCTTTTTGTCCTTCTTAGACTTCTTTTCCTTCTTTGGCAATTCCAAGGTCTGCGTGTACTCATAGACTGTTGGCTCTACCACGGAACAATCTGAGTCGGCTGGTATGGCTACAGTAGTCTTCACCTCCAGTTCATATGGTTCGGATATTGATGTGCTCGCTGTTATCGAAGCCTCATCATCAAGTGAGAGAGGTTGTTGCTCTTCACGTGGTGTTGTCTGCGTATCGCCATCGATAACCTTTATCAGTTCCTCCGTAGTGGTTTCTTCATTGATTGTCTCCGGCTTGACCACAAGACTGTCTCCTACCACCTCGGTTGGCTCAGGGGTTAGAGTCTGAACATGAGTTTCAATAGTGGTAGTCGTCTCTGTGACCGTGGATTGTTCCGTTGTGGGTACTGGCAAGTCGATAGTCATTTCCTTAACCAAGTCCTGAACCAGAGCTGGCACAATATCGCCGCTTCCTGGTTCGGCTTCGCGCGGTGAATCTTTTGGTGTTGTTTGCAGCTCTTTTTCAATGCTCGTTATGATAGTGGTTTGACTGGAGATTTCAGTGGTTTCTGCTGGCTGGCCACTTACATCCGTTTGCATTTCAGTAGTCGAAACCTCGACTGGTTCAATCTTTTCGGGTGCTTCCTCTCTTGGAGTGGTCTGAGCCTCAGTCTCAGTTATTTCAACAATCAATGTTTGGGATTCATTTTCTTGATTATCGGGCTGAATATCTAGACTTGTCTGCACTGAAATTTCGTCGAGTTTCGGTTGATGCTGTGGCGAAGTTTGAACAGATTTTATGTCTTGCTCCACCTCAACAATGGCTGGCGATGGTACGCGTGGTGTCGTCTGCTGCTCCTCATCTTCGACAAGAGCTAGCTCCACAACCTCTGTAGGTATTACCAGTTCTGTAATGGGTGCACGCGGAGACTCGGAGGGAGAAGATACCACTGCATCTTCCACAATTTTGACACTTGTGTCAATGCTATTATCAATGCTCGACAAATCGCTATCTGCACTAATCTCTACAACAGATTCATGCCGCACTTTAACTGGGTCATCACGTGGTGAACTGACAGATGAGGAAACGGGCTCGTCTTCCTTTTCTGCAGCCACAACTACTGGTTTAGGTTCAGTCTTATCCTCCAATTGCTCATCGGATTTAGTATCTCTTCTCTTCTTTTTCTTTCGACTTCGTTTACTGCTAGCATCAACGGCTGGCGTCGTTGTGGCCGTCTCAATGATGGTCATGCTAACCTTAGGTTTGGTGTGCACGTCGGATTCCTCTTTCTTTTCCTGTTCCGTACTCATTACGACCTTTAGAACGCCTGAGCCATTGTCCACAATGGATGGAGCTGTAACCTGATATGATTTACGTGGTGGCTCTGTAGTAGCTGCTTCACCACTAATGAATAGTTGTGTGGCCATGCGTACATCAATTTGATCGGGCTCGGAATCCTGCTTGCCAAGACTATCCGAAGGCGAGTCATCAATCGATTGTTTGTCTGCTGCTACAGGTTCTTTCTCTTGCGTTTGAATTCTATCTGACTTTGTAACTTCTGTGACTTCACATGGCTTATCAAGGCTTTCTTCTGGCTTAATCTCTTCAGACGTTTGTTCCACACTCTCGACCACATCAATGGTGATTGCTTCAGTAGGTTGTTTTTGTATTTCTTCCACCTGATGTGGTTTCAAAGCATGTGCCTTTTCGGCTTCCAAGAAACTTTGAATTTCAGTCTTCTCATTGGGTACAACTTCTGTAGGAACTTCTAATTCCGGTTGCTCCTTCATATTAGAGGTGAATGTGGTGCTGGTTGTGGTTATTGTAATACTACCAGTGGCCAGTTTTTTCTCGATCTCAGGTTTAGTCTCAGTTGAAGATGCAGTTTCAGTCTCATTGGGTTGTGCTTGCCTAACTTTTTCTGGTATTGATTGTGGTTCAAATTCATAAGTTTCCAGTGACAACGAATTTCCAGTTTCTGGGCTTGTTGGCCAAATGGTTTCGATCTCAGTGGTTGTTACTGCCGCTGGTGGTGCTATCTCCTCCTCATGCTGGGAGAATTCAATATTTGTTGGCTTCAAATGATGTTCCAGGGGCCAAATTTCATTGATATCTTCCACGCCTACTGGTTGTTGTTCTTCTTGAGGAGTGACTAATGTTGTTGCTGTTGTGGTGGTTACATCCTCGGCTATAACATTAACGGGACTGATAGTAGCAACTTCTACAGATTCTTCAACATCTACTTGAGGTGCTGGCAACTCTACAAGTGCTTCTTTGGTCGTTTCTGTTGTTATTGTTGTTGTAGCTGTTGGTTGTTGTGGTGTTTGTTGTTCTTGTTCATGTTGTGGTGTGGTTGTTGTTGTTGTTTTGGTGGTGGTTGTGGTGGTGTTGACGTGGGTAGACTCAATATCAAATACCTGTTGCTGCGGTTCATCTGTCATTGGCTTTGACAGATCCGTTGCAACTTCTTCGATGACCACTCCTGGCTCCTGCATCAAACGCTGGAACTCTTCTTCGGAAACCACTTTGCCATTAACCGTTCGCAAAATGTTCACATTGATGTGTGGAGCAGTCTCCTCTTCGGTTACTTCAATTTCTTCAGGCTCTTCGATTACCTCTTCGGTGATATGTTCCTTTCCATCGATGATAACGACACGTTTGATAATTTTACGAGTTTTGCGAATTACCTTGCGCGTCACCTGTTGGACCACTGCCCGAATGCTACTTTGCGTCTCCACACCGGTTGGCAATTGAGATAGTGTTACTTCAGTTTCACCAGGGCTGCCAATTAGCTGCTCCTCATATTGCTCAATTATAGGCTCGGTTTCAAATTCCTGCACGGTCACTGTCTCCGGTTGCGAACCGTCGATCAGAGTTCCCCGGGTTTGTTGGGTCACAACTGTGCGATAACTGCCCTCCTTAGGATCGGCACTGGTATCCTTAGTTTCTACATTCTCAAGATTCATTTGGCCGGTCGATTGTACTTGAATATTGCCATCTGCGTCGCTGATTGTTTCAATGGAGCTAATTTGCTGTTGCTGCACAATCTGCTGACGTGTGCGGGTGACCTTCTTTAAAACGATATGCTTGGTACCATCAGGTCCAACAACTACTTCGGTGGTTTGTTCATCGGGTTCCACAAATGTAGTTTCAAATGCTTGTGGCACGTTCTTAAGTATTAGCTCGGTTGCACGATCAATGTCACCCTGTGGTTTTTGATGGTAACGGGCCTCAATTTCCACATCTTTGGGCAGATCAGGAACATCCTTGTTGAAACTCGTATCGATTTGAATGGTTTCTTGACCATGTTGAACTGTTTGAGTTACCATAATATTTTCAGTTGGCTGACGTTCCTTTTGAGTTTGCAAAGCAACCTCAGCTGTTTCTATAGCAGGCTCCTTAAAACTGGTCTGTGCCTCCACAGTGTTTGTTTCTACTTGTTGAAGCGCTGGTTGCTGTAGGCTAAACGATGTCTGAGTTTCCACATAAACGCCTGTTGGTTTGATTTCTTCTTCGGGCATCGATGTGGAATCAATGGTATTCTCGTTGGACTCAATCGATTCATGCGCTGCATCTGGCCTATCAATCGGTGGCTGGATTTGTGCATCGGCCAAAATTCTTTGCCGCTGAATTTCATCGTTCTTAGCCTTACGTAGATCAACAATTCGTTTCTCAATGGTAAAGATACGAGTGGTGGCCACAGTTATTTGCTCCCTTATAATGGTTATTATGCTTTGCAGTTGTTCCATCAATGTATTGGCAAGTGGAGCTACATCGGGTTGGGTCTGAAGCTGGCGCGTTTGCTCCATCAAATCATCCATAGACTGTTGACGATCTTTTAGGGTACGCAACAATTGCTGGCTACGTTCCACCTGTGATTTCAACACCTGTTCATCCGTACTACTATCAGGTGTGGGCTCAAACGATGCCAACTCGGCCGATACTTCTGTGATCCATCGTTCCAATTCTAGCAAATGCTCTTGGTATTGGTCGATCTCCTCTTGACGCTTTTTCTGGCCATGCATAGCGTTCTATTGGGATAAAGTTTAATCAATAACTAATTATATTCAACTGCGACTTAAATGACTTACGGCTATCATGGTAATTCCTTGTTGAGTACGTCTTAGGAGCAAGTCAATGCGATCAGTTGTCTCGTTCAGCAAGCGTTCAGTGGCAGGATCTGTAGGCAAATGCCTGGCTTGTTCCTTTAGGTTATGTGCGTCCCTTTCGTGTACTTCCAGATTGGTTTGGATTAGCTATGTAGAAACATTAAATTTTAAATATTTATGCAAAACAAAAATATCTTCGATTTCCATATAGAAAATGAATAGGAATAACTCATCTAGGAAAACAAAACTGAACAACACTAACATATTCTCCGATTAAGAAAAACCTGACTAGACAATAAAATTTTCGATTGTTTATGGAATGAATGCGATTGTGTTATACTATATTTAGGACACATACGCCATTATCCATTAATCGTTAGAAAAAAATAATACAATCTATGTACAAATTATCTACAAATTGTGTTATAGAAAAGATTTGTCAATTCTAACATGCTTAGTGAAGCCATTCAAAGAAAATGAAGTGTTATTCGTAAATGTAACATAAACATTACCTTCAATCCTTGCAGCATGCCTTCCAGGCTACTCTGATTCATGTTCGCGATGCCATCCTCGACGCTTGAAAGCGATTGTAGCAGTTCGTCGAGTTCTTGCGCAATGAGTTCCTATATGGTTTTTTTTGTTGTTTGTTTTATATAAATGTGTCGCATGTGTGCGAAATGTTGTTTGAATTTGATTGTTGGTGTTGTGGTGGAGGGGAAATGGTGTATAAAAATTTGTTAATATTAATTGCACAAGTAAAATTTTCAGAGTAAAAAACGGAAAAAAGAATAATAACGAAATGACCAGAAATTGAGATTCGTAAATATTTTGTTGTCGTCCGTTATAAACATGCAACAGAATACTTACAAACACACAAAAAAATATATTAAACAATTGATAATGGATGCAAGAAATGCTCAGGAAATGGGGGATATTTTTGCATTTTTAATATAAGAAAAATATATGTAACTCTTAGGATATAACTGCAGTTTTAGGGTAAGATACATAAAAGACATGCTCATAGAATATAAAAAATATATATGTATAAGTATATATCTTAGATATTGTAAATGCTGAACTATTTTATGAGATATGCGGCTTATGGACAGCGTATAGACATAAAGCTTTCAAATGCATCAGAGTTGCTAAAACTGATTAAAATACCTATACCTAATACCTATATATGTATGTATGTATGGCTAAATTTTGGATATGGCACCCCTTTGTATAAATATATAGTTCAGGGCATGCTATTTAATTGTATATAAAGTGAACTTACGATGTTTTAAAAAAATCACTATATTTAACTAATAATAACTTTTCTGAAAATAACACACACACAGTAGTAGTAGTTCTGAAAACTGAAAAATTTCTTACGCACACTTTGTATTTTTTAAAATTTTATTCGTTTGTCTGCACATTGCACACTTTGAGTACACGGTCTAGACTAAAATGTGTAAAATAAAACGGGAAGATACCCGACTGAAGTGCACTATTTTTGCAACAATATGCAGCCGGTGCATGGATCTTTGTATCTAAATATCTGCCAGGCCAAATGGATATTTATAGCCAGATTTTGGGCGAGGGCAGGAGGACGGCAAACAAGGCAATGAACTCATATATATAGAGACAGAGACGATACATATAAAATTGGCATATTCTGCTTTTGAAAACTCTTGAGTGCATTTGGATGTGTGTGAGTGTGTGTGCGGGTAAACTTTTGTGCAGCACTGTGAATGGGTGTGCGTTTGTGTGTGTGTGTGTTTAGAAGAGAGTGTAAGTGTGTACTAGGTTCACATGATTGGATACATATTTTTCAAAAATAACAAAAGATTCAATTCAATTATTAAAAACGTGCAAATTGGTTAATTGTTTATTTTTATTTTTCACTACTAGAGTTAATAGTTTTTTTTTCAATATTTTACTGCTACAACGTTAAGTTAAACTTTTACAAAGGTTAATATCAAAATCATTAGTAAGGAACATTGAGAAAATTCTACATAAATTGTATTGCTAAGATAAAGTGTAGCATAAACGGAACAAAAAAAAAAAAAAACAATACATAAAACGTAAATATATACTATATCAAAAAGAAATTAAAAGAAAATTAATATTTTTTAATATTAAAGTTAAGGTTAGTTGAATTATTGGTAAATTGCGTTTAATTGCCATTGTGGACAAGCTTTTTTTTTGTTTGTATATCAAACAGCAACACACAGCAGAAACAATGAATTCCTCCCATGGGGGACTTTACTGTGGGTCATTGTTGGGAAGGGAATCAGTTGCTGCTGCTGATGCTGTTGTTGCTATTGGACAGCAGCATGTATTATTGGCCTGACCACAAAAACAACAGCAAGTTCTATTGCCAGATAAAAGCCATGAACAAATACCAAAACCACACAGAAAAGCTGCAAACATTAGAACTAGATATAACTGAAGGCTCAATGTGATTTTCACCTTCTGGCGTTGTTGTTGCAGATCGGCGCTTGATGTTGTCGATGTTGTTGTTGTTGACGTCGAGGCGCCAGCTGGCGTCTCAATGGTTGTTGTTGTTGTCGTAACTGTTGTGGTAGTGGTGCGCTTTAGGACATTGGAATTGTCAACTGGCGTCACTACCACTACATTATCGTCATCAATATTGGTGTTGGTTGTTGTTGTCGTTTCGGGTATTGTTGCTGGTGTTTTTGGTGTCGCCGTTGTGGTTGTTGCATCAGTAGATGTTGCTGATGTAAACTCTTCTGTTACCTTCGATACCTCTGGTGCCTCCACTGGTGATGTTAATGTTGTCGTGGCCGTAGTCAACTTATCGATAACTACTGCGGCAACTGGTAAAAGCGCGCTGGTTGCAGCCAGTGTTGTCGTTTGGGCTGCTGCAGTTGCAGCATTTGCTGCAGCAGACAGCGTATGAGTTGTGGCGCTCGCCAATTGGATTAGTGCATTTGCCACGTTAGTTGAAGTTGTAGCAGTGTAAGGAGAATCGGGACTTGCTTCAGGGGTTATGAGTGAACTTGGAATTTCTGATTGGGTTAGTACTACTGTTGATTTCCCGCCCTCTTCTATTGGTGTTTGTTCTACTTGAGTTTCGGCTTCTAATGCCAAGTAAGTACTCTGATCACGCCAATGACCTACACCCCCTGGTAAATCTGTTGCCATATACTCTGATGAGCAGCTACGGTTTTGTGCATTCTGACTGGCATCATGTTCGGGAGTTGGTGTTACATTACCACTACTACCACTACCGGGATCTCTATCGTTTGATTTATCATCATCGTCGTTCGGTTTGCGTATTTCTGGCACAGTCAATTTGTCCCTATCATCATCGTCGTCGTCGTCATCGTCATCATCGTCATCGTTATCGTCCTTTTGATCAGCAACATCGTCGCGTTTGCTGTCTTTGTCAAAGTCCGCATCATTACCAGTAGCATCAGCAGATTTTAACCGTTCGATACTGTCTTCGTCTAAACCTGACAGAGAAACTGCTGGTTGCCAGTCATCTAGGTACAGATTTAGACGCAATTGATCGAGATCGCCAACTGCATGCAGTGCCACTGGCTCTTCAACGGTAGGAATGTTTTCAAATGACGATGTCTCTGTTTCAGTCTTATCTTCTACAATTTGATCAGATGTCAATTTACTTGACTCTGTAATCGTAGTCGTTGTCACTACAGTTTCTGTAATGATGTCAGTCTTATGCTTATCGTCTTGTGATTCCTGAGCTTTCTTTGTAATTGTATCTGTTTTTAAGTCCGTGGTAATCTTTGCGAATTTTGCGTATGTATCGTCAGCAGATTGTTTGTAATGTTTAATTAAGTTTCCAAAATTGTCCTGACTTAGATGCCATATCAAATCACTTGCCTTAGCCGTAGATTCTGGTATTAAATCCTCGTGTATGGGAGTTTCGACTAAAGTCTTAATTTCATGAACCTGTAATGGGGCTTCTACCAAAGGTTTATGCAAGTCCTGGACTTCGACTATATCTACTTGCTTTTCTACTACTATTGGTTCTACCTGAACTTCGGATACTTGTTTAATCGATTCTTTAGATTTCACTAAATGCAACTGACTATCAGAATCACATGGTAAAGAGCGCAATAGGTTTAACTGATCAAGATATAAATTGAAAGCTAATATTTCAGTATTTAGCTGGGTTACTGAGTCGGGTTCAATTATAACATAATCATCTATACTCGTTATATCTTCGACGTCTTCGAAAGTACCAATGTCACTTGGTATTTCTGGTTTGTCTGTAATATTATTTGCTTCCAGTAATTGATATTGTGTTTCCAGTAAATCATATCGCGGATGCAACTTAGTTGCTTCGGCGTGTAAATTTTTGGAAAGTATTTCAATGTTGCTTGGACTTGCAGCAGGTTCCAAATGATCGGACTGCGAGTGTGTTGTGACAATAGTAGATACATATAATGGTGGCGGTGATGTCGGTACATCCGTGTGTGTCGTTACAGTTGTTGTTACATATGTTGTTGTTTCCGTATTTTTTATGTCAATATCAAATTGAGGCTTTGGCTCTTGGAAGTCCGTATTTTTGCTCACAATTACTGTAGACCACGCCGGCAATTTAGCCTTATCTTCCTCCTGGGATACTGGTGTCGGGAAGACTGTAGTCTCAGTCTGAACTATAGCTGACCATGTAGTTGGTTGGTCTGTGGGAGATTCTACTGATACTTCTTCAATCAACTCGCTAACGGGAATTGCAAGAGAAATTCGTTGATCCTTTTCATTGCCCGAGTTAACTACTTCCAAAGTTTCTTCGGAAATTGTTGTTTTCTGTGCAGGTTTCAACGTAGCAGACCAATATGAAGTTTCGCATACAAATGGATCAAGCTCAGATGGCACAGACGACGACTCAGAAGTCGAATCAGAACTTGAAATAATTGTGGCTTTCTCAGTCAAAGCGGTCTCGCAAATTATAGGCGTTATCTCTGTAGATTGAGAATTTATTGACGACGACGACAGAGGCTGAGATGCGGATGTCTCAGTTGCGGGTATCGGTTTGTCTGGTTCCGATTGTGGTATGACTTCTGTAACATCTGACCATGGTGCTAAAGGTGTTTCTTTGGCAACTGGAACAGGCTCTTCTTTTTCTGTCACAATTTCTTCGACAACAGTGGTCACTTCCTTAACAGGTTCTGGAAGGGGTTCAGCTTTGGGTTTCTTCTCCTTCTTTGACTTTTGTTTGTTACGTTTCTCAAGTGGTTCCTGAGTTTCCGAAACTTGTGTAGTATCCACTTCAGTGACAATGGTCTCCTGAATTGATGGCGTCACCTCTGTTGTTTGTGAAACTATTGAAGACCACGACAGAGGCTGGGATGGAGATGTCTCAGCTAAGGATATCGGTTGTTCTGGTTCCGATTGTGATATGACTTCTGTAACATCTGACCATGGTGCTAAAGGTGTTTCATCGGCAACTGGAACAGGCTCTTCTTTTTCTGTCACAATTTCTTCGACAACAGTGGTCACTTCCTTAACAGGTTCTGGAAGGGATTCATCTTTGGGTTTCTTCTCCTTCTTTGACTTTTGTTTTTTAGGCTTCTCAAGAGGTTCCTGAGTTTCCGAAACCTGGGTAGTAACCATTTCAGTGACAATGGTCTCCTGAATTGATGGCACCACCTCTGTTGTATGTGAAACTATTGAAGACCATGACAGAGGCTGGGATGGAGATGTCTCATCTAAGTATATCTGTTGTTCTGGTTCCGATTGTGGTATTACTTCTGTAGCATCTGACCATGGTGTTAAAGGTGTTTCATCGGCAACTGGAACAGGCTCTTCCTTCTCCGTAACAATTTCTTCGACAACAGTGGTCACTTCCTTAACAGGTTCTGGAAGGGGTTCAGCTTTGGGTTTCTGCTCCTTCTTTGACTTTTGTTTTTTAGGCTTCTCAAGTGGTTCCTGAGTTTCCGAAACTTGTGTAGTAACCACTTCAGTGACAATGGTCTCCTGAATTGATGGCGTCACCTCTGTTGTTTGTGAAACTATTGAAGACCACGACAGAGGCTGGGATGGAGATGCCTCAGTTGCGGGTATCGGTTGTTCTGGTTCCGATTGTGATATGACTTCTGTAACATCTGACCATGGTGCTAAAGGTGTTTCATCGGCAACTGGAACAGGCTCTTCTTTTTCTGTCACAATTTCTTCGACAACAGTGGTCACTTCCTTAACAGGTTCTGGAAGGGGTTCAGCTTTGGGTTTCTTCTCCTTCTTTGGCTTTTGTTTTTTAGGCTTCTCAAGAGGTTCCTGAGTTTCCGAAACTTGTGTAGTAACCACTTCAGTAACAATGGACTCCTGAATTGATGGCGTCACCTCTGTTGTTTGTGAAACTATTGAAGACCACGACAGAGGCTGGGATGGAGATGCCTCAGTTGCGGGTATCGGTTGTTCTGGTTCCGATTGTGATATGACTTCTGTAACATCTGACCATGGTGCTAAAGGTGTTTCATCGGCAACTGGAACAGGCTCTTCTTTTTCTGTCACAATTTCTTCGACAACAGTGGTCACTTCCTTAACAGGTTCTGGAAGGGGTTCAGCTTTGGGTTTCTTCTCCTTCTTTGGCTTTTGTTTTTTAGGCTTCTCTAGTGGTTCCTGAGTTTCCACAAATTGTGTAACCACCTCAGTAACAATGGTCTCCTGAATTGATGGCGTCACCTTTGTTGTTTGTGAAACTATTGAAGACCACGACTGAGCATGGGATGGAGATGTCTCAGTTGCGGGTAACAGTTGTTCTGGTTCTGGTTGTGGTTCTGTAACATCTGACCATGGTGCTAAAGATGTTTCTTGAACAACAACAATCTCAGGCTCTAATTCATCCTTTGAAGTTTTTTGTGGCTTGTCCTTAGGTATTTGATGTAATTTTCTTTCCGCGTTTATGAAGTCAACTGTATCATGCTGTGTTTTTCGTTTAGACTTTTGATTGTGTTTTTTAGCTTCTGTTGTTTCCAATCTGAATGGTATGCCAAGTTTATGATCTTTTGTGGGTTCCCCTAACCCGTCTTTTACAATCTCTTTAGTCGCGATCAATAGAGGACGTATTTGTTGCGTTGGCACAGGAACGTTATGTGCAGTTATTGCTGCCCAAGACATGCCAGAGGTATAAGGCAAAGGACTCGGTTCGCTTACAGCGCTTGCTATGTCGGTAACAGCTTCCTTTTCCATTTGCGGTTCCTTCAGTGTCTGAGAAGGCGGGGTCTGTTTTCTCTCTTTGGGTTTTTTGGATTTTTTCTTCTGTGGCTTGTCTTCTATTTGTGAAATTTGTGATTGTTGCGAACGAGAACGGGACCGAAGTCTCTTCTTTGAAACGATTTCCAGAAAACCTTGTTCATCATTAGGCCTGACTTCCGGACTAGTAACATTATCTTCAGTTAATGAAATTGCTGGCTTATCGGCAATACGTGATCGTCGTTCATATTTGGGATCTTCATCCTGAGGTTTTTGTGGCCATGATGAACTAGTAGGCTCTACCTCATCATCTATAATTTCCTTCCAAGAGAGCGAAGAGTTTTCAAAATTAGAGTCCAATTCAATTGGCGATATAATGGGATCTGGGAATTCAGAAACTGTAACAGACGGAACAGATTTGATATCCTCTTCTTGATACCGAATGTTGGTAGTATTTGTGTATCCAGACTTTTTAACGACTTCAGCATATGTTTCGGATGATGACCATACTGATGATTTCGATGGTTTCGGCAACTGTACAATAAATTCAGGCTCAGGCTTGGTAGCTTTGTGTTCTTGATTAACATCAGGCATTATGTCTAATACAGTTTCGGTAGTATCATTTTGAGGATGTTTTTCTTTCTTGGATCTTTGATTGTTGGGCTTTTTATAAGGATCGTGGGTGTCTACAACTGTATCATATATTTTCTCAGAAATAACGGGCTGAACAATTGCTTCATGTTCAGCGTTATCTTGAGAAACAATCGACGACCACGAAAAGGAGTCCGTTATGTTGGGTTGCACTATCGAATCGTGCTCCTCAACAATGTTCGACCATTGTTTGTCCACAACATTAGACCATGGTGTAAAATGTCTCTCTACGGCAACTGGAACTGGCTCTTCCTTGTCCGTCACAATATCTTCGACAACAGTAACCATTTCCTTAACAGGTTCTGGAAGAGGTTTGGCTTTGGGTTTCTTCTCCTTCTTAGACTTTTGTTTTTTAGGCTTCTCTAGTGGTTCCTGAATTTCGACAACTTGTGTAGTAAGCAGTTCAGCGACAATGGTCTCCTGAATTGATGGTGTCACCTCTGTTGTTTGTGAAACTATTGTAGACCAAGACAGAGGCTGGGATGGAGATGCCTCAGTTGAGGGTGTCGGTTGTTCTGGTTCCGATTGTGGTATGACTTCTGTAACATCTGACCATGGTGCTAAAGGTGTTTCTTTGGCAACTGGAACAGGCTCTTCATTTTCCGTTACAATATCTTTGACAACAGTGGTCACTTCCTTAACAGGTTCTGGAAGGGGTTCATCTTTGGGTTTTTTCTCCTTCTTTGACTTTTGTTTTTTAGGTTTCTCAAGTGGTTCTTGAGTTTCCGAAACTTGAGTAGTAACCACTTCAGTGACAATGGTGTCCTGACTTGATGGCGTCACCTCTGTTGCATGTGAAACTATTGAAGACCATGAGAGAGGCTGGGATGGAGATGCCTCAGCTGAGGATATCGGTTGTTCTGGTTCCGATTGTGGTATGACTTCTGTAACATCTGACCATGGTGCTAAAGGCGTTTCTTTGGCAACTGGAACAGGCTCTTCTTTTTCTGTCACAATTTCTTTGGCAACAGTGGTCACTTCCTTAACAGGTTCTTGAAGGGGTTCAGCGTTGGGTTTCTTCTCCTTCTTTGACTTTTGTTTTTTAGGCTTCTCTAGTGGTTCCTGAGTTTCCGAAACTTGTGTAGTAACCACTTCAGTAACAATGCTCTCCTGAATTGATGGCGTCACCTCTGTTGTTTGTGAAACTATTGTAGACCACGACAGAGGCTGGGATGGATTTGTCTCAGTTGAGGGTATCGGTTGTTCTGGTTCCGATTGTGGTAATACTTCTGTAGCATCTGACAATGGTGCTAAAGGTGTTTCATCGGCAACTGGAACAGGCTCTTCCTTCTCCGTAACAATTTCTTCGACAACAGTGGTCACTTCCTTAACAGGTTCTGGAAGGGGTTCAGCTTTGGGTTTCTTCTCCTTCTGTGACTTTTGTTTTTTAGGCTTCTCTAGTGGTTCCTGAGTTTCCACAAATTGTGTAGTAACCACCTCAGTAACAATGGTCTCTTGAATTAAAGGCGTCACCTCTGTTGTTTGTGAAACTATTGAAGACCACGACAGAGGCTGGGATGGAGATCCCTCAGTTGCGGGTATCGGTTGTTCTGGTTCCGATTGTGATATGACTTCTGTAACATCTGACCATGGTGCTAAAGGTGTTTCATCGGCAACTGGAACAGGCTCTTCTTTTTCTGTCACAATTTCTTCGACAACAGTGGGCACCTCCTTAACAGGTTCTGGAAGGGGTTCAGCTTTGGGTTTCTTCTCCTTCTTTGACTTTTGTTTTTTAGGCTTCTCTAGCGGTTCCTGAGTTTCCACAAATTGTGTAGTAACCACCTCAGTAACAATGGTCTCCTGAATTGATGGTGTCACCTCTGTTGTTTGTGAAACTATTGTAGACCACGACAGAGGCTGGGATGGAGATGTCTCAGTTGAGGGTATCGGTTGTTCTGGTTCCGATTGTGATATGACTTCTGTAACATCTGACCATGATGCTAAAGGTGATTCATCGGCAACTGGAACAGGCTCTTCTTTTTCTGTCACAATTTCTTCGACAACAGTGGTCACTTTCTTAACAGGTTCTGGAAGGGGTTCAGCTTTGGGTTTCTTCTCCTTCTTTGACTTTTGTTTTTTAGGCTTCTCTAGTGGTTCCTGATTTTCCACAAATTGTGTAGTAACCACCTCAGTAACAATGGTTTCCTGAATTGATGGTGTCACCTCTGTTGTTTGTGAAACTATTGTAGACCACGACAGAGGCTGGGATGGAGATGTCTCAGTTGAGGGTATCGGTTGTTCTGGTTCCGATTGTGATATGACTTCTGTAACATCTGACCATGGTGCTAAAGGTGTTTCATCGGCTACTGGAACAGGCTCTTCTTTTTCTGTCACAATTTCTTCGACAACAGTGGTCACTTCCTTAACAGGTTCTGGAAGGGGTTCAGCTTTGGGTTTCTTCTCCTTCTTTGACTTTTGTTTATTAGGCTTCTTTAGTGGTTCCTGAGTTTCCACAAATTGTGTAGTAACCACCTCAGTAACAATGGTCTCTTGAATTGAAGGCGTCACCTCTGTTGTTTGTGAAACTATTGAAGACCACGACAGAGGCTGGGATGGAGAATCCTCAGTTGCGGGTATCATCGGTTCTTCTGGTTCCGATTGTGATATGACTTCTGTAACATCTGACCATGGTGCTAAAGGTGTTTCATCGGCAACTGGAACAGGCTCTTCTTTTTCTGTCACAATTTCTTCGACAACAGTGGTCACTTCCTTAACAGGTTCTGGAAGGGGTTCAGCTTTGGGTTTCTTCTCCTTCTTTGACTTTTGTTTATTAGGCTTCTCTAGTGGTTCCTGAGTTTCCACAAATTGTGTAGTAACCACCTCAGTAACAATGGTCTCCTGAATTGATGGTGTCACCTCTGTTGTTTGTGAAACTATTGTAGACCACGACAGAGGCTGGGATGGAGATGTCTCAGTTGAGGGTATCGGTTGTTGTGGTTCCGATTGTGATATGACTTCTGTAACATCTGACCATGATGCTAAAGGTGTTTCATCGGCAACTGGAACAGGCTCTTCTTTTTCTGTCACAATTTCTTCGACAACAGTGGTCACTTTCTTAACAGGTTCTGAAAGGGTTTCAGCTTTGGGTTTCTTCTCCTTCTTTGACTTTTGTTTCTTAGGTTTCTCCAGTGGTTCCTGAGTTTCCGAAACTTGTGTAGTAAGCACTTCAGTGACAACGGTCTCCTGAATTGATGGAGTCACCTCTGTTGTTTGTGAAACTATAGAAGACCACGATAGAGGCTGGGATGGAGATGCCTCAGTTGCGGGTATCGTATGTTCTAGTTCCGATTGGGGCATGACTTCTGCAACATCTGACCATGGTGCTAAAGGTGTTTCTTCGGCAACTGGAACAGGCTCTTCTTTTTCTATCACAATTTCTTCGACAACAGTGGTCACTTCTTTAACAGGTTCTTGAAGGGGTTCAGCTTTGGGTTTCTTCTCCTTCTTTGGCTTTTGTTTCTTAGGTTTCTCAAGGGGTTCCTGAGTTTCCGAAACTTGTGTAGTAACCACTTCAGTAACTATGGTCTCCTGAATTGATGGAGTCACCTCTGTTGTTTGTGAAACTATTGAAGACCACGACAGAGGCTGGGATGGAGATGCCTCAGTTGCGGGTATCGGTTGTTCTGGTTCCGATTGTGATATGACTTCTGTAACATCTGACCATGGTGCTAAAGGTGTTTCATCGGCAACTGGAACAGGCTCTTCTTTTTCTGTCACAATTTCTTCGACAACAGTGGTCACTTCCTTAACAGGTTCTGGAAGGGGTTCAGCTTTGGGTTTCTTCTCCTTCTTTGACTTTTGTTTCTTAGGTTTCTCAAGGGGTTCCTGAGTTTCCGAAACTTGTGTAGTAACCACTTCAGTAACTATGGTCTCCTGAATTGATGGAGTCACCTCTGTTGTTTGTGAAACTATAGAAGACCACGACAGAGGCTGGGATGGAGATGCCTTAGTTGCGGGTATCGGATGTTCTAGTTCCGATTGTGGTATTACTTCTATAGCATCTGACCATGGTGTTAAAGGTGTTTCATCGGCAACTGGAACAGGCTCTTCTTTTTCTGTCACAATTTCTTCGACAACAGTGGTAAGTTCCTTAACAGGTTCTGGAAGGGGTTCAGCTCTGGGTTTCTTCTCCTTCTTTGACTTTTGTTTTTTATGTTTCTCAAGTGGTTCTTGAGTTTCCGAAACTTGAGTAGTAACCACTTCAGTGACAATGGTGTCCTGAATTGATGGTGTCACCTCTGTTGTTTGTGAAACTATTGTAGACCATGACAGAGGCTGGGATGGAGATGTCTCAGTTGAGGGTATCGGTTGTTCTGGCTCCGATTGTGGTATGACTTCTGTAACATCTGACCATGGTGCTAAAGGTGTTTCTTTGGCAACTGGAACAGGCTCTTCTTTTTCTGTCACAATTTTTTCGACAACAGTGGTCACTTCCTTAACAGGTTCTGGAAGGGGTTCAGCTCTGGGTTTCTTCTCCTTCTTTGACTTTTGTTTTTTAGGTTTCTCAAGTGGTTCTTGAGATTCCGAAACTTGAGTAGTAACCACTTCAGTGACAATGGTGTCCTGAATTGATGTCGTCACCTCTGTTGTTTGTGAAACTATTGTAGACCACGACAGAGGCTGGAATGGAGATGTCTCAGTTGAGGGTATCGGTTGTTCTGGCTCCGAATGTGGTATGACCTCTGCAACATCTGACCATGGTGCTAAAGGTGTTTCTTTGGCAACTGGAACAGGCTCTTCCTTCTCCGTCTCATTTTTTTCGACAACAGTGATTACTTCCTTAACAGGTTCTGGAAGGGGTTCAGCTTTGGGTTTCTTCTCCTTCTTTGACTTTTGTTTTTTAGGCTTCTCAAGAGGTTCCTGAGTTTCTGAAACTTGTGTAGTAACCACTTCAGTGACAACGGTCTCCTGAATTGATGGCGTCACCTCTGTTGTTTGTGAAACTATTGAAGACCACGACAAATGCTGAGTTGATGATAATTCTGATGTGGGTTGATCGGAAACGGCTGGCGTTTTCTTCGTATGTATTTGGTCCTTTTTGCCTTTTTGATTTTTGTGTTTTTTGTTTACAAGTGTGGAGAATTGTTGCTCCTGAGAGATAAAGTCCTGAGTCTTTTGATTTTGGGAAGTCTCAGCACCTGACAATCCTAATTCCTTTAATGAATTTACATCGACGCATTCGTCTTTTTGAATGACTTTCATTAATGGTTCTTCCACACCTTGTCGTACTACAGATGACCACGAGAAGTTAATACTAGAAGTGCGTTGGGATCGATCTTCCACTCCATTGTCAATCACCTCTAGTACAGAATGTTTATTTAATTTATTGGTATTTTCTTCTAGTTGAGTCTTTATTATTTCACTATCACTGAGAATGACATCAGCTTTTGGCTGATTTCGAGGATTTTTCTGTTTATTATTCTTGGCTTTATCCTTTTTATGGAGCTTTTGATGTTTCTCAGCGTCTTCAAACGATTGTTTTGTCAATTGATCATCTCTTGGGGTTTCAACATTATTTTTCTCGATGGCAATAAAATCAAGTGTGTGTTTAAGGACATCAGCATATGACGAATGTCGCTCCCACACATTTGACACGTCTGGATTAGATTTCTCAATGGTCGAAACAGGATTTGCAGAAATTTTTTCCGTCAGTGTAGTTGTCGTTGTGACTGTTGTAGTTGTCTTGGATTCTTCTACTGCTGGAATTTCGATGATTTCTTTAGGTTTATCCTCTACGACAATGGGTTCAACAGGAACGGGAGTATCTATTGTCTGTACTGCAGGTTCCTCTTCCTCATCGGAGAAAGTCATCGGCTCATCCAGAACGTCCATCCATGAGTTTGTTGAATCATCGACAGGCAATCCTGCATACGCTGGTTTCTTTGGCTCCTCTGGTTTCTTATCAGACTTGATTGATTTCGAGTCCTCAATGACGGGAACAGGAGTTTCACTGACTGTCTCTGTCACTGTAGTTGTCGTTGTGACTGTTGTGGTTGTCTTGGATTCTTCTACCACAGAAGCTTCGATTACTTCTTTGGGTTGATCCTCAGAAACAGTTACTTGTGTAACCTCCACAACAACAGGTGCAAGAGGTTCTTCCTCCACAGGTTCTTCCTCGTCGGAGAAAGTCATCGGCTCATCCAGAACATCCATCCATGAGTTTGTGGAATCATCGACAGGCAATCCTGCATACGCTGGTTTCTTTGGCTCTTCAGGTTTCTTTTCAGCCTCGATTGGTTTCGAGTCCTCAATGACGGGAACAGGAGTTTCACTGACTGTCTCTGTCACTGTAGTTGTCGTTGTGACTGTTGTGGTTGTCTTGGATTCTTCTACCACAGAAGCTTCGATTACTTCTTTGGGTTGATCCTCAGAAACAGTTACTTGTGTAACCTCCACAACAACAGGTGCAAGAGGTTCTTCCTCCACAGGTTCTTCCTCGTCGGAGAAAGTCATCGGCTCATCCAGAACATCCATCCATGAGTTTGTTGAATCATCGACAGGCAATCCTGCATACGCTGGTTTCTTTGGCTCCTCTGGTTTCTTTTCAGACTCGGGAGGCTTAGATTCCTCAATGACTGGAACAGCAGTTTCACTAACTGTCTCTGTCACTGTAGTTGTCGTTGTGACTGTTGTGGTTGTCTTGGATTCTTCTACTGCTGGAATTTCGGTGATTTCTTTAGGTTTATCCTCTACGACAATGGGTTCAACAGGAACGGGAGTTTGTATTGTCTGTACTGCAGGTTCCTCTTCCTCGTCGGAGAAACTCATCGGCTCATCCAGCACATCCATCCATGAGTTTGTTGATTCATCGACAGGCAATCCTGCATACGCTGGTTTCTTTGGCTCCTCTGGTTTCTTTTCAGACTCGGCAGGTTTAGATTCCTCAATGACTGGAACTGGAGTTTCACTAACTGTCTCTGTCACTGTAGTTGTCGTTGTGACTGTTGTGGTTGTCTTGGATTCTTCTACTGCTGGAATTTCGGTGATTTCTTTAGGTTTATCCTCTACGACAATGGGTTCAACAGGAACGGGAGTTTGTATTGTCTGTACTGCAGGTTCCTCTTCCTCGTCGGAGAAACTCATCGGCTCATCCAGAACATCCATCCATGAGTTTGTTGAATCATCGACAGGCAATCCTGCATACGCTGGTTTGTTTGGCTCCTCTGGTTTCTTTTCAGACTCGGCAGGTTTAGATTCCTCAATGACTGGACCAGGAGTTTCACTCACTGTCTCTGTCACTGTAGTTGTCGTTGTGACTGTTGTGGTTGTCTTGGATTCTTCTACTGCTGGAATTTCGGTGATTTCTTTAGGTTTATCCTCTACGACAATGGGTTCAACAGGAACGGGAGTTTGTATTGTCTGTACTGCAGGTTCCTCTTCCTCGTCGGAGAAACTCATCGGCTCATCCAGAACATCCATCCATGAGTTTGTTGAATCATCGACAGGCAATCCTGCATACGCTGGTTTCTTTGGCTCCTCTGGTTTCTTTTCAGACTCGGCAGGTTTAGATTCCTCAATGACTGGAACAGGAGTTTCACTAACTGTCTCTGTCACTGTAGTTGTCGTTGTGACTGTTGTGGTTGTCTTGGATTCTTCTACTGCTGGAATTTCGGTGATTTCTTTAGGTTTATCCTCTACGACAATGGGTTCAACAGGAACGGGAGCTTCTATTGTCTGTACTGCAGGTTCCTCTTCCTCGTCGGAGAAACTCATCGGCTCATCGAGAACATCCATCCAAGAGTTTGTTGAATCATCGACAGGCAATCCTGCATACGCTGGTTTCTTTTCAGACTCGGACGGTTTAGATTCCGCAATGACTGGAACGGGAGTTTCACTGACTGTCTCTGTCACTGTAGTTGTCGTTGTGACTGTTGTGGTTGTCTTGGATTCTTCTATCACAGGAGCTTCGATTACTTCTTTGGGTTGATCCTCAGAAACATTTACTTGTGTTACCTCCGCAACAATAGGTGCAACAGGTTCCTCACTGACTGCGTCTGTCACTGTAGTTGTCGTTTTGACTGTTGTGGTTGTCTTGGATTCTTCTACTACTGGAGTTTTATTGACTTCTTTTGTATACGATTCTTCTTTATGTGGTTCTATATTTTCAATTGTTCTCATTTCTTGGATGGTTTGTATGATTTTGCTAATATTAGCTTCATCGCCGTTTTCAGTTAACAGAGGAATTTCCACTTCATCTTCAATTAACTCCTTCCATGGCTTCGATTCAAGGGTTACTTCATCTTGTCCATCATCAATCATCTCAGCCCAAGATCTGTGTGGTTGCACTTCGGAATGTTCGTCAATAATACCAGAGAATTTAGGACTATGGACAGTCGCCGACTCCTGCGGTTCAGTTAATATCAATGATTGTACCGTTAGCTTTTGCTTTTTCTTGACGTCAGAAGATGATTGAGAATTTTTCGGTTTTTCTGCTTCAATAAAATCTATGGTTTGTTGATTTACTACAGCAGCCCATGAGTGAGGCGATTTAAGTTTAAATTCAGGATTTGATTCCGATGATTTTGACTTTATCTTCTTCTCAGGATGATCTAAGTTTACCTTAGTTTTTATATTTTCCTTTTGTTTAATATGGTTTGTTTTAACCGGCAGCTCTTCCATTTTATCGATTTGACTAGCAATCTTCGCCCAAGTAATTACATTCTCTTTTTGGTTAGGTGGTGCATCACTATCATCAGAAGGAACAATTTCGGGTACGGGTTGGGGTTCGGGTCGCACCTTTTTAATATTTTCGTTTGTAGCCTCCTTCTTAGATTTCTTGTCGGCTTTCAAAATTTTACGTTCTTTTTGAACAGGCAATTCTACTGTTGTCTCCTCTTTTAGAGCAGCTGGGTTTTTGCGTGTAGCTATGTCATCCACCCATTCACCAGGCGTTTTCACTAAAGAAGCCCAGGAGAACGAGCTACCTGAATTTTCCACTGGCTTTTGAACAGGTTCGTGAACCTCTGCAATTTCAGTTTCAATGGCCGAAAACTCTTTAACAGGGTCAGGTATTATTTGAGTCTTAATTTCTTTTTCAGTTTGGATGTGCTGATGCTTGTTTTGCTCTCGTTTTTTCTTTGACTTTAATTTTTTCGGTTTTTCTTGATCTTCCTTGTCACTGGATTCCTTTTTCTCTGTCGAAGTAGAAACAGCTGTTTTTATTTGATTTACAGTAGTGTCGATCCATTCGCCTGGCCTTTTAACAAGTGACGCCCAGGAGAAACCTGTCTGTTCGCCGACTTCCGGATGTTTCTCATCCTGATATATTGTAACTGCAGACTCGCCTGAAGCCTCTGTGGATTTGCTTGGTACAGCTTGAACTAACACAACAGGAATTGGTTCGAGATGCTCATCTTCTGAAGTGGTAGAAACTGGTTCCACGAAGACCTTTTTGGGTTTCTTAGCTTTTTTCGATTTTGTAGTTTTTGTAGGTTCGTTTTCTTTTTTAGAAGGCTGTTCTTTAATTTTTATATCTGTTTTAGCAGTGGTAACTGTGGTATCGGACCACTCACCAGGTCTGCGAACCAAAGCGGACCATGATATTGTAGACGAAACAGGAAGCTCCTTTTCATCTGATGATGGCTCTTTCGAACTTTCTGTTGTGGGCTTGGACTCATCGCTTTCAGTTGTTGGTATAGAAAGCTCAGTTTCGGATGTTGATTTTTGTTCCTCAGTCTCTACGTTAGCTTTTGAAATTTTAAACGTTGATTCCGCCGGCTTACGTTTTTCAGACTTTGGCTTGGACTTCTGTGGTCGAACTTTATCGACGGCCTCTTTTTGCTTTTCGATTACTGTAGATTCTCCAAAGCCCGGCACGCTAATTAATCCTGAATTAAACAAAACATCTGCATATGACTTTCCATCATGGTTCTTTGCCCAAACATTATCTTCCACTGATACAACAATTGGTTCATTCACAAATTCAGGTTGCTCTTGGGGAATATTTTGAACCTCTTCATGAACATCAGCCGGTTTCTTATGTCGTTTTGGGGGTTTAACCTTCTTTGGCTTTTGACGTTGTTCGATATGTTCCGATTTGTTTCGGGGAATGAATTCGTTGTACACTCTTTCGTTTGCCAAGAACGTGTGAGTTTGGTCAGCGTAGACATGTTTTAAGTAGGACGGAGTAAATTCTGGAGCATCGGCTGACAAAGTTGAGCTAAAAGCGATATTCCCAGAATTGGGTGTGGTATCTTCTAATACGCTGGACCAAGTATCGATAGGCTCCAATGGCTTAACGTCAGCATCGATTTTTATTTTGGAATCTTCAGATATGGATTTATTTTCATCCTTCATCACTGTTGTTGTAGTGACTTGGACGTCTCTATTAGATGAAGTTTCAACAAAATGATTTTTATTCTCGACAATTATTACATCATCTTGAATGACTGGAACATGAGCTTCACTGACTGATACTGTAGTTTTCGTTGTTCTGTTTATCTTGGATTGTTCTTCTTCGGATGCGACAGGTTTCGATTCCTCAACGACTGCAACTGGGGTTTCACTGACTGTCTCTGTCACTGTAGTTGTCGTTGTGACTGTTGTGGTTGTCTTGGATTCTTCTACTGCTGGAATTTCGGTGATTTCTTTAGATTTATCCTTTACGACAATAGGTGCAACAGAAACGGGAGCTTCTATTGTCTGTACTGCAGGTTCCTCTTCCTCGTCGGAGAAACTCATCGGCTCATCCAGAACATCCATCCATGAGTTTGTTGAATCATCGACAGGCAATCCTGCATACGCAGGTTTCTTTGGCTCCTCTGGTTTCTTTTCAGACTCGGCAGGCTTAGATTCCTCAATGACGGGAACAGGAGTTTCACTGACTGTCTCTGTCACTGTAGTTGTCGTTGTGACTGTTGTGGTTGTCTTGGATTCTTCTACCGCCGGAGTTTCGATGATTTCTTTAGATTTATCCTTTACGACAATAGGTGCAACAGAAACGGGAGCTTCTATTGTCTGTACTACAGGTTCCTCTTCCTCGTCGGAGAAACTCATCGGCTCATCCAGAACATCCATCCATGAGTTTGTTGAATCATCGACAGGCAATCCTGCATACGCTGGTTTCTTTGGCTCCTCTGGTTTCTTTTCAGACTCGGCAGGCTTAGATTCCTCAATGACGGGAACAGGAGTTTCACTGACTGTCTCTGTCACTGTAGTTGTCGTTGTGACTGTTGTGGTTGTCTTGGATTCTTCTACCGCTGGAGTTTCGATGATTTCTTTAGATTTATCCTCTACGACAATAGGTGCAACAGAAACGGGAGCTTCTATTTTTGTCTTCTCCACAGGTTCCTCTTCCTCGTCGGAGAAAGTCATCGGTTCATCCAGAACATCCATCCATGAGTTTGTTGAATCATCGACTGGCAGTCCTGCATACGCTGGTTTCTTTGGCTCCTCTGGTTTCTTATCAGACTCGATTGGATTCGAGTCCTCAATGTCTGCAAGAGGAGTTTCACTGACTGTCTCTGTCACTGTATTTGTCGTTGTGACTGTTGTGGTTTTCTTGGATTCTTCTACCGCAGGTGGTTCGATAACTTGTATGAGTTTATCCTCAGAAACAGTTACTTGTGTTACTTCCACAACAATAGGTGCAACTGGAACAGGAGCTTCTATTTTTGTCTTCTCCCCAGGTTCCTCACTGACTGTCTCTGTCACTGTAGTTGATGCTGTGACTGTTGTGGTTGTTTTGGATTCTTCTACCACGGGAGTTTCGATGATTTCTTTAGATTTATCCTCTACGACAATAGGTGCAACAGAAACGGGAGCTTCTATTTTTGTCTTCTCCACAGGTTCCTCTTCCTCGTCGGAGAAAGTCATCGGTTCATCCAGAACATCCATCCATGAGTTTGTTGAATCATCGACTGGCAGTCCTGCATACGCTGGTTTCTTTGGCTCCTCTGGTTTCTTATCAGACTCGATTGGTTTCGAGTCCTCAATGACGGGAACATGAGTTTCACTGACTGTCTCTGTCACTGTAGTTGTCGTTGTGACTGTTGTGGTTGTCTTGGATTCTTCTACCATAGGAGCTTCGATAACTTCTTTTGGTTTATCCTCAGAAACAGTTACTTGTGCTACCTCCACAACAAAAGGTGCAACAGGAACAGGAGCTTCTATTTTTGTCTTCTCCTCAGGTTCCTCACTGACTGTCTCTGTCACTGTAGTTGTCGTTGTGACTGTTGTGGTTGTTTTGGATTCTTCTACCATAGGAGCTTTGAGAACTTCTTTAGGTTTATCCTCTACGACAATGGGTTCAACAGGAACGGAAGCTTCTATTGTCTGTACTGCAGGTTCCTCTTCCTCGTCGGAGAAACTCATCGGCTCATCCAGAACATCCATCCATGAGTTTGTTGAATCATCGACAGGCAGTCCTGCATACGCTGGTTTCTTTGGCTCCTCTGGTTTATTTTCAGACTCGGCAGGTTTAGATTCCTCAATGACTGGAACAGGAGTTTCGCTGACTGTCTCTGTCACTGTAGTTGTTGTTGTGACTGTTGTGCTTGTTTCAGATTCTTCTACCACTGGAGCTTCTTTAACGTGTACAGTATCTTCTTGTTGCTGTATAAATTGTTCTTCTTTGTTTTTAGCGACATTTTTGATGATATTGTACAGAGTTTCTGCGTTACTTTGTGCACTTGTGTTATATTTTGGAATTTCATAGTTAAAAATAATGGGTAAATTTTGTTTAGTTTCATGGTCGATTTGAAGCGAATTTGCTGGCAGGTTTATGTTACCTGGATTACCGATTTTAAGATCAGTAAGAGATAACTTACTGTCTGCTAAAGATTCCACTGACGAAATTGTTTCATCCCTTGCCTTTTGGGCTTCAGAAGTTTGTTGTAAAACTTCTGCTTTAGTCATGGAAATTACATCAAATTTGGGAACCTCAAAATTATAAATTTTTGGTACTGTTTCGGTTTCTTGCGGAAGCTCTACAACACGCGGTGTAGTAGAATTTTCCACTGCTGTTGAAATCGTGTCGATGTCGGAAAATTTAATGGTTGTTTTTGTTGTATCTACTGCAGTTTTATCAGTTGGTAAAGTAACTAGAACAGGGAAAGTATTTTCCTCCTCCTCTGGTTTAGGAGAAACTACTTCTTGAGCCTTAGAATTGATTATGTGATAAAAACCCTCAGCAATAACAAATTTAGATATATCATATTTTGGAATATCAAAGATCTTATCAACGGAAGTAATAACGTTTGCAATATTAGTGATTGTATTTAATGTGCTTACCGTGTTAGCTACAGATGCTTCAGCAATTAATACACTTGGTTTGGCAGGAAGAATTTGATTAGCATTATTAGTAAGGGCAGGGCTTATTTGAACTTCACATGGAATATCTAATTGCGCTTCTTCTTGACATGGGATAGAAACTTGCATAGTCTCATGGTAAAGGGTATCTGCTTTGACATGGTCAATAATGTTTACTTTTGAAACCAATGCTACGTCTTTATAAATATTCGGGAATAATTCTTCAGATTCATCTATGATTACATCAGTTCGGGATTTCTCTTCAACTACAGAGGTCACATTACCAATATCCTTATGCTTGCTTTCTTGTACGGAAGCAATTTCTTGCTGGATAAACTCTTCGGGAATTGCAGGTCGTTTCTTTTTATCTTTCTTCGAGAGTTTCTTCTGAATATCCTCAAACAATTGTTGTTCTTCTGGACTAAGCTCAGCTGGGGACAATGGTTGGCTATCTCTTGAAACTAAAATATCCTCAATAGCCTCAATTTGCTCTCCGACAAGCTCCTTAACTGCCTTTTCAGTTACGCTCTCTACCAATTTGTTCTCTGATGCATCGGATGTAGACACATCGATTACCTCAATCACAGAATTCTCACTAGCTTCGGCTGTTTTTTGAAGGGACTCTACATTTTCGGTAACAGTCTCAGTCACGCGAAGACTAACCTCTGGAAAATCAAGATGCATTTTCACAATCGGTGTCTTCAGCTTTTCTTCATGAGTAATAAGAGAAATTTTTTGGACTGTGCCTGGTGGATAGACACCGTCAATGCCTTCTCCCACGAAAAGAACATTTGTGCCATCTTCAGTTTCGAAACTACGCTGTCTTGTCGTTGTGAGTATCGTATTTTTGGTAGTTGTAGTAGTAGTGGTAATACTATCTGCCTCACTAATAGCCCCGTTAGTCGTACTCTTAGACGATGAATGGTATTGCTCATCAGTCAGAGGCTGCGGTTGCATGGTATTTGTCTCAATTCCCACAACCTTAACACAAGTTCGGCTATCCCCAAGACCTAAATGAACATTGTCACTAACAATATTTGCTATTTTGAATTCGCTGCTTGGCGTAACAACAGGAGATGTTGATTTGGAAATTGTATGCGAGGATACAACAGGACTAGTTGGCCTTTGATCGGGCATTTCAATGCTCGACGTTACAATAACATCGTCCGGTGAATCACTTTCCGTGAGAACAATACGTCCGTCATTTGCTATGCGTTTAGTTATACGCATTGTGCGTACAGTAGTTGTCTTGATTATAGCTCCATCAAATTGGCTGGATGTCGTCGAAGTCTCACTTGGAATTTCCGAAGCCGTTGGCGAAGCTTCACGCACCGTAATGGGTTCACTTGCGGTGCTACTTTCCTCGGTTGTGGTCTCACCTTCATCGTTTAATTTCTTTACAATTTTCGTTGTACGCACGGTTGTTGTTTTGGTAACACCACCACCATTGGAATTTTCTGGAATTGATTCATCAACAGGTACGGAAAGATCCTCATCCAGTTTGGGAACAACAGCAACTTCGGTAACACTTTCGTTTTCAACGTTCTGTGATACTTTCTTTACAATCTTGGTTGTTCGGACAATCGTTGTTTTTACAACATCACCAGCAATATTGATTGAATCAGGTTCAGGTTTGGTAAATTCGATAACTGGAAGAACGGCTAAACTAGAGTCGCCTTCAACTGGAATTTCTATTATTGGTTCAGCATCAGGAATAACAGCCTGAGACACTAGAGCCTCGGATTGCTTAGGCGTAACTGTAACGGATGTTTCGGACCTCCTTTTTGGTTTCTGAGGAACTGGTTCTGTGCCTTGTTTTTCGGCATCTATAAAGTCCAGTGTAGTAGACTTTATCTTGCTACCATTTGGCACATCAGTTACAGTAATATTTAAATCCTCAACAATCTTTTGATCTAGGGAATCAGCAACGAAGACCGCAATTGGAGCGTCATCAACAACTACACTTTCGGTTAAAATAGTTTTGTTCACAGCCTTGGTTGTACGTGTAGTTGTAGTCTTAGTGATACCCTCACTATTAGATTCGGTGGTAATCGATTCAGCTACGATTGGAGCATTCTGGATAATAGTCTCTACAGCAGGAAGAGAAGATGTTGCTGTTGAATCAGCTTCGCTACTCGTCTCGCTCAAATTTTCAGTATCCTGGGAAATTTTCTTGATAATTTTTGTTGTGCGCACTACAGTTGTCTTAAGCACGTTGTTATCAGTACTTTGCTCAGAAAAATCAATTTGTTCAGCTATAGGCGCTGACTGGGGTAAAGAATCCTTTTGAGTAATGGCAGGTTCCACAATTGGCTCTTCAATTTTGGGACTTTTAATTTTACGTATCGTTTTTGTCTTGGTTGTTTTAACCACACCATCATCACTTATTTCACGGCTATTGGTTTCCGATTTCTCCAACTTGCTTTCTTTCTCCGAAGCCTCTTCGGCCAATTCAAATGAATCCAATGATGGAACATCTGAGTGCACCGATGTCGACATTATTTCTTGACTATCCTGTTGTTGACTAATTTTTTTGACAATTTTCGTGGTACGTATGACTGTTGTCTTTATAAGGCCTCCGTCGTCATTAATAACAGATCCTTCAGATGATTGAGTTTGTGTTTCATCTGTAATAATTGCACTTGTTGAGTTCAGGGGCTCTGTGGTTTCTAGTTGGGGTTGTGGTTCGATAATTTCGGCCACCTTTTGCACAATGCTTTCTTCCTTTGCAGGCTCTTCGCTTTCTGACTTCTTTTTCTTATCCTTGCGGCTGGGTCTCGTGGGTTTGACCTGTTGAATTTCTGATGGAATAGTTGTAACTATTTCTGTTTTAACTGCAATCTCTGGTTGTTCCTGAACAGCACTATCGCTTTGTTTTTCATCTACAACAACGGCAATAGAAGCAAGTAAATCTTTTTGTTCTTTCTTAGCTTCTTGCTTGTTCTTTTTCTTATCTTTGCGAGCTGGTTTTTGCGGCTCAGGCAAGGTGTTTTGTTCCACTTGTTTAACAATTTCCTCAACTACAGTTTCTGCGGCGTTTTGAATTTCTTGTGGGGCTTTATCCTCTTCGGCCACAATATGCTTTGATGTTACTACTGTTGTTGGTAACAAAGTTACATCGCGCTCTACTTCAGGCTCATCTTCGAACACTTCTTCAATAACTTCCTCGCCTTCGTCGGTGACTCGTTTAAGAATACGCTTAGTTTTAGTAATTATTGTCTTTGTTATGGATCCACCTTGAACAACTGTAGTGTTATCTTGGTTTGAAGAAGAAAGGCCTGTGATATCAAAAGGAATGGCGCTAGTTGTTGTCGTTTCAACTATTGGTATATCAAATTGCTCGATGGAAACATTTTCTTCAGGTAAATCATCGATAACATCTTCCTCAACAATCTCTTCCCGTCCATCAATTATGCGCTTTACAATCCGCTTAGTAATATGCTTTGTTATTGTTCTGGTTGTGATTGTTGTAGTCCCAGTTTCTGTAGATATCGTGTTAGTTTGTGTGCTCACTACAGGTTCCCCTTCGATTAGAGTCTCAGTGGTTTCCACCGATGTGTCAGTCGGCAATTCTTGGCCAGGTTCCTGAATCACGGCATTACCATTAACTTTTTCTACTACTGATGAAGTATCAACAAGATGCGGTTCGCTAACTGATTGTATAACATATACAATTTCGGAATGTTCCTCCTCATTTGGCTCCACCACAATCTTGGTTGGAGTGTCAGTAGCTTCTGGAATTGGCGCTGCAGCAGCAATTTCAGGAACCGATTTGGTTGTAGTTTTTAGCTCAGACACTGAAATGGTCTCATTAACATTTGGAACTATCTCTGGGATCTTGTCAACTTGTGTTACAGATTCAGCAATTACTGTAGTTGTAATATTTTCTTGATCGGGCGGTGTCGGTGTTATAGTCCTCTTCTTTGAGCGTTTCGTTTCTTTCTTAGAGGGCTCAGTAACTACGTTGACTTGTACGTTGTCAGACGGTTCCACTTTCTTTTCAGAATGCTTTCTTTCCTTTTTCAAAGGTGCAACAGGCTTAGAAACTTTTTCGACGACCTTAACTTCTACAGCAGGCTCAACTGTTTTCTGCGTGGTTATAGCTGTTTCCACTTGGGTTTGTTTCCTTTCCTTTTTCTGTGGTCCTGATATAGTAGCAGTCTCTTCTTTGGGTGTTTCTACAATATCCGTAGTGCTTGTTATTGTTGTTTCCACAATAGTTTTCTTTTTGATTGGACCAGAAGGAATGGCAACAGCAGCTGGTTCTGTAATGACAACATCCTCAGGTTGATCGAGTGGCTTTTTAGATTTCTTTGATTTTCTAGGCTTTGGTTCTGGTTGCTGGGCAGTTGGTTTATCTTCCACAACAAGAACTTTTTGGCTAGGTGCAGATACCACTTCTGTAACTTTATGGCTCTCTCCATTAGACGTAGTTTCGGGAGACTTGTGTTTTCTATTTGATTTTGGCTCTTTCCTGGTACTTATTTTAATTGGCAATGGTTCTGGATGTTGTTCATGTCTCAATCGTTTTGACTTTGATTGGTTTCTGGCGTCTGGATTGTCATCCCGGCGTTCCCAAACTGGAGATCTATCAGCTCGTCTGGTGTGCTGTCGATTTGTTATTGTTGTTGTAACATGATGTTCAGCTTTACGATGTTCTGGAGGTGATGACGTTAAACGTACTGGTTTCTGACTGGATGGCTGGAAAACTGGATGTTCTTTATGTTGCAAACCGAATAGCACTTCGGCATATGTACTACCAGAACTAATATCTTGGGGTTGTTGTTGCTGTTCATATTCACGGGGAAGTTGCTGTTTGGGACGCACTGTAACAGGTTGTGCTGTTGAAGGAGGGGATGCTGTTGGGGCTTGTGGAACAATTTCCTGAGGTTGTAGCGTTTCTATCACAGTTGGCTGTTGTTCCTCTTGCAGGACAATAGTCTCTTGCGCATAAGTTGGTTGAGGTTGGACTGGCTGTTCAACTGGTATTGTTGCAATGGCATCCGTATCAAACTGGCCAAAAGTTATATCGGGTCGGGGTTCATTGAGTTCAAACTCTTGCGGCTCCACAGGTCTCAGCATCTGAACATTTTCTTCAATGTAGATTTGGTGGTGTGGCGGAGTAGCTGTTGGAATTTCGATTTCTGCAACATTCGGTTGTATTTGCTGCGTACTGGTGGTCAAAGGTTCGGTACTTTGCTGCACTATCGATGCCAATGTGGTGACAACACGATCCAAAACACTGCTGCCTGTTGTTGAGTTGACTGGGGGTAGAGTACTTTCCACGCTGTAGGGCTCTAACACATAGGTTTGCTCCACACTTACATTTTCGGGTTGATATGCAGTATTGGGATCCTGTTGCTGCTGTTGGTACTGCTGGGTATATTCTGACGTCTGCTGGGTATAATATATTTGCGATGGCTCTGTGGTATACACAGTGGGATAGGCATCGGACTGGGCCACTGGCTGGTAATAACCAGTTAACAGTTGATATTGATTGGGTGCTTGTTGCACGGCTACAGGCTGATACTGTATGGGATATTGCATTTGCATTATTTGATCATAGTAATTTTGCTGTTGCTGTTGTTGTTGTTGTTGCTGCTGTTCTTGATGTTGCTGCTGTGCCTGGGGTTGGTTGGCTTGTGTCACATAGTCCCACTGGCCACTGTCAGCCACATTTTCGTACATACTCTGATACAAAAGCGGATCCGGCTGAAGGTAAGTATCAGCAATTTCCTCTGCTGTCATAGGAACCTCATAGCTAGTTAATGTATTTTGTATTGTCTGTTGTTGTTGCAGCTGAGGCTGAGCATATGTTAGATTAGTGCTGGATTCAGTAATATATTGGGCAGGCGGCTGCTGTTGCTGTTCCTGAGGTTCAGGTTCAGGCACATATATTTGTGCGGCAGCAGCACTGGCATCTACCACATCTTGTATGGTTAAGTCCATGTGGGCCTGCGATTGCGATGCAGCAACCTTTCCAGCCAGCTCTTCTGCCCTTACGCGCTCCAATTCGATGCCTCGTAAGACTTCTGCATATGAAGTTGAACCTGGAACCCATAGAGGACTACGCGAACGTGTGCGATCTTCGTGAGGTAAATAAAGTTGATGTTGTAGGTTTTGCTGATGCTCCTGCTGGTGATATTGTTGCTGGTGATAATGGTGTCCAGTTAATGGGTCACCTTGAATCTCTATGTCTGGTTTGGGCTCACGACGCCGTCTGGGTGAACGACCACGTCGCTCCGGCCTTGGCGGTTGTAGTTTCTTACCCTTCGAATTTACCTGATAATGTTGCTCCTGCTGCTGTTCGGTTTCAATAAATTGAGTGTTCTGATTGGGAGTTGTTTGTATCTGTTGAATTGTGTTAGGAACTTGCTGTTGTGATGTGATAATAGTTGTGGTGGTGGTGGTCGTGCTGGTAGATTCAACATCATGAGATGAACCGGTGAATTGGCCATCGCTGTGTGTTGGATTTTGTTGATGTTGTTCGAGTCGCTCATAGATTTCAGTGGAAGATGGTGGTATTACACTGCTCGCATGGACATCATACTGCTGCAAATCCAAGGAATCTTTCTCGTGCGTTGGTATTGAACTTGAGGAAATAGTGGTTGTCGTTATCGTGGTTGTTGTCTGTTGCCGGGTCGTTGGTGTCGTGTCTTGTTCTCGTTTTGGTATTTCTTGTCTGGATGTTGTGGTTGTAGTCGTTGTTGTCGTTTCATTACCGCTTACCGGACTCGCATGACCTGATAACACTTCAGCATAGGTTAGACCTACTGCCGTTGGCTTCATAAGCAACGAGACAGTTGATGAAGTGGTTACCACTGAATGGGGATCCAGAGCATAGGATTTAGCAGCGGTGGCATCGTAGGTTTGCTGCATGCCATCGATTGATTGTCGCAATGCCTGATCGATTCACATAATGCGGAATAGAAGAGAGATAGGGGGAAGATTTGCCAAAAAACGTTAGCTTTGATTTGTTGTTGTTTTTCAATGGTAGGGTGGGTCAAAGGGATTTGATATAAAGAGATGGGTCAACCACTAATCTACCTCAGACGAACCCTACACATACAAAAGGGTAAATTTTTTCTCAAATATAATATAATAATTTATTTTTTCAGATATGCTTATAATCATGGGTCATGTATAGTGTATTGGATTATATATATATGTATAAATAGTTGGCAGTTCTGTTACTTTAGCACCCTAGGCCACATTATTCTGTTCTATTTATGAATAGGGGGAGAAGACTGCTTTGTGGCCTTCGGGTAGCAGGTGGCTGCTCTTTGTTTTGTTTCTTTGGTGATCTCTCTAGTCCTATTTGGTATTTAGTTACTTAATTAAGTACAATTACAATTTATATAGATTATATTGCGGCTTCTTTCTAAATCTCTAGCTTGGCATCGTCCGGCGTGCCGCGATGTATTAACAATTTGATGCGCTCGTTACGTGCGGTTATTTTCGAATGCAAGTTTTTGACATGTTCACGACATGCCTATACATATGGAGTAATATTTATATGGTGCCATGTATTTTATTTGGTTTTGATTTGGATATAGTTTCGGTGTGAGAGCAGTATATATATAGTAAAGAAGAGATATAAGAGAAGGGGTCAGCATATGTATATATTTATATATATATATAGATTGAGTCATTTTGAATGGAGACAGCGAACGAGCACAATAACATTGCATATAGCAAATAGAAGCAAACCGTATACCATATTTTATTATATAGAAGAAGTACGCAATACCCATGTTAAGATGTGAGTGTGATATATATGATGTTTTATTGCATTTGTAAAGGATAGCATTGGAAGGCATTGTAATAATTTTTAGATGGGTGTTAGTCACAAAGGATTTTATTTGTTTTTGAGTTTAAGTTTAAGTTTATATATATTATATATATATATATAGCAAAACAGGCAAGCGTAAAGATTGCAAGGTACATGTTAGGTATTTTAGCAATTAGTTTATGTAGGGTTAAAAGTTTGGAGTATTTTATTTGATTTTTCAGCGCAACGACACCAGGTTTGTTCAAAAATATAAAAAGGACGTAGAGAAAGGATGAGAAAAGAAATAAAAGTTTGTCAAAATAAAATTCTAAAACCGTAACCATAAAATATATAACTGAGAGCATTTTGTTTCTTTTTATTATTACTTTTTGTGGTAAATAGAAGAGATAGTAGAAAGTGTTGCTTGTTTCAAACGGCTTGAAAGCTGACTAGTTTCCATAAAAAAAAATATATAAATTAAAAAGTAAAATCATAATTATATCTAAGCCAAAGCATATAGCGTGTTTTGAGGGTGCCTTTTTATGTGTGATGACTGTACTTTTTTTTGCTTAATGTTTGATACTTAGTGCAAATGACTGTATTTTACGTGAACTTTACGATAAGAAATAAATAAGTTCTCATAGCAAGAGTTTTGCCCTCAAAGTCAAATTGAAATTTTGAAAAAAATCAAATTGTTTTGTTTTTTTATTTTTGCCACTTACCGCCAAACATTGCAATTCGCAATGTTAACTTAAGATTTATAAACTATAAACTAAATTAAATGTTTTTTTTTCGAAAGGAACAAATTTGGCAAGTCTAAGGTATATATAGGACGGGTTTTTTTAGGCTAACCCTGACAAGAACTTATTTTTTCTATTTTTTTTCCGATCGAAGCACGTGATGATAATAAAGCATATGAGAGACAGACAGACAACGAGAAAGAGCCAATGAGAGAGATGAATATATTTATGTCGAAGATGAGAGAGCATGAGAGCGAGTTGCACGGTTTTTTGTTCTTTTGTATGACATGAATTTCGAAAAAGAAAGCATAAATGTGAATAAGGAACCACATAAAACATGAATAATGAATAATGTTGTATATGTATGTATGTATGTATGAGTGTGGAGGTTGTGTGTTTGTGTGCAAAAATTCGAAAATAAAAACGTTTTCTAAAAAAAAATTCTTTGCCGCAAAAATAAACGAAAAAAAAACGTTATACTATAATTTAAATTGCGCGTTTGTTGAATAAAAATGAAAAACTAAAAAATAAGAAATTAAAATTTGAAAAAATTATACAAAAAAAAAAAAATAATAAATGCGCAGCCACCGTGCAACTTTTGTTGTTGTTGGTTTCTCGAAAACCTACCCGCAATTTTTGAATAATTATTTTTTATTTAATATGGTAAGAAAAAAATTCATAGATAAAAGTGTTAATAACTTTTGATACTTGGCTAACAAAAACTGGGTTGTTCTGTCAACTGTTTTTCAAGCAATGACAAATATGAATTGAAGGATATAAAAGGAACAAGGGTACGGGGTTACAGGGAGTATATACTTTCAGTTTATATAGAAATATCTGCTCTTAAATATTGTTATGTACTATAAAAGGTAAGAGATCATATTCCTACGCTCTGAAAAAGGGGGGCGGGACAACATGTATATAAGATATATCATCCTGATCTAGCATTTGGACTAACTTCATCTTTTCAAGAGAACTAACTAGTCAAAGTCTGGACTGTACGTACCTGTTGATCGGCTAATGCGCGCTCACGATCGTGTGGCAAGTACGTGGGGGCCATAACCAGACGTAACTGCTGCTCTTCCTGTATAATCCGTTGGCGCAGCGTTTGCATTTGCTGCTGATAGACATCGATTTGGGCCAGCGTTTGCTCGAGGCTCTGCGATTTGGTTTTCACCACACCACCCAAGCCATCGAGCACGCGCACCAAATCATCAACATTCTCGCTAAGGCGTGGATCACCGCCCATGCCATTGCGGAAATGAACCTACAGAATCGGGGGCAAAACAGAGAGGTCAAGAGAATTCCCCGTTTAAGCCGTCCCCATACCTACCTCAAGTTTTTCAATAGACAGTCTCAGTTTAGTTTTTTGCACATTAATATCGGCCAGGGTCTTCTCACAGTATCCCAATTGATCACGCAGGGGTTTCTTATGTTGGGGCGAAGAGTCGAGGGTTTGCTTGGTTTTCTCATGCCAAGCGCGTATATCCTTAATCTTACGTTCACATTGGTCCCATTCTTCGCAGGCCTCTTGCAGCAGGGAATTCTATTGAAAGAAAGAGATGGAAAGAAAAATCTTAAAAAAATCTCGCCCCAGACTCCAATGTGTGGCTTGGTTAAGAACTCCAAATTCGAAATTAGCTACATTAAGCAATACAAAGTGGAATTTTTGTTTACCCTCTCCAGCAGCACCGCTTCCACGGATATCTTCGCATCCTCGGCCTCCTGCAACTTATCCTTGAGATCGCCCACCGTAGTAACTTGTCCAATATGCTCCAATTCCTTATCCATTTCGCTCAAATGCTTCACAATCGGTTTAATACTCTTCACAGCCGTTGCATAGTCGTTCAGTTTGTTCCTGGCTTCTGGCAAAGTGCGCAGCTCAATGGTTTGATCCAAGAACGTACGCTTCTCAGCCACCCAGGACATAACAATTTGATACAGATTCATAAACCTCGTCCAAGCATCCAGACTATCACCCACAGCTTGCTTCTTCTCATCTAACCAGCCACGGACCTGAGCCAATGAGGCAGCCAATTGATCGATTGTCGTCTGCACCAGTGTCTTCTCCTCACTGTTGCGACAATTCTCAATAATTAGCTGTCCATTTGTTTTGACCAGGGTAAAACGTTCATAGATGCCGGTTATCTCATGATTGATACGCTGCAATAGTTCCTTCATTTGTGTGGGAGCCAAAGTGCGATCCTGCACTTGTACTTCAGCCTGTAGAAGCCAACGCTGAATCTCGTCCACACCAGCAACATATTCGGTGCGCACAGTTTTGGCACGTTTGAAATCTTTCTCTTTGGTCTCCATGGCCACTTGGACACGCTCGGCGAGCAACTCAAGGGCTGTAAATTCTTGGGCTATGTCGGTGGGCAATAGATTCTGCTTGGTTTGATAAGCTGCTTGGGTTTGTGCTATCAACGAACGTGACTCTTCCGATGCTTGTTGCACCTGGCTATTGAGCTGTATTAAAGCTTGTTCCGTTTGAGCGATATGCTCGTCGTAGACGTGAATTGATTGCAATTGTTCGTTCAACGAATTCAATTTATCCTGCAACTGTGAGATGCGACGGAAGACTTGCTCGATCTCGTCGAGATCCTTGCTAACTTGCTGCTCCTTCTCGCGTAGAGTGTCGTTCAATCTATAAAAATAAAAAAAGAAAAAACAATTGATATAATTATATTCCGAATGAGAAATTTCAGGGGCAATGGTCCTATAATAGATGGGAATTTTCAAAACCACGCGGTCGCTTTTGTCGAGAATAGAACTATTTGCTGCTACACGCGTTGCCTACAAAAATACTTATATATATATATACACAGGTTATATATGTTTATATATATAAGTATAAATATTTGTATATATAAAACGAAAGAACAGAAATTATTTGAAGTTTTCAATAGATTCTGTGCTGCGCTGATGATGATGATCTGTGTCTCTGTGTGTATCCACTGGGTGGTTTCTTTTAGTTGGCCTCGTTGGGCTGCGAAGATTTCCGTGAAAATGAATGCTGCCGTTTGGCTACAGGAGAGTTTTCTAAATGAATTCAAAATTTTGCTTCTGTTGGGCTGCTGTTTTCTACACTCGTTTCGATATCGAAATTCGAAGTAAAACATTCGGTGAATGGATATTGCTCATAATTCTCAAGAGCCGACGGGCCCCACAAAATGCCTTGAGCTCATTCAAATTGAATGAGAGAACAAAAAAAGTGACGAATAATATATGTTGTTAAGCAGCAACAATTTTAATTTAAACATTCAAAATAATTTTCAGGCACGCACAAGATATTTTGTGGTCAATCTTCCTACTATTTTCCGAAATTTATACATTTCGTTTCATTATTTTTGCCTGCACATTTCGCAATCATCCAAAACAAGACCCGGCAGACAAGCTGACGTCATTTTTCTCTGGGCGTTGCAGTGCAAGATGAATGAATATGTGTGTGTGTGTATAGACAAATCTACATCATATTTGAGTCGATGAGATGGCATATGACGCACATTAAGCATACGCCATGTGGACCACAACAAGTGTTTTAGTTTTTTTTCCTGCTTCCTTTCAAATTGCATTTACTAAGAATTGGATTTCTATTTCATTATTTGTCTTCGTTAATGGAGCGTGGAAATATTGAAGGCCGACTGTCTGGACGTTTAATGCCCTTTTTATCTTACATACATTAGGAAAATGCCCTCAAAAAAAAAAAGAAAACGAAAAGATGAGGAGGCCAAATCAACACACAACACACATTTTGGCCATCAGCCAAGGCCCAAAGAAAACGATAAAAAAAAAAACACACAAAATTAATTGTAGACAAAAACGAGGAGAACAAAATCGAGCAACGGAAATATATATATACACACACACACGGAGACGATAAAGTTGAAATTTTAACGTCATTTTTCGCAGTCAATAATGTGAGCTAAAATTCGAAATACAGTAAACTATGTCAAAAGTAAAGGCAAATCGAAATCAATAAAAGTTAATACCGTTCGAAAGCTCGTACATCGATTGTTGATTTCAGTTTGTACGGAAAAACATTTCAATAGACAAATGCAAATTGGATTTAAATGGAACAGTTCAGTAAATTATTTATTTACTGTAGCGAATTTTCCTCAAAGTTGTTAAAGCTATTTTCGTCTTTTGCCATTTTGTGGCTACAAATTGAAAGGTTTAAATTTAGTTAAATGCCAAAATATTTCAAATATGCACGAATAAGTTTTACTTTCACCGGTTTCAAAATAGATTTGCAAGTGTATGGCATAGTTTGATCAATTATTTTGGGTCAAATGCACCAAAAACAAAAAACAAATATTATTTATATGTATGTAGCTATACATAATCAAAGCAAGGGACGGCGGACGTGTAGACTAAATGACTGAGAGACGATAAGAATTCCGCGTTTTCAAGCTATTTCTGTCACAATGACGACGTCATCGACATTTCGAGTAGAAACCGCCGTGTGCCCCTCTCTCTCTCCCGCTCTCAATAAAAACAAACACCTGACGACCTCACCGGGTCTGTTGCGGTGCGTTTTGTGCGAGTTGTATTTTTTGTTGTGTTTTTTTTTCTGTTTTTGCTATTTTGCATATTGCCTTTTGCGATGACTTAATCAGGGCCTTAACATTACACAAAAAAAAAAGTTTTAAGTCTTACAATCACCTCTTGCTTTAGACGACACGGTCACTTATGAGTCTGGAGTTCCTTTTAGCAATTTAACTGTCTCCTCTGTCGTTTTCAAAGCCACAACAATCCCACCTCCTACAGGAGGCAGATGTGTGCTTACACAAAACAAAAAAAAAAAACCCTGACTTTTCTTTTGGTTTACTATAAAAATTTCTCAAATGCAATAGAAATTTTGGCAAACTTTTTGAATATCAAGTATACGCCTGGTAATCCACAAATCGGCGTTTCTCTTTTTTCTCTCTCTCTGTTTCACCTGGCTTGAGAATAAAAATTTAAAAAAGAAATACAAATATTATTTAAATTAGTTCGGCAAATTTTTACGGGTTTTTTTTCTGGTATACTTCTCTAGTTGTCTCGCTTTTCTTGGTCTCTTGTGTATTGTATTTTTGCTGCTTCTCTATAGTTTAACTAATTTTCTTTGCTTAATTAATTTGATTTTAAATATATATATATATGTAGCCTATATGTATATTTCTTTTGCGGTCGCTTGCGGTCGTTCGTTATATATTTTGTTCTCTCTCTTGATTGTTTCCAGCCATCCAGTTTATCAAGAAACACGTCCGCTTCCAACTAACTCTAAATAAAAACTGAATACTGAAAAGATATTCCGGCCGCAAAAAGTTGCCAAAAAAAAAAGTTCGTCGTGTCGATCGTTAACAGCGCCGCACGCGAGCGAGCGAAAAAACTACCGAACGAACGGATAGGTAAGCAGGCATGAGACGGAAATAAAAGAACATGTACATTAATTCACCACAGAGGCAAACAGGCAGACAGATACGATAGCTAGATAGAAAGAAACAAACAAATACCAGAGAGAGAGAGAGCTACAACATGCAAATATTTTGTAGTTTCCATCATACCCTTGCAATGATCGTTGACCTAATGCAATGGACCCTTTTTTTATAATTGCTTTTTATTTGACACTTTTAAAACCGAAGATTTTGTCGATATAAGGAAAGTGATTCAAATTTCAGTATCTTAAGCAAAAAAAGTTTAATAATCTGAACTTGATTAACGAATAAGAAAACAGATTGACGGAATTTTATAAGTGTATATTGTTTTCTCTCAATATTTTCTTTAATAAAGACAAAATATAATATACCCCTCTCTCTATACTTATTTTGGTTGCCAGGGTACACAATGAAAAGGCGAGAAATACAAAAAATATTATTATATTTACATATAGACACATTTGGCATTGAAAATCTGTGCCGAAATTTGCTTTGCTTATTAACAGCAATGGCAACTACTACATATGTACATACATATGAACATACAGAAAAATGACTTCATCTGAGAGAAATGCAAGTCTGAAAATCCCCTATTTCAATTAAAAATGCATATACTATATAAACCGTATGACCGATTTCCACTTGATATTGATAAAACTTACAAACCATTTCGCCGGTTTCGATAAGAAATACGAGTATAATGCAAAAAGCCGGCTATAAATTTGCTAATGAGAGCAAATGAAACAGAATGAAACAAGAGAGTGCGATAAAGAAATACATACTTATAAAAAGAGAGACGAGAGAGATAGACAGAGAGAAAGTATGTGTTGTGTGGGGGGCAGAGACTAACAGTGAGTTAACAGTGGCGAAGCGCTGTTGTTGTTAAATGGAACCCTCTGTTGACGGTAGCAAAATAAATTTATAATTACGCGATTACCTCATTTGGGCAACAATTTCTCGTTTATATTTGTACACACTATTGTTATTATTATTATTGCTTTCGATGCTGTCTTTTTGTTTAAACAATACGAGAAAGAGTGACAACAAGATGACAAATGGGCAATGCAAATGTTAAAACACATGTCTCACAGAGAATGGGCAGACAAAAATTTGGTTTCAATTTGTGGTTTATTAGCTGATAAGATTCTTGGCACTTGAGATACTTTTCGATTTGGTAGAACGTTTTTTTTCCATTTTTCTTTTCCTGTTTCTCACACACTCGTGATGAAGTCAGTCTAATTTTACTTTTCGTTTTTGTTTTGTTTACAAAATTATTATTATTTTGTTATTTTTTCGCTAATAAAGTTAATTGTTATCTTTCCTCAATATTTATAAATAAATTATTAAATCCCGACACGACTGAAAAGGCTTACGCAACTTTTAATGTCGGTTTTTGGGGTTTCTTGATTAGATTTTTGCATGTGTCCGAAAAATAAATCTCAAGTGTACAACGAAATGAAATTGCATAGATATTATAAGTCGATATATGTATATATACTTTTTGCGTCGCAGTTAAAGAAGATATCTATATATACGAAATTTCGGTTTGTTGTATAATTAACGATGACAAATGCATAACAGAATATATTAGATCATTCCTTGCCACTGATGATGATGATGATGATGGCATAGTTTCCAACAGTGTTCAATGGGATCAAGGCAATAAAAGGAAACCATGTTCATTTAATGCAGATCAGCATTGGGTGTGTGATCAACGAATTTTGATTGATACAGTCTATAGAAAAGCATTCAATAATGTCACAGACTATTAATGCTGTAATTAATTTTGAGGGAACATTGATGACAGAGTGAAAAATTTACATATTGTAGACAATTTTTTGTCGGAGCTATAGCAATCAAGACTTTTTGTGGTAAAAATGTTCTTCACATGATTTTTCATAAGTATATTTAACAAAACAAAGGCTTCAGTTACAAAAAGTCGACGATTGATGTCAATTTCGATAAAATTTCCTTAAATGACCCTATGTTCCATTTCATTGTTTTGGTTAAGAATGTCATTTTGTTATAATATTCAAACCAAACAAAGCCAAACATTAGTTGATGAAAAAGTTTTTAACCCATCTAAGTTTTTTAACTTAGTTTTGACTTCTAAAGATTTCAATGACGTCAAATTTATTAAAAACTTAATTTGTCATTTATTTTGTGAAACTAGTTTCATTGAGAAAAACTAAGTATTCGATTTTAAAATCAAATAAATTTATCTACTGGTTTAAAATTTTACATTTTTGTAGATTTCTTATAAAATACCAAAATATCCATTTTGTTAACTTTTAGTAAGCTGATGCATACATCAAACTGATTTTTTAGAATATTTGATACGAAATGGAACTATTTTTTAAAAACTAACATTTTAAACTTTAAAAGGAAAATTTAAGTAAAATTTACATAAAAACTGATTTTTTAGAATATTTAATACAAAATCGAACCAAAAATTTGAAACTGTATAAATTTCATGATAAATTTCAATAAAATTGCAAACAGAGTATAAATTGAAATAAATTTTATTAATTTAAATCATCTTTGAAGTAAGTTTTCACTCTTTACTAGCCACTTTCACCAATTAGCCACTTCGACGTCACTTGGTCAATAGTGAAAAGATCTTTGTTTTTGACGTATGTTTGCGACCTTTTTTGAAAGATCTCCAAAAAGGGAATTAAACAGCTGTTGCTCTCATTTCATCCTCTACAACAACATGCCGGAAAACCAGACCATTAACAACAACAAATAACACGCCAGGTCGTTGTCGGCGGCATGTCAAAAAAAAACAACAAAAAAACAGTAGCCAAAGAAAACAAAATATATATATATACACCTACATATACATATACATATATTCTATATATTTGTATACATATGCAGAAGAGTCGTATATAAAAATAAAAGAAAATAAATTAACAATGCTTTAAAGAAAATATTTATAACACACACATGCGTCTCTTCATTGGGGATATGAAGACAAGAAGGGAAAACTGTGTCAGTGCTGCAGCACTAAGAAAATATTTTCAGCATTTCCCCCCTCTCAACCCAAGACGAAAATGTGTTTACGTGATCTTTGTCGACCACACACACACAGATAGACTCTTCGTGGTCGTGGTGAGTTTTTCAATAGCTTGTCAACATGTTGACGAGGCCAGCAACATTTTCTTAATTATTTTTATTTCAAATTAATAGAAGGAACACAAAAGAAGGAGACAAAGAGGAGGGCCCACAATTGGCATATTGGCACGCTTCAAGCTTGTTGTTCTTCTTCTTTGTTGACAAGCGCCGGCAGCCGCTAAGGAATGTGACTTTGATTTCTTATCACATAAGAAAAATAATATAGCAACTCAATAGGAAATTTCAAATTGTCACATGTAGTAAAGGTAGAGTAGATATGTGGGGGGTTGGCTGACTACAGCAATCGGGCCAAAATGATAAGGCCCTAAAGAAAAAAGCTTTGGCACAGTTAAATAAAGAAATGGGGCTTGCCCTGTCGCTCAGATTCAGGTAGCTAGCTAACTAACTTTATTTATAAATAAAAGAACTTTACTTCTTTCTGACCATAAGCCACAATATACACATACATTCTCTGTATGTGTGTGTGTGTGTGTGTAATATAATACAAAGTGCGTTTTCTTTAGGTTTAATGTTCTATTCTTGGAAACGTATATTCAACTCTTAATGTCTTAATGCCCAACAAAGTGCGTGAGGGGAGTGGGAGTGTGGGCTAAGACAACTCGCCAAAATGTATAAGGTTGAGGCTTACGTAAGAACAACAATAACAACAACACACAACACAACAAAGCGTAACAGTTGGTCTGACGTCACTTAATAAGTATTTTCATTTCAAGAGTTACGAGATGTGATTCTTCCAGAGAGAGGCTCAACTTTACTCAGCTCAACAAGATAAGTAGTGGAAACAAAACTTAAATAGTTATGGGACAGGTGATGTCAACTTTAAAATAGAGTGTGTGACTTTTATTCTTAAAAGACCTCTCCCCTACTCTAGAGAAAACGGTTCATTTAACTCTGAGACTTTCAAAATAAATAGGGTCAACTTTTTTTTAGAGCAGAAAATGAGTTGCAAGTAACAAAGTAATATAGAATTTTAAATTCAAGGCTTAAACATACAAAACTCAGCACATTTAGTTCGTATCTTTATATCCATTTACTAAAATGGGATTTCACATTCCTAGACCACTTCTTATAAGCTGTAATTTTTGCAAAACTTTAAAGATTTTAGAACTTAACGAAAGTTTTTATTTGTTGATAGTTTGGCTCATTTTTTTGGTGGCAAAACGAGTTTCATTCAAATCAGAAACCACATTCGATTCAAATCACATTAATTTTCATTAAATAAACACAACCAGTGATAATGTATGCAATTTTAAGAGAGTTGAATTCAATTTCCGGCGTAAAATGTTTTGACAAATCAACCAAAAAAAAAAAACAAAAGAAAAAAATCGAAAGTTTTGTTTTTGCTATCATGTCACGCATAGTTAAACATGGAAACAATTGTAGAATTTTTTGAGTAAATAGTAGTAATTAGATAATTGGTTTGCTTTACTCACTTTGCTTGCTGTTCAACTAACTTATCCACTTTGGCCTGTATGGCCTCCGCCGAGGGTTTGTGTACTTCCCCAAGGAATGTGAGGATGGATTTTGAGAGCGCCTCGATTTCTTTATGTGATGATTTAAGTTGATTTGATTCTTCACGCAGTTCCTAAAGTATACACAAAAGAAGTTTAAATATAATTAGTTTAAACGAGTTTATCAAAAAAAGAGTATAACTTAAAACTATACTATGTGAACATACAATAAATCGTACACATCGACGACCGTTTTCTTAATTTCAATTCCAGTTTTCTGTTTGAAGCCACAAAACAAAAGCTTTGAAGGTCGACACCAAAAATATTTGTTAAATAAATTTGTTGGTGTCATTTGAAAAAACAAACGAAATGTAAACCTCTTTTTTTTTGCTATTCTTTTTTTTCAGTTTGTTTGGGGCCACTTTTTGGTATGGTACACTCTTTATATGGTCGCACTTACATAGATGTATCTATATTGTATGACAACATCGTTAATAGATATAGATTGAAGCTTTTTATGGCTGCAAAATTGCTTCAATTAAAAGTAACTAGTGTTAAGAAATGGCCAAAAAAAATAGTGTGGTTGCATATTTTATATTTGTATGAGACCTTAAATTTGAAAAACAAGTTAGCTGTTTTGTTTTGTTATTCAATAAATCAAAAGTGATTGTTTATAATATAAAGACAACGTGCTGATGTCGTCACTCCGTGTTGATAAAAATTTCAACAAAAACTAACAATTTAAGATGAACTGTAGTTTTATTATTAAGTATAAACAAATAGCTGTTGGCAACCTAATAGTCGAGTAGTTTAACATATTCAAACTACTATAATTAATAAAAGCTTGAATATAAGCATTGAAATTTCATTAAAAATTGAAGGCTTTAAACGGTTTAGTAATGAATATGCCTAGAATAGTTATTTATAGCTTCATATGTATGAATATGAGAAAAACTAGAAACTGTAAGATTTACAAGTACATTTAGTCATTACAACACTACAAATTGTGTAATTATACTTGAAGCTAAATGTTTTATTTCCGTCTTTTTGATTGAGCTACATTTTTCACACGTTTTAAGTTACTAAAACTATGATGATAAATAAATGACGAGATTTTGGCTTAAATATTTATACTCTTAAGGTCTTCTTTTAAAAATTTTAAGTAGTAGTTTTAGTGGTTAACTATCCTACATATCTATAGAAATCGAAAGCCAACAAATTGGTTTTAACTTTTAATTTTGTCTATTCTGTTGTTTTATGGCACTTCGTGCTGAACATCACAATCACATCATTAACCAAATTCAGTAGGTTAAGCTGGAATACCGACAATTTAATGCCCTTTAAGAAGTGAGAGTGTTATGTGATATCTCTAAAATTAGTTAATACATATATGCTCTTTCTACAAAAACTAAAGATTTTAAGATAGATCTCACTCTGACAGTTAATATAGTCTAAAAAGTCGTGATATATAGACGGATTCAACTATTAATAGATTATTTAGATACATATACATACATAACTACCTCCTACCTGTTACGTACTGAGAACTTGCTCATACCCCATCTTTGGGAGAGTATAAAAACAATTTGAGAATTCGGCAACAGTATCTGCCGCCTGTTAGCTAACAATTTTTTTTTCTCTGCCTTTGCCTCTCACTCATTCATTCAGTTGATACGTTAGAAAGAGAGAGTGAGTCCAAGAGAGCGCAAGCTCAGTTTGGATATGAATGTGACCATGAACTTGATGAAGGCATGTGCTTAAGTCTACATACAAATATAAAATATCTGCCGAATATACATATATAGAGATGTATATATATACATCTAGAGACGTCTATGTAAGTCTGTCAAAAATATTAAACTACAACTACAACTGACACAAGCAAAATAAATGAATGAACTTAAATTTCAATCGGCTAGAAATTTTAATTAAGCCTATATAAATTATGATCTCATATGATGACAATTTCAGTGTAACTCACCTGAATGGCATTCTTTGTATCTTCCAAATGACGTCGGGATCTTACAATTGGGTCGACATTGCGGAATTTATCTTCCAATCGACCTAATGATTTCTCCCAGGCGTGTAAGCTATTCTCGAAGCTGTCCCAATGTTCGGCCAACTGTTGGAGATTATCACGACGCTGTTCCAAGCCACGTATCAATTCCTGCCACAATCGATTCAAATTGGCGTTATCCTGTTCAATCAATTGACGGTTTCGCGAATCCGCTTGACGTATCAACGACTGGGCCTGCTGATTGACAAGTGTAAGCTCGCTGCTCTGACTCTGTAAAATGACAACAGACCAAAAATCGTAAAACAAACCAAAAAAAAAAAAAAACAAATAGTAACACAATGATATTTAAAATTCACTTGCACCGGACTTTGCAAATTTGCAATTGCTTTTGTTGAGGTCTTTTTACGCTGGTTGTTCTTGCTAATTCGTGACGTAACACGCTGTTGTTTAGGTAAAAATATATAGGTAGTAGATACGGTAATAAAAATATATTTTGCGGTATATACAACTATTTTTTTACCACTCTATAATGATTTAACTGTGTGTGCGTGTGTTATTTATATTAAAAACAATATATCTATGTGTATATTTTTCAACGATAAAGCTGAAACTGTTGTGTGATTATCCTATTTGAACTTTGACATATGGCAACATTTTAAAGGTCGGGCAGGGCCAGCTTGTTGATTGAAAATGTATCTGTAAGATACATTTAACACTCACGTTATGTGGCACTTGGTAATTGTTGTAACGTTTTGAAATACAATGTCTCTTTCGAGTATTTCTTTTTTTGCTCTCTCTGGGTTGTTTTTTTGGTTTTATAGATGTTTCTTTATCTGATGACGTTATTCGATTGCTTGTCTATAAATGTAAACGTTTATTTATTTGCTTTTCATTCAATTTACGCGTTTCATTAAGCACATGGCAAAAATTTGTTTCTATCTTCTTTATTGAAATCGAGCGAACGAAACGGGTAATTCAAATTCAACAAAAAAAAATATATACACAAAACACAATTTTTTCACTCTCTATATAGTATGTATATATATATATAATGTATATATATGCGAAAATCGACAATATATATAAAATAAACACGCTGGCAACCGCTCAGATAAAGCTCTCAACTAGAAGTGAATTTCGTAAAAACTGAACCGACCAAAGCACGAGTTAGAATACAATGTAAGAGAGCGGTAGGCACCAAGACACCGAGAGTAAAACCAAAAACAAAAAAAGAAGAGACCATACAAAGAGACTTCAGAGACTTTGAGAGCGCCAAAAAGCCGGTCAATATATGAAGCAGAAACACGTTTTTCTAGCCACTTGTATGTATGCATGTATATGCTTTTGGGTGGATGTCGTAGGCAGTACGAAGGGTTATGACTCTCTTGAGAGAATTCAGTACTCTTACTAAGAACAACAACAACAACAACGACGTGAATAAATTCTTAGTCAATAGACTTTGAAACAAATTCCTTTACCGGCACATGCCCTACAAAAACAGCTGTGATTAGCAAAGAGAATCTTAACCAGAGAGCTAGTTAAAGAGAGAGAAACATGGAGCATGTGTTTGCTAACTAGGGCTGTATAAAATTAAATATTTTTGTATGATTTATTAAGACCTTCGAAAAAGTTAGTTTAAAATATATACATTGAGGAACAACTTAGTTACTTTAGTCAAGTAGTTTGCATCCCTAATGGAAACTGGTTGCTCTCCCAATACGACAACAAACATAATATATGTCTGCTGATGATGATGTCATTCGTGAGCAGCTGGTTTATGATTTGGAACCGAGCCGAAGCGACCGAACCGACCATGTCATGCCTACTGACGCCTCATCCCTCCCCCTACCGCACTACCTCTTTCGTTGTGAGTTGTGCTTGGAATTATAAAAACTAAATTCGTATAAAATGTTTGATTGCCGCCCGAGACACGGACTATAGCGAATGACAAATACTGATAAGTTCAGGTTAAAAGTTGAGCGCACAGAAATTGTTAATGAGGTTTCAAGGTAATCGCTGCTTACGAAAGTAAACAAATGGGCCATGAACGAGAACAACAGAGAGTATTAAACCAAAAACAAAAAGAGAGGAGAAACTGATAAAAACAAGAGAGCAGCCGCCGATGACACTGGGTAAATGCAGGTATGAGTATATGCCGGCCGGCAATTGAAACATCTCATCAGCTGTGGGTATGGGGTAAGTGGGCAGGAAAGGTATCTGTGCCTTTCCTCTCTTTCTCTCTTTTAAGGCTTGTTGTGTCGCAAAGTAAGGAAAACAGGTCTTTTGGGGAAACACATTAACTAAATTTTGCAAGTTGCCAGCTGGATTATGCATGAAATCAACTAAATTATCTATATTTATGGAATACACAAATATCGAACAAAAAGAATTTTAAGAGGCCTAATTTTGCAATCGAAAACAAGTACGGATTTCTGATCGATCAATATATGTACATAAAGATGTAGAGAGATACATATAACAATAGATATGGATTTACACATTTAGATGATCTTTATAAAGAAGAAATTCTTCTTTCTTTTCTCTAGAAATAATTTAAGTGTAAGAGTCTGATGATTATGCTAATTGAATTTAATTAAACTAACTATAAGCCGACTATAGTATATAGATATGGCTTAATTAATAAATATACTTGGAGTCTAAGCAAATCATTTACTAAGTTCGTAAAGGTTTTATTATCCATTCAAAGGTAGAAACATTCTCATATTCGTATATGCTAGGTGAAATTTGAATTCATTAAGAAGTTCCATCAAGAGGTGGTCATGGGCCGAAATTTTGTACCCAGCCCATGGGCCGAAGAACAAAATTTTACCTAAAGTTAGTTAGTTTTTAGCTTACTAAAGCTAAAAAAATGTTGCAACAAAAACCAACCTGCCCGCCCAAAAAACAAATTTCGAAAAATTTTAATAAAAAATACATTAACTAACATTTTGCAAGGCAACGAAGTCTATGTATTTTTATCCGATTTTGACGAAAAATATCTCATTCGAGGGAATATTTAATTCATACTAACTACACTTGAACTACAAAAGATAGTAATTTATACTAACTACACTTGAACTATAAAAGATAGTAATTCATACTAACTACACTTGAACTACAAAAGATAATGAATCTCTCTTTTTTTTGCCAGAAGCACATTTGGGGCTATTTATACTCCAACGAAATTTACGGTACATCATCTCAATAGAATGACGAACTCAACGTTATATATTAGCACATCAAAACTTTTCACTAACATTATATAAAAATCACATAAAATCAGAATTTAAGTTCAAAAAATTTATGTCTCCTATTTTTTGCCGTCACTTTATATTTACTAAGTAATAGTGGAATGAAAAATGGAAAAATTATTCTTTTTTCAAAGCAGCACTAAAATTACGTATTTTTACACAAAAAATGCAACTTATCGAGATTCGCGCTTGATAATCTTGTGAGCCTTTCGTTTAATATTTGGCCCGATGACGAAAAAACTCTCCCGCTTGTTCCCACAGGGATAGGTACATAAAATATGTTTGGCCACCACTTGTAACAATTTCAAGTTAATTGCCAGCTACCAGAAACCTAACTTCCTATATTTAAACAAGTAGTACTTATTGGCATAATATTTTTCTATCTCTAAATCGATTTTTCAAGTTTCGTATTTGGCGAAGAGTTTTCAATTTTCGAGTCGTCAGCTGTGTCACTTGCGATTTTATAAATTTCAAGCATAATGCTTTTGAAGGTTTCCAAAACATGATTTTTTTTCATCAAACAAAAAATATCTCTTAACCATTGAGTTCTAAGTTTTAGAAAGTATATTTTAGAAACTGTTTAAAAATGTCAGATTAATTACTTCTGTCGTTTAGAAGAAACTTTAATAACAGACTTTGAAAACATAGGTTTAAGAACAACAAGGTTAAAGTTTCGAAAGCAATTCGCACAGGCTATTATTTTAACTTTAAAAATATCCGTCGGATTATATTAAAATTCAAATTTTCTGTTTGTGAACTCTAACTAAATGCGTCTAAACTAAAAAAAAATGACTTTCAGATGCCTTCAATCAGCATAGTTCTCTTAGCGCCTGTATTAACCTCTTTTTGACCTTTTTTTTGACCGCATTATCCCTTAGATGTTTATTATCTACTTCCAACTCACCTGAACGTTACCAATAGCATGGGATAGTTTCTGTATGTTAAAGTGCAAGCCAGCTAGATTTTGCACAGGCTCATCGCTGAATTTCGTCCTTTCAATGGTGGCCTTGACACGTTCAATTGATTGTTGGAACTCACGCCAGCGTTCAGCTTCCTTTTCCAGTTCACTCTGCTGAGTTTTGGCATTGGCCAAGGTATTGGCCAACTTATTTTGGAACTGAGCCAATTCGCCAGATAGCTCCGTCTGTTCGTAATTGTTGAGGGAAGACCATATTTTATCAGCTGCCTCTTGGATTTGCTTGTGTACCAGATTTCGGATTGGAGCCTCATTGCCAAAGAAGATTTTGTGCTCATCCAGATCGTTGACAAGATGCTCATAGTCAATGCCATGCTGACTATTCTGCAGACGAAGTTCGGCCTCATGGACCCAATCATTAAATTTGGCCACCAACTGCATATATTCGAGACGTGAGTCGCGATTATTTTTCAAATATTTCTCACGATCCTCAAGTTCATGTGGTAGCGAGGACACAAGCGAACGACCTTCCGATAACATTTCGAGGAGAGAGCTAGGCAATCCAACTTCTGTTTTAATGCCATCATTGATTTTGTTGAACTTCTCCAAATATGAATTGATATCCTGGCTAAGACTTTGATGCTTCTGCAGCTCACGTTCCACAGACTCAGGATCACGGTCGAGCAATGGACGTGACTTGGCTTGGCCTTCATGCTGATGCAACCAATCGAGAATTTCACTCAATTCAGCAGCCATTTTTTTGTGCGATTCCAATTGGAGTTGATGCTTCTGACGCTGCGACTCAACGGCTTTACGTAGGTTCTGCAATTGATTCTTCAAGGACTGCAACTGTTCGGTGATGCTATTCTTATCGGCGGCATTGCCCTCAGATGCAATCTTCTGGCCCTTGTCATTGGCCGAAGCCAAGAGACCTTCGCATTCCTGGATCTTGACAATGACACCATCGTATTTGTTGATCTTATCCTCCAAACTATCGGGAGAGTTCTCAATGTCAATAATCACATCGGTGTATTTCATGATGAAGGCAATAATTTCATTAATCAGGGCTATAAATTGCTCACGAAGCAGAAGAAGCTGTCGCAAATGAGCCAATTGATCTTCAATCATTTTGATCATGTCGTCTTGTTGAGTTAGAATACTTTGGAGTTCGGGTAAGTCATCCATTTGCATATCACCCATTTTGGATTTGCTGTCCTTTAGTTCCTTGAGAATGCCCTCATACGAACCCAACAGATCCTGAACATCTTCTATTCTCGATCCAATTGGTCGATTAAGTTCACGTAGACGCTGCTGTATGGTGCCCAGGAATTGGCTGCAATCATTTAGCCTGCTCTTGGCATCTTTGTATTTCTTAATATGATCGCCCAAAGTGTTGTAGCGATCCTCAATTGTATTCTTAATGCGTCCATAGCGATCTTTAAGGTTCTTGATGTCATCGTTGAGCTTCAGTTTGTCGGCATTACTCAATGTAGGAAGAATGCTCTTGCCTTGTTCGGATAAATCGTTAATCAGACCATTTTGGGTCTCCGCCTTATCCAGTAGATTCTTATAACGGGCCAATTGCTCCTCCAGAACAGGCAGACTAGTGGTTCTCAAATCACCCTCAGTGGCTGTCTCCATTTCGTTCAACCAATCTGACATATTCTTCATGGAATCTTCAAACGCCTGGCGGCCCTTGAGAAGATCATCCAAAGACTTGCCTCTCTTACCGCTTTCATCCTTTAAAGTCTGATAGTCGGCAGCAATTTCATCTAGAATTTTCTGCAGATTAGCCTTGGCTTCATCATCGCAATCTTTTAGAATATTTGCAGCTTGACGCTGGACATCACTGAGAAGGCCATCATTGAACTGTTTGGCTTCATCGTCGTATTTTCTATTCTCCTGGATTTTCTTTTCAATTTCCGTTGAAGTTAGAGGATGATAGACTGGCAATTTACGGACTTCAGAGATTTTCGTTTTCAACCATTGACGAGCCTTATCCAAATCGTTTTCCAGAGCCTTGCGAACTTTGCTGGCCTCCAGAGCGCGATCCAGTTCGGCCTTAAGGACGCCGGATAAGTTACGATTCTCTGTATTCAAATTACGCAATGCCGACTCCAATTGGGCATATTCGGCAGGCTCCAATTCTGGCTGCATATTGGCAATACGCTTTTCAAGAACATCAGCAAGCGATTGCTTGGCCTCGGCATCTTTCATCAAACTCTTGATCTTTTGTTGTCTGGCCTCAGCGTCCTTGGGTGTATAGCCCAATGCAGCTGGCGACTGTAGTTCCTCAATTTGTTGTTTGACCCAATTCTGCAATTGATCAATCTCACCCTTGGCACCATCGACACCCTTGTTAGTCACATCCAGCAATTGAGCCTTGCGTTCAATACGCTTACCAAGATCGGCAAAACGACGATCAAGAGATTTCATTTGTTCTTCAACCTGTTGGCCATCTAAATTGCTTATTACCTCAGCCACCTGCGAAGCTTTGCCCTTGAGATCTTGTATCTTGGGATGTCCCTGCAGGTCATATTCATTTTTGATTTCATTAATCGAGGCCATCTTCTGGGCACAATTCAATCCGGAACCGCGATCCAAGACATCCATACGCTTGATGAGTGTATCGAACCAATTTTGTACATCTTGCATTCCCTGGCGATAGCCATCAATGACATTTTGGCCAGCCTGCTTCTTGGCAATGGCATCCATTAGTTCAGATTCCAGTTTGTCAATATTCTCATCCAAATCTGTATCTTCATCGCCCACTAAAAGGAAAAAAAGTTTACGATTTCGTAAATTTCACTAAATTTTTCTACTTACATGATCCAGTCATCTCGAGCATCAATTGCGAACGCTTGTCGCCAATGGAGTTTAATAAATCATTCATTGAAACCAATTCCTGTTGGGCAGCTTCTGGCCTTAGTTTACATGGACGCATAAGCCAATCCGAGACGGAGCTTTGTTGCTTCTTAACCCAATCTTGCAGTTCGGCGCGCTGTTTCTGCTGTTGCTCCAATTCGCTAACGGATGCAGTCAAGCCACCTAAGTGGGATTGCACCTACGAAAATGATTTAAATATCATATTAGTAAAACTATTTCACAATAAGCTAGTAAACATACAATACAAATACAAAGAAAAGCCATGCTCTATAAATAGAAATTGAACCACCACCAAGCTTACTTTCAGGCTAACTTACCTTAGCCACAAGGGCATTAAGCTTGCTCACATGTCCGCTATTTAATCGTACTATACGACGATAGTTGCTAATACGTTCGTGAGCAATGGGATCCTGTAATGCCTCATTTACATCGCTGAGCTCAACCTCAATCTGATCATCATCATCATCATCATCGTTGGTTGAGCTCTGAGTTTTTCTTGGCGGTTGCTTTTTTGTTTTAGGCCAAAGCGTAAAGAGCACAGCAAAGCCATAGCGGTTCATGTGATTGGTAGTGCATTTTACAACAACAAATACAGGGTGTGTAGTGAGTGGGGTGGAGTAAGGCGGGGGGAGTGTTAAAGGTAAAATCAACAGTCATTACGAGCAATGGTGTGGATATTGGTGTGGATTACGGTTGAGTGTTAGGGGAGAGGATTTTAATTAAAAGAAAAATATCATTGGTTAGCAAATTAGGAATCTAATAAAAAAAATCAAACAATTTGGCAGGAATCGATGAAAAAACAATTCATTTATGACGAAATTCTATGAAAAGATTGTCCTTTTTGCATTATTGTTCCATCTATTCATTTAATATTGTCACTTAACTTTAATAATTTCGACTACAAATGCAACGTGCTTTATTATTTTCTTTTGATTGTGTTGATATTCTTACCTGATCCAGCAGATCTTCCAATTTGGCGCGCACAATCAATTCACGTTCGGGAATCGCCTGCATGGCAGTCTCTAGAGGAGAACTTGGGCGACTAATCGATGCTGTGGCCGCTTCACAAGCCTGTACGGCAGCAGCCAAACGTGATTTCTCATTGTTCAATTTGTTTTGCATATCCTGGGCACATTTCAGTTGGCTTTGGGCCAATTCCAGACTGGTGGCCGGTGCATCCAATTCGGTTTGTATAATCGGTTCATATGTTTCCAAGTTACGCATTATGCTATTGAGGGTATCCTCGTATTCTTGGAACTTGGCCAAAGACTCAAGCAAACGATTCTTGATTTGCACTGATGTCTGGAGTAGGGAATTATAACTATCCTGTATGTTCTTCAATTGTGTTTCAACGGTTGGACGTATTGCTGGAGTAGATGATTCATATCGTTTAATTTGCGCTTGACCCTTTGAATTTAGATCATCCAGATTGCTTTGATATTTCTGTATCTCAGCCAAAAGGGCTTCGTGTTGCTTGATTTGCTCTTGAGTCTGTTCGCGATTCGAAATGAAGAGTGAATTGTGGGCCATGAGCTGGAAGGAGATTTGCAACAGCCATTTCTCAACATCCTGTAAACTTTGATGATAGGCATTATAGTCAAACATCTCCTGTTCCAGGGCCTTGATATGATTGGCACAATCGTTCTTGAGTTTATCGCAACGTGATTGCAAACGATTGACGGCATCCACTTCGGTTCCCAATTCTCGGGCCTCCGATTGCAATTGCTCCAATTCGCTACCCTTCTGTTTCAAGTCGTTGCCCAGAGTCTTGTAGCGCTCCAACAGAGTTTTCATTTCACTTAATTCACCCTTTGTCTCGGGAGCAACCTTCAGCGTATTCTCTGCATCGTTTAGCCATTTTTCAAACTTATCCTTATTGGCGGCGAAATCGTTCCAACGATTTTGGGCTTGCTTCAAGTCAGATAACTTCTGTTTCACAGCCAGACCAAGAGAATCCCAATCTTCACGTACTTTAGTCATTAGTTCACGCAATTTTTCCTGCTTGTCCTCTGGCGTAATGTTCGAGGCCTTTGAGTAGGCGTCCTGAACCAAAACCAAAAGATGCTGACCCTCAGGCAAACGAGATGCCAATGACTACATGGGGAAAAAATATATATAGAAATATTGAATTATATCTATTAAATGATTTTTGAAACTCACATTGACAGTGTCCAATTTCTGGGCTATAATCTTGGCATCACCATCCAGGCTACAGTCATTAAGTATTTCTGAAGCCTTCTCTATCCAGGCATCCATTTCCTTCTTGTAGTTAAGGAACTCTGTATGATCGGACAGATTCTTTTCAATTTTGGCCACCAATCCTTGGGCAGAAGTCAACAGTTTGGTGTAATTGGCTTGCGTCTCAATTGTCTGATCACGTATACGTGTGCAGGCACTTTGCTCCATTAGAAGTTCACAATTATCATTGAGATCTTCAACATTATCCTTTTCTGCCAACACCTCGTCGAGCAGTTTCTAAATGGGGTGAAATCGTTTTATTAGTTTATACTGCGAAAATTTTTGTATATTTTTAAGCACAAAAAGCAGAAGTTGCAGTTAGACAAATAGTGTTTCGTGTATAAATGATTAATGCTTGTAATTTACTTATAGTGATTAGGCTGAAATTTTTAGCAATTGTGATTAGTGAATTAGTTGTTACATATTTTATTTTTTTTTGGTGAACTACATATTGGGGGTAAGAGATCAGATCTGCTTTGATTTTAGTACAATTTCGTGGTTAGCAGTGCGTGCGTAGACAGTTGTTGTTGACGTAGTTGGACTTGGCTTACCTTGGCATTGACCAAATCTTCGGTGGTTTTGTTTTCACCCTCTTGAGATTTGGGAACGCGCTTGCTCATCGTATCAATCCATAGATTGATTTTGTTAAACTTCTGCAGGAACGTTTGCCAGGCGGCTAGGCACGTTTCCAGACCACTTCGGGCATCACGCGACAAAGCCTGAAGCGTTTCCCATTCACCAGTCAAGTGTTTAATCTCCTGGGCCACATTATCTTGACCCTCGTTACCGCTGGTGGCGATGACAGCTTGGCTGAGTTCTTCGCAGGCTTCGAGCAGGGATTTGCCCTCCAGGGATGTGGACTGAATGTCTCCCAAACGGTTAAGACGATCTTCAACTTGATCCTTTTCACCATGGCAATCGGCACATTGCTCCACTTCGATGCGTGTGCGACGTAACCAATCTTGTAGCTCGTTGTAGGCTTGCTTGTATTTCTCATGGCTGTTGACTTGATTCTCCAATGATTCAATAATCTTGTTTACTTGACTTTGAAGTTCTTCGAACTTGCTCAATCCGGGTTGGAAGTCATTCTTATTCAGACTGTCGTCTTCGGCAATACGAGCATTGATCTTCTCGACAATATCGTTGTGACCACTGATATCGCGATGAATAACACGATATTTCTCAAGTGCCGCTCGCTTTTCACTCAAATCATTGAGATACTCTTCGCTAGACTTAATACTGGGTTCAACGTCTTCCAGCCACTCTAGTAAAATCTTGTATAGCTTAAAGATCTCCTCAAGCTGAGCCAGACGATTGGCCAACTTTTGGCGCACATCATTAAGATCGACCAAGAGTTTGTCAAAGTCCTGCTTAAGCGATTCCGTATCCTCTTGAATTTTCGCAGCGCCATTTTGTTCGGTGTTCATTATGACCTTCTCCTTAAGCTCCAATAGATAGCGCAGCTTATTTTGTCCCGTCTCAAAGCCTTGACGCAAATTCTTAACGGTGTTCAATTTGATTTGAACCTCATTAAGAGTGCCAGGAATCTGTTCACATTCCGTCAATTTCTCACGGGTCTTCTCCATCCATGATTGACACTCCTCGTAGAGTGTGTGATGCTGTTGGTGCTCTTGATAGTGCATCTCTAGACGGCGCATAACCTCCTTTGCCAGAGTGATTAAAGCATTGTACTTGGTAGTCAGCTGCATAATAGAATTGCTAATGCGTGTATCTGAGCATGTTTCCAACAGAACCTGAGCCTTCATATTCAAATGATCGAGTGTCTTTTGCCAGTCAAAGAGAGTTTGAAGATGGCCTTGGAATTCTTCTAGAACAACCTTCTTTTGGGTAAGACTGTCCTGTAATTTGTTGTACGATTGCACCAGGGCTTCTGTCTTTGTAAGCCATTCTAGGGCTTCGGTGTACTGATCCTGATAGTCGGACCACTTGACAATTCCCACTTCCAGGTAATCCTTGGCCTTGTTCAAAGCCTCAACATAGGCATCGAATTCTTCTTGCAGCAGAGCCACTTCCTGTTCAATGATTTCACTATCTTCTGGTTCTGCACTACGACAGGCAATCTCACCCTGAGCCAAAGCATTTTGTAGCTTTTGTTCGCCCTCCGGTACTTCACCTTGTAAGATCTTCAGCTGATGTGTTTTCTCAGCCAACGCCTGTTTATCGCCAGTGGGCTCGGAGCACTTGCTTAGTCGCTCCTTGGCATTACGCAACCAGGTGGCAAATTCATTGCCTGCATCAATAAAGGATTGATAACTTTCAATTGTGTTCTTTTGCTTCTCATACAGATCCTTGGCTTGCTTGGTAAGATTCTCATATTTATCAGAGATTTCAGTGGCCGGAGCTCCTTGTTGTAGATCAGAAGCTTTAGACTGGACCGACTGAATCATTGGCTCAAACGAAACAATATCTTGCACAATGTTATTGGTCTGGCGCAGATTAGCCTTACGTTCGCTGAGACCACTGCTAAGACCTGGCTGGCCGCGTTTAGATTTGACAATCTTTTGTTCACAGGCCTGCTGGAGCTTCGCTTCTCTGTCGGTGATCCATTGCTGCAGTTGAGAATAACTCGAACTGTAGTCGGCCCATTGCAGAAGATTTGTCTCCAACTGAACCTTAGCGGTGGACATTTTCTTTACAAGACGATCCCATTCGGTTTGCAGATCCTTCATCTCTTGATTGATTGCATCCCGGCCATCAGAGCGAGTGTTGCGAATGATCTTCTCGCCATTGTTAATAGCAGTGTGAACGAGATTTTGGCCAAATTCACGGTTACGGATCAAGTCCTGTATCTGCTCCAGACGACGTTGAAGAGCCTCCTTTGAACCAGCACCATCGCCAGCTGACTGAATGGTAGCCTTGGCATTGGCTATCCAATCTTTTGCGGATTTCATATTGGAATCGTATTCCTTGTGTTGATCGCGATTTGTTTCGACTTTCTTGAGAACGTCTTTGCCTAGGTTAACTTGGACTTGATACATGGAACTAAGATGTCTTAGTTGATTATTGACGTAACTGTTCAAATGAGATTTAAGTAAACCTGCGGCTGAAGCATTAAACTTATCGATGTCTTGTTTGCCTTTCTCCAATTTGGACATTACATCGCGCATGTCGGCCACCTGCTTTTCCTTCTCCGGCAAATTGGGACACAAGTTGAGCTTGTGGTTCTTGACAAGTATATCAATCTGCTGAAGCCATTCCATGAGACGTTCATATTCCTCTTTATAAGCACGCCACTGTACCATTGTACTGGCCAGATTTTCTTTCTGCTGATTGATTTCACGGAACAAACTCTCGAAGCTGTCACGTAAGGCGCGGATATCATTTCGTATGATCTCTTGACCTTGACTCGATGTACTTGCCAAAACCACTTCACCAGTGTGTACCAAATGCTCGACAAGTAATTCGCCTTGAGCCTGTTTGTTTAACAAAGCCTCTGTGGCCTGAACAGCATTTTCAATGGCCAATTTGTCACTGAGACTGCTCTGCTTGAGAGCTGGGAACTTCTCGCGAGCACGGCTTATCCAACTGACCAAATCATCATAAGCTTCCTTGAACAAACGATGATCTCTGTACTGATCCTGTCGATCGGACAGCAGTTTCTGGGTCTTTGCAAACTGTTGATCAAAGTTATCCAAGACCTTTTGTGCCTGGAATGCAGCCTGGCTTTGTTGACCACTGGCTATCATTTCCTTGGCTTGAATTTTTAATGCATCCACATCGATCTTCTCAACACGCACCTTCTCTTCAGTGGCCTTTACACGATCCAGCTGGGCCCTTTTCTCTGTCATGCTGGTCTGATGTTCACCCAATTCCTTAAGCAAACCCTCTAACCATTCGTTAAACTTGCGCACGGTTTGTACTTGGTCCAAGAAGCCCGACCATTGTGTAATTGAGTCATCTAGGTTAGACTTTACATCCATTATGCGGAGCGCTATACTAGACCAAAGATCTTGCAAATCTGTCAATTCCTTGTTAATGGCCTCGTGACCAGCTGGCGCAGTATTCGCCAAGACATGCTGAGCCTGTTCCAAAATCTTAAGAACACGAGCAGATCCTTCATCCTTCAGTAGGATAACATCTTGGATCGTAGCCAGCTTTTTATCCAGCTCTTTCTGACTCATTGAGGACATATCAGAGCAGTAGTCCAGTTTCTCCTTTATATCATTAATCCACGATGAGCAGTCTGATAGAGAATTATCAAAATCTTCGTGTGAAGTGACATATTGTTGCCAACGATTGTTTAGATCTTTAACCTTGTGGAAGATTTGTTGATATTTGGTTACCAATTCAGGTCCAGAGGCACGATGGCTTGAAGGACCTTTAAGCAGAGTCTGAGCCTTCTCTGTGACATTGTCGACTTCCAATTCCTTGGCGCGAACATCACCTTGTAGAGCCTTGAGGGCATCCAACTGGGCGCGCTTCTTGGGCAAATCTTCTTTCAAGTCAATGGCATGGAGATTATTGTCGGTGTCTCTGATCCAAGCCAGACACTGGTCACGCAGCTGTTCATACTCCGCCCAGTGTTGCAAGCGAGCTTCAATGCCTTCAATGGTCGAATCAATGGCCGCCAAAAGACCTTCCCATTCTTGTTGTGTCGTATCAATTTGCGATTTTATATTCATTTGTCCAACATCAACGGTTCCGGGAATGACCTTCTCACCTAGAGCACGCACCTGATCGACTCTTGGGAACTCATCAGCCAAGCTGGCCTTCAGGTTCTTCAGTCTATCAAGATTGGTGTGCAGAGAAATTTGTTCCAAGTCAAGGTCACCCCAGTAATGGACCGTGTTTAGAGTGGAATCAATGAATTCCTGAGCATCCATCACTGCCTTAGAGTACTGTTGATGGGCGCTGACAATGCCTTCGTAACGTTCCACATAACCTTGGGCACGCTTTTGCAATTTGCCGAAACGCTCATCGATGTCCTTAAGGATTTGATCGACATGCTCAGTCTTCTCTGGTAAGTTGGCGGCTATCTCATGAAGATTACCAATCTCCACTTGGTGGTTGTTAATGTCTTGAAGAACATCGCGATAAGACTGCAGCTTCGTACGCTTCTCATCCAAAGTGGTCTTTAATTCGATTTCTGCAGGCAAGGCATTCTCAGTCTCGTCTAGCCAACTCTTCAACTTGTCAGCGATTTCATCGAATCCAGACCACTTTGAAATCTTATCCTGAATCTTTCTCGCAGTGCTGGCTATGTTATCGAACAATTGATCGAATGTCAAGTCCTCCAGTTGACTGCGTATAGCCTCGCGACCCTCAGTTGCGGTTGAACCATAACACTTTTCACCCAATTCCACAGTACTATTAAGCAGTTGTGTGGCTGTAGGCTGTTGGGCCAACAATTCTTGGATTACCAATTGTTTCTTGAGTAAATCATCACGTGATCCCACAGAGCACAAATCACTGCAATCCTCATATCGCGCTTGAGCATTGGCCAACCAATCAGCACATTGCTTGTACTTATCATTGAAGTGACCATGATCCTGGACGGCTTGTTCACATTTCTTTAATATTTCCTTTGCAGTTGCTTGAATGGACTGGAAACGCGACGAAACCTGTTGCACGTTGACAGCGATACGGGTCTCACCGGAGCTCTGAACCAATTCGGAAGTATCATCCTTCATCTTATCAAAATCGGATTCGTTTTGACGCAGATTCTGGGCTAAGGACTGGAACCGATTTAATTGTTCCTCCTTTTCTTCGAACGATGACTTTAGGTTGTAGTTCTTCAGGGCATTTTCAGCTTCACCCAGCCAGTTAATGAGACGATCCAAATTGACTTCGTAATCATTCCATTGCTGTAAACGGTTTTCCAGGCCACTCTTAACATCACTTAGAGATGCTCCGAATTTTTCGAAATCAACATGTAGATTGGATAAATCACGAGTCATAGCTTCCTTCGAACGGGGTGGAATATTGCTAGCATGTTGTTCAATATGGTCTTCTAATGACTTCAATTTGGCCACTCCCTCAGGTAAAGCATCTTGGATTTCGTTGATCTTTTGCAGACGTGCCTGTAAAGCTGCCTTGTTGCCTGAATAGTCCGAATAGCCGGTAAGACGATCCCAGAGATTCTTTTGATAGTCCTGTTGTGCCTTTTGGAGCTCACTAAACTGTTGATATACATCGAATGCTTGATCCAAATCGTTAACCAATTTGGCACAATCTTGTCCTACTTTCTCATACCGCTTATTTATTTCCGTAACTGCCTTGGCAATATCATCATTCGAGGGACCAGCTGTGCCCAGAAGAGCTGCAGCTTTCTCATTGACTGCCTCAACAATTCGTTTGTGCGAATTAATATCCTGATTGGTGGCCTTGTATTTGTACAGTTTAGAACGGATTTCTTGAGCACTTGTCCAAGTAGAAGGATTCTCATTGCTTAGCAACTTCTCTACTTGATCTAGCCAGTTGACAGTTTGATTTAAAATATCCTGATAGCTAGAAAGCTGCACTGTTTGAGCTTCTTGACGTTTTTCCAGATTACGTATTCCCTCATCCAGTTTATCCCAACGATCACGAATGTCTCGGAGATCCTTTCTGATTTTCTCACGCCCTTGGGTGGATGTCTCTGGCAAAGCTTTTTCGCCAGCTGCATTCAGAGCAGCAAAAAGACTTTCGGCTTGTTCTTTTTCCGACAAAAGTACTTGTAGTATATTCGAGCTTTGTGTTGGTTCATCTTTTAGAGCCTTTTCCAACTGCGTTTCAATGGGCTGCAACCATAAGTCAACCTCATTGTATTTATCTTGGTAATACTGATGGTCATCCACCAGATTAGACCAACGATTGACCACCTCTTTGCTAAGAACTTGTAGTAGCTGATAACGATTGGTAATTTGAGTGGTTAGTGTCTTCAGGCGATCGGCTCCACAATTGTTAAGCAGCGCATGGGCAGCATCTCCGAATGCATCGATTTCCTTTTCTTTTTGCTGAATAAGCTCACGTTGTATTTTATACTTTTCAAGCTGCTCTACCTTTTCGTGCAGGGTAGATTTCAATTGTTGTTCACGGAATACGGCCTCAGCTGTGCGACACCATTTGGTCAGATCTTCCAAAGCCTTTTCGAATTTCTCCCACTGAACAAGAACATCTTTTTGTTTGCCCTCAATGCCTTCAATGTCATCGAAGTGGCTCTTCAATGTCGTTTCCAATTCATCGATTTCCTTTTCCAATACTTCATTTCCCTTTTCCGAAGTGGTGGGCTTTACTTTTTCAAATTGCTCACGAATATCACTGATCAATTTCATGGCTTGAGGCTTATTCTGGGCCAACTGACCCAGAGTTTCAATTTTGCGTTTAATATCAGCCTTCTCACCGTAGGCATCGTCGCACTCGAGCAACTTTGCCTTTTCATTTGAAATCCATGTCTTGGCCGAGCTTAAAGCATTATTCAGTTCATTATGCTTCTCGACACAATCTTCCAGATTTTTAAGTATTTCATCTGATTTCTGACAAATACTTTGGAAAAGTTGCTTTATCGATTGCAAATAGACATTTAAAGAGTTGTCCTTAATTTGATCAACTAATATTTGAGCCTTATCACAAACGTTGTCCACGAGAACATTGTGTGTAGTGATCTCTTGATGAAGCAGCTTATGATTTTGCAATTGTGCTCGTTTCTCTTGCAAGGTGGTTTTTGGTTCGGTATGACTCTGCATTGCCTTGTCGACATCCTTTAGCCATTTGGTTAACTGATCCTGAGCAATGCTAAACTCATTGAACTGCAATAGACATTGATCGATCTTTTGTGTGGCCGCATTCAAGTCATCGGTGTAATTGTCCCACATGGTACGCAAGGATCGCAATTGTTGGCGTATGATCTCACGTCCCTCGGGACTGGTGTGACCATACAATTTCTCACCACGATCAATGAGTCCTTCAAAGAGTGTGGAATCAGAGATCCGCTTATCAGACATCTCACGTAATTTATTCTGCTGATCTTGTAGGGCACTTTGATCACCAACAATATCATTAAGTTTTTCCAGCTCATTAACTGATTCTTGCAAGCTCTGCTTGAAGTTTTCAAAGTCATTGTCGAAACTTTCATGATCCTTTGCATAGTTCACATACTTGGCGATCGACTCCTTGCACAGATTCTTCAATGTCTGATAGCGTGTATTCAAACGCGACAGCTTTAGATTCAAATCGGTTTCGCCTTCAATTTCACGTCCTTGATCCATTAGCTGATTGATGGCATTACCTCGGCGTTCTATATCCTTGGCAATATCCTGCAGTTGTTTCAGATAAGCGCTCTTGGCCTCAGCGGTGCTCTTTAAGCTCTGATTCTTCACCACTGCCTCAACGTTCTTCATCCAGTTGTCAAGCTCTTCAATAATGGTATCAAATTCATCCCATTTTGAACAAAGCTGCTTTAGTTTAACCAACGAATCCTGACATAATGTCATGAAATCTTCCCATGCCTGTTTGGGCTCGTCGAAACCTTTAAGCAATGCTGGATGACCATTGGGATGGGTTTGAGTCAAAACTGTCTCCAAGAGCTTGTGGCAAGTGTCAAAGATGGAATCTCCTTCCGGTTTGTGCTCCAGGAGATTCTCCACCACAACAAGTTTTTCTTCCGCACCTTCCTTCTCAAAGGTAGTCTCATTCAGAATGTCGATGGCCTCTGATTTGATGGTGTTTAACCAATCTTGAGCCTTCTCCAATACTTGATCATAGGCCTCATGTTTAACTACCTGGTTGCCCACAGTATTAATGCGATCTGTCAGTTTTTTAGAGAGCGCATTATACTCTTGAATGGAATCATCTGTCTTACGCTCAGATTCATCATCGCAAAGGGTAACTGCCTTGTCGTGCAATTGCTTCAGTGCATTCTTATGCAATGTAATTTCCTGCAATTGAGTCTTGTAGTTTTGCAAGGCGGCCTTTTTGGTGGCCAATGTGGGATAGAGTTCATCACCAGCGGTGACTTTAGCTTTTGATTCATTGAGATAATGGGATACCTGTGTGTAGCTTTCCTCGATTGAAGTCTTTTGTATAAGAACTCCCTCAACTTGTTGCATCAAGGCATTGGCTTCATCCCTTAGGTAATCATACTTCTCTCTCATCTGACGAAGATCAGCGCGAATGCGTTCTCGGTTTTCAGGCGATACAACCGGATAGAGAGCCTCACCAATATCTACAGCATTGTTTAGCAACAACTGTCCATTATCAAAGGTCTTAAGATAATTCTTGATGGTCTGCAATTGCTGTGCTGTTGCAGAAGATGATCCGGGAGAGCCCATTCTTGCAAGCTCCTGGAACTCAATCTTGGCATCACCAAACCATTCATTAAAGTCCTTCGACGCCTTAGCAAAGTTCGTATTCGACAATTGGGCATTACGGATTTTGTCAATGTGATTAGCCAGACCCTTGGATACTGTCTGATAGCGCTGTACCAAATGTGTAACAAATTGACCAATGCGGGCCTCGGGATTCTTTTCAATCAGTTGCTGAGAGGTTTGCTCCAGGTTATTAATGATTGGCTCATGAGCCAGGACATCCTGCTGGAGAATGGCTAATTCTTGAAGTTTTTGCGGTACTTCCGGTAAGTTTACCTGACTGCTGGTTTCAGCCTTAATGCGTCCCTCGACATCGCGCAGCCAATTGGAAATTTGCTCATTGGATTGCTCATATTGTGACCACAAATCAACATTCTCATCGAGAATACCTCTGATTTTATTAAAGCTATCTTGTAGAGCTTGCATGTCCTTGTTAAGTAGATCGGCATCGCTGGAAAGTTCTGCCAAATTCTGTGGAGACTCTACAGCTTTTAGCATTTCCAGAGACTTGAGAGTTTCCGCATGTCTGGCCTTGCAGTCATCGATGCTCTTGCCAACTTCTTGTAGAGACGACTTCTTCACATCCAAATTGTATTTATCACTCGAGGATTCCGGTTGACACCAGGCTACCTTCTCTCGCTGTGTGGCAATGATGCGCTTAAGCATACCCACCTTATCGGCATGGAATTTCTTAAGGAACTGCAGCAATGAACCTTCAATCTTTTTGGCATACAAATCGACATTCTCATATCGTTTCTGCACATTATTCAATTCCTTAGGAATAATCGACTCGTTGAAGGTGGGGTAGAGATTACGTAGTTCATCGACTTTCTGTTTGATATTATCGATCTCATTGCCACTTTGATCAAGTTCTGCACGAATTGCACGACATTGTAGCAAACGTTCCATAATCTTATTATTATCACCTGACATGTCGTCACATTTAATGAGTTGCTCTCGCAGCTTGCTGACCTGCTCGCCGGCGTTCTTGGAGCGTTTGCGAAGCTCTTGTTCCTGGTCATTGAAGGAGGTAGTGACGGCACTCAAACGTTCCGCATTATTGTTAACTTCTGCGAATTGTTCACCAAGTAATTGGTTAAGAGCTGTAAGAGCTGGTATCTCCACTCCATTGTTGATCTTCACAAGGTCATTGGTCTTCTCAGCAATGGTGTCTTTTAGAGCTTGATACGATGGTAGTTCAGTGCGGTATTTGCTCAAACGCATGGGGCCAAATTCAATTTCAATGGAATTATCGGCTGCATCGCAAAGACCTTGATTGGTTTCCGACAACCAGGGTAACAGATCCTTTTTGGCATCTTCAATTTGTGACCAGATGACAGCCTCTGTCTCATAGACATGAGCATTCTTGGCTGTCTTGTCGTGCAGATCTTGCCACTGTTGTTTAGCAGCAGCCACTTCCTGGGGTATATCCTGCGGAGATGCTTCGCCAATAGAGTTGAATAATTTGGCCACATGATTGCCACGACGTTCAAGTTCGTCCACATTAAGTTTTGATTTACGTAACTGTTCCATGGTCTTGCGGGTTTTTTCAGAAGCTTGTTGAAGTTCCGTTTCATCACGCGGCTGCTTAGGAATTCCATTGAACAAATCTTCGGCTTTCTTGAGTTCTTTCGATAGCTTATCCTTAGATTCGGCATACTCGCGTAGGGCTTGACTGATCAAATTGTATTTCTGGATGCGATCGGCAATCTCATTTTGCAGCGAATCGTAATTCTTGTCCAGATGCAAAAGACTTTCTTGGATAGCCGGCATACTTGCAATATCCTCACGCATGAGCAATGAGCCCTCATCATGTATGCGATTCTTAAGATCAGCTTGATATTTGAGGGCATCATTAAGAGCCACAAGATCGGCTATAATCTGATCAATATTGCTTAGTGTAGGATGCTGCTTGAGAATTTGGTCCAACTTATCACGATTCTCTTGCAAGGCCTGGCCAAAGTTATGCTCTAGGGCATGGAACTTATCCTTGCGCACGGTCATCTGTTGAAGTTGTTGCTGTTGATTTTGGGAGCGCAGTTTCAAGTTCTCTAATTTATTTTCCACATCATTGACAATTTGAGTGGCTATTAGGGGACGTCGCGACAGAGCATCTCTCAGTTGAATAGCTGGATTTTCATCAATTTCCTTAGCCTGGCCCTTCCAGTAAGACAAACCTTGGCCAAGATTATCAATTTCTTCGATAACCTTGTTAAGCTCTTCACCAGATGGTGCCTCGGGTTTGTCCAACTGATGTTTCAAGTAATTCAAATGGGATTCCGTATCATTTTTCCAGCCCAAAAGTTCTGTCCATTTTTCCAGAGCAGTCTTCTTTTGAAGCATATTGGTCTCCAGATTCTGATAGTTGACCACCAGCGCAGTGTAAGCATCATTTAGGGCATTCGACTCTTCAGGAGTGGCTCCCAAAGCCAACTGTTTAACTTCATCATAGATGGCATTAAAACTTGGTTTTTTGTCAGCATGTTCTTGGAGTAGAGCGTGAATGACATGTAGACTGGTCTCCACGCGTTCCGGATTAATTTCCTCCACTTGTGTGATTTGATTTCGTAACTGTTCCATCCAGTTGGAGAAATTAACCAGCTTGGCGTTAAAGTCTTGACGCGATATAATGGCATCAGAGACTTCGTTGATATTGCCTCGTGTAGCCTCGGAAAGTTTTTGCAGCTTACCCTTAAGTTGATTCACACGATCCTTCAATGCAACAGCTCCCTCTGGAGCCAAGTGCAAACTAATTTGATCTGCATTCTGACCTAAGGTCACCAGTTTAGCCTGCTGCTGAGAAATCTCATTGTTGAAGGATTTTAGTTTAACCAATTCCTTTTCAAGCTTATCGATATGAGGGGTGTTGAGTACGGCAGGACGCTTACCCATGACCTGCTCACCCTGGTTAACCCAATCTTCGAGTTTAGCTGCTTCCGCGTCGAATGATTTCCAATTGGCTACCAATTTTTCTAGCTTATTGGTGGCCTGTTTGGCATTTTCATGCACCGCCGACCAACGGGAGTGCATGGCATCTAATTCATCAGGGGCATTGGTTTTGCATAACATTTTATGACTGATATTGGAAATGCCATGGAGCTTGTCCAATTGCTCCTGGCATTGTGTTTCAAATTGTTGGGCATTCTGTTGCATGGCAACGGCTTCTTCAAGGGTGATGGGTTTAGAAACTACATTATTTACCTTGACTTCGCTTTGCTCCACAGCGGGCTTGATTTGTTGGAGGCCAGCTTGGAATTGCTGCCAGTTGACCAGATCCTCCTGTACAGCCTGAGCCTGATGGTCCACATTACGATTGATGGCACTGAGTACTTCCTGCAGTTTGCTAATCTCGCCCTTGAGTCGTTTGGCTTCAGCAATGTTGCCTTCCTTCGGAGCCAGTTCGGAAGCGTCGGCAGCCAGTAGATCCAGTTGTTTCATACGATCGGCCAACACACGCTTAAAGGATTGCACTTTAACTACCCGCTCTTCGGGCGTCAGATCCTCGGACTGCAAGGCTTCTATATTTTTGGGTGCCACCTTGTTGGCCCATTCCTGTAGCTCGGCCAGGCGTGTCTTGTAGTTGTTCCATTTGGCACTGTAATCTTCTAGATAGCCGACGCGATCTTTGACATGTTCCATGGTATTGAAGAACATTTTCTCGACCTCGGTGACTTCCTTCTCCAGAATGGGACGCTTGTCAGCTGCAGCTAGCGGTGCCAGTTCGGATTTCAAAGCATGCAATTTGGGCAACAATTGGTGAGATGCCTGTTGCAGTTGGACATTCAAATCCCTCTTTGATTTCAAATCTTGGCTAACATTCTTGGGATCAGTTTGCAGTGGGGTTAAGGCTCTCAGTTCAGTTTCTGCTGTCTGTAGCATGGAGAAAATGTCATTCTTTTGATCAACAAATTCTGTCCACACTGCTTGAGTACCCTTCAGGGCTTGCAGTTTATCAGAGCTTTCAGTGTAAGCATGATTCCAGCCAGTTTCTAGATTCTTAACTTCGGCATTGACAAATGCTGGAGCATGCACATCCTTGCTAAGATCACGTCCACGTTGCAACATGGACATTATGTGAGGACGCTGGTGATCCAGCTGATTAATGGCATATTGTTGCTCTTCAATTAATCGATTGACACGCTCCAGACTGTCTGGTGCTGGTATATTGGCTGTCTGATCCTTAACCTTTGTTAGCAGGCACACAACCTCATGGACTTCACGACGATAAGTGTAGCATTTGGAGAACACTTCCGTCTTGACCATGGTAATCTCAATGGTGGGAATAAGATTCTTATAGCGTGCAATTAAATCTTCCAATTTCTTTTGCTCCAAATTGGCTTCATCTTCCGTGGCATAGCTGAGCAGAGAGTCGAGAGTTTTGACCAACCATTTCATGTCCTCTCGTTTGTTATCGGCATCTTGACAGATTTTCTGTGAGAAAATAAATTAAGCATAAGTTACTTATTTTGTTTGTTATAGATCAGAAGCTTTAAAATTAAATGTAAAAGCGTTTTCAATTACCACTAGCTCCCTTAGCTGCATGCAGTAGACAAATGACAAAAGATGTTTCAATGAATAGATGATTTTTAATATATATTTTTTTAATTTTACGCAAGACTTACCTGGAAAACAACCTTCTCCTTCTCAAATTCCTCCATGGTGTTGACCTCATTCACTATATTCTTGAGGCTCTGATCCACGGTGTTCATCCAATCAATCATCTCGTTGAATTTCTGATGATAGCCCTGCCATTGGGCTGGAATCTGCTGCAAAGTCTGACGCATATCACCCAGTTTATTGGACATTAGTTGCCATTGTGCCTTGGCTTGATCGTAGGCCTGATCAAGACTAATATCTCCAGGTTGCTGCTGTCTATGAGCTTGGGCCAAACGTTGCATATTCTGAAGACACCTTTCCAAACGGGGAACAGCATCTTGTTGCAAAAGGAACTGTTGATTCCGTTGCAGAATAGAGTCCACGTCCTCATTACGGTTAAGGGCCTGTTGTTCAAGTTGAAGTTCTTTTTCAACGTCCTTCAACGACTGATAGAAAGCATTCTCGTCCAGACGGAACTCAAGCTTCAACAGATGCAATGGGGCTTGTGAAAGGACATTCTTCCATCGATTTTGCAATTGTTCAACGCTATGAACAACACTTGGCTGCTCTGGTGGAGGCAGGGTGGTGAGCAATTCCTGGGCTGAATGCACCAAATCATTCATCCAACGATCATTGACTTGTTCAAAGAAATACTTTTGAGTTTCAATTGTCGTCTTGGACTCGATATGTTTTTCAATCAGCATGGACTCTGCTTGGGTTAGCCATTCGCTGACCACTCGTTCATTGTCCTTGAAAGTACTCCAATTACCAGCGGCATTACCCAGACGGTGTTCCCAATCTTGGGCATTTTGTATGACATAATTGAAGCGTTCATTCAACTGATGCATTTGTTGGGCAGCTGGAGCTGTATCAATCTTATCATCGACAGTCACAGCCTTCAATAGATTCTGGAAAACCTTGTTCTTGCTCTCCAACATGGATCGGTAGTAGACAGTGCGAGAGAAGTAAGTCTTGTGCTTGTTCAGTTGTTCGTTTATCGAATCCCGTCCACCAGTTAGGTTATGGGTATTCAGAAGCTGTTCTGCTTCGCTCAACCATTGATGGATTTCCTTCTGTCCGGCCTCTAGGGATTCTTGCTGAATTTGCAGTTGATGATAGAGATGCAGTTTGGCTGGCAATTGAGCGCGAATGCGCACCAATGATTCCTTCTCCTGTTTGAGTAGTTTCATCATTTTGTCAACCTCTTCGCGCTTCAGATCCTGTATCAGAGATTGGAAATTGCGACTAATGGTCTTGAACAGCTCCTCATTGTCGTCAATTTCACTAGCCAATTGTTGCAATTGTTGACCATATTGTTGTATTTGCTGGCTATTGCCCAGAACTTGACGCTGATCCAAAATACCCTCCGCTTTGCGTACCCATTTCGAAAGCTGCTCAATACCGGACTTGTATTCCTGGCGAGAGCGTATAATGTCTCCAGCATGCATATATTGCTTGGTATTGGCAAAAAGACGATCAAAGCGTTCAGCCAGCGATCCGTGTAATTGTCGGAGCTGCTGAGCAATGGGCTCTTCACAGGAGGCTATTAAATAGTTTCCAGCATTGGCCAAAGCATCGAATTTATCCTTCCACACTGGGATATCCTGGAAGAATTCCAAACGCTCATCTTCACTCTGATTGAGTTTCTGTTCGGCCAGATTCAGCCATTCCTCGCAATTAGGCGCCAATTGATTCCAATTGCGCCAACAGTTGACGACTTCTTCCAGTGAATTTTGGCAACATTTCAATTCCATGGACACACGCTTCCAGCGCTCTTCAGTTTCATACATAAAGCGATCAATTTCAGTCACATCCTTGCCCACGACATTGCCTTCCCGTTTGTATTCCTCGACCACTTGTTGCATGTCGACGAAAGCCTTTTGGAACTCTTGGAAAATCTTATTGCGTGACACAAAGTTCTTGTATTGCTCCAATTGTTGGGCCACCTTCTCTTCGTGACCATATTTGCCCGTCCAGCCTCTCATCTTATTCTCGACCAAATTCAAGAAGGCAATCAAGCAGCATTTGTGCTCCAAGAACTTCAAACGTATCCTACGTTCAGCCGCCTTGGGACCAACCTCTTGCAGACGTCTTTCCAAATTTCTTAATTGTTCAAGAGGCACTTTTTGGGCCAAAGGCGAACGTTTGGCATTATCGAACATGGCCAAAATACGAGGTAAATCGGCAAAGAATAGCTTGTGCTCTTCTAGTTTTCGACTAATCACAGCAGCTGTCTCTTCATTCATGGCATTGGGTATCTCATTGTCCATTAACAGTTTTTCGGCTTCGGCCAACCATTTGCCGACTGTGCCAAATTCACCAGGCAACTCAGAATCCAATAACCAGAGCCAGTACATCATCTGGTATTGTAGACGTTGCCACAATTCGTTTATCTCATTCCACGATTGGTGAGAGATTTGCAGAAAACCACTCTGGCTCTCGATCAATTGTTTCAAACGATTGTAGGCCGCCAAATGGGCATCGACCTCAGAACGGGCCAAAAGATATTCACCAAAATCACGTGGAAATGAATTCATTCTAACCATGGGTTCATATTCGTTGGTCTTTTCAATCAAAAAGCGACGCAATTCATCAACCTCTTGCTGAACATGTGATTGATCGCGTGATGCACCCTGCGAGAAATGAAAAGTAAAATAAATTCCAGTGTATAGAGTTTTATATTTTGCGTGAAAATTACCTTTGGTTCAGGGTACTTGTGCAAAAATTGCGCCACATATGTCATTATACTCTTCTCATCCGGTTTCGGTACATCCACATCCTCGGCATCTAAAAGTTTGGCAATACCTAATTTACTTTCGGCCACATCGAAAGCAGTTTCCAAACGTTGACGATTGCTGGCCTTCTTTAGCTCAGCTAAATTAACCAAATTCGCTTTAATGGCATCGATAAGTGCTAGGAAAGCGACACCATCTCTCCAGCTGGCGCCGAAATCCTTCACCTCTACACCAATGTCTCTGTAAGAACAAATAGATATAATTAGCATATGGATAAGGATTCCATTCAGTACTTGTTACTTACTTTGGCAAGGCATTTGTCACCCAGTTAAGTAATGTTTTACGGGCACCTTGCTTCCATTTCTCAGCCTTAAGATCGCCATGCTTCTGATTGCCAACACTGTCGAGCGAGCTAACCGAACCGCCAATACCATGACCCAAATATTCTAGGTTGCGGCTATTCTCCTCGATCTGTATCAAATGAAATGGATAATAGTTAATAAACATATATAAAAATATCAATCTATCAAAGAGAGGTATGGAAATGTTTAACTAAAGATATGGGAGGTGCCTTAAAATAACTACCAAAATCAATAAGTTTTCTACTAAGAATGAGAAATAAAGAACATACATTTAACAGAAAACTACAATAGACATATTTTTGGATAAAGACGGCATACGAAAACAAAGTCGTACTTCGTATGCCCTCCTCCCCTCCTTCAACATCGACAAATGAAAACAACAACAAATTACACACATTGAAGTTTTTTAACCTACCTGCGGCGCATAATTTATAACTACAACTAAGTTTTTCCGCCTCTTTTTACGAAGCTTGGGTTATTATTTGTTTAATCAAGTATAAAGTAAATAAAGTATAGAAAAGAAGGTATAGAATAGTTAATTACGTTCAAAAAGTTAGCGTTTGCCTGTAAGTTATATATATTTATATATTGTTTATCTTTAGTTATTCTTCTTTTTCTTGCTGCTGGTGAATGGGTGAGTGAAACCAGAAGGATAAAACTAAGAAACATGTGTACAAAAATTTGTATATAGCTAGCAACCAATTCGATTTTGCATATTTGTGAGCCAAATTGTGCTTTGCATTATTAAATCAAAACAAAAATTGGTGGGAATATTTGATTTTGTTTTTTTTTTTTTCTTAAATTGTTTCATTTCTTACCTGGAAGTACAATATAATTGTCCATATCAGACCCAACACAACTGGTGGTCTCCCATCCACCAGATCTGCCGGGTTAATATTGACCAATTTGATGCGTTTGCTGGCTAAAAATTGTAAGGCTGTATTGGCATTGCTAAGGAAATGTGGACGTCTCAGTACACGGCCCTTCTCCACGGGCAATCGTTCACCGGATAGTACTTCGAGCAATGCGATTAGCTTTGTGCCATCGCGTAAATCATTGATTAAGTCATCAATACGAAGCGGTGGAACACGCTGCAAATAAATTGAATAGAATATGCAATTAGGATTTATTTTCAAAGTAATAACAATATGAGACTAAAGTAACAATTGAAAAAATATATATATAATTACATTGATTGTAAATTACAATTTCTAATTTCGATGAAGTTGAAATTGAAACTCTATAGAAAATTATAATAATTTCGTTTATAAAAATCCTCAGCTACGTTTTAATCATAAAAGAATATAGACATTTTATATGCTTTCTTATTAGTCATAAGTTTTCTGCTTTAAAAACTACCATAACGCATTATTTTATAAAAACAATATACGGAAATTATAATTTAGTTATTCTTAAGTACATATATAATAAAGTGTTATGTCATCAAAGAGAAAGTCGAATTTTCATTTGAACCCTTTTTTAAATGCTGAAGAGTTTTTCTAATAAATAATTAAATTATACTATGACAAGAAAAATCACTAAATAACATCGAAAAGAATATTCAAAAGAAGGGAAATTTATGTCATAGACAAAAAGAAATAAGTAGTTCGTAAAACTGAGTAAAAACGAATTGAATTGATCTAGTCAAGTCAGTCTCTCCACCAGTTTGGAGAGAGTCCTATTTAAAGTAAATGTTTCGCTTAATGCAGGGTATACAAAAGTCATCGCATCGACTTACTTTCTTTATTAGCCTTGTTATGAAATCCTTTCACTGTTTTCTATCGATGACCTACTACGAAAGACCTTTCAAGCTCATGTGAAGCTACGTTCAGTTGGGTTAGGTCACTTCATATCCATTATTTAATGAGCCATAAAAAGTCCAGCAAGTAATGGCAATTACTTTGAAGTGCCGTAATGTATATGCTGTTGCAGTTTTTTAATGACATTTTTATGGTCGCATATAATACACATACACTTATACATTTGCGAATGTATAAAATACACACAGCACTCTCCGCACTTAATTAACAAACTTAATCGACTGAAGTTTACAAGTAATAGTTGCCTCTTTGATAAAGTTCGCCTAATCAATCAAAAACGAAAAACAGAAGCTAAGAGAAAACTTTTAAGAATATTTATTAAATCAATTAAAACAGTTAAGGGATTCTCTTCCGGTTTGGCAATTTGTATTTTACCTCAAAGACAAATTGCCAAATGACACGAGCAGGCATTTAAGTTGGTATTCACCGCAGATTACGATTATGCATAGCCGGAAGTGGCACGAACTAGACCAAAAGAACTTGGCCAATTGTAATTGTAATTGAGTGTAGCATTTAATTGTTGAACCAAGGGTAAACTTTTCAGACTAACTGTTGCGGACATGCAAAATGACGTTAAAGTTTTGTTGTTCCAGAAAACTTTTGTCTTTCTTTGGAAAACACAAAAAGTTTTTCCTTTTACTGCTTCATATAAACACCATATAATGCCATGCCAAGACAGACAATGTGAAATCAATTTCCTTATGTTTCCGTTTCCGGTTCTGTTACTGTTTTTCTTAAGAGCCGCAGAATTTATAGTGTCAAAAAAGTAACAAAGTTTTCTCGGTCCCTCTGTGTCTTTTGTTATTCCCCTTGTTTATTTTTAGGTTGCTTGGGTAACTCTAGTTCAACCTTCTTAATACATAATATCAAAATGGGTCTTAAGTATTTACTTTATTTAGATACATATGCTATGGACAATTGAGAAGTTAAGTACTTTACGTTTAAGCCAAACTAATGCCATTAACATTTACAAAATTGATTCAATTTTAAGTCTACTAATGACGACATGTTTTCCAATACAAAAAAAGTGATTGGGATGACCGCACTTGTAGGTGATTTTCTTTCTCTAGCCCACTTTCTCGGCACATCCTTTCCAATTTAAACACTGGCACCTCTCCAATGCATTTATCCTTTCACTTTAACTTAATTGCAATATAATTCTCAAATGTTGATGCAGTCATTCGTGCACATTGGATAGCCTCATGTAGCTCGTGTCGAGGCGTCACCATCAATTATGTCACAAAAAGTGAACAATAAATAAATAAAAATAAAAAAAAGAGAGCTTTACACACCCACCCGTAGATAGATAGTAACTACAAAACAAAATACAGAGCGTCATGCTTGGTTTTCACTCTGAATATATACAATGGAGCTGTCAGCCAAGGGGCACATCTAAATAATCAAAAAAAAAATCCAAAAACAACCAGAAAATTTTTGGGGCTGAGCATGGCATGACGTTCACATTGTGATGCTGCTGGCTTCCCATAATGTTGAGTGAATGAATTAGTTAATAAATTTTAATCAAAGTGTACAAATGATTGAGGCAACTTGTTCACCTTGAACTGGAACTGTGTTAATATATATGTACATTTAGGTACATTTAGACTAGATGAAGAAACGAAAAGAAAAGTCTTCAGTCACGTAGACGTACATCGTTAAAAAGTAAAGTGCAAATTGTTGCTAACGAAATTCCCATATAAATTTCAATAAATTTGTTTTCATTTAGCACATTTATTATCTTTGAATACATTTTGCAATTGCTATCATCAATATTGGGCATATAATTTGATTTTTGTTTCGAATGATTCATCTACATATTGCATAATCGAACAAATGAGTCTCCTCTTTCCCTTTTGCAATTTTTTGGTTGAAATATGACTTCAATCAACAAAATCTACCCACGCCAGGCTTTTGGCTCCTTATTGAAGCCTTATTGAGGTGCAGCCCGACAGACCGACCAGCAGCTGGAATAACTGGTTTTCGGGTTCAAAAGACTGGCAGGCAACAGTCCGCCGGCCGGCTTAAATAGTATGTATACATGAAATTTGCCGGCTTATGTCTGGGCCAGATTGGCAATGCATTAAAAGATAACACTTTAGACATGTACTAACATACAAGCTACATACATACATACATACATTTGAAGAGTGCAATTTCAAATTCAACTGTTTGGAGGGAGGATAAAAAGTAAGTCAGTAGGCGGCGGCGGCGGCTGGTTGCTTTCTGTGTGGGTTAAGTTTGCCAGTTGCCAGTTGACTTAAAACACGAACAGAAGAACAGCTCGAATAGACCAACAGGCCACACATGAAACGGAACTTGGTGTAGAGGCTGATGGCTTTCCTTAGGCCTAGTGTCAGACAACTTTTCACAAAGCAGCAACTACTTATATACTTATTGCCTGAATAATCCCCTCCCACCGCTACCGCCACCCAGCCCATACCCGCACCCACTCCTCAGATAGAGAGTGGAATTTCTAGCATTGGCAAATTCCAACGGACACGACACGTCGTCTTTGGGTGCGTGAGCTGTTGTCTGTCTTTGGGCTTGGAGTTGTTTGTGAAGTTATTCTGGGAAACATGTAAAAGAGTTCAATGAAAAGTGACTCCCCATATGGTTAAACATGACAAATGGTTCGCTGTGCATGTTGTTGAAAAGCCACATGCTAATGAAAGAATTTCACAGATTTAGCTTCAAGCCATTTCCAGAAAATCTAAAATATAATTAACTCTGAAGTTGTTTATCTGAGCTTAGTTTCAGAGCGAAATTCAAAAAAGGCACAACCAAAATTTTTCCTTTATTTGTATCCCCTAAAACTTGTTCTATTTAGATCTCCAAATTTCAAAAAAATAATAAAGAAATGGATCATGGCATTTCATCTGGTAATTCAAATTGATTTGAGAATCTAGAAAAACTTTTAGAATTCTTTCTTTCTTTCTTTTTATAAGAAACAATGTCTAAAATATGGACGATATACATAAGTGAGCATATTTCATTTAGATGAATTCTAATCTGAATCGTATAATTCGAATTAAAAAAATGGGCGACATTCAGTTCAATTTCAGGCTTAGGCGACATTCAGTTCCATTTCACAAATTCCAAAATGTTTTAAAGTTTTTTTCTCTCTTTCGATATTATTATGATCACCATAACTTTAATTTGGTAGTAATATTCCAACATTATCAAACGATCATGATCAACAAATTGTAAGCGATTTGAAACACAATTATTCACATTTTACGCCAATTACATATTTTCACGGTCAAATCACAATGGCAATTAAATATTTTTGTACTCCCAAAAAACAAAAAAACCTTCTCTTTGCCATTAGTTATGGATAAAAATCCAGCACGTTTTCCGTAATGCAAATCAATATGCAAATTTCAATGTCACCAAAAACACAAAAAAAGAAAACAAACAGTTTGAAATTTCTCAAATCGATACACACAATAAATACCCGTATAAACTCACCTTCAATAGGTATGAATTAATCCAATTAGTGAATGTCTTCTTTTGCACACGTTCTTGCTCCTCTGCAAAGAAAAGAAAATGTAAAAGTGTTTTAGATCATTTGCAATTAATTTCCCCAAGACAACGTCAAAGACATCGACAAAGACGGAGACTTCAAATAAGAGATATCAGATTAAACACAACTGCGAAACGATAAGATACAATACTTTGAATTGCCTTTTGAGTGTATTTCTGCAAGGTTTTTGTATACCAGTTTTTATTAGATGTTTACTTTAATTCAATTATCAGCAAAGTCGTTGTAGGAATATAATATATATAAAATGACATCACTGCCGAAATACGTGGCGAGCGAGTTGTGAAAATCTCGAGATATTATCGCAAGTTTATGGCAATCGTAAGGCTGTATACAACCGACATTTCTTTAGAATTTCACTAGGAGAATTTCTAGAGTATACGTAGTAGACTTTCAATCTCATATTTGCATATGTATATCCTAACCTAACTAGTTTTAGCTTAATTACTTTATAGTGTTTAATTAAAATCAAATTTAGTTTACTTTATAAAGCATTTTTGGCTACAAACTGGTTTTAAACCAAATTCGGCTAATGAATTCGAACAATTTTTTTTCTTACCCTTGTATAGAGGTCATTCATTTTGGTCATAAGATTGCAAAGAAAGCACATCCGACTTATAAGTATATATCTTTGAAATTAACCTCTCTATCTACAAACAATTCTATGGATATAGTGATTTATCATTAATATTGATAGTCATTTATTTCGGTTGAAATATGAGCATCTCCCACTTAAACTATCAAAAGTCTATCTTGTCTTGATTGTGAAATTCCTGGCAATACCAGCATATTTATTTATTTAAACAGATTGTAGAACCATTTTTTAACAAAACATTTCAATGTTTTAAGAATAGTTTACATATTTTCCTATTCAAATGATTCATTGCCCTCTTTTTTTTTGTGTTTTCGGGAAAGACGTCAAAAACCATCCACAAAATTTGTAAACATTTCGTTTGCCTATATTTACTCATTTTTTAACAGCCATTTGGATTTTTATTATTTTAAATTTTGTTTTGCTTTTGGCTTAATTACCTCAATTTAAATTTTGAACAAAAATATTGAAATAATAAACAAAGTGTAATCTGTAAACAATTTACAAAGCACATATAATATTTAACACAAAAGCCAAATCGGTTTAAGACGCCTCATTATGGAAAAGTGCAGCAGCTGTCTGACCATTTTCATTTCCATTTCCATTCCAATCCCATGGATTGAAGACCACGCAAGAAATGGTGCGTGGTCTGGTCGCTTGACTAGTTGGTTTATGTCTCTTCATTGGCAATTGGCAATTGGCCAAACGTATGCCAAGAATATGAAAAACGAAAATAGATTTCCCGTAATAAATAACAAATTTATACAAAATGCTAAATGGAAAATTCCGTATGACACAATAAGATAGACGACTTTGAAATACCCTAAAGAAACGAATATGCATTACTCTGTCACTAGCATAGATATTAACAGTTTCACTCTAAGAAATATATTTTCGTGTCGTATACGAAATAAATTAATCAAATTAATTAAATTCTCGAACATGTTCTTCTCATTTCTATATTTTTGTTAAGTTTAGTATACCCTTTAACTCATTATTTACAGTGTATGAAAATATTACATAAAATAAATAATCTTCCAACAATATGTCAAAAAATGTTTAAAATAATTACCAAGATTATTTACACAACAATCAAAGACGCAGCAAAATGTGTAAAATTTAATTATACAACAAATTATTTGTTGCTAAAATTTAGTTTTCATTCATTTAAAAAAACTAAACGAGTGACGTAATTTTTAATTCTTCTTTTTGTATTTATTTTTTTTTGTGTTGCTTTCTTTGAGAATGTTGACAAAAGATTATATTTAAATAGAAATTAGTTCAAGGTTGCGCAATTTGCAAAAGTCTGAAAGTCATAAAATAAAATTATACAAAAATTTCTTTTCTTTTCATTCTGTTTTGACATCTCTCAAAAGTCTATGCGAAAAATCACCGAAAATTTCGCAATTAACCGAAAATGAACTTGGTACAAGGTAAAATGTCAATTTATACAATGTTCTTGGCTGACAATTTAAAAGTTCTCTTAATGGCTTGTAAGAATTTTTATTGACCAAAGACCCTCTAATAAACATAAATAGTTTTTAATGTTTCTTCTAGGTTAATAAATGGGGGAAGAGTTTGGGAAGATTATAAAATGTTTGCCAGCTAAATGTTTTGAAATTATTATAGAAATTAATTTTTATTCAAGCACATTTTTATTTTATTTGCATTAGACTTTCAGTAGGTATATGGAAATTCGACTAGTTATAGAAAAGAAATGTTGATGATAGAACCAGGTGATTCCTGAAATGACTATACGGACGACCTGCTCACCTTTTTGTACTGAATCTAAAATCATTTTTTTCAAAAAAGACCTTGATAACGTTTCCTTGCAGTAAAGGAATTCATTTATTTAACTACCTCATTTTTTCTAGATTCTTAGTCAGATTTATGATTGAGAAACAATACAGACTAGGTATGATATACCAATTTTTATAAGCAAAATTCTACTATTAGATTCAATGTTTTTGGCTTATAAATAAATGTACAAAAATCGATCTATTATTACATATATTTATATAGTTTTGATTTATCAAACCAAAAACGATTGCAAAATAATCCCAAAACATTTCTAGTAATCGATTTTTAGTCAAATTCTTTGGTTCCTGCAAATATTTGTCACCTAACTTGGTTTAAGTCAAATTGTGCGAAATGTTTGCTCGTTAGCAAAAATGCATTATGAGGCAAAAGAACCTATTAATTTATGTTTTTTTTATTTTCAGAACAATCTCTTAAATGAACATACACACATTGTCTGTCTTCAAGAGATTGGTGATGATTATGTATATCTTATTTTGCTGGCGAATATTTCAAATAATTCATGTGGCAAAATTAGCAATACGTTTTGTATAATGTTTGATATTCTTTTACATATTTGTAAATTTGTTTTGATTTGGGTATTTTGGGGCTGACCAACTAAAATAACTAACAAAATGATCGAAATATGCATTTTTTTGTGGATAATTCTTATTTTACTACTTAAAAGTATTACGAATTTTTTAGAACTACGATTTTTGCAGAACTTGTATCTTTTTATTTATCAAGATCTTTAGGCTTAGAAGTATAAAGTCGTCGCAAAGTCGCTTCATATAATACTTTAATTTCTATTTCTAAGCGAATTTTCTGTAGTTCCCAAAATCGTGAAAAGTGAATATTTCTTTTTTTCAACATACGAAAGCTATTGCCAAGTTTTTTACTGTTTATTTTCTTCTTTCTTACAGTTATGACACCTAACAAAAAATTTTATTTTATTTATTTAGCTTTTATTAGTTTTTGTTTTGTTTGTCAAGCCCAAATAATAAAGTTGTTTTGGCCAAAACTCTAGCCTCTGTTTTTATTTAATATAGAAACTAGAATTTAAAGAATCAAAATCATTGACGCCTCTGGCATAAATTAAACAATACAAAACGTCGACTGCCGAATTTAGTACGAACTGGTTGGAAAAGTAAACTTTGCCAAAAATCCATTTATATGGCGCTGCGACGCTATTGATTGTTGAATAGTTAACGTTTTTTCTATTTCGTTGTATTTTAGCCATAAATCATTTGTAATTTTAATTTGCGGTTACCATATTTAGTGAGTGAGTGAATGACTGAGTGTATGAGTGGGCCAACAATATTTTCTAATCAGCAAATATTTTTGCCAATTATTGGCAACGATAAGAATGAGAGAAATTTACTCAATCTACTATCACGAGAGTGATAAAACAAAAATGCCAATCAAAAAATAAGCAAAAAAGATTTAACAGTCAACCCACATGTAGTCCAGACGAAACATTAAAAAATTGCAATGAAAACTTTGAATAATAATAACCAAAACGTGCCCTAAACGCAAGAATTAAGTTACTTAAAGTAGAAGATTTTTTTACTTTCTATAAATAACACTGGTCAACAAAAGTCTAAGTCTAATTTTTTTTATCAAATTATTGAACCCATTTGATAGAATTTTTGATCACAAACCAATCTTATTCCCTTGAATTAGCATGATCTCGAATCATAAATGACTTCTTTATCGGGAAAAATGGTGCCCTAGGCACGACACCTCTTGATGCGTTGTTCTTAACCCCTTCTTTTAAACAGTTTGAAGTCCTATCTTTTTTAAAATTTAAGAATATGTATCTTTTTCAGAATTTATGAGAATTTATCGGCTTTAACAGTAATCGGATTGAATCTGTGTCTGGATCTGAGTCATGAAAGTTTGTCGGACTTTGTAGTATGCAACTATAATTTATAAATGCCAACAGTGAATCACCATGCTACCGATTAAGATCAATCACTATATATAGTATATAAGTAAATAGACCGACTAAGATCAGTCTCCATATACTTATATATGAGTTTCATCCCATTGCCGATTTAGAAATGTTTTTTTTTTCCAATAGAAATAAATATTAAACCAGTCATTAATCTCGACAGCTGTTTTCTTTAGTATACTTTCGTTAATCACCATGAACAGACTTACGTCAGAAAAGGGTTTACAAATAATGGATGTTTGCTTCTAAAATTCGCTGTGTGCTTGAAAAGGTCTTAGTGTATGTACATCCGTATAAAATCCAACTATTGGATGAATTTAAGGTATTGGATTATCGAACGCGGTGGTTCTGCCCAGTATGGGTACCCTAATATGGCCGAAGAGGTCAAAAAGTTTGACAAACAGGATGCAAACTTCGAAAGTAAGTTTGTACTTCTTAAAAACCTTTATTTTTCGGTTAAGTTTTAAGACTTAAGAAATATGAGAAATTCCTATAAAGATCCTTTAAAAAAAAGTGCATCGAATTAAATAGAAAAGTATTATATGCAAGTTAGAAAGTTACTTAAGCTTAATCCAAAAAATCTTTGCAAATAATATTACTTATAAAGAACGTACATTTTTTTCAATATATATATATTTTTTTTTTTATATATATAGATATAACCTTTTCGTAAGGCTATGTAAAATGCCTTTCATTATAATTCTATGAAAAACATTTAATTACCAACTTCTCTTCTTGTTAGTTGTGCCATTAAATTTTTGGCGGCTTGTTGCCGATTTTCTTTAGCAGTGCAAAAGAAAATCAGGAAAACAATTAAAAATAATTTTACTTCTAACTAAAGAAGAAAAATACATACACTTCACTTTAAATGGGTCAAAAGTGCTAAATATACAAAGCAGCAATTAAAGCGAAAAGCTAATTATAACTATTAACTTTTAAGCTCATAAATGTTAAAACTAAAAAGTAAAAGCTTACAGAAAATTACATACTTATATCTCACAGATCTAGACACAAACCTACAGCAGAACCTACAATTGGGTCACATGATAATGGTTCAAGTTGAATGACTTTGATAAATTTTCATTTCAGTTTCAATAAATAGATTTAAAAGCGACGCAAACATTTTGACAATGAAACACAAAATCAATGGAAAAGTTTAAAAAACGTAGCTCATTTTTATGCCCTATGAACAATTTATTCCAAATGTTTTGCTGTGAATTCGCAAATATAAAATGGATACTCTTTATCAGAGTTTGATGCCTGTTCACATTGATTAATGGAATCTATTGATGGAGATTATTTGAAGGGTATTCAAACTGCGGCATCCAGTTTTTTTTTGTATACTGGCTCAGTCAGTCAGTAAGTTAATGATGATAATTTTAATGATGCTGTCCGGACGAACAGACTGGCGGGACTGTTTGGTTATTATATTTATGTTTAAGCCTCTCTTTCTTTCTGCGTTACCACTTAATGAGCGTTTATAACCGAAAAATACAATAATATGCTTATAATTCTTTGGAAATGGAAAAATGTTAAACAATTTTTATGAATGAAATTGGTCTTTCGGTGTTTAATTTTTATATTGAGCGTGAAGAAATGAAAAAAAAAACGCTTCTTGTTCAAATAAAAGTGAAAAATAGTTTAACAATTGTAAAAGTTAGCAGTCAGTTAAATGATAATGAGAGCGCGCCTTTAACCCCCCTCTGCATTTGTTGTTCATCCTCTCGGTCTCCCCTCTGTCTGAGGGTCCGCTGTCTGAGTGTGTGTGTTGGCCTAGTTACACAACAAAAATAGAGAGGGGAAAACAAAATGTGTGCAGTAAAAATAGTTTATTTACTTTCATGCATATCTAATTGTTTGGGTTTCCCCCAAAGAAACAGAAATAAGGGAAACAACACAGAAATTGAAGCAAAAGGCAAAGAAAGAAATGTTCCTAAAGAACTGCGTCTATATGTATTTGAACATTTGCATAAACAACAACCAAGAAAGAGAGCAAACCATTGAAATCGAATATATTGTTCGGTTTGGTTTTTTGGGCAATGCACTCAGTGGAAATGAATGTACAATGTACATACAGATGCGAGTCTTCTTCACGATATTAAACATATGTTTTTGGGTGGCTAACCACAAAAACGGAAATACGTGGGCGATTTCCCTACACATACATACATATATAAGTAAGCTCAATGTTTATTTGCTTAAGTTCATTGTTTATTTGCTTAAACACGAACTGTGTAATAATGCTTTAAAACGATCGCCATTAAATACCTGTACAATGAACAGTGTACATTATTGTAAATTTAATTAAAAGATGAATGATTTTGTTATCTGGAAACTGTATTAAGTAATAGTCGAATATTTTTTGGAGTTCTTTAAAACGAAATGCATTAAACCTGAGGGTTCATACTTGGGTCTCTGGGCAGACTTTTTTGGACTTTGGCTATGAATTTACCATATTTCTATTAAAGCTATCGATTTGAGTTTTGTCTAACACTAAATTCTATTTATACTTTTGATTAAACCTGTTTAAAAACACCAAAAATGAAAGGATTTATAAAATTACGCCTTAGCTTGTTAAGTTCTGGTCTATTTTCGCCCCATTTATAAGGGTAAAAACAACTTTTAGCCACTTCTATGGAGACCTAGTATAAAATTTAAGTGTAGGAACACAATGTAAAACTGTACTCCAGAAAACGCAAAAACCCTTAAAACATCCATTGAATATGAATATATGTTCCTCAATAATGCATTCCAAACAGATTGGGTTGAAAGCACAATATTTGTTTTATCTATTAATGAATCATATTTTTTTTAAATGTATACATATATCCATGACATTTCATAAGAACAGACTAAATATCATATAGAATTTCTTATTTATTGGATATTCAACTTAAACAACATGTTATAACACTCGCAATTTCGAAACGAACTATTACCTTTGTACAACAAAAGAAAGTAAATGTAATTTACGTTCGAATTTACATCGAATAATATAATCTATTAGAATTATTTAAAATTACACTGCACTGTTGAGAATAGGATACTATATGGATATACAATAATATTTCCACCATCTCGTTCACTTCCCTACTTTTTCCGTAAGCAAATTTTCTCCTACTCCTTAGATGATTTTGTAAATAGATCAACGTATTTCAAAACAAATTGGAATGCTTAAAAATAATTATACTATTCCCATAAAAGTATATAGAAAACGTGTGGATCTCACAAAACTTAAGCTATGCAAAATAAAAACTTAAAAAAAGGTTTAGGCAAGAGAGAGCTAAGCTGAGCATAATAAATAATAAATTGATTTATTAAATTATTCAAGATTTTTTAAAATACAAGTATTGAATTTAGGTATTGTAATTTAATGTTGATTTTAAAAAAAAATAATGAGTAAATTAAGCAACATTGTACTAAAGTGTGACTCAATTTTTGAGCTATTCAGAAGTCCCTGTCAACACATTAAAAAAAATATTGAATACTCTCTTGAATAGTCTCTTAAGAATCAATATTGTTAAGTCAATAACAAAATAAGAACCAAAATTTTAAAAAGTGTTACCAAATAAACAGTGCTATAAAATGTAGTAAAATTCTATATATTTTCATTTTATATTTTCTCTTAAAAAACTTGAAAACTATTTTTCAACAAATGCCCACTTCGACTCCCTAGCCAAATGCACAAACGGTTTTAAAAAATTAAATCACTTCCATTAGAAGTTTAAACAACCGTTCTTCAAGACATTCCCAAATCGTTTGCTTTTAATAGTTTCCTTTATCGTTAGTCACATAAAGTGACAATTAGTCAAGTTTGCGTGCAATTTGGTTTTTTTTTTTTTGGTTCTTTCAATATTTTTTGGTTGATATGTCAACGTCAATGTCGGTTTCTGATGCTTGCGTGTTTAACAACAACCTTTTCTGCACTTTAATAAATTTCCTAAGCAAAGAACGAAAGCAAAAAACAAAAAAAAAGAACAAAACTATGCCAACAAAGTGGCTCAGTGATTGAGTGTTATGGCTAAGACATGAAGGCCTTTCTTTATAAATTTATGATAAACTATTGAAACGCCATGTCAGGGCAAAACGTTGACTTAATTGATTTCTTACATACTATATGCGGCGTAAACTATATGTAAGTCGTTTAGTATACTTATTGATTCGTTAAAGTCAGAGCTTAGCCACTTTCCAAACTATTAAAAACTAATGACTTTTTAATTGGCTTTTTTGTAACTAATATTGGGATACGGTTAATTTTCAGTAAAGAAAATCATTGACAGACCACAATTCAAAGCCAAAAACGAAAACGAGAACATTTCGTCATTTGAATATTATGATCATGATAAATTGACAGACTGACGGTCAAACTGATGTGAGAGACAAATTCAATGCAAAAACACAAAAACCTTATCTCGTTAGATCATAACAAACCCATAGAACAATCAGCAGCCGTACAACTGTTTTATCTGTCTTTATATGAGATCATCCATTGAATTATTTATTTTCGCTTGTTTTGTGTGATTATCTTTCACGTTGTTGTTGTTTCTGTCAGTGTCAATAAATGTGTAGTATTTAGTATGCGAAATCATTTTTAATCGTTGTCTAAAATGTGGTTAAGAGACATTTGCCGCCTCCATTATGTATGCTCATGTGAGCATAAGAGGGTGTTATTGAAATTTTCGAAACACTATTCGATTTCCAGGTAAATTAAGAAGTCACATCAAGTTCATTAGTTTCTTGTTTACATCTACTTAACCCATTTAAGAATAAAGTACACGGTTATATGGAGAGTCTGCTACTTCAAACGTCACCCACATTAAAGAATTCTCAAATCCGGCAGCTGTTGAACAGATGTGGCACATCCAAATCTTCAAAATATCTTTTATGCAAAAAGAGAAACCAAACTTTTAGAGATGAAAGCGTGAGGCAAATGCAAAAATATCAAACAAATTACTATAATTTAATGTATTTCATTTTATAAGTCTAACTAAAACCAATTCAAATTATAGATAGATAATCATAGACTAGTTTAATGCCATGAGTAAGAATCAATTCTTGTGTGGAGAAAGGAATTTTAAAATACTTAGTTCAGCTTTCATTATATGAGTTTGATAAGCCCCTCCCTTGTAATCTATCCTGACAACGAATCATTTCATCTAAATTTGTTCAACATATTTGAGCATTTAACTAAAGCAAAGACACTTTGAATGATTAACCAATATTAATATCTATAGTCACATTGACCACGTTTCGCCTTTCAAACACTAAACATATGTATGTACATACATAAAAGTCATCAATTGGCCATAACGAATGTTAACGATTTCTAAATGATAACCGTTGAAAATAATTGCTTTTTGCCATGCAGATGAATGGTTTTGATTGCATAACGGTTGCATTCACTCAAGAAATTCAAAAGAATAACAACAAAATTTTCTAAAAAACAAAACTTGCAAATCATTTAGTTTTATGATCTCTAATATGTATATATCTCTATATATGCTGCTTCCACTCAACTTGGCCCCGTGGGCACAATCTTCTTTTGAAGTCTTTTTATGGTAGCTTTGCGGTTTTTGTATTTTTGTCGATAGAAATTTGTTTAAGTACATTTTGTTGGTATTTTTTTTTTTCGTTTGGGTGCTCAATCAATTATTTACTTTGCGCTATCGCTATCTTTGGGGTTTTAGTGAATGATATTAATAACAAAAATAAACAAAAATAGGTACATGTATTTACTTATTTTATGACCATTACGTAAGAGCCTACACTTGACTCTATATATATGTTTTCACATTTTCATACATATCTCTAGCGACAAACAATGTATTTTTCAAGTAGCTGTGTGATATATATCATTTCTGACATTTCACCACCAAAGGGGGCGGCAGGGGATTGGAACCTGTTGAAGGCAGTGAAGCATTAAGCCAAGAGACTCTTCAACAGCAAATTTATGCATTATTTTGCCTATTTGTATATCAACTTATTATCGCCGCAGGTGACAACAATAATAAGCATTAAGATCGCCCATGAGACACACCTCAATGCGTTTCGCCACACACACGAGTGGAAATCAAAAAAAAAAAAAAAAATTGAATTTTTAACGAAATTTAAACAGTTGAGAAAACACTAACTGTCTCTCTCCCCCTTTTGCATAAATTGGCAAACAAAAAGACTTTATTAATAGACTTGTATTGAATGTCATGAAGCATGTCAAGTGCACCAAAAAACTATTGCCAACATAAATACACTTGAAGAAACCTAACTCGTTTAGTTTACAACACAAAATAACGACGCAGAAGAACCTGAAGAAGGGGAAGAGTTTAGTAACACAGCTTGCTAATTGAAACTCCACCATCAACACCATCGTCATCATTGAAGTTAGTTGCAGTAACAAGATTTCATTTAACGCTTCACCAAAAGGCACACGTCTCTCGCTAAATGCCTGTAAAGTAATCGCAGACACTCTACGTCTTTTGTTTTAACGACTAAGAACTGAAAAGTTTTATGTGCCTTTGAAGACTTCCAGGAAATCGTAAAGTTACTTTCAAGGAGATCGTTTGGCTAACTTCACACCAACTACAGTAATTATTATATTTATATCCCACTTTTAAATATACGAAAAACACATTGGCCAACAAACTTCATGGAATGGATCAATATTTCAATTTAAAAACCTCAATTGCGCAAATAAATAAATCTTTAAATCTTCATTTTGTTCGACTCTACATTTGAATTCTGTCCCTATTTTCTAGTTCTAGCAATTGGTTACATTCGGTAACTACTCAAAGTCTGAATATTCAATTCACTGTTCATTAGGCTCGTTGCTAATTTCAATTTTAAGATGCCACTCAAAGTATCAAAGAGATCATCTTGATCTCTATATATTTACGATAAAACCGCGAAAGCTTTTTACTTAACAATAAAAAAGGATAATTTGTTGAATCATGCCAGTAAAAGTTAAGCCGAATAGGACCTTATAAAATTTGTGAATATATCTTAATCCAAAAAGAATAATTTAAAAAAATGTGTACCCAATTGGATACATGGACCAGTGGAGAAATCTATTTTCAAGTCTTCAAGTCTAAGTTTTCGTCAAAAAATTATTAACATAGGATCTGTTTACGTGAGTGGCCAAAACCCTACAAAAGGTAGGAATTCTAGCTGAACTTTAGCAAATTCTTTAACCTCCTTTCTTTTTTGGGTCCACATTGTTTTAGCTTAAAAAAAACTTTGGATTACATGTAAGCTTCTTTTACATTTTTTTAATAATTGTCCATCCAAAGTCATAAAATGACAACATTTTCCATAGGTTAATTCTTTTTCAATTGTAATTTATAAAATTTAATTTTAAAATGGGTTAAAATTGGCACAATTAGATCACATTATAAAAAAAAACCCTTGAAATTTTAATAAAATTGATTTCAACTTTAAAGTAGTAGCTAAGTAGGCTATAAATTTGTGTTATTGTAAATTAGTATTTTTTTGAGTGTAGTCAGTCAGACAGCTAGACACTTAATTGGTTGTTGTGTCTAACATAATAACTGAGCCTACGAGGAGGTCACATAATAAATAGTCATATTGGAGGGTGGGGCGGAAGGAAAGGCAAATCCTGTCAAGCTTTTGCTTCATTTCATTTTGGCTGCCAATAAATTTGTTGTTCAAAAAAGAGGTAACAAAACAAAAAAAAAACAACGACCCAGCGCTGCTTGCCAACCCAAAACGCACTGGCCCACTGTTTCTATCTCGCTCTATCACTCTTAATGGGTATATAAATAATATAGCATAAAAGTTGAGGGCACAGGGGCGACGAGCCCAACGACTAACCGACCGACCGACTTATATATGTACTTATATCTAGACAGCAACCGCAAAACGGGCTTGTGCTAAACAAGTTAAAGTTGAAGGCGCAGCAGCAACAACAATAAATGATGTCATTTCGGCTGGTTTTTTATTTTTTTTTCTTTTTTTGTCAAGTATCGATTGTAGTTGTATGTTATTTTTTTTGTCATAATTAATTTAGTAAATAAATTTCTGCCGCTGCTATTGACTGACCAACTACTGTCATTTGACCTTGACATTCTATAGGCCAGCTGGAAAGTAGACAATAGAAATTGCCCATACATATATAAAATTCCGACTAGCTGAAGATTTACAGATAACACGGAAGAGATCTATGTAAAACCTACAACACGATCTGCTTAAAAGTCTATTTAAACATTTAGCTATTGCTAAATATAGTATCTAGCTTTTAAACATAAATATTTGTAGAGCAAATAAAATTTGTATGTACCTACAAAATTTAATTGATAGTCAATAATAATAAATTAGTATTATCAGAAAGCAATTCCAAAGCTTGATTCTATCGTTGGAACTATAATTGGCTCATATATTACTTTTCATTTAAGCAATACAGGAACACAGTCTTTTAACCCTTTTCTTCTTGAATATGCTCCCAAAAGTATGCAATAGGCTGGAAAAGTATCAATTATTTTAAACAAATTTATAACGTGCGCCCTATAACCTTGTGTACAGCCAAAGTTTGCTTTGAGAAAACCTATTTTTATGTTTCTATAATCGAATTCTTAAAGTGCTTATTGGATACTTTTGGGAGCAAATTTCTGTGAGTTAGATAAAGATTTTTGTAATCTGACTATTTCAAATCACAGAGGGGCATGTTGAATGAAATTCTAGGCAAGTATTGGAGAAGCTCGGGTTAATTGGCAGCTCAATTCATAATCGATTTAATAGACTTTACTGGCCCAATCGATGCATCCAAACCAATTTTTAACTTGCTTTAAATGTTCCCCCTCACTCCTGCCTTTCTTCGTTTTTTCCCCTAAAAATCAAAGAATTCTAATTAAATATTAATGACTGCAAATTACAACGTGAGGGGTTTTTTTTTTACAAAAGTTCTTAGCTAGAGAACAGTTTTTCCATGACTCAACCAAAAAGTGTCTGGCCAAGAGTTGTAAATTATATGAATATTTTTGCTTCACTGCCATTTTTGACCAATATCTATGGCTATGTTTCTTTATTTTTATTTGCAAATAACTTTTGGAATCGAACTAAACCCTAAGTCAGATGATTAGTAATCAATAGTAATTGCACTTGAAATTACAATTGAATCTTTGCCTAATCCATTATTGATTTAATTAATTTCACTTGTATATTAAGTAAGTTTTGTATATTATCAACGAGTTTTGCTAGAATATTCCCCTTTTTGTCAATAATTATTGTTTCACTTTTTGTTGTTTAGACATTTACCTCGTTTCTCCTTGATATGGCTATCATATTGGGAATTACTGCGTGCAAAATTGATTGACGCCATGGTGGATTGGAATTCCTGATATTCGTTTTCGTTGCTGCTGCGGCTACTTTGCTGTACTTGAGTCTGATAATCCTGACGCAGACTCTTGCTGAAAGTGCCAACGCCGCTGAGGGCGTGTGCCGTGTGCGGAGTAAGAGGAGTGTGCGGAGTAGTGGGCGTTATTGATGCAGACGAAGGCGTGGCAGAGCGAGACGGTGAGGGTACAATCACTAGACTGCTGGCTAAAACACCTTCCGTATCGGAATCGTTATCAATTAAATCGGCATTATCAACGGGGGACTCAACTTGACCGACACGGATTTGCGAGGAGGTAAACGATATATTGCCGGCTGGAGACACCGAACCGGCAATTGATTTACGCGACGTTGACGTGGACGAGGACGAAGATGTGGTGTGAGTCGTTTTGATCGTTTTGTGGCTTACAATTTTCCGGGATTCTTCCGTTGAAGAACCGCGCAATTGGCACGTTGCTGGTGAACTGGCAATTGTTGTTTGCGGTTGCTCCTTCGTGCCAATTGGTGTGGATGTCTGAGTTAGCATTGTCTTCGTTACCAATTCCCGGGGACGTTCTCGCTGTTGTTGGTGTTGGTGTTGCAGTTGCTGTTGTTGTGGCGTCTCGTTGCCACCACCAACTAGAGTTGCTGGCAATGTTGTTTGCTGGTACAAACGCCGGCGAGGGTTGTTGCTACTGCCCACGGTAATGTCAATGTTGCCGGTTGCCATGACTTCGTCTTGGCCACCAAATTGTCTAATGCGTGACCGCACCGAGCTATCAGTCTCGTCGTGCAGTTCTTCCTTAAAGGAAGTGGTCGAATGTTGTTGGTGGTGCTCCTCCAGTAGTTCGTGTTCATCTTCCAGTTTAATCAGTATGCGTCTACCACCGGCTGTCATGTCAACACTTTTTGGTGGAGTGACACTAGATCTCTCACTGGAGTAACTGGAACGCGACCAAGAGGGCGAATCTCGTGGTGATACATAACCCTCGCCGTGACGATAAATTTTCTCATCGGCATAGCCTCCATCACTGGTCATGGATGATGTGATTATGGTACGTACTCCGTCAGCAGCGGGAACTTCTCGCACTGTTCGTCGTTCACCATCCAAAAACTGTTCCAATTCCATTTGACGGGACAGATCCTTCTTGACCGTTTTACGGCGAGTGGTACGTAGGGTAACGTTAAATGGCGACAACTGTTCCTCCACATTGCCGGAATCGGCTCCGGGACTCATGCGGCTCGTCGTTTTCAAGGTCACATTGAAGGGACTAGAGATATGTTCACTGGTCACTTCTACGCGACGCGGCGACGGTGTGGCATGACGCAAGTGGACCTGCTGGAAGGCTAATTTGGCTGCCTCTGCTTCCGCCAAGCCACGCTGTCGCTCCTCCCTCAAACGACGTTCAATCTCATGGACATCAATATCAAAGGGATTCTCCGCATCATAGTCGTCATCATAACGGGCATCCTGCCGAAGTTCATCAGCTGTTTGCTCAGCCGCTCGCTTCTGTCCGGCAGCCCCACCATCCGACCATACCTTCTCATATTGGGCAACCTTTTGACGCAAACGTTGCTGCGGTGAATCCAGCACCACTTGTTCTACATTGGTTGTACTGCTGGAGGTGGTGCTTAGAGATGTCGTTATGGTTTTCATATAAGTACGCGTCACCGTCGATGTCTCCAGCTGTTTGGCCTCTCCCTCTTGCTCCTGCTTCTGCTCCTGATGTTCCTCAACATTTTCTTCACTTTGCGTTTTTCGCTCATGCGCACGTCGACGACGAACAGCTGGTATTGGAGGTGGACTACTCACACCTCCTACTGCCTCCTCTGCTACTCCTCCTCCTCCGGCAACGCGGCCGCCGCCGGCATCATCTATGGTTGGATCCTTATGTTTGCCTGGATCATCTGTGCTATCAGCCATGATAGCATTGAATTTCTTATTTGATTCGTTTTAGAACAAAATGTCATTTGGTTTGAGTTTCTTGTTTCGTCGTTCCTTTCTTCCTTTTTCACTTTTATGGGCCAAGCCTTCAGGACGAAAAATTGATTTTTCTCACGCAAATACACCAACAAAAAATTAATTTACCAAAAATTTTTGTTTCACTTCTCAACCAACCCTTAGATGGCCTTCAATATTTAGCTTTAAGCTCACACAAAACACTGTTTCTTTTATCACATTCGAATCGAATTAATTCAAGATTCCACTTTAGCTCCAGTCACAGTAGTTTTTGCCTTTGTCGTCGGTCAGGCAAAAAAAACAAAACGAATTCATATTATAAGTAGCCGCCGCTGCGATTCTTTCTACGCAGTTTCATTCCAATCCGTTGTGGTAGAAAGCCGGTTCGATACTGAATCGCGTTTGTATAGTAATCATAGTAAAACTACACAATTTCGAGAGTCTGTGTCTGTGCTGGCATGCGAGAAACGGAGAGAGTGATTGAGAGCAGCTTTTGTTCGGAGAGAGAGAGAATAAAATAAGCTTTGCAAGAGCGAAACAAGGAGAGCCAGCCACGAGGGAGAAAAAGAAGGTTATCTACGCACATTTTTGATGAATGTTGTTGCTCCACACATACACACACTCACACTCGCACTGTATATATGGGGGCTCTCCATCCACACCTTTGAACTGTAGTGTCGGCACGTTGGAAACCAGAGACGCAGTAACCGGCTTTTACGGAAGGGTTTTTCTACATGTATTAGATGATTCCAAAAGACCTTCGTCGGAGCGTTTAAATAACACGAGGAAATAAAAAGCCCGCCAATATTATTTTAAGTGCTGCTGTAAAATCTAACCAACCTGAGTAAAATTAATATTTTTACAAAGATCAAAAAACCGCAGAAACAAATACGTGTGAGAATAAATATGAACTTCCTTTGGCAACATCAGTTTTATCAATGCCTGCAAATGACACGAAGGAAAGAACTTCGACATTCAGTTTTGTGTGAGGAACTCTTAAGATTTTCAATTACCTTAAGTGACCCCTCTTATTTTACGACTGTTCAATGTTTAAAAGCTCACTTTTTAGTAATGAGGGTGGTAAAGTTTTTTGAATGAGATAAACAAAACTACCGCAAACTCTCATTCATACGCAGTTTACTCATCTTTTAAAACTCTCTTGCTCTCTCTGTGCCTCTTGTTTCTTTTACACTTTCATTCTGCATGAATGGGTGGAATTTATGTAAAGATTTCTATATTCTTTCTTCCTATTGTAATTCTGCCCTTTTGACCATGTCTTGCACGTTGCTTTACCTATTACACCCCTTTTAAGAATGTATGTTTCAGTGTGTTTACCTATGACATCATAAGCGTGAGAAAATACCTTCAATTGGGGTGGTTGTAAACCGCTTGAAATCGGTTAGTTTTACTGTTCCAATGCTTACATCGATGGATGGTCATGTATGTAGGTCAGTGCAATGGGTAAAAGCTCAGCTTACATAGTCAACAATTATTTGAAAATCATTCATGAAAGCGAAACGTAGGTTCCAAATGAAGTTTATTTTTTCTGTAAGCTTACATAATCACTAGAAAACTAGTTTGGATACCCTACATACCTATGGGGTACTTCTAAATATCTTCAAGTCAAGTGTGTTAAAGGAAAATTGTATAGTGAGATTCCCCCTGGGCACGATATTTTCTGAATAAGAATGTCCATGAAATAATAATGATTAAAGTAATTGTAACATGTCACTTTGTATAATTTTTAGCAAGTTCTTGAAACTTGTGCTATCTATTCTGTGTAAGTTCTGATTTGGTATGAAATTCAGTCGTTGAGAATTGGGTAAGGTCTAGTTTTGGATACCATACAAACTACGTTTTACTTTCATTCTCCAATTTTAACGATGTCGGTAGCGTTTGGGCAAAGCCAATTTATAATAATGACTATAACTTGCGTTATATTTATCCGATATCATTCACAGAAAAAACTCATTAGTTAATTTCATAAAGATACTCCAACACCTTCAACGAGTTTTCGTAAAGCACTAAATAAAATCGACTATGGGTTCGGAAATCTTTCCTTTTCTGCGTTACAAACAACTGACCAGTTTAATAACACCCTCTACAAGAGTGTAATAATGGCAAAGGTCAAAATTGATCATATAATTCAATCAAATATATATTTATGTATATGAAAGAAAGAACTCCACTTGATATAGGGTATTTTGAAATCGGTGATCTCAAACTTATCAAAAAGAGACAAATTTTCGTTGAGCTATTTCTGAGCTAGACATAATGACGTCATGCTAGGGTGATTTCGTTTTGTTTGTTTTATAAGAAGTTGACCTTAAAATCTAGAGTTGCAAAGCATTCTGTTTTATTCTAATTCTAATGTGCATAGAGGTCAGGCAAATAAAAATATGAAAGTTACAAAATCCGGTTTGATATCACCAACAATTAGCTGAAACAAATTGGCTGCATCTGTATAGACAACTAATAAAGATGACAGCCCAAAACTGTTGTCACTCACATTAACAGCAGATCCACTTAGGCTTTCAAAAAGTGATTTATGTATATTATAAATTTATAAACAAACAAATGAATATCGTATGTATGTGTGTCCGCCCACTTTCAAACACTTTCAAACCTCTCTATGCCCCATGTAAAATATCCATCAAAATGAACACTAAAATATCTAAAAACAAAAGCTAGATGCTTTAATCACAAAATAAACAGCAGCTGGCCCCACTCATACACTTGAAAATCTTCATATGTTTAAATTTTATAGCATAATTATGGTTTTGTTTTTCTCCACCTATTCGCCTCTTCTTTTTGTTTTGCTTTACGAGCTGGCTAAATGGGTAACCACTGTAAAGGATTGTAAAATGGTTAAGTGGTGGCAAAAACCACTTGAACCACTAAAAAGAGCAGGCCTCCAAGTATGATGAGTAAGTACACATATCGGGAAATAAGTTGAATGCGTAGAATATAATTATATTTCTCTAAATCTTTTTTAAACTTCAACAATTTCTGTATACATTATGTGTAAGTGTGGCGGATCTTTTTCGAGGGCTTAAATTTGTATTATCATCAGAAAAATTAGTAGTCAATAAAATAAAATAATTAGAGACTTAAGAACTGATTTTGAATCGCAAAATTTTTGACTTCGTGGATCGGCCACTGGAGTACATATAATATTCATTACATAACCAAGATAAAATGCATGTTAATTGGAGGCAAACTCAACTGAACTGAGTAAATATTTACTCAATATATTTTGTTTGCAGAGATACCCAAGACAATAAGTTCGACGCGGAGAAACGTTTGCCTCCAAATCAAAATCTAATCAAAATTTCGAGTGATCATTTAAAAAAGATAATGTCTAGAGGTTTTGGTTTTTGGTTTTGAACAAAATCAAAAATGATAGTTTAGCAAAGTTGAAGTGTTCTGTTCATACATGATTAACACACTTGACTCTCGTTAACCTGCGATATTTCGAACCTTTCATTAATTCAAAGCTATCAGTTATCCCTTACAAAAACCCTTTATATTTCGTATTTTGTCTATATATTTTTATGTATTCGGTAACTCGAACTAAGTTATATGGTCAATCAGTAGTCAATTCAAATTTGATTAAGACAATTATGAAGAACATCAGCGGAGTGAGTTTTTATACCCTTGCAAAAAGGGTATATTAATTTTGGTCAAAAGTGTGCAACGCATAGAAGGAAGCATCTCTGACCATATAAAGTATATATATTCTTGATCAGCACGACGAGACGAGTTCAAATCGCCATGTCCGTCCGTCCGTCTGTCCGTCCGTCTGGATCAACGCAAACTCCTCCTAGACCGTAAGAGCTACAGAGCTGAAATTTTGCATGTAGGCTTGTATATACTGCAGGCGTTGTATATCTCGGATTCAGCCGGATCGGATCACTATATCATATAGCTCCCATACAAATGGCAAAGTCACGAACAGTGACTTTTCTTAATAACTTCGTTATTTTCTGAGCTATGATCATGAAATTTAATATTGTTGAGTTAATTACACATATAAACGACTATGCCAAATTTGATCAAGATCGGGTGACTATATCATATAGCTCCCATAGGAACGATCTTTCGAAAACAGTGACTTTTGTCAATAACTTCGTTAGTTTTGACGCGATTGCTTTCAAACTAAACGTTTGTTAGTTTAATATATCTGTTAATGACTGTGCTAAATTTGATAAAGATCGGGTAGCTATATCATGTAGCTCCCATAGGAACGATCGGTGGAAAACAGTGACTTTGATCAATATCTTCGTTATTTCCTATGCTAAGATTGTAGGCCGTTCTTTCGGACACATTAGCCCTTTTAGCTTAAACGTTTTTCCACTTTGATGGCTATAAAGGTAAGGAAAGAGTTACCAAAAAATTGCAAGGGTATACAAACTTTGACGCGGTCGAAGTTAGCCCCGGCCCTCTGGTTCTGACTATTTTTAAGAGGATGAAGTTGTTACTGTCTGAGCATCACTAAGCGTTGGCGAAATTTTATCTGCGACGATGAAGATGTAGACGACATATTAGAACCTTTGGAAGATGTGTCACTTAACGATCTTAATTGATAACGTACAACGGCTTTGTCTACAATACGAAACAGATGAGACAGCATATAATTTTATCCCTAAAAAATTACTGAAAAGTCTGAGCAGCAATGTGCTTCGAAATTAACGAGACGATTTAAGTTCTAAATATCTCCATATTGTAAAATAGTTTCGACTGTAAAAAGTGTTTAAATGTGCTGAGAAGAATTACATCAAGCTGTAAGTAAGTTGGGGACGAAATTTTCAAACACGTTTTTCTCGAAAACTTTTATTTCTAACTGGTCAACTTGATATCTCGAAAAAGATTTGTCCGATTTTGTTTGAGTTCAGCTGAATTTTTTTATGCAATAAAGCAGGACCCAAAATACTTTACTTTAGATTTCTAATCAGTCTATCAGCCAGAATTGTGTTGACCAAAGAAGTGCCTTTTCTGCAGTAGAACCTTTCCCGCACTCTATTATGAAGAGGAGAGATAAGTTTTGTAAATGTAAAAAGGGGTATCCACTTATTTTCCCTTTGCGAAATGACGAAAGTATTTCCGGAACGCAAAGAATTTTTATAAAATAAATTTTCTTCGCATATTAAAACCGAAATGTGTGACAGCTTTTTCGCTTTTTGAAATAAGAATTGATAAATTTTGTACTGATAGTTTATTAGTTTGATAAATATGTTGCAGACTCAATGTAAAGTTAACCCACATCGTTTATGTGGCTATTGTAGCCCTGCAAAATGATATGATCAGTTGCAATTGCATTCCAAGATCCATAACTAATTATAGTTCATCTATATTTAGCTCGATTCTTCAGCACTCAATATAAGATCATTCGAATATATACAATACACATATGCATAGATATTCTTTTAACATAAACAAATATTTCCGTTTCATTTTTCGATTTGGTCTTTTTTTAAGCACTTTCAATATACATACATATATCCTCTTGTTTGCTAGGGGAAAATGATTTTTTTCCATTATTCTATTTATTTCACACCTAGCCATAAAGTTGCTCACATTAATGGCAATTTTTTTTTTCATCCTCTTGGTTCTTTGCAGTTTCTGCAAATATTGACTTTAGTGCTAAAAGCAGTTCCATATAAACAGACATCCATCTAAATTTCAAAGCCAAACACAAGTACTCTTATATACAAATACATATGTATGTATGTATATATATAAGTATATGGCACATACATCAATTAAAAACACTTCACGTAGTCAATTAAAGAAATATATAGCCAACAAAATAGTTTGCAATTCCTTTTAAAAACAAAGAAACCAACAACAAAATGTTTGCACAAAAATTAAGCTATGTAAACCAAATCAATTGTCTATAGACAGACTTATATATATATATATATATATATATATTCCTAATACATCTGTCCAAAAGATCTATAAGCAAAATGGCAATTAAAAATCATTTTGAACACTGTCAACATTTTGATTTGTTTGCATTTGCGGTATTCGCATTTGTCTAGAATCGAGAATCTTTAGATATCATCATCGTCATCAGCAGCCATGTCCATGCTCAATATCTACGTGCAAAAAATGTTAAAATTAGACAAATTTAAAAAAAAATTCGTTAGCTTATTTATAGCCTACATATATCTCATATGTTAGACATTTTCTCTAAGATGAGGAGGCGTGAAAAGTGATGAAATTCAAATTATTTCAAAAAGAAAATATTTTTTAGGTTAGCTACAAAGCAGAGAAAACTCAACAGAAATCCTTTACCAGAAAAAGTACTTTCTTTTTTTCACAAAACAACTATTAAACAATCATTCCGATATGCTTTATATTATCTGAAACAACCCAAAAACAAAGAATAAAATATATTACCAAATTTATAAGAGCTCAGATCTATTAAACTAATCCCATTAAGAATTTATTTATATACTTATTGTTGGTATATTGAACATTTATTTAGAAATAACTCATTCGATGACAAAATTTAATTTACTTTTTATTATTCTAATAAAAAAGACGTCTCAAAACTACAAATGTTTAGAAAAAAATGATAAACATTTTGCACATACTCTCAGTTTTAATTTCACTTAAATAAGCAATACATCAGAAGAATATATAAATGCTTACAGTCATCAAGAAAAGTATTGGCCCTTTGACTCATCCTCGATTAATGTCGTCATAACTTTTTTATACAATTGGTTGCCAAAAAAGTGTACATCAATATTGTACAAGAAAATTCAAAAAAGAAAAATTCATAGTAAAAAACTATGAACCCTTTATCAAACCTAAGCACTAAGCCTTCAATATATGAGGTCGTCTGACCTAAAAAAATCCACACCTTCTTCCACAATCTACTCAATCTCCGGTTTGAGCATCCATGGGATGATTCAAAGGCAATCAATATCGACCAAATCTAAAAGTAGCTGGATCACAAGGTCAGTAAAAATGCCAACGAAATAATAGTTACAAAATACTAAATATTATTGAATATTACAAAAATATATCTAACTGTATCCTGGATCCTCGATGTTCAGTTGCCTCAACAAATATTTTCATTTAAAGAAAGCACAAACATAAAAATTGAATCAATATGGCTTTTAAGATGGCTGAATAAAACGCAAACGCACTGATGGGCATGGTTTTATCGACTCAGCTTCTTATGCTGATCAAGAATATACAGTATACCTCGTTAAAACGAACCTTGTTATAACGACAAACTCAACAAAACGAATTTTTCTTAAGTCCCTTGTAAAAACTAATACTAATAATACATAAGTACCTATAACGATTAAATAGATGTAACGAACAATTTTCATCCCTTCAGATTCGTTATATCGAGGATTCACGGTTTTTACTTTATGGAGTCGGAAATTCTTTGTCTATGACTGTATATATATCAACTATTTCACAAATTGGCAAAAGAAAGAAGTATCTTTTGTGGACCACGTCATTACAAAACAAAGGCAAAAACTTCAAAATTTTCCTTACTTTCTACAGAAATTTGAATTTGGACAATGATTTTAAACTGTTGAATGTAATTACATCAGGACCAAATACTGGGGCATATCTAGAATACTCTACAAGAAACATTCAATTTTAAAACACTGCTTAATTTAAAAGCATACATAAATATTGTTCCCTAAAAAACTAAAAGCTTGTTTCCCTCGTTTTCAAAATAAATATAACAAAAATTAAGGAAAATCCCAGAAAAACCAGAAACAAATCGAAGAAGCAAAACTCTATTTTTAATCACCTTTCAGATGCTCTTTGTGACAAGACAAGTTCGAAATGGACCAACTTAAGATTTTTGGCTAAATATAAAAAGCAGGGCGAGAAAAGGTAAACCAAAAATAACATGGCCCAACTATCCCATTTCTTGGCTAGAACAAAAAAATGTAAGACCAAAAATAAACGCAATACGCAAAAGTGAATCAAGGAATTAAAGGGAGGGGGAATTTAACAAGATCCAAACACAATGAAGCAATCGACAAAAACAAGGCAAATGCAATTTATAAATAAAACAAAATGAAGCCATTTCCACTGTGACATCAGCTTTTTCTACCTACGAGCATGAAAAGGCATTTTCTATTAGATAGACGTATACTAAGTATATACAGAACTGTTTATTCAAATAGAAACAAATGATCTCATTGCACAGATACCTTGACGATCAGATGACACCAAAGTTTAACTAATTAATTCAACAATTGACTTAAAAAAACCATAGGAAATTGTTTGCCTTTAAAATGGATTTAAAACAATTGCGAGAAGATAAATATGATCAGTGATCAGAGTTAGATTATAACTCAATGGTTTTTAGTTGACTATTATGATCATTGATCCTTGGTGATCAGAGTTAAAGTGATCGCTGTTTAAACACAATTTAGTTAGTGCCATTAGCGATTAATCAAGTGTATCTGGGTAATACCTTTTTTATTGCTATTTCACTTAATATTCATCAATACAAAATTGGCATTGGTTGGTCTCGTTGTTTTTGGCAATTGCAATTGCTGCCAAGAAAGAGAAAATATATTCAGTTTCCATTTTAACCATACCACGCAAAAACAAAACATTATGTCATTCTCTGGGCATAGGATTCATTATAAAAATAGTGAATAGGGATTCCCGGAGAGAAGGAAAATAACCCAATCTTCATTCGTTGAATTCAAAATATGAACTGATTTTATTTACTAAAGTACGGAGTTTATATAGGAAATCTTAGGCTCTAGTAGGTAACAATTGTTCTTAAGTAGATCTTATTCTAGTACGACTCACCCCACGCATTCGGGGGTTGAAAAATTATTTTTGGGCACGGCGTCGGCCACTTGACATCCTGCCGTTGTGATCGTTTGGGTTAGTTTACAATTACAAGTGTTTGTTCCCACAACATGTGTGGCTGATTGTATTTCTAGTCATATGCTAGGTTAGTTGTTTTGTGACAAAGTACAGTTGTATTATATTTTCTTTAGTGCATCTGATTTGGTGAAGCCGCTTCAGATGAACCCGATGTTTATTCTTAAACAAATAGTCAGCAAACAAAAACAACAAACAGAAGAAGAAGAAACAAAAAATGATAGGAAAAAGTTGAAAGAAAGAGACCACATAGAAAAATCAAGGCATAGTTCTACTTTCAGAAGGTGATGCAAGATCATGATGCTGATGATAGACATGGGCGCGATTGTCGTCTGGGTCAAGTTCAGATGACATTTTACAAAATTCTAGATATATTCTCATTTGTATTTCTCGTAGAATCGAAGAAAGTTCAATGTTTTGCCAAGTATGTTACATTTACGAAAGAAAAACTTGACTGTCAGTTGTCTAAAATGTTCTAGGAATGAGATTTTTCTTGTTCTCAACTGGGCTGAGTCATCGGGTATGCATCATTTCTACACTGCAAAAGTTTTTGCAAACTTAAAACTGTGGATAGGAGCGTTATTTATTTCTTTTTGATATCTTACCTTGCAACTGTAATATCGTCATTTGATATTCGGCAAGCTTCTCATCGATATAATCCTGCGACTGATTCGCAATAATTTCGGCTGTCGATGGTCCGAATTCCTCTTCATCATCATAAATCACATAGGATTTAGGTTGCGGAGGCTCCAACGGCACGCCCACGAAATCAATCTGATCCTGTCCGTGTTGTCTCGGTTGTGGTGGTGGTGGTGGCTGTTGTAGATACACCGGCGGTGGTGCCGGCTGTGGATATTGATGGGACAATGGTGTCTGACGATTGCTGTACATGAAATCCGAACTGGGTGTCTGGCACACAATGGGCGACGGTGTGGGCGATAGCTGAAAGGAGCTAGTTGGTTGTGCCCCATATGAGTTCTGATGTTGCAATGGAGCCGGTCGGTAGGGACGCGGCGATGGTCCTGCTCCTGCTCCTCCATAATAGGGTCCAGCTGGTAGTGTTGGCGGCTGATATAGTCCTGGTGATTGGTTGCCGCCTCCAGTTGGCCACTGTGGCCGTGGATGTGGCATTTGGGTGCCACCGCGTTGACCACGCACCTGCTGCTGGGCCAGCGGTGATGGTGACATGGCATGTCCAAACGGGCGTGGCCCAGATATTATTGGTGGTGGACTTGGCGCAGTTGTCCATGGCGACGGTGGACGATATAGGAAAGATGAGGGCGACGGTGAGGCAGGATTATGCGCACGTGGATTCCAACCACGCGGCCCATTGCCATATGGCGGTTGGCCAGACATCTCTCAACACTTGGCTTTGTTTCAAGACGATTCGAATTTTTTTTCTTTTATGGATTTCAGATGGGGTTCAATATTTCTTTTTTAAACACTATCACAAGGCTTGGGATTTAATTTAACATATATAACACTACGAGAAAGAATATTTCATTTAATTTTTAGTTTATAAGTTAAATTTATCATGCGAAGAGTTTGAAATCAATGAAAAAGTTGGAAAATGTTGGAAAACTGTTGACTAAAATTTAAATAGCTCTTCTATTACAACCTATTTTTCTTTATTTCAATTGTATAATCAATCTTATTTGTATGGAATTCAATTAATCATGTCATTTGTTCAGCAGACGCCTCAAAAATCACCTGAACACTAACCCAATTATGTCAAATTGGTCAGGAAAACTGAAATAAATCATGACCTATTCTTCTCTCTAAAATGTTCATGTGGCCAAAAATGTTAACCAAGCGTATAAATTCTAAGCTATTTTCAAACGGAAGTGCTCTCTGAATATTCAAAAGCCTTTAAAAATGGCGCTGACGCCATTCAAAAACCATAGAGTCAAAGAGAAAATAAATAAATTTATACATATTTTAAACATTTACTTGTTGTTTTTTAGTTAGGTGTCACAAATGTTTAAAAAATATATTTTAGTGGCAGATAATTTACAATGCATAAGAAGAAATTAACATTGAGAGAAAAAAGCAAGCTGAGCGATGCTCAAGATTAGCTAATGTCAAACATTATGAAGGTCTTTCAAAAATGATGATAGGGATACATTTGGATGTACCTACATATATATATATGTACATATATGTATATATGTATATCTATCTCTATGACAGCATATTGGAAGTCAATGATAGCAATTTATCAAAAAGCACTGCGAAAAAATCGTTCTTTGAAGATAATAGAAAATTGTCAATAAAGAACGAGATTTAGAAAGTGAATGAATAAAAGAACTTGATATAAACTTTTTAAGTGTGATATAAAGCCAAAAACTATTGATATTGTGATTTCAAGAAGTACATATTGAAATGTATTGAAAATAGTATTCTACTTATACATAAAGTACCTACATAAATATGTAGGTACAGTGGCGCCAAAAAATTTGAGACATCAATTTATTGATCGTAAATTCTGATTTCTTATGATTTTTTCGGTCACTCTATTGAGATGATGTACCGTAAATTTTGTGCGCTCATCTTTAACGGTTTGTTTTAAGAAGATTTTGAAAAGAAGCCCCCAAATTCGGACACGGCTATAAGAAACAAACACATTTTGAAATTATTTCGATGGATATACGTGTAATAATCTGAAGTTTTTGTTTCTAAAATATCTATTACTATTCATATTTTTTGATTTGATGTACTAAGATCTATTTGCTGCCTTGAAAAATCTATTAATTAATTAGTGGGTCGAATTTAATTACCCGAATATTGTGTTTTGTGTAAGGGTAATGAGATTATACCGATATAGCACAAAAATGTATACAATTTCAATTATCCTAATATTGTCTGTTTCCAAAAGATTATGTTTTTGAAAATTCTACTGATATAGCACAGATTTCTATACAAATTTTAGAAATTAAATTAAAATTTATTAAATCGACCATTTGTCATTTTATAAGAGTTCTTAGGTAAATACTATGATTATATATAAACTAACAAAGTCAATTTTCTCATTTAGTGGCTTATAGTTATAAATTTATCAAACTGACTGTGCCTTTATCTGAATCCTGTTCAGAATTTAGTGGTTTATAGGTTTAAAAAAGATTCAACTCTATCAAAAAAAGTAACTGACTGTGAATTCTGTTTTAACTTAATTAGTTTTTGCCTTAAAAAGTCCCTTTTTTGTGTTTTTAGAAACTTTAGTCAACATAAACATTGTCAAACAATCACAAATGTTTCATTTTAGTCAAAGACTACTGTTTAAATTATTAAAAGAAATTGTTTTTTTAAGGCACATGGTTCCATAAAGTTTTCCACTTGTGTCATTAGTTTGCATTTTTATGGATTTTCCAGTGGGGAAACGAAAATAAAATTTGCACAGTGTAGGCGTTATAGATCGGTCCGATCGTCCCACCACTTCACTACAAAGAAAAGCACACGTCCCCTAGCAGCAGCAGCAACAACACCAACGCCAGCAACATCATCATTTGCGTCCACATTCACATCATCCCATGCAGACTTTTCACTATTGTGGCGGTGGCGGAGACGGTGGTGGTGGTGGTGGTGATGGTGGTGCTACTCTGGGCGCTTTTCTCGTATTATTCAAAAATAGAAATGAACTCAGTTCGTTAAACTTTTGGTTGAAACGAAAAGATGATGCAGCAGCCGTCGATCTGCCACACAGCATGCTTCATTTTGCTTTTCTTATTTTCTTTTTGGATTTAAGATTTTAATGGTTTTCCATTTGCTTCATTATGATATTGATTGGAGTTTTAGAATTGAATTTGATGGCACATGTTTCGAATGACTTTTCCCTCACGCTTGCGTGTGGGAAATGTGGTTTTCACGTGTTTTCGTCGTTTCATTTCATTTCTTTTTATTTCGAAAATCACAGACACGCTTGCCGCATTCACCGATGATTACATAATCCATGAAAATTTTTCGCAAATTATTTTTCATTTGCCGTATTTTGAATTGAGAACTAACCATATTACAATAAGGAACAAACCGACAAACGGATTTTTTTTATCTTTGTAGTATTAACTGAACAATTCCAATTTTAATATATTAAACTATATATAAATATATATGTATGTATGTATATATATATAGATATATCTATGGCAGAAGACTTTGAAAAAACTTTGAATATTGTAGAGGAAAAACCGAGAACAACACTCGACGAGCACGAAACACTAACTGAATCGTTGCCAGGAGGAGACAGACAAAATTTAGCTGCGTCTACCACCGCCGATCTTGGATGCTGTGGAGGGGAAAAGACCACATCAAGTGCGCACGACGCACTTAACGAACTTTCCTTTATCCTCTCTCCCTCTCGGCAATTTCACTTGCCGGCAAAATTTTCTTTTAACAGCGCATGCTCCAAGGGAAAACACTACGCTTCTCGGCGCTTTTGTTTATATTCTACCCATTCTAAATAGAACAATGTGGAAAACAAACTCGTCGATCGGCATGACATGGAACAGTGCCAAGAAAAACACCGTTCACAACACATAGATGGTGGGTTTTGGGCTTTTTTAGGGGGCTGGACATTACCTCTTCAGTAGTTTATACATTCCAGTTCCCACGGTTTAATCTACGGCCACTATTCCTGGGTGTGATGAATTCGTACGAATACGTACATACATATATGAATTTATATGTGTGTGTTATACATCATACACAGCGTCTTGTAAAACTTCGAAAGACCCTAAAAACCACACAAAAATTACTTTTTTCGGCATATTGGCACAATTTCTGTTAATGCATGAACTTTTAACTCACCTTAATTGCAAATTTTGAAGATAAAATCACTAAATTTTATTTGTATTTTGGCGAAATAAAACTTTCTTCTTCTTGCAGCGGAAATCGATTATTGTCCTGCTCGGTATTCGATAAGTGCGGATCGTGAGTTTCGATAGTCAGCCCTGGATTTATTCAGGGTCACCAAAAAAATCGAAAAAGGTCAAACATATTGTGGAAATTTTCTTACCAAAAAAGCAAGCGTCAAAATTTTGGGTCGCAGAAAAAATATCCCCCGAAAAGAGAAGAACTTTATACACATTTTGGACAACATTAACAAGAAGTAATTTTTGAGGATTTTTAATTTTTGGACTGCTTACAACTTTGAAGCTAGAAGACAATTTTGAAAATGGCGCCAAAAATACCGAGGCAGTATTTTTAAGGTTGCACAAGGGCGACACCTAGGTTCTTACTGGAGACATCAATTTGTTGGAATTCATAGCACTGACAAATGTCAATTTGAAATATTTTTTAACACTCCACTTTCGGTAGTCAACACTAAATTTACTATTTTGGTTAAAGAAAATGGCAAGCAAACAATTGATAAACAAGTTAACCAAAGTTGGACGTTGTGGACAGCAATGGCTGAAACCCATGACGACCGTGCGCCAATCCAGCACACGAGGTGACATTGAGAAGGTCACACACACTGGTCAGGTGAGTCTGCAGCCCCTTGTTAGTGGCCATCGTCTCCTCCTTGCGGTTACGCAAACATTTCATCTCATTCAAACTTGGTTTAGGTCTTCGACAAGGATGACTACCGCAACGTACGCTTCACCAATGCCAAACGTTATGTGAATGAGAACTGGGGCATCAAACTGATTGATGAAACGGCTCCAATTGAAACCACTGAGCGTGTTGTTTACTGTGATGGTGGCGACGGACCACTGGGTCATCCTAAGGTGTACATCAATCTGGTAAGACTTTAATTTTGTTCATGACAAATGCATATTAAATTAATGAGTTTGTGTGTTCCATTTTAAGGACAAACCCGGCAATCACATCTGCGGCTATTGCGGTCTCCGCTTTGTCAAAAAGGATGGACATCATCATTAAGACCTAGTCCCAAATATGATCATTGTTGTTGCTTTACTTAGTTTAAATCTGCCAGCTAAATAAAATCCTAAAATGAGGAAAACTATCGAAAACTGCAAAAGAGCATTGGACTAATTAAGGACTTATTTGAGTGTGAATAGAAGTTGGCATGTTTTAGGATGAACTTATCCTACATTCTGTACTATAATATCGCAGATCATTAGTCTATATATTTAGTCTCTATATTTCGTCCTTCCAGATATGTTGATTGTCTAAACGATGAGCTATCTGGTGGAGGACTTCTTTGCTCGACTTATTCAGCAAATAGAATTGGAACCCTAAAATATTTGCTCCTAGAGAACATTTTGACTTACTAGCTGCCCTCTATGAGGAGTACTCACTGTTCTTTTGCAACTCCAATTAGGATTGCGATTTATTGAAATATCCGTTTTCGCAAGTTTCCAAATGAAAAGTACAATTTCATTATAAATATTTTCATTTATTTAAACTAGATCGTTGTATATACTAAGGTTGTTCAAAGAAATCATAACCTTCTTCGAGATCTTTATAGAGATTAGCCTAAACGTAAGGATTAAGTCAATGTATTGGAGACGTTTCTATATATAAAATAAGTGAGTTGGTGGGTTGAATACGTTTATATGATTAAGAAATACTGATATTCTCCTTATCGCCATCGACATTCTGTAGACTTAGTCTTTTGCCTTTTTGGATTTTCATCATTTTGTTCTCGTCGGCACATTTGGTAGTTATGGCATTGCGCACCTCCTTCTCACTTGCACTACATTTGTGAGTTACGGCGAATATGATGTCGGCTATTTTCAGTGGATCTAACATTTGCTTTAGCGGCTTATGCTGATCCTTAAAAGCAGGTGATGGTTTACCTGTCATGGAATGTGTTGCCAGGGTCTCACGATCGAATATGGTAACTAATAGTTTGCGGGTAGCCAGCGAGGAGGCAGACCAATTGATGTTCTCGAATATGCTCGCAGGAACTAGTGTGTTATTGGGACCAATTGAGACCATTACATTATCTTTCGATTGGGAGGACACATTGAGACTGTTTGTGTCATTTAGTTCTTGAAGTTTGCGCCGCTTTATGAATTGCAGGGGAGAGGATTCATTTTTGACAATGGAATCTCGATCCCGCTTAACATTTAAGATTTGTGGTTGAACTGGTTGAATTTGGTGCTGCTGCTGTGGCTCATGTGGTTTTTGTTGCTGCTGCTGCGGCTGCTGGTGATGATGATGTTGCTGCTGCTCCTCACCCAAACAGATTTCCAGGCGATCTGAATCGGCTGAACTACTGAGGCTATTCAAGGATTCAGCCGCCAAACGTATCTCAATGGCATCAGTATCATCTTCCGCTGTAATGATCTTATAGTCCACCACCTGGGTATGCCGCGGCTGCAGAGGCTGAATGGGTGCGCATATCACAGAGTTTGGTGGCGTCAAGATCTGATGCTGCTGCTGTGCAGGTGGCGTCGGCGGATCCCTTGTCATTGTTGTGGCCTGAATTCGTGCCGAAGTGGCATGAATTTGAGTGAGCAAGTCGGAATGCTGCTGCAATTTGGCTTCCAGGTAACGTACTTTCTCAAGCAATGCACGGTTCTCCGCTTCGATGCTGGCATCTTCATTTAAGCATTTCAACATTTTAAAATCATCCATATCTGTTTGAGTCCAGGCATTCAGGAGCATGGGCCGTCCATGATTTTGTTCGGTGCTAACAAAATTTGATCCATTGGCGGTAATGACGCGCTCTATTTTATACGACTATATAATAATAATACAAGAAATCTGTTAGATTTCAACTTCAAATTGTTGACGCGACTTTCGCCTGCAACACTTACTTGCTTGTCCATGGTTTTCAGCGTTCGAGCGTTCGTTTCGGGCGATGAGCGTCAACTGTCTGGCGAAAAATTGTGGTAAGTTTTTGGCGGCAAACTAGACTCAAACTGCAAAATGCGATCACATTAGGGGTAGGTTTTTCCATTTTGTAACAGGAACAATGCATTCCAACTACCTACCTACACACATGCAGGCAAACACATGTATATACATCCCTCTGTCGGAGTGTTCTATTGCTGCTTTGAGTCCTTGATCAGGTAAGCGTATCCTGTTTGTAGTGGACTATTTTCTATCTCCCAACTGGTCCAAGCTATCGATCGATCTCTCTCTCCCGCTCTCTCTCTCTCTCTCTCTAGTTTGTTCTCCTAAATGTATATCTATAACTATATGAATTATGTGCCTAAAGTGTATAAAATGAAGTAAATACATATATATGTACATTTATATTTTAATGCATTTTTTGAAACTGTATTTTAAAAATGTTAAATTTAACATAAAATGTAAACTCCTCACTAGTTAGCGACGGCAGAGTGAAGTAGTTTTTATCAATGTCAGTCACGAGTTGTCTATGACATTAATTATTAGATTTATGTATGCAGTTATAAAATATTACTAGTAATTGTTATAAAATTATTAAATTCAAACAGATGTTAAAGTAAAATGTTTGTAAATTTCAAAATAACATTTCTTATTTTGAGGTGAAACCACTTAAAATGAAAGATCCCTCTAGAACATCAACATGGACATACAAACACTTTGGTTCTCTGATCGGAAAAACCATCCCTCAAACTAAAATGGTTCGGCCTGACAAACCTATTGTATTAGCAACATGGGACAATTGATTTTTTATGCTTGGCTCAGGTAGTCAAACAGGAATTTCTTTCTAATGCCATTTTCCAAAGAAAATTCGCAGAAAATCTTTTGTTTTCCAGCTATTAATGAAAACCTACTCTGAATTCTTAAAAAAAATGTGTGAACATACATGATACATGATCATGATTTTGATTACTAAACTCTCATTCAATAAACACTAATAGTTTTGCGAGAGTTTAAAAGAAAAAAATTTAGTATTTCAGATACATTTGTTTAGAATTTCAACTCGATAAAATGTATAATATATTTCCACAACTAATCCAAAAAACGCATCATGTTTATCAAAGTAATATTTTCAAACAGTTTAAAGTACTTTCCAGTCACGAAAAGAGGGTTATTACTGTATACTTAAGTTTTTCCTTAAAGTGCAGAGAGGCCCCCAAACTTTATTGCCCAGCAACTCTGCAAAGTGACAGGTAGCACAGCTGGCAACCTTGCGTTTAAGCCGAAATAATAAAAATCGCGCGTAAAATCCGCATATTTGCCATAAAAGACATTTGCAAAACCTTTGCAGCTGCCACGGATTTGGAGAAAAACGCACATTCTCGTTTGCTACCTGTTACGCATTACAATGGCTGCGAATTATCCATACTTGAGCGAAAATGAACCCAGACCTACAAATAGCGTGGTCAACGGAATTTGCACATCAGTTTTACCACAACCTTCGTACGGAGTTCCTCATCTGCCACCGTATCCAGTTTACACGAATCACTATCTTAGCCAATTGGCCCCGCAGTTCGTGCCATATTATTACAAATTGCTGACTCGTCCCATTATGACAAACGAAGAAATGGACATTGAGAATTATATCAATTGCGAAGTGGCCACACAACGAGCAAACATGATGAGGAAACAAATTGCTCGGCCCCCATTGGGGCAGTTGCAATTGGCCAAAGTTTTGGAAACGCCACCTCAACCGTTGCCGCTTAAAACGCCCGAACCACCGAAACTACTGCCAATAGCGATCAAGGAGGAACCGATTCCAAATGCTGCAACTCCACCGCGGCGTATTTATAATGCAACACTAGTGACGCTGGGACCACGAATTAGATCATCAAGTCCTAAGCGCACCATTGATCCTTTGCCGCCTATCGATCCAAAACTGAAAGAGCAGGTGCTTAAGATACAGAAAAGCCAAGATAACTATTCCGAACTATTTGGACGATTGACGTCAATGCTTAGAACCCTCGATGAGCGCTATGATGCCCCAATGCGTCCCGCCAAGCGAATACGTAGAAACTTGTCAACGAGTTCCAGCGAATCACAGCCAGAAGTTACCAATAGTGTGGACTATCCACGTCGCGTTCAGCTAGCTGATGGCAGTTTTGCCTATGTTCTGGGACCAAATGGAACAAAGATTACCGCCCATCAATATGGTGAAGTGTTCTGGACGAATGCTCCAGTGGCCACAAGGTGTCTTCTAACCGCGGTCTTCACCAACGACGAGTTGGCCACTCACACGTTAACGGGAAAACCATCGCCTGCTTTCTATGGTCGCGAACGACCTGCAAAACTCCAATTGGATCAAGCAAAAGTGGATGATATTATTGTTTGCGTTCGCAATCGAACAGAAGGCAAGGAGCGTAGCATAAGAGCGGCTATTACTACGAAATGCGCCGATGTCGACAAGAAGTATAAACGCAGAGCCCTGAAAGGCGGCAATGAAAACAAGCCAAAAAACTAACGGTTAAATTATTAAGTTAAGCGATCCGCAAAGCTAGATATAATTTAGCTATAAAGTTGTAATTCCCCTTATTAGCAATATTTTTATGACTAATTTTATTCTGTTTATATTTTGACATGTAAGCTAGTTACATACTTAAATTGCAAGACCTTTCAGATTCCGACATGTTTTTTATTCAATCTGAGTAACCTTTGTATAAAAAAACACAGAAAAAGTTTAAATAAATATATAAACTCATTTGGCCCAAAATTGAATTGTATATACGAATATGCCCTATTGTTAAAAATTTAAGTGAGTACTCCGATATTTCTGCACGTCGCTAGTAATTTCCTCTCGTCTTCTGGCAGCACTGTTATTTTTTCAGCGTTGCCAGAAACTTTGTTAATCCATTTCGGCTTCTGTACATAATAGTCAGCTGTTCGGTTAAACAAATTTCTAATTAGTATCTGGCAACACTACACTGGTTGCAAAAAAATAAGCAAACCAAATCAAAATAGATAACAATTATTTCTCGGCGGAAAAAAACAACCCAAAGAAAAACATACACTAATTTGAGTGGTTTTAGTTCTTTTAGTTTTCCTTTCAACAAGTTTTGCGTTACCCAAATCTATAAAAAAGGATTTTTCCTGTTAACCGTGTCATGGATATATTGAAGAAAATGTTTAAATTGCAGGAGGCGGAGGCCGGAAAGCAGGAGCAAGAGTAAGTAAACAAGTCGATACATGCTTTCTTTTGATTATGCAAGTCTTAACATCAGCCCCATTGTCAAGTTATCAAAGAAAAATTAAAGATTAACCTAAAGTCGGCTTTTTCAATGGATCGATAAACCAGGCACCAGGCACCTGCTCTATGGTAGATACATTTTTAACCAGGATATACACACATATACACACACAGACAAGGGAAGTGTTGTGTTTGTGTGTGTGTGTGAGATATTGCGGAGGCTGCGTATTGGGGTGCTAAGCGGGTTTTCTTCCTTTCTACTGGGGGTGGGAGATTTAGGCAGGGGGGCTGGAAATCAGTTATCCGATTTGACTAAATTGAATTGAATTCTTATGCTGAAAATTTGAATCTTACTCTCTCTGCCGTTCTCTCTCCTTTCACAGCTCATCTATTTGCACTTCCAACAAGGATGAATTCCGCAAACCACAATGGTTCGAGGAGGCCGAAACGGATGATGAACTTTTTGATGATGATCGGAAATTTGCTTTCCAAGTGTTTACCAGTCCATTGGAGATTCAAAAGCACTTTGAAAGTCAATTGCAACGCCTATTGGAATCCTTGAATGACAATGACGGTGAGATATGAATGTCAGAAAAATTTAATAAATAAAAATTTATAGATAAAATTTATAAAAATTTATAGATAAAATTTATAAAAATTTATAAGTTTTATTGCTTTACGTAATGAGATACTCAAGTTCAGACTGGTTACAAATTGTTAATTAATGGAAAATCGTTTTGACATTCTATTGTTTTATAATTTATTATTGTTATGCGATCACACTGATTTAAGTTCACTATTTTTAAACTATATGATAATGAATTTTTAATCATTCTTACATAACTTTAACTTTAAGTATTTCATCCTTAATATTTAACTTCTTTAGGCAGGTTTAATATTCATTTAATTGGATTTTTCTAAAATATTCTTATTCGAATTTTGAAACTTAATTGCATTAATAAGGTTCCATTCCATTCTTAATTTTATATTGAAGTTTGAGTAATTTGAATTTTACTATTATTTACTATTATTTTACAATAGAAACTCGAAATGCCATATAAGAGTTTATAGTTAATGTTTTTCACAATATTGATAAGGAAAAAATTGTCTTATTGGAATGAAAGAAACAAACAGTTAGATGTCCCATTGAAAAAATTTGAGTGAGGGGTTCGATTTTAAAAGATAAATTTTATTAAAACAAATAACTGCTAGAAACAAGACTAAAATTAATTTGTATATTATGAGTTATATCAGCACAAGATTAAAAAACATTATGCCCAATGTTGATTAAATTTTCTCATTCCCTATTTCTGCAGATGGTTTTGAGCGTGACCTTAAAGAGGATTTCTTGAAGCCTGGTTTTGAAAACAAGATCCTGAAGGAATTTGAAAAGCAAAAGGATTTCTCTCTTGATACCGATTTGGATGGCGAGTAAGTTCATGAAAAACTGAAGACTTGAAGGTCTTAAATTATATTCAAAAATCTGTTTAATTAGAATCTATGCGGACCAATTAAACTCTCTAATACAACGTCTAAATCCTGGGGAGAAGTTTGTGAATGATGAGGCCACAGTCGGCAACATTTTGCCTTCTAATAGACGTGGCATGGGAAAATCGTTGCCTCAGCTAAAGCTAAGCGAAGAGGAGACTATAATGGGACGTTTACACGGCACCTTAACGGATGAGGGCCAATTGAAGGGCGGTGCTGCACGACGTCCGCCAATGATAGGCAAACCAGACATTATGCCACCCATGACTCCAATGCTGCCGCGTAGTGGCATGACGCCATTTGGTGGTGTATTTGAAGGCAGCTATCAGGTAAGTGGAAATCATGACTATCCTAAGGCGACTATAATTTAATTTTTTGTATTTTTCTTGTTAGGGTCCCAAAATGTTTAGTCAGAGCGTTATGAGCAAAACTGTGCGTAAGCCAGATGGCAGCTATGAGACAACCAAAGTGACTCAGGACTCATCTGGTAATAAGACAACCACTGTGACTCGCATGAAAGACGGACGTCAAGAGACCACGGTGACCCATCATGATGAAGGGGGAAAGGCTAGAGAGCCACCTCTGGGCAAATTACCCTTAAATCGTTCCATGTCCGTGTGGGATCAACGTCAGGTGTTTGCCAGTCGCAACATAGTTGTGACAAAAGAAGGCTACGCCATGCCCCGTAACCTCTGGTGACCAGTGGTGAACCCATCTAGCCCCAAACAAGATAAACGATCCCCACAACTAAAACTACAACAACAACAAAAGCAGCAGCAGCAGTATGAAGAACAGCGGTTCGTCGGCATTATAATAGTCCCATATACAACACATCCACACCACATCCAAATTAGAACTTACTACATTTTAGTTTACATTCTCCCAAGTGTTTGGTGTTTTAGATGAAACGCAATTGAGACAAACAGATGACGACGATATTTATTGACCATGATTATTTGAAGCCACAATTATTTGACTCGCTAAGAGTTGAGCGATTGTGTGTCTATTGTGTGAGGACGTCCATGTCCACGTCCTCCACTTTCAGTTCCCAGAGATAGAGAGAAAGCGAGAGTGTGAGCGAGCATGCAAGTGATTCCGTTCCGTTTTCTGCACTGGCCCTCGGCCCAATTAAGGCCAAATACTTGGTAAGTCGGTAAAACGGCAGCGGCAGTGGCAGAAGCAGCAGCATCAGCAATCAGCGATAGCAGCATACTCATCGATGTGAACATAATTGATTTGTTTCTCATTTCGGTTTTGCCTTTGACACTCCTTCTGCTTCTCCACCTTCTAGAGGATTCGACTTGAGGAACTCGAGGCTAATGCCAGGAAAAAGAAAAACAAAAATGTTGGCGGAAATTTTCAGTTTTTTTTATATAAAACAAATTTTTTATATACTACATATATATAAAAACTTATTCTTCGTGGTACTATCTGTGTCTCAATGTAGAGAAAGAGCGATCGAGCGTCAGCATCTAAAGTGCCCGTAGTAATCTAGCATACTCGAAAACAACAACAACAACAACAAAATCAAGACAAAAATGATCATTAAAATATGTTTTAAACTAAGGTTTATATATGCATCTGCATTATCCATTTATCAGTTGCATAATCCTTGCAATACTTTATCATTTATTTTATTTAATATATATGCTTATTAATTATTATCTATATGCAATATATATTTTAACACACATATGTCTTATCCACCCAGCCATGTATATAATCTTATGCATATATATATGGTGAATTTTTCACACTAAATTCTAACCTTAAGTTCAGGTTATCGATTCGACATATTATTATTCTTATTATTGTAATTTTTACTAATTTGTAATAATTTAAAATTAACTTCAATTCATTTAAAAATGATTCTTTTAACATAGAAACACAATGCAAAAGTTGCAAAACACAAAAAAGTAAAGCAAAAACTAAGAAAAAACAAACAATACATGTATTAGAATTATCATTCATACGAAAAAGGAAGAATTCAAGCAAATTAAAGTGTTGTGCAATATAAAATTGACGTTTTACTAATTTTATGCTGGAAATTTAAAAGGTTTGGAAAACCAACCACTTGACTAGATGTCGTTAAGAAAAAGGAATTTTGAAGTATTTATAAACCATTTTGGGGATGTTAAAATCACACACACCATTATCATCTGAAAATATTGATTAAATATTAAATATCTATTTGGTTTCTTCGTAGTTAATCGATTTTCTTTACAATTATTGAATATTTTCATTTTAAGGAATATTTTGAGAAATTTTTAATGACTTAAGCGGATTTCTTCTACATGTACTTGATTCATACCATTCCAATTCACTGTAGATGTTGAAGAAAAAACTTATTTCTTCAGTAACGTGTTCAATATTTAATTTTGAGCACAAATGTTTCGAAAACTGGAGTTTCTTCTATGTCAAATTTCTATGTTTAATGAAAACAAAAATCTACCTTAAATGAATGAATGAACTCAAGGAACAGAGTCTTCCTTCTTCCGCACAACATTCAAACGAAACTGTAACGAATTGAATGAATTTTAATATTAAACAATGAGTTGCTATGTTCAAAATGAATTTCAAAGTTTTGACACTAAATTTATTGCCTTTTATTTAACCGAGATGTTACATAACATTACAGTCACACTTATTCATTTCATTGTATACTTATCACTTATTCATTTGAATTCAATTCGAATGGATTCAATTGAGTTCAGTCATGCAGCTCTCTAGTAGATACATTCCACAAGTACTCAGTAATTTTATATCATTCACTATATTTTTATTCATACTGAAAATTCGTTTTGGACATTTATTCAGAGTTCCAGTTTATATGGATGTGTTATATCATCAACATTAAATTTATTATTTTTTATCAAACAACCGAACACCGAGAAGTAAAATGAATATTTGAATCTTGACTCTTCGCCATCCTCTTCAAATTGTACTATAATTCCTTGTTAATAATAGATTTTAAGTGATTGATTTGCATTCCTTTTTAACAGAATGAGTATTTACCTCTAAAAGTCCAAAGTCGAAACTCAGAGTTAACTTAAGCGTTTTGAACTCCAGAAAAACTCATAAAATATTGACTTCCTCGTTTTGTTCAAGGCCAGTTTCAAATATATACCATTTCCTAAGGGATTAAACCAATTAAAAATATTTTAAATTTTCTTACCAATACATTAAGTATTATTAATTCAATTTAGCCAGACCAGTAGAAAATAATAATTACTTTCCAAATACACTGGTTACTCGATTAACATGGAACTGGATTAACAGGGACTCGACTTTACATTTAAATATATTTTTATTGCTTTTTCCCAATATATTTCAGACTCCGTCGTAGACCGTATTCAGGGAGTTCAAAGTAAAAACTGAGTCGTTTTTATTTTGGACCTAGAGCCGGCAAAACCCAAGGTTTGATATACACATTTCCTTTTTTTAAAGTCTTTCAATACTTTTAATTGAAAACGTTGTAATAATTTACTGTCATATTACATGCACCCTATGTCTTAATACTTTGAGAAAGAACTTTTTAAACGAAAATGTGGGGAGAGAAGTCTCAGCTTATTTTGTTCGTAAGAAAACCATTTTCCAGCTGGAGATCTCAGTTTAGATTGCGGTATCAAATTACAAGAAGTTAACCTTAAATTATATTAATTTGGAGAAGTCTATAAAGAATTGAGTTCAATGACTTAAAGGGCGATTTGTAAAACACGGGTTTTCCATACACAATTTTTTTGATCGCTTTACACGATTTTGTCCTATCGTATAATTGAAATAACTAACATGAAATGATAAATTTTCGTAGTAAGATCTCCCAAAGTCGCTCAGTCGAATCATAAAATTATAACTTTTCTCAGTAACTGCTCACAAGGTCGTTAACAAAATGTTTTTATTAACATAGTTCCGTTTTCACTTTAATTTGTTTAAACTATTAAAATTGTATGCTAGATAAGTTGCTTATTTCTTCGCCTTGGGATCCCAGGCCTCTACTTTTGGAGGTGTGGTCGAGTATGGCATATAAGCCTCTGAAAAAGATAAAGTATCAATTATATGTGTATGTTCCAATTCAAACTCGAAAAGTTGTCAAGAGATTACCCTTAGTGCCGGATAAATTTTCACTGTGATCGGCCAGCCATTTGTATTTGGGGCGGCTTCCGTCACGGATTGGTGGCAGATCCGTCTGCAGGTATTAAGATGATGGTATTAAACTTTATAATCGTTGGAAATGTTAGATACTCACCTTGTAGTGCATCCAACCATACCAATCGGCAGGGATCTGGGAGCCATCGTAGTCCATGTTAACATGGGGAGCAAACTCAATCCAACGATTGCGTCCGTAGAAGTAATAGGGATTCTCGAAGTATTTATTGCCATACTTGTCGATGCCCACCAGCGTGCCGATCTTTAGATCGTCATTTCTGCAGGAATAGAAAGATTTAGTTTACGTTTGCCAAATTATATAAGAACTTACCTATAGAGCTTCAAGTAAGTCTGTTTTAGTCCACCAGACTCGCGGATTATTTGAAACAGCTTTGCCAGCCGGTTAATGCCCAGGAACTTCGCCATGCTGGATGACAAAGAAGATTACTATGAGATTTTAATGGAAAATTCTAAAAATTTTAAACACCAAAAACTTACTTTGCAACAAAAACAAAGTTAGAGGTGACAGTTTGCGAATAGTCTTTCTAGCGATGACACAATTGATAGAGGTACAACTCAAAAATATCGAATGGGTTTCATCGTCTCTCTAATAATAATTGTTGTCTATCTAGCTTACAAAACTAAGTTTAGACTTCATTAGGTCTTAGGAAAATATTCTAATCTCTCAATATTCTTTTGCCCTGTTTTATTTTATTTTTATTCATTGGGAATTGCATTTATTTTCACATTTTCTAACCATCTATTCAACGTTAAAGGACAATGTACTGGAAATCCTTTTTTATATGGATGGTTGTGCGCCGACATGACTTGACAGAATTAAAGTTGCATCTTTTTCCACCACTTTTCAATATTTTTATTTCGGATTCCGTAAAAATTATTGTTAGGCTTTATTCTAAGTGACAAGAATCCTTAACTTGTTACTTTAAGCGGTCTATTTCACTCTGGATAGCACTAATATTTTACTTTAGACCCCCGATTTTCATTGAGATGTTAATTTGTCTTTAAAAAAACTTACATTTCAAAACTAATTTCTATATTACATATGGAAATATATTTACTTAATCTGTTTGCGTGCACAAATTAGCTTAACCTTCTTTAACATTATTCGTGTCTCGGTACCCTACAAGCATTTGGAAGACTGTTTTAACAGAAATCGTCTTGATGAGTCTTTTTTGAGTCCCCTTGACGATTAAAAGACGACTAATCTCCTTGGCGATCGAAAGAAGACTCATAAATGACCCTTCCAAATGCCCAAAGTATGATTGGTTTCAAATACAAATTTGTTTTAAAACGAAATGCAAAGCAATCGCCAAATGAGCATGCAGGTGATTAAAATATGATCATTGCTTGGTTTTGCTTTCTTACTATGCACTCATATTCTGCTTGCTTAGCTGATCCAAAAGCGATTCTTTTCTAAGCTTAGATCTAAGTTAAACGGCACTTTTTCTTCAGCACATGCCGAAATGTGAAAAATTTGTCATTCGATCGTGAAAGTGCAGTTGAAGTGGAAGTACAAAGTGCAAACAATATATCAATTATAACAAATAAAAAGGTGATTATGTCAGTGAAACAATTGCGTCGCGTGGCCAAAAGAGAGGCTTATAAACTATTATTTCCTGAAAAGAAAATTATAGAGAAAAATAAATTAAATGATCTTTTGGCAAACGAAAGTTTTGATTATAATCATAAGAGTGCTGAAAGTTCAAGCGACAGTGACAGTGGGTCTTGCGACAGTGACAGTCGGTCTTTTGCCAGTAGTAAGAAAAGTGAAGTTGATCTTTGTGAGGGACTAGCTAAATGGGCCACTGAGTTCAACATAAGTTTCATTGCAGTCAATGCGCTGTTGTCATTATTGCGAAACTGGGATATTTCAGTTCCGAAAGATGCGAGAACTGTTTTGCAGACGCCTTCCTCTGTGGTGGAAAGAAAAGTTGGAGACGGCACCTATGTCCATTATGGACTTAAAAGATGTTTGTCGGACTTCTTAACCGCTAATGATTGGAAGTTGCCAAATTTGATTTTAGACTTTGGCATTGATGGACTTCCATTATTTAAAAGCAGCAACACGCAAGTTTGGCCAATTTTGAAAAGTGTAAGTTGCACAACTTATGTTGGGCTTGTTGGCGTTTATGAAGGGAACTCAAAGCCACATTGCGCCGTTAACTTTCTTGAAGAGTTCATCGCTGAACTTCAAATTCTTCTACGCGAAGGTTTTCTTTTTGGCAACAGGTGCTTTCAAATCATTATTCGCTGTATTGCTATGGATACGCCTGCGAAGTCATTTGTGTTGGGCACTAAGGGACATAGTGGCTACTTTTCTTGTGGGCGGTGCACTCAGAAGGGACAAATGGTCAAACATCGCCTAGTTTTTCCACCAGGTAGTGATACTACAGAGTTGAGAAGCAATGAATCCTTTAGAAATCGTGCGCAGCCGGAACACCATGTCAAGCAATCTTCACCAATAGAAATGCTGAACATTGATATAGTGTCCCAGTGCTGCCTAGATTACATGCACGTTGTTTGTTTTTTATTTTTTTTTTTGAATATCTATGTTTTGTTTTGAATATCTATTTACTTTTTTTGTTGTTATTTTTTAAGATAACATATGTTAAGTAAATAAAAATTATATTAAACAGAAAATTATTTTTGTTGCAAATTATTGAAAATTTTATTCGAATATGAGTCAGAAATGATTAAATTATGACTCGTGGAAGACTCTTTTATGATTAAAAGATGACTCGTGGAAGACTCTTTTATGATTAAAAGATGACTCGTGGAAGACTCTTTTATGATTAAAAGATGACTCGTGGAAGACTCTTTTATGATTAAATGAAGAGTCATAAGCGACTCATCAAGATGAGTCGCGGCTAGGGTACCATTTTCTCCCGACGAATGGGTCATTTATGATCAGAAAATGAGCGCATATATGACTATTTTCAATCGTCGCGCGACTCATAAAAGACTCAATTATGCTCTGTTAACTTCAAAAATGCTGAGTGGGTATGGACCTGAGCCAATATTCAATTGCTGCATTTTTAACAGACGTCCATTAGAATCTTCAGACTTTCTTCAGAATCTTTAAAATCTTTTTCGCATATTTCTGTGTAGTCAAAAAGGCTGGACTGGAGGCCCTATTCCCACAACTTTTTCTTTTTTTCAATTTAAAGTTGACAACCTTATATGGACGTCAAAAGTCTAATAAGAATTGAAAAAAGACCTAGTCGTGAGCGGCGAATCTATCGCTTAGTTTATTACTTCATGATCTAAAAAATGAATAAATAACAATAAACTTCGTTTAACTACATACTAATTAGTTAGATGGTTGAAGATGAAACTGTTTTGGCTTTTCAAATTCAGAATTGAAGCAAAAATCAATTATTGTCAAAGCATTAGAACGTAGAAAAATTTTTCATTTTAGATCTCATCAAGCCGGTCAATTACGAATTTATCTATATTTAGTTATTGATAATCTGACTAGCACATTAAGAAATTAATGCTAGGATGGCATAGATAAAAACATAATTAAAACCGATATTGAACATCAAATCAATCATATGTTATCATATGCAGAGGAACCAGTTCGAGTGGAACCAATTGCACTGGAAGCAGTTTTTTATGCATATGGATCCCTGGTTCTCGCCGCACTCGAAATTATTACTTTTGTGATTCATATTTATATTTTTGTTAAAAGAGCCAGTTAATTTAAAAGGAAAATGGCTAAAAACACTTCAAGCAGCGCGTTCCGTAAAATAGATGTCGATCAATACAATGAAGACAATTTCCGGGAGGATGATGGCGTCGACAGCGCTGCAGCCGGACCTGATGAAAATGAGATTACGGGGCTACTGACCCAAGGCAAGGCAGTGGAAGCACTGCTCAGTGCCCTCCAAAATGCCCCACTGCGTTGCAAGAATCAACATGTAAAGGTATCATTATTCCAGCCCTTTGTTTGCTACAGATATTTTATGTTTTTGTTTATTCTCCCATCAGGACCACGCCCTCAATATCACACTTCGAGTTCTCTTATCAATCAAGTCCACTCAGATGGATCAGGCCATTGATTCGATTGATCAGAACGATCTGATTGATGTGCTTATGAAATACATTTACCGTGGCTTCGAAATACCATCAGAGGGCTCCAGTGGCCATCTATTGCAATGGCACGAGAAGGCATACGCCAAAGGAGGTGTCGGCTGCATTGTGCGAGTCTTATCGGACACAAATCGGGCATAAACAATAAAAATGGTTCTCTCAATGGCAATCAGACTGAGGCATTCTGCAATGAACAATATTTATCAAAGCATTTAGTCAAATCACTCGGGAATGCCATTGCGCAAGAGAATACCTTAACAACAGCTGAAAGCCCTGGGGATCCGAAACAAATGACAAGTTTTCCAAATTAGATTTTAACACGTATTCAAGTATTAAAGTTTTTATTACAAAAATACATAAAGTTGTCAGTGTTTAACCTTTAAACTGTTATCAAAAAAGAAAGAAATACCTGTTATTGATGGAGCCAGAGTACATGTTCAATTTAAGGAAAGGATATTATACACAGCAAGGGACCAGTTTGTTTTGATTTGAATGGAGGCACTTGGGTCTTTACAATGTCCTCCTAAAGCGATTTCAAAATGTAACTTGCAGTTGATGCTTTAGAGTTATAGTGTAAACAAAATATTTTATTGTAACCTTTTTTGTATATCCTTGCAAAAAGGGTACATCAATTTTGGTCATAAGTGTGCAACGCCTAGAAGGAAGTATCTGCGACCATATATGGTATATACAGTGGTGGCCAGTGGTTTAGCGCGTCTATGTTTTTTTTAATTTGATTTTCTCGGCTCCCAAGAAATTTAATGAAGAAATTTTACTGTTAGTTGGTAGTTATCGTATGATAACTGTCATGTCAGCTTTCGACGTTTTTTTACAGGTGCGTTTGATCAAAAAGCCCTCCCCTCAAAATCTGGTCAATAGTTTAGCGCAGCCTTTCTAAAATCTTTAATTTTTATCCTGATCAACATATGAAAATAAATTGAATTTTCCGTCAAATGATCCGACAAAAATTAGATAGTTTTCAACGCCCATCATTTTTAAAACTAGGTAAACCAAATTCCCATTTTAAATTTCCCATACATACAACACAAAATTTTGATTTGCCCCAAAACAAATATTGGGACTAAATTGAAAATTTTGGACCGATTAAGCTGAAGGGCTTAACCAATTTTTGACCAATGTTCGACATTTTGAAGAGTAAGTTTTGAATGTTTTTAAAAATTTGGTCTTTCATTTAATTATATTTAAATTCAAGGTAAGTATACAGTTAGTTTATTGATTTGTTAGGTTTTTATAGAAAAGTTTATTTTTTCTCCCATTTATTTCATTTGCGGTCTATGTAGGTCTTAAAAAATATTTTAATTTGAGACCAAATTTATTCGAAATAGTTCAAAATTAATCTGAAATCTGAAAAAACAACTTCGAAATCAAAACAGTCGGTTTATTGATTTGTTAGGTTTTTATAGAAAAGTTTATTTTTTCTCTCATTTATTTCATTTGCGGTCTATGTAGGTCTTAAAAAATATTTTAATTTGAGACCAAATTTATTGGAAATAGTTCAAAATTAATCTGAAATCTGAAAAAACAACTTCGAAATCAAAACAGTCGGTTCTGCCCAAACTAAAGTAGAAAAAATTTTTCAACAAATTTGGATTCCTTTAATGCTAGTTACAATAAAAAAGGCACTTTGCATCTTAAAGTCAACAATTTTTGCAGTCCCGACGAAAATGACCAAACTTGGTTTGTAAGATGACAACATCTAGATGTATAGAAATATCTCAATGCGCCGGATCGGACTATTTTTATTCGATTGCCGTATAATTTGGTAATTAGCATAAGCTGTAATTTTGTCAAATTTGATCTAGATTGGGATGACTATATCATACAGCTGCTCTACTAGCATATGGTACAACCAATGTTACATGGACTGCTTTAGTCCGGCTTTATCTTACAGGCCGTTCTTTGGCTGCTTTAAACAAGACGTTCCTTACTTTGACATCCAAAAAAGGGATTGTGATTGTCACCTATGTAGTTTGTTTATTAAGTTAAACTGTGTTTTTGTCAAATTAGCGGATGAGTACAACATATATATGGCTGTCATTAACCTGGATTAACTCTGTACGTCGTTCTTTGGCGCAAACGAAAAACTGAGCGATTATCTTATCTTTTAGAAACAATTAAATAAGTTGCGTTTTTTATTTAATTAAGGGAACTTTCTCTTTAATTTCATAACATTCCTGTTAAAGAAGGAAAGACATTTTAAAGGCAAATACGAAAGAAAGCGGTTGATTTTACGCTGTAAATCACTTTTTAACAATAAATTAGGGTACACATTTCTTGCACTTGTAATCTAAAAAGAATACGATAGTAAAGCTATCGAATTAATCAGATGAAACACGAAAACGCTTTAAATATTAAGATTTCGTCGGTTCAATATTGTATTTCTAGATTCAAATTAACAATCCTAATAGATTCCTAGTACATATACTAAAACAATTCAAAACGTTTATTACTGATATCAAACCTTTTGTTTATTACTGAAATGTTGCATATTCGGTTATGTATTTCTCGTATATATTCAACATTTTTTAGTAGGCAGCAGATTTTAAATATCAGAGACTCTTTGGTAATCCGTTTTCTTGTATATAGTTTTATTCAACTTGTTCTTTTCATTGGTATTTGACTATTCTGGAAAAATGTATCATAATAAGTGCAGTTTTTTTTCGCAAACAAGTCCAAACAAATTGCTATAATTGAAACAAATGTGAAACAGGATATGGTTGAATGATAATGAGTTTTGAAAAAATGCTAATTTCAGGTTCACACCGACTTAAAATTAAGACAAACGACAAAAGTATATTTTGTTTCATTCATTAAATACATATATGTAATGCGTATGATAGGCGGGACACAGAGGGTGCATGCAATTTGGTGATACTTTTGTGTTTTCATTTTGTTAGAAACATTTAACAAATGGGACTAAGTTTTGAGTGTGGTTTGATTTTTCTTTTAATAAATATGCATGTATTTTGCTTGTATGTTATGCTGTGGAGATAATTAAGTCGAAGTGGGCTCCATATAACATCCAATCTATCACTTGCTATCCAAGTACTCTACCACATATGAGTCTCGCGTATTTCGCTAATAATGTGATTTGCATTGGTCAGAGCCTGAGAAAAGAGAAAAAAGATTTCCATTATTGAAATGTTGATGCAACTGAGGACAAAACTCACCTTTAACATATCGGCAGCTTCTTTCCTTCTAACCGCAATATGATCGGACTCATTTAATAGGGTTTCGGCTCTATCAGATTTATACAGATGCGTTACCAATTCACTTTGCAAATTATCCTTAACATAATTAACCAAAAAATGCATTATGGCCTTTGGTACAGAGTCTTGTATAGATTTGCGCACTATATAGAAATACGATTTGATCAGACGCTCTGCAAGAGTGGAAAGAAATTTTATTGCAAGTGAAACAGAGCGAAAAACTATGTTAACTTACCAATGACATCACAATCTTTTTGTTCCTTATCAGTCAGCCGTCTCGGATTATGATTTGCTGGCACATCGGGCAGGAAATTAACCGGTTTCACCGGACTAACAATATTATTGTGAATTGGCGTATTGCTAGCTGAATTCTCAATGCTATCGGGACGTGTGGGTGCCGGCGGCAAGATATTTGACAACCAAGTAGAAGTCGCGCTATCACCATTGTGATTCTATAGAAAAGAAAAGACAATTAAAATTTATTAATAAAACTGTTTGTATAAACTTTTGTTCTTTAAAGGTAAAGATAAGATTTGTTTAGATCTTATGAAATGTAGTGGAAGTGTAGTATATTTTGTTCATAATTCAAAGATCCTTCGGGATTTATCTTGTGTATATATAACATTACAAGAAAACAGTAAGAACAATTTCAGGAAGACTGTACAAACGGGTCGAAAATAGATAATCTTAAGGCTTTAATTCAGGATGAAACCTACGCATTAAACCGCTTTGAAGCAAAGCTGAACTATTTAAAATTGAACTACGCAGATTATGTATATAAATCCCTTTCGAAAGGGTTTTCTTAAACACATTGGCTCTTAATGATATACAAATATAGTCAGAAACAACTATTCAAACTATTTTGCAGACCTCGAAAAAACTCATTTTTTCAGAAGGGTGAAGAAAGTTGGACCATCGCTGAATCAAGTTTATTAACCTTAAAGGAGACTATGATGAGAAATAAATCGACACTTCTCAAAAATTTACATTTTTCTCTTGTAGGCTAAGCACTTATCGGACCACCCTCGTAATCTTTACGTTTAAATCAGAGTAGGACAATTGTGTTAATCCCTTTTGAAGCAAAAATGACCAACTAATAAATGAGTTAAATCTTAAAAATCCTTTATCAAGGCTTTTAAAGAAATTGGCTCCTTAATTACAATAATTTTTAAATAAATTTCAAACTAACCTGATCATGTCCGTCATTTTGTTGCGCTTGCTGTTGCTGCTGTTGTTGTTGTTGCTGCTGCTGCATCTGGGCAGCTGATGTATTTTGGGATACCTGAGGTGACATATGGTTGCGAGGTGTATTGGGATTGCCCCGACGTTGACCCATATTCATTTGGGAATAGGGATCATTATCTGTTTTCAATAGACTGGGCACCAAAGCAGCATCTTTATGAAAATCTGGATGTTTGGTATTTATATAGGCCAACTCAATGGCCACAATATTCTCGACCATAACATTTGTGGCTGGCAAACGACGACGCAGCAATTGAGTAACCACATCCACAATCTTCTCATGCAATTTAGGGAAACTAAAATGGACATTAAATATTATTCATGATACAAAATTTAAGGATGTGAGTGTAGTCCGTACCGTAACATCTCCTGCTGAACTTCATTGCCACAATGCTGGACAATGCGTTGCATTTCCTCATGGATCAGTTCCACACAACGCAACGAAGGCTCCTCGAGACGACGAATTTGTCTTTTAACGAGCAATTCAAAAGAAACTTCCGGCACAAAGAGTGCTGGCCTGGGGCCAGTGGCATTTCTTATGGCAGTTAGTATATCCATTTTACTTAAACCCGCCAGCGGGTGTATAGAGTCCAATGTGCGTCCAAATGTCTCATGGAATATATAACAGATTCGAGCACCGCCGCATAATTCCGTAGTCTCAATATTTCTGGCTGTGCCCTCAATGGTAGAGCAATAAGCACTTGCGAATTTCGTGATTATTTGCAAAAGTGTTTGACTCTTATCCGAAACATCTTCGCCATAGGAATTGAGTAGGGATTGGAATTGTGTGGCCATTATGTTAACGCGGGTCTGTTCAAAAAGGGGAAAAATAGGAATGAGTAACAGGATATACAGTTTAGCATTAAAAGTCTCATCTTACCTTTAAATCAGGCAGGCAATCTCTAATGTGATGCATTAGCAAACGGTTTAGGGTCTTGGCCAAATATGGTGTACCATTGCGAGTGGCTAAAGTTGGATATTTGCGTTGTAAAAATACCGCCTCATCCTTCATTTGGTCATCGATATTCTTCTTATCAATAATATCCTGTTGGGAGCGATTCATAACACCGATTATGCCCAATTTGACGGGGATGACACGACCACAGAGAATATCAATGGCATCGGTGCCAGCATCCATTAGATCCAATTTGGTTACCACAGCCAATGTCCGCCTGCCATCGGGATCGACATCTTTGGCCAATTTAAGGGCCTCGCTAGTGGCCATATCCGTATTCGCCGCAGTCACAGCCAATATAATTGAATTGGGATTCTCAATGTATTTGACAACCAATTCTTTGATTTGCGACTCAATATCTTCAGGTTGATCACCAACTGGCACTTTTGTTATGCCAGGTAAATCCACCAGCGTCAAATTGACCACACGAGTGGAGAATATCTTTAAGTTAATGGGCTCCGGGCAAATGCCTTTATTATTTCCAGCAGCACGTTCCGTTTCATTGTCAATCTCGTTACGGATTTCATTGAAATCTGTGTAGCATTTCTTTGAGTGCAGAAAGCGTCCCCATTCCTCAGCATTGGATGTGCCTGATAATAAAGAAAGTAAAGATTAAGTAAATCAGCAGCCCTAATCAGTTTTATTGCTTTTCCTGCTTACCATTCTCAGCCGAACGATGCTCCCGATCCTCTAGTGGACAGTAGATCAATTGCAGAATAAGTGGACGTCGCGTTACTATGCCCGTTCCACGTGGTAGAAATGAACGTCCAACAACACTCTCGATAACGGAACTCTTTCCCGAACTCTGAATGAAATGAAATGATATTGCATTTAGTATGGTTACAGTTATTACTCGATATATGAAAAAAAGTTGTATGTTAAAATTCCAGGTAACATACAAAAGTTCGATTAATGAGAATTGAATTGAATTGAATTGAGAATCGAATTGAATTTTTAAACTATATAGCAAAGAAATATATAAAATCTCGATGTTCAAACTATAACATTTTCCAATCTGTTTAAATGTTTAAGAATTTTAACATATGGTTTTTAGTAAAATGGGGAAATTAATTATATTATTTTCTAAAGGCATTTTGTCTGTACGATAATGTATCAAAATTTTAAGAATACTTCGACAATTTACTACATGGGAGTGAAGAAAAAGTCAACAATTATTTAAAATACCGATATTACGGGAGGTGCGATACCCCTCCAGACTTCTCCCTAATCCAATTAATTAATTATGACTGTAATGGATATAAATTAACGATCATGCTTTGGTTCAATTTCCCTTTCTAGAATTTGAATGCGAATTGCTAGTAAATTAAAATCCATTGCACACTGTTTGATTTAGCGAATCTTGACTGTAAGTGGCTTGCGTGCAACAAAAACGTAGCCAAGTTAACGCCCGCGATTAACAAATTAACTGAGTGTGTATGCATGTGTTAGTCTTTGTGTGCATATGTACTATATAAAATATATTGTTATCTGCAATCTAATAGAATTCAATGGGTCGGCAACTCTTAAAAACTGATTAATCAAGTGGGAGTAAAATGCTGAAAACTGTTTCGTCAGCAATGAAATCTAAGCCATCATTTTGGTTGCCTCAAAGTACAGCAGAAGCGTCAAATGCAGCCGCTGCTATAACTAAATAAACATTTACTCCATTTACTATACATTTACTATGAATTGTTTATTTTACAGTGGCTCGGAGAGCATTTCGCACGGTAGTAAATTAGTTTAATTATCATATTGGGGTTTGGACTTTGGCACGAGCATGTCTAGATGTTACAATGAAGTTTAAATCAATTTGGGAGTAAAGTTTTGGCACAAAGTGTTTGCAATTTGGAATGGATAAGCAGTTTTGTTTATTTCTAATGGACTCATAGATGATTTAGTTTGTTTATTGTCGAGACAAAATAGTTTTGACATAAGTAGGTGGAAAATATTAACTTGAATTTAAGTACAGAAATTATATAAATAAATTAACTACGAATAATTTATATCATATTAGTGGTTGGATGCCAATTAAATTATTCACCGAACGAAATGCATTGTGAGTCACTGTGGAATGTGTCACAAGTAGAAGCAGCGGGCAGCTGCTGTGCCTTGTTTTTGTTATGTATAAAAATTCTTTGCGAAATATTGATTTTTTCCATTACCTGGACGCAAATTATCAATATGTTATATAAACAAAGGGAAAATATTCTTAGTTTTTAATTAATATGCAGTCAAAGAGGAAAACAGCATTATTTTACCGGCAACATGAACTAATTCCCGTTATATAATTTTGCATACATTGATATTTTTTTCATATTTCACTCGATAGACAGGAATTTGGGACATGCTCGAGGGGTTAAATGTGTCATTTGGCAGCCTTTTATGGTTTAAACATTTTTGTAAATTTATTCTATAAGCTGCTCGTTTTTTGAGGTTGGCCCCGCGCGCTTCCCCTACCCACCTACCGACGCGACCGTCTATTGCTTACCTGACTGCCGAGTACAACAATTTGCGGCAATTGTATTGAGTCAGAGCCCACGGTATTGAAGACATCTTGCAATTTGTTTATAACTGGAATTAAGGCTTCCATTATGTGAGAGATCTGCTTTTATATGTTATGCTTCGCCTGCAATTTGTTATCAGATTTTGTTTATCCACACATTAAAACTCTCCTATATTATTTGATTGACGTGACGACTGAATATTTTTGCAAAAACTACCAGTGCTGCCAGAAAACAACTAAATTATGTCTATTGGGGCTGCTCTGGATGTGGCCACCTGGTTTTGCAATTAAAAAGAATGGCAACTCTATCCAAATCGGTTACTGTTTTCAAATATTTGTATTAAATGAGATTTTAAATACATAAAGGCTGTCGTGTGATTTTATGCTATGTTTGTTTCACATGTGCCACATGAAATATCGTAATGACGAATGTTGGTGTTATTTTTTATGTGCTATCTCCCTCTCTTTATGTGTGCGCTTTTTTGAGTTGCCCACAATAAGCGATAGGTGGCGTTTGCTACCAACCGTTGTTAAAATTTGAAATTAAATAAGAAGCTTTCGTTGCAACTTCTTGTTGAAATTTAGTGTTCAAAAAGAGATAGCAATAAAAAGAAAAACATTTTTTTTTTTTCAAATATCGCATAGATGTGTCTTTTGATTTAAATTACTCTTAACTTATAAGAAAACCTTACCTTAACGTTTTTATAATGAAAGCTTTGGTTTGAAGATGGTTTAATAGATATTTTCAGGTTGCAATCTCATATTTTTTGTGCCAATTTTGTATACATATGTATTTATATATATAAATACAAACATAAAACAAGACTTAAAATATATATTTGCATATTATAGCTTACTAAATAGACTAAAAACTAATTTTTTGTTGAATTTAACAGAAACCTATATGCATAAATTAATATTTCTGTTAGTTTCGTGGAATTCTTATAGTTATCTGACTTGGTTTTCTTTGTAAGTTGTCAATTAATATAATAAAGTCGGATATTTTTGTAGATCTTTTATAAACCACTGCCTCTTAACAAAAATAATTTCACTTAGTTTTTACATTTTCTTAAATATTGGCTTTTGCTGACAGAGAAAATTTCATTTCACTATTGGAGAATTCAATTTAGCCAAGCCACAAGCATACGGGAAATACGGCGTAACCTCAACCTCCGCCACATTTTTGCAGTACGATTGAAAAATTTTCAACAAAGTGGCAGCAGGGTCCAAATAGAGCACAACACAATAGATTGCTCCATTTCACCATATATACTTATCCTTGTATGGTTTTTATTTTCTTTCTGCTTTCTTTTCTGTTGGCTTTTCATTGTGCAAACTTAATGATATGGGCTGAAGCTACTCTCGGTCATCTCTCAATATATTCCACTCATGGTTTTTTAGATAACAAAAAAGAAAAGGGAGAAGAAAAGAGAAAAAATCTCTGCAACTAGAGATGGTCAGACATGGGGGACAATTGAGAGTCCGGCCTCAAGTGCCTGAGATTTGCATGTGGTCCCATTTTTGTTTGCTACCAGAACTGGACCTGTCCACTCTGCCTCCTTCCCCCATCTCAACCCCACAACCCAAGAAGGACCCC